>NC_133514.1:28660000-31335000 GCF_049354715.1 Callithrix jacchus | reverse complement strand
CACTCCAGCCTGGGCAACAAGAGCGAAACTCCACAAGAAAGAATAGAAAGAAAAGAAAAGAAAAGAAAAGGAAGGAAGGAAATAAGGAAGGGAAGAAAGGAAAGAAAACAAAGAAAAGAAGGAAAGAAAGAAAGAAGGGGGGGCGGTGGCTCAAGCCTGTAATCCCAGCACTTTGGGAGGCAGAGGCGGGTGGATCATGAGATCAAGAGACCGAGACCAGCCTGGTCAACATGGTGAAACCCCCGTCTCTACTAAAAATACAAAAAAGTAGCTGGGCATGGTGGCGCGTGCCTGTAATCCCAGCTACTCAGGAGGCTGAGGCAGGAGAATTGCCTGAACCCGGGAGGCGGAGGTTGCGGTGAGCCAAAATCGCGCCATTGCATTCTAGCCTGGGTAACAACAGCGAAACTCCGTTTCAGAAAAAAAAAAAGAAAGAAAAGAAGGAAAGAAGAAGGGAAGAAAGAATGACTTTAGTTTGGTCCAGAAATACACAAAAATAGTGGCTCCCGGGCTAGAGGTAAATTTAAACATTTTCTAGTTGACAGTTAACAGTTTGTCTAAAGACCTGGGATCAATACAAAGGAAACCTTCAGGTTAGAATAAAAAATTGTGGAGATCAAGTGCCTCTTCAAGTCTTAAAGTGGCTGCCCTGAGACACAATAGATGACAAATGTTTCCTATTCAGATGTTTAAAAGGTGCTAGAGTTTTAGTTAATCTCTTCAGGAGTGGGAGGACCTGGAAGAAAAAGCTTTAGCTATGCTAATAGATTCTTTACAGATGCAAATTTCCCCCAGAAAGAATAGCTTTGCCAGGTCATATCAAGATACGTCAAAGAAACATGTTTTGGGTAAAATATTTTGATTTTCTTCCTTGTCCTGTGATGTTATGCCAGAGTCAGGTCGGAAAGTAAGTCATGATATATAGAGTTAAATAAAACACAGCTGATGAGAATTATGATTTGTAGGGCATGACTCCCCAGGCCCCTTATTTAGGAATTTGGGCAAGATTAAAAAAAAAAAAAAATCAAAGCTTAGTCTTCATAAGTATTGAAGTCAGACTGTCTGTATTTGAATCCAGGCTGTACTACTCACCAATTAACCCTGGGCAAATTATTATATTTGATCCCCCGACACGATTTCCCCTCTGGAGAATCAGGTATTAGTGGTATCTAATCATAAGGTTTTTGTGAGCTGTTAGTAAGACAATCCATTTAAAGAACCTAGGAAAATGCTTAGCACACAGTAGGTAACCATACATTTCTTATCTCTATGATTAGTATAGAACATTAGTAACTATTGTTAAACTGCTTCTTTCGGTTGAAAGACCCTTTCCTGCCGGGTGTAGTGGCTCACACCTGTAATCCCAGCACTTTGGGAGTCTGAGGCGGGGATCACCTGATGACAGGAGTTCGAGACCAGCCTGACCAACATGGAGAAACCCTGTCTCTACTAAAAATACAAAGTTATCCAGGTGTGGTGATACATATCTGTAATCCCAGCTACTTGGGAGGCTGAGGCAGGAGAATCACTGGAACCCGAGAGGAAGAAGAAGTTCTGCTGAGCCAAGATTGTGCCATTGTACTCCAGCCTGGGCAACGAGAGCGAAACTCTGTCTAAAAAAAAAAAGAGACCCTTTTCCAGACTTTTATTAGTCAGGGCTCTCTAGCGGGACAGAACAGGATACATGTATATATGAAAGGGATTTTATTAAGGAGAATTGACTCACACAATCACCAGGTAGAGTCCCATGATAGGCCGCCTACAAGTTGAGGAGCAAGGAAGGTAGTGGTGGATCAGTCTGAGTCTCAAAACCTCAAAAGTAGGGAAGATGACAGTGCAGCCTTCAGTCTGTAGCCAAAGGCCTGAGAGTGCCTGGCAAACCACTGGCGTAAGTCCAAGGGTCCAAAAGCTGAAGAACTTGGAGTCTGATGTTCAAGGGCAGGAAGCATCCAGCCCAGGAGAAAAGTGGAGGCCAGAAGACTCAGCAAGTCTGCTCTTTCATCTTCTCCTGCCTGCTTTATTCAGCCAGCAGCTGATTAGATGGTAGTTACCCAGATTGAGGGGGAGTCTGCCTCTCCCAGTCCACTGACTCGAATGTTAATCTCCTTCGGCAACACCCTCACAGACACACCCAGGAACAATACTTTGCATCCTTCAGTGCAATCAACTTGATACTCGATATTCACAATTGCAAGTCTTATCCTGTGTACTTGTGCTTATAGAGTAAGGGCTAAGGTTGAATTAAGGTCAAGGTCCAGTCAAGGCTTTCCTCTTGATACGGTTTGACTGTGTCTCCACCCAAATCTCATCTTGAATTGTAGTTCCCATAATTCCTAGGTGTTGTGGGAGGGATCGGGTGGGAGGTAATTGAATCATGGGGTGGGTTTTTCCCATGCTGTTCTCTTGATAGTAAGTCCCATGAGATCTGATGCTTTTGTAGAGGAGTTCTCCTGCACACGTTCTCTTGCCTGCCACCATGTAAGACATCCCTTGCTCTTCCACCATGATTGTGAGGTCTCCCCAGCCATGTGAAACTGTGAGTCAATTAAACCTCTTTCCTTGATCAGGTATGTCTTTATTAGCAGCATGGGAACAGACTAAAACCTCTCTGGTGAAACTTCCCTCGTTTCTCACACAAAGTGAGTATCCTCTCTGGGTTCCCTGGCCATTACTCCACACTGAATTGGAATCAGCTGTTCAGCTGGGCTCCCTCTCTAGACTGTAGGTACTCTGAAGAGAGGAACTGTGTTATTCTCCTCTGAACCCCATAACAGTTTTTCTATTGAAGAAATACATGAATAAGAAAGAGCAGAGCCAGTAGTGAAAGGAGAGCTCTGCCCTTTTCCTTCTCATTAGACAGCTCCTGAGGGAGAGCATAGAAGAGGTTATTGAAAACATGGAAGAGGTTGGGATGAGAATAAAAAGGACCTCACAAATTTAGGGAAAGACTGACTGTTCTATAGCCGTGGTAACAAAAAGCCAGCAGACCCAGTTTTAGATCTGTTCAGTTAATTCGTGACAGCTAGCCTCAGTGAACATGCTTTTGCAAACCAACCAAGCAATCAATATCGGCCTTTGAATATGACAATCAGCTAATAAGAATGAATTTGAAGGCCAGGTGTGGTGGCTAACGCCTGTAATTCCAGAACTTTGGGAGGCTGAAGCAGGTGAATCACGAGGTCAGGAGTTCAAGACCAGCCTGGCCAAGATGGTGAAATCCCGTCTTGACTAAAAATACAAAATTAGCCGGGAATGGTGGTGGGTGCCTGTAATCCCAGCTACTCAGGAGACTGAGGCAGGAGAATTGCTTGAACCTGGTATGCGGAGGTTGCCGTGAGCTGAGATTGCACCACTGCACTTGAGCCTGGGTGACAGAGCAAGACTCAGTCTCAAAAACAAAACAAAACTAAAAAACCATAATGGATTTGGGCCTGGCACGGTGGCTTACACCTATAATCCCAGCACTGTGGGAGGTGGGTGGGTGGATCACTTGAGGCCAGGACTTTGGGACCAGCCTGGACAGCATGGTAAAATCTCACCTCTACTTTTAATAAAAATACAAAAATTGGCTGGGCTCGCTGGCTCATGCCTGTAATCCCAACACTTTGGGAGGCCGAGGCAGGTGGATCATGAGGTCAAGAGATCAAGACCATCCTGGTCAACATGGTGAAACCCTGTCTCTACTAAAAATACAAAAAATCAGCTGGCCATGGTGGTGTGTGGCTGTAATCCCAGCTACTCAGGAGGCTGAGGCAGGAGAATTGCCTAAACCCAGGAGGCGGAGTTTGCAGTGAGCCGAGATCACGCCATTGCACTCCAGCCTGGGTAACAAGAGCAAAACTCCATCTCAAAAAAAAAAAAAAATTTTAAGTTATATATGCACCTGTGGACCAGCGAAAGGCCAAATATTCATTGGAATGGACTGATTAAAGTCAACCCATGGATGGGGAGATAGTTGAACAAAACTGAAGATATGTTAGGAAGAAGAAAGTGAGGTGCTATGGTCTGAATGTGTCCTGCTCCACAAATTTATATTTGAAATCCCATCCACATGGTGGTGGCATTAGAAGGTAAGGCCTAGGCCAGGCACAGTGGCTCACACCTGCAATCTCAGCACTTCGGGAGGCCGAGGCAGGTGGATCACCTGAGGTCAGGTGTTCAAGACCAGCCTGGCCAACATGGTGAATCTCCATTTCTATTAAAAATACAATAAATTAGCCAGGCATGGTGGCACATGCTTGTAATCTCAGCCACTCAGGAGGCTGAGACATAGGAATCACTCGAACCCATGCAGTGGAGGTTGCAGAGAGCCAAGATCTCACCATTGCATTCCCACCTGGGCAAGGTAACAAGAGGGAAACGAAAGAAAGAAAGAAAGAAGAAAGAAGGAAAGAAAGAGAAAAAGAAAGAAAGAAAGAAAGGAAGAAGGAAGGAAGGAAGGAAGGTAGGTGTGGGGCCTTTGGGAGATGATCAGGTCATAAGGATGGAGCCCTCATGAAAGGGATTAGCATCCTTATAAAAGAGGCCGAAGGAAGACTGTCCCTTTTGCCATGTGAGGACACAGTAAAAAGATGGCCTTCACCAGATATCAAAACTGCCAGCGCCTTGATCTTGGACTTCCCAGCATCCAGAACTGTGAGAAATAAATTTAAGCCACTCAGTCTATGGCATTTTGTTATAGCAACTTAAATGGACCAAGACATGGAAGACAGATGCTTGTCCTTGATCTCATATGACTCTTCTTTTGTGCAGAGCTTGAAATATACAGAAGGGGCTGAGGCAGGAGAATCACTTGAACCTGGGAAGTGGAGGTTGCAGTGAGCCGAGATCACACCACTGCACTTCAGCCTGGGCAACAAAAGCAAAACTCCATCTGAAAAAAAAAAGGGAGTTTCCCTGCACAAGCCTTCTTCTCTTGTCTGCTGCCACGTGAGACATGCCTTTCACCTTCTGCCATGATTGTGAGGCCTTCCAGCCATATGCAACATGTAAGTCCAGTAAACCTCTTTCTTTCATAAACTGCCCAGTCTTGGGTATGTCTTTATCGGCAGTGTGAAAACAGACTAATACAGATACAATAATGATGATTAAGTTCTAAAAATCTGTTCTGTTACAATCAAGCACAGCTAGCCTACAGGTAAAGGACTCTCAAGTGTAATCTTCACAAAAATGAGGATATTCATTTGAAAGTATACATGTATCGCTGACACTCAGGATATGTTGAGGCCTAGGCAATTCACTTCCTTGTACCACTGTTTGGCAGCTCCCGGAACTGTACTGTAGAAATCCTGATTCTTCTTCTTTTTTTTTTTTTTAACAGAGATGAGGTCTCACTATGGGGGCCAGGCTGGTCTCAAACTCCTGGGCTCAAACAATCCACCCACCTCAGCCTCCCAAAGTGCTGGGATTACAGGCCTGAGCCACTGCACCTGCCACAGTCAGAATCTGTAGTTGGTTGGTTAAAGAAAAAAGTCAGCTATGTGGGGTTTCATAAAATTATAATATATATCTTTAAAATTGTATTTTGAATTTAAAACATAAAAAGGTTTATCTACCCGCCATTCCTTTGATGTCAGGCTAAGACCTTTTCTTTGAGTGTGGGCCTGCTGATGGGGGCTACACAGAGGACATCAATCAGCACAGCAAGAAGCATTATCAATTTCAATTTCAGTAGAACAAGGACTCAAGACACTTGTGAAGCAAAATGAGGGCAAAGTCCTGTATTTTGAGACTTCTCTCTCCCAAACATTCATGGTTGTTTTGCCCACACCTAATTTCACAGCATTTTTTTCTTTAATAACATGTCTTTATCGGGTCTTTCCCAAGTTTTCAACTTATTTTCATAGAGATTATTCTCTTCACACTCATAATTGTTTGATTTTGGTAATATTGAACTAAATTACATAGTTATTAAGTACAACTTGTATAAACAAGTTTTGGAACAAATACAGCTAATTTTTTTTTTTTTTTTGAGATGGAGTCCTTCTCGGCTGCCCAGGTGGGAGTGCAGCTGTGCATTCTCAGCTCACTGCAACCTCCACCTCCTGGGCTCGAGTGATTTTCCTGCCTCAGCCTCCTGAGTAGCTAGGATTACAGGGGCCCACCACCATGCCCCACTAACTTTTGTATATTTAGTAGAGACAGGGTTTTATCATATTGGCCAGGCTGGTCATAGACTGGCATCAAGTGATCCGCCCACCTCACCCTCCCAAAGTGCTGGGATTACAGGCATGAGCCACTGCACCCAGCCAAATATAACTGATTTTTAGGAAAATGTACAACTCAAGGAGAGCAGTGATTAGCCCACTAAGGAGTAGACGACTTCCTAGTAGGGGAAATTTGGGCTCTGAGCATCAGGCATTAAGTCTGGCTCAAAAGTCTGAACCATACAGGTAGGTAATGAAAGGTGAGTTAGTTTAAGAAATGGAAAATCTAGGTGGGGTGCAGTGGCTCACACCTGTAATCCCAGCACGTTGGGAGGCTGAGGCAGGAGGGTTGCTTGAGCCCAGGAGTTCAAGACCAGCCTGGTCAACATGGTGAGTCCGTCACTAAAAATTTTAAAAAGAACAAAAGAAAACCTAAATTCAGGGACTTAGCACCACTCAAACTTGCATGAAGGTGAGCAATACTGAAACCCTGTGAGAGGAACACGGACAACAAAGGCTTGGCCAATCCATTCTTGGCTGGGACTCTAGCAGGCCTAACAACGCTTCTCTTCTCAGAGCCTGATCCTCTATTTGCATGTGTTTAGTATCATGAACCTAGTCCCAGCTAAAGGCTCTAAAATATTTAAATACAACACCCTTTAAAGTAGACAGGAAAGGAACTACTCCTAGTTTTTAAAAATAAAGTATTAAAGTCTAAAGTATTCTTAAAATGGGTCAGCAGGAGCGATGACTAATGCCTGTAATACCAGCACTTTGGGAGGCCCAGGCAGGTGGACAACTTGAGCCCAGGAGTTTGAGACCATTCTGGGCAATATAGGGAGACTCCATCTCCACAAAAAAATTAAAAATTTACCTGGGCTTGGTAGCACAAGCCTGTGGTCCCAGCTACTCGGGAGGTTGAGGCAGGCCCGGGAGGTTGAGGCAGGCCCAGGAGGTTGAGGCCGCAGTGAGTAGTGTTCACACCTCTGCACTCCAGCCTGGGCAACAGAGCCAGGCCCTGTTTTCAACTAAAAATAAATAAAATCCTTTGAGTACCCATTTGCTAGACACTGTTGCGGGGACTATCCTGTCTACCGGCGCCCTCTTGTGTTAAAACAGCAGGTCTGCATGGGGATTATGAAGCTTTAAATGCATGTGTCTGAGAGATCTTCATTCACCTTGGATTGTACATATAAATTAGCTCCAAAATGATTAAAGTGGTGTTGCTTGATGTGGGCCCATGGAATTGGAAGTGTTTTCTCCTCACCTCCTGAATTGAGTAAAACGAAATTATTAATATATAACTTTTTTTTTTTTTTTAAGAGATGGGGTTTCTCCATGTTGGTGAGGCTGATCTTGAACTCCCAACCTCAGGTGATCCACCCACCCCGGCCTCCCAAAGAGTGCTGGGATTACAGGCATGAGCCACCATGCCCGGCCTTAATATATTACTTTTACTAGTATAAGACACACACAAAAATATAGACCAAAACATCACCAAAAATTACCACTACAGTTAATTAGTTGTAACAAGCAGACCCAGACTGGGCACAATGGCTCACACCTGTAATCCCAGCACTTTGGGAAGCTGAGACAAAAGGACTGCTTGAGGCCACGCATTCAAGACCAGCCTGGGCCATATAGCAAGACCCTCTCCTCTATAAAAATATGGAAGATTCAGCTGGGCGTGATGGCACAGGCCTGTAGTCCTAGTGTCTTAGGAGGCTAAGGCAGGAGGATTGCTTGAGTCCAGGTGTTTGAGATTGCAGTGCCACCTGCACTCCAGCCTGGGCAAGAGAGCAAGACCCTGTCTCTTTAAAAAAAACAAACAAAGAAAAAACCAAGCAGACCCAATTTAAAGTTTTGCATAAATGACCTGGAGCCCCAGCATTGGGTCCCCCTTTGGGTAATTCTTATTGAATTCAATGGGAAGATCAAACAACTCTTTAAATTTCCCTATTGTTTTGCCTTGTAGGGGTGAAGAGTACTTTCCCTCAGCCCTCTGAAGTTTCAATTAATCTGACTATGAAATGAACTGAAAAGAGATTAAGAGGAGAAAAGGCACACATATTTAGTACGTGTGTTACTGGAAAGGGAATCCCAATCCAGATCCCAAGAGAGGCTTCTTGGATCTCGCACAAGAAAGAATTAATGGTGAGTCTATAGAGGAAAGTGAAAGCAAGTTTATTAAGAAAGTAAAGGACTTTTGGGAGGCAGGTGGATAACAACGTCAGGAGTTCAAGACCAGCCTGGCCCGTCTCTACTAAAAACACAAAAATGAGCCAGGTGCGGTGGCAGGTGCCTGTAATCTTGAGACGCTGAGGCAGGAGAATCACTTGAACCTGGGGTGCAGAGGTTGCAGTGAGCTGAGTGAGATCTTGCCACTGCACTCCAGCCTGGGCAACAGACTAACTCCATATCAAAAAAAAAAAAAAAGAAAGTAAAGGAATAAAAAGGAAAAAAGAATGGCTACTCCATAGGCAGGGCAGCAGCATGGGATTTCTTGATTATGTGCTAAACAAGGGGTGGATTATTCATGAGTTTTCTGGGATAGGGGTGGACACTTCTTAAAACTGAAGGTTCCTCCCCTTTTTAAACCATATGAGGTAATTTTCTGATGTTGACACGGCATCTATAAACTGTCATGGCACTGGTAGTGTATTTTAGCATGCTAATGCATTATAATTAGTGTATAAGGAGCAGTGACGACGACCAGAGGTCACTTTGGCTGCCATCTTGGTTTTAGCAGATTTTGGCCAGCTTCTTCACCACATGCTGTTTTATCAGCAAGGTCTTCTCGACTTGTATCTTGTGCTGACCTCCTATCTCGTCCTGTGACTTAGAATACCTTAACCTCCTGGGAATGCAGGCCAGTAGGTCTGAGCCTCATTTTACCCAACCTCTACTCAAAATGGAGTCCCTCTGGTTCAAACACCTCTGACACATGTGCAGCAGTATCTCAAGAAAGTGAGTACCCAATACCCAATGAGATTTAGAAGCTGTATTCCCTTCTTCATAGGGGAGAGAGAAGTGGGGGATGTAGGCAAATTTTAGAGGAAGAGTAAATGGTTTTTAGGGGAGGTGAATGGAGACAAAGCACAGACAGTGGTGTGGGATGAAGTTCATCTGGGCTCTGGATGTCGTGTCTGACTCTCAGTCTCTTCTGTGACGAGTTTACTCTTCCTTGGTTGATGAAAAACAAGGGAGGGGATAGAAGGCAGTTGTGTTCTCTTTTGGCAGATCTTTAGGTAGATAAGGACACCTCAGAGAAAAGCTTCTTCCAGCATCTGCTGATTCCCATGTACCCTCAAAATAAAGTAATCAGCGTACCAAGGTGCCATATTTGGGGGTGATATCCCCTGGACTCTTTCAGTGTCATGCAGATTAAGAACTTAAAGAGGGGCAACGGCTTTAAGAAAGGTGAATCCACATCTGTTTTTCTCATTTGCATTTAGGAAGCCCACTGAATTACAGTATATTTATCTTAAAAGGTTTAGTCTAACAATGCAACAGAGAATACGCTTAAGATCATGAACTCTGGAGCCAAAATGCCACTTACTGGCTGAGTGGACCTTCAGCAGTTACTTAACCTCTCTGTGCCTCAATTTCCAGTTCTGCAAAATAAGGACAGTAATATTATCTCCTTGATTAAGACAGTTAAAGAGTGTAATGTGCAATTAATGAGTTACATGTAAACTGCTTTCAACAGTGCTTGGTATGTAGTCAGCTCTATGCAAGCTTAATAAATGCAATTTTTTAAAAAGCCAGACTTGACGAAGTATATATTTTAGGGTTAAGAATAGTTCTTGTATTGTTTCAACATTCTCCCACTCAATATTCTTAACCCTCAAGGTTTCTGTTAGTAATAATTCCTGTTAAGCCTCAACAAGTTAAACTGATGCTTAATGAAATGTATGTTTATTTAGGGGAAAGTAATCTAAGAAGATAGGTGTGGCAAAATAAAAAATATTTGGTCTTTGTCCGTGGTTCCTGGCACAGAGCTTCTTGAACCCTCTGAATTTACTGGCTTTTTTGAGTCTTGCTCCCAGGCTGGAGTGCAGTGGTGCCATCTTGGGTCACTGCAACCAACCTCTACCTCCTGGGTTCAAGCAATTCTGCTTCAGCCTCCCAGGTAGCTGGGATTACAGGTGTGCATCACCACACCTGGCTAATTTTTGTATTTTTAGTAGAGATGGGGATTTCACCATGTTGGCCAGGCTGGTCTTGAATTTCTGACCTGAGGTTGAGAAGATAACCTGATGACAAGATAACTTGAAGTTATCTGCCCATCTCAACCTCCCAAAGTGCCGGGATTGCAGGCAGGAGCCACCATGCCCGGCCAGAATTTACAGTCTTTTGTATGCTAACGAGAACATACGACTAGAGGATCAGAACTTTCAACCCTAACCCACAAACTCCGGGGAGGTTAGGGGGCTGCAGACTGGATCATAAAAACTCCTGAACAGTTAGATTTGGAAACCTTCCAGGCTGGTGCGGTGCCAGAAGGCTGATGCGCTCAGAGAAGGAATGGAAACCCTGTGCCATTCCCATCCCATCCCATGGCCTCGGCGTCTCTTCTTTTTGGTGTTTCTGAGTTGTTCCCCTGTAATACATCTGCAGTAGTAAATACACACTTCCCTGAGTTCTCTGAGTCATTCTAAAGAATTATTGAACCTAAAGGATCATGGGGCCATCCCAGTTTGGAGAATGGATTTAGTGACTCACTTCTAATAAATCAAATTCAGTGGAAATGATGGTGTGCAACTTCAGAGACCAGGTCACGAAAGGCACTGTGGCTTTTATCCCCTCTTAGATCACTCATCTGGAGGAAGCCAGCTGCCATGTCCAGAGAACACCCAGGAAGCTTTGTAGAGTGGCTCATGTGATGATGAACTGAGGCCTCCTGGAAACAACCATGTGAGTGCGCCATCTTGGAAATGGCTACTGTAGCCCCAGTAGCTGCTAAGCCACATACAGATTCTTAATTCTCAGAAACTGAGTGAGATGACAAGATGTGTGTTTTAGTTTTGAGGGTAATTTGTTACACAGCATATGTAAGTACTACAGTGTGTGCTTATGGATGAAGTGATTTCAGCACTGTTTCTAGACCTGACACTATTCAACTGGTGAAGATCCATCATTTTGACTGAAGAGCAAGTGCCAGATTTCAATATGACGATTTGTTAAAATGGGTTCTCTTTTCCCTGCCCAGTTACTATCTCATGTCACAAGCATGTCCGGGTTGTCCTACCCAACTAGCTTAAATGTCTAGACTATTTGGGATGCAGTTTGAGTATAGTCTCAAGTGAGATAGAGTGCCACCAGGAGAAGGCTGACAGCGTGGCTCTGCAGAAGCCCCAAAAAGTGAAGTTTGCAATAATATGTCTGGGCTTTGGTTCTCTATCCTGAAGAGTCAGAAACTACGTTTCATCAGAATATTCAGAAACTCATAGACTAAACTGACAAACTTGGGAGCAGAACCACACAAATTAAATTCACATGATACTGATGTATAAACC
The DNA here is from genome assembly GCF_049354715.1 of Callithrix jacchus. Classification (NCBI taxonomy): domain Eukaryota; kingdom Metazoa; phylum Chordata; class Mammalia; order Primates; family Cebidae; genus Callithrix; species Callithrix jacchus. Next base: position 31,323,335 of record NC_133514.1, on the reverse strand, counting down.
AGAGAATTTCTCTAAATTTACTATGTGCAGAATGAAATTTTGGTGTCCTCATGCAGAATTCTCCCTTTTCCTGAACAAAATAGTTTAAAGGCCATATTAACAATCAGAAGATGGTTCAGTTAGGCTTGTAATCAGTGACAAAAGAAGTGGCAAGTCTCAAGATATGTTCTCCGTAAGCCACATACCTGGGGTCTTGATAAAATGTCCTAACTGAAGTAGAGAACATTTCTGGTCACTGAATTACAACTCTTGGATTCAGGACTTCCTTTTCATGGATAACACTGTCTACACACTGTCATATTTTGTTTCTTCAAACCCTGTTTTGGTGAGTTGATAATTTCGGTTCTTTAATATAATTTAATAACCCACAGCATACCTGGGAAGCACTGAGACTCTCCTCACTATGTGTTGACTCTGGTGATTTCTTCTTATCGAGTCCTTAGAAGGTGTCTCACTGTTGCCCCACATACTACCTGTGTAGTTTGGAGAGGCCATTGATTTAGCACATCACAATGTGTCGGAGAGAATACATTAGAACTAGTATAGAATTTCAAAGACTGTCTTGTAATTTCTGATTTCTCTTATCTAGAACATTTCCATGAACAACAACATTCTGAACTGATCACCAGGGGTTGAAAAATGAATAAACAGCAGTTAACAGATATAGGGCATTTATGTTCTCCTTTCTCAAAAGCTCAATGTTTCATCCACTACAGTATAGTTTTCCAAGTTTAGTCATGAGTATTCTTACCAAAAGCATTTCAATTTCAAACAATTAGGCTAATTTGCAGTTTCAGAAATTCAAAAATACATTTTTCTCTATTCACAATTAAAAATTACATTTTGAGCCAGGAGTTTGAGACCAGCCTGGGCAACATAGCAAGATCCTGTCTCCACAAAAAGTTAAAAAAAATTAAAAAGCCAGGCATGGTGGCTTATGCCTGTAGTCTGAGCTACTTAAGAGGTTGAGGTGGGAGGATCACTTGAGCTTGAGGAGGTTAAGTGATCCATGTGAGCCAAGATTGTGCCACTGCACTCCAGTCTGGGTAACAGAGTGACATCCTTGTCTCTAAAATAAATAAATTAAAATTAAATTTTGAGAAAATATCTTAGTGTTTTAGTAATTTAGTATTAGTCAGTATCTACTAATTCAAAAGCTGAGAAGTATGTTCCAGTAAATGTATACACTTAAATTATTAAAAAATTTTGAAATAATAAAATTCTCAACGTTTTGCTCACTACATAATTAGATAAACAGAATAATAAAGTTCAATGATTAGTGATTATTGCTATGCTAAAATATTAATAATTTAATGAATTTATATAAATTTCAAAATCTCTTTTAGTTTCATTGTCCTTAGAAGCCCAAGAATGACACTAATTTGTATTCTACCGAGGACATCTTTCCCTGATTATTTTTGTTTTACCAAAAAGAAAAAACTGTGTTTTTCTTAAAAACAAAGTGAAGTCTAAATTAATTCAATAGCTACTAAAATTTCACCTGAAATTTTAAACAGCTACAAATCCACAAAAGGAAAAGTTAAACACATTAGCTTTAATACAACTAGCACATAATAAAAATTAAAAGATTAATTCAAGTAGAAAAACTGATTAAAGTATGCTCATTAAAGATGGTTATCAGCATTTTTCTTTAGTTTAGTCTATGCTAGAATATAAATACATAACAATATGTCCTTTCTTGTCATGGGTAGTCTTTTACATAACTAAAATTTGTGGCTAGCAGTTTATATAACAAAAGAAAAGCTAAACTGTAAAGTATCAGAAAAGAAGCAAGGATATAGGAAAATAATACATTTTATATAAATTATAAAGGACAGTTACAATGAAAATCCATTACTTTCCTCTCAACCCAATTTTACAAAATAAAGTCAACATGTATTATCCTGTGAGTTGCTAAGAGTACATAAACACTGTGGCCCATTCAAAAGACAGTGGTCAAAGACAAAAATGTTATCTTCATGTCATCTGCTGTTCTTAGTTCTTTACTGGAGTTGAGCTTCCTTTCATAGTCTTCTTTAGGTGGTGGTAATTTGGCAAGATTTTCATCAAGAAATCCAGCTGTAGTGTCTGGGGCTAAAAAGATAAGATAATTAAGACTGACTGGCAGAAAGCAAAGTCAAGAGTACCACACAGGGACCAGGCGTGCTGGCTCATGCCTGTAATCTCAACACTGGGAGGCCCAGACAGGAGGATGATTTGAGCCCAGGAGTTCCAGACCAGCCTGAGCAACATAGGGAGATCCCGCCACTACAAAAAATTAAAAAATTAGCTGTGTGTGGTGACATGCCCCTGCAGTCATAGCTACTTGGGAGGCTGGGGTGGAAACAGGGTAGTGGGGGTTGGGGGTGGATTGTTAGAGCCCAGGAGGTTGAGGCTGCAGTGAGCCATGATTGCACCACTGCACTCCAGCTTGGGTGACAGAGCCAGAGTCTCAAAAAAAAAAAAAAAAAAAAAAGAAAAAAAAAAAAGGTCCAGGTAGCAATGGTTATTAATAAGTTGTGGAATTATAGGTGACTTTCATTGACTCATTTTTGCCTACCTGTTTTTTTTTAATTTACAATGAACACATACTAAGTTTGGTCACAAGAAAAAGCCAACAGACTTTATATATTTATATAAAAACATACAGAAATCAGTTTTCAAAGTCGCTTTTGTAGATTTCATCCTGGCTTCTGCAAAGTTAAAAGTTCCAATTACAGAAGACCACATAAGTAAAACACCCAGAGTATTTTGTTTTCCACATGACCTACAGAGCCACACAGCTGCGGTGTACTTGGATATACCTGTCTAATCTTCACTCTTCATATACCAGTATTGCCCAAATTTTCCTGATTGTAAAACTCACCGTGGTACTTGTGAAAAATATGGATTTTTAGGCTCCCGCCCCAGCACAGTGACTCAATAAGTCTGGGGAATCGTTATTTTTAATAAAGACCTCTATATAATCCTTATGATCAGTGAAATTTGGAAGACAATATTGTATATTATGAAATATTAAATTTCAGATATTCTTGCTCACTTAATTCTAAACTCCCTTGCCCACACCAACTTCGTTTCCCAGTCTTCATTTTTGCTGTTATGTAGAAAGACGGTAAAAAATGACTTGATTTATCCCTATTTCCTTTTTAGTCTATAGAGTAATACTTGCTTATAATAATAATAATGAAGCCAAACATTACAGAAGTAGAGTAACCCAGAAATAACTGGAGTTTTGATTTCTGATAAAATATGGCTAAGAATCAGAGGCAAAGTTATAAATGTCTTGAAATTATTCTTTTTTTTTTTTTTTTCTCTTTTTGAGACAGATCTCACTCTGTCACCCAGGCTGGAGTGCAGTTATACAAACAGAGCTTACTGCAGTCCTAACCTCCTGGGCTCAAGCCATCCTTCCACCTCAGCCTCTCAAGTAGCTGGGACTACAGGCGAATGCCACCATGCTCAACTCATTATTTTTTATTCTTTGTAGAGATGGAGTCTCACCATGTTGCCCAGGCTGGTCTTGAACTCCTTCCTGGGCTCAAGTGATCCCGCCTTGGCCTCCCACAGTGCTTGAAACTATTTAGTGGAAGGAAAAGGAGACGAGGTAACTAAGGGAATATATATTGAATGTGCCCAGCAATGAGGCTCGAAACTGCAATACAAATGTCTTACGTCCAAAGGAAGCCCAAACGTCCTATTTTTTTCATCTCCTACTCTAATATTAAACTCCAAATATGTATTCTACATTATTCTTGATCTGGGTTTTTAGGAGGAGATAATTTCTCAAGCCAGAAAAATATCCAAACACACTTGCTTATTCACAAGCTGTGTTTATTATGAAGCTATGGCAATAAACTAAATAGACGCACTCTAGTCAGAGGCACAGCATAAATGTAGTATGGTCATTCCTTACCCTTAAAGACTGATATTTTAGGAGTAAATCAGTATGGCTTGTACAGTTTGTTGATGCATTGTCAGTGACAACACACAAGATCAAGAGTAACATTTCTGGACCTTTTCTCATAGCTGACTTGTCATCAACATCCTTTTACATAGTTTTGATATTAACTTAAAGACTGAATAATTGAACTGCAATTAAATCCTGGTTTTCGGGATGTTTCTCGCTGTTTTATTTTTATTTATTTATTTTTTTGAGTTGGGGTCTCTGTTGCTTAGGCTGGAGTACAGTGGCATGATCATGGCTCATAGTAACCTCACACTCAAGTGTTATCTTCCCACCTCAGCCTCCTCAGTAGCTGGGACTATAGTCGTGCTCCACCACACCTGGCTAAGTTTTTCTAGTTTTTGTAGAGAGAGTCTCACTATGTCGCCCAGGCTGGTCTTAAATTCCTGGCCTCAAGTCATCCTCTTGCCTTGGCCTCCCAAAGTGCTAGGATTGTAGGCATGAGTCGCTGAGCCTGGCCTCTTTGTTTTATTTTAATTACATTCTTCTTAAATAGCATACCTGCTGCCTCATGAAGACAATTACATTCCTTTTTGGGAAAATCAGCAGATAGAACTCTTTGTAAAGAGAGGTTCTAGTACCTGTGGTCGCTCAGTCTGCACCCGACGAAGGCAGTCTGCACCATAGATCACTGTATTCTCAGGGATGACTTCAAAAGTATTTAGGTTGCAACAAGCCCCAATGATGCAGCCACTTGTTAATATTACATTTCTGCCTACATATGCTGCAATAAAAACACAGAAAGAATTGCAACTTAAGACATAAATGATAACAACACCTTTCTTTCCTAAGATGATTTAGGTATAAAAGTGTAAACTAGCCGGGCGCGGTGGCTCACGCCTGTAATCCCAGCACTTTGGGAGGCCGAGGCGGGTGGATCACGAGATCAAGAGATCGAGACCATCCTGGTCAACAAGGTGAAACCCCATCTCTACTAAAAATACAAAAATTAGCTGGGCATGGTGGCGCGTGCCTGTAATCCCAGCTACTCAGGAGGCTGAGGGAGGAGAATTGCCTGAACCCAGGAGGCGGAGGTTGCGGTGAGCCGAGATTGCGCCATTGCACTCCAGCCTGGGTAACAAGAGCGAAACTACGACTCAAAAAAAAAAAAAAAAAAGTGTAAACTGGCCTTAAGAAAAAAGTTAAAGAAAATACTTCTGTTTGGAGATTCTATGGACAACACAGAGACAGGCAATACATGCCAGGTCAGATGGATTCAAAATGGAGCTCTGCTGCCATCTGTGTGACCTTGGGAAAGTCACTGCAAAGTCTCTAAGCTCACGTTTATCTGTAAAACAAGAGGCCACTCTACTTCACAGTTGAAGGAATAATGAGATAACAGATGTAAAGTGCTGACCACAGGTTTGATACACAGCAAGCACACAATTAAAAATGCCAATAATGATAGTAGTGATAATAACTGATGATCCAAATTAAAATAAAAGCCATTAAGTAGATTAACAAAAAGTATAATTGTATTATTTAAAAAAGCATTTTCTTTCATGCCACTCAGGATCAAGAAATATAACCCACTATTCTAAAGAAGTGTCATCATTCAGATTCTTTCTGGACCTTAGTCGGACAAGCTCTTGAAGTGGCTTCCCAGTAGTGACAGTGACTTTATGTAATCTCCTGTCTGGTCCCACTCACGAGCACATGATACTTGTTTCTGATTGGCTAGGGTAAAGTATTCCTGAAACTAAAGAAAGCAACTAGAGAAACTGTAATTTTTTTCCCCCTTTAATTCTACAACGACTCTAACCAACTAAAATTCCAGAGACTAGTATTTAGTAGAAATATTTTCCAAATCTTTCATTTAAACGTTATGGTTTAATTCAACCCTTAAATGTACACAGCTGATTTTAAATGTAATATATTTAACCACATTACCAGATAACCACATAATCAGATTAGGTTCCTTAGTGGCAAAGAATTCGTTTGCCAGCGATTGCAGGCCACTTCGAAGCACACCACCTTATCAGTTTATATTAGGTTGCTTCCCAGGACACCATGGAGAGAAAAGAGGTCACTGCTTTGACGACAAAACTCTGAACGTAGCTTACCTTTCGATTCGATGACATTATTATCTCCCATCTTCATGGCTTGGGAATCTGTAAAGCCAGAGTTAGGGAAATACTATAAATATGTTCATCTGTAGTCCCTACTAACGTAGTATGTCCTTATACTGCACTGGGACAGAGGACAGGGACGTCAGATGGGCCATGCAGGCTCACCCTTGCCAGAACTCTTTGCTCTGGGCAATCTGTGGTAAGGGTTTAATCTTTAAACAAATATCTCTAGGTATAAATAAATGACGTGTGTTTTTCAAAGAAACAAGTACCTTATACCCTGATTTATGAGTAAAATATTTTCACAATTATTTCAAGATAATTAAAACTATCCATCACCCAGTCACTTAAACACTGTTAAAAGTTTGATATATCTTTATATAAACATATAGAATTTCCTGTATGTAAGTGGGAATCAAACTGTATAAACTTTCATAGATTATTCAGTTCACTTGAATTTTCAAGCATTAGTCCATGCTATTAAAATCTTTAGGCCAGGCAGGGTGGCACTCAACACCAGCCTGGGCAACACAGTGAGACACCATCTCTACCAAAAATAAAACTAGCTGGGCATAGCAGTATGCACCTATAATCCCAGCTACTTGGGAGGCTGAGATGGGAGGGCTGCTTGAGTCTGGGAGATGAGGCTGCGGTAAGCTATGATGGTGCCACTGCATAGCAGGCAGCCTGGGTGACAGAGCAAGATCCTGTCTCAAAAAAGGTAAAGTAAAATCTTTAAAAATATAATTTAAAATGACTACTTAATGGTCCTAGTGGTTTTATGATTGTAGCTCAATTTTTAAAATATCTTTCTATTGCTGACCATGTAGATTTTTCCTTCGAAATATTTTCTACTATATATTATATGTTTTGCAGACACCATAAAATTTTACTATCTTTTGAGAGTACTAAATCAAACAAAAGAACTGGAGACATTCAGGGGGGAAAAAAGACAACAAACAAATAATGGAATATTTTCACCCCTACACAGCATTTTATTGAATCAGACAATGTATTATCTAACCTAAAACTATACAGGAACCACACTGACAAAGCTGGGGCTCTTGAATCAAGAAAGAAGTCAGCATTGCTGTCACTCAGCAATTGCTACCTGTCAACAAGCTGTAGAACCAGCAAAAGAAGTGGTTACTTTCAAAATGCTGAGCTAAAGATATGTGTCTGCGTTTGTCTAAAAATAGCATACTTTACTCTATTGAGTTATTTACAGGAACAGAAAGGACCATTTAAAAAATACATACTGTCAATAAGTCTGTTCAAAGAGCTGGATGATCTGCTTTTATTTATTTATTTATATTCATATTTATTTATTTATTTTTAGATGGAGTCTCACTCTGTCACCCAGGTTGGAATGCAGTGGCACAATTTCGGCTTACTGCAACCTCTGCCTCCCAAGTTCAAGTGATTCTCTTGCCTCAGCCTCCTGAGTAGCTGGAATTACAGACGTATGCCACCGTGCCCAGCTAATTTTTTGTAATTTTTTTTTTTAGTAGAGATGGAGTTTTACCATGTTGGCCAGGCTGGTCTTGAATTCCTGCCCTCAAGTGAAGCCTGCTTCAGACTTCCAATGTGCTGGAATTACAGGCATGAGCCACTGCACCTGGCCTGGCCGACCTACTTTTAAAAATGTAATTATAATATATATTATGAATGTAAGTATATTTGATAGACAAATTATGATAATTTGACAATTTCTACAGGAGAAGACTTAGGTACTAAAGGATAGCCAGGAATTATTTATGGTAGATTATTGTAAAGGATACAACAGCCAACTTCAAACACATTATTGGTGCCAATGATCATAGGTTTTGGTTCTGGATCTTCAGTGTCAGGAGTGATATTATCCGGGTAACTGTAAAAGGAAGAGACAAATCATCCAAAAAGGCAATCACACAATAAGCAATTTTCTTCCCATTTCAAATTTGGGTTAATTCTTTCAATTTTACCTACGTCAAGCCTCAAAGATATGACTATGTAAGTTACTTCTTTCTTTAATCTCACTCTACCACCCAGGCTGGTACAGTGGCACCATCTTGGCTTACTGCAAACTCTGTCTCCCAGGTTCAAGCAATTCTCCTGCCTTAGCTTCCTGAGTAGCTGGGACTACAGGCATGTGCCACCAAGCCTGGCTAATTTTTGTCTTTTTGTAGAGATGGGGTTTCCCCATGTTGCCCAGGCTGGTCTCTAACTTCTGACCTCAGGTGATCCACCCACAAGGGCCTTCCAAAGTGCTGGGATTACAGGCGTGAGCCGCTGAGCCCAGCCTATGTAAATTATTTCTTAATTCAAGTGATTCATTCATCCTGTATGCTAGAGAAGGCTTGATTTTGAATTGAAGAGAGCTACTAAAAAGTGAAAAAGTCATGGTATGTAGAGAAGAACAGACTACCTTAGTTTATTTTTTAAATTCGAAGTCCAGAGGGTCTTCTCCAGGACAAAGGAAGAAAGATGCTAGCTGTATTTTTAGGCTGCTAATTAGAATAAAAATCATGCCTAACTTGAAAATTTTCCATCCTTAATAATCATTTGAGATTGTGAAACATAAACAGATATTCACATAAAATAATTATTTGCTCTTAGTTAGCTAGTTGAAATATTTGGAAGATAAAATGTTTGTGTTCTAAGAGGAGGAAGCCATTTTTAAACGGTGATTTATCTCTGACAGTTGAGTTACTGCAGAATATAGCTGCTGTTAATTGACTTACACTGAAGGTGCCAAATGTATTTTAAATCCTAAGTAAGCATTAAATCACTCTTTTTCTGACACTTAGATATTTTCCCAAGGTCTTTCTTACAAATTCCATATGTGGTTGCTATAAATTAGGTATAAGCTTGAATTTCTTGCCAAAATTTTATCTAGAAAGAACTTATAAATGCTTATGAAAAATTCATAGGTTATTATAGTCTAGTTCACTATGATCATGTATATGTTCTAGTATTTTCTTATTTTTTAATCTTTATAGTTTAAAAATTGCCTCTAGGACTCTACATTTTTCAACTATAATTCTGGGTGCAAAACATTTGAAGATATATATTAGAGTTAAATTGATGTGTTTAAGGCATGAGTAATAACATTTTGGTCAGAACCAATCCCAAAGAAACCTCTCTGCAGGGTGGTGAGCGCAGCACTTGGAGGTGGAAGTGCTCAGGAAATGTTTGCTTGAGGAAAGGGTGAGAAAGCCACATGTAAGGGGAAGACGATCAGACCCAGCGTCAGAGATTCTAGGCAGCTACTCAGCTCTCTCATCTTGGACAAGCCTTTTCCCCCATCGGGTTTTCAGTTTGGTCATTTACTTACAAACGAGACCCTTAATGTTTCTCTAGCTCTAAAATAGTAGGCCTTCCGGATATCAGTTGAAAATATTCTTACAGACAGCTGAAATTAACAAAAAACATTACCCATGGTACTTGGTTCACAGTATGTCTAAGAGTCTTACTCACGCATTTATGATAAGGGCCTGTTCTTCTATCAGGTTCCCTTCACCAATCACTATTGGCCCGGCTTCCGCAATAATACGTGCTTTAGGATGGACCACTGTCCGAGGTCCTGTTAAAAACAGTTGGAGAAGAAATTATTGGTGGAGGCTATGCTTCTAACAGGAGGGTGGGAGGTGCTGAGGATGGGTGAGGCTGTTGGGAGAAACATTTTCTAAGTATGTGCCAGGCACCAAGCTAGGTACTTCACAGATATTATCTCGCAAGCTTATCATCAGTAGTCAGGGCCAAGTTGCAAGCCAATGTGGGTGGAATGGCACAGGCGCTAGAGCCAGACAGCTCTGGCTCAGCCTCCTCTCGAAGGCTTCCCGTGATCTCAGCAGTGAAACAGAGGTGATGACAACACCAGTCCCAAAGGGTAGCTGCAAGGGTTAGGGGTGATAATGCTGGAGACACAGTATGTAACACAAAGTTGGCAATAAAAATTCCTTCTTTTCCCTTGGAAAGGGAAGGCTCTCTTTGCTTAAGATGTGCAGCTTTCTTATGTGAGAGTACCTCAGAATTAAGTCTTTTTATTACATAATTAAAAATAAATATGGAGACTGAGGTGGGCAGATTGCTTGAGGTCAGGAGTTCAAGACCAGCCTGGCCAACATGGTCTCTACCAAAAAATAGTAAAATTAGCTGGGCGTGATGGTGTGTGCCTGTAGGCCCAGCTACTTGGGAGGCTGAGGCAGGAGAATCATGTGAACCCAGGAAGCAGAGGCTGCAGTGAGATGAAATCATGCCACTGCACTCCAGCCTAGGTGACAGAGCAAGACTCTGTCTCAAAAAAAGGGAGAAATATGGGTGGACAAAAGTCAGAAACTATGGAATCTAACAGCTTTGTTCCTCTGTCAGTGTTCCTATTACGAGCACACCCACTGAAAGGAGGCACAGTTTCTGCTGTCTGGCCTAGGATATGATTTAAACCAGTGAAAGCTGAAAAGGTTAAAGGGAGGCAGCAGAAGGACCCAAAGATGATCACTAGAGTCCTAAGACTTTGGCGTGGGGAGCCCTGAGGCGATGCCTCCGGTCTCAAACCAGAGGGAACAGCCAGAGCCCTGATTACTCCCACTTACCTACCCCACCCTGAGCCTGGAATGCTAACACACTCCCTCCCAGCTTTATCTACCACAGGCTGAGGGTTCTGGTGATAATGAAACCACTGATGAGAAAACACACCCTCCTTTAGCCTCTCTCCAATATCCATCCCACACACCTCTCAATATCAATACAGTTTTTATGGGTAAACAAGTGCAGATGAAGTAACTGACTCTGAAAGTAAGAGAGGGTGCACAGAAGTGTTGACAGAAGGCGTGGGGGATTAGGAAAGTGACAACACTGTCCAAGAAATTCAGTATTCAATTGTGTAAATTTTTTTTTTTTTTTTTTTTTTTAGAGACAGGGTCTCATTCTGTCACCCACGCTGGAGTGTAGTAGCGTGATCATAACTCCCTGCAGCCTTCAATTCCTGGGTTCAAGCAATCCTCTTGCCTCAGCCTCTTGAATAGCTGGAACTAAGGCACACGCCACCACATCCAGCTACTTTTTAGAGATAGGGTCTCATTCTCACTGTTGCCCAGGCTGGCCTTGAACACTTGGCCTCAAGAAATCCTGCTGTCTCAGCCTCCCAAAGTGCTGGGATTACAGGCGTGAGCCACTGTGCCCCACCTAATTATATAAATTGTCAATTCATAATTATTATCTGCCTGTGACAGCTGATATGCCTCACTATATGTTACGGGCAACAAAATAAATACATGTTATTTTTGTTCTTTTGAGCTTGTTATTTTGAAAACTGAGAATGCTTAATATACACGCATTCACAAATGTACTAAAATAAATAAAGAGGACCCAGCAATCCCATTACTGGGTATACATCCAAAGGACTATAAATTGTGCTACTACTGTAAGGACACATGCATACGAATGTTCACTGCAGCACTGTTTACAATAGCAAAGACCTGGAATCAACCCAAATGCCCATCGATGATTGACTGAACAGGGAAAATGTGGCACATATACACCACGGAATATGATGCAGCAATCAAAAATGATGAGTTCGTGTCCTGTGTAGGGACATGGATGAACCTGGAGAACATCATTCTCAGCAAACTGACACAAGAACAGAAAATGAAATACCGCATGTTCTCACTCATAGGCAGGTGTTGAACAATGAGAACACAGGGACACAGGGAGGGGAGCACTACACACTGGGGTCTGTTGGGGGGAATAGGGGAGGGACAGTGGAGGGTGGGGAGTTGGGGAGAGATAGCATGGGGAGAAATGCCAGATAAAGGTGAAGGGGAGGAAGGCAGCAAATCACACTGCCTCATGTGTACCTATGCAACTATCGTGCATGTTCTTCACATGTACCCCAAAACCTAAAATGCAATTTAAAAAAAAGAAAGAAAGAGGTGTTTCTGGTGCCCAGAGACTTGGAGAGAATCTCAGGGATGCTTATTCTTTTTCCTGACAAGGAATTGCTGGGGGTTGATAAGGAGCGTGGGGGCCTAAAACAGGATGCTCAGTCCAACATCCCAACATTTCTTACCAGGATGCACAGTCTGGTAAGAAATAACAAGAGAGTGGCCTTGGCATCTCTCAGTCACTTCTGGCTCCCCAAATCTTCAGCTGTTAAAGTAAAATTTCCCAGGGAAATTCTCCTATTCAGATGGAAGATTCCACGATAGAAGATGGGGTGGATCTGAGATCCCCGGGAAGCTTCTCAAGTTGAACATGAGTGTAAATGTGTGCATCTAATCTTTTCTTTAAAATAAACAAAAAATATATATGCATACATACACACATATTCACACAGATATATACTTATTTATATAAAACATGATTATTCCAAAAATTCAAATGAAGCAAAAAGTGAAAGATCTTCTTATGCTAATTTTATTCCCTAGAGGTAAATATTCTTAAAAGTTTGGGGTATATTATTCCAGATGTGAACTCCACTGTATATTTAAGACTGTAAATACTGCTGGGGGCGGTAGCTCATGCCTGTAATCCCGGCACCCTGGGAGGCCAAGTGACCTCACTTGAGATCAGGAGTTAGAGAACAGCCTCGCTAACATGGTGAAACCCCATCTCTAAGAAAAATACAAAAAAATTAGTCGGGCGTAGTGGTGCACGTCTGTGGTCCCAGCTACTTGGGAGGCTGAGGTGGGAGGATCACTTGAACCTGGGAGGCAGATGTTGCAGTGGGCCAAGATCACACCAGGCACTCCAGCCTGGGTGACAGAGCAAGACTCCATCTCAAAAAAAAAAAAAAAAAAAAGAAAAAAAAAAAATCTGTAACTATCACTCCATATAAGCTATATCTCATTAAAATTTTTAAAATAAATACAATTTAAAGAAAAATACACATTTCAAGCCCATACTTCTTTCAAACCAAGAAACAGTACTTCTGCAATTTGCTTATTTCATGGTACTTTTTCCATATATCTAGACAGATATTCTTTTTAATGGCTGAAAAGTATCTCATATCACATTAATATGCCATATCTTATTTCACAGATCCTTTAATAATGGCATTTAGACATCACCGCTTTTGGGGCTGAGGCCCTAAACAACAGGGAAACGAGCAATGGGTTCCTGTTTAAGGAGAAGCTGTAAGGCTTCCAGCTGTGGGAACCAACGGAAATGTGCAGTTTGCACCATACCAGGTTTATATTTTACGTCAAAATATTCTATGATAACAGGACACAATCTGCCTCTTTTAGGTTCTTTGTAATCAAAGCCCCAGCCGGCCCCACACCCCCTTGTCTAGAAAGTCTAGACACTGAACTCTATCACCTAAAGGCTACGAGCTTACTCTCACAAAGGTTTGTTTTCTCATCTATAAAAAGAAGAGATTTGTAACAACCTACTTCATTGGGTCGAAATGTGGATTATATGAAATAACCTTTGAGAGATCGTGGAGTCTAGACCATGGTTCCTAAACATGGGAGATTTATCATATTTACTACTAAAAGCTAACACATAACTTTTTTCTTTTTCTTGTTTTTGAGGAATTAAGTTTTTATTCGGCTCAGACCAGGAGTCCGTGGGTCTTGACTTCTGCGTATTTGCCAGTTTTCTTCTCCACATTCTTCTCGGCCTGTCTGTAGCCTCATGAGCTGTTTCTTCTTCAGGTAGTGGATCTTGGCTTTCTCCTTCCTCTTCTCCTCCAGGGTGCCTGTCACTGCCTGGTACTTCCAGCCAACCTCATGAGCCAGGCACCCCAGATAGGCAAACTTTCTTGTAGACTTCAGATGTACAATCTTGAGGGCAGCGGGATCCACCATCCGCTTTTTCTTGTTGCAGGGTGATGGGATGTGGTCAAACACCTTGAGGCGGTCCAGGGCAGCCTGGCCTCGCTTGGTCTGGTGGGAAAGCATGGCTGCTATGGTCCACCAGAAGATGTGGCTGGGGGCCTGGAAGTGGTGGGGGCTTGGAAGTGGTAGGGGCCTCTGGAAGGGTTGGTGTTCATCCTCTTGCAGAGGAAAGGTAGGTACTTCAACTTGTTTCTATAGAAATTGCCAGAAATGTTGATGCCCTCCAGTACACGACCACCATCTTCTGGCCCAGCAGTACCTGCTTAGCCACGACTGCTGCCAGGCAGCCCAGGAGATGGCCTCGACCGTTGAGCACCAGGACCTGCACCTCCGCCATCTTTGGCAGCTGCCCAGGAAACATAGCTTTTTCATAGTAAGCAAAAGAACTAATTCTGGTCTGGGACACAGAAGAAAAAGAACTGCTTTGCTGCTCTACTCAGGTAATACCTCCTGTTAGCCAAGGGGAAAATTCCACACCACATGATCAGACAGTAAGAAGATCAATGAAAGTATTTTCCATAACTAGCTTTAAAAATCTTAGATATAGGGCTGATCGCAGTGGCTCACACCTGTAATCCCAGCGCTTTGGGAGGCTGAGGTGGGAGGACTACTTAAGGCCAGGAGTTTCAGACCAGCCTGGGCAACAAGTCAGACCCCTTCTCTACAAAATGAAAAACTTAAAAAAAAAATTGGCCAGGTATAGTGGGGTGCACCTGTGGTCCCAACTACTTGAGAGGCTGAGGCAGGAGGATTGCTTGAGTCTAAGGGTTTGAGGCTACAGGGAACTATGATTGTACCACGGTACTCCAGCCTGGGTGACAGAGCAAGACACCGCCTCTAAGAAAAAGATAAGAGGAAGTGACTGTCATGTCTGTGACAGAAAGCAGATCCTCTGCCACTGCTAGACAAGTGGCCAGAGATACTAGATATTCTGCCGGTCATCAAGCTATAGCTCTTGACAAGACAAAAATACCCCCGGGACCTGTGTTTCTTTAGAAGTTCTTCTACAGTGTATTTCTGAAAATGAGTGATAGTTTCATTTTTCCCTTTTAAAAATGACTAATACATGTTTATTATATAAAGAGCCCAAAGAAGCACACTTAATTTTTTTTTTTTTAATTTTCACAGAAGATACCAGAAGCACACATTTTTAAAAATTAAAAGAGGCCAGGTGTGGTGGCTCACACCTGTAATCCCAGGACTTTGGGAGACCAAAGCAGGTGGATCACTTGAGCACAGGAGTTTGAGACCAGCCTGGGCAACATGGCGAAACCCCATCTCTACTAAAAAACGCAAAAATTAGCCAGGCATTGTGGTGGGCACCTATAATCCCAGCTACTTGGGAGGCTGAGGCAGGAGACTCACTTGAACCCAGGAGGCAGAGGTTGTAGTGAGCCAAGATCACGCCACTGCACTCCAGCCTGGGTGACAGGGCGATACTCTGTCTCAAAAGAAAGAAAGAAAAAAATGACCCCAAGTCCCATAATGTCTTACACATATTTAGAAAATAATATGTGAGCTTTTTTAAGCAGGTATTTTGTTATTGTTATTACTGTCTTTATCATTGTTAATAATTACTAAACAAGTAACTGGAAAACGCCTGGTTAGAAATCCGAGGGCTTTGTCCAGGGAGGGAGGGAAAGCACCACTGCACTTAGGTGAGACCAGTGATTTAGACACCACCTCCACCTGCTGGCAGCATTGCCAAACTACAGGTCCCAGTGTTAATGCGGCTGAAATAAGTTTGTGAAACGATCAACTATAAATTGTGAGGGGACAGTAATACACCAAATAGCTTCCCTCAACTTCTTCCGGGTCTTTTTTGGGGCATAGACTGGAGTGGTTAGCTAAGTGTACTTCAGGATATGTAACCACTAAGATTTAGGTTTGGTGAACTTTCTTTTTGGATACAGTTTCACTCTGTCGTCACGTCTGGAGTGCAGTGGCGCAACGGCTCACTGCAACCTCCGCCTCCCAGGTTCAAATAATTATCCTGCCTCAGCCTCCCAAGTAGCTGGGACTGCAGGCGCCCACCGCCATGCCCCGCTAAGTTTTTGTATTTTAGTAGAGATGGGGTTTCACCGTGTTGCTTGGGCTAGTCTCGAACTCCTGAGCTCAGGAAATCCGCTAGCCTCGGCTTCCCAAAGTGCTAGGATTACAGACGTGAGCCACTGCACCCGGCCTGCTGAACTTTTTTTTTTTTTGAGACGGCATTTCGCTTGTTACCCAGGCTGGAGTGCAATGGCGCGATCTCGGCTCACCGCAACCTCTGCCTCCTGGGTTCAGGCAGTTCTCCTGCCTCAGCCTCCTAAGTAGCTGGGATTACAGGCATGCGCCACCGTGCCCAGCTAATTTTTTGTATTTTTAGTAGAGACGGGGTTTCACCATGTTGACCAGGATGGTCTCGATATCTTGACCTCGTGATCCACCTGCCTCGGCCTCCCAAAGTGCTGGGATTACAGGCTTGAGCCACCGCGCCCGGCCCTTTTTTTTTTTTTTTTTTTTTTTTTTTTTGAGATGGAGTCTTGCTCTGTTGTGAGAGTGCAGTGGCGCCATCTCAGTTTACTGCAACCTCTGCCCCCCAAGTTCAAGTGATTCTTCTGCCTCAGCCTCCCGAGTACCTGGGATTTCAGGCACACGCCACCATGCCCAGCTAATTTTTTTATTTTTAGTACAGATGGGGTTTCACCATGTTGGCCAGGATGATCTCAATCTCTTGACCTCATGATCCTCCTGCCTCAGCCTTCCAAAGTGCTGGGATTATAGGCATGAACCACCGCACCCAGCCCTGGTGAATTTCTTAAAGGAAGTCTATGACTTCAGTGAATGGTGCAGATAATTCTGTGTCTGGGTGGTCTGATGATGGAGGTTGAGGCAGCAGAGAGCCCAGAGCCCAGCAATTCAAATACCATTAGGAACAACAGCACACTGAAATGTGGCCACAATTCACGCCATCCTTTTCTGATGCCTTGAGAACTTTTTTTTTTTTGAGACGGAGTTTGGCTCTTGTTGCCCAGGCTGGAGTGCAATGGCGCCATCTCGGCTCACCGCAACCTCCGACTCCTGGGTTCAGGCAATTCTCCTGCCTCAGCCTCCTGAGTAGCTGGGATTACCGGCACGTGCCACCATGCCCAGCTAATTTTTTGTATTTTTAGTAGAGACGGGGTTTCACCATGTTGACCAGGAATGGTCTCGATCTCTTGACCTCGTGATCCACCCGCCTCGGCCTCCCAAAGTGCTGGGATTATAGGCTTGAGCCACCGCGCCCAGCCGAGAACTTTTATTACACTTATATCAGCTCTGAATTCAACATAAAGTTTGAGTCATGAGGTTAAAGTGCTTTAAAAATCAAAATCTGTCACCATGGAAAACATTGTTTGAAAGCCTGCTGTGAACCCTGGCGCTCCTTCTGGCAGGGTAGTTTGTGTATTTTCTAACCAAATGTGCTGAAGCCCTATTTGGCTTATCTCCTTGTTTGGATAAATGAGTCTAGAGTTGGAGCTGCCTTAGTGGCTGATGAATTATTTTTCTAAATGGTTGGCTGGGCTTGGTGCAACATAGCCAGAAAGATATTCCTCACATCCAATTTCCATTTCCCTCATTTAGTAAAGGACACTCTTCCTGCTTATCTTTGTCATGGAAAGCAATCTTTATGTACATTTCAAGTTGTCAATAAATAGTTCAAAAGGCTGCAAGCTCTGCTTTTTGATAACTAAACCATTTTCTTGACCTTAAGCTGAAGTACCTGTAAGAGTGCTGTATAGGAGATAATTTCTCAAGTCAAAGCCACTGTTCTGCCTTACTGAAAAAAGACTGCTACAATAAAAGGGAGGCTTTTGGTCTGTATTACAACTCTCCTAAAAAGACTGAGTAAGTGGGACAAAGTGCTTCTAGCACAAAACATTTCCACTGTGCCGAGTTCTGCCTTCACATACTGATGTCCTGATGAGTCGTGTCCCGGCCTCTTGCCCTGTAATGGACTATGGGACTATGCTTCATGGTACCTTTCAGAAATGTTTTCAGCTCTCAGAATAAAGATTTATAGGAAATAACTCATGGCCCATGAATTAAGGCAAGCTAACTAAAAATAGGCTTGATGCTAGGAAATTTTATTTACCCAAATTGTAATTAACAAGAGAGCTGTGACTTTTCCTAAGCTCTGTATCTAAGCAGCCTTGAATGAGGGGGTCAGGCTCCAGCAGAGCTTCAAGTCATAAGGTTTCTGGTTAAGGACCATACTTTCAAGCATCCAGCTCATTTCTCTGATAAAAACAAACAAATACCTGCTTTTCTAGGAAAACAGATTGGGTTTAAAGTTCCATTAGCCTGAAACATAGCAAAGAAAAACATTACTTTCTTCCTGAAATATTTCAGAATGGAATAATTTGTAAAAGTATACATGACTAGAAGATGGAAAATTACAGTTTATTGCTACTTAACTCAGATAAACTAAGCAAAAACAATGATAAAAGCCCTAAAATGAAAAACAAAGCAGGGTGGGGAGAGTTGTAATCAGATGATTTATCTGTACTCTTTGCTTTGATTTTACTTTTATATCTCCCTAGAGCTTCTTAATCTGATGCATTACATCAGAAAAATGAATTAATAGAAGCCAAAAGACTTGAGAAATTTTATACCAAATATAACAATGACCGAAATGATTATCTAAATACTAATTCTGGAAAATTCCCACATTATACAGTTGAAGTTAAGAAACATACATAACAAAAATGAGACAAGAATTGTAGAAGACAGAACTATGGGTAACTATATCACTCTTCTGAACCTTCATTTCTCCTCAAATTTTCCTTAACTTTTTAAATTGAGTTGTTTCTCCTCAGTATTTGAGCAAATTTTCTTCTTTCAAAACAGGAGTCAGAATAAATATACAAGTACTCACTTGGAGCCTGCCTGCCCCGCCCACTGTGATAAACTTTAAATCACTAGAGATTTCTTTCCTTAAAAATGTATCACCACTTCCAGCCAGGCGTGGTGGCTCATGCCTGTAATCCTAGCACTTCGGGAGGCTGAGGTGGGTGGATCACGAGGTCAAGAGATCGAGACCAAGCTGGTCAACATAGTGAAACCCCATCTCTACTAAAAATGCAAAAATTAGCTGGGCGTGGTGGCACACGCCTGTAGTCCCAGCTACTCAGGAGGCTGAGGCAGGAGAATTGCTTGAACCTGGGAGGTGGAGGTTGCAGGGAGCCAAGATTGCGCCACTACACTCAAGCCTGGCACCTGGCAACAGAGCGAAACTCTGTCTCAAAAAAAAAAAAATG
Organism: Callithrix jacchus; assembly: GCF_049354715.1. Taxonomy (NCBI): domain Eukaryota; kingdom Metazoa; phylum Chordata; class Mammalia; order Primates; family Cebidae; genus Callithrix; species Callithrix jacchus. The sequence continues at coordinate 31,304,200 of NC_133514.1, read as the reverse complement.
TATTACCACTTCTTACGTTATAATCCATCATTGAAAATTTGTGTTAACTTTGGAAGGCCAAGGCGGGTGATCATTTGAGGTTAGGAGTTTCAGATGAGCCTGACCAACATGGTAAAACCCTGTCTCTACTAAAAATACAAAAAAACCAAAACACAAAAAGGCTGAGTGTGGTGGTATGTATCTGTAATCCCAGCTAATTGGGAGGCTGAGACATGAGAATCACTTGAACCCAGGAGGTGAAGGTTGCAGGGAGCCAAGATGGCACCACTGCACTCCAGCCTGGGCAACAGAGTGAGACTCTGTCTAAAAAAAAAAGAAAGAAAGAAAATCTGTGTTAAAATGCCATTTTAACTATCAGAATTGTCTACCACCAGCTAGTGGTCAAAAACTAGGTGAAGGGCCAAGGGCGGTTACTCACACCTGTAATCCTAGCACTTTGGTAAGCCAAGGAAGAAGGATCAATTGAGGCCAAGAGTTTGAGACCAGCCTGGGCAAAAATACAAAAATTAGCCAGGCATGGTGGTGTGTTGCAGTAGTCCTAGCTACTTGGGAGGCTGAGGTGGGAGAATCACTTGAATGCAGAGGTTGGACACTGTAGTGAGCCATGATCACACTGGTGCACTCCAGCTTGGGCAACAGAACAAGACCTTGGTTCCGAACAAACTAACAAATGAACCATGGAAAGATTTAAATAACGCACTTCCTTATATAATTTTTTTTTTGAGACAGGGTCTCACACTGTCATCCAGGCTGGAGTGCTGTAGTACAATTATAGCTCACTGAACCCTCCCACTGGGACTACAGGCCTGCGCCACCATATGCGGCTAGCCCTCCCTCCCTTCCTTTCCCCTTTTTCTCTCTCCTTCCTTCCTTCCTCTTTTCCTTCCTTCCTTTCCTCCCTCCCTTCCTCCCTTTCTCTTTCCTTCCTTTGCTTCTTTCTCCCTCTCTTTTCCTTCCTTCCTCCTTTCCTTCCTTCCTCCCTTCCTTCCTTCCTCCCTCCCTTTATTTCCTTTCCTTCCTCCTTTCCTCCCTCTCTCCCTTTCTCTCTCCCTCTCTTTCACTCTCTCTTTTCTTCTCTCTTTCTTTCTGATGAGTTCCCATGATATTTTCCACACTGGTCTTGAACTCTTGGGCTGAAGAGATCCTCCCACCTCAGCCTCCCAAAGTGCTAGGATTACAGGCATGAGCCAAGGCACCTGACCTGTACTTCCTTAAATAATTTCAACATGTAGGGAAGGTAGGAACATAAGAGGGATAAAGGAAGGGAAACAGCACAACATAGTGAAAACCAGAGGGAGAAACAGGAAAGTGAATACTGATCCCTAATCCCTCTAAAACTCAGTCTGAGGCAGTGCTCCACCAATCACTGGCAGCTACCTTCCTTGCATAGGATAAAAGCCTTTACAGCCCAGAAAAGCATCTGTAAAAGATGTTATTTCAAGTCTGAAATACATCCCCCAACATGTCTGTGTATATTTATGCCTGCAGATATATCTACCTTATAGTAGACATTACATACTTATTTAAAATGGGGTTGTTGTTGGGCTCATGCCTGTAATCCCAACACTTTGGGAAACCGAGGCAGTAAGGACTGTTTGAGTCCAGGAGTTTAAGACCAGCCTGGCAAAATAGCAAGACCCTGTCTCAAAAAAAAAAGAAAAAGGAAAAGAAAAAAGAATGTGTTGTACACTGGGGCATTAAAAAGAAAAGAAAAAGTATAAAATGGGGAAGAAGTAGAAATGCCATGAAAATCTACATAATTAATTCTATTACTTCAGTCTTACTTTCCTTCTAACTAAAGAATGCATTGTAAACTACTATAAGGTATTATTCCTAGACTATCATGATGATAGCCACAATAATAATGCAGTAAAATGATGAGTAAAAAGAATGCAGAGGTGCATTTTGATAAATATATGGTCCCAGTCTGCAGTAGAGATTGTAGAAAATTAATATTCATGGCCCTCCTCATTTCATAAACACTTTGCAAGCAGTTTAGTTATTACAAAAGACAAAGAGTTAACACAGCACCGAAAAGAAACAGGGCTGTTTTCTACATTTCTAAAGTATCTCCATTCAAATTAATTAAATAAACCAATCTGGCAAATTCTTAACAATGTTCCACAATCCTGGCACAATTGCCACTGGTTTTATAAGACAAGATCCCTAAATTGTTTGGAGGCTTAGATTTTTTAGGAAAAAAAAAAATGACGTGGCCAGGTGAGGTGGCTCACGCCTGTAATCCCAGCACTTTGGGAGGCTGAGGTGGGTGGATCACGAGGTCAGGAGATCAAGACTAGCCTGGCCAATATGGTGAAACCCCATCTCTACTAAAGACACAAACAAATTAGCCGGGCATGGTGGCTCGTGCCTGTAGTCCCAGCTACTCTGGAGGCTGAGGCAGAAGAACTGCTTGAACCCGAGAGACAGAGGTTGCAGTGTTGAGCCAAGATCGCACCACTGTACTCTAGCCTGGGCAACAGAACGAGATTCCATCTCGAAAAAAAAAAAAAAAAAAAAAAAAGATGTTACAGGTTTTTTTTCTATTAAAGAAACTGTTCATTTAAGCAAATAAAGCGTATTTCCTCTCTGAAAGTGTAACCGTTCACTGAACACTCTAGTCCAGTAGCATCCAGGTAACATGTGGCTGCTGTTAAGAATGAACTACACCAATCAAGCTGCAAGGGCACCATACCCATGTAAAAGAACAGAGTAAAATGTTTGAGGAACTTAGTCAAGTTCATGTAAGTAAAATGCTGGACTTGAGCTCTGGCAAGGCTACAATGAGAAGATCTGACAGTGGTCACAGCTAACATTTATTGACAGCTTACTACTCAGTTTTCACGTTCTCTTTCAAGAAACCTAGGAGATAGATACTACTATTTTGCATGTTATGAAAATTGTTCATTGCCATCCAATATCTCTTCTCTTTTTCCTTGTAATAGAACCCTGATCTTATTAGGGGCTGCAATGCAACCAGCTAAGACTACATCTCCCAAACTCCCCTGAAGCTTGATGTGTCCATGAAATTGTCTTAGCCATAAGACACACGGAGAAGGGTCGTGGGGAGCTTTCAGGGAGGCTATTTAAAGGGAGCTGACTCATAGCTGGGACACATCCCTTTTGCTTCCACTCCTCCCCTTTCTCATCCAGGATGATACTTGGTGCTCTAGCCATCACTTCCTGGCCTGCAGGGCTGGAGCTCCATGCTGGACAACCAACCAATCAGCGCTGCTTACTTACCTCGAAACTTTTTTTTTTTTTTTTGAGACGGAGTTTCGCTCTTGTTACCCAGGCTGGAGTGCTATGGCGCGATCTCGGCTCACCCAACCTCCGCCTCCCGGGTTCAGGCAATTCTCCTGCCTCAGCCTCCCGAGTAGCTGGGATTACAGGCACGCGCCACTGTGCCCAGCTATTTTTTTGTATTTTTAATAGAGACGGGGTTTCACCATGTTGACCAGAATGGTCTCGATCTCTTGACCTCGTGATCCACCCGTCTCGGCCTCCCAAAGTGCTGGGATTACAGGCTTGAGCCACCATGCCCGGCCGATTTTTTTTTTTTTTTTTGAGACGGAGTTTCGCTCTTGTTACCCAGGCTGGAGTGCAATGGCGTGATCTCAACTCACTGCAACCTCCCCCTCCTGGGTTCAAGCAATTCTCCTGCCTCAGACTTCCGAGTAGCTGGGACTACAGGCACGCGCCACCATGCCCAGCTAATTTTTGTATTTTTAGTAGAGACAGGGTTTTACCTTGTTGACCAGGATGGTCTTGATCTCTTGACCTCGTGATCCACCCACCTCGGCCTCCCAAAGTGCTGGGATTATAGGCGTGAGCCACCGCGCCTGGCCACCTCGCAACTTTTTATATGAGAGAATACACCTCTGCAGGTGTAAGCCACCCTACATGCAGCCAAACCAAATCCTGATATACACACTTATATAGATGGGAAAAAAATCAAGGTCAGAGAGGTTGAGTAGTATGTCCAAAGTAACCCAGCCAGAAAGGAGCAAAGAGCAAACTAGCCCAGGTCTGCCGACTCCATGGCCCACGCACTCCATGAAGCTCCATAAAAGCAGTACCTTTGTCTGCTGTGCTTACCATCATGTCCCTAGCACTAGCACAGTGCCTGACACATCACAGAGACACAACAGATCTCTCTCAAATCCATGAATGACTTTGTTATACAGCCTCAGTAGTATTTCAGATAGAAGTTAAAACACAGCCTCCATCACACTATATTCTCTTAGAAATTTTAAACATATAGGAGAAAATACAGTATTTTGTCAATAAAACCAGGACATCAGTGACATAAACATGGAAGACAGTATCTAATGGTAAAGCATTAAAATAGATTAAATCACATAAATTCTTGAGAAACAGTAAGTAAACTATTTTCTTACCGATAGTTACATCTCCTCTGATTTCACTTTCCACACATACAACAGCTCCAGGAGCAATCTTCACACTGCAGTGAGAAAAAAGTAACACCAGGGGTAAGATTAAAAGTAATGTTGGAGAAGCTACCCTGATAGTGTAATGAAAACAGGTTAAAAAAAAAATGATAGAAGGGGTCAGGCTTGGTGGCTCATGCCTATAATCCTAGCACTTTGGGAAGCTGAGGTGAGCGGATTGTCTGGGCTCAGGAGTTCAAGACCAACCTGGGCAACATGGTGAAACCCTGTCTCTAAAAAAAAAAAAAAAAAAATGGGAAAAATGGAAAGTCAATGGTAAGAGGGTAAGGTTTTATTAGACCATAAATTTCTCAATTGGTATACTGTCTATCATCCCAAATCACATGTGCTATACTATTAAAGTGCCTAAGATGAGTTTTAAATTGTTTTTTTTTTAATACTGGCATGTTTCTGAATAGCCAAAAGCTGAAAACAACCTAGATACTCATCAGTGGAAGACTAGTTAATAAATTATGGCACACTATGGACTATTATTACACGGCCATCAAAAAGAATGAATAATACCTTGTCAAGGTTTTGGAATGGCCGTGCACGGTGGCTCACACCTGTAATCCCAGCACTTGGGAAGCCAAGGAAGAAGTGCTTAAGCCCAGGAATTCAAGACCAGCCTGGGCAACATAGTGAGACCTCATTTCTTTAAAAAAAAAAATTTTTTTTTTAATGATCTCCAAGCTATACTGTTAACAGTTAAAAAAAAAAAAAAAAAAAATCAAGTGAGAAAATGGACAGCATGTAATATGCCATTATTTTTGTAAAGACAGGGAAAAGAAAATATACATTCAAACTATTTAACAACCAGCAAGGTAATACTAACTTAGAACTTTGAAATTTATAAATATTTTTATTTATTCTCATATATATATACACGCACACATATATAAAATAAACTTTTACAAGTAATATGAATTGTAGTACAAATTGTTCAAAAGACTAATAATTTCCATATAATTGATGCTTTCCATATTGATGTTTTTTATATTCTGCTGTTACCTTTTGTTTGACAAAGGTGTATCTAAACACTGACTCCAGCTGAACCATGAGCTGACATGAGGAACTGCATCAAATGACTTCTCCATTAAGGTGATAGTTATTAGAAAACTTCTTTTCTTTCTTAATGAAAAGAAGTTTTCTAAATGGCAATGACATTCATGGTGTTAAACCTGCTCTCAGCCACTATGAAATAATGCTACACTTTAGATATTTTGTCTTTGTAATTTTGTTTGGATTTGTCAAAATTTTCATTTCCAATTGTTCATTGCCAGTATATGAAATACAGTGTTTTGGGCTGGGCATAGTGACTTACACCTGCAATCCTAGCACTTTGGGATGCTGAGGTAGGCAGATCACTTGAGGTCAGGAGTTTGAGACCAACCAGCCTGGCCAACAAGGCAAAACCTAATCTCTACTAAAAATATAAAAATTAGCTGGACATGGTGCCAGACACCTGTAATCCCAGATGCAGGAGAACTGCTTGAACCTGGGAGGTGGAGGTTGCAGTGCACCGAGATCGTGCCACTCACTGTATTGTAACCTGGGTAACAGAGTAAGACTTCATCTCAAAAAAAAAAAAAAGAAGAAGAAGGCTGGGCGGGGTGGCTCAAGCCTGTAATCCCAGCACTTTGGGAGGCCGAGGTGGGTGGATCATGAGGTCAAGAGATCGAGACCATCCTGGTCAACAAGGTGAAACCCCGTCTCTACTAAAAATACAAAAATTAGCTGGGCATGGTGGTGCGCGCCTGTAGTCCCAGCTACTCGGGAGGCTGAGACAGGAGAATTGCTTGAACCCAGAAGGCAGAGGCTGCGGTGAGCCGAGATTATGCCATTGCACTCCAGTCTGGGTAACAACAGCGAAACTCCTACTAAAAAAAAAGAAAAAGAAAAGAAAACTATAAATGTTTGTGTAAGAATGTTTATGTAAAAATACTAAAACACAATTTTATCTATTCTATTTTTAAATACCATATGCATATATCTGGGCAGAGACTGGTAAGCAACAAACTAAAAACCTCTTTTGCCCTTCCAGGTTGGATATCACTGAATGAATAGAAGCACGAAAGTCATGAAGAGAAAGGAAGCAGGTAAGGTGGGGAGGAAAAGCAGGACCAGCCCATGAAAACAAGATTGTACACCATGACAAGGGATTTGAATTTGCACCTGTAGGCAGGCAAGCAGTCACTGAAGGATTCCCATTCCCAAGCCAACAACATCACCAACTGGTATGCAGATAATTGGCACTTGTATGAAGAAGTACTTGAACATCCAAGGATTGGGCCTGGAACCAGTCTCCCACAGATACTGGATACTGAGGGATGGAACTGTACACACTTTGTGGTCCACAGGGCCTGTAACAGGGAATGGGAAGTACCTACCTTCAACATTGCCTAGAAACCAGATTTTAATTAAATGTTTTATTAAATTTGTTTGGTGGGGGAGGGGGTCAAGGAGGCAGTTGTTCTAATCCTACAGAGATAATGCAGGCCTGAAATGCCGTATTAGTCTGTTTTCACACTGCTATAAAGAACTTTCCTGAGAATGGGTAATTTATAAAGGAAAGAGGTTTCATTGACTCACAGTTCCACATGACTGGGGAAGCCTCAGAAAACTTACAATCATGGCAGTAGGTAAAGGGGAAGCAGGCACCTTCTTCACAAGGCAGCAGGACATAGAGAGAGTGAGAGCACAGGAAAAACTATCATTTATAAAACCATCAGATCTGGTGAGAATTCACTCACTCTCATGAGAACAGCATGGGGGAACCACTCCCATAATCCAATCATACTTGGATTACAGGTTCCCTCCCTCAACAGGTGGGAATTACAGTTCAAGATGAGATTTGGGTGGGGACACAGAGTCAAACCATATCAAATACACTGGGAGCACATAGGAAAAACTGCAGGTATGTCTAGGAAACAGAAACAAGACATGGCATTTAATAAAAATCTGGTTTCTAGGCAATGTTGAAGGTAGGTACTTCTCATTTCTTGTTACAGGTCCCGTGGACCACAAAGTGTGTACAGCTGCATCCCTCAGTATCCAGTATCTGTGGGAGACTGGTTCCAGGACCAATCCTCGAATGTTCAAGTCTCTGATATAAAATGCTACAGTATTTGCATAAAACCTATATACATCCTCTCATACTTTGTCATCTGTAGACAATTTCTAATACCTGATACAATGGAGATTCTATGTAAACAGTTATACTGTGTTGTTTACACACACTATTTTTTTTTTCTTTTTTTGAGACGGAGTTTTGCTGTTGTTACCCAGACTGAAGGGCAATGGCACGATCTCGGCTCACCACAACCTCCACCTTCTGGGTTCAAGCAATTCTCCTGCCTCAGCCGGAACAGGCACGCACCACCATGCCCAGCTAATTTTTGTATTTTTAGTAGAGACGGGGTTTCACTTTGTTAACCAGGATGGTCTCGATCTCTTGACCTTGTGAGCCACCCGCCTCGGCCTCCCAAAGTGCTGGGATTATAGGCGTGAGCCACCGTGTCCGGCCATTACAGACACAATTTTTTATCCTATTTTTGATCTGAGGTTGTTTGAATTCATGGATGTGACACCTATGGATATGGAGAGCAAACTATATTTGCTTTCTTCTCTGTGCAGGGGAAATAAATTTGTCCTATATTAGTCTGTTCTCATGCTGCTAATAAACACATACCTGAGACTGGGTAATTTATAAAGGAAAGAGGTTTAATTGACTCACAGTTCAGCATGCCTCGGGAGGCCTCAGGAAACCTACAATCATGGCAGAAAGGGAAGCAAACACATCCTTCTTCACATGGCGGCAGGAAGGAGAATGAGTGCCCAATGAAGGGGAAAGCCCTTTATAAAACCATTACATCTCGTGAGAACTAATTCATTATCATGAGAACGGGATGGGGAAATGGCCCTATAATTTAATTATCTCCACCTGGTCCCTTCTACGACACATGGGAATTACGGGAACTACAATTCAAGATGAGATTTGGGTTGGGACACAGTCAAACCATATCAACTACAGAGGGATGGAAGTGAGGCGCATGGAATAAAATAAGGAAACTGGTGCCATCCTGTCCCCTTTCTGGGAAGGGATGATTCCAGATGGAGAGGGAAGCTCAAATTCCAGGGCTCAAAATCAGCTGCTCTGACTCAACTTCATTTATGCCAGAAAACCAACCAAAACAAGCCTGGGCCACATAGTGAAACCCCGTCTCTATAAAAAATACAAACATTAGCCAGGTATGGTGGCTTGGGCCTGTACTCCCAGCCACTTAGAGGGCTGAGGTGGGAGGATCACTTGAGCCCAGCCAGGAGGCAGAGGTTGCAGTGAGCCAAGATCATACCACTGCATTCCAGCCTGGGTGATGGAGTGAAACCCTGCCTCAAAATAGAAAAAAGAAAACAAAAAGAAAGCTAACCAAAAGTCAGGAGTCAGGGAGCAAGGTCAAAGCCTCTAGGTTTCTGATCTGGAAAACTAACAGCGCCACATGAGAATAGCATATGGGAAGAGGGGCAGATTTCAGAGGGAGAAGTCAAAAGACTAAATTTTAGATAAATTCCTTCTGAGGTATCTATGGAATAGTCACCAGATATGCCCAATAAGTAACTGAAAACACAGATTCTGAAGCTCATGAGAGAGTTCTAAAAATACAGCTCTGAGAGTCAGAAGGGTAAAGGTTCTTTCATTAACATGTCTCTCCACCATTTCTATGCCAGAATCTCCCCCCCAAGTATTCCTTAATATACATGCAAAGTAAGATGAAAACTATCAGACAAAAACTATTTTTAAGATTGTACCAACTTCCCTAGTGGTGTGATGAACCATAAGAAAAGAAGACATACACAATTTTTTCTTCCACAAATTAGAGTGGAGAAACCTTCATACTGCAATGTATTTTTAAAGCTCTAAGAAAAAAATGTATCATATAGAAAAAACTAATGATCCCTGAATCTATCTTCAAGAAATAGTTGTGAGAACAGACACCACTCCAGCATTTTCCATCATTTTGTCAGGCTCTGACTTTTTACAAGGCATAAGTCAATGAAATCCTACTAGTGGTCCTTCTGGGTGATATAGCCTGTCAAGAGTCAATCTAGGCCAGGTGCAGTGGCTCACGCCTGTAATCTCAACACTTTGGGGGGCTGAGGTGGGCAGATCACTTGAGGTCAGGAGTTTCAGACAAGCCTGGACAACATAGTGAAACCCTGTCTCTATTAAAAATACAAAAATTAGCCGGGTGTGGTGGTGGGCACCTGTAGTTCCAGCTACTCTGGAGGCTGAAGCAGGATGATTGCTTGAATCTGGGAGGTAGAGGTTGCAGTAAGCTGAGATCACATCACTGCACCCCAGCCTCAGCAACAGAGCAAGACTCCATTTATAAAAAAAAAAAGGAACCAGGAATGGTGCAAAGATTTCACTGCATTCCAGCCTGAGTGACTCCGTCTCAAAAAAAAAAAAAAAAAAAAGAGTCAATCTGCTGAAATCACAGAAAATATGTAACCCTCTTACTGTATCAGAGGAGAAAGATTTTAGTGAGATTAGAACAAAGTAGAAGAAAGAAAAATTTTAGTAAAAGCAGAAAATCACCTGGTCTAACCCTCTCATTTTATGGAAGAAGAAACTGAAATTCAGAAACTAGGAATTTCTTCAAGCAGAGTTCATTCCTGGGGCATTGATGTCCTGAAATCAGTCATCTCTCTTCTAGTTGAAAGTCTTCTGGAAACATCCTGTCACTCCAAATGTTTTTCCATAATAAATGAATGACACTGTCCTTGAATGTAACACCATCTATAAATGTCCTTTCTCTGATACTTTTCATTTAAAGTGGGTTTTTTTGTGTTAAAATATGTAATTTTATTAAGCCCTGGTCAAATAAATTGGCCTCTATAAAATGTTTCTTGTTTTAGACCTTATTTCTCATTACAATTTTCCATTTTCTCAGCTTCCTTCTCATTATGAAAAGAGCATTATCTAACATTTAACTTGTCCTGGGCAATCGAGAGTAGGAGAGACTCACAAGTGCCCCCTGCCTTCAGTTTTACACCCAAGGGAGAGATCCCAAGGGAGAGATCCCAGGTAATGCTTGCGTTACAATCAGCACACTTCTCAATGGGGCAGGGAATAATTAATTCATCACTAGGCCAACTAAAACATGGTCCCAATATCTCTGCGAGGGCCTCTCTGTATCTCGGAGTGGTGGGGACAGAGAGGGGAGCCAGCAGATGGGAGGGCAAGACTTCTCCTCAGATCTGTTAAAGTAACAAGTCAACAATACTTTCATCTTCACTGCAAATATTATTTACTGCACGTAATATTTATAGTCCATCTGTTCCTCTTTAGCTTAAAAAAAAAAAGATTACAGATTAATTGCTTAAGTGGAAGAAAAATCTACATTTTAATTTATGGCACCAGAAACAATGAGTTTTCTTTGTCAAAAAGAGTCAGCAGAGGGAGCTCAACACTTCTGCTGTTCGAAAGGGCTTTAGTTACGCACTTGTCTCATTCCAGCCACCAACAGCCCCAGCAATGACAACTGCCAGAGAAGCAGCCACAATTCCCATCCCCACATGTTTACAAAGGAGCTTGTCCACTCGACGCCTGGCAAAAAAATGTCACAGTTCTAAGCTTATACACTGTTGGTGGGAATGTAAATTAGTTCATCTATTGAAAATAGTAAGGTGATTTCTCAAAGGACTCAAGAGAGAAGTACCACTGGACCCAGAAATCCATACAGAACTACCAATCCGAATGGAATTACCATTCGACCCAGGATCTACTCAAAGGAAACCACTGTATTAAAAAGACAACTACACTCCTATGATTATCACTGCACTATTCACAATACCAAAGTATGGAATCAACCTAAGTGTCCATCAACGGATGACTGGATAAAGGAAATGTGGTGTATCTAGACTATGGAATACTACAGAGCCATGAAAAAGAAAGGAATCATGTCTTTTGCAACAACATGGATGAAACTGGAGGCCATTATCTTATGAAATAACTCAGAAAATTAAATATGCTTGTTCTCACTTTTACCTGGGAGCTAAAATGAGTACACATGGACATAAAGAGGGAAATAACAGACACTGGGGACTCTAAAAGCAGCGAGGATAGGAGGGGTGTGAAGGCCGAAAAATTACCCATTGGATACAATGTTCACTATTTGGGTGTTAAGTATAGAAACCCAAACTTCACCATTACTCAATATATCCATGCAACAAATCTGCGCACGTACTCCCTGCATCTTAATGTGTATGTGCATGTGTATGTGTATGTGTATGTGTATGTGTATGTGTATGTGTATGTGTATGTGTATGTGTGTATCACAGTTCAAGTCCAGGCGCGGCCCCCCCTTTTGACAGCGACCGTAAGTCACTTCACACACCCCGCCCTCCAGAGGCAGGAAGGGCCTAGGGTGAGGCCAGCACTAGCGTGGGAGTCTCACAACACGCAGCAGAGAATCCAGCGCTAAACCGCGTGTCCAGCTGCGCCAAGCACCGCAGATTATGCGGGAGAAGGGGCCTGGTTTCCCCCTGCGCCCCAGGAAAGGGCTGACGTCACCCTCCCCTAGCAGCCCCGCCGGGGGACCCCTTCTGCGCAGGCGCGTGCGGGGAGGAACAGCAAGATGGGAACAAAATCCTTCTAGCCCGCGACTCCGCGTCCCCTCTCAGCCTTCCCCGCCCCCATTCCGTCGCCCTCTCCCTCAGCGAACACCAGGTCTGGGCTTGAGGTACATTCATCTCGAAGGTCCAGGGTGAGACACCCTCTGAGATGACACCATTGGCGAGCAGAAACAGGTTCCACCCCTACGGAGAGGAAAGAAAGGGCTTTTCTCAGACAGCAGACCCACCTTTTTTGAGTCTTCTCCGCCATCGTACGGCCCCAATTGCAGCAGAGATCTACACCACCGCCTGGGTAGAGCGATAATTCCACAAGCGATTGGAGAACCTGGCAGTGTTCGGAGAGGGGTGGAGCCGGGGTGGGGCGGAGGACCCTGGGGGCGGGGCTAGGGAAGCTCGCGGCTCTTGTTTGCGTCGAGGCTGGGCGCGCAGTACTGTGAGTAGGGGCAGTGCGGGGCTGCCCGCGGATTGTAGACTCCCTGTCCTGGAGTCTGTAGACCCTAATTCGGAGCCAGCGCTCTGGGAGGCCGAAAGGCCGAGGCAGGAGGCTCGCTTGAGGCCAGGATGCGAGACTAGCCTGAGTAACTGGTGAGACCCTCGCTCCCTTAAAAAAAAAAAAAAAAAAAGCCTGACTTGGTGGCCTGACCCAGTACCCCCAGCTACTCGAGAGGATCGCTTGAGCCCAGTGTAGCTTGCAGCGAGCTATGCCCACGCCACTGCACTCCAGCCTGGGCTACAAAGCTGGACCATATCCCTGATAAAAGAAACAAAGCTGTTTATTGCCATCAAACGCGCGTTATTATGCCCTCATTTTTACCTACTCCTTTCCATAGGCGTGATCACACTCTAAAAGTATTCCTCTGACCTCGCGGATGGTCCTTTTCAGCCTCTGCCTTTCTCTACACATTACGGCTCCTCCTGCCCTTTTCTCGCTCTATATGAGCGCATCCTCACCATAGGTTAAGTGCCCTCCACCTGCTTGCTCTCGAATGAATGTCTCCGGTTCTGCCCTCTCTGCAGATCTTCACACCTGATATTTGGGTGACTACTTAACATCTCCACTCAGAGTCATATCAAACCTAAACTTCCAGAACGGGACTTTCCATCAACACTCCCGTCCTCCCTCCAAACTGCTGCTTTTTTGATCCACACCATTTGCCCAGTTGCTCAAGCTGCACACCCAAGAGTCACCCTGGCACTCCTCACCCCTACATCTGTAATAGACCTACAAGTTTTGCTGGTCCTAGCTCGGGTCTCCTGCTTACACTTTACACTGTCAACCCTGCCATCTCTCTAACCTCAGCCGCTGTGTCTCTCCCTATTGTTCACTCCTTTCATTCTTGGCCTCTGAAATCACACCCCCTCATCTCCTGCCCCCAATCCTAATCCAAGTCGTTCTATTGTAGTAAAAATCATCCTTTAAAAGAAAAATAGAGGCCCGGTGTGGTGGCTCACACCTGTAATCCCAGCACTTTGGAAGGCCAAGATGGGAGGATTGCTTGAGGCCAGGAATTGGAGACAAGCCCTGTCAACACAGCAAGATCCCATCTCTGTTTGTTTGTTTGTTTTCTATAGTATATAATAAAAAAAAAACTGAGAGCCAAATTTAGTGATTTTATTTCCCTTACCTCTTAAAATCCAAACTGCTTTCCGTAACCGATCTCTGTGCTAGATCCAGTGCCTGCCTACTTCTCTCGTCTCTCATTTCATGTTCCTCTTCCTCTCTGTGTTCAAACACACCCTCATTCTCCAAAAAGCAAAGCTGACTCTCCAGCCCCAGCTACTTCCACTCGCCCTGACACTAACACCTTCTGACCCTTTATGTCTCAGATGTCACATACTCCTCAGTTTTCAACCAGAGAAACAGAACTAGTAGGAGATGTCTATCAAGAGGTTTGTTATAAGGAATTGGCTTATGTGATTGTGGAGGCCCAGCTAAGCAAGTCCAAAATCTGTAGACTAAGCTGGAATTCTCATGCAGGGGGTGAGGCTGTTGTTCACAGGAGGAATTTCTTCAGGGGAGCCCAGCTCTGCTCTTAACAGCCTTCAGCTGATTGAATCAGGCCAATCCAGATTAGGATAATCTCCCTTCTTTAAACTCAACTGATTATAGACTTTAATCACATCCACAAAATACTTTTATAGCAGCACCTAGATTAGTGTTTGACTAATGACTTGGGAATGTAACCTAACCACATTGAGACAAAAAACTGACTCTCACATTCAGGGAAACTCTCCGTGACCATCTTAGTTCTTTCTGGCTGCTATAACAAAATACAGTTGGCCCTTTGTATCTGTGGGTTTGACATTCAGGTATTCAGCCAACGTTGGATCAAGAATTTGGGAGGAAAAATTACACAATTTTCCAAAAAGCAAAACTTGAATTTGCTGCATGCCAAGTACTACATTGGAGCCACGTGAATGGAGTGATATGTAGGAACTGTATTAGATATTATGAGTAATATAAAGATGATTTAAAGGAGAGGGGAGGATAGATATGCATCTGTTAGTTATATGCAAATACTACACCATTTTATATGAGGGACTTGAGCATCTGCAGATTTTGGTATCAGGGTGTCCAGGAACCAGTTCTGCAAGAACACTGAGGGACGGTCATACCTTAGACTGGGTACATTCCAAGACTCCCAGTGGATGCCTGAAACCACAGTTAGTGCTGAACCCTCTAGATACTACGCGCACATTTCCTTTTTGCCCTTCAGAGTTTCATGGATAAAAGATTTACTCTTACCATAGATCTTAGCAATCTCAGCATATAGTTTTTTTCTTTCCTTTTAAGTCAAGAACATTTCACCTTTTCACTTAAAGCATTTTACAGCTTCTTACAGCTTCTCTTTGGCAGATCCAAATCACCAGCATCACTAATTTTGTGCTTTGGGACCATTATGAGGTAAAATAAGACTAACTTGAACACAAGCACTCTGATACTGCAGCAGAGTATCTGAAAACTGAGAAGGGTTTAATGAGCAGGTAGTATCAACAGTGTGGATATGGAGGACAAAGGGATGATTCATGCCCTGGCCCAGAGAGAGCAGGATGGTACGAGAGTTCATCACACTACTCAAAATGGTGCACAATTTAAAACTCTCAAATTATTTCTGGAATTTCTATTTAATGTTTTTGGACTGACATTGACTAGAGGTTACTGAAACCATAGAAGATGAAACCATGGATAAGTGTGACTACTGTAATTTATAAACAAAGACACTTCTCACAGTTCCAGAGGCTGGGAAGTCCCAGATCAAAGCACTGGAGATTTTGTGTCTGGTAGGAGCCCTTATCATCGAATCACCTCCCAAATGTCCCACCTCTTAATTGCAGAGAAGACACTTCTGTCAGAGAAGACAGAACCCTGAAGGTTTTATTTATTTATTTATTTTTAAGATGGGGTTTCACCATGATGGCCAGGCTGGTCTTGAACTCCTGGCCTCAGATGATTCACCCACCTCGGCCTCCCAAAGTGCTAGGATTACAGGCGTGAGCCACCACACCCGGCCCCTTGAAGGTTTTATTTCAACATATGAATTCTGGAGGACACAAACATTCAGACCATAGTACCATCTAATAAAAAACAGGCTACCCTTCCTATTCTAATTATTTTCTCTATGGGGTAAGGATTATACTCATCACCAGCTATACTTACTTATTTTACCATTTCCTCCAAAGACTTAAATTCCACCAAGGTAAGACCAGATGAGTTTTGTTCTCACTCGTTACTCAGCACAAACCACAGTGCCTGGTGCATGATTGATACTCCCCTAAAACTTGTTGAATGAGTATATGAATGAATTTAGAATATTCTGTTGCTGCCAACCATGTAAATGCCTATCCATTTTCAAGCACTATCTAGATTAATTTGAAAGACTTCTATGACCTACTTATAAAGAACCATCTTATCGGTATTAGGTATGGTGTCTGGGGCCTATAGGCTTTTCAGGGATCAGTGAACTGTTTGAACCCTGAAAATAAAATGTACTGATTACAGAGTGCAAAAAGTACAGGTAGGAACAAATTAATACTAAGGCTAGGCACAGTGGCTCACGCCTGTAATCCCAGCACTTTGGGAAGCTGAGGCAGGTGGATTGCTTGAGTTAGGAGTTCAAGACTAGCCTGGGCAACATGGTAAAACCCTGTCTCTACAAAAAATACAATAATTAGCGAGGCATGGTGGCACATGCCTGTAGTCCCAGTTACTTGGGGGCCTGAGGTGAGAGGATCACTTGAGCCCAGGAGGTCAAGGTTGCAATGAGCTGAGGTTGTGCCACTGTACTCCGGCCTGGGCAACAGAGTGGGAACCTGTCTCAATAAATAAATAGACACAAACATACCTTTTTTTTTGAGACAGAGTTTCACTCTTGTTGCCCAGGCTGGAGTGCAATGGCGTGATCTTGGTCTACTGCAACTTCCGCCCCCCCAGGTTCAAGTGATTGTCCTGCCTCAGCCTCCTGAGCACCTGGGATTACAGGTGTCCACCACCATGCTCAGCTAAATTTTTGTATTTTTTAGTAGATACGGGGTTTCACCATGTTGGCCAGGCTGGTCTCGAACTCCTGACCTCAGATGATCCACCCGCCTCAGCCTCCCAAAGTGCTGGGATTATAGACGTGAGCCACCACGGCTGACCTCCTCGAAATCTTTTAAACTTAAACAAATATTTACTGAGTATATAGTATGTATTCAGCACTGTCCTGTGTGCTAGGGATATAGTAATCTACAAAACAAAGCCCTTTCCTTGTAGAGCTCACATTGTAAAGGGGGCAGGCAAATGAATTGAGAAATAGACACATAAGGAGTACTGATAGAAAAAAATGAGGAGAGTTGTGGTGAGGAAAGAGGATCTTGGTTTTTTCCTTAAAACCTGCCTCCAGTTGGGTGCAGTTCCTCATGCCTGTAATCTCAGAATTTTGGGAGGCCGAGGCAGGAGGATCACTTGAGCCCAGGAGTTTGAGATCAGCTTGGCCAACATGGCAAAACCCCATCTCTACAAAAAAAAAATACAAAAATTAGCCAGGTGTAGTGGCATATGCCTGTACCCCCAGTTTTTCAGGAAGCTGAGGTGGGAGGATCGCTTGAGCTGGGGAGGTGGAGGTTGCAGTGAGCCGAGGTTGCACCACTGCACTCCAGCCTGGGCGACAGAGCCAGACCCTATCTCAAAAAAAGAAAAAGAACAGAACCTGCTTCCCTTCCTCCTGACCACATTCCTGTTTCCCCCTTTCAGTCCAGGGAGTGGCCTGTCCTCAGTTGGGAAATGAGATTTTCAGTAACTTAGTGAAGAAAATATGACAGCATAATGACTGGAAAGGCAAATAGAATAGTACACTAGGTAAATGAAACTCAACCAGCTTCCAAAAGCAATGTTCTTAGTGCATGCCATTATTAATGTCACACCAAAATGGGTTTTTGTTTCCATAGTGTAGTTCCTCAATCAGAAAGCCAGTTTTTATTCTGCTTATCTCCAGAGCTTTTGTTTGCCTTTTGCTCACCTTAGCCCCCCCTAAACCAGATAAAAAGACCAGAGAGAGCCTGGTTGAGATGAGTCTTGGAGGAAGGCATCCGTTAAGGACACTGGAAAAGGCAGGATCTTTTGTTTTGGTTCATAATGAAGTGGCTTCGGCTGTTCTTTCTCCATCCTGTATCATTTTATCAGGGGGCTGCATTTCCTTTTGCACTTCTGTTCAATTATCTCTGCATCATGGATTCATTCTCCATTCGTGCCAGGTAGGCTGGATGGCTATTTTACTCCTTCATTCAGAAATACTATAGTGGCCAGGCGCGGTGGCTCTTGCCTGTAATCCCAGCACTTTGGGAGGCTGAGGTGAGAGGATCACTTGAGGCCAGGAGTTTGAGACCAGCCTGGCCAACACAGCAAAACCCCGTCTCTATTAAAAAAACAAACAAAAAATTAGCCAGACATGGTGCCTCAGGCCTGTAGTTCCAGCTCCTCAGGAGGCTGAGGCAGAAGACTTGCTTAAGCCCAGAAGGCGGAGGTTGTAGTGAGCTGAGGTTGGGTAAGGATGGGCGATGGAGTGAGACTCTATCCCTCCCCACCAAAAAAACACCAAAACCCAGAAATACTACAGTAGGGCAAAAAGCAGAGTAGACTGCAGATGTGAAGATTATGATATATTTTTTACATTTGTTTTTAACTTACTATCACTGTCACTGATTATCGATTGCTTGATAATTACTAGGTATAATAGAGTAAAATTAAATTGGAAATTCACATCCTGTGTGCATTGATGTAAGGTTTGCTGGGTTCACATTAAATGGCAAATGGATGAAAATAAACTCTCAGGAGAGATGGTTGTTGTAATGGTACAGGAATTCTCCCAGTGGATACATCTCTGTCAACCACAGATCTCAGATAGTCTTGAATAGTCCTAATTTCATGGAATTTTATCATTTTCAATCAAATTAAATTTTATATAAAGTTACATCAGTATAAGTTGTATTATAAATAAATGTGATTTTTAAAGTGCCTGTATATGAATTCTCAGAGAAATGAAATAAGTCAAAATGAATCCTGTTAAATTAGCTATATGATAATTTGAAGTTCAAAAATTATTGTCACTAGAGATGTGATGACTTGATGGTAATGATTTTTTAATATCAAATAACCTCAACGCATTACAGACAGTACCTGTCTTTTAAGATTGCTCATATAAGATTTTATTTTTTAACATAGTCAGAAGGCAAGAACTTAACTGAATATAGAACAGAAATGGTGAGTGTACTGTTAACGTGACTACATGATTTTCCATTAAATTGAAAAGTCTCAGATACATTTTTAATTTAATTTAATTTTACTTACGTATATTTTTGAAGACAGAATCTCCCTCTATCACCCAAGCTGGAGTGCAGTGGCACGATCTCGGCTCACTGCAACATTTACTTCCTGGGTTCAAGGGATTCTCCTGCCTCAGCCTCTCTAGTAGCTGAGACTACAGGCATGCGCCACCATGCCCAGATAATTTGAAATATATTTTAAAAAATAATTCCAACTTTTATTTTAGATTCAGGGGGTACACGTGTAGGTTTGTTACATGGGTATATTGTGTGATGGTGAGGTTTGGGGTATGATTGAGCCCATCACCCAGGGGTTGAGCACAGCACCTGACAGCTTTTCAACCCCTTTTCCCTGACAGTCCCTATTTTTAAAAAGGTTTGGTGGAATGATTTTTTGTCCTTTTGTAAAGTGAAAATCTGTTGCCAAAGGGCCACTTCCTAATAATTCACTTATTTTGGGAATTATAATTTTTATATACTGGGATTCTTAAATAAAATATAGCTGTATCTAATGATCAGTTAGGATTGCAGAATTTGATTAAATTATAGTATGATCACGTGTTCACAACTGTCTGATGGCCCTTATCTTCATTTATGGGAGATCGGAGTTGGGGAACAACTGTAAAGAAGTTTCCTTTTGAGAAAGAATCACAAAACAATAAAGCAAAACGTGTGCAAAAATAAGGATTAATCCTCATGGAGTTTCCTTAGGGTGAAGATAGCTCAGTTTCTGGCTGGAAGCAGTGGCTCATACCTGTAATCTGAGTAATTGGGAGGCTGAGGCAAGTGGATAGCTTGAGCCCAGGAGTTCGAGACCTGCCTGGGCAACATGACAAAACTTCTGTCTCTACAAAAAGCACAAAAAAGTAGCCGGGTATGGTGGTGCATGCCTGTAGTCCCAGCTACTTAGGAGCCTGAGGCAGGAAGGTCCATTGAGCCCCAGAGTCTGAGGTTGTAGTGGTGATCATGCCACTGTACTCCAGCCTGGGCAGCAGAGTGAGACTGTCAAAAAAATAAAAATGAAATAAAAAAGACTGCTCACTTTGGATTCAGCCTGTTGAGTTTTAACTCCCTCACCTAACTGAGTGTCCTTGTGTATGTGAATATACTTCCCCCAAGTGTCCTTATCTATAAAACAGAAAACATAATGCTTATCTCATGGGGTTATTTTAAGTATTAAATATATTTCTCATAAAGGATATTAGCACAATGCCTAGAATGAAATATGTAATCGCTAAGCCACACATTCTACATTATCCATGTACAGACAACTTAATGTTTATAAATCTCCTAGGGGAGTTGCCTCTGGGTGGGAGGGTTGCTGGGTAAAGAATAAATGTTCCCCTTTTGTTTTCCCATAGCAGGGAATTGAAGGCTTGGACCACAGTATTAACTAGGGTGTTGAGCAGGGAAGTCATTCCAAGTATAGGCTCAAAGAGAAGCACAGGAATGGTCCAGGCTTTTGAATAATAGATCCTCTCATATTGAGACACCTAACGCTCTCTCCCAAGAAACTGGTTCTTGCCAACCTGTTCCTGGCACTGTGCCCGGAGCTGTAACACACATTTGCCCTGCAATAGTGTTTCCTGGTTCTGAGTTGGTAGAGAAATCATAGGCTTCTTAGACTCGCTTTCCCTGACCAGTCAGTCCCTTTTTCTTTCTTGCTTGCTTGCTTGCTTATTTTTTGAGATGGAGTCACTCTCTGTCACCCAGGCTGGAGTGCAGCAGTCTGATCTCAGCTCACTGCAACCTCTGTCTCCTGAGCTCAAGCGATTCTCCTGCCTCAGCCTCCCAAGTAGCTGGGATTACAGGGGCCCGCCGCCATGCCCTACTAATTTTTTGTGTGTTTTTAGTAGAGATAGGGTTTCACCATGTTGGCCACACTGATCTCGAACTCCTGACCTCAAGTGATCTGCCTGCCTCAGCCTCCCAAAGTGCTGGGATTACAAGCATGAGCCACTGCACCCAGTTATTCCACACTTTTTCCGACCCCTTCATTCAGCTTTATTAATTTGGCACCAATTAAAAAACAAGCCTCCATATAATGCAGAAGGAAGAACCAAGGGTGCCTAATGTGAACCGACCCAGCCCTCTGCATATCCACATCTCCCTGGCTTCTGAGAGAGGCATGATTCACAAACCATTCCATCAATGTGGGTATTTTACAACATTTTAAAGAAAACACTGGCTGGGCACACTGGCTCACACCTGTAATCCCAGCATTTTGAGAGGCAAAGGTAGAAGGATCACATGAGTCTGGGAGTTCAAGACCAGCCCGGGCAACATGGTGAAACCCTGTCTCTATAAAAAATACAAAAAAAAAAAAATTAGCCAAGTATGGTGGTGCATGCCTTAAGTTCCAGCTACTAAGGAGGCTGAGGTGGGAGGATTTCTTGAGCCGGGGAGGTCAAGGCTGCAGTGAGTCATGATCGTGCCACTGCACTTCAGCCTGGGTAACAGGGACCCTATCTCAAAAACAAGACAAAAGACTGCCCTTTTCCTCCCTGGCCACCTGAAAATTGGCCACTATCATGAAAGACACAGCAGCTGTCCAGACAAAGGAGTTCATATCAACTGATGACTTCAGTGGAAACAAATGGTCATGGTCATCCTTCACTCTGAGAAGGCAGCAGGACTAAAAAAGAAATTTGGGAAAAACTAGCCAAGATTTACAAGATCACATGGACATGATATATAAGATGGATATCAGGCCGGGCGCGGTGGCTCATGCCTGTAATCCCAGCACTTTGGGAAGCTGAGGTGGGTGGACCACCTGAAGTCAGGAGTTTGAGACCAGCCTGACCAACATGGAGAAACCCTGTATCTATTAAAAATACAAAATTAGCTGGGCATGGTAATACATGCCTGTAATCCCAGCTACCCGGGAGGTTGAGGCAGGAGAATCGCTTGAACCCAGGAGGTGGAGGTTGTGGTGAGCCAAGATTACACCACTGCACTCCAGCCTGGGCAACAAGCGTGAATGCCATCTCAAAAAAAAAAAAGGATATCTTCTTTTTCTTTGTATTTCGATTCTGACCCTATTGTGTTGTAGCAAGATAACTGGCATTGTTTATGATTCCCTGGATTATGCAAAGAAAAGTGAACCCAAGCATAAACCTGCAAGACATAGGCCAGATGAGAAGAAAAAGACCTCAAGAAAACAGCAAAAGGAATGCAAGGACAGAATGAAGAAAGCCAGGGGGCCCCAAAAGCCAGTGTTGGTGCCGACAAAAAGGAGTCAAGATTCTGCAGTGGCCTGGTGTGGTGGCTCATGCCTGTAATCCCAGCACTTTGGGAAGCAAGGCAGGAGGATAATTTGAGGCCAGGAGTCTGAGACTGGGCAACACACCAAGACCCCATTTCTAAAAAAATTAAAAGTTACCCAGGCATGGTGGTGCATGGCTGTAGTTTCTCCCAGGTGGGGAGCCCAGGAGGTCAAGGCTGCGGTGAGCCATGATTGCAACACTATACTCACCCTGGGTGACAGAGAGAGAGACCCTGTCTCAAAAAAAAAAGGAAAAAGAAAAAAAAAGATTTGTCTCTAAGGCAGAAGTTTAAGTTTACGAATTTCTGGCTCTTTCTCCCATGATTCTTTTCTTCCGAAGAACAAAAGCAAGGCCCCAGAGTGCTAACAGCGCCGCTACTCTAGGTGTTGTGTGGGGCCTACCCCATCGGGTTCCCTGGAGTGACATTTGCAGCAATTCCTTTGCTTCACGGTTCTAAATTGTTCTCCCCAGGGTGTCCCTTCTCTTTCAGGTATCTCTTTCTCCTGGCTGGAGGAGGCGCCCTGGCTGTGGCTGCCATGGGTCCCTATGCCGTGCTCGTCTTCACCCCTGCTGTCTGCACGGTGGCTCTCCTCTGTTCTCTGGCCCCGCAGCAAGTCCACAGGTGGACCTTCTGCTTTCAGATGAGTTGGCAGACCTTGTGTCACCTGGGTCTGCACTACACTGAGTATTACCTGCATGAGCCTCCTTCTGCGAGGTAAGCAGCCTGTTCACTGGTAGTACTCGGTCTACCTGGGGTTTGCTTGCACTACCGTGGTAGCAGAGAGAACCTGGGTGTTGGGTTGGAATCTTACTTCTCCCACATTTGACCAGTGTGACCTTGAGCAAGTCCTTTCGCCTCTTTCATACTCATTTCTTTTTATGGGAAAAGATATGGGGTTAACAATACTTGCAAAAAATTGAAAGATTTTTTTTTCTTTTGAGATGGAGTCTTGCTCTATTGCCCAGGCTGGAGTGCAGCAGTGTGATCTCAGCTCACCACAACCTCCGCCTCTTGGGTTCAAGAGATTCTCCTCCCTCAGCCTCCCAAGTTGCTAGGACTATAGGCGTGCACCAACACGTCCAGCTAATTTTTGTATTTTTAGTAGAGATGGGGTTTCACTATGTTGGCCAGGCTGGTCTGGAACTCCTGACCTCATGATCCACCTGCCTCAGCCTCCCAAAATGCTGGAATTACAGGTGTGAGCCATTGTGCCCGGCCTAAGAGTGTTGTCAATGTTAGTGTAATTGCTTAATGGATTCACCTTCTCTACTACCTAGGCAGTCAGGTGAATGCAATAGAGAAAGAGTAATTCACAGAGAGCTGGCTGTGTGGGAGACAGGAGTTTTATTACTACTCCAAGCATTTGGGGTAATCATAAGCAGTTTCCCCGAGCAATTGGGGATCTGAGTTTTTAAGGATAATTTGGTGGGTAGGGGGGAGGCCAGTGAGTCAAGAGTGCTGATTGGTTGGATTGGAGATGAAATGACAGGGAATCGGAACTGTCTTCTTGCCCTGAATCAATTCCTGGGTGGGGTCGCAAGATAAGATGAGCCAGTTTATCGATCTGAGTAGTGCCAGCTGATCCATTAAGGGCAGGGTCTGCAAAATATCTCAAGCACTGATTGTAGGCCTTATGATAGGAATGTTATCCCCGGGAACAACATGGAGAGGGTCGGAATCTTGTCATCTCCAGCTGCGTGACTCCTAAGCCATAATTTCTGATCATTTGCTAATTTGTTAGTCCTACAAAGGCCGTCTAGTGTCCAGGCAAGAAGGGTGTTTGTTTTGGGATAGGGCTGTGATTGTCTTTGTTATAAACTATAAGCTATAAACCAAGTTCCTCCCAAAATGAGTCCCAGGAATGAACAAGGACAGCTAGGAGGTTAGAAGAAAGATGGAGTTTCTTAAGTCAGATCTCTTTCACTGTTTCAGTTATATATGCAATGACAGTTTGATTAGAATGAATATAAATGGGATTCTGTGACTAATCATCACTGCCACGTGCTGCCTATGTAGTGCAGTGTCTGGCACTGTGCCGTAGTTGTCATTGTGCCTGAGAGGGAGGGCGAAGCTGGAATCCCAGAGCCCGCAGAGGAGGCCTGCCCGGAAGTGACTCAGCACCGTCTGCCAGCCTTCGCACGGGCTGAGTGGACACTCCGCGTGCAGGTATCAATCTTCCCATGGCAGTTGCTGGGAGAAGCAGCTGCTGTGTCAGTGTTTTTCTTCCTTCAGACTCAGCTGTTCCCGTCTTGCTGAAGAAGGGTAGGCACCCCATCTAGAAAATAGAAGTCAAGAGCTAATTGCAATCTAGAGAAGTGTTATTGTGAATCAGCAAGATCCCTGAGATAAGGGGGAAACACTGCTTTGCGATCTTGAGATGTCATGATCCTGGCTGTCTCTGATGATCACAATTGGCTTCAGGGTCCCTCGGAGCACAGAGACTGTGATGCTCTGATTCTAGCCTATCTGATTCTAGCCTGTGGTTGGTTCACTTGCTTTGCCATCCTGACTATACCCAGAATCCTTTTTTAATTTTCCTATTAAGATTATTTTCAGCCCAGCATGGTGGCTCACTCCTGTAATCCCAACACTTTGGGGGGCTGAGGCAGGCAGATTACTTGAGGCCAGGAGTTCAAGACCAGCCTGGCCCACATGGCGAAACCCTATCTCTGCTAAAAATACAAAAATTAGCCAGGCATAATGGTGGATGCCTGGAATCCCAGCTACTCAGGAGGCTGAGACAGGAGAATCCCTTGAACCCGAGAGGCGGAGGTTGCAGTGAGCTGAGATCACACCACGGCACTCCAGACTGGGCAACAGAGGGAGACTCTGTCTCAACAAAAAAGGGACTATTTTCACGAAAGTCTTTAGGTTGGCTGCTATATGGAAAAGGCAAGATGGCAGGTGGGTGGGGCGTAGGAAGTACCAAATGAGATGGAGTGAATCAGGATGTAGGTAGGGAGCCGGGGCCTGATGGGGCTGGGAGGGCAAGTTGAACAGGATCTGGCTGGATGTGAGGGAGGCTGGAGTGTTGGGGTCCGGCACGTCTGCCAGGGGGCTACTGACCTGTGAGAGTCCCCCGAGACCACCAACGTAGATGTCTCGTTCAACCTGAGGGAGAGAGCACGCGGAAGTGAAAGAAGAAAGAAAAGTGGAGTTTGGAGCTCTGAATGACTTGAAGTCAAGCAGCAACTTTATTTCTGTGGGTTACAGCTTTTATACCTTTTTTCTTGTTACATTTACTTTAGCTCAGCACTTACTTTAGCTCAGCAGAAAAGAGGGCAAACACAAAAGGGAACAGAAATCACGTAAAAATAGTTATCAGGGGCTTGTGATAACAGCTCACAAAGCAGTTTTAAGGGGGCTTGTGATAATAGCTTACAAAACAGTGTAGGAGTTAATATATGTTTTTCAAAGATACACAGTGCAAACAATAGTGTCCTTAAGGTGGCTTGTTAACTATGTTTTCCATCAGGAGGTAGAGCAAAGGCTCAGCTCCTGAGAAAATATGGGCAGGGGTCTTTGCCCCTCTCAGGCATCTCAATTGCGGCAAGCCTATTGCCTACACAGAGACTAAGGGGGATATGAAGCAGTCAGCACAATGTCCTCATAAACCACAGGACCTTACTCTGCATTCTGTTTTTGCCTCAGTGGCTTAGCCATTTTTACCTCGACTCAACAGCCCTCGAGAGTGGGGGGAGAGCAGATAGGTCCAGCAACCAAGATGGGGCGAGTCACACTAACAGTCTCAAGCCCTTGGCGTGAACACTGCACTGGAGCAGACCTGGAATGGGAGGCGGTGCTGGTTGGGCAGGGCTGTTGCCATCACACAGTGCTGGGTGGCTCAAACAACAGAAATTCATTTCCTCACTGTTCTGGAGGCTGGAAGTCCCAGATGATGGTGTCAGCAGGGCTGGGTTCTTCTGAGGCCATTCTCGTGGCTTGTAGGTGGCAGTATCCCCCTGGGTCCTCATGATTTTCACCCCTCTGTGTGTGTGTCCGTGTCCTAATTGTTCTGATAAGGACTGCATGCATATTGGATTAGCGCCCATCCTAATGACCTCACTTAACCTTAATCACATCTTCAAAGACCCTCACTCCACATATTTTCAGGTACTGGGGTGAGGTCGTTAGCACTTGAACTTGGGGGACACACATTCCGTCCATAAGAGAGAGTGAGGGAGCCAGGGGTTGGTGGCATTTGGATGCTACCTTGCTTTCAGTAAGAATCAATCAAGTAAGCTGGTCAGTTTTTCTTAAATCTTCAGACACAGAAACAGCAGCAGTTGGGAGACTGTTTTCTCTCCACAGGACCGTGTTCGAGTTCCTGATTGTAGAGTGTCATTGTAATTTTCTTTCTTTTTTGAGATGGAGCCTTGCTCTGTCACCCAGGCTGGAGTGCAGTGGTGTGACCTCTGCTCACTGCAACCTCTGCCTCCTGGCTTCCAGTGATTCTCCTGCCTCAGCCTCCCAAGTAGCTGGGACTACAGGCATATGCCACCACACCTGGCTAGTTTTTTGTATTTTTAGTACAGATAGGGTTTCACTGTGTTAGCCAGGATGGTCTCTATCTCCTGACCTCTGATCCACCCGCCTCTGCCTCCCAAAGTGCTGGGAGTATAGGCTTTTTTTGTTTGTCTGTTTGTTTGTTTGTTTTTTAGACAGGATCTTGCTCAGCTGCACAGGCTGGAGCACAATGGCATGCTCATGGTGCATTGCAGCCTCGACCTTCTGGGCTCAAGTGATCCTCCCACTTCAGCCTCCTCAGTAGCTGGGACCACAGGCATGTGCTACCACACAGGGCTAATTTTCATATTGTTTGTAGAAATGGGGTTTTGCCATGTTGCCCAGGCTGGTCTCAAACTCCTGGGCTCAAGTGATCCACCCACCTCACCTCAGCCTCCCAAAGTGCTGGATTCCAGGTGTGAGCCACTGCACCCAGCCTAATTTTCATTCATTGTTCTCCTCAATACTCTTGCCAGCAGGATCTTTGATGATAAAGCAGTAAGAGTTCAGGTGATTGATTAAGACTATACTTCAAATTGCTAATGGCTGAGCACACATTGTGATCCATGCCTCAGTACAAATCCCACATTAGGCAGAGTCTTACAGTCAGAGGCTGGTTCATATTGAAAATCTTCAGCTTCCCATCTTCCCTTCACTACTCAGTTTTTGTCTCCTCTATGGCAAATTTCTCCCAGGTCTCTGATCCTGATCTTTATCGGCCTTTCTTGGAAATATTATAATCATCATTTCCCACATTGTTCCTCATCATTCTCTTATTTGCATCTCTGACTAATGTTTAATTTCCCCATTTACTTGATCCCACCTGATATCACCCTAAATAACAAACAGAAAGAGGCTCCCTAAAAGAAAACGATGGGGCCGGATGTGGTGGCTCATGCCTGCAATCCCAGCACTTTGGGAGGCTGTGGTGGGCGGATCACTTGAGGCCAGGAATTCAAGACCAACTTGGAGGCCAGGAGTTTGCCTGGCCAACATAGCGAAACCCCATCTCTACAGAAAAACCACAAAAACTAACTAGGCATGGTAGCACATGTCTGTAGTCCCAGCTGGGAGGATCATTTGAGTGTGGGAGGCAGAGGTTGCAGTGAGCCAAGACAGTGCCACTGTACTCCAGCCTGGGTGATAGAGTGAGACTGTATATTGGGAAAAACATAAAGAAAAGAAAAGAAAATGATGCTTATGGCTGGGTCCAGTGGCTCACACCTGTAATTCCAGCAATTTGGGATGCCAAGGCTGGCAGATCACCTTAGGTCAGGGGTTCGAGACCAGCATGGCCAACATGGCGAACCCCCGTCTCTACTAAAAATACAAAAATTAGCCAGGCATGGTGGCCTGCACCTGTAATCACAGCTACTTGGGAGACTCGGAGAATCACTTGAACCCAGGAGGCAGCAAAGGTTGCAGTGAGCTGAGATTGTGTCACTGCACTCCAGCCTGGGCCACAGAGAGAGAATCCGTCTCCAAAAAAAGTGAAACAAAAAGAGAAAATGATGCTTATTTAGGAATAGGGCATTACGGTGGGAATATGTGTGCCATAGTAAACTATGTGTGTATTCAGGTTGGTAAAGGAAGACAAAGATTTTTAAGGGAAAAATGAGAAGCATTATACAATTGTTTTGAAATTATTGTCCTTGAGTACAGGATCAATGACAAGGGTGATTGGGCAGGCAGTGGCTGGGCAGGTGATTGCATCACACAAAAGTATTTTTTTTGTGAAGGGTTGCAATAGTTTTTGCAGTCTTTTGTGGTAGTTTTTGTTACCAGACATACAAGCATTGAGAACCCTCTCTTTAGACCTTTCCTTGGCTGTTTGTCAGAATTGTTTTGTTTGGTTTTCCTTTTTAACACAAGTGACTTGATTTTTCTTTTCTTTCTTTCTTTCTTTTTTTTCAGACAGGGTCTCACTCTGATGCCCAGGCTGGAGTGCAGTGGTGCAGTCAGAGCTCACTGCAGCCTTGAACTCCTGGGCTCAAGGGATCCACCCATGTCAGCCTCCCAATCTGATGGGATTCCAGGTGTGAGCCACTGCACCCAGCATGGTTCCATTTTTATTCTCACAACTTTCGAATTGGGGTAGTGTGTGCTTCTGAATTAATTCAAGAGTCTTCAGCTGTCAAAGTAAAACTTCCCACGCAAATTCTCCTATTCAGGATGGAAGATTTCAGGATAGAAGATGGGATGGATCTCTGAGATCCCTGGGAAGCTTCTCAAGTTGAACATGAGTGTAAATGTGTGCATCTAATCTTTGCTTTAAAACAAACAAAAAATATATATGCATACATACACACATATTCACACAGGTATACATATACTTATTTATATAAAACATAATTATTACAAAAAATTCAAACAAAGCAAAAAGTGAAAGATATTCTTAGGCTAATCTCATTCCCTAGAGGTAACTATTCTTAAAAGTTTGGGGTATATTTTTCTAGACTTCAGCTCCACTGTATACTTAAGATCTGTAAATACTGCTGGTGCGGTGGCTCATGCCTGTAATCCTAGCACTTTGGGAGGCTGAGATGGACTGTGGTCCACATGACATAGATGCACTTGAATTGAGCTACTTAAAATGGCTTAAGCCCAAGAGTTTGAGATCAGCCTGGGCAACATAGCAAAACCCCATCTCTATAAAAAAATAAATACTCATGCCTATAATCCCAGCACTTTGGGAGGCCAAGGCGGGTGGATCACAAGGTCAAGAGATCGAGACCAT
Organism: Callithrix jacchus; assembly: GCF_049354715.1. Lineage (NCBI taxonomy): Eukaryota > Metazoa > Chordata > Mammalia > Primates > Cebidae > Callithrix > Callithrix jacchus. Next base: position 31,274,800 of record NC_133514.1, on the reverse strand, counting down.
CCTGGTCAACATGGTGAAACCCCGTCTCTACTAAAAATAAAAAAATTAGCTGGACATGGTGGTGCGTGCCTGTAGTCCCAGCTACTTGGGAGGCTGAGGCAGGAGAATTGCTTGAACCCAGAAGGCGGACATTGCACTCCAGTCCGGGTAACTCTGTCTCAAAATAAATAAATAAATAAAAATATGATTTATTTATTTTATTTTAAGATTTACTCTTTGTGGGGTCCTGCAAGCCATGAGATTAATCTTAGCTGAGCAGAGCTATTTCCCGTGAGATCATGTATAGCAGACTGGAATAAGAGAGAATAAATACAGAGTGTTTTTATGTTTTTAAAAAAATTCTCTTGCAGATTCTGCATCACTCTTTCTTCTCTCATGCTCTTGACCCAGAGGGTCACATCCCTCTCTCTGGACATTTGTGAGGGAAAAGCAGAGACAGCATCTGGAATCATCAGGAGCAGGAGCTCTTTGTCTGAGCATGTGTGTATGGCACTGCCCTATTTCAGCTACTTGCTCTTTTTCCCTGCTCTCCTGGGAGGCTCTTTATGCTCCTTCCAGCAATTTCAGGCTCGTGTTCAAGGGTCCAGTAGTTTGTATCCGAGGCACTCTTTCTGGACTCTGAGCTGGAGGGGTCTGCAGATTCTTGGACTAGAGTGCCTAAACGTGGCTGTGAGCAGGGTGGTGGGTGCCGGAGTGGGACTGACAGATTGCCAGCAATTCGAGTGCATCTATGTCATGTGGACCACAGCTGGGCTCTTTAAACTCACCTACTACTCCCACTGGATCCTGGACGACTCCCTCCTCTACGCAGCAGGCTTTGGGTCTGAGCTTGGTCAGAGCTCTGGAGAGGAGGAATATGTCTCTGATGCAGACATCTGGACCCTGGAAAGAACCCACAGGATATCCGTGTTTGCAAGAAAGTGGAACCAAAGCACAGCTCGATGGCTCCGACGACTTGTATTCCAGAACAGCAGGGCTTGGCCATTGTTTCAGACATTTGCCTTCTCTGCCTGGTGGCATGGACTCCATCCGGGACAGGTGTTTGGTTTCCTTTGCTGGGCTGTGATGGTGGAAGCTGACTACCTGATTCACTCCTTTGCCAATGGGTTTATCAGATCCTGGCCGATAAGGCTGTTCTATAGAACCCTCACCTGGGCCCACACCCAGTTGATCATTGCCTACATCATGCTGGCTGTGGAGGTCAGGAGCCTTTCCTCTCTCTGGTTGCTCTGTAATTCTTACAACAGTGTCTTTCCCATGGTGTACTGTATTCTGCTTTTGTTATTGGTGAAGAGAAAGCACAAATGTAACTGACGTCTTTCCCTGGCTTTCATCTTATGCACCCATGCAACAGTTTAGAAAGTGCCAGATTACTAAGACCAGCTCGGTCATAGAGACCCCCAACACCCACAAGTGGTGGTGAAGGAATTAAGAAACAGACACAAAGAGTGCAAAGTGAGACTGTCGGGGCTAACAGCCTTCCATGTTGAGAGCCTCAAGCCGACTTTGACCCACATATTTATTCTCTCTGAACAGGTGATTATTATTAACAAACAGGTGTTCTGTGTTTTCTCATAAAACAAAAATAAACTAGGCAGGTAGCTGGTGCCTACTTACCACTGATCAAAGAAAAACTAGAAAGCATTCTCCACGAGGGAGCCATGGGGACAGGGTCACATATCACATGATTGAAGAACTAGTTTAACTGGTGTGTGATATAGACATACTGTTTACTATTTTAGAACACCCTGAGCAGTTTTCTGCTTTGGGGGCCGGCTCGGTTTTCCTTGCTGTCATTCTCAGCAAACAGTATAGTCCATCATACACTGAGCACCAGATGACGCGTCAGTGATGCATACATTTGAACTTTTCCATAATAAAAATTTTTCTAAAGTTTTGGATGAATATACCAAATGACTTGCAGTAGGGATGTACGTGTCTACTTTAGCAAGCTATTCTGCTGGTACTGAGGATACAGAAAGGAAATAGATGTGGTTTCTTCCCTTAAGGTTTATAGCCTAGATGTGGAAGCAAAGATTAAGTAAAGTGAAACATAAAAACACAAGGTGCTATGAACCAGATGGCAAATACTCTATATATAGACACCCCAAAATTGAGTGTTCAGTTGGCCCACCTGATCCCGGAATGGGAACTTTAGCAACACAAAACCAAACCAAAACAATACCTAACTCATTATCATATTGGTTTGTTATGTGAACTAGAGATTCATACCTATTCATAAGTTTGAAAATTTTGTCTAAATTTGTAAATTTGGGCCAGGTGCAGTGGCTCATGCCTGTAATCCCAGCACTTTACAGGGCTGAGGTGGGAGGATTACTTGAGGCCATGAGTTTGAGACCAGGTTGGGCAACGTAGCAAGAACTTGTCTCAAAATATATATATATATATAATTGGGTGGGCATGATGTATGCACCTAAAGACCTAGCTCCTCTGGAGGCTGAGACAGAAGGATCTTTTGAGCCCAGGAGTTCGAGGCTGCCGTGAGCTGTGATTGTGCCACTGCACCCCAGCCTGGATGACAGAGGGTTAAAAATTTTTTTGAAAATTTGAAAAAAATTTGTCCTAAAAATAGAATGGCTGATAGGATTCCCAGATTTATGTCAATAAACTGAAAACCCACCTAAGACATGATAACTATTTACATAATTGTTAAATACAAAGCTGACTCATAAACATGTCTTACAAAGAGATCAATAACAGGAAGTAAATGCCATTTCAATATAACTTTGAGGGTGAGTTTGATTCTTGTTTTCTTGGCATAGTCTATATAACTTCCTCTGTTTCTTCCTGTTAGGATTTAAAATACACCAAGAGAAAGGTGTCAGGATGGCTGGGTGCAATGCCTCATGCCTGTAATCCCAGCACTTTGGGAGGCCGAGGCAGGTGGATCACCTGAGGTCAGAGTTTGAGAGCAGCTCACCAACATGGAGAAACCCAGTATCTATTAAAAACACAAAATTAGCCAGGAGTGGTGGCACATGACTGTAATTCCAGCTACTCAGGAGGCTGAGGCAGGAGAATTGCTTAAACCCAGGAGGCAGAGGTTCCAGTGAGCCGAGATCACGTCATTACACTCCAGCCTGGGCAACAAGAGCAAAACTTAGTCTCAAAAAAAAAAAAAAAAAGAGAAAGATATCAGGACTTCTAAATTATGCAGTAGCAATGTCACTTAACTAGCACTTAGAAATTACTGCCACATCTGCAGGTCACCAGTACTCTTATGTAATTACCATTTTTCTTTAATCAACTTTAATTCAACTTATTTATAAAATTTACCCCTCTTCTAAGCAATGGCAGTGATAAAAATTGGGTTTGGTGTGCTAATTCTATTTTACTCTAGAACTCACTAAAAGAAATACATGCTCGTTCAAATAAAAGAAACTGTTCGTGTGCTACGTAAAAGCATCTGCTTACCCAAAGTGACATCTATCCCACCATACAAAGCATACAGGTATTTCAGCTTGTTGAATATTCCAAACCCATCCTTGTCATCCTTTTCAAAATGTAAAATTGCAAATAAGCTTTTTGATATGGTTTGGGTTTGTGTCCCCACCCAAATCTCATATTGAATTGTAATCCCCAGTGTTGGAAGAAGGGCCTGGTAGGAGGTGATTAAATCATGGGGGTGGATTTCTCTCGCTGTTCTCGTAATAGTGAGTTCTCACAAGATCTGGTTGTTTATCAAAGTGTGTAGCACCTCCCCGTCTTTCTCTTTCTCCTGCTCCAGCCATGTAAAATGCGCCTCTTTCCTCTTCACCTTCCACCAGGATTGTAAGCTTCCTGAGGCCTCCTGTACAGCCATGCTTCCTGTATAGCCTGTGAAACCGTGAGCCAATTAAACTTCTCTTTTCTTTAATTACCCAGTCTCAGGTGGTTCTTCTTCTTCTTTTCTTTTTTGGAGACAGGGTCTCGCTCTGTCACCCAGGCTAGAGCGCAGTGGCATGATCTCAGCTCACTGCAACCTTCACCTCCCAGGTTCAAGCAATTCTCCTGCCTCAGCCTCCCAAGTAGCTGGGACTACAGGTACATGCCACCATGCCCAGCTAATTTTTGTAATTTTAGTAGAGTTGGGGTTTCACCACATTGGCCAGGCTGGTCTTGAACTCCTGACCACAAGTGATCCATCCACCTTGGCCTCTCAAAGTGCTGGGATTACAGGCGTAAGCCACCATGTCTGGCCTCAGGTAGTACTTTATAGCAGTACAAGAACAGACTAATACACTTTGAATCGTTTAAACTTCACAAAGATAATAAGTTGGAAGCTATAGATCACTTAGAAGGTTATAGATGAATATCACCGATTAACATGAAGGCAAACAACAAGCCCAGTCTTAGCACTCAGAACGTAACATGACAAGCAGTGAGGGTGTTGATAAACAGAGATGGCAAGGATTTGTAGTGGCCTTGGTGGGGTGCAGTGGCTCATGCCTGTAACCTCAGCACTTTGGGAGGCTGAAGCAGGAGGAGCTCTTGAGCCCAGTAGTTTGAGACCAGCCTGGGCAACATAGGGAGACGCCATCTCTATTAAAACACACACACACACAGACACACACACACACACACACACCCCAAAACCTGTAGTGGCCTTAATTAGAAGGGTTCTGTACCTTCTCTCACCATACTCAGTAGCTCAGAGGAGACAAAGTAGATAAATGGGGTTTCTCAGAGTTGGGAATAGTCAGAGACTCTGCCACAAAAAAAAGTGCTTTTTATTGGGGTACTTCTGGGAAGCTGTCTACATGAGTGTGTCCAGTTGATGAAAATCCATCGAGATGTACACTCTAGATGTGTGCAACTTTCCATATATATGTTACACTTCAATAATTTTTTTTTGAGACAGGGTCTGGCTCTGTCACCCAGCCTGGAGGGCAGTGGCACAATCTCAGCTCACTGTAACCTCTGCTTCCTGGGATCAAGCAATCCACCCACCTCAGCCTCCCAAGTAGCTGGGACCACAGGAGTGCACAACCATGCCTGGCTAATTTTTTGTACAGATAGGGTTTCACCATGTTGCCCAGGCTGGTCTTGAACTCGTGAGCTCGAGCGATCCAACCTCCTTGGCCTTCCAAAGTGCTGGGATTACAGACATGAGCCACTGTGCCCAGCCCAGTAATTTTTTTAAGTGAGTACTCTTCATGATTACAGAAATGCTCATGAAGGAAATGTTAAATTTAAAAAAAAGAACTTGGCTAATAGCCATTAAAAATGCAATCTGCCCTCCAAATCTATGTCCCCATTGATGGCCAGGGGTAATTTCTACTCCTCTGATTGGTTAGACCAGGACATCTGCTTCCTTCTTTTTCTATTTTCATCCTGTACAGAATGATTCATTTCTCTGGACAGTAGTAGAAGGAACATTTCTCTAGACAGTAGAAAGTGATTTGTGGCTGGGTGCAGTGGCTCAGGCCTGTAATCCCAGCACTTTGGAAGGCAGAGGCGGTGGCGGGGGGGGGGGGGCGGTCACCTGAGGTTAGGAGTTCAAGACTAGTCTCACCAACAGGGAGAAACCCCGTCTCTACTAAAAATACAAAAAATTAGCTGGGCATGGTGGCGCCCACTTGTAATCCTAGTTACTTGGGAGGCCGAGGCAGGAGAATTGCTTGAAACTGGGAGGCAGAGATTGCAATGACCCAAAAGCATGCCATTGCACTCCAGCCTGGGCAACAAGAACGAAACTGCTTCTCAAATAAAAAAAAAAGAGGCCGGGCGCGGTGGCTCAAGCCTGTAATCCCAGCACTCTGGGAGGCCGAGGCGGGTGGATCACGAGGTCAAGAGACGGAGACCATCCTGGTCAACATGGTGAAACCCCGTCTCTACTCAAAATACAAAAAATTAGCTGGGCATGGTGGCGCACGCCTGTAATCCCAGCTACTCGAGAGGCTGAGGCAGGAGAATTGCCTGAACCCAGGAGGCGGAGGTTGCGGTGATCCGAGATTGCGCCATTGCACTCCAGCCTGGGTAACAGCAGCAAAACTCCGTCTCAAATAAATAAATAAATAAATAATAAATAAAAGAAAAGAAAAGAAATTGATTTGTGGGAATTGATCTAAGGAGAGAAGTTGGAGCCAGAGATGTAGACTGGAGCCATCTGTCTGCACAGAGGACAGCCTGGATCCAAGATGGGCAGAGAACAGACTGTCTCCCTCCAGTCCTGTTTCTTTTGTTAGGTCTTAACTGGTTCACTTCCCAGCTCCGCCCCCGCTGCTCCCTCCCATTTGGCAACAGTTGCCCTATCCTGCGTTTACCCATTCTGTTACTTCCAAGACTCTGCCTATTGTTCCTGAATTCCCTCTGCCACATGGCTGGTAGCACCTGCTGATTAACACCCCACCCCTGTTTTAAAAAAATTCAGTCACTATCCTTTTTGAATAACCTCTCATTAATGTGCTCTGACCTCCTTCCAGATCCGGATTTGATGTTTTTTTCTCTTGCTTGATCTAGAAGTAACCCTGGGGTTACCACTGCTTTCTATCTTGTTTTGGCCCATTTATTGGCCCAAGCAGAATATACCTATGCGCGTGCGTGCACACGTGTGTGTGTGTGTGTGTGTATGATGTATGCTTTTGTTTTTTTTTTGAGACAGGGTCTCACTCTGTCACCTAGGCTGGCATGCAGTGGCACAATCATAGCTCACTGCCCCCTTGAACCCCGGGGCTCAAGCGATCCTCCCACATTTGCCTCCAAGAATAGAGTAATATATATATATACTTTTTTGAGACGGAATTTCACTCTTGTTACCCAGGCTGGAGTGCAATGGCGCAATCTCGGCTCATGGCAACCTCCGCCTCCTGGGTTCAGGCAATTCTCCTGCCTCAGCCTCCCGAGTAGCTGGGATTACAGGCATGCGCCACCATGCCCAGCTAATTTTTTGCATTTTGAGTAGAGACGGGGTTTCACCATGTTGACCAGGATGGTCTCGATCTCTTGACCTCGTGATCCACCCGCCTTAGCCTCCCAAAGTGCTGGGATTACAGGCTTGAGCCACCGAACAAATTGTGCCTATCCTTACAAACACAAGGACGGGTCCGGCAGTCTCAGTCTTGCTGGCTGTAGCCCTGGACAGTTGAACTCGATTCTGTGGACCAAGTTCTAGAGCCCAGGAACCCATGGAAACAGCGCCGAGTGAGCACACACCTCCTGACCCCTGGCTCCCACTTTGGCAGCTCTTTCAGACCCCCAGGGGCCTTACTCATTTGTTTGAAAATAGCGTCTGAGAGTCTGGTGATTAAGAAATACCTAAGAGGAGGGTACCTAAGCCATGAAAACCAACAAGCTCAGGATGCTGGCAAAGCTTAATAAGAAAATGTTTAGCAGAAAGCTACAGTATTAGTGTTTCTAAGAGCAGCAAAGAACCAAAGACTCCATTATTTATAGATCGAAATGGCATCATTTAAAAAGTGTCATGAGAACTCAGGTCATCTGTCAGCATATTATTTTGTTTTTTCTTTTCTTTTTTTTTTTTTTTTTTGTTGAGACAGAGTCTCACTTTGTCACCCAGGCTGCAGCGCAGTGGCGCCATCTCCGCTCACTGCAACTTCCGCCTCCTGGGTTCAAGCAATTCTCATGCCTCAGATTCCCAAGTAGCTTGAATTATAGGCATGCCCCACTAATGCCCAGCTAATTTTTTTTTTTTGTATTTTTAGTACAGATAGGGATTTGCTATGTTGTCCGGGCTGGTCTTGAACTCTTGGCCTTGAGTGATCCTCCCGCCTCAGCCTCCCATAATGCTGGGCTTCCCTGTCAACATACTCTTCTGGATAAGCTACCCTCATAGTGCAGCACCATCCTTCTGAATCACAGCGACTATTAAGCTGAGCTAACCTCCTTCTTAATCTGTAGACAGTTGTCATGATCAACAGGCAGGCAGTGGCTTTAATGGATGTCCCAGGTTTAGCAATCCACTCCAGTAGTTAAACTTCTCCAAAGGAGACAATCCAACCTCAGCATTTTTCTATCCACGTAGTTTCATAAAGCAAACCACAGGAAGACTTCACTGATACTCATTCAGTATGTTGATTCATCTATACTGGATTCATCAATTCCACGAGAACTTGGAAAAGGAGGCTGGTATGGTTTGAATGTGTTGCCTAAAGTTTCTGTGTTAGAGATGCAATCCCCAGGGCAGCAGTATTGGGACATCCATTAAAGCCACTGCCTGCCTGTTGATCATGACAACTGTTTACAGATTAAGAAGGAGGCTAGCTCAGCTTAATAGTTGCTGTGATTCAGAAGGATGGTGCTGCACTATGAGGGAGGTGGTCCCTAATGGAAGGTACAGTCATGTGTCACTTAATATGGGGACACATTCTGAAAGATGAATTGTTAGGCTATTTTGTCATTGTATGAATGTCATACAGTGGACTTGCACAAAGCTGGATGGTCTAGCCTACTAGACCTAGGCTAGTCTAGTAGCCTAAGCTATATGTTATAACCTAGGGGTCTCTGACCCCCAAGTACTGATTCATGGCCTCTTAGGAACAGGGCCTCATGGCAGGAGGTGAATGGCAGGCAGGCAAGCAACTAAAGCCTCATCTGTATTTATAGTCACTCCATATTGCTCGCATTACTTCCTGAGCTCTGCCTCCTGTCAGATCAGTGGCATTAGATTTTCATAGGAGTGCGAACTCTATTGTGAACTGTGCATGCTTCTGATGAGACTCTAATGCCTGATGATCTGTCACTGTCTCCCATTATCCCCAGATGGGACTGTCTACTTGCAGGAAAACAAGCCCAGGGTTATCACTGATTCTACCTTATGGTGAGCTGTATAATCATTTCATTATATATTACAAGTAATAATAACAGAAATAAAGTGCGCAATACAAGTAATGCGCTTGAATCATTCTGAACCATCCCCTGCCCACCCCCTAGTCTGTGTAAAATTGTCTTTCACAAAACTGGTCCCTGGTGCCAAAAAGGTTGGGGGCCTCTGGTATAGCCTATTATTCCTAGGCTGCAGACCTGCATAGCATGTTGCTATACTGAATAACACAGACAGTTCTAACACAGCAGCTACATCACTAGGCAATAGGGATTTTTCAGCTGCATTATTATCTTATGGGACCACTGTCATATATGTGATCTGTCATTGACTGAAACGTCATTATGGGGAGCATGGCTAAATTTAGGTCATGAGAATTCCACCCCCATCCAAGGATTAATGTTGATTATAAAGGGTTTGAGACTCCAAGTTATATCTTTTTTTAAAAAAATTATTTTTAGTTTTCTTTTTTTTGAGACAGAGTTTCGCTCTTGTTACCCAGGCTGGAGTGCAATGGCGCAATCTCGGCTCACTGCAACCTTCACCTCCTGGGTTCAGGCAATTCTCCTGCCTCAGCCTCCTGAGTAGCTGGGATTATAGGCACGCGCCACTATGCCCAGCTAATTTTTTGTATATTTAATAGAGATGGGTTTCACCATGTTGACCAGGGCGGTCTCGATCTCTTGACCTCGTGATCCACCCGTCTTGGCCTCCCAAAGTGCTGGGATTACAGTCTTGAGCCACCGCGCCCGGCCTAGTTTTCTGTTTGTTTTTGAGGTGGAGTCACATTCTGTCCCCCAAGCTGGAGTACAGTAGCTCAATCTCAGCTCACTGCAACTTCTGCGTCTCAGGTTCAAGTGATTCTCCTGCCTTGGCCTCCCTGGTAACTGGGACTACAGGCACATGCCACCACAACCCAGCTAATTTTTGTATTTGTAATAGAGATGGGGTTTCACCGGGTTGGGCAGGATGGTCTCAAACTCCTGACCTCAGATGATCCACCCACCTTGGCCTCCCAAATGCTGGGATAACAGGCGTAAGGCACTGCGCCCTGCTGCAAATTCCATCTCTTATTCTCTCTCCTACATGCTCTCTTGCCTTTCCACCTTCAGCCATGGGATGGTGTAACAAGAAGGCATTTGCCAGATGTGGGCTCCTGGAGCTTGGACTTTCTAGCCTTCAGAACTGTAAGAAATAAACTTCTGTTCTTTGTAAATTACCCAGTTTCAGGTATTCTGTTATAGCAGCACAAAATGGACTAAGTCAGAGGCCCAGATGGAGAGTTTGAGGAATTCATACTGTCAGGCATTAGATGTCTTAAACCAGAAAACTGCCAAGAGGTCGTGTTCTACCTCTGCCCAGAGATGCTACTCAACCTATGTGATCTCCCTTCTGTAGGCAATGAGCCCTCTCTCAGGTCACCTGAGAGGTCCTGGCAGCTGCCTGGCATACATGGGTGATGGAGGCAGAAGGATCAATTGATGAGGAACATGCTGATTTTGATGGTGAAGCAGGTTCAGTGGATATGAAAGAATTGATTTGACCCCCACATTCACAGGCGCATCATAAAGACCCATAGATTATGGGTGTTGCAATGATCTAATTGCAATCATTAGTAATTATCCTGATTAGAATGCCAACTATTAGACAGTACATTCAAATAACTTACAACAGATTTTTCAGATTTATAACATAGCAGATGGTTCAGGAAACTCAATTCTCCATAGTTTAAGAGTTCAGTGCTAAGAGGCGAAGGGATAGTGAATGTATTTTATGTGAGCTTTTCCCAAATGTCCAAATGCATCTATTTCCAAAGCATTTCAAAAGAAATGATAGAGGCTGGGTGCGGTGGCTCATATCTGTAGTCCCAGTACTTTGCAAGGCAGAGGGAGGCAGATCATGAAGTCAGGAGTTTGAGACCAGTCTAGCCAACATGGTGAAACCCCATCTCTACTAAAAATACAAAAATTAGCCGGGCGTGGTGACAGGCACCTGTAGTTCCAGCTGCTTGGGAGGCTGAGGCAGGAGAATTGCTTGAGCCCGGGAGGTGGAGTTTGCAGTGAGCCAAGATCAATGCCATTCATTGCACTCCAGCCTGGGCAACAGAGCAAGACTCTGTCCAAAAAAAAGAAATGATAGAGTAAAATGGCCATGATGACTTTAGCATTTCTTCCTGATAACTGCTGATTCTGATGGTAGCAAAGCCATCTCCTGAAGGCAGAAGTTCTGGCCGGGCCCCAGTTCTAACATCGGCCAACTGTGGGACCCAGGCAATTCCCTCTGGGGCCCAAGTTTCCTAGTATGCCAAAACAGGATGTGGATAAAATATCCTTTTAGAGTATTTAATTTTAAAACTGAAGGCACTATGCTTGTGTAAGTGCTCTATTAATTTTTCGACACATTAAGGAGAAAAAGTAAGGTATCCATCTCCCAACCTGGCTCTATTCATCCAGTAAGAATTTTATAGAAAGCAATGGAAGAAAATCTGCTGAGTACTTAAGGTTCTTTATAAACAGTCAGCATTTCCTATTATGTTCCTTCCATTTGTTTTCTATTGTATAAAAGAACAAAGTGGTATTTTTGTGGCTCATTAAAAAACTGAGAGTTGACAATAGTCCTCTCCTACTAAGAAAACACTGTTAACTTCTCTCTTTCCTTAATAGTAGGTTTAATTTCTCAGCCTATATTTGGCAGTTCACAACTGTCAAATACTTATTAATCTGCTTTGGCCTCATTTCCAGGGACAATCATAACAACAGGTAGAGATGTCAGATAATTTCTTTTTTTTTGAGATGGAATCTTGTTCTGTTGCCCAGTCTGTAGGGCTGTAGCGCAGTGGCACGATCTCGGCTCACACATCCTCCGCCACCCAGGTTCAAGCGATTCTCCTGCCGCAGCCTCCTGAGCCACTGGGACTACAGGCACACACCACTACGCCCAGCTAATTATTTTGTATTTTAGTAGAGATGGTGTTTCACCATATTGCCCAGGATGGTCTCAGTCTCCTGACCTCGTGATCTGCCCGCGTCGGCCTCCCAAAGTGTTGGGATTACAGGCGTGAGCCACTGCACCAGGCCTCAATGTCAGATGATTTCTAAGGAAGTCTTTTTGTCTTGCTTGGTTCTTGCTGCACCTTTTTCTTCAGAAACACTTTTTAAGCTACAACAGTTGGGATAATTAGTATGTATCTATGTTTTCCTTGAGGGGAATTTGTGCAGTTCGTAAGATTCCAGTGATACTAAGATTTAGGTGATACTTCGGTTTAGTTTCGTGGCCAATCTGGGTATGTTACATTGAGTGCCTTTGGTGGATTCATTAGCCCGAGGACATGTGAGGTGATGTTTTGTGGCATTCTCAATTTACTAGAGGAATGCTTTCCACAACTTTGCTTCTAAATTGTTTAGAACTTAGATGGCATTTCCCTCTAAGAAAGGGAACATTATGTTAACTCCTAGTGGGTGACACTCATGGTAATGACCTGAATTGAAGGGAACATGCTGTTCAGGATGGAAGAAAAGAGCAAAGGTAATTTCCTCCCCATTTCTTAAATATGCACCTGACCCTAAGTATATTTTATTTTTATAATTTTTTTTGTTTATATAGTTATGTAAATGTGTGGACTTTGTTTAGATCTTGATTCAAATGAACCAACTTTGAAAGGATTTTTAGGGAAATTTAAACACTAACTGGATAGTAAAGCTTGATTATTAACTCTTTCAGGTGTAATGATCATATTGTGGGTATTTTTAGAATAAGGAAATGTCACATTTTAGAGATACCCACAGATTAAATTGCATGTCTTGGATTTGCTTCAGAATAATCTGAGTTAGAGAGAATGGGGAATACATGGGTGAAACAGAATAGCCACATGTTGCGAATTGTTGAAACTGGTTGATGGGGAGTTTAATATATTCTATTTTTGTATAGGTTAAAAAATTTATATGAAAACAAGTGTGCAAGAGACTACTGGGTAGATAAGGAAAAGTCAGACACAGGAATTTCCATTCACCATACAAATTTTGAGTGAATTTTTGAATACAGAGTGAAGTAGGGGGTCCAATTTGTCCTGTTATCCCAGCAGAATCATATTGAAAAGATGATTCTTTCCACACTGAATTACCTTGACACTGGAAGTTAATTTTTATTTTTAAGAGGGAGTCTTGCTCTGTTGCCCAGGGTGGAGTGCAAAAAATTCTCCATATTTTAAAAACATCTAATTAATATTTTCATATATAGCTGTTATGGGCTGAGTAGTGTTCCCCTAAAATTCCTATCCTAACCCCCAGTACCTCTGAATGTGACTGTATTTGGAAATAGGGCTTTAAAGATGTAATTAAGGTTAAATGAGGTCATTAGAATGGGCCCTCATCCAGTATTACTGGCATCCCTCTAAAATCAGACAATTAGGACACAGACACAAAAACAGAAATTGACAAGCAAATTATAAAATTAACATAAAACAATCTAGATAGGGTGCAGTGGCAGCTCACACCTGTAATCCCAACACTTCTGTGTGAGGACACAGGGAGAACAGGCCATCTGCAAGCCAAGGAGGGAGGGCTCAGAAAAAGCCGAACCTGCTGACACCTTAATGTTGGACTTTTAGCCTCCAACAGTGAGAAAATAAATGTCTGCTGTTTCAACTACCCAGTCTGTGGTACTTCGTTATTGCAGCCCTGGAAAATTAGTATAATAATCTTACAGCTTTTTCCCACATATACATATGTATCTGTTTGTACATATATTAATATATTTATGTTTTCCTGGAGGGGCGCGGTGGCTCATACCTGTAATCCCAGCACTTTGAGAGGACAAGGCAGGCAGATCACTTGAGGTCAGGAATTGGAGACCAGCCTGGCAAACGCAATCTCTACTAAAAATACAAAAACTAGCCCGGTGTGGTGGCACATGCCTGTAACCCCAGTTACTCCAGAGCCTGAGGCAGGAGAATCGCTTGAACCCAGGAGGCAGAGTTTGCAGTGGGCCAAGATTCCCTCACTGCTCTGCAGCCTGGAGGACAGAATGAAACTCAGTCTCAAAAAACAACAACAACAACAACAACAAAAAACAAAAAACCAGCCAACTAAACAAACAATAAATATATATTTAAATATATATATTATTTATATAAACAATAGATATATGTATAAAGATATATATATTATTTCCAAACAGTAGGCTCATATTAATTTCTATTTTGTAGCCCACTTTTTAAACTTAATAATATATTATAAAAATTTTGTTTATAAGCATTTTTCCACAATGTAATTTTTAATAACCACCTAATACAGTCATAGTTGATTCAATCAATCTTCTGCTAACTTTAGGATTTAAAAAAAATTTTGTAGAAACAGGGTCTTCACTATTTTGTCCAGGCTGGTCTGAAACTCCTGGCCTCAAGTGATCCTCCCTCGACCTCCCAAAGCACTGAGATTACAGACTTGAGCCACCACACCTGGCCTTAAGGTTTTTTTGATTTGCTGGGCAGGGTGGCTCACGATTGTAATCCCAGCATTTTGGGAGGTTGAGGCGGGAGAATCGCTTGAACTTGGGAGGTGGAAGTTGCAGTGAGCCAAGATCACGCCATTGCACTTCAGCCTGGATGACAAGAGCAAAACTCCATCTCAAAAAGAAGGGTAGTCGACTGTCTTGCTGGCATTTATGTTCCCTGATGGCTTGAATAAGTCGTGGCTTTGTGACTTGCTCCAGCAATGAACGCGGAGTAGAGGTGTGTCTGACCTCCAGGCAAAAGATCTAACAGCTTAACAGCTACTATAGTATGGAGGCCTCCATGCTTGTTCCCAAGTCTGCCAAAAGACGGACAATGCTACTGATAGCCCAGGTTCCTGAGAAAATATTCCCGTAGAGTCACAGCCAATCTGTGATGAACAGGTAGTGAGAAATAAACCTTTCCTGTTGGCCCTGAGAGTTGGGAGTTGTTCGCTGCTGCAGCATAATTGAGCCCATCTGGACTCCATTAGAGTGTTTTCCAACTTGAATAAATGTCCACAATGGGCCATGCAGGGTTCTAGGTGGGTATCCAAAATGTCATGTAAGCTAAGTGCAGTGGCGCATGTCTGTAATCTGAGCACTTTGAAAAGCTGAGGTGGGCAGATCACTAGAGGTCAAGGGTTGGAGACTAGACTGGCCAACATGGTGAAAACCCATCTCTACTAAAAATACAAAAATAAGCTGGGCATGGTGGCAGGCGCCTGGAATCACAGCTACTTGAGAGGCCGAGGCAGGAGAATCGCTTGAGCCAGGGAGGCAGAGGTTGCAGTGGGCCAAGATCACATCACTGCATTCCAGCCTGGGTGACAGAGCAAGACCCCATCTCGAAAAAACAAAACAAAACAAAAAATTTCATATGTGTCATTCTGAGCATAACTTTTCCCTTCCTTCCTATCCAAGCAGATGGCAGGTTCTGGGTTCACTGTCTCAGGACAAGTGTTACAGGAAGGAGATTATACTATGTGTCTTTGAATCAAATCTATCTTTGTGATAAAACAGAGAGCCTCTGAGGAAAACCAAAATGATGTGTTTTCCTTAGGGTTCAGTCCCGGGCAGCCTAATTGGATTTGGGTGCAAAAAATGTAAAATGTTCTCTAACTTTAACTTTCATCAGCTTGACTTTGTACAACAGTTGTTAGGGTCTTCTTAGGCTGGTCGGTGGCTCCAATACTTAAAACTGTAAAAGCGGTGCTTCAGTGTGTTCCATTGTTTCCTCAGTGGTGAGTTCTCCGAATTTGTTTTCTTCCCGCACTGTTGGGTGATCCTCTTTGCATTGAGACCCCCTGGCTGGACAGCTAGCTGTGCCTGCTTGTGTGGCCTCACTAAAGGGAGAGGCACAGTTTTCCAAGCATTAGGGATGGAAACGGTGTGCTGCTGAGCAGTGCCTGGTGGCTACTCTTCCAGTCTTGGTATTCTCATCCTTGCTACTGCGGGAAACATGTTCTCTCCGGCCCAGAATGGAGGGTGAGATGGAGATGCGTAAGCATCTGTTGGCTTGGCTGCTCCCCTACGGCACCCCAAGTCCTCCCCTTGTAAATTGCCTCAATAAGCCCCCTCCTGCTCCTGAATTCCACCTCTTGCAGCGAGACAGGCTCCTTGGCAGGGCTCCCTCCTTTCATGGTAGTATTCTCCCATGCTTGCTAGCAGTGTGTTAGGCTGCAGTTTCCCTCCTCAATATGATCTCGTTTGTTTTCATTTTCTCAGAAATTTCTTAGTTTCAGATCCACCAAGGATGGTGGATTTTCTTTCTTGTTTTGATTTTCTCAATGTATTTCCCTGTTCTTTTTTGCTTTGTTTTTGAGACACAGTCTTGCTCTGCTGCACAGACTGAAGTGCAGTGGCACAGTCTTGGCTCACTGCAACCTCTACCTCCCTGGTTCAAGTGATTCTTCGCCTTGGCCTCCGGAGTAGCTGGGATTACAGGTGCCCGCCACCATGCCTGGCTAATTTTTTTTGGTATTTTTTAGTAGAGATGGGGTTTCACCATATTGGCTAGGCTGGTCTCAAACTCCTGACCTCACGCCAGCCTCACCCTCCCTCCCAAAGTGCTGGGATTACAGGTGTGAGCCACCATGTCTGGCCTATTTCTCTGCTCTTAAAAAAAAAGCATATCAAGATAATAAATACTAATGCTCTTACAAACAGATATGGAACCACTTGAGTTTATTCTTTAGTATTTTATTCTATTTGCTGGTTTCTATGGTTGTAAACTGCCACAACGCTCCTCTTTCATAGTATTAGACGTTCTACCTGTTTTTTTCTTTTTTTAAGAGACAGTCTCTGTCGCCTAGGTGGAGTGCAGTGGCATAATCTTGGCTCACTGCACCCTCTGCCTCCTGAGTTCAAGTGAGTCTCCTGCTCAGCCTCCTGACCAGTTAGGACTACAGATGTCACCACCACACCTGACGAATTTTTTTATTTTCAGTAGAGACAGTGTTTCACTATGTTGGCCAGGATGATCTCAAACTCCTGACCTCAAGTGATCTGCCCACCTCAGTCTCCCAAAATGCTGGGATTACACTCATGAGCCACCGTGCCTGGCCTCTACTGGCTTTTGAAGTAAAAAAAATTCCTGATTCTGCTCTCACTACACCTACACACTCACACACACACACACACACGAAGTACTCCTCTAAATACAAAACTCCCCACAGTTACAGTTGAAAATAAATGTTTTATGGTCATAATCTCTCACTCATGGAAACAGGTTTGGATTCTCTCTGTTCCCATCACTCTCTGCTGGAACTTACAAGCTGAACAGTTACTATCTGAATTACTAACCGTGTGTATGGGCATAAACCCACAGACGAATTCAAATAATCTTCAAGAGACTGGACGCAAAACATAGTCTAAAGTTTCTTGTAAAAATAAACTATAAATCTGTCTTCATCCCTAAACTTTTAGTGACTAAACACAAAGGGTGAAGTGAGATGTAAGACCCCAGAAGTCAGATAAAGGTCCATGAGTATCTTGAGATCAGAATAATGCCTATATTAAAGTGTAGCAAACTTAATTATAAGGCTTCTTCAGCTACACCGCATGGTAATACCTCCCTTATCTGGTGCTCCTTTTGCAATCTCAGATTATCTACCATACAGTTAAAAATTAGATTTTTTTTTTTCTTATAAAAGCCTTTTGGCCAGACGATGGCTCACACCTGTAATCCCAGCACTTTGGGAGGCTGAGGCGGGCGGATCATGAGGTCAGGAGACGGAGACCATCCTGGCCAACATGGTGAAACCCCGCCTCTACTAAAAATACAAAAATCAGCTGGGTACAGTGATGCGTGCCTGTAATCCCAGCTACTCGGGAGGCTGAGGCAGGAGAATCGCTTGAACCAGGGAGCTGGAGGTTGCAGTGAGCCAAGATCCCATCACTGTACTCCAGCCTGGTGACAGAGTAAGACTCCATCTCAAAAAAAAAGGAAAAAAAAAACCTTTCAAGAGGAAGAATACCTGTCACAGCTGGGCACAGTGGCTCACGCCTGTAATCCCAGCACTTTGGAAGTTGGAGGCGGGCAGATCACGAGGTCAGGAGTTTGAGATCAGCCTGACCAACAGTGAAACCCCATCCCTACTAAAAATGCAAAAATGGCCAGGCATGGTGGCTCACGCCTGTAATCCAAGCACTTTAGAGGCCAAGGTGGGCAGATCACCTGAGGTCAGGAGTTCAAGACCAGCAAAGAAAAAAAAAAAAAGAGCTGGGGTGGTGGCGTATACCTGTAATCCCAGCTACTCTGGAGGCTGAGGCAGGAGAATGGCTTGAACCCGGGAGGCAGAGGTTGTAGTGAGCCAAGATTGTGCCATTTGCACTTCAGCCTAGGCAACAGTCTCAAAAAAAAAAAAGAAAAAAGAAAAAAAAAGAATAACTATCACAAAGCATTTCATTTGTATAAGAGGTAGGAGGAACACCCTAATTAAGTCCACTGACGTTGTACTATGTACAGAAATGTTACATGATTGATTTAATGAACTTGGTTGCCTGATTTTTTTCCTTGTCCACTTTCCACTCTTCCTAATATACTGTAAATCAGCAACTCTAAAACAAAGTAAGTTAAGGGGTGCTAGAAACAAATAGTTGTATGAAAAGATATCAAAAACACAATTCCAGAAAAATACAGGTATGCAGCCATTTATGATGGTGGGGGGGAATAGTTTATGATGATAGTCCTAAATTACCAAGGAAAAATTAAAGTGTTTTAATATATTCTAAGCACAAGTGTATGATCCATCTAATACTTTCATCAAATGATTAAAGTAAAACAAACATTAGTTCTTAATAAGTAAAGCTTCAGTGATCTAAAATATTTACCTCCAGGATATGTTTTCTTCTTTGGGAATGCCATAAAATGAGCAGACCTGTAATAAAATCAAAGCTCCTAATCTTCACCGGAACAAAGGGCAATACAGGCTTACAGGGAAGAAATACGAATTTAAATTTCCCACCATTCGTATACATCATAAAGCATCCTGGGATCTAAAACACACATACCACTTAACAATAACGTGCTGCTTGTTAACTTTGGTGCACCGATTAGAAGTTATCTGAGGGGTCCAAAGTGGCTCCCGCCGGAGGTCATGGCGCTCACGAAGGCGAGGTCATCAGTTCAAGGCTAACCTGAGCAACCTCATAAGCTCAAACTGATTGGCAAAAAAAAAAAGAAGTTATCTGAAACTTCTAAGGATCTAGTCACCAAACTGACACAAGAACAGAAAATGAAACACCGCATATTCTCACTCATAGGTGGGTGATGAAAAATGAGAACACATGGACACAGGGAGGGGAGTACTAAACACTGGGGTCTATTGGGGGGAAAAGGGGAGGGCCAGTGGGAGGGGGAGGTGGGGAGGGATAGCCTGGGGAGAAATGCCAAATGTGGGTGAAGGGGAGAAGAAAAGCAAAGCACACTGCCATGTGTGTACCTACGCAACTGTCTTGCATGCTCTGCTCATGTACCCCAAAACCTATAATCCAATAAAAAATTAAAAAAAAAAAAAAAAGAATCTAGTCACATTCAATATAAACATCCTAGAGTTTAGAAATCTGGATTATTTCGGCCAAGTGCAGTAACTCATGCCTGTAATCCCAGCTACTCAGGAGGCTGAGGCGGGGTGCGGGATCACTTGAGGGCAGGAGTTTGAGACCACTGTGACCAACATGGCAAAACCCCATTTCTATAAGAAATAAAAAAGTCAGGTGTGGTAGCACATGCCTGTAATTCCAGCTACTCAGGAGGCTGCGGAATGAGAATCGCTTGAACATAGGAGACAGAAGTTGCAGTGAGCTGAGATCACACCACTGACTCCAGCCTGGGCGACAGAGCAAGTCTAAAAAAAAAAAAAAAAAACAAAAGAAACCAACCTGTTTTATTTTGACAATGCCCCCAAAATAATATCAGAGCAGACATTTAGTGTCCACAACCTAAAGTATATGATAAGATTACAATCAGGACAATTTGGGACATGATTAATTTTTTAAAAAAGAGAACAGTACTTGTTCTCTTTTCACAGTGTACCACACAAACATTTTTTAATTGTTTAAAATGTTTGCCTCACACCTGTAATCCCAGCACTCTGGGGGGCCGAGGAAGGCGTATCACATGAGGTCAAGAGATGGAGACCATCCTGGCCAAGAAGGTGAAACCTCATCTCTGCTAAAAATACAAAAACTAGCCGGGCATGGTGGTGCGTGCCTGTAATCCCTGTACTCGGGAGGCTGAGGTGGGAGAATTACTTGAACCATGGAGGTAGAGGTTCCAGCAGTGAGCTGAGATCATGCGACTACACTCCAGCCTGCATGACAGGGCAACACTCTGAAAAAAAAAAAAAAAAAAGTCTGCAAAAAGTAAAGCGCTATAATTATGAATGGTAGTAAACACACAGGTTCTGAAAATTTAAGAACAAGGAAGACCTTGCCTTTAGAACAGTAGTAGTCTTAAATGTCAACAAAACCTTCTATAACTGTTTTTGTAAAAGATTATGTAACAATTCTACTTCTCAGATTACCAATCCTTTTACTATAGCTCAAAATCACAGGGCTGCATTGTACTATCTGTTACTATGGTTTCCATTTTATTTTGGAACTGAAACTTCTGCAAGTATCACATTACACCAATGTTATACTTGCTTTACATCACATTATTAAAATGGTAAATGCTCTTCAGAACTAAAGTGTGCAGTATATTTTCATTTCAAAAACACCCACAAACTAAAATAGATACTTAAAATCTTTATTGTTTCATCATCAAAAGTTTTCTTTCCATAGAAGAATGGTAATGCTGTATCAGTGCATATTCTATGGAAAATTCATACCTCAAGTAACTAGCCTAGAAATCAGAGACAGCACTATGTCAAGCTAGTGTACAAGGTCAAAGACACAATGCTGCCAATGCAATTAGTATATAGAAAGAATACGCAGCTGTTAGAAAAAGAGTCTATGGCCAAGTGGATAAAACAGCAGCAGTGCACTGCACTGACATCTAGGACAGAAAATGGGGAAGGACCAGAGAATACACTTCTTGCAAAAAAAGTCCAGTAGATCACAGGCACAGAGTTCCCAACTGTCTCACCAGCTGTCTAACTCATGTGCACCTGCACTTTCCTCTTTAAGTCTGAACATTATAATACCACAAGCCACTTTCCACCTCAAGTGTAAAGGTTCCAGCCACATGCCCTGCTTCCTGTCATCTCATAGCTAAAAGTCATGGCTTGAGTTAGACAATAAAACCCGTGGCTTTAGGCATTTTTAGTAAAAAAGCTGAACAAACCCCAAATTTGTTCCCATTTTCTTGAGAAATAAATTTCATAAAACAACAAGATAGCTGTCATGATTACTGAGTTTTGGCTCTAGTTGAAATAATGTCTATGTAAGTATACTGAATAAACATACAAATATCCTTTCTTAACAAATACTGTCAGACCAACTTGAATGTTTTTATAACCCGCTCCTGAAAAAAGTCCTGATAATTTTTAGATGAAAATAACCACTCCAATTGATAATGCCTGGTTACTGGGAATTTTTTGGTCAGGTATGTTTCTGAAGCTGCTATATAGCTGGACTTGGCTACTTTGCATTAACTCACACAATAAATGCCTTTTATAAGGAAACAGCAGATCTATCATGATGAAATCAAAATCAGAACAGTTCAGAGGTATACAGGAGACTTGTCTTAAATAGTTTTAAATTACATATGATATAACCTTAGAGAATAAGAACTACCATTACCATGGTCTAAATCTTAAACTGTTAATGCATGAATTACCTGTAAGACGAGTTACTTGTTAATCATGGCAAGGCCTTGTGGGGGAGGGGGGCAGTCTGAATGTATGGCATAGCAATTATTTTCCAGGTAAGTAAACACTTCTAAGTGTTACTAAACTATATTTGAAAAGTTATTTTATCTAATATATACAACATACAAAATAAGTTAAAAGGAGGAAGCAGAGGAAGGTTTTCTGGTACATATGATGCAAACATACAACTGTCCCTCATCAGTAGTGGTTCCATGTATGTCCATTTTACCAGGTTAAAACATGAAAGGGTGATAGGAAATCACAAATTTCACTTATAAATAGAAACAGGATTCAAAAACTGGAATTTCAACGTCATTTCTTCCCACATTGCAACTCACTCTAATGATAATAAACATAAATAAAAACCCAATCTCAAAAATCTGTTTTTACACCCTTACCTTAAAGTTTAACATAAATTCTCCTAACAATTGAAAAGAAAAGCACTCTGTAGCAATTCCATAAAATAATTTTCAATTCACAAAACAGCTGTCTACTAAGAAAACCAGCAACCCTTCCGGAGGGCATGGGCATTAACACTTGGCCCCTCTGAGGTATAAATGCAGCTATATTTGCACTGAGTATATAGTCTATAATGTATGCCAACTGTTTGCATGTTTGTATAACATTGGGAGTGACGTCATCCTGATTGACTGAAAACTTATTTCTATAATTCTTTGTAATAATGGAGGCTAAATAATTTTAAGAGAAAAGATGTACTTGCCCAGTAATACAGCCGGTGGAATTCTGAATTCCTAACCAATGCAAATGATGACATTAAAAAAGTGTTTAACATTGCATATTGATTCCAAAAAATAAACTGAACAGGAAAACTACATAAATATTTAAATTCAGCAGGACACTACAAAAAGCATACTATAGATAAGTGTGAAATCAGTCAAGCTTTTCCAAAAGAGAAAATCCTTTTAATCCTTCAGCAAGTCTCTACGAAAACAGTATGCTTACAATAAAAGTGAGAAGGGGGCACCTAAAATACCCCCAAGAGGCTTGCTATATCATTCAGCATTAACTGCCTCATCTCCTGTGTACATGAATGGCCAAAAAATGACAGGAAGTCCATTTGACAATAGTTCAGTAATTCCTTTTCACCACTGCTGCCAGCTGAAATCGTCATTGCTTCCAAAGACCAAGAAAAAGCCTAGTATAGTTGCAAAGATGACTGTGTTTCCTGTGAGAACAAGTGCACAAGCTCCCCACTCAATCTATGGAAATAAGAAACAAATACTCAGTTAACAGGCATGAATAACAAAAAGAAAGAGAAAAAAAAAAATCAAGGCTCTAGTTGTATGCTGATCATGCTCTAAAATAAATATGGCTTGTAACAATAATTGTCACAGTGCTGAACACATACTTAACGGTGCTTCTATACTACTGTTTTTATTTACCTTTGGTTCCTTTAAAAAGAAAGTCATGAAATGACTATTCAAAAACAAGCTTGACTTCTGGGCTATGATGAAACAGCATTAAATTCTACAATTTTCTGTTTATAAAGGAATGTGCTTACTCTTCCTTAATCTAAAAATCTATCCAGAGTAGATTAAATTTTAGAGTATCACAGATGGAAACATATCCGTGTACGTTCTTTTGAAGGGGCGGGAGAACAATTGCCTTCTCCATATGGCTGTCTTCTCTGCCTTCTCTACCTCCCCAGGAATGAAGGCACAAGAATGAACCAGTGAGTTTGGGAGGAAGAACTGAGTACCTGTACCCAGCCTCCTCCCCTCTTCGGTGCTTTTCCACCTGAAGAGCATATACATCTTCTCAGGTCTTCCATATTTGAAGTTTTACAGGATAGGCCTGGGTTGTTCAGAACTGGGGGCGCTGATATGCTCAACTCTGACAGTTAAGTATTAGCAAGCTAACGGCTGCTGCAGATTAAAGCCACGTTCTCCAATATTGTTTTTGTTAGTTAACAAGAACAAACAATAAAGTATGATTTTAATCTCTATCTTCTAGGCCCTTAGGTCTTTCATCTCTTTTCATGTCATTAACAAAAACTTTGCTTGAGAAAAATTTAACCCATGTTCAATATAAAATCATGAATAGAAGAATATATTCACTTACCAGATGTGCTCTGGCAAATACAATAGGGAGTCCAAATGCTGACACAACAATGCCTGTTGTAAGAAAGATGGCAAGTTCCTTACAAGCATTACTCATAGCATCTGTATCATCCACTAATCTTCTTGCTATGCAGTATGGAATAGGTGAGAGGATGTAAAAAAACAGAACAAAGAGGGGCCAGTATTTGCTAGAAAAAGAAAAATAAGTTAATGTAATTTTTGCTATGTCATTTTCCTACATACAAAATATGCTCTTTTAAAAAAATCAAGATTCAATCCCTTGACTTCTAATGGCTGATACCCAACTTTAGCATAAAGCTGAAACAGCCCTAAACTTTCCTTACAACACAAGAACTGCCAAATTACAGAAATCAAAATACAGAAAAGTAGCTAAAAGTAATTTGGAACACTTTCAGTCAGAATATAGAATTTATCACAATAAAGATAGATGGCTTTTACTCTACCATCTAGTTTACTGGATTGTACCACAGTCACCTCCTGGTTTTAATAAGTATGGTTATGTAAGATCTTATGACTGTGGCAAGCTGTGTGGAGGGTACAGAGGACCCTTGTGTATGATTTTTGCAACTTCTTGAGAATCTAAAATGGTTTCAAAATAAAAAAGTTAAAGGCAGGGCACGGTGGCTCACGCCTGTAATCCCAGCACTTTGGGAGGCCAAGGTGGGCGGATCACCAGGTCAAGAGATCGAGACCATCCTGGCCAACATGGTGAAACCTCATCTCTATGGAAAATACAAAAATTAGCTGGGTGTGGTGGTACACACCTGTAGTCCCAGCTACTTGGGAGGCTGAGGCAGGAGAACTGCTTGAACCTGGGAGGCGGAGGTTACAGTGAGCTGAGATTGTGCCACTGCACTCCAGCCTGGCGCCTGGCAACAGAGCAAGACTCTGTCTCCAAAAAAAAAAAAAGTTAAAAAGAAACAGCTGCCCTTAAAACTACCATAGAATAAAATGCATATCATGGTGGAGATCTGATTATACAGAGGCTAATGACAAGTAGCTATTTATATGTTTCATAAATTTGTTTGTCTTTTATTATTACTTTTTTTTGAGACACAGTGTCTGGTTCTATTACCCAGGCTGCAGTCCAGTGGCTTGATCTTAGCTCACTGCAACTTCCGCCTCCTGGGTTCAAGTGATTCTCCCACCTTAGTCCCCATGACTAGCTGGGATTAGAGGCGTATGCCACCACGCCCAGCAAATTTTTGTATTTTTAGTGGAGACATTGTTTCACCATGCTGGCCAGGCTGGTCCCGAACTCCTGACCTCAGGTGATCCACCTGCTTCAGCCTCCCAAAGTGATAGGATTACAGGTATGAGTCACCGTGCCTGGCCATTTCCTAAATACTTTAAGAAAAAAATTAAAAACGGAACACATGCTTAAGAAAAATAATTCAAGCAGTACAAAAGCACAAAAAGTAAAGACTAAAAGCTCCCAAATCTCCCGTTGCCCACTCTCCTACTGAGCTTCTCATGGATTCTTCCACATTTCCACATAAACTTTAAAATATGAATGGGTCCCTATAGTTTTCTGATAATATATCTTGAACATATTTACATGCCAGCACTTACAGCTCTTCCTCATTCTTTTTAAGACTGCCTAGTATTTCCATTGATAGATTGACTATAATTTAACCATTTTTCTTTTGAAGGACATTTAGGATGTGTCCAGAATTATTTTTTGGCTCTTATAAGTAAGGCCCAAAAGAACAAAACAAAAACAAAAAATAAACAAGGCTGCCTGAACATCCATACTCTCCCTAAATGTATCTTTGTAAATATCTGCAAGTGGGTTTGTATGCGAAAGTCTAAGAAGTGAAACAGCTACCTCAAAGAATATATATTTTGAGAGCTAAAGCAAACTCATCTCCAAGAAAACTCTCTATGTGTACTCCCCTCATAGCACTTAAGAGTGCCTGTTTGCCCTGTCTCTTGTCTTTGCCAATGAATTTTGTTTAGTTCTGAGTGAGGCTGAGGATATTTTTATGTGCTTATTAGCAATCTGTAGTTCTCTTTTGGTATTTGTTTATTTTTCTATTGTGTTGTACATCTTTTTCTAATTTATCTAAATGTTAACTTTGAGAAGTTCTGTCTAGCTTAAGTAATTTTTTTTTTTTGAGATGGAGTCTTGCTCTGTCACCCAGGCTGAAGTTCAGTGGCATGATCTTGGCTCACTGCAACCTCTGCCTCCTGGGTTCAAGCAATTCTCCTGCCTCAGCCTCCCGAGTAGCTGGACTACAGGTGCTGCCACCATACCCAACTAATTTTTGTATTTTTAGTAGAAACAGTGTTTCACCATGTTAGTCACACTGGTCTGAAACTCCTGACCTCAGGCAATCCTCCCGCCTTGGCCTCCCCAAATGCTGCGATTACAGGCATGAGCCACTGCACCCAGCTGGAAAGTAATTGTTTGCATCTCCTTTTTGTAGTCAATTGTGTTTTGACTTTGCTTATGGCATTTTTTTTGCAAAAAGACATTTAAAATTTTCATGCAATTAGCATTATTAATAGGTGTTAAAAACTGAGCAGGAGGGCTGAGCTATCTTGCCACTGCAGACTCAGCAGTAGTGACACAGCAGGTAACAGCCAAAAATCTTATTAGCATATTGGTGCCCTAAAATCTTTACCAACAAATTTTAAGTGGTAACTTTTACAAAGGTATGTGCTTGGT
Source organism: Callithrix jacchus (assembly GCF_049354715.1). NCBI lineage: Eukaryota > Metazoa > Chordata > Mammalia > Primates > Cebidae > Callithrix > Callithrix jacchus. The sequence continues at coordinate 31,248,442 of NC_133514.1, read as the reverse complement.
AAATGAACATTTTTCTGCATTACTTTTACAGTAGTAAAAAGCCATTCTTTAAGCTTTTTTTTGAGACAGAGTTTCGCTCTTGTTACCCAGGCTGGAGTGCAATGGCATGATCTCGGCTCACCGTAACCTCCACCTCCTGAGTTCCAGCAATTCTCCTGCCTCAGCCTCCCGAGTAGCTGGGACTACAGGCGCGCGCCACCATGCCCAGCTAATTTTTGTATTTTTAGTAGAGACAGGGTTTCACCTTGTTGACCAGGATGGTCTCGATCTCTTGACCTTGTGATCCACCCACCTCGGCCTCCCAAAGTGCTGGGATTATAGGCGTGAGCCACCGCGCCCGGCCTAAGCTTTAAAAGTAGAAATATTTTACTTGTAAACATTCTGAAAGACAAACATTTCACTTACTTGTATATTGGAAGGGCACATCCAAGCATCAAAAACATCAGCCCGATTGCTCCTCCAAAGGACAAACTAATCAAAGCTGCAAAGCAAATAAAAAGTCTAATAGGAATAAATTAGTTAAATAAATATTACTTTTAATTAATATTAGCAGTCTGAACATTATCTGTAACCTCAGAAGCAAAAATCCCTCAAACATATTAATAGTGAGTTGACATCAAAAGTGTAAGTTATCTAGTCTTAGAATAAGTATTCTGTGGCATCTTCAAGGCAAAATCAAGTGACATTGATTTTTAAAGCTCTAACCTACTGCTAGTACCCCACCACATTCCCCAATTGTTGGTTCCATTTCTAAAGAGTCACAGTCCACAGGCTCATGCTCTTCTGGGCATTAGTATTACATTGATTTCACAGATCACTGCAGTTTTGAAAAGCAGTATGTGGACAAAGCCCAAATTCTCAAGTTTACTGGATTTTGGAAGCTTCATCCTATAGGAAAACCTCTTCTGATCAGCTCCTGTTTCTTGCACATATACTCTCAATGTGCATAAAACTGACCAGAAAAAGGCTCAAGGATATCTATAGTTAATGATTTTAATCAATTAATTTTGTTTGAATAGTTTGCAAAGGTATAACTGCATTTCTTTCCCTAATCTATACATTAGAAAATCTGGCCGGGTGCAGTGGCTCAAGCCTGTAATCCCAGCACTTTGGGAGGCCAAGGCGGGTGGATCACGAGGTCAAGAGATTGAGACCATCCTGGTCAACAATGTGAAACCCCGTTTCTACTAAAAATACAAAAATTAGCTGGGCATGGTGGTGCACGCCTGTAATCCCAGCTACTCGGGAGGCTGAAGCAGAATTGCTTGAACCAAGAAAGCGGAGGCTGCGGTGAGCCGAGATTGTGACACTGCACTCCAGTCTGGGTAACAACAGCGAAACTCCCACTGAAAAAATAAATAAATAAATAAAACACACAGAAAATCTTTAGGATAATGGGTTACAATCCTTCTGAGGTATCACTATTTAAAGGTATTATTTTAGGTAATAGATGTATTCTACAGGTGAAATATAGTTTCTAAAGCTACACACACACACGCACACACACACACACACACACACACAGAGCAGTACATTTTAAGGTGCTCTTAACATGTTGGTGAATAGAAACAACTTTCATGAATAGGCATAGTTAATCAATGACCTAGACTAAAGCAAAGAAATACATGATAAATTTATTTTCAGTTCTATGTAACCTGTATTTCTACAGTTACAGTGGCTAAGAAAATTAAGAACTTTGATGTTCTTAGGTCATTTTCTTAAAATTCAAAAGTTAAAATTCGAAAGATTTGTAGAAGGTCTAAAAGTTACCAGGACAAAGGCAAACTTAGAGAAACCAAAATGAACAGGAAACAAGTTAAACTTTGCTAAGTACTACTGATATACTTTGCAGAACTGAAATGGATGTAATCAAGGACACCCAATGACATAGTGGCTTGTCAGATTTGGTTTTCAGTTAGATTGCTGATGCAGGTCATGTCAACCCTGAACACATTCACTTAGTCTTGATTACCATTCTATTTCCAGCTACAGGAAAAGAAGTGCATTTTTACTTTACAGCAAATGAGGCACTTCCAAGTTTACAGGGAAATGCAATATAAACTGTGAGGAAAATACTGAATTTACCATTCATTTTCTTCAGTTCCAAATTGGTTCTCATGACCCGGCCCTGCCCACCTCTCCTGTGACATGTCACACCAAGCTACAACAGTGCCCGTGAACCCTGCACTTCAGTTACACTGGCCCTCTTTCGTTTCCTGGAAATCAGCAGGCTTGCTCACCCACATGGCCTGTGCACACTTTGTTCCTTCTGCCTTGGATAGGTTTTCATTCATGTAAGAAACATGCACTGAGCACTAAACATGTGACAAGCACTGGGTATACGACAGTGAATAAGGCATGGCCCCTTCCCACTGCTTTCCATTTTCCTCCAACTTAACTCCTGCTTTTCCTTTAGATCTCAGTTCAACCAGTGAAGTTTTTCCAAACCTCCTGACTACACCCATTCCCCGTTATATTTATTTACTCCTTCCTCTAACAAATATCTATGGAGCACGTAATATGTGCCAGAAACTGTTCTTGCTACTGGAGACAGAGCAATGACAACAAAGCTCTTGCTCTCATGGAGCTTATATTCTAGTGGGAGAAGAAAATCATTTTTAACAACTAGGTAGAGCAAGGGATGGGAGTACTAGTCTAGACACAGCAGCCAGGAAAGGCATCTCTGTACCACCGAGCAGAGATCTGCATGAGGTGAGGGAGGAAATCATGTGGATATCTGGGTTGAGCATTCTAGGCAGAGACCTGTGCATGCTAAGAGGCCCTCTGTTCACTAAATGACTCTCCTTTGCTTATCAGCTATGATTTCCTACTGGTTTGTATTTTGTCTTTCCTTCTTAACTGTCCATCTCATGAGAGGAGGGAACTAGTTTTTCTGTTGTGATGATCGTGCGCTGGCTCTTAACAGTTAGATATTGGGAGAATGAATGCAGCAGAGTGGAAACAGCATGGAACTGAGTCAGGAGGGTCCTAAACCCTAATAGCTACTAACTAGTTGTTCCAGTAATTTATGAGTCTCAATTCTTCCTTCTCTAAAATGACAGTTGGACTAGATCTCAAATGCAGATAATTTTCTGAACATTAAAGGTACTGTGAAGACAGCGAAGTCCATTACTGTAAGTACCACCTGGTAACACCTCATTCATTCGGAAGCCACTTATATGCAACTTAGAATCCTGGAGAAAACAAAGCCCACTAAAAAGAGACAAAATAGATGTTACAAAGCCCATACAATAAAGCCAACATTTGCTATAAACAGACTCTTATTTATTTATATTAATTCATTTTTGTGACACAAATGTTAGATGGGAATTCAGAGTAAAACACATTTTTATATTATAATTTTTTTTTTTTTTGAGAGAGAGTTTCACTCTGTTGCCCAGGCTGGAATGCAGTGGCACTTCTTGGCTCACTGCAACCTCTGCTCCTGGGTTCAAGTGATTATCCTGCCTCAGGCTCCCAAGTAACTAGGACTACAGATGCGCACCACCATGCCAAGCTAAGTTTTGTATTTTTAGTAGAGCCAGGGTTTCACCATATTGCCCAGGCTGGTCTCAAACACCTAACCTGGTGATTCACTTGCCTCGGCCTCCCGAAGTGCTAGATTACAGGTGTGAGCCACTGAGCCCGGCCAATGTATTTTTATTTTAAAGAATTATCTATGTTCATTTATATATATTTTTCAATAGGTAATTCATATAACTAGAACAAAAATTAAGTGAAAAAGGAACTTTTCTCTTCCCAAAAGTAATCACCATTACTTGTATATCTTGTGACACAAAATTTCTAAGTTTGATTATCTTGCTTCTCACACTGAAACAAATGGAACTAGGAGAAAGGGTTGATACAAGGAAGAATTACCCTTTGACAGGAGGGAGGATACAAACAAAAAATTTAACCAGGCAGAACAATCTTAAAAAGCGTATTAAAACAGCCTCTGAAGGCGGTTGTTCTGTGACAGAGAACAGTCATTCATGTTCTTACCAAAAAAGAAAATAAGGAGCCAGGCGCCGTGGCTCACGCCTGTAATCCCAGCACTTTGGGAGGCTGAGGCAGGTGGATCATGAGGTCAAGAGATCAAGACCATCCTGGTCAACATGGTGAAACCCCGTCTCTACTAAAAATACAAAAAATTAGCTGGGCATGGTGGTGCATGCCTGTAATCCCAGCTACTTATGAGGCTGAGGCAGGAGAAATGCCTGAACTCAGGAGGCCGAGGTTGCGGTGAGCCGAGATCGCACCACTGTACTCCAGCCTGGGTAGCAAGAGCGAAACTCCGTCTCAAAAAAACAAAACAAAACATAAACCAAGATTGTTTATCATAAGTGCTATGAATATGAATATTGGAATAACATTATTAATATATTGATTTATACCTTAGAGTCTAATTCCTTTTCAACGCTGTTGTATAAGGAAAAAGTAAGGTCCTTGGAATTGGTTGGGGAAATCAAGAGATATTTTGAGATATCTTTCATTCCACTTAATGAGATATACTTTCATTGCATTAAATACTAATTTTATTTTATTTTGAGACGGAGTTTCACTCTTGTTACCCAGACTGGAGTGCAATGGCACGATCTCAGCTCACAGCAACCTCCACCTCCTGGGTTCAAGCAATTCTCCTGCCTCAGCCTCCCGAGTAGCCGGGACTACTGGCGCGTTAACACCATGCCCAGCTAATTTTTGTATTTTTAGTAGAGACGGGGGTTTCACCTTGTTGACCAGGATGGTCTCGATCTCTTGACCTCATGATCCACCCACCTCGGCCTCCCTAAATGCTGGGATTATAGGCATGAGCCACCGCGCCCAAAACACGGTTTGATGTGACATCTTATCGCCCAGTCATACCGAATAAGGTAGCCAATTAGAGTCAAATAAATTGCTTAAAAATGTTCTCAAAACTTGTAGTTTATTCAATCATATGAGATTGGCAACTAGGCAGATTTATATATAAATTTCATCACTTGTATACACACTGTTTCTTAAATGACACATCAACAGGGCAAGAATTCATACAGTAATTGAGTGTTGCAACATTTGGGAAGACAAAGCTCAGATAAGTCTGGTTTCTACTCCCAAAGCCTCTAGGCGAGGGATGGAAGAGTCCAATTATCTAGAAAAACTCTCTAGAGACAAGATGCTGATTCTGTGATTACAAAGAAATTAGAGTAGAAGGAGGGACCACTTCCCTAACCTGGAGAAGTAATGTATTACTTTTAGAACATACAAATGGCTCAAGAAATGCCTAATGGTCTCCAATTATAGCAACACGCCTTTCTAATATAAAAATGATATTAGGCCAAGAGAAAGAAATATACTGACTCATAATAACCTGAAAAGCCTGCTGAAATCAAAAGTGGAATTCATTCCCTAGGTCTGGAAAAGTAAACTACAAAGCTATTTTTTCTTTTTTTTGTTGTTTGAGACGGAGTTTCGCTCTTGTTACCCAGGCTGGAGTACAACAGCGCGATCTCCGCTCACCGCAACCTCCGCCTCCTGGGTTCAGGCAATTCTCCTGCCTCAGCCTCCCAAGTAGCTGGGATTACAGGCACGCGCCACCATGCCCAGCTAATTTTTTGTATTTTTAGTAGAGACGGGGTTTCACCATGCTGACCAGGACGGTCTCGATCTCTTGACCTCGTGATCCACCCGCCTCGGCCTCCCAAAGTGCTGGGATTACAGGCTTGAGCCACCGCGCCCGGCCACAAAGCTATTTTCTTAAGAGACTCCCGCATTAATGACACTAAAGAAATGGGGAAGAACGGGGAAACAGGCAACATCCTAAAAACCACAGCATTTCACAATAACTGCCTTTCACATACGGATTTTTAAAAGTCTATCATAGTTCAAAAGGAGATTAAAAAGTATCCCAGTTGCTCAAATGACAAAGGTTTTATGTGGGAAATGAAACGTTTTCAGAGACACTGAAAATAAACAAGAAACAGTAAGACTGTAACCCTGAGAAAAAAACTCGATTAAGTTTTCCTTAGAGAAGAAAAAATACACAGAAAACCACTGCTCCCAAAATAGTTCATGTTTCCTGCCTGACTGCCCTTCTACAAAGCGGTGGGTCAAGAAATCAATGTAATTAGTAAAGTAGTAGTTTGAAAATTTTGCTTCTAATCACAATGACAACAAAACTACCAAACAGCTGGAATATAACTTTCTTTTAGAAAAGAAAATACATAAAAAAACAGTAGCTTTTCATTAAGTTGTAACACTATTCTATCTTCTAAAAAAAAAAAAAAGAAAAACTTTAAATTTGAAAAAGCCTCAGCATGCAACTGCAGAGAGGAAGAGAGCCAGGAGGACTTTGGAGTCGCCTACAGTATCCACTTTAGGGTCCAGACAACGCAGATGAAAATGCACCCGTTTCCGGAGCCTGTAAAGCTTCGGGCGCGGGCGGCCGGGGTGGACGTGGGGCTCGAGGTTTCGGGAAGACCCGTGCCGCGACCGCAGATCGCACTCGTGCCTTTCGGTGGGAAATGACTCGTTTTCCATAGCTGGCTTCTCCAGCAGCCTCAGCAGCCTCAATCCCACGCTCTACCCGCCTCGCTCTCGGATGCAAACTCCTGCAAAACGTGTGTGGCCGCCCAAGCCGCGACGGGACTCCTCACTGACCGCAAACCACTCCAAATTTTGTCCGGGGGGCGATGGGTAGGAGAGAGGGTGCCGAAACCAGCAGAAAGTGGGGGCTGCCGGGCGAGGCCACGGTCGCAGCAGTCCCCGGCGGGAGAGCGCCGCGCCCACCCCCGGGTCGAGGGCAGGGCCGGGGCAGGGGTCGCTTCCCCGGCGTAGGGACCCCGCGCGCGCGCGCGCCCGGTCCCGGAGGGGAAATGCGGGGGCCGCATGGGACCCCCCGGCCCATCTTTCCTGGCGGGCCCCAGTCCTCCCGCGCCTTGCGCCCCAGGCCCACCTTTGATGCCTGCCATGGCGGTGACGTAGCTCCTGGCTCCACGACCCGAGGCGGCGGCGGCCGGGAGACCCGAGACGCGCTACGGCAGCCAGACAACACCCGGAAGTGCGCGACACAACACTTCCGCCGGCAGCTCGCGCTCGCGCGGGGGCGCGGGGGATGAGCGGAGCTGGGCTGTGGAACCGACCCCTGCCTCCCTTCTCCGCAGGTCTGCAGATGGCCGCCGGCCCAGGCTTGCTGCCCCCGCCCCGACTGGGGAATGAGCCGGCGCCAGGTCTTGAATTCCCGTCAGGGCCGGTCGGGGGGCTCCCTGCTGAAGCCCGCGTCGCTGATCCCGCAACCTCCCGCGTGCTTTGGGAAGGGAGCGCGGGTGGCGGCCGTCCTTTGGAGGCACGTGTGATGGCTTTTGGCTTAATTTCACATTCTTTGTTTTGTTTGTTTTTTGAGACAGGGTCTCTGTCGTCCGGGCTGGAGTGTGATCACGGCTACTGTAACCTTGATCTCAGAGGCTCGAGTGATTCTCTCACATCAGCCTCCCGAGTAGCTGGGAGCACAGACAGGAGCCACCATCCCTGGCTAATTGTTTTGTAGAGACGGGCAGGAGGTGGGACTATCACCGTGTTGCCCAAGCTGGTCTCCTGAGCTCAAGGATCTGCCCTCCTCGGCCTCCCAAAGCGGTGGGATTGCAGGTGTGAGCCACTGCGCTGGGCCCACATTATTTTACCGCGCCTTTTCCTATCTCCCTCCATTCCTCCGCTACCAGCCCGTAATAAGGAAAATTCCTCCACTCCCAGCCCTATAATAAGGGGAATTAAGGTTAGTTGGGTCGTCTGCACTTGGCTCCTCGGGTTCCTACACAGGACTAGGGTTCTGGTGAGGACCCGCCTCCACAGATAGGAGCAGCAGGGCTCAGTAAAGAGTGGATTTAATAGAAATCCAATCCTTTGGATGACTGTCATTTTGGTAGTAACAAGGCTAGAAAAGAAAAAATGTGAAAGCACAGGTCCAATACATTTATTTGCACATGCTACAGTTATGTATGTAACATTTACTATCTGTTTACTATTGTTGGGAACAGGGTTAGACACTGAGATACGCAAAACCAGGTACTGTTTGCAGACTGGTGAGGGAGACAGACACAAAAAAATGTAAAATTGCGGGCTGGGCTCGGTGGCTCAAGCCTGTAATCCCAGCACTTTGCGAGGCGAGTGGATTACGAGGTCAAGAGATCGAGACCATCCTGGTCAACATGGTGAAACCCCGTCTCTACTAAAAATACAAAAATTTAGCTGGGCATGGTGGCGCGTGCCTGTAATCCCAGCTACTCAGGAGGCTGAGGCAGGAGAATTGCCTGAACCCAGGAGGCAGAGGTTGCGGTGAGCCGAGATTGCGCCATTGCACTCCAGCCTGGGTAACAAGAGCGAAACTCAGTCTCAAAAAAAAAGTAAAATTGCGAGAATGATTGCTAGTGAAGGGGATCGGAATATGCTGCTCTAAAATATGCCACTTTGAAGCTGGGTGTGGTGGCTCATGCATGTGATCCCAGGACTTTGGGAGGCTAAGGCAGGAGGATCCCTTGGGCCCAGGAATTCAAGACCAGCCCTGGCAACATAGTGAGACCCAGTCTCTACAAAAACGAAAAAAAATTAGTCAGGCTTGGTGGTGTGCGCCTGTAGTACCAGCTACTTGGAAGCCTGAAGTAGGAAGATAGCTTGAGCCTAGGAGATCGAGGCTGCATTGAGCTCTGATTGTGCCACTGCCTGGGCAACAACAAGACTCTGACTCTAAATAACTACATAAAAATACATAAATAAATATGCCTAAGGGTTGTTTTGAACTGAAGGCAAATAAGCAGCAGCAGGCATAGGAGTGTGACATGGTAAAAAGCCCCATGAAACTGCAGACCTCAGCCATACCTCAGCTTTCTGTTGAAACTGCTCTCTATAACCCAAATGTGAATAAGTAATTAAGGACTGTGATCGCCACCCTACCCAGACAACGTGTAAATGAATGCTAATCTTAGCTTTTGTGAACCACCTAAGTAACAATCAGAATGTCAAATAGTCCCCTGGCCCTCGGAATGTCCGGAAGCCCCTCACCCTCATCTCCGCCCAGAAGGTGATTTACAGAATTCCCTAAGCCCTCAAAATGTCTGAAGCCCCTCACCTCCATCCCCTCTCCTCACCCCCACTCCAAAGGTGGTTTTTCGGGTATAAAAAGGTCTCGTCACCCTTTTTTCTCTGCCACGGGTTGGAGAGACATGAGTCCTCCGTGGTCGCCGGCAATAAACCCTGCAATTTGGCATACTTTTGTCTTGGTGTTGACTTTCTATGCTCGGTCCGGTATAACAGGAGGAGCTCTCTGTCCGACCTACCCTCTGCGGGAAGACTGAGCTCATTGGGAAAGAAACCGGACCGCAGGCTAGAGGAAATTCCTTAAGTTCAGGCTTTATTGAGAGGAAAGAGCCTCCAAGCGGACCAGCCGGGAGGAAGAGGAGAATGGCCGCGCCGCTCAGAGGGGCAGGGTTATTTTATAGGGGGCTGAAGGGCTGGGGGGTGGGGAAGCCAAAAGCCGAGGTGGTGGGCAACTGTTGGTCAGTTTGAACTGCTGGGCGGGAAGCTGGGCAGCGGGAAGCTGGGCGGCAGGAGGGCTAGGGCTGGTATGTAAAGTGAGAGATAAGGGAGCCTCTTTGTGGGGGAGGGAAAGAGAGAGAGAGGTTTTGCGGTAGGGGCAGTTTTCCAAACACTCTCTGTTCTCCCCTTTTCTACCCAAAAGCTGTGTTTAAGTTCCCTTTGTAAAGGTAACATAAATTTCCACTTCTAAAAAAAAAAAAAAAAAAGTATGTTTTTTTTTTAACAGTCTCGCTCTGTCGCCCAGGCTGGTGTGATCTCAGCTCACTGCAACCTCCGCCTCCTGGTTTTAGCGATTTTCCTGCCTCAGCCTCCCAAGTAGCTGGGATTACAGGTATAAGTCACAATGCCTAGCTAATTTTTGTATTTTTAGTAGAGACAGTGTTTCACCATGTTGGCCAGACTGGTCTCAAACTCATAACCTCAAGTGATCTACCCATCTGGGCCTCCCAGAGTGCTGAAATTACAGGCATGAGCCACTGTGCCTGGTCCCCAAAAATGTGTAAACAAATGTTTCTACTTATAAATATTTTCATTTCCCAGACTAGGGAAGATGAGACAACTCTTATGCCCCAGTAAACAGCATTGATTAGAGTCTGCCTAAACATTACTAAAGTGACACTTACTTTTCATTAGTTTCCCCTATATATTTACTGTCTTACAATCTAAATCTACTGCCCCAGACATCTAAACCCCTTTACTTTGTCTACTTTTCCACATAACATCACCCTTTGTTGAAATAATACATGCTCCCAGCCTAATTACTTTTTGAGTTTTCACTTCTTTTTTGTGAAGCCTCCTTGCGCATGCAAAATAAACCTTTTTTTACCTGGCAGTCTGTACTTTGTTAGTTCAATCACAGTCCTCAGCCTCTCAGTCTAAGAGGGTAGAAGTTTTTATCCTTTCCTACACTACAAAAGATGTGTAGAAAGTCCTATGAAAACTTTTGATTACCATCTGCCAGGGTAAATTTTTCCCAAGGAGAGACAACAGAGGGATGAATAAATGTGTTACTAGAGAAGGGAAAAGCCATTATAGGTGGCGTGGGGGGTGTGTGTGTGTGTTTGGTGTGTGTGTGTGCATGTGTGCACCTGCGTGTTTGTGCATGTGTGTGCGTGCATGCATGTTTGTGTGTATATGCCTGTGCATGTGCATATTTGTGAGTCTATACATGTGTGTGTTTGTGCATGTGTGTATACACATGCATGTGTGTGTGTGTGTGTGTGTGCATGTGTTTGTGTGTGTGTGTGGTGGGGAGTTAGGAGCTTTGGCAGCAAATGGAGCAAGGAGCTTGGTCCCTTGGAGAGAAGAGAGAAGGCCAATGGGGTTGGTCAAGTGTGGCTTGGGGCAGCGTGCTTGTATAGTAGGGCCATACATAAGGAGTTTTGGTTTTCCTCTGAGCAGTAAAAATCCTTTGAAGGTTTTCAAAGGAAGTAGATTGGGGTGAGCTACATAAGATTTGAATTTTTAATTTTTTTTCAGTCATCAGACTAAGATAAAGTGTTGAGTGAATGTTTAGAAGAGATATTTCCAACATGCTTTAAAATGAGAGTGACTGGGAAGCTTGAGACATTACCCACTCCGCTTCTCTCTACTATTTCTAGGGTTGAATTACAATTTAAACAACAACAATAAACAGGTTACCTCTTGAGTCTTAATGCTCCAAATGAGTCTATGGGTGTTTTGTAGGAGAGTACAATTTTTTTCTATTCAAGTTAGTGCAGAAAGATCTACCATCTCTGTCCTGTATAATAAAAACAGTTTCCATTTAAGGATGTGGTAACAAAACCACGAGGCACACTTGAACATAAGCCATGGAAACCCATGCTGTTTACATGGAAACTGTGAACCACCAGCTACTTTCCCTAAACTACTGAAGCAGTCGTATGTGTCCTTCTCCCCAACTATCTTGAATGGATAGGTAGGATTCCTGGAGAAGTGAATAATTCCATCCCACATGTCACCACAGCACCTTTTCTTGTTTTGTTCTGTGAACCCACAGTATCTGAGACAGGTCTCACTCAATTTAGAAAATTTATTTTGCAGGTTTTTTTTTTTTTTTTTGAGACGGAGTTTCGCTCTTGTTACCCAGGCTGGAGTGCAATGGCGCGATCTTGGCTCACTGCAACCTCTGCCTCCTGGGTTCAGGCAATTCTCCTTTCTCAGCCTCCTGAGTAGCTGGGACTACAGGCATGCGCCACCATGCCCAGCAATTTTTTTTTTTGTATTTTTAGTAGAGACGGGGTTTCACCATGTTGACCAGGATGGTTTCGATCTCTTGACCTCATGATCCACCCTCCTCAGCCTCCCAAAGTGCTGGGATTACAGGTGTGAGCCACCGTGCCCGGCTATTTTGCAGGTTTAAAGGGGCACCCTTGACATGCCTTAGGAAGTCCTGATGACGTGTCCAAAGTGGTCAGGGCACAGCTTGGTGTTATATATTTTAGGAAAACATGAGACATCAGTAACTATATGTAAGGTGTACATTGGTTGGGTCTGCAAAGGTAGGACAACTCAAAGTGAGGAGGGGGTGTCCAGGTCATAGGTAGATAAAAGACAAATGGTTGCGTTATTTTTGGTTTTTCTTTTTTCTTTTTACACGGAGTCACCCAGGCTGCAGGCGGGAGTGCAGTGGCACGATCTCGACTCACTGCAATCTCTACCTCTTGGACTCAAGCAATTCTCCTGCCTTAGCTTTCCAAATAGCTAAGATTATACAGGCACCCACCAACATACATGGCTAATTTTTTTTTTTTAATTTTATTTTTGGTGGGGGGAGGAAGGCAGGAAGGGAGGGAAGAAGGACGGTAGGGAGGAAGGAAGGGATGAAGGAAGGAAGGAAGGGAGGAAGAGGGGAGGGAGGGAGGGAAGGGAAGGAAGGAAATCAAGCAATGAGAGAGACATTGCCAACCTGGATCTAGAGGTTTACAAGTTGATTTCTTTTTTTTTTTTTGAGAGAAGGAATGAAAAAAAAATAAGTAAAGGAGAGGAAGAAAGAGGAAGAGAAAGAGGGAGAGTAAATGGAAATATTGCTTTATTTTGAAAAAAATTGGGTATTATTAATGGCCAATCAATGTTTCATTTCAACTTATGGGTAGGTGTGATGTGGTATTGACAAGAATGTATATTTTGTGTATTTGAAGTGGAGAGCTCTATAAATATTTATTAAGTTTACTTGTTCCGGATCTGAGTTCGAGTCCTTGATATCCTTATTAATTTTCTGTCTCATTGAGTCTAAGTCTCTATGTATCTGGGTGTTAGGATCGTTAGCTCTTGTCGTTGCATTGATCCTTTTACCACTATATCTTTGTTGCTTTAAAATCTATTTTATCTGCTACGAGATTTGCAACTCCTGCTTTTTATTTATTTATTATTTATTTTTGCTCTCTATTTGGTTGGTAAATCTTTCTCCATCCCTTTGTTTTGAGTCTTTGTGTATCCTTGCATGTGAAACAGGTCTGGATGTAACATGCCATTGGGTTTTGGCTGTGTCTTTTGATTGGGGGATTTAGTCAATTTAAATTTAGAGTTACTGCCATTTGATGTTGACTGGCTGTTTTATCCATTTGTTGGTATAAATTCTTCTTGATATTGGTGCTCTTTACTTTTTGGTGTATTTTTAGAAAGGCTAATACTGGTTGTTTCTTTCTGTGTAATGCTTCTTTCAGAAGCTCTTGTAAAGCAGGCCTGGTGGTAATAAAATCTCTGAGTTCTTGCTTGTTCATAAAAGATTTTATTTTTCCTTCAGTTGTGAAGCTTAGTTTGGCTGGATATGAAATTCTGGGCTGAAGGTTCTGTTCTTTGAGGATGTTGAATATTGGCCCCCACTCTCTTCTGGCTTGTAGAGTTTCTGCTGAGAGATCTGCTGTAAGTCTGATGGGCTTGCCTTTGTGGGTAACATGACCTTTCTCTCTGGCTGCCCTTAGTATTTTCTCCTTCGTTTCAACCCTGGTGAATCTAACGATTATGTGCCTTGGGGTTGGTCTTCTTGAGGAATATCTTTGCGGTGTTCTCTGTATTACCTGGGGTTGAATGTTGACCTGCTTTGCTAGTTTAGGAAAATTTTCCTGAATAATATCCTGAAGGGTATTTTCCAGCTTGGATTCATTCTGTCCGTCACATTCAGGTACACCTATCAAACGTAGATTTGGTCTTTTCACATAGTCCCACATTTCTTGGAGACTTTGCTCATTCCTTTTTATCCTTTTTTCTCTAATCTTTTCTTTACGTTTTATTTCATTGAGTTGGACTTTGACCTCTGATAACCTTTCTTCTGCTTGAACAATTCGAGTGTTTAAACCTGTGCATACTTCTCGGAGTTCCTGTATTGTATTCTTCAGTTCCATTAATTCACTCATACTCCTCTCTAAGTTGTCTATTCTCAATAGGATTTCATCAAACCTTTTTTCGAAGTTCCTAGTTTCTTTACATTGGGCTACAACGTGTTCTTTTAACTCACCGAAGTTTGTTATTATCCATTCCTTGAAGAGTGATTCTGTCATCAGGATGCGCTCATTCTCCATCAAGCCTTGTTCCATTGTCGATGTGGAACTGTGATCATCTTTAGAGGGAGAGGCGTTCTGATTTTGAGTGTTGTCAGCCTTTTTATGCTGGTTTCTTCCCGTCATTGTAAATTTATCCTCCTGCCGTCTTTGAATTTACCAACTTTCAGATTAGGTCTCTTGAGTGGGCGTCCAGGTTGTTAGTTCCCAGGGCCAGAGCAGCAGCGTTAAAACTGATGGTGCTTTTCTGCCCAGGATTCTCCTGTCGGGCTTCCTTCTTGTGTCCGTAGTAGGCAACTCTGCCTTCCCGGAACTCCAAACCTCGGTCAGAAGGGGAACCGGTCCTGTTTACTCTGCGCCAAGCGCTGCCGCACCAAGGTGCCGTCACAGCCGCTGCGCCGGGCTCTGGTGTTGTGCTGGGGGCCATTGTGGGTCCTCCGAACCTGTTTACTCTGCTCCGAGAGCTGCCGCGCCTAGGTGCCCGCGGAACCGCTGCGCCGGCCACGAGAGTCGCGCTGGCCACCCGTGTGTTTCCTCCACTGGGGGATCTTCTGCTCCGTGAGCGACCAGAATTTGTCTGAAAGTGTGGCTTCCTCTAGTTCTCCGCTCCTTCCCTGAGAGTTGCAATCCCGGGATGTTAGCGATCGGCCATCTTGGATCGTTCTCCTTTTTTTTTTTTTAAACAGAGTTTCACTCTTGTCGCCCAGGCTGGAATGCAATGGCATGATCTCAGCTTACTGCAACCTCCACCTCCCAGGTTCAGGTCATTCTCCTGCCTCAGCATCCCGAGTAGCTGTGATTACAGGCATGTGCCACCACACCAGGCTAATTTTGTATTTTTTAGTAGAGACGGGGGGTTTCTCCATGTTGATCAGTCTAGTCTTGAACTCCTGATCTCAGGTGACCTGCCTGCCTCACCTCCCAAAGTGCTGGGATTATAGGTGTCCATGCCCAGCATTTTTTTTTTTAGATGGAATCTTGCTCTGTCTGTCACCTAGGCCAGAGTACAGTGGCATCCTCCATCTCCCAGGTTCAAGTTATTCTCCTGCCTCAGCCTCCCGAGCAGTTGGGATTACAGGCTTATGCCACCACACCTGGCTAATTTTTGTATTTCTAGTAGAGATGGGCTTCATCATCTTGGTCAGCTGGTCACCAACTCCTGAGCTCAAGTGATCCACTTTCCTCAGCCTCCCAAAGTGCTGGGATTACAGTCATGAGCCAGTGTGTCCAGCCTCTTCTGAGTTTCTGATTAACCTTTTGCTGAATACACACTTTACAGGTATAATCACTTATGCTTTAGTCTGGTTTAGTGAAAAAACAGGGCAAAGGAAGCAATCTGATAAGCATTTGTCTCACAGTGAGCAAAGGATGTCTTTTGTCCACAAGGAATTTCCTTGTGGGAAAATTGTAAGGTAGGTATGTAGCTTTTCCCCCCCATTTATTTATATTATTATTTGTATCTTTGTAGCTATCTTATCCTACATAATTTTTTTTTTGAGACAGAGTTTCACTTTGGTTATCTTATCCTACATAACATAGTTACAAAGATACATTTCCATTTCTTTTTTTTTTTTTCTTTTTGAGACAGGGTTTTGTCCTGTTGCCCAGGCTGCAGTGCAGTGGTGCGATCAGTCATGGCAACCTCCTGTCATGGCAGCCTCCACCTCCAGGGCTCAAGTTATCCTCTTGCCTCAGCCTCTCTAGTAGCTGGATTGAACCAAAGATATGCACCACCATGCCCCGCTAATTTTTTAAATTTTGTAGAGGTAGGGTTTTGCCACGTTGTCTAGGTCTTGAATTCTGGAGCTCAAGAGATCCTCCAACTTCAGCCTCCCAAAGGGCTGAGATTATAGCTGTGAGCCACTACGCTCAGCCTGATTTTCTCTTTTGAGTATGTGTTGGCATTACAGATGTCTTTGACAACATTCATGGGCAACTGGGATTACTCATTGGGTTACAGGAATCTATATTTTGTCTTCTATGGTCACAGAATCCCAAGAGGTTGTGCTCTTTATCTTTCCCATGAGATTCACAGTGTTTCCAGCACAGAAACACTCATCACTGAAGGACTATTTTTGCTTTACTGGTCTAGGGACCAGTCACTTGAGACCTTAAAAACAGTGGTTTTTAAGTGTTGTATTTCAAGGACCACCCACAGCAATATACTTTGGGATTCTTTCCAGATTCTTGACTGCTACTCTCAACCTTCTGAATTTAGAACTCTTGTGTGTAAAGCCCAGAATCTAAAAATTTAACAAGCACCTCAAACGATTTGTATGCAAACTAAAGCAAAGAATGTCAGTTTTCTTCACCAGTTTTCCAAATGAACCCCAAATGCTAGTTAATGTCATATCCTTTAAGTGTTCTCTATTGTTACATAATAGCTAATTAGTATTAACTTTCAGTTTCAATACTTCTTACACAGATGGTTTCCCACTCTCCAAAATTAAATGGTGAAGATGAGAATGTGGACTAGAGGAAGAAAACTCTTATTTACTGAGCAGTTGCTATGTGCCTGGTGCTTTAGCATTAATCTCAGTTAATCCTCTTCACAATTTTGTAAACTGGGAATTACTAAATCTTACAAGTTGAGTCAGAAAGCTCAGAGAAAAAAAATATTTTTGAGTCAGGTCTCACTCTCACCCATACTGGAGTGCAGTGTCCCAATTTTGGCTCACTGCAATCTTCGCCTCCTGGGCTTAAGCTATCCTGCTGCCTCAGCCTCCTGAGTAGCTGGGACCATAGTCAGGCATTACATTTTTTTTTTTTTTTTTTTGTAGAGACAAGGTCTTCTTATGTTGCCCAAACTGGTCTCAAATTCCTGGGCTCAAGTGATACGCCCAACTTTGGCCTCCAAAAGTGCTGGAATTAGAGGTGTTAGCCACTGCACCCAGTCCCTCCTATATACTTTAAATCATCTCTAAATTATTTATAATACCAAATACAATGTAAATGCTATGTAAATAGCTGTTACACTGTATTGTTTACAGATACCAGATGGTCACCAGAAAGGCCATGTGATTAGAGTATTAGAGGGTTGGAACTTCAGCCCACCCGCAGTTAGGAGAGGTGGGAGTGGGGCAGCTGGAGATGAAGCTCTAGAAACTCTTGGACAACGAGATTTGATGAGCTTTGAGGTTGCTGAATACAGGGAGGTGCTGGAAGGGTGGGGTGCCCCTCGAGGGCATGGAAGCTCCATGGCCTTGATCCCTATCTTTGCCTTATCCATCTCTTCATCTGGCTGTTCATCTTTATCCTTTCTAAATTCTTTACAATAAACTGGTAAACATCAAGTATTTTCCTGGACGGAAGTCTGAAGTGGGGGCAGTCTTGTGGGAGACTGGGCCCTTAATTTGAATTGAGTTATAAGACACTGAATTGATGTCCTTTAGAGTTGCTTGCTGTGTGTGGGAAATACTCCCCCAGCCTCCCTTCTAGCCGCAGAACTGTTCTGTGTTGTGTGACAGTAGAAAGGAGAAAACGGTTTTTTTCCTTTTACTGCCTCATAATTTAGCGCTGAGCTCTTTCTGAGCCATCCTACTTATTATAGCACTACCCGTGGTATTACTCTGTTTTCTTCTTCAAGATACTCATTATTATTATTTGAGGTAGAGTCTTGCTCTGTTACCCAGATGTGCAGTGATACAATCATGGCTCGCTGCAGCCTCAACCTCCAGGGCTCTAATGATCCTCCCATTTCAGCCTTCTGGGTAGCTGAGGCTGAGTAGCTGGGACTACAGGCACATGCCACCACATCTGACTAATTTAAAAAAAATTGTTGGGCCGGGCGCAGTGGCTCACACCTATAATCCCAGCACTTTGGGAGGCCAAGGCAGGTGGATCATGAGGTCAAGAGATCGAGACCATCTACTAAAAATACAAAAAATTAGCTGGGCTTGGTGGCGCGTGCCTGTAATCCCAACTACTCAGGAGGCTGAGGCAGGAGAATTGCCTGAACCCAGGAGGCGGAGGTTGTGGTGAGCTGAGATCACACCCCTGCACTCCAGCCTGGGTAACAAGAGCGAAACTCCGTCTCAAAAAAATAAAAAAAATTGTTGTAGAGATGGGGTCTTACTCTGCTGCCCAGATTGACTTCAAACTTCTTGTCTCAAGTGATCCTGTGCCTCTGCTTCGCAGATTGCTGAGATTACAAGCGTGAGCCACCATGCCTGGCCCAAGGCACTTATTATTTATTTGAAATGACATTTGTTGGCTACCTCTTCCACTAGAATGTAAATTAGTACAAACTTTCATGTTTTGTTCGTGACTGTCCAGAACTATACATGGTGTCTGGTGGGAATCTCAAATTAAAATCCTCTTGTTAAGGTAATTAGTGATTTCCACATTGTGGAATTAGTGATTTCCACATTCAAAGACCAAATTTTGCTTCAAGCTTTCAGCAACAATGGATACTGTTGACCATTCTTTCTTTCTGTCAGGTTCCATATCCTTATTTTTCTGGTTCTTTCTCCTTCTTTACCAGGTTACTTCTCAGATTCTTTCTAGAATCTTCTTCTGCTCAAGTGTTGGTGTTCTCATACCCTGGCCCGCCTCTTTTGTGTTATCTCAATTCTCTCCTTATGTTACTGTATCTCTTCCCACATGTCTTAGCTCATTTTGTGTTGCTGTAACAGAATACCCAAGACTGGGAAATTTATAAAGAATAGAGATTTATTTCCTATAGTACTGGAGGCTGGGAAATCCTAGGTCCAGGGGCCTGCATCTTGTGGGGTCCTTCCTGCTGTGCCATTCCATGGTGGTAGGCAAAAGAGAAAGGGAGCTGAACTCACCCTTTTGTCAGGAATCCACTCCCCAATAACTAACCCACTTCTGTGATAATAGCATTAACAGCTCTGCCCTCATAACCTAATGACCTCTTAAAAGTCTCCTCTCTTGACTCTATTGCATTGGGGATTAAGTTTCCAACACATGGGCTTTGGGGGACATATTCAAACCATAGCATCATGACATTAAATGCTATCTTTATATTATAACTACCAAATTTACCTTAGTTTTGAACTTCAGACTTTGATAGTATATCTGTTTATTGACGTGTCTACCTGGATGCCTAATAGTCACCTCAAATGTAACATGTTGAGAATAGGATTCTTTATTATCTCTATTTCAGTTCTTGGTCCCACCATTGCTTGGGCCTACTCTGAGGCCCCACTGCTCTGCCACCTCTTATTCCACTCTTCCCTTAACTTACTGTGCTTCAGTTATGGCCTTATTTGCCTCTCTTATCCCCCAAATTTTGTTTTATTCACTGCTGTATCCCCAATACTGATAACGGTGCCTGGTAGGTACTGTTAGGTACTAGCACATGTTCAGTATAATAACCTGGTAAACATAAAGTGTTTTTCTGAGTTCTGTAAGCCATTCTATCAAATTATGGAATTCAAGATGGGGGGTCATGGAAACCCTAATTTATTCATTGAGAGGGAGTCACTCTCCATGCCCCAGGCTGGGTGCAGTGGTGCAATCTTGGCTCATTGCAACTTCCACCTCCCAGGTTCAAGTGATTCTCCTGCCTCAGGAGAATCAAGATCTGCTCAGAGAACTGTTTTCTCTGGCTGGTTCTTCATTCAGACAACATTTTCTCCTCCTGACATTTTACACAGTCTCCCAGCCTCCATGAGTAAGGAAACATGTAAAGGTTCTGAGCCCTGAAATCAGACAATATATTTATCTGCTACCTTTCGCCTGAATCTTGCCTCCCAAGTAGCTGGGATTACAGGTATGTGCCACCATGCCAAGCTAATTTCCCTATTTTTAGTAGAGATGGGGTTTTGCCATGCTGGCCAGGCTGGTCTTGAACTTCTGACCTTAGACGATCCGCCTGCCTTGGCCTGCAGAAATGCTGGGATTACAGCTATGAGCAACTGAGCTTGGCCTGGAAACCCTAATTTATAGAAAGTTGGTCAGAAGCACAGGTCACAACCTGAGACTTGGGATTGATGTCTGAAGTGGGGGCAGTCTTGTGGGTCTTAACTCTCAATCTATAAGACCTGACTGAATGACTCTTCCTCAAAATACAAAGCTAGGGCTTTGGCATCCACTGTTTCCCGGATAGCACTGTATGATCTTTGTATGGTTGGTTCTTTCTTATTATTCAGAAATCACTTCCTCAGCAAGGCCCTCCCTGAAGTTGTGTCCCATGCATCTACTCTGTTTTTTCATCAATGTACTTACCATTATCTATTCTTTTTGTTGTTGTTTTTTTTTTTTTGAGACGGAGTTTCGCTCTTGTTACCCAGGCTGGAGTGCAATGGTGCGATCTCGGCTGACCGCAACCTCCGCCTCCTGGGTTCAAGCAATTCTCCCGCCTCAGCCTCCTGAGTAGCTGGGATTACAGGCACCCGCCACCATGCCCTGCTAATTTTTTGTATTTTTTTTTTTTTTTTTTTTGCCAATCAGTGTGAGCTTGTAAGCTTGCTCAGGTTAGCCTTGAACTCATGACCTCACCTTTGTAAGCTCCATGACATCCGGCGGGAGCCACTTTGGACCCCGATTTTTTGTATTTTTAGTAGAGACGGGGTTTCACCATGTTGACCAGGATGGTCTCAATCTCTTGACCTCGTGATCCACCTGCCTCGGCCTCCCAAAGTGCTGGGATTACAGGCTTGAGCCACTGCACCCGGCCTTCTTTTTGTTGTTTAATTTGTATGTTGTTTGTCCTATTCTACTTCAATGAGTATAGGGATCATGTCTGTATCCTCCATGCCTAAAACAGTGCCGGGTGCGTATTATGTATTCAACATATATTCATTGAATGAATGAATGAAATAAACCCAAGCCCGCTAGCCCTCAAAGCTCAGATAACTGTTTTCTCTGGCTTCAGACAATATTTACTCCTCCTGACATTTTAGTCTTCCGGCCTCCATGCGCAAGGAACCTCGTAGAGGTTCTGAGCCCTGAAACCAATCTATTTCCCTGTTACCTTTTGCCTGAATCTTGCCTGTATTTTAGCAACCAGTAATAGAACACCGACCATGTGCCTGGCGCTATCCTAAGTGCTGAACACACAAAGATGAATAAAGCACAGTTATTGAGCCTTTAGTAAAACATAATTTGACTATATTTCTTAGATTTCGCGTCGCAACGTTTTCAGCCTCTCAAACCGCAGCGCCTACGCACAGAAGCTTCCGGAATCTAAGACCAGACACAACAACGCTACCCGCCGCCCTCGGCCCAGCCCACACCGCCGCGCCCCGCCTCAAACCCGCCCCCAGCCCCCGCAGCGTCTGTCCCTCGGCCCCGCCCACACTGCCTCGCCCCGCCCCAAGCCGGGCTGCGCTCCAGGGGCGGGGCCGACGTCGGCCACTCACGGCGCCCCACGGGCCGCAGCGGCAGTGACGTAGGATTGGCGCACCGACCCGTCGCGGCTGCGGCTCTGCAGTCGCACCGTCCCTTCTCTGCCAGCTCTGGCTGTGTCGCTGCGTAGCGTCGCGCGCTACCGCACCCGGCTTCGGCCCGCAGGCGCCTGGTAGCCCAGCGCCATCTTCTCTGAGCGCCATGGCGGCAGCCTGCGGGCCGGGAACGGCCGGGTACTGCTTGCTCCTGGGTTTGCATATGTTTCTGCTGACCGCAGGCCCTGCTCTGGGCTGGAACGACCCTGGTGAGTGCCGTCGGGGCCCTCAGGCGCCTCGCTCGCCCTTTTCCGCCGCCGTCAGCGGGTGCGGGCGGCCCCTCATTTCCTTACACCGTCTCCTCGGAGCCTGGGTTCCTGGATTTCCCATGTCTGACTTACTTGCTGTTCTTGCCCTCCCTGGTTCCCCTCTTCTTTCCGGGCGTCCTGGGAGACGAGTAGGAATGACTGGAGCGGGGTGGGCGGGGCGGGACGACTGGGGATCCTTAACGTTTCCTTTCTCCCTGCCCCGGACTCCTGGAATTTGCCCACCGTCTTCTTTCTCATCTCTGAGTCTTCTAACTGGAGAGCTGGATACTCATCTGCGCATCTGCTTTGTTGTCATGGCTGTGTGATGTCACAGTGAACGGCTGTTGTCATGGCCGCCTGTTGCTATGGCCGGCCGTTGCCTGCCACTCGCAGTCTCTGAGTCACCTTTAGCGGACAAGGCTGCAGACCTTACAGGTCTGTTAGCAGAAGCGCAGATTGCACTCCCCCCCACCACCCAAGATGAAGTCTTGCACTGTCGCCCGGGTTGAAGTGCGGTGGCGTGATCTCGGCTCACTGCAACCTCTGCCTCTCGGGTTCAAACGATTTTCCTGCCTCAGCCTCACGAGTAGCTGGGATTACAGGTGCCCGCCACCAAGCCCAACTAATATTTTGTATCTTTAGTAGAGACGAGGTTTCACTGTGTTGGCCAGGCTGCTCTCAAACTCCTGACCTCGTGATCCGCCTGTCTCAGCTTCCCAAAGTGCTGGGATTACAGGCGTGAGCCACCATGTTTTTATGAGAACCTCTGTTGCTTATTGTGACGATTGCAGTGTACTACATCACGAGGCACCAGCTCTTCCCATTGGCTTTTACCATACACAAGAATTTAAGAAAATAATTTTCTCTCTTTTTTTTTTTGGTTATGGTACATGGTAAGTGGGTTCTAGGGAAGAGCTTCTTATATGTTAGTATGTTATTTAAATTGTCTAAAGAATTTTCATGGGATCAGCGATACTCCGTGCAATTAATATGTTTATGTCTATATACTTAGATACAGATTTTGACTTTTTCATTTTAATAAATGGCGCATGCTGTTAAATTGGAATTCTGTTAAAAAAATTAAAACGACATTTTTGGATTTCGGAGTAAAGATGGCATGGAAAGCATACTGCTTTTGTGATTTGGTGACTGGAAATGCCTGCATTGCGAATTTAAGCAACAGGTTTATTTCTGTAATAGCCTATTTTATTATTACATGGTGAAATGAGAGAGAAGGTGCTATACGCAAGCACATCACGTTGAGTAGACATTTGATGTGGAAGTTTTATTACCAAAAAATATAAAGCCAAGTTGTATTTACATGTCTAACGTTTTTCTTTTGTATTTCTATTAGTTGTATGTAAGTGGGAGACTTGATCAGAATTACAGTTGAAAACCTAGAATGAAACATTACTTTGTTGAACTTTGCTTCCGAGATCTGACGAGATCGGGCACTTTCAGGGTGGTATGGCAGTAGACAATTTGTTGAACTTTGAATCAGTTCTTAATTTAAAAAAGGGCCGGGCGCGGTGGCTCACGCCTGTAATCCCAGCACTTTGGGAGGCCGAGGGGGATGGATCACGAGGTCAAGAAATCGAGACCATCCTGGTCAACATGGTGAAACCCCGTCTTTACTATAAATACAAAAAAAATTAGCTGGGCGTGGTGGCGCGTGCCTGTAATCCCAACTACTCAGGAGGCTGAGGCAGGAGAGTTGCCTGAACCCAGGAGGCGGAGGTCGCGGTGGGCGGAGATCGTGCCATTGCACTCCAGCCTGGGTAACGAGAGTGAAACTCCGTCTCAAAAAAAAAAAAAAAAAAAAAAAATCTAAAAAGGAAGTTTACAATTGAGTCAGAGGAACTATAAAAAGAAGAACCAACTTTAAAGATCAACCACTTCCTAGTTTATCTATGCTATAAAACTATTGTTCTGGAACACAAAGCACCAAAATGTTTTGCAGAGTAAACTCAATTGTTTTATGTAAATTCTACTTCACTTTAAGTTTACTTTGAGGAACTGTTTTATGAAGGTACTTTATTGAGATACCCTTTATTAAGTCCTTTACTAAAGCATTAACAACCTAATTTATCTTTTGTTTGACTTGGATGCCCTTACTTTAGTTAACATTGAGCAGTAATTTGTCTGGAAAAAAAAATTAGCACCATTCTAAATAGGTACTCAAAGAATTTTCAGAATTCTTTATTGAATGTAATCTTATATTAAGTCACTCTTCACAGAGTGTTGGGAACAAAACAGTGTCTTGCCCCCAAGGACTTTACCTCTATTGGGGAGAAATGGACAATAAACAGACGAACATGTAAATAACATGTTATATTGTAAAGAGTGGTATGCACCGTGAATGATAAAACAGGATAAGGAGGACATGGTGTGCAGGCAAAAGTGGAGACTTAAAAAATATACATTGGTCAGGAAAGAAGTCACTGTTAGGGTGACATTTGACTAGGAACCTAAAGAGGGGAGGAGTAAATGACATGAAATTGCTTATATCTTTAAAGACTCATTTGGGCTGCTCTGTGGAAAACAAACCAAAGAAGGTAGGAGGGAAGCAGGGAAACCAGTGAATGAATATATATTAATATCTGTTTTAATATTGTACAGTAAGTTCTGAGAGTGGTGACCGCTTGGACCAGGGGAGGAGCAGTGGAGTTGGTTAGAGTAGCTGGGTTCTCTTGTCACCTGTTTTGAAGGTGGAGCTAACATGATATTCTGATGAATTAGATGTAGTAGTGAGAGGAGAGATGAGAAATCCAAGGTTTTTGGCTTGAGCGACTAGAAGCATGGAGTTACCATTTCCTGAGATGTGGAAGACTGTGAAATTATCAGGTTTGGGGAGTTTGGTTTTGTTTATCTTGTTTGAGACCTGCCATGGATTTTTATTTATGAGTCTGGAGTTCAGGGAGCTCCTGTGTCCCTTGACTGATGTAACTAGTGGGGTGTGCTTATTAGCATTTTGTTTTCAGACCTTAAGGGTCTCTAGGGAAGAAAGATGCTATAGGGTTTTGGTCATCCTATTCCATCTTAAAACTTTCAGTAGTATTTATTGTACCTGATCACCTGTTATGCTTCAAGTACTCTGCAAGATAATTTTTTTTTTTTTGAGATGGAGTTTCGCTCTTGTTACCCAGGCTGGAGTGCAATGGCGCGATCTCGGCTCACCGCAACCTCCGCCTCCTGGGCTCAGGCAGTTCTCCTGCCTCAGCCTCCTGAGTACTGGGACTACAGGCATGAGCCACCATGCCCAGCTAATTTTTTGTATTTTTAGTAGAGATGGGGTTTCACCATGTTGACCAGGATGGTCTCAATCTCTTAACCTCGTGATCCACCCGCCTCGGCCTCCCAAAGTGCTGGGATTACAGGCCTGATGCCAGATAATATTAATAAATTATATCTAAGCTTCACAACAAATTTCAAGGTTGATAATGTTTTAATTTTGTAGGTGAGGAAACTTGTACAGAGGTAAATTAAGTGCCTTGGCCAAAGTCATAGCCAGTTAATGACACCAACTTAGTTCAGTATTCTTTGCATTATTGCAACTCTGTTAAAATAAATTGTTTATTTCTGTTATTTAGTTGATTAATACAGTCTTATTTTTAGACCATTGAACATTTTCATGGTCTTATTTTTTATGTATGAGGAGGTAGTAGTTTGTGTTTAATATAGCATAGTTTATTTTAATATAGTTCTTGGAAATTTTTAATCCTTTGCTCATGTGGAATTAGGTTTTTATATAGCTTTAGGTGGATTTTCTTGTTAGTCAATTATGCTAATGCTATTTATTAAAGAAGACATCTTTTATCTATTAAATTAAAAAGACTGCTTTATCTTACTGAATTCCCACAGGTATCTCAATTTATTTCTGAGCTTTCTTTGTCTCTGTTCCAATTCCCTACTATTTTGATTATAATTTTCTTTTTTTTTTTTTTGAGATGGGGTTTCACTCTTGTTGCCCAGGCTGGAGTGCGGTGGCACCATTTCGGCTCACTGCAACCTCCGCCTCCCATATTCAAGTGATTCTCCTGCCTCAGTCTCTTGAGTAGCTGGGATTACAGGCATGTGCCACCATGCTGGGCTAATTTTTGTATTTTTAGTAGTGACAAGGTTTCACTGTGTTGTCCAGGCTGGTTGTGAACTCCTGGCCTCGGGTGATCCGCCTGCCTTGGTCTCCCAAAGTGCTGGGATTGCAGGCGTGTTCCCTGTGCCTGACTTTTTTTTTTGCTCTACTTTCTAGAAGATTTTCTTCTAACAGTTCTGTTGTATGTATGTATGTATTTGTTTTGAGACAGGGTCTCGCTCTGTCACCCAGGCTGGAGTACATGGCTCACTGCAGCTTTGACCTCCCTAGACTCAGGTGATCCTCCCACCTTGGCCTCTTGAGTAGCTGGAACTGCAGATGTGTGCCACCACATGTGACTAATTTTTAAATTTTTTTTTGTAAAGACAAGGTTTTGCCATGTTGCTTAGGCTGGTCTTAAACTCTCAGGCTCAAGCAGTCTGCCTGCCTTGGACTCCTAAAGTGCTGGGATTACAGGTGTGAGCCACTGTAGCTGACAGTTCTCTTGTTTTTAATCTTGACTGTCCTGTTATTAATTTCCAAAAGCTCTTGTTTTTTTCCTCTGAGTATTCCTTTTAAACATGATTGTTGTATTCATGCAGTATTTTTCTTATATTTCTCTGAGAATATCATAGTGTTTTAAAAAAGTTTTCTTCTCCCTGCATAGTCTCTTTTTTCCTCCTGCTTGTTTTTGTTGTTCTGTTCTGTCCTCTCTGGGTTGCTATATTTCATGTTAGGGGCTGTTTTATCTCTTTTATGTTACTGTAACACAGTACCACAGACTGGGAAATTTATTAAAAAACTAAATTCATTTCTCACAGTTCTGGAGGCTGAGAAGTCTAATATTAAGGTGCTGACATCTAGTGAGGGCCTTCTTGCTGTGTCATTCCATGATAAAGGCAGAAAGGGGAGAGAGTGAGAGAAGGGAGAGGGACCTAATTCATCCTTTTATCAGGAATCCACTCTTGTAATAACTAACCCAGTCCTTCAGTAACAGCAATAATGTATTTGTGAGGGCAGAGTCCTCTTAAAAGGTTCTATCTTTCGATACTGTTGCATTGAGGATTAAGTTTCCAACACATGAACTTTGTGGGGACATATTCAAACCATAGCAGGGACTTCCCTCATATTTTTTAGTAATCCTTAGGTCCCTGCTCATGGTTCACTGTGGGGAACCAAAAATCTCATTGGAAGCTATCAGTGTGCTGTTGCACTTTTGATTTTGAACTTCATGACAGGGTGACCTAGGTTGCTTTCTTTTTGGAGGAAGTTTCTGATGTCAGTGTATTTAGGTATTTCTTCTTGGTTAAATTACCAAGGGAATAGTCATCCAGTCTGCCACTCAGAAGACAAGGGGATGGCTGTTAGCATTTTGTGCACCATGTGGGGAAGGAGATCTGGCTTTCAGCAGTCTGTGCACGCAGTCATTTGGGCTCCCTGTTTGGTTGTTTTTGTACCCATGTCCTCTACTGTGCCAGATCGTCCCCAGTGCAAATCCCTTCCGTTTTATCCTCTCCAGAGACTACATCTCCAGATAGTTTCCTTGGTGGGGGAAAAGGGAGTTAGAGCAGCATGAATCTTGGGATGTGGCTTCTTCTCAAGTGGCTTTCCCCCTGTAGTGTGTATTCCAGGCATCTCCCATTCCAGAGTTGCCATTTCCCGTTTTTTTTGGGGGGGGAGGGGGGATTCTGTTATGTATATCAGGTCAATTCTTTGATATCAACCCCTTTGCTCTTCTGGCATTTGACTTTCACTTAGGTCTGGTCATCTAGACCTAAGTGAAGTCCATTTGCTTTCTCTTTACAAATTCTGTTGTTGTCTCCTCTTTGGTTTTACCCGACCACAGTCATTTACATCATCAAAATAATTTATTTATTGTAATTTTAGTAGAATTTCAGGAGGCTGCAAATTCTGTTAATTTGACAGGTTGAATATAGGGAATTGGGTGCTCACAAAATGGTAGAAAGTGATGCCTATTAACATCTGCCACAGAGAAACCTAGATTGCTCATGTCAAGCCTCTTGACAGCCATGAAGCTGATTAGAGGACGCTATCAGTTTGAGAACCCACAGTCTCCACGCTTGTGTTTGTTAGCTGAAGGTAAGTCTAGGAACTACTTTCCACATTTTGCTGGAGTCCCTCTGATTGGCAGAACTGAAATTGCTTTTGGCAACTATAGCTACAAAAGGTTTTGGGATTCATTCCTTTTGCTTCACAGGAAGGCACACCTGTTTGAGGGTGAAGTAGATGTTGAGTGAGCCAATCCACAGCATCTTCCATCCATAATCTACAAGATAAATAGGAAGACTTTGTCCTTAATTTTCCAATAATACATAGAAATTCTTTTTTTTTTTTTTTTTTGGAGACAGAGTTTTAACTTGTGCTCAGGCTGGAGTGCAATGGCACGATCTTGGCTCACTGCAACCTCTGCCTTCCAGGTTCAAGCAGTTCTCCTGCCTCAGCCTCCTAAGTAGCTGGGATTACAGGCATGTGCTACCATGCCTGACTAATTTTGTATTTTTAGTAGAGATGGGATTTCGCCATGTTGGCCAGGCTGGTCTCGAACTCTTGACCTCTGGTGATCCACCCACCTCAGCCTTCCAAAGTGCTGGGATTACAGGTATGTGCCATCGTGCCCAGTTTAGAAATTCGTTTTTGCACATGAATGCCAGACATAATTTTATTATTTTGACTCCTCCTTTTAAAATCTCTTTGTCAGTATGTTTAAAGTTTTTTAGTTTGTGAAATAGTTTAGTTTTACTTTTTAAAATTGTGAAATAAAATATTTTTTTGTATTTTTAGTAGAGATGGGGTTTCACCATGTTGAACAGGATGGTCTCGATCTTTTGACCTCGTGACCCACCTGCCTCGGCCTCCCAGAGTGCTGGGATTACAGGCTTGAGCCACCACGCCTGGCCTTCATGTTGTTATTATATATGTATATAGATGTTAACTGTATGTAGTACTCTTTTGCCTTTTTTAAAGGTTTATATGAAGCTATCATGTGAAACATCCTGCAACCTGTATTTTGTTTAAAATATTTTTGCCATCTAGTTTGATACATGAATTATCGTTCACTAATACTAACTGCTGTGGAATATTCCACTGCAATAGGTCAGAATTTATTAATCTCTTCACCTGTTGATGGACATTTAAATCATTAAATGTACTTCAGGAACATTCTTATATTTTTTGCTATTTTAATTAACCACTATTATTACTACATAGTACAGTGTTTCAAGTTAATGAACTTTTTGTTCTTTTGATTTAGCAAAAATGATGTATCACTTGTGCTATAGAAGCATCTGGCTGAAATGCAGAGAGATCTTAAAAGTGCGACCTTCTGAATTTTCTGCAGAAGGCCTGAATGTTGTTGGGATAGCTTTGAGAGAGGGATTCATCCTCTCTTTCTTAGCCATCCTCAGAAGGCGAGAAAGACATTTCCTATGACGAGAGTTTTATTAGGATGAACCTTTCTCTGACATGATATTTACTTTGTTCCTCTGTTTTCTTGCTGTTTCAGACAGAATGTTGCTGCGGGATGTAAAAGCTCTTACCCTTCACTATGACCGCTATACCACCTCCCGCAGGCTGGATCCCATCCCACAGTTGAAATGTGTTGGAGGCACAGCTGGTTGTGATTCTTACACCCCAAAAGTCATACAGTGTCAGAACAAAGGCTGGGATGGGTATGATGTACAGGTAATATCCACTACATTGATGGCAGTCTAAACGGGGTTTTTATTAAGTAAATTGTTTATTGGGACGTTACTAGGTATTTTGGGGAGCACATACGGAAATTGGAGATCAGTCTAAATATGTAATTAAATCAGTCACTCTTCCTGTGGAAGAAAGGGCCTCCAAGAGAGATGAACCTATTTTAAAACCTGAAAATACTTATTGTAGTTTTTGTACTTTGACTTCCTTCTAAGACATTTGTAAATTTCCACAACTTTTTAGATACTTGAGGGTGAGGCATAGGGGATGTCTTATGGTTGTTAATTCCGTCATTCCTCAAAGAATACCAACCTACCCTTAAGACAAAGTTAAGATAATTAGGAATTATAGATCGTAATTAGTAGGGGTTCATCTCTATTGTGCTTCTAACAGTTGATTTTAAAATTGTCATAGAACTGAGGGTGTTTACTTCTGAATGGAAGCATTTTAGCCGGTTTTATTTATTGCCTTTGGGACGCTGGTGTTTTGTACATGGAGCAGAGCATCTCCTTGAAGTTCTAAAACTGAATATGCTTCAGATACAGAATAGATTTTATTAAATGAATTCAGTTTAAATCACTAGTTACATATTTCTACTTTGTATTCTTTTGACTGCTTTCAAAAGGGATTTAAGATGATTGCTTACAAGGCAAGAAACTTGTGTTGACAATTTCCCCTCTCCATCAGAATGATATTCTTGTTTGATGCAACCTTTATGCATGGTCTTTGCAATTCAGAGAGGAAGTTGATCTGTACTGGGTGATATTTCACAATATTTTCCCCCAGTGCAGCTAAGTTGAATCGTAGAGTCCTCTGGGTTATTGCCGAAGTCTCACTGCTACTTTACTTGTTACTTTTACAGTCTTCATGGAAAAAAGGCAGTAATGGTGATGTCATTCATTAAACATCTATTAATTGCAATATACAAAAATGAGTAAGGTAGAATGAAGAAACTCTCTTACTAGTAGAGGAGGTAAGATAAGCACTCAGATTATATGTAGGTCCCAAGACAACATAAAGTTGCATCTGGTTGGAGCCATTGGGACTTAAAGGAGGAGATATTTGTGCTGTGTTAGGAAGGAATAATAAAATTTTTATTTTTTTTATTTTTTATTTTTGCAAGCCTACCTGAATGAAGGAATAATAAAATTTTTAGAGAGAAAGGGCTAGAGAAGGGAATAGCATGACCAAAGAAGTGTTGAGGATATCATACGTTGGCTTATGTTTAGTAGCAGGAGAGAGGCTGGTAGCAGGAGAGAGACTCCTTCTATTCCAAGAGTTGAGATTTAAATAAAGTACTTAGAAACTACCTAGTAGTATGCACGGTTAAGGAAATGGTAGTTAACACTGGAATATCAATATAGGTTTAGCTTGTTTTATTCACCTGTCAACAAACTTATAAATCTTCCTCTAAATAAAATTATTTTAAAAATACTGTAGTAACAGCAACAGCAACAAAAGAAAAACTTCATCTTACCCAAGTGAAAAACTTTTGGCCATCAAAGGACATCATCAAGAAAGTGAAAAGACAACCTACAGAATGGGAGGAAACTTAGCAAATCGTAACTGATGAGGGACTTATAGCTAAAATACGAAAGAACTCTTATAACTCAATAAGAAAACAACCAAGTTAAAAATGGCAGAGCATCTGAACAAAGAAGATAAATAATGAATAAGTACATGAAAAAACGTTCCTTATTATTGGCCATTAGAGAAATACAAATCAAAACCACAATAAGCTACCACTTCACACTCAGTAGGTTGACTATAATAAAACAAGGTAACAAGGCTGGTGAGGATGTAGAGAAATTGGAACCCTTATACACTGCTGCTCGGAATGTGAAATGGTCCAGCTGCTTTGAAAAACTGGGAATTCCTCAAAAGTTTAAACATAGACTTACCACGTATGCCTCAGTCATTCTACTCTAAGGGATACACCCAAGAGAATTGAAAACACATGTCCACACAAAAACTTTTATAAAGATGTTTATAGCAGCATTATTCATAATAGCCAAAAGGTAGAAACAATTCAAATGTCCATTACTAATGAATGATAAATAAAATGCAAAGAAATATTATTTAGCCATGAAAAAGAGTAAAATGCCAATACATGCTGCAACATGGATGAATCTGGAAAATATTATATGCTAAGTGAAAGAAGCCAGTCACAAAAGACCACATATTGTGTTATTACAGTCCTGTGAACTGTCCAGTTAGGGAAATCCATATAGACAGAAAGTTGGCAAGGGACGGGTGCTGTGGCTCACACCTGTAATCCTAGCACTTTGGGAAGCCAAGATGGGCAGATCATGAGGTCAGGAGTTCAAGACCAGCCTCTCTATGGTGAAACCCTGTCTCTACTAAAAATACAAAAAAATTAGCTGGGCGTGGTGGCATGCATCTGTAGTCTTAGCTACTCAGGAGGTTGAGGCAGGAGACTCGCTTGAATCCAGGGGGCAGAGGTTGCAATGAGCTGAGGTTGTGCCACTGCACTCCAGCTTGGGTGACAGAGTGAGACTCTGTTTTACGAAAAAAAAAAAAAAAGAATCCTTGAATCCTCCAGAGTAGTAAAGATTAATCAACTCTTAAAAAAAAAAAAAGTTGGCTGGGAGGTGTCTGTGGGGAGAATGGAGAGTGACTGCTAATGGGTACAAGATTTCTTCAAGGTGATGAAGATACTCTAAAATTGATTGTGGTGATGGTAGCACAACTGTGAGTATACTAAAACCATTGAAGTGGGTGAACTGTATCAATTACATTTCAATACAGCTGTTATAAATAGAGTAAAATAGTGTATCTGAACTTTGAAAGAGGAAAATAATTTGTACAAAAATTTGCAGAAGGGCAACAGAACCAATTGAATCTACTTTAGCTTGTATCTTTTTTTTTAGACTGAGTCTTTCTCTGTCACCCAGGCTGGAATGCAGTGGCACGATCTCAGCTCACTGCAGCCTCCACCTCCTGGGTTCAAGTGATTCTCCTGCCTCAGCTCTCTCTTTGAAGTAGCCGGGATTACAGGTGTAAGCTACCACACCCAGCTAATTTTGGTATTTTTAGTAGAGACGGGATTTCACCATTTGGCCAGGCTAGTCTTGAACTCCTGACCTCAGATGATCCACTGGCTGCGGCCTCCCAAAATGCTGGGATTACAAGTGTGAGCCACCACACCCGGTGTTTAGCTTGTATCTTAAGAGTTAAAGAAGCATATTGCTTTTTCAGTGCAAAATATGGAATGTAGACCAAACTTGGGCATATATTTTTTTAAGGTAGACATTTTTGGGGCTAGCCTGGATTCTTTTTGCATTATTCTAACTATCTCTAAAAATACTGGAGAATTACATATAATTGGACCCTGGAAATTTAGTCCATGGTTTTATATAAAATTTGTGTAGAAAGGTTTTTTTCTCAGAAGGTTTTTTTTGTGTAGCTACCAGACGTTCATATATGATACTGTTTTGAGCCTTAACATCTTTTAAGAAATCTGTATTTTTAAAGAAAGCATCTTCAACAACAGTGGCAAAAAATTGACATTTTGACAGCTTGCTTAAATTTTATAAATTATAGAACACTTAATATGTTCAGATGGATATATAACATATGTAAAGAATAAAGAATGGTAATAAAATGAACACTTGTGTGCACACTATCCAGCATAAGAAGTAGAACACAGATACCACCATTATCTTTGAAGTCCCTCATTTTCCGTTCCCCCAAACACAAATACTTATGTCCTGAATTTTGGGGATCATTGCATTGCTTCCTTTTGCAATTTTATGACAGATATATAGCCCAAGTAACATATATTAAATGAAAAAAAAGTTTGTTTCTAATAGTCTGTTTCTATTTTTCTTCATAGTGGGAATGTAAGACCGACTTAGATATTGCGTACAAATTTGGAAAAACTGTGGTGAGCTGTGAAGGCTATGAGTCCTCTGAAGACCAGTATGTACTAAGAGGTTCCTGTGGCTTGGAGTATAATTTAGATTATACGGAACTTGGCCTGAAGAAACTGAAGGAGTCTGGAAAGCAGCATGGTTTTGCCTCTTTCTCTGATTATTATCATAAGTGGTACTCGGCAGATTCCTGTAACATGAGTGGATTGATTACCATTGTGGTGCTCCTCGGGATTGCCTTTGTAGTCTATAAGCTGTTCCTGAGTGATGGGCAATATTCTCCTCCCTCATATTCTGATTATTCAACATTTTCCCCCCGTTACCAGAGATTCACCAACCCATCAGGACCTCCTCCCCCAGGCTTTAAGTCTGAGTTCACAGGTATGTTTCCCTTGTAGTGGCTATAAGAAGGGTGGGTGTGAGGTTAGTGTATCCCGTGCTCGGTTCCGAAGTAGAAAATGGTTGTATTGGGAAACCAAAGGAGATTTGTCTTCTCATTTTGTTTTTTTACTTTCAACTTCTTTTCCCTCTTCTGTTCTTCTTTTCTTCCAAGTATGTTGTGATTGCAATGTTAAGAATGCCTGTTTGGCTGGGTGCAGTGGCTCACGCCTGTAACCCCAGCACTTTAGGAGGCCGAGGTGGGCAGATCACTTGAGGTCAGGAGTTTGAGACCAGCCTGACAAAGATAGTGAAATCCAGTCTTTAGTAAAAATACAAAAATTAGGTGGGTGTTGTAGTAGGCACCTGTAATTCCAGCTGCTCTGGAGGCTGAGGCATGAGAATCACTTGAACCCAAGAGGTGGAGGTTGCAGTGAGCCGAGACCCTGTCTCAAAAAAAAAAAAAAAAAGAAAAGAATGCTTTTGGTAATAAACATTTGCCCTGACCCCGTCTCACACTGTACATAAAAATTAATTCTTTAAGTATTATAGATCTCAATGTAAAAGGTAAAACAATAAGTTTCCAGAATAAAACATAGAAGAATATTTGTCATCACCTTAGAATAGGTAAAGATTTCTTAAACAGAACATAAAAAGTACCAACTATAAGGGACTCCACGTTTGGATCCCCTTCCACAAACACTCTTGTGTTCGTGGAAGCTGTTTTTCTCTATCCTGGATTTCCCTTCTGAAGTCTGCTTCCACGAACACTCCCTTTGTGGAAGCCTGTCTTCCTCTCCCAAACTCCATCTCTCTGTATTCCCTTCCACTCAGTGTGGAAGCTCTTTCCTCTCCTGGATTCTCTCATTCAATGTGAGAGTTAGCTGTTTCTTTCTCTCTCCTCCTGTTTCTCTCTCTCTGTAAATAAATCACTTTATATAAGCAAAAAAAAAAAAAAAAAGTACCAGCCATAAAAGAAAACATGGGTAAATTAGCCTTTATTTAAATTAAGAATATCTAATCATCAAAAGGCACAATTTTTTTTTTTTTTTTTTTGAGGCGGAGTTTCGCTCTTGTTATTCAGGCTGGAGTGCAATGGTGTGATCTCTGCTCACCGCAACCTCTGCCTCCTGGGTTCAGGAATTTCTCCTGCCTCAGCCTCCTGAGTAGCTGGGATTACAGGCACATGCCACCATGCTCAGCTAATTTTTTTGTATTTTTAGTAGAGACAGGGTTTCACCATGTTGACCAGGATGGTCTCAATCTCTTGACCTCATGATCCACCCGCCTCGGCCTCCCAAAGTGCTGGGATTACAGGCTTGAGCCACCGTGCCTGGCCTCAGAAGGCACTGTTAGGAGAGTGAAAAGGCAAGCCTCAGACTGGGAAAAATTTGCAAAACGTATTTCCTGCATATCTATCTATATTTCCTGCATATCTATCTATCTATCTATCTATCTATCTATCTATCTATCTATCTATCTATCTATCTATCTATAATATAAAATGAACTCCTAGGTAGACAAGCCCTCCAAAGAGGACTTGAATGGCCATTTTATAATAAGAGAAGACATCTATATCAGCAGTCCCCAATTTTTTTGGCACCAGGGACTGGTTTTGTGGAAGACAATTTTTCCACGAGTTGCAGGGGTTAGGAGGGCGGGAGAGAAAGTTTTGGGATTATTTAAACATATTACATTTATTGTGTACTTTATTTCTGTTATTATTACATTGTAATATATAATTAATTAACAGCTCACTGTAATGTACAATCAGTGGGAGCCCTGAGCTTGTTTTCCTGCAACTGTACAGTCCCATCTAGGGTGATATGGGATACAGTGACAGATCATCAGGCCTTAGATTCTCATAAGGAGCATGCAACCCAGATCCCTTCCATGTGCAGTTCACAGTAGGTTTTGCGTTCTTATGAGAATCTAATGCTGCTTCTGATCTGACAGGAGGTGAAGCTCAGGTAGTAATGCACGTGATGGGGAGTGGCTTTAAATACAGATGCAGCTTCAGTTGCTTGCCTGCTGCTCACCTCCTGCTGTGTGTCCCAGTTCCTAACATGCCACGGACCAGTACTAGGGTCCCCAACCCATGATATATACGGTCAATAAAAATAAGAAAAGGTGCTCAGCATCATTAGTCTTCAGAGAAATGCAGATTAAAACCACAGGGAGATTATTTTTAGCCACTAGATGGCCAATAATGGCTAACATTAAAAAGACAGAGTACCAGGTATGGGTAATGATGTAGAGTGACTGTAGCTTTCGTACTTTGCTAGTAGGAGTTAAAATGGTAAAACACTTTGGAAAACTGTCAGTATTTACTAACCCAAATGTATGCCTACCCTGTGACCAGCAATTCTATTCCTACATAAATACCTAGGATAAGTGAATGCATAGTGCACCAAGAAACATGCACAGGAATGTTCGTAGCAGTTTGATTTATAACAGCCAAAAAATTGAGGTAGAATATCTGTAAACATTAGAATGGGACTGTGTGAGTTTTTCACACAGTAGAAGCACATGAGTTAAGAAAAACACTGAGGCTGGGCATGGTGACTCACGCCTGTAATCCCAGCACTTTGGGAGGCCGAGGCGGGCGGATCACGAGGTCAGGAGATTGAGACCATCCTGGCCAACATGGTGAAACCCATCTCTACTAAAAATACAAAAATTAGCCAGGTGTGGTGGTGTATGCCTGTAATCTCAGCTACTTGGGAGACTGAGGCAGGAGAATCGCTTGAACCTGGGAGGCGGAGATTGCAGTGAGTGGGATGGTGCCACTGCACTCCAGCGTGGTGACGGAGCAAAAAACTCCTTCTCAAAAAAGAAAAAAAAACAACAAAGAAAAAACTGATACATGCAATGGTAGGATTGACTCCATAGACATAATGATGTGCCAGACACAGAATACATACTGTATGATCCTGTTTAGAATGGACAGAACTAAAGTATGGTAAGAGAAGTCAAAGTAGTGCTGATCTCTGACACAGATGTGAATCTATAAGGAGTTGTCATGAGGGAGCCTTCTGGGGTGCCAGAAATGGCTTATTGGTGTGGGTGGTGGTTACATGGATAGGTACATATGTATAAATTTATTGTGCCATACATGTAAGATTAGCACACTTTCCTAAATATATGATATACATCAAATAAAATTTCCTCTGAGTAGAAGATACTCATTAGGTCCCTTGTCTATCTGACTTCCCAGCTGACACAAATAAATATCTGGCTGCCTCCCCTTGGATTCCTTGGTTAGAGACTGAGGCACAGCTTTCATCTGAAGCTCTTAGAGACTCCACTTAAGAGTTCACAATGCAGCCGGGCATGGGATTACAAGCCTGTGATCCCAGCACTTTGGGAGGCCGAGGCAGGTGGATCACGAGGTCAAGAGATCGAGACCATCTTGGTCAACATGGTGAAACCCCGTCTCTACTAAAAATACAAAAAATTAGCTGGGCATGGTGGCCTGTGCCTGTAATCCCAGCTACTCAGGAGGCTGAGGCAGGAGAATTGCCTGAACCCAGGAAGCAGAGGTTGCAGTGAGCTGAGATCGCGCCATTGCACTCCAGCCTCGGTAACAAGAGCAAAACTCGGTCTCAAAAAAAAAAAAAAGTTCACAATGCAGAGAGAAAGTAATTCTGAAAAGTGGGGTCATTTTCTAGTTAGCTGATCTTGAGCAGGGAAGATGTAATTTATATAGCAAGACCCTCCCCAGTCCCAAAATATTCCTCTCTTCCCATGTCTGTGGGAAATGTTCTCCTTCATTATAAACAGTATTTTACAAATACCTTTTTGAATACAACTTGTTAATAACTTGATGCCTGAGTATTATTAATAAATAGTTCAGTACAGATGAAATAATTGAAATGTTATGTTATCTTTGCTTTTGTAGGCTATGTCATGTTTAAGTGAAGATACATAATAACTCATTTTTATTTTAAGGACCACAGAATACTGGCCGTGGTGCAACTTCTGGTTTTGGCGGTGCTTTTGCAGGACAACAAGGATATGAAAATTCAGGACCAGGGTTCTGGACTGGCTTGGGAACTGGTGGATTACTAGGATATTTGTTTGGCAGCAATAGGTAAGCTTTTTGCATTGATCTCACTTGCTCTTGAATTCAACTTTTTAAAGAGGCTTCTTTGTTTTGCTTGCAATTTAACTGCATTTAGTTTTGCTAAGGAAAATAAATTGGTGGCATTAGCCTATTAAATAAGATTCTCTGGGAAGGGGGATGGTACACTCCATGTGATTTGATCAGTATTGTATATGTTATTTTCTTTTATTGTGTTTCTTATGTCATCCTCATAGATATTAATGAAATAGGAAAAAGACTATTTAGTTTACCTGAGAAAATGAGGAGACAGGAGAGAATATAACATTTGGGAAACAGTCTTGTTTGGTAGAAGAATGATAAAAGTAAGGCTGGAAAGAGCTTGGGGCCAGATTTTAGAATATGAAGTATTAATGGTAGTTTAAGTTTAGATTTTATTTCAGTGCAAATTCAGAAAGAGCACTGACTCCCTGTCACTTTTCCCCTATAGCAATGACCATAATAATGGCAGAGATATAAAACAGTTTTAAATTTCATGTTAACTCTGCTATACCAGAACATTCAGGAAAAAGTACTTGACTTTTTTTCTGACGGTTTAGGAATAGGAAAGTACTTAAAAATTATAGCTACAAGAAAAATGCCTAATCTACTTTTATGCATTTAAAGAGCGGCAACACCCTTCTCAGACTCGTGGTACTACCCGTCCTATCCTCCCTCCTACTCTGGCACATGGAATAGTCGGGCTTACTCACCCCTTCGTGGAGGCTCGGGCAGCTATTCGGCATGTTCAAACTCAGACACGAAAACCAGAACTGCATCAGGTAACAGTGCAAATATACATGTTCCTTTTACATAGCAGTAAAGTACAAAAATAGTTTGGGAACTTTAGAAGATGATTATCTATATAGCAACCATTATTTTTATTTGGTGTACTCACCAAAAGTTTTAATAGCACAATTAACTGACATACCACTTCTAAACATTCTTTAGGAATCAAACAGGGATTTGATTTAGGCTTAGTTCTACCAGTAACCAAGGTTTTAACTTGAACCTTTTTGGATGGCAGCTTCCACATATATTTAATTCTGTGATCTCTAGGGATCCTTTAAGTTCTAAGCTAGAATTTTTCTTTTTCTTTTTTTTCAAGGATGGGGTTTCACCATGTTGGTTGGGCTGGTCTTGAACTCCCGACCTCAGGTGATCCTCCTGCCTTGGCCTCCAAAGTGTTTGGATTACAGGTGTGAGCCACCACGCCCAACCCTAAACTAGAATTTTTAAGTAGAAGCTTAAACTTAAAATTCAGTAACATTCAAAAAAGATATTGAGGTGTACATTAAATAATTTTCAAAAATATGATTATAACGTTTACTGGAATTGTTTGCCAGGTTCTGGGACACGGGGTGCAGGGGAGGTTTAGCTCACTCCCTGGTGGGCTCCAGGCTCTTGGTCTCTCACTCACCCAGGAATGGGAAAGGGGGACCATGCCGGGCATGGTGCGCTTGCAAGTAAATATCAGACCCCAAAGAGTTTTTGCAGAAAGTGAGTTATTTAGGCAGAGAAAGAGAAAAAGGAGAGAGAAGATGAGAGAGAGAAAGCTTCCACGAAGATTGTGGAAGGGGACCCAAATATGGAATCCTTCTGGATGTGGGGGACAAGGACTTTTAACCAGGGAGGAGTTCCTTCAAACTCCTTTTGTGATTGATCTTTGATTCTTCCCGCTTGTGCGAAAATTTAAACAAAGACCCTTAATCCCCTAAAGGAGGGGTGGGCATGGTGCTGGGAAGATTCTTGCCCTTGAAACTACGCCCCCTTGTAGACCCGGGAAGAGAATACATTCCCTCAGAATGGCTCAGAGGATATTTTCTAAAAAGCAAGGATATAAAAAACAAAGTAATAGCTAGATTAAATATCAAGCCTAACTGGCAGAGAATGGGAGCTGCTGGGTAAAGAGGCCATGAGAGATTGCTGTGGAGTAGATTTGTCTTTCAGGAGAAGTAAGTTATAGAACAATGACTAATTCTTGAAATTGATAGAAAAATATATTTAAATACATTTAAAAATATATTTAAAATATATTAAAAATATATTTAAAATATATATTTAAATGTGAGAATTCTCATAATGCTGGTTTGGCTGTAAATTGATATATTCAATTAACAAAACTATTATTACCTTACTAAAATTGAACCTATACATGCCTGGGACGCAGCAGTTTGCTCTCAGATATATAGCCACAGAAGTACATACACCTGCATGCTGGCAGATAAGCACAAGAATGTTCATAGCATCCCTATTCATAATTGCCTGCAACTGGAAATAGCCCACATATCCATCAGCAGAAAATGGATGAGTAAATTGAGTCATGTTTGCGTATGCAGTGGGTTACTGCGCAACTAAGAAAATAAGCAGCTGTGTGCAGAAAATACCAAATATAAAGAAGCCGGACACAAAGTAATATATACACTGTGATGGTAGCAGTTATATCTGATAAAATACACGTTCAAAAACAAGCAAAACTATGGTGTTAAGAGTATGAGACAGTGGGTACTTTTGGGGATAAAAAAAGGAATTAGGAGAATATGTAAAAATATGGCTAAGGCTCGGTGTGGTGGCTCATGCCTGTAATTCCAGCACTTTGGGAAGGTGAGGCAGGTGGAACTCCTGAGATCAGGAGTTTGAGACTAGCCTGACCAACATGGTGAAACTCCGTCTCTACCAAAAGTACAAAAATTAGCTGGGTGTGGTGGCACATGCTTGCAATTCCAGCTACTTGGGAGGCTGAGGCAGGAGAATCACTTGAACCTGGGAGGTGGAGTTTGCATTGAGTCGAGATCGTGCCATTGCACTCCAGCCTGGGCAACGAGCAAAATTCTTTCATATATATATTAGACTAGGTAACACATTATGACAGAAGAAAACTCATTCTCAATGGAAAGACAACTTCCAAAAAATCATGACTATCAACTAGAAATGTATGGGAATTACATGGAAGAAAATCATAAAAACCAAATAATCTAAACCTGAAAAAAACTGAGAGACTTTCCAGATAGGAAGACTTGTCATCCTGTAGCGTGCACATGTGTGCGTGTGCGCATGCACGCATGGTGTCTATGTAATGCTTAACCATTTAAGGTCCATAGCCCTCCCCACATTGTGTCTCTTACCACTGGAGTTGTGAGAGGTAGCAGGGCATGGCTTAAGTGCCATTGGCCTCTGTCTTTTTGGCTTAGACTTTGAGTATTGCCTGTACCATGGTGGCCCCACTATAGAATGCGTCTTCTTTTTTGGAGTCCTGTCGTTCCTAGCAAGCATGTGTGAGTGTATTAGGCTCGCTGATTGCGAAGGCTGCTGTGGGACGCGATGCACTGTCCTGCTCAGCCCTGTTCCACCTAGTGGCTCACTCATTTCCTCCCGTTTCTCTCATTAATTTGCTAACAATAAACATGTATGACTTTTGTAATTTTATAAGCAATTCTAATGCATTTTTAAAAACTAATTAAATTTTACCCCTCTCATTCTAGGTTATGGTGGTACCAGGAGACGATAAAGTAGAAAGTTGGAGTCAAACACTGGATGCTGAAATTTCGGATTTTTCATCACTTTCTCTTTAGAAAAAGTGCTACCTGTTAACAACTGGGAAAAGGGAATATTCAAAAGTTCTGTGGTGTTTTGTCCTGTATAGCTTTTTGTATTCTGTTATTTGAGGCTGAAAGTTCATATGTGACACAATACTTACGTGTTATATGTCAGTGTAACATGCAGATGTATATTGCAGTTTTTGAAAGTGGTCATTACTGTGGAATGCTAAAAATGCATTAATTTCTAAAACCTGTGATGCCCTAAGAAGCATTAAGAATGAAGGCGTTGTACTAATGAAGGCGTTAAACTAAGTACAGAAAATTTCAGTCTTAGGTGGTTGTAGCTGATGAGTTATTACCTCATAGACTATAGTATTCTATTTGGTATTATATTATTTGGTGTTTGCTGTTCTTCAAACATTTAAATCAAGCTTTGGACTAATTATGCTAATTTGTGAGTTCTGATCACTTTTGAGCTCTGAAGCTTTGAATCATTCAGTGGTGGTGATGGCCTTCTGGTAAGTGAATGTTACCTTCTGTAGGAAAAGGTAGAAAATAAGCATCTAGACTGTGTGCTGGCAAAAATGCTTGAAACCTCTATATTTCTTCAGTTTATAAGAAGTAAAGGTCAGATTTTTCAACAAAAGCCTTTTAATAACAAAAGCATGCATTTCTCTGTGGAATCTCAAATATTCTTGTAATAGTCTGTTTCAATCTTAAGAATAAATAAAAACAAGGGGTTCAGTCTCATTCTTTCTACTAGCCTTGGCACAAATAAATGTTACTTTTTTTTTTAAACCCTTTTTCCTGGAGGGGATAGTTCATGCAGAAGTTCTGTATCCCTAAATAATAATTTTATGTGGTAGTCATACCTTAGTCTTTCAGTAAATGTTTTCAAAAAGTAATTTAGAAATGTTGTGAAAGCCTCTGCCAAAAAATTGTTTTTTAAAAAAGAATTAAATCTCCAAGCCACCCAGCCCATCAGAAATTTAGTTAAGCTTTGTAACCTGAAAGCCCAGTTTTATATCTTAAGTGTTTAATGAGTTTTGCCATTAAAAAACGCAGTTACTTTTGCACCAACCAATAGGAACCAATTTAAAAGAGACAGACCCTTATTAGGACTTTAAAATGTGATTTAGAGGGTAGTTGCAAGGGTATTGTGGATAGGACTATTTTTTTCATCAGTAAAACGGTAGAAGTTTTTCTTTGTTGTTGTTGTTGAGACGGAGTTTCGCTCTTGTTGCCCAGACTGGAATGCAATGGCATGATCTCAGCTCACCGCAACCTCCGCCTTCTGGATTCAAGCAATTCTCCTGCCTCAGCCCCCCCAAGTAGCTGGGACTACAGGCATGCACCACCATGCCCAGCTAATTTTTTGTATTTTTAGTAGAGATGGGGTTTCACCTTGTTGACCAGGATGGTCTCAATCTCTTGACCTCGTGATCCACCCGCCTCAGCCTCCCAAAGTGCTGGGATTATAGGCGTGAGCTACCGCACCCAGCCAACAGTAGAAATTTTAACTTACAGAGGAAACACAGCTTTGCTTTGTGTCTGTTCCACTAAATCCTTACCGTATTTCTCCTTAGAAGGATGTGGAGCAAAAGAGAATGTAGTTTTTTGCCTTTTTCTTTTTTTGTGAGACAGAGTCTCACTCTGTCTTCCAGGCTGGAGAGGTGGAATCTTGGCTCACTGCAACTGCTGCCTCCCAAGTTCAAGCAATTATCCTGCCTTATCCTGCCTCAGCCTCCCGTCTAGCTGGGATTGCAGGCGCCTGCCACCATACCTAGCTAATTTTTGTATTTTTAGTAGAGACAGGGTTTCACCATGTTGGGCACCTCAGGTGATCCGCCTGCCTCAGCTTCCCAAATTGTTGGCATTACAGGTGTGAGCCACTGTGCCAGCTAGTTTGGTATCTTTTCCTCTGTTGGGTTTTAGTATATTATTTGCTGCAGGAGTTGATAATCTTGCCTTACGTATGTTTTACTTAGAGAGCAAAGTAAAAAAACCTAATGCTGCCATAGATTGGGCCCCGACAGTGATCTGCATATCAAATTGGATATTCTTAAAACACTATACTCAAGATTATTGTTGAACATAGTACTGCAGATCATTGGGATGGTAAGAAAATAATGAGTTAATGTAAAGAGAGTTGACTCTTCCTTCTGTACGAGATAGCTTTTTTAAAAAAGAATTGACTAATTGATGGCGTTAAGCTACTCTGGGGAGCCCTGGGGTGTTCTTTGAGGTGATTTCAGAGGCTCCCTGGAGGTAAGGGAGGAAAAGAGGCAGAATATAGGTTTCAACCCCTATCTGAGTGTTCTTTTATCTGTTGTGTATTTGCACTTCCTTGTCATTTATGGTTTGTTTTTTTTTTGGTAGAGATGGCATTTCACTAAGTTTGTCAGGCTAGTTTCAAAACTCCTGGCCTCAAGCAGTCCTTGCACTTTGGCCTCCTAAGGTGCTGGGATAACAGGCAAGAACCACTACTCCCAGCCCTTTATTTATGGAAAAGATTTATATATATCACCTCCCCAAATGTAAGGCTCAGAATAATAAGACAGTACATCTGAGTCTCTAGGGACCAAGTAAGGGTCGCTGCCAAGGGAGACTGGCACCTCAGTGGGAGATTTGTGTGCCTTGTTAGGAGGGCAAAGAAAGGACAAAGAGGAGTGAAAGGGAACTAAAACAAGCTTTGCAGTTTTA
Organism: Callithrix jacchus; assembly: GCF_049354715.1. Lineage (NCBI taxonomy): Eukaryota > Metazoa > Chordata > Mammalia > Primates > Cebidae > Callithrix > Callithrix jacchus. The sequence goes on along the minus strand of NC_133514.1, from coordinate 31,204,315 downwards.
TACACTGAGAGTTCACCTTTGTGTATAAATCTTTGGATGTTAAGATGAAGTTCCTGGTATTTTAACCAGTTGGTGTTTCTTTTTAAGCAGGTTTCTGTTTGAAGCTCCTTGATCTCTTCCATTCTGACCTTGTTCCTCCTGAAGACTGGTTTAAATTTTTTTTTTTTTAAATAAAAATGGGGTTTCACCATGTTGGCCAGGCTGGTCTTGAACTCCTGACCTCAAGTGATCCACCCACCTCAGCCTCCCAAAGTGCTGGGATTACAGGCGTGAGCCACCACCCCCGGCCTGGTTTAAGTTTCTCTGATGTTCTTTTTTTGTCTTTTTTTTTTGAGACAGGGTCTTGCTCTGTTTCCCAGGCTCTAGTGCAGTGGCATAGCCTTGGCTCACTGCAACCTCCGCCTCCAGGTTTTAAGAATTCTCCTACCGCAGCCTCCCGAGCAGCTGGGAGTACAGTTGCCTGTCAGAACTCCTGACCTCAGGTGATCCACCAGCCTTTGCCTCCCAAAGTGTTGGTATTACAGGTCTGTGCCCCGTTTTATTTTTGTAATTTTTTTTAGTAGAGACAAAGTTTCACCATGTTAGCTCTGCTGGTCTTGAACTCCTGACCTCAAGTGTTCTGCCTGCCTTGGCCTCCCAAAGTGCTGGGATTATAGGCATGAGCCACTGAACCTGGGCTTCTAATGTTCTTTTATAACACATCTTAGTATTTTGTGTCATAATTATCTTTTAAGCACAGGTCTTTCTTGCTACTCTGTGCTCTTTAGGGGCATGGGGTATTCCTATTCTTTGCCGATTTGTGCATGGTATTGTGACTTAAGTTTCTGTCAATCAGATGCCTCCTTCAGGTCTTTGTGGGGAGTGATGCTAAGAGCTCAGGACAATTAGAAATTATTCTCTGGCCGGGTGCGGTGGCTCACGCCTATAATCCCAGCACTTTGGGAGGCTGAGGCGGGTGGATCACGAGGTCAAGAGATCGAGACCATCCTGGTCAACAAGGTGAAACCCTGTCTCTATTAAAAATAAAAAAATTAGCTGGGCATGGTGGTGCCCGCCTGTAGTCCCAGCTACTTGGGAGGCTGAGGCAGGAGAATTGCTTGAACCCAGAAGGCGGAGGTTGCGGTGAGCCGAGATCGTGCCATTGCACTCCAGTCTTGGTAACAACAGCAAAACTCTGTTTCAAAAAAAAAAAAAAATCTCAGCAGTGATGGAGTCGTCAAAAGACTTAGCAGAGGCATTGGTGAGTGTCTGGTGATAGTTCACAGGGAGATGTTTTAACTGGACACTTAATGTGGCATACTTGGCTGGGTTGTGCTGCTTGGGTGCTCATGGTGAAAACCTGCCTCTTGCCAAGCCTGCATCTGTAGCCTTCCCATTGACTGAGCTATTTGACACATACATTAACAGCTTCTCTTGTTGCCCAATTTGATAGTCATTTTTTGTTGTTTGCTACTAAAAACTTCATGCATATGGTGAATCTCCTGATTCTTTAATTGCATGCAATGGATGTTGGCTGGCTAATCCTAATAAAACATTGGATTGTTCACAGGAACATCTACATCTTGAAAATCTACATCTTCCTAAGTCTTTCTGGCATAGTAGCTCCTTTCTTCTTGCCGAAGAGGATTAGCCTTCCTTGTCTAGAGACCATGTAATGGCCTCACCTGAAGCGGATGCCTTGTAGAAGATAGAGTCCTGCCACATCTCTGCCTCCAGGCCAATAACTAGAGTCAGATCTCAACGGTGATAGGGAAAGACAGTCCCTGATTTGTGAGGAAGTAAGTCACACAGCAAAGGAATGATAACCCTCTTGGAATTACAGCACTTGCCTTGGGAGCAAATAGGTCACAGAGCAAAAAAAAAAAATCATGGTACCATACAGCTAATAAAATATTTCAGCCACCCTGAAAAGGGAACCCTGAGAATGTTAGATCCTATTGTAGGGTTACAGGTGTGAGATTGTTTTAGGAACTCCCGATTCCGTGATTCTCAAGAGTCAAGCTGAATGTCCTGCTGACAGGAAGGTTTGTGCACAGCTGAGCTTGGTGAGGCTGCCAGGCTTCGAATTCCAGGGAGAGGCTGGCCAGGGCTTGGCTGCCATGCAGCTGCCCCAGAAACTGCAAGGGAAATTTGCTTCTCACTCCTTCCTCATCTCGACTGTAAAGCAAAGTGCAAAGAAGACTGGTGTCAAAGATAATTCTAAAAGAAAATACAATGAAAGCAAGGTCTTTATCAGGAGAAAACTAATATGAAATGTCATTTTTCTGATAGTTGAACTGAAGAATCAAATATGAAATTTCCTCATTCATGAGACATAAAAGGCAGATAAAAAATAATTTTGCAGAAGCCTGGCCATGTTTTAAGAGTTTAAGTTTAGAAACAAAGCTCTGATGCATGATATGGTCTCACTCAGATAAAGTGAGGATCTATAGGCTATGCATTTGTACATACTTATTGAGCTAGCTGAGAACAAATTGATAAGGATTTCTAAGTGGATTCAGTGACAATTATTTTTGATAGGAAGTTGATCTGGCTGAGCTTAATGGTAGTCATTAGATTGTAGATTAATAATCACTCAGTGTTCAGAGGTATTGATCAGGTTGTCCAGGTCCAATCAGGGGTGTTAGCCACAGATATTTGCATCAGAAGACTGGCTGAACAATCCCACCACGTTTAGACCATGGGTTTAAAGTCTGCGTTTGTTGCCCAGGGGTCAGCTTTGTAAGCAATGTGTTCACCTTCCCATGGTGTTTGTGTTTAAAATAGCCCTGTTTCGAAGAATGTGGTTGGTGTCTAGTGGGGGTTTGTTTGGTGTTGGATGAATGGATCCTGATCTGTTTCTAGAAGGTATTGAAAACACTGTCAGGGCAGTGAAGAAAACAAAGCCCCAGCTTGTCCAGATGTGCGCAGCCACCAGAACTCCAGATGGCACAAGGAATTGCATGCCCAGCAATATATGAAGGTAATCAAAATCTTTCACTAGACAAGTTTTACTGAGAAGAGCATACTTTGAATATTATGGCTTGGGTTTCCCTGGAGAGCATGACAGCAAGTGAAAGGAGCTGGTCATACAAACACACACTGTGTGATCCCATTTAGATGAAGTCTCCAGAGATGGCAGATACTTAGACACAGAAGGTCGACTAGCAGTTTGCTCTTGATGGGGCTGAGAGGGCCACAGGAAGATGGGGGAGAGTTTGGAACTTCCTGGAGACTGGTTAAATGACTATGATCACAATGCTGATAGATATGGACAGCAAAGCCCAGGCTTCTGAGGTCTCAAGCAGATGGAGATGAGGGAATTACCAGAAACTGGAGCAAAGCTCACCCTTGTCATGCCCTCACAAAGAGCTTGACTGCATTGTGCCCATGCCTGAGGGATCCATGGAAGGTTGAACTTGAGTGATGACCTGGGGTATCTAGTGGAAGAAATCTCTAAGCAGCCAAGTGTTCAAGAGGTGACCTGGCTGCTTCTAATAACCTATGATCAGATATGGTAACAAATGAGTTAAGGTTGGAATTTATATTTAAAAGGAAAGCAGAACATAAAAATTTGGATAATTTGCAGCCTAGTAATATGGCAGAAAAGGAAAAAGTGTTTTCGGAAGAGGAATTCAAGTGGCTTATGGAGGAACAACTTGCTAGAGAGATTAGACTGACTAAAAGGGAGCCAGTGCTAATATCCAAGACAATGGGAAAAAGGCCTTGAAACCATCTCAGAGTTCCTGGGGATAGTCTCTTTCATCACAGGCCCAGAGGCCTAAGAGGAATAAATGGTTTCATGGACCAGGTCCAGGACACCAATGCCCTGTATCACCTCAGGAGGCTGCTCCCTGCAACCCCCTGCTCCAGCTCCAGCCTCAGCTCAAAAGGCCTGAGACACACCTCAAGCCACCACTCTGGAAGGTGAAAATCATAAGCTGTGGCAGCTTTCACCTGTTGCTAATCCTTCAAGCACACAGAATCCAAATAAGAAGGAGGCTTGGCAGCCTCTACCTGGATTTCAGAGGATGGATGGGAAAGCCTGGCTGCCCAAGTGGGAGTCTGCTGCAGGGGCAAAGCCCTCACAGAGAGACTCTATTAGGGCAGTGCTCCAACCCATGATTTCCCCTCTATGAGGGGAAATCATGGGTTGGAGACCCCACACAGAGTCTCCACCAGGGAACTACCTAGTGGAACTAAGATAAGGGGGCTGCTGTCCTCCAGACTACAGAATGGTAGATAAACCAGCAGCTTGCACCCAGCACGTGGAAAAGCTGCAGGCAGTCAGCTCCAACCCATGAGACCAGCTGTGGGGGATGCACCCTGCAAACTCACAGAGATGGAGCTGCCCAGAGATTTGGGGGCCCACGCATGCAGCACTGTGCCCTGGATACATGACATGGAGTCATAAGAGATTGTTTTGGGCCTTGAAGATTTAATACCTTCCCTGCTGGGTTTCAAAATTCCATGAGCCTTGTAGCCCCTTTCTTTTGGCCAGTTTCTCCCTTTGGGAATGGAAATGTTTGCCCAATGCCTGAACCACCATTGTACCTTGGAAGTAAATAACTTGTTTTAATTTTACAGGCTCATAGGTGGAAGAAGATGAGTCTTGAATGAGACTTAGGAGTTTGCACTTGATGCTGGGATGAGTTAGGACTTTGAGGGACTGTTGGCAGGGAGAGATTAGACTTTTTTTTGTTTTTTTGAGACGGAGTTTTGCTCGTTACCCAGGCTGGAGTGCAATGGCGCAATCTCAGCTCACCGCAACCTCCGCCCCCTGGGTTCAGGCAATTCTCCTGCCTCAGCCTCCTGAGTAGCTGGGATTACAGGCATGCACCACCATGCCCAGCTAATTTTTTGTATTTTTAGTAGAGACGGGGTTTCACCATGTTGACCAGGATGGTCTCGATCTGTTGACCTCGTGATCCACCCGCCTCGGCCTCCCAAAGTGCTGGGATTACAGGCGTGAGCCACCGCACCCGGCCGATTAGACTTTTCAATGTGAGGACATGAGATCTGGGGGCCAGGGGAAATTGATAAGGTTTGGATGTCTGTACCCTCAAAACTCGAGCTGAAATGTGATCTCCAGTGTTGGACTTGAGGCCTGGTGGGAGGTGTTTGGGTCATGGGGGTGGATTCAAGGAAGCATCTTTCCTTGCCTCTTTCAACTTCCAGGGGTTTCTGGCAATCCTCTTGCTCCTTGGCTGTGGTCCCATTGCCCCAGTCCTTGCCTCCACCTTCAGGCAGCCGTCCCCCTGGTATGTCTGTGCCTCTTCTCCTCTTCTTATATGGACATCAGTCATATCGAAATTAGGTCCAACTCTACTCCAGAATGACCTCATCTTAATGTATTTAATTGCATTTGCAAAGACACTATTTCCAAATAAATTCATATACTGACACTCTAGAAAGGACATAAATTTTGGGGGAGGCATCATTATTCAACCCAGTACAATCCACTGCCTCCTCAAAATTTATGTCTGTCCTATATGCAAAATATACTCACCCCATCCCAACATCCTCCAGAATCTTACTCATTCTGGCATTGATTATAAATCCAAAAGTCTCACCTAAATATGATGTAAGTCCAATATGGGTGAGACTCCGTGAGTGACCCATTCTGGGAAAAACACCTCTCTACCTTGGACCCATGAACCTAAAAATCAAGTCTCCTTCCAAAATACAAGGTGGTGACAGGAATAGGATAGATATTTCCATTTCAAAAGGAATACATTCAAGAGAAAAAATGGAGAGGTTGTCAGTTTATGGAAAGTTTGCAACCCAGCAGGGAATGTTCTTCCCTTAGATTCTAGAGGCTGAGAATAATCGTCTGTGGTGCGACGCTCTGTCCTCTGGGCCCCCAGGGCAATCCACCTACTCTGGCCACTGCATCTACAGCCCTTCCCCAAGGCCCATTCCTCCTTCATTCCGTCTTATTGCTCTCCTCTTCAGTCCACACTGGCACTGTTTCTGCTGATATAAATTCTCAAAACCCCTATAGGTCTCCTATGTATGCTATTGGGGCTGTCACCACTAAACATGAGGGTACTCTACAGGTCCTTTCTGCTCTCTGTCTATTCCTAACTTCCCTGAGGTGGCTGCGGGATCTGTGAATCTCACTCCTATTTTCTTTAGCAAACAGCTGTCTGGGCACAGGCTTGGCCCGTTCCTGTGCACATGTTCTGGACAGGCTGAAAATTTCCCAAGTCATTTTGGTGGCTCCTTTTGGTTGGCACTTCTTCCTCCATTTCATGGTTTTCCTCTTGCATTTAGTACAAGCAGCAAGGAGAAGTCAAGATATGCCTTTCACACTTTGCTTGAAAATTTCCTCAGCTGAACATCCACATTGGTTTTTTATGATTTCCATTTTCCTTTACATAGTAGAACATGGTTCAACCAAATTCTCTGCATTTTATGAGAAGGGTGGCCACTGCTCTGGTTTCCAATAGCACATTCCTCATTTCCACCTAAGGCTTCACAGCCTTAACATCCATATTTTACCAATAGTCTCCCCAAGATGCTCTAGATTTTCCCTACCATGCCTCTAAAAATTCACCCCACCTGCACCCACTGCCCAGTTCTGAAGCTGCGTCCATGCTGCTGCGTGTCTGTCACAACACCACCCCTCTCAGTGCCAAGCCCACACCCATCTCCTGGGGATGCCACAGTAAGTTACCAGAAACCTGGATGGCTTCAAGCAGCGCAGAGGAAATCTTCCACAGCCATAGAGGCAGGAGCCCGAGGTCCAGGTGCTTCTGACGCTGTGGGGAGGACCTGCTTCCCACTCTCTTCTGGGCTCTGGTGCTTTGCTGGTGATCTGTGCTGTTCCTCCCTGGAGCTGCGTCTTGCAATCTCCACTCTCATCCTCACACAGCGCTCCCCTGTGCTCTCCGTGGTGTCCAGGCAGCTCTGCTTCTTCCCAGACCAGGTTCTCCCCTTGCACCTGCCCTTCCTGCCAGAGTGAGCATCTTCTTCCCAGAGCCCTAGCCCATGACCCACTTCATCTATCATAGTTGTGGCTGGGCTTGTGTCTTCCCTTATGTAAAATTAACTTCCTTAGCAGACATCTGGGCCCAAGGGGTGTGTTAGAGAAACAGCATATAATATACATATTTTTTGAGACAGTGTTTCACTCTGTCCTCTAGGCTGGAGTGCAGCCTCAACCTCCTGGGCTCGAGCAATCCTCCCAACCCAGACTCCTGAGTAGCTGGTACCACAGGTGTGTGCCACCATGCGAATCTCTTTATGTTTAGTGAGATGGAGCCTCACTATGTTGCCAAGGCTGGTCTCAAGTGATCCTCCTGCCTCAGCCTTCCAAAGTGCTGGGACTATAGGCATGAGCCTCTGCTCCCAGCTGGCAGGGTATGGCTTCCGGTTTGCCAGATGCATCTCTTGGGGGAAGGATCTGTGACTCCAACAAACTCCCCAGCATCTCTCTTTCCTGTCTCTGTGGCAGGGTCAGCAGTCAACGATGGCCAAGGTGAAAAGACCACACCTATGCGGGCTCAGCCTTGTGGCTAACTCGTGGAGCTGGCTTGAGCATTGGCTGCCTTCAGCTGTGGCCCTCCATTAACTTAGGTGCTTCTGTGCCCATTCATCACAGCTGTGGGGATTTGAGAAAAGAGAGCCACAATGTCAGAGAAAGCCCAGGTTAGGGAAATAACCTGCCTTACCAGCAAATTGTCCTGATCAAACAAGCCCGTGGTATTTCTATTAGCATGAAACAAGGCCTTCTACTTACAACCTCTAACTTTAACCAGTGCCCTGATATTGTACTTCAGGAAATATTATGAAGAACAATAATATTTTTCTAAATTTTAAGAACAAATGAGTGCTTAAAAATGAAGGAAATAGCCAGATTCTATGAGAAATGATAAAAAAGAGTGAAGAAACATGTCCTTATGAATAAAGGAGATAAACACAGCTCCCAGCCTCCTTTCAAGGTGAAGGCGTGGACCCCTCAGGTCTGAGAGTGGTCAGGTATGTGTGCAGATGCCACCTGGTGGCCGTGGGAAGGTGGTCACCTCAGCAGGGGCTTCCTTCCTGCCTGTGAGATCAGATGGAAACAGCTTGTACTGCTCTGGGGACAGTTGGGGACATTGCTCATCATTTCTGATACTTTGAAGGGAATGGGACACTTAGGACCCCATCAGAAATGCTCCGGCCAGCCACCCAGGCTCCAGATGGCCCAGAACTCGGATCCCATTGTCAAGCACAAACAATCCTTAAAAATTACTCAGTGGGGACTTCACCATCTGGTAAAAGTTAAAGTTTGAAACGTACTAAGAGTAAATAACTGATCTATCTTTTCTTTCTTCTATCAACCCCCAAACACAAAGTGTCTGACTTTTCGGTTCACTGGGACACCCAGACAGCGTGGGGCACTGGAGGGCAGAAAACAAAGAATCAGGTGGAAATTCTGTTTCTTTTTACCTAGCATGCCATACACGACCTCAGGCCCTACTCTTGCAGTCTCCCCCAGACCCGTGATTTCATCGATAGTGACAGGCCTGTCCTCTCCTCTCAAATGGGCTGTAACAGGAGTGTGACAGGCATCACGTTTGTCAGACACCCACTCATGAATTCATCAACTATTTAGCTAGTTTTCTCCCAACAGGCATTGGGGATGTAGAGAAAGCCATCTGTCAGGGGGACATGGAGAGGGATGACCAGCCACCGCCTGGGCTCTCCGGTCCGACTGGTCTGGGGACAGATGGGCTGTCTACGGAAGGGTAGGTCTCAGACGCACCCATGCTGCACCTGCCCTCCAGCAGGCCTGGCGAGTTCAACAGGAGACACCAACCAGTGAAGGCAATGCCAGGTTCGGAGCAGCGAGTGCCAGGGCCACGTGGGTGGTGACTTCGAGGATGCCGGCCCACTTTCAAACCACGTCTGACCTGGTTTGAAAGTGGGCTGGCTTCTTGTTCTGGCAGAGCCCACCAGAGTCTGTTAACATCACTTTGGAGAGAAAGCAACAGCAACTGAGTGGGGGGTGGGGGGACTTTGAGTGATAATAAAACTTCAACCAAATACACATTCCACAGATTTTCAGGCCTGTGGGGGTAAACTCAAGGGCAGGCTGAATACAAACATTCTCGAAAAAGACAAGATATGGAATTAGCAAAATGTAGATTATTAGACCAGAATTTACATCAAATAATTAAGATAGATGATTCTGAGCTGAGGAAGAATATTGCTGCTTGATTCCTCACTGCTGAGGTCAAATGCCCAAACCAGTTCCCCCAGTGTGTAATTTCCATGTGTGTGACTTGACAACTTCACTGGCATTTACATATTATGAAGAAAATACCTAACAAAGATGGACTATTCTTCAATCTAATGCACTGTTTCAAAATTGCACTGTGAGAGGTGATTCTAGACAGCCCCCCTCTCAGTCAATGCTAAGAAAAGTTATGAGTAGGTGCATGAGCAAATATGAGATGGCAACGAAGTCCACTATTTAACTTCATCATTCAGAGGAAAAACGTGTTTGAAAATCATAAAACATCTCACCCGCCCCTCCACCACCTCCTCTGGCTGCTCCTCCTACTCCCGCTGCTTGCGCCCTCCCTATGCTCCCCTCCCCCCAGCAAAAAAAAAAAAATCATAAAACACAACCATATGAAAAGGTAATCTCAGATTCACCTAAGTTCTCAGAAAAACTTTCAAGTAATTGTTATTTAATATAGTAAAGGTTTTATACCTTTGTGAATTTCAGAAGGGTGTATTTCTCAATTATGTGATGGGTCAGCTGCATAAATAAGTAAATCCCATCATTCTCAGGATTTCACTCTGACAATATTTGATCATTGCTTGTGGTAGCACTGGTTCCCACACCTACTCTTTACAGGGAGGGGATCTCAAACGTACTCGGAGTCTTGTGTGGAGGAGCACAGAATGTCAGGTTTAGTAATGAAGTCACGGAGCAATTCCCAGCCATTCCCGGGTGAAGAAGACATCCACAGTTCTGAAAGGCTGATGAGAGGTCAGGCTGCCTCTCAAGGACATGGAAACACTGGAACTCCTCCGTCGAGCAAATCAGAGCTATGTCTTAGCAGCCTTGCTCTGTGCTATTCAATGTAACTGGATGATTAAAGCCATGTCCCAGGCCTTGTCTCCTCTCCCCACGTTGTTTGGTGCCCTCTGATAAGGACAGCAGATTGGATGCCGTGGATTTTCCTAAATATGTTCACAAAAGCCAGATCATAACTAGCTTCCCAGGTTCATCTTCCTGATTTAGAACACCTCTCTTAGCTCGGTCTGGGTGAGGAACAGCATGAGAGCAAATGTTTCTCAGACATCCATGCTGTGTAAGGCCCTAAGCCCTTTACCAAGATTATCCCAATTGCTTTGCACAAAAACCCTGTGGGATGAGGATTGTTACCCCATCCTTGCAGGGGATAAGATGCCCCTGTGCGTTTTCTGGAGGCTTGGGTAAGACAACTTGATGATGGATTCAGGTCCCAGTCAGGAGGCCTGGGCCACACGGGTCTGCAATGCCAGCACTTCCTCCAGGCAGGACCCAGTGTGCGCAGGAACACAAAGATGTCCGTGCTCTGAGCGATGCGGTGACGGTTGGGTCAGCCACTGAAACCAGAGACCAGCGAGTCCATCACTACTCAGAGCCTGCTGTGGGCATTGTGTGGGCCCTCTGAAAACAAAATGAGAAGAAAACTGGGAATCAAACAAAATAGCCTGTATTTAAAAGACAATCTTCATGGATTCTCCCAATAATACCATTTAATTATGTTCTCACTGATTGAACATCAGAAGTGAAATCTATGAAACCTTTCATCTTCTTTACATGTGATTCTCTTTCACTTCCTCCTGGAATGGGCTGCCTCTGTGGGTCCACGGGTGTGCATGTGTCTGCACGGTGAGAATGGAGAGCACACTAGGAAGAGGGCGAGACACAGAGACAGGGAGGGAACGTAAAATCCTCTTGTTACCAAGTCCAAAGTCACTCTTCCGAATAGCAGGAAAAATGTTGTCCGGACTGTATTTGTCAAATGTATTTTTGGTCTTTATTTTTAATATTTTTACAAGGTTTTATCCTTAACTGAAACCCATGAGATGATCTCTTCTTTCCCACACCTGTTCCCGTCACAGCCAATGAGAAGGCAGCATGCTGGGAAGTATCTCCTCCATGCTCAGCCCTGTGGGGAATTAAAACAGGCACCCACCAGAACACTGTTTACAGCACACAGTGTGGAGCCCTCACGCTGGACCCCGAAGGCTTCTGTGCTCTCTCACTGTGCCCTTGACTTCAGTCAGATGTGCAAGATCACCTGGGACAAGTTAAATAGCTGAGATTTACATTGGAACTCTGTAGTCACATGTATAATTAAAACTATCTGGGTAGGCAGTAACAGAACAAAAACGTGACCTAAAGCTTTCCAATTGATTAATGAAAAAAAGATTAAAAATCCATCAGTCAGACAGAAGGAAGAGAGAGGTAAACAATAAACAAAGAAGAGCAACTATGAAAGGTATGAGGAAAGCATCATTGACCAGGACAGCAACGGTGTGACTGGCAGTGACCTCCAGAGAGAGAATCAGTGAATACCGCTTCAGTACGCTTCTGGTAATAATCTTAGGAATGTATCATCCAGATCAATTGCATATGCAATATGTTATATATAATATATACATAGAGAGATACAGATATAATTATGTTGAATTGATAGATTTATCTGGCAAGTGTCTTTTCATGGAACTTTACAAATTTGGTCTAAAATTCACATAGATGGTGAAAACACCAAGAATGTCAAAGAAACAGGAGGGCAAGGAGAGGAAATGGGGAAGGAGCCTCACAGGTGACTGGGGGCTGCAGGAAACGCTGCCAGGACTGCAACCATTTCTAGACTGAAAGACCCACAGCCCGGAGATGCACACCGCCCAGAGCCTGATTGAGGAGGAAGGCTGCAGTGGTGCTGGTGCCCATCAGCAGCACGGAGCTGCCTGGCAGCCCACGTGAAAACATCACTCCCCTTCACACAGAGGCAAATTCCCAGTGGGTCAGCTGTATAAACATGGACCTAAAAACTGTGAAAACCTCCAGATTTTCTGAACAACACAAATGGAATACAAGAAATAAAGCACAAAAAGTGTAAAGCTTAACAGAAAGGATTTTAATTAAAAAAATCTGTGACACAAGACATCAGGACTAATTGAACCCCTGCCTCCAATGCAGACATCTGTGACCCACTTTGTGTAATATAATTACATAGACAAACCTCCCACCTCAGTGAGGAACAAGACAAGCTGTCTGGAAGGAAAATGAAAGGAGAATAGAAACAAGTAATCCTCATGAAAAGAACCCAGAATGGCTGATTAAGACATGGCAAGAGACCCTGGCCCATGGAAATGAGGGGGTGGAGAGTCGAAACGATGGGGAAACTCGAGGCCTGTAGCGCCAGCTTCTCACCACAATCACAACGTCTGGTGCTGGCAAGGACAGGGCCATGGGCTCAGAGACTGTGCAGGCTGATTGCAGATGAGCTGGGAATCTTCTCACCCCATGAGCAAACTCACAGCTCAACTGTGGGTGTCTGTTCTTAAGTCTTTCCTGCTCATTTGCTGTAAGATGAAAATGAGGGAAGAGAAACCTTGCCTGACATCTGTGAGTGCTAACTGGTCACCACTCAGACCAGGAAGGGGCGTGACATTTGATGAATGGGTGCGTCCCCCAAACAGAAGCGTCAAGGCACAGCAGTTCTGTGAGGACTCATACGTCACAGCCTCTGCAGTCCACGCATGTTTAAAGTACAGAGCACACAGGCGTATCTTTATCTTACATCTGTGTGTTTTGTGCTTTCATAAAGGTGGGGCAGAGCTAGAGCAGGGGACAGAGAGAGAGAGACAAAGACAGTAAAACAGATGGAGAGAGTGGGGAGGACCAGGGACAGGTACACTCAAAGCCCTGGGGCACACATGTGTACTAGGACAATGGATATCAGCTTCAGGTCAGAGGTGATCTATTAACCCGAAAACCTTGGGACTGCAATATCCCCCCCATACTGGAGCCAAGTGACTAAGGAATGCCTCGGATAAGTGCAGCTTGGCGGCCGATGAATTTATTAGGATGTACATGGGGACACTCCTGGGTGGGGGCGGGAGATGAATTTATTGGGATGTATGTGGAGGCACTCCTGGGTGGGGGTGGGAGATGAATTTATTGGGATGTACATGGGGGCACTCCTGGATGGGGACAGGTCAGCCCTAGAGGTCTGTGCTACCTCCCACATCTAAGCTGCTTTAAACCTAATTTACTGGCTCTCTGCCTGCTGCATTTGCACTTTGAGACTGCTTTTCTTGGTGGGTTCTCAGATTCTCTTAAGGATATCTGGATTCTTGGGGATACCTGCTCCTTAGCTGGGCACCACGGTCTTCCCTCACTGCCTGATCTTCCAAGTTCAAGCAGCAGACACACACCTGTCCGGGGACCCATCACACTTCATGACCCATGGAGGGTGAGGAAGAAGGGTGGATGCTAAGGTTTCAGCTGTCTCTAATGCCTCCTCCTTTAAAATTAGAGATCTGAAACAAATGAGACTCTGTTAATACCCAATTATTTCAAGTTTTCTATAATTTAAAAAATACACTACATTGTTTACAAGGTTAAAAAAACCAGTAAGTTTTTAAAAAGTCAAAAAAATAAACTTTTACAAGGTAAAAAAAACACAGTTAAGTTAAAAAAATTTTTTAATTTTTGTTTTTTATTTTTAGACAGGGTCTCACTCTGTTGCCCAGGCTAGAGCGCAGTGGTACTATCTCGGCTCACTGCAATCTCTACCTCCCACGTTCAAGCGATTCTCCTGCCTCTGCCCCTGGAGTAGCTGGGATTACAGACGCGTGCCACCAGACCTGGCTAATTTTTGTATTTTTAGTAGAGACAGGGTTTCACATGTTGGCCAGGCTGGTCTTGACCTCAGGTGATCCACCCGCCTGGGTCTCCCAAAGTCTTGGGATGACAGGTGTGAGCCACTGCACCTGGCCCACAGTAAGTTTTTAAAAAATCAAATAATATGCCTGAAGTTGCTTTAAAGCTATGAATGATATTACAAACATATGCAAATTATAACTTACTGTTCAAAGATAGAAATGATCAGATTGGATTAAAAAACCTACACCAACACAGTAAACATAAGACAAAGTGAACACCACCACCACCAAGGTAGTAATGTATGAAATATACTTTCTCCATTTTTTCTCTAGCACCAAACCAGTGTATTGAAATAAAACTACTCAACTCCCCCATCCTAGTATAAATGTAGTCATAACTGAACTCATGGGGATGGCTGCATAAATAAAACTTTATTTATGAATACATCAGAGCTTCCCAATATGGTCAGCAGCCCATGGTTGGCTGACACCCATCCAGAGCCAAAGATGCCTGGCTACATGACTAAGGCTGCAAAAATTGTAACTGAGGAAATGATGGCCGTGAAAGAGATCGGACCTAACTGGCTCCATCTTGCTTCTAACTTCTAAGCTGTCCTTATTCATGCCTGGCAGAGGCTGAACTAACCTCAGGAAGACATTTATAGTTCAACTTTGAAACAAATATCATAACAGCTCTTTCCCAAAATAAACCGTCTTCTTGCCTGTGGACCAGTCTGCCTTTGCAGGACTAACAAATTAGCTACAAGATGAGCAATTATGATTTAGGGGCCATGCAGCCTCCATCTGCAGGAGTCTGGACTTCCTCGAGTTGCTTCTGGGAATAACATCACTGATGTAAAACCTAAGATCAGGGCCTGAGATATTTTGCAGACCCTGGGTTCCCATCCAGACACCAGCTGACGCCACCCAGCCACCCATGTTGGTAATCTGGCTCAACCAGTTCTGTGATCCCACCCAGGGACAGAAGACAGCAAGAAGAACCCACTTTCACCTCGTATGATTCCATCTCCAGCTCGACCCATCGGCACTCCCCACTTCCCAAGTCCCTACCCACCAAATTATCCTTGAAAACTCTGATCTCCCTGCCACCTCCCGCCCGTTTTCAGGGAGACTACTTTGAGTAATAATAAAACTCTGGTCTCCTGCACAGCCAGTTCTGTGTGAATTACTCTTTCTGTATTGCAATTCCCCTGCCTTGAAATATGGGCTCTGTCTAGGCAGCGGGGGAGGTGAACCCCGCTGGGCAGTGGCATTACCGACTCAAGGGCATCCCTTCGTGGTTGTGGAAAAAGCCCAGTCCTGGCTCTCACTTCCCTTCCACAAAGGAGTCTTCATCTGAAGTTCCCACCGACAAAACAGAAGCCCTCACCTGCCAAGAGTCTTGCAAAGACACCTGCATCTTTGAGACTTTTGTGGGGGAATATAATTAACACTGGAATCTTCTGACAAACTGGAAAAAATCTCCACAATGGTAGAAGAAAAAGAAGACCATTTTATGATAGAATAAGCACTAAACTGGAATATGACATGCATCACAGGTGACTCACTAAGTGATTGCAAAGACAGGAAACCTCTCCTTCACATGGCCAGCAGGTGCAGCCAACACACTCATGCTGAGGTGGGCGGGAACTCAGACTCAGGTGAGAGGACACCACGGTTCCACTTGCCACTTACAGCTCATCCCCGATTCGCCTGACAACTTGGATGGCCACCGCTAGTTAACTGGCTTTATCCATAGGGAAAAATAAACTTCTATCTTTACAACAGGAGGTGGGTTTGCAACTTCGAGGCCCTGCCAGTTGACCTAGCTAGGCCCTTGCCTCCCAGGGAATCTGGAGCTGCCTTCCTGGATGACTATGTTTCAAATGGATGGCTCCCAAGTCCTTGAGAAAGACATTCCTGGGCTGTAAAACTGTCATGAAGTTTATTTAGCTTTTAAAAAGAGTTATACACATTTCAAAGGGGCAAAGCACTTTCAATTACAAGTTTTCTACAGTAAATGCTCTGAGAAAAGGTGCCAGGGCACTCTCCTGTTAATACAGGAAAAGTTGCACCTCTTATTTTTAATTTGTGTTTTCCTTACTTTTTACTTGCTCTTTTAGGAAACTGGAGTCAAGGAATTCACACTTTAAAGAAAGGTGATTGATTGACTGCTGATATGTTGGAATCTAATAGTGCTTGACCCACAGTTTTTCCTATGAGCAGCTGAGCAATGTCTTTGCCATCCACTCCACCAGCTTCCTCAGTTCCATCCAAATTAATCAAAGGAGCGCCCTCCAGGACCTCTTCCAGGGCCCTGGAATATGTCCCTAAAGAAAATCAGAGCTCACCTCTGCCTTGGAAGCTGAGCAATCAACAATGACATGCAAAGTAAAAGTCAATAAATGACCTGAGAAAGGTGGTGCGTGCTACGGACACGGAAGCACAGCAGGTTACAGAAGCCAGGATACCCTGGCCCTGGAGCACACGATGAAGCTTCATTACTAAGTGGGCGCGGTGGGGCAGGAAGGTTTCCTTGAGGGGCAGAGACCTTAGCTTACTCTGGGTGGTCAGGGTGAGGCGTCTGGAGGGATACACAGGGCAGGGGCCACAGGAAGAGCCTGGCTCTTCCTCTGGCCGAACCAGGAGTCACTCAGGGCTCTGATCTGTGGAGTGGCCCTGGATCCTTCAGAGTTGAACTGACAGCAAACAGGGACTCCAGGGCAAGGCCAGGTGGGACTAGGGAGAACCTCAGAGGCCACCACTGCCACCAGCAAGGGAGGCATGGACTGGACTAGGTGGGACCACGCTGGCGGCCCAGGGGGCGGGAACTGGCGGGGCTAGTAAATTGTGAAGATAAATCCAGCGGGTAGGAGGTGAGCATTAGAGAAACCGAAGTGTCCAAGGTCTGCTGGCAGCGATGGAGCCGCTTCTGCCCCTGGAGGGGAGTCCCAGCTAGATATGAGCACGTGGACTCTGGATGGCTGCAGGTGAATAGATCCTGTCCCGAAGGCCAGGCTGAAGTGCCTCTGGATTGGGAGCAGCCTTGGCTGAGGCCTAACCCCAGGCTTCTGGGGTCCCCAGGGAGGGACTGTGGCGGGGGGCAGGGGTGGCGTTGAAAGGGCTGGAGACCAGGTCCAGGGAAGAGAGGGACGCAGAGGGCCCAGCCGGCCCTGGGTATCAGCCAGGGCTCCTCAGAGGAAGAAAACTACAGGAGGTGCGGACCTGAGGCGGTGGTGATGGGAGCGAGTCCACATCACCCTGGAGGCCAGGGAGGCCCCTCTGCAAGCTGGAGAGCTGGGGAAGCCCAGGGAGTCATTCAGCCCGGGTTCAAAGTTCCAAGAGCCAGGAGCTCCGGTGTTCGAGGGCAAGAGCTGGATGTCCCCATTCACGGAGCGAGAGGGAAAGCTCAACCTTCAGGTGGGCCCAGAGAACCCCTACCTAGGGCGAGCCAGACCGCAGAGTGAGAACTGCGCATGCTCTCAGGACAGCAAGTGCAGTCTCAGCCAATCACAGCATCCGAGTGTCAGCCAATCATAGCAGCTGACCCTCAGCCAATCACAGCAGCTGATCCTCAGCCAATCACAGCAGCTGATCCTCAGCCAATCACAGCAACTGGGTTGCAATATGAGCCTCAGCCAGTGGTGGTACCCTCCTGCCATAGTCCTTTCCACATCCGAGGCCGTTTGGTTTCCACCATCCAGGCTCCCGGCCCTGGGGCAGCCCTGGCGGTTCTGACACTGGATCTGGGGGTCCCAATGGTGAGTTGTTCTTTGCTAAATTGAGCTGTGTCAAATTTAATTTGTCTCTGCTACCCAGGCTGGAGTGCATTGGCAGGATCTCGGCTCACTGCAGCCCCCGCCTCAGCCTCCCGAGTAGCTAGGATTATAGGTGGCACCACCACATCAGGCTAATTATTGGCCAGGCTTGTCTTGAACTCCTGACCTCAGGTGATCCACCGCCTCAGCCTCCCAAAGTGCTGGGATTATAGGCGTGAGCCACGGTACCCGGGCCTGTCTAAACTTTTAAACTGTGATTGTGAGTGACTTGCTGCACAGAGCCCGAAGCTGGGGTGGGAGGTGGGGCTGATAGGAGGTGGGGTTCATGAAGGTGGGATTCATGGAGGTGGGGTCTAGGGGAGGTGGGAACTATAAGGAGGCAGGTGCTAGGGGAGGTGGGGCTGATGGAAGGCAGAGTTCATGGGAGGTAGGGCTTGTGGGAGGGGAAGCCTGTGGAGAGGTGCAGCCTAGGGAAGGCGGAGCTGGCAGTGCCAGCCTTTCCTACTCAGAACCTGGTAAGTCCACAGCCTCAGGTTGTGATAAGCCCGCAGCTCCAGCAGGGCCTGGATCCACGCAGTGTTCCACCCCAAGCAAATGCCAGTGAGGTACCGACAGTCCCCGCTGCTTATAGGCGGGCTCTGCATGGATTCATACGTGGGCACTCGAGTTAAAGGAGTCTGAGGTGGGCTAGAGGTCAAGCCTGGTCTATGAGCCAAACCTGTTTCCCAGGTGGGCTATGTGTGCCTGGAACCACGGAGGGAACGTGGGAAATTAGTGTTTAATATTGGAAACCTCGGTGCCAAGGTACCATCTTCAAGGCCCCCACAGCATGACCTACACCCTGTGGGAACTTGGCGGGCGCCACAGGGCTGTTTTCCTTTTTGCTTGTGCTATGCAGGCTTTGAGTTTTGGGGACTCGATGTTAAAGCAGCAGGGAGAACGTCTGAGAGCTGTTGTAAGAGAGCATCTTGGATAATTGGCGCCTGTGTGTCTATTTGTCCAGCTCATTAATTGTTCTTTTAGCCATATCCTTCGTGCCTGTGACATTTGAGTCTTTTTCTTTTTTAACTGGCAAGTTGGCGACTTTATAAAGACAAATCCCATCAGCTATCCAGAAATGTTTGCATCGCCAGGGTGTCCTGGGAAAAGCCTTTCTCTCATGGGGCTCCCCCATGACTTCTGACCCGTGCCTTCACTAATCCCACAAAGGGTTTCAGGGGCGGCAGGTTTCTCATTTGCATTTCCAGTTACATCACGACTAACAGGGTGTGGTGCCGCCTGGGGGAAGGATCTCCAGACAATAGTCAGAGCTATCCCAGGCTTCGCTGAGCCTCTGAAAACCCAAACCCAAAAGGCTCATGCCCTCCTCACATTCTGGTGGCTCCCGCACAGTCAAGCCTCATAACGACTGAGAGATCCGCTCAGTACGTTTCTCCCTGGCTCTGTCTGCTTCTTTCTAGGACTTTAAAGTGATGAGGCTCCAGGTGGTAGCATTCTCTACCACATTAAATAGAGATTGGTGATGATCTTGATCTTGACAACTCTAGCTGGGCTCTCTGCTTGTGGGTCCACCCGGCACACTGTCCTCCTGTGGGGCGTCCTCTGCCAGGGTGCTCTCCTCACAGCTCAGAAGCCTGGAAGCCTGTGACGTCTTGACTATTAGTTGAAGGCACTCTACCTAGAATCAGAATCCTGGGAAATCTTGGGGGCAATCAGGCCCAGTTGTGCAAGAGTGGGGTGCTGGTGGAAGGGCTGGATTCTAGGAAACAGACATCAGTGTTCAGGCAGAAACTCAGTTGGGTGTGCAGTGAGATTTCATGCTGCAGAGATGTAGGAGCATTTGGACCTGAGCTCATGTACATTTTATTTTGACAACTCTAATGCCTCAGATAATGCAAACCGCTTATATCTGGTCCTCACACTCACTGGAATGTGTGATCTTGCCTGGGAGTCTTCCAGCCCATGCCAGGTCTGGTAACTTTGCTGTTATCAATGCTCACCCCACTGGGTCTCCAGTCACAGAAGGAAACATCAGGAGACCAGATGCCATGTTTAAATCATTGTTTATTGATGCTTCAGGGTGCCTTTCCTAGGTGTAGGATAAAGCTGATTTAATTAGGCCACAGACTGGAAAATATCATTGTCTCACCCAAAGACTTTGATCTTAAATTTAGACTTTGCCAAAATTTATGTTTTCTAGCTAAAATAAACATAGGTTTGGCAGACTTCGTCCCTCAAAAGTGCTTTTCCTTTGGTTTCCTGAAGTGAATTACATTAGTTGGTCAACTTGTGTTTATCCTGATGTGCTGGGAATAAAACCACCAACGGGCAGGGAGATGACATTTAATGAGCAGAAGGATCTTTCTAAAGTGAAATGGCTGAGGGTGTTCTGTGGAAGTGTCTTATAGAAGCTCATAGAAGAAACACCAGCATATGACATCTTCCACGTTTGCAGAGTCTGTGTTTCTGAAATGCATTCCACCCACTTTTACAAACCTGGCCCATTTTACGACTTCAGCTTATCTCACAGAACACAAGTGAAAAGCCTGTGTGGAAAGTTCCACTTCTGCTAGGGATGTCAAAGGATGCAAACGACCTTTGTTTTTCTGTCAGCACCACGAGAAATCCCAATCATATGAACATGACTGTGGGTGTAAGTGAGGGGTGAACATGGCTGTGGGTGTGGGTGGGGGGTGAACATGTCTGTGGTTGTGGGTGGGGGGTGAACATGTCTGTGGGTGAGGGTGTTGGGTGAACATGGCTGAGGGTGTGGGTGGGGGGTGAACAAATCTGTGGGTGTGGGTGGAGGGTGAACATGTCTGTGGGTGTGGGTTGGGGTGAGCATGGCTGTGGGAGTGGGTGGGGGGTGAACATTGCTGTGGGTATGGGTGAGGGGTGAGCATGGCTGTGGGTGTGAGTGGAGGGTGAACATGGCTGAGGGTGTGGGTGGGGGGTGAACATTGCTGTGGGTGTGGGTGAGGGGTGAACATGGCTGAGGGTGTGGGTGGGGGGTGAACATTGCTGTGTGTATGGGTGAAGGGTGAACATGGCTGAGGGTGTGGGTGGGGGGTGAACATTGCTGTGGGTATGGGTAGGGGGTGAGCATGTCTGTGGGTGCGGGTAGGGGGTGAACATGTCTGTGGGTGCGGGCAGGGGGTGAACATGTCTGTGGGTGCGGGCAGGGGGTGAACATGTCTGTGGGTGTGGGTGGGGAGTGAGCATGGCTGTGGGTGTGGGTGGGGAGATAAACATGGCCGTGGTTATGGGTGAGGGATAAACATAAGTGTGGGTGTTGCGTGGGGAGGTGAACATGGCACATGTATACCTATGTTACAAACTTGCACGTTCTGGACATGTATATAAAATATAAAATTTGATAAAAAAATAAAAACTATATTAAATATATATTTAATATATAAAACAAAATATAAAAAAGTAAAGCAATCATTCTACCCTACTGGAAACCTTCTAAAACACAGGGAGGAGGGTTCATTTCACAAGGCCAGAACAGCCCTAGTCCCAAACTTGACAAGGGCGTTAGAGGAAAAGAAAGCCTAGATGATTATCCTCTGTGAATATGGGGTAAAAACTCTGCTTGCATTATTATCACATAAAAAGCCATATTAAAAAGCAATTTATTAGTGAAATTCAAGGTGGCACTAATATTTGAAAATCAATCCCCCATATTAGTAGAATAAAGAAGAGATATAATATTGGATATATTTGTGATATGAATATAGATTCCCTGAAAATTAAATATGAGCAACCAAATGAAAAGAACAAAAAACTCAGACACAGAGCATGTAAATAAAGATAGAAGTGACACAGGATGATAAATATAAAAAATGGCTCACATCCTTATCCATTAGGCAAATGCAAATTAAAACCACAACAAAGTACCATTACATGCCCATAAAAATACCAATTTTTTTTTAATGGTGGTACCAAATGTTGGCAAGGAAAGAAGCCATTGGAACTCTTATGCACTGCTGGCCAGAGCATAAGAGTTGGGAACTCTTATGTTGAGAAAGAGTTGGGAAAATACCAGTTGGGAAAACTGGTATTTTCACAGAAAGTAAAACGTATAGTACCATAGGATCCAGCTGTTTCAGGCTCAGGTATTTGTAAAGAAATGGAAATAATTGTCTGAAAAATGTCTTTATGGTACTCTTCACTGCAGCTTTATTCATAATGGGAAAAAGTGTGGAGAAAACGAATTACCTATCAATAGGAAGATTGATAAACAATGGCAGAGTATTCATACAAAGGAATACCACCATTCCCCAAAGTGAATAAGCTATGTGCTGCAGGTCATGAGACTTCACAACCTGGAGCCAAAGAAGCCAGGTGAAAACAGAACCTCTAGTATCACCTGTTTGTAGAAAGTTCATGAACGGCAGTCTGTGAAAGGCAGGGATGGGAGTCAGAAGAGAGGTTGTTGCTGGGAGCAGAGGGCGATTGCAGGGTGCCAGCGAGGTTCTGTCCTTTTAGCGAGGTTCTGTCCTTGAAAGGAGTGCTGTTAGGTGGCTGTGGACTTTGTCAAACCTCCTGGAGCTGTACAGTTACATGTCAGTAAAAAGAGAAAGAAAATGTATGTAAGACTTTCTTAATATGATGACTTTAAAATGTTCATAGACACTTTTTCGTTTTTGTCAACATAAAAATGCAAATTTAATTTTTTTATTGAACTCTACCTGTTTTATTCATATCACAAATAGAAATGAGAAAGAAGGTGCAGCGGGACTCGAGATGAAATAGATGATGTCATCAGATCAGTTTCCATGACTGTGATTGCTCTGTTGGCTAAGGTCCACCCAATACGAAACTGGAAATAGCTGCCCAGGGTTTTATCACATAATAATTCAAAAATCTACTTATTGCTGTGAATCCATTTCAATAACACACTAGGATGATCTTCCGCAAGCAAACAGAAAACAAGGCGGGTGAGAAGCTCCATTAGGGAATCTCCTGTTTTCTCCTGTGCCTGCTCTCTACACTTCTTGTTACTGTGATACTCTCTGAATCCCAGGATGAGACCATATGCATTTGGAGCTCAGTAATTACTTTTGCAAAACAAAAAGACTTATTTCAGATCATAGTTCATGTGCTTCACCTGGAAAAGGACCCCTGATTCAATGTTTACTGCATTTGGCATTGGTGTTCTATCAGGTGTATTTGGGTTCTGAAAATGTGCAGGCAGGATGTGAGTCCATGTCCTCTTGAAGAACAGTAGTGGGGTCAAGTGGGTAGCTATGTCAGTAGGATGTCAAATGGTCATGATTTGATGTTAGGGGGAGTGTATGCATAGGTGGGTTCCATGGCACACCTGAGGTCTCCTTCATTTTTGGGTAAGAAAAGGGGCTGATCCTCCCTGGTTAAGAGCTATGGGAGCTTTGCTGGGAAGGAGCTTGGTTTGGTTACAATAAAAATGTAATCACTTGCAGTGGGCAAGTAACATTTTTTCTTTTAAAGATGTGTCCTGATGTGAGGATAAAAGCATTTCATTGAAAAATCAAGGTTGAATAGATTCAAGGTATACAATATGGTAATGTGATTATGCATACATTGTGCACTGATCACCACAATACAATTGACTAACTCATCCATCACTACCCCAGCCCTTATTCCATGTATAATGGAAAGCTGGTGCACGCTGACCAGCATCTCAGCAACACCTCCCCTCCCACCCCCTGGGCAGCAGCCTTGCACTCTCTGCTTCCCTGAGTTTGAGTTTTTTAGATTCCATGTGTGAGAGAGATCATAAGAGTATGTCTCTGTGTCTGGCTTACCTCACTGAGCAGCATCCTTCAGGCTGGTTCACTGTGTCACAAGTTCCCTTCTTTATTAAGAAGAATTTTCTTTTCTTAAGGCTGGATAATATTGTATGTATGCATGTGTGCATGTGTGTGTATGCATATCAAACTTTCTTTACCCATTCACCTCCTGTGGACAATTAGTTTCATTCTGTGTCTTAGTTATTGTGAGCAGTGCTGCAGTGAAGGTGCTGTGTCTATTGTGACAGTGCTGCAGGGAAGGTGCCGTGTCTACTGTAATCAGTGCTGCAGTGAAGGTGCCGTGTCTACTGTGAGCAGTGTTGCAGGGAAGGTGCCATGTTTATTATGATCGGTGCTGCAGTGAAGGTGCTGTGTCTACTGTGATCAGTGCTGCAGTGAAGGTGCCATGTCTATTGTGATCAGTGCTGCAGTGAAGGTGCCGTGTCTACTGTGAACAGTGCTACAGTGAAGGTGCCGTGTCTACTGTGAGCAGTGCTGCAGGGCAGGTGCCGTGTCTACTGTGATCAGTGCTGCAGGGAAGGTGCCGTGTCTACTGTGATCAGTGCTGCAGTGAAGGTGCCATGTCTACTGTGAGCAGTGCTGCAGGGAAGGTGCCATGTCTACTGTGAGCAGTGCTGCAGTGAAGGTGCCGTGTCTACTGTGAGCAGTGCTGCAGTGAAGGTGCCGTGTCTACTGTGATCAGTGCTGCAGGGAAGGTGCCATGTCTACTGTAATCAGTGCTGCAGTGAAGGTGCCGTGTCTACTGTGAGCAGTGCTGCAGGGAAGGTGCCGTGTCTACTGTGATCAGTGCTGCAGGGAAGGTGCCGTGTCTACTGTGATCAGTGCTGCAGGGAAGGTGCCGTGTCTACTGTGAGCAGTGCTGCAGGGAAGGTGCCATGTCTATTGTGATCAGTGCTGCAGGGAAGGTGCCGTGTCTATTGTGAGCAGTTCTGCAGGGATGGTGCTCTGTCTATTGTGATCAGTTCTGCAGGGAAGTTGCCGTGTCTGTTGTGATCGGTGCTGGAAGGTGCCATGTCTATTGTGAGCAGTGCTACAGTGAAGGTGCCGTGTCTATTGTGAACGGTGCTACAGGAAAGTTGTCGTGTCTATTGTGATCAGTTCTTCAGGGAAGGTGCTGTGTCTATTGTGAGCAGTACTGCAGTGAAGGTGCTGTGTCTATTGTGATCAGTGCTGCAGGGAGGGTGCTGTATCTGTTGTGATCAGTGCTGCAGGGAAGGTGCCGTGTCTATCATGATCGGTGCTGGAAGGTGCCATGTCTACTGTGAGCAGTGCTGGAAGGTACCGTGTCTATTGTGATCAGTCCTGGAAGGTGCCGTGTCTATTGTGAGCAGTGCTGCAGGGAAGGTGCCATGTCTACTGTGATCAGTGCTGCAGGGATGGTGCCGTGTCTATTGTGAGCAGTGCTGGAAGGTGCCGGGTCTATTGTGATCAGTGCTGGAAGGTGCCGTGTCTATTGTGATCAGTGCTGGAAGGTGCCGTGTCTATTGTGAGCAGTGCTGGAAGGTGCCGTGTCTATTGTGATCAGTGCTGGAAGGTGCCGTGTCTATTGTGAGCAGTGCTGCAGTGAAGGTGCCATGTCTATTGTGAATGGTGCTGCAGGAAAGGTGCCATGTCTATCGTGAGCAGTGCTTCAGGGATGGTGCCGTGTCTATTGTGAGCAGTGCTGCAGTGAAGGTGCCGTGTCTATTGTGATCAGTGCTGCAGGGAGGGTGCTGTATCGTTGTGATCAGTGCTGCAGGGAAGATGCTGTGTCTATTGTGTTCAGTGCTGAAAGGTGCCGTGTCTATTGTGATCAGTGCTGGAAGGTGCCGTGTCTATTGTGAGCAGTGCTGCAGGAAAGGTGCCATGTCTATCGTGATCAGTGCTGCAGGGAAGGTGCTGTGTCTATCGTGAGCAGTGCTGCAGAGATGGTGCCGTGTCTGTTGTGAGCAGCGTTGCAGTGAATGTGCTGTGTGTTTTGTGAGCAGTGCTGCATTGAACGTGCTGTGTGTTTTTCAAGCAGTGCTGCAGGGAACTCGTCGTGGTGCTGTGAAAGTGTGGCAGTGAATATAGAAATGCAGGTGTCTCTTTGACATACTGATTTCATTTCCTTTGGCCATAAACCCAGGGATGTTTTTTCTGGATCCTTCAGTGGTTCTGTGTTTTGTTTTTTGAGGAGTTACTGTCCCGTTTGTCTCTGAGGCTAAATACCTTCACAGTGTCCAAGGATTCTTTGTCAGTGTTAGGGGTGGGTGGCTGACTTAGGAAGCAAAGTCACCTTAGTTTGCAAAACAGAGCTCCTCCCAGGAAAGAGAAGATAGGGACCTTAAATCCTTCTTTGTCAAGGTCATACCCATCCTGATGATACAGATGGATTTACAGAAAAGCAAAGTATTCTGCAAGCATAAGAGAAATCATCACAACAGTAACCAAAAGGTTAAAAAGTCTGTGTAATATATGAAATATAATGTCCTTGTCAATAGAAGTTCTGCATGAATTTCAAAACAGACTAAACCCCTGACTTCAGCGTTTTGATTAAAAAATGACTACCTCATCAACAAAGTATAAATTTAATCCCAAACTGTTTAATTGGAGCATTATGATAATACCTAGTTTTAAACATATCAGTAAAAATGCAAATTCATTTTGGTTATGTTGAATTGGGGAATGTGCTCTGATTTTAAACTAATGTATCGAAAGATTACTTAAGGAAGTTTATGTAGCTGTATCTAAAAGTGTGATTTTTAATGGCATGCTGAGTGAAGACAGCAGCCATCTAGAATTTAAAATTATCTGCACACCCTTGATTTTTACCATGTGCTACAAAACTTCTATTCTTTACAAGGTATTGTTTCCATTGTGCTAGTGACATTGAGGTTGGCTGGACTGATTTGAAACACACAGATAAAAGGAAGCGGTAAACTTCCTCTCGGGCCTTCCCGCCCACACTGGGCATTTTCCTTGTTTTGTTGGTTTCTCCCAGGTTATATGGCACAAACTCAGCAGGAGCGGCTGTGGTCCCTTCACCTTTTTTTTTTTTAAGATGCAGTCTTGCTCTGTTGCCCAGGCTGGAATGAAATGGCACAGTCTCGGTGCACGGCAACCTCCACCTACTGGGTTCAAGTGATTCTCCTGCCTCAGCCTCTTGTGTAGCCTGACTAAATTTTTGTATTTTTAGTAGAGATGGGGTTTCACTATGTTGGCCAGGCTGGTCTTGAACTTCTGACCTCATGATCCACCTGCCTTGGCCTTCCAAAGTTCTGGGATTATAGGTGTAAGCCACCACACCCAGCCCAAATTTGTTTTCTTATAGATACTGTAGCCATGCATATACATCTAGTTAACTCTTATGTATATAAATCTATGTGTATGTGTATATATATGAATTTATTACTGAATAAACATATTTTGTTGTTCAAAATGCCTTAAGTATAAAAATGTAAAAATTTAAACATATATACTCCATGTACATAAAGATATGAGCACATATAAGCAGAAATGTAATTTTTTTGTCCCCCCAAAGAGCCACAGTATCTGTATTTTCCAAAAATTAATTTTTTTCATTAACAATATTTGTGGCTAGCTATCCTGATAAATATAGAATTCTCCTTGGTTATTTTCTGTTGCTCTTAGTGCATTCCATGTTACCAACGTAAGACAATCTATCTAATGGGTACCCTGCTAGTCAGATTTTTTTTACCTTTTCACATAGACACTGAATGTGCATATTAGCAATTTAAGCATGAGAGAGGGAACTTGAAGGGCGAGTGAAGTCTCTTTCACTTTCCCCTGCCCTGTGCACCCCAGGCACAGTTCATCCCTTCTCTCCATAATTTCAGAGCTTCTCCTAGCTTCTTTTAAAACTCTCAATAATTGAGTGAGATGCCTGCCCATTGCTGTATCAACTTCTGTCGTGATGCGTTGACCACAGGCTGTCAAAGGTGCTGAATTTCGAGCATTTGGTGCAATCCCAGTGCTCTTCCTTCCCCCAGGAGCTCTTTGCTGGCCCTGTGCTGATGTGCACAGGTCACCGCTTCCAGCGGGATTCACTTCTGTAGCTGCACCCAAGTAGTCCACACTTTTATGTGTAGAAGGATTATCTACAGGAATAAACACTACCTATAATAGTTGGAATGTTATTTTTAACTTTTTCTTAAATAATTTATTTATAATATAATAGTATCCAGGGAAAAGTAAAGAAGTCTATTAAGTCATGTTATCTCATTATTAATTCTTTTATATGTTACGCTATTCTTTTTCTAATCTCTTTTTGACAGAAACAGGGTGACAGTGTGTCTGATACTTTGCAATTGTTTTACATAGCAACCGATGACACAAGCCTACCGCATCCATACCGACTGGTTCATTTCACTTTCCCACAAAGTTTAAATGAAATTTGCTTCATCCCATCATTTACTGGTTGGTTAACTTTTCACTTGCTGGCGTGGTTTGTTCATTGTCACTATAAAAAATGCTTCTACGAACATCCTTAATACATTGATATTTTGTTTCTTCTGAATAGGTTTAATAAAGTTGGAATAAAATTAACATTAGTAATGATTTCCAGATTTTTTTCTAAATATAAATTGTGACAATACACACTCCCAGGATATATTAAAGGATCACTTCAATGCTTGTCAAGCTAACCCGTTAAAACTGCATATTACTGTTATATTATTTTGCATTCCCTGAATACTAATAAGCTTGAGAAAACCTTATAATGTTTTTAGACATTCATATTTATTTTTCTATAAGTAACAATTTTATATTTGTCCAATTTTTATTGTTTTTTCTTAAAAATATTGTCAGTATACAGAGGCTTTTTGTTAAGGTAAACTTTGTCTTGCATATTATTCTAAATATTTTTCTATGCTGTCAATTTTATTTTGACTTTGTTTACATGTACAATACATTTACAAACTCTTTTTTTGAGACAGTCTTGCTGTGTTTCCCAGTCTCTGTTGCCTTGCCCCACAGCACTGGGATTAGAGGTGTGAGCCACCCGGTGGGGCCCAAACATTTTACATATCTTAATAGATTTGTTATTTTGTAGTTGTATAACTACATGTTTAATAAATATTTATGTAGGCTGAGGGTGGTGACTCCTGCCTGTAAATCCCAGTGCTTTGGGAGGCCAAGGCAGGAGGATCACCTGAGGCCAGGAGTTTAGAGCAGCCTGGGCAATACAGTAAGACCTCATCTCTACTAAAAATAAACATAGTCATGTATGGTGGGCATGCCTGTAGTCCCAGCTACTCAGGATGCTGAGGTGCAAAGATGGTTTGAGCTCAGGATTTGGAGGTTGCAGTGAGCTGAGATTGCACCACTGCATGTCAGCCTGGGCAGCAAATGAGACCTGTCTCAATAAAAATGAAAATGTATGTATCTAAATGTTTTTCTCATTTGGACATTTTCATCCTAAGAAATATTCCTTGAAGTATAATGTACCTCTATATATTCTTCTAGAAGTTATTTCTATTTATGCTCAAGGGTCCTGACTTTGTTTCTCGCAGAAGAAGGCTGGCCACTGGTGCCATATTTACTACATTAGTAATTTGTGTTATTGTCATATGTAAGCATTGCGTATGTGCCTAGATCTTATTCTTGATAAGTTTCTTAATTTTATTTAGCTCCATAAATTGATTTTTTCCTGAATAAATACGAAGCCACTTAAAGCACAACTTTATACAACTCTTTAATATTTTGCCATTTTCAGCACCACCAAGTATCATAACATTTTCCAGGGTATGCATCCATATTAATTCTTTAATTTAAAATTTAAATCATTTTGTGAAGCTCAAAAATATTTCTATTAACATTCTATTTAAAATACATTATATTTACATAATAACTAGGGAAGCATCTGAATTTTTACTATCTTCCAGTTCAGTAAAAGTCTATCATTACCCACTCATTCAGATCTTCATTTCCATTGATCACGAAAAGTGTCACCATTTCCTCGGTGTGTTTGTCCCTTTCTTGTGAGGTCAGTTCCTAGGTATTATGAAGTTTCTGGTTTTTGACCATTTTTGTTATTTCCATATCCTGTTTTTAATGATACATTGATGGTACACTCAATATTTAACAATACATAACAATGGATATGTCACGTGTTGTGTGCCTGGCCACACCTTTGATCGCTAAAACAGCTTTCTTTAGTTATTTTATGTGGGTGTTCCCAAGTGTGCATCCTGGTCATCCACACAAAAAGGCGGTTGCTTACATTATTTTTCAAAGAGTTATAATCATTCCAAATTCTCTAATTTTGTAAGGTATATTTTAAAATAAAATTGAACAACATTGATCAAAGAATTGTTTTGGTCTGTCACCCAGGCTGGAGTGCAGTGGAGCAATCTCAGCTCACTGCAGCCCGGACTTCCCAGGCTCAAGCAATCTTCCTGCCTCAGCCTCCTGAGTATCTGAGGGACTACAGGTATGGGCTGCCATGCTCAGCTAACTTATTAATTTATTTTTACAGAGATGGGGTCTGGCTATGTTACCTAGGCTGGTCTCAAACCCCTGGCCTCAAGTGATCCTTCCTTCTCAGTCTCAGGAAAGGTATTTCTTACAAACTGGCCATGAAACATGGTGAAGGGACCTGTGGAAGCTGCATTTTTCTCTAAGAAGAGGTGGAGACCCCTTGTTCCTGATCTTAGAGGACCTTGCTTTAGGGTTTTCATAGATGCTGTGTATCAGGCTGAGGAAATTCCCTTCTATTCATAGATTGCTGTGAGTTTTAATCATGAATGAGAGCTAAATCTGTTAAATACTTCCTCAGCTGTGTGATGAGAGAGGTCACAGCACCTGCCCCCTGCCCCAGGTGGTCATGGGGACCATAATATACATATGCATATACATCAATACATTCTGCAATATAGGTAGACAGATATATTAATATATAAATACCAATACGTTCTCTGGTGATGGTAATTACTGCTTATTAATAAATACCCTCATGGTGTCATAATCAATTTACTAAATATCACATGGATGTGTTTCATTGATTTACTTTATTATTTAAACAATTTTAATCGAAAGTGTTCCCAAGTGTCTTAATCTTTCTGGAGCACAGAATTATAACTTTGCTGACAGAGTCCATGGAGCCTTCCTCACCCGTATGCATCACACTTCAGTCAGAGGGCTGCAGTTCACAGACACAGAGGAAAGCTGCGGGCATCTGAGAGGCAATCACACATCCAGGGAGCCATCCTGGATTTGTTGGCCACAATATCTGAGACTTGTCAAAAGTTAATTTAGTGTTAAAATAAAAACTACTCAAGTAAAATTAATTGAAAAAAATGAGAGGTAGTATGTTGTTCAGTTTTCAATAAAGCATTTCTGTTGATAAAACCCACTTAAAGGGACAGTCAGAAAACAAACAGCAAAACAAAAACTCCCAAATAATCACATTGTGAAGGTTTAAGCAGCTATAAAAAGGGCATAATTTCCAGTGAAAAATAATAAACTATGCAAAAGAAGCAGAAATTAAGAAAGAATATATGAGTTTTAAGCTAAGTATACTGATATTATAGATAACAATATACTTCTTTAAAAATGTTTAGTATCTATTAATAGTTCTTTATGTAAATGAATATTTTAAACTAAAATATAGCTAATAGAATATATTTAAAACATATATATCTTATAATACTATAAAATACATATGTTGAAACTAAAACACATGGGTAAATTTCATTAGAAATTAAAATTTTCATGTAAAAAATAGGAATGTTACATTAATAATTTAAGGCAAAACTTTATACTCCCACATGTGATTTGAAAATATAAGTGGAAATTCACGATAAACTCTTTCTTAGGAACAAAATAAAACAAAACTATGACAAACATAAGCAATTTCCTTCAAATACCAAAAAGCCTAAAAACAATGACGAATCCAATATCAAAGAGTGTCACCAGCAGATTTTTATCTGTAAATATCCTTTTTCTTCTAAATGAACCAGAGAAACCTGGAAACATAGTGGGATTCAGTTTACAGCCTGAAACATAAAAAATATTTCCAGACCATCTTGTCATAGAGAAATCAAGAAAACAATTTAAAAATGCTCACCAAATTCCTCATGGGACGCAGACAGGGCAGGGTTCCAATGACCAAAGAGAGGACTTTCAGCGTTAAATCCATCAATAGATTTTAGTTCCAGAAATGGAGGGTAGATGTACTTTCGTCCTATTACTCTCACTAAATACGTGTGTGTGTGTGTGTGTGTGTGTGTGTGTGTGTGTGTGTATGTGCATGTCCATGACATAGCATGAAAGAAACATTTGAAGACTCTGATAAAACAAGGAAGGAGGCAGAAGACCAGCTGGGACCTCAGGACCTAGCAGTTACACCATGGTGAATTCCTTGGTTTTTCTTTTGCCTCAGAGGTCTGAGAGCATGCAGGCTCTCCCCCAGCTTCTGGTGCGGGGATAAGAACTGGACTGCACACTGGTAACCCTGTCAATTGCTCATTAAATCAGCTTGCTATTAAATCAACACACCTGGCTGGTTCAGTGACAATCACAGCCTACTTTTTCATGTTTCTTCTTGAACTGCCCTTAGTAAAAATGAAGTCTCAATCTTCATCACTCTTTGCGGACAGTTGCCAGGATAGAGGAGGATTTTCCCTTGCACAATGTGCTGTGATGTGATGGTGACGTGGAAATCATGCCCTACATTTATATTTCTCTGTAAATCTCCACCCCTTGCCATGGTTAGTCAATGATAAATGAAATTCCATCTTTAATAAGTATTGCTATTTGCAGGTAGTAATGCCTGATTGAATAAACAAATAACACTGTATTGCAATATGTGAAGCTATATTTGAACTTTAGCCTGTATTTACTTTTAAGATGACCTCTTCTGTGCAAGTAAGAGCTAAGAAGAGTTGCAACTGATGGGGAAAACAGATTCAGTGAAGTTTTGCTGTTGTAATGACAATCTCCTATCCTAGTGGTTTGAGCACTGAAAGAGCAAAGGCTCATTTACCCCGTGCCTTAGGTACATCTGGGTTCATGTGCCTGGAAGGAGAGGAAAACCTCAGATCTTGTTGAGGGGTGGTGACATCAGTGACAGGGAGCAGGAGCAGTGAGTCCCAGGAAGTGCAGGCACTGGATGCCTTTCTAGTATGGAGGGGTCAGGGTAGCTGGAGGTTTAGAGAGTGGACCCTGTCTGTGGAATCCTAATTAGGGAATAGGAGGCAGGCTGGTGGGATGAAGAGAAAGCAAAACCAGAAAGCAGATAAAATATAAGTCTGCCTCTCTGCATGGTTCAGGTCACATAAACCTCCTGTGCAAATAACTCAGAATTTTCCAGTGCCCAGATATCACCAGGAATCCCCAGACACCTGCAAGCTAGCTCATAGCAACCTTGGTGTTATCAGCACAAAGCACAAGCACCATCCTATAAAATCCCCGGCAAGCCTGCAGTCAGCTCCTTTCTGCTAGCCTCCCCATTGCTCCCTTGCAATGTATTTTATACTTGCTCTAATTTATTAGATGTATCCGCCTTTATTTGCCTACAACTGTCTTCGTAATTTCTCCTTACCTCCACGCCACCAGCCCCAGATAATTGCCACTCACCTGTAACACTGTCCTCTGAGCAGAGTTGGGGGAAGCATGTGACCAAATGGATGCAGAGGGCTGTACGCGTGGTGCCCGTGCAATGAGAGAGGACTGCAAAGCTCCTGGATCCTGGTCCAGGCTTGCCCTGACGAAGGTCCTCTGGGCTTCCTGGGATGAGTCCTGCAAAGGTGGCTGCTGCAATGGCTGGGAGTGGGCCAGCATGTGAGCCCCAAAGCTGACTCCCTGAATCTGTGATTCCCTCTCAGGCACCCACAGCCATCTGTCCCTGGGCATCGCCCACTTCTTTGTGCGGCTTTCTTCAGTTATGCAATGGTGATGGTCACAGCACCTGCCCAGGTGGTTGTGGGGACCAAGTGCTGCTATGCACTGACAATATTTGGAAAACACGTGGCAATTGTGTTTAACGTGTTAGGGGTGATTTGCCCGCTTTCAGTCTCCAGGCCCTCCAGAATAATGCTTAGGACAATGAGTGCTCATTGAAGAAGAAGTAGGAAATGTCTGGTCAAAGTCAGTAGGTTCCGGCAGCCACTGTGCCCTTGAGGTAGGAGAGAGGACTTGACTCCAGGGGTGGGGCTTGAACACCAGACCAGATTGAGGACTGGCTAAAACAGGGCCAGGAGGAAGCAGCTTTCAATCAGACATGCCCGCCAGCATGCCATGTCAATTCCCGTTGCCATGGCAACACCGGAAGTTACTACCCCTTTCCAGGGCAACGACCCAATGATTACTCCCCCTTCCCTAGAAATGTCTGCATAGCCAGCCTCTTCATCTGCATGCAATCAAAAGTGGGATTAACGTGACAGCAGACCTGCCCTGAGCTGCTGTTCTTGGCTTCCGGGATAGCCCTGCTCTGCAGGGGTCGTCCTGAGGCTGTGATGCTGCTGAGTCCATAAAGCTGCTTCCTTCCACCTCCAGGCTGCCCGTGAATTCTTTCCTGGGCAAAGCCAGGAACTTTCCAGGCTAAGCCCAGCATCATCCTCACAGTAAACCAACACCACAAAAAGTGCAACAAATAGAAAACAGACACCAAACACAGAGTGGATGCACTGTCTTTCTCTCTGTCTGTCTGTGTCTCCCTAGGCCTCTGTCTCTCATTGCATCTCTGTCTATATACCCCTGTGTCTCTCTGTTTGTCTCTATCTCTCTATGTCTCTCCAACTCTCTCTGTTTCTCTCTCTGTCTCTGTTTGTGTTACGTCATCCACCCAATGACCTGGACTCCCTGAGACGACCTTCTTCCAACCACCACAACCAAGCCGAGGACATTCTGTTCCCATCGCTCTCCTTGTTTGTTTTGTTCATTCAGAATATAACAAACACAAGCAAAGAATTGGTGGGCCTTCCCTGCCTGCCTGTCTGCTGGGCTCGTCAAGTGGTGAAAGCAGAGGACTCACTGTCCCTTGTCTTCCCCCCGGAAGGCTCCCCTTGCTCTGCTCCTGTGAGCTCCAGGCTGTAAAGAGACACCCCAGGCCTTTCCCCATGACCCTTTCTCCACATAGCCCCAGGAGCACGACCCTATACAGCTTCCCTGGACCCAGCCCCACATGGAAGCTGGCTTCCCCCTGCGGCTTCTCATTGTGGCTGACTCCCTGGCCCCACGGGAGGGAGTACACCTGGTTGAGTTTCTACCCAAAGCCGTGAGAGTCCAAGCCTGTTCGCCTCCCACCATCGTAGATCGAGAGGGCCCTGTAGGAACCTGCCTGCTTCAGCACCTTCCCAGCTTTCTGCTGAGGGCAGGAGGTTTCTGCTTTACAGAGATCAGTTCTGTTTTCTTAGGGAGCCTCAGGGAAATCTCTAGAATCTCTGAAACTCGCTCCATATTTATTCTGTTGACAAATATGCTCTAATTACAATAGCTTTGGGCCGGGCTTTTCGGATTCCCAGAAGGTATTTCCTGAAAAAGATGTTTTCTTCTTTGGAGGTGGAAGTGCTGTTAGACACTCACAGGGCCCCAGAGTCAGGTGAATGACATTGGTGCTGTTAGATGCTCACAGGGCCCCAGAGTCAGGCGAATGACACTGGTGCTGTTAGATGCTCACAGGGCCCCGGAGAGTCAGGTTAACGACACTGGTGCTATTAGATGCTCACAGGGCCCCGGAGAGCCAGGTGAATGACACTGGTGCTGTTAGATGCTCACAGGGCCCTGGAGAGTCAGGTGAGTGACATTGATGCTGTTAGATGCTCACAGGGCCCCAGAGTCAGGTGAATGACACTGGTGCTGTTAGATGCTCACAGGGCCCTGGAGAGTCAGGTGAATGACATTTAAGTCCAATCACAAAACACGCCTTCTGCCTTTCTACACTTCGAAATTCACAGAGAAATTAAACATTTGAATTACTCTCTACCTGATTTATTTCTAATTCCATGCTATGGACTGGCATGTGTGTGAACCAAACTCTTTGCTTTAGAGTGCTCATTTGGTGAGACAGGTTTCTTCAATCTTTAGGTAAGAAATTACTCTCAGAGGAAAGTGGTAACAAAATAGAATGATAAAGACAATGCCGAGATCTTTTGCCATTTTATTTTTGTTTTCATTATTGCCGGGAGGGTGAACTTCTTGGAACAAGCACCCTAGAGTTACCAAATCATTCCTCACCCCCACTTCTGTGGGGAAGCCTGGAGAATTAATCAACATAGATGTTGGTTGGCAGAGTGCATGGGCTCGCACATTATCCACGGCTGACTCCCCAGAATATCACCAATATAACCTGCCCCTGAATGTAATGTCAGCACATTCACCCTTTGCTAAGACAAAGCTGAATGGCTTGCTTCCTGCGGTAGGGAAGAGCCCTGCCCAGCTTCAGGGGTGTCTGACACTTGTAGTTTTGTGGCCTGGTTTACATGCGTCTTTCAACACAGGGGCACCCAGTAGAGAGGGGCCTGGCTTGGATTTGGAGTAAGTATTGTGATATAATCGTTAGGAAGGGTGGACACAGGATGTCATGGCTGGACTGTGTCCCCCCTAAAATTTATATGTTGAAGTCCTAAACTCCAGAACCTCAGAATGTAACTGTATTTGGAGGCAGAGTATTTAAAGAGGTACTCAGGTTAAAATGAGGTTGCTAGGGTGACTCTGACCCAATCTGACTGGTGTCTTAATAAGGAGAGGATATCAGGACCCAGATACTCATAGAGGGTCCCCATGTGAGGGCATCACCTGGGAAGGGATGCCCAGTGAGAGACACGGAGAGAAGGCTCAGGAAGAGATGCCCAGTGAGAGCCAGGGAGAGAGGCCTAAGGAAGAGAATCCCACTGAGAGCCAGGGAGAGAAGGCTTGGGAGGATACGCCCAGTGAGAGCCAGGGAAAGAAGGCCTCAGGAGGAGACGCCCAGTGAGAGCTAGGGAGAGAGGCCTCAGGAGGAACCAGCCAGGTGCACCTTGGCCTTGGGATTCTAGCACCCAGGGCTGAGAAAATAAGTGTCTGTGGTTTTAGCTGCTCAGCTTGCGGTGCTTTAAGGCAGCCTTCAGATACAAACCCAATGGCATTCCAGGAGTTTCCCAGAATTGACGATACAGTGATATGCAGCTTTCCTCTGCCTGAGAACATGCTCCTGGAAAAGTGAGCATGTGCTGGTCGAACGTAGGTGTGAGAGGTTCCCACCATTCCAGTTCTGTAGGAAATGCTGCCTCAGTTCCATCCAGATCACTTCACTTCTGTATGGCAGTCCCCGGGAAACTTACTGGAAGGAAAACCGGGTAAAGGAAGAGAAGGAGAATGTCTGTTATTTCCTGAGAAGCAACACCATCAGGTCCAGGCACCCTGGCATGGGTGTCAGCAGATGCATGGGCTCAGCTGAGATTGGGGCAAGCCCAGAGGCGTGTCCCTACAAGTGGTTCACATGGAAAGGGACTCAGGCTTCCTAGGCCGGCTTCTTGGTGTCTCAGAAATCCCGGCCATCCTGGAGAGGGCCGGGGGACTGTCCCAACTGTCATCTCCAATGCTGATTCCTGCCTTGGAGAAGAGCCGCAGAGCTCCACCTGCCCCTGGGCCTTCTGTTCAAGTCAGTTTAACTCGAACCACCCTATGCAAGATGGAGGTGCGGGCCCCAGAGACTCCTCCCACGTATGGTGCTGGGGAGACCCCATCTTGCCCGAGTGCTCATTGCCTTGGTGGAGACTGTGCAGCCTCTAATTTTAACAGAAGCACCAAAATGGCTGTTGAAAATCGCCAAGCATATCCCTTCATTCATATAGACGATGCCACTGCCTGGTCAGGGGCTAAGCCCAGGCTAGCACCAAACTCCCATTCCCATTCAATTCCACATGACTCAGGTGGTGATGGAGCCCAGGCTGGCATCAAACTCCCATTCCCATTCAATTCTGTGTGACTCAGGTGGCGAGTGATAGTTTAAGGAAAATGCCGACTTTCACTGTCGTCATAAGGGAAATAAATTCCAAAACTCCCATCACAGGGACTAGTGGGTCATGGTGAGCTGCAATGAAACAGGGCAGGTGGCCCCAGCAAGGCAAGCATGAGCCATGATGTCTGCATGGAATCACATGTTAAAAACGAGTGTTGAGCTCAGGCTCTGTGACACAGAGAATGATGTAACTTGTACTCGGGGTGTGGGGGGAGGTCTCAGAATTCAGAGGCCGCCTTTCCTGGAGGATGAAGAGAGGATGGGCCAAGCACAGTGTGATGAAACCACTGAAAAAATGGCAAATGGAAAAGTCCTCCTTAATCAAGAAAACCACAGAGGCTGCCACAGAGGGTAATTCTAGCCTTTGCTTCTCCAGCCTCATTCCACAATGTGCATTTTTTTGGGTAAATAATTAGAAATTAACATGATATTTAATATTTTTATTTGTTTTGTTTTGATTTGAAACAAAGCAACCATAAAATGCAGGTGGTGCAAATTAGAACACTGAAGTGAAGCTCTAAAACTTGCTTTTTTCCATCACTGGCCCGAGGCTGATATTGCAGGAATAAGTGACTAAGAACTTTTGAAGAGGTGGCCACCCGGGGATATAAAGTTTCAAATGGAATCATTTAAGCTGTAATGACATTTTAGATATGAGACAATAGAAATCAAAGAATTTTTGGTCACCCATGAAATCACCTCTTCCAACTATAATCATTAAATCCTCCACCTGGCATGAGGGCGGCATTTGATGAGACATCTCAGGCAATGCTTGTGTGAATTAGCCCACTTTTGGGTCCATAGGCAAGCCAGGCGTTTCCAGAATAAAAATCTCCAGTACCTCACTAACAGAAAACACAGCTTTCTCCATGAGCACACCAGATTATGGAACTCGACGTAATATTGACTGTAAGAATTTCATCTAGGCTGGGTGCGGTGGCTCATGCCTATAATCCCAGCACTTTGGGAGGCTGAGGCAGGTGGATCACGGGGTCAAGAGATCGAGACCATTCTGGTCAACAAGGTGAAATCCCGTCTCTACTACAAAATACAAAAATTAGCTGGGCATGGTGGTGCGCACCTGTAGTCCCAGCTACTCAGGAGGCTGAGGCAGGAGAATTGCTTGAATCCAGAAGGCGGAGGTTGCGGTGAGCCGAGATCATGCCATTGCACTCCAGTCTGGGTAACAACAGCGAAACTCTGTCTCAAAAAAAAAAAAAAAAAAAAGAATTTCATCTAAAGACTAAGCTTTGAGATTCAATTGTGTGTGTCCCTGAATATCTTAAATGAAAACACCACTCATGTTGTGAACTCCATGTGACAGAGCCACTATTTAAACTGCCGTGGATTATTGGAACAGCAACATGAACCCAGCATGTGCAATGTTAAAAAGTCTTCAGTCTTTGACAAAATTAAATATGCTTGCTGCCTAATAAAGAGTTAATGAAATTTGAATGCATTTTTATTTAATAACTCAGAAGATAAAACTTTCTATAAGCATCAGCCTCATAAATATATGTCCCATAGAAGAGTCTATAGAATTGTCTGGTTTTCGTTAGAGAGTTATTTAAAAACAACAATAGGGGCTGCTCTTGACTCTCAGCAGAGCAAGATGATCTTTAACTGAAAACAAGACAAAAATTCTCAAGTCAGGGATATTGTGATTTAAAACAGCGGTTTGTGTGATTGTTTGAGAGCACGCCTACCAGTCTCCGTTAACCTGTCCAGGCCGCCAGAGAAGCTCCCCTCTAGGCGGCTGTGCTGCTTCCCGGCTGCGGGAAGCTTACCGGCCATGTCCCCAGGGCTCGCTCCCACTGCCACGCACGGATTCTGCAGGCCAAGAGGCACAGCCCATGACGAAGGGTATGTCAGGAACACACGCGTGAACACACACTGGATCGGTGAGAAGACCTGAAGGGTTCGGGACCTGATGTATATAAAATGCAGGCTGCCGCCTGGCTGGGTCCTTCTTCTGACTGGTCTGCGTGTACTGAAGCCAGTGTTTGCCGCACAGCCTCTCAGCCACAGCGCCTGTGGTCAGGTGCAGGTGCTTACTCCATCTCCCCAGAGAGCTCCATCTCCCGCCCCTTCACCCATAGGCCCGCAAAACCACTGCCCTGCTCCCCAGCACGGTAGCGCTGCCTTCCCCTAGATGTGTG
Organism: Callithrix jacchus; assembly: GCF_049354715.1. Lineage (NCBI taxonomy): Eukaryota > Metazoa > Chordata > Mammalia > Primates > Cebidae > Callithrix > Callithrix jacchus. The sequence goes on along the minus strand of NC_133514.1, from coordinate 31,164,795 downwards.
GTGAGATCCTTCGCCTGTGCCCACTGAAACTGGCTTCCTTCCCTGGGCGAGTGTCCTGGGAGAGCTGCTGCATTCTGGGCCATCTTTCCTCAATGGCTGGAGCCTCCTGTGTAGAAGCGTCACGTATACCTACAGTATAGTTAAACAATAGATAATTATTGAGATGCAGCTGCAGGAGTGTGGGAATGGACACTTTGTTCTTGTCCAGTTATTGGTAATGAAGAATAGGCCTAAATTACATGCGCGCATTTAAGTTTACTCTTGGAGGGAATTCCAGGAGTGGGGTTGCTGGATGACGTGATAAGGATGTGGTTAACTTAATAAGAAATCCCGGAACACTTTCCAGCATGGCGGGACCCCTCCTGTTCCCACTGCAGCTTAGGAGGGTCCCAGTTCTTCTGTGTCATCACTAGAACTTGGGTTGGCCATTGGTTTCTGTCTGTTTTTAGCCATTCTAATGGATTTGCAGAGGGACTGCTGATTAGCATTTCTCCAACATCTCTATGATGCTGAGTGTCTGTCCTGGGCAATCTGCCCTCCTGATGCCTTCTTTGATGAGGTCTCCATTCAAATATTCACCCTCTCTTTTATACTGGGGTTTTCACTTGTAGGCCAAAATAATAAAGAGCAGGTCTACACCATATCTACTTAAGAGTTGATCTGCTTCTGTTTAATAAGTTAGCCTTAGTTTAAGATTTATAGTTTATAGCACTTTGTACACTGTATTAGCTAAACAAAGAGTGCAGCTTGTACTTTGTAAAACAACGCTGGGTTGGTGAGAAACTTGTAAAGTGCTGATCATAGCCCTAGAATGTTTGGGCATTGAAGACAGGAACACCTGGTCCATTGCTCAACCTCCTGCTGCTTGAATCCCTCAGTAAGGGTCTTGTGGCCTGGAGGAGGGGGCCTGCTCACAGGTTTTCAAAGGGTCTCTGTCTCCCGCCTAGAGGAGGGGACCTGCCCACAGGCTTGTAAGGGGTCTTGCGGGAGGCCTCTGGGCTGGTTGACATGAGAGTGGCATTCTCTGGTCTCCCTCCTGTTCCATGGGTAACTGGGCTAAGGAGATAGTCTCTCCTTTGAGGTATGTCTTGTGGTCAGCCTTGCTGGCTCTTACCCATTCCCACACTCCTGCAGCTGCACCTCAATAATGATCTATTGTTTAACTATACAATGTTTAGTTTTTTTAGAATAACCACATACCCACTACTAAACGTAGATGATGCAAACTGTTCCATTGTGTGTACTTACTCATGACCACCCTACCTTGAGTGATATGATCAAACTATGTGTGTGTTGCAAGAAATATGTGTGGATCCTAGAACTCTGGGTCTTCATGGTCCTCATCTTGTGAAGAACCCCTGGGCCCATGCTCATGATTTTTATTTCTGTGTCTGTGTCTTTTTTTCCTTAATTCCCTCATTGCTGCTGGGACTTAGAACACCCACGGGTTGTGCTGTGGCTGGTTCGCAACATCACTTTCTGTAAACACTGGGGTTTTTATGTTGGGGTTTTTACTTCCATATAGTTAAGTTTTGATGGTTCTTCGTATATTCTGTGTGCCAGTACTTTGTGAGATGTGCGATCCAGAAATATGTTTTTCTAGACCGTAGTTTGTGTTTTCATTCTCTTTAAGTTTTTATATTGTTTTATAGAGTTGCAATTTTAAATTTACTACTAAATTTAATTTGTAAATATTTTCTTTTATGAATCATGCTTTTGGTGTCAGGTCTAAAAACTCTTCACCTAACCCGAGGCCATGCAAATTTTCCCCTCTGTTTTTATCTAAAGGTTTTATAGTGTTAAGTTCTACATTTAGGCCTATGACAAATGTTGAGTAACATTTTATGTCAGCCGTGGCTATATCTTCTTTCATCTCGGACCGTATCGTGGGCATTTGCTACTCCCTGCGCCCTGTGTTCTTCCCGTCTTCTTGGTCCACTCTTCCTGTGAGTTTCAGGGAATGTCTTAGTACTGGCACTGTCCTGGTTCATTGGGTTGGGGGGAGGGCGGCAGGGCTTGCAGGCTGCTGTGAGGAGCTGGCTCCCTCTCTAAGTCAGGGGGGATTAGCAGAGGATTTAACCAGAGGAACCATGGGGTCCTGTGGGCTTGTCCACGTGGGAAAGTCGGGACTGTGATGTTGACCAGATGCTCTGTGAGTCGGGGAGGTGCTGATGGGGGTTTCCATGTAGCAGAGAGAGGTGTTTGGTTTTCTGGATGGGGCAGACTTGGGAGGGAACGAATTTGAGAAATGCCACCCATGAGAGGCCCAGGCAGAGCAGGTCTTGGGCTGCCCCACTATTAGCACCAAATGTGGATGTGTCAGTGGCCACGCCAGGAGAGAAGCCATCAACCATGGGTTTCTGGGTGGCCAAGGCCAAGTCTTGTTCAAGAGGTGTGTTCAGCTGAGCCAACCATGGCAGAAATACAAACGGGTGATCCTGTGGTTCCTCGGGTTAAATCCCCTGCTAATCCCACCTGACTCAGAGAGGGAGCCAAGTCCTAACAGCAGCCTCCAAGCCCTGCCTGACTCACACCCTCTCAGCTCTGATTCTCTGTGCCTGTCTACCCCTCACTGTCTCCTCTCCCACCAGAGAGGAGATCCTGAACGTTCATCCCAGTGGATTCAAACCCACCTTTGCCACACAGATAGTCTATAAAGAGTCCTTTTGAAAAAGAAAAAGGCAGGCTGTCATGGTGGCTCATGCCTGTAATCTCAGCCCTTTGGGAGGCTGAGGGAGGTGGATCACCTGAAGTCAAGAATTTGAGACCAGCCTGGCCAATACGGTGAAAACCTGTCTCTGGTAAACATACAAAAATTAACCGGCCATTGTGGCACATGCCTGTAATTCCAGGTACTCAGGAGGCTGAGGCAGGAGAATTGCTTAAACCCAGAAAGCAGAGGTTGCAGTTAGCTGAGATTGTGTCACTGCACTCCGACCTGGGCAACAGAGCAAGACTCCATTCAAGGGGAGAAAGAAGAAAGATGGCGGTTTAAGAGCAGCTCAGGATTGCAGCTCCCAGTGAAAGTGCAGAGGGTGAGTGGATGCCGCATTTCCAGATGGATCTTTATTGCCCACACACTAGGAGATTCCCAGGTTGGAGGAGCCCCACGGGTTGCCAGCGTGGCTATTTTGGCTGGTGCAGCTATTTTGCCGGTGTCCTGGCACGGCAGTTATCCATACAAAATACACTGGTCTGGTTGCCCTTTTAAGCTGGCGATTGGAGCTCTGGGAAGGCAGAGTTGCCCATTCATATGATTAAACAGCGGACAGAAACAGGGAGCCAGGCCAGGAGATTCCCAGGCAGTGCCATTGTTTCAGCTGGCGCAGTGGGTCGCCACACTGGAAATCACACAGATCCCAGCGCCTTTTCAGCAGGTGACTGGAACACCTGGGAGAGAGTCAACCATTCAATTAAAAAAAAAAAAAGGCTCTGAGGCAGGGATCCAGGTGATCAGGCTCAGTGGGTCCCACCCCCCCACAAAAAAACAAAAAAAAAACCCCAAAAACCCCCACAGCAATTGGAAACCCTGGGTTGAGAGTTTCACGGCAAGCACAGCTGAACCTGGGATGATTCAGCTCTGTGGGGGAGGGGCGCCCACCATTACCGAGGCACTCCACCCCTACAGAGGTAGTCCGCCATTGCTGAGGCAGCCCGCTGTTGCCAAGGCAACCCGCCACTACAGAGAGAGTCTGCCATTACAGAGGTGGGCCACCCATATAAGCAGGACTGCAGGGAAGTTCACACGGCAGTAGGGTGGAGCCCACAGCAGCTCAGCAAAGCCTCTGCAGGCAGACAGTGACTAGGCTGCCTCCTTGCTGGGCAGGGCAGCCCAGAAAAAAAGGCAGCAGCACAATGGAAACTCATAAATAAAGCCCTAACTCCCCAGGACAGAGCACCTGGGGGAATAAAAGGGGGTTTACGAGTTCTGCTGCAGCAGACTTAAATATACCTGCCCAGCAGCTCTGAACAACAGAGCTCACAGCTCAGCACTTGAGCTCCCATAAAGGACAGACTGTCTCCTCAAGCAGCTCCCTCAAGCAGACTGACCCCCATATATCCAAAGAGTCACCTCACAAAGGACTGATCAGACTGACATTTGGCAGGCATCATTCTGGGACAATGATAGCAGAAGAAGAAACTGGTAGCAACCCTTACTGTTCTGCAGCTGCTGCAAGCAGAGCCTGGAGTGGACCTCAGCAGTCCTACAGCAGGGTGCCAGACTGTTAGAAGGAAGAATAAGAAACAGAAATAACTTCATCATCAACTAGACATCCACTCAGAGACACAATCTGAAAATCAGCAACTACAAAAACGACAGGTGGATAAATCCACAAAGATGGGAAGAAACCAGCGCAAAAAGGAGGAAAATACCCGAAACCAGAACACCCCTCTTCCTACAAGGGATCGCAACTCCTCACCAGCAAGGGAACAAGGCTGGATGGAGAATGAGTGTGACGAAATGACAGAATGAGACTTCAGAAGGTAGGTAATGAGAAACTTCTGTGAGTTGAAAGAACATGTTCTAACCCAATGCAAAGAAACTATGAACCTTGAAAAAAGATTTGACGAAATGCTAATGAGAATGGACAACTTAGAGAGTAATATAAGTGAATTGATGGAGCTGAAAAACACAACATGAGAACTTCACAAAGCATGCACAAGTTTCAACAGCTGAATTGACCAAGCAGAAGAAAGGATATCAGAGATAGCGATCAACTCAACGAAATAAAATGAGAAGGCAAGATTAGAGAAAAAAGCATAAAAAGGAATGAACAAAGTTTCCAAGAAATATGGGACTATGTGAAAAGACCTAATCTATGTTTGATAGGCATACCTGAATGTGATGAAGAGAATGAATCCAAGCTGGAAAATACTCTTCAGGATATCATCCAGGAAAACTTCCCCAACCTAGCAAGGCAGGCCAATATTCAAGTCCAGGAAATACAGAGAACACCGCAAAGATATTCCTCGAGAAGAGCAACCCCAAGGCACATAATCGTCAGAATCACCAGGGTTGAAATGAAGGAGAAAATGCTAAGGGCAGCCAGAGAGAAAGGTCGGGTTACCTACAAAGGGAAGCCCATCAGACTCACAGCAAATCTCTCAGCAGAAACCCTACAAGACAGAAGAGAGTGGGGGCTGATATTCAACATCCTTAAAGAAAAGAACTTTCAACCCAGAATTTCATATCCAGCCAAACTAAGCTTCATAAGTGAAGGAAAAATAAAATCCTTTGCGAACAAGCAAGTACTCAGAGATTTTGTCACCACCAGGCCTGCTTTACAAGAGCTCCTGAAAGAGGCACTATACATAGAAAGGAACAACCAGTAACAACCACTCCTAAAACATACCAAAAGGTAAAAAGCACCAACAAAATGAAGAAGCTGCATCAAGTAATGGGCAAAACAGCCAGCTAGCATCAAAATGGCAGTATCAAATTCACACAGAGCAAGACTCCATTCAAAAACATAAAATAATAAAAGAAAAAGGCAAAAATTTAAACAAATAAACAGAAATGTGGTGAAAGAGTTGAACCAGCCCTTCGCAGAAGAAAAAAATATGGAGGAATGGCCGATAAAAACATGAAAAGGGTCTTAGCCTAACAGGGTGAGGTATCAGGTGACACCCATCAGACTGGCAAAAATCCCACAGGCAGTGTGAGTGCTGGGGAGAATGGAGAGCCACAGGAATGCTCAGCCATCACTAAGAATAATTGTGAATTTTTTTTTGCTATGCTTGCTTATGAAAGGGTGTGTGTTGTGGGTTATGAGGAAAATTACATTTCTTACTGGGATGAAAGTTTAAAACTGAAAGCTACTGACCAGGAGAAACTGCACTTGTGTACAAAAGAAATGCCCAAGAACCTTCATAGCAACACGGTCCTAGGGGCCCCACCTGGCCAAACACTCAACAGGAAAATGAAGACATTTTTCACGGTCCCCTCACGCCACGGGAGATCACATAGCAATGAAAATGAATTGGGTCAGTGTGGATAGTTCTCAGGAAGAGAATGGAGGACAAAAATAGACATGGAGCAAATGCTCAGAGCCAATGCAGCAGAGGAGCAGCCACACAGGAGATTTTCTTCACATCGAAGTTCAAAACTGCAGCCAAGGCAACAGAGCAAGACCCTGTCTCAAAAAGACAACAGAGTGTTCAAAAATCACATGCAGTATTGTTTAGGGATGCACATGTAAGTGGGGAAAGAAACGCACCATGAAGAAAAGTACAGGAATGATAAAGACTAAAGCAGAAAGTGACACCCTCTGAAGGAGAGGGAAGGGACTGGGATTCAGCAGGGGCCTCCAGGGAGCATCCAAAGTTTGGTTTCTTCAGATTCTATTCCCTAAATTTGGTGGAGGTCCCATGTGTCCAATGTGTGAATATTCCTGATACCTGAGGCTGCCCAGCTGGGGATCTGGGCAGGAGTGGTTCACTTTGTAGATTGAGGCTTGCACAGCTGCTAACCCTGGCAGGAGCGGTTCTTACTTTAGGTGAGGGCCGCACAACTGGGGACCTGGGCAGGAGCAGTTCTTTAGTTTGAGGGCCACGCAGCTGTGGACCTGTGCAATAGTCGTTCTTACTTTAAGTTGAGGGCCGCACAGCTGGGGACTTTGGCAGGAGCAGTTCTTTTTGTAGTTTGAGGGCCGTGCAGCTGTTGACTGTGCAGGAGAGATTCTTACTTTAGGTTGAGGGCCACACAGTTGCAGACCCAGGCGGGAGCAATTCTTTTTGTAATTTGATGGACATGTAGCTGCAGACCTGGGCAGGAGCAGTTCTTTAGTTTCAGGGCCACACAGCTGGTGCTTGGGCAGGAGCAGTTGTCCTTGTAGTTTGAGGCACACACAGATGCAAACCCTGGCAGGAGCTGTTCTTACTTTAGGTTGAGGGCTGTGCAGCTGCGGACGTGGGCAGGAGCGGTTCTCACTTTAGTTTCAGGGTTGGACAGCTCGGGAAGTGGGCGGGAGCAGTTGTTACTTTTTGTTTGAGGGCTGAGCAGCTGCGGACCTGGGCAGGAGTAGTTCTTACTTTAGTTTGCAAGCTGCACAGCTGGGGACCTGGGCAGGAGCAGTTCTTATTTTAGTTTGAGTCAGAGATCCTGGAGAATCCAGTGCTGCTGTTGTAGAGTGAGGGTCAGTTAGCTGGAATCCTGGGGAGGGGTCAGTGATTCTGTTATGTCTGAGGTTCTTGGAGCTAAACATGAAGCCAAAGTTGGGGAAGGGGGTGGGGGGAGAGAGAGAGGGGGGGAGGCGGAGAGAGAGCGGGGGAGAGAGGAGAGACTCACAGTAGGGCACCTGAAACTGTAAATGTAACTGTACCCCAAGCAAGCTAAGCCTGGAAGTGTCTCAGTCCTCGGTATCAATGCTTTTTGTTTCCTCCTACACAGTTTTGATTTGTTTTCTGTCCCACAAGACAGAAAGACCCTGATCAATACCCTCAGGAATTGAAAAGCTTAAAAAAAAACTAAATGATCTTGGCAATAATAATAATAGAAATTAAACCATGATTATCCTGACAGAGACAAAATCACATACACGCACTATATATATATATAGAAAAATAGGTCCAAGTAAAGCTCTGTGAAGTTGTTTCATGGAGAAGGGGTGAAGGACAGAGGTGAATCTGATAGTTGCTACTAATGGACAAACTGAGAACTTACCATTTTTCCCACGTGGTTTCAGTGCACAATCATCTTCCGTGAGATCTGGCAGCTGGGTCACTTTGCACAGCCTGGGGATGCAGTAGGTGTCACAGAAGGACCCTGTCCCAGCTGGTCCTGCCCCTCTGCTGTGATGAGGGCAGCCTCTGATCTCTGACAACTGACTGTGTTTTGATGGGAGGCCAGGCCTGTGAGCACAAGAGTTTCCATGGTGAGGTTCTGTGGTGGAATATGTTGGATGTGCTTGATGTTCCTTCCTGATGCTTATCTGCCATCTTGCTCTTTAACACATCTAGTTTATAACTGTCTTCTCAATACTGTGTAGAAAGAAAGCACTTATATAATGGCCCTCAACCTAAAGAAAGAATCTCTCCTGCACAGGTCAACAGCTGCTTGGCCCTCAAACTACAAAAAGCACTGCTCCTGTCCAGGTCCCCAGCTGTGCGGACCACAGACTAAAGTAAGAACCATTCCTGCCCACATCCGCAGCTGCCTGGCTCTCAAACTACAAAAAGAACTGCTCCTGCCCAGGTCCCTAGCTATGCAGCCCTTAACCTAAAGAACTACTCCTACCCAGATCCACAGTTGTGTGGCCCTCAAACTAAAGTAAGAACCGCTCCTGCCCAGATCCCCAGCTGCATGGTCCTCAAAATGCAAAAGGAACCGCTCCTGCCCAGGTCCACAGCTGTGTGGCTCTCAAACTAAAGTAAGAACTGTTCCTGCCCAGATCTGCAGCTGCGTGGCCCTCAAACTACAAAAAAGAACGGCTCCTGCCCAGGTCCCCAGCTGTGTAGCCCTCAAACTAAAGTAAGAATTGCTCCTGAGGAGGTCTGCAACTGCACCACCCCAAACTAAAGTAAGAACCACTCCTGCCGTGGTCTCAAGCTCTGCGACCCTGAAACTGAAGTAAGAACACCTCCTGCTGATGTCTGCAGCTGTGAGAGCCTCAAACTAAAGTAAGAACAGCTCCTGTCAACTCTCCAGCTGCACAACCCACAAACTAAAGTAAGAACCGCTCTTGCTGAGGTGTCCAGCTGGGCAACCCTCAAACTAAATAAGAACAGCCCCTGTTCATGTCTGCAGCTGTGTAACCCTCAAACTAAAAAGACAAAGACAACAGCTTCTGTTTGGATCTGCAGTTGTGCGACCCTCAAACTAAAGAAAGAAAAACTCCTGCCTGGGTCTCCATGTCTATGACACTCTAACTAGAAAAACACATGCTTTTTTACCAGGCAGAGTCTGGTGTTTTTCTAGTTTGAAGGTCGTGCAGCTGGAGACCTGGGCAGGACCTGGTGTTTTCCTAGTTGAGGGTTGTGCAGCTGGAGATCTATGCAGGACCTCGTGATTTTCAAGTTTGAAGGTTGTGCTTCTGGAGATGTGGGTGGGAGCTGATGTTTTCTGGTTGAGGGTCATGCAGCTGGAGACCTGGATGGAAGCTGGAAATTTTCTAGTTGAGGGTCGTGCAGCTGGAGACCTGGGTAGGAGCTGGTGTTTTTCTAGTAGAGGGTCATGGAGCTGGAGACCCAGGCAGGAGCTGGTGCACGGCCAGCTTCAGGACCCTCAAAGTAGAAAACACCAGCTCCTCCTGGATCTCCATCTGCACAGCCCTCAAACTGGAAAACAGCTCCTCCTGGGTCTCCACCTCCACCACCCTCAGGCTTAAACAATAGCAGCCCCAGCTCCTCCTGAGTCTCCACCTCCACGACCCTCAGGCTTAAACAACAGCAGCCCCAGCTCCTCCTGGGTCTCCACCTCCACGACCCTCAGGCTTAAACAACAGCAGCCCCAGCTCCTCCTGGGTCTCCACCTCCACGACCCTCAGGCTTAAACAACAGCAGCCCCAGCTCCTCCTGAATCTCCAGCTTCACGACCCTCCTGAACAATCTCTTCTCATGAAATTCAACAGTCAACAAAGCCACAGCAGAAGTAAATGAATAAATGTTTTGCTTTCAAATTGATGTCTCTTTTATGTTCTTGCAAGTCGGTTAACTTTTCTACTTTCCGTGAACTTTGCAATCTACTTCTAATGTCAGATAGAAATACACTATTTGAAATGATGTTTAAAAACTTAGTAATATTTTTAATATGATCTTATCACACAGCTGTAGAAAGAATCTTCTTTCTCTCTCTGTGTGTTAAAGTCTTATGAACATTCAAACTATGAATTTACTTTGTTGAGGTTCCCAGAATACACATTAACCCCAAATGCGACTCCCCTTCTTAAAATCTTTCAGCTTGTTTCCATTACCCGAGCATAAATGCCAGCTCCAATCACAGCCCACCGTGTCCAGCACTGCCCTGCCCTCTGCCCTGGCTTCGTGGTCTCCCTTTGCTGTTGATCCTTTTCTGCGGGACAGGCCTCTGTCGGTTCCTCAAACTACAAAGGCTCAGGCCTGACTCTGAGCCTCTGCCCCTCTGTGCCCTCTGCCTGGATGCCTTTCCCCGGCTCACCATCCTCCTCTCGGCCTGCTCAGCTCCAGCCTGCTTGTTGCCCTTCAGGTTGACAAACACACGGTGTTCTCCCACCCCTGGGCCTTTGCACAGGCTATTCTCTGTGCCAGAAACACTTCCCCACTCACCACCTGGGTTTCCTTTTCTAATCACCATTCATCCTTGGTGTCTCCACTGAAATATCGATCCCTGACTGCCCCCTCCCTTGGGCTTAACTTTGGTTAGGTTGCCAACCTCTGTCTCCTGACTCCAGGAAGCCAGACGCTATCCCAGCACTCAGAACTTCCACACTGCCACGTTTTGCACACCCATAATTATTCTATTAGCTTGGTGCAGAGGTCATCTCATTTTAATGAACTTCAGCACTGGCTTCTCCCAACTTTTTTTTTGGCCATTGCTATAAATGTCAAAAACTGCAATGACTGCTGCACCAACCAATAGAATAATTTATATTTATTCATCCATCCTCTGTCTTCCCCTCTGGAAAGGACGCTCCTTAAGAACAGGGAGCAAATCTACTCAAATCACTCCACCTCCCCAGCATATTGTCAATAATTATTTCTTGCCTCACTGAGAGAAATACCTTCATAGTTGCTGGGATGAGGCACATCACAGGACCACCCCCTTTTGAAAGTCAGTGTCACGGACGGTTAGCGTTTGCTTTTCACTCCCGCACCCATGGCTTGGCTGAGCTTAGACTGATCTAGTCTGGGCTTGGCTCCAGGCTGAGGGTTAGAACAACGTGTGCTCCACATGCCTCTCCTCCTGCAGCCCAGTTCCCTGGGGCACATGCCTTTCGTGGGAAAAATCAAGAGCATTAGAGGGCAGGCTTGGCAGGGCCCACATGGTTCAGGCTTCTGCTTGTGCCATGTTGGTTAAAGTCTCATTGGGGTAAGCAAGTTGCCTAGCCATGAGCAACACCTCTGGGATGGATAAGTCCATCCACCCTCCCTTAGGCCCTGGCAAAGATGTGGATGTGTCATGCTCTTACGGGGGTGGGGGAGGTGAAATATTGAGGCCCACTGATGAGAAAGATGTAAGGCACAGGGTAAGTTGGCACACCTCCGAAGCAAGGACTGTTAGAGCTCTAGACTCTTGATCAGATCTGAGTTTCTCATTAATGTGTCACTTGAATTGAGCTGTAGAATCTTGAAAATAGTGTTCCTTACTCAGCAGACAAATCCCCACCCATACCCACACATATATTGGGGCCCTCAGCCTGAGGTCTCCATCCAGCCTTATGTAAGGGTCATGGTACAGATCAGATCCATGACACACAATTACAATAGGAAGAAGTGAAAGTTATTATTTTTTATTGTTCATATATTATCAAGCAGGCATTGGTGACCTGTGGAATTAGAAGTACCCAGCAGACATTTCCAAGGGGTCACAAGTCAACAGATCTAAACTATATTGATCTTCCCTTAGACTGTTTTCTACTGAGGTGAATAGCTCAAAAGACAAGGATGGCTTTAGTCTAGGCTAACCCCTGTAGCCTCTATGCAATTAACACAGGAAGAAAGGCCCTCCTCCCTTCCACCACTGGGGCTCAACAGTGGACTGAGCATTTGGTAGTGTACATTTCCAATCTTAATAGAGCAAAGCCAGGCTTCTGCTTTGATGACTGAGGTAGAGGGACAGGAGTAGTCCAAGGTTCTAAGACCACTCATGTTCTGTTTCTGTTTTTTTCCAGACTTCTATGCTATTGTCTACCCTAGGCCGTAGGGAATGCTGGTTAGTTTGCTGAACAGACACTCTGTTCAGCAGGTTTTGTGGTATCTCAAATCCCAAGTCTCAGCCAAACCTTTGCAGTCCACCCTGACTCCAGGGAACAGGGCCTCCTTTCGAGGTGAGGCACTTGGGTTCTTGCCTTTCCAGTGAGGGCTGTTTCCTCCTACTTCTATAAGCATTGCACTGCCAGCTGAGAGCACTGACTCAGGCGGGGCAGCCTTACTGAGCAAGCGGGAGCATTCAGCATGCTCTCTGGTCCTGACCCAGACAGAGGGGACTGAAAACAAACCCTCTTTTGCTCTGTGGCTGGCTCATTGGCTCAACATGAGCACTTGGCTTGGCCATGCCCCCTGAGAGAGGGGGAGAAAGGGGCTCCGGGCCAGAGAGGTTTCTGGGAGGGGTTACTAGCCTTGTCTTGCGCCATCAGTGTGGCAGAGGAGCACAGGGTGTAGGTGGAGACACGCCGGAGGCCACGTGAAAGTGGCAGCCAGCTCTACTTTCTAAAGAGAAGCAGTGTTTCAGTGACCCTGAGCATTCTGTCTGCAGGAGGGAGCTGCCTGGACAGCAAGTCATCACCACCTCTAAATACACACAAAGGAGGCTGCCCATCCAGGGAAAGAAAACGTTCAGGGAAGAGAAAGATATGCTAAGAGAAAAGGGACAGACAGGGTAGAGCCAGGAATCAAGAATCAGCATAGTGAAGAGATTCCTAACCCTGCCCCAACAGGCAGTTCAATTCATTAGGCTAGATGTTAACAGAGCAAAAAAAAAAAAAAAAAAAAAAAAAAAAAGTGAAGGGGCACAACACTGAGGAGAGAAACCTTCTAGATTTTATCCATTTCAAGGAGAAACTGGAACTAATTAATGAATGACCTACCATCTAGCTTATTTTATTAAGACTTTCACTAACTCCCTCAATAATCTTCTCATGCTCTTGTCAATGTGTTCTCAGATCCTTTTCTATATGAAGTTCGCTCTTAGAAGCTGCCTACAGATTCTGTCCCTCAGCCTCTGCATCTCACGTCCAGCAGTGGAGAGGAAATTGGCAACCCAACTAATTCCTCCTCTCCTTCAGAGTTTTTTCAAACATCCCTCTTCGGGAGGGAAATACTCTAAGTGAAATAGTTTAATGTTCTAAGCAATGTTTATGTGTATATATATTTTATGTTTGACCTGACTCTATCTCCTAAAATCTTTCCCTTTTTGGATGTTTGGAAATGCCACAGACATCTTCTTACTATAAGTGGAGCAACCAATATCCTGAAGATGGCAGAGCAGAGGAAAGAATTTTGATGAGCAGCCCATGGAATCCTCAAAATTCTATGAGCTACTGTATTTACCAATTCTGGAATCACCCAACTTCAAGACTTCTTGATATATGACCTAAGAAATCTTGTCATTAAAGAAAAAAATCCCTTCCCCAGCAGAGACCACTTTTTCTACAAACTTATAATGTTTCTTCTTTATCCTCAGCCTAAACGATACATTGTCACATTGAGATTAGCATTGCCAAACTCCACAGCCACTTCTTACCCCAAGCCAGGAGAGAAAGGAAGCATGCTGTGTGGTGGGGCTTGAAGTCCTCACTAGGTAGGCAGCTGCATGTCTGATCATGGCAAGAGCTTCCTCTTGCTTCATTTCCCTGGTCCTTACATCCATACATGCTAACTCCCTCCCCCCACAATCCACCTGCTTTAGAAGCTTTGTGTCAAATGAAGTTACTTTTCCATTCCATCTAGCAAAAGCCTGGGATGAAGATAATTCACAGGGAACTGTCCAGGTTCTGTTTTATCTCTAGCTTGAGCCACCGGCCTCAAAGCTCACAACAGCTCAAGGAAAGAGAGTTATTTGGAGCAAAGACTATTACTTGCTACAGAAAGGTTGTCTAGGCTTTGGAAGCTAGACACTGAACAATGACTGATCAGCTGCTTGCCTGGGAAGCAATGAGAAGAGAAAGGAAGGTGATAGCAACAAAGTGAAAGGAAGACAATGGGCTTAGAAGAGAGAGAGGATAGAAGAAAAAATATCAGCCTAGCATCATAAAGGCAGAGTTCTTGTCTTTCAATACTTTAGCATTTTAAAAGAATACTGTACTGGAACGGGTTAACCTCATCATCTTTAGCATCCTGGTAGCATTATTCAGTAGTTAATAAACAGATATAAAACCTCTCTGCCTGGCTGACTTTGAAAAAGAACCCAAGGGACCCCAAACTCAGCCACTTTTGTAGCTTCCACCCCCAATTGTTTTAATCCTGGCCAAGATGGCGGCCTTGGAGACTTTCTTCTGGTCATAGGCCAGACCGAGGGCAGCCATGCAATCAATGAAGAATGTGGTTACGTTGATGTGCCAGCGGTACTCACTGGCAGAGTAGTCATAGGGAAAGGAGTGGTGAGTTGTGGAAGCCTTCACCCACAGCTCCAAGCGAAAGCAGGACGTTCTCCCGGGGGCTAATGTTCTTGTCGTAAGGACGATATCTGTAGAGGTGGGCAGCGCTGTTCACCAGCCAGGTGGCATTAAGCACTACAGCATATCGCAAGAAAGTGGCAACGTACAAGCTGTGTTGAAAAGTTTCACCCCAGAAATAAAAGGGCACAAGTGTGGGCAGGATGAAGCACATCAGCAGCATGCCAGGTTTGTAGTACCTCCTCTGGAACATCACCAGTTTCTCAGCTTTTAGGTCAGACAAGTCCAGTGTACCGCCCTTCTCTTTGACACCTGGGTGTTTGGGCACAAGCAGCCAGCCCATGTGAGAGAAGAAAAAGCCACGTCGGGAATTATGAGGATCAGCATCTGTTTCTGAAAACTTGTGGTGGGCACGGTGGGCACGGTGGTCACGAGCCCATTCAAAGACATCATTCTGGAATGCCATTGTATTGGCAATGATCAGAAAGACCCGCAGGGGCAGCCGAGCTTTGTAAGTTTGGTGGCTCCACAGGCGATGAACTCCTGCTGTTATGCCCATGACACTGACAAAATAACAGAATAACCCCCAAAGTCAGGTGTAGAACTTGCAGGTAGGAATCAAAATGATCCCATACAGGGAGCCCAAGTGTAGCAGAGATATCAGGATGATGTTTCTCCAGACATATTCAACCTCGGGCCTTGGGCCTTCCTTATCCTTGTAGGTGGGGTCATATATATCATCTTTTATATCAGGACGAATGTCTTCTTCCAAATAGAGGGGTGTCTTCTCCAACTTATCTCCTCCATTCTGCGGGACCCTGGAGGGAGGCGCTGTGGTGGTGGTGGTGGTATAGGAGCTAGAGATCTCCTCCTGCAGCAAGTGGGCCCGCATCTTGGCTCTCGGATGCCGAGATCACTTTCCAGGGGCCGAGGCTGCGGAGCGGAGTTAGGGGGCGCTGGGGGACTTCGGTTTCGGAGCTCGCCGGTGCACGCTGGATGGGTGTCCGGCCCGAGCTGCAGCGCGTGGAGGTTCCGGAGCCGGGAATTTAAGGCTAGAGCTGGCAGTGGGTGACAGTATCCTGTATTGCCTCAGCCCCCGTTTTATCTGCTGCCAAGCAGGGGCAAGGTGCGCGGAGTTGACTGGCGCGGGCGGCCCCGCGTGGAGGTGGGCGGGATGGGGAGGAGACAGAGGCCGAGGCTCGCTAGCCGGGCGCCAGGATGCTGCCGACACCCACACCGCACCGCCAGGCCCCAGCCCCTGCCCCCCAGCAAATCTTATTAAAGGAGAAAGGACACATATTCTTCCTTACATTAAAATATTCAAAATTATGAGTATTCATGAAGTTAAATTACATTTAATTAAGTTATATAGATAAATCATTCACAACTATATATTTTTTAATAATTTTAAGTTAAAATAATATGCATATTTCATAATTGAAAAAGAAAAGCAAATACAAGGTCTTTGTAAAACATTCAAACAGTTTAGAAGGATATAAAGAGAAGAGAGTCTGTATCTGGCCAGGCATGGTGGCACATGCCTGTAATCTCGGCTACTCAAGAGGCTGAGGTAAAAAGATCACTTGAGCCCAGGAGTTTGAGACTGCAGTGAGCTATGATTGTGTCAGTGCACGACAAAGCAGGACCCTGTCTCCAAAAAAGAGTCTATATCTGCCCAACTCCTTACAGCCCTTCCTTTCATCCCCTCAGTGTGATCTCTCTATCTAGTAATAATCTCAGTTAACATTTTTTGGTTATTATTATAGAAATTATACATAATGTCCAGAATTTTTTCACAAATAAATTGATTCTTTTCACAGCTGCATACTATTCCATCATATGGATATATTATAATTTAATCTGACCATTCCTTTATCAATATACATTTAACACATTTTCAATTTTTTTCCCCTATTTTCAACAATGCAATAGTGAACATCCAAACATATCTTTTGTACATGAGTTTATGTTGTAGCTGCTTCAAGCACTGGAGTCAGAGTCTTTATTATAGTTTAGATCTTTAAGGTATATGTGTTTAGATTTATAAGATATATTTCTAGAATGATAAGATTCATGCTTAAATGTGGCACCTAGACTGTAATTAAGATATGGATGTCAGAGAAGCTGCCATTTAAACTTGGCCTTTTATCTTCCTGCATGGGAGGATAAAGTGGGTCATTCTGAAGTAGATCTTCTTTGTTCTTAGTGGTTCATAATAAAGATAGGGTAAGCAGGCATCTGTTGCTCTTGGGGAAATGTACAACAAAGCCTTTTAAAAAGGGCTTGATGAAGTCTGCTTTTTTTTTTAAATAGGTAGAGATGAAAGGTTGCTTAAGTGGAAGTAAATTTTCATGCAAACTCAGGTGGCTACTGGAAGAGGATGCTATATCTCTCATACATCTTTTGGACTTCTTCATAAATAGTATCTTTTGGATGGTTAGAGACAATGCTTAGGGGAGAGATGGATGAGTGTAGACCAAGGATTCTGGCTAATCACCCAATTCTAGGTAGTCTTCGGGAAAAGTGAGTTCTGGGTTAGCTTGTGGCTATGTCTGGTACTGGAATTGCCCCAGATCTCACACAAAGGCACAATGAGTGTGTTGGAAAGAATGACTGCATATGTTGGTTTAACCTGGAGAGCTATTACCTGGGAAGTGAGAGAGGAGGACACCACTGTGGCCTGCATAGGAATATGGACTGAAATGAGCAGTGGAAAAGAACATACCAACTGGGAAAGACCAGTATTCATAACGTTCCAACCACAATGGTAACTGAGAGTTAGGTCTGCTTGTGATAGATTGGATCCTTTGGATGGTTCTCCAGAAGGCATTTCAGAAATATGTTCAGCTGCTCTGGATGACATCCTGGGATTCTTGAATAAGTGGGCAGAAGGGAAATCCCTTGAATTATACCTCCAGCTTATCCAAAATATTGGGATTCTGGCTTGGTTTAGTTAAGTAAAATAAGAGATGCAACCAATTTGTATCTTGATTAAATAAATTGTACAGCTGGGCATGGTGGTGCACAACTGTAATCCCAGCATTTTGGGAGGCTGAGGTGGGCGGATCATGGGGTCAAGATATTGAGACCATCCTGGCCAACATGGTGAAACTGTGTCTCTACTAAAAATACAAAAATTAGCTGGATGTGCTTGTGTGTGCCTGTAGTCTCAGCTACTCTGGAGTCTGAGGCAGGAGAATCGCTTGAACCTGGGTGGCAGAGGTTGCATTGAGCCGAGATCACGCCATTGCACTCCAGCCTGGGCGACAGAGTAAGACTGTCTCAGAAAAAAAAATTATACTGGTTGTATCAGCATAATTGCGTGATGTTCAATGGCTATATTACTTCCCTTTAAACATTTTATGATTGCAGCCTTTTGGGAAGCAACATCTCTCTACTACTTCATAATGAGCTTTTGAAAGTTACCAAAAAAAAAAAAAAGCCACTCTATTTCACTAACTGTTATTTCACTGAACTACTCACAGGAAGTCTCCCACCATTCCTCATTTGAGTAACTAGTTAAAAAACCAAAGCAAAACAAAAAACACTAAGCTCAGGAATTCTCAGTTATATGCATTAATCTTCATCCCCTTACTTGTCCCTATTTTTTATGGAAGACAATAAAATATTTGTCTTGTTGATATCACTACTAATTATATATATATATATTTGAGATGTAGTTTTGCTCTTGTCACCCAGGCTGGAGTGTAATGGCACGATCTTGGCTCACTGCAACCTCTGGCTCCCGGGTTTAAGTGATTCTTCTGGTTCAGCCTGAGTGGCTGAGATTATAGGTGTGCGCCACCATGCCCAGCTAATTTTCTTGTATTACTAGTAGAGGTGGGGTTTCACCATGTTGGCCAGGCTAGTCTCAAACTCCTGCCCTCAGGTGACCCACCCGCCTCAGTCTCCCAAAGTGCTGGGATTATAGTAAGCCACTGCGCCTGGCTTAATACTACTAATTCTTATACTTAAAATAATCATGGCACCTTAACCAACAGGGATTCAGGACTCTTACTTTTCAAATATTATGGGCAACTTTGAAGATTTGCTCATAGTGTCTCTCAGTCAAAAGTTGTTATAAGCAACCAGTCATGGCCCAAAGAGAACCCCAAATTTCAAATTGTGTATTTCCCTGTAGCATTGGTTTTCTCTAAGTACATTTTCTCTTTTATCACTAGAGGGCAATAATGCTCCACTATACAAGTCGGAAAACACCTCACGAACAGTAAAATCTAATATTTAGTAGGTTATTATGCTGTTGTAAACCTACTAGATAATTTATTTCCTTTCAAATTGTCACCAGACTATAAAATATTGCCTCTAGTATACTTCCCCTTTTTATACAAGTATATTTCTCCTGGTATATTTCCCCTTTTTACACAAAATATCTCTGGCATACTATTAGAATCAGTGTAGTCTGCTATAACTGGTCTCACATTTTCAATCATATAGGACTTAACGCTTTTCCATACAGCAAAATATTTCCAGATTCTGATGACTTCTCATCTCTTCTGCTGTTGTCATTCATGTTCAAGCCACTATCATCTGTCGTCTTAGTGGGGTCTACCCTGACAACTTGCATCAGTTAGGCTAGGTCAGGTTATGCTGCAGTAACAAACAAGACCAAAAATCTCACTAGCTCAATCAACATGTAGCTAACACCAAGTGTCTAATGCAGGTTGGCAGGGACTTTGGCTCATAATAGTTATTCAGGGATTCTGGCCAAGTGAAGCTTCCTATGGCATGCAGCAGTGGGAGATGCATGTGGAGAATCACAGGCTCTTCTTAAAGCTTCTGTCCAGAAATCACACACATCATTTCTGCTCACATTCCATTGGCCACAGCAAGTCCTATGGTTGTACTTAACTTTAATATGATAGGGAAGAACAATCCTAGTATAAGCCCGGAGATTGTGAAAACTGTATGCATTGGTGAACAGCAGTAAGGAAACCAAACCACTCTAATGATAATTTCCACTTCCCCATTTCTGCCCTAGGACTTTGGATTTCCCTTATTCTGTTCTATTTTCTCCTATAATAACCCTTATCTTCTAACTTACTATATAATTTACTTTGTTATTAATTTTCCACCCCCTCTTTCTAGAATATAATTTCCACAAGGGCAGGGATTTTTGTCTATGTTGTTCTATATTATATCCACATTGTTCAGAACAATGCCTATCTCATCTTAGGTATTCAATACATAATGAGTGAATGAGTAACCAATTGATCATACATCAATTTTTTTCACCTTATACAATAACCCACCCTATATGGGTAGAATGATGACATGAATTAGAGAAATTGACACTGTGCTTATTCAAAACCGTGGTATTCAGGCAGGGGATGGTGGCTCACACCTGTAATCCCAACACTTTTGGAGGTTGAGGTTGGCAAATCACTTGAGGTCAGGCGTTCGAGACCAGCCTGGCCAACACGGTGAAACCCCACTGCTATTGGAAATACAAAAATTAGCCAGATGTGGTGGTGCATGCCTGTAATCCCAGCTACTCTGGAGGCTGAGGCAGGAGAATCACTTGAACCTGGAAGGTGGAGGTTGCAATGTGCCGAGATTGTACCACTGCACTCCAGCCTGGGCAACAGAGTGAGACTCTATCTCAATTAAAACAAACAAACCGAAAACCATGATATTTAGGAAAGTCTTTGCAAGTAGGATGTCTTACTGGAAGAATGAAGTCTTTTGAACCTGGGACCTCATAAAGCATCATGACAACAAGCAGATTGAGAATATTGTTTGCTGTATTGTTTTTACTGTTGGATTCATAAACATTATGGTAAACATAATGGTAAGTCAATTATTTTCTTTTCTTAATTAATTAATTAATTTTTTTTTCCAGAAAGGTCTTGCTCTGTCACCTAGGCTGAAGTGCAGTGGTGTGATCATAGCTTGCTGCAGCCTGAACTTTTGGGCTCAAGTGATCCTCCCACCTCAGCCTCTGGAGTAGCTGAGACTACAGGGTGTGCTACCATACCTGACTAATATATTTTTTTTTAATTTTTGGTGGAGAAAAATTTGGATTTCCCTTATTCTGTTCTATTTTTTCCTTATTAAAGGAAAAATAGACCAGCCCAAGTTGGTCTCAAACTCCTGGCCTCTAGTGATCCTCTCACCTCCGCCTCCTAAAGTGCTGAGATTACAGACGTGAACCACTGTGCCTGGCCAATTATTTTAAATATATGCTGTTATGGTCCCTACAGAGGCAGATGGAGGCATAAAAGCTGTCAGCAGTCAAGCATCAAAAAGTGGAATCAGATTCCTCAGTGCAAGTACATTCTTATTATTATTAGTTCAGTATTGCCCAACTTAATATTTTAAAGTAACTCACAATTATTAGTCAGTTATTGGTCTTCGTGGAAATGAAAGGATCTATTGTCATTTTCTGTAGGGAAAATGCCCGTGTGTTAGAGAATGTATTGGTGAACAGCAGTAAGGATGCTTCTCAGATGGCTTCCATCATTAAGTGTCTGTGATTCTGGGACATCGCCATTCCAAAATCCACTTCCAGAAATCATCAAGTAAAAGGTGATAAAGAAATTGTTTATCTCTTTGCTTCCCTTTCTTATCTCACCCTATAAGCCTGGTCATAAGAAAGAAGAATAGGCCAGGCATGGTGGCTCACGTCTGTAATCTCAGCACTTTGGGAGGCCAAGGAAGGAGGATCACATTAGGTCAGGAGTTTGAGACCAGCCTGACCAAAATGATGAAACCCCGTCTCTACTAAAAATACAAAAATTACCCGGACTTGGTGGCACACACCTGTAATGCCAGCTGCTTGGGAGTCTGAGGCAGGAGAATCACCTGAACCTGGGAGGCAGAGGTTGCACTGAGATTGCATCACTGCACTCCAGTCTGGGTGACAGAGAAAAACTCTGCCTCAAAAAAAAAAAAAAAAAAAAGAGTCAAAGGATGAAGAAGTTTCATGGTTATTTCAGTTTCGAAGAAGTTATGGAAACCTCTTTTTCTTTTTCTTTTTTTTGTTTTTTGAGACAGAGTCTTACTCTGTCACCCAGACTGGAGTGCAGGGGTGCAATTTTGGTTCACTGCAACCTTGGCCTCCTGGGTTCAAGAAATTCTCCTGCCTTAGCATCCCGAGTAGCTGGGATTATAAGCTAGCCTGCCACCACACCTGGATAATTTTTGTAATTTTAGTAGAGACGGAGTTTTGCCATGTTGCTTAGGCTGGTCTTGAACTCCTGACCTTGTGATCTGCCTGCCTTGGCCTCCCGAAGTGATGGCATTACAGGCATGAGCTACCTACCCTGCTGGAAACCTCTTTTTCTTAGGAAGAAAGAATGTGGGGTGTGTGTGTGTTTTCAAATTAAGACCAGGGTCCATTGGAATAAGTGCTAAGTTATTAAATGGCCAGATTTCTTCAAATTAATTAACACCTTCCTCTAGTAACTACTTTTCTTCAGCAAGCGCAGGTTGCATCAGAAATGTCCATCGACTAAAATTTTGAATCCCAAGAGAAGAAGCTATTTAAAAGTAGAGCATCTCTTTTGCCTTAACTTAAAAGACTGTATGAGTATCATGAAAAGTATAAATTTCAATCTTCATTTGTGTAAGTAGTTTTTGTTAGTGTTTTGAACAAAATTATGTAAATTTCGTATCCTAAACTAGCTTTGGTCCCCTTTCTCCATTTCTCCAGGTTACTATGTCCCTTACATATATTTGTGGTCTCAGGGGCAAGGTCCACAGCCAGGGGACCTTCTTTTTTGTCTCTACTACATTCCATTCATGTTTCCTTCTTACTTCTTCCTGCCTTGGGTCACACTTTTTCTTCTTCTCCTCTCATACTATTGTAGATCAGGCTGTCAGGCAATTTAGACGGCTGGGATTGATAGCATAGCACAGGAGATGGAGAAAAGGAGAAGAGGCTGGATGGGTGGCTCATGCCTGTAATCTCAGCAATGTGGGAGGCTGAGGCAAGTGGATCACCTGAGGTCAGCAGTTCAAGACCAGCCTGGCCAACATGGGGAAACCCCTTCTCTACTAAAAATACAAAAATTAGCCAGGCGTGGTGGTGGCACCTGTAGTCCCAGCTACTCGGGAGGCTGAGACAGAAGAATTGCTTGAACCACAGAGGCAGAGGTTGCAGCGAGCCGAGATGGCGCCACTGCACTCCAGCCTGGGCAACAGAGCAATACTCCATCTCAAATAAATAAATAAATAAATAAATAAATAAATAAATAAATAATAAAAAAAAATAAAAAATAAACAAAAAAGAAGAGAGAGAGAGAGAGAGAGAAGGGAGAGGGAAGATGGAATAGTAAGATCCTGGCCATGCTCCTCTCTTCCCCACTAACCACCACTGTCAGTGACTGGCTCCAGCAGTGAATGTGGTATCCTCTTTCAATCCCTCAGTCTATTTTCATGGGTCCTAATTTGCCCTATATGCTTTCCTTCTCTGGGTTCATGATTTACTCTCAAAACTGCACTTGTGGGAGGGAATGAGAAGAAATAGTAAGGAAACAGCAGAGGATATCGAGACAGATGGTATCACCAGTATCCACAAACCATGCCCTAGGCTAGGCAAGCCTGGTTCTCTGGTCCAGTTTGGTCAGGAGGTCAGATGTCCAACATCAATGACTTACTGTTTTCAAACCTTAGGTCAGGGGTTTTGCTGTCTCCTGATAGGAGGAAAAGAAAGAGGTGAATTTACAGCTGGTAGACAGGCAGATGATGGTGCTGTGCATAACCCACAGCTAATCTTAGCTCTTTAAAAACGTACCTGCTTATTCTTGTGAGTAAGTTGCAGATGTGACTTTCGTTTCTCAGATATGCTGTAGAGGAAACAGGGTTGAGAATCCTTGTCCTACTTTATACATATCCACCTCCCTTAAGTACAGTCTTATTCAATTTCCTACCCACCCCCATTGCTGGGATGTTTTCTTGACCTAGTGACATCAGTTGTGATGGAAATTTTGGGAAGGGTGGGACAAGGGTGGGACGTCTGCACTCCAAGTGCTCACTTCTGTGTGTCAGGCATCTGCAGAGACCAAAACAGGAAATTCAACCTCAGTGCTCAATAACATATTTTCTTGTGAATAATTATTAAATTAAAAAATTTATTGCAAAATATATCAAATATGAGAAGAGCATGGAGAGTAGTATAACAAATAGCTTCCTATCTTATAGCCATTTCAGATCCCTACTTATTATTAATTTTTTTGAAGCAAAGTTTTGCTCTGTTGCCCAGGCTGGAGTGTACTGGTGTGATCTCAACTCACTGCAATCTCTGCCTCCCAGGCTCAAGCAATTCTCATGTCTCAGCCTTCTGAGTAGCTGGGATTACAGGTGAGCCAACACTCCCGGCTAATTTTTGTATTTTTAGTAGAGATGGAGTTTCACCATGTTGTTCAGGCTGGTCTCAAACTCCTGACCTCAAGTGATCCACCCACCTTGGCCTCCCAAAGTACTGGGATTACAGGTGTGAGCCACCATGCCCAGCTGTATCAGATCCCTATTTTTGTTTTATTTTTTGAGATCGAGTCTCTCTCTTGTCACCCAGATTAGAGTGCAGTGGCACCATCTTGGCTCACTGTGACCTCTGCCTCCCAGGTTCAAGCGATTCTCCTGCCTCAGACTCCCACCTCTAAGGTTCAAGTGATTCTCCTGCCTCAGACTCCCAAGTAGCTGAAATTACAGGCACCTAATCACCATGCCCAACTAATTTTTGTGTTTTTAGTAGAGACGGGTTTCTCTATGTTGGTCAGGCTGATCTTAAACTCCTGACCTCAAGTGACCTACCCACCTTGGCCTCCTAAAGTGCTGGAATTACAAGTGTGAATTACTGTGCCCAGCCATATCAGATCCCTATTTTTGAAGAATCTAAGTCACTAGGTATAGTTACAGACACTGTGTATCACTCCCCAATCTCATTAGTCTCTTTCTTTTCCCAGAGGTAACCACTATTAGAATTTTGGAGTTCATCATTCCCATGAATATTAAAAAAAATTAATTACAGACAAATGCACGATTATGTAAAGAATAGTTTGAATGTATTCAAACTTTACATAAGTTTGTAAAGTTATGTTCATTCCTCTGGGTCATTTTTTTCAACTGCTTCATAATATCTTTCTATGGCTTTAACCCAATTATTGCATTTATTTCCTATTGTTGAACAGTATTTTAAAAAACAAATAGATCTATATTGAGATTATTTCAAAAATAGTGCATATTCAGTGCCAGTACACTTGGCAAGTATTGATTGATTTCATTCTCATAATAGTGCTATGAGGAGCTCAATATTATTTCTCCATTTTACAGATGGGGAAACTGAGGCACAGAGGGACGTTATTTGCTCAAGTTCACAAAGTTAGTAACTTGTGGGTCTACTTCCTAGAAGTGAAATTAGTGGATCACAGGTTATAGGCACCTTTCACCTTACTAGACATTGCACTCTACAAAGTAGTTATGTAGATAGGAACTCTTGGAGAACAGAGCCAGAAGAAGCCCAGAACTGTGGAGAATAATGCATTAAGAAACCATTCCCAGGATATAAAACTAGGCCCTAAACTAAGAACATTCTCTGCCTCCAGAATAGGGGGTCTGGCATGGACTGAATTATGTCTCCCCTCAAATTCATATGTTAAAGCTCTATCCTTCAGTGTGACTATACTTCAGTGTGACTATACTAAGAATGGGGCCCCAATCCAACAGGGCTCATGTCCTTATAAGAAGAGGAAGAGACACCAGAGCTTTACAGCTGTCTGCAAACCAGAAAGTGCACCCTTGCCACGAATCAAGTTGGCTGGCACTATGATCTTGGACTTCCCAACCTCTAGAACTCTGGGAAATAAATTTCTGTTGTTGTGGTCAGTTTGGCAGCACATATACTAAAACATTGGAATGATACAGAGATTAGCATGGTGCCTGTGCAAGGATGGCATGCAAATTTTTGAAGCTTTCCATATACATATATATATATATCTGTGTGTGTGTGTATACATATATATATAAAACGTCTCTCACATCTCTTTGTTTCTGCTGGAATTCCAATTAGATGTATATTTATCTTCTCATTCTCTCTTCTGTGTTTCTTAAACTCTCTTGAACCTTTTCCATGTTTTACATCTTTTGCATTCTGGGCAATTTCCTGAGCTCTGTCATAGTCTACTCTTCCCTCTTCAGCTGGTCTAAGCCACTGCCAAATTTGACTAATGGGTTTTCTGTTTCAGTGATTCCATTTTTCATTTCAGAAGTTTTTTTTCTATACTGTCTTCTATGTTAATTTTTTTCCTTTATGTCTTTGTTTTATCATCTTAACTCGCTTATTCAGCAACCTGAAGCTCTGAGAGTCTAATGAACTTTGTTACATGCTTGTTACTTCTGCAGGCTCTTGCTCATGAAGGATTATTAAGTACTGAGTTGTGTGATTGTATGTTATGAGTTCATCTTCAGCAGGGCTCTATATGTAGGTATAGTGGTGAGTGTGTACCTCCTTTGTGGTTTTCTTCTACCAAGTGCTCCAGTGATGTAACCATCCTAGGATCTATTTATGTGTTACTTTTTTTTGGCTTGGGGGTTTCTGGGCCCTCACATGGCATTGACCCATAATTGACTTGCCGATCAGGAAACTCATTTTTTTGTTTGTCTATTCAGACTCTAGGTAGGTCAGAAGAGACAAACTTCCACTTCATCTTATTATGCTGGTAGAGAGATATTTTTCTAATCCACTCTTTTCCTGTGCTGTATGTAGAGTCAGGGAAGGGAGGAAGGGTGGCTCTTACTTCAGCTTCCTACTTGGCAGTCTCAAGGTCTTTTGCTTTATCACCGTGTGCATGTTAAAACCAAATTCCTAAGATTCTTCAGGTGGAGATAAACCCGACCATTCCAGGTTGATTGCCACATCAGCTCACTCACATAATGCTCTGGTTTTCAGAAACCAGATCTTCATTACTGAGCTCTGGGGAGTTCTCTTACTTTCTTGTAAGCTTAACTATGCATTCAAATGGTTTACATTTTTTTTTTGTTTTGAGATGGAGTTTCACTCTTGTTACCCAGGCTGGAATGCAATGGTGCTATCTCGGCTCACTGCAACCTCCGCCTCCTGGGTTCAGGCAATTCTCCTGCCTCACCTCCTGAGTAGCTGGGATTACAGGCACGCGCCACCATGCCCAGCTAATTTTTTGTATTTTTAGTAGAGACGGGGTTTCACCATGTTGACCAGGATGGTCTCGATCTCTTGACCTCGTGATCCACCCGCCTCGGCCTCCCAAAGTGCTGGGATTACAGGCGTGAGCCACCGCGCCCGGCCTACATTTCTTTTTTAAGACAGAGTCTCACTCTCTCACCCAGACTGGAGTGCAGTGGTGTGATCTTGGCTCACTGCAACTTCTGCTTCCCAGGTTCAAGCAATTCTCTTGCCTTAACCTCCAGATTAGCTGTTATTACAGCATGCACCACCACACCTGGCTAATTTTTGTATTTTTAGTAGAGATGCAGTATCGCCATGTTGGGCAGACTGGTCTCAAACTCCTGACTTCAGGTAATTCACGGCCTCCCAAAATGCTGTGATTACAGACATGAGCCCACCCTACCAGGCTGCTATGCATTCAAATGGATGTTACATGTGGCATTACTCTGTGTTAATGGTGGGAGAGTTTTCAAAACATTGAGTCTGTCCTGTTCATAAAATTAGAAATCTTCAGTATTCTAAACTATGAAAGGTTGTTTTTCGTACCACATGATCACAGCCTAATTTCCATATATGGCACACACTTGCACAGGAGCATGCTGCATGTGCACACGTATGCACCCACACAATACCTGTGTTGCATACCCTTATCGCCCATGTGTAACTTTATCCCTTATGGATCTCAATGGAAAAAGTAAAAGTCTGAACGACTAGAAAAGTATATGGCATCAGAGGGAGTCTCTTTATTGTCAGCAGGAACATTTCAGAAAATACAGCACAGTGGTTAACGCCTGTGTATCAGACAAGCCTGTGTTGGATCTGGCCTTTGCCGGTCTGTGACCTTGAGCAATGTACTCAACTTTTTTTTGAGACATGGCCTTGGTCTGTTACTTGAGACTGGAGTGCAGTAGTGGATTCTTGGCTCATTGTAGCCTCACCCTCCCAGGCTCAAGTGATTCCCTATCTCAGCCTCCTAAGTAGATGGTATGACAGATGTGCACTAATTTTTTTTTTTTTTGAGATGGGTTTTTCTCTTGTTACCCAGGCTGGAGTGCAATGGCGCAATCTCGGCTTGCCACAACCTCCGCCTCCTGGGTTCAGGCAATTCTCCTGCCTCAGCCTCCTGAGTAGCTGGGATTACGGGCATGCACCACCATGCCCAGCTAATTTTTTGTATTTTTAGTAGAGACGAGGTTTCACCATGTTGACCAGGGTGGTCTTGATCTCTTGACCTCACGATCCACCCGCCTCGGCCTCCCAAAGTGCTGGGATTACAGACATGAGCCACCGCACCCGGCCACTAATTTTTTAAAAATTAAAAAAAATTTTTAAAAAGTTTTTATAGAGACGAGGTCTCACTATGTTGCCCAGGCTGGTCTTAAACTCCTGGCCTCAAGTGATCCTCTCACCTTGGCCTCCCAAAGTTCTGGGATTACAGACATGAGCCACTGTGTCTGGCCTTACTCAACTTCTTTATGCTCAGTTTCACATCTGTGAAATGAGAGTGTTAAATGTGAGAATTAAATGAATGATTCAATAACCTTAGTAATTACAATGATTATTATTAGAATTCTTTATTTGTATGCTCTAAAAAACTCAATTCTCTTCCAAAACCTCTGAGGGCCAGTATATTAAGTTGAACCACAAAATCACTATGTGTGTTGATCAAAAGTCATTAGATTGGCAGTTTCATAAGGCTCAATGTAATACTTCAGAATAGGGATCCTATTTTGAAGTTGCTAGAGGAAGACACATTCAAAGGTTGAGACTCTGATAACAGAAACACAGACTGGGGCCGAGTGTGGTGGCTCATGCCTATAATCCCAGCACTTTAGGAGGCTGAGGCAGGCAGATCACTTAAGGTCAGGAGCTCTAGACCAGCCTGGCCAACATGGTTGTAAACCCCGTCTTTACTAAAAATACAAAAATTAGCCAGGCATGGTGGTAGGTGCCTGTAATTCCAGCTACTCGGGAGGCTGAGGCAGGAGAACTGCATGAATCTGGGAGGTGATGGTACAGGAGTTTTTAAGAAATAATTTTTAGGCGGATAGAGTAAAGGTTCTTGGTGGAAATTTTCCTGTAATAAGAAACAATGCCCCAACCATCTCTTTTCTAACAAAAAAGGTGGCTTGAAGGGTCCAGCTGCCATGCTTTAACATGCATATGCCGGCCATTAGAAACTGGGTTCACTCAATATGGAGATTCCCACCGTCTTTTCCTTGTCACTAGGTGTGTGTCACCAAGTGTCATGGCCACCTCCAGAAAACACCACGTGTTCAGAACACCACAGCGACCTGCATTTGCATGTTGCAGGGCTAAGGTGGGAGGGCCAGGTTTTTCTCGGGTTATGTAAATGACAGACCTGGTTAAACCAATCCTCTGGGCCCTATGGAAATCCAACACCACCTCCTCCAGCCTCCTCATAGGAGCAGCCACTTTTCCACTGCACACATGGGGTTTCCTCTTTGTTTGAATCCGCGCTCCTTCTGTCTTTGTACAGGGGAGCTGTTTTTTCCTTCCTTCTTTCTTGCCTATTAAACTTTTTATTCCTTAAAACCACTCCACGTGTGTCTATGTTGTTTTACATAAACCTGTGCGACACAGAGGACCCTGGTGTTCCTCCAGTCATTGGAGCCGTATGAGCGAGGTCGCAGTGAGCCGAGATCGCCCTAGTGCACTCCAGCCTGGGTGACAGAGTGCAACTCTGCCAAGAAAAAAAAAAAAAAAAAAAGGAACAAAGATTGGGACTCAGTCTCTGGGGATAGGAAGGTCCCCAAGTGTTGAATGTGAATTCCCCATTGGCTGGACATTTCTTCAATTTTATTATAATTTACTCCGTTTTAGCATTGCCTAATTTAGATAAAGTTTTGTCAGAAAGTTGCTGAAGTTACATATTTCAGGGTATTGAATAGGTCTAAGTATTTGAAACAAATATCCCATTTTGGAAGTGATCATTAAGAATAGGAGACTTGGTAGTTAGCAGGAGGCTGTAAGATGGTCAGCTCATTAGCCAGCTCCTAAGGTGGACTGCTGAGTGATTAGGAGAAAGAATTGAGGGTAGATTTGCATACTTCTGGATCTGATCTTCTTGTTAACACTGGATAGCTGATTAATAACTGTGAAGAAAATAAAGGTCCTGCCGGGTGGCCTGCAGGGAGCAATACATAATTAGAGGAAACATCCCCTGCCAGACAGAGAGCTGTTGCTGCAGGGTTGATGAATAATCTTCTGAGGCCTGGAGCTGGAATTTAGCCGAATTCCTGTCACTTTCTCCTGTAAGTTGACTGTGTGATTCACTGACAAGAAAAAGTGGCCCTGCGGAGGTGAGCCCTCCCACACCCGAGGCTCCCCAATGCTGCTGATGCCTTTTGAATTCACTCTTCTTTTAACAGATCAGTCATTAGGTAATCTCTCTGATTTCACTTTTGTGATTTAGGCAAATAAGAAAATTAGCAACAATTAAGCCGGCTATGGGAGAGATTTGAGATATATGGCTTGTTATTTTACAAGACATAGTTACTACATTCTGTAGCACTTCATATGATCATTATGAGACTGGTTCACTCAGTTTCTCTGGTGGGCAGAATTTAATTTCTATTCCTACCCCAAAACCAAATGATAGCTGAATGTTAACTTGAAATGACGATGTAGTGTTAGAGCCTCTAAAGGAGTCCAGAACTTTCTGATGACAACGGATTACACCACTCTCATAACTTCTTCCTTAAACACTATGTAAGCAATCCATGATAGCTTCTTTTATTTATTATATTATATTGTATTTATTTAATTTTAGAGATGGGGGTCTCTTTTTGTTCCCCAGGCTGGTCTCAAACTCCTGTACTCAAATGGTCCTCCCACCTTGGCCTCCCAAAGTGCTGAGATTACAGGCATGAGCCACTGTGCCTGGCTCCATAATTACTTATGTAAAAGTTAAAAGAAACCCCCAGATCACCATATTCACACCTTGGTGTACAGCAAGGCTCTGAGTAAAAAAAAGATTCAATCTAGAGCAGATATGGGGAAATATTACTTTCATTATGGGAAAGGCATTTCAATGTAATAGAAGGAAAAAGAAGACTGTAGATGCAATGGAGAATTGGTGGTTAAAATACAAGGGGTGATTTGAGACTTGATGGGTTCTGTATTCTTCATGAAGTGTGAGGAATGATCAATTGAGGCTACATGGAACAGGAGTCAGAGTTTTAGTGGAGTGGAGAGGTATGAAATCCTAATGGAGAATGAGAGAAGGGTTACTAGAGGAAATTTAAGAAAATTTCCTACCAGCTTCCTCCCACAACACGTGGAAATTATGAGAGCTACAATTCAAGATGAGATTTGGGTGGGGACACAGCGAAACCACATCAGCATTCAATCAGTGACTGTGGCAAGTTATATAGCTTCCTTGGGTCTCATTTCTCTCATTTGTGATATGAAGGTGTGAAATTAAAACCCTTCCTAATTCTAACATTCTGTGATTCTATAATGCTTTCCATGAATGTATTATTCTCGATTTCCTGGTTTTCTCTGGAGGAAATACTCCCCTCTCCTCTGCTCCTGGACCCTTCACATCTGCCTTATTGGATAGACAGTTACCTGTTCCAGTGGGAGCAGGAGGCAGGAGGAGCCATCATCATGCTTCTCCTCACCTTGGTCCTCCCATAAATTATTCTTGACTGGAACTACAGATCTCTTGGCTGGAACTACAGGTATGAGCCACTGTGCCCAGCCTCTGCGTCACCTGTTCCAGTGGGAGCAGGAGGAAGGAGCAGCCATCATCATGCCTCTCCTCACCTTGGTCCTCCCATAAATTATTCTTGGCTGGAACTAAAGTACCTCTTGGCTAGAACTACAGTCATGAGCCACTGAGCCCATCCTCTGCATCTATTTTCTTTTCATTTTTTCTTTTGAGACAGAGTCTTGCTCTGTTGCCTAGGCCTGGAGTGCAGTGGCACAATCTCAGCTCACTGCAACCTCCCTCTCCTGGGTTCTAAGCAATTCTCCTGCCTCAACCTCCGGAGTAGCTGGGATTACAGGCATGTACCACTACGCCCAGCTAATTTTGTACTTTTAATAGAGACAAGGTTTCACTATGTTGGTCAGGCTGGTCTCAGACTCCTGACTTTAGGTGATCCACCTGCCTCAGCCTCCCAAAGTGCTGGGATTACAGGCGTGAGCCACCGCATCTGGCCTGCGTCTATTTTCTTGACTGTATTCTCTTAGGGAAGTCACCAGTTAATACCCAGGTAGTTTCCTGTGCCATAAGCCTTCCACAGTCTTTAGAAAAAAAAATTAGTTTTTCAAGAATTGCTTCCTTCAAAGATCAAGATGGGTTTTGACATAAACCTAAGGGTGTCTATTTGTTTCATATGGGAAAGTTTGTGATCTTGCTTCTGCATGGGTCTTTATCTCAGTCCCAAACAAAGCAAGAAAACTGGTAGAATCCTAGTATTCGCCAGCAAAATAATGTCTTGCTGCATGGCTTTATTCTCTTCTAGTCCTACTCTGCTTGTTAGAGATGGTAAAGTAGAAGGAAGCTATTCAATGTTCCCAATGCAAAGAAATGATAAATGTTTGAGATGATGGATATGCTAATTACTCTTATCTGATCACTATACATTCTGTGCATCAAAACATCACTGTGTACCCCATGAATATGTACAACTATTATTTGTCAATTAAAAAATTTGTATACTTAAAAAATGGCACAGCTAAGACATAGAGTAATTCTATGTCTCTGTCATTTATGAGGAGAGATGAGATGGTGTCTCCCAGCCTGTGAATTCACTGAGTTGGCTCAAAGATCCTTTTCTGCCTCTGTACTTTCTTTGGCAGTGGGATCTATAGAGCCATGCCAGCTGGTAGAGTTCCCAGCCTCCTCCTCCACCTCCCCTTGGCATCTGGACAAAAATTCCTGGTACATATACAACTATCTAGCTCTGGTAGTGATTTTACTGGCTGTGTGTTTATCCTGCAATTTAGTTTGCAGACCAGATAGCAATGGTATGCCTATAATTACCCAGATTGATTGATGTATTGATCCATTTATTTAACAAACATTTGTCTAATGTCTGTGTGCCAGGTATTAAGATAGGTGCTGATGTGAGAATCTACCATGAAAATATCACTTTCATTTGAATGTAATAGAGGTGAATTGTAATAGAGGTGAAAGGCAGATTCCTTGTTTATTTGCTCAAATTGTCCAGAAGATTGTGTGGTTCAGCAATGCAGACTTGTCTGAATTTGGAATATCTAGATGATTGTAACTATTCCAGTAATAGGCCTAATCACCACTTATCCATTGGCCTCTTTCCAGTGTCTGGATATCAAGATAGCTTTCTGGGACGGACGATAGTAAGTAAACAAGGTGCTGTTACTGTTGACCAAGTGTTCTTGAGAGGTGGCTTCATATCTAGACACTGGAGCTGTCAGATACAACAGATAGCCAGATGTTGTCATAGACTGTCTGAGTCTATTAAGTTGGGAAGGGATGAATCATTCTGACCTCATCATTGGAATTTGTTTTTTTTTTTTTTTGACACAGAGTCTCACTATGTTGCCTAGTCTGGAGTGTAGTGGCATGATCATGGCTCTCTGCAGCTTCGACCTCCTGGGCTCACATGCTTCTTCTGCCTCAGTTTCCCAAGTAGCTGGGACTACAGGCATGTGCTAACATGCCCAGCTAATTTTTGCATTTTTTGTAGAGACAAGAGTTTCTCTATGTTGTCCAGGCTGATCTTGAACTCTTGGGCTCAAGCAATTTTACTGCCTCAGCCTGGATTTTACTTCTAACTTTTTAAAATTTACAAACATTTCCTTTTCATCACCTGTGGATTCTGCCTTGATAAAAAACTTTTGCAATCTGGTGACTGCAAGAAGGTCTTATAGTGAGACTTCTTTGCTGTTTTCGCAAGAAAGGTTTCAACGTTGAACATTGAAGTTCTTTAGAGAAGTGTGGTAGAGATTTCTAGTATTATACTAAGTCATATCTAGTTTTCATCTCCCTTCTGAACATGTGGGAGGATTATTCTTTCCTGTGACCTTATGGTAAGGCAGGGCCTTTTGAGTAGTTCTTGTCAATGGGTCATGAGTGAAAACAATATGTGTCGTTTGAGGGCATTTGTCTGTTGCTGTGAGACACTCCATTGCTAAGAAAAATGCCTAGAAACAGACTTGCCAGACTGGATTTCAAGGTACATCTTTGACATTATTATTTAATGTCCAAGTTTGCTCTCCATGATGGGTGTGATAATTAAACACTCTGACCAACATAATATGAGAGGCCTCATTTCTCCACATCATTGCCAAGTGTATTAGCCTAAAACTGTTTTGCAATCTAATGGCATAAAATCACCTATTTTTTTGGTAAAATTTTGCATCTCCGTGATTACAAGTGATGTTGGTAATCCTTTCATATGTTTTCTGGCTATTTGGGTTACATTTTCTGTGAACTGTTTGTTCCTTTCTGTAGGGATCATGCTTCATTTATTGCTGCTCCAAGTATTTTCTCTACCTCTTGGTAACTATCCACACTCTGAATCCCACTTTCACAAGAAGGATGGCAGCAAATTTGCATCCCCTGGCTCCCTTGTGGCTAGATTTAGCATACAGTCTAGATCCTTTCACTCACATGGGCCTAAGAAAGACTTGTGAGTGGTTGTCTTTGGGGTGAGTCACAGCAGTTGCTGCCACAGATCAATCTTACCTTCCCTGTCCTGAAGCACAATGCACATTTACTTGTCACTTTTCAGAGTCTGATGTGAGAGTTCCTTGTAATGCAGCCTTCCATGTGGTCACTCAGGGGCTCACGGCTTTTTTCATCTTGTGGTTCTGCCCTTCTCTAGGTTTGCAGAGTTCTCTCCATTCAGGCAGGGGAAGAAGCACGAAAAGATGACTTGGAGGAGGCTATTAATGGCTCTTCCTGGAAGTGATTCACTTTTCCTCTACCTATATTGTATTGGCTGGAACTCAGACACTGCATTTAACAGGAAGTCTAGGAAATGTGATCAAGTCATGGGTTTTGGTGACTGCATGGTAGTTTTTGCTACATGCTAGAATTGATCTAGCTATCACGGGGACAGATGGCTGGTCCATGGGAAAGCTCTTTTTATTTTTTTGAGAGAGGGTGTCTCACTATGTTGCCTAGGCTGGTCTTGAACTCCCGGCCTCAAGCAATCTTCCTGCCGTAGGTTCCCAAAATGCTGGGACTACAAGCGTGAGCCATTTCACCCACCTAAAAGCTTTTTAATGTTCTGTCTCTAAGGCCATAGAGACTGAGCAGTGGGGGCTAAGATGGTTCCTTACAAACCCCCACAATGTAGCTGGGTGTTATTCCTGCCCATGTAGTTCCAGCAACTGGCTTTCTCGCTCTCTCAGCAATTGCATGAGTTGTCTAATATCCTTGATCAAGTTCCTACTCTGTTAAGTCTCAGTGGCTTTCATGGGTTGCAGCTGAGAATATGGGGTCATTTTATTTATTTTCATCTGTCTTTCTTTTGGTCATTTGTATCTATCTTTGGGATTGGGCCTCAGGGAGAATATTTCTACTGAAATAAGTAATGGTGTTTACTTCCGTTTGTGTAATAACCCATAGAACAAGCCTAAGCTCACATGCCTTAGGCTTTTTGTACAAAAGCATATCTATGGCAAATCCATTCTGCAAGTTTTAGGCCCATCAGAGCAAGTTAAATATTTGTAGTTCATATGCAGTTGAGGCAGGACAGTTTCATCTAATCTTTGACCAAAGAGAAGTTTATTTGAAATCCCATTATTGCCACCAATGATAAAGGTGTGGTGTCAAGAATGCAATCTTAACTCTAGGAGGTGAGTGGTTATCGATGCTTCCCTCCCTGTTGGGAGACCTTCGGGCTAGGCAGCAGGTTGTGACTTATAGCTGGGAATCCAAAGGTCTGTGCTTGGATATTGACCAGAGAGAGAATTAAGACTGACTTAGAGATCATGATTGATGCTTTACAGATGCTTGGGCTCAGGGAGTGATAGGGTTTGGCTGTGTCCCCACCCAAATCTCACCTTGAATTGTAATAATCCCCACATATCAAGGGGGGTGGGCAGATGGAGATAACTGAATCATAGAGGCAGTTTCCCTAATACTGTTCTTGTGGTAGTGAATAAGTCTCACGAGATCTGAAGGTATTATAAAAGGGGGTTCCCTCATGCCTGCCACCATGTAAGATGTGACTTTGCTCTTCATTTGCCCTCTGCCATAATTGTGAGGCTTCCCAGCCATGTGGAACTGTGAGTCAATTAAATCTGTGTCCTTTATAAATTACCCAGTCTCAGGTATGTCTTTATTAGCAGTGTAAGAGCAGACTAATGCGGGGGGGGGGGACAAGTGCTGAAAGTTTCAGAGTGGAATACAAATTCCCTGATCACTGAGGAGCTTCAAAATCAGCTTTTTCACTTTTTATTTCATACTGGATTGAAACTGTATCTGAGGGTAACCCATTTAATAATGACATTATCTCACTCGTTCAGCTTTGGCAAGTCACTTCAATTTGTTGAATCTCAATTTCATCATATGTAAAAATAAAGAGAATCTTCCAGTCCCCACTACTAGGATCTCATTGCTCTAGAAGATTTGCACAGATTCTTATTATTCTTCATTGCTTTCAGCATTCTCCACCAGGTGGCCCCAGACTCTCGGTGTAAACCCATGCCCTCAGCTTCCTTTGGAGCCTGGCTTGCTTCTGTGAATTCTTCCCCTCTGCACACTCAACTTCTACTTT
This sequence comes from Callithrix jacchus, assembly GCF_049354715.1. Lineage (NCBI taxonomy): Eukaryota > Metazoa > Chordata > Mammalia > Primates > Cebidae > Callithrix > Callithrix jacchus. The sequence continues at coordinate 31,128,640 of NC_133514.1, read as the reverse complement.
TCTCCAAGTTTTTAAACAAAGCGCTTCCTGTGTTTGAAAGCATTTTGTTCCTCCTGTCTTCCATAGCACATTACTCTCCTGGTTTCAACCACAATTTTGACAACACAGAGCTAGTCTCTACCATAACCCCCATTGTGGACTGTGGCCAGGCCTCACATCCCAAAGCTGGCCCACTGGTGCGGTTAAAAATGGGATAGGAAATTCCTGTGAAAGTCAATGAACTGAGATTCTGGGCTCTTCTCTCTTGGTACATTCCTTACTCTACTTGACCTGCTGAAGCCACTGAATATTTTGGGGCTGTATAGAATTAGGAAGGCAACAGGGATGAGTCTACTCATGAATATTTTTCTTTTTGTTATATTCTTTTTTTAGAGCTGGGGGGTCTTGCTGTATTGCCCAGGCTGATCTTAAACTCCTGGCCTCAAGTGATCCTTCTGCCTTGGCCTCCCAAAGTACTGGGATTACAGGCTTACAGACTTGAGCTGCCATGCCCTGCTGTGTATATTATATTCTTTCTTTCTTTTCTTTTTTTTTTTTCTTGAATCAGAGTCTCTGTCACCCAGGCTGCAGTGCAGTGGTGCAAACTTGGCTCATTGCAACCTCTGTTTCCTGGGTTCAGGCAATTCTACTGCCTCAGCCTCCCGAGTAGTTGGGATTACAGGTGTAAGCCACAATGCCTGTCTATTTTTGTAATTTTAGTAGAGATGGGGTTTTGCCATGTTGGCCAGTGTGGTCTCGAACTCCCAGCCTCATGCAATCCTCCTGCCTGGGATTATAGGCATGAGTCACTATGCCTGGCCTGTGTATATTATTTTTATTGCTCATTTGCTAGTTGGATAGCAAACCGAAGTGGAAGCAAACTTAAGCCAAGTCTGAACTATTGGTCTGAAAATTATTGAATTCAGATCACCTTTGAGATCTTGTCTGGCTCAGTTCCTTATCAACTCTATTCCTGGAAAATAATCTTGACATCACAGAGATATCTGTATGTATATGTGTGTATAATGGGTAGTTAAAACATTAACTTGAGTTTTCTTCTAGGAAGAACCAAGGACGCTTTCCCATTTTCCATCCCTGAGATATGCTGCTTTTGAAGATCTAGGTCCATTGGGCGTGGAGTTTGTTGGCAAAGAATGTTTGATAGTATAAGAAAAGGAGGAGGCTGGAGTCTTGGCATATTAAGTTACTCAGTCAACAGATACTTGTCCCCAGCTTGTGCCAGGCACTTTTCTAGGCATTGGATATATATCAGCAAATAGATTGGCAAGGATCCGGCTCTCAGAATTTATGTTCTTCTGAGGAACACAGTAAACCGACATGTAGCCCACAAATCAGATTGCTTCAGATAGTGATCGGTATCGTGAAGAAAATACAATGGGGTTGTGAGACCTAGAGTGCCACGAGGTGTTATCTAAGCTGAGGGCTGCAAGGTTTGGGGAGACAGTGGTGATAGACCCCAGAACTAGGAGGGGTATGTGAGTTTCATAAACAGTGCAGAGCTGACTTCCCTTGAATTCAACATCTCAGGGATGGAAAGACATCCAAAGGCAATGACTGCTGGGCTGTGTGAGTCCTGGTTATGAAGGGACATTCCCTTGTGGCTGAACTTGGTATGGAGGAAATACAACTGCCTGCCATTGAACACATGCAGCATCCCCCCTGGCCTAGGAGCAGGAAGTGCACACCGTCTTGGGGGCAATGAGCAGGTCCTCCTCCTTGGGTTTTTTGGATCATGTAAACCCCACGGGTTCTTATGCTTATGAGAAGGAGAAATAACTCCCCCAAATGACATACATGAACCTTTTCATCCCCTTTGGTAAGTGGGGTCTTATTAGGTTCAATCCTACTAAAAAAATTAAGGAGGCATTTCTTGTATCTCAGTGTCACAGAACGGCATGTTACACATATATTACCAATAGTTGCCTGCCTTATTTTTCCTATTAGAAAGTAGGTGCCTAGAGGTCAGACGCTTGACTTCATACACAGAAATTTCCAGTAATATAAATCTTAACATTTGTCCAGGTGTGGTGACTCACACCTATAATCCCAGCACTTGGGAGGCTGAGGTGGGAGGATTGCTTGAGGCTAGGAGTTTGAGACCAGCCTCGGCAACACAGTGAGACTTGTTTCTACAAAAAATAAAATAATTTAGCTGGCTGTGGTGGTGCATGCCTGTGGTTCCAGCTACTCAGGAGGCTGAAGTGGGAAGATTGCTTGAGCCTGGGAAGTTGAGGCTGTAGTGAAGTATGATTGTGCCACTGCATGCCAGCCTGGCTGACACAGCAATACCCTATTTCTACAAAAAAATAAAATAAAAAAATAAAAAATTAGCTGGATATAGTAGTGTGCACTTGTGGCCCTATCTATGCAGGAGGCTGAGGTGGAGAGATGCTTAAAGTTAGAAATTTCTGGCTACAGTGAGCTATGATTGCACCACTGCACTCCAGCCTGGGTAACAAAGCGAGACCCTCCTTCTAGAATATAAAAAATGAAACAAACCCACAAACCTTAGCATTCAGGAGCTAGTTCAGCACAATTCTTTTCTCTTTTTTAACCATGCAGACCTGTCTGAATCTGGAGAGAGCTGTGTGAAAATGGGGCAGTGCTGGCCAGCCCCGGGTGGAACAAGAAAATGGTTAGTTAAGGAGATTTGTTTTTCAGAATGCGCGGAGTCCTCCTTTGCCGTTACTTGGTGATGATGATTTTCCTCCACAAGAGTCCTCCTGTCTGGGTCTCTCTCTTTACTTTGTGGCTCTGTGACCAGACAGGCTTCTGTGACTTAGAAAATGCAGGACCCTAGTGCTTCTGGGGCGAGCAACAGATCCTGGATAGTTATGCCAAAGGCCTGGATAAAGCACCAGGAAGCAAGCTCCTGGGAGGTACTGGCTCCAGAAAGGCCAGAAGGTGCCAAGAAACCTACAAGGAAAGTGACGTTGCCTCTGCTATGAGTGCCTGCTGCATCTGCCAGTTAGGATGCTCACCACCTGTTTCTCTGTGCTCCAAGGATGGGGGCTGGGGGTGGGGACCCGAGAACTCGAATGCAAATGTGAGCTTTGGACCAGGCCATGTTGCCAGGAGCCAGTCCACTGAGTTGTGTCCTCCCTCTCTCCCTCTCAAACATCTTGGCTGTGACAAAAGGTGCTGTGTCAGTGTGTGGTGGTCTCTTGACCGCACTCCAGTTTGCTGAGTGGGCAGGTGTTGTTATCTGTTGGAGCCAGTTGCTAGGAGTTGACCCCAAACCAGGAAAGGGTGGGAATGGAGCAGGGCAGAGTGGAGAGGGAGAGCAGCTGCAGGGTGGGGGCGGGCATCAGCTGAAAGAGCCTCCTGCTCTTGGCCTGCCTACACCTCTGGCACTGCAACCCGGAAGCCAGCCTCACCTTGCAGTCCTGATCTGCCTGCACCTGACAGCCCAGACCTCCTGTGCATGTCCCTGGGCTGCTGAGATGTATCTTGGGGTGCTTAGGCAAACTCTACCCTGCCAGACCTTCTAGGTGTACACGGGGCATTTCCCTCTATTGGCTTTCCTTTTCTCTGTCTCCCTTTCTCTCTCTCTTTTTTGGTGAGCTCCTCTTCCCCTGGAACCTACAGAAAGGAAACCTTGAACGCGAAACCTGACTTGCTTCCTTGCTTTGATCTGGTGCCTTCCCTCTGCCCTTCAGCTCTGTGCTTTGTGCAGAGAGACAGTGACTCCATGAACGTGCGTTTCCTGCCTGACATCTTCTGTCCCTTTGGGAAGTGACTGTCACTCATTGGAAGTCACATAGCCCATTCCCGGTTGTCTACAAGTTTTTTTTGGCCCCTGCAGGGCTCAAAATATTGCCATGACAAGGGTGCTGAGTGAATTGACGAGTAATTTGGAAACAGACAAGGCTAGGTGGCAAGGAAAAATGCTACTGTCCCATCCGTTATTCTCTTCCTAAGAGGGAAAATGGGAATGACTGTGTTTTGCCTGTAGAGGGTGTGAGGACTCTTCCTATCTGACTTCCAGGAGAGATGGCATTAGCCCTGTTTCCTTGGGTCTGTAGGTCTCTATTTCTTTTTCTTTTTCTTTTTTTTTGAGACGGAGTTTCACTCTTGTTACCCAGGCTGGAGTGCAATGGCGCGATCTCGGCTCACCGCAACCTCCGCCTCCTGGGTTCAGGCAATTCTCCTGCCTCAGCCTCCTGAGTGGCTGGGATTACAGGCACGCACCACCATGCCCAGCTAATTTTTTGTATTTTTAGTAGAGATGGGGTTTCACCATGTTGACCAGGATGGTCTCGATCTCTTGACCTCGTGATCCACCCGCCTCGGCCTCCCAAAGTGCTGGGATTACAGGCGTGAGCCATCGCGCCCCGCCCAAAATGATGACTACAATCTCTTCCAACTTTAAATTGCATGGCTCTTTCCCTGCAGGTGGGATGGCAAGAGCTCATGTGTAGCTGTCTGTGGTTTAGGAGAGGTCACCAAGCTTTGCTGGTATCTAGGTGGAGGCAGCAGGTTTGGCCTGGGGAATAAGTGTTTTCGGCTCTGAGCTTGATAGCCCTGGAGGCTAAGGCAGGTTGATCAAGATGACAAGACACCCAAAGTGCCCTCTAATTAATTACCTATTGTTGCAACTGAAAAACTCATGTGAGTCTCACTAAGACAACTCATCTTTTCTTCCTTTTTCAGATGTCTTCCAATTATGAAAAAATACTTTGGGCAACATAGAGCAATTGGTTTTGCTAAGTGTGGTGCCTGGTGCCATAACAGAACTGACCAGCATAGAAAACAGATAGTTTTAAGTAGTTTTAGTTGTGATTTGGTTGTTGCAATGGAAGCTCATGTAATCTACGATACCTATTGTGCTATATCTTTGTGCTATTTTCCTGGCATCCTAACATCATCAAAATCACCTGGGATTTTTCTTTTCTTTTTTTTTTTAACTGGAGTCTAGAGGTCTGTTGCCCAGGCTGGGGCACAGTGGCACAATCTTGGCTCACTGCAACCTCCACCTCCTGGGTTCAAGCGATTCTCCTGCCTTAGCTTCCTGAGTAGCTGAGATTACAGGCACGTACCACCGTGTCTGCCTAATTTTTGTATTTTTAGTAGAGATGGAGTTTCACCATGTTGGCCAGGGTGGTCTTGAACTCCTGACCTCAAGTGATCTGCCTTCCTTGGCTTCCCAAAGTGCTGGGATTACAGGTGTGAGCCACCATGCCCTGCCGGATTTTTCTTTTCTTTTTTTTTTGAGATGGAGTTTTGCTCTTGTTACCCAGGCTGGAGTGCAATGGCACGATCTTGGCTCACCGCAACCTCCGCCTATTGGGTTCAGGCAATTCTCCTGCCTCAGCCTCCTGAGTAGCTGGGATTACAGGCATGCACCACCATGCCCAGCTAATTTTTTGTATTTTTTAGTAGAGACGGGGTTTCGCCATGTTGGCCAGGATGGTCTCGATCTCTTTACCTTGTGATCCACCTGCCTCGGCCTCCCAAAGTGCTGGGATTACAGGCTTGAGCCACCGCACCTGGCCCGGATTTTTCTTAAAATAATTGCAAACCTACTCCACAGGTACTAAATAAAAATATCTGGAAGTGAGGCTCAGGAATATGTGCTTTAAATCCATTTTTCAGGTGTTCTTATGCATGCTAAAGAAACACTGATTCAGAGCCCATGTCACATAATTTCCACTGTCATATGCAATGATGCTATTTATTTATTTATTGTTTAAATGTGTGCCACCCTTGCCTTTCCTAACTTGATCATAAGCTTTTGGAAGGCAACACACCAGCTACTTCTTTTTTTGTAGTGTTTGGCACATATTGGTGCTATATATCTCTGAGGTTTACAGAATGATCTGTGGATTTGTAACTCCCAAGTTTTGACCCAGCTCAGGGTTGTGGGCAGTAGCTGCCTATCCTAATTACTGTGTTTTTACGCTGCTGATAAAGACATACCTGAGACTGGGGATTTTTAAGAAAAAGAGATTTAGCTGTGGAGGCCTCACAATCATGGTGGGAGGGGAAAGGCACGTCTTACATGGTGGCAGCAAGAGGGAAGGAGAACCAAGTGAAAGGGGTTTCCCTTGCAAAACCATCAGATCTTGTGAGACTTATTCATTACCACGAGAACAGTATGGGAGAAACTGCCCCCATGATTCAATTATCTCTCACCAGGTCCCTCTCAAAACACACAGGGATTATGGGAGCTGCAATTCAAGATGAGATTTGTGTGGGCACACAGAAAAACCATATCACCATCCTAGGGAGGAGGATATGGTGAGGGGAGGAAGAGGTTGGGTTTGATTCTCTGGATGCATTTGCCTCTTTCTCCTCTTTTCCTGGAAAGCATTTGGTCTGTGAGATCCTTCCTCTCCCTGGAAGTGTGGGTGTTTTGGCACTGGATAAAGGGTCCATAAGGATGAGGCTCTGAGAGTGGCATGGAGGAAGGCAGGGATGAAAATTATAAATAAAAGTCATTGGGATCCCTAATGTAGAGCCTGGGGTGACTGTCTTGGTTCCTACTGGGAGGGTGATGTGGGTAAGGGTGAGCTGGAGACCCTGAGGAAGTCCCCAGGTGAGGGAGGCAGGAAAATGCTGAGGCTCCGAGGACTCTCAGCACTTTGGAAAATTAGACACATGGCTCCTGGATGCACAAGTTTTTGTTTAAAGGGTGCAACTTTATGAGGTTACATATTCTTTCTGCACATGGCGAGAGAGAGTGAGAGAGAGAGGAATAAAGAAAGAGAGAGAGAGAGAGAGAGAGAGAGCGCTAGAGCTAGAAGTTGTGTTAATTTCTTGGTGAGGGAGACAGGGAGAAAAGCCCGGCTGGATGGAACAAGTGAGAGAGAGAGAGAGCTCTGGGGGCAGTGATTGTAGGGTAGGGTAGCAGGCATGGGAGTGGGGTGGTGGTGGTGGTGGCTGTGGCAAAGAGGGAACCAGTGGGAATGGGGGTCTCTAAGCCCCAGTGGTGGTGGCACTGGAGGAGATCATAGCTTGGCTCTGTGGCACTGGCTGGCTCCAGGAATTGGATTATTCAAAACCGGCTGCAAACCCAAAGACTAGATGAGAGCAACTATGTGGGGAGTTCTAGGACAGTGATTTATTTGACCTGGCTGTGGCTGCCTATTGAAGGAAGCCACCCCTACCACGAAAAGAGATTTTTTGGAGCCAGAGCAGTCAGGCTTCTCCCCATCTCCCTCTTCCTCCCCTTCCCCTTCCTCTCCCCCTTCCTCCTCCCTCCTACCTTCGCCTTCTCCTCCTCTTCTTCTTGAGACAAGATCTCCATTTGTTTCCCAGACTTCTCTCACTATGTCGCTCCTGGGTTCAAGTGATCCTACTGCCTTGGCCTCCCAAAGTGTTGGGATTACAGGCACGAGCTAGTCTACTAGCTAGTCTACTAGTCTACTGGCTAGTCTACTTCTTATATGGCTGTGCTCATCTGCAAAGTGCATTGTAGAATCCATCAACTTTTGTAGAACAAGTTCTTTCAGTGCTTTATGATTATTTCAGGAAGATTGTGCATGAAGGAGAATTCATTTGTGCCCCAGCATAAGCTAAGAACAGGAGTGCATTACAACCAGAGCATACGAACTGCGATGCCTTGTAACAGCCATACCATGGTCACTGCAGGTCCAAGGAGTGGGAGAGCACAGAACTTCTTTAAGTTAGCCCCTTCACCCCTAAATTTCTACTAAACTTCTAGCTCATATTATAATTAGTTGAAATCTTGAAACTGTATGAGACTATTAATGTGATACATATATTCAAGGAGTTGCGAGTTCTTTACTGCCGTCTGTTTTATCCTTCCTAACTTTAAAAGATGGCCAAAGGGCAGAAATAGGATTCCTATTTATGTGAAGAGGAAATTGTTGGTTAGAGGAGCCAGGAGACTTCTAAGGTATACAGCAAGCTGATGGTAGAAATGGGGATCTACCTATGTGTGGTACATAGTCCTTGGGGATGACAGGAGTCCTCTCCCAGTCTGCAGGCATGGAAACTTCAGTCAAGTTGGGTTTGCTCTTCAATTCTCAGATTTGAATCTTTTCTCATTGTGCCTCAAAGATAAAGCCTGATATTTGAGGCCACTGGGAGCAATTAACCAGGCCTCAGCAGCCCCAGATACTAAGAGAAATTTTGCAGTGGTACAATCATGTACAGATGTTTGCTTTTGACATCTGCTTCCTTTCCCTTCTTTGTTCCTCTCCAAGTCCTAGAAGCCGAAGACCTGCCTTCTCAGGGTCTCTGCTCCCTGCTTTATCTTGCTGTCTGGAAGGCAGATGCTACCATCTTGGGCCTTGAGGCCAAGACTCTACCTCTGGGAGCAAGAATATAGAAGGAACCTCGGGTCCTGTCATTGGAGCAACCTGTGATGCTTGGGTCACTTCCCTGGATTTGTAGAAACCACTGCCATTTTTTTTGTTTTTTTGCTGGTCACTCCAAGCTAACTCCTAACAAACAGAATGAAATCTCACAGGAGCCTGTGTAGATTGCTTCTCAACCAGGCCAATTGACGTAGGACCCTGGGAAAGCTTCTCTCTGGCTGCCCACCCCTCTGTTCCCATTTCTCCTGCTGCTGTGGCTAGTGGCCAAGATGAACTTTTCTTCTCAAAGGTCAGTTCTTGGTAGAGTTTAGCCATTAAAATGAAAATATACATTGGACAAATCCGCTAATCATCAGTCTGGCACCGACGTTTGTAGAGTCAATAAATATGCTACCATACATTTATCTCCTGTTCTTCATCTCTTGGGTCATTTCCCTGGATTTGTAGATGCCACTGCCTTTTATTTATTTATTTTTGCAAGGGTGGAGGTTTTATGTTGATTACCCCAAGCTAACGCCTGACAAAGTACAATCTCACAGGAGCTCATGTAGATTGTGTCTGACCCAGGACAACTTACATGGGATCTGGGGAGAGTGCTCTTTCACCATTTCCCAGTGTGTGGTGCTGATGTGTATGCAAACCCAAAGTATCTGAGACAGTGTCAATCAATTTAGAAAGTTTATTTTGCCAAGGTTAAAGACACACCCATGACGCAGCCTCAGGAGGTGTTGACAACCTGTGTCCAAGATGGTTGGGGCACAGTTTGCTTTGATACATTTTAGGGAGACATGAGACACCAATCAATACGTGTAAGATATACACTGGTTCAACTCGAAGCGAGGGCTTCTAGGTAATAGGTAGATAAGAGATGAACAGTTGCTTTTGGGTTTTTGATCAGCCTTTCTTTTTTTTTTTTTTTGAGATGGAGTCTCACTCTGTCACCTAGACTAGAGTGCCGTGGCATGATCTTGGCTCACTGCAACCTCCACATCCCAGGTTCAAGTGATTCTCCTGCCTCATCCTCTGGAGTAGCTGGAATTATAGGCATATGCCACCATGCCTGGTTAATTTTTGTATTTTAGGTAGAGATGGGGTTTCACCATGTTGGCCAGGCTGGTCTTGAACTCCTAGGTTCAAGTGATCCACCAGCCTTGGCCCCCCAAAGTGATGAGATTACAGTGGTAAGCCACTGCACCTGGTTAATCAGCCTTTCACTGAATGAACAATTTAAATGTCCGGGGGTATTTGTAGAGGAATAGTCACTTATGCCCACAAGGAATCCTTGTGGGCAAATTGTGAGGGAGGTATGTAGTTTTTTTTAAAAAAGTCTTTGTAGCTATTTTATTTTGGAATAAAATAGGAGGCAGGTTTGCCTGACGCAGTTCCCAGCTTGACTTTTCCCTGTGACTTAGTGATTTTGGGGTTCCAAGATTTATTTTCCTTTCACATGTAGAACCAAGAAAGGGTGTGGGTGTGTTAATTGCATGAATTTATTCACTGGTTGACCAGTAGGAGAAGCAACAAGTCAATAGCCCCCAGAAGTCCAACTCATTCCTTAAGTACACAAATCAGGTTCATTATGTTCATTCTTTGTCCAAAGCACAAACTTCCTGGAACTTTTCTTTTGACCTTCCCCCTCAAGGATGGAGCCAATTAGTCTGTTTGTAGAGTGGACTTACACTGCAGTTTTCTTCTTTGGAATGTGTTTTTTCTTACCCTAATGCAATTGCCAAAAGAAGGGCAGTGGGCTCTCAGGTCAATCAGCAGTAGACATATGCAGTTCAGTCTTAGTTGAGTCCCCTGCTGACTTTTGAGATGACAGATGCAAATTTTTCATAGTTCTCCTTTTTGACTTTCCCTTTTCCTACTCCCTGGCTCTTATTACAAGGTCTGGCTGCTCTGCTTCGTTTCTTCTAAATTTACTAATTTAACCCAATTTATCTCTGCTGGCTATCTTGATTTTCTCTTCCTACAAAAAAGGATTACCTTCTAAATGGTCTCTGATTAGCACTCATTTCTGGTCTTGGGGCATGATATGGTTTGGCTTTGTGTTCCCATACAAATCTCATCTTGAACTGTAATCCCCAGGTATTGAGGGAGGAACCTGGCGGGAGGTGACTGGATCATGGGATTGGTTTCCCCCATGCTCTTCTTGTGATAGTGAGTTCTCACAAGATCTAACGGTTTTGTAAGTGTTTGGCAAGTTCCTTAACTTTCTTCTCTGTCTTTTCTGCTGCCTTGTGAAGGAGGTGCCTTCTTTCCCTTTCTGGCATGATTGTAAATTTCCTGAAGCCCTCCCAGCCCTGTGGAAATGTGAGTCAATTAAGCCTCCTTTGTTTATAAATTACCCAGTCTTGGGTAGTATCTTTATAGCAGTGTGAGCATGGACTAATACAGGGCACCTGCTCTTTCATTTCCCCCACCTCACTCCATTGCTAGCCACCTTCCAGAGTTAGGACACCAGTGAGATTTCAATAGTGTCATTTAAGGGCAATAAAAACATCTTTGAAAAGATCCCTGTCCTTGTGTAAGACTGGAGTGCGCCCAGTAGCAACCCTGTCTGTGATTCCCTTCTTTTAAAGGTTTGGATTTCAGAAGAGGAAAACAGGACAAGGAGAGGGGACTGCAACTGGAAGGTATGAGAGGCCACCCAGGACTCTGAATGCTGGTTCTGAAGTTGCATAATGGAATTTATTCCAGGCAAAAGAAAACAAAGCTTTATTTTCTCCTAAGTATAACCCATGTTCAACTTTATACCATGAAGCTAAGGGCAACTCCAGCTCAGATACTCCACTTACTCTGTCGTGACAGTTTCATATTGCATTTGCCAGGATCTTAATGTTCTTTTTTTGGCAAGTGGAATGCATATCCTTACATGCTGAACTATAAATATTTCACCAGGGGTTTATATCTTTTATGATATGTTCATCAATTTTTGATGTTTTTGAGATGAAGTCTTGCTCTGTCACCCAGGCTGGAGTGCAGTGGTACAATCTTAGCGCACTGTAACCTCTGCCTCCCGGTTCCAGTGACTCCCCTGCCTCCTCCTCCTGAGAAGCTGGGATTATAGGCATGTGCCACTGTGCCTGGCTAATTTTTGTATTTTTAGTAGATACAGGGCTTCACCATGTTGGCCGGTCTGGTCTCGAATGCCTGACCTCAACTGATTTGCCTGCCTCAGCCTCCCAAAGTGCTGGGATTACAGGCATGAGCCACTGTGCCTAACCAATATGTTCATTGTTAGAAAGCCTTTTCATGTACTTTGTGAATTTTTCCATTTTTCTTTATGTTTCTACTCTCAAATTGATTTGCATACAAATTTCAGTGAGGAAATCATTTATGAGAATATTATTTGCCAATATTGATATATTTGTCCCTGAACTACTGATTTATTTTGTTCCCATTTGGAGAACATACCTTACCTTTCTTTGTTCTGCCTTTGAATGGTTTGGCTGTTTCTGAAACATTCTCTGGGCTATATCTTTATCCTCATGTCATCTATTTGGAGATATTTAGATAGTTGTGTTATTAATTTTGAATTGTATAGCAATGAGTATAGTGTAATTTCAAATCTGTTCTATGACTATTCTTGTGGCTTAAGCCAAATCTTCAGTTAGAGACCAAAACCTGGCTAGAATTTTTATCTTTGTGACAAGTCCTCAACTGGATGCCACAAACACTCTCCGAAAGTCCATTGCAAAGCTGCTTTTTAGACAATCACTTTGTTCTAGCTACACCTCGCCTGGTTTTGAGAACATTTCTGGGTCACCTGCTAAATTGCTGAGACCACAGGAACTTCTCCTGAGAACAAAAGGAGAGCTAAGCACAGGTCTACTTGACTCCAGCTTTCTTAATCTCTAAGGTTAGTTGCCATAAAAAATTTTGAACCACAAGTACTTTACAGCAAAAGAACTAACAATAACAATTTCATCAACATAAAGCACTTCCAACTCACTTCTGATCTATGTGATTAAACTGTTGCTAAGAGGTATGAATTTTATAAGCGTTTGGCAAGTTTCTCCTTCGCTTTTCTCTCTTTCTACCTACCTTGTGAAGAAGGTGCATTCTTCTCCTTTCCGCCATGATTGTTACGTTTCCTGAGGCCTTTTCAGCCACGTAGAACGGTGAGTCTATTAAACCATTTCCCAGTCTTGGGTAGTATCTTTATAGCAGTGTGAGAATTGACTCATTGCTATGTATAATTGCACATTATGGTATTTTTTATTAAGACTCTTATTCTAAGTTATTCATGTCAACATTACATTCACATCCTTGATATTCACATAATTCATCTCACATTCATATAATTCATATAACATGGTTTTACTGATAGGCCGTGATGTTTCTTGTAATTCATTGGTTATTATGTATTTATTATGTCTTATTTCCAATTAATAGGATTCTTGGCTTTAGAAAAAAGTCTCAAAATGATCATTTGCCCTGAAGCCACAAGCTGAGAATTACTTAATGGCTTGGCTTTGACTAGAGAAAGGGTCTCTCTCTCTCTCTCTCCATATATACACACACACACACACACACACACACACACACACATATATATACACATATATACGTATATATATACATATACACACGTGTATATACACACACATATATATATACATATGAAGATATTCATACTTTGTGTATATTTATGCAAATAACAATTTTGATAGCACTAGATGTTACCATCAAAACATATTCTGGTGCTTGCATGCTGGGAGGGGCCTGTAGTCCCAGCTACTGGGGAGCCTGAGGCAGGAGGATTGCTTGAGCCCAGGAGTTGGAAGCTATAGCAGGCTATGATTGCACCTGTGAATAGCCACTGCACTCCAGCCTGGGCAACATAGAGCTCACATCAGTAAAAAACAAACAATCCCCCAAACCCTTCAAAACTAAAACAACCCCCTGACATTTTCTAGGGTTACCTTACTAGTTGTAAAATTACCCTGCTCTATGATCAGACATGGATATTATAGCTATAATAAATGACCCGTAGCTGCCTTAAGCAGTCTTGTATTCACTTGGAATAATTTGTCAAAAGAACAGCTTGCCTTTCTGTGTGTGGCTTAGACTGGTAATGATAATGCAAAACAGACAGTAAGGTGCTATAAGATGAACAATCAACTGTTTAGCAATGAGTATCTTCATATTATTTTTATTTGGCTTGTGGGGTTGCGGAGGGAGTTAAGGCCTCTGATTGAACACTAGAGGGTACTCCTGGCTACCGAATAGCTCTGCCCTTTCTTCCCATTCATGTTTCCTTTGCATTGTCTTGGGGAAACTGGCAGTGACACCAATGCATGTGGCTTAATAAATGCTGCTTGACTGACTTTTTGGCACGATAACCTCAAGCGATCTGAAATGCAAAGGGATGTTCAGCCCTTGGAGACTCATGTTCCCTTTCCTTTTCTTCCAGTAATGCACTACTTAGGTGTTTTTCAGGAATGAAAACATCAAAACAGTTTTCAGTGGAGGATAGGCTGATGCTTAAAGAGAACCTCAGACAGCTCTCTATGGAGGATTATGTGCAGCAAACCGAGGCAGCAAGGATTGCTGAAGGGCACAGGAGCTGAGCCGCAGGCCTTGGCATTCAGAGATCTTTAAGCTTTTGTGGATTGGAATGGAGGCTGAGCTGGGAAGGGACCAAAAGGAGGCCGAGGAGGCCAGGTAGAAATAGTCACATAGGCTTCTGGGAAGGACAGAAAGTAAAGGACAAGGAAGCAGGCTTGAGACCCCAGAGCCAGGATTGACCATCAGAAGAGAGGAGGTAGCATGGCCTTGCTAAATAATTAGAATAATACGTTGTCTAATTCTAGGTAGCCTTTTTTTTTTTTTCTGAGGAGCTCAGAAGATATGATCTCATTAGCTCTGAAGGTCAGGATAACTTCCTTTGGCTCCATTTTGTCCCCTGAGTAGGACATCAAGTTCCCAACAGCTGAGGGTCATGAGGCTGCACAGGAGCAGGTACCGTGTTTGTCTCATACAGTGAGTTGACCATGGTGGTACAGGGTCTTTCTTGGGCTGTCTGTGGGCTAAGGAGAGGCTCAAGAGCACCACTGTTCCATGAACTCAGGTCTTCCCCAGAGCCTTGAAGCCCTTTCAGTGTTTGGTCTGAATTTCTCTTGGATCTATCTTTAAACAAATTAAGATTTTTCCTACATTAAAAACAAACAAAATCCCTTAAATCACTCTTCCCTCCACCTGCCATACCTGGAGCTAACTTTCTGTCTTTATTTTTCTCCCCAATATCAAGGAAGATGGAGCTTTATAACATTAAGAGATTTAAAACAATGGTGATTGTCTTAGCTATTGACATGAACTGTGGTTTAGTTTTGCAGAATTTGGGCGATTACTCAAAACATTCAAGACAGCATTTGAAAACGATTTAATTACATAGAAAAAGTCTCCAGATATAAGTTAAATGAAACAATCAGGAATAAACCTAAATAAAAAGTATGATTCAAATTAAAAAACCCAAACCTCCCTAATATATGCAGAGAAAAATGTCTGGAGGGAGCTATCCCAAGATGTTCATTGTGTTTATCTCTGGGTTGAGAGTATGGGAAATGAAGATTTTCTTTATACTTCTTTAAAAACATTTTACAATAAATTGCTATGAGTTTTTATAATCAGAAAAGGGCTGTATTGTTATTAAGCTGTCTTACTTTGTCCACTTCCTCCCACTGACTATGTCCTTAACTATGCATTTCACTTCCCATCGCCATGTCTCTGCAGAAATGGTTCTCACCAAGGTCACAAATGGTCCCCTGTTTATTTAATGTAGTGTTTTTTTTTTCCCTCCCTCAACTTTAACCTACCCCAGTGGGGATCATTTCTACTTTCTTCACTGTCTTCTAGACATTCTCAGCCACGTGGCACCAGGACCTAATTTTCACAACGTTCAAAACAGAACAAATACTCTTTATTTTCCTACCTCAGTCTTTCCCTGTTCTCCTTCCCAACTCAAAATATCTTTCTTCTTTTTTTTTTCACTGTTCAAGGTTCATGGGGGGTTTTAGCTGGTGTAACACTTGGATAGTTGGTTGCATTGTTTATATGTAGATCTTTTTACATTGTATGGTAATGTACACTACTGATAGATATAGTTCACAAAGTAAGATCCTTTGGAACAAGACATGCGATATTGGATCTATACACTGAATGCCAGGATGTGACCGACTGGGAAAAAATGTTGGACTAGGCATGTTCAGTGAAGGAGCCAGGAAGTTATATAACAAATGAACATCTCTGGCTCAAGGGGCAACTGCAGCATGTGCAGCACTGGCAGTGGTGCCTCAGATGTGGCATAACTATTTCACACTAACCAGTTTAGGACTACACAAGGTTACCACCACCCAGCACAGAATATAGCTGTAGGACTTTACAAACCATTCCTATTTCTAACTTCTGGAATTGATGTTTGTCCCAGTCCATCTTAAAATATGACTGCTTTAATCACAGATCAGATAAAAAGGACAACATGCACAACCTCCAACTAAAATCCTGTTGTAGCCTAGACCGTGAAATGGCATGACATCAGAAGATTTTAAAATTGAAGCTCTTTTTGGATCCCCCAAAGTGTATCTGCACTCTTCTTCAAATGAGCCTCTTCCTCAGGAGTCAGTCACCTTCACAATGTCTGAGATTCCATTCTGTCCCAAAATGCAAGGAACACTAAGGAAGACATCATCCTTTATTCCATAGAGACCCTCAATCATGGTGGAAATTGGGTGCACCCACCTAAGATTCTTCATTATAGGTTTCCTAGGTTTTCCTAAGCCAACCTATCCCTTTCAATTTTGTTCCCTGCCATCCCCAATCCAAGCCTGTTGGCTTAAGCAGAGTGCACACTGTTACCCTGAGAACAAATGTTAACCTGAAAGAGCCATTCCTTCAAGATGGATCCTGAGTAGCTAACTGGACCTATTTATTTATTTACTAAATGTTTTTTCTTTTGTAAAGACAGGGTTTTGCTACACTGCCTAGGCTGGTCTTGAACTCCTGAGCTCAGGGAGTCTTCCTGCCTCGGCCTTCTGAAGTGCTGGGACTACAGGCATGAGCCACTTTGTTCAGCCCTGGACCTATTTTAAATAGAGTCAAGCAGCCATTTGCTGACTACAGGTCACATATGTACTCTGAGTTCCTTGAAAACCCATATCCCTGCTTAACTTTAGGACTTTCAGAGTTCACCTGAATCAATTAATCAGAGCTCACCTGTCTTGGCCATTCAGGGCTTAGCTGTATCACCCAATTAGGGTTTGGCTATATCTACCAATTAGAATTCATGTGTTGACCAATCAGAACTAAGCAAGTTCGAATCTCTCATTTGCATAAGTAGACCTGATTGGGAACCTGGGTGGGAAATTTGGCTATAAAATGGGTGTGGTGGCTCAGCCTGTAAACCCAGGGCTTTGGGAGGCGAAGGTGGGTGGATCACCTGAGATGAGGAGTTCCTGACCAGCCTGGCCAACATGGTGAAACTCTGTCTCTACTAAAAAGACAAACATTAGCTGGGCATGGTGGAGGGTGCCTGTAATCCCAGCTACTTGGGAGGATGAAGCAGGGGAATTGCTTGAACCCAAGAGGTAGAGGTTTCGGTGAGCCAAGATTGCGCCACTGCCTTCCACTCTGGGTGACAGAGCTAGCCTCTGTCTCAAAACAAACAAATAAACAAACAAACCTGAACTCTCCCTTTGTTCTCTGGGTCACACCTTCACTTTAGATGGAAGGCTATGTCTTTCCTGTTTGTAGACTTTTCAAAGAAATAAAATCTTTTTCCTCCAACTTCCTTTCTAGAGAATTTTGTTTAAAATCCAAACATTCTCTACCAAATGCTTGCCATGGTAGCATCCAAACATTCTCTACCAAATGGCACTCATGTGCCATTGAGAAAATCACAGATTCAGAGGGCTACTAGGCTTAACATGTTTAATTCCTTCTATCATTCTTTCTTGTCCAGTGTCTTTTGAGTAAAATTGAGCTTGTCCCTTTAAAATTTAGTTCCTAGAACTAATTTCAGCATTCTGAGTTCAACAGGCCTTTTGGCTGGGAAGGGCATTGGAGATGAAGGGTTGACGCTGGAAACAGAGACGGATTATTCACAGACACTTCCATTTGGCACTGAAGTAGCTCTCTTGACAGAGAGTATGAGACTCTGACCTCTCACAGAGGAGCAAGGATATAAAAACATGTCTAATAGTCTGAGGTGGCTCCACTCTGAGGAGCATGTGGTCTCTGAGATGAGCTCAAGCCACCTTCAGCATTTGGGTCCACAGGCTTGTCGAGGGTGGGTAGATAATACTGGTTATGAAACTCATATGGATCTAGCTGGGCTGGGATAGGTGGAGATGGTGGTGTGAGGCTGGTGATTCTGATTATATGGATGTGAATTACACAAATAGTAACATTTGAAGACTCTGGCATCTTGGCTACTTGGGATACCCCCTGAGTAGGGAGGGAGTATTTTCTCTTTTAGTTCATCAAACAGGTCACAGCATCATAAAAATGAGAGATTGGCTATGGTGGAAACTTCCTTTGCAATTAGTGCTGAAGTCACTGGTTATAAAATCTTGGCTCTTGGATTGAGTATAAAAGTTCCCATCCTCTCATCAAGAAGTGAGAAGAGGCCAGGTATGGTGGCTCATGCCCATAATCCCAGCACTTTGAGTGGCTGAAATGGGGGAATCACTTGTGCCCAGGAGTTCAAGACCAGTTTGGGTGACATAACGAGACTCAGTCTCTACAAAAAATTAAAAAAATTAGGCTGGACGCAGTGGTTCACACCTGTAATCACAGTACTTTGGGAGGCTGAGGTGGGTGGATCACTTGAGGTAAGGAGTTCAAGACCAGCCTGGCCAACATGGTGCAACCCTGTCTCTACTAAAAATACAAACACAAAAATTAGCAGTGTGTGGTGACATGTGCCTGTAATTCCAGCTACTCATGAGTCTGAGGGAGGAGAATTGCTGAACCCAGGAGGTGGAGGTTATAGTGAGCCGAGATTGTGCCACTACATTCTAGCCTGGGCTAGACAGAGTCTTGCTCTTAAAAAAAAAAAATTAACAGGGTGTGGTGGTGCACATCTGTAGTCCCAGCTACTACTCAGGAGGCTGAGGTGGGAGGATCACTTAAGCCCAGGAGTTTGAGGCTGCAGTGAGCTATGATGGTGCCACTGCACTCCTGGGAGACAGAGCAAGACCCTGTCTTTAAATTCAAAAAAACAACAAAAAAAACTGAGAAGAAATCCAGAGTGAATTCTGGACACTTTTAAGTCCACCTGGAGATTCTTGGAGATATCTAGGGAGAGCAATTCTAGGAATAGGCTGGACTTCTTGTGATGCAAACCTATGGAGATAAGGAACATTGATATCTGGAGTGATACTGCAAGATGGTCCTTGTATTCACTCACAGGCTGGTGAAGCCTGGGATACCAGTTACACAAGTAACATTCTACCACAAGATTGTGAGCTCCATGAGTATAGGGTTGTGTCTGAGTTTTCATTATAGCAAATCCAATGCCTAACTCTTAATAGGCACTTCATCAAAGTTTTATGAATGGATGAATGAATGAGTAACTAATGAATAAGGAGTGTGATTGATATACAACAAGAAATATAGTCACCTCTTAAAAATAAGAATATTAATTATTTGATTGATTTGAGAGAGGTCTCACTGTGTTTTCCAGTCAGGTCTCAAGCTCCTCGCTCAGGCAATCCTGCTTCGGCCTCCCGAATAGCTCGGACTACAGGCCTGCACCACTGTTTCTGGCTGATCACCTGTATTTTAGAGTCCGTCTTTCTATGCATGCAGCCCAAAACCACATGGATGTTTATAGGTGCTACATCACATTCATTCCTGATTGACCCTGATTTTGCTGTAGACTAGGGTCTTTAAATTGGAGTGTATTTGTGAAGCACTTTAAAAATCATATGGGTCTACTGAGTCAGAATCCCCAGTGCATGGGGCCCAGGCTTGTCTATTCCCCTGGGTTCCTCTGGTTAAACCTCCGCTGTGGCCTGAAGCATGGATATTGTTTTTGCAAGCATGGCTGCTTCATCCTATTTCCTTCCTTTCTATGTTTTTGTAGTTGAATTTTTGAACTCCTGCTAAATTTTGTCTTGTCAGTTTTAGCTCATTGCACTAGCTCATCAACCTCTTTTTGATCATGCTTCTGTCATTTATTATATTAACTATTTCCCCTTGGATTTGTGTCACATGCAAATTATATAAGCTTGCCTTTCTCATCTTTATGCAAGTTATTGAAAAATGTGGGGAACATAAAAGGGTTAGGACTGCAGTGGATTCATCAAGTAATACCCACAAAGAAAACGAGCTTAAACTTTTTTTTTTTAAACAAATAATTTCTTCCCCCTTGCAAATGTAGTTTAGAGGAAAATAATGCTGGGACACAGTATAAAGATTTAATCTGTATTTCCAGCTTTTCCAATAAATATTTTTATGACCTTGGGAAAGTCACTTACTCTTTCTGTGTATAACTTTCTGTCTGATAAAAACCCTGGGGAAGACTGATTAGTGCTTTGGGCTGACTCAAGTCCTCTCTTTCTGTGGTTTCTTCTCTGAACCTGCCCCAGTTCCATTTATTCCTTCTAGTGCCTCAGCCTGAAGGAATACCTGGCCAGAGGACATAATTTCCCTCTGTCAAGTCTGGTGCAGACAGATCACCTGTTCCTTCATACCAGCCTAGATAGGGTGAACATTTTTCAAAAGAACTTTTTTGATGGGGGGTGGGAAGAAGAATCCTAAGGAAATAGACAGGAAACTCTATGATCAGAGAAATGGGGGATATTATTCATGCGGCAAGGACTTGTGGAGTTTCTGTGATGTGTCAATCACTGTTTTGGGTCCTGAGAATACAGTAGTGAAACAAAATCCCTGCCCGATGGAGCTCGCATTCTGTAGTTGGGAGAGAAAGCTGATAAAGACATCATCGGATACACTAGGTGGTGTAACTGCTTCCAAGAAAACAAAGTCTGGTAAAGGGAATGGGAGTGTGGGTGGGAAGTGCTATTTTATGTAGGGTGTTGAAGGAAGTCCTCTTTAATTAGCTGTCATGAGTGCAGTAATCTGGAGGATGTGAAGGGGTGCTGGGGACCGAGTGTGATGGGCAGAGAGTGGGAACCTTGAGGACGGAGCATGCCTGGGTAGTCTATGAGCAGCAAGGAGGTAGGGGCAAGGGGACGATGAAACCTGGAGAGAGGAGATGGAAGAGGTGGCAGAGGACTGTGTTGCTTAGGCCCTTGTAGGGCTTGGGATTTCACTTTAAGTAAACTGAGATGCTGTGGTAGAATCTTTGAATAGAGAAGTATCATCTGACTTAGGCTTTTAAGGGAGACCAGTTAGGGGCCAGGGAACAGAGTGGAGGTGGCAAGGTGATAAAATGGTTCAGATTGGAAATGAATTTGAACTTGGAAGGTCCGCCAGTGGGATGTGTTGGTGGGTTGTATGTAGGATGCATGTGTATACATGTCTGAGGGAGGGAGAAAGGCAGAGAGAGAGAGAGAGAGAGAGAGAGAGAGAGAGAGAGAGAGAGAGAGAGGAACTCCAAAACTTTTTATCTTCTTTTTATCTGAGCAAGGATGGAGTTGCCATTTGTAGGAAGGTTTGGGAGTGAGCATGAATTTGATCTTGGACACATTAAGTTTGAGATGATTTTTCAATGTCTGAATGAGTCAGGGTTTGGTTTGGAAAGCAGAAAACCACTAAGGCTGTGTCAAAGAGCATCAGTATCTCCAAGGGGAGTGTTCTAAAATGAAACCTACATGCGCTCTATCTCCTGAAATCTGTCCTAATCTCTGTGTATTCATTCTGATTGATTACTTTTGCACAACACATCCTTATTTACCACCCACAAAAGCCTGATTTTCCCTTTAGAGAAGCCTGACTTTGTTCGGCTGTGATTTTTTATTTTTATTTTTTTTATGAACTGGTCTCTATCACAAGCACTCCTGAGAGAGGTTGGATCAATCCGATGGCTGATAAAAGACTTCTGGTTTTTTTCCTAAATCAAAACTGAAGTCTCTACCTGCCTGCTAAACTCTCATTTTCTCTTAGCAGATTACTGCTATTGCTACCTCATTTGCAGAGTAGAGGTAACTAAGATGCCGTGAGCCTGAGCCAAGTATCTTTGCAGAGGTAATCACCACCCCAGGTGCCCTGTGGTGACTCAGAAGAGTGCTCCCATTTAGCTGGCATGGTGGCTCATGCCTGTAGTCCCAGGAGGCTGAGGCGGGAGTATCCCTGAGCCAGGGAGATGGAGGTTGCAGTGAGCCATGATCATGCCACTGCCCATTGTACTCTAGCCTGGATAACAGAGCGAGACTCCATCTCAAAAAAAAAAAAAGAAAATTGCTTCCATATTCCTCCACCGCCTCCCATTGCCACACGACTCCGGACACTGCATGTTTCCAATAGAAAACTTTTTGAACAAGGTCTCCATAAGATAAGAATAGGGCCAGACATGTTGGCTCATGCCTGTAATTCCAGCACTTTGGGAGGCCGAGATAGGCGGATCACCTGAGGTCAGGAGTTCGAGACCAGCCTTGCCAACATGGTGAAACTCCATCTCCACCAAAAAACGCAAACACTTAGCTGGGCATCCCTTAGTCCCAGCTACTTGGGAGGCTGAGGTAAGAGAATCACTTGAACCTGAGAGGTGGAGGTTGCAGTGAGCAGAAATTGTTCTGCACTCCAGCCTGGGTGATGGAGTGAAACTCTGTCTCAAAAAAAAGAAGATGAACCAATTCATATTTCATTCTATAAATGGGAGAAGGAATGAGCTGTCACTGGGATAGTCAGTATCCCAGGATTCTGAGTATCAAGGGTCATATAATAACATCAGCATTTAAGAAAAAAATAGAAGGAAAAGAAAAAAGCGAAAAATAGAGAATATGATTTCTTTCTTTTTTTTTTTTTTGAGATGGAGTTTCACTCTTGTTACCCAGGCTGGAGTGCAATGGCGCGATCTCGGCTCATGGCAACCTCTGCCTCCTGGGTTCAGGCAGTTCTCCTTCCTCAGCCTCCTGAGTAGTTGGGACTACAGGCACACGCCACCATGCCCAGTTAATTTTTTTGTATTTTGAGTAGAGACGGGATTTCACCATGTTGACCAGGATGGTCTCGATCTCTTGACCTTGTGATCTACCCGCCTCGGCATCCCAAAGTGCTGGGATTACAGGCTTGAGCCACCGCGCCCGGCCCGAGAATATGATTTCTTACCTTGATTCTAAGTAGGACTCTGTAATTAGAACGGTAAGAGTCTTATTTTAGATGATGCCTAAGACATCAATTAAACATTTCTCTGGCTCAGGTGAGGCTGGAATTCATAACATTTTACCCCCTACCCCTTTTGAGTTTTATTCCTTTAATTTTCTCTGAAGGTGTTAATAAACAGTGAATTGCTTAAGGGTACACTTGCTGACAAGGAAGAATAAAGGCAGGAAACCAGTGATTACAGGGAATTTCAAAAACTATTAGGAGCAAATTATAGATGAAATCTTCTGTAGAACCTCAGATTAAATAGATTAAAGTGGGGCTGTTTGTCTCCAGCTCCTGCTAAATCTCCCACTCCCGCTGCATCCCATTCATCTATTTTTGCAATTGTTGTTGGCCTTTTTCTTGAAGGTCTCCAGAGAAGAAGGTTCTATGTCCTCTTAAGTTGTGGATTATTAAGGGCCAAGTGATGAATGGGTAACTTTGGAGGTGTTTTTTTTCCTCTAGAAGGGTTTCCTCCAAGCCTAGGGTCTTCCACTGAGAAATCAAGAGCCAGGTAGAAAAGAAGCTGGGCTGAAGCTAAACAAGGGTTTAGGATCTGTGGACCCCAAGTCATACTTTGCTAGTAACAACCTGAGAGTGAGTGTTTGAGGTTCCATTCATCTTGTATGACTGAGAAGGCAGTGTGAGAGCATGAAGTTACAGAAGGACACATAGGGGATATTTACGCTATACCATGGACCTTTGCAGAAGGCCTAGTCTTTTTCTTCCCCTAATTCTCCAGAGTTCTCTGTCTTCACACCCACCTCGCCTTAGACTCATCATTCTGTTAATAGTTTTTGCTATGAGAGTGCACACACGGCCCACAGATGGTGGTTTGAGCCTCACATCAACAGAGTGGCCTGACAGTGACGGCTTCAGCTTTGAGCAGAAAGGAGGGCGATGGGCCGTGACTCACTCTAGGAGTTTCCATCATCTGCCCTGGCCAGTCAGCCCATCCATTATCTGTGGTTTGTCTCATCCTGCCTAAGCCTATTAGCTCATCTCTTTTTGCCAACTTGACATTCTGTTCTCTTCCTTTGTTTGAGCCCCTGGGACTGTCTGCTGCATTACCTTCTTATGTGCTCATTGTCCCATGCGGTGTCATTTGCAGATAATAGTAACATGCCATTTACGAGCTCCTAGATCACCAATAAAAATGTTAAATGAGTCAGAAGGTGACACCTCGCTTTTACCATCTGCAGCATGTTGACATTTGTCATTACCTTTTAAGGCAGAAACCAGAGCCTGCAATTGTAGCAGTTTAAACTAGACCCACTCAAACTTGACTGTCGACATTCACAGTGACAACACCCTCATTAGCCATCATCATCAGTCTCATTCACCCACAGTGGTGGCCTCTGGAGCTGACCAGGGTGGGGAGAAGGGGAGCAAAGGGAGTTACGAGATCTGAGTGGATGGTGCCAGATCTGAGATTCAGTGGGTTTGGCTCTCTGGATACTTGGGAGTCTGCAAGTAAATATCAGTGACGTGTTGTCATGTTGTCACTGGGACAGCTTGGTGAAGGAGGCACTGGCACGGGAGTAGCTCTGCTGGGTCATTTGATATGCAAAGCAGATTCTTTTTGAATTATCTGGCTGCCCTGTCTACTGTGATGAATTGACACTTAAGCATGTACATAATCCAGAGACTTATAGGATATTTGTTATCTTAATTCCAGGGATGAACTATTAAATACTGATTTAAACATCCTTAGTTTTCAACTTTATGGTTTGACATTTCTTTCTTTCTTTCTTTCTTTCTTTCTTTCTTTCTTTCTTTCTTTCTCTTTCTTTCTTTTTTATTAAGATAAAATCTCACTTTGTCTCTCAGACTGGAGTGCAGCGGTGTGATCACAATTCACTGCAACCTTCCCCTCCTGGGCCAAAGCAATCCTCCTATCTTAGCCTCCCTAGTAGCTGGGACCACAGGCATGTGCCATCATGCCCAGCTAATTTTTTATTTTTTAAAAAATAGAGATGAGTTCTTACTATGTTACCCAGGCTTGTCTCAAACTCCTGGGCTTAAGTGACTCTCCCACCTCGGCTTCCCAAAGTGGTGGAATTACAGGTGTGAGCCACCATGCCCAGCCTAGTTGACTTTTCTCTTTTTCGTAAGTTATTCTGATTTTTTAATTTTTGGTCTTGGTGTGATGGTTCACACCTGTAATCCCAGTACTTTGTGAAGCTGAGGTGGGAGGATCCCTGGAGCCCGGGAGGTCAAGGCTGCTGTGAGCTGAGATTGCACCACTGCACTCCCGCTTAGGTGACAAAGCAAGACCCTGTCTAAAAAAAAAAATTTTTTTTGGTATCTTCTCATCAATTCACTACTCTCCTTAATTATTAGCTTGTTTTTATTTCTCAATAGGAAATTCTGTTTTTTTTTTCTGGAAAATTGAACTTACTCCCTGTGTGTTTAACTCCGAACTGTATATACTGGTAGAACACAATCTTAGACATTTCCATGTACTGTTCATTTTTGGGGTGTATTATTATTTTTTCTCTATATGGGTTTGAGTGATCCTTTGAAGGTTCATGCTACAGGTGCTATTTCTTGGGCCAATGAAATTTCACTTAGAAATTTTCTACTTTGGTTTCTTCACTTTTGACGGATTCCAGGGTGAGCTGTGATTCTTATCCTTTTTTTTCCACTAGAGGAAATGAGACATTGGCATAATGACAGAAATGTATGAGGTGAGATAATGGTGACATCATAGTAGCACTGGCTGTGACAGTGAGGCAGTCCCTGTCACAGGGAATTCTGGCAAGTCATCGGTGGTGTTGTACTGGGAAAGTGAAGCTAGAGAAATTCTGAAATCAAGGACTGGTTTATGTGCAGCCCTGGAACTTGGAGTGTCTGTGCTGGGAATCTGAAAGCAGGAAAAGAGAATTTTGGAATCAGTAGCCATACGCATCACACTTATCATTTTTTGGAACAGTTTCTTAAAAAAGGCAGTAACACAGGCAGGAAGAGGGTGAAAAATTAGCCTCTATGAACTTTTAACACAGGCAGGAAGAGGGTGAAAAATCAGCCTCTCTGAACTTTTAACCATTTATTTAACTACAATTGATTGTGCCAGACATTGAATTAAATGCTTTCCCTGCATTAATAATAATACTTTATTAAAATTGATGGTGATAATAATATTATTATTATGGAGAACAATAATTCTCAACAATCCTCCATCAGCTCATTCAGCTTAGAGAGGTTAAGTAATGAAAGCTTTCCAAGGTCACACAGCTCATAAGAGGAAGAGCTTGAACATGATTCTATTTGACTGCAGAGTTCAAGCTGTTACCATTAATCTAAATGTTAGAGATGCAGAGATGAATCAAGATGGTGTCGGCCCTCAAAGATCTTATAATCAAATGCGAAGGTAACAGAGTTTATGCAAGCACGTTATAAGAATGTTGTGATGAGAATTATGATGGAAGCATGCATAGGGATTATTGGGGCACAAAGAGGGGCATATATAATTCTATGTAACAAGGGTATTGAATCAAGATATTAGGTTGGTGCAAAAGTAATTGCAGTTCTGCTGTTGCCTCAATGGTAAAAACCACAATTACTTTTCCACCAATCTAATAGAAGGAAGGGGTGATGAGCCAGGTCTTTAGAGATGGCTTGGCCAGAAATTGCCCTGAGACCACGACCACCTTTCTACACTTTCCTTTGACTCCCAAGTCACCAGGAAATCCTGGATTTGATTGTACTTTCAGTACAGTGCCTTTCATTCAACAAGTGTTTATCGAACACCCGCTCCATGAAACGGGTGTTCCAGCTCTTTGCTGGAAGTTGAGTGGGAATACATGGAAAAGAGAAGACTCGGCTTCAACTTTGCAGTAGACAGCAACAGAGAACGAGGAATGCAGATGTGCAAAGCTCAAACAGTTCAGAGCAGAGGGAGGTGTGTGTGTGTGGGTCTCTTGGAAATCTCCATGGTGAAGGCAGCTGTGGGGTCCCGAGGCAAGAGTGAGAGGGGGTAAAACTGGGGAAGGGATGGTGCTCCTGGCATGGACACATGGCCTGTGTGATGGCTGAGAGTTGGGACAACCGTACTGCTTTCGGAGGAGAGCTGAGCTGGTCTGAAGCAGAGGATTCTGCTGTTGGTAACAAGGGATGTTAATGTGAGTAGGAGGGGAGAATCCTGCTCTGGAACTCCTTCCTAGTGTCAGGGACAGGACATTGTCCCTTCTCAACTGTGTTGCCTACCAGCTGGCTTGCTGCTGCAGAGTCCCCCATCTCTGCCTGTGATTGACTGACCTCCCCCCACCCACCCCACTGCTGGGTGGGGAGAGTTAGCCACCTTTCACTCAGGTTGCCTGGTCACTGGTCTTCTTAGCTAAATCCAGAGTGGCTTCAGCTTCTGGATTGGTATTTCTTATTCTTTTTTAGAGACAGGGTCTTACTCTGTTACCCAGACTTTGTAAATGACTTTTGAAGAAAGGAAACAGGAGGCAGTCTTGTTACCAGTGTTATGGGAAGTGGTTTTGTCTTCCTGATGGCCCATTCTTAGATGTTTGGGTCAATTTCCTAAGCACAAATTGAGTGCCCGTTATGGATAACTTCCTGTGCTGGCCACTGGGGGCAATGCCCAGGTGTATTAGTTAAGTCTCTACTTTTACCTGCTGTAACTCAACAAACTAATAATTTTTAAGAGGGCAGTATAGTAGATAAGGGTGACACTCCAAAACAAATGTGCACATCCTAATCCCTGGAATTTGTGAATGTGACCATATTTAGAAAAAAAGAAATTTACATGTGTAATTAAGTCATTTGAGATGAGGAGATTATCCTGCATTGTTCAAGTGGGCCCTAAATCCAAAGACAAGAGTCCTTATAAGAGAAAGGCAGAGGGAGATTTGAGACACACATAGCAAAAGTCAGGCAAACAGAGGCAGAGATTGGAGGGAGGCAGCTGCAAGCCAAGGAACTCTGACAGCTCCCAGAAGCTGGAAGAGGCAAGGAAGAAGTTTCTCTGGGGGCCTTGGGAGGCAGCCCGGCCCCTCTGACACCTTGAGATCACACTTCTGGCCTTGAGAGCTGTCAGAGAATAAATTCCTATTGTTTTAAGCTACTAAGTTTATAGCAATCTGTCACAATAGCCACAAGAACTGATGTAAGTGGAGTTTAGAAAGTATTATAGTAGACCAGGCACCGCGGCTCATGCCTGTAATCCCAGCACTTTGGGACACCAAGGCAGGGGGATTGCTTAAGCTCGGCAGTTTAAGACCAGCCTGGGCCACGTGGTGAAACCCTGTCTCTACAAAAAAATACAAAAATTAACTGGGTGTGGTGGCGCATGCCTGTAGTCCCAGCTACTCAGGAGGCTGTGGTGGGAGGATCGCTTGAGCCTGAGAAGCGGAGGCTGCAGTGAACCGAGATCTCACCACTGTACTCCAGCCTAGGTGACAGCGTGAGACTGTCTCAAAACAAAACAAAAGATACTATGGTAGAGTATGAAAACATGGTAGTTCTATTATTTAACATGCCCAAATAATTATTACATTTGATAATGAAACTAATTTGGTTTAACATAAACTTGTTTTCCTCTCTGCAAGTTATAACAGCCTGAGTTTCAATGTTGACAAAACATAATATTTTTTGTCCACAGTTTAAGATCTAAGACCTTCAAAGCAATGTTTTCTTGACATGATTTGGACCTCAAAAGTCAGAGCTCTTGGAGGTACCAGCTTTTTAAAAAATATATATTTATTTTTTAATTTTAGAGATGGGGCCTTGCTCTGGCACCCAGAGTGGAGTGCAGTGGCATGATCATAGATTGGTACAGTCTGAAACTCCTGGGCTCAAGTAATCCTTTTGTCTCAGCCTACCAAGTAGCTAGGGTTATAGGTGCATGCCAACGCTCCTGTTTCACTTTAATTTGTATATATGTTTTAAGAGATAGGGTCTTGATACACTGCACAGGCTGCAGTGCAGTGGCTATTCACAGGCACAGTCATAGCCCTCTGCAGCCTGGAACTCCTGGCCTCATGCAATCCTTCTGCCTCAGTCTCCCAAGTAGCTGGGACTACAGTACCGTGCCACCATGCCTGGCTTTGACAGCTTTTAACAAGCCCTTACATTTAACTACGTGTGTGTGTGTGTGATTTGCATAACACCATGATGCCTTTTTTTCTTCTTTTTAGGAGTAGAGATAGGTTTTTGCCACATTGCCCTGGGTGGGAGAGGGGAGGGATCCCTGCCCACAGAGGGGAAGGGTCATGGCTTTGGCTTTTACTGCCCAGGCTGGGGACCGGTGGCATAGAGGAGGGGAGTGAGTGCTGCCCCTTGGTCTTTGTTGGACCCTGAATGATGGGCCAGCTTCCTCTGGTCAGGGAAGGAACTGCATTCAGAGATGGGTATAGCAATGGCACCAGCAGAGAGTGACCCTTCCACAACAGCATGGCAGGGAGGCCAGCAGTCTCTTTTGGGGTTAGTCTGGGAGTGCCCAGGGTCATATGGGGAACCTCAGGCTATGTGTGCATCACCACATGCCATTCCTTTCAGCGTGAGTCACCAAATCAACTGGATTATTATAATTCACACTCAGCTTGAGCCAAGTGTGGTGGCTCATGCCTATAATTTCAGCACTTTGGGAGGCCGAGATAGGCAGATCACTTGAGGTCAGGAGTTCGAGACCAGCCTAGCCAACATGGTAAAACCCCTTCTCTACTAAAAATATAAAAATTAGCTGGGTGTGGTGGCAGGCACCTGAAATCCCAGCTACTTGGGAGGCTGAGGCAGGAGAACTGCTTGAACCCGGGAGGTAGAGGTTGCAGTGAGCCAAGACTATGCAATTGCATTCCAGCCTGGGCAACAAGAGCAACACTCTGTCTCAAAAAAAAAAAAAAAAAAAAAAAATTCCCGCTCAGCATCTGTGCCCAAACTCCAATTACTTTGTGATAAAATCACATCATGCTGTTTATTAATTAGTGCCTGTGAGCGCCAGTAGTTTAGGGGACAGGCGGGTGGCCAAAGGGAGACACCTCATGACATGGTAGCTCTAGTTTGAATGGGGATAACCCATGGTGCGGGGTGGGAGGATGGTTCCCGAATGTAAACTACCAATATGTCGAGGTAAACTCAGCCGGGAAAGAAAAATGAGTCTACCACCAAGTTCAAAGAGGCATGAATTAGGAGAGGATGATGCGGTGATGTTCTTGCATGGTCTTTGAGCTTGTGGTCTGAACTTTCTCAGTAGACTGTTTTATATCCTCTTATTATCTAAAAAAAAAAGTCAACATTTCCCAGGTGTTTGGCACCCTGCTAAGTGCTTTCCATGCATCATCTCCTTTAATCCTCTCATGAACCATCTCAGTACTGTTCTCGCTTTACAGATGAAGAAATTCCATGCTTATCCTGTACATGTGCATTCTTCGTGCACCCGTTCCACTTGATGAGGCCCCAAAGACAACATCTTTGTGTTTGTGCCTCCCGTGTGGAAAGCCAGCAGGTCTGGCTGCTGGACCTCTGTGCTGCCATTGTTAAGTGAGTGAAGCAGCAAAGCAAACCACAGGGCAGCACAGACTGCCACACTCCCACCACAGCATCCTGGGGCTTAGGATATATTGAGCTCTGAGCACTCGCAGACAGATGTGGCTGGCCGTCCCACTCTCCTTCCAAGCTCTGAGGGAACCCATGCTGAGTCTTCAGGGCCTGACATCTCAAGGATGGAAATAACAAAGTGGCAGCTTCTGGTCAAGCACGGCAACTCACACCTATAATCCTAGCACTTTGGGATACTGAGGTAGGAGGATCACTTGAGGCCAGGTGTTTGAGACTAGTCTGGGCAGCATAGCGAGACCCCATCTCTACGAAATTTAAAGAATTAGCCGGGGATGGTGGCACGTACCTGCAGTCATGGCAACTCAGAAGGCTGAGGCAGGAGGATATTTGAACCCAGGAGTTCAAGTCTGCAGTGAGCTGTGATGGTGTCATTGCACTCCAGCTTGGGAGACAGAGTGAGACCTGTCTCTAAACCAACCAGCCAACAAACAAAAACCAAGTGACCGTTCCTCCATCAAGGAGCCATGGTTAGTGGTTAGTATGCACATCTTGTATTCTCATCTCACTGCCACAAGTCACAATTTAGGGATCTCCTTTATATTCAAGCATGATCACATATTTCCCATATAGGAAGGAGGGCAGACAAGGCTGCTGAACCTCAGACTTAAAAAGATCTACCCCATAGTTTACTGGCAAAGGAAGGAGTTTCTTCCCAGGTTTGACCTCTTTTCACTCTACAGGTTCAGTGTTCCTTAATCACCTTGGTTCAGATCAATATGTGATGATTCAAGGTACCATTGCAGGAAGATGCCATTTGTGTGCTCTGGGGAGTGGTAGGATGGGGTACAGGACATTGGGTGGAGGACAGGTTGAGAAGGAGCTCTAGACAGCTGGCAGCCATCATCACTAAGGGAGATGGCAGAAAAACAAGTGGAAGCTTCAGTTGGAATTGGATGAGAGAGAGGTCAGCACTAGCACTGACTGGACCAGCGATGCTCCTTCCATCTGCACATCCAGCTTTTAGTACGGAGAGTTAGAACCAGGACTCCAAGATAAAAAGAAGTTTGAGTGCTTCTTTTTTTCTTTTTTTTTTTGAGACGGAGTTTTGCTCTTGTTACCCAGGCTGGAGTGCAATGGTGCGATCTCGGCTCACCGCAACCTCCGCCTCCTGGGTTCAGGCAATTCTCCTGCCTCAGCCTCTTGAGTAGCTGGGATTACAGGCATGCACCACCGTGCCCAGCTAATTTTTGTATTTTTAGTAGAGACAGGGTTTCACCATGTTGACCAGGATGGTCTCGATCTCTTGACCTCGTGATCCACGCGCTTCGGCCTCCCAAAGTGGCGTGAGCCACCGTGAGTGCTTCTTAAGAGATGAGTCAAGGACGTGGGCAGAGGACGAGTCCAGGTTCAGAGTCCACTCAGACCAGACATCAGGGTCAACCCCACTCACCCAGGCCAAGTGCATTAGTCAGGGTTCTCTAGAGGGACAGAACTAATAGGATATATGTATGTATGACAGGAAGTTTATTAAGGAGAATTGGCTCACATGATCACAAGGTAAAGCCCCAGAACAGGCTGTCTGCAATTTGAAGAACAAGGAAGCCAGTGGTGGATCTGTCTGAATCCCCAAATCTATAAAGTGTGGAAGTCAGTAATGCAGCCTTCAGTCTGTGACCAAAGGTCTGAGAACCCCTGGTAAACCACTGGTCTAAGTCCAAGAGGCCAAAAGCTGAAGAACTTGGAGTCTGATGTTTGAGGGCAGGAATCATCCAGCATGGGAGATAGATGAAGGCCAGAAGACTCAGCAAGTCTGCTCTTCCATCTTCTCCTGCCTGCTTTATTCTAGCTGCACTGGAAGCTGATTGGATGGTGCCCACACAGGCTGAGGGTGGGTCTGCCTCTCACAGTCCATTGACTCAAATGTTAATCGCCTTTGGCAACACCCTCACAGACACATCCAAGATCAATACTTTGCCTCCTTCAATCCAATCAAGTTGACAGTATTAATCATCATACCAAGTATCCAGGAGACAAATACTCTAAGTTCAGTAAATCTCTCTCTTTCTCCTTTCCTTTTCTCCCCCTTGTCCTCTTTTTTCTTCTCTGCTTCCTCTGTTGTAGTATTTTAAAAAAATAGTATTTAGTTCTTGGATAAACCTTTCAGAAGAGAAACTGTGCCATGGATAATTGGACTAATTCGTTTCCACACCTAAGGGGTGTGAACGTCTGCGGTCTATGAAGAACGTGGGTCTTCAACTCACTAGTGTGCAAAGTAAAAATCAAAGCAACCCTCTCACCTTACTTCCCTTCCCTGCTAATAATGTTTAAAAAAATCTCATATGGGCATGGTGGCTCATGTCTAGAATTCCAGCACTTTGGGAGGCCTAGGTGGGGGAATCTCTTGTGCCCAGGGGTTCCAGACCAGCCTGGACAACATGGCGAAACCCTGTCTCTACAAAAAACACAAAAATTAGCTGGATGTGATAGCACCTGCCTGTAGTCCCAGCTACGGTGGGAGGTTCTCTTGAGCCAAGGAGGTTGAGTCATGATCACACCACTGCACTCCATCCTGGGTGACAGAGGAAGACCCTGTCTCAACCCTCCCCACAAAAAAAACAAAACCTCAAACCCTTTCATTAAAATTCATGAGAAAGTAGACATTGTGTCAATGTTTCAGAAGTAATACATATGATTAAATCATTCATGCAACAAAAGCAATCATGTTACAAAAAGTTATTTAGCAATACTCTCTCTTTCTCTTTTTGAGACAGGGACTTGCTATGTTGCCACGGCTGGTCTCAAATTCCTGAGCTCAGGTGATCCCCCTGCGTCAGCCTGTCTGGTAGCTGGGATTAGAGTCAGGGACTATTGCACTCAGCTGGTTCTTTAAAAAACACATCATGAATTGTATTCACTCAGGAATCACTTCTAGAGACTCACTAGGTTACAGATCTTCTTTGAAGACTGTAGGACTTTGCAAGTATCAGAGGGAGCTTGGTTAGCACCAGATAAGAAAATGACCCATTGTGAATATGCTGAGTCCACATTTAATAACCAACTTTTAAGGGGTGCCCACTATGTGCCAAGCACTATGTTAACATACTAATACGTGTAATTTTACTTAGTCACAAAACAGCATTGTGAGGCAGATATTAACAAAAAAGAATCTGAGACTTATAGAAGGAATATAACCTGCCTAACTTGGCCTTGGCAAGTAAGTGGGAGCTCTAGGCTTTGGAATGGTGTCTTCTGAATTGAATTCCTGGGTTCTTTCTAGCCTACTGTCATTGCTTTGAATTTCTTGGACAAAATGACCCACAGAAGTACAGATCTTTACCTTCTCGTTGCCTGTGTCAGCTATGGTGAAGGACATATACATAGATGGGGAAGAGGCAAAAATTGGGTGCATTTGTAGATGGGTTGGTGCATGAAACAAACAGGAAGACATAAAGTCTTTTCCTCTTGGGTCATCAGACACTAATAAAAAGCAGAGAATAACGATGCAAACCTGTGAAGGCTTACTGCAGCTGCAAAGGGTTCACGATATGAAGCTTAGATGGAAGAGTGACTTTTCCACAAACGTAATGGGGAATCGTTATTCAATACCTGGTGCAAATGATGAGGATGAAGGTAATTGTGATTTTTTTTTTTTTAAGAAAAAATTTTGTTTAGCTGGAAAGTCATGAAGAAGCAATGTCATCTCAAAGACCTAGTAAGGCATGATGGTCCTGGACTTCATGGCTGCGGGAGCTGTTCATTTGTGACCTCAGAGCCGGGCTGCTGCTCCTGGCGCATGCTCCTGAGAGTTATTCCACCCTGGAGTTAAAACTCCACTGTGCTAGGACCATTGTGAAACCATAACACACACCCTGGTGATTCTGTTTCCATGGACTGAGAAAAGCAAGATGGAGCCACTTCCTGGTCTGGCTGCCTTCGCGCAGAGTCTGTTCCCAGGGTGGGGCATGAGGGCTATGACCCTAAGATCCTGCCCTCTCCTTCTCCTAGCCCAGCCCACTCCATGAACCAGAAAATAGAACTCTCCACAGGCCTGGACTGAGGGATCATGTTCACTTTTGACATCTTCGTGACTCTGGCAGTTCAGAAACCCATCCTTCTCTCCTTCCTCAGCCCCCTCAGAAACTCCAGGGTGCCTCTGGCTGAGGTTTGGGTCCTCAGGATGGGACAAGACTAGGGCAAGTGTGGCGGCCCATCAGTGAAAGAGCCAGAGGGAAGGTGATAGAGTTTGGATGTTGTCCTCTCTGAATCTCATGTTGAATTGTAATCCCCAGTGTTGGAGGAGGGGCCTGGTGGGAAGTGACTGGATCATGGGGTGGAATTCTCATGAATGGATTAGCACCATCTTCTTGGTTCTGTCCTCACAATAGTAAATAATTTCTCTTGATGTCTGGTTGTTTAAAAGTGTGGCATCCCTACTGTCTCTCTTGCTCCTGCTCTTGCCACGTGACATGGCTGCTCCTGCCATAAGTAAAAACTCTCTGAGGCTCCCCAGCAGCTGGACAGATACTGGTGCTATGCTTCTTGTACAGCCTGCAGAACTGTTAAACCTCTTTTCATGATAAATTATCCAATCTCAGTGTTTCTTTAAAGCAGTGCTTTAAAGAATGCTTAGAATGGCCTAAACACAGAGAACATAGCTGAAATCATTGGGAGAAAGTCAAAGGCCAAAGTCAGGAACACCAGCTTGAAAGTCAAATCAAGAGTTAAGCCATCCTGAAAGTGTGGGACAAGCCTTGGAAATGTGCAGAACTGGAATGGAAGAAGAGACAGGTCAGGATAAAGGGAGGCAGACTCCAAGCTCTGTATGATTCCCCCATTTGGAAACTTGTTGCCCTTCTTGACCTACCACAGGCCAGCCATCCTGGGCTTTCTTTCAGTCCCTCACACATCCCAGGCAGGCTCAACTTCCAGGACCTCTGCACCTGTTGTCCCCTCTGTCTGGAATGTCCTAGCCCTGATATTCTTAGTACTTAGACACCAGCTCAGATGAGACCTCTCAGAGAGGGCTTTCTCATTCTCCCTAGATAAATGTAGTAACTTTACCTCCTAACTCACAATTGCATTGTTCTAATTTTATAGTATCAATTACCGGTATTACAGTGCTACAAATATGTATGTATGCATGTATGTATGTCAGTGGTCTGTCTTCCCCAACGAGATGGAAAGTCCAAGAGGGTGGAGACTTTACTTTGTTCTCTGCTGTATCACTAGCACCTAGAATAATGCGTGACACTTAGGAGGCACTCAGTAGATACTGCTGAATGAATGGAGATCCTGGCTGATGGCTGGGACCAGTGTGGACATGTAAATGGCTGTCTGACTGGCTGCTGGCCATTGATCAAGGATCAAGGAAATCTTTCTCATAAATCTGGGGAAGAGGGTGAGGACAAGTTTTCATCTCATTTGGCTCAAAGTAAGAACCAGTCCCTGCTTCCATTGCAAAAGGGCAAGTGGAGCACTTGTCTGGGACTTGCTACATTGGAATACCAAGTAGAAACATGGCCAGAGAAAACAGATTGTCTGAAAGCGTCGTTGGGAAAGTGCTATGGAACTGAGAGAGCCCTGTCTGAAATGTGGGAGCAGGGTTTGCACATAGGCTTATGTATTAGAACATGTGAGCTGCTATTACAAACCCCCAAATATATAATGACTCCAACATAGTAGAAGCTAATCTCTCCCTCACTGTGTTTCAAACAGGTGTTCCTGGTTAGCAGGCAGCTCTCTTCTAGGCAGCGATTAAGGCTTGCAGGCTCCTCCGTCAATGCTCCATCAGCTTGACATGCAACTCCAAAGTTTCCCATTCTGGGCTGCCTGAAGACAGAAGAAGAGGAAAGAAAGGGTGAAGAAGGTGTGCTAGCTTGCTAATGAGCTCAGCCCAAAAGACATACACCAATTCTCCTGCTCCTTATTGTGGAGTAGGACACTGTACCCCACTACACATCAGGAAGCAGGAAGTATAGTTTAGGCTGAGCAGTCACTTCTGCTCATAACACCATGCCCTGATAGGGGAAGTGTAGTTGAGGCGGATGCTCAACCTCCCTCC
Source organism: Callithrix jacchus (assembly GCF_049354715.1). Lineage (NCBI taxonomy): Eukaryota > Metazoa > Chordata > Mammalia > Primates > Cebidae > Callithrix > Callithrix jacchus. Next base: position 31,092,514 of record NC_133514.1, on the reverse strand, counting down.
CAGAGGCTTGCAGTGAGTTTTTCTCTGGGATCGCATTGCCCATTTACTATAACATTAGTTTAAACTGGCTGTTCTATAGGGCAGGGCTGGTGGCCAGTAGGACTCATGACAAAGGCAGCCAGTGGAACACATGGATTATGCTTATCAGTGGTTTGGCAGCTACGGTTGTAAAGATGGGAGGCTGTGGGCATGACAGGTGTGGAAATCCCCCACTTATGGCTTCCCTGAACCTTTCATCTCCATCCCTTGGCTTAGCAGCCCAAACGTATCCAGTTCTGGGTATAACATTCCCAAGTACCTGGGACCATTTCCCTGGAGTGTCTCTGACACCTGCAATCTCTGAGTGTGTAGGCCCATGGAGGTCATTTTGCCCTCTGCTTCCTCTGCCCCTCAACCCAGCTCCCTACCTGCCAGTGTCCTGAGAAGGGAGCAGATAAGATGTGCTATTCCACATCAGAAAAGTGGCTTTCCTCTCCCTAGTTCCCAAATGCAGAAGTGGAAAGGATCAAGATTAAGATGGGCATCTGAACATGAACAGCAGTTGAAGAGATGTCAAGTATGAATGTTGTGAACACATTTTCAACGACTCTATAGAGGTATTGGAAATGGCTTTAACTTTTAGAAAAAAAATCGTTTATTTTCCATTTACTGAGTATCATTTTTTTGTTATACAAGTAATCTATGGATGACGGTTTAATGCTGCTCCATGCAGTGCTAATTTGTTAGAGCACCATTTGTCTCTGGAGCATTTTCCTAAAATAGATAGTGTGTGTGTATATTAAATGATCAGTTACAAAAAACAGCACGTAACTCGTGTTTTTTAGTATAAAACTTCCATTCTCTGAGTGTTTTTGAAGCCAGGAGCAACATTACAAACTTTGAAAGAAACCCCAAACTACAACTTTAATCAATTCCTTAAACAAAATTAGAAATGATGGGTTCCAATTCTAACTTATGGGAAGCCTTGGTAGGCTCTATGTTGAGGTGAGTCCTTTGAAAATTTCAATGCAGGTTGTTCTACTGCGTGTCTCAGCTAGGTAAACATGAGACAGGTAGAGAACCTTAGCCAAAGATGATGGTGAACCAAGACACCCCTTATAGACCAGCCTGGTGGTTTAATTTTAATTTAAAATTAAAATTTAAACTAAACATGCTTTGTTTCTTATCATCATGATTGCAGTTTCTATCTTCATGTTTGCTGACATATATAAGAAGCAGCAGCAAAAGGCCTTCTAAGTCATTCCGTTGTTTAATTATCTAGATTTTATTTTACTTCCTGGGAAAGCAATTCTTTAGCTGGATAGCTCATAAGAACCAAAAATGTTACAAACTGTTTTTGTTGTAGGAAATCGTAGTCATTTACTTTTTTTTTTTTTTTTTTGAGACGGAGTCTCGTTCTGTTGCCCAGGCTGGAGTGCAGTGGCACAATCTCAGCTCACTGCAACCTCCACCTTCCAGGTTCAAGTCATTCTCCTGCCTCAGCCTCCCAAGTAGAGGGGATATATTGCATATAGTTAAAAAACTAACCATCCAGAGAGAAGAAAATGAAAAATGTGAGTCTCCATCCTCTCTTTTCCAGTTCCATTCTCTAGGAGTGGCCATTGTTAGAGTTTCAGATATTTCTGTAGATGATGATGATTCTAAACAGGGGCAAATTTCAGGTCATACATTCAGGTGGCAGGAAGTAGAATTATTAATGGTATATTTTCCTACAACATAAATTACTTCTATTTTCTTTTAAAAAAATTTTACCCAGCACTTTGGGAGGCCGAGGCGGGTGGATCACGAGGATCGAGACCATCCTGGTCAACATGGTGAAACCCCGTCTCTACTAATAATACAAAAAAAACTTAGCTGGGCATGGTGGCGTGTGCTTGTAATCCCAGCTACTCAGGAGGCTTAGGCAGGAGAATTGCTTGAACCCAGGAGGCGGAGGTTGCTGTGAGCCGAGATCGCGCCATTGCACTCCAGCCTGGGTAACGAGAGCGAAACTCCGTCTCAAAAAAAAAATTTTTTTTATAGACTTTTTAAAGGAATAATCCATTTTTATTAATTTATTTTAGCAATAAGTTAAGAATATCTATTATACTTGAAGTTCTGGGGTACATGTGTAGATCGTGTGGGATTGTTACATAGGTATACACATGCCATGGTGGTTTGCTGCATCCATCTCCCGGTCATCTACATTAGGTATTTCTTCTAATGTTATCTATCCCCAGTCCCCCCACCCCTCTATCCCTCCCCATGCCCCCACCCCCCAAAAGGCCCCAGTGTGTGATGTTCCCCTCCTGTGTCCATGTTTTCTCATAGTTCAACACCCACATATGAGTGAGAACATGTGGTGTTTGGTTTTCTGTTCTTGTGTCAGTTTGCTAAGAATGATGGTTTCCAGCTTCATCCATGTCCCTGCAAAGGGCATGAACTCATCAGCTTTTATGGCTGCATAGTATTCCATGGTGTATATGTGCCACATTTTCTTTATCCAGTCTATCATTGATGGGCATTTGGGTTGGTTCCAAGTCTTTGCTATTGTAAACAGTGCTAAAATGAACATTCGTGTGCATGTGTCTTTATGATAGAATGATTTATAATCCTTTGGATATATACTCAGTAATGGGATTGCTGGGTCAATTGGTATTCCTATTTCTAGATCCTTAAGGAATTGCCACACTGTCTTCCACAATGGTTGAACTAATTTATATTCCCACTAAACAGTGTAAAAGCTTTCCTATTTCTCCATATCTTCTCCAGCATCTGTTGTCTCCAGATTTTTTAATGATCGCCATTCTAACTGGCCTGAGATGGTATCTCAATGTGGTTTTGATTTGCATCTCTCTAATGACCAGTGATAATGGGCTTTTTCATATGTTCGTTGGCTGCACAAATGTCTTCTATTGAAAAGTGTCTGTTCGTATCCTTCACTCACTTTTTGATGGGATTGTTTTTTTCTTGTAAAAATATAGAATGCTTCACGAATTTGCGTGTCATCCTTGTACAGGGGCCATGCTAATCTTCTCCCTGTTGTTCCAATTTTAGTATATGTGTTGCTGAAGCAAGTACAATTACTTCTGTTTTCAAGCTGCCATTGGGAGGTGTGAACTTAAGTACAGACATTTCAGGGCTTACCCCGACCCTTTCCTGGAGTTGTGATTGAGCTTTGAGGGGTGATGGATGGAGGGTGATGGGGTGTGAGGTGTGAAGTAGATGAGGTGTAGGAGCTCCTTGGTGTTGATTGCCACCCAGCATTTTGGGGCTCTTGCCCCATTGAGTATCCAGCCAGTGGCCCATGTGGACAGCTGTTGCAGATTCTCATTCTGGTTTCAAAGCCTCTGAGGTCTGGCTTCTCAGTTACTTCTGGGACCTTTCTGGGTGCCTCAGGAATGATTCTGCCCATTCCTGAGTGTGTGTTGCACAGGGCAAATGTACGATGTCTCAGGGCCACCCTACTTGGTTGTCTCTGCTCTTCAGCTGCCATGTCCTGCAGCACATGAGGAACTCTGGAATGTTTGCCACCTCCCTGTAGTGAGGCCGTATCTTCTCTCCTCTCAGATCTCCCAGTGTGTCTGGGGATTCTGGGGTTTCTACCATATCCTTCCCTGGTGCTGGTTGGAAAGGGCCCTTTCTTAGGGACCCAGTTGCAGTTATCTCAATTCCCTTTCCTGGTCCATGGAATCTCTTTTAGTCTGAGAGTGAGCAAAAATGGGTCCAACTGAGCACACATTCTTCCAACACGATGGCTTGTGGCATTAATTATGTGCATTTTGAAAGCCAGTCTTATAACTGGCTTTTGAGTCTTATAACTCAAAAGCATTAGCTTTCAAACCTCTCAAAGCTATTATGGCAGCAGAATCAATAGCCTGTTTAAAAATTCCAAAGCCAGGAATTGACATCTTTGTTCTCTGTGTAGTGTTTCTCTGAGGCAGTGCAGGTAGAATATTCTGACTGCCGCTGGAATGGCAGAAAGGTCACAGAGAAACAGGAAATATCAAGAACAAAGATTACATCACTATTCAAATAGTTCACCATTGTAAATGTTTATCCTTTGAAAAAATACTCACACGATCAATATTAACCCTTCTATACCTTGTCTTTTCTGTTTTTCTGTTTAATTTTATATTTTGTAGACATTCCCATATCATTGCATATGGACCAAACTTACTCTTTCAAACATTTTCTTTCAATTATTTTATATGGGTGCATCATAGTTTATTCAAATAGTTTATTCAGACAATGTTTTCTTGTTTCTTTTTTCCTTTTTTTTTTTGAGACAGGGTCCTGCTTTGTCACCCAGGCCAGAGTGCAATGTTGAGTTCATGACTCACTGCACCCTGACTCCTGGGCTCAAATGATCTTCCCACCCTGTCTCCCTAGTAGCTAAGACTACAGACACATGCCACTGCACCCAGCTAATTTTAAAATATTTGTTGAGATGGGGTTTTATTATGTTGCTCAGGCTGATCTCAAACACCTGGCCTCAAGTGATCCTCCTGCCTCAGCTTCCCAAAGCACTGCTATTACAGGCATGAGCCACTGCACGCAGCCTGGTTTGTTATTACAAAAAATGCTCCAGCTGGGTGAGGTGGCTCAAACCTGTAATCCCAGCACTTTTGGAGGCTGAGGTGGGCAGATCACCTGAGGTCAGGAGTTCCAGACCAGCCTGGCCAACATGGTGAAACCCTTGCCTCTACTAAAGATATAAAAATTAGCCAGGTGTGGTGGTGGATGCCTCTAATTCCAGCTACTCAGAAGGCTGAGGCAGGAGAATCACTTGAGCCTGGGAAGTGGAGGTTGCAGTGAGCTGAGAAAAAAAAGCTCCAATGGGGGAGACCTGCTGCAACATTACACCTTCAGGGTTTCTGTGGAAGGGGTTAAGCCCTTTGAGTAAATAGTTTTCTACAAATAGTACATTTTTACCTAGCATTTCTGAGTGTGGTTATTTCTCTGAGTTAAACAGAGAAAGGTCTGTCCGCTTAGGATAAATTTGGCTAGTGGTGAGCTAGGACCCTCCAGGAGCTCACCTGAAAATCATCTCAGGCCCTGAGCCCATGGAAAAGGCTTGTATAGGTGTCAGCACCTCAAGGCTTCCTGTTGGACATGAAGTTTCCTTGAACTATCAATGAAACATGGTGATCACCTGCTGGTGGTCTTCTCTAAGCCCCAGTTTAGTTAAGAGTCAAGAGGACAACGCTGTAATTGTTCGACTCAGGATCTTTGAATTAGTCCATGGGAGTTCTCTGGGGAAAAAAAGACAATTGGCCTGATTGAACCTTAGTACATAGCAGATACTCTTAATACAAAACATAGGTAGCTAAAACCATTATTTACAAATTTCAATTTATAAAGTCAGGAATATATAATGGAAATAGTTATATGGCTATTTTTAATATTAAAATATGCTATTTAAATAGCTTTAAAAATTAAAATTCCTTCAGTAAATACTACCTCTGGGCTACAGTACTAAAATTTTTGTGCTAGTGGCTCTGACTGTAGCAAGTAGGGAGAATATCAACTTATGTTGGAAAATTAAAAAAAATTAAATTATTCATTCATGCATGCATGTAACCAATGTTTATTGGATATAAATATCTACTGGATATGTGCTGTGTAAGAGACTCTGTGTTAGGTTTCCAGTATCATTGATCTCATCCATACTCCCATCAGCATCCTCACAAAATAGTAATATTCATTTTCTTTCTAGCATTTCATTTCTTATCCCCCTCTATTCCAGGCTGCTATTAACATTAGTATGACACTCTGGGGTCAGCAGGGGACATAGCACACAGCACGTTTCCCAATCTGCCCCCCACACCTATGTCTTGTTCACATCAGGCCCTTGGTTCCCAACTGAGAACCACCTATTTGGAAACAAAGGTGACACATTCTGCCTCCAAGAACAGGAAGGGAGATGTTGATACCAGGGAGAGGGAGGACTTTCACTAAGACAAGAGAGACTGATAAGTGTAAAATTCTTAGCATGGTGCCTGACCAATGATATGCACTCAACAAATGCTTCTGCTATGACTGCTGTCCTCACCTCTAGGTTGGCTGCCTTCTGCAGTGTCCTTATGGCTCTTCCACACGTGTTCTTGTTGAGAGAGCAATTTCTTCCTCTACTTACAAGGAAACAGTCCTATTGAATTAGGATTCCATCTTAAAACCAATCTCATTTAACTTCAGTTACCTCCTGAAAGGCCCTGTCTCCAAATACAGTCACATTGGGGTGTTAAGGAATTATTCAATGATATTTGTTAAAGCACAATAAGGAAGACTTTATTCAGGGCCATTGAGATGGCTATAGAGACCACTGCAATGGATCTTGCAATGAAGGCGAGAGATTGGGATCAACTTTGAATACAGCATGGGCAAGTGGAACTTTATAGTCAAGGAGCAGGGTGGGTGTTGGTGGATGGGAAATTACTAAGAGGAAACATCAGAGGTAAGTGGGATTGTGGCTAAACCCACTTAACAGGATTCTAGCTGAAGACAGGCCAGGATCATCACATATCACCTGGGGGATGAGGAACCTGATCAGATGTCACAAACAATCTGATGTTGAGGATGGGGGAGTTCTTGCTACACTGATGTGGTTAGGCTTTCTGTCCCCACCCAGATCTCATCTTGAATTGTAATCCCGATAATCTCCATAGTCCCCACAGGTCAAGGGAGAGACCAGGTGGAGGTAATTGAATCATGGGGGAGGGTTTCCCTTACGCTGTTCTCGTGATAGTGAGTGAGTTCTCACGAGATCTGATGGTTTGATAAGGGCTCTTCCCACTTCACTTGGCACTTCTTCTTCCTGCTGCCTTGTGAAGGAGGTGTCTTGCTTCCCCTTTGCCTTCTGCCATGAGTGTAAGTTTCCTGAGGCCTCCCCAGCCATGTGGAACTGTGAGTCAATTAAACCTCTTTTCTTTATAAATTTCTCAGTCTCAGGGAATAGTGGTGTGAGGATGGACTAACACACTGATTTAGCAGGGTTCTTTGCTAAAACTGGGCTTTACAGGGGAGTGGCACAGGTGAACTTAGTAGATAAGTTTAAAAGCTTGGTTAAGTTTTGGTCAACACAGAATCTTTTTCAGGGGGTTAGGGCTTCATCATATCAATTTCGAGGGGCACAGTTTAGCTTATAATGCCACATAAGGCTTTTGTGCAAATGCCTTATATTTCCAAGTATATTGGTTTGCCATTGTTGCATAATAACTACTTCACAACACAGTGGCTTGAGACAACAATGATTTATTAGCCTTCATGAGCCTGTGAATCAGCTGGGGTTCAGCTGATGTAGGCTGGCCTGCTACTCACTCTGCTTCAGGCTTAGGCAGCTGGGACAGCTCTACTACTCCAGATGTCTCTCATCCTTCTCTTGGGTCCAGCGGGTTAGCCCAGGCATATTCTTCTAATGGTGAAGGCAGTCACCACTGCCCAGGGCAAGCCCTTGCCTGTCACTTACCTACCAACATCCCATTGGCCAAAGCAAACCACATGGCAAAGCCCCAAGTCAAGGGGTGGAAAAATGCTTTTATTTATTTAGAGATAGAGTCTGGCTCTGTTGCTTGGACTGGAATGCAGTAGTGCTATCGTAGCTTACTGCAGCCTCAGACTCCTGGGCTCAAGTTGTTCTCCCATCTCAGCCTGCTGAATAACTGACTGGAGGCAAGCACTGCCATGGCTGGCTTAATTAAGAATTTTGGTAGAGAGGTTTTACTGTGTTGCCCAGGCTAGCCTCAGATTCCTAGCCTTAAGCAATCTTCCTGCTTCGGCTTTCCATAATATTGGGATTACAGGTGTGAGCCACTATGCCCGGCCTACTGGACTGAAAAATCACATGGCCAAAAGTTTGTGTGCAGGAAAGGATGAAGAATTGAGGTGATAATGAAATCTACCAGTCTGTCTTCTTGGCCACAATGATTTGCATTTTTCCCACATGCAAAATATGCTCACCTCATCCAAACTTTCCACAGACAAGACACAGGCTGTGAAATTTGGTAAGCTAGTAAAATGTGAATATTTTCTAATGTCCTCTGCAGACACATCCACAGAAGTGATGAGGAGAAAAAAGGACATCACAGAGGGCGAAGCCAAGAGGTATGGAGAGTGGTGTATAAGGAGCTACTCCAGGGAGCAGAACAACGACTAAGGTAACATTGCTTACCCCCCAAATCGGGAAGACCTCACAACATTTGATGAGGATATTTCAATTGTTTTGGACTAATGATGGCTGCATGCCTGCAGTTCTTCACTACTTCAAAAGGAAAGGCTTGTTGCAATTATACTATTTCTCCACTGAGTCTCAGGAATATGGAGGTAGATAATTTATAACTCTCCAAATTAAGAGTCACATCCAAACCTAATACAGATGACAAGATCCTAGACTTTGAGTCCGAAGCTGTGGTGGAATGAGACTTAGAGGTTCTTGCGATAGTGAAAAGGAGTTTGTTGGTGAAAAGTACCATTCAATGCTGCAGGGACCTGGTTTGAGTATGCTTTTTTTCTACTATGTAAACCCAGGGATTCTTCCCCTAGGAACCCATTCTTCCATTATCCATACTGGGAAAATTGTAAGCAATGGTAATACTAGCCCCAATCTATACTCACCTGATACCTAGCAGGTAATTTGCTTTTATTTATTTATTTACCAGGGTCTCACTTTATTGCCCAGGCTAGAGTGCAGTGGCATGATCATAGCTCACTGCAGCTTTGATCTCCTGGGCTCAAGTGATCCTCCCACCTTACATCCCAATTAGCTGGGACAACAGGCATGCACCACCATGTGCACTGGCTAATTGTTTTGATTTTTAGTAGAGATGGTGTCTTACTATATTGCTCAGGTTGGTATGGAACTCCTGAGCTCAAGTGATACTCCTACCTCAGCATCTCAAAGTGCTGGGATTACAGGTGTAAGCTATGAAACCTGGCATTAAGTTTTAAATAATTATCTTTCGTTTTATAAAAATCTTAGTATTAACTAGGGGGAGAGGCAACCTTGGCTTTTAACCATTTCTTAAGATAGGGCCTCATACCAGTCTGTTACTGAGCCCAGAGTAAACTTGGCATCTTGATTTTCCTTCTATACCAGGACCATGAGAAGATGAGTAAAGAGAGAAGAATCTAGTGGGAAGTGGGTGGGCTGGTATGATCACATTCTGCAGCACAAGTTGGCCATTGTCTTGGTAATAATGACTAATATTTTCGAGCACACACACAGGTATTGAAGTGGTTCTAAGCACTTTACATGTTTTAGCCTAGTGACTCTAAGAGGCAGGTACTACTCTCACCCCAATGTTTCAGATAGAAAACTGAAACACAGAGTTTAAGAAGCTTTTCCTCAAGCCTGTAATCCCAGCACTTTGGGAGGCCGAGGCGGGTGGATCACGAGGTCAAGAGATCGAGACCATCCTGGTCAACATGGTGAAACCCCGTCTCTACTTAAAATTACAAAAAATTAGCTGGGCACAGTGGCGTGTGCCTGTAATCCCAGCTACTCAGGAGGCTGAGGCAGGAGAATTGCCTGAACCCAGGGGGCGGAGGTTGCGGTGAGCCGAGATCGCGCCATTGCACTCCAGCCTGGGTAACAAGAGCGAAACTCCGTCTCAAAAAAAAAAAAAAAAAAAAAAAAAAAAAAGAAGCTTTTCCAAGGTCCTGGAGGTTGGGATATAAACCTGGGCAGAATGATTCCTGATCTGTAGGCTTAACCACTGTATTAGTCCATTTCACGCTGCTGATAAAGACATATCTGAGACTGGGTAATTTATGAAGAAAATAGGTTTAATGGACTCACAGTTCCATGTGGCTGGGGAGGACTCACAATCACATCAGAGGGCATGTGTTACATGGGGTCGGCAAGAGAGAAGTGAGAGCCAAGTGAAAGGGGTTTCCCCTTACAAAACCATTAGATCTCATGAGACTTATTCACTACCATGAGAACAGTATGGGGGAAACTGTCCCATAATTCAGTTTTCTCCCAATGGGTTTCTCTCCCATGTGGGAATTATGGGCACTACAATTCAAGATGAGATTTGGATTCGGGTGGGGACAGAGCCAAACCATATCCACCACTAAACTATTTGGTCCTGATGATTCAGGAAAATGGCCTGCACCTAAAATAGATTTACTATAAGAAACAGATGCCAGTTTTAGAAAAAATATCAGCTGCAATTGTTCAAAAATATGTCAGGCGACTTTTCCTCAGAGAAACAAGAGTAGGCTGTTATGAAAAAATGTGTGAAAAATCAAAGACAAGAAAAGACTGTAATAAATCTATAACAGCATAATGATACCAGGTTTCAGGCAGCAAATAGCAAACTTGCAACCATGGAAAAGGTAATTCATATAGTAGAGGACAAATTTTTAAGGACTGTTTCAAAAGCATAAGAATAAAATCCTTAAACTGATGAGCTAATAATTGGATGACAGGTCTTAGAGATCCCAATTCTTTGGGAATCACAGTTTCTGAGGGAAAAAACAACAAAGGCAACATGTTCAAAGGAACAAAGAAAAAGAAACTTCATTTGAGGAAAGTTTTCTGCTTGAAAGTGAATATGACCATTGGTTAAATATAAAACTTATGAAAAGAGATTGTGTTGGTTGTCTATTGCAGCGTAACATAATTCCCTAAAGTTTAGCAGCTTTAAAACAACAAACATGCATTTATTTCAGTTTCTGAGGGTCAGGAATCTGGGAGGGACTTACTGGGATGAGATAAGTCAGGCCGTCAGTTGGGGCTGCAGTTATCTGCTGGTAAAGTTCTAAATTGGATAATTAAAATATTCAAGTATATTGGCAAACATTTCAGAGAGAACAAAAAAACACATAGACAATAAACACATGCAATAATTTAAAAAAACTTGGAAAGAAATCTACATAGGTAAAAATAGAAAAATAATAAGCAAATAAGCAATAAAAACACACGCTAACTAAACAGTGTAGGAAAAAAGAACAATGTATTAGTATAATACCTGATTTATATTGCTCTAACTGTATTTTATACACTAACTCATTTATTAGCTAGGATTTTTGGATTTCTAGTGATAGAAACATAATTTATGCAAAAAATTTCTTTACAGAAAAGTTAAGTGTGGATCTGTTTAGTTGTGGCTGGGTTCTAGGGTTTCCATGTTGTCTTCAGCATTCAATGTTTCAACATCTGTCTGTCTCTCTTTTTCTTTCTCTCCCTGCTCCCATCTCCTCCTGAGTTAATTTTATTTTCAGGCAGCTGGAACCACTTCTACTTTTGTGGTTCCAAAGATGCTGGTTGCCTAGGCTCTAGCTTACATCTTTGGAGCTGGTAATGTCAGAGAAAAGATGGCGCCTCTTTCCAGTAACTCCATCTAAAATTTTAGCATTCAGTCTTATTACCCTATCTTGAGCTATGGTCTCCTATCATGATGGCTCAATTCCTGAGAAAGAGAGGATACCCCAAAATAAATGTGGTGAAGGTGAATAAAAGGGGGCAATGAAGTAACTATACCAAATTTTGTTAACTTACTACAAGCTAGGTGCTCTGCGATTAATACAGATTATCTCATTAAAACCTCACAGCACACTTTTGAGGCTCTATCTTCATTTTACATGGGAGGAATTTAAAGCTCAGAGATTAAGCAAACTTTCTAAGGTCTCATGACCAATGAATTATGGATGCTCAATTCAAGGTCATGTCTAACTCCAGAGTCTGTCTATAATTTTAAAAAGTAAGGGAGGAAATCACTCACAATCCTGCCATTATTATCACAACCCTTCCATCTCAGCATGAGAAAACATTTTGATGTATCTCTTTCCAAAGCTGCTGCTCTGTCTTTCATTTAATTATAGGTTTCTGTTGCTGATCTATTTATAATTGTAAGCCTTTCATACTAGATTGAACTGGACAGTCAAGTAGAAATCTTCTTTAGTATATATAACAATATTTCTATCAATTCAAAGTATTTATCTCCTTTTTATGGCTTTTTCTTGTTTAGCTTTTTAATAAACTATTTGTAATAAACTCTCTTTAGTTGAAATAAGCGCACTTGCACCTTTTAATCTTATGCCAGTGCATTTCTTTCTTAATAATTGTTATTATGAAATATATCATACACAAAAAGAGTATATAACACATGCTTAAAGAATGGTAACAAAATGAACACTTATGTACCCATGTGATACGGTGTAGGTTTGTGTCCCTGCCAAAATCTCATGTCAAATTGTAATCCCCAAGGCTGGAGATGGGGCCTGGTGGAAGATGATTGGATCATGGGGGCAGATATCCCCCCTTGCTTTTCTCATGATACAGAGTTCTCACGAGATCTGGTTGTTCAAAAGTGTGTGGCACCTCTCCCCACCCCCCAGCTCTTCCTGTTGCTCCAGCCACCTAACGCGTACGTACTTCCCCTTTGCCTCCCACTGTGATCATAAGTTTCCTGAGGCCTCCTTAGCCATGCTTCCTGTACAGCCTGTGGAACCATGAGTTAGTTAGACCTCTTTTCTTTACAAATTACCCAATTTCTTCTTTCTTTTTTGTTTGTTTGGACAGTCTTTCTGTGTCACTCAGGCTGGAGGGCAGTGGCTAAATCTCAGCTCACTGCAACCTCTGCTTCTTAGGTTCAAGCAATTTTCATTCTTCAGCCTCCCTCGGAGCCGGGACCATAGGTACCCGCCGCTGTGCCCATCCAATTTTTTGTGTTTTTGGTAAAGATGGCGTTTTGCCAAATTGGCTAGGCTGGTCTTGAACTCTTGGCCTCAAGTGATCCATCGTCTTGGCCTCCCAAAGTGCTGGGATTACCGGTATAAGCCTCTGTACCCAGCCCTCAGGTATTTCCTTATAGCTGTGTGAGAATAGACTAATATACCATCATACATGTAAGGAAAGAGGATGTTTTCAGAACTCTTGATGGACCTCTAGTTCTATCCCTCTCTTCAGAAATAACCACAAACCTGACTTTGGGCTAATATTTCTGTTGCATTTCTTTCTATTTTTACTGCACATATTAAAATTACTGTGGGAAAAATCACTGCTCTGTGTTTCAGTGCACTCATCTGTAAACTGGGAATAGGAATAATACTTACCTCACAGAGTTGTTATAAGGATTAAATGAGTGCAGTTAACATGTACAATGTTCAGACTAGTGCCTGGCATAGGGTAAGTACTACATAATAACTGGTTATTTTTATTAAGTCCTAAACAATATATTATTTGTTTTGCCTGTTTTTAAGCTTTATATAAATGAAATTATACTGTCCATATTCTTCTGTGATTTGCTTTTTTGGTTCAGTACTGTGTATGAGGGATTTATTTCTTCTGATGTATGTGAACAGTTGTTCTTCATTTTTACTGCTTTGTGGAATTCGTTGTAAAAATATACCCCAATGTATCCATCTTATACTTGATAGATATATTTTTAAAGTTTCTTGCTTTTATGAACTGTGCTGCTATGCAAAGTCGTATACACACTTCCTACTGTCCATGTGCTATAGTTTCTCTAGGTAATATACCTTGGGGTGGAATTGCAAGATCATATAATACGTACATTCTCTATCTTCTGTGACTCTTAATCTTTCTTTTCATTTTCCAATTCGTTGTCTCCCTGTGGTGCATTGTGTAATTTCTTCAAAACCACTATAGCAGAGGGAGTTGGTGCTTTGTCTGTTTGTATCCCTCTGTATTTACCACATCAGTGTATCCGCCTAGCTTTTAACTGCTAACATCTGAATTTCTTTGCTCTGGTTTTCAGAGCCCACTTTGCCACTCCTGTGAAGGTCAGAAGTGCCTGGCAATTAATGGTTTAGCAGGAACAGCCCTCAGTCAATGACTGATGGGTGAATAAATGCAGCAGCTCAGGGGGGACAATCTTGAGGTATGTGTTTTAGATGGACTTCTAGAGTGCCTCCAGTGCTATTTAGCTCCAGTTTTCCAGAGTAGTAAAAAGCTAAGTATCACCTTAATTGGCTACTTTGCCTTCTCTGTGCCATTTACTCACTTCTTCACTGGTGTTTCTGTCCCCTTCCAAATTAACTACTTGCATTCAAATCCTTGTCTCTCAGGGATGCCTTTAAGAGGAACTCTGAGATATTTGTATATCTGTCTTGCAGTTCACTAATTCTTTCTTTAGCTGGGTCTAATCTACTGTTTAACTTTTCACAAAGCTTCTAATTTCAGTTATTTTATTTGCATTTTTGGAATTTGTTTGATTTCTTAATACATTTGCTTGATTACCTTCCACAGTCCCTGATTCTTTACAAATCTTTTAATTTATCTCTATATTTTTACAAACAATACTACACATTCTTATGTTATAGTCTCTCTCTGATAATTCCAACATCTGCTGTCTTTGCCATTCTGATTCTGTGGTTTGTTGTTTCTGCCTCCTCTTCCTCATGGCAGTTTATTTCCTGTTGTTTTTAGTGATTTTCAATTGTGAGTTTGTGAAATTTATTTGAGGCCTGGTTTAAAAATGTATTTTTTCAGGTAAAATGCTCATTTGGTTTTTCTAGGTGCCGAGGGGCATTTATCTACCTGGGATACTTTTTAAATTCCATTTTTGGCTTGAGTTTTCTTTTTTTCATTATATAGGTGGTTTGAGTTCTTATTCTAAATCCCTTAAATGTAGATTCATGGTTAGGAATTCTTAGGATAGATTTTTTTTTTCATTCTTTCTCTTTTTTAGCTTCATCAAGAGCTAGGATAAGATATTAATGTACCTTACTAACTCTCTCTGGGGGATATTTTTCCCCCCTAGGTCATTCACTTAGAAAAGAATGTTTACCCTCTTGGGATCTCTGCTTTAAAAAGTGAATATCTTCAGTTTAACCTCATATCCAGTTAAGACCACCGGCTTTATCTTCTTAGACCTCCAAAAGCAATTTCCAGCTTGAACACTTGTGATTTCTTTCAATTTGAGCGTTCTTATCTTTTCTGGCCTTCAGAGAATACCTTTACTTTCTTGCTAGCTCATTCATGTGTTTAAAAAGTTTTTATTCTGGAATGTATCCAGCATTTATCTGTGTCCTGTACTGGGAGAGTTTTCTCTAAATACCTGATCCACAGTGTTGCCATTTAAGGCTCCAATGTGCTTTGCAATAGTGATGTATCCTGCTGGCTTCCTCCTCTTCTTTTTAATATTGAACATTCTTATTTTCTCCTATATATTTTGATAGTTCCAGTATCAATTCCTTCAACCAATACTGAATGTTCCCAGTTACATGCCAGGTATTCTTCTAGGGCTTTCCTGTGAATGAATCAGGCAAGGCCATGGTCTTGTGAAGCTCATATTCCAGAGAGAGTGTAAGCTCAGAATTTCATTGCTATTATCCCATTGGGGCAGCTTTGAAATGTATGTTAATGATTATGCAAGGCTGAGAAATATACTGAGCAGTATTTTGTGGTTGGTTGCCGATATCTGCAAGTCAAAATAGGAAGAAATTATGGCATATTAATTTTTCTGCTTGGAAAGGTTAATGAATTGTATCTAGGTCTGAAGGTGCAAGGTAGACAAGAGAGAAGCTTATTTTTGAGGATACAGAGGAGAAGGACTGAGATTCTCATTCATGCAACATTATGCAAGATGCTTTGTATGTATGTTCCCATTTAATTCTGACCCTCTCCCAAGTAATTCCATGCAGTAGATATTGCCTCTATTTTCAGGTAAACTGCAGTTGAAACTGTTAGTTGTCCCTTTATAGTTTTTTTTTCCATTCAACAATACCAATGGGTACTTTTAGCTGGTTCTGTGACTGTCCAGCTTAAAGATGAGATTTTCCATTATCCCTTGCAGTTAGGTGTGGCCATATCACTAAGTCTGGCCAGTGGGATTTACAGGGTAGTAGGCAGTAGCTTATGAAAATTTCTCTAAGCGACAGTTAGTATATGCCTTTTATTCCTTCTTTCATCTCACCGCCTAGAATTGGATACTTTTAGGACTGTGACAATGTGGCCACATTCCAGGACGATGAGATTGAGAATGGAAGGAGTTAAGTCTCTAAGGACTTTGCTCAGTCAAACCTTCATACCAGTCTTAGACTGCATATGTCTGAACCTTTATACTAGAGATAAATAAACTTCTATCCCACTTAAGGTACTGTTATTTATTTTTATTTCCCCCCGAAATCTGGCATTGAGCCTATTCCTAATATATTGATTATGTAACTTGCTCACTAATACATCTGGGAAGAGACAGAGTCAAGATCTGAACCTTGTGCTTTGTATTTAAGTACAGTCATTCCCCTGGTATCTGTGGAGGACTGGACCTCCCAAGGTTACCAAAATCCATGGATGTGCAAATGTCTGATATAAAATGGTATCGTATTTGCTTTTAACCTATGCATATTCTCCATGACTTTAAATAATCTCTAGATTACTTATAATACCTAATTCTATGTAAATTCTATGTGAATAGTTGTTATACTGTATTGTCTAGGGAATAATTAAAAGAAAATTAATCTGTCCATGTTAGTACAGGTGCATTTTTTTTTCCCAAATATTTTTGATCCATGGTTCGTTGAATCCACAGATGCTGAACCTACAGATGTGGAAACCCAGAGATATGGAGGGCCAACTGTAACAATGGCTAAATAAATTACTAGCATTTGATAAAAGGGAACTACTGTTTTATTTATACCAAGCTCAATTGCTTGATTGTTTTTTAGGGCTTTTTTGATTTTCCTCCTCTGTATCCACCTATCTGAACTTTCCCTACAGCCTGTAACATACATCTCGTCATTGAGACTGGCCTCCTATGGCCCCCTCATTCATACTGATCCAATTTGTGCTTCTAGTCACAGTCTGCAGCATATGGAGTTACACCTTTGAAAGACTGAGGAAGAATATTTCAAGCAAGAAAGAGAGTTGGACTTAAAGGCCAGTCACGATGGCTCACACCTATAATCTCAGCCCTTTGGGAGGCAGAGGCAGGAGATTTGCTTGAGCCTAGGAGTTCAAGAGCAGACTGGGCAACATGCTGAAATCCTGTATCTATTAAAAAAAATACAAAAAATAGGGCATGGTGCCATGTGCCTGTAGTCCCAGCTACTTGGGAGTCTGAGGTGGGAGGATTGCTTGAGCCCAGAAGGTCAAGGCTGTATTGAGCCCTGATTGACCCACTGCCCTCCAGCCTGAGCAACAGGATCAGACCCTGTCTCTAAAAGAGAGTTGGACTTAAAGATAAACATGATTTGGATAGACAAAAAATTCCTGTTGCAGAATGGGCAACAGGAATAAAGACATGAATGTACTATTAATTTTCCATGCAAGGTGGGTCCTTGGGTAATATATTATGTCTCCTAGTAATTAAATTTTATGTGCTACGAAAATCACATTAACATTATGAAAGAGACCAGTAAATAGGCCACTCCTTTAATGGTAATGAAACCTTTCAAGACTTAACTCTGCCTTCATTAAGTCATTTTAAAGGTTATGAGGACAGTGTAGATTATTGCTGTAGGATATTCTGGAATTTGCCCTTACAATGAATTTTATGCTAAAATGAAGAACAGAGCAGTGCTAATATAAATTTCTGATTAAAAAAATCCTTTTTTCATACCTTATTTTAGTTGTATCTATCATCATTCTTGTTTCTCACTTTCAATACTTCCACACACATGATAACTGAGGCTTTTGACTGTTTTTTCTTAAAAAAATTCAGAAATGTAAGGAATTACCTTTGGAAGGAGTTAAAAAAATAATCGACTATTTCTTCTCTCTTCATACACTTAAATGACTGATTTTGAGAGACCTAGATCCTGAGAATAAGGTGCATGTCAGGTAGGGCTGAATCCTGAAGCCTGACTCTAGTAACATGTACATCTGGTTGCAATTCCAAGTGGGTGGATGCCCCTGGCTCTCCAGGATTGTGGGTGGTGATGGGATGATTCTGAAAGGCCCACTTTCTTTACAAGCATGCATAACTGAAGCCTATGGCTGTCTGATGGCTGCGATTCTTTGCTGATGGTGCATTAGGGCTCATAGAGAAGAAAGGAAAACTTGGTAGGGTATAAAGTAACTGATTATCATTAATCCAAGTCATTGTTTCACAAAGTGTGACTGTTGACTGATATTTAGCACAAGGGATTATGATAAGTTTAAAACTGTTAATTGAACAGAGTTATACTGGTTTCTGGGTTGCTGGACATTTTAGGATCCTTCGCATGCTAAGGTGCTAAGATGCATTGTGAATCTCTAAGAGCAGAATGGAGTAGGAAGCATTCCTAAACTTGGATTCCAAGACCCGTTATTTTTTTTTCTTTGAGATAGGGTTTGGCTCTGGCTTTGTCACCCAGTTGGAGTGCAGTGGTGTGATCTCTGCTCATTGCAACCTCTTTCTCCTGAGCTCAATTGATTCTCCCACCTCAGCCTCTTGAGTTCCTGGAATGACAGGCATGAGTCACCATATCTGGCTAATATTTCTTTTTAAAATAGGGACAGGGTTTCCCCATAATGCCCAGGCTGGTATGGAACTCCTGGGCTCAAGAGATTTGCCTGCTTTGGCCTCCCAAACTGCTGGGATTACGGGAGTGAACCAGCACACTCAAGACCCATTCTTTACTAAGAATCTGACAAAAAGGATGCTGCATGGAAACCTCACTGATCTAGGTGATGAAGTTTCAGGCTGTGTTGTAATGAGGATTAGGAGCTCAAGAGTGTGACCAGTGCTCTCAATAAGCTGATCTGTGAGAGTGAGACTGGCCATTTCTGAACCCAGAATTGTTAGTTTCAGCCCAAACATTCCACAGAGATCTAAGTCCAAGCTCATCATTTTATATATCAAGGAACTGAGGCTCAGAGGGGTTCATAAGTGTGTTCAGGTTAGTGGGAGCTGATGCTAGCACCACAGTCCTCTGATTCTCAGAGCCCACTGAACTGCCTCATTGGGTGTGGCAGGCTGCAGGGGACACTGTGAGTTTGGTTAGTGGAATGGACATTGGTGGTAGAGTGAGCAGTCCAAAAGGGCTGGATCAGTGTTTGGTTGGGGATATTGCTATTCCTTCAATCGTGACTTGGTGACATATTCCAGATGCTTCTGCATCCAGGTGACTCTAGACAAAGTCTAGTTTGTCGGTTTCCTCATGGAACATGGAGCTCACATCTAGTTTTGACTTTCTAGCTGTGCTTTGACCTCTGCAGAGTGCATGGGGATACTTCTCTTCTCGCATCACTATTGATATACTATTTTTGAATCAGTGAAGACCAAGAACAAGATAATTATTTTTCTAGGAGCCATATATCACTTTTGGCTCATTTTAAGCTGCTGGTTGACCCAAGCTCTGTTTTATATAAGTTAGTGTCTAGTCAAGTTTCTCCTAAGCTTACTTGATTAATTTTTCAAACCTAAATGTAAGTCTTCATATTAACCCTGTTTCATTTCATTTTGATAATTTTGGCCCAGAACTCTTGACTGTCAGGATTAATTTTGAATCTTGACTCATCATTTATTCTTGCAGTGCTCTCTTGTAGTATTGCAGTAATCATAGAGGTAATTTCTGTTTTTCAACCAGGCTCTTTCTCTATAAGGAGAAGGAAGGGAACCCGAGGAAGATTTATTTAGCACCTATTATTTGCCAAGTGCTATGTCAGGTGCTTTATACATATTTTGTTATTTAATCCTTATAGCAATTGTATGAGACTGTAACTTCTTCTGTAAAAGAATAATGAAAGTTTTTATCTCACAGTTTTAGAGAAGAATAATTGAGATAATTTAAATTATGTACTTATTAAAGTGTTGGCACAAAGTAGGCACTTGATAAATATAAATTGCAATTATCTCTATCCATCTTCCTTCATATTCTCTTTGGACAGAATAGGGACAAGGACAGAAAGACATTTGATATGGCTTGACTCTGTGTCCCCACCCAAATTGAATTGTAATCCCCATAATAGCCACATGTTGAGGGAGGGACCTTGTAGGAGGTGATTGGATCATGGAGGTGGTCTCCCCCATGCTGTTTTCATGATAGTGATTTTCACGAGGTTTAATGGTTTTATAAGTGTTTGACAGTTCCTCCTTCACATACTCCCTCTCACCTGTCACCATGTTAGATGTGCCTGCTTCCTCTTCTGCCATGATTATAAGTTTCTTGAGGCCTTACCAGTCATGCAGAACTGTGAGTCAATTAAACCTCTTTTCTTTATAAATTACCCAGTCTTGGGCAGTTCTTTATAGCAATGTGAGAATAAACTAATACAACATCCCATTAAAGAACCCATCTGTCAGCTGCCACAGAAACACCAGTCAGCTCTTACTGGCATTGTCAGACAGTTTCACACCATGAATTATATATTCTGCATTAAAAATTACCCCAAAACTTAGCAGCTTCAAGTATTACATATTTATTTGCTCAGTTTCTGTGGGTCAGAATACAGGTACAGCTTTGGGATCCCTCATATGGAGGCAACACATGTGCTGACAGGGCTGTATTCTCATCTGAAGGCTCAACTGAGAAGGATCTTCTTTCAGTCTCACTCATGTGGTTATGGACCAAGGCCACTTCCTAGATGGGTGTGGAATTGAGGGTTTTGGTTCCTTGCTGGTAGTCAGATGGAGGTCACCCTCAGTTCCCCACCATGTGTATGTCTTCAACTAGCCTCATCAGAGCAAACATGGAAAGAGTGAGAGCATGGATAAGACAGAAGTCAGTTTTTTGTAACCTAATACCAGAAGTGACATCCCATTACTCTTGCTGTACTCTATTCTTTAGAAGTGAGTCATTAGGTCCAGCTTACATACAAAAGGAAGGAGTTACACAAAGGAGTGAATACCAGGCAGGAGGGGTTAAGAGGGAGGGGTCATGCAATTATCTTCTTTATTAGCTCACCCAATGCATTTTTGGCAGTTTTGGGATGTATATCCAGGTTTCTAAGCCCTTGCTCTTTCTATAAGAGTCTACCCTGGGAGGAATACTGATTGTTAGTTTTGTAGT
Source organism: Callithrix jacchus (assembly GCF_049354715.1). Taxonomy (NCBI): domain Eukaryota; kingdom Metazoa; phylum Chordata; class Mammalia; order Primates; family Cebidae; genus Callithrix; species Callithrix jacchus. The sequence continues at coordinate 31,071,634 of NC_133514.1, read as the reverse complement.
TGAAATTGTAAGCAGATTATGAAGCCATTTTTTACAGACATTTTCTACAAATTTTTTTCTCTTGGCTTTCTTTTGTGGAAAGTGAAATTTAGTTGTGAACATATTGGAATGAGGGGAATTTCCTCATACTTACTTATCCTTGATACCCTCTCTCTTATTCTCTCAAGTCATCTTTCAACCTCTTCAAGCCTTCAAATCTTTAACATTCTCACTCTCAGCAAATAGGTTCATTTTCAGCTGCATTGAGAAAGTAGATAATATCGGCTGTGAACACTTTCGACTCCTGTCTCCCATGCACAATCTTTTCTCCGACTTTTTGATTTGAGAGGATGGGAAGGTATTTCTTTTATTTGCTCCTTCTTTGTTAAAATTTCCCTGCCTTTCCTTCATATCTTGATTAATCAATTATCCCCAATATTGAGTCCATTGAGGACACCCCAATAAGTAGCCTTCTGTCTTTTCCACCTGAGTGGTGCACAATTCAGGAAGTAAAGAATAAAGACAGAAGCCACAGCAATATTACAGATAGAGATGATTGGAGGATGTGGCTTGCTGTCTTGGTCAAATGGACCTAAGATCTGAACCCCAGGATTGGTCAGTTCTCAGCAGTGCTATATGGGAGAATTTACAGGTCAAAATTACATCATGGAGGAGCAGAGGCAAATTTGGGCCTTCTGTGGGTAGGTTCACTTCCGGTAGGGCAAAGGGCAGACTTGAGTCAAGGTCACCATTTTCTTCCTAAATTTGCCAATCAAATAAGATAGAGTAAGCAACATTAATTGAAGTCTTCCCACAGGAAGGCAATGTGTGGAATGGAGAAGCTTGCTTTAGTAACATCCTCTCCCATGCACCTTAAACCTCTTTATTTCTCAGCTCCTTTCTGGAGTTAAGATGGAAAAAACTGATGTATGCTTATTGATGTAGCTAACAAGCATACATCAGTTTTATCCAACTTCACTTTTTTTCCCCCCAGTTCATCCTGAAATTGCTGCCCTATCCATTCTCCCTCCTACACAGCCAAGATTCTTTTCTTTTTTTTTTTTTTTTGAGACGGAGTTTCGCTCTTGTTACCCAGGCTGGAGTGCAATGGCGCGATCTCGGCTCACTGCAACCTCCGCCTCCTGGGTTCAGGTAATTCTCCTGCCTCATCCTTCCGAGTAGCTGGGATTACAGGCATGCGCCACCATGCCCAGCTAATTTTTTGTATTTTTAGTAGACACGGGGTTTCACCATGTTGACCAGGATGGTCTCGATCTCTTGACCTCGTGATCCACCCGCCTCAGCCTCCCAAAGTGCTGGGATTGTAGGCTTGAGCCACCACACCTGGCCCACAGCCAAGATTCTTAAAAAACCAATCTGAGTTTGTAGAATCTCCCACTCATTTCTAACACATTTCTCAAGCCAGTGAGTTTTGACTTCTCCTTTCACTAGTGTGTAGTAGTTGCTTTGGCAAAGGCCCCCAGTGACTTCCTGCTCGTCAAAGCCAATGGACCTCTGGTGATTTTAACTTGACCTAACTTCTCTTTAATATTTAACCCTCTTGGCCTCTTAATCCCTCTAGAAAGGATCACTTATTTTCAGGCTTCATTGTTGGTTCTTCTTGCCACATTCACTATCGATGCTTTCCAGGGCTCCTCTCAAATTTGGTTAGTTTTATTCTGTTTATTCTTGGGTGATTTTTTTTTCTTTGAGCTTTAACTGTCACTTCTTGCTAGTCACTCTTGAATATTCAGCTGGAGTTCAGATCTCTGTCTTGAATTCTAGATGCACACAGTACATTGAGCAATCTGGCCAATGACAACCTTTCTACTCTCGTATCTTCTACCCATCTCCCCTTTACCCACCCTGATCTAGCTATACTTTCCTCCATCTATTCTTTGATTATTCTAAGCTTATTTCTAACCCAGGGACTTTGCACTTACTGTCCCTTCTGCCTGGAATGCTCTTCCCCTAGAGGTGTACGAAGCTCATTTCATTAATGTCTCTGCTTAAGTATCACAGCTTCAGAGAGTTCTTCACTCACCACTTCCACCTCTATTTATATTTTATCATAGAATTTACCACTATTCAAACGTGTGTGTGTGTGTGTGTGTGTGTATGTGTGTGTGCTGATCCTAAAAGAATTAAGTTTCTCCAGGGCAAGAACTTTGAATTATTCACTACCATATCCCTAGTACCTATAATATAGATGCTAATGATACTTGATGCATGGATAAATGTTTGCTTGAAATTTGTCTTTGACTCGTCTCTCACTAGCTCCCACAAAGTGGTTTGTTACTGATATACCTGTTTATGAATTTTATCTCAAATTTCTCTATTTATTTTCTCCTAAATAAAAAATTCAAGTGAGGCTGGAATTTTATTTTCTTTTAAGATTAGCTCGCAAAGCTAAATAAAACTCTTTGGGTTTTCTCATCAGAAAAAAGAAACCTCAGGTGCACAGAGACTGGCCCTCAAAGTTTGTGATCGCTGTCATGATTGGGTTTTGCAAGCTGGCCCCATGGAAAATTTCATCTTTTCTTTTCTGCCTGATGTCTTGCAATTGGAATTCCCGCTAGTACTGCCCTAAATCTCTGGCAAGAAAACTTCTTGCTTTGAGCCCCATGTTTTAGAGAGCTCCACTCTCATCCTCCTTTGTTCCTTTCCCTCCCCATTAAGTGAGAAGTCCTGGGGATCAAGAGGATAAAACCATCCGGACCCCATATATCTTCCTTCTGGAACATGTTCCTAATACATGAGACCTCAAAATTCTCTGCTCAAATGATCACAATTCATCTTCCAAGGCTCATGGCTCGCTTTCTGAGGTCTTTCCTCTCTAGAATGAAGTGTGCTGACTGTGTGTGCACACTTGAGCCAAGTGATGGCCGAAGCATTGACTGTTTCAAGGACCATAGGTGAAACTTTAACTTATGTTCTTGATTGTACACTGGACTACTTGTGGTAGGAACTGGAGGTGGGAAGAGAATTTTTCAGGAGTAGATTTCTGGAAGTCTAAGGATTCTGAATTTGGGTATATTTGTCAAGGTAGAAGTAGTGATGTTTTAACTAGTGATGCTAGCTTGATATACAACTCAATGCTAATACTAGGAGTGAATCTGGTTCCACACCTGTCTCCATAGAATTGCTGCCATAGACTTATGTCTATGTGGATGCACCGACTCTAGATGAGGTGTTTGCACTTTAAAAAAAATCTGAGTTTTTAGTTAAACAAAATCTTACCTGGAAACCCAGTATATAAATATAGAGATATAAAATGAATATATAAATATAAAGATGTAAAATGAGTATATAAATACAGCTGTAAAATGACTCTGGCTAACCACAAGAATGAAAGGCTCAGAGTTCTATTAGCCCACAGACTCCCCACTTTTGTCTTCTCCCTCCCTTTCTTGAGTAGCCTTGAGGCACAGCCATGAAACCCCAGGACTACATGGGCAGACACAGTTTGAAAATTAGGGCTTTGATCAGCTTCTCACATTGGCATTAGTACACTTACGTTCTGTGGAATGTCCTTGGAATAGTGCTATTTAAACAAGCTTGGCAGAAGCAGGGCACTCTTAGACCCCATCAGCAATCTCAATGCCCAGCAAAGTGAAATTCCTGCAGAAGAGAGACTGGTTTACCTTATATAACCCAGAGTTTCTCTAGCATATCTTACCACAAATTTCTGTGCTCACAGAAGTCCTTTTAATAACTTGGTGAAATGTTGTTTAAGACAATTCCCTAACGTGAAACAGAGCTAGATTCCCATAAAATCTACTCCCTTATTTTTTCCCCTATAGCAGTTGAATGAGTAATTATAAATGATTAATATAAAATTTAAATTTAAAGGTATATAGCCCTTATAGAAATATTGTGATAAATCTCTCTGTACATTAAAACTATTTATTTTCAGTACCTTAATTCTGTATTTATGTATTTAATGCTATATTTAAAAATGTCTTTCAGCCAGGAGTGGTGGCTCATTTCTGTAAGCTTAGTGCTTTGGGAGGCTGAAGTGGGAGGGTCACTTGAGGCCAAGAGTTCAAGACCAGTCTGGGCAACATAGTAAGATCCCTTCCCTACAAAAACAATTTTTTAAGAAAATTACCAGGTGTGGTGGCATGTACCTGTAGTCTCAGCTACTTGGGATGCTGAGATGGGAGGGTCACTTGAGTCCAGAAGTTTGAGATTACAGTTAGCAATGATTGTGCTACTGCAATCCAGCCTGGGCAACAGAGCAAAAGCTTGTCTCTTAAAAAAAAAAAAAGTTTTTTTGCTCTATGGAGAAACGTCTAGCTTTCACTCATTTATTAAAAAATTCCATAAGCCCTATTCACAGCTCCTGGCTTATTCTTGTCACTACCTCTATAGCTGGAATTCTATGTCTTTGCTGCAAATTCTGATGATACTATCAAAAGAGCTATTCTTATGTTCTGATAATCTCAGGCTTCCAAAGTTCCTAGATATTGTTTGGATGTATGAGGACTAATTTTCCATTTAAATAGCTACTGTCTGCCATCTTCAACTTGGCGTTCAGCTGGAAGATAAAGACTGAACAGTATATTAAGTCCATACAGTGTTTAGATTGGCAGTGGGATGGGTGGTCCTTCCCCCTGTCTCTTTCTAATCTTTAGATTAGAAAGTCTTTCAGATTAGAAGACTCTTAGTCATTTGTCGCCTTGTCATACCTGCATTGATATTCTTCGTTAATTTCATTTAATACTTAGACACAATGGGATATTTACCTTCCAGCTCTTCTCAGATGCTAATGGTAGCTTCAGTATTTGATTTTTCATCTGACCCATGTTTTCTACACAGGAGGCTGTGAAATAAAAGGCTTTTCTTTCCTTTTGAGCTTTAAAAGGGTTGCAGACAGATCAAGAAAAAAGTAGTTTCTTTTGCTTGCTTTTAATAAGTTCTCAGATGATGACAAGATGCTGCAGATCATCAGTTCCTTCCTGCAGATGCCTCTGGCCCTTGCTATATATGCCCTCTAACGACCAATCCTGGGCTACTCTCCCATTGCAGCCTGAATGCTGGGTGCCTGGAAACCCACTGGGGTTCACACATGTGTAAGCTGGAAGGCATAGGAGGTGTTAACACTTGGGGCATGACCTTTGTTTAGTGGGGCTTGGGAACCACTGAATAAATGTTCCTTTCTCTGTTCACAGTTCTAAAACACATTTCATGTGGCTTGTCAGGTAGTCCTTCAGGACTGAGAAGCCAATTACCCACAGTGGAGGCCAACTTGCCAGTGCCCATTTCTGGGGACCCTTCCTTCTTGCTCACTTGCTGGCACTGTCATTCACATCCTTTCCTTGGAATCATGTATCTTAGGAAAACACTCACATGTAAGTCTTTGTCTCAAGCTCTGCTTTCAAGGGAACCCAAGCTAAGATAGTAACTAAGATAGAACTATGTTTACTATATTTTATAAATAAGGTGGGTTAAAAAAATGAACGATCATTTTATGATTCTGAATGTATTGATGAAATAAGTTTAGAGAGGTATGAGCATTGAATCACATTTACTTATACCTTTAATAATTCTCCTTTCAGGCTGGGCACAGTGGCTTGATGAAAGCCAGGAGTTCAAGCTCAGCTTGGGCAATATAGCAAGAACCTATTTCTATCAAATATAAATATAAATAAAATAAATTAGCTGAGCATCGTTGGATTGATTGAGCCCAGGGGTTTGAGACTAGGGCAATATGGCAAGACCCTGTCTATATTATATTAAAGAAATAAAAATAATTCTTTTATAAGTGGGATTGTCTCAAAACTTTATTAATTCTTCCTTCCATCTCTGTTTTTTTTTTTTTTTTTGAGTTGAGGTCTTACTCTGTTTCCTAGAGTGCAATGGCTCAGAGTGCAATGGCACCATAATGGCTCAATGCAGTCTCAAGCTCCTGGGCTCAAGCAATTCTCCCCGCTTAGTCATCTCAGCCTATAGGCATGCACCACCATGCCCAGGTGATTTTATTTATTAGAGATAGGTTCTTGTTGTGTTACCCAAACTCATCTTGAACTCCTGGCCTCAAGCAATCTTCCTGCCTTGGGCTTCCACAGTGCTGGGATTACAGGCATGAGCCACTGTGCCTGGCCTCCATTCCTCATCTTTAAGACCATTCTGAAGATCAAGAAGGTAGAAACTGCTTGTTGGTGAGGTGACAGGCATTCATTTGATGAAACTAAAAAATATGAGTGACAATGGCATGAAGATCCTGGTCCTAGACTCACTGGGTACAATCATAGACATTCTCTTTGGATGTTTGTTTTTCTGCTCCACAGTATATGTTAATGCTATCTACTGATCTGCATAAGTTACAGACAGGCATATGTCAACATTTATTCCCTGGGCTGGCATTTTATTTTTAATATACTATAGAAACAGTGAAGAGGATAAAAAATAAACAATGAAATCAGGATGAAGGAAATGTGAGGGTTAAAAAAAATACCCGAATACACGTCATAGGCTCTGTATAATGACTATAAGAGCATTACAACTGTATGTGTGTTTCCTGGTAGCCAAAACAGAGGGAAAATAAGATGAGTATAGTAGTCACAGTATCCATGAAATAAAAATTTACCTGCTTCCCGGAAGATTCAGAGCTTGCCTTATACCCAGATCTGAGAAGACTTTCTTAGGAGGTTCCACAGAGAGGTATGACATGCCTGGCTGATTAGCACCCCTCCATGACATCACAGCTGCGCAGGCCAAGAGGATGTCATAAGCCTGTTTCTTTTAGCATCCCTAAGTGTTGCTGAGGCAACTCCCTGATAGTCTCATTGACTGAGCAAAGGCTGATCAGCTCCTCTTTTAAAAAGTTTTTGTAGAAATGATCTCGCTATGTTTCTCTGGCTGGATTCAAACTCTTGGTCTCAAGCATCCTCCTGCCTTGGCCTTTCAAAGCACTGGGGTGACAGGTGTGAGCCATCATGCCCAGCAAACATCTCCTTTTTCTGGCAATATTCCACAAATGTTATTTCTTTCTTGTGGACTTTTGATGAGAATTGGGCTAGCCTGGAATATGCCCTGGGACTACACCTTAAGTCTTATTAGAAACAATATCAATTAAATATGTGTTTCCTTATGTGATTAAAAACTTATATATTGCTTTGAAAACTTATATATTGCTTTGAAAAATATGCATCTCTTCATGTGATTGAAAACTTATATATTGCTTTGAAATCAGAATTGAAAACTATAGTGCTATTTCAGGTTTTTGGGTTAAAAAAATTACAGTAATTTGGTAAACAGGTAGATAGGACCACATTATTTGGACAACAGAGTCCTTTCTTCCTTCAAAAGAAGTGAAGGCCACACCTCTAATAACACATTGATTAACTTGTTTTGCATTTAGTTGAAAATTATTTCTTTTCTTTGTATTTTTTGTGGAGATGGGGTTTCACACTGTTGTCCAGGCTGGTTTGAGGCTGAGGCAATCTTCCCACGTTGGTCTTTCAAAGTGCTGGGATTACAGGTGTCAGCAGCTGTGGCAGAGTAGTTGAATATTATTTGTGTGTCCGTCTTGGTGACACATATGTGGGCATCTGAACTGTGAAATGCTGTCACAATTGAAAACATTTCCTAACTCTCTTCAGGGCCCTGGGCTGTTTGCTTGGGGGATTCTTCCTGAATCCCTAGGCAGGTAGAAATCTGTGTTTTCAGACTCTGCTGTGAAGTGGAGCCTCCAGAATAGGGTGTGACTCAAAGAACATAAAGATGTGTGTTGTTTTCCTGGGTTGGTAGTGATGTCCATTTCATCAGGAGTGTCACAGTCATTTCTCACACCCTCTGTGTGAGAGGATGGTTGATGTTGTCAGTCCTGTTTTATTATAAATAAGCTGACAGATACATATGTGGAAGAAGAGTTCTGCAGTCAAACTTCTCATTGAGGAGTTTTAAAAACTGGTTTTTAAGTGACAAATAACTGTATGTTTATGGGCACAATGGGATGTTTCATCTATGTGTACATTACAGAAAAGTAAGTCAAGCTAATTTAACATAGCCATCACCTCACCAACTTATCATTTTTTTGGTGTTAGGAATGTTAAAAATCTACTGTGGCAATTTTGAAATATACTATACATTATTACTAACTGTGGTAAACATTCAGTGCAGTAGATCACTAAAACATTCCATTGAGGATTAAAAATATTTTTCCAAGATGGCTCTTTTCTTGACTTTGATCTATAATTTTAAACCTTTCAAAACTAACTCTAATCTCAAATTTTTCTGTAATGCTTTCCCTGACCTCTTCTGATTGAGTAAAAGTTTTCTTCCTCCAGGCTCCAGTGGAACTTTAATGCAAACCTTTATTTTAGAATTTATTATAGTTACCTACTGAGGTCAGAGACCAATCCTTTTCCATCTCTATAAGTCTGTTGCCTTGTACAATATTTGAAAACAGGTCTTATAGAGCTCTTTAATGTGACCTGCCCATAGTGATCAATTTATTCTGGAACTTTTCTTTTCTCGTAAGGGACTACCTTATATGTAAGATCCTATTATAGACATCAACAATTATCTTTTGATAGACAATGAAAGCCCCATTTGACCTTCCTTAACCTTCTAAGAAACTAAGACAATTTCGCTCATATGAGAACCATACAGCAATAGTAATGGTCATGCGTTTGTAATGGGATAGATGATTCCATATTGCTGTTTTCTCTCCTGAATAATACCTTAAAAGCAGATATTAATAGGATGGAAATATTATGTTTCCAAATAGCATTGCATTATTGTGCTGGATCATTGTGTTGACAGTTGGAAACTCACGAAAAGCTACAGTAACTGCAAAATAGCCCCTCAGCTGTGCAGATGCTAACTGGAGCTTACCATAGGGAGTATTTCAGCTATCAAGTAGCCTGTGCCAAGCAGTAAAGATGCATCTGTTGACAAGTAAAGTCTTTGTTCTGGAGTAGCTGTGTCCATCTTCTTCCTCTACTAACCTCTACTAACTGAGCTGTGTCTATCTTCTGCTTCTTACTGATAACACAGGACTAGATAACATGGCACCAGCTGAGAGTTATTGGTAGGCTTAGAAGGAGAATGATTACAATCTTTCAGACCAAGAAATTTGGGTAGATTAAGTGGCTAGTCATTGTTAGAAAATGAAAGGCTGGGGGTAGAGAGGCAATTTCAATAAAGTAAAATGGAAAATGTCTTTATGCCTAGACGGAACCAAGTCTTAGCCTGTTACTTTGAGGGCTGAGATAACTAGAAATAATCTAAGACATTCTCAAAATCAGAGCCATGTTTTTTTCATGTTTGTATCATAAAGACTAGCAGAGATTATCAAGCAGATGGTAGACAATGTGAAAGATGTATAGAATAGCACAGTGGAAAGTCATGCATTTTGAGTCAAATATATCCATGTCCATAACTTGGCTCTTCTACTTGTCATCTGTGTGTCCTTGGGAAAATTACTTAACCTTTCTGATCTTCAGTTATCTGGTGTGTATAAATGAGAGTAACACATATTGCATAGGTTTTTGTCAATATTAAATGAGATTTTCTGTGTAATGTGTGTTGACATAGAAAAGATGCTCAATGATTATTTGAATAAATTTTTGATGAGTAGAGATTAATACCTCAGTTTTTCCATCTGTGAAATGCTTTTATTTGAAGATTAAATAAAAATAGAAAAATTTGCACAGAATCTAGAATAGCTAAAACAATTTGGAAAAAGAATAAAGTGGGAGGAATCACTTTACCTGGTTTGAACATGTTAAATATCTACTCTAGATCAAGGCAGTGTGATATTGACAAAGAGATAGATACATAGATCCATGGAACAGAATAGAATCCAGAATTAGACCCATACAAGTATGCCCAAGTAATTTTTTTAGATTAAAAAATTTCAATTGTACTAAAAATGCAACGTAAAATATGTCATCTTAACCATGTTTAAGAGTACAGTTTGCTAGTATTAAGTATATTTATGTTGTTGTGCAACAGATCTCTAGAGCCTTTTATGCCCAGCCAGTTTTTGGCAAAGATGCAAAAGCAATTCAATGCAGGAAAGACATTATTGTTATTATTATTATTTTTTTGAGACGGAGTTTCGCTCTTGTTACCCAGGCTGGAGTGCAATGGCGCGATCTCGGCTCACTGCAACCTCCGCCTCCTGGGTTCAGGCAACTCTCCTTCCTCAGCCTCCTGAGTAGCTGGGATTACAGGCACGCGCCACCGTGCCCAGCTAATTTTTTGTATTTTTAGTAGACACGGGGTTTCACCATGTTGACCAGGATGGTCTCGATCTCTTGACTTCGTGATTCACCCACCTCAGCCTCCCAAAGTGCTGGGATTACAGGCTTGAGCCACCGCGCCCGGCCTTTAGCCATTAGGAAATGCAAATCAAAACCACACAAATGTATTAGTACACACCTATTAGAATGGCAAAATGAGTAGTGACAACACCAATGCTGATGAAAATACAGAGAAACTGGATCACTCATACGTTGCAGGTTGGCATGTAAACTGGCCAGCCACTCTGGGAAAGCACATGGCAGTTTCTTTAAAAACTAAACATGCATTTGCCATATGATTTAGCAATTACACTTTTGGGTATTTATCTCAGAGAAATGAAAACTGTGTTCACACACAGACATGTACACAAATGCTCATAGCAGCTTTACTTATAATAGCTAAAAACTGGAAATGCAGTGGCTCAGGCCTGTAATCCCAGCAATTTGGGAGGCTGAGGCAGGAGGATTGCTTGAGCTCAGGAGTTTGAGATCAGCCTGGATGAACATAGTGATACTTTTTCTCTGCAAAAAATATGAAAATTGGCCAGGCATGATGGTACACATCTGTGATCCTAGCTACTCGAGAGGCTAAGGTGAGAGGATTGCTTGAGCCTGGGATGTCAAGGCTGCAGTGAGCTGTGGTCATGTCACTCTATCCTGGTTGACGAAGTAAGATTCCATCTCCAAAAAAACCCAAAAAACTGGAAACAACCCAAATGTCCATAAATGGATGAATGATAAAAAAAAATTAGTGGCACATCCATACCATAGAATAACACTTAGCAATAAAAGGAATTAACTATGGAAACACTCAACAACTTGAATGTACTTCAGGAGAATTATGTGAGTGAAAAAAGCCAGTCTCAAAATGTTAAATACAGTATGATTCCATTCATATACCAGTCTTGAAATGACAAAATGATGGAGATAGGAAGCAGATTAGTGGTTTCTAGGGGTTAGGGAGAGGAGAGGGAGGGAAGTGGTTGTGACTACAAAGTGGTGGCAGGAGAGATTCATGTGAACCTTGACGTGATGGTGGTTCCTGAATTTGCACATGTAATAAAATTTTGTGGAACTAAATAATACACATGTACACACAGAGACATATACTCACTTGAATGAGTGCATATAAAACTGGTGCAATCTGAATAAAGTCAGTGGGTAATAGCAGTGTGGATTTCCTGGTTGTGATGTTATGTTATATTTATATAGGATATAACCAGTGGAGGAAACTGGGTAAAGGGGAGAAGAAATTTTTCTGTATCATTTTTTAACAATTGCATCAAAATCTGCAATTATCTCAAAATAAAAAGTGAAAAAAAGAAATACTGGCCTAGGATGCAAAGTCCTCTGCTACAAATAAAATTTAGGTAATCCCATTTTAGCTGGGGCCTAATAATAACAAATTGTGTTTCAGTTGCAGTGTTTGAGAAGGTTAAGGAATTCACAGTCCAACTGGGAGGAAATCTGCAGCTTCTAGAGCCGCATTATTCAATAGACATTTCTGTGATGATGAAAATGGTCTCTGTCTGTGCTGTCCAATACTGTAGCCACCATTATCAACATGTATGGGCCATGAACACTTGACATGTGGTTAATGTGACTTAGAAATGGAAGTTTTAATTTAATTTAAAATCATGAACATTTAAATTTATATAGCACATGTGTCTGGTGCTACCATATTGAATTGTGTCAATTTAAATAAACAGTGGGTTTAGAAAGTAGAAAGGAGCTTTTTGAACATAGATAGCTCAAAGGAGTCGACTGAAACCGTATTTTCTCATTGAAAGGGAAATTTAGAACAGCAGAAAACTTTTAGTTAGAATTTTGGAAGTTACTAAGTCAACTGAATTAAAAAAACAGACTTGGAGACTGGGTGTGGGAGTTCATGCCTGTAATCCCTGTGCTTTGGGAGGCTGAGGCAGGAGGATCACTTGGGCCCAGGAGTTTGCAGCTGCAGTGAACTTCAACTGTGTCTGTGCACTCCAACCTGGATGCCAGAGTGAGACCCTGTCTCTAAAAACAAACAAATGCTCCCACTCCTAAATAGACTTGCAAGGGAGGGGTGAACCTAAGAGATCTGACTTCCCCTGTGACTTAGGGTAATAATGGCTTTGCAATGGGATTGGTTGAGCATAATAGTAAACTCTGAAGGAGAACCAGACCAGAGCACATCAATATATTGTATAATATGGTTGGTACAAAAGTGGTTGTGGTTTTTGTCATTGCTGTTAATGACAAAACTAATAAACAGTACTGGTCCAAGCTGAATAGCATATAACTGAATCCTCCAGTTGATACAGCGTATGTGTCCTGTGGCCCTTTGCTCTTACCCAGTGTCAGGTGTATGGTGCATAGAAAGGCTCTGGCCTGTTGCCCCGGTTGCTAATGGCTCTGACTGTACCCATGAGAGGTGGAGCCTCTCTTTGGGCCTCAATAGAGGATCGGACTTTTGTTTTTTCCCAATTCTGAGGTTTTGTCTGCTTGCTTATTTATTTTAGCATGCACCCCTCAATTCAGCACATCTGAGGATATTCTATTGGCAGAGGGCTTCCGTGGGTAAAGTGCCACAGAATGACTATGACCTTTACATGCAGAGACTCTTCTCTCAGCCTCACCCATCTCAAAACCTTGAAAGCAGAATACTATGCGAATAGTCAAGAAATCAGAAATCTTCTTTTTGGTATCTGATCCATATTGTGATACTATGAATGTAATATTTGGTTAATTAAAAGAATTATAAGAAAACCCAGACTTGATCCAGGGATTGTTTACTCTAAAAGACAAATTTTCCCTAGAGTCCCTTGGAGGGTCTCAGTTTAACTGTGAAGCTTATTAGACAGTTTGCACATGGGGGGGTCGCGTATTTAGTTTCTTTTGGCTAAGAAGCTCTGCTTTGTCCTCTGAATGCCTGCAGCACAGCTCTAAACAAGATATCCCCTCAGGGTCTCTCACATTGACAGAACCAGGAGATAATTTCTTCTGGCTTCTGGAGTGACATTTCTAGGATTGGTATTCAAAGAAGAATGCTTGCAAAAGAGAATGCATGCATAGACCTCTTTTTTGCAGGGAGCTCAGAGCACTTAATTGTCACTTCTCTGTGAGAGGCACAAGTGACACTGAGGCTTCTCTTTCCCCATTGTGTACTAAAGTCCTCAATCCCCTAGATAGATTTGTTCAACACCCCTCTGTTCTCTCTACTAATTAGATCTCCTCTGTTGAATTCGAAGCCTCACATTTGCAAATAGAATGCTGTGCAGATGGAGAAGACAGAACTCTTTGAAGGAATTAAGTACCATAGGTCCCCAAGGAAAGGTTGATGAGATAGCTGTTGGCTGTTACTCAGGAGTTAGCAGACTTCAGTTGGAAAGTTTCATGGCTAAAGATTCTTATTCAGTGGGTGGCTACAAGCATGGTAGCCTGAAAACACAGACCAGGGAATGAATGGATTTCACATGTACTGCTCAATTTGTGTTTACAGCTTCTACAAGTGAGCTTGGACCACCTCAAAAGCAGAGAACTGGGTGGCTGAGGGGCTTGGAATAGCTGGCTTCACATTTGTGTAATATCATGTATATTACACGACATCATTTAGAATTTAGAATTTTATTTAGCTTCTGGCTAGACAACTGTTATAGTTCAAATTCGTATCCACAAACATGTATGCATTTAAGTAAAGGAAATTAACTATGATGATTAGCAAAGGATATGTGGGACTTGACTTCATCTCTAGCTGTGTTTTTTTTATGAGGAGCATGCTACCTAAACCCATGTCCCAATCAGCTGAGACAGTTACTGCTGCTGCTTTGTCATTTCTGCTCATGGACTTTGAAGGTCTCTCTTGGTTTGAAGAGAGAGACAGAGAGAGAGAGACTGAGTGTGAGTGTGTGTGTGTGTGTGTGTGTGTTGTGTTTTGGGGAAAGGTGGAGGAGAATGAGAGGAAGCCACTTTGGGTTTTTCTTTCTGGGTTTGCTGGCTTGTATCTCTTGATTTATTAATTTCTTCAGACCAATTTCCTTCTTGGCCAGTATATTATCTCTTCTCAGCAATGAATTTTTCCATGATATGGGGAATATAGTAGTGGGATGAAGGAATCCAGTTATTTTAATGCTAGACACCTTTTAAAGATTTGACTTGTTTTCATTAAGTCATTTTAGAGGTGATGAAGAAAGTGTAGATTATTGCTTAAAGTACCCTCAACTTGTGTCCTAACAATGAAGTTTATGCTGAAATGGATAGCAGTGATGTGCTGTTAAGAATTGTAGATGGTAATATAAAAAAAAGTAGAAAACATGCATATTTCTACTGGTTATTCTTTTATATATATCCCATCATGAATTCTTTGTTGTGTAACTAGAATAAAGCCAAGTGATTGTAGGGATTTCATATCAAGCTGTTAATTTCATTGCTCTTGACCTTCATTAATTTTCTTTTTAAGAAGTGAATTTTCTCATGTCCATTTTTAATCTTAGAATTGTAGATGAAGTTTTAGGAAAATTTGCTCAGTTGTTTGGGAGATATCCAAATGCAAAAACAGAAAAAGTATTTGTCAGCTATTCAAAAAATTATTCAGATCTTCTGTTGTACTCAGAAACCTTGAAAATAGATCAATTTACATATGACATTTATTATAGTTATTTATAGCTTGATTTACAAAATATGCTCAGCATGCAAACTTGCTGGGTGCATACTGAAAGAAAGAATACTTAAAGGCATTTTTAGCTAAAATGAAGTTTAAGCTGAACTGATGCACATGTTGGTGGAAACGTGCATGTTCTTGAATCGAATGTTTTGTCTATAACAATACATGAATATGCCTTTATTAAAGTAAACGATTACTGGTTGAAGGCTTCAAATGAAGGCTTTCATCTTTAATTCTATTATTCATCTCTTTAAATTCTAGTTTAGATTGAGTAATACCAGGCACCGTAGGAAATGTGAGATATAAGACATGATTTCTTTTAGGTTCTTAGAGTTTAGTTAGGGAGATATAAATAGCATGTGTGAAACACTTCATTGCCGTATATGAGGCAGTGTGTAATCAGGAGGTGCATTGTGAGGTATGGGTCATAATTACCAATGAACTTCAGAAAGGGAAGACAAGAATGTGGACTGGAATAATCAGATGGAAGAGCTAGTATGTAAGTTGTGTTAACTTGAGCAATTTAAAATTCAAGTTTTCTAGATTCATTTGGGCTCTTGAATGAATGAATTAATGAATGTGACTAATCCCTTCTTTTCTTTGGTTGGGTCTCCTAGACCTCTTTTTTATTTTATCCTTTCTGTTTCTAAACTTCTTCCTGATAGTTTCATCTCTTTGAGATTCAGTTGAGCAATTTTCTCAGCTCTAGCTTTTTGTACACCAGATCTCTGTTTTCCTGTGTTGACTTTACTGTTTGATGCATTTGCTGAATTTTATAATTTTGATGTAGCCATATCTTTTTTATTTGATTACCCATATCTATGTGATATAGCCATATCTATTAGCCATATCTGTTTGATGTAGCCATATCTTTTTTATTTGATTAGCCATATCTATGTGATATAGCCATATCTATTAGCCATATCTGTTTGATGTAGCCATATCTATTTTTTATTCTTAGAAATTTTACTTATTTTCAGTGTATATTCCTTCTTAGATTTTTCTTTCTTGATTTTAATTTTTAAACAGTATATTACTCTGAAGTTTTTTTCCATATCTTCTTTTATATCCTTAACCATTTTAAACATAATTATTTTATGGCTTCATTTAAATTGTTTAATTATCTGAATTTACTGAAGATTTAGTTCTGCAGTTTATTGTGCCTTGGGTGGATAGATTCCTGGTGTACATATAAAGTACTACTCATGATTTACAGTTACTGAGCTCCAAGTTCATCTTCCTTGGCACTTATTTGTGGAACTTCTATGTGGCCTATATTAGGGAGACAGCCAATATAGAGTTGTTTCACATTCACATTCCAAGGTATTAACAACCCAGGACAGAATTTTATGTTGGTTTCCTTTTTTTTTTCTTTGTTTTTGAATGGAGTTTCACTCTGTCGCCCAGCCTGAAGTGCAGTGATGTGATCTTGGCTTACTGCAACCTCCGCCTCCCGGGTTTAAACAATTCTCTCACCTCAACCTCCCGAGTAGCGGGGATTACAGGCATGCACCACCATGCCTAGCTAATTTTTGTATTTTTAAAGTAGAAATGAGTTTCACCATGTTGGCCAGCCTTGTCTCAAACTCCTAATTGCAGGTGATCTGCCTGCATTGGCATCTCAAAGTGCTGGGATTACAAGCATGAGCTACTGCACCTGGTCTATGGTGGTTTCTTAGATTGAGAGTTAGTATATTACATGGCTGTCCAGACCCAGATATTGAGTTCCTAGGTGAGATTGTTTTTTCTACCCAAGGCTAGGCCTGAGACAGATAACTTTTTTTTTTTTTTTTAAATGTCTCCCTGGGCTGATGATTGTCTTTGGTTTTCAGCTCTTTTTTGTCTCTGGAATTTGAGAATTTTATTTTCTTACACATTCGTCTATACTTTTAAATAATGGTGGTTATATTTTATCCAGCATTTTTAGATTATATTATAGAAGAACTGATTTCTTATTATTCTCTCCAGGAGTTTTTGAAACCGTCTTTTCCTCTTGCACTTCAAGTCTGCAGTGATCCCTTTACTTTTGTAAATTATCAATGAATCACTCTTTTTAGGGCATCTTTCTGTCTGCCTAATCCAAGTACAGATCTCTTTTATTTAGAGAAAGTTTTCACTTGACTCTCTGCCTTTTCTTATTTCTGACCTAATTCTTTTCTGCCTTTCACAATTGAAGGCATTGAAAGTGTTCTAATAATCCATCGCTAGCTGTAATGTCTAGTGATCAGCTCATTTCTGAATGTTTTATGACTTTCCTCTCTAGCATTCACCCGAAACCATTCTCTCCACTGTCATCAATGACAACATACATGCTATATCCAAAAGGCTTTTCTCTTCCCCCCCCGATCTCATACACTACTTTGCTTCTCTGAGGCTTTTGTGTTGATCATCTCCTATTTTAAATCTTATTTCTCTGAGGCTTATAAGGGTCTTCTAATTTTCCTCCAGTTCTCCTCGGTATGTACATCTACTCTCCTCTTCATCCTTAAATTCTTTTCTTTTTCTCATGTTAGGAGTGTCATTTCTCTTCTTGATCTTATGTTCTTCTTTCTCTGTTGTCTTCACTTCTATGTCATTTTTTTAAAAAAAATGATTCAGAAATCTTGATCTTGCATCTCCTGAGCTAAAATACTTGTTTTTCAATTGTCTATCATATACTTTATCCTGGATGTCCTGTTGGTACCTCAAAATTGTTGGATTTCATCTCCGACTCATGCTTTTCTTTTCCAAAATACCTAATTCTTCTGCTTTACTTAATTTTGTCTGTGTTCTCACTACTCTTCTCATGGGCTTAATTTGGTCTGCGTTACCACTACTTTTCTCATAGGCTTAAAAATATATTTCATTTTTGTTAAGTATTTCTTTCCAATTTATCTCTGATTTGTCCCTCATTTTCCAGTCGTATTGTTTCTCTCTTTGAAACATATGCACATTATTTGTCTGGTTTATCTACCCACAGGTTCACTTTTCTATAACCCATCCTACCCATCATCTTTAGATTAGCTTATGTAAATCACCAGTGACCCTGTCATTACCTGGCTCAAAAGCCTTAAACGATTACCTAATAATGACAGTATTAATGCCAAATCTCTTATCTGATGGAAACAAAAGCCTGGAGAATTCAGTGCCATTGTTCTAGGTCTGACTTCTTTGCTCGATGACTAATTTATTCTGTGAAGAGGGTGAAATCACCAGAAAATAGTTCTTTTTGCTCTAAAATGAAGTGCTAGCAAAGGAAAAATGGCCAAAAGAGATTTTTCCAAAAGAGCACAACCAAATGGCTAATAAAAGAGTAGACTGCTCAACCTCCATGAAATATCACCATATAACACCAGAACAGATCACATGAAAAAGATAGGCAATACCACATCTTGACAAGGATGTGCAGCAATAGGAATTTTTATATACTGAACAGACAACTCTAGTCCTAGGTATATAGCCACCAAAAATGTGTACATATATTCACCAAAGGGCAGGTACAAGAATGTTCACCACAGCACTATTCAAATTAGCCAAAAACGTGAAACTACTTCAATTACCATAGAAGGGGTAAATAAATGGTGGCGTATTCACAAGGGATAGCAGTGTTTAGCAGTGAGAATGGACCAACTACACAATATGGATGAATCTCACCAACATGATGAAAGAGGCCAGGCACACACAAGTACATGCCATATGATGTCATCTCTATAATGCACAAAAATGGGCACAGTGAATCCATGCCATGGTTACCCTTGGTGAGGGGCAGGAGTGGCAACTGAGAGGGAACACAGGAGGGTTCTGTGGTGCCAGAAAGCTCTTTCCCTGGTCTTGGGGCTGGACACACGGATGCAGGCAGTTTGTGAACATTTATTGGGATGTGCACCTGTGATATGTACACTTTTTGTATGGATATTAGGCTTTAATGAGCCATTTAAAAGTGGGGGCTCAGGGTGCTATAGACGAATGGTAGAGTGTAGAAAATTATTCACCCAGTCCTTTTTCCGGATGAGATAACTTTACATCTGTGAAAATGCTCTGACTGGCGTGGCGCAGTGGCTCATGCCTGTAATCCCAGTACTCTGGGAGGCCAAGGTGGGGGGATTGCTTGAGGCCAGGAGTTCGAGAGACCAGCCTGGACACTCATCTCTCTGAAAATACAAAAATCAGCCAGGTATGGTGGTCCCAGCTACTCTGGAGGTGGAGGCAGGAGAATTCCTTGAACCCAGGAGGCAGAAGTCGCAGAAATTGCACCTCTACACTCCAGTCTGGGTGACAGAGTGAGACTCCATCTCAAGAAAAAAAAAGAAAAGAAAAAAAGAAAAATTTCTGACAACTATCTCTCAACATTAAAGTCGATGAATGCTGAAACTGTACAATAACTGTGAGTAAAAAGAGGAAAGTCAACCAACACCAGAGCCGTGGTCCCACATCCTCCCCTCTCACTTGGTGGGGTTTTGAAGCACGCAAAGGCAGATGAAACAAGCTCAGGGGAAGATGCAGAATGGACACCAATGAAGGGGCCGGAGTGTGGGGCAACCAGGATGAAATCCACCTGAAATCTGAAAATACTCAGAGCGTGGCAGCAGAGAAGGGATCCAAAGTATTCAGCCCTCTTGTTTTTTAAGTTTTTAGTAATACCCATTCTGGCTGCGGTAAGATGGTATCTCATTGTGGTTTTAATTTGCATTTTCTTGATGTTGAACATTTTTCCATATGTTTATTGGCCATTTATATATCTTCTTTGGACTAGACATAAAGTTTAAAGGAATAGGCTTCCTTTAAATGGGAAAATCTGATTTTAAAAGATGGTCTTCTGGGAGAAAAGCTTTTGGGAGAGAAAAAGGCAAAAGAGAAGGAATAAAGAAGCACCCTTTGGAACTTGGGTGGCAAAGAGGAAAAGGAAAAAGAGGAATTTTAGTGTCCTACAAGACAAAAGAGACCTAAAAGACTGGCAGCCTTCTAACCTGCGCACCACCACCAAGACAGACAAACAGATGAAACCCCAGTAAAGTACCTGGACTTTTCTAGACAGAAAAGAAATTAAACAAGAAATCTTCTGAAATACTGCAGTATCATAAAAATGAATAAAAGGGAAGTTTTTAGAGAAATAGTTTGGAAAATTAGGGAATGCATTTGCATGCAAATCAACTGAGAAAAAGTCCCTTCCTGAAAAACAACCATGAAGCAGAAGAAAATTGTAGGTCTGTGTTCCAAAATGAATTAAATATACAGTCATGCTTTGCTTCACGATGGGGATAAGTTCTGAGAAATGCGTCATTGGGCGATTTTGTCATTGTGTTGTGTGACCATCATAGACTTTATTTACGCAAATCCA
Source organism: Callithrix jacchus (assembly GCF_049354715.1). Classification (NCBI taxonomy): domain Eukaryota; kingdom Metazoa; phylum Chordata; class Mammalia; order Primates; family Cebidae; genus Callithrix; species Callithrix jacchus. Next base: position 31,051,440 of record NC_133514.1, on the reverse strand, counting down.
GATGGTACACCTACTACCCACTTGGGCTGTGTGGTCTAGCCTATTGCTCCTAGGCTACAAACCTGGACACCAAATTACTGTACTCAATACAGTAGGCGATTGGAACATAATGGGAAGCATTTCTGTATCTAAACATAACTAAATATAGAAAAGGTACAGTAAAAATACAGAATCAAAGTGGTTTACCTGTATAGGTCACTTCCTATGAATGGAGTTTGCAGGATAGAATGTTGCTCTGGGTGAGTCAGTGGGTGAATGGTGAGTGAAAGTGAAGGCCTAGGATATTATTGCAAACTACTGTGGACTTTATAAACACTGCACCTTTAGGCTACACTAACTTTGTAAAATGATGTTTCTTTCTTCAATCATAAAGCAACCTTACCTTACTATAACATTTTTACTTTATAAACTTAATTTTTTAAAGCTTTTTGAATCTTTTGTAGTAACATTTAACTTAAAACATAAACATATTGTATAGTTGTACAAAATGTTTTCTTTATACCCTTATTCTATAAGCTTTTTTTCTACTTTTAGTTTTAAAACTTTTTTCTTAAAAATGAAGACACACACACATGAGCCTAGGGCTACGTAGGGTCAGGATCACCAGTACTACTCTCTTCTACATCTTGTCCCACTAGAAGCTCTTCAGGGTCAGAAACATGCATGGAACTGTCTTCTTCTGTGATAACAATGCTTTCTTATGGAATACCTCCTGAAGGATCTGCCTGAGGCCGTTTTACAGTTAACCTAAAAAAGAAAAGTAGAAGTACACTTTAACATGATGAAATTATAGTAGAGTAAATACATAAACTGGTAACATGGTCATTTAGTGTCATGACCTTGTGTTATATATTGGACATAATTGTATGGTCAAGACTTTTACATGACTGGCAACACAGTAGGTTTGTTGGCACCCACATTGCCACAAACATGAATGCGTTGTGCTATGACATTGCAATGGCTACGACATCACAAGGCGATAGGAATTTTTCAGCTCCATTAGAATCTTATGGATCCACTGTCTTTCTATGTGACTGAGATGCCATTATGTGGTGCATGACTGTATTGAAACAAACATTTGAGGATATAAAATTAAAAAATTAAGAGCAGAAATGGAACAAAAAACAGGGAGGAAAAGAAAGAGTTCATTAAACTCAGTAAAGAAATGGTAGAAAAAGACAAAGTTGTCTCAGAAATGAAGAATAAATTACAAGATGTACAAGGAAGAAGGGACCAAGTAAACATTTAATAAGGGACAGGAAAACAGGAAGACACCAAAGAAATGAAAATGAGTAAAGAAAAAAGTAAAAAGTCTCAGAAAGTAGTAAAAATGGAAGACAGGCTAAGAAAGAATATTATATGTGTTATCTGAGTCCCCAGAGAAGAAAAATAAAACAATGGTACAGAATTAACATTTAAAACTGTAATCTAAGAAAACTTTCCAAAAGTAGAAAAAGATGTAAACCCACACATGGAAAGAAGTTATCTGGGAAAATGAACCCAGAACAATGAATTCTCAGACTTATCCTGGTACAACTATTAGTTCTCAAAAAATAAAGTTCTCAAGGCCTCTCTCCAGGTAAAAAGATGAAATCACTTACAAAGACAAATAAATTAGACTAGGATCAGATTTTCCAAACCAGTATACAAAGCAAAGTGACAATGGATATTTTCCTATTCCTGTAAATCTCCCAGAGTTTTGCTCTGGGAGGCAGTTAAGTCACTTATAAACATGCAGATCTTTCAGAGCTTGCTTTTTAGATTGTTAGGTGGGTCTGAGCAGTGCTAGTGAAGGGGTAATTATCATCTACCACTGAGGCAAGACCTTCTTCCATCCTCAATGTCATGCCCAGTGAGTTTTGAGTTTCTCCAATCTGGGTGATGGGAACAGGCACTCTTCTTGGTCCTGTGTGAGAGCTGCTTCCTCTAACCCCTTTGCATGATTTTTTCCCTTGTCTTGAGTAGTTTATCCATATGCACCCATTGATCAGTACTTGGCTAAATGCTCAAGGGGGACCCTTTGCAGATTTCTGGGGTTCTCTATCAAGGTTGAGATAATGGCAGGAGGAGGCTTGAGATAAAATTGGAAAAATGACAGATGTAATCAACTGGTTTGTATCTTGGATTTGTAGAGCTATTCATTCAGGTTGTATAGTACTGGATGTAAAACACCCCAAAGCTGGGATGAAATAAGGAATAAAGGACATGACTTTGAGCATTTAATGACCCTAGATGTCTAGACATACTTTTCCTTAAATTCTGAGTGTTCAGATTCCCGGAGCATTTAGATCGATTTGGATTGCCTCCCTCATTGGAATGAGGTCTCTTTATCATCAGAGCTCCTATTCTGTTTATTCAGACTGTTTTTCTATGAAGGAGACCTGGCAATGTGTATTTTTGTTATGGCTAATGTCATTGCTTCCCTAGACAGTGGCCAGAGAGATAAATTAGCTGAGTTCACTGCGCTGGAGCGGGTCACATTTCCACGCAATCCTGCTTTTCTGCCCATTCCTTCTTTCATTCACTAACAAAGAGCGATTGAGCCCCTACTATGTGCTAGGAATTATTAATATATCAGGAATATGAAGAAGAATAAGACACGAACTGTGCCCTCAAGATGCTGGCAGCATCCCAGGCAGGGCCTGCTCACCTTATAAGAAAATGAGCACCCCCAGGTAGCAGAGGCGAAATAATGGAAGTTTTTATGGAAAAGAATGTTAGTTTGGGACGCCATTGTGTATTAAACTTTAGGGATGAAACGTCCTACTGTTCTCCACACCAAACGTTTCCTCACTCTATTGCAGTGACCTTTCTAGGACTCCTCTTTGAAAATGTTACTCCTCTTAGCAGTATTTGAAGCAATGAATTAAGTTTTCAGAGGTGATCAAACCAGGCCTTGAAGTGAGACAAGCAGGAAGGAGGCTGAGGGCTCATCCTGAAGTAGAAGCACAATCTGGGAAAGGCAAACCCAGAACAGATGGTGTTTGGGGGGCCTGGGACTGTTATGGACCCCAAGAGGGTGCTGGAAGGAGCATTAGGTGTGTGTGTGGGGGAGAAGGAGGAATGGGGAAATTGTTAATAAATCTGCCCATTTCTCATCAGCTATGGCTAAATATTTTGGATTTTGATTTTGATTTATTTTACTCCGGGTTCACCCAGAAGGCAGGAATGGGGTGCTTCAGTCCTCTACAAAACTATCATAGCATCCTGCATAGGGAGTCAGGAAAGGACAGCTTAGGTTCTGCTTTTGGTTAATTAAGCACAGTGATGCATTGAGTAAGATCTGCTTTGAAACTTAAAAGATGTGTTCAAAACCCTGAGTTTTTGCTTACAAACTTCATAGCTTCAGACACATTATTTAACTTCTTTGAACCTTAATTTCTTCATCCATAAAATGAGAAGTAATAGTAAGGATTATCAGTAAGAATTAAATGAGAATGTCTCTATAAAGTGCCTTGTATGGTGCCTGTTTCATAATAGACACTAAACAAATATTTGCTACATTCCTCTGTATACATCCAAAGAAAATCGAGCACAAAACTAGTCTTGAATCCTCCATATTGCCATCTAGCAGTTATCCCTTAAGAATTTGTATGAATGGACCAGGCATGGTGGCTCAGGCCTGTAATCTCAGCACTTTGGGAGGCCGAGGCGAGTGGATCACCTGAAGTCAGGAGTTTAAGACCAGCCTGGCCAACATGGCAAAATCCTGTCTCTATTAAAAAATAAAAAAATTAGCCCATTGTGGTGATAGGCACCTGTAATCCCAGGTACATGGGAGGCTGAAGCAGGGAGACTTGCTTGAACCTGGGAGGCGGAAGTTGTTATGAGTTGAGATCACGCCACTGTACTCCAGCCTAGGTGACACAGCAAGACTCCATCTCAGGGGTGGAGGGAATAAAAACATTTATATGGATGAAATCAACTGCTCACTCATCTAGGATTGCTGCTCAGTCAAGTGGCTATTAGCGCAAATGAGTTACCTGCTATTGTTTCCACTGGAAAGGACATCTTTATTTTGGTGCCTTGTGATTTTCCAGATTAAATCAATCTGGATTATTTTCATTAGGTGTTCCTTTATCACCATTATGGACATAAGATTCAGGGAGGTAGATTTGGAGAGAATGTAACATAGCAGAGATTTTGAAATTATTACCGTTTTCCGAAAGTATAATGTCTTGAAGTAAGTTCAGAGTCCTGGTTGTGTTCAAGGAGAGGTTGGATTACTACTTACCCAAAATGGAACGGAGAGTTCGTCCAAATTACTTTCCAAGTATGATGTTTGCTAGACAGATAATTTAAGATTTATTACATCCAATGGAGGGGGGATGTCTAACTATTTATTGGAAAGGTCTTTCTGTTAAGCAGAAAAAAAATACAAATAGCCAATTTTTAGGCAATTGTAGTATTTTTTGAATGTTGATGAAAAATCTAGATTTTTATCTTTGGAATGCATAAACATTGGTGAGAAAAAAAATTTCTTCAAGTATTATGAAAATTTTCTGATGTTTCAACAACTCAGCCATGGCTACACAGTTTGGATTTTTGCTTCTGATTAATTTCATTCCCAAGTTCACCCAGGAGGCAGGAATAAGATCCTTCAGTCCTCTGCAAAATTTCCATAGTGTCCGACATAAGGAATCAGGAAGGGATAGTAGGAAGATAGATTTGGAAACAGCAATTTTGATTTTGTTTCTTATATTTTATTGATTTCCTCTCACCTTTATTTTCTTCCTTCTGCTTGCTTTGGGTGTAATTTGTCCTTTTTCTAGTTCCTTAAGTTAGACAGTTAAATCATTGATTCCAATATTAATTGGAAGATAAGAACATTCTTATCTTCCAATATTAGCATTTAATGCCATGAGTTTTCCTTTAATCACTGCTTGACCTGCATCCCATTAATTTTGATTGTATTTTCATTTTAAATCTAATACCAAATATTTTTAAATCAACCTTGTGATTTTCTTATTTTAAAGTGTGTTAATTTTCAAATATTTGGGGCATTTCCAGATATCTTTCTGTTATTGATTTCTAGTTTAATTTCATTGTAGTTATAAAACATACTTTGCGTTTTTAAAATTCCTTTTAAATTTTTTCAGATTTTTTTTTTTAAATATAGCTGAGAACATGGTTGCTCTTGGTGAATATCTTATGTCCACTTGAAAAGAATGTTTATCCTGCCGTCATTAAGTGGAATGTTGTATAGTGTCAAGAAGGTCAAGCTGGTTTATACTATTACTTAGATTTTCTATATCCATACTAATTATCTGTGTATTTGTTTTATTAATTACTGATAGAGGAATGTTGAATTCTCTAACGTCAATGTCAGCTTGTGGATTTGCCTATTTCTTACTTGAGTCTATTAGTCTTTGCTTTGTGTATTTTGGAAACTTGTCTTAGGTACATTTAGGGTTGTTAGGATTGTTAAGTCTTCCTGGCATACCATATCCCCTCATCATTATGTAATATTCTTCATAGTTTTCAGCATTCAGTGTTTGGAAGCCACTTTTGTCTGATCTAGATTTCTTTTGATTAGTGTTATTTTGTTATATTTTTCCCCATTTTTTCACTTACCTTTGTCTTTATATATAAAAAGTGGGTTTCTTGTAAACTGCATGGATCTGGGTCTTACTACTTTTGCTACTTTTCTAATTTGACAATCTCTGCCTTCTAATGGGGACAGATAGACTTCATTTTTATTTAATAAAATTATTGATATCATTGGATTTCCAGTTACCATCTTGCTACTTATTTTCTAAATGCCACATTTTTGTTTCCTTATTCTCTTTCTGCCTTATTTTGCATTATTTGAGTATTTTTTTTGTGATTCCACTATTGGATTATTAGTTGTACCACTTTTAAATTGTTTAGTATTTGATGCAGGATTAGCAAAATGTATCATCATATATTACAGTCTATGGTTAATTAATTATATTGCTTTCTTAATAGTACAACAGTGTATTTTATTTTCTTTGTCTCTTGTGTTTTTTTGTCATATATTTTACTTCTATATATGCCATAAATTTCATAATTTTATTGCTATTATTTTGCTTAAGAAAGTTAATTTCCTTTAAAGAGAGACTAAAAATAAGAAAAAATACTTTTATATATATTCTGATATTACCAATTTTATTGCCCCTGTGGGTCCAAATTTCTATCTTTTATCATTCTATAGAGGTTTCTTTAACTCCCCTTTTAATGCAGGTTTACCGGCAATGAATTTTCTAAACTTTTGTCTTATAGAAAATATTTTTATTTTGCATTCATTTATAAAAGATATTTTTGCTGGACATAGAAATCTAGGTTGACATTTTTTTCTTTCAGCACTTTAAAGATCCCACTCTCTTGTCTTGTCTTGTATAGTTTCTGATGCAAAGTCTGTCATTCTTATCTTTGTATCTCTGTATGTAATGTTTCTTGTTTCTCTGGTTGCCTTCAAGATTTTCTCTTTCTCTTTGAGTTCAGCAGTTTGAGTATGATGGGTCTTTGTGTCTGTGTGTATTTATTTAGCTTGTGCTTCTCTGAGCTATTTAGAGCTGGTGTGTTGTCTCTTATTAATTATGGAAAATTATGTCATTACCTCTTCAAATATTTTTTTTGTATGTTCTTTCTCTCTTTTCCATCTGGAATTTTAATTACACATATGTTAAACTGTTTGATATTCTACCACAGTTCTTTCATGTTCTGTTTTCTTCTGTTTCAATTTGGAAAATATTTTTTCACTTATCTTCAGTTTTACTTGTTTTTTCTTAAGCTATGTCTTATTGCAAGAATTTTGTATGTCAGATATCATGTTTACTGGAAGTAATATAGCAACAACAAATCCTAAACTCATTGCATTATGCTTTTTGTTTCTAGCTTTTCATGTGACTTCTTTTTTAATTTTAATTAAAAAAAATTTTTTTTTTGAGGTGGAGTTTCCCTTTGTTGCCCAGGCTGGAATTCAGTGATGCGATCTTAGCTCACTGTGACCTCTGCCTCCTGGGTTCAAGTGATTCTCCTGCTTCTGCCTCCTGAGTTGTTAGGATTACAAGAGTGTACCTCCAAACATGGCTAATTTTTGAATTTTTAGTAGAGATGGGGTTTCACTATGTTGGCCAGGCTGGTCTCGAACTTCTGAACTCGAGTGATCTATCTGCCTGCTTCGGCCTCCCAAGTGCTGGGATTACAAGCACGAGCCACCACACCTGACCATCCATGTGACTTTTTGATAGTTTTTATTGATTTGCTAAAATTTCAATCTCTTCATGCAAGTTACCCACCTATTCAACTAGATTATTTAAAATATTCTCTAGTTGTTTAAAAATCTGTCTGATAATGCTAATGCCCATATCATCTCTGGATCTTATTAATCTATTGATTGCTCTGTGTCTTCATAATGGTTTGCTTTAACTTGTTATTCTGTCTGTCTTGTTATTTTTGATTGACTGACACATATTTTATGTAAAAGAATAGTGGTATCTGAGGTAAGTCATATTTATGCTTGAAATGGGCATGACTTTTCTTATTTCATCTACTAGTGAATGGGTTTAAGTTACTCTTGTCAGTACATACTGAGTTTAGGTTTGGTAATCACTGTAGTTACTTACCTTCAGTAGGCTGTGAGCTTCAAATTCCTTCAGTGGTGGACTGCTGCTAACTTGCACTTGATATGGGGCCTGAGATGTTGAGAGTTTTTAATCTGTATTTATGTTTCACCATTAGTTTTTAGTAGCCCCTGCATGTTTCCATCACACATAGGATCTTTATTCATATTCTCGCCATTATACCCTCAGGTGTATTGTGCTTTTTACTTCTAGATTTCCATGTGATTTCTTTTTTATTCCTTCTTAAGAGTACCTGGTAAAGCTTAAGAAAAATAACTCAGCAAACTGACACAAGAACAGAAAACCAAACACCACATGTTTTCACTCATAGACAGGTGATGAACAATGAGAACACTTGAGCACAGGGAAGGGAACAACACTTGCAGGGCTAGGTCGGGGGGGGGGTGGGAGGGGAGGGGAGGGGAGGGACAATGGGGTGGGGGGGATCGGGGAGGATGGGGAGGGATGACACCGGGAAAAATGCCTGACATTAGGCGATGGTGGGGAGGGGGAATGGAGACTGCAAACCACCATGGCATGTAAGTATCTATGCAACAATCCTGCAGGATGCAGGACGTGCACATGTACCCCACAGCCCAAATACAATAAAGAAAGAAAGGAAGAAAAATAACTGACGAATGAGTGCAGATTCTGCTTGTCTATAGGGGTCTAGGGAGTGCATATTGTGTCATTAGCCCAAACTTGACCTTGAAGAATTTGTTTAGTATCACATGACACTGGTTAGAAAAAAAAAATTTCAGCTGTTTTCTTTTTACCTACTTTTATGGCACCTGCCTTTTCCTTTCATGCTCTGCCAAAAGGGAAATAGTTTATGTGCTCCATCTCCAGGTGTAGACTGTTGTATGTTATTTGGTGTGAGGCTTGTGAGGCAGTGGGGAAGATCTTTGTTCTTCTGGTACAGCACTTGTCTTAGGTAGGTGCTGTGTCCTTGAGTCTTAGTGGTGGCACTTTCTCAGTGTTTTTATCCCTCCCCTGCATTTCAGCCATATTAGGTTGGTACTAAAGTATTTGTGATTTTTGCCATAACTTTTAATGGCAAAATCCACAATTACTTTTGCACCAATCTATTGTCTGTGGGACCTCTCGTGTAGTCAAATTTTTCTGCTTTGCCTTCAGTGGCTTTGTATGAGTGTAGGATTCTGGGCGAGAGAGAGTTTCTCCCTCTTTCAGAAGCTTTCTTACCCCTGTAGCCGAGAACTTTTGCTGTCTTTCCTTTTGAGAAGCAGGGATCTTTGCCAGTGCTCTGAAAGCAGGAGGTTTCCTTGCCTTCTCCACAGCAGCTTTAGACTTTTGCTTCATATAAAAGAAGTGGGTGAGACCTTGTGCGTGTTCCACCGCAGCTGCAGATGTTCATGACCAGAATGTTGGTACCATTGAAGAGACTCACTCAAGTTTCCTATCCTGCCAGAATCCCTTCTCAAGAGTACCTGGTAAAGGTTTAAGAGAAATAACTGTTGAGTGGGTGCAGATTCTGCTTGTCTATAGGGGTCTAGGGATTGCATATTGTGTCATTAGCCCACACCTGACCTTCAAGAATTTGTTAACATTTTAGCTGTTTTCTTTTTAATTACTTTTATGGCACCTGCCTTTTCCTTTTGTACTCTGCCAAAAGGGAAACAGTTTGTGTGCTCCATCTCTCCACAGAGGGGTCTATGACTCACTGGAACTGACTTCACTTGGTTGCTTTGTGTTCTCAACTCTCTGATGGACTCATGAATAGGTTCTTGGGCTTTTTCTCGTTGTTGGGGTGGGATCAGTATTCTCTTGGGCTTTCTATATCCTAAGTGGAATTGGAACTTGAGGAAAATTTAGTAAAGGATTATTTGTAGGAATGCAGGTCAGATCTATGAAAAATCACAGGATAATGCAGTTCCCTGGGGCAAGGAGTAGCAGGGCTTTGTTATCATCGTGTTATGGGTTAAATTGTGTCCCTCAAAAAAAGATGTTGAAGCTGTAACCTCCTGTTTCTCTGAATGTGATCTTATTTGGAATGGGAATCTTTGCAGATATAATTAAATGAAGATGGGTCATTAGCTGTTTAAGTTTTTAAAAAATGTGGGCCATAATCTTATATGCCTAACATTCTTATAATAAGAGGAGAAGAGACACAGAGAGAGACACAGGGAAATCATCACACGAAGCTGAAGGAGAGATTGGAGTGATGCATCTATAAGCCAAGAAATGGCAAGGATTGCCAGCAACTTTCAGAAGCAAGGCAGGTGCAAGGAAAGATCCTCACTTATACCCTTCAGAGAGCACATGGTTCTACTAAAACCTTGATTTCAAAATTCTGGCCTCAGAACTTTGGGGCAAATGTCTGTTGTTTTAAGCATGGAAATTTGTTATGGCAGCCTTAGGAAACCAACACACACCCTTAGGCATGAAGGGGTGAAGAGACGGGAGGGAAAGAGCTGTGTGGAGCTCTCATCTCAGGATGACACTAACATGGGCATGGAGGGGACTCCAGGGAATAAGCAACCCAACCTCTCTATCCTCTATCCTTTCCTCCTCTTGCTGGGGATCTTCTTTGATTAAACTCAACTGGAAACCAGAGGACAAGCATGTCAGTTGAGGTAGTCTATATAAGTCAGCCTCCTGGGGAAGACAGCAGAGTGGGGAAGATTGAATAGAAAATGTGAGAAACAAAAGGGAGGTAGTGAGTCCAACAGGGCTTTGTGTAACTGACAATGTAACTCGCTAAATTTGTTTCTGGGAGGGGGTATGGTATCACTAGAAAGACCACCAAGTTAGCAGATCTGTGGAGTGCTCTGGCTTTGCACGGACTCATTGTGACTTGAGCATTTCGTTTCACCTTTCTGATACTCTATTTCTTCACCCGTAAGAAGGGATTAAGCTAGATGACCTCTGCGGTCTCTTCTCGGCCTTTTGTTGTGCATACAGGAATGAGTAATCTTACATCAGACAAAATGAGGTCTAAAATAAATGTTCTGAGTTCATAACTTGGAATGTTTATGATTTTTCAACCAGGTTCAGTTGAAGAAAACTGATTATTGTTGATAATTATACCTTTACCAGCTGTTAAGATTTTAAAAAATGTGTTTTCATGTCTATCATCTCTTTTTAATGTAGTAGCTCTGTGAAAAACTTTGCTACTTAGGGGTTAAAATTCTTTTTGTCGGTGTGTTTATAGTCGGAATGGCTCATCTTAGAGAAAAGTTGAATTGCTTGTTAATGACACTTGTTTTTGTCCAGGGACTTACCACTTACTTTTTGTAGTTCTTTCCTTTCAGTTACTCTTTCAGCATAGAGTTGAAGAGAGAGAGAAAAAAAGTTTTTGGGTCTTATGTATTCTCTAGTCACTAAGGAGCCAAAAGGTTTTTTTTTAACTGATGCTCTTTCAGCCTTTGAAATCAAAGGTCCTCTCCCACATAGGCTACAGAATTCTTGGTGTGGGGATGCCTGTGAGGACTCTGACATTGCTGGTCCAGATGTTAGAGAGCTTTGAGCAAAGGCAAAGACTAATGACCCAGTAATGTTATATATCACAGACAAACCAGATGGAATCAGTTTCAGACTTCCTGGTGTCTCCAAAGGGAGGTATTTCTTTTGTGTGAGTCTCAACTCAATTGATACCTCATTCAGAATGGCTCCTCTTATCACACAAATCATGGTTATCATTTTCCTTCTGCTCTCCAAATATTCTCAGATAATAGTTCATCATAGATGACCTTCTGATGTCAACTTATTTCTCAAGGCAGGGATCAGGAAGACCTCCAGAATGGTGACATGGAGAAAGATACACTTATTTAGGGACAAACAAAACAACCAAATTGTAACAGGACTATTATATGGAGCTGTACACTGGATGACTGAGTAGTAAGAGATTCCCTTTGAGGAAGCAACAGGGCAAGAGATGTTAGCACCGGGTGGGAAAAAAGAATGAGAATAAGTATGGAAATAAAAGAGAGCAAGCTAAGGTGGTATTATTTTATATAAATTCACTTTCCTTAATCTAGCCTACCTCTTATGAATTTGGCAGTGGTTCATCTGATGTGGAGTAGTGGATTGCAAACTAGGTAAGTGGGAGTCAGTGACCACAGAAAGAGGCACTGAGGCAGAGGAAAGCCCAGGATTCAGAGAGACCAGTTGTCAGCAGTAGGTGAGAGTCTGACCATTGGAGAGGGTTTTGTGTTTACTTCTAAGAAGTGGTGTTTTAGAATGTCTGTGGCAGAAAAGAAGTCTCAAGTAATCTTAGATCCATAAACCAAGGAGTCTGTGGATAGAATTCAATTTTAAGGTATTTGTTTCTTTTGTGATCTTATGTGTTTTAAAAAAAATATTTTGCCAGATAGGTCTATGGCACAAAAAGGTTAAGAATTTCTGAATTGGTGCAATTGCAAAGATATGGAACCAACCTAAGTGCCCGTTGACCAACTAGTGGAAAAAGAAAATGTGGCATATATGCACCATGGAATACTACTCAGCCATAAAAATGAACAAAATAATGTATCTTGCAGCAACCTGGATGGAGCTGGAGGCCATTATTCTAAATGAGGTAACTCAGGAATAGGAAAACCAAATACCGTATGTTCTCTTATAAGAGGGAGCTAAGCTATGAGGATGCAAAGGCATAAGAATAATATAATGGACTTTGGGGACTTGGGGGAGGGAGGTTTGGAGTGGGTGAGGGACAGAAGACTACATATTGGGTATAGTATACACTACTTGCTGACAGGTGCACTACAATTTGAGAAATCACCACTAAAGAACTTACCCATGTAACCCCAAACCACCTGTACCCCAAAAACGATTGAAAAAAATAGAGGATACTTAATGGTTCAATGAGTGAGACAGATTTATGTATTTGTCAGCTTTGTTTTGTAGTAAATAAACTCAAAACTTAAAAAAATTCTGAATTAGGAAAACAACTCAATAAAGAGGCACCTAGATGACTGATGTTGGTGCATTTACTAGGTCCCACACCAGCAGATAAACTGAGGTCTGAATCAGCAAGCTTCACACACTGAACGGTCATCATATACGCAGAACAAACATCCAGCCAAGGTTGAGGTGATCAATGAAATGTCAGTGTATTGCACAGCCCTTACACATTCAGTACATGATATATGGATAACACAATTTTTTTTTGACATTTGAACTTAGTGTGGTTTCCTGGTAAGAGTAACTCTTCCACCTGGTAAAGCTTGTTATCTACTTCCTTTCTTATACCAAAATAAATTCCAGAAGGATCAAACGCTTAAATGTGAAAATATGGATCTATAAAAACACTAGAATAAGACTTTCATGAATTTAAAAAATGATCTTGGAATGGGTATGAGTCTTTTAAGTATGACATAAAACTAAGAACCATAAGGAAGAGGATAAACAGATTTGCCCATACAAAAATAAAAAAAAATTTCTTGAAGAAAGTACCATTGGAAAGTCAAAAGACAGCCTGGAAAAAAATAATGGCAACACTTATAACAAAAGGACCCATTTTCTATAGTACCAAAATTGCTTCTAAAATCAGAAAAGAAAAAGATCAAAATTCAGAGAAAAATGTGTATAAGACATAAAGAGGGAGTTTGCATAAAAAAGAATGAATCTGTCTTATAAACAGACTCATGCTCACTGATAATGAAAGAAATACAAAATAAATGGACAGATTATCATATTACCCCCACTGGATTGGCAAAGATTTAAAAGTTGGTAACTCCCTCAGTTGACTTAGGTCCATTCAAACAAATACTCTTGCACACTGTTGTTCCTGGGAGAACAAATGGTACAAGTGTTTGAAGATCAATTTGACAATATCTATAAACATTTTAAATGTTCCTTTGACTCACCATTTCTACTTTTATGAATTTATTTTGTAGATAAATTCACATAAATTTGCAAAGTTCTGTGTACAGGCTGTTTCTTGCTGCTTTCTAATAATAACAAAAGCGAAAATATAGACACTAAGAAGTAGCCTACATGTTCGTCCAAGGTGGCAGTGCACCCTCATGATGGTACATGAATACAATGGTTTATAGCTATTAAAATGGGCCACACGTATTTTATTTATATGGAAAGCTCTCTAACATACATTAAATAAAAAAGTAAGTTGCAGAATAATGTGTAAGAAATGATCTCATTTGCGTTAAAAACATTCAGAATATTCACAAAACATGGAATGTTAGCGGTGATTACCCTGGTAGTGCAGAATGGGATGGGGAGTGGAGAGGGAGCGGGGAAGATTGGGGATTTGTAGACTCTTCCTACCTACTCCCACTCTATAGCATTCTGTATTATTTAAAAATTTTTTAAAGCAAATTTATAATTTTAGTAAAATATCCATAATTTTTTTTTTAAGAAAAAGGATTACTTACTGCTATGGTTTGAATGTTTGTGCCCTCTGAACCTCATGTTGAGATTTAATTAGTGTGGAGCCTTCAGGATGTGATCAGATCATGAGGGCTCTGCCCTCATGAATGGATTGGTGCCATTATTGCAGGAGTGGGTTAGTTATTGAGAGGCTGGATTTGCTATAAAACCAAGTTTAGCCTAATTTCTTATCTCTGTCTCACATGCTCACTTCTGCCTTCTGCCCTCCAGCATGGGCTGACCCTTGCCTGATGCCAGGGCCATGCTGTTGTACTTCTCAGCCTCCAGAACTGTGAGAAATAGGTTCCTTTTCTTTATAAGTTATTCAGTCTGTGGTATTTTGTTATAGCAGCAGAAAACAGACTGAGACACTTACCAAGAAAAAAAGAATGGCTGCTTAGGTATTAGATATTCCCATTTATGTGATGTTGAGAGATTGGGAAGGGACATATTAAGGTAAGGTTGGTGGCTTGGGAATGCCCCTAGACCCACCTCGGTGGTGAATGTTCACCCTCTTGCATTTTTCTAAAGGTAATATTTCTGTGGGCCATGCAAGCTCTGGGCATTAAATCCTGTGGGATGCTACTTGTGGTGATGATCTTTTCCCAACCTCCACATTTTAGTCTTGTACAGAGTGATGTCATTGTAGACCCAGAAGTGGTTCAGCCTGTGATTGTGACATTCTGGGTTGACCAGGAGATGTGAGGCTGAGAGATGCGCATTGAGTGTGGCTTCTCCAGTATCCCAGCATTGCAAAGCCTAGAGAGGTCTGAGCAGGACAGCCCTGGCTGGGCTAGCCACACTTGTCCTTCCTGCCATAGTAAGCCTGACACAAGATGTCAAGAAAAGTTAAAGATGCAGTGTTTCCACATGCACACTTCACACCCCTGTGAGCCAGGTCTCTCCCTTTTAGACTTAGACCTTTTTTTGTGTAAGTGGTGGGAGCTCCAACTAGAATGTTCTCCCTGTTTTCCATAGTCTCCTCTCTCCAAGGAGATGCTCCATATCTGAAGAGGTGCTGTTGCACATCATCAGAGTGTTTACTCTCTCCTCACTGGAAAAACCTGGGCTTTACTGTGCTATTTACACAAGTTTCTGTGAAGCAGCCCTGCTTCAGAGCTGCACATTTTAGACTGGAGTTGTATGAATGAATGAGAAGGCTAGGCTCTAAGGGCTCTGAATTTCATCCAATTTCCTGATTTTTCAGCGTGTTTCTCTGGGTATTTCTTCCTTGAGCCCTGGGAAGCATGGTGAATGAGATTCAGAAGCCTGGCATCTGCAGGTTTCTCCAGGTTACCATGCTGAGACATGGGCTTCCTGGTAATCATGTGACCTATAGGTTGTCCAGGGAAGGTAGCTGAGAGGTGGTTGGGCATGTGGGTCTGAAGATTCATTTGAGGTCCAGTCACATTTAGGAGGAGCTGATGTGAAAGGCCCAGATGAAACTGCCCAATGAGCATCCACAGTGGCAAGAGTGGAGCGTAGGGCTGTGTCTTCAAAGGAGCACTGTGGGCCCAGAGGCTACTACCGCTGAACTTTCTGAAGGTCTAATACAGTATCAGAAGTCCCTGTGGAGGGAGTCACACAAACCCTATATTGTGCATAGGGTTTCTGCGTGCATAGGTCCCTGAACTTTCCGAAGGTCTAAAACAGTATCAGAAGTCCCTGTGGAGGGATTCACACAAACCCTATACTGTGCATAGGGTTTCTGTGTGCATAGCTCTTTGAGGTCCAGTCCCTGCAAGGTCTGGTTCTGATAGACCTCATCTGGAATTGCCTCCTCCCTTGGGTGTCCCACTACAAACTTGGCGCTGCTTGTCTAGTCTGGCCTCTCTCAGCACCTCTCTCCATCCTGGGTCTTCTCCAGGCAACAGTGTCCTCTGCTGTCTCCAGGCAACAGTGCCCCTGTACTGCCCTGCCCCAGCTTCTCAGAATCCAGCCTGGTTACTAGAATTACTCCTGCATACTGCCAGGAAAGGACTTACTGTCAAGGGGCAGACCCAGGAAGTACTGGACACATGATTAGACCTGATTTTGGCCAATTATTTTATTCCTAATTATATGCTTTCTACTTCTTTCCTCCATCTTCTCTGCCACTTGTCCTGCAATTTGCTGTGTGGTTACAGGCAAGTTCCATGGAGAAGCCAGTTCCAAATGTAGAGGCTAATGAAGTCTGGCTGATCACGCAGAGGAGGGAAGGAACAGACTGTTGAGGCTGAATGTTGTTTTGCCATTGTCTTGCATTCCCTATGCCCACCAGGTTAGGCTGCTGGGAATCCACAGTCCTGGCCCAAGAACTGTCACAGTAGTAGTGCAACCATGTCTCCAAGATGAGGTTTGTGAGCTCCCAACAAGCCTGGTTACACGTGGCTGGAATGTGGGTGGAGACTAGAATACAGAGGACTAGAAGCCAGAGCTAGGAGGAGAATTAGGGTGAAAGAGAAGGCAGTAGTGGAAATTGGGACCCTGATGAACAATAGTGGTGGAAAATGCACATGTTAAAGCCAACAGAGGAGAGATGGAAAGGGCAATCCTTAAGTTAGGGTAGTAGGTAGGGCAGAAACTGAAAAAGTTGGATGGAACAGGAGAGTCGGGTGCAGCCTGAGAATTGAGGAAGAATGGGAGAAAGGGCTGGATGATGAGAGCAGGAAGGAATGGAAAAAAGTGAAGGCTGGGGTTAAGATGGAGAAATTCAAGGTAGCTGTCTTGACATCTCTTCATATGAGAGCTGTAGTTACTCACTTGTCCACAAGAGTCAAAATGTGCCCTAGACCTACTTCAGCATTTATCTCACACACACCCACTCCTCACATCATCCCATGACTGAATGCCCATTGTGAAACACATGTGCCCCTTCCTTTTGATCTAGTGAATAGGCTCCACCAACCAGGAAAATGGTCCCAGTAAATAGGTTTTAAGAGTGATCATGGCCGGGCGTGGTGGCTCACGCCTATAATCCCAGCACTTTGGGAGGCCGAGGTGGGTGGATCGCGAGGTCAAGAGATCGAGACCATCCTGGTCAACGAGGTGAAACCCCATCTCTACTAAAAATACAAAAATTAGCTGGGCATGGTGGTGCGCGCCTGTAGTCCCAGCTACTCAGGAGGCTGAGGCAGGAGAATTGCTTGAACCCAGGAGGTGGAGGTTGTGGTGAGCTGAGATCATGCCATTGCACTCCAGTCTGGGTAACAAGAGCGAAACTCTGTCTAAAAAAAAAAAAAAAAAAAAAGAAAAAAAGAGTGATCATGTGGGCCAGGTGCAGTGACTCATGCCTGTAATCCTAGCACTTTGGGAGGCTAGGATGGGGAGATCACTCAAGGACAGGAGTTGGAGACTAGCCTGTTCAACATGGCGAAACCCCATCCACAAAAAATACAAAAATTAGCCGGGCATCGTGACAGGTGCCTGTAATCCCAGCTACTCTGGAGGCTGAGGCAGGAGAATAGCTTGAACCCAGGAGGCAGAGGTTGCAGTCAGCTGAGATCACACCACTGCACTGCAGCCTGGGTAACAGAGTGAGATTCCCTCAAAAACAAATAAGTGAACAACAAAACAAACACCAAAATGATCATGGGAAATGACAAAGAGAAGAAATGGAGCTATACTGTTATTCTCTGTTCTTGGGATGCCATGTAGTTTTGCCCCTCAGGAGGCATACATTGATCAAAGGGCTAGGAAACAGTTAGGGGGTTGGGACCTAGGAGAGCAGTTCTGAAGCAGGACTTGGGAAATTGGGACAAAGTCAGTTCCCCAGGCTCTTTAATTTACCACATTGTTCAAAGCCCTTTCCCATCATTTACATTACTGCATGAATATGTGGGACTAGAGAAAGGATATTATGTCCATTTTACCAATGAGGACACTGAAGACCAGAGAGGGAACTATCATAGGCAGGCAGTGGATGACAAAGCAAGTGGGACTAGAACTTGGAGCAAAAGGAGGGGCACGTAGGAGGCAGCACAAAATGGCTCAAAGCAGTAACCAGCAGCATTACCTCTGCCCATGTCTCTGGGCTGGAACCTGTAGGGAGGAAGTTCCTTAACTTAAGGAACTTCTTCTTAAAAGCAGAACTGTACTTTTTGAAGCTTACCCCTTGGTCCTGGTGGTCCCTTGGTTTGATGCCTTACTCTTAACCAGAACCAGAAACATAGAGCCAAAGCTGGTAGAATGACTGCCCACACCTGAGCGCCTAAAGACTAGATTTAGGCTTTCTTGATCACAACCTGAGCTGCCGACTCCATGTCAGATGATTAAGGAGGCTACTGCACTCTTCCCTTTTCTTTTTCTCTGATGTAGCACCCCCCTCTGCTTTAACATTCCTGGTTTCTTTGATTACTGTACAAATCATAAGCCCCTTCGCTTTTCTATCTCTTTAGTACTTTTATCACCATGATATTCTGATTTATCTCCCTTGATCCAATACCCTTTTCCTCCCTTATTCGACAAAACTCTCAGTTGTACTCTCTAGAAGTCCCGTTACATGATTACCAAACTTCCTTTTTCCTTAGATTGTTTTTTATTTTCATATGTTTTTATTTTAGATTCAGGGATTACATGTGCAGGTGTGTTGCATGGACATATCGCATGATGGTGAGGTTTCCGTTTCCAGTGTGCTCATCACCCAAATGGTGAACATTGAACCTCATAGATAATTTTTTTTTAACTCTCACTCCCTCCTACCCTCCTCCCTTTTGCAGTTCCCAGTTCTATTATTTCCAACTTTATGTCCATGTATACCCATTATTTAGCTCTTACCTAGAAATGTGAACATGTGGCATTTGGTTTTCTGTTTCTGAGTTATTTCACTTAGGAAAATGGTCTCCCACTCCACACACATTGCTGCAAAGACATGACTTAATTCTTTTTTATGGATTCATGATATTTCATGGTGTGTATATATATATATTTTTCTTTATCCAGTCATCCATTGATGGGCATTTAGGTTGATTCCATGACTGCTATTGTGAATAGTGCCATGATAACATACCAGTACAGGTGTATTTTTTACATGATGATTTCTTTTGCTTTGGGTAGTTAACCAGTAGTGGTATTGCTGAATCAAAAAGTAGTTCTATTTTTGGTAATTTGAGAACTTTTCTATACGGTTTTCCATAGACGTTGTGCTAATTTACATTCTTACCAAATGTGAGGGGTGTAAGGGTTCTTTTTTCTCAGCATCCACACCAACATCTGCTATTTGTAGACTTTTTAATATTGGCCATTCTGAATGGTGTATGATAATATCTCATTTTGGTGTTACTTTGTAGTTCTCTGATGATTGGTGATGTTGAGAATTTTTTCATATGCTTGAGGATGCTTGTATGTCTTGAGAAAGGTAAGTTTATGTACTTTACCCTCTCTTTAATGGGATTTATTTTTCTTGTTGAATTGCTTGAGTTCATTGTAGATTCTGGATATTAGTCATTCGTTGGAGACATAACTTGCTAACATTTTCTCCCATTCTCTAGGTTTCTGTGTACTTTATTGATTGTTTCTTTTGCTGTACAGAAGCTTTTAAATTTAATTAAGACTCATTGGTCTATTTTAATTTTTATTGCATTTGCTTTTGGGGTCTTAGTCATAAATGTTTTGTCTAACCTAATGTTCAGAAGTGTTTTTCCTTGGTTTTCATTTAGGACTTTTATAGTTTCAGGTCTTAAATTTAGGTCTTTAATTGATCTTGAGTTACTTTTTGTATGTGGTGAAAGATTGGAGTCAAATTTCATTCTTCTGCATATGGCTATCTTACTTTCCCAGCACAATTTTTTTAATAGAGTGTATTAAACACAATCTATTTCATTGATCTGTGTATTTATTTTTGTGCCAGTGCTATATTGTTTTAGTTACTATAATATTGTATTATAATTTGAAGTCAGGTAATATGCTGTCTCTGGGTTTCTTCTTTTTGCATAGAATTTCTTTGGTTTCTGGGCTCTTTTTTGGTTCCATATAACTTTAAGGATTTTTTTTTACAACAATGCTGTTGGTAATTTTGTAGGAATTGCATTGAATATGTGGATTGCTTTGGTGAGTGTGGTCATTTTAATGATATTGATTCTTCCAACCCATGAGCATGGGATGTTTTTCTGTTTGCTTGTGTCATCTGCAGTTTCCTTTGTCAGGGTTCTGCAGTTCTCATTATAGAGATTTTTCACTGCCCTAATTAATTATATTCCTAGGTATTTAACTTTTTGTAGCTATTATAAATGAGATTGCCCATTTTTGATTTGATCCTTTGGTTAGATCGTTATTGGGTTATAGGAATGCTACTGATTTCTGTATGTCAAGTTTATATCCTGAAAGATTACTGAATTCATTTATCTAATCTATGTTTTTTTTTCTTTTTGGTGAAGTTTTAGGGTTTTCTAGATATCATATCATCAGAATTTGACTTTCTGTTTTTCAATTTGTTTGCCGTTTATTCTTCTCTCTTGCCTGATTGTTCTGGCAAGAACTTCCAGTACTATGTTGAACAAAAGTGATGACAGTGGGCTTCCTTGTCTTGTTCAAGTTCTTTAGAGCGAATGTCTTCAACTTTTCCTCATTAACTGTGATTTGGCTGTGAGTTGGTTATAAATTGCCTTTGTTATGTTATGGTATTTTCTTTCTGTGCCTAGTTTGTTGTAAATTTTTATCATAAGTGATGCTGAATTTTATCAAATGCATTTTCTGTGTCTATTGAGATGATCATATGGTTCTTGCTGTTCATTCATTCTGTTTATGCAATCTATACATTTATTGATTTGTGCATGTTGAACAATCCTTGCAACCTTAGAATAAATCCCAGCTAATCATGGTGTATTATCTTTTTGCTGTGTGGTTGGATTCGATTTGCTAGTATTTTGTTGAAAATTTATGTGTCTACATTCATTAGAAATACTGATCTATAGTTTTCTTTTTTGTTGTGTCCTTATCTGGTTTTGGTATCAGGGTGATACTGTCTTCATAGAATGAGTTAGGTGAATTCCCTCCTTCTCAACTTTTTGGATAGTTTCAGGGTAATTGGTATTAATTCTTTGTATGCTTGTTCAAATTTGGCTGTGAATCCATCTCATCCTGGGCCTTTTGTTTGTTGTTTTTGGGAGGTTATTTATTTATGTTTGTTTGTTTATTACTAATTCAATCTTGCTGCTCATTATCGGTCTGTTAAGGAATTTGATTTCTTCCTGGTTCAATATCAGGAGGTTATATGCTTCCAGGAATTTATCCATTTCCTCTAGATTTTCTAGTTTGTGAATGTACTGTAGTTTATAATAATCTCTGATGATCTTTTGTATTTCTGTGGCATGTACATTTCTGTGGTATGTTGTAATATCTCCTTTTTCATTTCTGATTGTGTTAATTGAGAATTATTCTTTTCTTGGTTAGTCTAGCTAGTGGTTTATCAGTTTTGTTTATCTTTTTGAAGAATCAACTTTTGTTTCCTTGATTCTTTGTATTGTCTTTTGGCCTCTATTTTATTTAGTTTTGGTCTAATCTTCGTTCTTTTTTTTTTTTAACTTTGGGTTTGGTTTGTTTTTGTTTTTCTAGTTCCTTGAGGTATGATGTTAGATTGTTAATTTTTAATATTTCTACTTTTATGATGTAGGTATTAATGCTATGTATTTCCCTGTTAGCACGCTTTTGCTATATCCCAGAGGTTTAGGTATGTTGTGTTTTCATTTTCATTCATTTCAAAACATTTTAAAATTTTCATGTTAATTTCTTTACTGACCTAGTGATCATTCAGGAGCATGCTTTAATTTCCATGTATTTGTATAGTTTCCAAAGTTTAGGCTGTGCATGGTGGCTCATGCCCATAATCCCAGCACTTTAGGAGGCTGAGGCAAGAGGATCACTTGAGCCCAGGAATTTGAGACCAACCTGAGCAACATGGCAAGACCCTACATCTATAAAAAAATAAAAAATTAGCTAAGCATCGTGGCGTGCATCTGCAGCCCCAGCTGCTAATTAGGAGGCTGAGTTGGGAGGATCATTTGATCCTGGGAGTTTGAGGCTGCAGTGAGCTGTGATCATGTCACTACACTCCAGCCTAGGTGACAGAGTAAGAGCCTGTCTCACAAAAAAGGTTTCTATTGGTATTGATTTCTAGCTTTATTCCACTGTAGTCTGAGAAGATACTTAATATGATTTTTATTTTATTTAATTAATTTATATATTATTTAATTTTTGTTTTTATTTCTTCTAAAAATAAAATGGGATAAATGTGCAGAATGTGCAGATTTGTTACCTAGGTGTACGTGTGCTGTGGTGGTTTGCTGCACCTGTTGACCCATCTTCTAAGTTCCCTTCTCTCAACCCCTCAACCCCAACAGGCCCTGGCATGTGTTGTTCTCCTCTCTGTGTCCATGAGTTCTCATTGTTCAGCTCCCACTTATGAGTGAGAACATACAGTGTTTGGTTTTCTGTTCCTGTGTTAGGTTGCTGAGGATGATGGCTTCTAGCTTCATCCATGCTCCTGCAAAGGATATGATCTGATTCTTTTTTGTGGCTCCATAGTATTCCATGCTATATATGTACCACATTTCTTTATCCAGTCTATCATTGATGGGCATTTCAGTTGGTTCCATAATTTTGTTATTGTAAATAGTGCTGTAATAAACATCTGTGTGCATGTGCCTTTTTAGTCAAATGATTTATATTCCTTTAGATATATATCTAGTAATGGGATTGCTGGGTCAAGTGGTATTTTTGTTTCTAGATTTTTGAGGAATTGTCACACTGTCTTCCACAATGGTTGAACTAATTTACATTCCCACCAACAGTGTAAAAGCGTTCATATTTCTCCACCGCCTTGCCAGCATGTATTACTTTCTGACATTTTAATAATCGCCATTCTGACTAGTGTGAGATGGTATCTTATTGTGATTTTGATTTGTATTTCTTTGATCTATGATGTTGAGCTTTTTTCATATATTTGTTGGCCACATGAATGTTTTCTTTTGTGAAGTGTCCATATTCTTTCCCACTTTTTGATGTCATTGTTTTTTTCTTGTAAATTAGTTTAAGTTCCATATAAATTCTGGATATTAGACCTTTGTCAGATGGGTAGATTGCAAAAATTTTCTCCCATTCGGTTGCCTGTTCACGCTGATGATGGTTTCTTTTGCTGTGCAGAAGCTCTTTAGTTTAATTAGATCTGATTTGTCAATTTTGGCTTCTGTTGCAATTGCTTTCGATGTTTTTGTCATGAATTCTTTGCCCATGCCTATGTCCTGAATGGTATTGCCTAGGTTTTCTTCCAGGGTTTTTATGATTTTGTGTTTTACATTTAAGCCTTTAATTCATCTTGAGTTATTTTTTTTGTATAGGGTATAAGAAAGGGGTCTGCATTTAGTTTTCTACATACGGCTAGCCAGTTTTCCCAGATCTTTTTCCCATTGCTTGTTTATGTCAGGTTCGTCGAAGATCAGATGGTTGTATACGTGTGGTGTTATTTCTGAGGCTTCTATTCTGTTCCATTGGTCTATATATCTCTTTTGGTACCAGTAGCATGCTGTCATAGTATAGTTCAAAGTCAGGTAGTGTGATGCCTCCAGCTTTGTTCTTTTCGCCTAGAATTGTCTTGGCTCTGTGGGGTCTTCTTTGATTCTGTATGAGTTTTTCCAAATTCTGTGAAGAATTTTAAGGGCAATTTGATGGGAATAACATTGAATCTGTAAATTACTTTGGGCAGTATGGCAATTTTCACAATATTGATTCTTCTATCCGTGAGGGTGGAACGTTTTTCCATTTGTTTGTGTCCTCTCTTATTTCCTTGAGCAGCGGTTTGTAGTTCTCCTTGAAGAGGTCCTGCACATATTTCATTATCTGTGTTCCTAGGTATTTTATTCTCTTTGTAGCAATTGCAAATGGGAGTTTATTCGTGTGACTGAACACATGCACACTCTCTGCTTGTCTATTGTTGGTATAAAAGAATGCTTGCAATTTTTGCACATTGTTTTTGTATCCTTAGACATTGCTAAAGTTGTGTATCAGTTTAAGGAGTTTGGGCTGAGGTGATGGGGTTTTATAAATATAAAATCATGTGATCTGCAAACAATTTGACTTTCTTTCTCTCTATTTGAATACACTTTATTTCTCTCTTGCCTGATTGCCCTGGCCAGAACTTCCAATACTCTGTTGAATAGGAGTGGTGAGAGAGGGCCTCCTTGTCTTGTTCTGGTTTTCAAACGGAATCCTTCCAGCTTTTGCCCATTCAATATGATATTAACTGTGGGTTTGTCATAAATAACTCTTATTATTTTGAGATATGTTCAATCAATACCTAGTTTATTGAGAGTTTTTAACATAAAGGGATGTTGAATTTTATCAGAAGCCTATTGTGCATCTCTTAAGATAATCATGTGGTTTTTGTCTTTAGTTCTGTTTATTTGGTGAATTACATTTATTAATTTGTGTATGTTGAACCAGACTTGCATCCCATGGATGAAGCCAGCTTGATCATGGTGGATAAGTTTTTGGTTGTGCTGCTCAATTCAGTTTGAGGATTTTAGCGTTGATGTTCATCAGGGATATTAGCCTAAAGTTTTTTTTCTTTTTTCTTTTTTGTCATGTCTCTTCCCAGATTTGGTATCAGGATGTTGCTGGCTTCATAAAATGAGTTAGGGTGGATGGAGTCCCTCCTTTTCAATTGTTTGGAAAAATTTCAGAAGGAGTGGTACCAGCTTCTCTTTGTATTTTTGGTATCATTCAGCTGTGAATCCATTTGGTCCTGGGCTTTTTCTGGTTCATAGGGTATTAATTACTGCCTCAATTTCAGAGCTTGTTATATGTCTATTCAGGAATTTCACTTCTTCCCAGTTTAGTCTTGGGAGTGTGTATGTGTTCAGGAATTTATCCATTTCCTCTAGATTTTCTAGTTTGTGTCGAGGGATTTATAGTATTTTCTGATGGCAGTTTGTATTTCTGTCAGGTTAGTAGTGATAGCCCTATTATCATTTTTTATTGTGTCTATTTGATTCTTCTCCCTTTTCTTCTTTATAAATCTAGCTAGTGGACTATTTTGTTATTTTTTTCAAAAAGCCAGCTCCTGGATTTGTTGATTCTTTTGAAGGGTTTTTTGTGTCTCTATCCCCTTCAATCTCTGATCTTAGTTATTTATTGTCTTCTGCTAGCTTTTGGATTAGTTTCCTTGTGCCTCTCCAACTCTTTTAATTGTGATGTTAGGGTGTCAGTTTGAGATCTTTCTAGCTTTCCATTGTGGGCATTTATAAGTTTCCCTCTTAATATTGCTTTAGCTGTGTCCCAGAGATTCTGGTACATTGCCTCTTTGTTCTCATTGGTTTTAAAGAACTTCTTGATTTCTGCCTTAATTTCCTTATTTACCTGAGAGTCATTCTGGAGTGGTTGTTCATTTCCATGTTATTGTGTGGTTTTAAGTGAGTTTCTTTTTTTTTTTTTGAGACGGAGTTTCGCTCTCGTTACCCAGTCTGGAGTGCAATGGCATGATCTAGGCTCACTGCAACCTCCGCCTCCTGGGTTCAGGCAATTCTCCTGCCTCAGCCTCCTGAGGAGCTGGGATTACAGGCACACGCCACCATGCCTAGCTAATTTTTTGTGTTTTTAGTAGAGACGGGGTTTCACCATGTTGACCAGGATGGTCTCGATCTGTTGACCTTGTGATCCACCCGCCTCGGCCTCCCAAAGTGCTGGGATTACAGACTTGAGCCACTGCACCTGGCCTTAAGTGAGTTTCTTAATCCTAAATTCTAATTTGATTGCACAGTGGTCTGAGAGACTGTTATGATATCTCCCAGAACCAAAGTTCTATTGTGTTGCCATTTGATTCCTTTCTCTTCCTCCCTTGTGTGATTGTTTTATAAAAACTGTGAGTTTTATATCTCTGTATGTTTTTGTGATGGTGAATATTGACCTTTTGTTCCCATTCTTAAGACACTTTTGAACATTTCCTGTAGGGCTGGTCTAGTGGTAACAAATTCCCTCAGCATTTGTTTGTCTGGGAAATACTTTATTTCTTCTTCATTGATGAAGTGTTGGATATAAAATTCTTGGCTGATGGTTTTTTTTTTCTTTCAGCATTTTGAAAATGCCATCTCAGTCTTTTCTGGGCTGTAAGATTTCTGCTGAAAAGGTCTGCTGTTAATTTGATGGGATTTCCTTTATAGGTTACTAGAAGCTTTTCTCTTGCTAATTAAAAAAAATCTTTCTTTCATGCTGACTTTAGATAGTCTGAACATAATACGTAGCAGTGAAGTCCTTTTTGCAATGTATCTGTCTGGAATTAGCTGGGCCTTTTATATCTGAATGTCTGACTCTTGCTAGACTTGGAAAGTTTTCATTGATTGTTTTCTTAAATGGGTTTTTAAAACTTTTTGGTTTCTTTTCCCCCTTGGGAATACCAATAATATGTAAGTTTGATTGGCTTAGGTAGTCCCAGACATGTCAAAGACTTTGCTGATTCTTTTAATTTTTTTTCTTTATTTTTGTCTGACTGGTTTATATTAAAAAAAAAAACTTGTGTCTAAGTTCTAAAATTCTTTCTTCTGCTTGGTCCAGTCTGTTATTGAAGTTTTTGAATGTATTTTGTATTTTCTTCACTGGACTTTTTAGTTCCTAAAATCTTTTTTTAAAGATATCCTCTAAAGGATAAAATTTCTCATTATATCCTGAATTGGTTTTCTGATTCCTTTGTGTTGATGTCCAGGTTTCTATTGCATCTCACTTAGCTTCTTAAAAATCAATATTTTGAATTATTTATTTGGATTGTTGAAGAATTCTTTTTTATTGGAAACTGTTGCTGAAAAATTGTTGTGGTCCTTTGGTGGTGTCATATTTCCCTGCTTTTTAATGTTTTCTGGTCCTTTCATTGGTATCTGCACAACTGATGTAGCAGTTCCTTGTTTCAGTTTTTTGAAATTGCTTTTGTAGGGGAGAATTTTTTCCTGAAAGTGTATGTGTGCTGTTGGTTGAGTAGGATATTTTGGCTTTAATTTTGGGTACCTACAATAGTGTGATTTAAAAAATGACTTTTTTGGAAGTGCATGCAGTGAGGGATATCTGTTATTTCCTCTGTGGCTTAGAGTATAGTTATTAGTTTAGGTTGTAGCGAAGTTTTGTTGGAAACATAGATGCTAACTGAGCTAGTCTTCAGGCCCCAGTAGGCACTACTGGGGCCTTCAAAGCAGCATAAACTGCTCTGTTTTTAGTAGGTCCTGAAGGGCTGATTCTTGGGCCTCCAAGTGGCTTGCTTAGAAGCCAGTAGTGGGAGTGGTGTTTCAAGTGTGTGGGTGAATTCTTAGGCCTCGATGTTGGGATTCATGTGGGGTGGCTGACACAATATTAAGGGAGATATTAGGGAAGTTATATAGATTATAGTCTCAAAACTTTTGGAAGCCTGAAAAGTTTTAATGAGATGGGCTGAAGGCAGCCAGTTCTTACGTTAGAGCTTTAAGTCATAGGATCAAAGATCAGGATAATAAAAGCTTCCCCAGTTAAGTCTGTTTACCCTACATTCCTTTGTCCCTACTCTAATTTGTTTATTCAATTAAACTTTGTGTTGGATGGTCCCCTCAGTGGGAGACTGAGGGGAATTGTCTGTTAATGGTGTTTATTCTGGGCCCTGAAACCAAAAGCTTTTATCATGCATAAAACCACTCTTTTAACCATGTTAATTATCCACAAGTGTGTTGACTTAGAACCTCTGTTATTAATCTATACTGAATAAATGTAAGGAGGAACAGGGAATCATGGTTGGTTAGCTGCAATCACCCTCTGAAAGGAGCTGACCATCCCCAGCCTGACTCTTACACTGTATTCTGTGTGTGACAGAATATTTCATTCATCCATTGCTGAGTCAGGGTCTGCAGTACAGACCTACACAGGTGGTGATCAACATCTCACCCCTGGGCATCTGGTGTGGTGGTGTGGGTGATGGCAATAGTGGTGGTGGAGCAACCCACTGGTACCCAAGTAGTCCATGTTGTGTTCCTAGCAGCTGTGATGGGTTGGGTGGGCTAGTTCCTGGTTCCACAGCTTCTCATAGTAGGGCATTGTCCTAAGTGTGTTTAGGAAAGCTTGGTCTTCTCTATCCTTCTGTTGGCTGGATGTTGGCTGTAGCCACATCACCTTGAACTCAGCCTGAGGATGGGTCACAACCCACAGTTAAACCCCCAAAATGCTGCCAGTTCTGGGATTGTGACCAGAGGGGATGGGGCTCTTCCTCAGGTGACCAGCATGGACAAGAAGCTGTGGGGAGTGTGGCCCACTTAGTCTTAATCTCACAGCAGCATGTGGCAGGATGGTGGGTATTGTCCTAGGTATGCATAGGATAGCCTTGTTCCTGTTCATTCTTGGCCAGTTGGCAGCTACAGTGATTCAGCCTGAACTCAGCCTGAGCTCAGGACCCAGCTCAGTGTTAAACTCTCAAGTGGTGCCTTGGGGCTGAGACGAGAAAGGGCAGGCTCCCTTCAGGCAAGCAGCATGGGCAAGAAATTGTGGGGAGTGCGGTCTACTCACACCTCAGTCTCAACAGCAGCCTGCAGCAGGGCAGCAGGGACCCTTCCAGGGGTGCATGGAAGTGCCTGGTTTCCCCTCTCCCTCCTTGGAGCAATACAATGGCAGCAACTGTGTCTGTAGATCTCTGGTACCTAGGCCTCAAAATGGCACCTAGCTGAGGCTGCTGTAGTGTGGATGCCTGTGAGATTCCATGTGGGTTCCCTTTATGGAACAACATCTCTGTGCAATTGTTAGGCAGTTCTATATGTCAAACACAAGGGCCTAGTGGGTTAAGGGTTTTTTTTTCTGTAGCCAAGATCATAAAAGCCAAGACCTGGGAGTTTTTTGCTTACTGTTTTCCTGCATTCAGAAGCCTCTCCTGGCTCTCAATCAGTTCCCAGTTGAAAAAGCTGCCTCAAACCCTCTCCTTACTTCTGGTGCTTCTTGTCTCTTCTCTGGTGAACCCTAGATGATCTCTTTGAAATGTGAGTGTCTTCTGATTCCTCTCCATGGAGGAGGCACATGCTGCCTGTTAGTAGTGAGCCATCTTGATCTCTCCCTCGACTTTACCGTTCTGAGACTTGTAACAGGGAGAACAATAATAAAGGCTACTTGAACAAAACATGTAAAACAAATAGCAAAGTAAATCCTGTTTGGGTTAATCCCATGGAAAACTGGGAAACTATTTCAGACTCTCTCCACTGTATCTCAAAGACTGTAGGGCATTATTGGGCAGCACTGAATAAACAGAATGAGAAATTTCATGTAGTAAGAAGACAGTGTGCCCTTCATAGAGTAATGGTGGGATGGTCCTCTATGGAGGCCACTGGCAGCTTCCCCTTAGCTTTATAAACTGTGAGAAGCCAGGTAAATGAACATCTTGGATAGAAAGCAGGCAGGTATCTTGCATATTGTTTCAATTTGCCATTCCATGATGTTCCTGGACAGAATTGTTCCCTTCTGGATTCAGGGGTGTTTGATTTTACTGTGTCTGTGTTTCATGACAGATTCTGAGTCCCCAGCACCAGCATCTAAACTGGACTGTGGACCCTGGAGACTTTGGAATTGCTGGCCTCCACAATTATGTGATCCAATTCCCTAAACTCAATCAATCTTTCTCTCTCTCTCTTCCTTTCTTCCTTTCTCCCTCTCTCCCTTTTTCTTTCTTTCTTTCTCCCTCCTTCTCTCTCTCTCCTCCCTCCCTCCCTCCCTTCCTCCCTCCCTTCCTTCCTTCCTTCCTTCCGTCTTTCTCTCCCTCTTCTTCTCTCTCTCCCTTTCTCTTTTCTTTCTTTCTTTTCTTCTTTCTTTCCTATCTTCCTTTGTTTTTCCCTCCCTTCCTTCCTTCCTATCATAAACTTCCTATCATAAATAATTGCAGTATAAGAGAAATTCAGAATTAACTTTCTAGAGACAGGATTGTAGTAGAAGGAGGGCATATGGAAATGGGAAAAATCTCAGTGGCTTTTATGATGGTGGTAATAATTGTGTTACTTAGGCAAAAAAAAAGAGTAAGATTTTTTGGGATGTACCATGCTTTAATAAATGTCTTTGAGGCAGACCTATGTTAATCTTTCTGAGCAAAGAATTACAATAAAATAAAACAAACATCCCTATTTTCTGAGTGAAGGGAAAAGAGAAAAGGCTGAATTAGCTTCTCATTTCATCCAAGTACCCTTAAGCAGTTTTTGTCAAGCATCTGCAAGTTGACGTAAGGTCGGTCTGCTCAATCTGGTTCCAAATGGTTCTGTTAAATGCTAGACAACTTTTGTCACAGGAGCTGCCCCCACCTCCTTCAGGATGATTGTCTATAATTAAAGAGGAAACCAGAAAATAATGATAGGGTTCTCTTTTGCCTTTCTAATGGCTTTCTTATTAAGCATGTCTGAAAAAGCTACTGAGATGTTGATTTCCTACATAACCAAAAGAAGTCAGCCATTATATAATTACTTCTTTTTAAAAACTACAAAGGGAAATGTGTCAGAAATGCTTTCAATGGGCTGAAGACACCATGAAGCACAAAGGACAAAAAAATTCTCTCCAAGAACAAAACAGCAGTGAATAAATTAGTCATTAAGGAAACATTTTTGGGAACTCTGCTGAGGTGCCAGTTGCATATCACCCATGGGGTGCTCTTTGAGATTTGATTGTGGCAGGAAGAGTAAAACAGGAAGGAGGGAATGTGGAAGATGGCAGTGGGGCTGTGGGTGGTATAATGGTATTTGTGCCTTTTCATGGTGAATGTAGTCCTCACATTTTCTCTACTGGAGACCAAGATGCTCAGAAACTGATCCCTGGTATTGTCATTGCTGGGAAAGTGGCAAGGTCCATGTTCCCAGTGCCCCTTGACTACCAGCTTAATTCCTATACTGGGTGCTCAAGGGATAGTGAAAAATACCTGGTAGAAGGGATTCTCTTCTCCCTTGCTGCCTGCCTTTCTCTCCCTTTTTCTTCCCCCCAGACAGAATAAAGAGAGAGACTGTTAGCCCCCCATCAAAGTGGGCCAACATTAGAAGAACATGGTTTGTCTGTCTTGCAGGTGTTTTATTCTGCAGGGTGGTCTTTATAATCCACAGGTTACTTTAGGCCAAGCCCACACACTATAAATGGCTAGGGATTCATTTTCAAATTCTGCTGTAATTTCCTCTCTAGTGATCTGGGCTTCTCTTTATGTCTTCTTTCCCTGGAATCCCACCGAGTGCTTTCAGGTTGGGCCTGACCATGCTAAGTAAAGGAAAGGTGATCAAGAAGAGCTTTGTCCTGACCCAATATACACATCATCCTTTTATACAGCAGCCCCATTTTGTTCTTGGAGTTTGTTTTATGCTTTACTTGTAAGGAGCTGCTACTCTTTGAAGGTGGGCTGATGAGCAGGGTGGAAATAAGCTTGGAATGGCATCAAGAAGTGAGCGTGTGTGGCTAATGACTGTCTTGAAATGTTTTGTTAGCATCTCAGATCACACTGTCATGGAAAGAGCCTGGACTGACAGACCTGGATTTTAGTTCTAGGACAAGCCATTAAACCCCTTCAAATCTCAATTTCTTCATCTATAAAATGAGATTAATTTTTTAAATATTTTAAATCTTTGGAATTAAAAGTAGTTTACATGAGTTACCAGTGCCAGTTATAATCATATGATTTTGGATCAGAAGAATATGTAGAGGTCACTAGAAATCCTAATATCCTGTGCAGTAGTTATTTTCTTTGCAATATTTCTAGTAGGTGATTATCCAACATTAACTTGAATATTCCTGGGACAAGGAGCACATTGCCTCACAAGTGAGCCATTTCAATTTTTTTCTGCAACCCAAGTAGATGGCAAAATATGCATCTTGTAATATGTAGTTATTGATCTAATTCTTGCTGTTTTAGGGGCCCTGTTTGTGGTGGTTAATTTTATGTATGAACTTGACTAGGCCAGGTACCCAGAAATTTTGTCAAACACCAGTCTAGATGTTGCTATGAAGGTATTTTTAGAAGAGATCAACATTTACATCAGGAGATTTTGAGTAATGCAGGTTACCCCCTCATAATGTGGGTGGGCCTCATCCAATCAGTTGAAGGCCTTAGGAAAATACAGACAGATCCCTCAAGGAACAGGAAACTGCCTTAAGACATTCCTCAGACTCTAGCTGTAAAATTAATCCTTCCTTGGGTCTTTAGCCCACTGACCTTCCCTGAAGACTTTAGACTTGCTGGCTTCCACAATTGTGTGATTCAATTCCTTAAAAATAAATCTGTATGCATGCATGTATGTATGTATGTATGTATGTATCTATCTATCTATATTTGTCCTCCCATATTGGCTCTGTCTCTCTGGAAAACCCTGATTAAAGCACCTACTGCAATACTACCTACTGCAATACAATACCACAATACGTCAGGCCTTCACATATTTGAAGAAATTATTCATATCTGTCCATGGGAAGTTGGGTCCTGAGAATAGGTGGTTTAATGGAGCTTTTTCTAGACAAAGAAAAGCAAACTTACCTCTAGATTAGGGGCAGGAGGAAGCACTGCAACAACAAGATGCGGAGAGATAAATGAGAAAATAAAGAATGCAAAGTGCTGAAGGTGTTAGCAGAAAGCTTTGCACCTACTAGATCCTCCCTTAATGACCGCTGTTACGATGAATAAAGACACCGAGGCCAGGACAGACTAAGTCATCCCCACCAGTGTCCTCTAACGCTTGTAGAGCTTGTTGGGCTATCACAATATTTGCTTTCACGGTTGGGAGATAATTGGCACTTAGCTGTTACAGCAGCAGCAGTAGGGGGAAAAAACACATAAGCACGGGAAGGGGGTAGGTCTGGTTTTCATCTGCTGGATCCGGCACATGCCCATGTGAATGAAAAATAACAGCTATGGATGGCTCAGTGCCTGGACATCTGTCGTCATCCTGTCTGGTAGCTGCGCTTTCTTGCTTAACTGTGAATGAGGTGACTGTGGGGGTACTGGAAAATCTTTGCATTGTGGGAGCCAGGGATAGTGTTCCTGAGGCAGCACTGAAAGTTACTGCAGTCTGATTCATTGTGTGGGAGCTTACTGTTGAATGCTTGTACTAGGAAGGGGAGCTGTGGCTGCTTTCCTCGGGCTCCCATGATGGGCTTCTTTGGTCTCAGTTGAATCTGTGGTACCATCACTCTGAGTATCTTACAGAAACAAAGTGGAAATAAACATCTTATAAGCCCACCAGCCAAACATAACTGTTTTTAGTTTTTTTTTTCATTTTTTACCCACCTGCCAACATCCTTTAGCATAATTATAATCAGTGTATGAATAGAATTTTGTGTAATATATATCATTTTCACTTAAAATTTTGTGATAAACATGTTCTTGCATTGTTCCTCTTCATCAGCACTGTTTTAGAGCTGTGGTATTATTTCAGAGCGGATGTACCGTCATTAAGTTCACCATCCCTTATTGTTAGACACTTCCAATACTTGTTATAAAAACCCTACAAGGAATAACTTTTTGGGTATAGCTTCTTTCTTCTTTTGAATAACTTCCTTCAGCATTTCCAGAGAATGAGTCAAGAGATGTGAGTATTTTTATGTCTTAATATAGATTGCTGTATTGTTTCCCAAAAGAGTTTGTATTGGTATAAATTAGCAAAAACAAGGTACAAATGGGTCATTAGGCCAGAAAGTTCCTAGATTGGGTATTAATTATAGTGAATATAAATCAATATGATAGTGTAGTTTTATTTTCATTTTTAAAAAATTAGCAAGGGTAATCTTTTTTTTTTTGTATATTATTTCCCAATTACATTTCTTCCTGTGCCTGTTGTTTGTGCCTGCTGGGGTCTACTGGTGTACTGATTTTTACAAATTAGTTTGAATGAGCTCTTTCCATGTTAGAATAGATACAAGTATTTTTCTAACCTGTTATTTTAATTTTTATTTCTTTTTGTGTAAAAAGTGAATTTTTATTTTAATGGGCTTTCCAATTGTCCATTGTCTTTCTAAGAAAAACCCTTTAATCAACCCTGTGTTATCTTGTACTTGTTTTTTGTTTTCATTTCTGATTTGATCTTGGCAAAATATTGCCTAATTTCTGAGAACATTTTGATATTCAAGTTTAGTTCTGGTTCAAAATGGTTCTGGTTCCTCCAAACACAGTCAACCAACAATAAAAAATTTAAAAATAAGCTTTGGCTCATTTTATTATTCAGAATATGCAATTAATAGTTCCGTTTCTGCATAGAAGTATGGTTCATTCCTATTTTTTGTTAAAGTCCTTGAACAGCTTTAGTATCTTTCATATGTGCTCCATATGTATTCCGTAGTAGGGAGAAGAAGCTTTTGAAGGTTTATGTGCTCAATTTACTCAGTGTGGTGCCCTCTCCCCAATCAGAGTAATTTTGAGCTTGTGTGTCTTCCTGGCTGTGTTGCCTGGGATGTCCTTTGCCCTGGTTACCATCTGGATCAAGGCCTGTCATGAGCAACCGTGGTGTAAGGCTTATATTCTGACCAGTTGGTTTGTGGTTTGCCTGCCTCCCTCCCAAACAGCAGCTGGTGAGGTTGGACAGGAACTCCATCCTTATTTGGTGGGCTTGCAAATGGCCCTCCTCTGCTCTCTCTTCTGGGTTAAGGCCAAGACCCTGCCATTCATAGCAGAGGCTGTGGTTAATTTGCAAGTGGGATCCAGAATGGGAGTCTGAGAAGCACTGTCCTATGGTGCATTGGCTCACCATAGCTCTTTGATAAGTGGTGTTTGATCATTTATTAACAATCTGGAGATTCTTTTATGGCTTATCCTGGAGGCTGCCTTAGAATGGAAGCCATCCTCACAGGGTTAACAGGAATTCTGGATCAGACATAGAGTTATAATTAAGCATTTATTAGGCTGCACTTTGACCTACTTCCTTATAACCAAAGGTCACTAGATACTGACTATTTGCATCCCAGTTGTTCCTATAGATAGGATCTCTGATGTTAGCATCATAAGACTTTGGTTTAAGAATTGATTAAGATGTTTTTCAGATCTTGAATTCCAGGGAGATAGCTAATGCCAACCAATTTGAAGACTCCCACAGGGAAACTAGCAAATGGAATGACCATGAGAATACAGTTTCTTCTTCTTTCTGTCCCTTGACTTCACCCTGTACTCTTAGACCAATCAGTGATCTCCATGCTTCAGCCTCCTCCTCCAGAACTCTTACAAACCCTAGTCCCAAACTCCTCAGGGAGATGGTTTTGAGGTTCCCTGCCGTCTCCTCATTTGGTAGTCTTGTGATTAAACCATTTTCTCTGCTGTCCCAGTGTCTCAGCGTATTGCCTTGCTGCAGATATTGGGCAACAGACCTATTATCATAACAGAACCCAACAGTACAAGGACAGAGGAAGGCAGAAGGAAGTGTGGCTCAGACTTGAGAACAGGCTCCCCAGGTGGTTCAGTAGTTCAGGTTAAATGTCCAGAGACTGTAGCCAGCAAGGGCCCAGCCTAGGCTGGAGGTAGTACCTAATACCTGGTGGGCGAAGACAAAGTCTCTGGGTTCTTTGGTATAAAATTACATCTTTGACAGACAAGGTGCTGAGTTATGGGTCCTGGCTTTGGGAAATGAGAACAAGGAATATCTGGATGATTCAAGGTACTGTAATCACCTGACAGGATGGATCTTCTCATGGAGAATCTTAATGGTGTTCTCTGTATTTCCTGAATTTGCATGCTGACCTGCCTTGCTAGGTTGGAGAAGGTCTCCTGGACAATATCCTAAAGTGTGTTTTCCAGCTTACTTTCATTCTCCCCATCTCCTTCTAGTACTCCAGTCCATCACAGGTTTGGTCTTTTTATAAAGTCCTATATTTCTTGGAGGCTTCGTTCATTTCTTTTCATTCATTCTTCTCTATTCTTGTCTGCATGTCTTATTTCAGTAAGGTGGTCTTCAAACTCTGATGTCCTTTCTTCTGCTTGGTCAGTTCAGCTGTTGATACTGGTATATGATTCACAAAGTTCTTGTGCTGTGTTTTTCAGCTCCATCAGGTCATTTATGTTCCTCTTTAAACTGGCTGCGGTGGTTAGCAATTCCTTTAATCTTTTATCAAGGTTTGTAGTTTCTTTGCATTGGGTTAGAACATGCTCCTTTAGGTCATTGTAGTTTTTTTTTATTACCCATCTTCTAAAACCTACTTCTGCTAATTTGTCCATCTGATCCTGTATTCAGTTCTGCACCCTTGATGGAGAGACATTGTGATCATTTGGAGGAGAAGAGGCACTTTGGCCTTTGGGGTTTTCAGCATTTTTTCATTGATTCTTTCTCATCTTCATGAGCTTGTTTAATTTTGGTATTTGAGGTTGCCGACCCTTGTATTGGCTTTTTGTTGATGTTGTTGTTACTTTCTGATTGTTTTTCTTTCAATAGTCAAGTCTCTCTTCTGTAAGGCTGCTGCAGTTTGCTGGGGCTTCACTTCAGGTCCTATTCATCTGTTTTGCTCCCATGCCTTGAGATGACGTTTAAGGAGGCACCTCCCTTGGCTGTGGGGAGGGGCTTCTCCTTCCCTGCCTGGCTCTCAGGTAAGCCACCACACCACACTGTTCTTCCTTCTCTCCATGAGTAACGCCAGCCTTCTAGTCAATTTTGATAAGAGAACCTGGATACCTTGGTTGCTGGTGAATGATTCACATACTTGTTATGGTTTTTTTGATGGGAGCCTCCAATCACCGCTGCTTCTTGTTGGCCATCTTGGCCCCACCCCCTAGAATATTCTGTTATAGCAGCAGGAACAGAATGAGATGGGGTCTTGCCCTGTTTCTCTGTCTTGGGTCTGTCTTGCTCATCTGCTCAGTAGATTTTTTTTTGGCGGGGGGCATCTGACTCTCACTCCTGGGGAAGCATTTCAGCTCTGGGCTTCCTGGAAGAGGTTTCAAGACCTATTCTTTTCCCCAAACTGGATTTTATGCACTTTCTATTACTCCACAATACTCTGTATAATTTTTTCTTTCTTTTCTTTTTTTTTTTTAGACAGAGTCTTGCTCTGTCACTCATGCTGGGGTGCAGGGGTGCAATCTCAGCTCACTGTAATCTCTGCCTCCCAGGTTCAAGCCATCCTCCCATCTCAGCCTCTTGAGTAGCTGGGACCACAGATATGTGCCACCATGCTTGGCTAATATTTTTGTTTTTTTTTGGTAGAGATGGGGTTTCACCATGTTGCCCAGGTTGGTCTTGAACTCCTGAGAATAAGTGGTCTGTCCGCCTCAGCCTCCCAAAGTGCTGGGATGACAGGCATAAGCCACTGTGCCTAGCCCTTTGCAGATTTCTAACATTGCTCTTTACATAGTTTTTATCATCATCATCATCATCATCATGATAGTTTTCAAAGCAATGCTTAACTATATACTAATATACAAGAAAAGCAGAAAAATAATATATCATATACCGGTGTACTTGCCATTTAAATTTTCCAAATGTTAATATTCTTTTTATTAGGTGTTATAAAGGAATAAAACATTATAAATACAACTGAAGTTCCACCTTTCTATTACATTCTCTTCCCTCTTTCTTTGGGCAGAGATAAGCTAATAATAATTCAGCATGTAAATCTCTGGAGTGTGTATTCTTGGATTGTAACATGATACCTTATTCATCTTGAATTTTTAGCTAATAGCAGTGCCTGACACTAGAAGAGATAAATAAATATTCAAACAATTAAAGAATAAATGAATAAAAGGGATTGTTTATAATAATTTTTATCCTTTGCCATATCTAATAGGGTCTCTGTAAATGTTTGATGAGTTTGGGAATTAATAAAAAAGTTTTTGTCTCTTACTGAGAATAATTTGCCTGTAGCTCTTAAAGAAAGCTCATGTTTTGGTATCTTTAGGCTTTGTGTGCAATACAATTTTTGGGTTTCATATGCAAAATATGCAATGTAGAAACATGATCTACCTTGAGAAACTTACAATGCATGTAGAATTAATTTCAGATGCAAGAAAGATGTGTAATTGTATGAGATGTATTAAGAAAGAAATCAACTAAATGAATGTCATTAGAAACACTTCACATTTGATTGGAGTGGAAAATATTCTAGACTATCAGCTCATGGAAGCTGTTGTCAGGAAATGCCAGTCCCAGTAACCTGATACACATAGAGGAGACACACACACACACACACACACACACACACACACCCCCCCCATCTGTTCATTTGTCTCTCTCCTTCACTGTGCAGCTCCATGAACTCTCCTGGGGACTGTGAAGCACTGGGATGGATAGTGTAGAACAGCAGTCTCCAACAGTTTTGGTACCAGGGACTGGTTTCATGGAAGATAACTTTTCCATGGTCCTAGGCAGGGAGTATGCAGTTGGGGATGGTTCAGGGTTGATTCAACTGCATTACATTTATAGTGTACTTTATTTCTCTTATTATTACATTATAATATATGATGAAATAATTATACAACTCACCATAATGTAGAATCAGTGGAAGCCCTGAGCTTGTTTTCCTGCAACTAGATGGTCCCACATGAGGGTGATGAGAGATAGTGATAGATGATCAGGCCTTAGATTCTCATAAGGAGCGCATAATCTAGATCCCTTGCATGCGCAGTTCACAATAGGGTTTGTGCTCCATTGAGAATTTAATGCCACCATTGATCTGACAGGAGGCGGAGGGGAGTGGGTGTAAATACAGATGAAGCTTTGCTCACTTGCCTGCCATTCACCTCCTGCTTTGTGGCTTAGTTCCTGACAGGCCACAGATTGGTACTGGTTTGTGGCCTGGGGGGTTGCAGACCCCTGGTGTAAAAGAACTAGAATTTTAGCTCTGGTTATAGGAAGCTTCTCATAGTGAGTTAATACAACTAACCACGCAACATGCACATTTTATTTTCTGCGGGACACTAGCAGTCTCTTCCATGTTTCCATGTCTTCTTAACCACCTGTTTCCTTGATGGAAGGATATTGATGTTTCCACACAGATTTGGAGCAAAAAGCTTGGTTTTATTCATTTTCCCCTCTGAATTAGGGAAGCTTTTCAAAATGAACATACTGAACAGCAAATTATCATCCCATTAAGCGCTTAAAATTATAGGCAGCTGAGCCAAACCTGCTACCAGCCCCCGCCACCCTTTCCCTGGATACAGTCTAACAAGCCAGCTACAAGTTCCAGATGATCAATTTGCTTAGCTGTGATGGTAATTTAGAAACCCAGTGTTTTGCTTCAAAGTCATTGAGAGGCAATCTCGAATGATAGGCTGTGCTTCATGCACTCTTTGGCAAGAAATTTACGTGGGTTCTTGCGTGATTCTTGGTTTTGGTGTCCAGCAGTTATGGGCATCAGAAAGGAGGCCTGCACCATTGGTTAATGCTGCACTGTGGAATGACTACTTCTGGTTCTCCTGCTGCTTACACCACCACCAATTTTCCCTAGATATAGTTTATGCATATGAACAATTGTTTTCCAACACTTTTTATGCAAATCAAGTGGCCAGGATGAGTAGGGCGCATGCTCATATCTGTTAACTCCTTAATTTAATTAATCCGTTCAACATTTACTGAGCACCTACTATGTTTTGGGCACTGTGCCAAATGCTGAGGATTGAAAGTTGAGTCAGAAACAGTCACTGCCCTCATGGAGCCCACAGTCTAGCAAGAAAGAGAGACATATGATGAAAGGATGGCAATGCACTGGCCTATCCTGGAAGCAGAGACAAGGTGCCACCTTGAGATCTGTATTAATCAATCAAGTAGGTTCTAAAGAACATAAGGCACTTTTCCAAGCATCATGTTTCTTCTATCATTCCCAGTTGGTGGGGCTGTGTAATTGTTGTCTGCAAAGGTTAAATGAAGGCCCATTGTTATGATTTGGCTGTGTCCCCACCCAAGTCTAATCTTGAATTGTAG
This sequence comes from Callithrix jacchus, assembly GCF_049354715.1. Lineage (NCBI taxonomy): Eukaryota > Metazoa > Chordata > Mammalia > Primates > Cebidae > Callithrix > Callithrix jacchus. The sequence goes on along the minus strand of NC_133514.1, from coordinate 31,011,707 downwards.
CTCCCACAATTTCCACATGCCATGGGAGGTACTGTCTGGGAGGTAATTGAATCATGGGGCAGGTCTTTCCCATGCTGTTCTCATGATAGTGAATAAGTCTTATGAGATCTGATGGTTTTATAAAGAGGAGTTCCCCTGCACCAGCTATCTCTTGCATGCTGCCATGTAAGATGTGCCTTTTGCCTTCCGCCATGATTGTGAGACCTTCCTAGCCACCTGGAACTATGATTCTATTAAACTTCTTTTTCTTTATAAATTACCCAGTCTCAGGTATGTCTTTATCAGCAGTGTGAGAACGGACTAATACAGCCATTCATGATGGAAAGCGTCTCCAGGAATTCCAACTTCCTAGTACCCTCTGTATGCTCCCCGACATAGTGGAGTCCAAATGAATTGGATTCACTCACTATCCCCCAAAGACACATTGCCCTGCCTTTCTTCTGTTCATGCTCTTGTTTCTACCTGGAATGCCTCCTTCCTGTTGCTTAATTTAGAACTCTTGGTGGTACTTCAAGGCCAGGCCAGCTTTGCTCCAAGTTCCTGGAGAACTTGGGGCTAATTAGAGTATGGAGCATAGAGCATGTGGCCTTGCCTGAGTGCTTTAGGTCCAGTTGAGTCCCCACTGGAGACTGTGAACATGACAGGGGCTCTCAGTCCCCTGGAGAATATAAAGTGCCCTTACGACGTTTGGTAACCACTTGTTTACTGAATAGGAATGTTTTGATACCAAGGATAGAAAACTCAGCTTTGATTTTCCTGGCTGAGCTGTTACCAGGAAAATCCCTAGACTCACAGTTTGAGTCTCATCACTCCTAAAGTGAGGAGTATTTACAAGCCTAATGACAGAATTTCATTATCTGGAGATAAGACCTGAAGGGAGATTAAGAAAAAAAAAAAAAAAAAAAACAAAAAAAACAGCTTTGTTTCTACATTCTGTTTCCTTAGGGCAGAAACATTCCAAATAATTTTGTGCCAGGCCAGAAAAGAAAGCTTTGTATTAAATATGGAGGACCTGCCTCTAAACAGAAGTGTTAACTCTGATCTAAAGTCACATGCATTCCTGTGGAAATTATCTTCTTACCAGCTTTGTGCAGGTGTGGCAGAAGGTTCATTCTGTCAGCCGTAGTGGGTTCTATTCCTGCAGCTTGTCAGGGGAGGCTGGTGAGTGAAAACAGAATCCTTCATCCTATAGATCATGGATGTGATAATGATTGTGATGTTGGTTGGAGTCTTGAGATGCAGGTCCTCAATACCTATTAACCTTACCTGGATATGGTAACCTTTGTTGTCTTTGGCATTGTCATAGTTAGCATGGTAACAAAGCTTGATAAATGAAAACGAGGAGTTAATTCCACTGTGGATTCAAAGGGAATGCGCATGGTTTTTAGCTTGAGAGTCCTACAACTTAACATGAAAAGACAAGAAAAACACACGTTCTAAAGACATTGAAAACAAAGAACAGACACCCATCATTCCATAAGGTTTGAATGCTGTGCACTTTGCTCCTGGCTGTGCCAGTTGGTCACTCAAATTGGTAGGGTCTAGGTGCCTGGGACACCCACCAGGGACCATTTTTGTCTGGTCCTATGATGGTGTTAGATTCTGCAAATAGTCCTGGTTCTGAGAATACCAAAGAGATCAAAATACAGCAAGTAGTCCAAGCCAGTATTGTTGATACCAAGAAATCACTTGGTTAATTTTATTGGCATTTATAGGACATATCAAAGAGTTGGAAGTGATGCAAGTGACACGGATATCTGGGCATTGGCAAGTATGATGGGTGGGGATGCTGACTGTTAGGTTGGAGGATCTCATAGCCCGATTTTAGGATGATGGTCCTGGTTCACGTGGAAGATATCTGAAAGGTTAGATCAAAAGTCCACTGAAGGCAGGATGCAGTGGCTCACGCCTGTAATCCCAGCATTTTGGGAGGCTGAGATGGGTGGATCACTTGAGGTCAGGAGTTCAAGACCAGCCTGGCCAACATGGTGAAACCCCATCTCTACTAAAAATACAAAATTAGCTGGGTATATTGACACATGACTGTAATCCCAGTTACTCAGGAGGCTGAGGCAGGAGAATTGCTTGAATCCAGGTGGCAGAGGTTGCAGTGAACTGAGATCACACCATTGCACTCCAGCCTGGGCAACAAGAGTGAAACTCAATCTGAAAAAAAAAAAAAAAAAAGTCCACTGATGTGAAGGCTCAAAACAAGGGGTCCAAGATTCTAGGTAAGGCCGTTAGAAGGCAGCTTCTGGATCAATAGCTAGAGAGATCCTGCTCAGGTTTCACGGAGGCAGTGAACTTTAGCAGGGTTTTGAAAGAGAAAGGAGTACTTCTTTATTGAGAGGATGGGTGTATGTGAAGGAAGGGAAGATGGTGAGTGATTTTTATCTGTTAACTGAGCATACTGGTCCAGGAGGCTACTTTGTCTTTCTGGGAAAAATCTGAAACATTGGCCTTGGTGTCTTACCCTGGAGAAGTCAATGGGTGAGGGTGGCACTGTCATCCTAAGAACTGGGCACTTGCCTCTCATTTTAAAACCACCATCAGGATTATTTATTTGTCTTCTTTGGCAGTCAGAGAGAGTTGGCAGCTAACTCCCTTGGTGTGGCAGAGTCATGAGGCAGTCTTGAAAATCTGTTGCATTTTAAAAATTGTATTTAAAATTCTGAGATATTTTAATCAGTTTAGAATCAATCTACCTCAGAAAAGAGGATGCAAGTTTGAAAAGCATGCCAGTGTAGCTCTTTAATAGCTAATTATGCTACAGGCAGGGAAATGGTTAGGCAGTGACTCTTAGAATGAATAATGACATTAGATGAAATACAAAACAAACCCATACAGGTTTTATTGGCTTGGAAGGAAGAGACAGAGAGAGGCTGAAAATTTACCCAAATCTGATTAGAGACATAAAGCCTCAGACAGAAAAATGATGGATGGTGTAGGCTGTTTAACTTGAGTCCCATAGAGAGGTAAATGTCCTCAGAGAATGCACCACAGAGATTCAGAGCTGAAGGGAGTTCACGCATTGAATCCAGATGCTCATTTTTACAGATGAGAAAAATGAGGCTTAAAGGAACAAACAATGTGACAAAGGTCTTACCAGCTGATAAGGGATGGAGTTTAAATATTTTTGTTTGTTTTTGTTTGTGTTTGGAGACAGGGTCTCACTCTGTCACCCAGGCTGGAGTGCAGTGTAGCATCTCAGTTCACTGCAACCTCCACCTTCCAGGTTTGAGTGATTCTTATGCCTCAGACTTCCAAGCAGCTGGGGTTACAGGTGCCCATCCACAACACCCAGCTAATTTTTGTATTTTTAGTGGAGATGGTGTTTCACCATGTGGGTCAGGCTGGTGGCTGGTCTCAAACTCCTGACCTCAAGTGTTATCTACCTACCTCAACCTCCCAAAGTGTTGGGATTACAGATGTGAGCCACCATGCCTGGCCAGAGTTTAAATTTGAATCCAGATTTTTTTTTTGGAGACAGGCTCTCACTCCAAGGCCCAGACTGGAGTACAGTGGCATAGTCATTGCTTACTGAAACCTTGACCTCCTGGGTTCAAGTGATCCTTTCACCTCAGCCTCCTGAGTATTTTGGAGAATAGGCATGCATCACCATACCTGGCTAATGTTTTTTTATCTTTTATTTTTTGAAGAGAGAGGGTCTCACTATGTTGCCCAGGCTGATCTTGAACTCCTGGGCTCAAGAAGTCCTCCCACCTTGGTCTCCCAAAGTGCTGGGATTATAGGTATGAGCTGTTGCTCCCAATTGAATCTTGATCTTCTGACTGTTGAAAAGTTTGAGGCCATTTGATCAATCACAGTGCTAGGCCCATTGGCAGACTTACCGGCAAAAGGTGCTCAATAAATATTTATCAGGCTCCATGAGTGAGTTTTCTTTGTCATCTAAGCCCCTGTGTCACCTGTCAGGCACTTGGGGATCCCAATAGCCAAGTAGCTAATGCCATGCAATGTACCATCTTGTGTCTTTTAGTCTTTTCAGTGGACAGCAGGAAACTGGTCTGGATCTTGGTTCTCTTGGTTCTCAGATGAGGCTCTCAATATCCAGGTTGTCTCATTTGACTGTTCCACGTGCATCTCCCTTGCAGACCCGTTAGTGCACCTGAACTGCTGTCAGCTCAGCTCCACTGATCAGCATCATCACTTTCCCACAGCCACAAGCCACAGAGCCTGCAGAAATGTTTGTCTTCCTGTTTCTTTTATTTTGAAAATGGAATCAGTTGTAAAGTCAGGCTTTTCTTAAACTGTGTATTCAGCGTTGCCTTCTCTACTATTTTTTGGGCCATGGGCGTAGCCTAGAAACTCATTGTTTTCCCAGCTACCCTCACTGAGAAAATAATTTTCTCTGCTACAGGTCTGACCAGAGCATCTTTTTTTCATTAGGTCTGAATGTGAGTTTCCACTCCCTTTTGGATCAAGTCTAAGATTTCATTGTGTGCCCTTTCTTGTCTTGCTATCTTTTACATTGTATTTCAATATCTTTCCACCTCAAAGAGTAATAATCTATGGAGGCACCTTGGATACCCAGAGAGTAAAATGTGATGTGTTCATATACAAACTGGTCCACCCACAGTGACTGGTAGATTTCCTGTCTAGTTCAAGAGACAATCATGTATCTTTCCTGCTATGTTTTAAAAGGGAACTCTAGAAAGTGAGAAGCAGTTAGCCTTCCATTTATGGTACTTTATCATCTTTGTTTGATAAAAATGACTTATTTTAAAGAGGTCCAAAGTAGCATTCTGTTTTCCATGCAGTCTGTTTTTGTGGTTGAAGATGTTGAAATGTAACGTGGCCATAGTTTTCCCAAGATGCTACTCCTTTAATCATAATGATCAAACAATTCTGCGGTTTTGGCTTCTGGTTAAAGATCAAGGATTGGATGAAGATATGTTAGAAGTTGGACCTGTAGAAGGTGGGCAGTGACTGGAGGTGAGGAAACCCACAACACTGTGTATGACATGCTCAGGGGAGATCCGTGATGCCACACAGCCCTGACCTGAATTTTGCTTTCCCCTGTCATATCTCCCAAAGGCTTTGTCATTATTTAATTCTGACAATGTTGATTAAGGATTAACTGAATTTTAGGTGCTATATTAGATGCTAGGGATTCAAACTTGAATAACATCCTTCTTATACTGTAAGCACTAATCAACTCCAGATGGATTTCAGCTCTAATTATAAAAAGTAAATGAATAAAACTTTTAGAATATAGATGACCATTTTATAAACTTGGAATAGGCAAAGATTTTTTATTTTAAAAAAGTGGGACCTGGCTGGGCATGGCAGCTCACACTTGTAATCCCAGGTCTTTGAGAGGCTGAGGTGGGCAGATCACTTGAAGACAAGAGTTTGAGACCAGCCTGGCCAACAGAGTGAACCCATAACTCTACTAAAAACACAAAAAATTAACTGGGTATGGTGGCACATGCCTGTAATCCCAGCTACTTGGGAGGCTGAGGCAGGAGAAATGCTTGAATCTGGGATGCAGAGGTAGCAGTGAGCTGAGATTGCTTACTGTACTCCAGTATGGATGACAGAGTAAGACTCTATCTAAAAAAAAAAAAAATTAGAAATAAAAAAGCAGGATTTAAAAATAAACAGATAAAGGAAAAAAATAAACTATATTAACATTTAAGGTTTTTGCTTATCAAAAGATATTGTAGAGAGTGAAGATATAGGTGAAGAAAACAGGAAAAGATTTGCCATACATATAAATCCTTTCCACAAAGCACTCATGTTCAGAACGTATCAGTAATTCTTACAAAAAAAAGAAACACAATAGAAAAATGGGCAAAATACTTGAATAGGCACTTTGCAAAAGCACTTATCTAAGTGACCAATAAATGTGAAAATTTGCTCAACGTTGTATTCAGGGAAATGTCAACTAAAACCACAGTGAAATGCTAGTACCTATACACCAGAATGGCTAAAATGAAACACACCAAAAATACCAAGGTTGGTGAGGATGCAGAGCAGCTGGTTCTCTCATACAGTGTTAATGGGAGTATACATTTGTAATTTGGAAACCATTTGGAAAACTGACCTATCTAGTAAAGTGGAAAAAATGCTGAATTCTGACCCATAAATTTCATTGCTAGGCTTATATACATGCCCAAAAAAAGTGTACATATGATCCATTGCAATAAGTTGAATGGAGAGTAACTAGGGAGAAAAGAAATAGAAAGTATGGATTATTCTCTTGAGATGTTTGGCTTTCCAGGGTGGGAGAGATGGGGATGCAAGAGGGAAACTTTAGGTTGAAGGAGGGCTTTTGTAAGAGATGCTCAAAAGATAAAGGTTAAAAATAAAGAAGAGGCCAGGTGTGGTGGCTCATACCTGTAATCCCAGCACTTTGGGAGGTTGAGGCTGGCAGATCACTTGAGCTCAGGAGTTCAAGACCAGCCTATGCAACATGGTGAAACCTGTCTCTACTAGATATACAAAAATTAGCTGGGTGTGGTGGTGCATGCCTATAATCCCAGCTACCTGGGAAGCTGAGGTGGGAGGAAGCCTTGAGCCTGGGAGGAGTTTATAGTAAGCCAAGATTACGTCATTGCACTCCAGGCTGGGCAATGGGAGTAAAACCCTGTCTCAAAAATAAATACATAAATAAGAATAGAATGAAGTTATGGGAAGAGTTTTTTTTTTTTTTTTTTTTTTTTTTTTAACGGACTTTGGTTCTGTTGCCCAGGCTGGAGTGCAATGGTGCAATCTCAGCTTATTTCAACGTCCGCCTCCTGGATTCAAGTGACTCTCCTGCCTCAGCTTCTGAAGTAGCTGGGATTACAGGCACGTGCCACCATGCCCAGCTAATTTTTGTATTTTTAGTAGAGATGGGGTTTCATCATGTTGGCTAGGCTGGTCATGAACTCCTGACATCAGGAGAACCGTCCACCTTGTCCTCCCAAAGTGCTGGGATTACAGGCGTGAGACACTGCGCCTAGCCTGAGAAGAGATTCTAAATTAAGAAACAAAGGTGTTTGAGTGAATTGATGGAAGAACATGCCACCTGGCAGATTAGGAAGAAATGAGAATTAATGTAGATATGCAAATGTTGTATGTGTGAAGGGAGTTTTCTGCGGATAGCATCTATTTTGGTGAAGTAAGATGTGAGCTGATTTGCAAAGTGAAATGGACAAAGATTACATTGGGGACTGAAAACAGTAGTGATATTTTGGAATAGCCACTATGTGAGAATGGAGGAGAGAAGTGATTTAGGAAGTAAGATGGTTGAGTGTCCTACAGGAAACAGTTGCGGTGGGACAACTTCTGTTTGCAGTGACACCAACTTAGACTCTGCCATACTTTCCTTTAGGAAACACACCAAGAACATGCTGAAGCACATTACAGCCAAGTGTGTGGGATCCACAGAAGGTGGAAGGTAGTGTCGGTCCAAGATTAAAGGTTTTCAGTGAGGGTGCTACAGAAGGGGAGTTATGTGAGTTGATCATTGTGGGAAAAGAAAGAGATGCTTTTGGAAATTGGGTTGGACAAGAAAGGATCCAGCAAACAGGCTACCTACAGAGTAGGAGAAAATTTTTGCCATTTATCCATTTGACAATGGTCTAATACACAGATCTACAAGGAACTTAAAACAAATGTACAAGAAAAAAAACCATTGAAAAGTGGGCAAAGGGACATGAACAGACACTTTCAAACGAAGACATTCATGCAGCCAACAAACATACAAAAAAAGCTCAACATCACTGATCATTAGAGAAATGCAAATCAAAACCACGATGAGATGCCATCTCATACTAGTTAGAATGGTGATTATTGAAAAGTCAAGAAAAAACAGATGCTGGTGAAGTTGCAGAGAACTAGGAATGCTTTTACACTTTGGGTGGGAGTGTAAATTAGTCAACATTGTGGAAAATGGTATGATGATTCCTCAAAGACCCAGAATGAGAAATGCCATTTGATCCAGCAATCCCATTACTGGGTATATACCTAAAGGGACATGAATCATTCTATTACAAAGATACATGCACATGTATGTTCACTGCAGCACTATTCATAATAGCAAAGACATGGAATCAACCCAAATGCCCATCAATGATAGACTGAATAAAGAAAATGTAAAATTCCACATTGGAAAAAATTCTACATTGTAAAAAAAAATTCCACGTGCACCATAAAATACTATGCAGCCATAAAAAGGAACAAGACATGTCCTTTACAGGGACATGGATGGAGCCAGAAGCCATTATCCTCAGCAAACTAACAGAGGAACAGAAAACCAAACATCACACATTCTCACTTATAAGTGGGAACTGAACAATGAGAACACATGGATGCAGGGAGGGGAACAACACACTGGGGTCTCTTGTGGGAGGGTGGGAATGGGGAGAGCATTGGGGAAAAGAGCTAATGCATGCTGGGCTTAATACCTAGGTGATGGATTGATAGGTGCAGCAAACCACCATGGCACATGTTTACCTGTATAACAAACCTGCACATCCTGCACATGTACCCTGGAACTTAAAATAATAAATAATGGATTCATAGTAATGCAAAAGATGATGAATAAATGGCAAAGAGACCAGCTGAAAAACTGAAGGTTTGACGGGATGTCATGACAAGAAAGTAGATTGTACCTGAGGGGATAAGCTGGCCAGAAGGAATAGTGGCATTGGTTAGAAGTGGGCATTTTGGCCTTTGCTTTCACATGATCCAGGGTATAGCTGTAAGAATGGCTGAGAGTGGTCAAGTGATCTCCTTGAGGTCAAGAGGTTAAGGAGCTTTGTAGCCACTGTCGGCTAGGTCATCTTTTGGACACAGAGGCTGGCAGGATGATGATGGGAGCAGGGCAGGAGAGAAAGACCAGGAGAAAGAGACTGCACTTTTCAATTGAGTTAGGGGCAGTAACTGGGTGCTTGGTGAGGAGAGTGCAAGGAAAGTCAAAGGTGACAGGACTGGGAAACAGGAGTTTCAGAGGAGGGAGTGTTTTCACTTTCAGGTACCAGGGACAAGGGCTTGAAGAGCTGTAGGGAAGAGGAGTGATGCACATATAATGTTGGATCATGTGGAATCAAGGGGTTCAGAAGAAAAGAGAGTTTCTGAAGTTAAGAGGGTCCTTGTCCCCAGGATTTCTCCAGACTAGTCCATAATTATGGTGGCATTCAGCACAAGAAGAAGGCATGTGACTTCTGAGAACAGGTGACTCGTATGCAGCTCACACAGCAGTAGGCAAGAAAAAACGTATTTCAGAGAGGAATCACATTTGCGGTAAGATCCTGCAGGATCGCCACTTTTTTCAGTCCCCAACCTAATCTTTGTCCATTTCACTTTGCAAATCAACTCACACCTTACTTCACCACAATAGATGCTAATTTTCATACATACAATATATGTATATCTGCATTAATTCTCATTTCTTCCTAAATCTGCCAGGGTGACATGTTCTTTCATTGATTCAATCAAATGTCTGTTTTCTGTTTTTGATGGAGGGTTGCCCAGGCTGGAGTGCAGTGGTGCAATCTCAGCTCACTGCAACCTCCACCTACCAGGTTCAAGCAATTATCCTGCCTCAGCCTCCTGAGTAGCTTGGATTACAGGTGCCTGCCATCATGTCTGGCTAATTTTTATATTTTTAGTAGAGACAAGGCTGGTCTTGAACTCCTGACCTCAAGCAATCCTCCTACCTTGTCTTCCCAAAGAACTGGGATTATAGGCATGAGCCACTGTACCTGGCCTGTTTTTTAACTTAGAATCTCTTCTCATCTTGTGCCATAGCTGCTCTGCCCTACTGCCTCACTTAGCACTGACAATTCTCCCAAAGGACTTCTCATTCATATTCTAATAAAATGTACTGTATGTACAGTACAGTAATGTATATACGGGGCACACATCCACATGTGTGCATATGTGTATGTGTATATAAATATAGGTGAATACATGTATATATTTGCACACATATATTGGTATATATGTATTATATATACACACATATATAATCTCATTGAGTTTCTTAACATCACAGAAGTCATCTAAGTATTGTACCCACTTTAGAAGTATAGAAAGTGAGGCTTAACTAGGTGTCTTATATGAGAGTGGAGTGGATAGTGATGGGGCCAGGATTTGAACCTGCGCCTTCTGGTTCATCCAGGCTAAGTCACTAAAAAACATTAAATGTGTGTATGTTGCTTCAGTGGGTTATATTTTATGTGAAACGGGACCTTGATTGTTTTGGTCATGCATTGCAATGTATGTTAAAGTAGTCCTCAAATGAAAAGAACAAACCAACACAAAACCAAATCCATTGGCCCTTATCTTTTTCTCTTTCTGGTATCTCTGGATATCTGCACTTGACTGGGAGGAAGTGAGAGAAATCAGTTTTCCTTCTGCTCTGCAATAATTTATTGACCTGAGGATGTAGTGAACTGGTGTGAACACTTAATCCATACTATGCGTCATTACACATTAATAGGGCCACTTTGCCACTTCCTGACATGCAAAAGCGGCTCGATTTGAATGAATTACAGTGATGTTAAAAGCAAAGGTTCTACAAGGTAGCCTCTTTTGAATGCATCCTACATAAACAGCTTCGGTTTTAAGGGAAATAAAATCCACTCTGAGAACCTGGAGTCATATGGTCATTCAGTTCTGAATATTTTGTGAAATGGTTTACAAGCTGATGAAGCAGGGATACCTGGAGCCATGTTCACTTACATTCCAATTCAATCCCTTTCCTGGATCTGCTGGAAATTTTATTACCATTTAGAAACCCTGACATTCTACAAATTGCATGGTGAACCCTTAATGATTTCTCAAACAAGAGTGAGGTAATCTTCACAGTAATTTTAAATATTTCAGATGTCAAGGGTAGCCTTTATGGTTTCCTTTATCACAGAGCAAAATGACTTTTTCAGTCAATCATTTAAGCCACGAGCTATGTACACTATGCATATTATCACATAGGAATCTGCTCTTTGTGCTCCTTTTCGTAGGTGCTTTGGGTATTTGTCAGGAAGACAGGAAAGTCAGACCAGATGGCATGGGTTATTATTGGAAACAGATCTACTGATTCATGCATGCCTTTCTTCTTTTTTCCTTCCTCCACTCTGTCTTCGGTTCTATCAGCGAAAACAGTAATTGGCTATCTGGAAAAAAAAAGGCGGGGGGGTGGTGGGAATTGACTCTCTTGGAATGGTTGACTGAGTAAATGAAAAGGTGCTTCTCCTCTTTGAGATGACCAGATGGTGCTTTGTTCTAGGTTCATATTGAACGTATTAGCTTTCGTGCATATTGTGATGGGGTGCTGATACCAAGAAGGGAAACTTGAATGCACTTTGGTGGCTTAGAATTTCTGTGTAAGTGTCTCCACAGAAGAAATGGGGAGGCTTAGAGAGATTAGTGTCTTTTTTCCTTTTCTTGAAAACACCTTTATGAAAAGAAAGTGTTCATTAGGTCATTTTGTAAAATTTTGGAAAAAAAAGTAAGGTACATGTTTGTACCTCACTCAACCAGTGCCTCCATGAGGTAAGATGCTTTTGGATAATAAATAATATTGATGAAACAATCATTTGTAGCACCTTTTGAGCACTAATATGATTGTGAGAGGGGCTTGGATTTTTCAGATCATTGTCAAGACAAAGTGGCAGAGTTCCATCGTCCACCTACACCAGATGGAGGCTGAATTGCAGCTTAAGGAGTTGCTCTCAGAATCCCATCTCCACACACTTCCAACGTCTTTATTTACAATAGTCACAAGGGGAGGTTGTAAGAGCAAGGCCAGCAAAGTTAGGAACCTGAGCTTGCCTGCAGGTACCACTGCCTTAGGGTACTTCTTGCCAAGGTTTTTTGGCCAGAGCCTGGAAGGAGAGTGTGCTGGGATGGCTTCTTAACAAAATGCTAAACGTTTCCTAAATGCTTTCTCTACTAGGAAACATTCAAGAAATCAAACCCCAATTGCCTGAGGTCTGAATATAATTTGAATAAGAGAGGAGAGGAAATTGAGGTTAAGGTACCTGGGAGAGGACAATACTGTAGAAAAATACCTCTGCAATTGTTTTTACCTGTCTAGCTTAACAGAAAGCTGACCTGTGAGGGCTTCCTTAGGGTCCTCTCCTATTTGAATCCTGTCTCCCCTCCCCCGCCCCAGGTTCTTTTTGAACTTTGAGCCATCTATGTGTATAGCAGCCACGGTGTCATGTGAAGTCAGTGATGGCAAACCAAGCTTCCCTACCTTCAATCAGAGGACATTTCCTATTTGAACAACTCTGCAGGATCTCACGTTATTTTCCTCCCTGGGTGGTACCATTTGCTGTAATGGGGGTAGGCACACAACGGATCTCAGCCACTCTCAGTAGAATCGGCCAATTCCTCATATTAGAATGAGGTTTTAGCTCCCTGGAGAATCTGCCTATCTTGGGGCAGCCATATGTGTGTTTTTGAAGCGAGGAGGCCTGAGCCACTCATTCACATTGTTTAATCCAAATGCAGGCCTCTCTAAGTAGGCGGTGGCTGCGGGGGAGATATTTGCATTTCTGACCTGCTGCATGCCTTTGCTGAATGAAATTCATATAATTACTACACACCATGACTTCCTCTAGAGTTGTATCCGTTCTGGTTGGCTTTTTTTCTTCCTTCACTTCATCATCATCCAATTAATTAACAGTTGCCATGGCCACTGTTGCCATGGCAGCATACAATTCTCCCAAAGGGCTTCTCATTCATATTCTAATGAAATACATGTACATGGCTGGGTGGCTGGAAAAAGTGGTCAGGAGAATTCAAGAAGAATGGAGGAGGAAATAGAAGAGGGTTGCTTTGTTCCTTTGCCCTGCCCTATCTAGCTTTGTCTTTAGCTTACTTTGTCTTAGGAAAAAGATGCTTGTTTCTCTTTACTGTTTTTTTTACGGAAATGCCTGGCTGTTCCCAGGGTGCATCACATTTTTTAGTAAAGTAGTTTTTTTCTGCCTTAGGGCCATGTTATTCTCTAATTTTTTTCCCTTCATAAGGTGAGGGGCACGTTGATTTTCCTCTGCTATTTAGTCTGACAGGCCTGCTGGTGGGACTCCTAATGGATTCTCTTTAGGCCAAAATAAGGAAGCAAAACTTTGTCATTTACAACCATTGGCAGCTTCCACCTGTCAAAGGAAGATCATATCTGTCACCTGTCCACATGTAACTTCCCAGGAAGCAATGGTTCTAATAAGATTTCTTAACTACCTTTGCAAATCCGTTCATGGATTGTGTTGTAGAGCCATACCAGGTGTCCACTTGCTGGGTGCAGCAACGCCAAACACTGACATTGGGATTGCAGCAAGAAAAAGTGAGGCATTTAGTTGCCAGGTGCCAAGCAAGGAGGACCAGGCAGCTAGTGCCTAAGTTCTAACCTCCCTGATGGCTTGCACAAAAGGGATTTTAAAGGCAGGGCTACATTTCAGAAAAGCAGAAGTTACAAGCGAAGTCATAAATCAATACACAGAGGTTACAGATGTTTTTGGCCTAAAAGGGCAGGATATCTTCAGCAGGAAAGCTTATAGGTCATAGGTACATTTCAAAGATTTTGATTTGATTAAGGAGGAGATTTGTTTAAAAATTTGGAGTCAGCAGAAAAGAATGTTAGCTCTGGCTACCGGATGTGACTTTCTCTAGGGCTCTCAGGAAGAAATTTCGAACAAAGAACTGTGGTCAAAGTTTGCTTTTTATTTCCGCCTTATCTGAGGTCTACTTGCCAGCAGATCTTTTTGGTGGGGGTCCAGGTTTCTGAAAAACAATTTAGGGACGTATATTAAGATGTTATCTTTAGTTTCTATAGGGAATCAAATGTCCTGTGATTCTAGCTTCCTTGGCTATTCTTTTAAGCTGCTATTACCTTCTTGCTTATCGAGTTGCTTGTTCCTCAAGGCCAGCTAGGTGCCTGGAATTTCCCTTGAAGGAACTCAAGATTTCCTTTAATTTCCATGCTTGGGGGCCCGGCAGACCCCTAAGAGGGGGTCCTGGTTTTGTCTCAATTACTTGTGCTTGTGAGACAGCCAACTGGGAAGAGGTCCCTAGGGAAACTCCAACAGGCCAGCACACTGTGGGTAGAGGCATGGAAGTTTGTGCCATTTGCAGTGGGGAGGAGCCTGACCCTTCCTCTTCCTGTATGGAGCCTGGAATTTAATCTGTGAGGCGGGAGGCACACTAGCAGGACTCTGGCTTTGTGGAGAGTCCCTGTTTTCCCTTTTATTTTTCCCCTTTTTGCCTAATAAGTACCATTTTTATCACCCTTCAAAGTGTCTGCGAGCCTAGTATTTCATGACTGTGTAACAAGGACCCCATCTTTAGCTGAACTAAGGAAAAAGTCCGACAACACTTGTTAAAGTCTTAGCATACTCATTCGCTTTCTCAGTTTTTCCAGAAAGAATGAAAAATTTCCAGGACTCTTGTTCCATCTGCATATCCCTGGCATGTTAACCTGACTAAAGTGACCTTGGCCCAGGACCTCTGTTGGATTGGAATGGCTCCATTTTTGCCTGCCTTCCCAGCTCAGAACCTCTGCTACAGTCAGGTCTGCTTCCCTCTGCTTGTCTTCCTGATTCCAGGCCCTATCCCCTGCAGGCATCTTCCACACAGCTGTCAGTCTTATTTGTAAATCACAATGTTCACTGTAACCTTCAGCTGCCTTCAACTCTTCAAAGGGTCCCATTGTCTATAGCAATGGTCTTCAAACTTTTGTGTGTGTCAGAACCACTTGGAGAGCTTGAGAAATAAGTAGATACCTGAGCATCCTTCCCAGAGATTATGTTTTCAGTAAGTTCTAGGGTAGAGCTTTCATTTCCAACAAACACTAGGTTATTTTAATGTTGATGTTGAGGCTCAGAAAGAGATATTTCAAAGGTGTGCCTTAGAAGCTGCCTCAGAATCAAGGTCTCTGACCTAGTCTTGCTCCCTGCCAAGCAGAGGGAAGGAGGAGTTCTCTCTGGAATTTCTTTATCTGGCCAAGAAAGCTTCTGTATTAGTTCTTGCATTGCTATAAAGAAATACCTGATACTGGGTAATCTATAAAGAAAAGAGGTTTAATTGGCTCATGGTTCTGCAGGCTGTACAGGAAGCATGGTGCCGGCATCTGTTTGACTTCTAGGGAGGTTTCAGGAAGCTTACTATCATGGTGGAAGGTGAAGCAGGAGCAGGCACTTCACGTGGCCTGAGCAGGAATGAGAGCAGAGGGAGAAAGAGACGAGCAGTGGAAGGAGGTGCCGCATTTTACAACAATCAGATCTTTTGAGAACTAACTCACTATCAGGAGAATAGCACCAGAGGGGTAGTCTTAAACCATTCATGAAAGATCTACAACATGACTCATCCAGTCACTTCCTACCAGGCCCCACCTCCAGTACTGGAGATTATGATTCAACATGAGATTTGGGTGGGGACAAACATCCAAACTATATCAGCTTCTTTCCAAAGGAAATGCAATAGCCTTAAATGCCGTCCCTAGATATCTCATCAAATAACCAGGAAAGATTAACCACCAAAAAAGAGAAGAGACTGGGAGTTGTCCTGTATACAGACAGAATTTTTATCTGTTTTTCTGAGTGTGGCTCTAAGAGATTGCTTGGGGGACTTTATCTACATCATAAAACAACTTTTGTCCCTGTATAGCTCTGCCCTTCCTTCTGCTGCTGCCTGCCTCTTGCCTCTTGGATGTACACACCTCTCCCCTGTGAAGAGAGTATGTAAGCATCAACCATCTGGCCACTCTTTGAGTTCATATTTTCTATGACTCTCTACTTTTTCTCCTATTATCCTGCCTTTTATCAGTTGATTTTCAGTGAACTTTCAGAGGGCAAAAGGAAAGTTTTCCCCCTCAGCTCCTATGTAGATAATCCATGGGCTCCATTTTGAGAAATACTGGCTCAAAGGGAAACCCAAATTCTTAGAATGGTATGCAAAGTCTGTTACAATCTGATTCCAATCTCTTTTTGTCTTTTTAACTTCTAGTAATGTTTCTCCTCAGATTTTTCACCCTGGTGCCTGCTTTGTGTTCTAATTACACCAAATTTTTCATTATTCCTCCTATCATACGGCACACAACTCGACCTCCAACCTTTGCTCAAACTCTTCTTTTGTCTGAATGACCCCACTCTCCCTGATCCTGGTCAGACTTTTCCTCAGCTTAATGCCAGCTTCTTCCTGAAGCCTTCCAGTCTTTCTCAGGTAGGACCATTTCTTCCATGTGTCCCATAGCACTTTTAAGACAGATGCTTATCCTCACCACGTTTTATTTTAATTCTTTCTTTTAGGATCCATATTCTTTGCTCTTTGAAGATTCAGGGCTGGGGAAAGAAAAGTAGCAGTTATTTAACACATACTAAGTATTGTTTATGGTGTCAATGAACTGTTCTCCTCATCATAAACTTTTTTTTATTAACAACAACAACAACGACAACAAAATAACTGAAATGAGTCCTTCATTCCAGGTAGTGTGCTAAGAAATTTACATGCATTTCTCTTATTCTCAGTATTCATAGCAATCTTATCATATGCCTTTCCTTACAGAAAATGAAGAAGCTTAATGTAGTCAAAGTTGACACTTAGTAAAAGGTGCAATTGGAATTTATCCAAAATTGTCTGACTCTGGAGCCTGCTTGGATGATCTTGCCTCTCATTGTTATTGAATTTTAAGGTGGAGAAACTTGTTTGAGGGTACCCAGCAAGGGACAGCCAGGGCTGCTGGCTTCTCAGGCCTGGGGAAAGATATTCTTCAAACTTGGAACCTGCGGGTCCTCCTGCAGTTCTTGACATATGGCTCATTGAATTGAAGTAGACCTGTTGAGTATTACCATGACTCTCATTTTGACTCAGAGAAATGACCTATCCAAGGTAATGTAGTTAGAGTCCTGGCTGAGATTCCAACACAGATGTTTTTATGATCAAGTGAAATTCTTACCTTCTCCTCAATGCTATGGACAATTGGATATGTATTTGGGATTCTGGCTACCATTTACAGAGTTGTTTCAAGGGAAAAAGTGTATTTTGAGGTTGTTTTCAAGACTGATAGAGTCAACCCTTAGAACCTGGGCTAAGTCAGAGGCTATGAAATAGGCATGCCGCAGCTCTGTTCTCACCAGCACTAGTATTTGTATCTAGATCCACCTAGGTATCTGCAAAATATTATGGTCTCAGAATGGAATTTCAGTCACATGTTTGGTACTTAGTCCAAAAAACAATATTTGGAAGTGGATTCTATAGCACCAGGCAGCCAATTAAGAAAGGAGATATTCTCTCACCTAATATTCACAGACGATTTCTGGAACCTCACCTTCAAACCCCTTGACAAACACAGCTCTGCCTGTACTCTCAGAGGAGCTGGAAAAAATTATGCAATTAACCCCATATGTTCAGCTTTGGAGAGGACCTGGGTAACAGCTCCCAGCCAGAGCTTAGTATGCTAGGCACTCTCCGATGAGGGGTCTGACCATTTTCTTTTCCTGGGAAATGAATAATTTGGTGATCCATCTGTCTATCAAGTGTCTGAAATCAGCAGAACCCCTGATAGTTAGTGCCCAAACCTTCTGTCTCCCCTCTGCCCCACTGCAAAGCAGCTAACCCCATCCTGGGATAGCTGTGCGCTGTGGCTGGAGCTTTGCTATGTCTGGGCTTCTAGTGGATGGATGGCTGGTAGCTCTTTTCCAGGGTGAAGCTTGTGCTGGGGGGTTACAGGGTGCTGAGGATAGAGAAGCCCCCTGTGCATATGGTGGAGCTCTATTGATCTCCACCTCATCCAGCTGTACCACTCCAGTGCCCCTGCCACTGGCTGCAACATGAGTGTGCCCTGCTCAGGTGCAAGGGGACAGTGTTATGAAAAATTCATCTCTCGGATGATTCATCGGACCCCTACTTGCTGATCCACTCCTGTGCTCCTCATCCCACGCGTTTATCGACAGGAATATCAAGGTATTAGGTTTTAAGGAGGTGGAACTCAGAGAGCAAAATTATTAACCCCCACCCCAATTCTAATTAATGCAGCAAGCCACCTGGATATTTAGTGACTGGAAATGAAATCAATTTGAGTTTTCAAATTTAATTTACATACAGCTGGTATGATAAATTAGTAACACATTGGTAAGTAACTCACTTCTCTGTAGTTCAGGGGAAGGATTTCTGTCTTCATTGCTATCTGGGTATTTTACAAATCCTGACATTAATCCAGAGCTTTGGCCTTCCAAGGAAGGCCATGCTGGTTGTAATAGCTTTGAAAAATTTAACTTCTTCTGCAGCTTGGCAATGCAGAGAAAATGTCATTTCTATATACTTTTTAAATAGCTGTTTTAGTTTAATTCATGATTTCCCATCCCCCTCCCCACCCCTACCACTAGAGAAAAGAAAAAGCTAAATTTCTAGTTTGATTTGAGTGAATGTCTGACATGATCATTTAAACAGGGCGTTTGAGCGATGCTCAGTCTTTTTAGGAAAAAGTGATTTCGGTCTCAACTTACCTCCACCCTCTGACTGCTTCTTTTCCTAAAATGGCATCTGGAGTATGGGTAAGGAAGAAACTGGTTTGGAAGGGAGTGAGGGCTGTGGCTCCTGGACTTCATGGTGGAGGGGAGGAGTGTCTGCTCATGTGGGGACTGTGGCTTCAGTTCCATGCCTCTTTGTACTAGTTCCTGTGTCAAGACCATGGCTGGTGTCACTTAGGCCTGGTCAGGGGCTTCTCCTCTGGCTGACCTCCAGACCCTATGGCCACTGCCCACCCAGCAGGCCCCTGGCTCTCACCATCGAAGCCCTGCAGTCAGAAGGTGGCTTGGCAAAGTCTAACCTCAGAGCCTCCCTCTGTCCCTCCTGCTGTCTTGCCAAGTCGATTTGTCCCAGCTCTAGGCTGGTATAAGGCAGTCAGAGAGAGTTTTTTTTTCCAGGCGTCCATGCAGGGAGCAGAGGCTGTGCTTCTTTCTACTCTCTTAGGTTCACTTATTCAGTGCCAAACACAGAGAGGGGACATGCCTTGAAGAGCCTTGCTCTCCTCTCTTCAGCTCTTCCACCATCCTTCAGGCTGGAAAAGGATGGGTCTTTTGTTTACCCTTCTGTGTAATAGTGTCCTTCTACAGGAGTGGCAAGCATTCGGGCCTTCCTGCCTTGGTGGAGGGTGTATATCTTCTAAGTGGCAGTGGTATTTTTATGCATTCATGTCATCTAGCCTTGGTCTTTAATGATTTAAAGCAGAGTGGGGGTCTTTTGAGGGAGTGAAGGTTGAATTGGGAAGAACTGTTTTCAGGACAACACACTGACTTCAGGGTGAATGCTGTGCTGCTGAATCCAGTGTCTGAACGTAGTAAAATGAAAATTCCTCTTGCTGTTCTTTCTGTAAAAATCCTCCTTTTCCAACACATGGGAGTGTCTGGGTGCCTTTGGCAATCTAGAGTGATGGTGACATATTCAGAAATCCAGAAGAAAAACACACGAACAATTTTCAATACAATTTTACTTTCATTAAATCAGTAATATGTGAGGCTTTGCCATACATTCTTTGTCCAGACACAACTGACTATAGTTAATAGGATGTGATCCCTTAGTCAAAAACATTTTTTTTTGAGACAGAGTTTTGCTCTTATTGCCCAGGCTGGAGTGCAATGGTGCCATCTTGGCTCATTGCAATGTCTACCTCCCAGGTTCAAGCGATTCTCCTGCCTCAGTCTCCAGAGTAGCTGGGATTACAGGCATGAGCCACCACGCTTGGCTAATTTTTGTATTTTTAGTAGAGACCAGGTTTCACCATGTTGACCAGGCTGGATAGTCTTGAACTCCTGATCTTGGGTGACCCACCTGCCCCAGCCTCCCAAAGTGCTGTGATTATAAGTGTGAGCCACCGCACCCAGCCTAGTCAACAAATTTTAAGAAGCAACAATAGCAACTTGCATGTGTGTGTGTGTTTGTGTGTGTGTGTGTGAGAGAGAGAGAGAGAGGGAATGGAATGTGTTAGATTATGGGCTGAGTAGTGTGGGGGAGGATATCAAAGATATGAAAAATTTGTGATTAAACCCATAGATAAAACACAAAAATTATAATGTTTAAAGGCCACAAATAAGTGAGTACAACTAATATAGCCCCAACTTACTAGAGGATTTCTGAGGGACCACAGAACAAAGAAGTGATTATAATTAGACATTTTTGACCAGAAAAGACTTCTTAAAAGAGGTGATTTGGAAATAGACTTTCAGGCAAGGTTATTTATACTATACAAATCAAAAGGAACAGAGGCAGATGGATTAGCTGACAGGAGCTGAGGCTGGCGAGATAGGAGGGGACCTCTGTGAGTAATGGTCATGGGTCTTCAGAGCTGGGAGCAGGCCTGGCCTGGTCCCTGGGCAGTGGTGCAGTACCAGGAACTGGCCAGAGAGGCACCCTAAGGTTTGACAAATGATTGCCGGGAGGCCTTTTAGTTAGCCCTGTTCCTTCCCAGGGGTCTTCCACATGCATTGGTCAGGGCTATGGAGCTCCTTTTGCCATTATGGAAACAACAGAATCTTTTTCATCAGAGCACATTAGTTATTATTAAAAGCTGCAGTCCCATGGCAGGCTAGAAGTGGCGATTCAGATAAACTTTTGTCTTCCCACTTCCCAGAGTGGTGCCAGATGGAGGGGTTTTGCTGGGACTGGAGAGGGAAGAGTGGGGCTAAGATCAAAGCCAGAAAGGGGGATGCTTCCTAAAGAACACCCCATGTGGACCAGTTTAACTCCTCAGTTGCAGAAGGAGCTGTGGTGCTCTCTGTCAGAGTTCAGAGACTACTAAAAGCTCAGCTCTGAGTCTGTAAGGCTTGTATGATCCGGCTCTGAGCTAAATGCCTTCAGAAATCCCAGCTCGATGACTTACTGCCTGTGTAGCTGCAGTCAAGTTATTTTAACCTCTTTAAGTTTCAGACGTCTCACCATAATATAAGGATATGAATAGCACCACTTGGGTTTATTATGTGGACTATATGGGACAATATTTATATAAAGTCTTTAGGACAGTCATTTCAACTTAACTGCACATTGGAATTGCCTAGAAGTCTTTAAGAAACACTGATGACTGGGTTCCATTTTCAGATTCCAGGATCATTACAATTGGCCTGGCGTGTGAGTTCTAAAAACTCCTTAAATGATGTGCTATGTTTAATTGTCCCCCACTGTAATCTCCCCCATAAAATTCGTGTACTTTCTGGGACTTCAGAATGTGGTTTTATTTGAAAATAGATTCATTGTGGGTATAGTTAGTTAAGATGAGGTCATATAGGAATAGGGTGGGCCCTTAATCCAACAGGACTGGTGTCCCTATTAGGAGAGGAGAAGAGACACACAATAGACAGATATAGAGACAAAATGATGTAAGAGACACAGGAGAATGCTGTGCGACAGAGAAGGCAGAGGTTGGAGCGATGCATCTACGAACCAAGGGATGCTGAAGATTACCAACAACTCCCAGGAACTGGGAGAGAGGCATTGAATGAACTTTCCTGCACAGCCTTTCAGAAGGACACCTTGATTTTGGACTTCAGGCCTCCAGAGCTGTGAAAAAATATGTTTTTCTTGTTTTTAGCCACCTAGTTCATGGTGCTTTGTGACAGCAGCCCTAGAAAACTAACGCAAGTTGTTATAATATACAGATGACGTTCCAATCACAGCCATAGATGGTAGAATGTGGCAGACCATGGCTCAGAGACAGCATCAGCTATTTCCATTATCTCAAAGCAGAAAAGCTTAGCCATATTCAAGTGTCTACTTAGCCTCAGAAAAGCATCTTGGATAGTAGTTGGTGCTATTTGAGAGGAAAGAGTCCTGTTCTCTGAGGATGGGCCACCCTAGTCATGGGGAAGCAGTAGGTATGACCACTGTCATGGGAAACTAGCCCATTCATAATAGTCTGAGAAAGCAGGGACTCCATGTCAGTCTGGGTCTCAGAGGTTTGGTAAACACTGCATTCCATATTCCCTCTGTATTAATGCGTTCTCATGTTGCTATGAAAAAATACCCAAGGCTGAGAGGTTTAATTGACTCATGATTCCGCATGGCTGGTGAGGCCTCAGGAAACTTAAAATCATGGCGGAAGGCATCTCTTCACAGGTGGCAGGGAAGACAATGAGTGCTGAGCAAAGGAGGAAGCCACTTATAAAAGCGTCAGATCTCATGAGAACTCACTCACTATCATGAGAACAGCATGGGGAAAACTGCCCCCATGATTCATTTATCTCTACCTGGTTCCACCTTTGACATGTGGGCATTATTACAATTCAAGGTGAGATTTGGGCGGGGACAGAGTCAAACCATATCACCCTCCTTTGAAGAATGACAGCATACATTAGCATGTTCAAAGTTCTTCTGGGACAGAGAAACCTGTTGATTTTACTTATAACAGAATTTCCCAAGCCAGCCTGACCATGTCAAGCTTGACTTTTTTCCATAATATATATTATCGCAGCAGAACCAGTGCTCTGGAACCTGACTTAGGAAATCATGATTGAGATTACACCACCACAGGTGAGTACACACCTGCCCAGAGGGAAAACTTAAAGAAAAAGACTGGGCACAGTGGTTCATTCCTATAATCCTGCATTTTGGGAGGTTGAGGCGGGCGGATCACTTGAGGTCAAAAGTTCAAGACCAGCTTGGGCAACGTGGCAAAACCCCGCCTCTACTAAAAAATACAAAAATTAGCCAGGTATGGTGGCATGCACCTATAATCTCAGCTATGTGGGAGGCTAGGACAGGAGAGTCGCTTGAACTCAGGAGGCAGAGGTTACAGTGAGCCAAGATCATGTCACTGCATTCCAGCCTAGGTGACAGAGCTAGATACCACCTCAAAATAAATAAATAAATCTTAAAAAAAAGTGATTCCCTTGTTTTTTCATCAGGCAGAGCTCAGCATGGGCAGCACTGAGAGAGTTGGAAACTCAAAGATGTTTTCCAGTTCAAAAGCACAGGGGCATGTTGGACATGGAAGTTAGCTATATACACTGCAGCTCTCTCTAGAATAAAAAAAAAAATCTTCCTGGATGTGAAAGTGGCTCTGGGTCAAGTTTTAGAGTGGGGATGCCAGCACCCATTCAGCTTGTCACCCGTGAATGCAGTGGACACATGCAAGCTTGGTGATGAAGGGTGGTTTTTAAACAGCAGTATTGTTTGGTCTTCAGAAGTTTGAGGGAAAATATAACAGCTGTTGGAGGGTGTAGGGTGTAATAACAGCTGTTCTTCCTCTTCATGGAGAGTGGAATGAGAAAAAATGAAGCAGAGATGTCTTTTGAGCTGTGAGAGAACATTTCCCAATAATTCATAAAACTCTGGAGTCATAGAGTCAGAACTCAAAGCCAGGTCTCAGATTCTGAATCCTGCATCTTTCCATGGGATGTTGTATAGAGAGTGAATCTGAGTTTATAGACTCAGTTATGCAAAGAATGCAACTATCTTTCTCTGTAACTTAACAACTGTTTCAGACCTCCCTTGTGACAGTGGCAGAAACATAATTTTAGTCAATTACTTCTAGGGTTGCAATTACCCTTGGGATGGTACCCAGTTCCAGGGGCTTACATAGAAACCATATGAGAGGAGGGGACAGCACCCTTATGTCTTGCCTCTGCAGGTGTCCTCCAGAGTATCCATCTTCTTGTCTGGTTCTTGGACATCTGTTCATGAAGATTGTCTCTGTCTCTGTCACCATGACTACTTTAGTTCTGGTGGCTCTACTTGTCAGCCAGGCTAAGGCATGGAGGTCTCCGACAGGCTGTCTGTGCTCTTGCTGGTCTAGGTAACCTACATAGTCATTTTCTCTCTGGCGTCTGGCTGCCTCCACAAGACTCAGCACAAGTCAGGGTACAGGGCTTTGCTTTCTTTTCCCTCTGAGGCATCAGCTTTTGGAAACACAAACCAAGAAGATCACTTTACCTACTTGTGTTCCATTCAGTCATATCCTCCCCTCTTCAAATGAAACAGAAGAGCCAGGGAGGAGGATGAGGAGAGAAAAACCACAAGACCCACAGAACTTCTGAACGATCGAAACGAAAAAAACCTTGTCACCTAATGTAGTACTTCAGTACTAGTATTATTCCAGAACCCTCTCCCATTTCCAGAGGAAGGGTGTAGTCTTCTCTTTCCCTGACTCATGTAGATGGTTAAGTTCTGGGGCTCTGGGGCTCTACAGTATGTATATATTGGGGCTGGCCTGTTGCCTAATATCTTGACCTTCAGGTTTCAGTATGAGAGAACCACCCGAAGCTAGGAAGACCAATGTCCCAGGTTTGCCTGAGACTGAGAGATTTCATGTGTGGCTTTCATTGCTAAAATTGGTACAGTCCAAGGCAAACTAGGTAGATTGGTCACTCTGTGAAGATCCTTTGATTATTTTCCTCTGGGGCTAACATTCTGAGCCTCTGTGTAGACTCACCCCCTAACTTCTGCAGTCCTGCATGTATCTTCTCTTTGCTGGGTTAAAGGAGTAGGAACTCATACATGAATCGAGAGCCTACTAATAGGGATTTTATTTTCCAGTTGGATCTGACCTCACTCTCCTGATCACTGTAGGATTCACCTTGGAGAGTGAGTATCATGGTTCTGGAGCCTGTCTGCTGAAAGCCTTGAAGGTCCCCCCTTTATCATGGCTTGATCTGATCAGCTTGCTATCAGCATCTCATCTGCTTTTTCTCAGATAATTATTAATTTCTGCATCTTGTTATATTCATGCTCGTGGTTGCCTTTTCAGTTAACCACTGACAATGGGAAGGAGACAGATATCTCTGTCAGTGAATTAATTGTCAGTACTGGCAGGTAGCAGGGAACTTGTGAAGAGTACAGTGTGAGTGTTATGTGCACTCACAAGTGCACAATTGGATAGGTGGGCAGTGAGTGTAAGAAAGAGAGAAAGGGAGGTGGGAGTGCAGCAGAGAAGACCATCTGTTCTTTGCAGCCAATGTTAACTCTTTCCCTGCTTCTCCTAGTCTTTCTCTACTTCCCTGGTTACCGTTATCTGAAGATAAACTTTCAGTACTAGATATTTTTGATTTACTGAGCTGTCAGAAATGTGACTTCTGTTCCCAGTCCTTCACTCTTTGAGATACCCAACCAACAACTGGAACAGCAGGAGCCCCACTGTTGAAGGAAACCTGGATTCTGTTACATCTTTATGCTAACTTCCCATGCTCCCTTCCCATCGATTTGCTTTCTAGCTTTGAGAAAATTAGCTAACCTCATCTGGTCATTTCTCGATTTGCAATAAAATGAAAATGAAGGCTCAGAGTCCCAGATATGGTGACATATTTTCAAAATGTGATATTGGTGGTGATGATTGTGGAATCTTTTTATTATACCATTTCTCTGTTCAAAGGCCTAAAATGTGGGCAAAGAAAGCCCCATAGCCTATAGAATAAAATCAAAACTAAATATGCCAGTCCTTGACCTCTACAATCTGGATTCCAAAAGCCTAACCTGTTTATCATCTATTGCTTCATTTGGCCTTCTAGAATATATTAAAGTGTACTTTAGTTATTTTTAATAAGTATCTGTCTTATTTTAAAATTTATTTAAAAGTTCCTTGACAAGCAGACTGCTTCTTACCTTAAAAAAAAAAAAAAAAATCCCCAACACCTCACAGCTGTTTTGCACCTAGTAAGTGCCCAGTAAATGTTATTCAATTCAATAAATAAATTGAATTGAAACTTTTTTGGGCGAGATATACAATCCTTTTTAAAACACAAGCAGCTTACGGATTTTAAAATTTATCCTGCACGTATTCCTAACTGTAAAAGGAACATTCAATATTTAATAAGTAAGTATGATTTTGGCTGTGAGTTTCTCATAGATGCCCTTGGTCAGAATGAGATTTTCCTACTCTCAGTTTACTGACAGTTTTTAATAGGAATGAATATTAGATTTTGTCAAGTGCTTTTTCTGGACTGTTTGAGGTAATCATATAATTTCCTCCTTTATTCAGTTAATGTAGTGAATTAATTGCATTGATTTTCAATTGTTGAACCAGTCTTGCATTTATGGGATAAATTGTATTTTATCATTTTTCTATTATCCTTAAATATATACATATCTATGGATAATAAATGGGATTAGCTTGTAATTTTCTTTTCTTGTAATGTTCTTTTCAGGTTTTGGGATTAGGCTTATCCTAGCTTCATACAATAAACTGGAAATGATAGCTTTAGATTTACATGACAGTTGCAAAGAATACCCATATACTCCTGTACCCCATTTCCTCTATTGTGAAGACCTTACTTTCCTATGGTAACTTTGTCACAACTAATGAACCAATACATGTACATTATTATTTTTAACTAATGTCCATATTTTATTCATGTTTGCTAGTATATAGGAAAGCACTAGACTTTCGCATATTAACCTTGTATCTTGCAACTTTAAAACCTTATTAGTTCCATGAGTCCTTTGGTTTTGAGATTTTCTACATGGATGATCATGTCATCGGTGAACAAAGATGGTTTTATTTCTTCCCAATTTACCTCTTATCTATTTTCCTAGTCTTGAAGTAGCTAAGAGTTTCTTCTTTCTCTCTTTCTTTCTTTTTTTTTTGAGATGGAGTCTTGCTCTGTCGCCAGGCTGGAGTGCAGTGGTGCAATCTCGGCTCACTGCAACCTCCACCTCCTGGGTTCAAGTGATTCTTCCGCCTCAGCCTCCCGAGTAGCTGGGACTACAGGCGTGTGCCACCACACCCGGCTAATTTTTGTATTTTTAGTAGAGACGGGGTTTCATCATGGCAAAGTTGGTCTCGATCTCTTGACCTTGTGATCCGCCTGCCTCCGCCTCCCAAAGTGCTGGGATTACAGGCGTGAGTCACTGTGCCCAGCCCTTTCTTTCTTTCTTTCTTTTTTTTTTTTTAGGGATAGGCTGTTGATCTGTCACCCAGCCTGGAGTGCAGTGGCATGATCATAGCTCACTGTAACCTTAGTATCCTGGGTTCAAGCAATCCTCTTGCCTCAGCCTCCCACGTACTAAGACTGCAGGCATGCACCACCATGCCTGGCTAATTTTTAAAACTTTTTGTGGAGATGGATCTTGCTATGTTGCCCAGACTGGTCTTGAAGTCCTGGCCTCAAGCGTCCTCCTGCTTCAGTCTTCCAAAGTGCTGGATTACAAGTGTGAGCCAGCACACCCAGTCTCTATTTTGATATTGACTAGGTAAAAGTGGATATTCTTGCATTGTTCTTGATCTTAGTAAAGCATCTATTTCTCACCATTAAGTATGATGTTATTTGTAGGTTTCTTATACATGTTCTTTATTAAGATGAGGAAGTTTTTATCTATTTCTAGTTTGTCGAGACTTTTTATGATGAATAGGAATTGGATATTGTCAAATGCTTTTTCTGCATCTGTTAATATAATTATGTGATTATTGTTATTTAGACTAATAATGTGATAGATCACATCAATTGACTTTTGAATGAGGAGCCAGCCTTGCATACCTGAAATAAATCCCACTTGGTCATTGTATATAATTATTTTTATACATTGTTGGATTCAATATGCTAAAATTTTGTTGTGGATTTTTGCATTTATACTTATAAGATATATTGGTTTATAGTTTTTCTTTCTTGTAATGTCTTCAGTTTTGGTATTAGGATAATATTAACCTCATAGAATGAGTTAGGAAATATTTCCTCTACTTCTATGTTTTGGAAGTGATTGTAGAGAATTGGTATAACTTCTTCCTTAAATATTTGATAAAATTCACCAGGGAACTCATCTGGGTGTGGTAATTCCTATTTTGAAAGATTGTTAGTTATTAATTATACTTTTTAATAGATATGTATCTATTCAATTATCTACTTATCATTGTGTGAGTTTTGGTAGATTTGGCTTTCAAGGTTCATCTCACTTAGGTTACTAAATATGTCAGCACAGAGTTGTCATAATTATTTATTATCTTTTTTAATGTCCAGGAGATCTGTAGTGATGGCTCCTCTTTCAACTTTGAAATTAGTTATTCGAGGCTGTTCTCTTTTTTTATGGTCAACCTGGCTAGAAGTTTATCAGTATAATTAATATTTTCAAAGAAATTCCTTTGATTTTGTTGATTTTCTCTGATGACTTCTTGTTTTCAATTTCATTGATTTCTGCTCTAATTTTTATTTTCTTCTTGCTTACTTTGAATTTAATATGCTCTTCTTCTGTCTTCTTTTTTGCATTTATATTCTTTATTATTTTATAAGGTACATTTACTTGCTTTTCCAGTTTCTTAAGGTAGAAGCTTAGATGATTGATTTTAGATATTTTAAATATTTCTTTATAATATGTGCATTTGATGCTACAAATTTCTCTAAGCCATGCTTTCACTGCATTTGCCCTAATTGTAATAAGTTATCTTTTCATTTTTATTTACTTCAAACTATTTTTAAATTTATTTTGAGACTCTCCTTTGTTCCCTGTGTTATTTGGAAGTATATTGTTCCATTACCAAGTGGAATTTTCCAAAGTTTGTCAAAGTTTCACATAATTTTTATTTCTTTAAATTTGTTAGGGTGTGTTTTATGGCTCAGAAGGTGGCTTTCCTTGACGAATGTTGTGTATGAGCTTGGGAAGAACGTGTATTCTGTGGTTAAGTGAAGTTTTCTGTAGGTGTTAATTATATTTACTTGATTGATGATGCTACTGAGTTCAGTTATGTCCTTACTGATTTTCTGCCTGCAGAATCTGTCAATTTCCAATAATGGGGTGTTGAAGTCCAACTAGAATAAGGCTTCATCTATTTATCCTTGCAGTTCTATTGGTTTTTGCCTTATACATTTTAATTCTCTGTTTTTAGGTGAATGCATCGAAGATTATTATGTTTTCTTGGATAATTCACCCCTTTATCATTAATGTCTCTCTTTACCTCTGATAATTTCCCCTGCTCTGTAATCTTCTTTATCTGAAATTAATATAGTACTCAATCTTTCTTTTGATTAGTATTAGCATGCTATACCTTACTCCATTTCTTTACCTTGAATCTCTTGGTGTCTTTACATTTAAAGTGGGTTTCTCATAGACCACATAGATATTTGGGTCTTGTTTTGTGTTTCACTCTGGCAACTTCTGTCTTAATTTGCATATCCAGACCATTGACATTTATAGTGATTATTGATATAGTTTGGCTAATATGTATCATATTTGTTGTTGTTTCCTAGTTATTTTCCTTGTTCATTGTTTTTTGTTTAATCTTCTCCTTTTCTGTCTTTCCTCATTTTTTCTTAAACATTTCATATGATTCTATTTCTTCTCTTCTCTTACAATTATACTTAAATTTTTTAAGTGAATAATCTTAAGTTTGCAGTATGCATTTACAATTAATCAAAGTCCTCTTTCAAATAACAATGCCCTGTCAAGGGGAGTGCAAATATCTCATAACAGAGTGTTCTCAAGTCCTCCTTTTCATTTCTTACAACATTGCTGTAATTTATATTTCACTTATCCATAAACTGTCATCACTGAATATATTTGTTGCTATTATTATTTTCAATGAATTTTATGTTAGATCAACTAAGAATTACAAAGAAAGATTTTATCTTACCTTTATTTGTTTATTCTCTATTACTTTTTCTTTATGTAGATTTCAGTTTATGACCTATATTAATTTTCTTCTCTCTGAAAAATTTTTTGAACGTTTCATGCAAAGCTGTTTTACTTGTGACTAATTTTCTGATTTTTGTTGTTGTTGTTGTCTGGGAAAGCCTTTCTCTTTCACTTTTGAAGGATAATTTTGCTGGACATAGAATTTTAGGTTGGTAGGGTTTTTTTTTTTTTCCCCTTACTACTTGAAATATTTCACCCCACTGTCTTCCTGCTTGCAAGGTTTCTGAAGAGGAGTCTGGCTTTCTCCTTGCTCCTCTATAGGCAAGGTGTCCCTCTCCTCCTCCTCCTCAGCTTCTTTCAAGATTTTCTCTTTGCCTTTATTTTGAATATGAAAAAAACCAGGTGTTGATTTTTTTTTTTTTTGGTACTTATACTACTTGTTCTCTGAGCTTGTGGATCTGTGGTCTGGTATCTATCATTAATTTTAAGAAATTTTAGTCATTATTGCTTCAAATATTTCTTCTATTTCTTTCTCTTTTCCCCCATCATTACATTGTACATATATTACATCTCTTGTAATTGCCCCACAATTCTTGGATATTTTGTATTTTGTCCTGTTCTTTCCATTTAAAAAAAAATTTTTTGCATTTCAGTTTTGGAAGTTTCTATTGACATTTCTTCAGGCTCACTGTTTCTTTCCTCAGTTGTGTTGTCCAGTCTATTCATGAGCCTAACAAAGGCCTTCTTCATTTTTTTTAAATTATCTTTGATTGCTAGCATTTTCTTTGATTCTTTCTTAGATTTTCAATTTCTGTGCTTGTATTATTCACTCATTCTTGCCTGTTGTCCACTTTTTCCATTAGAACCACTAGCATATTAATCATAGTAGTTTAAAATTCACAATCATAATTCTAATATCCCCTGTTGTATCTCAGTCTGGATCCTGATGCTTGTATTTTCTCTTCATTTTATGTTTTTTGCTTTTAGTATGACCTGTAATTTTTTCTTGATAGCCAGACCTGATATACTGGGTAAAGTGAACTGAGGTAAATAGGCTTTTACAGTGAGCTATTATGTTTTTCTGGCTAGAAGTTAGGCTGTATTTACTGTCTGTCACAGGTATAAGTGTCAGAGGTTCAAGTTTCCTTTGATGTCCTTATTTTTGCTTTCCCTTGGTCCTTGTTTGCCCTGGAGACTTCTGAAATAAGGTCTGAGTTGTGCAGTTATTTCAGTTATAGTCTCCTGTTATTATACAGGAACTCTACTGATGTCATACTAAGGAGTCAGGAGGGAGGGGAAGCATTCTATATTCCTATGATTAGGTTTTAATTTTTTAGTGAGCATGTGCCCCTGAGCTGTGACCTTCACAAGTGCTTCTCAGTTTTATGGCCCCCCCTCTTTTGGTGAGGCAGGAAGGCTAAAGTGGGCTAGAGTTGGGTATTTCTCTTCTACCTCATGGAAGGCTAGAGCTGACTGAAATTGGGTATTTATTTTTTCCCCCATTGGTTGGTTAGGTTCCAGGAGAACTTCTGTTAGCTAGGCTCTGGTAAAATAATTTTTGTCGAGGGCAGGCCTTATTAAGAGTGAATAACAGAGTGCTCTGAGCATATTTCAAAAAAAAAAAAAAAGGGGGCTACTTTCCCCCTGACCCTCTGCCAAAAGCATGAGGGGAATGGATTTTTTTTGTTTGTTTTGTTTTTATTGCATTTTAGGTTTTGGGGTACATGTGCAGAACATGCAAGATAGTTGCATAGGTACACACATGGCAGTGTGTTTTGCTGCCTTCCTCCCCTTCACCCACATTTGGCATTTCTCCCCAGGCTATCCCTCCCTAGCTCCCCGCCTGCTATCCCTCCCCTATTCCCCCCAATAGACCCCACCCAGTGTGTAGTACTCCCTTCCCTGTGTCCATGTGTTCTCATTTTTCCCCACCCAATATGAGTGAGAATATGTGGTATTTCATTTTCTGTTCTTGTGTCAGTTTGCTGAGAATGATGTTCTCCAGATTCATCCATGTCCCTACAAAGGACACAAACTCATCATTTTTTATTGCTGCATAATATTCCATGGTGTATATGTGCCACATTTTCCCAGTCCAGTCTATCATCGATGGGCATTTGGGTTGGTTCTAGGTCTTTTCTATTGTAAACAGTGCTGCAATGAACATTCGTGTGCATGTGTCCTTATAGTAGAACGATTTTTTTTTTTTTTGAGGAGTTTCACTCTTGTTACCCAGGCTGGAGTGCAATGGCGCGATCTCGGCTCACCGCAACCTCCGCCTCCTGGGCTCAGGCAATTCTCCTGCCTCAGCCTCCTGAGTAGCTGGGATTACAGGCACGCATCACCATGCCCAGCTAATTTTTTGTATTTTTAGTAGAGACGGGGTTTCGCCATGTTGACCTGGATGGTCTCAATCTCTTGACCTTGTGATCCACCCACCTCGGCCTCCCAAAGTGCTGGGATTACAGGTGTGAGCCACCGCGCCTGGCCCAGTAGAACGATTTATAGTCCTTTGGATATATACCCAGTAATGGGATTGCTGGGTCAAATGGAATTTCTATTTCTAAGGCCTTGAGGAATCCCCACACTGTCTTCCACGATGGTTGAACTAATTTACACTCCCACCAACAGTGTAAAAGTGTTCCTATTTCTCCACATCCTCTCCAGCATCTGTTGTCTCCAGATTTTTTAATGATCGCCATTCTAACTGGTGTGAGAATATTCATTAGATCCTAGAATGGTTCCAGGAGCTAAAAACCCACAAAAGTGCAGTGACCCCTCTAAGACTGTCCCCACCTACCTCCCAGAATTTTTAACTCTCAGATTTGTTCACACTGAGCCTCTAGCAATTTTTCAATTACATTTTAGAATTTATTTCTTCAGTGCTGATTCCTATGGAGACTTCTGTTTCTTGGCTTCTGCTTCATTGAGTTCTGATTCTATGTATCTACCTGTCTGCCTTTTCAATTTTGCGAAGACTCAATGACTTCAGTTTCCTGGTGGATATGTAAAGAGTTGCTGATTTACAGTTTGGTCAGACTTTTTCTTGTGAGAATGGGCGTGATAACTACTGAGCTCCTTACATGCTGGATAAGACTTCAAACAGCAGTCTTTTAAAATAAAATTTTGTGCAGAATTTCTAATTGTTTTTGATATAGCGATTAGTCGATTCAAGCAAGATACTACATCATTACTAGAAACAAATTGCTTTCATATTATTTTTAATGATAGAATTTCATCATAATAATTTTCCATTAGTTATTTTAATCAGTGTCTTGTTATTGAACATTCTGGTTGGCTTCATTCTTACTGCTATAAATACTGCTTAATATCTTTATATATAACGTTTAATTAAAAATCATTTCTTAAGATAAATTCTTCAAAGAGGAATTGCTAGGCCAAATAATATACATATTTTAAGGTTTTCGTAATGTTGCAAATGAGACAGAGCAGGGACCCCTCTTATGGATCTGTTGGACAACCCCCACAAGCATGGAAATAAAGGAAAATCTTGAGTTCATTAAAGGGAAATTACAGCTATCCCTGAGAAGTAAATGAACAACTTGATAAGCAAGAAGGTAATAGTAGCGTAAAGCAGTAGCCAAGGAGTCATAAGATGTTTGGTTTTCTGTGGAAACTAAAGATAGCATCTTAACATATATCCCTGAATTGTTTTTAAAAAACACCCAGATCCCTATCGAATGGACTTGCTGGCACATAGACCATAGACAAGGGGGAACTGAAGAGTGAAACCTGACCCACTATTTTTTGTTCTAAATTTGTTCCTAAGGGGTCTGGAGGAGGTCACACCCATGAGCCAGAGCTAACATTTTTTTTTTTTTTTTTTTTGAGACAGAGTCTCACTCTGTTGCCTAGGTTGGAGTGCAGTGGTGTAATCTTGGCTCATTGCAACCTCCACCTCACAGAAATCAAGTGACTCTTGTGCCTCAGCCACTGGAGTAGCAAGGATTATAGGCACACACCACCACACCTGGCTAATTTTTTTATATTAATATTTTATAGTGGAGATGGGATTTTAGCATGTTAGTCAGGCTGGTCTCAAACTCCTGGCCTCAAATGATCTGTCTGCCTCAGCCTCCCAAAGTGCTGGGATTACATGTGTGAGCTGCTGCACTTGGCTGAGCTAACATTCTTTTCTGCTGATCTCAAATTTTTAGACAAAGCTTTGCTTCCTTAACAAGCTGCAAATCAGAAAAATCTTTAAATTAACCTATGACCTGTAAGCCCCCACTTCAAAATGTCCCAACTTTTTAGATCAAACCAATGTATAGCCTCCATGAATTGATTTATGATTTATAACTTCTGCCTTCCTACCTTTAAAAACTCATACCTATAAGCCATGGGGAGTTCAGGTGTTGAGCATGAGCTGCCTGAATCTCCTTGCTGGTGCCCTGCAATAAGTGCCTCACTTTCTCTCACTGCAATCACAATGTCAGTGCTTGCTTTGCTGCACTGGGTGGGTGGACCCATGTTCAGTGGGTAACACAAATTCCCTTCCCAAAGCTTATTCAAACTTACATTCCCAAAAGCAGTATATGAAAATGCCTGTGTTCCCATACTTTGGGCCATAATAGATATTATTATTTTTATATTTGATAATTAAGAAAATATGATATCATATGTGCATTATTTGATTACTATTGATGGCAAATATAGATACATATCTATATTTGGGGGTGTGTGTGTGTGTCTTTTCCTTTTTTTAAATTTAAGATCATTTGTTGAAATTTACACTTTGCTTGTTTCTTCACTAAGTTGTTCAACTGAAATTATTTTAGCCAAAAATTCAAATCAAATTAATTGGGTTTTATCCTAAGACTTCTTACTTAGGCTAGGGAAAAAAAATATGCACCAATGCAGTTTTGATGCAGACCTGTAGACCGCTTCGCCTGGTTAGTAGTTAATTAATCTCTATTGGATCTCACGCAGTTTGACTTTGGAAACTCATGCTCCATGAAGAGTAGAGAGGGGATATAAAATTTTGGCTGAAGTGATGCTTCTCCTGTGCCAAATAATCAGGCTATGAAGTTCGTTTAAGTTCTCTGCCTCCTGCCTCCTTCGGGTGAGAAGATTAATACCTCAGATCTGCTGCTAAGGAAGAATCTGGAATATTCACTTCCAAACAACCAGGTTTTGTCGTGTCAGCCTGAGGCCCATCGCTTGCCCTTTTCAACAAAGCATTTAAATATTTTAATGAATTCCAGGGCAATTAACTTTCTAAGACTGTGGCAAGAAACCTACCTGTGGGTTGAGCATACTTTTGGGGGTAGTCCTGGCAACTTAAGGATTGTTGCCCCTCAGATTTATTTTCTGCGCACTACAAGGAACCAGTTCATCTGGCTCAGTCAGTCTTAAATGTCGACACTGATAAATGACAGAGAGAAATGTCTCATCCTCAAAGATGAATTTAAAAGATGCTTCTGCCAGAAAATGCACTGAAGCTTGCCACCTTGTTTGAATGACTGTAAACGAGGAAGGACTCATCACTCCCTCTAGGGTAGAAGGAGGTATAATCCCGAGAAACAAGTAAACAGGAAGAAGTTAGGGATTCAAAGTTCTACAGGGAGGGAAAGCTTAAGAACAGAAAATATGAATGACACTGGCATATGCATGTGGGTCTCCAGAGAAATCTTTTTGGTTGAACTCTCCACATTGGTACAAATATGTAACTCAAGAGTTGTGATCAATATAGGGAGACTTTGTATGCCTACCTGTTCTTCAGTCAGTCCTCCCTCTCAACTTCCCCTTCTGCATCCTGGGCCCCATGCCCAAATGATGTGGAGTTTCTTGGCCAGGCCTCATTGTCAGGGAGAAGCCTGTGACTCACGCTAGGTTTCAAAGTTCTTCTTACCCCAAGAGGTTACTGAGAACTCTTAAGACCAGTTCCCATCTCAGGTTAATAAATGTAATCTCAGCCTCTCAGGAGGTCAAAGGCAAGCCAGTCCGGGTGGCCTGAATTAACAGTATTTTAAGGTGGATATAAATCATTTTGGCATCATGATTCATTTGACATTTTAAGGGTGAGTCAGTTCTCTTTGGCTTTGCCCTGCAGCTACTATAATGGAGAGGGAGGCTGCTGGTTGATCAGTCATTTACCTTCAAAGATGGTATAGGATGTGCAGGGAACTCTAGACTTGATGAGTTATAAATGAAGGGTGAAGACATGATACCTTCCCCTGTGTAGTGTGTAATCCACTGGATGAGTAGGACAAAGATAAATAATAGCAGCAAAAATAAAACCAACAACATTATTAGCTAACCTTTACTATATACTTGCTATGAAGCAGTCATTCTATTTAGGTGTCTTTTCTTTCTTATGGTGGATGCCTTCCCATTGATTAAACTGTGGATCCTATTTACTTAGTGAAAGAGATGCCAAGGAGTCACCTTTGTCACCCAAAGTTCTGGGCCTGAGGCAGAAGGCAGAGAAAGAACACACACAGGGTCTGGCCTATAGGTTCCCAGTGTTCAAAGCAACCTCACCCTGTGGGTCCAGCAGTCTGTGGTCTGAAGCAGCACTGCCCAGTAGAAACAGAATGCACAGAACTAGAACACGAGCTGCATATATAAGCCAAGGATATATTTTAAAACATTCTGGTAGCCACATCAAGTAAAGGAAAAAGCAGCAGGTACAATTAATTTTAATAATATATTTTATTGGGCTGGGCATGGTGGCTCAAGCCTGTAATCCCAGCACTTTGGGAGGGCGAGGCGGGTGGATCACGAGGTCAAGAGATCGAGACCATCCTGGTCAACATGGTGAAACCCCGTCTCTACTAAAGATACAAAAAATTAGCTGGGCATGGTGACGCGTGCCTGTAATCCCAGCTACTCAGGAGGCTGAGGCAGGAGAATTGCCTGAGCCCAGGAGGCGGAGGTTGCGGTGAGCCGAGATCGTGCCATTGCACTCCAGCCTGGGTAACAAGAGCGAAACTCCGTCTCAAAAATAATAATAATAATAATAATAAATAGGCCGGGCGCGGTGGCTCAAGCCTGTAATCCCAGCACTTTGGGAGGGCGAGGCGGGTGGATCACGAGGTCAAGAGATCGAGACCATCCTGGTCAACATGGTGAAACCCCGTCTCTACTAAAAATATAAAAAAAATTAGCTGGGCATGCTGGCATGTGCCTGTAATCCCAGGTACTCGGGAGGCTGAGGCAGGAGAATTGCCTGAACCCAGGAGGTGGAGGTTGCAGTGAGCCGAGATCGCGCCATTGCACTCCAGCCTGGGTAACAAGAGTGAAACTCTGTCTCAAAAAAAAAAAAAATATATATATATATACATATACATATATATATACATGTATATATATATCTTTTTTTAAATATCTTTTTTATTTAAGCCATGTATCTAAAATATTTCAACATGTAATCAATATAAAAATTATTTATGAGATATTTTACATTCCTTTCTTTCAGCTAAGACTAAATCTGGTGTATATTTTACGCTTATAGCATAATCCAGTTTGGACTGGCACCATTTTATTTTTATTTTTATTTTTTTCTTTCCTAAGTTCTGCCTCAGGATCTGAAGGACTGGCACCATTTGAAGTGCTCGAGAGCCATACGTGACTACTGGCTACCAAATTGGACAGCAGACCTAGAAAGTGTTTTGCCTATTCATTTGCATATCTATGCATATTCATTTGACACTCATTCGACAAATGTTTATTGGGCAACTACTCTGCCAACTACTATTCTAGGTATTTGGATACACTGGCTAAATCCCAGAATTTATATTTTATTGGGAGAGAGAGAAATAAAAATCATAAATAAGATATCTAAGAGTGATAATGATACAAAGACAATAAAGCAGGGTAAGGAGAGGTCAGTGATGGGAATAGGAGGGTTGGTATTCCAGATAGAGTGGTCATAGCGGGCTTCTCGGAAGAGGTGACATTTAGGGTGAGATCTGAATATCGTGAAGAAGCAGCAATGGAGGGAAACACACTCTGAGCTGATGGGAGAGTACATGTATATATACTATAGTGTATATATGTACATTTATATACATGCATACATCCAGGGGATGGAGATGAGCTCAGCATTATGAGGATAAGAACAAAGACTGGTGAGATGGGAGAGGAGAAAAGGACAGGGCCTGACTTGGGTCAGGTCTTCTAGGCTGCAATATGGAGCTTGGATTTTATTCTAAGAGCCTCCGGTGGCCAGGCAGAGATTTTAAGTAGACAAAGACATGACTTGATGAGTCAGTTCTCCCAAAACTGGGAGAATGGTCAGGGGGTGACTGGTGCAGTGCAAAGAGTTTCCTTGCAGGTACAGGAAGGTAGAGGTGGAGGTGGTAAGAATCTGCTAGTTCTGCTGGGACAACAGAGCCAGGGCTGTAAATGGGCTGTGGGGGAAAGGGAAGAGTCAGGGACAGCTCCAGTGCTGAGAGTTGAGCACCTGGATGAATGAGGCCATCACCTGAGATGAGGAAGAAAGTGTATCCTGGGTTTAG
This sequence comes from Callithrix jacchus, assembly GCF_049354715.1. NCBI lineage: Eukaryota > Metazoa > Chordata > Mammalia > Primates > Cebidae > Callithrix > Callithrix jacchus. The sequence goes on along the minus strand of NC_133514.1, from coordinate 30,973,731 downwards.
GAGGAACATCAGAAGTGGGAGTGATCAGGGTGAGAATTGCTGAGAAAGACACCAACCAGGGCTTAAATGAAAAAGAGAATAGAAAACAGCACAGAAGTTCAGGCCAGGACTTGTTTCTGGTCAGGCCTCTCCCAGGTAGAGTTGCCACATGAAATACAGGATGCTCAGTTACATTTGAATGTCAGATAAACAATGAATCATTTTTCAGTATATATCCCTTGCAATATTTGGGGCATACTTCACACTAAAAATTACTTATCTGAAATTTAGATGTAACTAGGCGTCCTGTGTTTCTACTTGCTAAATCTGGCAACTCTGCTCCCAGGCCTGTTTTGTTAAGTGCTTTGGAGTCCGGGGTGTGGTGAGAGCAGGCACCCTTTGTACTGGGCATATCTGTGCACCATGAACTGAGGACAGTGAGAGAGACCAATGCTGTGTGTCTCTTTTGTATAGAACTTACAGTTTAAAAAGTGCTTTTATTTTCACGATCTCTTTTGATCCTTCTGTGGGCAGACATCACTCTACTTTTTAAATTTCAATGCAAAAGTCAAAGGAGTCAAATGACTTCCTCAAGGTCATGTAACTAGCAAGGAACAGAGCCGGGACTAGCACACTGGAAATTGTATGCACCCAATGTTCATGATACGATTTCTCTTTCCTATCAGAACCTTAGCTTATTAAACTCTACTCATGAACTACTCACAGCTCAAAAGGAGAAAAGTGGGACATCTAAACCAGTCTCATAGGGTATTGCCCTGGTGACTGTTACTGGTCAAGGTAGACTCGTGACCTAAATTGGCTGAGTCAGACTGAAAGGAAGGACATGGCCCATCGTCAGTGGAGACATTTCCCTATTGTACTCTCCATCCAGACCTAAGTGAGGACATATGTACAATTCATTTGCACTGGTAACTATCTTGCAGTCAATCAAGAAACCAGCCTGGGGAGAAGTTGACTTTGAGGAAAGCTCAGCAGAGAAATAAAAATAATTTGGGTCCATGATAATATCTTTTTTTTTGGTGTGATCATGGCTCACTGCAACCTCCCCTTCCCCGGTTAAAGTGATTCTCCTGCCTCAGCCTCCTGAGTAGCTTGGATTATAGGTGCATGTGGGACCGTCACTCATGGCTAAATTTTTGCATTTTTAGTGAAGATGGGGTTTCACCATGTTGGCCAGGCTGGTCTTGAATGCCTGACCTTAGGTGACCCACCTACCACCTCAGCCTCCCAAAGTGCTGATATTACAGGCATGAGCCACTGTGCCTAGCCCATGATAATATCTTAAAATTTCTATTTTATTTTTTAGAGACACAGTCTCACTCTGTTACCCAGACTGGAATATAGTGGTGTGGTCATAGCTCACTGTAGCCTTTAACTCCTGAACTTAAATGATTCTCTTTCCTCAGTCTCCCAAGTAGCTAGGACTACAGACACATACCACCATGCCCAGCTAATTATTAGTTTTCATTTTTTGTAGAGACAGAGTCTTGCCATATTGCCCAAGCTGGTCTTGAACCCCTGGCCTCAAGTGAGGCTCCTGCCTTGGCCTCCCAAGGCACTGGGATCACAGTCATGGGTCACTGTGCCAGCTTCCGTGATGACATCTTGAGCAGCTGATTTTTGTTTGGCTTGCTGCCACTCATTTCTGGGTTCCTGATTGTGTGAAATAATACATTGCTTAGTGGTTAAACCATTTTGATCCAGAATTTTCTGTTCTTTGACACCCAAATCATCTTGACTACTGCAGTGAACACCTAGCTCTCCTGCCTCCAGGGTTTCCCCCATTATAGTCCATGGCCACTATTCCCAGAGCCAAAGGCTGAGGTTTTGCCACAGAATTATTCAGAACAGGTTTCAAATACCAGCACCATTTAAAGAAGAGTTTTTGAAGTAGGAGGAGACAGTGGCAATATGGGGACTGATGGGCCTTTGTAGCTGCTCATAGGCAAGAGCCAGGAGGCTGATATTCATGTGATTGCAGAGCCTGCTGCTTAGGCGTTAAAATTGACTTGAGGCCACCAGGGAACCAGGAGAAAAGAAGCAAAGAAGGGATAGGATAGTAAAAAAGGTGCAGGAAATGATCCTGGCTCATATGTTTCAGGAAGAGCAAACATGCTTTATCCTTTCAGATGCGTATGGAGCTTTTGAAGAGCAAATAGAGAGTGGGTGTTCTTGAGATCATTCCTTTTTTTTTTTTTTTCTGAGACAGAGTCTCACTCTCACCAGGCTGGAGAGCAGTGGTGTGATCATAGCTCATCGTGACCTCAACCTCCTCGTCTCAAGCCTTCCTCCTGCTTCAGCCTCCCAAGTATCTAGGACTATAAGCACATGCCATCATGCCCAGCTAATTACTGTTTTTGTAGAAATGGAGTCCTGCTGTGTTGCTCAGGCTGGTTTCAAACTCCTGGCCTCAAGTGACCCTCCCACCTCAGCCTCACAAAGTGTTGGGATTACAGGTGTGAGCCACAGCACCCAGCCTTGAGATAATGACTTAATAGTTGCCCAAGTGATTACCTGGAAGGAATCAATCCTCTTTCTATTTGTGGTGAGCTATGCTCTGCGGTTCTCCCCTTTTGTGCAGAGGAATGCTTTGATTACGTCAGACATCCACGTGGATCCTTCATCCTCTTCAGGGGCCCTTGAACTTTTGCTCAGCCTGCAGTTTCAGAAGATCCTCTCAGAAAGGCCAGTGGTTTTCGTTTGTTTGCTGGGTTTCATTTGGTCACAGGGAAGGCAAAGCAGATGAAGCTGAGGCCTTGATTCTATTATTTTCTAAGGCTTCTGTGGTCCTGATGTCACGGTGTGGGATGGTACAGTTTATCATTACAAGAAACAGAGCTGGATTTCAAGGCTCTCATATTGGTTTCCTAGGGCTGCTGTGACAAATTACCATAAACTTGGTGGCTTAAAATGACAGAAAAGCATTCTTTTGCAGTTCTGGAGGCCAGAAGTGTGAAATCAAGGTGTCGGCAGGGCCATGCTCCTTCTGGAGGCTCTGGGAGATTGTGTCTTGCCTCTTCTGGTGGCTCCAGGTGTCTCTTGATTTATGACCACATCACTCTAGTCCCTGCCTCCTCTTTCACACAGCCTTTTCTTTTGTCTGCATAAACTCCCTCTGCCTCACTCTTATAAGGACCTCATCACTGGATTTAGGGTCCACCTGCATAACCCAGGATATTCTCACCACGAGATCCTTAACTACATCTGCAAAGAGTCTTCTTCCAAAAAAGCCACATTCACAGGTTCTGAGATAGGGACATATATTTTGGGAGACCACTGTTTACTCACTACACAGCTCTCTTTTGGAACTATCAAGTTATACCATTGAAATTCTTTGAGTCTCAGTGCTGTCACCTATGTTTTTCATGGGTGTGTATCAACTGACTTTCTTATTTCACAGCTTGTGGAGATCCACACCTTCCCCTAAGTGGCCGACAAGGCGTGGGAGGGTGGGGCGGACTGGAGCTGAGGAGTGGTCACTGTTATTTGGGTAGGCATGGGGAGCAAGAGGCATGGGGGAGGGGAGAATGTGCTATTCACTCTGCCCCACTGAGGGAAGGGAAATCTAGGAAGAAGTAGCTGAAGCAGGAACTGTGGGTGGGTATGAACAGCCGCCACAGAGACACAGACACACTACACGTGCTTGCCTGGATTCTCTGCTGGGAGCATCAGCCCTGTTCATTTCAAAGGAGATGAAAAATCAAGAAAAACTGATGAGTCAGGGAGGAGGGCAAGGGCGAGGATGAGAAAGGGAAAATCCGAAATGAAATACTTAAGTCCTGTCTTTGTCCATTTGTGTTGCTATAAAGAAGTACCTAAGGCTGGGTAATTTATAAAGAAAAGAGGTTTATTTGGTTTACAGTTCTGCAGGCTGTACAGGAAGCATGGCACTGGCATCTATATCTGGTTAAGGCTTCAGGCTGCTTCCGCTCATGGTAGAAGGTGGAGGGAGCTGGCATGTGCAGAGATCACATAGAGAGACAGGAAGCAAGAGAGAGAAGAGAGTGGGGAGGGGCCAGGTTCTTTTTAACCACCAGCTCTCATGGGAACAAACTGAGCGAGAACTCACTTATGAGCAGCACCAAGCTATTCATGAGGAATCTGCCTCCATGACCCAAACACCTTCTCATCAGGCCTTACCTCCAACATTGGGGATCAGATTTCACCATGTGGTTTGGAGGTGTTACTCAAACCATAGCATGTCTTTCTCTAGTTATGTGTGAAGGTAAAACAGAAAACTTCTGTTCTTTTGCTTTTATTTTTTCAAACCACACAAAAAAATAAGGGGAGCCATTACCCTGAGAGCTTCAGTGGTCTGTCTGAGAGGAGTGTCCTGGGACATTCAGATGTCACCTGGGCAGGAGAAGGCTTGGTGAGGAGTCCTTGGATAGGATGCTCTGCAGTTAAAAGTGCTGAGGGAACAAAGTCCAAGGGAGCCCAAATCCTGGGTTCTTCTGAGATTTCCCTTTTTATATGGTTTGGCTGTGTCCCCACCCAAATTTCATCTCAAATTGTACTTCCATTAATCCCCATGTGTCGTGAGAGGGACCCAGTGGGAGGTAATTGAATCATGGGGGTGGTTACCTTCAAGCTGCTCTTGTGAGAGTGAGTGAGTTCTCCCAAGATCTGATGGTTTTATAAGGGGCTTTCCCATCTTTTGCGTGGCACTTTTTCCTGCCATCAAGTGAAGAAGGACGTGTTTTCTTCTTCTTCTGCTATGTTTGTAAGCTTCCTGAGACCTCCCCAGCCATGTGGAACTTTGGTCAATTAAACCTCTTTTCTTTCTTTATAAATTATCCAATCTTGGGCAGTCCTTTATGGCAGCATGAGGACAGAGTAATATACCTTCCCACAGTGGGACAGAGCACACAGCACATTCTCCCTTTCCCCCAAGCTCCCTCCATGCCTATGCAAGTAACAGTGACCACTCCCTCACCCTAGTCCATTTGAATTCCAAGAAAGAAGGGAAAGCAATGTTGACCAATTGTTCACCCTGCTTGAGGACATGTAATCTTGCTTTGTGATGACCCCAGAAAATGATTATTTAAATAGATGAGGAAAATTGGGCTCAGAGAAATTCAGTGACTTGCCTGAGGTCACACAGAGAAATTGATCTGCTCCCGGATTGAAACTAGTCTGTCTGGCTTCAAAGTTTCTGTTCCGTCTACTCTCACTGGCTACCCGTGAGGCTTCAAAGGAAGTAGCTCCCAACTGGTGCTTACATATAGCACTTCTTTACCTCTAGTCTTAACTTCTGTTTTTTTTTCTCATATTTAAAATGCAAGTGGTGATCATTTGTGTCTCTGAAAAGTATGTTGTTAATTGCAATCCTGTATTTCATGGCAAAAGGGTGACTGGTGGGCCATATGTGCTCACATTTGTATTACAACAAGGATATAAAATCACCATGGGTGGCTCCCCAGACATGGTGCCTTTGGGTTTATGCAGCTTGATGGAAGAACACGCCTTAAGATTCAACTCCATTCACATTTGCAAACCTCATAACTAGGGAAACTCTAGCCCAGTCTTCTGTGTCTTTGACATTTTGTCATTGAGGGTAGGGCCAAGATCATAACTCACAATTTTGCATCAAGGATGAATAGTAGCACTGTAGAAAAACTGCTGCCAAATAGAGATGTCAGGAATGATTTTCTTCAAACCAACTTTTCCACACCAGTGACGTGTTTCAAGGAAGTGAATTATCTACCTGAGGGAAGGACAAAAATGTCTTTTCCTTCAGGCCCAGGAAGATCAGATGGCTGAGTCACACAGACAGACAGTCTGTCAAAGTGCAGGCCCTTAAGTGATTTCATATTTTAATCTTCTCGTTGGAATTTCAAAGGTTTAGTTCTTTCAGAACAGCCTCCCTCTTCTTTGAGGTTGTATCAGAGCAAAGGGAGGAGTTCTGTAATTAGGGGCAAATCACACATCTGCAATTGGAATAGATAGTCCTGGCTATGTAGATGTGGTCCTGATTCCAGCATCGGAAAGCTTTGAGATAAGAACGAAGTAAGCCAATGAGGAGAGCTCCCCCGGGGATGAGGTTATGCCCCTGCCATTAACCTTTACTGGAGTGGAGAAGATAAATAGCATTAGCAGCAGTAATAGTGACAGATTCTATGTTTGTTTAGGTGCCAGGCTTTGGCATATCCTGTATCTGAGTCACCTCAGTCCTTTCCTAAAACTCAACCAACATTCAGGTGATATGGGACATGAAGGGGTTAGGAGTGGCCCCTGGAGACAGACTTCTGGAATCAAACCCAAGCTTGGAAGAAGGGGGGTACAGTAGTTACTAGGGTCACATATGTGAAGCACCTGCAGGGTGCCTAGTACATTCTAACTCCTGTACAAGTGTTGGTGCTTATTCCCCCCTTCCTGTTTCTGAGGCTGGCGAAGCCTTAATGACCTCTCTAGGCTGAGTGCTGGCAGGAGCTTTGCCACAAGGCTCCATCTCTCTACCTAAAGTTTATCCTGGCTACAGGCAATTCTTCATTTTGAGGATGTGACCAGGGAAGGAAGGTTCTGGGGAAACGACTTGACCCAGTGGTCTCGGAGGAGGACATTTATTCTGCCTACTCAGTATGACATGATTCTGAGTTAGTCTCTCCCAGGCCCTCAGGCTTTTCTGGCCTGAGCAGCCCTTGCAGTTGCCCAGCGGGAGTTGAGCTGCTCACCTGAGCTCAGGCCCTTCTCTGGCTCACAGAAGCCACAGTCTCTTAATTAATTTACTGATTCTCCCCAAGTCTCTTTAGGAACTCTATGGTGTTTAACTAGATCATCAAAAAGCTCTTGTGTAGCTCTAAAATGCCGTAATTCTAATACCAAATCATATTTGGATGAACTGTGGGACTCTATATGAATCACCAGCATTTTGCTTCTGCTGGGACTCTGTCAAGCTAGGCAAAGTGCTTGTCTCTGAGGTTCCTGCGTTATTGGTTAAGTGTGGGTGAGGCCTGGGGCTTGTGGGTTTGTCTGGTCGGGGTACCATTCTGATGAGTTTAGAGCAGTGGGATCTGTCTCTAGTGGATGCTATTAATGGTCATAGACTTAACTTTTAAAACTGCAGAGAAAGTGTTACAAAGAGAACAGGGAGAGAGTGTGGACAGATTCAAAAGAAACCAGTCCAATTGATTCATGAATCACTCAGTTGTGGGCAGTCAGGCCATTTCCTATTTTAAGCATGAATTAATTTATACTTCTGACTAGTAATGAGAATGTTGGAGGCAAAAAAAAAAAAAAAAAAAAGCCATAGCATTTTACATATGGATGTGAACTCAGCTCTACTGAAAACAAACATGATCTTATTGAAGAACCCCAGGATTTTTTGGATTGCATTTTGTTCAAGGAACAAGTACAAATGAAATAGTCCTGGATGTTTGTGTGGCAGTGACAGTGACCTAGAGGCAGACATCAATATGGTCATGGACTCCCTGCAACATCATGAAGGAAGTCTCTAGAAGAAATGTTATCCGGGACTTGCCCTGTTCTTGTGAAATGCATACCCACCAAGATGCAGGGTTAACCATGGGCTGTTGCTTTGTAGATGTTATTTCCAAACTTTATGCCAAAATCCTTCTTGATAAATTTGATAGGACAAAATGTTATTTTTATTTATATGTTGTCCTGAAATTTTTTTCATTCCCAGCTAATGTTTAAATTATTATTATTATTTTTAAGAAATGGGGTCTTGCTATGTTGCCAAGGCTTGTCTCAAACTCCTGGCCACAAATAATCCTTCTGTCTCAGCCTCCTGAATAGCTGGTATTTTAGGCATGAGCCACTGTACCTAGCAAGCTTCTGCTTCTCAAAATGAGTAGATCCTGCAACTGGAATCTTTGTTGTATGAGTTTGGACAAGGAGGAGTTATGTGAGTTTGTAGGATGCAATTGAAGAATAGAGTGAGATAGGGAGGCCCAGAGGAGCATTTTGGAGTTGGAACACTGGAATCTTGAGGATGAGAGCTGCAAGAGCAAATGAGAGACCTCTTGATGAAAGGCAGGGGAGAAATAAAATATTGAATGAAGTTTCAGAGTGTTCACTGTGGTATATGTGATGTAAAAATGTTTCTCTGACTTCCTTATGAAATCTTTAGTAAACTCTAAGTTAGACTATTGTTTAGATGGGAATAGATCCTTTCCAGAAAGTGGGAAGTTTTGCTGAGCCCTGCATTAAGGCGGGAAGAGAAAGCCCACATGGGAATTATGGGTGGATCCCTGTGGGTCACAACTGCTACTCAACCTGGTGGATCTTCTTCAGTGCTCATGCACGCACACACCCCACATACACCCACCCAAAGGGCTACATAGACCCCTACAGGATATAGTGGATGTGCATTTGGGGTACTAACCTCTGTTAATGTGCACACACAATTGCATGGGCCCCTCTGGTCATGTGTCTGCTATACTCGCTTTGCTCTCTGGCTTTGTCCCACAGAGTTTACCTTTATTGTGCCCTCTTTCCTGTTTCCTCTCTTATTATTTATCTAGAAGTTTGAAGTGCATTTTAGAACCTGTCTCTAATCTTATTTGGATGGAGCTTGTATAACTAAGTGCATACTGTTCAATTTCAATCATATTCTGCAGGTGCAAGAACCAATGTCATTGTGGACGATTACCCTGTCAACATGGTTACCCAGACTGCTAAAATCATTTCCTCTTAGCTTTATTGTAATTGGGAAAAGAGGGTGATTAAAAATGCACATCAGCCAAATGACTGTGATAACGATCTTATTCTGATGTCCTGGCTGGATGATGCGGGATGCTCCTTTATGCCTATGTTCCTCCGTCATGACGGGTGTTCCACACAGGCGATGCTGTCCACGGTCTTAAGCATCTTGAGGCCAGGGCCTCCCTGATTTCCTTTAACTGGGACTCAGGAACCTTGATCAGAGAAAAGCTATTTTTGCTCCAGCTCTGCTGAGCTAGATTCCATCTCAGATTATATTAAGGGAACTGCCTTTATCTGTGGTTGCTAAGAAATAGCTTTTCCTCTCCAATTAATGTTTTTTCCTTCAAGAAGCCCCAACCTACACAACACTTGGTAGTAATTTAAAATGAGCCAAAGAGCTACGGCTTCTATTAGAGGCATAAAGCAACCCGCTAAGAGTTATTAGGGGTCACCAGGGCCTGTCTTTTAACTAAACACCGAATTGCTATTTTAGAACAAAGGAGACTTCCTCTCTTTGGAAAACACTGATCTACTGCTTGATTTTTCCAATTACAGGCTGAACTCCCCCATGCCCACGAGCCTGCTAGTCAGACTTTCATTAATCTTGCTATCTCAGACGCAGGGCTCCTGGCTGAATGAATGCAGGCGTCACAGAAAGAGGAAGGCATGCTTTCAGTGGAAGTCTGCTTCCACCCTGATCTATGAGTCAAGAATTAGATTGGGCTGCTCACCTCCTGTGGAACAAAATGCATTAAGCATGCCTGCCCCTCTAGATCCGGTGCGTGTGTGTGTGTGCGCATGCGTGCGCGCGCGTGCGCATGCACATGGCGTTTCCAGTGTGGACGGGCAGGTCTGTGGCAGGAAGCTGGGTTTCAGAACCAGCAAGGTGCAGGTAACCCGGGCTGTGAATGCTGCTCTCACGCTGGCTGTCAGTGGGTTGTTCCTGCCCTGCTTCTCCCAGCAATGCTGAATCCCACACTTAAGGCTGTCATGATCTCATATGGTTCTGGGGATCAGAGTAGGGCTAGTTTCAGTATAAATCTATTTCATAAAATTCTGGTGTCACTAGAAGAGCTTGTTAAACAAGAGCTGGTCTTTGGGAAGTGGCATGTTGGTAGACATACAACTCTTTTTCGTAGTGGACATTGCCTGGTACTTACTCAACGATCAGGCACTAAGGCAACATTTTCTGATCTCTCCATTCTGTGTGGGCTCCTCTTGTCCTCTCCGTTCTCCTAGAAAACTCTGCTTCTCTCATTCACAGCATCCCTATCACAGTGGTGGTCACTGGACCCCTGTGGTCTGTGACCACAGCAAAGGTCAGATCTCAGCCATCTCCACATCCCCTGGCTCTCAGGAAGGAGTTCCCCAAATTTCGTTGGATGTTTGGTGAAGACGGGCAGAGAACTAAAGATGTCAAAACGAATTTTCCAATTAAGCTATTGAGACAATTTATTCAAATATTTACATACTTTCCAAAGTTTTATTTCTCCCATAAATAACCTAGTTCTGTCTTCACTGACTCCAGGACTTTCTTCTTCTCTGTCTTTGTCCGGAACCCTGGGAGGAGCCCTGGGGTCCTCTACCCTGCCCATTCCAAAGCTCACTCTTGCCCCCAGGGCTCTGAGCTCTCATAGGGAAAGCCCAGCTTCCATAGATGGAGCATCAGGACCCTGGTGGGAGGGAGGGGCTGGGAGATGTGCTAAGGCAAACTGGAACTGGGGATCGAACTGGAAGTGGCTCTTCTGTGGAGCTACCTGCAAATGGTGCCTAGCACGTTGCATTACTAAGTTACATGTATTTTTTTTTAACTGAGTCAGTTTTGATTCAAACACATATTTTTTAATCAATTATTTTCTCCCATGTCATGTAAGAAACTGTGCCAATTGCCAAAGAATTGAAACAGGAAACACGTCGAGAGTGCTTAAACTTGCAGAAAACACTAGATCCTTCCAGTTATTTTCTAAAGCCCAGCTAAGCTGGAGTTAAAAAAAAAAAAATAATGAAAGCTTTTCTTTACAGTATCCTGAACATTATAGTGGCACATTATATTGACTAACTTCAGCTGACACAAGAAAAGAAAGAAAAAAATAAGTGGTGGTGGGTGACTCATCGGCTCTCAGCAGAGCAATTACTCAGGGCACAAAGCTTGCGAGAACAGCCCTGCCGCCGAGGAGGGAGTGAAAGGATGGAAACAAAGAACAGGGTGCTTCAGTGCAGAGGGTTTGTGTCTTCGTGGCCAAATGGCCCAGGGTAGGACACTCATCATGAAAGCTTGGCTTATGGAAACCTGAATCTTTCAAAGTTTCTTTTTGAAAAAGTGATTTCAGTGATAGAGCAGCTCCCATTTTAACAGTGTCCTGGGTACAACCAAGCTCTAAGATGTTGAAATCCTGATAACTAGGAACTAGAAAAACAGTTTAAAAGCTGCTAGCCATTTTTGTGAATTCATCAGTTTACTTTTGGGGGAGACGTCATTGTTTTCTGAAAGCTTCTGCATGGGCCCTTGGATTAAACCAGGGTGGAGGTAGGTAGCCCAGGTCTGAGGGTCGAACTGGGAGGCAGATGTCTTACACTGAGACACGGTGATCTGAGCAATGTTTATTTTGGGGGAGGGTTGAAGGAGATCTGGGTCTCTGTGCGTGACTTTTTGGTAGGAGATGAAGGGAGAGGAAGCGTAGGTCACCCTCTTTCTTTGAGGGACCATAGCCGACTGGAAACTGAATAAGAAGGGACCCCCTATATAAGGCTGGTCGGACCCCTCTGGTTGCAGTTGTATTCCAAGTGTCTATGTTATGTTTCTCTCCTGTTAGCCTCAATACCATCAGTCAGGTGTTGTCCAAAATTTCCAAATCTGGTCTCAGTAATTGCTGCAGGGAGTTAAGGGAAAGGTCATCATCTATTTACAAAACAGTAAAGGGAGGAGCTTAGCTCCTTCAGGATGAGAGGACCTGCTCGTGTACCAGGCCAGAGAAGAGCTGGCGTCTGAAGCTGTGCAGCCCACCTTGGGGACCAGGTACACCAAAACTGATTGGCAGGCTATCTGAGAACTCTTGCTGGGGATGGAGGGTGTTCCAGAAACGTGGGAAGGGAAGCTGGAGTGGATTTGGGGAGCCAGTGAAGTGTGTGGTATCCACAGTTCAATTGACCATGACCATCCCAAGGATTCTGGGGCCCCAGGTTGGTTACCTAAGACCATCACAGTCACAAAGCAGGGCAACTCCATTCTTTTCTCAGCTTTTGAGCTTGCTCTGAGTCTGCTAGCCATGAGCTTTGCATCAGGATTTGGTTTGGTTGTCCTGATGTATTGAAGCATCTCTCCTAGGTCTATTTAAGCCAGTGACTAACAGAATGGACTGTGACCACTGCACGGCATGGCAATTATTTAGCTCGGTGGCACGTGATGCATTCTATGCCTCCTACTCCTAAGAAGCTCCAAACAGGTTTAGCATAGCAATGTGACTGTTTTGGTCCCTGAGTCATCCTGGAGAGCAAAGTTTCTAACCATGGAGACTAATTCCCAGCCATTGCCTCTGCCAAAATCACTACATCAAAGTGGGAAGATGGATTGTTACAGATGCTACATAAACACCTAATATAAAATCATCCTTTGAAAAACAGTACATATATATTGAACTACTTCAGGGTGGGCACTGGGCTAAGCAACTTAAAAAGTATGCTGTCGCTTAGTCCTTACAAAACTCCTGTTGGATTTGAGACTACGTTATCATTGAAAAACAATGAAGCTAAGGAGATTTGGGTACTTTGCCCAAGATCATACAGGTGGTAGGTGGTAGAGCTGGGACTCAAGCCTGAGGCTGCCGAGTGCTGGACTTGAGAATGATGGGAGGGCCTTGTGACTTTCTTGCCAGTGCCAAGTGGGGAGGGCGCCGCATTGGCTCTGCATCTGGGAAGTCAGCAGAGGATGTTAGAAATCACACAGCCACCCTGGAAGCTGGAGAGGCAGCCAATGGCAGCAGCACCATTAGAAAGACTACAAAGGAAGAGACACAGAACTTGCTAAAATACAGGTCTGAGTCAGCCACTGCAATTCTACCATGTTCAGATAAAATTACAATCTGATCCACACCTTGGAGGCACAGGATGTGACAAAGTTGGAACATGACACAAGTTCACAAATTTCACTGTTTTTGGCTGGTTGATTCCTATCAATGAGCCCCTCACCTTTTTCTAATCCAACAGTCCAGGGTCCCTACGTCCCCATTGTGGATCTCAGGAGTCTCTTTTCCATTCTACCTTGGCCTCTGCCCCATTTTCCAGTAGGAGGTACCAACCTGCAGCCCATCTAAGGAACAAGGTGAACTCCCAAGGGAGTTGGCGAGGAAGAGAGATTCAGAAGTTCAGGACCACTGTCCAGGTCCTTAGAGTGAGGGGGAGAGGAATAAGGATAAGCACATCATTCTCCACTCAAGGCCAAGTCTCCCCATCATGTACTGGCAAGTTTGGGACCTGAGACTGAAAGCATCTCACGTCATTGCTTTGTATTTTCCCAGAAAGGGGTAGAAGATGAATATTATATATCTGCCACATGGAACGGTAAAAATGACTCTGCAACATGTTGTTTGTTAAAAAAAATATGAATGTTTGTCATGCAGATACTTACTGCAGGAGTCCCAGAGAAAAAAGTGACAGAGACGTATAACATAAGTGTAAGCAACAAAAGCATTAGCTTCTTGGCATTCTACTGGGTTATGGAACACTAGATTTTTTTTAGGCACTGGAAAAATGAAGTACAGAAACCAGACCCAGAATCAAAATTACATATATTGATTACATGTACACACTCATGTGCACATGTGTACATCTCAGTTTTATTCTTGGGAAATATATTGGTAATGAATGATACCTGTAACTGTAACTGCAATGTTTGGAACTCATGGGCTGATTAAATTTCACCCATCATCATTGGTCCTGTAGAGTCCTCCTGGGATGGTCTCTCGAAAGCCACAGGAACTGGAGAGGGTTGAAAATTTGTTTGTCCAGAGACCAGGGTCTTCCCGGGTCTGATAGCAAATCAGGTGTTTTTTGTTTTTTTTAGATGGACTCTAGCTCTGTTGCCCAGGCTGGAGTGTAGTGGTGTCATCTCTGCTCACTACAACCTCTGCCTACTGGGTTCAAGTGATTCTCCTGTCTCAGCCTCCTGAGTAGCTGGGATTACAGTGCCCACCACCACGCCCAGCTAATTTTTATATCTTTAGTAGAGACAGGGTTCACTGTGTTGGCCAGGCTGCTCTTGAACTCCTGACCTTGTGATCCACCCACCTCAACCTCCCAAAGAGCTGGGATTACAAGCGTAAGCCACCACACCCAGCTAGGAAGTCAGTTTTAAGAGTCTGTGGTTTCAGAGATGTCTAGCAAGATTCATATTTACCTTGCAGGGCAGTAGTGGCACTGCTCTATGAGGCTGAGAGGAGAGGCCCTCCACACAACGGAAAAAAACCGACCAAGAGCTATGGTATCAGTAGAAAAGTTAACTGATCATTACTTGGATCAATTTAAAGTAGCAGGAGATTCAGACATCCGAAAGTGGCCTGATCAAAAGGATTAACAGGTCATTCTTGTTTCCTTACCTGCTTTTTAAAAAATTTTAATTTTTAAAAATGTATTTTCAGCCTAGATCTTGCTTTGATCCTAACCTGCTTTCCTGGTTGTACCTGGGCCCTAACCAGCTTTGTGTCACTCTTAGCTTATGCTGGACCTCATGGTTGAGAGATTTTTTTTTTTTTTTTTTAGTAGATCTCTCATTTCAGAAAGAAAATTGCCTTCTGCAGTTAGCTTTTCCCTCATGTTCACTAAGAAACCTTTTTGGCTTTTTGGGCAATCAGTGCTGTCTTCTCAGAAGTTGCCCTTATGGGGAGTTTTAATTCTTTAGCTCTGGGTCTCCCTCAATCTCTCCTAGGTGTGGGCTCCTCAAGGGCAAGGCTAAGTTTCACCTTTGAATCCCCAGCAGATAGCACTTGATCTGGAACATAAGAGCCTTTTAGGAAACATTTCTGGAAAAAATAATGGGTAATAATGAATATAGACTCTGCCTCTGTTGAAATACAACTCTAACAGGCTCTTGAAAGGATTCTATTTTGGGCTGGGTATGGTGGCTCATGCCTGTAATCCCAACACTTTGAGAAGCCTAGGCAGGAGGATTGCTTGAGCCCAGGAGTTCAAGACCAGCCTGGGCAACATAGTGAGACCCTGTCTTTACAAAATAAAAATGTAAAAAAATGTAAAAAAAAAAAAAAAAAAAAAGAAAGTGACATATTTCTTTTATTCTGTACCTGCTACATTTTATCTGTCTAAAGACATCTCAAATATTTAGCATTTAGCAGGTATGTTCTGCTACAGAGGCTTTTCCACAATCAGCTTTAGGCCCTGCTCAGTTAGAGTGGATGTGACCTTCCTCTGAGACAGAAACAACTGAATTTATTTCAACTGGTGTGGGAGTAGGAAGAGGAGAATGAATCTATGCAGTGTAAACCAATGAATTAAAATAAGAGATGAATTTACACCTACTCTTATGGTCCTTTAGAAGAAAGTTTCAGTGCTGATTCTAGTTGCTTTTGGCACTAACTAAAAAGCACTAAAAATCGACCTTTGCAGACTTGAGTTGTCCCTTTGTCCTTTGTCGGCAGTATCCTCTGGAGCATTCTTCGATTATAGATCCACTTTATAGCCTTAATGAACCACCTGAAATCATTGGTCTGAAACCAAATCTTTGGACTCCTTCGTTAAATTTTACTTAGTGGGAAACAAGACCCAAGACAAAAAAAGAATAAATACTTAGCGATTCTCAGTGAGAGAAAAACATAGAATTTACAATGACAGAGGTTAGAAATACACCACATCTAAACTGTCAGGATCTAGCTAACGAGTTTAGAAATAATCCCTGCTTCGTGCTTCACTTTTTTTTTTGAGATGGAGTCTCACTCTGTTGTCCAGGCTGGAGTGCAGTGTCACAATCTTGGCTCACTGCAACCTCCGCCTCCTGGGTTCAAGTGATTCTTCTGCTCAGCCTCCCAAGTAGCTGGGACTACAGGAGAATACCACCAAGCCTAACTAATTTTTGTATTTTTAGTAGAGCTGGGGTTTAACCATATTGGTCAAGCTGGTCTTGAACTCCTGACCTCATGATCCGCCTGCCTCGGCCTCCCTTAGTGCTGGGATTATAGGTGTAAACTACTGCGCCCACCCCATGCTTCACTTTTTTATATTCACAGAAGAGGGACAGGAGACATAGAGGCACCCAATGGTTTATATTTGTTTTCATCCTCTGCCTGCTCACACACTGCATGGAGAACTACAATTAGCACTCCTTGAGCTGCATATTTGCAGATCTCATCTTTTCACATGGGCAGAGCTAGAAGCAGTATGCAGCCCCTCAGCTTAATGTCTGGAGGAAGCTATGGGTGCCTGCCCGTATCCTACTATTGAATTCCTGTGCTGGTTCCTGGCATCTCAGTCTTGCCTTCATTGTGGAGTCAACTCTCATGCACTTGCCAAGACCTTGCCATTCTGCCCATCCTAAAGGTCTAGACCTGTCTCTGTACCTCTCTCCACTGCTTGGAATCCTGACTCAAAAAGGATGGACCCCCACCTTGGTACTCAGAACTTGCTATTTGGCAGCAAGTTATTTTTATTTTGTGTTGGGAGGGGAGTGGGGGACAGAGTCTCCTTCTGTCACACAGGCTGCAGTATAGTGGTGCTGTCTTGGCTCGCTGCAACCTCCACCTTCTGGATTCAAGTGATTCTCATGCCTCATCCTCTCAAGTAGCTGGGATTACAGATGTGCACCACCACGCCTGGCTAATTTTTGTATTTTTAGTAGAGATGGGGTTTCACTGTGTTGGCCAGGCTGGTCTTGAATTCCTTGCCTCAAGTGATCCACCACTTTAGCCTCCCAAAGTGCTGGGATTACAGGTGTGAGCCACCACACCCGGCCAATTTGGCAGCAAGTTCTGTGTATCAAGCTTGGACACCAAGCTCTGGGTACTCAAGAATAGATTCTGGGTAGTAGCACTGTCCAGAATATCCAATCACGGGGAGAATTCCTATTTGCCTGGATGATATCCAAGTTGTCCCATTACCTTGAATATTGTAACTAGGTTTGGGGTGGGAGGGTCACCCTTCTCAGATGTCAGCCACAACATTGGTTTAGCCCCTTATACAAGCTCACACAATTGTGTTTCTTCTGGGTCTGTTAGCCCAGTGGGCCTTGAAGTTGTGTCAGTTTGTGTCATGATAACAGCTCTCTGAGTTGGGAAAAAACAGCGATTAAATGAGATGTTTTGAGTATGTACTTCTCTCAGTATAGCTCTCTCAGCGAGCTATACTCTTTACATCTCAGTTTTCCTGTCAGTATGGAGAACTTTTGTTGTTGTCGACTGTTTTGCTTAAGATATTGCAAAGAAGGGCAAAGGAATCTGCTGTTCTGCTCTCAAATTGCATGGAAAATGAAATGAAAGTCAAGTTTGCTGGTCTTTTCTTGGTAAAGTTTAATTCTTGTGCTTTTGTCATGGCCCCCAACAAATCCATCTGAAACAGGGAATGACTGGAAGTCCAGGATGCGGGAGGGGAGTAGGGGATGGAGGTTAAATGTGTTGCCAATACTGGACTTAATTTGTCCCACAGGAGAGCCATCCCTATGGGTGACGTGGGCTGGATGATTTTTAAAAGAAAGCAAACAAGTGGAGCCACACAATTTGGGAGACTAAATTGTGTTTTGTTTGTTTTCTGTGCAAAATGAGGTTGTCGGGGAAACGGAGACATTATCCATGAAGAATGCTCAGGCAATTCTGCTGCTTCCTTCCATCAATTACATTCTGTGAGCCTGGGGTGGAATTGCATTTCATTGAGTTACAGTCTATGCTCTGCCAGTCTCTACAGGGATAACTCTCTGGAGTCATTTCATAACCTGCACTGACAAAGATATAATTCTTACTGTGCTGCCTTTTATAAGGGCCTTAAAAAAGTCGTGTACCATTTCACAGTTGTGGTTGTACTTTTTAAAAGTTTGCTCAAAAAAAAAAAAAAAAAGGAAATGTATGTTTATTTCTTCTTACTAAATTATAAAACCAATAGACATAAATAAGGGAAAAAGGCAAAATCAGGCATCACAGTCTTGCAGAAAAATCTTGAACCATGCGTATCACAGTTTTCTTATCTGGAAATGGGAGGATTGAACTCAATCATTTCCAAGTTCCATTTCCACATCCTGAAAGTCTCAGAATCTCTGGCTGTAGGTTTTCTTTTTTCCTAGAAATGTGACTGCTGAAGGGGGAAAAAAAGTTCCTTCACAGGCTTTTGTTTAGATGAGAATTCTTCCACTGAGGATGGCTTCCATTGCGCCTGGCTGGCTGACTTCCTCTGTGGCTGGCAGGAGAGATGGAGGTGAGGTTGAAGGAAGGGCGCCGTTGAAAGAAGGCTTGGGCTTAGCAGAGGACACTCTTGGGCAGCAGGCAGGAAGCAAGAAGGTCAAGAGTTAGAGAAGAGAGAACAGGTTTATGTGACTGACAGCTGAGGCCAGAATGCGGGCATCTATGAGATCAAACAATGGGAAAACATCCCCAAAGAAAAGGGAGGTGGACCTGTCAGCCTAGTTGGCAGGAACCAGATCCTACAGGCAAGAAGGCTGACAGGGCAGGCCAGGCCCAGGCACTGAACTGCCTGGAAATAACGTTGATAAGGGAGGCAGCATGCTGGTCAGCCATGGCTGCCCCAAGTATGCATGACTCAACCAATGGCCAACCAGGAGGAGTTCTACTCTGTGGATTGCAAGAGATCCGTATTGAAAACAGCTGAGTGTGCAGGGTAATGGGGAGTGAATCCCTTCTCTTGGTCTGGCTGATTTTCACTGAAGGGCAGAACCTTCTTCTTGATGTCTCAGAGTTGGTCCCAACCTGCCCAGATCATTGATCTGATGCTTTTCCCCAGTTTCTGTTCCTTGGCCACCTCTGTTTCCAAACAAACCTTCGATATCCCTTTCTCTACCCAGGGCATTTACTTTTGGGCTCTGTCAAACCTATCATAATAACTCCTAATTGGTGCATGAAATTGGCCACTTGTTTAGTTTACAATTGGCCATGATTTCTTGGTAGTCAGCTGGCAGACTTGGGAATTCTTGTGCAGCGAGATAATCAAATCTAACACACAAATTATTTTCAGAGGTCATAAAACGTTATGGATTATAAGCATAAAGGAAATTGAGATAGTGCTATTTTACTTAGTATTTACCAATTTGTTTTCTAAAGAAAACAAATACTATTTCTTTAGTATTTTAGGGCCATTTTTTTTTCTGCCTGCAGAGCTTATCAATGTTCTTTACCCAAAACTCTCCAAGAACACACGTGTATTTTAAGTAGTTGGGATTATTTCCTGTTTCAGCAAGGGAGAACATATACCATGGGAAACCATGAGGCAACTCAGTAAGAGGGTGTGATAGAAGAGGTGACAGAATACCTGTCACTGCATTTGGACTTGTGTTGGGTATCAGGTGATTTGAGAGTCTGGAGAAGTGAGGCTTTGTCTTGGATTGGATGCTGTCAGGAAGTGATTGGGTATCTCCACAAACCTTGTCTGGAAAGAGGGTATAGTAACGGAAGCTAAACCTGTGATTGGTAAAGCAGCCCCATTCACTCACTTTAGTGAGAATAGGGGGTGGTGGGCGTGTTTGGTGTTTTTCAGCTTGGACAAGTTCATGTTTTGTTTGTGTTTTGCTGTGACTACTGAGTGGTCTTGTTCTTGTCTTGATCCAATGTTGTTATGCAATGGACTCTATCTGATGTTGGTTTTCTGTGAAATTGTGTTTGGCAAGAGAGCACTAAGGCTTAGCTGATGGCACCAGGCTGGCTCCTTGATGTCAAGGGTGCATTTTTGTTTTTCAAATGAAAAACTTTTTGCAGATTTTAAGCGTTTTGTGGGCCCCTGGAAAGTTTCTAGGCTATAGGAGTTGAGCTCTTCATGCCTATGGAATAAAACAACTTTATCTCTAGCACAGGCTCTAGGAAGGCCCTTCCTGTTGAAGCCATCAGTCACTCTTGCCTCCTGTCACCCTTTGCGCAGGTGACGAGGATACAGATCCAGGAGAGAGAAGGGAGAGGCCCAGGGAGGCCCTGCTTTGGCTCACCCAGAAGTGGGCAGGAAGGAGTAAGAATTGGTGGTATTTTATGTGCAAAGGGAGAGGTGTGGGCCTGGTACATCCGGTGGCAGTAGGAGGTAGTTTAATGAAAGCTAGGATACAGCTAAGCTCTTTATAACACCAGAACAAACTTTTTCCTGTGTAACTCTCTTTTATTTTTAAATAGAGCAAAGTGCAACATATTTCTCTATGTCACAAAGCAAGGCAAGAACAGCATTGAAAGCCTGATCTCCAGTTCTCAGTTTTCATTCGTTTCCCCCCACTTAAGAACTCCTAGAAACTTTATTGTTTACACATTGTCTTTCTTTCTTTTTTTTTTTTTTAAATATTTGAATTTTATTTTTATTTTTATTTTTTTTTACTCATTGTCTTTCTTTTTTACCTCTTCTTTGCTGTTTATTTGAAAACTTTTAAAGCCTTCAGAATGGTTGAAAGAATGAACCCAGCATACCTTTCACCCAGATTTCATCAAATGCTAATGTTTTGCTACTTTCTCTGTCAAATCATTTGAAGTAAATTTTAGACATCATATTTTACCCATTTAGGGTAAAATTACTTTAGCATGTAATCTCCAAAGAGCACAATTATATTTTCCTACATAATCACAATACTATATATGTAGGGGGCTGTGTGTGTGTGTGTGTGTGTGTATGTGTATACGGTACAAAGACCTTTCTTCTGAGCCACTTGAAGATAAGTTGTCAACATGGTGCCCTGCATGGTAGCTCACGCCTGTAAGCCTAGAACTTTGAGAACCCAAGGCAGATTGATTGCCCGGGTCAGGATTTCGAGACCAGCTTAGGCAACATGGTGAAACCCTGTCTCTACTAAAATAGGAAAAATTAGCTGGGCATGGTGGTGCATGCCTGTAGTTCCAGCTACTCAGGAGGCCAAGGCAGGAGAATTGCTTGAGCCTGGGCGGTAGAGGTTACAGTGAACCAGGATGATGCCACTACACTCCAGCCTGGGTGACAGAGCAAGATTCCATCTTGAAAACAAACGATAAACATGATGTCCCTACACTTATGGATATTTTAGTGTGAAATTCCTACAAATAAAAGTGTCCGCTATAGAACCACATTTCAGTCATCAAGATCAGGAAGTTAACAGTGATATATTGCTACCATCTGATACTCAGATCTCCTTCAAATTTTGCTAGTTGTCCCAAGTATGTGCTTTAAATTAAAATGAACTAGTCTGGAACAACCTTTATATTCAGTTTTCATGTTTCTTTCAGTATTTTCAGTTTCTTTCAATCTGGAACAGTTCTCATGCTTTCCTTCACTTTCATAACCTTGACACATTGAAGATTACGGGCAGGTTATTTCATAGAATGTCCCTCAATGGAATTGTCTGCTGTTCCCTCACAATGAGATTTGGGTTATGTCTTTGGCAGTAACATCACAGAGGTGATGTAGGACTTGTCTGATTGGATGCTGTGAGATGGGGCATCATTTCAATTTATTCCATTCCTGATGACATTTACATTGATCATTTGATTAGATGAGTGTTTGTGAGACTTCTCAAATTTAGATGTACTCTTTTCTTCTTTGTGATTATATCTATATCTATACATATATTTGTGGGGAGATATGAGACACTTTGAGGCTCTTTAAATATCATATTCTGTATCAAAATTTCAATTTCTTCACTTCTTTGTTTATATCCATATGAACTTGTGGATTCTTCTTTTATTCGATAGGATGTAATCCATTGCTATTCCCACTTATTTGATGTACAAATTACCTAATATGTGGTTAGTGGAAGCCCCCTGAAGCTGGTTTCTGGGCCTTTTTGAAATGCCCCACTCATTCTTTCAGTCTTTCCTTTTGCTCTTGCAGAGCATGCTGTCCACGTGCTACTTTACCTGCCCGAGCCTTGAATCAACCATTTTTTCCCAGAGCCCTTGCTGCTTTTTGGCAAATAATGGCACTTAGAAATCACAATCTGGGTGCTCTATGTGCTAAATGCTCTTGGTAAGCCCCTGATTCTATGCCCTTTCAGTGGGCAGAGCTGAGAATGCAAGTGTGCATTTATAATATATCAAAATATATACATGCATATTATTGTATTTCTATATCTACATGTATGTGTGTATATTTGTGTATATATGTGTATGCATATATACACAAATACATATTTAAATACATATATATGCATTTAATACATAAATATATACATACATTTATATATAAATACATAAATATATATATGCATACACACACATATTTAAAAAACACAAATTCACAGTTATCTGACTCAACCCAAGATCACAGGATTCATTCTAGTTTTCTCCTTTTCTGTAATTGTAAGTCTCTTTATTGACCACGAGAAACTTGCTCTAATTAAAAAAAATTTTTCTGTTTTATGCAGCCCCATTTTAAGTAATCTGCCACACTGCTATTGCCATTTGCCCCTTTTGGGATGTTCTTTTCACCCAGATTAGCCTCTGGTGCTCCTGTTGAGCTGTTCTACCACTGGGATGCCTCTTCCCTTTGCTTGGGGACCATGTGCAAACCATGATGTGCCCCTTCCCATGTGGATGACCTCACCCTGCCCAGACCATCTCCCTGCACTGGCCTGTCCCCAGCCTCAGACACCCTCTCACCTTGCTTAGGTGCAGATACCTTGTGCCAGGATATCCTCCCCACCTTCCTTGGGCTCCTGCACCGGGTCTTACACACACCTCTTGTATGCTTTCCTCATTCTGCTTGGCTTCTGAACCCTGCACCAGGCTTCCCTCTGCAAAAATGCCTTCCTCCTCATACTCAGACCCCAGCACCTCCTGCTTGACTCCTTGATCATCCAGCACGCTGCTCTGTGCTGCCCTCCCACTGGTAATCTCTCCTTACCCTTTTTGTCCCCCATACGCTGGCCTGGGATACTCCCTTTATCCTACTTGGGGTCTAATACCCCATTCTGGGCAGTTGGAGGTATAATCTCTTGATAGTTTCTTCCTGCACAAAATCAGTCCACTGAGACCACAGCATTGTAGTAAAGAGTTTAATTAACATGAGGTTGGCCACACAAGACACAGAATGATTACTCAAATCAGTCTCCCAAAGGCTTGGAGATTAGGGTTTTTTATGGAAATTTGGTGAGGAGGGGGCTAGGGGATGAGTGCTGCTGACTCCTGTGCTCATGGAGGCCACTGAGCACAGAGGTCAGGGGTTATGTCACCTTCTCATGTTGAGGCCTTGGGAAGCTAGATTTAAGTTTTACTTAAATCTCCTTTTCAGAAAGGAATCAGCAATCATCTGCTGCTCAGTCAGCTATTAAGAGTAGAAGAATTTTTTTTTTTAAACTACAGGATAAGAGTAATTCCAGATTGGCTGGGCGCGGTGGCTCAAGCCTGTAATCCCAGCACTTTGGGAGGCCGAAGCGGGTGGATCACAATGTCAAGAGATCAATACCATCCTGGTCAACATGGTGACACCCCGTCTCTACTAAAAATACAAAAAATTAGCTGGGCATGGTGGCATGTACCTGTAATCCCAGCTGCTCAGGAGGCTGAGGCAGGAGAATTGCCTGAACCCAGAAGGTGGACGTTGCAGTGAGCTGAGATAGCACTATTGCACTCCAGCCTGGGTAACACGAGCAAAACTCCATCTCAAAAAAAAAAAGAGTAATTCCAGATCATGGAATTATTGCAGCACTATTCACAATAGCAAAGACCTGAAACCAACCCAAATGTTCATCAATGATAGATTAAATAAAGAAAATGTACATATATACCATGGAATACTATGCAACCATAAAAAAGAAGAGATCACATCCTTTGCAGGGACATGGATAAAGCTGTAAGCCACCATCCTCAGCAAACTAACATAGGAGCAGAAAACCGAACACCACATGTTCTCACTCATAAGTGGGAGCTGAGCAATGAGAATACATGGACACAGGGAGGGAAACAACACACATCGGGCCTGTTCAGGGAGGGAGAGCATCAGGACAAACAGCTAATGCATGCAGGGCTTAATACCTAGGTGATGGGTTGATTGGTATAACAAACCACCCTGGCACATGTTTACCTATGTAACAAACCTGCACATTCTGTACATGTATTCCAGAACCTAAAATAAAATTAAATAAAAAAAATAGAATTGGAAGGAAACAAAGTTCATCTAAAACAACCTCTTAGTTATCAACTAGGACATTGAAGCTTGAAATAGCAGAAAGGAATTGTGTGCTGGTAAATGTACAGCAATTACCTCTTCAGGGAAAACAAATTTTATTGATGTAAAGGCTACATATCACACAACTTAAAATATATAATACACTTTATTTGAAATTCCTTATAGCTATTGATTTTCATAGAATGCATTTGTTGGTTTTTACCAAATTCTTGTGTTTATACCTATCTTCTGGTTGCAAATCATGAACTAGTAGAGTTCTAACATGAAGATATTTTTGTTTACATTAGGAGCAAACAAAAGTGGAACAACCAAGACCTCTATTTTACCTTGTTCATTAACAATGCAAGTGATTTATTGGCTGTGTCAGATAATAGGTTTTAAATACTAGAAGAATACTTTGTCATTTTTTGGTGCTGTTCATGATGTAATAATGGTTATAGACCTTTTGTATTAGCTTTTAAGTTTTACCTGCAGTATTAATATTTTTTCCATCTTATCTTGATTTATGGTGTTTGCTGATTTCCATGGTCTAAATACACTCACTTTGGCTGACTTCAAGTCACCAATATGACTTGTGAGCATATTATTAGAAAGGGATACCTACAATCCTAGCACTTTGGGAGGCTCAGGAGGGCAGATAATAAGGTCAGGAGTTTGAGACCAGCCTGACTAACATGGTGAAACCCTGTCTCTATTAAAAACACAAAAATTAGCCAGGTGTGGTGGTGTGCATCTGTAATCCGAGCTACTCAGGAGGCTGAGGCAGGAGAATTGCTTGAACCCACGAGGCAGAGCTTGCAGTAAGCCGAGACTGTGCCATTGCACTCCAGCCTAGGTGACAGAGCAAGACTCTGTTTCAAAAAAAAAAAAAAAAAGGGATGCCTGGTAGTTAGTTGCCTAAATACCCTATATAGTATTTCCATCATCCAGACACAATAGGTGTAAATAAATTCAAGAGAGTAGGCAATGGTAAGATGTAATAAAATAATTAAATTATAATAAAATAAGTTGGGAGTACCAAGTTTTGAGCATTTACTTTGTTTGAATATAACTAATTTAATTGCCAGTTTATATAATTCAACTTTTCACAATGGCTTATGTTTAACATCCAGCTCATGACATTCCTGAAAATTTAACAGCCTCTCACAAGCCAAGTCAAGCCCACCACTGGTACAAAATTAATCAACCATCAAATCATGGGAAATAGCCAAGGCAGAGTGCCTAGAAGGGCATTATTTCATGGGAGGTTTCAGTATAAAGTGATCCCAGTGCAAATTGAGAAAGGAGACAGACAAAGGGAGCAGGGAGGAAACACCCAAGAGGAGCCACGGGCTTCATCCAGTTCCCCACTTCATGCCCACGGATGCTGACCTCATTGTTTA
The DNA here is from genome assembly GCF_049354715.1 of Callithrix jacchus. NCBI lineage: Eukaryota > Metazoa > Chordata > Mammalia > Primates > Cebidae > Callithrix > Callithrix jacchus. The sequence continues at coordinate 30,948,397 of NC_133514.1, read as the reverse complement.
CTGTAAGGGCTGCATCAGTGTTTACTTGAATTAGGCTGAAGTTCCTTGAAGGCTTGCTAGCATCTTAGTGCATACATAAATGCCACAGCCCCCTAAATATGTAATTTTATAGAAGGGCAAAGAGGCTCCTTTGACAAAATTTTGTTCTCCAGAGGCTTATGGACTGGAGAGTAATACACATATTTATTAGCCATTTGCTTTTAATGCTCTGGACTCTGCTGACCCTGGAGAAACTACCCTTTCTTTCTGGTCAGTTCCTAGAGATAGTGAAGGACCGGCCTGTGGCATGCATTTAATATGCAAACCAGCCAACTCAGAGCCCACACCCCACACCCCACCACCTCCTCTACAGGGCTTTCACACTTAGGACAAGGATTCCCTTGCTCTAATCATCCAGGACCAGGTAACAGGCAACCAGAGACAGTTCCTATTCCCTAGAACCTGCAAAAGATACTCCAACTAGCCGATGCTAAGCCTGCTTGCCTTGCCTTACCCATTCCTTCGGGTGGAAGCCACAATAAAGGCTCTTGCCTGCATTTTCCTCATTATTCCCTCTGCCAGACCCTGGTGCTTTGTCCAGTGGAAACTCCTCCTCCCAGCACTTTATGCCACATGACTCTTGGGAACTGTGAGTAACAAACTCTAATCAATGGCATTGTCTTCTCATCTGTTGGCCTCTCCTTACCTGAATAATAAAACAACATGGCCCTCTGTCAAACCTATGAAGAAAATGATGTGAAAAAGAAATAAATCTATAAGGAGATATTCATTTAAATTGGGGATTTCAGCAATTTCAGAAAACAGTCTTAACTGGTTTCTATACAATAATTTTTTTTTAGTTTAATTTTAAATGAGAATGCTCATCAACTTTGACAAGGATGCACATAAATAAATGAACATTTATATCTTGCCTGACTTACTTGTTGATGGGACTGTTGAGCTCACATGCTACTGTGGTGGGCTGACTCCTATGATACTTTTTCTGAAACATACTTCGTCTATCATGGTGTTATTTCATTAATAAGTGATGAAACACATAAATGTCTCTCTTGTTTGACATTGTACCACGACTGACCTACATTTATCACTCTGTGAAACTTATACCAAGCTTTCAAATTCAGATCAAAGGGGAATATAGAAAAGTAGACATATAGAAGAGAGATTTTATAATGAATTTAGCTAAGCAATTACCAAAATTCTCTGTACACACTGTGATTCCTTGTCTAAGCCAGGCTGGGATAAGCCTGAGATTACCGTAATCATCAGCAAACAGGCTTTCTTTGACTGCTCACTCCTATCCTACCTGAAAGTCAGATACCTCAAGGTCCTACCCTATTGTTCTGACATTTCACAAGATTTGGAGAGGCTAGTTACCCACAGCATCAGCCATCTTCACTGTCTTCACTCTGCTTGGATATCTCCTGTGTCTGTTGTGAACTCAAAAGGTCCTGGCTCAGGCTCCTGACAGCTGAGGATTTCATCTCATGTCAATGTCAAAGTTGTTGCAAAGTTGTTGGCAACAGTGATGCTGTTCCCTTGTACTCTTGATGTCTGAGAGAGATGATAGCATGAGAAAGCTTTCACTTTGCTCACTCTTGTATTGTAGTTCCTTTCTCTTGAGAGTTGACCAGGAAGACAATCTATGGGACAGACACTGGGAATGGTGGATCATCTTTTCCTTCTGAGGCTGCTCCACTGTCATTGAATCAAACTCTAAGGTCAAACTCTTTCTTCCCTTGGATGGGTTGTTTCCAAGAGCTCCTTTTTAGGTAATGTGGAAATAAATGAAGATCAATCAAATGAAAATAAGCAGAGTATTTAGAGCTTGCTATAGCAAGAGAATCAGCCACCATCACTTACTTTTGACAGAGACTCAAAGGCAGGCCAAAGAGTGGGAAATCTTATGTGGAAACAAGGGAAGGCTTCAGGTGAGCCCTGATTGGAGGCTGTTGACTTGGAAAAGCTGTGGACAGGCTATCTAATAGTGGGACAATCTATGTTATTGGTTAGGGGAGTACACTGGTCTCTCTGGTGGGTCCTGAGTTGGAAGTGGGGGCAATAACTAGAGAAACTCTCAGATGTTGACCAAGTTTTGGCTATTTGGGGCCAATTGTTACAGGGATTATTGTCTGGCTTCCTGGGATGGTTTCTAGAGATAGTGGTCTAATCTCTTACAATCTGACTTATAGATAGCAAGCTGTCTTCCTGGGCTGGTTACTGTAGATAATGGGTTAGGTTTCTAGAATAGTTGCTGTAGACTGTGGGTCAGGGTTCTATTTTGATATATGGTCTGACTGTTGCCTATTTGTATATTCAGTTTCTCAGCAAAATGACAGCCAGTAAGTCTACCATTTACTCTCCCTCTGCCTCCATATTAGTCAGGGTTCTCTAAGAAACAGAACCAATAGGAAATTGGTTCTGTTATATGTATAGAAAGAAATTTATTATAAGGAATTGGATCACATGATTATGGAGGCTGGCAAGTCCAAATTCTGCTGAATGCAGATCCAGGAGATCAACATTCTAGTTCCAGTCTGAAGGCAGTCTGCTGTAGAATCAGGAAGAAACAATATTATAGATGGAGTCTGAAGACAGCCATCTGGAGAATTCCCTCTTGCTTGGGGGGGGGCTAGTGTTTTTGTTCTATTCAGGCCTTCAACTGATTGGATGAGGCCCACCCACAACTGCTTTACTCAAAGTCTACCAATTTAGATGTGAATCTCATCCAAAATACCCTCACAGAAACACTCAGGGAAATATTTGACCTGCCATCTGGGCACTACATGGCCCAGCCAAGTTGACATATAAAATTAACCATCACATCCTCAACCCCTCACCCATGAATCTCAAGGTGAGCCAGTGACTTTTACTTCCTCTCAAGCTGCACCCTTAATTCATGGTTACACATCAAAGTCATAGTAAGTCTCTACTCTCTTTAGCATATCTAGAAGCTCATGCAGCGTCGTCTCTGTGTTTGTGGCAGGACTCATGAGTGGAAATGCCTTCCAGAGCACACTCATTCCAACTGGAGGTGAGAAGAGGCAAACTCATTCAGGCAAACAGGACAAAGCTCCCAAATTGAAGGGGCTGTGGCATTCCACATGCTACCCCATGAAAAGAGTTTTAGTATTGTCTTCCAAACCACCCATTGGCCTCATTTCATCTCTTTAGGAAGGTCTGAGCCCATCTTGATGGTAGCGAGGTAGGTATTTGGAAACCTGTCAGGATCCCTCAAATGCCTTCAACAGGGGAGTCTCCCAGCACCCCTGAGGGATCGAAGTGGTGAGCAAAACCGCACAGTTCTTTTCTATCCTGATTCACTGGAACTGACAGGCAAAAGACTGAGCATCTCCAAGCAGGCAGGCAGCTAAGGTTGCAGAGCAGCATGTTATCTTCAACAAGATCATCTCCTTTTAAATTCATTCTTTGATTCTCTTACCAGGTCTTTTTATTTTTCTTGTCAGTAAAGCCCATAAAATATAGAGTCTTATCAATAGTATTCAAAGCAGATTTAAAATGTAATTACTCTCTTCTCTCTGCTAGTACAACCCAGCCTGAATCATCTCATCTGATTTAATAAAGAATCTTGTTGAGTTGAAAATGAAATCCTCCCACTTTTTTCCCTCCTTTCTTCCTCCCTTTTTTCATTTTTCCTTCCCTTTTCTGTTTATTCACTCTGAGCTCCCTATCCAAAAGGCATTTGTCAAGCATTAGGCCAATGATTACGGGTATAAAGATGAATGAAAACCATCGTTGCTTTTGAGATGATCACTGTCTAGTGGGGGAGGTAGAAATAAAAATAAAGTTTTATCATGCATCATGGTAAAAATGGATTCAAGCTAAATAGTTCTGGGGAAATTGAGGCAGGGATCTCAAGAAAGGTCACATTCTGCAGGTTCTTGAAAGATGAGTTGGAGTCTTCTAAGCACATGCAGGACTGGAGGTGGGGAAAGTGTTCAGGGAGTGAAACAACATAAGGATGGTCAGAATAGGACTTCAAGGTAAATCTAAGACAATGTCTACCCAGGGGCCATGCTGTTGGACTCTTTATTGCATCCATATCCTGCATGATTAAGCAAGAATTTTTATTCTTCTGTATTCTCAGAAATCCGCCCTCTGCCTTCCATTGCTTGGCCAACATTTGGGCTGTCGTCCTTGTCCTCTGGAGCATCTTTCTGATGCATGGCAGCCTCTCTCCGTGGGCATGGCTGACCTTGGCCTCATCCAGCTCTCCATCCTAGCTCGGGACTGAGGGTCATGAGCAATTCTCTGATGAATTCTTACGACCCAGAAAGAGCTGAAGCAGAAGCCAGCTCCCTGTCTGAGGTTTAAGTGAAATATTGAGCTGTGATTCACCATTACTCAGAACCTTGTCAGTTCATAAATTTAAAGCAACTCCATTTCCTTTGCTTTTGAATAATCGAAACTGAATGGTGGATATATATTGGAACAAACAGGTAGGATAGCAAGCTTAGACCTGGGCAGGTTTGTTTCCCATTAGGCTGATAAAGGAAAGCTTACGCTTTTGTGTACCTATGTAAAATAGGCCTGCTGATGTCCTTTGGGAGAAGTAGGGGTGAAAATGTGGCTGCACTGCCAATAACATGGGAGGAGGATGAAAATAGCAGGTGTAAATTGTGATTATGGCCAACAGAAATAGGAAGCTGCTGCTAGGTCATCTGCCTGTTACCCAGGACTGGCCTATTAGCTGTCATTAGCCCTTCTCCAGGAAACAATTTGCATCCTTTGAAATCCTTTTAAAATTGGATTTCTGCCCACAGCCCCATCACGCTGCTTTTTCTCATGGATTAAAGAGAAAGTGGCCTCTAAACTAGTTCTCCTTGTGGGCAGAAAGTGCTGTGGCCTAGGTGACCATGGGCAGGATCACTCCTCCTAGCAACAGTATGGCCATGGGCTCATATGATCACAGGATTGAAGAGACCTCAAGAGGGCATCCTGTCCTGTCTTCCTCCCAGCAGATTTCACCATCCCTCAAAGGTGTAGACTTTCTACCGGAATTGGACAATCTCCCAAAGAAGTCCTTTCAAGGGATGGAGTAATCTTCAAGAGTAGAATTTCTTTATATGACTCCTTTGGTTGTTTGTACTCCTGAAGATGGCTCTGTGGCATATATAATTGGATGTCCTGAGGATTAAGCTTCACTCAAGACCTGAGACTTCTGGCCAAGCAGTAGTAGCCATTTGAGGCGGGTCACCATGTTGGGTGTCCTTGTCCTAAAGCCCTTGGCTTCTGTCTGCTCCCCACCTCCTATGGATCAGTCTGAATCCACTTCCTCCTGCTCTGATTGTGTGAATTTAATTAATTTATTTTAGAGACAGGGTCTGACTCTGTCACCCAGGTTAGAGTACAGCGGCGCAATCAGAGCTAACTGCAGCCTTGAACTCCTGGGCTCAAGCGATCCTCCTGCCTCTGTCTTCTCAATAGCTGGGGCTATAGGTGTCTTACCCAGCTAATTCTTATTTTTGTTTTTTGTAGGGACAGGGGTCTTGTTTTATTGCCCTGGCTGGTCTTGAGCTTCTGGGCTCAAGTGATCTTCCTGCCTTGGACTCTGAAAGTGTGGGATTACAAGTGTAAGCCACCAAGCCCAGCCTGAATTTTGATTTTTCCATTTTGAAGAGTAGTCTGGCCTGTTGCAAGAAGCATGAGATCTGAGGCCAGAATGCTCTGCTCTTATGGGAGGTGTGCCCAGGCCTGCTTCCTTAACATCTCTGAGCTCCAGGCTGTCTCTTTCTCCTTTCTTCCCTTCCTAATGGAGTTATGATGGGCCTATAAAAACCATATTATAAGAATGTTGAGAACTTTTACAAATGGACCGTGAAAGACATCTAACGAGCTTTACTTGACTTTCTGCAATAAGGGTTAAAACTCAAGACGGTGTCTCTTTTCTTCAACTCTGTCTGACATAAGAATCTCTAGATGCCTTCATTTAAACATTTGAGAAAAAATCTTTATGATGATTTATCACTTTCTCCTTCTGCCACTTCATTTCTGCTCACCTTTTCGGTTCTATTTGTTCAAATAAGGCCATTCTTTCATTTTTAACCTGCAGAAATCTTTCTCCTTCCTGATCAACACTACTAGAATGCCGTTATCCTTAACACATATTTTAGGACCATATTTAGTTTTCTCTGCTTTATCAGAGAGTGCAGCACTGGCGTTCACCTTTACAAAAGCACTTACGCTATGATGAGGAACTTTTTTTTTTTGAGTCAGAGTCTTGCTCTGTCACTCAGGCTGAAGTTCAGTGGCACAACCTTGGCTCACTGCAACCTCTGCCTCCTGGGTTCAAGCAATTCTGTGCCTTAGCCTCTCAAGTATCTGGAATTACAGGTGCCGGCACCTGTGGTGTATGTGTGATGTGGGTGTGTGGTATGTTGTGTGAGTGGTGTGGGTAGTGTGTGTTGTGTATGCATGGTATGGTATATGTGGTGTGTGTAGTGTGTTGGGTATGTGTATGTGGTGTATGTGTGATGTGGGTGTGTAGTGTGTTGTCTGGTTGGTGTGGATGGTATGTGTTGTGTGTGCATGGTGTGTGAGCAGTGTGTGTGTTGTGTGTGGTGTCAGTGTGTGGAGTGTGTAAGTGGTGGTGAGGTAGGAGGATTTTCAGGACCTTATTCTCTGTGTGGTTGCATTCCCGGAGTCAACTGGCAGACCCTGAGACTGCAGCCCTGGCATTGCTGGGAGCGGGCAGAATGTAGCCCGGATGTGGGCGGAGGGCTGCCCAATCTGGATCAGCCTGGCATGCCATGCTCTGATGAGTGCTTTCACCCCTGGCATTTTCAGTACTAAGTTTCTCAGGAGCTAGCCACAGCCTTTGGACATGCACAGCCCACCATCCTGGCACAGTATGAGGAGAGGAACACAGGTCACTGGCAGAAGGGGAGAGCAGAGAGGGCACAGGGTGAATGAGGAACCACTGTGGGCCCGCAGGGGCTGGGGAAGCTGCCCACGGCCCTGCACCCAGGGCAAGTCCCAAGTGTTGGTTTGGGCCATCCCTGCTGGTTAGGCAGACTAGCATTGGTTTTGATGACCTTTTAGGGACCGGATGCTCCTTTGGGGATGGTGCATAGGTGTCCCTGCTAGATGCCACCCTCCAGCACTGCAGGCATGTGTGAGAGTTGTCAGAGGAGGCAGCAGGCTGATGGATGACCACACCAGCTGCTCACACAGCACTAGCGCCGACTTCCTGGCCCTGAGGTAGGCAAGAATTCAATGAGGCTTGGAGAGAAAATCTGCCAGGATGGCTTTCCTGGCCCTTTTATGGAATGATTAAGCCAGGTAAGATTCAGCTCGCTCTCCAGGTGCCTGGGGAAGGGTCTTCTTGGTCTTTTGATGTTAGTAGAAACAGCTGCTGTGTTTCTTACTCTGGGCACAAAGACAATGGCCAGCCTTTGGCCGGGCTGACAAAGGATTGTGTCTGTGTGTGTGTGTGCCTATGCACACATGTTGGGGGCAGTGAGTGTCTGTATGGAGTTAAGCCTCTTAATGTCTAGAAGATCCCACTCCAAACAGATGCTGCAGGCAGGCAGTGTGAAGGGTTTGGCTGGACTGTACATGCTCTGGCTGGGTGAGAGTGAATTGAAGATCAGAAATAAGTACTTCTTTCAAGCTTAATTTTAAAATGCTATCTTGGTTTGGGTGACAGGATTATGTCCTCTATGTCTTGAAACAGGGGCGGTTGAGGAGACAGAGAAACTGGCAGGAGAAATTTCCAAAATATTTAGTTATGTCCCTCCTTCTGGAAGCCTCCTTCTATTCCTCAGGGACTCTTGGAATTCCACTTGGCCTCTCTTGCCAAGACCGAGTGATGAACAGAGGCGTCTGGTTGGGAGTTTACGGGCAAAGCTGGGATAATCAGATGCACAAGCATGGTGATTGAGAGCTTATTTGAACATTTCAAGAGGCTGTTGGGGAATTTGAGCCCCAGCACACAGCTGTGTGAGCCCTGAGCTGGGGCTGGCCCCAAGACCAAGCTAGCCCCATTGCTTGCAGGTCAGACCAAGGCAGTGAGCGGGCACAGGGATCTGGAGGCCAGGTATCCAGCCCTACACCGAGTCCCATTGCTCCTGAGCAGGGCCTCCTGGAAGTTTCCACCTCCCTGCATCTCACCACAGGCGTGGGCACTAATTCACCCCATAACTAGGTGCCTCTCGTGAACCAACACCATTTTAGAAACAAGTGAAAGAGAGATGGCTGAAGACACTATTTATTTAGGTGTTGTTTGACTATAGTGCCTTTGGGGGAAAAGAAAGCACAGACAAGTTCAGATGTATCCCCAAGTATTTGTTTTGAGATGGAATCTCACTGTCACCCAGGCTGGAGTGCAGTGGCATTGATCTCAGCTCATTACAACCTCCACCTCCTGAGTTCAAGTGATTCTCCTGCCTCAGCCTCCCGAGTATCTGGAACTATAGGCATGTGCCACCATGACTGGTTAATTTTTGGTTGAGATGGGGTTTCATCATGTTGGCCAGGCTGGTCTTAAACTCTGACCTCAGGTGATCTTCCTACTTTGGCCTCGAAAAGTTCTGGGATTACAGGGGTGAGCCTGTAAATGGTCACTGCGCCTGACCATTTACAGGGATGCTAGTCCTTGGTTGGTCCCCATTGGCTGAATGAGCCCATCTGAAACACTCTGGCAAAGCATCTCAAGCCCTAGGAAAAGTAGCAGCAAAGGAGTGACAGACATAGCAGTGACCCAGGGGTGACTGTCACCATGAGGTGCAGGATGTCTGGAGAGTGTGACCTCAGGGAAGAGGCCATGCTTGTACCCCGCCTTCACCCCACACCTGTGCAGCCTTGGGCAGGTTGCTTTACCCCTCCAGATTCATCTGAGAAAGGAAATGAGACCTTCCCCTCCTGAAGACAAAGGGCTGGGTGATGTCTCTGAAGCTCCTCCTCGCTCTGAGGAATTTGTGTCAGTGAATTATACTCACTTTCCTTCTGAGCAACTGACTTTTGTTTCACTCCAGTTTAGTTCCTGAGGGATAGAGATTATTCCGAACCACGAGAGGTGCCATGCTTTCCTTACAGAAAATGGAAGCAAATTTGTTTTAGTCTGTTTGGACTAGTATAACAGAATGCCACAGACTGAGTAAGCAGAAATGGATTTCTCACAGCTCTGGAGGCTGGGAAGTCCAAGATTGAGGCAGATTCAGTGTCTGGTAAGAGCCCACTTTTTGGTTCATGGATGGCACCTTTTTGCTCTGTCCTCAACATGGTGGAAGGGCAAGAACTCTCTCTCAGGCCTCTTTTATAAGGGCAGTAATCCTATTCATGAGGGCTCTGCCCATGACCTGATCACTACCTTGAAAGACTCTACCTCCTCATGTCATCACATTGGGGACTAGGCTTTTAACCTGTGCATTTTGGTGGGATGCAAATATTCAGACCGTAGCAGAATCTAAGTGTATGCCACATGACCAGGTAGGGGAAAGGAGAAGGGGGAGAGGAGAAGGTAGGTGATAGGTGAGAATGAGAGGGGAGAGGAGAGGAAATAAAGAAGCGGGGAAGAGGATGGAGAGTAGGAAAGAGGGAGGAAGCATCCAGGATCCTTAACAGGGTTTGTCTGAATTGGATAGTTTGATTGATGGAGCCCTGGGCCGATCAGTACTGGCGTCTTACTCAGTCTCTACCAATTGCTGATTTTTCTCTGATAGAGAAAACTGTTTGCAGATATGTACTATGGATTCCAAGGAAATCTCAGGGAGAAAGCTCAGATGACTATATGAATTCATTTCTGGCACCAGAGAAGCAACTCAAGTGTGTCTCTGCATAGTCCTGAATCAGTAGCATGTTCTTGATATAATACTAGTTATAGCTTCTATTTAATTGAACACACATAATGAACGAGACTCTCTGCAGCCCCTTAGCTAGCATTACTTCATTTAATCCTCACAATAACCCTGTGAGGTAAGTATACTTACTGTCCCCATTTTGGATCTGGCTTGTGTGAGTAACATATCCAAAGTCACTTAGCCAATAAGTAGCAACACCTGGATACACGTTTGTCTCACTGTAGAGTCCAAACTATTATTTATGACACACTGTGGGCTCCCTAAGCAAGGATTGTTGTCTCCCCAAGGCCAAGTCCAGGCCTGATGTAGCATAAATGCTCACCGAATGAATGAATTCATTTATTCAAATGAATTATGGAAGGGCAATTAGGTCAACGATTGTAAGGCTGGTAAGAAAATTTATATCCTGTCCCAAGAATCAAATTGCTTTAATAGATTTCCAAGGCAAGCCCTAAAAACAGGAAGGGTCTGTTTTTCAGCAAAGTCCATGCATAAATGCAATTTTTTATTTTTAGTTTTGCAAACACAAAGGGCCCTGAGTTTCCCTTGCGAATGAGCTCAGTATCCTCAGGTTTCCAAGAGGAACCAACACTGCAGCTCCTTGGACAACGGTGACTCTCTTCCCAGCCCACCCTTGCTGTGACCTGCACCCCTGAGTTGTTCTCAAAGACACACTAAGAAACCACATTTCAGAAGGAAGGACATAACGGATCCCAGGATCCAGTTCTGTGTCTGGCATGGCCCCAAAGACACTGTGTGCAGAGTCAGAAATATGCTTCCCAGTTGACTCCATGGGATGCTTGTTTCAAAAGAGCTGCCATTCTTGTCTATGTACCACATATCTTGTAAGAGGCTCTTCTTTTCCAGAATTTTTATATTTTCCCTGGCATTTTGTGGTTTGGTAATTGCCTACAAGAATAGTTCCATAACATAAATCAACAATGAAAACCAAATTACCCCTGCCTGCATCCTTTCATTCCTTTTTCATCTCTAATGATATTTTCTGTATGATGACTAACCCAGACTGACGTAATTTATCAATTGATCTTGACGATGTACATTAGTGAATGCGTTCCACAGGCCCCAGCAGGCCATCTTCCCTGTGCACCACGTAGCTTTAGAAAACCTATTAGTGCAACAGAAATATCTAAAGCCCAGACTTTTTGCTAAGAATATTAGAACCGGTGCTAATTACTTTATTAATCATAAAGTGAAACAGCAGTGCTATGTCGCCACAGCCATAAAAAAGTGGTTTTATGGCAAAAGTAGTTAAAGAGAAAGGACAGATTGGATTTATAATACTCAGCTGGGTAAAAAAAAAGAAATTATGCATACCAGCAATTTTCTTTCTTTGGTTAAATATTCATTAAATGTGTACCACTAAGAGCCATTTGTAACTAATTCCCTAGTGGATCCATGTTCTAAGAGAATTTATTTTAAAATACAAATTAAAGCTTAAATTTGCCTTTCTATTAAAAATGGGTATAATGAGTCAACATATCTCCTGAGAGAAAGGCGAGGTGGAGATGTGCTGATGAGAGGAATCCTGTCCCTGATACCTGGAGGCCATGCTGGGGATTTAGGCCGTGCTGCAGGTGCCTGTCACCATTAAGCGCAGCAGAATTAGGAGGCTTTGGTCCAGGTTAAAGCCCAGAGGCAGCCACTGTCTGAAGACAGGGACACCGCAATGACCAAGACCATCATTTAGGGTGATGTTTACATTTCCATTGTTAGGTTAGATATTTTGTTTTCTTTAAAGTCAGTATTGTCTCTGAGTAAATAAAAAAATCTTGAGTTTCTGTATGAAAGCCAAGTATGCTTGGCTTTCACACACCTTACAATAAAAAAAAAAGACGTAGGATTCATCAACATTTCACTTCCTGTTACTGATTAAAGCCACGTGCGTGCACACATGTCTGCATATGATTAGATGGAAGAGAGAACATTAATGTTTGTTGAGTGCTAATACATTTCAGACAGTTTATACATTAATCTATTAACAACTATCTCATTTAATATTCATAACAGGTGTGTTATAGGTGGCCTATCTCCTGTTTATTGAAAACTGAGGTGCAATAATCTCTCTCTGAAGGTAACTCTGTTAGTGGCAGATCTGGAATTCGGACTCAAGACTGCCAGATCTCAAAATTCATGCTCTTTACCCTACACCAGGGCATTTCCAACTAAAATGCAAGACAAAACTACTAAGTACTGAGTGCAGGCCGATTTCACAAAGCAAAACGATGAAGTAGGTAATATTGTCCTCATTTCAGCACTGGACACTCAAAAGGGTTGTCAGAGTCACACAGTGAGTGAGTGAATTCCAACCCAAATCTGTTTAAAGGGAGTCTAGGACCCCTTCTCTAGGGTCTCGGTATCCTCTTCCATCAGATAATTTCCAGCCCTAGGAACTTTCTCCTTGTATTAAATCTCTTCTGGCTCAAAGTTAAATTATTTTGCTTTGTCCCTCCCTACCATTTTTTTTTTTTTTGAGACAGAATCTCTTGCTGTTGCCCAGGCTGGAGTGCAGTGGCATGATCTTGGCTCACTGCAACCTCCACCTCTTGGGTTCAAGTGATCCCCCTGCCTCAGCCTCCTGAGTAGCTGGGATTACAGGTGTGTGCCACCACACCCAGCTAATTTTTGTATTTTTAGCAGAGACAGGGTTTCACTATGTTGGCCAGGCTGGTTTCGAACTCAGGTGATCCCCTGCCCCCTCACCTCAGCCTCCCATAGTGCTGGGATTACAGGCATGAGCCACCACGCCCAGCTTGCTTTGCCTTTTATCAACAGAAAAATTACCACCATCCTTCAGGTAATCCTATCCACACAGTGTGAACTCTTCAAATTACCCTTCAATGGGTTAAACTATCCCAAATTACTAAGTTTTCTCTTGGTGAAGACAATATTCCTAGTTACTTCTGGCTACAAAGAATACAAAGAAACCAGACCAAAGAAACTGGCTCATAAAATAGAACATGCCTCAGCTGGGGCTAGTGTTGTTTCATATGAAGAGAATGTGGAATCGAGGACTCACTCAGGTGAAGCTCTGCCATGGAGCAGGCCCCTATCAGATGTTGGCTCTTTCCTCTCTCTCCGAAGGGCCCACTGGCCCAGGAAATAAGGCCTGAGAGGTTCCTAAAGGATAAGAGGATGGATATTTTGACAAGCAGGTAACTTCAGGAAGATGTGGGTAACAGATCTTAGGGACTGGTGTTCTAGAACAGTGGTCCCCAACCTTTTTTGGCACTAGGGACCTATTTTGTGGAAGACAGTTTTTCCACAGATCAGGGCAGGGGATGGTTTCAGGGTGAAATTGTTCCACCTCAGATCATCAGGCATTAGATTCTCATAAGGAGTGTGAAACCTAGATCCCTCACATGTGTTCACAGTAGGGTTCATGCTCCCAATGGAATCTAAAGCCACTACTGTTCTGACAGGGGGTGGAGCTCAGGTGGTGATGCTCGCTCACTCATCGGCCACTCACCTCCTGCTCTGCGACCCAGTTCCTAACAGGCCAGGGACCAGCATGGTTCCATGGCCCAGAGGCTAGGGACGCCTGTTCTAGAGCAAAACTCAATTGGAAAGTAAGACAAAGAGATCAAGACAGGTATGTAGCAATAACTCTGGAGTACAATGTAGGGCAGAAATTAGAGTACCTATTCAAGCAGGGATTACTTTCCTATTCCGTGATTACTGAGCCATTTGGATCCTTAACATCCTGTATGGATGTGATAGGTCCCAGGGCCTGGGTTAATCTTGAGGCAGAACCAGCTGTATAATTTGTGGGGAGTAGTACAAAATGAAATTGCAGTTTCCTTATTCAAAAGCTAGACAAAACTGCTGCTAAAGGTTCCAAGCTATTAAACTTTTTCTTTTCTTTCTGGTTTCTTTCTCTATTATGCTTTAAAATTTTTTTCTGTTTGTTATTGCACTTCCTCAGGCATGGGGATATTTGCAAAGGCCAGTACGGACTCTCCCAAGTTCTTGGGGACCCATATTTGTGACTTCACATTGTGGCCCACTAGTTTCCAGGACAGGACATTCTCTGTTAGCCTCGAGATTGATGTAGTCTGCCCATCCAGGTCATGGAAGTCAGCCCTAACTCACAGACTGGCAACTCTCAAGGGATCACAACTTCCACACTGAGAAGCATTTGGGACCTGGGTAGGCAGAGGCTCACACTTGCCCTGTTATGTACTGAACAGCTATAGTACTGCCAGCCTGGAATGAGGACAGCTGCCAGCCAGGGATGGAGACAGCTGCCACCATGCCTTGCCCTGAGACACCCTTGAACCTTCCAGCATCCTTGTCTGTGCACAGGCTCTCACTGGAGGCAAAGAGTGTTGAGAGAATGACAGCTTGCACCCTGCCCCATCCCCAACATGATCTCATTGATGCCCCAGGCAGTGGGCAGTATCCATTGCAGGGTGGGGTTGGGGAGGCGGGGTAAGAGCAGGGCACCAAGACTAGGAGGCAGTGAAGAACCCTTCCCAGGGAACAGGGAGATTGTGGTGGTGAGGGCTTGAGTGTGAAGCAAGGCCCCAGATCCTGGTGCATTCTTCACTTTCCCATCGGAAATAAGAATTCAAAGATAAGAATTTCAAGATGGTGATCTTAAGAGCATTCCTCGCCAAGCCCAGACCTCTGGACACCTGCACTGATGTGTGACCTCAACCAGCCTTGATTTGAGGTGCAGCCTCAGTGGCTCCAGCATAGATATTGGAAAACTGCTGGGCTGGAACTCCAGGCAGTCACAGGGGTTTGCATTTGTAATTCAACATTTCTATTTACATGTGCCTTTTATAAGAGCTCCCTGGCCTGTTATTAACTTGGTGTGTCATCTTGCCCAGGGATTTCTTTCTCTATTAATACTGGTTCTGTCACTGTTTAGGTATCTGACTCTGGCCAGACTCTGCTCCTTGGCTTCTTTTTTAGTTCTCATTCTTTGTGATTCTGCAAACTTAGAGAGTTTTAAAGCCTCATAGTGGATATTAAGACAAACAACATCATACAGTGTAGTTCACCCTGTCCATTGATCTGTCTGGCTTCTGTGTTTAAATAAAAGGTGCTGGCAGTGTTGCCAAATCCTTCACTCACCCTACGTAACACTTTAGATCATGTTGCAGGAAAGGGAGGCCCCAGTGTCCAGTTATTGATTAACTGGGGAGGAAAAAAATGGCTTTGCCTCATTTCTTATTAGGTAGCAATCCACGTATCTTTCCAGTAAGCAGCATGACACTTCAGGGGGCTCTGAAAGACATTTGACACTCTGGCACCAGAGAGGCAAGGCCTGGGAACTGTGGCCAGTAGTGTGTGTACCCAGGAAGCAGCAGACAAACACAGCATCTGACAGTTCTGCCACCCCTGGCTGTGTGACCATAGGCTAGTCACTTTCCCTCCCTGGGCTTCAGTTTCTCCATCTTTAAAATAAAGAGATTGGACTAAGTCATCTCCAGGGTTTCATGTAGCTTCAAAATCTAAGATTTTATGACTGTGAATTTACAACTTCCATCTTCTCAGGGGCCTCCAGTCAAGTCATTCTGGGGATCACAGTCTTTTATAATTTCTGAAGCTTCACTTCTAAAAACTACTCAGAGCCGGCCAGGTGCAGTGGCTCACACATATAATTCCAGCACTTTGGGAGGCCGAGGTGGGTGGATCACCTGAGGTCAGGAGTTCGAGACCAGCCTGGCCAACATGGTGAAACACTGTCTCTACTAAAAATATGAAAAATTAGCCAGGTGTGGTGGTGGGTGCCTGTAATCCCAGCTACTTGGGAGGCTAAGGCAGGAGAATCACTTGAACCAGGGAGGCAGAGGTTGCAGTGAGCCAAGATGGCACAGTTGCACTCCAGCCTGTGCAACAAGAGCAAAACTCTGTCTCAAAACAAAAAAACAAAACAAACAAACAAAAAACAGCTTAAAGCACAGTTCCCAGCCTGTTAGAAAGAGGAGTGGGATTGAGGTATACATGTCAGGTGCCATCATAAATGCACACGAATGGGAAATGGACCCAATGACTCAGAGCTCACCTAAGACCCCAGCCCATGTCTTCCGACAAGACTGGCATTGCTATTCTTGCCCCTTCAGGCAAGGGTGTTCTGCAGCTCATTGCTGAATTCGTTACTGGAACAATCCAAAGAAGGCAACAGTTAATTATACACTGAAGAAGCTCCTTCACATGAGCCTCTGCTCAGCTCTCTTTTTCATACCCTCTGAAAAGACGTAATTATCCATTGTAGTCATCACCAGCTTTGTTACTTTGTGTGCCTCTAATTGGCACTTTTCTTTTAGACAGTGAGGTATAGTGGAAAATATGCTCATTGAAGAGCCAGCAGCCTGGTGTTGTGGTTCTGGGCCTATTAATACTCCAATGTGTAACCCTGAGTTAGTCCCTTCACCTTTTTTGGGTCTTGGCCGTCCAATCAAAAGGAGGGGATTAGAGCAGATCTAGCTAAGCTCTGCTTCTGCCAGACATTCTGTTACTCTCTCCCCAGATGTCTCTGTTAGCATGCCGGTTATCATGGGAGACATGGAAAAGTAAACATGTGCTCTAGTCCTGGCCCTCAGAAAGTGCTCAGGGTTGGGAACCAGGTAGAAATGGAGAAGTGCATCGTCATGTAGTTCTTCTAGGGCTTCAGGAATTCACAGCGGGAAAATTGAATTTGCTCGCTGGGACAAGACAGAAGAAGCCATCCTGGCTCCACCGGAGTGTCTCATGTTGGGAATAAGGGTGGTAAAGCTGAAAGGAAGGGAGAAGTCAGACTAACTACAAAGTCAAAAGAGTTTGGACTTCATCATCAGTAAGGGACCGCTGTAAACATTTGACTCGTGGAGTTAAAGCATGAGATAGACTCCTTAGAAAATGTGTCACTGAGGAATGCATTTGGCTGCACCAACCACTGTGGTCTAAACACATCTGGGAAGATTCTTTTCTATGTAACAAGACATCAAGAGGTGGCAGGTACTGGTGTTGGCTTAGCAGTCAGGGTTACTGTGACTTTAGAATGCAGACATTCTGATGCCAGGGTTATTTCTGCAGTTTCCTTAGCCTTTTACTTGTGGTTGCAAGATAGCTGCCATGGCTCCTGCTCATGTCTCCATATAAGCCAAAAAGAGAGAAAAAGAAAAAAGATGGGGGTTGGGGGGGGGAGAGTGACTGCAGGGAGGGTTTGCGGCAGGTACGTCATTCTTTTTTTTTTCTTCCTTTGAAACATGGGGATTATGGGTAAAGTCATTCTTTTTACATCACAAAAAACTTTCAATGAAGCTCCCAATCCCAGACCCCCTAAAACAAAATAAAACTAGATTTCTGATTTTGTCCTAAGAGCCATAGCTTGGCCACACAGCCAATAATATAGGGGTGGAGTGAGGTTGGAAGTGGTGTCATCAAGCCAAATGCTTTCAACAAATGCTTGGCACCACCTTATCCCACCCTTGGTAAAATGAAATGACTCCCTCTTTCCTAGTGTTTGGGTTGTAGTCAGTTAGCTATTTATTTCTACCTTTTGCAGGAAGATAGGTGGGCACGGTAGCAAACTGGAGAGCACATAGGTACCTAGATAGCTGCACCTACCCATTGGTACAAACCATAGCATGCAAGATGATGAGCTTCTGGCAACAGGTTTTTTTTTTTTTTTTTTTTTTTTTTTTGAGATGGGAGTCTCGCTCTATTGCCCAGGCTGGTGCAATCAAGGCTCACTGCAACTTTGGTCTCCTGGGTTCATTCTTTGATGCAAAGAGACTTTTCAGCCTCTTATAGAAGTCATTCCCAATCCTGCTTTCCCTTGCAGCCTCCTATTACACATTGCGATTGATGTTTTTAAAACATTTTTTGGTAGCTAATGGTGAGCATCTTAAGAAACTTCCCATCTCTGTGTCTGGAGCATTAGGTGCCATGCTGGGTTCACAGTGATCATTCATTCATGACTGTGGGTGTGAATGCAGCGAGGACAGCTCCGATGGGGAGCTCCCTGCCTCTATTGCTTTTCTCAAATAACCAAAAGCCTGATGTGTTGGCCAGAATGTGTGTTAATATCCTGGCCCGATTCCAGCATATTTCATAGCAGCCATTAAAGAATATATTCTTAGGTTTACACTTATAAAACTTTACTGGCTTAGTCCATTTATTATCATATGTTTTAAGTTGAAGTCTTGAAATACAGCCTTAGCTATATTTAGCTGCGCCTACCCATTGCTACGAATCATAGCATGCAAGATGGTGAGCTTCTGGCAACAGGTTTTTTGTTCGTTTTTTGAGATGGAGTCTTGCTCTGTTTCCCAGGCTGATGCAATCAAGGCTCACTGCAACTTTTGCCTCCTGGGTTCAAATGACTCTAGTGCCTCAGCCTCCAGAGTAGCTGGGATTACAGGTGTACACCACACACTCAGCTAATTTTTGTATTTTTGTAGAGATGGAGTTTCACCATTTTGGCCAGGCTGGTCTTGAACTCCTGGGCTCAGGTGATCTGTTCACCTCAGCCTCCCAAAGTGCTGGCATTATAGACATGAGCCACTGCGCTTAGTGAGTGGCCACAGTTTCAATTACTTTACCAGCTCTGAACAACCTCTATCCATGGTAGATAATTGTAGTGGTTTTTGCTCTTTCTTGAATGACTATTAAAAAAAAAATCTTAGTTTGGTCAAATAACGTGCCTTGCTTCATCCATAATTTTACTTCATCTCAACTGAGCTTATTCTATTAAAGAGCAGGAAGTCCTTTGAATTTCTATTTCTGGACAGGTTTCTGTGGAAGTCTTTAATTTTTTTCCTGCTGCCTTTTCCCCTTTATCTCTACAAGTTCCTGTTCTATAAAACTGGTCATTTTTACTGACCATTACTACAGGCTGAATTTTTCCCTATAAAACCTAATTTTGTAATCTGGGAGCAATATACATTGCTGATGTGATTTTTATTCCCTTCTCTCCTTCTGAGTCTGGAAGAGTAGCGTTTCTTTTGTAGATTTATGCTGAGGTCTTGCACTCGGCACTCTCACATTACAGATGATTTTTCTGTAAAAGTGAGATTATAATGGACCATTTTACAGCCTTATGGTGTGCCTATTTCTCAGTGAATTTAATATTTTCTCCAATTTGTGAGCTAAATGTTAACTCCTGAGTTTTTTTTAATTAATCCAGTACTATTATAAAATGCATGTTTCTTTATGTCTAGAGCCTATGGACTGTAATTACTGCAGGTAAAGATTATGCACAGATTATAATATGCAAATTAATCTCACTGTGCTATGGAACTGGTCCTTGCAGAGTTGTGCCTCATGAAGTGACACTGTAACCTCATGTGCTTTCTAAATTGATGGCCCGAATACAGGAACGTCCTCCCTCCTCACCCTACCCTACTGGTGGCTGTCTCCATGGTAGAAGAGGAAGATAGCATACATCCTACAGTTGTGGATTTTAAAAGGGGAGCATGAAAAAAATAAAACTGACCCTTCTGAGATTCAGTTGTTTACAGAACAGGTTTTTGTGGTCCCATCTCTGCCTCTGGATGCCCTGGGGGTAGCAGTAAAAGGAAGCCTTGGGCTGGAGGGAGAAGCACAGCTCCCCAGGTGCTCATATAGTCATATATTCCCTCTCATTTGAGGTCGGATATATTTCTACTTAACTGTGCTGACATACAGCCCCAGCACAGAATTTCATGTTCCTTTGTGTTCAGGAAACAATAATTTAGGTGAGCTGGGATTAACCCACTGTTGAACCTTGGCAAGATGGGTTCCGAGGCTCTCAATGGATTCAGGAATCACTGACAGCTTCATGAATGGGATTTGTTGCCTGATGCATGAGCTGAGTTGTCACAGGCAGGGTGGGGAAGGGCAGACTGGAAAATCCCCATGCCTGGCTGCCTCGCCATGTGTTTCTCAAGATTGTGCTCTGGGGGTTTCTGTGAGGGGGAGCCCTCCCATTGCCAGCCTGCTCACAGACCACACAGGCACGCACAGCCCTGCCTCATGGAAGCATCTTACAATTTTTAAAAAGTCCTTTCTGCAGAAAGCCCAGAGCCTGCATGTTTTAACTCCCAAGTGGCAGCAGGCTTGTTTTGATAGTTGGAGCCAGATGTTCACATCTGTATAAAATAATATTCATTGGACGATGAGGAATATGCACGAAGTCATCAAGATAAGCAGTAAAGGCAGATTTTGATCGCCTCCATCTAGAATTGTTAAGCCTTTCTTCTTTTCTTTTGAAAAGGGGATAGAAGGAAGAGCTGTGCATCTAATACAACTAGTCCTTTTTGGAGAAATGTGTGAATGGGCTACTACTGTCAGTCCAGATAAGTGACGTTTAGTGTCCATTCATCTTATTTCTCTTCAGTAATATGTCAGTCTCCCTTGTCCTCCACCCACATTATTCAAGGTGAAAAACACTTAATGGGTTCTTGTTGTTCTTTGTACTTTGTTCATTGTTCTAGATCTGTGCTGATACTGACATAGTAAGTCTATGATTTGGGAGAAAAAAGGAGATGAGGAGAGAACCAACATGCATTGGGCACCCATGATGTGCTAGGCTTTATACCAATCATCTTATTTAATCTCCCCACATTTAAGATGTGGTGATGTCATCCCACTTTTGACTGAAGACACCACAGTTGAGACAGCTCCCGAAAGGGACCCCAGAGCTTCGTCTGCCTCAACACACCTCTGACAACCCCATGTGGCCTAAAAGGGAAAGCATTAATTTAGTATTCATAGTGATCTATTTCATTTGTATATACTGACTTACATATGTCAATTGCTATGTCTTAGACAATGACATTTTATTTCAGTAGTTTATAAGCCTCATCCTTCAACTACTGAAAAAGAAAAAAAAGAAATGCTCAAAGAAGCTTTGAAAGTATATTCATGGTCTTTAGCTCCTAGATCTTTCTGTGACTTCTAGCTCATTCCATTTCTTAATGTGGCGGGGAGCTTCCACAGTTGGGTGGAAACAGGGTCACCACAGGTCCTACTGATTTCAGGCCACACAAACCTGTCCCTACTTCCTCAGAGGACAGGCTTAAGAACAAAACACTCCCCTGGGTTTACCTAGATAGTGATATTCAGGGTAAGGGGAGGTGGGATGGGAGTAGGATGCCCAGGCTCTTTTGGGATAAAACTACCATGCTAGAGTGAGTGGATGAGGTGGCACATGTGCTTGTCTTCAGGTTCCCTCCCCAGACTTATGACTATCTCAGATGCTTGGGCTCTGTCTGCCTCTCACTCTATCTGGTGTGCGTGCCCATTCGCTCGGGCTTACCCCTACCCATGCTTCAGCTCATAAGTAGATTATCTCTAGATCAAATGACATGCTTGACTCTCATCTGCCACCAGTTGATGCAATCGGTGATTAATTAGGCATCTACAGTCTGGTGAATGACAACAGTGGGTTAACATTTAGAATGGACCTTCCTCTTGTCCTGTTTTGGTCCTTAATTGTCTGTTTTGATTCATCTTAACAAGTACCAAACCAAGGCTGGGCATGGTGGCTCAGGCCTATAATCCCAGCACTTTGGAAGGCTGAGGCTTGTGGATCACCTGAGGTCAGGAGTTCAAGACCAACCTGGCCAACATGGTGAAACCCCATCTCTGCTAAAAAATACAAAATTAGCCAGGTGTGGTGGCGCATGCCTGTAATCCCAGCTACTTGGGAGGCTGAGGTAGGAGAATCGCTTGAACCGGGGAGGCAGAGGCTGCAGTGAGCTGAGGTCGAGCCACTACACTCTGGCCTGGGCAACAGAGCAAGACTCTGTCTCAAAACAAACAAAAACAAAACTAAAAACCCACCAAAAAAAACAACAAGCACCAAGCCCAGATGAAGCTGTAACACATCTAGCTTCATCCATACACATGTGTAAGTATTCCCAATGGAGTACAGTGGATGGGAACACCCATAGGACAGCTCTGGATGCAGCTGAGTTTGACTGCCAGAGAAGTGTGGGGTAAATACTATTAAGATGAACTTGATGCTGATTGATGGAGCCGAGTAAGTGGTACCATATGGCAAGGCTGTCATCACGAATAGCAGCAGCTGGGTTAGGAATAAAAAGGTCTCTGTGTGCAGCAGCACAGGGGAGGGGAATTTGAATGACATCACAAAATCCTCTGGGGAAAAGAAACAGAAATGGAGTCAAAATGTCACTTCCCCTTTTCTTTCTCACCCTTGGCCCTGCTGGGAGCAGAAACAAGAGTCCTTGCAGTCAAAATACAGCTGGCTTTGTCTTTCCCTTATGACTATGGCCACAATGTTCTTCCTAAAACAGGTGGAGACTCCCTTGCCTGTGTTTTGCATGCCAACTTTGGTGGGTGACATAGATCAGAGGGCAGGTTGCCATGAGGAAGTCCTTAGGCGTAATGTGGTTGATGAATCGGGAAGGTCTGAACACGTGGCTATGAAGGAAGGCAGGGGAGCAGAGGGGAGGCTGCAATGCACGTGTTAAAGTGCTGGGTATCTCTGAGTTTCCCAGAGTAGGGCTTGAAGTGGGCTCATCTCTAAGGGAGAGGTCAAAGCTCAGAGAAAATCATACTACGGGCTCTTCCATGCTTCTTGGAATATTGCAACCTAGCTGGCATCTGGATAAAATGAGGAGAAGGAGTAGCTGAAGCAGAGCTGTCATAAAAAGCCACATGTAGCCAGGGCAATGTGTGTAGAGGGAGGAGGTGGGGATTTTCCTGCCCGAGAGCCGGCTCCGGGCCCACCTGCATTGCCTTGGCAACGGTGATGGGGGAGGAATTTATAGGCTCATTCCTACGTGAGTACCTTAGGTCTTTTTAGATTCCTGCTGGCTTCTCTAGACACCCACCGCTTCTGTGAATCACTGCATGGGGCTCTGGGAGATGCTCTGTCACAGTCTGAGCCGTGACACAGCTCAGGGAATGCAGAGAGGTTCCGAGGGACTTGGGGAGCAGCTTTTCAACATTTGGCCTTGGTCTCTGGAATGTCAGTTCAAGGGCCTAGATAGAAAAAGCAACTTTGAAATGTGATTGCTCACATCCCCTTCATTCACCCAAAATGTGAAGGGCCTTCTAAACAGCTCAGTGAGGTATAATGCACTCAGAGAAGATCAGAGTTTCCGCTCTGAACTGTTTATCAGTGCCACCTTGGGTGAGCTGCAGGTTAGTTTCCTGTCCCTAATCTGTTCTCTCTCTAAATATGAGCACTGGATGACCTGGCTACAGTGGGCCTATCCACTTCAGAATGTTGTGTGCCCTGATTGGATTTTAATTTGGTTAACCATGGCTGGCTTAAGGGCATAGCACCTGTCCTGATTACCATTGCCAAGAACTTACAAAACCAAGCCAAGCTAGCTGCCTTGTCAGTGCCAGCCAACAGGAGCCGAGATTCAGGTCTCAAACCAAATTTGGTGCAAAAATCCAAATGCACTGAACCAAGCGCTCACTTACCAAATTGCATTAAAAAAAAACCCCAACACCCCCAGCGCTTGTCCTAAATGCAGGTGATGCTTATGTCATCCCCACTAGAATGAACCCGGGGACAGGCAGAGCTGGGTCTGAATGTTCGCTGCTGCATCTCAGGACCTAGCACGGAGCGTGGCAGAGAGGAGGTGCTCTCGGAGGATCTGGGCTCTAGAAAGCTCTGTCATGAGGTTGTCCTGCAGGGAAGCATGGAGTCTGTTGTCATTGGCCTGTTTTAACGATGGTAACATTCTATGGTCAATAAGAATAGCTCACGTTTATTGAGCTCTAAACTGTGTGTGGCATCACTGTAGGTGCATAATTTAAGAAAATATTTTTCTTCTATCGAAGTTACACATGCACAGAATTTTAAAAATCAGATTGTAAAAACACCAGTCTTCACTCTCCTCTGATGTTCTGTTCTCTGGAGGCAGCCATTTTCAACTCTTTTGTGCATTTTTTGACATTAACCTTCATATCTTTATAGAGTATACTTGTCTTGCCACTTAATAGGATTTCTTGCCTGTAAAGTGAGGATCTAGCTTCCTTTTACTTCTTTGCCATCAAGACACACACACACACACACACACACACACACACACACACACACCATACTCCTCACAAACTCCACAAACATACCCCATGAAAACAGCCCCCAACACACACTATGCACACAAACACACATAGCCCCCTCACAACCCCCAAAAACACTACACACACACCCACATACCTTCTGGACCTCCCATTATTGCAATATGATTATATTGTAATTTTTGTGGCTACAATAGTCATTCTTTGCATTGTACAGATATGTAGATGTTCTATACAACTGACTTATGTAGTAAACTATGATTACTTTCCTTTGCTCCATAATTTTTCTATTTCTCTGGAGTTAATAATTAGCTTGGATTTTTCATCTGTGCTTGTGTGTTTGTGCCTCAATCTCTCTGATTCTTCACTAAGTTGACCTCAGATTCTCCTCTAGTAGCAAATCTCTCAATATTTTTCAAGCAATTAGATATTCTCATAAATTTCATTATTAAAAAATATTCAATCTTCTTTCTTGATTTTGTTTTGTGAGGTAGGACATAACAATTTTAGCTTTTATCTAATGGTCCCATGAGGACAAATCAATTTGTAAGGTCCCCAGACCTGTAATTCTGAATGAGAGTTGGTCTACATTCACATATTCTTCTGTTTAATGTTGAAATTTTTTTGTCCATCTGCTTCCAACACCTCCTAGAACTTTCTACTGTAAGACCTAGCTGCAAAAACACTTGTGTCTTACAAGCTATAAGTATAAAAGCATATGTATCCTGCCCACTTCATCCTTCTATCAGCCTACATATACTGTGTCTTTTCAATCTAAATAAGTTAGAGCTAAATTGAAAATTCAAATTTGGCTGGGCATGATGGCTCATGCCTGTAATCCTAGCACTTTGGGAGGCTAAGGTGGGAGGATTGCTTGAGCCCAGGAGGTTGAGACCAGCCTGGGCAACATAGCGAGGCTCCTGTCTCAATAAAAATGAAATAATTTTTAAAAAGAAAATAAAACTCTTTTAATATACACAGCACATTTGAGGTACTTGCTACCACTGTCAAGGAGTGACATTCTGGCATGGGGTTTGATTCTGGAGTGTGAAATGGCTTGTGCTCTATCTTAAATGCTATTTGCTATCTAAAATGTATAAGATCACCCTTGGAGCCATAGGATTTAGTACCTTTCCCAGAATCCTCTCACAGGTAGGGATTAAATGCACTTTGGATTAGGATATCATGAGGCAGAGCAGCATTCTGGGTGAGACTTAACCCAGTGGCATCCTAAAGGCTAGAACCTTGGTTGGAGAGAATACAAGAAGGAATATGGGAAACCTTTGTCAATAAGGCTTTCTTCTTTGACATTCAGGTCATCTCTTTATTCTCAAGTCACCCCTCAAGCATTATTCTCATGTCTGTCTTAGTGAGACAAATGCTTTCAAATTAGCCAGATCATTGTCTCACTAAGACAAGCAATTTCGATTTCAAGACTGGCTTCTGTCTCTACTTTCACCCTACCCCAAATTTTCCCTCCCTCTTTTTTTTCCTCCTTCCTTTCTCTTTCCCCACTTCCTCCTCATATGCCTCCCCTCCCTCCCTTCTTCCCTCTTTCCCTCTTCTCCTTCCGTCTTCCCTTCCTCCCTTCCTCCCTCCCTCCCTCCCTTCCTCCTTCCCTTCCTTCCTTCCTCCCTTCCTCCCTTTCTTCCTCTATCCCTTGCTCCCTCCCTTCCTTGCTCCCTCCCTCCTTTTTTCTTCTTCTCCTTCCTCTCCTCTTCCTTCTCCTTCTTTCTGTCTTTCACCTAAGAGGGCATGGATGTGAGAGTAAACTCATACTCGGGCTAAAATCTGTGTTTGGCTGGCTGTATGACCTTGAGAAGTCTACATAGGCTCGTTAACCATTTTTTCATCTATAATATGGGACTAATAAGACAACCTATCAGTTATGAGAATTCAACAAAGTTATGCATGAGAAGTACCTGGTACAGGGCTTGCTGTATACCAATTGCAGAATAAATGGCTTCATAATAATAATGTCTTAAAACATTCACCTCCAAATTCAATGCTGCTTAAAAGAGATATCCCCATTCTAGGAAATGTTGGCAGTATTTACCATATGACTCCATCTTTCAGCTCTTTGGAATATTTGAATAGAATAAAATGTTGGTTTGGTTCAGAGAATATATTTTGGTCCAGTTTTTTTTTCTGGCTTAATTATTTTAATAAATTTATAGATTTTTCTTGGGTTCACATTATGGAAATGTAAAACTGAGGCCAGGTTCAGGGCTTTTTATTCTGGTGTTTTAGATATTAAAATCTTGGATTCAAAGGCTGCCATGGGACTCCTACCCTTCTACTGAAGCTCAGAATAGAATACCCAGGGACCCGTGGAATAACAAACTTCTGGCTGTTGGAACAAGATACTGCTCAGGTTAAGTGGCACAGAAAGGGTTTGATGAGTCTGTTACCTAATGTCACAATGCCATAGTTATCTGAAACAGTTCACAGGCCCGCTGGCAAAGAGCCTCTTAATGTGGCTTCTTTTTGGCAGAACTGCATCTAGTGCTCACCTGTCAGTGTGAATGGCTGCAGTAGATGACAGGAAAGATGAGGGGGAGGAAGCATTTCAGGGCTTTTATCCACAGCAGCACATCTCAGGTTAGCCTCTCAGCTGCTGTGCATCATCAGAGGTCCTGAGTCTGGGTGCTCTGTGGGCTTTTATCTCAGTGAAGCACTTGAGGCTGTTCAGGGTGCTTGAGGAGAGAGAGGTGAGTGGTTGTCAGGGCAACCTCCTTTTGATTCATTCACGGAATGGAAGTTGGAGTATGTAAGAAAGCCCCAGGAATAATGATTGCAGTGGAACTACCCACATCTAGCCAGTTCAGGAAATCTGGGCACTTATAAGAAGAAAATAAGATGAGAATATACAGAGTCAGGCTTACCTGGTGTCTGCATTTTCTTCTGTGGGTTTGAGCTAAAGAAACTGGCTCAGAGAATAATGTCCCATTTCACTCCGTGATGTCACAAATGGCTGCTGTTGCTATGACAGTTTGCAGAAAACACTTCATGTAAGTCTCTTTTCTGGACAAAATCCTAAAGATGTGATAGCTGACTTTCCCTAGAATATTTTAATGGCCTCTGCTGGTTGCAGTATCCAGCATGTTCTGTGCCTGCATTTTACTTACTTATTCATTCAGCCATTCATTCAACAAATGTTGGCTGAGTATCTACTATGTGCCAAGTTTTGTGCCCACATGAAGCTTATATTGAACAAAATATGTGTTGTTGAATGTGGTGCTGGTATCATGTGCTCTGAACACAGGCAGGAAGGATGCCTGGGTACGTGGGGAGCCCTAGAGAATGTATGTCAAGGAGGCAGCTTCCCAGGCACCTTCACCCAGAGAGCCCAACAGAATTAAAGCCATGTTGTTCTTCCTTGAAAAACACTCATGCTGCCCATTCTCTCAATCCAGAGAGTCTGTCCTGGGCAGTCTTTGTCAATTGATGGGCAGGTTGTTTAAAGAGCCTGCGAATGGGTCTTCCTGACTCCCATCACTAACCCATGTAATTCACCATCTGCTATCCCAGCCAACACATTTTCCTTAGACACAATTTCCCTGAGAATAATCTTGATGGACCATCAAGGCTCATCTGTCTGGCTTCAGTGAACACCTCTGGTTTTACTCCTTACTTCAGCTGCCATTTCTGATATGTTCATTTCTTCACTGTGCCTAGGATGAACTTCCCGGCTCTTTATCATATAGTCCAGCCTGCTTGGGATACCCTCTTTTCCCCTCCTCATCCCCAAATCACTGGCCCTGTGCCACTACCCCCACTCCTGCCCATTGCTAAAGGCTCAGCTGAGCCTCCTGAATATGGCAAAGATTGCTAGTTATTATCCAATAATCATTCTGTCTTCTTTCATAGTGATAGAATTTTAGCTGGGAATGTGATTGGCCAGAACAAAGACCACAAGTCCCAGTTTTTTTCTAGTAATGAAACAAGATCACTCATGAGCAACTCTGTACAACTTCTGGATTGTATTCTTAAAGGGAAGGGAATCCTCTTTCCTTTCCCCTTTCTGGGACTGGGATGTGGACAGGGCTTGAACTCAGTAAGCTGTGTGCATGCACATCTGTACAGTAAGAAGGCAGAGAATTACAGGAAGGGACAGAGTCTCCAACAGCATGGAGCTGCCATAGAAGCTCTATGCTGTATCATCCCTAGGTGCTTACACTTAGACACATGGGAATAATCACTTCTGATGTGTTTAAGCTTTTTAGAATTTGGGTTTCTGCTACAGCAGCAGAATTTCCCATCTCCTCCAGGAAGCCTTTCTCTGGCTTTTCCCTTCTTGAAACTCACCATGACCATAAAGTCTGATGTGTATTCATTTTCACTTTATCGCTTTCTTATTCATCTTCTCTTACCAGCTAGGCTTTAGGAGAGGGGCCAAAAATTATACTATGTAATTTATAAGTGCCAATAAATACACTTTGATGTGGCTGAAAGAACACTGAGCTAAAAATGAGATCTGGTTTCTAGTCTTTCTGGACCCCTACATGCAGTATATATTTGGGTAGATGCCTTCATCTTTCTGAGCCTCAGCTTTCTCAGTGGGTTAATGGGAATATAAATTGTATCTCTAATGAGACAGGAGAAGTGAAAATATTGTGTAAACCACAAAGTAATGTACATGTCAAGACAGTAGTATTGTCCTGCACATCTATGATCATGTTGTGTATACAGTTGCTCAAGGTGCTGGTGGGATTCAGGGCCAGTTCCATCAACAGTGTCTGTGGTGAGCTGTCCACTAGTCCCCATTGGTCTATTAGTAGATCACTAATGTAATCTACTACTTGTTCCAAGCCACCATGGAACAATGCAGAATGGAAATAGATTTGAACAATTTATGGGAAGCTTTAGCAATATGGAGCAAGTTGAGTTATCTAGGCACCTGCTGGATAGATAAGGGGTCAAGATTAGAGATCTGTCATGTACAAAATTCCTTTGGAGAGTTACTGACCTGATATTACAGAGCAGCAGTCCCCACCCTTTTTGGCACCAGGGATGGGTTTCACGGAAGACAATTCTTTCCACAAACAGGGTGGGAGGATGGTTTTGGGATGGCATAAGCACATTATATTTACTGTGCACATTATTTCTATTATTACATTGTAATATATAATGAAATAATTATACAACTCACCATAATGTAAAATTAGTGGGAGCCCTGAGCTTTTTTTATTTTTATTTTTTGCAACTAGGTGGTACCATCTGGGGGTGATGGGAGACAGTGACAGATCATCAGGCATTAGATTCTCATAAGGAGCACACAGCCTAGATCCCTCAAATGGGCAGTCCACAATAGGATTCATGCTGCTTTGAGAATCTAATGCTGCTGCTCATCTGACAGGAGGCAGAGCTCAGTCGGTAATATGAGCAATGGGAAGCAGCTGTAAATACAGATGAAACTTTGCTTGCTTGCCTTCTGCTCCTCCTGCTGTGGGGCCTGGTTTCTAATAGGTCATGGACCCATAGCATGAGGTTGGGGATACCTCTTGTGGAGCACCCTACATAGAAACACAGATATATGCAGGGATGGAGAGTGGGTTTACAGAGAACACACAAATGTGCATGTTTATCTACCATTTATTAAGTACCTCAATCTTATCTCCTCCACAGAGAAGCAAACATCCTCCTATCCAAGGTTAAGAGAAGTGTTCATCTTTCAAGCCCCACTACAGTAGTTCTCTAGTGAACTAGGGTTTTTAATGGCCTTTCACAATAATTACAAATTTAATTAACCTCTCTGCTTTGATCAGTCAGGGCTGTTTCTCATTACTTTCCCCAATGCCTGTTTCTGAGTCAAGAGCTATTCCTGGGTCTTCCCTTTCCAGCTATAAAGTACTGTTTAGGTTTAATTGAGTCTGGCACAGCTGTAAAGAAAGCAACTCTCCTGCTCAACAGCCTCCAATGACTCCCCGTTGACCACTGAATTAAGTATAAATTCCTTAGCCTGGCATTTGGGCCGTCCACAGCCTGGCCCCAGACCCCCTTCTAATCTCATCCCAACTTTTCCTGCACTTGTGCTTTATAACTCATATTTCTCAGCAGGCCTTTGTCTTCCTGACTTGGGGTCTTACTTCTGCAGCTCCTTCTGCCCAATCACTTGGCCACTCACATCCTACCCCTGCCCCTGTTGAACTCTCATCTTCCAGGGAGCCTTCCCTGCTAGCTCCCACCCCAGTTGAATCCGGCCCCCCACCCCTTGCCAATCACCTGAGATCATATTCCTCCCCCTTCTGAATTTTGACAGAAATTCACACCTTCTCATAATCCTGTTCTGAATGATACTTATTGTGTATTCATCTTGTTCTCTTTCTTTGGAGTGCAGATTTTAACAGAAGGAAATATCTTACCCATCTTTGTACTCATCGGCACTTAATACATCACCTTAGGGCCGGGCGCGGTGGCTCAAGCCTGTAATCCCAGCACTTTGGGGGGCCGAGGTGGGTGGATCACGAGGTCAAGAGATTGAGACCATCCTGGTCAACATGGTGAAACCCCGTCTCTACTAAAAATACAAAAAATTAGCTGGGCAAGGTGGCGCGTGCCTGTAATCCCAGCTACTCGGGAGGCTGAGGCAGGAGAATTGCCTGAACCCAGGAGGCGGAGGTTGCGGTGAGCCGAGATCGCGCCATTGCACTCCAACCTGGGTAACGAGTGAAACTCCGTCTCAAAAAAAAAAAAAAATTACCTTAACAACAAACCACAAACATAACAATTTTGGAGATCCTATTTTGGTCCAAGCACTGTGCTAGACACTTTAAATAAACCGTGATTCTTGTCTTCACCAGGTCAAATTAGGAAGCGGAATCTCAGACAGGTCAAGTGACTTCCCCAAGATTGCAGCCAGGAAGCACCTGTTGGGTTGTTCTAGGGGGAAGGGCTGGGGACAGTGACATTGTGCTTGGCAAGAACAGATTTCTGTTGCTACTACTGACCATGCTTTTCAGAATGTGGGCCAGCGTTTCCAGGGAGAATGTTGACAAATTTGCTTCTGAACTTCTGGCAGGGTATACATACTGATTCTCAGTAATAAACCACAGCCTGTGATGTTTGCACCAGGTCTTCTGCTTTGGTGATGGTTTCTCAGGCAGTCCTCTATCACCCTGGAGTTGGAAGTTTCTCAGCTACTAGAATGTCCCAGACCATTTGAGCTCTGTCCCTTTCATCAGTCATTTCCCAGGTTCTCCAGCAGTTCATGAAGTTTCTTTAGCAATTTGTGCTGGAAGTTTGAGACCTCTCTCTGGAGCTCCCTTCATGGAGAGCTCTGAGATGAAGTCTTCAACCTTTACTCTGGAAGGGAGAGAAGATGCTTACCATCCTGATCGCAAGTCACACCTGGAAACAGCCAGGAACCAAAAACTGCCTGGAGGCAAAGGAGATGTGAAGGTGATCCTAGCAGAGCAGAAGGCAGACTTCACACCTCTTCTTCTTCCCTGTTTCTTGATGCTTACCATCCTGGTCCAGCATCCCATGGCCATGACTCCCTAAAACTTACTGGAAAGGATGAGGAAGAGGGCTGGGCTCAGCTCAGGGCTACTTGCTCAGGAAATGTGTATGTCAAGGCCAGTGTGTGTGTGTGGGGAGCTAATTGTTATGAAGGGAATTGTGGCACACACAGGCCAGGTGGGGTCCCCCAGTGGGCAGAGGAAGGTTGGGGATTGTGTTGGGGTGTGGAGGTGTGAAAGCAGGGAATGACACATCAAGCTTGCTTGACTGACAGCCACATTCCCTCGCTCCATTCTGCCTTCCCTTACTAGGTAAAAATGTACCTTCTTGGTACAGAGGGAAGTAGAGAAAATAAGACGGCCATTTGAGAGTGTCCTATGTTTCCCCACCTCTTAAGCCCCAGCTTTATCATTTACATTCCTCATCCCCCCCACATTCACCTACTCCCACTATCTCTGTTAACCGGAGTGGATTACAATGGGCTTTTGGTGGTGCAAAGTGACCCCATGTAAGCCTCTGGCATCTCTGTATTTTTTTTTAACTTTTATTTTGAATTCAGGGGTACTATGCAATGTATTGTATATTTCAAAATAAAAGAGAGGACTTGAAATGTTCCCAACACATAGAAGCGGCAAATACTGAAGATGATAGACACCCAGATACCCTGACTTGATCAGGACACATTCTATGCATAACTGATACATAACATTTTAAATATTTATGAAGTACATGTGATACTTTGTGCTTGGCAAGAATGGATTTCTTTAGATCAAGAAAGTCCCAAATTTTCAATGGTTTACAAAAACCCCATAAATATTTAGGGGTACATGTGATAGTTTGTATCCCATAAATATGTAAAAGTATTATGTATCAAAAAAGTAAAAAACATAAATAATTTCTAAAAATACACCATGATTCATGTCATGATCCTCCTATTATTGATTGATGAGATTTTCTTCTAAATTTGTGTTATCATGACTAATATTATAAGAAACTTTTTGGTATGTAATTTCTTGCCACCAACACTGATTTCTTCCTTGGTAAGGATTCCTAGAAGGGAAATTACTGGACTAACGATGTACAGGTGTAAAGACATAGGGGCATTTGATTACTTTCCCAAGAGGGTGAATCTCTACATATCTCCACCCACAGTCTGTGAGAATGCCTGTGCCAGACAAAGAGACTTATTACCATCACATTATAATTCTTTAATACATTTGCCAATTTGAAAGGAGATGGATTACCCGTCTGTAATATTAACTCCTAGTCTTTTGATTACAAATAAGAGCACCTATGGTTCTTTTTCTAACCATCTATTTTTTTTAAAGAAATTTCATTTGCATATTGTTTTTCCTTATTAAAGAAAAATGTAATATTTTATTAAATAATTTAAGAATTATTTACACATTTTTATGTTGAGATTTTAAATTTGTTCCTTTATCTCTTTGTTCACTTATGAATAATCAGCAAGTGCCTACTATGTGCCAGGTACTGCTCTGACTAGATCCTGGGAATACTGCTGTGAATCAAATAAAGTCTCTGTCCTGTAGTGGGGCAGTGGGAAGAGAATGGAAAAATGATGATTAGTGCTAAATAGAAAAGTAAATCAAAGAAGGGGCTACTGAGTACTGGGGAATGTAGTTTACAGTCAGATGGTCAGATAACTCCTTATTGAGATGATTGAAGAAAGGCTTCCCTTTCTTTAAGTTGTATTTTAACAAGGAAATTGACAAATAGGCTGTGCAGGAATTTGGAGGAAGTGTTCTATGCAGGAGAAACAGCAAGTGAAAAGACCTAAGACAGAAACACATCTGGCATGTTAGAGGAGGAACAAGGAGGATGGTGTATTTGGGGCAGAGTAAGAAGGGGAAAAAGTAGTTGAAGATGAAGTCAGAAAGGTAAGTGGAGCCAGAATATGAGGATTCTTTTGAATCACTCTGAAAACTTTGGCTTTCTACTCAGAATGAGCTGGAAGACATTGGAAGTGTATTAGTCAACTATTATTGCCTAATGCTGGATAACAAGCAATCCGAAATTTTCAATGGTTTACAAGAACCAACTTGATTTTTTACTTATGGTTCTATGGGTCAGCTGTGGCGGCTCTGCTTCAAACCAAAGATTAGGTTCCTGATGGCTTCAACTGCCTCTGTATTCCGAGATGGAAGCTGCCAGAGCATGCTCTGCTAATGGCAGATAGCAGAAAGAGAAGAGGGAAAGCCAAGCCAGCAAGCATGCAGAAAACCCCTGCTCACATCCATTGGTCAAAGCAAGTCACTTGACCAAGCCCAACATCAATGGGGAAAAGAACTAATACAATCTACCACAGAAGGTAGAGGGCTAGAGAGGTAAACTGATTTTTATGTTAAAAAATTACTTCTAGACCCACAGACCACCTGTAGTCTAAGCCATGTTTAGTCAATAGTCTTTTTCAGATTCAATATCCCACATTCTTCTTAAATATTTAAAAAATTGTTAATGAGATGGAAGTAGCGTAAGTTCTATCACAACTAATATCCTCTCCTACTATTGCCTATCTACAAAAGCAGAACCCTGGAGGCAGGAAGAGTGACTCATTGCAAGCACAGGTTTTCACCTAGTAGGAAGTGTTGTAGTGTGGAGAGAAAGAATGCTTTCCCACTAAAAACCACATTCAAAAATTAGGGGTCTCAGCATCCCACTTGGATATTTATGCAAGTTTGCCCCTTGCACCCATTTGGGGAGTAGAAAAGGATAACAATTGGCATTATGTTTGTCCGAAAGTAACAAAATCCTAACTATAAGGGGCTTAAACAAATAAAGTATCCATTTTTCTCAGGCAAAACATAGTTAGAGATAGGCAGTCCAGAGTTCACAATATCATTGGTATCCCAGCCTGTTTCTTTGCACTCTGCTGTCTTTGGCTTGTGGCTTTCATCCTCAGAGTCACAAGATGGACATTACATGCACATTCTAGGCAAGATGAATGGAGAAAGGGCAACACGCTAAAGGGGGTCCACCAGTTCAGTCTGTGGCCTTTAAAAACATTCCCAGAACCCCTTCCCTATAGCCCTTATGAGTGGCTCTTGGGTAGCCAATCCAAAGTGTTTTCAACAGAACAGAGGATAAGTGGAGAGAGATGATAGAACAGAGGGGCCATGTGTGAAACAACCAGCACTCCTCCTATTGGGCATGGCAAAGATCATCCAGTCTCCCGGGATTGACTGGCATCAGAGCTAGTGATCTGGCTTGAAACTTCTTGCCTCGTGACGGGCATAGGGCTGGTCTTGCTACCTGTGCCATAGTCAGGGATGTTCCAATTTCACATTACCTTTTTTCTTTTTTTTAAAAAACAATTTAATTTTTACACTTTTTATTGGATTTTAATATTTAGAGAAGTTTTAGGTCCATAGCAGAATTGAGCAGAAAACACAGAGTTCTGTTCTGTTACCCTGACCACTCACATGCAGAGCCTCCTCCACTATTGACATTCTGCAGCAGAGTGGGACATTTGTTACAATTGATGACCCTACATTGACATGTTATTCTCACGCAAAATCTACAGTTTATATTACAGCTCACCATCGGTGTTATACTGACAGACTCCTGATCCTTGAACAAGCTGCTGTTATGCTCCTCTGAGTTCTCTTCTTGACTAGGCCTCGACCTGGGCCTCCATCCTGTCCTTGCTGAGCCTGCATCACTCAGTCTTACTTAGGAAGAATCTTGTGGCCAGGTGCGATGGCTCATGCCTGTAATGCCAGGACTTTGGGAGGCCGAGGTGGGTGGATTGCCTGAGTTCAGGAGTTCGAAACCACCCTGGGCAACATGGCGAAACCCTGTCTCTACTAAAATACAAAAAGATTAGCCAGGTGTGGTGGTATGCACCTGTAATCCCAGCTACTCAGGAGGCTGAGGTGGGAGAATTGCTTGAACCTGGGAGGTGGAGGTTGCAGTGAGTCAAGATAGTGCCATTGCGCTCTAGCCTGGGCAACAGAGGAGGACTCTATTACTAAAAAAAAAGGAAAGAAAAGAATCTTGCTAGGTCAGTTTAGTAAGAATCCCTGCACCTTTGAAATCTGATCACCCTGGATATATGATCAAATTCCTCTTCCCCTACTCTTGATATCTGGTTACCCTGGTCTGCCTTTAGCAAGAACCCTAAGTTGGTTTAACAAGAATCCCTCTGTTCTTGATTTCTCCTCTTAGGAATTTTCTACCTTCTGGCTCCCTCATTCTATTCATGGGCTGAGTCCTCTGCTGTCTTTGTTGTATTGAGCCCGAATTCTCTTGCCTATTGTAATAAGTCTTGACACCTATCATAATAGTCCTGAATAAAGTCTTCATTATTGTTTTAACAAGTGTCAGAATAATTTTTTCTTTAACAATATAATCTATGGATTTGGACTATATAAAATGCCATATATCCGCCATTGTACTATACGGGATAGTATCACTGCCCTAACATTCCTCTATGCTCTGCTTATTCATCCTTCCCTCCCCATTAACCTCTGATGACCACCAACTCTAATAAAGACATCCCAGATACTGGCAGATGGCCTGGGTATGCTATGGGAGTTATGGAGGCCTGTGACCACACTTCAACCTAAGAAGCTCATGGGAGGGTGGAGTTCTCCTTGCCCATGAGTGATGTTGGCAGTAGAGGGTAAAGGTCCATGGGAGCTGTGATCTCAAGAAGGTTGAGGGCTGCAGAGACAATGGTGGGAGACCAGGATGGAGAGGACCAGAGCTGTGTCATACAACTGGGAAACTCAGAGCTGGGGGACACTTGGGGTCAGGGAGTATCTTAGAGCAATATGTAGTAAGAGCCTACTCAGTTTATGAAAAGTTAATCAATCAATTGTACCAAAACAGTTTTTAAAGCAATTCTATCTTTCCTTACCATCTTTCAAATTAATTAAATTCTTACATACATCAATATTTACTTCTAGCTTGTCTATTCTCTTTAATTGATCTGTCAGTTTCAGAGCCAGCCCCATGTTATTTTACATGTTATAACTTTATATTTTAATGCCTGATGAGGCTAATGCTAGTATCTCCTCATTACATTTATTTTACCAAAAGATTTGTCAATATACTTATCCATTTATTTTTTTCAGATGAACTTTAGATCTGCTTTGTTACATTTCAAAAGAATATCTCTTGATATCTTATGATTGAGGAAGAACTGACATTTTCCTTTGTACAAACCCCTGGACTATATGAATGAAATGAAGATGAGCAATCTGCCATGAAAACTGAGAACACATGGACACAGGGAGGGAAGCATCACACACTGGGGTCTCTGGGGGGGGGCAAATAGGAGAGGGACAGTGTGGGGTGGGGAGTTGGGGAGAGATAGCAAGGGGAGAAATGCCAGATATAGGTGATGGGGAGGAAGGCAGCAAATCACACTGCCATGTGTGTACCTATGCAACAATCTTGCATGTTCTTCATATGTACCTCAAAACCTAAAAGGCAATTTAAAAAAAAGATTTAGAGATCAAATCCTAGACCTCTAACTCTTGGAAGTTTGTGTGACATGGAAGGTAAACAAATGGAAAAATTTAGTAGGAATGTTTTTCTCCTCACTCTTTTTCTTACATGTCACTGACCTCTAAGATTGTATACCCTGCCTTTTTTTGATGCTTCCCGCACAGCTGTTTTCTTTTTCCTCAGCACCAGCTCCCCCAGCACATACAGTGAAGGAATGAGAGAAGCGTACATAAAAATAACTCTTGTTAATTAAAAAAATACCACTGAGTTCCATTAGGCAAGTGAGGGATGCCACACTTAATTTATGGTTTGCAGCACTAGGTCCCCCAGGCTGATACCTTTCTTTGAAAACAGAAGCTTGTCATGAAGCTGGTGGGTCTCTTAGATCTGTTGTGGTTGTGATTCCAGATGTTGATGAGTCCCATTGTTGTTGGAAGTCTGGAATGCAGCCCTGCCTTTCAGCTGCTCTGGCTGTTCTGTTATGGAAAACGGAAGCTGTGCTCCTCCGTTGGAAGATGAGAATTATCCCTGGCGCAACTGTTGGCATCCAGCTCTTTCACAGGGATTTTGTACCATTCACATTTGCATTGTTTCACATTATGTGTTTTGTAGGTCGCTGCCCCAAAAGGTGGAGGGAAAAGGCCATTATTGGAATACCTCTTTTTTGTTGTTGAAGATTTGCACTTTTTGCTTTTATTACAAAGTACTGGGAAGTCTGCCCCATCAGTCATGAGAGTATAACATTTAAGTCTATCACTACAGTAATATTTTTGTTTTTAGTTTAGGGTTCATTCTTTCCCTAGGGACTGCATTGAGATGAGTTAGAGTGAAAGGTAAAGACTAACACTTTGAACTGATGTCATTTCCATTGTGAAGAACTAACTGCTAAGAGTGAGTAAACAGACAGCAG
Source organism: Callithrix jacchus (assembly GCF_049354715.1). Classification (NCBI taxonomy): domain Eukaryota; kingdom Metazoa; phylum Chordata; class Mammalia; order Primates; family Cebidae; genus Callithrix; species Callithrix jacchus. The sequence continues at coordinate 30,910,738 of NC_133514.1, read as the reverse complement.
TTTTGAGAGACAGAAAAGTCATCCAGACAGGAAGACTGGGAACTTCCTCAGTGACTTTGTCTTCCTCATTTATTACACTCAATTTGTTAACAATCTTGTTAATTATACATTTTCAAGGTAATTTTTTTTGGCAAGCTCTAGAAAACATTCAAAATGTTACATAAAGTGTGTGTTATAAATAATTCTAAAGTAAACATACATGTAACTAGCACCATCTGGAAATTTCACATCAAGTTCTAAAATGTTTTCATCATCTGGACAACTTCTTGCTTCCTTCTTGCCCCTTTCTCTGGGCTGTCTCCCCTCCTCCAGCCCTTAAGGACTGGTGTCTTTTATTTCCCCAGACTTACTCAAAGCCTTGAGTTGGTTTTCCACTTTGCTCTTTATTGTACAGATCTGGACAAGGACTGCAGCTGGAGTGACATCTCATTTATCCAGAGATGCAAGGGTGCTGAAGCTTGACATCCTTATTTGACATCATGAAAAGCATTTGAAAGGGGGAAAGAAGAAAATTGATTGCAGAAAACCTTAGGTTGATGAGCATGAGTAAAGGCTGCAGGGGGCACTGGGAAATTCAGGCACTAGCTCTTTTCTATGAATTCTGCCTTTCCTCCCTGAGGTTGAAGACTTTTCAGTAAATAGAACATATCCGGTTTCCATATCAAGTGACAAAAAAACAATTTTCCATGATGTGGCACCTCTAGTCTATATTTTTTTAATTGTGGTAAAATATACATAGCATTTACCATTTTAAACACTTTCAAGTGTACAATTCAATGACATTGAATACATTCACATTTTTATGCAAATATCACTGTCATCCATCTCCAGAACTTTTCATCATCCCAAACAGAAATTCTGCACCTATTGAACATTAACCCCCATTTCTTCCTCCCTCCAGCCCCTGGTAACCTTTAGTCTGCCTTCTGTTATAGACAGGTACCCATTCTAGGTACCTCATGTAAGTAGATTCATATAATATTTGTCCTTTTATATCTGGCATAATTCACGTACCATAATATTTATCTATGACTCATTCATGTTGTAGCATGTGTCAGAACTTTATTCTTTTTTAGGCTTGAATAATATTCCATTATATATATACACACACACACTATATTCTGTTTATCCAGTCATCTGCTGGTGGACATCTGAGTTGTTTCCACATTTTGGCTATGGTGAATAATACTGCTATGAATATTGGCGTCTGTTTGATTCTCTCTCTTCAGTTCTTTTGGATATATATCTACACGTGAAATTGCTGGACCGTGTAGTAATTCTATGCTTAATTTTTTGAGGAACTACCAAAGTGTTTTCAAAGTGACTGCACCATTTTACCTTCCCATGAGAAATGTACAGAGCTTCCAGTTTCTTTACAACCTTACCAACATATTATATTTTTTATTTTTTGATAATGGCAATCCTAGTAAGTATGAAATTGTATCCTGTTGTGGCTTTGATTTGCATGCCCCTAGTGGCTAGTGACATTGCACATCTTTTGGTACTGATTGGTGATTTGTATATCTTCTATGCAGAAATATCTATTCTGATCTTTCGAACAGGTTTGAATTGGGCTGCTCATCTCTTTTTTAATTGTAGGACCTCTTTATATATGCTAGATATTAATTCCTTACCAGATACGTGATTTGCAAATACTTCCTCCCATTTTTTTGGGTTGCCTTTTCAGTCTCTTGGTAGTCTTTCAATCTCTCTTCCTTTAGTGCATAAAGTTTTCAATTTTGATAAAGTCCAATTTGTCTATTTTTTCTTATGTTGCTTGTGCTTTTGCTGTCACATTCAAGAAATCATTGACAAATGCAATGTTATAAAGCTTTTGCCCTGTGTTTTCCTGTAGGAGCTTTATAGTTTTATTTCTTTATTCCACTTTGAGTTGATTTCTGAATATAGTATAAGGTAAGGTAAGATAAGGTAAGGACCCAGTTGGTTCTTTAGCATGTAGGATATTCAGTTTTCTCAGCCCCATTCATTGAAGATACTGTCCATTCCCCATTGATGGTCTTGGCACCATTACTGAAAATCAATAGACCTTATATATAAGGGTTTTCATTCTACTGACCACAAGTTTGTTTGGAGAAATTGGTCTCAGATAGTGCTAAAAAAGTAATTACTAGACCAGGGCAGCAAGTACATTTTCTTGGGTAAATAGTATTTTTTTCAGTCTACATAATACTTTGAATTAAAGTATCTTGAACATGCTTTTATGCATTTGTTACTGATATTTACTTGCTGATGGTGCTATCATTTTTCTAATATGTGTGAGTTTCAGTTGTTTCTCATACTGCAAGGTGAACATATTGTGCAAGTGAATTTCTTCACTAAATAGTCCTGAAATCTCAGAGGACCACTTAGAGGAGGATAGGGGTTTTGGAACGCTGTGACCTTGGTCTGTGGAGAAGAAGGCACCTAGGAGTTGGCACCAAATGGCTGCTGGAAGTGTAATTTCTATGATATTGGCATTATTGTGACTCTATATGCCTTTTTTCCTTGAGACATCTTTTGGGCATTTGAAAACCCATGTTTACTGCATCCCAGTGTTTCAGATTGTTTTCTTAAATGCTGTCCTTTGTGGTTCTCATGACCTTTCTGTGAAGTAAGATGGTTAGATATATATTTTATTGGTTAAAGACCTGAGACTCACAGGAGTTGAGTGGTCATGTCCAAAGCTCGTAGCCAGGAAGTGGAGGATCTGGGACATGTGTCCTGACTCTTGACCCTGAGGCTTTCCTTTTACAATGCACACCAGAATATGGCACCTGCTATTCTGACTTACATCATTTGTAGACATGGGTTATTGGCAGATGAGACACAGTCCTCTCCCTCCTCATAATGGAAGGGTGTCAGGTAGAATGAAAAAGGTGAACTCTACAGAGACTAAGTGCAATTTTTCTTGGTACATTCCCATTGTAAGTGGCAGGTTAAGAACTACCAGAAAAAAATATAGCCATGGAGAAGGAGAAATTTTGCTCTAAAAAGACCTTCTCACCACAGGGAGAATTCTGGTTTTACATGGAAATGGCAGGCAGTAGAATGGACATTCTCATAAATCATGCCACGTGGTGAAGGCAGAAGCCTCCCCATTTCGAACAGTGCTTTCATTTCCCAGATGAAGAAACCAAGGCCCAGGGAAGGAAGTGATTTCCTCATGATCAAGCTGCTGAATAAAGACAGAGCAGGCACTGGCACACTACCCTCCTGGTTTTAGCTTGTAAACCTTGCTAGGGAGTATTCCTGTTTCACAGCTACCTTCTCTAGCATCCTCAGTTTTGCACATGTGCTGTCATTTTTTTCAGATATCAGGATGAAGCCTCAATCATCTTGAATAAAAAATACAAACATAGACTTTTTCACCAAATTGTCCTAAAATGATTTTCATAAAAGGAAACAATTTGAATCTTGGGTGGAGTAAACTGAGTGCAGATAGAAGGAAAAACCACTTCAGACAGCAGGTCATTGTGTTAGGCCATTCTTGCATTGCTATAAAGAAACACCTGAGACTGGGTCATTTATTAAACAATAAAAGAGATTTAATTCGCTCATGGTTCTGCAGGCTTTATTAGAAGTATGATGCTGGCATCTATTCAGCTTCTAGTGAAGCCTCAGGGAGTTTTTAATCATGGTGGAAGGCAAAGCAGGAACAGGCACATCACACAACAAAAGCAAGAACAAGGGAGAGAGAGTTGGGCGGGAGGTGTCACACACTTTTCAATAACCAGATCTCACAATAACTCACTAACACAAAGACAGCACCAAGCCGTGGGGGATCTGCCCCCATGATCCCAACACCTCCCAACAAGGCCCACCTCCAGCACTAGGGGTTACAATTCTACATGAGATCTGGGCAGGGACAAATATCTAAACTATGTTAGTCATCTAATATGCATGTATATGTACATCCAATATGATATGTACATAAATATATAAATATTAAAACAGGAAGAAATTTAAGAAAACATAATTTATTGATTACCTAATTGATACAATGATTGTTATTCATTGGACACATTTTTATTGTATGTTAGTATGTGCTAGGCACAGTGATTGGTACTATGAATATAATGATGAGCAAAATGAACATGGTCCCATTTCATGAAGCTTATAGTCTGGTGGCAAAGAGAGGCATCAACCAGATAAACACATACATACAAGTACCATTACTGCTTTAATATGTTTTATGATGAAGAAGTATGTGGTTCTGTGAGGGAATTTAACAGAAGAGAGGTCCCTGGATTTGTGATTCAGTCTTTCCTGTGGTTGGATAGAGCTTGGAATAGCCAAGGAGCTGAAAGAAGACCGGTGCAGTTGGAATTCAGAGAGCAGTGGGAGCATGATGTGAATAGAAGCTGTAGGACTGTTAGGAGCTGCAGGGTGCAGGATATTTTATAGAGGATAAGGATTTGGTCTTTCTCCAAAGAGCATTGAGAAACCATTAAATGACTTGAGTGGGGCACAGAGAAGATGTATTGGGAGCCATTATCAGATTAACTCTTTGAAGATATTTTTTGACTGCAGGACAATAGGCTGGAAGATGGCAAGAACAGGTGCAGGAGGATCTGTTAAGTCCTTGTTGAAGTCATTCATCTAGGCAGGACACAATGATTGTTTCTCTCTGGGATGTGGCAATATGAAAGAAGAGAAATGGATATGTTTGAGAGGTGTTTAGAGGTTAAGTGGACTGGATTTGGTAATGCATAAAATCTGGAGGGGGAGGGAGAGAAAAGCACCAAGAATGACTCCAGATCTCAAATTGCACTACTGAATTGATGGCAGTGACACTCATTGGGATAGACATTGGAAGAGGAGTGGCTCTAATGCAGGGAGAGAAGGCTTGGGCTTAGATTGCAAAGCAAATTTGGGGCATCTGTAAGTAGAAGGGAACATACAGTATAGGACTGGAACTCAGAAGTTCCAGTGTTGGCTGGAGATATAAATTTGGAGTTTGTGAATGAGTGGCTATTGAAGCCATGAACATGGACAAGATGCAAAGTACATAGAGAGAAGAGAAGAGAAGAGTGCCCAGGATGGAGTAATTGATAATATGTGTCTAGATGGCCTCAGCTAAGATGATGAGCAGGTGAAGGACACAGAGAAGGGGTAGCCAGAGAGGCAGAAACCATGAGGTGCTATGTGATGGTCCCCAAGGGAAGAAGATTATGTTGAAGAAGAAAGCCGTGGTTTTCTAAGTCGAATTCTGCTTAGAGATTCTGTAAGGTGAGGACTAGAAAAGGTACATTGGACCTAATATTGTGAAAATCATTGAAGAGGCTTAGCTACATCAGTGGATTGCTGGGACGGAAGTCTACTGGGAGTGAGATGGGGAATGAACAGGAGGAGAGCCAATGGTGTTAAAGCGATACCTGTGATCTTGCTTTGTGCACCAGCTCATGAAATGGGTCCCAGGCTGGGTACAAGAACAGGTCCCAGAAAAACCTGTGATTTGCAGTGTGACCATTGCTAAATCATCTAACCCTTCCCTGCCTCGGTTTCCTTCATCAGTTCTATGGACTATAATCAGGGCTCATGAGGGACAGAAGAGCTTTGGAAATCCACGCTTAAATTATTCCTTAAATTCAGTAAGCTCTAAATGCCAATTATTTTAAGACTATTTTCCTGTTAAAGATATGTCCTCCCTCCCACCTCAGGAAGAGTGTTGGTTTATTTTTGTTTGTATTGGAAGGGATATTCCCCTTTCCCAAATCTGGTCAAAAATAGAAAGTCCCTTTCTATGTTCTCTTGTAATCTTGGTTTAGTAGACAATATCAAATGTCCTATGTATGTATTGACCAGTAACGTATTTATTTACCCTTAAGACATATATTGTTTGTATAATCTTAAGGCTGATGTGAAAGAGGAGAAAAACCTGTTTTTTGTTTGTTTTTAAAATGATCACTAGGTATACTAGAGAGGATTATCTTTCAATAAGTATGCCACAGAATTGAAGGAGGTGATCAGGAATCCCTTAGAGTCTTAGCAGGTCTCACAATGTGACTGATTCCATATGTTTAATGGTAGGTATGATAAGCCCTTTAGCTTTCTCTATTAACTTAATTTCCCAGACTGCCACAGTGGTGAGTAATTGAATATTAACAGATGAAAATCTAAGCTGTGGACACTGGCCAGTTGTCTCATGCCAATGGCTCCCTAATGTGAAAAGTCCTGCTGATACTCAAAACTTACAATGGCCTTTCTTGGAGTAGCAGGTCTGTTGGAAAATAAAGGTATCATTGGCTAGATAATTGATATATTTTTTCTCTTGAAGATATTTATAGGCCCCAAATCAGTGCTATGACAGACTGAGTGTCCTGTGAGAAGTACAGTCAGGGGATATGAGTGAATATTTACTGTCTTAAAGCAATGGCTGGAGCTTGGACCAGACCTGGATCCTTACAGTCTCCTGCTCTATCCTCCATGTGGTTTTTTTGCTGTTTATGTGTCTGGGAGTGAAAGACTCCAGAGTCTTATAACAGAGTGATAAGATGGAAGCAGCCTGGATCTTTGAGTCACCACTTGGTGGGGAGCCTCCAGGAGGGAACTCTCCCATTAGACTGCTGCCTGAACAACAAGTAGACCTTTGTGGTGTCAAGCCTTGAAAATTTTTGAGTTGTCTGACACAGCAGGTGGTTTACCCTGAGTAACACATCACAGATCTGTAATACAATGTGAGCTGTGCTGTAAGCAAAGCTTATATAAAGTGTTATAAGAAGAGACAAAGGCCTGATTAATTCTACCTGGGAAAGTTAGAGAAGGATAGAAAGATGAAATGATATTTAAGCTAGATAAACAAAGAAGAGATTGTCAAATGAGGCGGTGAGACAATTTAAACAAGTGGTCCAATGTGGGCAAAGTCCATGGTGCATGGAAACATATTCTGAGTAAGAGTGAGTGACAGAGTTCCTCTATGGGACCTTTGTAGGGGTGGTTGGAGAAGATGCTGAGGCCGGAGCAAGCACTGAGGGCTATACCTCTTCAGTTTTATCCAGAAGACAGTCAGGAACTGTCAGTATTTTCAGGAGAAAAGCACTTGTTGGAAGGATCCTCTGGCATCTGTGTGGGGTGTGGCTGGAGAAGGTTGCATGTGGAGCTGGAAGTACATTTAGAAAGTTGCTTCAGAGCCCACACCTGTAATCCCAGCACTTTGGGAAGCAGAGGTAGGTGGATCACTTTAGGTGACGAGTTTGAGGCCAGCCTGGCCAACATGGTGAAACACTGCCTTTACTAAAAATACAAAAGTTAATTGGGCATGGTGACAGGTGCCTGAAATCCCAGCTACTGGAGAGGCTGAGGCAGAAGAGTTGCTTGAATTTGGAAAGTGGTGGTTGCAGTGAGTTGAGACTACAGCACTGTAATCCAGCCTGGGCAACAGAGTGAGGGAAAAGAAAAAGGAAGTTGCCTCAGAAATCTAGCAGGAACTTACATGTGGTACACAAAACACAGTGCTGAACACTAAGAAATATTAGTGCCATTTTGTTTCTTTTCCCTGAATGGGAGAAATGAATGTGGGCATGGAGAGAAAGTGAGAGAATAAAAGAGGCTTTTGGAAGCTATAAATCCTAGATGAACAAATATTGAATAAATGATGCAGTATCTTCTGGGGATGCTGAGTGGTCTGTTAAATGCCCCATGGTGGGGATGAGACTTACTAAATAATTGTTTCCCATGTCCTCTCCTCTCACCAGAAGCTCTTAAAAATCCAGATATCCCACAAGAGACCAATAGAATACACTGATGTTTTATGAATGGGGCCAGGACCAGCCTCAGGTGTGGAGCCTCATGGGTTGAGTTTCCCCAGGATTCAGAGCCCTGAGGTTGATTTAGCTACTGGTCAGCTGGATCAGGTGATCAGTACCTGAGGATTGGTGGTCAGCAGAGAGTGGGAGGTCATGCTAGAGGGACTGTGTCTCTGGAAGCCTTTTGTGCTATCCTGTGAAGGGCCCTTTTAGGGAGGGTGGGTGATATGCACACCGAGAATGCGGAACAAGGGCCATATATTCTCAGTTATGCAGAGCGCAGCCAGTTCAGCTGCAGGAGGGGATTGCCCACTTGTTTATCATATGTTAGGCTTCCCTCCTACGTGAGGTGTGCACTGGGGGTGAAGTAGGTTGGTGGTGAGCACTGGATGGGAAAGAGCCAAGGTATAGTTGCCTTAAGTATGGACGTTTTCAGGCAATTAAAGGAGAGTGGACAGTAATGATGAAATTGATGGAAATTTGGTGCAAAGGGGGCAGAGGGACCCTCTGACAGAGACCCTGTCATCATCAGTCTAGGCCTGGAAGGGACAATGAGATGTCATCAGATCTATTCCTGGAAATGCAGGGCTGCATTTCCAGCCATACCCGAGAGGAAGCTGTCTGCTCTTTCTGAAAATATCTTGAAATTTCGTTAACACATTGTCCCTTTTAATATATACCACTGTCTTACCACCCTAGGGAACATTTTTTTTGTTTGAGTGTCTAATCTAATTCCTTACAGCTGCAATACATTCTGGTTTTCCTTGCAGTTCAGCTGCTATAAAGAGCCAGTGCCCAGCCACCCGTACAGCATTCCTTTGTGGCAGACAATGGATGGGTGTAACGCAACATAGATGGTCTGAGAACCCTGTGCCATGGAAACTCCATTGAAATTGTACATGATCACTAATATTCTACCTATTCAAGGGGGCTGAAGACAGGGTGTAAGAAAAAGCTCTGAAACCAGGGTGCTGTTGCAGACTTGGCCTCATTTTCCAACAGGCACACTGGAGTTATAAATACATGCACAGGCCACAGGGATGGCACAGGTAGACAGGAGCTGCATGGGTGTGGACCAGCTCCTGGCCTCATCTTTGGCGGTATGGAGAGCTGGCATATTGTACTTGTTCTATGAGAATCTGGGTCCACACTTCTATTCTGCATGCCTGGTTTCTTGAAGGGACAGTGACCTCTGCCAGCACAACAGCTAGTAGGGTTGTTTACATGGACCAATGTGGCTTGGTGGTGCTCTGGATCTGGCTAACTGGGGGAGAGGGAGGGTGTCACTGTGACTTTATCCTATTTTGCTCTGTAGAAGTCTTTCATATAATCAGAGGGCTAAAAAAGAAACAGAAATACATATGCCAGCTGCTACATTTTACAGAAGAGGAAATGGAGGCACCCAGAGATAAAGTCACTTATACAAAACCATGGTGAGATAAGGGTTCTCAGAGATTGTTTGGTTGTATGTTAGAGAAACCCACTTGGACAAGGTGAGGGTTAGGTTAGCCCAAGGCCTCGGGGCAAGAAGTGCGGAAGGGAATGGAACCAGGATCTTAAAACCTTTGGAAACTAAGGTTTTCTCTTCTCCATCTCTCTCTTTCCCCCCACGGTCTCTCATATTTGTTTCTCTGCTCATCTCTTTCCATATCCTTTTTCTCAATAATCCAACCTCTTCACGAGCCAACTCTGTTCTCTGTGCGCTCTCCCAGCTGGTGTCCCGGCAGAGATGAATGGTGGCCCTGGGCTGGAGCACCCCGACGACGTTCCAGTGACAGCTCTGGGGAAGTGCAGATCTGACTGGCCCATTCTTGTTCAGGGCTTCCTCTCTGCCTCTGCTTCCCAAACCCCTGACTCCCTCACAGGGACTACAGAGCAGGGGTTCTGAGAAGGACAGGAAAATGGGCTACTATGTCGACAAAGTGATAGAGCTAGAACAAGGTCTTGGACTCCTTTTCCTGTGCTTTTCCACTACACTGGACTGTGTCCACGTGAATGCTCAGAAGTCAAGTATGGGAATTTGGAACCAGGTTTAGGACAAGAGAGATTTATCTGTTTCTTAGATCTAAAACCTCATGCTTTGGTCTAGGCTTCCATCTGCCTCTCTTTGGTTTTGTTTCTCAGACTCTTTAGAGGGATGAGGGTGTTCTGTTTGTTGAGTTCACCTGAGCTTCCAATGGCTAACTTGGCATCATTCTAGAAACGTGGCTTCACTCAAATAAATGATAATGAAGAGTTTCTCAGCAATTCAGCAATCCTCTTAAATCACCTGTAGAATGTAGAGCTGGAATGGAAAAGACACATTTGGTCGGACCTTCCCTACCTTCATTTTACAGATGGGGAAACTGAGATCCTGCGAGATCAAAGGACGAATGCAAGCGAACCTAAACTCTAGTGGCAGACATGGGGCTAATGAAGACTCTGGCTCCTGATCTGCTGCTGCCTGAAACAGCTGCTTACAACAGCTACTTCCTCTGGCCTGGAATCCGGCTACGAGGACATTTGGGAAATGAGAATCCGCTCAAAAAGCCCATCAGTGGCCAGGCCTTCTTTGCATGTTTCTGAAGAGCCCATAGAGTCACTGCCTTCCTCAAGGACAGACAACACAGTCTGCCTAGCCCACAGAGCTGCCAGCAGAAGCCAGGTATCGGAGGCTTTAGTCCCTGCCGTGGCTTCTCCACTCCAGAGAGGAGCTGAAGGCAGTTCCCACAATGCTTATGCAGCAGCAGAGACATCTTTTTCCAGCCATCATGTACATTCTTGGGACAGAAGCACACAGCCATTCTCCCTGTTCACAGCCAGGCCCTGCCAGAATCCAGTAGCATTTATGGCTCCTTTGTGAGGTGCAAATCCAAACATGCTCTGATTTCATTTTTCTAACAACAGCATTTCTAGTCTTCCCACAGCACTAATCAGTTGCCACTAGAGCATCACTTGCTTCCAAACATTTCCTTTTTCCTTTGCTTCTGGGAAAGCACACAGTTCAGAAGGTTTATACACATAGATGGCAATCCCATTCTTTGGCTTCTCTGGAGTAGACCAGATGAAAAAACAAACAAACAAACAAACAAAACAAAAACAAGCTTTCTTACCTATACCTATCTCTTTACAAAGTCCTGCATCATGTTTGATTTATTCATCAGCCATGAGTGGGTCCCACATGGCAGGATCCTGGGCAGTAGTGGATCACCAGAGGGAAGAGATGTCCTTTGCAGACCACTGCTGACTTTTCTCTGCAGCTGGTGGCCTTGGGGCAAAGTCATTTGCCTCTCAGCAGAGCAAGTATCTCACTTATAAAAGCTGAAGAATAGAAATGGTGATAGTCATCAGTTGGTCTTTTGTGGAGTTTTAGGGTAGGGGTAGCAGCCACATAAACTGTGAAGTCAATGGCTCCCTTGGAATTGTGTAACACACACCTGCACATCCATGTGCAAAATGGCCCACTTGGTACCAGAACTCTAAATGCGAAATTTTCCCAAGAGTTTGCACTGTGGCCAAGGAAACCCAGGATCCCGACTGGCCTGGCTTATGGAGCTATCGTCAATAACCAGGGCTATGGATCAGAGACTTCGAGTTTGAATCGCAGCTCTGCCACTTCCCAGCAGTGAGGCCATGAACAAGTAAAATATAGTGCTCAACAAATCTTTGCTAATTCATCATTATTATTCCTACAGCTATAGTGAACCTGTCTTAATCAGGAGCTGGCTCACCTGTGTGGCTCTGGTTCTCCCTCTGGCTGAATTGCACACTTCTGCTCTTGGTTTTAGCCAAGAGGCCAAGAAGCAACCATCATTGTACACTTCTGGCCCTGAGGTGCGTCTCTAGATATAAGGGCCCTTTCCAACTCACCTTGTCCTTGATTATCTGACAGGAAATCTGAATTCCTCCTCTTAAGCCTCATCACCAACATTTTCCATAGCTGCTTAATGTCTTTTCATGAAAAAATGTTTTGGCAGCAATTTAAATGATGAACTAGCCATTGAGTATTCATGAGTAAGTGAAGCAAATCAAAAATATCTTTCAATGAACACATTCATTGCAGGAATTGACCAAGGTGTCTGAGTCTTGAAACTAATCCAAGGTCTCCTGGAGACTTTTTTTGCTTGACTTCCGGTGAGATTTGCAGACAGAGCCTACTCCAAATATTTCTGAGTCTGTTGTTCGATGCTATTTTGAGTTCTTTCACATGTGGAATTTATTCTTAAACTTAGCTCTTACCCAGCACCCTGAGGTACTTGAAAATGTTTTCAATTGACCAACTGTAGTGTATTAACAAATCCTTGCATGTGCTTTGCAAAGCACTGAAATCCAGCTGACTTCCTATCTCAGCCTCCTTTTCTGCATAATCTGCAGCCCAAGCTGTGCTGACCACACCTTTTGCAAAACTTTGACCAAAGAATGTGCCCAGCTGAGGACTGCCAGATCCCACAGACAGCCACAGGTCCCTATTAGTGAGTGAGCCACAGAAATAAAATGCCATTGATGCCAGAAAGTGGGTTCTCCAAAAAATTTCAATCGAAGAAAGACAATGGAAATGTACACAATTAGGAGCATTGCCCAGTGTCTGAGCAATATAGAATTTTTTACCCAAAGCTTTATCCTTCTGTGTAGATAAAGAATATCTCTTGTCAAGCAACACAGTGGGAATGTTCTGACTTCTTTATGCCTGAGAATGGACAAAAAACCTGGAGCTCATACCTCCACTCATTTTTTATTTTTATTTATTTTTATTGCATTTTAGGTTTTGGGGTACATGTGAATAACATGCAAGATAGTTGCAGAGGTCCACACATGGCAGTGTGATTTGCTGCCTTCCTCCCCTTCACCTATATCTGGCATTTCTATCCATGCTATCTCCCCCCAAGTCCCCACCCCCTGCTGTCCCTCCCTATTCCCCTCAACAGACCCCACTGTGTCGTGCTTCCCTCCCTGTGTCCATGTGTTCTCATTGTTCAACACCCACCTATGAGTGGGAACATGTGGTATATCATTTTCTGTTCTTGTGTCAGTTTGCTGAGAATGATGGTCTTCAGGTTCATCTATGTCCCTACAAAGGACACAAACTCATCGTTTTTGATGGCTGCATAGTATTCCATGGTGTATATGTGCCACATTTTCCCAGTCCAGTCTATCATCGATGGGCATTTGGGTTGGTTTCAGGTCTTTGCAATTGTAAACAGTGCTGCAAAGAACATTCATGGGCATGTGTCCTTATAATAGAACGATTTATAATCCTCTGGATATATACCCAGTAATGGGATTGCTGGGTCAAATGGAATTTCTATTTCTTGGTCCTTGAGGAATTGCCACACTGTCTTCCACAATGGTTGAATTAACTTACACTCCCACCAGCAGTGTAAAAGTGTTCCTATTTCTCCACATCCTCTCCAGCGTCTGTTGTCTCCAGATTCTTTTTTTTTTAAATTTTTTATTGCATTTTAGGTTTTGGGGTACATGTGCAGAACATGCAAGACAGTTGCATAGGTACACACATGGCAGTGTGTTTTGCTTCCTTTCTCCCCTTCACCCACATTTGGCATTTCTCCCCAGGCTATCCCTCCCCAGCTCCCCCACCGCTGGCCCTCCCCTTTTCCCCTCAATAAACCCCAGTGTTTAGTACTCCCCTCCCTGTGTCCATGTGTTCTCATTTTTCATCACCTGCCTATGAGTGAGAATATGCAGTATTTCATTTTCTGTTCTTGTGTCGGTTTGCTGAGAATGATGTCCTCCAGATTCATCCATGTCCCTACAAATGACACGAACTCATCATTTCTGATTACTGCATAATATTCCATGGTGTATATGTGCCCATGGGCATTTGGGTTGGTTCCAGGTCTTTGCTATTGTAAACAGTGCTGCAATGAACATTCGTGTGCATGTGTCCTTAAAGTAGAACGATTTATAGTCCTTTGGATATATACCCAGTAATGGGATTGCTGGGTCAAATGGAATTTCTATTTCTCGGTCCTTGAGGAATCCCCACACTGTCTTCCACAATGGTTGAACTAATTTACACTCCCACCAACAGTGTACAAGTGTTCCTTTTTCTCCACATCCTCTCCAGCATCTGTTGTCTCCAGATTTTTTAATGATCGCCATTCTAACTGGCGTGAGATGGTATCTCAATGTGGTTTTGATTTGCATCTCTCTAATGACCAGTGATGATGAGCTTTTTTCCATATGATTGTTGGCCTCATATATGTCTTCTTTTGTAAAGTGTCTGTTCATATCCTTTGCCCATTTTTGAATGGGCTTGTTTGTTTTTTTCCTGTAAATCTGTTCGAGTTCTTTGTAAATTCTGGATATCAGCCCTTTGTCAGATGGGTAAACTGCAAAAATTTTTTCCCATTCTGTTGGTTGCCGATCCACTCTAGTGACTGTTTCTTTTGCCGTGCAGAAGCTGTGGAGTTTGATTAGGTCCCATTTGTCTATTTTGGCTTTTGTTGCCAGTGCTTTTGGTCATGAAGTCCTTGCTTACTCCTATGTCCTGGATGGTTTTGCCTAGATTTTCTTCTAGGGTTTTTATGGTGCCAGGTCTTATGTTTAAATCTTTAATCCATCTGGAGTTAATTTTAGTGTAAGGTGTCAGGAAGGGGTCCAGTTTCTCCTTTGTGCACATGGCTAGCCAGTTTTCCCAACACCATTTATTAAACAGGGAATCCTTTCCCCATTGCTTGTTTTTGTCAGGTTTATCAAAGATTGTATGGTTGTAGATATGTTGTGTTGCCTCCGATGCCTCTGTTTTGTTCCAGTGGTCTATATCTCTGTTTTGGTACCAGTACCATGCTGTTTTGATTACTGTAGCCTTGTAGTATAGTTTGAAATCCGGTAGTGTGATGCCCCCCGCTGTGTTCTTTTTGCTTAGAATTGACTTGGCTATGCGGGCTCTCTTTTGGTTCCATATGAAGTTCATGGTGGTTTTTTCCAGTTCTGTGAAGAAAGTCAACGGTAGCTTGATGGGGATAGCGTTGATTCTGTAAATTATTTTGGGCAGTATAGCCATTTTCACAATATTAATTCTTCCTAACTATGAACATGGAATGTTTCTCCATCTGTTTGTGTCCTCTCTGATTTCGTTGAGCAGTGGTTTGTAGTTTTCCTTGAAGAGGTCCCTTACGTTCCTTGTGAGTTGTATTCATTCCTAGGTATTTTATTCTTTTAGAAATTGTGAATGGCAGTTCGTTCTTGATTTGGCTTTCTTTAAGTCTGTTATTGGTGTAGACGAATGCTTGTGATTTTTGCACATTGATTTTATATCCTGAGACTTTGCTGAAGTTGCTTATCAGTTTCAGGAGTTTTTGAGCTGAGGCGATGGGGTCTTGTAGGTATACTATCATGTCATCTGCAAATAGAGACAATTTGGCTTCCACCTTTCCTATTTGAATGCCCTTTATTTCTTTTTCTTGCCTGATTGCTCTGGCTAGAACTTCCAGTACTATATTGAATAGGAGTGGTGAAAGAGGGCATCCTTGTCTAGTGTCGGATTTCAAAGGGAATGCTTACAGTTTTTGCCCATTCAGTATGATATTGGCTGTTGGTTTGTCATAAATAGCTTTTATTACTTTGAGATCCATTCCATCGATACCGAGTTTATTGAGGGTTTTTAGCATAAAGGGCTGTTGAATTTTGTCAAATGCCTTCTCTGCATCAATTGAGATAATCATGTGGGTTTTGTTTTTGGTTCTGTTTATGTGGTGAATTACGTTTATAGACTTGCGTATGTTGAACCAGCCTTGCATCCCTGGGATGAATCCTACTTGATCATGATGGATAAGGTTTTTGATTTGCTGTTGCAATCAGCTTGCCAGTATTTTATTGAAGATTTTTGAATCTATGTTCATCATGGATATTGGCCTGAAGTTTTCTTTTCTTGTTGGGTCTCTGTTGGGTTTTGGTATCAGGATGATGTTGGTCTCATAAAATGATTTGGGAAGGATTCCCTCTTTTTGGATTATTTGGAATCATTTCAGAAGGAATGGTACCAGCTCCTCTTTGTGTGTCTGGTAGAATTCGGCTGTGAACCCATCTGGACCTGGGCTTTTTTTGTGTGGTAAGCTTTTAATTGCTGTCTCGACTTCTGACCTTGTTATTGGTCTATTCATAGTTTCAGCTTCCTCCTGGTTTAGGCTTGGGAGGACACAGGATTCCAGGAATTTATCCATTTCTTCCAGGTTTACTAGTTTATGTGCATAGAGTTGTTTGTAATATTCTCTGATGATGGTTTGAATTTCTGTGGAATCTGTGGTGATTTCCCCTTTATCATTTTTTATTGCATCTATTTGATTGTTCTCTCTTTTCTTTTTTTATCAATCTGGCTAGTGGTCTGTCTATTTTGTTGATCTTTTCAAAAAACCAGCTCTTGGATTTATTGATTTTTTGAAGGGTTTTTCATGTCTCTATCTCCTTCAGTTTTGCTCTGATCTTAGTTATTTCTTGTCTTCAGCTAGGTTTGGAGTTTTTTTTATCTTGCTCCTCTAGCTCTTTCAATTTTGACGATAGGGTGTCAATTTTGGATCTCTCCATTCTCCTCATATGGGCACTTATTGCTATATATTTTCCTCTAGAGACTGCTTTAAATGTGTCCCAGAGGTTCTGGCATGTTGTGTCTTCATTCTCATTGGTTTCGAAGAACTTCTTTATTTCTGCCTTCATTTCATCGTTTATCCAGTCAACATTCAAGAGCCAGTTGTTCAGTTTCCATGAAGCTGTGTGGTTCTGGGTTGGTTTCTGAATTCTGAGTTCTAACTTGATTGCACTATGGTCTGAGAGACTGTTTGTTATGATTTCAGTTTTTTTGCATTTGCTGAGGAGTGCTTTTCTTCCAATTATGTGGTCAATTTTAGAGTAGGTGTGATGTGGTGCTGAGAAGAATGTATATTCTGTGGATTTGGGGTGGAGAGTTCTGTAAATGTCTATCAGGTTTGCTTGTTTCAGATCTGAGTTCAAGCCCTGGATATCCTTGTTGATATTCTGTCTGGTTGATCTAATATTGACAGTGGAGTATTAAAGTCTCCCACTATTATTGTGTGGGAGTCTAAGTCTCCTTGTAAGTCATTAAGAACTTGCCTTATGTATCTGGGTGCTCCTGTATTGGGTCCATATATGTTTAAGATTGTTAGCTCTTCTTGTTGTATTGATCCTTTTACCATTATGTAATGTCCTTCTTTGTCTCTTTTGATCTTTGTTGCTTTAAAGTCTATTTTATCAGAGATGAGAATTGCAACTCCTGATTTTTTTTTTCTCTCCATTTGCTTGGTAAATCTTCCTCCATCTCTTTATTTTGAGCCTTTGTGTATCCTTGCATGTGAGATGGGTTTCCTGGATACAGCACACTGATGGGTTTTGGTTTTTTATCCAATTTGCCAGTCTGTGTCTTTTGATTCGTGCATTTAGTCCATTTACATTTAGGATTAATATTGTTATGTGTGAATTTGATACTGCCATTTTGATGCTAGCTGGCTGTTTTGCCCGTTAGTTGATGTAGCTTCTTCATTATGTTGATGCTCTTTAGCATTTAGTGTGATTTTGGAATGGCTGGTACTGGTTGTTCCTTTCTATGTGTAGTGCCTCCTTCAGGAGCTCTTGTAAAGCAGGCCTGGTGGTGACAAAATCTCTGAGTACTTGCTTGTTCGCAAAGGATTTTATTTTTCCTTCACTTCTGAAGCTCAGTTTGGCTGGATATGAAATTCTGGGTTGAAAGTTCTTTTCTTTAAGAATGTTGAATATTGGCCCCCACTCTCTTCTGGCTTGTAGAGTTTCTGCCGAGAGATCTGCTGTGAGTCTGATGGCCTTCCCTTTGTGAGTGACCTGACCTTTCTCTCTGGCTGCCCTTAGCATTTTCTCCTGTATTTCAACCCTGGTGAATCTGACGATTATGTGCCTTGGGGTTGCTCTTCTTGCGGAATATCTTTGTGGTGTTCTCTGTGTTTCCTGCATTTGAGTGTTGGCCTGCCTTGCTAGGTGGGGGAATTTTTCCTGGATAATATTCTGAAGAGTATTTTCCAGCTTGGATTCATTCTCTTCGTCACATTCTGGTACACCTATCAAATGTAGGTTAGGTCTCTTCACATAGTCCCACATTTCTTGGAGACTTTGTTCATTCCTTTTTGCGCTTTTTTCTCTGATCTTGGTTTCTCATTTTATTTCATTAAGTTGATCTTTGACTTCTGATATTCTTTCTTCTGCTTGGTCAATTCGGCTGTTGAAACTTGTGCATGCTTCACGAAGTTCTTGTATTGTGTTTTTCAGCTCCTTCAATTCTTTCATATTCCTCTCTAAGTTATCCATTCTTGTTATCATTTCCTCGAATCTTTTTTCAAGGTTCTTAGTTTCTTTGCATTGATTTAAAACATATTCTTTTAGCTCACAAAAGTTTCTCATTATCCACCTTCTGAAGTCTAATTCTGTCATTTCGTCACAGCCATTCTCCGTCCAGCTTTGTTCCTTTGCTGGTGAGGAGTCTTGGTCCTTTGTAGGAGGCAAGGTGTTCTGGTTTCGGGTGTTTTCCTCCTTTTTGCACTGGTTTCTTCCCATCTTTGTGGATTTATTCACCTGTCATCTGAGTAGTTGCTGACTTTTCGATTGGGTCTCTGAGTGGACGCCCAGAATGTTGATGATGAAGTATTTCTGTTACTTGGTTTTCCTTCTACCGGTCTAGCCCCTCCACTGTATGACTGCTGAGGTCCACTCCAGGCCCTGCTTGTCTGGGGTGCACCTATAGTGGCTGAGGAACAGTGAGGGATGCTACCAGTTTTTTTTCTGCTATCTTTGTACCAGAATGATGCCTGCCAAATGTCAGTCTTCCGTATATAGAGGGGTCAGGGAGCTGCTTGAGGAGACAGTCTGTACTTTATAGGAGCTCAAGTGCTAATCTGTGAGCTCTGTTGTTCATTCAGGGCTGTTAGGCTGCTACATTTAATTCTGCTGAGCAGAACTCATTAAAAACCCCCTTTTTTTCTCAGATGCTCTGTCTCGGGGGGTTGGGGTTTTCTTTATGAGTGCGCGTTGCACTGTCCTGCCCAGCTAGGAGGCAGTCTAGTCACTATTTGCCTGCCGAGGCTCCGCCCTGCTGGTGTGAGGTCCGCCCTGTTGCTGCAGGCTCTGCCCTACTGCTGCAGTCTCCGCCCTGCTGCCACGGGCTACGCCCTGCGGCAGAGTCTCTCTGTTGTGGTGGGTTGCCTCGGCAACGGCAGGCTGCGTCAGCAATGGGAGGGTACCTTAGTAGGGGCGGGTGTCCTTGGTAATGGCAAACGCCCCTCCCCCACCGAGCTGCACCATCCTGGGTTCAGCTGTGCCCGCAGTGAAACTCTCCACCCAGAGCATTTGTAATCGCCATTTTGGTTGTCCCACTGCCCTTGCCCAAATGCCATTTTTCTGGAATCTCCTGGCCTGGCTCACTGTCCAAGTCCCGTTCAATCAGATGGATATGCCAATCTGCCCTCTCAAGTCTCAGATTGCTGGTTCAACAGGGCACCCGGACCAGTGCGCTTTGTGTGGAGTGCTGTGGAGTGCTGCAGTGCCAGCCGCCGGCTGCACCGGCCGCTGGCTGCACCGGCCAAAACCGCTGTGCTGGCATCCCGTGTCCCTTTTATACCTGGGAATTTCCCCATTCTGTGGGCAACAAAGATCCGTCTGGAAATGCGGCCCTGACTCACCCTCCGCGCGTTCACCGAGAGCTTCAATCCTGGGTTGTTCTCACCGCGCCATCTTGAGTCGGTCTCCCTGTCTCCAGATTCTTTAATGATCACCATTCTGACTGGTGTGAAATGGTATCTCAATGTAGTTTTGATTTGCATTTCTCTAATGACCAGTGATGATGAGCATTTTTTTCATATGTTTGTTGGCCTTATGTATGTCTTCTTTTGTAAAGTGTCTGTTCATATCCTTTGCCCACTTTTGAATGGGCTTGTTTGTTTTGTTCTTGTAAATCTGTTTTAGTTCTTTGTAAATTCTGAATATTAGCCCTTTGTCAGATGGGTAAACTGCAAAAAAATTTTTCCATTCTGTTGGTTGCTGATTCACTCTAATGACTGTTTCTTTTGCCATGCAGAAGCTGTGGAGTTTGATTAGGTCCCATTTTTCTATTTTGGCTTTTGTTGCCAGTGCTTTTGGTGTTTTGGTCGTGAACTCCTTGCCTAGTCCTATGTCCTGAATGATTTTGCCTAGATTTTCTTCTAGGGTTTTTATGGTGTTAGGTCTTATGTTGAAGTCTTTAATCCATCTGGAGTTAACTTTAGTGTAAGGTGTCAGGAAGGGGTCCAGTTTCTGCTTTCTGCACATAGCTAGCCAGTTTTCCCAACACCATTTATTAAACAGGGAATCCTTTCCCCATTGCTTGTTTTTGTCAGGTTTGTCAAAGATGAGACAGTTGTAGATATGTTGTGTTGCCTCTGAGGCTTCTGTTTTGTTCCATTGGTCTATTTCTCTGTTTTGGTACCAGTATCATGCTGTTTTGATTACTGTAGCCTTGTAGTATAGTATGAAGTCTGGTAGTGTGATGCCTCTTGCTGTGTTCTTTTTGCTTAGAATTGATTTGGCTATGTGGGCTCTCTTTTGGTTCCATATAAAGTTTAAGGTCGTTTTTTCTAGTTCTGTGAAGAAGGTCATTGGTAGCTTGATGGGGATAGCGTTGAATCTATAAATTACTTTGGGCATTATGGCCATTTTCACAATATTGATTCTTCCTAACCATGAACATGGAATGTTTCTCCATCTGTTTGTGCCCTCTCTTATTTCATTGAGTAGTGGTTTGTAGATCTCCATGAAGAGGTCCTTTACATTCCTTGTTAGTTGTATTCCTAGGTATTATTTGTAGCAATTGTGAATGGTAGTTCATTCTTGATTTGGTTCTCTTTAAGTCTATTATTGGTGTATAGGAATGCTTGTGATTTTTGCACATTGATTTTATATCCTGACACTTTGCTGAAGTTGCTTATCAGTTTCAGGAGATTGGGGCTTAGATGATAGGATCTTCTAGATATACGATCATGTTGTCTGCAAATAGAGACAATTTGGCTTCCTCATTTGCTATTTGAATACCCTTCCTTTTTCTTGCCCGATTGCTCTGGCTAGAACTTCAGTACTATATTGAATAGGAGTGGTGAGAGAGGGCATCCTTGCCTAGTGCCAGATTTCAAAGGAAATGCTTCCAGTTTTTGCCCATTCAGTTTAATGTTGGCTGTTGGTTTGTCATAAATAGCTCTTATTATTTTGAGATACATTCTGTCAATACCGAGTTTATTGAGGGTTTCTAGCATAAAGGACTGTTGAATTTTGTCAAATGCCTTCTCTGCATCAATTGAGATAATCATGTGGTTTTTGTCTTCAGTTCTGTTTATGTGGTGAATTATGTTTATAGACTTGTGTATGTTGAACCAGCCTTGCATCCCTGGGATGAATCCTACTTGATCATGGTGGATAAGTTTTTTGATGTGCTGTTGCAATTGACTTGCCAGTATTTTATTGAAGATTTTTGAATCTATGTTCATCATGGATATTGGCCTGAAGTTTTCTTTTCTTGTTGAGTCTCTGCTGGGTTTTGGTATCAGGATGATGTTGGTCTCATAAAATGATTTGGGAAGGATTCCCTCTTTTTGGATTATTTGGAATCATTTCAGAAGGAATGGTACCAGCTCCTCTTTGTGTCTGGTAGAATTCGGCTGTGAACCCATCTGGGCCTGGGCTTTTTTTGTGTGGTAGGCTCTTAATTTCTGCCTCAACTTCAGATCTTGTTATTGGCCTTTTCAGGGTTTCAGCTTCATCCTGGTTTAGGCTTGGGAGGAGGCAAGTGTCTAGGAATTTATCCATTTCTTCCAGGTTTACTAGTTTATGTGCATAGAGTTGTTTGTAATAATCTCTGATGATGGTTTAAATTTCTTTGGAATCTGTGGTGATTTCCCCTTTATTGTTTTTTATTGCATCTATTTGGTTATTCTCTCTTCTTTTTATTAATCTGGCTAGTGGTCTGTCAATTTTGTTGATCTTTTAAAAAAACCAGCTCCTGGATTTATTGATTTTTTTGAAGGGTTTTTTGTGTCTCTATCTCCTTCAGTTCTGCTCTGATCTTAGTTATTTCTTGTCTTCGGCTAGGTTTGGAGTTCTTTTATCTTGCTCCTTTAGCTGTTTCAATTTTGATGATAGGGTGTCAATTTTGGATCTCTCCTTGCTTCTCATGTGGGCACTTATTGCATAGAGACTGCTTTAAATGTGTCTCAGAGATTCTGGTATGTTGTGTCTTCATTCTTGTCGGTTTTGAAGAACTTTTTATTTTTGCCTTCATTTCATTGTTTATCCAGTCAACATTCAAGAGCCAGTTGTTCAGTTTCCATGAAGCTGTGAGGTTCTGAGTTAGCTTCTGAATTCTGAGTTCCATCTTGATTGCACTGTGGTCTGAGAGACTGTTTGTTATGATTTCCATTCTTTTGCATTTGCTGAGGAGTGATTCACTTCCCATTATGTGGTCAATTTTAGAGTAGGTGTGATGTGGTGCTGAGAAGAATGTGTATTCTGTGGATTTGGGGGAGAGAGATCTGTAAATGTCTATCAGGCTTGCTTGTTCCAGGTCTGAGTTCAAGTCCTGGATATCCTCGTAAATTTTCTGTCTGGTTGATCTGTCTAATATTGACAATGGGGTGTTAAAGTCTCTCACTATTATTGTGTGGAAGTCTAAGTCTCCTTGTAAGTCATTAAGAACTTGCCTTATGTATCTGGGTGCTCCTGTATTGGGTCCACATATATTTAGGATCATTAGCTCATTCTTGTTGCATCAATCCTTTTACCATTATGTAATGTCCTTCTTTGTCTCTTTTGATCTTTGTTGCTTTCAAGTCTATTTTATCAGAGATGAGAATTGCAACTCCTGCTTTTTTTGCTCTCCTTTTGCTTAGTAAATCTTCCTCCATCTCTTTATTTTAAGCCTTTGTGTATGCTTGCATGTGAGATGGGTTTCCTGGACGCAGCACACCGATGGGGTTTGGTTTTTTATCCAATTTGCTAGTCTGTGTCTTTTGATTGCGGCATTTAGTCCATTTATATTTAGGGTTAATATTGTTATGTGTGAATTTGATACTGCCATTTTGATGCTAGCTGGCTGTTTTGCCCATTACTTGATGCAGCTTCTTCATTTTGTTGATGCTTTTTACTATTTGGTATGTTTTAGGAATGGTTGTTACTGGTTGTTCCTTTCTATGTATAGTGCCTCTTTCAGGAGCTCTTGTAAAGCAGGCCTGGTGGTGACAGAATCTCTGAGTACTTGCTTATTTGCAAAGGATTTTATTTTTCCTTCACTTCTGAAGCTTAGTTTGGCTGGCTATGAAATTCTGGGTTGAAAGCTCTTTTCTTTAAGGATGTTGAATATCAGCCACCACTCTCTTCTGGCTTGTAGGGTTTCTGCCAAGAGATCTGCTGTGAGTCTGATGGGCTTCCCTTTGTGGGTAACCCGACCTTTCTCTCTGGCTGCCCTTAGCATTTTCTCCTGTATTTCAACCCTGGTGAATCTGACGATTATGTGCCTTGGGGTTGCTCTTCTTGAGGAATATCTTTGTGGTGTTCTCTGTATTTCCTGGACTTGAATATTGGCCTGTCTTGCTAGGTTGGGGAAGTTTTCCTGGATAATATCCTGAAGAGTATTTTCCAGCTTGGATTCATTCTCTTCTTCACATTCAGGTACACCTATCAAACGTAGATTAGGTCTCTTCACATAGTCCCACATTTCTTGGAGACTTTGTTCATTCCTTTTTGTGCTTTTTTCTCTAATCTTGCCTTCTCGTTTTATTTCATTGAGTTGATCTTCGACCTCTGATATCCTTTCTCCTGCTAGGTCAATTTGGCTGTTGAAACTGGTGCATGCTTCATGAAGTTCACGTGTTGTGTTTTTCAGCTCCATCAATTCACTCATATTCCTCTCTAAGTTGTTCATTCTTGTTAGCATTTTGTCAAATCTTTTTTCAAGTTTCTTAGTTTTTTTGCATTGGGTTAAAACATGTTCTTTTAACTCACAGAAGTTTCTCATTACCCACCTTCTGAAGTCTGATTCTGTCATTTCATCACACTCATTCTCCATCCGGCTTTGTTCCCTTGTTGGTGAGGAGTTGTGACCCCTTGTAGGAGGTGAAGTGTTCTGGTTTCGGGTGTTTTCCTCTTTTTTGCGCTGGTTTCTTCCCATCTTTGTGGATTTATTCACCTGTCATCTGTGTAGTTGCTGATTTTCAGAATGGGTCTCTGAGTTGATGTCCAGTTTGTAGATGATAAAGATATTTCTCTTTCTTATTTTTCTTTCTAACAGTCTGGCCCCTCTGCTGTAGGACTGCTAAGGTCCACTCCAGGCCCTGCTTGCCTGGGGATCACCTGCAGCAGCTGCAGAACAGTAAGGGTTCCTACCATTTTCTTCTTCTGCTATCTTTGTCCCAGAATGATGCCTGCCAAATGTCAGTCTGATCAGTCTTTTGTGAGGTGACTCTTTGGATATACGGGGGTCAGGGAGCTGCTTGAGGAGACAGTCTGTCCTTTATAGGAGCTGAAGTGCTGAGCTGTGTGTGCCGTTGTTCAGAGCTGCTGGGCAGGTACGTTTAAGTGTGCAGCAGCAGAACCCATAAACCCCCCCCTATTTTTCCACAGGTACTCTATCCTGGGGAGTTAGGGCTTTATTTATGAGTTTCTGTTTTGCTGCTGCCTTTTTTTGGGGGGCTTCCCTGCCCAGCAAGTAGGCAGCACACTGATTTTTTTTTTAATTGATCAAACCAAGCATTCTGACTCAGCATTGTACCATGTTTAGGAAAGAAGGAACAGTTACCATGCAGGGAACAGGGAAAGAGTGGTGCCTCACAGTAATGCTTTTATATAACAAAAATGCTATCTGACGTTCCTAAGCCCTAGAAGATTTAGCCCAAATTAAGGACATTGTTACCAGCTGATTTCCAAGCCCTTCCTCTCTTTTTATTTCTTTTGTCAACTTGCAGCAAGCCACACAAAAAAATCTCTTTCTTCTTCTGTCCACAGAAGAAGAAAGCCATTCTAAGAAATAATCCAATTCCGACTTAAACATAAGGGCTTTCATTCTCAGTCTTTTATATTGTTTATCTTGGGAATTTCTTTCCAGTTTTAGCTTTGGTATGTTTTTTTTTTTTTCTGCCCAAAATTGAGCATGTGCCTTGTACCGTGAGGAAGATTGTACCAGTGGTAGGAAATAGACCACCATCTTGGTATTGTGATCAAACCACATGGGTTCTGGGCCCCACTCTTTGTAAGCACACTTGGCAGAGGAAAATATATTTATACTAAGAGGCAAATTATCCACAGTCAGATTGACTAATCACTGTTTAACTCAAATGTGAAAGATAATGGCAAGAGGAATGCAGAATTTGTAAGGAACTGAAAGACTGAATAATGTTTTAGTAGGTAAGGTGTGGGCCTGTGAGCATGAACATATATCCATGGTGTGTCTGTGTGTGGTATTTATGTAAAATGAAAAAAGACATATCTACTTCTGCAAAAATAAATTAAGAAAATATGATGCTGTCTACAGCTACACTATCATCACTACAGCACCATTATTAGCTGCTTTAACAAACAACACGGGCAAGCTCAGTTTTTCTTAATTCCTTTAAAAATGTTTTATATATTTAAAATACCATATAATGGTATTTTGCTGACAAATCATAGAAACAAATGGCAAAATTTTTAAACACAGATAAAAAATAAAAGCCATGATACAACACATATACCATAAAAGCTCTACCTGTGACTACTTCACAATTTAAAGTGGTGGTTTGTTATGTGAATAAAACTTATTTTGAATTTGCCCTTTGAAAAATGCAAAGAGGTCAGTAGCAAACTGTTTGGTGCTTCCAACGAACTCAAATACATTTTGTTAGACTGAAGAATATCTTAGCATGGCTGATGACACAGAGACAAATGATCCTGGAGTGTAGAGAAGGAAAATTGAGAGAGATTTTAAGTTTGCTCATTCTCGTCTAAGGGAAGAACATTTGCCTGCTAATTTGCTCAAGGACTGACATTCACGGAGCAATTTTTTTATCTTCCTGTTCCCCTCTTAGGGAATTATTCTGGAGACTTCCATATGCCCTCCACCTCCACATCGAACTGGCCATCAGATCCTGCAGGATTCACCTCTGAGGAACTCTGAGACTCTGTTTTCCCCTTTCCCCTTTGATTGCCACTGCCTTAGAACTGGCCTGTGGCATCTGCTTCTTAGGTTGCTGTGCAAGCTCTCCCATTCCCTCTATATTCTGTGCCTCTAACATCACTCTCAACCCATTCTCCCTGTTCCAGCCAAAGAGAGCCTTCTGGAATAGAGAGCTACATGCCATTGAACTGTTTAAAAACCTTCAGTGGGTTCTGGCTCCGGTCAAGATGCATGAAGCACATACCACTTCGTCTCTCCCACTGAATGTAGTGAAAAATCCCTGGAAAAAGTGCAGGGAGCAGCTACCAGCAGACACAGAAAAGTAAAACAATAACAGACAGATTGGGGAAGAACTCCAAGTACTGCAGAATGGGTAGCAGATGTAGTTTCAGGAAGAGCACAACAGAACAGGGAAATTAAAGCCCTGGATTTCTCGCCTGTGTACCCGGAAGGGGACCACCTGCGAGCTGGAAAGTGTCAGTGAGATGCCAGAGAAGAGGGAGCTCAAGGAAGGGATGCTAGAAAGATGTAGATGAACTGCTGGGCTACACATACCCCTGACTACTTAGTAAAAATCTCTCCTAAGGTGCTGGAACACCTGTGTGTGTGGCCCACACCTCAGGGGCAGGCTACAAATGACTAAGCAGTTTCCAGAGCCCCTGGCATTGGTGTCAGATGAACCAGGGTTCAAATCTCTGTTCTGTGGCTCATC
Organism: Callithrix jacchus; assembly: GCF_049354715.1. Lineage (NCBI taxonomy): Eukaryota > Metazoa > Chordata > Mammalia > Primates > Cebidae > Callithrix > Callithrix jacchus. Next base: position 30,884,139 of record NC_133514.1, on the reverse strand, counting down.
CTCCTCACCTACTGTGTAACCTGGAGAGCCATCACCCTCATCATCTTCTCTGGGCACAAAAAAAAAATTAAGAATTTGGGGGCTGAGTGAGTAGTGAGAGAAGAGATTAGAAAAGTGTTCTACAAAAGGTGCCTGCTGTGGTTGGGATATGGTTTGTTTCCCCCACCAAATCTCATGTTGGATTTGCTCACTAGTGTGGCTGTGTGGGAAGGTGGAACCTAATGGGAGGTGTTTGGGTCATGAGGGTGGATCCCTCATGGGTAAGTTGATGTCCTCCACTGGGGGTGAGTGGTTTCCAGGGGTTTGTACAGGAAGTGGCTGGCACATTCCCTAGGGCTGGAGGATAAAGGAAGGGAGCAGAGCGAGGCTCAGACCCTGGCTTGCCACAGGCCACCTACATTTCCAGGACTCAATTGGGCTGGCCGGGAATGGGAATGACCCACGTTGGTAGTCAGCTGTACTCTACTGGTTCTTCCTGCACAGGCACAAACTCTGATCAGGGACATGTGATGGCAGAACGTACAGAGGGCCACTTGGAGCTTTTGTGTTCTCTTTCCAATTTCTGCACGTATCCTCAGTCTTAACAGTAGAGTCTCTGTTTCCTTAGCTGACCTTCTCACTGCCCCCTAGACAGCTCCAGCCAAGTCATCCTTCACAGCTGTGCACCCAACAACCCACCTTCCCCTTTTTCCAAAGAGGCCCATTAAAGGTTAGTGAAAGTCCAAGAACAGCATTTTTTTCCATGTAGCATCACAGGAGATTCTTCTTCACATGCATGCTCTTTCTTTCTCCCCCCTTCGTGAAATTTTATAAAAACCTACCCCTCTGGCCCCTCATTTTCCTTCCCCTTCAACTTTCCCATCTGGGGTGTCTCTGCCAGTGCCATCTGGCTGCTTCAGGTCCTGTTGTCCTCCTTGTTCATTCTGGACCCTGCTCTCCTGTCCACCTCATTCCAACATGATGCTTTGACTTTTTAATCATTGTTAGGTTGATGATCGTGCCATGTATATCCCCTGAACGAAGATGACAGCATTGATGAGCACAGCTTATTATTGAAGTCAACACATGTCTGTTTTGAATGATAGAAACTAATGAATTTGCAGAATTGTTTGTGTGTGTGCGTGCACAGGATATTTCATTGTAAGTGGCTCAGAAATTGTGGCAATACGTTTCAGTTTTATAGTCAGTTGAAATATTTGCGGTGTTAGTAGGTCCTGGTGGTTGGAAGGACAGAGATTGTGTAAGATGAAGTCGTGCTTCTTCTCCCATTGGAAGGAACTCACCTCTGCTCTCATTTTCATTGACTTCCTTCCCACAGCTCAGACCTCAGCTCTCTGATCACTTCTTAGGAATGGTTTCTTCAAGTTCATTTTAATGCTAAGCTAATCTCAGGGCCCTTGAGCACTGACCCCACAGAGTCCCAATGCCAAGAGAGCAAAAATCTCTGCTAAGAAACCAGAACACCTGTGCACATGGCTCCCACCTCAGGGGCAGCCTGCGAATGACTAAGCAGCTTGCAGAGCCCCTGGCATCGGTGTCAGATGAACCAGAGTTCAAATCTCTGTTCTGTGGCTCATCCTCCTCACTAGCTGTTGAACCTGGAGAGCCATCACTCTCTCTGGGCTCAGTTTCATCTGTTGAATGGGATAATCTGCGCAAACCATCCACCCCAGAGCTTTGTGCATTACTGATGGATAAGAGAGGGTTTTAAATTTTCTGCCTTTGCTTCCAGCTGTAACCACGGCCCCTCCTCCTGCCCAGTTAACCCAATTCTGGAAGTGCAGCCTGGGCCACTCACATTCCTTTCCTTCTCCTTTTGGACAGGAGTGGGTTGGCAGTTAAGAGTGTACAGTTCATTAACAGGCAAATGGACAGGTGACACTGCCTGCTGGCAAAATAAACAGCTCGAGAGAAAGCAAATGTCTGGGCTTATCACGAGGGTGAGGCAGTTGAGTGGGGCCTGTGGGCATGGGGAGAGGAAAGGGCTCTTCAGTTTCAATATAACCAAAAAACAGGGGGTACAGTTAATGGCACCACCATCTGGCAGCTTCCCAAACATTGAGATCAAGGGAAGTTCATGGGGGATGAGACTGAACCAGGAGGTATTTCTCCACCTTCTAGATAGTGCACGGCTGGGTTGGGGAGGGGACTTTAGAGATTGAGTGTAGATAGGTAGATGGTGGTATAAAAAGTAAGCATAGATCACGGAAAGCAAATTTAAGAGAGGGATGTTGCACGACCTTCTTTGCTTGTGGCTTTTTCACTGCCCACTCACTCTCCTTCCTTTCAAGCAAGTCACCGAACTCTACCCCTTGAAACCGCTGAAGGGCCAGGGTCTTTGACCTGATGTGAGCAGTGAGCTAGGGTGTAGCTCTACCTACTGTGATATGGATGGACTGGGTTCACCTGGGAACCCCTCTCCTCTAGTGCTGAGACCCCGGCTCCCACTCTGGCTCTCTGCCTCAGGACCCATCTTCCCAGGCCCACTGGCTGGCCACACGTATCTGACCACCTGCTCTGCAGCTGCCCACTGTGGAGTGGCCCATCAAAGCCCTTCTTCCATTTTGCAAGACAAACAGAGGAACAGATGGACAGGGCCGGCCAAGAGCTCGGTGCACAGCTGTCCCAGCTGCCTGCTCTTGTGCACTTTGCACCACCTGACATTGGTCTCTGTGAGTGTCCGGGGGTGGCAGGGCGGGTAGCAGGTGGCAAGGGAACCAGAGGCAGGAGGACCCTGCAGTAACAGTAATCAGACTGCAAGTCTTGTTAATTGCCTGTCCTCCTTTCAGTTGTGGAAACGGACTTCCCTGTCTGCTGAAGCAGGAAATAGGGCTGCAAGAAATGGGAGAAGGAATGGAATAAGGAAAAATCTCAAACAGGAAGCCTACTGCCCCACCTGGCAATGGTGTGGGCATTTATTTTTCTCACCACAATCCTATCAGGAATTTCCCAGCTTATGTGGATGTGTTGATTATGTACATAATATTCAAGGCCCCCAGAGTTCAGCATCTTCAGCTTTTCCTTAAAGGGGCAGTCAGCTGGAGCCAGGGATTGTTCAGATGAAACATTTGCTCTGCCCAGCACTCTATCCCCTGAAATCCTCCCAAAGTCAGGTGGGCTTCTTCCTGGTCATGGTCTCCTTGGTCTTTGAGTACTTTCTTAAGCTCCACTGCCATGGGGTAGTAAGCAAGGAATCTGAGTGAAAGAAGGGAAACCCAGCATTAGTGTCTGGCTTTGCTCCCAACAGCAAAATCTTGGCATTCTAGCCTCAGATCCACACATCCCTCCTTTCTCCTTGGAGATGTCCCTGTGGTATTTGCATCTCACAGGCCCCAGCAACAATTCTTCTGGAGGTTTCTGTGGGTCACCAGCCCTTCACCACTCCCTGCAACCCCTTCTTCTGCCACGGGGGTGTAGGTGGGTGGTTCCACTCCCCTGGCCCTCCTGGCTGGGGGTGGTCTTCCTGTTGCTTTCTGTTGGTGAGGTTGTAGCTGCCTTCGTGGTTTTTTTCCATAGACGCAGTGCTGAGTGGGGAAGGGGGAAATGCCCTCTCCTTCCCTGATTATGCTCCTGCTGTAGGCCATAGAACTTAATGCCCATGGAGGAAGTGCTCTTTTTTTAGGGCCCTTCCTGTCCACTTTCCCCAGCCTTCCTCTTCTCCTCCCTTCCCTCTGCTGAGGTTTCTGTCAGAGCGTCTGGGCGGTGGCCCAACGGGGACTTGACTGACACCAGGTTCTGCTCCCTCTTCATTGCTCCTCCCTCGGATCCACAGCCAGTGCCCCAGAACCCAGCTTATACTCACCAACTCTTGGTGCCTGCAGGTGCCTCAGAGGTTAAGAGAGGGCTTGGAGCTTCCCAGCCTCCCAGTGGCTCTCTAGACTGTGAAAATAAAACCACGGCTGACCTATTCCTGTGGGCCAAGTTCTCAGTCAAACTACAGAAAAAGTCTTGAGTACATATGAAATAAAAAACTACAAAGAAGACAATGAGTAGATTCTTCTTGTTTGGGGAGGTTTTCTGACTCCTTTAGAAGTTGGAAAATCTTCCTCTCTGGGTAAAAGAAAAACAGTCACCAAATTTAGGGTTATGTTGTTGTACAGCTTTTTCTTTATTATCTCTGCTTTTATTATGCGATGAAGGAGGACAGGGACCTGGAAGCTTAAATAGAATATGGCTCTCCTTTAATTAGCTCTATCAACTGATAGAGCCATCAAAGCATACATGAGTCACATTTCCAAGAGGTGGGGACAGCTGGCCTGAAATCCCAGAGTCATCCTTGGAAGGCTTGGATGCCAGAAGTATTCTGGTAAGTTAGAAAAGTGCATTCTAATCAGGTCAGGGGAAAAACTAAGGTTAAAGAGGTTTAACCAAGTGCAAATGTTGGTAAGTGTCTTAGTCATTTTCTGTTTGTATAACACACAACCATAGACTAGGTAATTTCTAAAGAAAAGAAATTTATTTTTACATTTCTGGAGGGTGAAGTCCAAAGTCAAGGTCAAAGAGCCACGTCTGGTGAGGGCCTTCTTGCTGGTGGGGATCCTGCAGAGCCCTGAGGCATTGCAGGGCATCACATGGCGGGGGAGCTTGAGCAGACCAAACTGGCTTTTACTAGAGACCGACTCTCATGATAACTAACTCACTCCTTTGAAAATCTATTAATTAATTAACCCCCTAATCCGTTAGTCAATTCATAGATTAATCCATTGATGAGGGAAGAGCCTTCATGATCCAATCACGTCTTAAAGGCCCTACTTCTTAATACTATTATATTTGGGATTAAATTTTAACATGAGTTTCAGAGGGGACAAACCTTCAAGCCATAGGAATAAGAAAGCTATATTCTTATGTTCCTGCATGCATGCTTCTTTAAACCATATTCTACTTGTATTGTTTCCATATATTCTTTGGTGAAACTTAATCCTACTATTTTTAAGATCTCATGTTTAAATATCTCAGTTTTGTTTGTAAAAGTATAATAGGATAAAAAAGCATGTGATTATTTTCTAATCTTAACCATACCAAAATGATTAGAAAAGCCACAGAGACATCAGCAAGGCACTGTTGCTTGCATAATGCTGGCATGTCCCAAGTGCAGGCAAAGTTCCTGAGAGGACATTACCAGTTGCTAACAGATGCTGTCTATATGACTCATCTCCCATGAACAGGATCAGTGTTATTTGATTTTGCACTATCAGAGTCGTGGATAAATAAACATGATTTTTCTCTCCTGCTTGTCCATATGTTCAAATAATTAATATCTTATGAGAACAAAATGAATCCAATGATAACTAGCATTTATCAAATACTCATTATGTACCTGGAACTGTTAGTCACTTTCATAAAGTAGATCACTTAATTCTTCCTAAACCTTGTGAATTAGGCATTCTGATCTTCATTTTTGCTGAAGAGGAAAGCAAGACAGAAAATGCCAAATCACTGCTCAAGGTCACAGAGCATGTGAGTGGTATGGTTGGGTTATACCACATCTGGCCAGATTCCAGAACCTGGGCAGAATAACTCCCGCAAGTGAGGGAGAAATTTTAGGTTGTGCCTAAATCAAAAGTTTTCCTTTGCCTGGCAGAGTTTCTAATAGCCTTTTCTTTAATCAATGTACCATTTTTTCACCCTTTGATAAAGTAATCATTTTCACCCTCCACAAATTTAAAAGTGTATTGAATCAGGTTAGGACCATTTCTGTCCCAGGAATATCCAATATGATAAAAGGTTTCACTATTTTACTATTTCACTAAATCCCCAAGGATTTAGTGTTCCTGTAAGAAGTGTTTTTCCTGAAATTATCAAAGTGGATGTCTTATTTTTGCATTGCCTTGACTTCTTTAAGTCAAAATTTTGCAGTGTGGGAGACTGATTGGTTGACTGTTATAAACAAATGTATGTGAAAATGTATGTGCATTCACTTTTGTGAGAACACAATATTTTTGGGGTTGTCAGATTATTTTAGTACAAAGCTGAATACTTTTGATTAAAAAAATTTCAGCCACAAAATATGTACATTATATAGGACATTTATTGGTTACAATATATCTTATATTTTACCCCAATTTTGCAGCTTTTGTCAATTTTGCTATTTAAAAAATTTATTTGCTTTTGTGATGGTGAATTTTACGTGCCAACTTGGCTAGACCATGGCTTCAAGCTTTTGGTTAAACACCAGTCTAGATATTGCTGTAAAGGTACTTTTTAGACATGATGAACTTTTGAATCAGTAGACTATAAGAAAGCAGATTATTTTTCATAACATGAGTGGGCTTCATCCAGTCAATTGAAGATTTTAAGAAGCAAAAAACTGGATCCCCCAAGGATGAGGCTATTCTGACCCCAGTCTGCCTTCAGATTTGAGCTGTGGATCAACTCTCAACTCTTTCCTGGGTCTTCAGCCTGCCTGTCTGCTCTGTAGACTTTGGACTTGCCAGCCCCTACAACTATGTGAGCCAATTCCTTAAATCTCTCTCTCTCTCTCTCTCTCCCTCCCCGCCCCCCCTCGTGTGTGTGTGTGTGTGTGTGTGTGTGTGCGTGTGTATGTGTCTATACTACTTGTATACATACATACATACATAAATACATAGACACATACATACACACACATTCTGTTGGTTTCATGAGTCTTATTCCTTGCAGTATGCATACCATGTTTGGTCCAATAGTCCATATATTGTTGATGACACTGAAAGTTATTTTCACACTGGTATTTGCCAAAGAAAATGAAAAAAGAATTCAGATCATCTGAGCAAGTTTGGAGTAGCAGATTCTTTGTGAAAAATGTATTTTCACTTTTCAAGAAATGTGTTCCCTCAAAAATTGGGCATAATATTTAAGGGAAAATTTGTGAGGAGCCCTGTTCTCCATGGTGACAACATGCAGAATGGAACTACTTCATTGAAACAAGATTTCTAGTGATTAGCTAAAACTCAAAGCTCCAAATCACAGAAACGTGGATTTTTAAAAAGAAGCCCTGTTTCCTAGTGTTTGAAGACTGTGTATTACAGGGCCTTGGAGTCAATGTGTTGAGTATATGAACTCACAAATAGTCCTTCCACAATAGAAAGAGAAAGAAGTAGTGATGAAGCATCTGCAGGTGAGAGGATTCTAGGACAGGGATTCCAGGAGGGGAACGGGGAAGGGGAAGGGCCCAGAGTTGGCGATGTGGTGTGGATGTGTCACCTGCCAGGGCTTCCATCAGAGCTCAGGCTGTCCTATCCCTTTGGACCACTATTACTGCTAAGCCCTATACCAACAACTTGAAGCATAAACAATGTCATTCCAAAGTAGCATCTCAAAGCAAAACAATGAGAGGCCAAGACCTCACAAATTAGCAGGAGATACATCTTACCCCACCCCATCCTTTGAATGTCCTCCAATGGCATATTCTACAATTCTGGGGTTGTGTGCCATGTCAAAAGATTAGTTGTAGTTGTTCTCATTTCTTGGTTGGTGCCAGAACTCTGTTTCACCTTTGAAGGTAATGCTGCCCCGCTCCTGGAGGAGATATGGCTTGTTTTGCTCTCTCCCTCTGGCAGCCATCCTGACTAGTCTCAATGCTGCCTGCAGATATATAATGTCCTGTGTAATGCTTAACCAAGGGGAGCCTTGCAAAGGTGTGGGTTCACCATATTCCAACTCTTTGAGGTTGCAGTTCTTCTTGCCTTTCACTCACTCAGCAGTTTTCTTAGGGTGCAAGTCTGTTTCCATGATGGCTCACCACTGGGGACAGAATCAGGTGCTGGAGGGTTCTTAAATCTTGGAACCATCATTCCCTCTTAATGCTTGGTCCTTGTTGTTCACAGGTACTATCTCCTTTTCCATATGGTGAATTATTTATTTTTCAGAAACATATTGATGCATAGTCAACAATCAGAAAATCTTGGTGACATACAATCCTGGTGTTTGTTTATTGCTCATAAGTCTACAAATCACCTGTGGTTTGATTGGTCTAGGCATCGCTCAGCGGGGCTTGGCTGCAGGTTGGTTTTAGGTCTGTTCCACATGTCTCTCATCCCTTTGGAGTTGGCAGACCACCCGGGCACTGTCTTCTCATGCAGAAGTGCAGATGGGCGAGCACATTCCAGATTTTGCTAACATTGCATCGACACTGCAAATCACATGGCCAAGCCCAAGAGCAATGGCAAGGGAAGTATCTTACGAAATTCCACACATGAGGCTCTGAGGAGTGAATCTCCAAAATTCAAACCAACACACCATCTAAATAACTTTACACAGCCTTTTCCTAATTTCTACCTTGCTGACAATTGCCCCACTATGTCTAACAGCCTTAGTAATTTTGAATCCTAAAAGAAAGCATTAGGGATCTCAGGCTTTTTCTCCCAGGTGTCCACTCTGCTTCCAAAAACAACTGTCTCACCACTTTTCAGCATATTCTAAGCTGCTTATGCCAATGCCCCTGTGAGTTATGAGCTAGGAATCACCAACTCCCTACTAAGCTGAAGCTCAGGCCTGGTTCACGCAAAATGTTGTGATAAAGGAATATAGCTCAAACAGTTATTATATTGAATCTCAGCTCTTCATTCCTTTTTATTTGAGCACAAAATATCCACCTTATTCTGCTACTTTGCTGTTTATTTACCCAAATATCTTTGTTTGCAATTAATTAACATGGGGTTCATTAATGATAGCGAAATAAAAATGACAATGTAAGCATGTTCATTATCTGAATATTTGCCAGTTATTATGAGAGCTGACCAATGTAAAAGATTAGTTTTAAATTGCATAATACTATTTTCTTTAATTATCTTTGATAAAGTTAGAAATTAATGAAAGCATATTTGTTCCCTGTGGTCACCAATAATCTCATTGGTTGAATTTAAATTTGAAAAGGTTGAGTAGAGTAGGATATTACCTAGATGGATGACTGCAACAATTCATTTGGTTTAGTTAATTTTGAAGGCTGATATTTACTAGCAAATAATTACACCATTTATACAAGTCTTTTTTCCCTTGGGGCAAGTTTGATAAGTGATCAGCCAATAGGTTAATCATGTGTGATATGTTTTCAGTTTTATCCCGATCATTTGGAGTGAGTCTCTGCCATTGTTGTAGATGGTTCTACTGGGAACGGATGAAGAGGACTGGATGATAGAAAGTGGGGATTTGGGGGCAGTTCTGCCTTAGTTCTCTCCTAACTGGCAAATCAAGCTTCAACGAGAGCTGAGGCTTTTACCCCCAGAGAGGGGGCACATGATGCATGTTCACATGATAGCTTTGGTGTCAGAGACTGAGGTGTTTGTCTTTGTGACACCAGTTTTTATTTCTGTGCTTTAAGTGAGTTACACAACCTGGCCAGTCCTTGATTTTCCTTGTAATGTATTTTACAAGGAAATGTATATGAAATGAGGTCATATATTTGAAAGAACTTTAGAAAAGGTAAGGTATTACACAAATATTTATTTTTGTCATTCTCAATATTAATATCCACAGGAAGTTTTCCTTCAGTTAGAGTTTCCAAAGGAATACATGCATTTACCTCTTTTCTGTTTCTTTTATATTTAATGGTAATGTTACAGTGGGAAACTTGGGAAATTTATGGTATTTTGTTAATATCAAAGCCTTTTTCCCTCAACACTCCCTGCCCGTTTGTATTAGAGTTATTTTGGTCATGGTTGATTTTTACTTTAGTCTTGGATCATGTAGTTTCATTGCTTTGATAATAGGAATATAAACAATTTTATGTTAATGGAACTTTTTCTGTCTTGGCTTCTCCAGCGCCCACAATGTGTGGCCCATTGTCAGGCTCAAGTTCTCAGCTCACTCCTGACTTCAATTACTGGAGCAGGGGCTGGCCCAAATGCCAAATTCCTCTAGGTTTATCCGACCCAAAGAAAGGTCTGATGCTGAAGGCTGGCTTGACAGCTTTACCTTGCACTCATCCTCAGCAATACCTTCCCCAAATTGGCCCTTTCTTGTGCCTTGGTTTTCAAACCAAAGCCTGTGATTCGGTTTCTGCTTTGGTCTGAGACCTAAGTGAAGAGCATCTCTTGGCGCTCCTCCCTGGGACCTGAAGCCCTGCCCCTGGGCTGGTCTAGGTCACCTGGGTCAACCTGCTAAGTATTGTGTGTGTCTAGGTTTCCACACTTCTAAGGGTGTTATTATTTTAAGAGGTGGTACTGGGTTTTCTCATATAGAGAGAAATGTCTTTGTTGAGGAAAATTCCTTGATAAATCACACGAAGCAGAAGGTGACAGAGGGAGATGAAAATGTCGCTAGGATCTCAAGACACAACATAATGTAGGCAAACCGGTCTGTACAGGGAACAGGTGCAGGGGGAGGGAGAAGAAAGAAGCTCCTGCCAAGAAGAGTTATATGTGGATGAGGAGCCCCACAGGCAGGTGGTTTTGTGTTCTTTCTGTGCAATGCGTGAGGTTCCTCCTCAAGTCAGCAACATTTGCTACGTGGATAACTGCCTTGTATAAGTACATCTTTAAAAAACAAAAATCAAGAAAGGACTGAGTTACACAAATGGAGACAACACTGCCTGTATTTGTTAAGAGAAAACACAGAGGTTTCCCCTCAGATGACCCCCTGGAACTAGGAAATGGAAGAAAGTGTAACACAGGAAATATTTTCATGGAGGTGGGCAGAATTAGGGGGAACAAATGCAAGAAGGCGAAGTACTTGGAACCAGCAATGGGGAGCTGTTTCCATGGCAGTTGTCAAGGGGAGAGGGGAGGGAACAGTTCCTAAAACCAGAAGGTGGTTGCTGGAGCTGTCAGCTGGCAGCCACTGAGGGAGGGCTCCTGGGGTGGAGGAAGAATGACTGCCTTGATCTCATCTTTTCTTCCTTTCTGATCTCCTGCTAGTTCCTCTCGTTGGTCAAACCCAAAGGGACACCAAAAGACAAGGGACTTATGCATGTTAACCACTCAGGACACGCACCAGGGTGGGGAAGAATGGGACATAGGTCTGGAGGGCCAATAAAATAATACTCAGTATGCCCTGGAGGTAAGACCCTAGTCAGCAGTTACATACCCCTCCTGGTAATGCTCTAAAATGCTTGGATTTTTTGAAGTTGACTTTGTTAATTTCAGAGTTGCTGCTGAAATTTGCGAAGAACTCAGATGTTCACATTGCATAGCTGGTTTGCTCTGCAGGAAACCTAAGAGGAGATGCTTTTCTATTATCATGAGAAATGTGTTATTTTGAATGGGAATTTAATCATCATCCAGATTTGCTCATTGGGGTTCATTATTGAAGTTGCACATTTTCCCCTCTGCCTACAAAAATCCCATTCTAATCTTTTTTTGCTTCTGTCTGAGCAAACTGAATGCTGTTTAATTCACCTTGGCCTTGTTGAGCAGAACCACGATGGTATTTTGCTTGAAGCTGTGTGTTCTGGCATCAGCTTACATAAGCAGAAAAACCTGCATTTCAAAGACAGTACAAAGACAAATGCATGCACCTGCTTCCAATGGGGATGCTGTGAAAGAACTATCTGGGTGACAGGGAGAAAGTCAGCTGTAAAATGTGTGCATTGCAGGGGGCAGGGTAAGACCTAGTTTGCAGGTTTGTGGTGGGGCCTAATTGGTCCCGTATATGTGCATGGCCCATTGTGAGTGGATATTATGTGGTGGCTGCACAACCTTTATTTGCATATTATTCTATAAATATATAGTACACTTTCACCATTTTTGCTCAATGAGTATCTTTAGATGGGAGGGTAAGATTAGGAGAAAATGGAGTTAGTTTTAAACACTAGCTTTGCAATGTGGCTTGTGTCATTACATGTTTATGGAGAAGGGCTGTGCTAGATATTCAAGAAACACAGAAATAAAAAAGAATAGGCTCTTTCTGCCTGAGGAGAAGTGGCCTGGCACTTACCATGCAGAAGTGAAGCATGCTAGCCGCTATGATGGCATAGAGTAGGCTGCTATGAGAGTTCATGGAAGGGGGCATCTCATGGCTTGGGAGGGCCAGGGAAGGTTCCCCAGAGGGATGATAGTTAATTTGAGTTCAGAAATGAGTGGATATTAGCCAAGCAGAGGGACAGGAGAGTTAGAGTAGAGAATTTCAGGCAGAGGGAGCAGCATACATGCTTGCCAAAAGGGAAGAGAGAGAACAGCATGTTCTAAAAGTCACCCGTGGGTCAGGACGATGGGAGTGGAGCACATGGCTAAGAATGGCAGGAGAGGAGTCTGGAGGTGTAAGTGGCATTGAATCAGAAGTGACAGTGTCCACTATGGTGCCAGATCTTGACTCAGCAACCAACATGGTTTGATGGGGAATCAGGGCACTTGGGCTCCATCTTGGTTTTGCCATGTGAGCTTGGGCAGGTGCCTTTACTTCTCTGAGCCTCTGCTTTCTCACCTGTGATGGGAGGCTGTTGCACATTGGTATCATTTTCCTTTTTATTCTGACTTGGTGGGGCCTAGATTCTTTCCCTGTTCATCTCCTAGAGGATTTAAGCCCTCATGAGGTGCCATCTGCAAGGTCCTCAAGGCGACGCCACCACCAGTCATGTCCAACTATGTGCTGGGATTTTGGAATAATTACTGGCTTTGTGGTAGATTTAATTCAGGGTTTTCCTTATGGTTATCTTCAGTTTTCAATTCCATGTTAATGCAAATGTGAAAATCTATGTAAAAGTCCATTAAGATGGGCAAATTTTCCATGCTATTCATTCCCTAGGGACACCCACACTATTGGCCGTTCCAGATTCCTGGAAATGAATGTCAAAGCCCCTGTTGCTCAATCCTGCAAATGCATGGAATCTTCCCTGTATTCACTGTGTACTTTCATGCCTCCCTGTCTTTGTCCAGGGGATCCTGGCTTCCTGGAACGCCTTGTTCCAAACGCATGTGTTTGACCAACTCCAACTTTGACTTTCGTGGCTTAGCTCTCATCCCTTTATCACACCTTTCTCTGCCAAATCCAGGAAGAATTCAGTGCTTCTCCCCCTTTCTACTGACTCCTACTCTTACCTCTGTGGGAATACTTGTTGGGTCATCAGCATTGGAGAAGGTGTCTATCACCGTGGCTGACTGGGAATGCTACAGGAGCGTGACCACACCTGAGTCTTCTTTGTGTCACCAGTGCTTGACCCAGGAAAATGATTGCTTCTTAGCAGATGTGTGTTGAATTAATGTGAGGTGAGCAAGTGTTATGGACCGAACTGTGTGTGCCTAAAACTCATAGGTTGAGGCCCTACCCCACAGTGTGACTGTATTTGGAGACAGGGCCTTTAAGGAGGTCAATAAGATTAGATGAGGCCATAGGATGAGGCTCTAGTCCAATAGAAATGGTGTCCTTATAGAAAAAAAAGAAGGGACACCAGGGGATGTATGCATAGAGGAAAGGCCAGGTAAGGACACAGGAGAAGGCAGCCACCTGCAAGCCAAGAAAAGCGGCCTCCCCAGAAACCAACCAGCTGGCACTTTGATCTTGGGCTTCCAGCTTCCAGAATGGTGAGAAAAAAATTTTCTGTTCTCTAAGTCACCTAGTCTGTGGCAGTCGGTTATGGCAGTCCTAAAAGACTAATATAGCAAGTAAGTGAATAAATGCATTAATTCTTTCCCCAAGATTAACATAGAATGAAGTCTGATTGCAACCAGGAAAGTAAAATGCATAGTTGAGGAAAATCCATATGGATTTCTGGGACCTGTGAGTCTAAATAAAATAATGTATATGGAAATGCATTAAATAATACCAGCAACCAAACATACACAAGGCAATCAGTTCATTTGCTTCCTGTTATTACACCCCAGAAGACAAAAGGTGCTTCAGTTAAATTTGGGAGCAGTTCAGAGGACCACAAAACTAAATTTTCCCAGGTTCAAAGCCTATGTTTCCTAAAGAGAAATTATTTTAAAAAAAGAAAATATACTGCGGGGCTGTAGGATCTTAGATATCTATGCCCACCCTGGAGGGAAAATGAGGTACTTACTATGAGCTAGGCAGTGTAAATGTTCTCTCATGTATACAGCAGCCTTCTGAGATAGACGTTACAATGCCTGCTTTACATCAGTCACAGAGCTGGGTCTGCTAAACTACTAAGCTCAAGTTCTCTGCAAACCACCATGCTGCCTCCAGGACATATGTGGGCCCCCAGGTGTGTGCTGGGAGAGATGGGGTTGGCTCTCATCAGGTAGATCCTTTTATAGTATTGACATGCTAAAAATCAGTGTAGACATAGTCTTCCTTTTTTCATGACTTAGAGCAGCACAGTGCCTGTTATCTCTGTAATTAGTCCCTGACACTCAGTGAAAAGATGGTTCTGGGTAGTGAGAAAGTCCAAGGATGGGAGGTTACCTGATTCTAGCAGCTGTTAGGAGAGCAGCACAGATCACAGTAAATGGCTTGGTATATTCCTTTAGAAACTCCTAAACCTTCTTGATCCCTGCAAAAGGCCTTTTCATATACACACACACCCATGCATGCACACAAACACACAAGCTCACACACACACACACACACACACACACACACACACTGCTTCTATGTCTGGCTGCTAACTGTCTGTGAATGCTCCTGCCTCCTATTTAAAATGAGTCTGGATTTATCTCTGCTGTTCACCTGGGCCTGAAGCAGCTCATTCACACAGCACTCTTTTCCCTTGATATGGAGAAGGAGAGGGTTAGCAGTCTGTGAGCTGGTTGAAAAGCATTTAGGTTATTCAAGAATCAAGTGATGGAATTTTTTGATAGATCTGTGCAGAGAGAATAGATGCCTTTAGAAGTTAACTGATGGCATTACAGTGTGAGAACTGAGCAATTAATTTTCTTCCCACCTGGATCCCCAGCCTATATACTCTCCTCCAGCTAATCTAGAATTTTTTCCTTCAGTCAGCACTAATCCATTACTACATTTAAAAGGCTTCAGTGCCCCTTGCAAATGCCAAAGCCTGCCTGGCACAGAATACAGGAGTGAATCTTAAAATCCCTTAGCAAAAATTGGTTGAATTTCTATATCCTATCAATGAATGATCTGAAAAAGAAATTAAGAAGACAGTTCCTTTTAAATAGCTACCAAAAAAATACTTAGGAGTAAATTTAACCAAGGAGTTGAAAGATCTGTATATTGAAAATAATAAAGCATTGATGAAAGAAATTGAAGAAGACACAAATAAGTGGAAAGGTATCCTGGGTTTATAGATTGCAATAATTAATATTGTTAAATTTCTATACTACCAAAAGCAATCTACAGATTTAGTGCAATCCCTATTAAAATTCCAATGACAGTTCTCACAGAACAACAACAACAAAATCTTAAAATTAGTATGGAACCACAAAACACTGAATAGCCAAAGAAATATTGAGCTAAAAGAACAAAGCTGGAGGTATCATGTTACCCGATTTTAAAATATATTGCAAAGCTACAGTAATCAAAACAGCATGATACTGACATAAGCACAGACACATAGGCATAGGTAAAAAAACCAGAGAGCTCAGAGATAAACTTGCTTTTATGGCCAATTGATTTCTGAAAAAGATACCAGAAACCCACAATGGAAAAAGGATAGTCTCTTCAGTTCTGTCGGGTAACTGAATATCCATATGGAGAAGAATAAAATTGGACTTTCATATCATAGCATATACAATAATCAACTCAAAATTGATTAAAATTGTAAATGTAAGACCTGAAACTGTAAAACTCTGAAGAAAACAGGGGAAATGGTCCACAAAATTGATCTGTACATTGACTCCTTGGCTATGGCCCAAAAAACACAGGCAACATAATAAAAATAGACACATGGGATTGCATTAAACTAAAAAGCTTCTTTACAGCAAAGAAAACAAAATGAAGAGACAACCCATAAATTGGGAGAAATATTTGCAAACCATACATAGATAAGGAGTAAATATCCAAAACATGTGAGAAACTCAATAGCAAGAAAATAAAAAAATGAGCAAAGGACATGAGCAGACATTTCTCAAATGAAGACATACAAATAGCCAACAGACATATAAAAAATGCTTAGTATCACAAATCATCAAGCAAAGCCAAGTTAAAACTGCAATGAGATGTCACTTTACACCTGTTAGAGTAGCTATTTTCAAAAATATGAAGGATAGCAAAAGTTGGTAAGGGTGTGGAGAAAAGAGAACCTTGGTAAACTGTTGGTGAGAATGTAGATTAGTACAACTATTATGAAAAAGAGTATGGAAGTTGCTCAAAAAACTAAAAATAATGATCCAACAATCCCAAGTCTAGGTATATATCCAAAGGAACTGAAATCAGTGTGTTGAAGAGATATTTGCCCTCTCATGTTCATTGTGGCACTATTCACAATATCTAAGATATGAAATCAACCTAAGAGTCCATCTACAGATAATGGACAAAGAAAGTATGGCATTTATTCAAAATGGAACAACTATTCAACCTTAACAAAAAAAGGAACTTTTATCATTTGTGAGAACCTGGATGAACATGGAAGGCATTATGCTAAGAAAGTAGACAATCTCTTCATTCTAAATTCTGTAAGTCTATAAATAGAGCTTACGACTGAATTTCTGGTTGGCACCCATGGTTGTACCTGAGCTCCCTCAGAACTTTTCCCAAAAACCACCATTTAACCAGGTCCACTTCCTGCTGTATTTGTGCAATGGCTCTTGATCCCAGCAAGGTCTAACGTGTATTCCTATTAAATATCTTCTTATTATATTCATCCTTTCATGTCAACCTGTCAAGAGCAGTTTAAAACATGATTCTGTCATCAAAATATTAGCTATAATTTGCTCATAGATTGGATGAGGTTGGCTTTTCTGTTTTTATCAATGTCAGCAATTCTTAACCTTTTTCTCTCCTAGCAACTGAGGATATGATACTCTCCCTTCAATAACACTGGCTGATTACTCAAGGTATTGGGGTGAGGGGATTGAGGAGCAAGACTACCTAAATATTAGGTTGCAAGGCATGCGTAAAGTGAAGCCCATCCCCTTCCTCCCAGACTCGTGCTCATAGTTTTCTGATTAGTTTCTTGGAATGGCTTATTCATGCTATACTAATAATTATGTTGAAAATACAATGGTACATTATGAATCACTTCACTCCTAGTTGGCCTCTGCCTGATCATTTGAAGAATAATCTACTCACCATTTGAAAAGTGTGTGTGTGTGGGGGGGAGGGGTATATATATGTCTCTGTGTGTGTATGTATAGTCACCCATAATTAATCTCCTTGGCTGGTAGGTTATCATGAGACAACTTGTTAAATGCCTTGTTAAGATCTACATATACACCCAGCTTCTGATCCAGAGTTCTTTCATGTGCAAGTCAGAATTCAGAGCATCTGAAGTTCAGTGCTTCTGAAATATAGAATTCAAATACAGAGGATATGCAGACTTGGAAAGAGGCTAGACCTTAACATAGCACTCTGTCACAGCACTGCACCGAGTTCTCTCTCACAACCAAAGCAGTATGTGTAGGAAATTTTGTAACTTCAACATAGTAGCACAGATTTTCACATCAGAGGTATTTCACCTTAGATACACATTTTCTCAAGTCTTTTTCTGGCTTGGTTTATTACCTCTGTTTCTTTTAGTCAGTTATATGTTAGCCTTTTTCATTTCCTCTGAAAAGTCAATAAAAACGTAATTAGAGAAGAGTTCGGGTAGAAAAGGCTATCATCCATTTCATTGTCGGGGTTGCTTAAGAAATGTTTATTTGAGAACCGGGAATTTCTTATTTGCATTGGCCCTGGCTTTGTGTATATATCCACTGCTTAGCAAAATCCTCTTCCTGAGCTGGTGAGCCTCGAGGCCTGGAAATGAAGACCAGTGGCAGACTTGGAACAGGTGGCCTTAACTGCCCCAAATTAACCCTTTCAGGCAGTGGACTTTTTCTCTGCTCTCACCAGGGCAGGCAGCAGTATTTATCAGATGTTCATGTGAAAAACAGGTGTTAGATGATCATCCTATATTTTAAAACATTTCACATATGCTTTTGGAAAAACAGCAACAATAACATCAAACCCAAGAAGGAAGTTTGTTAATCAGATAAATATTTCTGTATTATCTACTGCATTTAAAACAACGACATTTAAAACAGGCTGGGCCTAAACACTGAAGGAAGTTGCAAAGCTGTGGATGATGTGTTTAAGTTTATAAAATGCCCTGGAAGAACTTAAAGTTTAGTTAAGAAAATCATATTTTTAAAAACAGGTGTTTTCTGTTTATGAAGATGACTTATATTTGTTGTGAGAAATTTGGAAATATATAAAAATATAAGAAAGAAAATTTAAATCACCCATATCCCACCACCAATAATCACCATTAACATTTGGCGTAGCTTTTAAAAGAAATATGTCTGTGTTTAAATTTCTTTTTGCAAAGCTGAGATTATATTATACACATTTAAATGTGCCTTTTAACCTACTGTAGTTATAACATTTCCCAAAGCAACTAAATGTTATTTAAGACTATCTTACAAATAGGAAGTATTCCATCATTTGAATGCACAATAATTAAATCTTTTTTTGTGAATTATCTTGATTGAAACCATCAGCTATTACAAATAATACTGAAGTATATATCCTTGTACGTAATATAGAAGTATATATTTCTGTGTACATAAATAAGTATTGATCTAGGAAAATTTTCTAGATGTTGATTTAATGGTCTGAAAATGTAAATGTAATAAAGGGTTTTAAAAAACAGTTGGATGCAGTGACTCATGCCTGTAATCCCAGCACTTTGGGAGGTGGAGGTCGGAAAATCGCTTGAGCCCAGGAGCTAGGATGGTGCCATTGTACTCCAACCTGTGCGACAGAATGAGACACTGTCTTATAAAATAATAATAATAAGAAAAAACTATGCATGGCCAAATTCTGTTCAAAATGCTGTAGGAATTTACACACACACCAAGGATAAGTGGGACACCCATTTGCTTCAATCTTAGACATTGTCATTTGACAATTTGGTAGCTAAAAATAATCTCTTATTTTAAATTTGTGTCTCTTTGCTTCCTAGGGAAGTTGAACATGCTTTCTTATTTATGGATCATCTCTGTTTCTTCTTTTATAAATTGTGTTTTCATGTGTTTAGCCCCTTGTTCTATTGGAGTTTCATTCATAGTTTTCTTAATGATTCTAAAAGGTCTGTATATACTAAGACTATTCTCCTTTATGTGTCACGTATATTGCAAATACTTTACCTGATTTGTCTGTATCTTTAAAGATTTTTTAAGGTGACAGAAGTTTTTAAATTTTTATGTCATCAGAAAACTATCAAAACTATCAAAAAACTATCAAGTTTTTTCTGTGGGATTCCTCTCCCCTTTTATGTTAGCAATAACTTTGCCACAGCAAGATTAGCTGTTTGAATTTACATTTTTATCTTGTTCTGTTATTGTTTCTCATTCTCTCTCAGACATGTAACTCTTTAGTCTATTTGCAATTTAGTGTATGATACATAGAGTAAAATTTGGCTTTGTCTTCATTCCAAGTGATTCACCCAGTTTGCCGTCATCATTCTTAATTTTCCCGGCCAGTCTGAAATAGCATCTTAATCACATGTTAAGTTCTAGCATAGACTTAGGCATGTGTTTTTGTTTTTCTTTTCTGTTCCACTAATCTGCCAGTTTGCTAAAATCATTCTGTTTTATTTTTTGTAGCCAAATAACATATTCTAATACCTGACCTTACGTGCCCATTCTCTTACCATTCTTGCCTTTCAGAATTTCTTGTTTGGTCTTCCGTATGGTCTTGTAAATACACCTTTAAATCATTTTGTTAAAATATCCATCCCTCTTTTTTGAGACAATGTTTCACTCTGTTGCCCAGGCTGGTGTGCAATGGTGCAAATATGGCCCACTGCAGCCTTGACCTTCCAGGTTCAAGCAATTCTCCTGCCTCGGCCTCCTGGGTAGCTCGGACCACAGGTGTATGCCACCATGCCTGCCTAATTTTTTTGTAGAGACAGGGTTTCTCCACGTTGCCCAGGCTGGTCTCAAACTCCTGGGTTCAAGTGATCCAGTCTCCTCAGCTTCCCAAAGTGCTGGTATGACAGGTATGAGCTAATTTGTAATGGCATTGAAACATCATTAATTACATTTTAAATTAACTTGGGAAAAATTGATCTCTTTAAAACTTTGACAGCCTTCCAGATGAAACTGACCAACAGAAGACACACATCTATTTTCGCTTGTGATGCCCCCTTTACTGGGGCATCGCTCATGGCAAAGCAATAGAAAAGTTCAAGCTCACAGGAATTCAGATGACAGAAAGGAAATTCAAAGGACGTGAAATTACAACAAATCTCTGGAGGATGGGCAATAGGAGGAAGCTGGAGCTTGCACTTTGTGTCAAGGACTGCACAGAGAACCCCTAGACTAGGAGAAGGCAGATGTCTCAGAGGGTGGAGTAACAGTGGGGCTGAAAGGAGGGCATTCATTGAAATTCTGTGTGTGGACAGATAATTCCTCAGTCTTTTCCAAAAGTCCACAGGGAGAAAAGCCCAAGGCCAGACATTCATGCCCGAAATAAAATGGGAGGTTCCTTCTTTCTTATATGATTGCATAAATGTCTGGGAAAACCAGTGTGGTCATATGGGTTCTCGAAATGCCTTTTTAAAATTTAAGTTCTGTTTTCCTGAGGTGAATCTTTTCCACAGGTTATCATCTTGATGTCTCTTTTGAGGGTTATAATCTACTTCTTTATTTCAGAATTCTTTCCTTAACGAATATTGGTGTTTGGTCTTCCCAAGAACAGGGTGGGTGAATTCCCTCCATCGGCTTACTCTCAGAATCCCTCTCTCATATCTTCCTTATGAGAGATGGTTGATCTAAATTTATATGATTATCAACTCTTACTTTTTCTAGTAAGGGTTTCTGTTAATGTCTCCTCTACGGCTGCTCTCTGACTAATGTGGGGGAAGGTGTGAAGCAGTTTTTCTTCAGGTTGGCTCTGTTGTCTACCAAATGTCTGGTACAGATGCCAATAATACATTCCTTATGGTTCTGTCATGTAGACAACATCTATGCCCAGGTTACAGTCCTGATTTTGTCATGTTTTGAGGGGAATAGAAACCAGACTGTCAGACATGTGGGTTCATCTCTTCTTACCTGGCAGCGTGAGTGAGATAATCACTTTTTTATTTTTGGATATATGCAAATTATGTGAGAATTTCCGCCTGAGTGGGAAAGGTCACTGTGAGTTAGAATGGTCACAGGAAATCACAGAACAAATTATATCTGAGTGAGGACTTGAAAGATCAATGGGAATCAAATTGAGAGGGTAGATTTTGGAGGAATTTCCAGTCTTGGGCACAAGCACACAGGTACAATACACAAGGTGAATTTGTAATAAAGAGAAGCGCCTTGCTCCTGGGGAGGACTCATATGGGTTATTCATGGTAGATTTGTTTAGAAAGATAGGTATAGACAAGATAATCATGGGGCCTAGGCACCAAAACAGTGAGTTTATCTTCTGTAAATGATTACAAGTAGACCAGCTTGGTGGCTTATATCTGTAATCCCAGCACTTTGGGAGGCTGAGGTGGGTGGATCACCTGAGGTCAGGAGCTCAAGACTAGCCTTGCCAACATGGTAAAACCCTGTCTCTACTAAAAATAGAAAAATTAGCCAGGTTTGGTGGTGTACAGCTATAGTCCCAGCGACTCAGGAGGCTGAGGCAGGAGAATCACTTGAATCTGGGAGTCAGAGGTTGCAGTGAGCAGAGATCATGCCACTGTATTTCAGCCTGGGCAACGGAGCGAGACTCTGTCTCAAAAAAAAAAAAAATTGTAACAATCAGAAATTTCATATGCTGAAAGATGTCTTCGGCAAGGATTGAGGCAACCCCAAAAGGGAAGAATCTGTCTTACCAGTGCTAATGACAGCCAGCACAGAGCACCAGGGAGGCACTGCCTGTGGAAGAGCTGTTCCCTGCACATTATGGTGTCCATGGCCAACTCTGTCAGTAATCATCTAAGCCAGTGCCGCAAACACAGAGAACAAAGCAAAGCAAAGACCTTTTAGACAAAAGACAGAACACTAAAGAGTATGCAACAGATGAAGGAGACTGCTGTGCCCTGGCTCTGAAGAATTTGATCACTGGTTTGGAGAAGTGGATATGGCTTAAAGAACATCCTGGGGCATGTTAGAAGAAGGAGCAGGAAGAACAGCAGATGCAAACATAGATATCTGCTCCAGGGGAGGAAGGAGAGGAAGCCATGGAAGAACATGTGGCTGTGCCAAGGCACGTGATCCAGTGTCACAAGATTTCTAAGATTCCACAGCTAGTTTTGAAGCCAGGAACAACTTCTCAAGGAAGTGATGCAGCAACCTGGCGTCATTAGTTAATCAGGCCCACTTTAGCCCTCAGACTCTGGCTCATGTTCAGTGTAAGTGGAAACATGAGAGCCTTGTACTACTATTTCAATTTGCTTTTTTTTAGTTTATTGAGTCCAATATAAAAGCTGAAATCACAAAGTAAAAATAATAGTCACATTTAAAAGGATCATTTTCGTGTTTCCCTATACTGGAAAACTGACCTTTAGCAAGTGCCCAATTAAAACGAGGGCTTTTCTTTTTCTTTTTTAAAGAAGAATGATTGGCATTCTTCATATCATATACATAATATGTACTTATGGAAAAAAAAAGTTGAATAAAAATTATATAATTTTTATCTTCCCCAAATATTAGCATATCATCATATTCTTTAATTCTTTATGCATATATATGTGTGTATATACATATATAAATATATAGAGATAAGCATATAAAATATAAAAATACATAAACATATGTGAATATATACACATGTACGTTTATACCTATAAACAGTATAAAAATAGGATTCTACTGCCCATTCTATTTGGTAACCTTAAGCAGTGTAAATTCAAAGATATCAAGATTTTATCTCTTTTTTTGCTAAAATAATAAAAACAAACAGAATGTAATTCCTAAAAACCCTTTTCTGCAGAGATTATTGTAGCTATGTGTTAAACTATAGCAGTAATCGGGGGTGAGAGAGGTGAGTGGGTAGGGAGTGGGCTTTACATTTCATCTTTGCTGACTCGGACAGTCTTACAGAAAGCCACACAAGTGTTTCACATGTCCACAGCTATAAGCTGGAAACCATTTGTCATCAGAACCGAGAAAGACGAATGAGATGAACAGAATGGGCCTAATATAGGTACTGCAGGAATTATCCATTCCCGAAAGGGAGAGGGCAGCAAACTCATTGTCACCTTAAGATACAGTCATGCATTGCTTCAGAGAAATGCAACACTAGGTGAGGTTGCTGTGCAAACATCATGGAGTGCACTTGCACACAAACCTAGGTGGTGTAGCCTACTATGCAGGTAGGCTATATGATAAAGCTTATTGCTGTATGGCTACAAACCCATACAGCATGTGACTGTACTGACTACTGTAGGCAATTGCAAACAATGGTAAGTATTTGTGAATCTAAACATAGAAAAAATGCCACATTATAATCTTAAGGAACCACCGTCATATCTGCAGTCTGTTGTTGACCAAGATGTCATTATGCAGCACATGTCTGTTTTTAAAGATCGAATGAGTCACTTAGGAAGGAGCACATGAATCTTTTTTCTTAATTACTCCCCATCAGGGGTTCATTTTCCAATTCATTAGCTGTACTTTGAGCACATTCATTCAACAAGCAGCAGATATGATGCTCTAGGTGCCATTCTGGGTGCTAGTGACAGTGCAACAAAGCAGAAAAACTCCCTGCCCTCTTGGAGCTTACCCTAGTAGAGGGAGGCAAAGCAGAAATAAATACATGGTATGTCAGATGGTAAGGGGAATAACAGGGAAAATAAAGTAGGCAAGGGGATTGGGGCCATCTGTGATAAGGGGTGAGGTTTTAAACATTGGGGGTCAGAAAAGGTCTCCCTGAGAATGTAAGCTTGAGCAAAGACTCAAAGGAATTGAGAGAGAGGGTCGTGTGGCTGACTGGCTAACAACATTTCAGGCAGTGAATAGCAAGTGCAGAGGGCCCAAGGGATGGCGTGCTGGGAGGATTCAAGGGATGTGAGGGAGCATCCAGATCAGAAAGGCTGCCGATGTGTTGGTACCAGAGAGAGAAGAGAGAGAATCAGAGAAGATGAGACTAGCCGAGAACAGGGGAGTCAGTCTGAATAGGGTCTTGAAATCTCCTGAGTGATCTGGGAAAGTGCTGAAAAGATTTTAGACAAGAGGGTACCAGGATCCGAGTTACAGTCACTCTGGGAGCTGTTTGCAGACTGTGGTGCATGTAAACACAGAAGGAGAGACACCGGAAATAGGGAAGTCAAGGCTGGAGATGGCAATCATAATCAAGGAGGGCAGCTGCTGGGGAAGCTGAATCTCCAGAAACAAGAGCAGCACCCATGGAATCCAGTCTCCTTTACCCAGGTGGAAATTCTCCCACACCACCAACCTTGGAGGATGGGGTTTGGACTCTTGGCAGCTGTGCATAACGTGGGCTCTCAGTAAGGCTTGTGGATAAATGGAAGAAGAAAGAGAACAAAAAGGATCATGGTGATGGAGGCTGCTGCTCAGGACAGCGTTGGGCAGGCCCTGGAGGGAGACAGGTTGTGAATACAGGCTTCCTGTCCAGCCAGGAGAACAGCCTGCAGAGCTCCCATCTTGGGGAGAGCAGAGCCCTTGATCCCAAATGGATCCAGGTGTCCATTGTGATCATCTCCCTAACACGCATGCTTCATTCTGTCATCTGGACCCCTGGGGACATCCTCTTGGCTGCTCATTATGGTTTTAGTTCTCTTTAATTCAGCTTCAGAGCTGTAAGGAGAGATATGGTATAATTAATCAGCTCAGCTTTTAGTTTTTGTCCCAGCTGCCAAGGCTACCTTGGTAAAGTTGCCTTTGCAGTTTTTTTTCTATTATTAAATATTGGTTTACTCTTCAATTTTCCCCCTCTTTCCAATGTCTATAGACTATACTTATGTATACCCTTTAGGGTTTGCTGTCTGCTGAAAAGCAAGTACAGATGAGGAAGGAGAGGAAGCAAAGATCAGCTAGGGCATATTGTGGTTGGAAAATATGCCAGCCATGATTAAATTCTAAATTTACTACAGATTCATTGCAGAATCCAAGTCACCTTTCTGTAAAATGGAAAAATAGTATCTTCCAATCTAACACAGAGAGATCCCATAAACACCCAGAGAGCTGCCGCTGCCTTCTTGTTATGAAGGCTTATGTTTTCTACACTATTGGTCATCTACCTCTAAGGGCTTCTGGTGGATCCATAAGGCTATCCAAGAAACCATGATAGACCCCCACTGGGGTGAAATGATGGTCACAACATTTATTTACTGGTTAAGACTGTAACTTCCAGATTGCAACTGACTGCTGGTCTGTGGCATGATTAGCATTTTCTTTTTGAGATAGAGTCTTTCTCTGTTGCCCAGGCTGGAGTGCAGTGGTGTGATCTTGGCTCACTGCAACCTCCACCCCCCAAAGTCAAGCGATTCTCCTGCCTCAGCCTCCCACGTAGCTGGGATTATAAGTGCCCACCACCAGGCATGGCTAACTTTTTGTATTTTTAGTAGAGAGAGGGTTTCACCATGTTGGCCAGGCTGGTCTTCAACTCCTGAACTCTGGTGATCCACCCACCTTGGCCTCCCAAACTGCTGGGATTAGAGGTGTGAGCCACCATACCCCACTGATGATTAATATTTTTATGTGTACTTAAAAAGATCTTTATTAATTTGCTAGGGCTTGTACAACAAAATTCCACAGACTGGGTGGCTTCAACAACAGAAAATTTACTTACTTGCAATTCCAAAGGCTGTAAGTCCAAGATCAAGGAGTCCGCAGGATTGGTTTCTGCTGAAGCCTCTCTCCTTGTCTTGCAGGTGGCTACCTTCTCAGTGTGTCCTTGAAAGGTCTTTATTCTGCATGTACACATGTCTGTGACCAAATCTCCTCTTCTTAAAAGAATACCAATCATATTGGATTAGGGCCCACTCTAAAGAGCTTCTTTTAACTTAACTCTTCAAAGACTGATATGGTTTGGTTATGTGACATCACCCAAATATCATGTTGAATTGTAATTCCCAGTGTTGGAGGTGGGACCTGGTGGGAGGTGATTGGATCACAGGGGTGGTTTCCAATGGTTTAGCACCATCCCCCTAGTGCTATCTTGTGATAGAATTCTCATGAGCTATGTTGTTTGAAAGTGCATGGCGCCTCTCCACTTCTCTCTCTCTTTTTCTTTCTCCTGCTCTGCCATGGGTGGATGTGCCTGCTTTCCCTTCACCTAAGGCCTCCCTAGTCATGCTTTCTGTGCAGCCTGCTGAACTGTGAGTCAATTAAATCTCTTTGCTCCATAAGTTACCCAGTCTCAGGTAGTTCTTTGTAGTGGTGTGACGACAGACTAATACAAAGAGCTGATCTCCAAATACCATTATATTCTGAGGTACTAGAGGTTAGGGCTTCAACATATGAATTTTGGGAGGACACAAGTCAGCCCATGATGAGATCTAATTGTTTATTTGACAAGCACCTGCTGAGCACTTGCCATGAGCTAGGCAGTTAGCCTAGCTGGTCAGGGCACAGTCAAAACCATATTGATTATGTTAATGAGCCACTTTGCATAACCCTCCCCAAGGACAGATAAGAGAGTGTATCCGAAGTGGGGTAATCATTCCATCATTCTTGCTGAAGCAGCCTCAAGTCATTGTGGTAGTTGCACCAGAAGATTATCTTCAGGAATAAGGAAGACATGCTCCAGGTGGGAGGCTGCTGTTAGACACAGCGGGCTAACCCAGGACTATGGGGTCCAGAGATGATGGCTTTCTCTTTGAGCCACTGTAGGGGGGCACACTCCACTGGTGTTGGACCCAGAATAGACTTGGGGAATATGGGTTTATAGGTTTTAAAGTGAAGGGGCCATATTAATATTTTGAAGATGCTAAGTGATGGCATGAGTCAGTGCTTAGAATGACTCAGCCATGGCCATATGACTAGCAAGCAGCTGTTGACCAAGCTATATGGGATAGTGAATGGGGGCAGGGGTGTGAATGTCTGATAGTTGAGGGTAAAAGACAGGACAACCTAGATATTCAGTGGTGGATGAAAGGAATACCCAAACTCCACAGATGCCCAGACACACATCAAAACAACATGAGACGCAGTCATGGGCTTTATTTTAATATACCTTGAACTTTTCATATTTATTATGTGATCTTATCCTCCCAAGAAACTTGTTGAGTAGGTAGGGCAGGTATTATTAATCCCATAAGTTAAATGAGGCAATAAGGCCCAAGTCAGTCAAATGAGTGGCTAAGACTACACACTACATTAAATAAAAAGCTGTTTCCTGACTCCCATTCCTGAGTTCATTCACCTTTCAGCGCTGAGACTGGTTGTGGGATTTGTCAGCAGTGATAAAAGGAGCTCATGCAGTCATTTTAGTCCTTCCACTCGTGGAAGCCACAGAGTGCCTTATAGGCTTTGTGAGAGAAGATATTTTGGCTGGGTCTGAGCGCTGCCCAGCTGCTTGTCATATGTCAAGAGTCATGATGCAGATGATGCAGGGGTGAACCAAAGGTACCCCTTGTCCCTGAATATGCTGAGTGGTCATTAACTAGAATGGTCTTCAAAGGGAAAGTTATGCTTGGGTCATAGCAAGGCAGAAAGAAGCCTTCTTCCCTCTTTCCCTCCCTCCCTCCCTCCCTCTCTTGTCTAGAACTTAAAGACAATGTCAAGCAGCCTACTCTCCATTCTACTCTCCCCTGGGCCACCCTCTTGGTCTTCCTTGGGTCCTAGACTCAAAGTCCCCCCTAAGCAAAAGATGCACTGGCATTTCCAATCTAACTCCAAAGGCCTGAGGCTGCTTCCTCTGGGAAGCCCTTATTAAACCCCCAGACCTGAGGCAGATGTCTATATCCCTTCTGCTCCATAAACCCTAGCACTGTCATAGCACCAGAAGCTTTGATTGGCAATTGCCCATTGGCCTTTCTGGATACCCTATGAGACTGTGCTTCTCATAGGCAGAGGCTAGTCCTTCTGGACCACAAATTTACTCCCAGGGTGACTACAGTAATCCAGGATACTCCCTTGAAAGAATGGAAAGAAGAAACAAAAGAGTGAGGTTTTAAAAGATTTTTACTCCTGCCTCTCCCAAATTCCACTCCAGCTGCAGGTTGTCAGAAGAAAGGAGTAAGGGAGTGCTGATCATTCTTTGCTGAAGCTGGTCTATGATGGCTCCATTATGGCTACAATTCCCAAGAAACTTGGACAGAAAGGGTGGGTAGAGAAAGGCAAACTAGGGCCACCACAAAGATCACTTTCTTGGAAGGAAATGTGGGTGGAAACCAGAGTGATGCTTTCTCTGACCTTGGAGGATACGTGAGGAAATGGAATTCCAGTAGAACTGTGGAAACAGCTATTGATCATGACGGAGGCTAAAAGGGTTGGGTCATGTCTGCCATGGCTCATCTTGGCAGTTGCACTCAGATGTGACCTGCGCTATTCAGAATTTGAGTTTGGACTTTGAGCCATTATAAAAAGACTGGATGAACCAAATATAAACATGCAGAATGCAAATTCCAAGAAACTTTAAAAAAGTGATGATCTTTATTAAAAGCCCAAGACAAATAGTATTTAAAGAGGATGCTGATATACATGGGACTGCTGTCACTTTCTCACTCTAAAATAGAGCCTGTTCCAGCCCATCTCACACATGACTATTTCATAGAACAAGCCGTAAAATATGACTGTAAAGCACTTTGCACACATAAAATGCTACATGGCAAATCCTGACTACTACTTCCCATCATTTAATGTCTGAATATAAATGTCTACCATTTATAATAATTTTATGTGACTTGATGGCTGCCAGCTTTTACCAAACATGGAAGTAGAAACTGGGCTGCATGTGGAAGCCACAGAGTGCCTTATAGGTAAAACTGCCTTGCTGTAATAAATTTTTTGAGTCCTTCATATTTAAAAAAACTGTTTGCCTTTCTGGAAGATTCTGAAGATAGATAAAATGTTTTACTTGCCATTTTCCCCCCAGACCCTATCACAGGATAGGTAATCATTGTAATATGTTCATTGAATGAATTAATGATTGTATGAATTAATGATTCAAGATAAACTAAGGCTGTAAGTTTTTAGGTAGAATGGAAACCATCAGACACTGTCCCTAACCTGGACACATTGCTTTATGACGAAAGTAAGATCATTGGCATTGTTGAGGAACTAGTCCAAGTTATTTCCATGTCATGCATTTCTTCAGAGGTGAGGACTGTCAGGTTTAAATCTTTTCCCCTCCTGCACTATAAAAACTGTTTTTATTGTGCATTCATGATTCAGTTAGCTATTTTCTTGGAAAATGTTAGCACTATTTCATTGTCCTGACTAGGATCCTCTTCGCTTTGCCCCTCCTCTCCCCAAAACAAAACAAACAAAAACACTGCAGTTCATACTCTGGACATCATCAAATCCCTCATCTCTAAAGAGTAAGGGATGGTCCAAATGCCTCGTTAATACTCCATGTTTTTATGAGGACACCTCAGTCTAGTGCCTGCTAATGGAATAGATTCATTTTAAGAAGAAAACGGGTTGGAGAAGGAGCTGCTGGGCAGCTTCAGCCATTTACTACTGTACTTGACAATACAATTCACCTTATGGTCCTTCCTGAATCACAGCCTCCAATATGCTGTGTACCCTTGACAGCTGGGGCACCATTTGCTAAGCTGAGGCAAGATACACATTTTGCAACCACTCTATCTCACCCACTCAAGAAACCATTCACCTTCTGGCTGACCTAGCAACCAAATCATAAGCTCAACAGAGAAACTGGAGGTGGTGTGGAAGCTTAGAGGGGGAAAGAACAAGATTGCTTTATGTAGGGTTATTGTCCAGATTTATTTATGGCCCCTAAGTTAGACCCCCACCACATGCTATTTCCTAAAAAAGAGAGGGCTGCTACTTAGCAGTAGGATGATTTTTAAAAAAAAAGTCTTGACATGATTACATATTCCCCAAATTCAACTTGTAACTGTTTAACAAAACCAGAAGACTGTTCCACAATGGCTGTATGGTCATTGACTACAGTGGCCTGGGGCGTGGGGCAGTACGTGGACACACCACACTGTCCTACTGAGATTACACTCAGGAGCTAGGCATTGCTCTTCATTTGAGTATAAAATAAAGAAGACAAGACTGACATTGTGAAATATTAATATGGAGTTCCAGCCAACAGGTTCATAAAAATTAAGTACTCCTTTTGCCTCCTCTGCAGGGTTTCTCTTTTTGGAATCGAACCAGCTCTTCTTGTCATTATCCGATCGATAGGGCCAATGGCAATCCTAGGCACTTGAAAATGACGTTCATGTGCTCTCCAGCAGCTGCCATCCACCTCTCCCTTTCCCTTAATTTCTGCTGACATACATGTTTGCTCCCACAAAAGGCTTAGATTTGTAGGACAAGAGCTTTGGGATTGTGTCCATTTGGCCTAACTTTGGGGCTGTGGTGACATTTTAATGAGATTTGGCCATTGTGAATCTTACATTGATAGGACTAAAGCAAAACATGATTCACCGAACATTGACTGGCTCCGTCTGTGCTGGGAAATGCAGGTACAGAGTGGAGCGTTAAAGACTGCAGCTCTCCGATGTGTGTATATTGGAAAACAGTGTGCAGAAAAGAATAGTTATAATAGTAAGCTATACCAGTAAGTAGACAAGAAAGGAGGATGTTGATGGAGGAAGGAGGTACATGAAGGAGATACTAGGTTTCCCCTCTTTATCACTTCTCTCCTTCTCCATGCAGAGCAAGAGGCATCCTGTGGCTTGGCTCCTTAGATGTACTTCTGTATGCTCCCCTACACTGCAGAGACATCCAAATGCCTTCAGCTGATTAAAGTCAATTGGTAAGTTTGAGGCCAGGTGTGGTGGCTCATGCCTCTAATCCCAGCATTTTGGGAGGCAGAGGCCTGAGGATCACTTGAGGCCAGGAGTTTGAGACCAGCTTGGGTGACATAGTGAAACCCCATCTCTGCGAAAAATAAACAAACTAGCTTGGCATGGTGGTGTGTGCCTGTGATCCCAGCTACTTGGGAGGTTGAAATGGGATGATCGCTTGAGCCCAGGAGGTTGAGGCTGCAGTGTGCCATGATCATATTGCTGCACTCCGTCCTGGGTGTCAGAGTGAGACCTCATCTCTTAAAAAAAAAAATTAAAAATTTAGAGAAACAGGTAAGTTTGGGGTGTCAGGTTGTTAGCACCTCACATGGTCCCATAATTGACAAAGATGACTTGTGAGCTGCAGAGTCCAGCATGAGGCCCTTCTTGTGAAACTTGGTCAGCCACAGGCTCTCCCAGTAGGATGTGCTAAAGCCCCTCTCCACCCTGTCCCTGCCCTCCCAGACAATGAGAGCACTGCTGGGCCATATGCAAGAAGCCCAGAGTGGTAAGATCTGACATCATGTGCTGCCCTGGGCACCAAGTGGGGGCCCTGGTGGTGTGCCCATCAGATCGGAGTCTTTCTTCAGCCTGTTTGATTGGGTTTCTCCTCCAATTCCAACTTTACACTCTATTCATTTCTCCAGTGAGCTTGAAGGTCTGTTTTGCACCCTGGGCAATTAGATAGAGACTGACAACCAGCCTGGCCCCGCCCTGCCTGCCCTGTCCTTCTGGGGGAACACACCCTGAGACGACCGAGACTCAGGGTGTTTATCTCCACTTTGATGCTATTTCTACTTCGTCCTGCGCCTCTAATGACCAAAAAGGTCAAGTAGACAGAGTCATACCTGATCCAACCTCACGAGAAAAAGACTTAATTCTGCTTCAAATGTCTTGAGAACACGTGTCAACTATTTGAGATCCTTAGAAGACAATCTAAATGCAGTATGGAATATATCATGGTGATCAAGTTAATCTTCCTAATTTCTTTTCTCCATATGTCAGCAGTTAATAACAGGATTACAAGTAAGGAAGACACTTGAAGGTTTTTAAGAGGACAATGTGTGTTCAGACATGGCCTCTCAGCTGTGGCAGGGGAGAAGTGTTAGGTGGAGGATGAAGGACAAGGCTTGGGAAGGTACAGATGGAGACAGAGGGTCCTGAAACACACAACATGAAGGCAGGCTGTTCCACTCCCTTTCACCCCTTCCCTGCTGGGGCACAGCTTCACAGGGCAGGGCCTTCTATTGCTTGCTACACTGCAATTCTGATGCCAACCACCAGGGTTGGTACAAACTTTCCTGCATGAGAGCCCAGTCACCCAAAAAACTCCCAACCCTTCAGACCCCAGCCACAAGCCCTGGGGTTTCCAGGTCACCCACAGATAACTGAAATACAGGCCACATGATTGATCTCATCTGCAGCCTTCCCCACTCCCCGAACCCTCTAAACATATGGTTGGTGTTTCTGGCCTGGATAGCCCCCATCCTGAAACTGTCAAGAGCATAGTCACCTCACCTCATCAGCATGAACTTGGGCATGGTCTCAGGGGTTCACCATGAGTATCAGAGACCCTCCTATCACTCAGAACATTCCAAGGGTTTAGAAGTTCCCACCCAGGAACCTAGGCAAAGACCAGCCACATTCTTCATTGCAGAACATCTGCCTTTCTGCTCTCTGCAAAGCCAGATGGGCTGCGAAGCAATCAGCCTCAACCAGCTTACAAATGGGCTTCCTTTCACAAAACTGGAATTAAGACTTAAAAACAGAGGCCAAGTCACATTTTGTATTACAAACTTGCTTTACTATGGGACTTCTTTTAGCTCAAACTCCCCAAGGCATTTAAAATCTAGTAATAACTGCACTGCATTCGCGTGCTTGCCGGGAGACCGTTCTGCCCATGGAGAGCACAGTTCCAGTCCCAGACTGCGGTTTCTTGGCAGGGGGACCTCGGGGGGTGCCCTAGGGTATGTGGACCTGGGAAAGTATTTTTACAGGGCCACATGTCTATACAGAAATTTGAGCTATCTTAAAATCATGGTGTCAGCACCATTCCAGTGCCTCACACAATCCCATGAAAGGATATTCTGTCGTCCACCAGGCATGACCTACTTGGTGGGACACCCTCTTGGATCTAGGCCCAACTCAGGACTCTGGTATAACCCCTTAGGTGTGGGTCTTTAAGCTCCTTGGGTAGCTGGTCACACTGGTGAAATGGGGTAAATAGACCCCCAAGGGTCCCATTGCCCCTCAGGGATGAGAGGGCCTTAAGTCCCTTGAGTTTGCCAGGGTCTCAGGATGTTGCTGGACATTGGACCAATTCCTTAATCTCTGTGTGTCTGCTTCCTCATCTGTGGAATGGAGGTTACAATAGCGCTGACTCCTTAGGGTTAACGGAAGGACAGAACCAAAGTACAGCCTGGCGTGTAATAAGTGCTTTTTAGGTATTAATTCTGTTTGTGTGTGTGTTTTTAATTAAATGTTAATCTTTAATCCACCCAACTCTTTAAATATCTTCCTATTTGAATTCACATTTCATTGATGAGGAAATTGGGATTTTTAGAAAATTAATTTGTCCAAGGTCACACATATTTGCTAAGTGTCTGAGTCAGAGTTTGAGCCCCGTTGAGCCTGACTCTAACACCTGATTATTTTGCTATATGCCCCACTATCTTCCAGTCACTCAAAAGTCAGATTTATGTTATCTTTAAAAAATCATGGATAAGGCATGCAAAGGTACATTTGTGTGGCCTGAGATCAGAGTGGGGGCATTCTTTCTGGAGTGCAAGCTGCAGGTAACTGTGGCTGCTGGAGGACCTTCTAGAAGCAGGAGCTGCATGGAGAGTGGAGCCTGTAATGCAAGCTTATTAGCAAGCATGTAAACACCAAGAGAGTGACCCTACAATTATTTCTCAACCTAGCACCCAGTGCTATGACTTGCCTTCCTTTAGGGACTAACAGAACTTCATCCAACCTTCCCTGTAGGCTCTGCCAAACACTGGAGGTTCCTCTGTTCCTGCAATCCCCTGGGGGATGTTTGAACATCGTGTTCTTGAGCCTGGGCTTTGGGAGGGTGGCATTTACAAAGGATCTCCCAGTCAAGCCTCGGTATGGGGAGGAATCACTTAGCAGCCTGCCTATGAACAGAATTGAAAAAGGAATAAACAGATAATTCCAGGAGCAGCCTGAAGGCAGTTTCAGCAGGAGAAGGGCACATTAAGATATAGCAGAGAACAACAGTTAGACGAATCCACAAAAGTGAAAGAAGTCAATGAAGGTGGGAAGAACCCATCAGGCTTGGGCCCTTGGGCAAAGCTAAGAATATCTGTGCCAGGTACAAATTCCAAGACTTATACTTAGAGATTTGGAGCTGAAAGGCTAAGGAGAAAGGCAGGGTAAAGAAGTCACTCCTACAGCAACCAGGAGCAAGTTATCCAACAGGGATCCTCCCCGTTAGAACTATTCCAGTTATACTAATGTCTAGGACATTGCCAGTGAGTTCAGAAATTTAGCAGCCAAGGAAATATGGCTCTAGAAAACTGATGTTCTAGATCATTGAAGCACCTCAGTTGTGATTCTGACATAGGTAGGAAGGGATGAGAACGACATATTTTTGTGACTTTGTGGATCCGTGCAGAGGAAAACAGTTTCAAATGATTCCACAAAGCAAAATGATTCCTCTGCTGAAAACCGAATGTGAGAATAACAATTAAAATCCACCTATTCACACCTTCAGGCGATTGAGCTCAGATTCATTGAGAGTTCCTCCATGTCAGGATAAGTATAATTTGGCATTTTTATCTTTGATTCGGAGGTGGTCATAAAGACCTTTTCGAAGTGGTAGGAAATGAGGCCGATGAGAGCAACTGTGAATGGGAAATGTCAGGACACTGGAGGCAGTGCAAATGAAACAGAATTGAGCCAAGAGCTGCAGCAGGTAATTTCAAAAGGCTGAGGTCATCCAGTCTCCCTCCATGGGGGTGTGAGTGTTTCAGCAACCAGAGACTTTGCAGCTCACAATTCTGGGGAACTAGTCAAGGTCATGTGGGCTGACTGGAGGTGAAGGAGACTGATCACTAAATCTCCTTGCTGATGAGTAGCTGGATCTGAGAATGCAATCCAGCCGTGGATTCTGGAAGGTTTCCATGACTCTCTTCACTCAAAATTGGGTGCCAGCTATGTCATTGAGATTTGTCTTCATGGTTCTTTGCCCTTTCTCTTTCAACTCCGAATGGGACCTGCTTCTACCCCCAAACACTGGGCTTTCTCACCATGCAAGGCCTCCATTCATGGAGTTGACAGAGAAGGCAAATAATTTATGCTCAAGGTTTGGTGGTTTTAAAGCATTGCTTTCCTATCCCCAGAAATATCTTTGTTGCTGCTGTTTTTTTTTGTTAGTAATAATAATTAGGTACAAAAGACAATGAATGTATCAGGAGGTGATGTGAGGGAGCCTTCCCTCTTTCTGTAACCTCCACTGAGTTCTGGGGCTAATCACTCTGGGTTGGAAAGCAGGAAGCTCAGCTTTAGCCTCTGCCATTTAGGACGTCGCGTGGTCTTTAATAAGTCATGTCACCTCTCTAGGGACTCATTTTCTCATCTTAAATGAGGAGGAAAGGATGATTTCTAGAAATCTGCTTCAAAAATCTTCTAAATTCTGTGAGCTCCCTGTGAGTGAAAGCCAGGCCTATTAGCATGTCTTGGGTCTAACTCCACAGAACAGTCCAGGGGGTGTGCAGAGTCTTTGTCAATGTCCATTATGTCTGCAACCCCTTCTCCCTGAGAATGAGACAGGAAAGCCAATGGGAAACATTACAAGCCCACCACACTGGCCTGGATTGCATGAGACTGTGGCAAGAAGCGAGGGGAAGAGGGTGTAGACTTCTAAGTCCAAAGAGAAACTCCTCTAATCCCTGGTTTGCTCTGGAATGCCAGCTGTGGAGAAACAGCCACAGACATCATGGTCATTGATGTGAGCAAACTTTTGCCTTCTCTACTTATTGAGATGAAGGCAACAGGAAAGGAATGGCCACGCACCCTGGGACATAGCCCAGCTCCACATGGGCCCAGTGGAATATTTGCTGGCCTTTTTGGAAGTTAAAGAGAAAAGATTATGAAAATAAATACTGTTTTAAAATTTTTCTTTGAAACAAAGCCCACTCCTCTCCCCAACACTTGTTTTTTTTTTAACAGCTCTGGTGACCACAGATTCCATACCAGGAGTCACTCTGCTCAAGAAGTCCTTTTCCTGATCCGTTTAGCCTTTTCATAACAGTCTACGGTGAAAAGTCTTGTCAGCTGCTGTTTGCATTGTAGGTGGGGACAGGTGAGTTGACATGGAATTGTTTGTGCTTCTTTTGTGCAAACGATGAATAACAGTTGCCTTCAGATGAACTTAACAGGTCAAGTAATTCTACTTTAACAAAATGTAAGGCTTCCTTATTGAAACAGAGGTGAAGACCCAGGGTCACCTTGAGCTAAGGAGGAGAGAGGCCTAAGTTGGTTTTACTGGCAACCAAGAAACCATCTTTCTTCCTTCACTGAGCTCAAAGCACTTGTTTTTGCCTACTAATTAATTTCTAGGAAGTGATGTGAACCTGTGGTCCTGCCTTCTACATATAAGGCTTCTGATACAAGGCAGCTTCAGTAATCACTGCCTGGCTTTTCCAGTTGAAAAAGGCCCATCTCAAAATTAGTTATGGGGTGCCCCTCGAGGCATCCATGAGAGATCCAGGCAGAGTCTCCGAGGAGAGTGTTTGATCTAATCTCAGGACAGGGGAATGGCCTTATTTTGTGATATTGTGCGTTGTTCCCGTGATGGGTCATCTCTTCTTCTCTGCTGATTTATTTCTGCTCTTGGTGAAGTCCTCCAGTATGTGGCCCTTCCGGGAGGACCTTCCTGTTTGGCACACACAACCAGTGAGCTGTGAAGCACTTGCAGAGCTCAAAATAGAAAGTCTGCAAGCACGCTGCTCCCCAGGGCCTAGTCTGTGCCGGCTTGTTCAGATGACAGGGGAGTGGGGCTAGGAGGGCCAGCTCCTCCGAGAAGGCCAGGTGCCTCTCCGGGGTGGGCCTCAGCACAGAGGGAATATGACTGCAAAGTCACTACCCTCAGGGTTCTAGAAATCATT
Source organism: Callithrix jacchus (assembly GCF_049354715.1). NCBI lineage: Eukaryota > Metazoa > Chordata > Mammalia > Primates > Cebidae > Callithrix > Callithrix jacchus. The sequence continues at coordinate 30,847,161 of NC_133514.1, read as the reverse complement.
TCAGATTTCTGCCAATTGCAACATTGTCACTAAGCCCTGGATTCCCACCCCAACCTAATATGAAGAAAAAGCTGATTGCTTTCTAAGATTAAACGATCTAAACACACAAGTTTTAGGATTTCTGAGGGCATGAAAGGTACTTGGCTATTCTCAACATCAGACAGAGCTATTAAGAAGAAAGAAGGGGAAGAGCTCTGAACAAACAAAAGCCTTTTCCTGCTCTGCTAATCCACCTTGAGATATGATGACTCATGTTGGGTTGCCTTGGTAACCATGACATCAGGAGAGGGAGAGTGTGTGTGTGTGTGTGTGGGCGGGGGGGGGGAATCCTTCACACCTCCATCCTGTGCCTCACCCTGTGAGTGCTGTGAGCTGACCCTGCATGCATAGACATCACTCTTTTGCACCTGGAATCATTTTGCTGTTGCAGGGCCTGACCACCAGCGGCTTGTCATTGATCATTTTCTTGGGGTGAGCAGGTTTGATGGACAGGGTGTGTGTAAGTGGCCCAAGGCACCCAGAGTATGATCAGAGGCTCTGCTAGCCTCCTTCGCCATCCCCTCCCCAGCTTTCCTGATGGGGTCTGTGGTTTGTCCTCATCAAATGAAGATGGCAGCAGCTCCAGGGTGGTTTTAGTTTTGGGGAAGTCTGGTCTGTCCTCTCAGGCTGTGAGTCTGGCCCTGTGTAATGACAACCAGGTGGGCACATTGAATCAGAATTAGGAGAGGCATCACCAGCTGGGGAAGGGAGTGTAGACTGTGTGGGTCCCTGGCCTGCCTTTTTTTTTTTATCTCTGAGTCCACAGAGAAACTCCTCTAATCCCTGGTTTGCTCTGGAATGCCAGCTGCAGAGAAACAGCCACAACAGTCACTTGTTAAGAGAGGCCCTTTCTTTGAAGCGGAATTTGCAGCCATGGCTAAGCATTCAGGTGAAATCACATTACAGCAAATCCTTTCAGGCCAAAGTGCCTCTACAGAGTTTTTTATAGCCTGGGAAGACTTTGGGATTCAGCGAATCCTGTGATGAATGATCCTGTGCAGTGACCATTTTATGTGGTTCTAGTCCAGTAACTGTTACCATACTGTGAAAAGCTCTGTAAAATGAGATCTGTCTGAGGATAACTTGTATCCAAGAAGAAGTGGTGGTGTTAAGAGGCACCATGGAGCAGTTAAAAAATTGACCAGTTACAAGTGATGTGACCTTAGGCAAGTCTCTGTAACTTTATGACCTCAGTTTATTTATTTTTAATAAGTTTATTTATTTTTAATGATGAGGCTAGTAGCACCATTCAGGGTCTTGGTGAGAATTCAGGGAGACAGTGTGGGAAAGTGCTTCACGATCTGGGATGGGACATTCCAACAGAGGCAATTACCGTGACTTCAGATGAGATTTGAATCCCAGCCAATATAAATACATCAAAACGCTGGACACTGACATTGTCTTGTCATGAGAATTGTAATGTCTTCCATTATTCCATTAATACTATCAAAAGAAAATTTGGAATTTTTTCTAGCTTTATTGAGGTATGATTGACAAATAAAAATGGTATGTATCTAATGTACAGAGTAGTGATTTGAGATATATATGTATAGTGGAATTATCACTATAATCAAGTTAATTAACATTAATCTCAGTTACTCTTTAAAATTTTTTTGCAGTGAGAATACTTAAGATCTACTCTCTTAGCAAATTTCAAGCATACAATGCATTATTATTAACTGTAGTCACTATGCTGTACCTTAGTTCTCCAGAATGTATTCATCTTATAACTGAAAGTTTGTATCTGTTGATCAGTATCTCATTTCCCCCACTTAAAATTTGGAATTTTATTTATTTATTTATTTTTGAGATGGAGTTTCACTCTGTTGCTCAGGTTGGAGTGCAGTGGCGCAATCTCAGCTCACTGCAACCTCTGCCTCTAGGGTTCAAGCAGTTCTCCTGCCTCAGCCTCCCAAGCAGCTGGGATTACAGGCATGTGCCATCATGCCCGGCTGATTTTTGTATTTTTTGGTAGAGATGGGGTTTCATCATATTGGTCGGGCTGGCCTTGAACTCCTGAACTCAGGTGATCCACCCACCTTGGCCTCCCAAAGTGCTAGGATTACAGGTGTGAGCCACCATGCCCAGCCCCAAATGTGGAATTTTAAATAAGAATCTCTCACATTATACTTAAGGTATGTGCTTTCTAGATCCCATGCTGTTGTCTAACCAGGAGCATGAAGTCATAAGCTGGGCGGGGTTGGGGAGGGAGAGGTAGGGATGCACTTCCTGACACCTCCTGCAAGCTGTTGTTACGAAGGCAGCAGAGTAGAAAGGTGAAATGCAAGGACCTGAAAATCAGACACACCTGGGTTCCTGGTGAGCTTTGCTACTTCCTGGTCTCTGATAGCAGGCATGTCACTTAACCTGGTCAATCTTCAGTTTCATCTTTTGTAAATGAGCCATAATAATGACTCAGAGTTTCTTGTGACATTTAAATAAGCCAATGCATGTAAATGCTTAATCCACCGACTGGTACACTGTAAGTGCTCAAAAATGTTGGTTATTAATAATTTCTCTAATAAGTTGATGTTTCTTCATCACTGAATGTTTCTTTTAAACACAGAACTTTAAAAAAAATCACATCCCTGAGTTCATTTTGCTGAAGGTTGAAAATATTAGAGCACACCCATATCTGTCACCATTTCCACTGATGACTTCAAAGGTGCAGTGCTTAGCACACATGCCATAATGCAAAAGCGCCTGGCACAGTGCCCAGTATGGCACATGGGGAGTGTTCTGGAAACTTACAAGAATAGGTTGAGGACATGTAAGAATCTGCAATGCCAGGCTCAGGAATTTGGAATGACTTTGATAACTAACATGGCGCCATCGATGGTTACTGAGCCATAGAATGCAAGATCATATCCAGGCTTTAGGAAGACAACTCGGACAGTAGGATGCAGAATGAGTTAAGGGGGAAGATATCTGAATGGTGGGAGATTATGGCTGTGCTGCCAGAGATAAGATTGTGGCAGCATAAGAATAGAGACAATGTGATGCGCTGAGAAGCATGGCAAGTTTAGGACCTACAGGAAGAACTTAGTGCTGGGGGTTAGGGTAGAGGAACGAGTGATGGTGAGTGGAAGGTTTCTAGGTCAGGCAGGGTTGAGATGCACAGGCGAGGAAGGACTGTCAGGGTCGGGAGGCCCCCACTCATCTGCACTGTTGGGTTTGAGGAAGGGCTGGTGAAGGGGTATGAATGTAGAAATATAGCTTAGAGCAAAGAAGAGAGAGCAGGGCTTGAGCTAAACTAAAAGGGTCTTCTGCCTAAGGATTACTGCTGAGGTCATGGGATTCTCTGCCCATATCCAGGCTGGCAGGGAGGAGCAACCCCAGGGGAAGAATGGTCAGAGAGGCCACTGTCTGTGAAAAGGGGAGACGGACTTCAAAAAGAGCATTTAGACTTGTCCAACCAGACTTGTCACAAGAGTCAAGGGAGGCTTCAGAGTCAAGGAGGCTGGATTTGTAAGGAGGATGAGCCTCAGAACCCTAGGCCATCACCTTTAAAGAAATGCAAGGAATGAAATCATGTCCTTTGCAGCAACATGGATGCAGCTGGTGGCCGTCATCCTAAGCAAATTAATGCAGGAACAGAAAATGGAATACCACATGTTCTCACTTAAGGTAAGAGCTAAGCACTGAGCATACATGGACATAACTATCGGAACAATAGACGAGACTACCAGAGGGTGTAGGGAGCAGGGAGTGGGTTACGAGACTACCTCACGGGTACTGTGCTCACTACCAGGGTGACAGGGTCCATACTCCAACCTGCAGCCCCACCTGATTCTCCGAGGCAACACATCTGCACATGTACCCACTGAATCTAAAATAAAAGTTGAAACATAAAAACAAAGCAAGACAAACAACAGCAATTAATGGGATTGCAAAAATATAAGAAAAAATGAATTAGAGGGGGAAGCGAATACAGTAGCAGTTTTACATGTGTGAAATGCTTAGGCTGTGGACAAATATAATAAATATGGAACTTTTTTTTCTTATAAAAAATGCAAGGATATGCAATTGATTGGTGGGGAGGGGGGAGCTGAGTCCAGAAGTGAGTTAGCTGCCCAGATATGACCAAGCATACCTTGGCTATGGATAACAACTGCTTTAGAGAAGGTTTGAGTCTTGCCAAGAATGATACCCTCCCTTGTGGAAGCTTCGTGAGAAGGCAAATGTTTCAGGAGAGGAGCGGGAGTCAGGAGACTTGGTGGGAACCAGTTGTGCGATCTGGGGCAGGTTTCCTTTTCCTTCCAGGTCCTCATCTCTAAAATGAAGTGACTGACCCAGGTATACTCCAGGATGTCTCAATACACTCGCTTTTTCTCCTTATGGTAGAAACAAAATTTAGTTAATTTTGATTAAAAGACACCAAAGGCAAAACCCCTTCAAGTCTTGCAATTGTTTCCTCTCTGGTTTCCCACCCAAGTCCAAGTCAGTGTCCTCTCCTCTTTCAGTGTCTGGTCTTGGCTAACACATCACAATGCTTTGCTTCAAAATTTAGAAGACAGAGGAGAGGGGAAAAGAGAAACGACAATGCGTTGCTTTTCCTGCCTGCCAGTGATTATATTTGGAGGGAAGGAGAGGGAAAGAGAATAAATCTTACTGGATCCTCATCTCACAGTAATTCTGTGGAACATATAGAGCAAGGATTATTTGCCATATTTTGTGGTCAATAGAACTGAAACCAGAGAGGTCCAGTAGCCTCCTGAAACTCATGCAGATAACTAATTAAACATTTACTGGATACCCCCTATGCTTGACTTCAGGGAAACAAAGAAGAATAAGGCACTAGCTGTGTGATCTGAAGCAAATGACTTAACTTCTCTGGCTTGACGCCATTCTGTGATTTGCTAGGTCCTTACATTTCACACGTTAGTGTTTGGTCTCTGCATCCTCCTGTTCTATCACAGGAAAAGGCTGAAGCATTTGCCTGGACTCTAACTGGGTTTAGGTTGTGTGAACCTCTAGATGCAGATATCTGGGGCAAGAGGTGAGGTGCTGGTTTCCTTCCAGGCAGATGTAGTTAGAGAGTTGGCTGCAGAAAATGATTTTGCTCTGTGTCTCTAAGATCGTGGGCAGGTGGGAGCCCAAAGAGAGGCTTTCTGGATTCACTTCACATCAGATTGTTAGTTGGGGGGAGTTATTATTTTTAAGCCAGCACCACCCTAAGCACTGCCTTGCTTGCTTGCTGTCTGGGACATTCTTTAGCTTCTATTCATTCTGCAGCTCCCATGGGCAATACAAGTCCCTCTTCAGTCAGTTTCCCTGATCTGTCCTTGCAATTTCAGTCCCTATACTTGTAGAGGATCAGTAGCAGAGGAGAAACCAGACTAAAAAAAGATAAAACGATCAATGTTAATATGAACATACCTAATCGTATGCAAGTTCATGAACATGTTTTGCTGTGACCCTGTGAGAATGTTCCACATAACCACCTGCCAGTGTTGTAGGGGAGTGAGGAGCAGGGCTGACTGTCTGAATCTCAGTTTCTTTTCTTTTTGATATGGTTTGAATCTGTGTCCCCACCAAATCTCATATTGAACTGTAATCGCCAGTGTTGTGGGTGGCACCTGCTGAGAGGTGACTGGATCATGGGGGTGGAGTTCTCACGAATGGGTTAGCACCATCCCATTGTTCTTGTGACATGAGTGACTGAGTTATTGTGAGATCTGGTCATTTGAAGTGTGTGGCACCTCCCCATGCGCTCTCTTCCTCCTGCTCTGGCCATGTGAAGTGCCAGCTCCCTCTTGGCCTTCCTCCATGACTGTAAGTTTCCGAGGCCTCCTCAGAAACAGATGCTGCCATGCATCTTGTACAGCCTGCAGAATCATGAGCCAATTAAACTTCCTGTCCTTATAAATTACCCAGTCTCAGGTATTTCTTTATAGCAATGTGAAAATGGACTAATACACTTATTTTGTTTAATTTTATTTTATTTTGAGACAGGGTCTTGCTGTACCCAGACTGGAGTGCAGTGGTGTGATCATAGCTCAATGCTGGCCCTAAGGGATCCTCCTGCCTCAGCCTCTTGAGTAGCTGGGAATACAGGCTCGTGCCACCACACCCAAGTTTGTTTTATTTTTTTTGAGACAGGCTCTTTCTGTGTTGCCCCTGCTGGTCTTGAACTCCTTGCCTCAAGTGATCCTCCTGCCTCAGCCTCCCAAAACGTTGGGATTACAAGTGTGAGCCAACACCCCTGGCCAGGCTCTCACTTTCTAGGTGGCATCATGGGTGAAGTCTCTTTGGTTTCCTTACTGTAGAGTAGAGATAATAATAGTACCTACCTGAGAGGATTGTTTTGAGGACACAGTGTCCTAATGCATGTGAAGCACTTTGAGCAGTGCCTGACATACACTAAAAACTAGGTACTGCTCATCGGTTCTTATTATCTACAGGCAGTTAGTTCACAGGCTCACACACTGTCTCTTCACGGCTCTTTGAGGATCCATAATTCTAATCATAATTCATCATTTCTTCTTGGAGTAGCTTGAGAGCCTGACATTAATTTCCTCAGACATTTAAGGAACCACAAGGTAATGGGTTGTTATCTCACTTTTTTTTCAAAATGAAATCAAGTTTATTAAGAAAGAAAAGGAATAAAAGAATGGCTACTCCATAGACAGAGCAATCTATTATCTCATTTTATCAATGAAAAGATTTGAATAAAAAATTAAGTATCAGTTTGTGCCCAGTCTCCTTGGGTGTCCATAAAAAAGATGGTAGAAGAATCTAGAATCTTGCCTGGCCTAGCTCATCTTACTGTTGGCCCTGACAGCTATGAGGGTGCACAGTAAGTTTCTCATCATGCTCGAAGGATCCTGTCCTATCATTGGAAACATGGCTGGCCTTTTCAGCCAAAGGACCATCCCCAGAGACTCATTCCCAGAGACTCCAGTCCTGAAGTCCTCATGACACCCACGTCCTGAGGGACCCTTGCCCTCAATCCCCAAGTTGAAAGTTTGCTGGGTTACAGCTGACCCTCAGGAGGCCTAGAGCAAAGGAAGGGACAATGTCCTTCCTCTCTGTGGCCAGGGAGAGGACATATCCAACCAGCCAAAGTGCTGGTATCCTTGGAAGGCTGGGGTGGGAGTGGTAAGAGGGGTTTGTTAGGACCTGTATTATTTTTTCTTCAATCAAAATAAAGGTTTATTATAAGGAAATAAGTTTAGATTATTCAGGTAAACAAAAAGAAACCAAATATAACCTGTATGTCCTATAATATCAAGTGTTCACCTATAATTTTATTCGTTTCTCATAAATACCCAAAGGTGTAGAGTAACACCAATGGAAGTATGCTATACAAATCCATTTCAGCATTTGATAAGGTAGAAATTTTTAGTGGCATAAAATCTGGAAGAACAGATGGGGCACCTTTAGATGAAATAAGGTCTGAGTTTCTGTGGAGGCTTCGCAAGATGCAGGATAACCTTTTCTCATGGAGAGGGGTTCCATTTTAATGGCCATCCAAGAATTAAAATAAGAATTTTACAGTAATGAAATAGGCTTCTTCCAAAATAGTACCGATCACACTCTCTGCAGTGTGTTCAATCAAAATAGCTGTTATAGTATTTTTAAGTGTTGCAAACACCTGGTTCATGATGAAAATCCTTGGGAATCTTTAAAAGGAAGGAAAGGTCTGTGTTAGCTGGGAGTGAATCCTGTATGAGCAGATCACATCAAAAGGTCTTGCTCAAGTATGTTGTATGTTTCAAGTACAACATTGGATGTTCAGGGAAATAAAGTGTCATAAGACAGGGGTCTGCAACCCCTGGGCAACAGACCAACACCAGGCGGCACAGCAGGAGGTGAATGGCAGGCAAACCAGGAAAGCTTCATCTGTGTTTTCAGCTGCTCCCCATTACTGCCTGAGTTCCGCCTCCTGTCAGATCATCAGCAGCATTAGAGTCTCATAGGAGCTTGAACGCTATTGTGAACTGTGCATGTGAGGGATCCAGGTTGCGAGCTCCTTATGAGAATCTCATGCCTGATGATCCATCACTGTCTCCCATCACCCCCAGACAGAACCATCCAGTTGCAGGAAAACAAGCTCAGGGTTCTCTTTGATTCTACATTATGGCAAGTTGCATAATTATTTCATTATATATTACAATGTAATAATAGAAATAAAGTGCACAATAAATGTAATGGGCTTGAATCATCCCCCAAAACACCCCCCTGTCCACAAGTCCCTGGAAAAATTGTCTTCCCTGAAACTGGTCCCTGGTGCAAAAAAGGTGGGGGACCACTGGTATAAGACACAACCAGCACCGCAAAGGAGCTTATAGCTATTGGGATATGGGGAATTCAGAGGTCAAACCCATTCTTCTTGTTTCTAATATGGTAATACTGAAAAATTATTTGCCCAGAATCTAAAATTGGACATGAGGAGACAGGAAAGGGAGAATCCCAGGGAACACAGGGGGCACTGGGAGTGAGAGCTGAAACACTGGTGACTCTGGTTCATAGAAGAGATACCCTCTCAATCACTTGAGGTCAGGAGTTCAAGACCAGCCTGGCCAACATGGCAAAACCCCATCTCTACTAAAAATACAAAAACTAGCCTGGCGTGGTGGTGGGCACCTGCAGTCCTAGCTACTTGGGAGGCTGAGGCAGGAGAATCGCTTGAACCCAGGAGGCAGAGGTTGCAGTGAGCCAAGACTGTCACTGCACTCCCCTCCAGCCAGGGCAACAGAGCAAGACTGTCAAAAAAAAAAAAAAAAAAGATATCTTCAGCACCCCCTACTACACCTGATTCTAGTTCTAACTTTGAGTTGAAAACATCTCATGTTCACTGTCTTTCCTGCTGGCATCAAGACCTTAGTTCTTTTGGGCAGTGGCAGACATGGGATTTCTATCACTCCTCCCACATTCCCACCCTCCCTTTCAGAAAGCTGAGGCTCCAAGGAGGGAGGACCTCTGCCTGCAGGCTGGCTGATACCTCAGTCGTTGCCTTTTCTGTGCTGGAGCTGTACAAGGCCATTTCATGTCCCATTTAGCAAGTGTGGAGGGTTCTTTGATTTGGGAGAGGATAGCACAAGTCATCCTGCCTCCGATGGTGGGTGAAATACCATCTGATTCAGAGCTTCCTTCGTGACTTCCTCCAGAACCGACTGCCTCATTTGTGTCTCCAAAATTAAAAATAGCAAGGGTTAGATCCTATGCCTCTCCTATTCCCTGGGGATGCTGTGATCGAGTGATGACTTTATCAACAAACTATGAGGCTGTCGGTCTGTTCTCTTTTGATCAGAATCTAGGAAAAGGAGCAAGTAATGTTATTCTCTGAACTTTGCTGTAGTCCTCCCCAGGGCTTAAGGGCTCAGGACCCTGTTTGGCCCAGCATTTTCAGCTGGTTCATTTCATGTTGAGCTTTGCTTTGTACACATCAGTGTGTGAACAAGATCAATCTTTTAGCAAAGGAGTAGTTAAGGCAGTGCTACGGAGGAAAGCGTCAAGTGGGACTATAGTGCCTGGATTTCACCATCAAAGATCCCTTCCATGGGCTACTTCTCACTGAGATCCTTTTAACAGCTTCTTTAAAATGAATACAAAGCTTTGGAAAGAGCCACACAAATTTAAACTAAGGTGTGGCAAGGTTATGTTACTCTAGGTCAGAGGTATGGTTGTCAGAAGGCTCAGGGAGCCATTAGGTCCTAGAGACATTAGGTTTGAGACAAGAAGTTTTCAGTCTAGGAACACAGTGGATAACAGCAAAGATACCAGCCCCAGGACAAGGCAGTGCCTGTAACCCTGTTGTTATTGCCCATTTTCTCCAGGACACCATCCTCCCTCACAGAGGCGTAGTTATTGGGGTTGGAATGGGTGCTCGTGTTAGAGTATGTATTAAAAGTCAGTTCCCGTTTGGGCGCAGTGGCTCACGCCTATAATCCTAGCACTGCAGGAGGCTGAGGCAGGTGGGTCATTTGAGGTCGGGAATTTGAGACCAGCCTGGCCAACATGGTGAAACCCTGTCTCCACTAAAAATACAAAAAAATTAGCTGGGTGTGGTGATGCATGCCTGTAATCCCAGCTACTCAGGAGGCTGAGGCAGGAGAATCACTTGAACCTGGAAGGCAGAGGTTGTAGTGAGCTGAGATCATGCCGCTGCACTCCAGCCTGGACAAAAGAGGGAGACTCCATCTCAAAAAAAAAAAAAAGTTATTTTCTCTTTCATTAAAAAAACCTCATCTATCTGATCTATGTGTCCAACTGTAGGCCCCAAGTCATATTTGAAGATAAAATCTCAGGGATATCCCAGGTCCCTGACAATGGAGAAAGTAACCAGATTACATACAGGGGCAGTGTGAGTCTCCTTCTTAAGCTCTCCTCACACCCCCAGAGCAGCAGCCACCTGCCTTTGGAAGAAGTGAATCATGACTGGAACTCTAGGCTTGGACCCCTCTCTGAAAGCACGGCTTGGCTTCAGTCATTCTTATCATCCCTTTTAATCACAAATAGAAGCCTTCCAGAGCAATTAGCTCAGCCCCTTCGATTGTCCCCACAGCCACAGACTCAGGCATGCCTGTGCCCTCTTGATGGCTTTTGCCATGGACAATCCTAGGGACAAAAGTAGTGTTTCATGGCAACCCTGAGATGACACACACCTAGAGGTAATTCTACACACAGGGTCAGCACTAGGTATAAATAGCAATGAGGTTTGTCTACATCACCCTCCATTGGCACCTTTATGCCTTTTACATCTTTCCTGTCCTTTCTCTTCTGAACTTATTGCTTTGATACACATAGGCCAGGGATGGTAAATACATTCCGTTTTCAATGCTGACTGTGATTAATCAGTAGGGATCAGTGTATTTAGAAAGATAAAATAGCAGCATGTGAATTCTGGAGTCAATTGCTAATGTCTGCCATGGAGATATTTGCATCTACTCATTCATCCATCTGCCCTAGAAGGCAAGATTGTGTGTTATTCAGCTTCAAATCTCTAAGTATTAGTGCCCAATTATGTATTATAGTTGAACGGCACTAAAGTGGAATCTTTAATGTCTGACTTTAATCTGTAGCAACTGTGGAATCTTTAATGTCTAACTTGCTTGTTTTCAGCTCTGCCCAAATTTCAGCTGTCATGGAATGAGTGATGTAATATAACGGAAATGCATCATCTCAGTTTCCCCATGGCCTGAATGTGCATACAAGATGAGAACCAGTACAGGAAAAGACAGGATGTGAGGAGTTTTTAAAAATTGAGGAAATATAGAAGGAAAGTAAGGATGAAGGTGAAGATGAAGGAATGTCAGAGATGCCAGCACCAGCATCCCCAAACACATAGTACCATGTCCTGCTGAAGAACTCTTTAGAACATACATATAAATGGTATGTGCAGTGGTATGCTGCAGCAGACTTAAACAAACTTGCAAGAGCTACTTGTTAAATTTTCAGGAATTTTGTGAGTCAGTTGACATCATGTTGGTAGATTGAAATTACCTATGATAACAGTATTTATACCATAGGAATGAGCAAAGGCTAAAACATTTGCTAGTACGTCATTGCATATATGACCCACAAACTCTGGGTGTAGATAGGAATGAAATCATTAGTCCCAGCTGATAGCATCCAAAATAGGCTAAGCTGTCTTCAGTTTTGAGTCTCTGTGGGGAAGTAGAACTGGCGTTCTGGTTACTCTTCATGCCCACTGGGGACCAGTGGTTGCTGTTCTTTTTAGTATTCTGGGATTTGATTGGCCCTCTGATATGATTTGGATGTTTTGTTTCCTCCAAATCTCATGTTGAAATGTAACATCCAGTGTTGGAGACTGGCTTAGTGGGAGGTCACGGAGGTGGATCCCTCATGAATGGCTTGATGCCCTGTCCTCATTGTAATGAGTGAGTTCTCACTCTAGCTGTTGTTTAAAAAAAAAAAAGGACTGGCACCTCCTTACTCTCTCTTGCTCCCACTCTTGCTCTTGCTATGTGACGGCTCACTCCCCCTCTGCCACGATTGGAAGAGTCCTGAGGCTCTTCCCAGAAGCAGATGCCGACACTATGCTTCCTGTACATCCTGCAGAACTGTGAGCCTCTTTTCTGTATCATTACCCAGTCTCATCAGAGGCTCACCACTCTCATCAGAGTGGAATAGTGATGTCCTGTCAAACATGGATGGTGGAAAGGGCAGCTGCATGGAGGGCTCTTAGTCTCTTAGTTATTACTTGATACTGTAAATTAGGTATCATGTTGCATTCCTGCAATGGCAATTTGAAGGGAAAATGACACAAGAACTCAAGATCATGTCATTGACTTAGGAATGCTTTTTTACTCCATTAAAATGAGCCCCAGAGGACAGGCCCAAGCCTACACGGGCAGGATTCTGTTGGGAAACTCACCTGAGGTGGCTGGGAAGAAAGGATTTTCTCACTGTGGCTCAGATGATTTCTTAGTGTAACTCTTTTCTTCTCTAACAAGGGTGTAGATGGCAAAGTCTATACCCTTTGTGAGAAAAAGAGACTTCAGGATTGCCAGATTGCAGCTACTCTCTCTCCTTGGAGCAGGATTCCACCTTTTCCATGGCTGGGGCCCTTGACACATGTCACTATGCACTGCTCTTCCTGCTGGGGTGAGGAGTGGGAGTGCTGGTAGAGAGCGTGAGAAGGTCCTGAGAAAATGACTGATTTGGAGGCCATTCCTTCATTATACCATGCTAGGGGCAATCTAGAGACTCCTCCTTTGCCAGGTCGTGAATTTGGAACCACGGCTGAATGAGACCACAGGACTGTCCTGCGCACTGACAATGTCATTGATTCAGAGGAGCAGGCATGTGTTTAGTGAGGATAGCAGCAGGGAAAACTAGAGAAGCACGATAGATAAAATGAATGCAAGAAGGACCAGTCTCTAGAAAGGGGAGAGGATGATAGAAAGATAACCCTTGAATAGTGTCTTCTCACTTCCTGAAGTATTTTCAGAGCTTCAGTGATATTCAGTCCTCTCTCATAATTTCCACCACCTCTCCTTTCTTTCCATGTACTTTATTGTTTATTTAATATTGTCTTTAAAATCGCTCACTTAAAAAAAAAACCTACTCAGCTTCATGTTAAAAACAGAATTCGTAAAATCATAGGTTTGATAGGTGAGTTTTAGTTTCTCTAACATATATGACTATAAAGACATGACTGTTAAAGTGGAAGACCCTTCATGCATCCACTCCTGAAGTCATGGTGGGTCCCCATGCTGCACCAGGATGGGAGTAATGGTCTCCGTGGACAGAGACAGATGCCACTTAGAACGAAGCTGCAGAAAGCACCGGATTTTGTATATCTGTAATTCATCAATGCCTCCCCATCTCCTGCCCAACTCACATAACATCAACTAACAGTGGTTGCTGTGGCATTCATTCACTGAAGCTCTCATTTGGCATCAGACACATTTTCCCCCCTTTTGAAATGCCTCAGGCATGTGAACAAGAGTGAGAGCCACCTGCTCTCTGTCAGATCAGGTGTTGCGTTGTCAAGAATGGAGTTGCTGCCTGCCTAATGTACTACAAGGTATTCCACTTAAAAACAGGGTCTCTGGAGGGAATAATTGTAGAATAAGCTATTTCCCTCTATCTAAAATGAAGGAAGAAAAATATCGAGAAGAAATACATATTTCTGCTCTGTCCTCTGCCTCCTCCTTTTCGTGCCACTTCTCTTGTCTGTTCCTGATTTTCTTAATCCTTTTCTCACGATGTTGTCTCCTCATCTTAACCCAAAAATATGAATCTAACTTCTATCTTTTTGTTTATAATAGGACACATTTTCCTGGTAGATGCTTAAGTCTGATAATGCACTTTCTTGGTGGCATAAATCACTTCTGGAAGGGGACTGTGGGGCATAAATCACTTCTGGAAGGGGACTGTGGGGCAGGTCTCACAAACAAAAACCTTAACCATCAGCTTCTAACGGTGGTCTTCGCCGTCTGATGGGATTATACGTCCACTAGGGGGCGCTCTTCCCTTTAAATGTCAAAAATTGTATCTGCACTGGAAGTCAATGTTGCAACAGGAACAATGGAAATGTTTATTTCCTTTCGGAAATAGCTGCTACTGAGCACAGCTCTGGGAGGAGATTATTAAGGATATACCAGTTGCAAAGAAAATACTTGGTTGTAGCAGCATATTCTACTATTGTAGACATAATGTCAACGAACGGGTGGCCGTAGTTGCTGTGGGATTCCTGATGTAGTGACTTCTAGGAGATCCTTTCCTACTCCCAGTGCCAGCTAGCAAATTTCTCTCTCTAAATTCAACCCAGAGTCAAGGTATCCTTCTCAATCATTTCACAATCATTTGGGGCTGTAATCTTTCTAGGTTGAATTCTAGGTTTGATTTGGTGACTTTCAATCTGGTGAGATTTCCAAGTCCTAACCCTTCACTGCTCAAACAAGGAAACAGGCACAGAGAGGTAGAACAGTGTGTCTAGACCACACAGCACAAAGGGGCAGATCTTCTGATACCATGTTTCCAGTTACTTCACTTCTTAGATGTCTGTGTCGTCATTACAAATACCTTCTTCCAGCTTTCAATAGTGTCTTTTGTCAGTAAGACTGATTTAAAGTCTTTTCAGACTTGACAGGACTCACTGTAGCACTGAGCTTGTTATATTTTACTGTAGACATAAGATGATGGTAGCTTTTATATACTTGGGCTACTGGAGAGTTTTTTCAAATAATTCACACATATTGAATTTTAAGTGAATGACATTTGCTGGGCTCTTAACACATGAACCACCGTGACCAGGAGATAATAAAAGAGAACAGAAGAGCACTGACTGTCTCAGCAGCCATGGACTGATTTTTGAGTTCTGGCCACATCTTCAAGAATGAGTTACTTTGGACAAAACTACTTAATCTTCTTTGGGTTTCCATCATCTTTTCTGAAAAGGCTAATAGCATAGAAACATGGATTGAGCCAGAGACTTTCTGTGGATTATTTTGTTTACTCCCTGAAATAGTCCTCAGAGGTCAATACAATTCTCATTGTCCCCATTTTACAGAAAAGGAAACTGAGATCCAGAGAGGACAAGTGAATTTCCCAAGATTGTCCAGTTGATACGGAGCTGAGCTGGAAAGTGAGTGGATCTCTCTGGTTCTGAAAGCTTTGCTCACAAGCACAGGATGAGACCTCCACTCAATCAATAAGCACTGAGACCCTTCCACAGACTCAGCAGGTCCTGCTGTCTCTGAAGCTTGACACTCTCATTTCGAACCACAGAGAGAACCTAAAAAGGAAACAGTGGAAGGAAAATAATATGATATTTGAGAGGCAGTGTGGATTATCGGGGGACATGGGTTCCCTTCTCTCCCACACACACACGGCATGATGCTAAGCAGGTCACTTCACCTCTCCAGGGTTGTTTCCTCAATTGAGAAATGAGGGGGTTGAGATGTGTACCAGCCCTGGGGTGCTCAATGCTGCAGTCTAGGGTGGTGTGGACTGAAATCAGAATGCTTTCTCTTCCGCTCTGGGTGCTGCCACATGATCTCTCGTTCTCACTCCCCACCCCCAGTCTTGCCCATCTGAGTTTCAGATTATTTTTTCCTTCCTTCTCTTCAATTTCCTTATTGAGGCAGCTCTTTCCTGCTGCCTCTGTCCCCGCCGGAGCTGTCTGAGCCAGTAGAGCCCGTGGAAGCCAAGGGGAACCTGACTTGAATCTTGCTTTCTGACATGCTGGCTGTGGCTTGCTTAGGAACTGAATAAGCGCTTCTTACTCCTGTGTTCACCACAGTGGAACTGTGGGTGCAGAAATGTAACTCTCAACCAGCCCAGTTTAATCAGCAAAAGACAACAGAGCTTGCAGGCGGTGTCACGTTGGGTCTCTGAACACACCATGGCTGCTGTCGCCCTTTTCATCAAAATGATTGAAAACATATTTCTAAATAGAATTGAGGGTCCCTGTCTAAATCAAACCGCTGTATTGGTCTTATTGTCCCGATCTGAAGTGCTTCAGCTTCTAGTGCGCGGTGGCTTCTCAATAGAAGTTCATTATTGTTGCCGATGATAACAACTGTATAGATGCACAGAAAAGAAGTTCATTCAAACAGAGCGAGAATGAAAATTGCTCTTGTTCAGCAGCTCTACCAGCCCTGCTTTCCCTTTCTGCTGGAAAGGAAGTTGAATTTAAAAGCTTATCTTGGTTCGATTTTCTTTTTCCCTAAATGAAAATAGAATAGGTATTTAGCTTGAAAATTTGAAAGAGCTCAATTCAATTGGTTAACAAAACCCACAGACACACACGTACTTAACGTGCACATCTTAACATCCTCATTATTTAAAATCTCAATCACCAGAAATGACCCCCAAAATTGTAAGACTCCAATACACGATTGAACAAAGGACATAAACAGATGATTCATAAGGAGGAAAAACACATAACAAGAAATATTCAACACACAGAGAATAGAATACTGTAGGTGCTAATCAAAATATCAAAGATTTTTTATTAGAGCAAAAGAGGTCCTTACTTTTGTATAATGATTTCCCAGAAAATACATGAAATTCACTCACGCTCTCCCAAATCAACATTACTGTCTATGGAAGAAACGATACAACCAAGCACACAGATCCCAGCCTCTGCTGGGAAAATCCTGTGTAAATCCACCATCTTTTTTGTTTCTTAAGTTCTTCCTTGGTAAAAAGTTGTTTTACTCACGCCTGTAATCCCAGCACTTTGGGCAGCGAAGGCAGGCAGATAACTTGAGATCAGGAGCTCGAGACCAGCCTGGTCGACATGGCGAAACTCCGTCTCTACTAAAAATACAAAAATTAGTTGGACATGGTGGCAGGTACCTGTGATCCCAGCTACTCGGGAGGCTGAGGCAGGAGAATCGCTTGAAACCGGGAGGTAGACGTTGCGGTGAGCCGAGATTGCGCCACTTCACTCCAGCCTGGGCAGAAGAGTGAGACTCGGTCTCAAAAGAAAAAAAGAAAAGATTGTATTCAGACTCTGAAATTTCACAATTCTCTCCAGGTATGGTTTTTCTTTGCCCGAAGTCTTTAAGTCTTCACTAATAGATATGTAGACACCTAACAAGTATTAGACTTGAAAGTGTTCTTCAAAGCATAGAATTCAGATGGTGATTTTACAGCTGAAGAGAGTGAGGCTCACATTCTGAAGGTGCAAATCAGACTCTCTTTAATGTAAGTGTTTTTCCTTGGGGTAATGGTCAATATCCATCAAAATCCAGGTGGCACATGCTTGATGCCCTTCTGAAAAGATTTAGTCTGCCTCACCACTGGGTTTAGCAGGGCAGAGCCAGGGTCTCAGAATACACAATGAGCTGCCCAGGTGAAAGAAGATCATACTAGGATTTCTGCTTTCTAATGTATCTTGTCTTTTTTAAGTTTTCATTTTTCTTACTGTTATAATTTATAGGTTAGTAGAGTACTTTACTTCTTGGGGATACCTAATTAAAGTTGTTTTGCTGGTAGGATAATGTTAAAAAAAAGTTTGCAGGCAGCTGGAACAGAGAGGGATGTGAATGTGTCTGATCTTGTGCAATTCAGGAAACAGGGCCTGCAGGGTGAAGGGGAGAAGCAAGGCTGGCTATGGTCAGAGGAGATGACCAGCAGAGCTCCTGATAGAGGGGAGGAGTCAACTCCACAGGCTGCGTTGAGCTTAAGGCAACTGAAAAATTCTGCTGAATCACAAGGACGTGCTGACATGCTGGGGAACACGCACTATTTTTTGAAGACCATCTTGCCAGAAAAGGGCCTTTGTGACTGCTCAGGTCCTGTCCTGGCACCGTGGGCTCAGGATCTCAGGACTCAGCTTGTGGGGAGCAGGGGACTGTGACATGCCGAGCCAAAGGTCCCATGGAGATGGTTCCAATTGGGAGTCAGTGGCAGAGATGCCAAGACAAGCTAAGGGGCACGGCAATCTGAGCATCCAAGCCACCTAGCACAGACACAGGGACAGGCAAGTGAACTAGAGACCTTAGCAGGCTTGTCAGAGGGAAAGCGGAAGGCAGCAGGGGCCCAGACGCAAACTCCCTGTGTCAGATAGAGCTGTGTGCAGTGGAAATGAAGGCAGAACCAGAAAGCCTTACAGGTAATGTTCAGTGGAACTCCATTAAGTCCTTCAAGTCGTCTTGGCACCGCTGAGCCAGATATTAGAGAGGACACACAGTGCACTTCTGAGCCTCGCATTTGTCTCTCTTACCGATCAAAATCTCTGGACAATCAGCTTGCACATTTGTTCTTTTATTCCCAAGGAGAACATCAGGAAAACACATAGATATTGCCCAAATGTATAATTTACCAGGTAAAAAAAAAGCCTAATGGCTTTCCGATTATGTCTAGTGTCCCAGCCGCTTCTGTCAGGAGTGCAGGTGTAAGTAATCTCACGTGCCTCTGGTCCGGTCTCCTTGTGGGGGTCCAGTACCCGACCCATCTTGGGAGATGCTGCTATTCCAACCTCAGGATCTCCTAATGGAGTTGAGATGTGAGGCCGAATCGAATTCACCCTCCTTCTCCTTAAAGCTAGTGCAACTCACAGAAAGTTAAGTGCCAAATGGGAAACAAACTGTCAGTTTTCCTAACAGGCGGGCAGGTGCATCTTAACTTCCAAGACTTTTTTGGGAAGCTGGAGAGGAGAAAGTGACTTAGACCTGAGGACAGAGGAGATCTACCTGCTTCTCTAATTGTAAACCTTGAGCCTGGCTGTTACCTGGACTGTAGCGCACAGGGGTGATGCTGGGCAGGTACAGCTCCAGCACTCCTGCTATGGACAACCTCACCTGCTAGAAGCTGACCCAGTCACAAACTACCTAAGTTTGTAGCTGAAGCTGTAGCACCTGTTCTAGAACACAAGAATCCGAAGGAAGAGATGGACTGAAGTTAGCACTGATTTTCTTTAGAAATATTTATAGAAACTATAACATTTCCGAGTTATCTAGAAATGTTATTTTTGATTTGTTTGGTTTTCTGATTTTGAGATAATTGAGAATGTTTAATTTTGAGATAATTGTAGATTCACGTGCACTTTTCAGAAATAACATAGAGAGATCCCTGTATCTTTCACCCAGTTCCTCCAACTTGGTAATATCTTGCCAAACCATTGTACTATTTCATAGTGGGGCACTGATATAGATACCATCAAGATACAGACCATTTCCTTGGCAACAAGAATCCCCCACATCCACTTCCCTCCTGCACCCACCACTTTCTTAATCCCTGGCAACCACTATTCTCTGTAGCTATAATTTTGTCTTTGCATGAGTGTTATATAAATGGAATTATGCAGTATGTAACCTTTTGGGATTACCCTTTTTTTTTCTTTCTTTTGAGACAGAGTCTTGCTCTGTTGTCCAGGCTGGAGTGCAGTGGTATGATCTCGGCTCACTGCAACCTCTGCCTCCTGGGTTCAAGTGATTCTCCTGCCTCAGCCTCCGGAGTAGCTGGGACTACAGGTGCGCACCATCACGCCCAGCTGATTTTTCTATTTTCAGAAGAAATGAGGTTTCACCATGTTGACCAGGATGGTCTCCATCTCTTGACCTTGTGATCTGCCTACCTCGGCCTTCCAAAGGTGCTCATGGGGTGACAGGCATGAGCAACTGCACCCAGCCAGGATTGCCCATTTTTTTATTTGCAGCATAATCCTCTGAAAGTTGTTGCATGTATCAATAGCTTTTTAATTTTTATTGCTGAATAGTATTCCAGGGTATGGGGTACCACAGTTTGTTTAACCAACTACCTGTCAAAGGATACCTGGGCTGTTTCTAGTTTGGGTTATTGCAAGATGCTATGGACACTGATATACAGGTATTTTTGAGAATGAATGTTTGTATTTCTCTAAGGTGAATATCCAGAAGGGCATTTGCTTGGTCATATGATACATGCATATTGATTTTTTTTTTTTTTTGAGATGAAGTCTTACTCTGTTACCCAGGCTGGAGTGCAGTGGCACAATCTTTGCTCACTGCAATCTCTCCCTCCCGGGTTCAAGTGATTCTCCTGCCTCAGCCTCCTGAGTAGTTGGGATTACAGGTATGTGTCACTGCACCTTGCTAATTTTTTGTATTTTTAGTAGAGACGGGTTTTCACCATGTTGGACAGGCTGGTCTCAAACTCCTGACCTCAGGTGATCTGCCTGCTTTGGCCTCCCGAAGTTCTGAGATTATAGGCGTAAGCCACTGCACCTGACCACTTTGGTTTAAAAAAAAGCAGACAGTTTTTTTAAAGGTTGAGTTTTGAGAGTTCTTAATATATATATTCTAGATGCTAGTTCTTTGTCAAATATGTGATTTGAAAATCTTTTCTCTGTCTATAGCCTGTCTTTTCACCCTCTCCATAGTCTTTCACAGAGCAAAAATTTTTAATTGTGATGCAGTCTTATCAATTTTTTCTTTTATAGATCACACTTTTATTGTTAACTCTTAAGAACAATTTGTCTAGCCCTAGACCCCCAGGATTTTTTACTATGTTTTCTTGTAAAAGTTTTAGTTTTACATTTTACATTTAAGTCACTTTATATTTTGAGTTAATTTTTTAAATTTAGATGTGAGAATTAGGTTGAGCTGGGTTTGTTGTTGTTGTTTGTTTGTTTGTTTTTACCCATGAATTTCCATTTGTTCCAGCACAATTTGCTGGAAATATTTTTCTTCCATTAAATTGCTTTTGTAACTTCATTGACGATCACTTGGGCATATCTGCATGGGCCTATTTTTAGGTTTGCTCTTCTGTTCTATTGATTATTGTGTCTATTCTTCCACCAGCATCAGTCTTGGTTACTGCAGCTATATAATAAGCTGAAAATCAGGTAGACAGATTCGTCTTATTTTGTTCTTCCCTTTCAAAATGGTTTCAGCTATTCTAGTTCATTTGTCTGTCCATATGCATTTTAGAGTAGTCTTGTCTGTATCTACAAAGAAATCTTGCTATGGCTTTAATAGGAATTTCATTAAACCTGTATATCAATTTGGCAGTCAGTTAGTACCTTTGCTATGGTGAATCTTATGCTATGGTATGTCTCTCCATTTATTTAGATCTTTGATTTCTTACAGTATTTTGTAGTTTTCAGCATACAAGCCCTGCGCATATGTTAGATTTGCAATTACATTAGTTTGCAATATCTTCTGTAACAAATGCTACAAGCTGAACGGCTTAAACAACAGAAATTTACTTTCCCACAGTTCTAGACGCTAGAAATCTGAAATCAAGACATCAGCACGGTTGGCTCCTTCCTAGAGCTGTGAGGGAGAATCAGTTCCAGAGCCCTCTTCTTGGCTTTTGGTTGGCTGTCTTCTCCCCATGTCTCCTCACATCACTTTCCCTCTGTGCACTTCTGTCTCTGTGTCCCAGTTTCTCCGTTTTATAATGGTGTTGTCATATTGGATTAGAACCTACCCTAATAACCATATTTTAACTTTACTCTGGTAAAAACTCTATCTCTAAGTAAGACCATATTCTGAGGTATGAGGTTTAAGATCCCAACATATCTTTTTGGGATGAGAGGGGCAAAGTATAACAACACCTAAGTAATTTATTTATTTATATATTTGTGGAACAATTTTGAGTGGTATTGAATTTTCAATCATGGTGTCCATATTGAATATGAAACATATTCAACATTGGTCTTCAGGGAAATTCAAATTAAAACCACAATATGATATAATTTAACACCTAGCATGTTAGCTAATATTTAAAAAAATTATAATAGCAATTGTTGATGAGAATGTGAAGCCACTGGATTGCTCACATATTGCTGAAAGGAATTAAAAAAAAATCTTACAACCACTTTGGAACAAATTGGAAATTTCTTATACATTTCAACACATACACTTATTACATGATCCAGCAATTCCATTCTTAGGTATTTAACTAGGAGAAGTAAAGACATGTGTTCACATAAAGGCCTTTAAACGTATGTTCACAGCAAATTCAGTAATAATAGCCAAGGGCTGGAAACAACTCAGATAGCTATCTTCTAATGAACGGATTAACACACTGTGGTCTGTCCAAGTAGCAGAACCCTACTCAACAGAAAAGAGTGGTGAACTTCTGATACATGAAATAAATGGATGAAAATAAAAATTATTGTGTTAAGTGAAATAAGCCAGATGCAAATGTCTATATGACGATATGATTCAATTTACATGAAATCCTAGAAACGGCAAAACTATGGAGAGGAAATGTTCAGTGTTTGCCAGGGATTCAGGGTAGAGACAGGGCTTTAGCTACAAAGGTACATGCAGGAACATGTTGAGAGTGATGCATGTGTTCCATATCTTGTCTGTAGCGGTGGTTGCATAGCGATAGGCATTTGTCAAGACTCATCTAATACAGTACCCTTTAAACAGGTGGATGTTTTTGTAGGTATATTTTAAAAGCATTTTAAAAATCACATCAGGAAATTTTGTTAAACATGACGGATTGAATAGATATGTTATCTTTGCTTCTTTCTGAAATCCTATGGAGATGATTGCAGATGAGGATGGAGAACATTACAATTAGTAACTTCACAAAGTAGAGAAAACTAATGCCTAATCACCAGTCAATAAGAATGTAAATAAAATCCAAAATCATATTATCATTAGAACTCAAGAGAGCCTAAGGACTAGAGGGGCTGGTGAGCTTTGAAAGGCAGGGCAAGATGTGGCGTGGATATGAAGATGACAGACTTAGAGTTAGACCTTCAGATTTCTCATTCATCTGCATACTCAGTAGCATCTCATCCCCCAACCTAGCAGGCAATAGAGATTTATCTTCCTGAGCAACGGATCCAGAGAGACTCTGGACTTTGGTTCATCAGGGACAGTTGAGTAGGGAAGTGAGGAAAGAGGCAAAACAAAGGGTGGGCTAAAAGTGTCTATCCTGAATGGTGAGACACTCAGCCTCAACCTCCTGGGCCCAAGTGATCCTCCCACCTCAGCCTCCCAAGTAGCTAGGACCACAGGCATACACCACTAATATCTACATCTCTTAATCAGTTCTCAGATGCTAGCAGCAAGGTCTATATTTACACCAGCCAGGAGATTATATATATATATATATGTTTTGTAGACCAACAGAAAGAAAGTACACAGAGATACTGACATGTCTACATCCCTCTAAGAAATGGGTAGGGATGCCCTACATTAAGACTGGCTAGTTAGCAAGCCCCACCCACGTGGTGTTTTTATGCCTTATTCCAACTACAAATGAATAGCTAGGAATAAACCAGACATCTGAGGAAATCCCCTATGTGAAAGAAGGAGACCAAACTATTTTAACCAGAAAAACAGAACTTAGAATAAATAGAGGTAATTTTAAAAGACCAAAAAAAAAAAAAAAAGTAACAAGTTATTTTTAAAGACTCTAAAATATTCTCAGAGAACTAAAAAAATATTTCACAGTCATTAAACAAGAAAATATTATTAAAAAATTGTTTCTTTTTATATTAAAAATGACATAGTAGGCCAGGCACAGTGGCTCACATCTAATACCAGCACGTTTGGAGGCTGAGACAGATGGATCACTTGAGGTCAGGAGTTCAAGACCAGCCTGGCCAACACAGTGAAACCCCATCTCTACTAAAAATACAAAAATTAGCCTGGCGTGGTGGCGTGTGCCTGTAGACTCAGATACTTTGGAAGCTGAGGCAGGAGAATCACTTGAACCTAGGAGGCAGAGGTTGCAGTGAGCCGAGATTGCATCACTGCACTCCAGCTTAGGTGACGGAGGGAGACTCCGTCTCAAAAAATAAAATTTAATATTCATTTATTACAATACCTAGCAAATGCCCTCCTGGGCATTCATCTTAGAGAAACTGTCTCTTTCTCTCTCTCTCTAACTTTGCTTTGTCTTTCTTATTATTTATTTATTTATTTGTTTGTTTGTTTTTGAGATAGAGTCTTGATCTGTTGCTCAGGCTGGAATTCAGTGATGTGATCTCGGTTTACTGCAAGTTGGACAAACTACAAACTTACAGTTTCATTGAACACATTAGGGAGCTGAGAATACAAGGAAACCTGGGTGAACTAAAATTCAGAAGGTAGCGAGCTCTTCATGAGACACTTATTTATGCCTGCTTTTGTTCCTGATAGAGTGTCAGAAGGAGAGGTAACCCACCATAGATGAGAGGAGGAAAATGCCTGCTGAGCTTTTAACAATCAATGGCCACAAGTGAGCTACCTTAACTGAGTAGAAACTTGAGGGTCCCCAGTTGTAGGTAAGGCAGGAGCACTGGGAGAAATTGCCTATGAGGCATGCAAGTCTTTCCCGGAGGCAAGGCAGCAACTGCTGATGGCTGAGCATTAGGAATGAGAAATCCATTTTAAATATAAAGATTCACAGAGGCTAGAAGTGAAAGGATGAAAAATGGTACCATGCTAACAATAATCAAAAGAACACAGGAGAGGTTATACAAATATCAGATGAAATGTATTTTAGAGCAAAGAATATTACCTAGGAGTAAAGAAGGCTATTTTATTTTATTTTTAGGTGGTATGAACTCCAAGGCCATTTTAAGATGGGCAGAGAGAAGTTTGTTTTTTTTGAAAACAGCTGTTGAAATCAAGAACTAAAAAAAGAGGTTTTCCTAAATAAAAATATAAAATGTGTTTTGATTAAAAGTTACCAAATACTCCCTGAGATGTACTCTCATGTCTCATGGAGATTCTTGTTTTCTGGTCCCCATAAAAATTCCATGCCAATATTTTAAACTCTCCCCATTGTGTTCATCCTCAGCATACAGATGTTTTTTATTCAAGAAGGCTATTTTATAAAGGCTAAGGGGTAGATTCATCAATAGGGCATATCATTCCTAGATGTTTATGTTACCAATAACATAGCTTCAATACACAGGAAGCAAAAACAACTACAAAAAGAAATAGACAAATCCATAATTATAGTCAGATTTCAGCATCCATCTCTCAAAAACTCATGAGAGAAGTAGGCAGAAAGTCAGTAAGGATAGAGAAGACCTAAGAAACAGTGTCAATCAACTTGGGCTAGATGACATTTACAAAAGCCTCCACTCAACAGCAGAGTACACATTATGTTCAAATGTAAGTGGAACCTTTACCAAGATCAACCATGTTTGTAGCCATGAAATAAATTTCAGTAAATGTAAAAGATTCAAGTGATACAAAATATGTTCTCTGACTGGAATAAAATTAAATTAGAAATTAGTAATGAAAAATGTCTGAAGAAATCCTCAGTTATCTGGAAACAAAATAACAGAATTCTGAATAAACTGTCAAAATCAAAAGAAAAATTAGAAAGTATTTTGTAATGTAATGGAAACACAATGTAACAAAATTTGTGGAATGCACCTAAAACAGTGTTTAGAGTAAAATTTATAACTTTAAATGCTTATATTAGAAACACACAAACTCAATATTTTGTCTTCCCACCTTAAGAAACTAGAAAAAGAAGAATAAATTAAGTCCAAAGTAAGAAGAAAAGAGAAAATAATGAAAATAAGAAGGGCAAGAGGTGGCATGGATATGAAAAATAAGCAGGAATCAATGAGATAGAAAATAAATAATAGAGAAAAATCAATAAAATCATTTGTTAATGCAATTGGTAAATTCTTAGACAAATGAGGAAACAAAAATAGAAAACAAATTACCAATATCAAGAATGAAAAAAAGAATCATTGCTGTTCCTTCAGATATTTAAAGGGTAATAAAAATATTCAGAATAATTTTATACTAATAAATTCAATAATTAGATAAGCCAAATTTCTAAAAAAAAAAAAAAAAAAGCACAACTTACCAAAATGGACACTAGAAGAAATGAAAAGTATAAATAATCCAATACCTATTACAGAAACTGAAATTATAATTAAATACCTTCTTTTTTTTTTTGAGATGGAGTTTCGCTCCTGTTACCCAGGCTGGAGTGCAATGGTGCGATCTTGGCTCACCGCAACCTCCGCCTCCTGGGTTCAGGCAATTCTCCTGCCTCAGCCTCCTGAGTAGCTGGGATTACAGGCACGTGCCACCATGCCCAGCTAATTTTTTGTATTTTTAGTAGAGACGGGGTTTTACCATGTTGACTAGGGTGGTCTCAATCTCTTGGCCTCGTGACCCACCCGCCTCGGCCTCCCAAAGTGCTGGGATTACAGGCTTGAGCCACTGCACCCAGCTTAAATACCTTCTTTTGTAAAAGCTATACATTCAAATGATTTCACTGGTGAATTCAACCAATAATTTAAAAAAATAATATCAATCTTACACAAACTCTTTCAGAAATTAAAGGAGACAGGAATGCTTCCCAACAGTTTATGATACTTAACCTGGCAAAGATATGGCATGAAAAGAAAACTAAAGACTAATACTGTATAAACATAGAGGCAAACATTATTTCAGAATATTAACAACTCAAATTCAGAATATTTAAAAATAATCATATCATGGCTCAGAGGTTGGTTTAAGATTCTAATGGTAATTAATATAATTCATCGCAACAATATACTAAAATAGAAAACCCATATGATCACCTCATAGATGCAGAAAAAATAATTGAGGTTAGGTGCAGTGGCTCATGACTGTAATCCTAGCACTTTGGGAGGCTGAGGAGGGAAGCTCACTGGAGGCCAGGAGTTCAAGACCAGCCTAGACAACAGAAAGATACTCTGTCTCTACAAAAAATAACAAAAAAACTTAGCTGGTCATGGTGGCACATGTCTGTCATTCCAGCTACTTGGGAGGCTGAGGTGGGAGGATTGCTTGATCCCAGGTGGTTGAGACTACAGTGAGCTATGATTGTGCCACTGTGCTCCAGGCTGGGCAACACAGTAACACCCTGTCTCAAAAAAAGGAAAAAAAAATTGACAAAATTCCATATTCATTCCTGATTTAAAACAATTGAGATATGTTTTTAAAACATAAAAATGAATATTTTTTGTAAAATACTGTTATGTGACAGATGATTCAAGATCTCACTTTTAGGTTTTCACTAAAATTTAAGTTTACTAAGAGTTAAAAATTCTAATATATATAAATCTGTATACAAAATGTACAAAAAAGATGTGTTTTTAATGTGAAAATTATAAGAAAGGCAAAATAAATAAATAAAACAGTAACACTGACACAACTCGGAACACTAGGAAAGGAGGTGGACTTCCCCTAACACATTCAAAGGAATCTACAAAGCCCTACAATTAACATTATGCTTCATAATGGAAGAATGAATGCTTTACTTCTAAGATCAAGAATAAGGCAAAATCCTTTTAACTTCATACAGGAAGTCCTAACCAGTTGAAATAAGCCACAAATAAGAGATTAAAGGTGTAAAGATTATGAAGGAAGAAGTAAATCTGTCTTTATTTTGAATTCAAGAATTAATATCTAAATAGAAAACAATTTTAAAACACTAAGTATACTACTTAGAAATACAGTTAGAAATTCAAAAAGAAAAAATTAAGACATTGAATCATTCAGGAGTCAGGAGTTGCAGCATAATGAACTGCTTTCTGCTTCATAAGCTTTGTAGTGGTTTCTGATGTAAAAAAATAAAACTCCATTTTACTTTGATAAATACATAAAAAGGAAAAGAGAAAAAGTCCTCAGCAGGCATTTAATATATTATTGAACTCCAACTATTTCTTCAAAGGCAGTTTCTTTATTCAATAAAGCCTTTCCCTTGACTATTCCACTAGTAAATTAAAATGTTGATGAAGTTTTGCTCTCTTTGAAAACAAAACTTGTGAAATCCAGAAGTACTTAAAAATGCAAGCACATTTTCATTTATTAATAGACTGCAATCAAGTCTTGGAATAAAAATAAAAATGTAAATTTTTGGCATAATTAATGAGTTTTAAAATTGTTTTTCCCATGGCAAGAATTAATAGTTTTTGGCCGTTAGCCCCAAGGGCAAACTACTGTGCTAACACAAATGGTTTGTCAATAAATAGTTCCTACGTACATGCGGACATATATTTTTATGGTTCTTTGTGTAAATATCTATATATATGCATATGTTTATGTCCTTTGCCTAAATATTCAGCAAAAGATAATTTTGTAGGTATTTATGGTTTTGTGGTTTGTTTTAAAAACTTTAATTAGAAAAATTCTACATTGGCTTTAGACTTACGTTACTTACCTTCACTTTTAGTATCAGTTATCTCTTTGTTAATACATGTTACATGGGGGACATAGTTCAAGCATCTTTCTGAGTATAGGCATTCAGTTCATTCAATCTCAGGCCAAAAGAAAGATGAAGGAAAGGGAAGGAATAGCATGTTTTAATTGGGGAACCCAATACCCTTTAGGTCTTCTTTCTTACTTCCTTTGACTTGCCACAGTGCTCATACTATGAATAAATATATTGCTGCACTTAGTGGACATAGTCCACAGTCTGTGCATTCATCTTTGTATTTTCATAGATTAAAAGGCTGCCCCCAAATTAACTTACAATTAACATTTTATATAAAGTTAATAGATGGCAGTTACTCAATAACTACCAAGCAAAGCTGCTCATTAATGGGGACAGAATCATCCCTGCAAGGGAATGTGTGTAAAACTCATGAACAGCTTCTCAAAGAAACGGGGCAGAAATGCTGGAATAGCAGATCTCTTTTGGAAGGAGAACACCCTCTGCAGAGTCTTAACTATTGTCCAGTGGGGCCATTGTGAGTGGAAGACCTATAACATTAAGTATAGCAAGTTGACACTGAAGCAGAACTTTGAAAGGCTAAACAGGATGTCCCCTTTGACCCATCTAATAATGGAGCTTTTCAGTTTCAGTATCTTCTCCTCAGAGGCCAATCTCAAGTAGTCTCTTGTTATCCTGGATTCCAGCGCTGCATTTGCTGCTTTCCCAGCATTCGTCACAATCTGCTATTATTGTATTTCCTTTCTTTGTGATTTGTCTCTGGCTAGAATGTAAGTTCCCTGAGGGCAGAGTATCATTGATCCTTTCTATCATTTCTTTTTTTTTTTTCTGGGATATAACATATCTGATATTAACAAAAATTAATACTATCATTTTACTACTAAATTTTTCATAGGTTGCATTTTATTTATTTTTTATTTTTTGAAAGAAAAAAGAGAAAGAGAAAGGGGGAGAGAGAACAGGAGTCTTGCTCTATTGCCCAGGCTGGAATGCAATCTAAAAATAGGTATTAAAAACCTTTTTTATGCCGATAATTGTACTTATCAGCGGAGACAGGAAGGAATAAGGGAAGAAAATAACAAACAGCCATCCAGTATTTCATTTAAGTCTGTGAAATGCTATGCAAATGCTGAAGAATGATTTACTTCTAATTATGTGGTCACTTTCAAAATAGGTGTAATGCGATACTGAGAAAAATGTGTGTTCTGTGGACCTGGGGTGAAGAATTCTATAGATATTCACTGAATTTACTTGTTGCAGGTCTGAGATCAAATCATAAATGTCCCTGCTAATTTTCTATCTTGTTGATCCATCGAATATTAACAATGTGGTCTCAAAGTCTCCTACTATTATTGTGCGGGAGTCCAAGTCTCTTTATAAGTCATTGAGAACTTGTCTTATGTATCTGGGTGTTCCTATACTAGGTTCATATATATTTATGATCATTGACTCCTATTGTTGTATTTATCCTTTTACCATTATATAATGTCCTTCTTTGTTTCTTTTAGTCTTTGTTACTATTAAAGTCTATTTTGTCAGAGACAAAAGTTACAACTCCTGTTTTTTTTTTTCCTCTCCATTTGATTGTTAAGTCTTCCACCAAAGCTTTGTTTTGAGTCTTTGTGTGTCCTTGCTCATGAGATGGATCTGGATACAGTGTACTGATGGGTTTTGACTTTTTATTCAATTTTCCTTTCTGTGTCTTTGGGGCATTTAATCCATTTAAATTTAGGATTAATATTGATATTTGTGAGTTTAATATTGTCATTTAATGCTAGCTGGCTATTTTGCCCATTAGTTGATATAGATTCTTCATTATGGAGATACTCTTTACATTTTGGTAAGTTTTTGGGATGACTGATACTGGTTGTTCCCTTCTGTGTATAGTGCTTCTTTCAGAAGCTCTTGCACAGCAGGCCTGGTGGTGGTGAAATCTCTGAGTGCTTGCTTGTTCATGAAAAATTTTATTTTTCCTTCATTTATGAAGGTCGGTTTGGCTGGATATGAGATTCTGGGTTGAAAATTCTTTTCTTTGAGGATATTGAGTATTGACCCCCACTCTCTTCTAGTTTGTAGGGTTTCTGCTGAGAGATCTGCTGTGAGTCTGATAGGCTTCCCTTTATGGGTAACCTGACCCTTCTCTCTAGCTGCCCTTAGAATTTTCTCCGTCATTTCAACCCTGGTGAATCTAACGATTATGTGTCTTGGGGTTGCTCTACTTGAGGAATATCTTTATGGTTTTCTCTGTATTACCTGGAGTTGAATATTGTCCTGCCTTACTAGGTTAGGAAGGTTTTCCTGAATAATATCCTGAAGAATATTTTCCAGCTTGCATTCATTTCCTTCATAACATTCAGGTACACCTATCTAACATAAATTAGGTCTTTTCACAAGTCCCATATTTCTTGGAGACTTAGCTCATTCCTTTTTACTCTTCTCTAATCTTGTCTTCTCATTTCATTTCATTTAGTTGGTCTTCGACCTCTGATATCCTTTCTTCTGCTTGATAAATTTGACTGTTAAAACCTGTGCATACTTCACAGAGTTCTTGTATTGTATTCTTCAGTTCCATTAATTCACTTATATGTCTCTCTAAATTGTCTATTCTCATTAGGATTTCGTCAAACCTTTTTTCAAAGTTCTTAGTTTCCTTGCATTGGGTTAGAACATGTTTTTTTAACTCACAGAAGTTTCTTATCCACTTCTCAAGGCCTACTTCTGTTAATGGAATGCACTCGTTCTCCATCAGGCCTTATTCCGTTGCTGATGAGGAACTGTGATCCCCTGTAGAGGGAGAGGCATTCTGATTTTGGGTATTCTCAGCCTTTTTAGGCTGGTTTCTTCCCATAATTGTAAATTTATCCACCTGTTGTCTTTGTAATTACCGACTTTCTAATTAGGTCTCTGAGTGGATGTCCAACTTGTTGATTCCCAGTGCCGGAATCTGGGTGACCCACTGCGCTGGCTAAAACAGCAGCATTAAGATAGATGGTGCTTTTCTGCCTGGGAATATCTGGTCTGGCTTCCTTCTTGATTCCCTCTTTCAACTCTGCCTTCCTGGAGCTCCAAACGTTGACCAAAAGGCGACCCAGTCCCATTTGCTCTGCACCAAGAACCACCGTGCCAGCCACAAGAGTCACGCTGGTGACCTGTGGGGCTCCTCCACTGGGAATCTCCTGGTCTGTGAGCAACAAAAATTTGTCTGAAAGTGTGGTGTCCTCTTGTTCTCTGTGCTTTCACTGGGAGCTACAATCCTGAGCTGCTAGTAATCAGCCATCTTGGATCTCTCTGCCGATCCTTTCTATCATTCTGTGTGCAGTGCCTGACACAGGGCCTGCCATGTACCTGGCTTGGCCTCATCCAGAATATGTGATTTATAAAACATGACTCAAAATTGATCATTTATAATTTATTATTATTGTTGTTTTATGTTCCACATATAGACCTATTTTTTGTTTTCTTTCTTTGTTTCTTTTTTTTTTTTGAGATGGAATCTCATTCTGTTGCCCAGGCTGGAGTGCAGTGGTGCAATCTTGGCTCACTGCAACCTCTGCCTCCTGGGTTCAAGTGATCTCCTGCCACAGCCTCCTCAAGTAGCTGGGACTACAGGTGCATGCTTCCACACCCTGCTAATTTTTGAATTTTTAGTAAAGATGGGCTTTCACCATATTGGCCAAACTGGTCTCAAATTCCTGACCTCAGGCAATCCACCTGCCTCGGCCTCCCAAAGTGCTGGGATTACAGGAATGAGCCACCATGTCTGGCATAGACCTAATCTTTAGAGGAAATTATTATTTCTTAATTTTATATTTAATAGTTTCCATTTACTTAAATTTACATTTACTTAGTGCTATGCTGCAGTTCAGAAAGAAATTTCTCAAGAAGATAAAGATTTGATGGAAATCAGTGTGATTGATTAGAATAGTTCGATAGTCCCCAAAAAAACTTTTTGGAAATACTCTAAATTACCTTTTCTGTAAGTTAGGATTTTAAAGCATTGAATTTCCCTAAAATGAAACCAGCTTTCAAAGAAATACATTATTAGCTGTAAGGACTTTTCAGGACTTATAGCATATTATTGATTCCACCTGGGCTGCCTCTCCAATCAGCCAGTGAAAAATGAAGAGCGCCCTGGTTTGGAGCAGATTAAAGCTTTAGGTGCCTTAAATGCACCCTGACTGGCTAAAAGTCAGTAACATACTCTGCTTGAATGTTATTTTAAAATCTATGCCCTAACATAGGATAGGGATCTTTTTGAAAGAAGGTGATGCCAATCAGTAAGCCATTATCAAATTTGCAGAAACCTGGGCATCCACAAATGGGAGAGTACTAGCACACTTAAACTTCAAGGGGCAACTAACAGCTGAAAATACCCACTTAGAGGGAGACTGGTCACTCTGTGAGAAGAAAGAAATGAATTCTCTCTCCAACTTGGAGAAGCCAGGGAGATACACATTCAGCCTGAGGCCTGAAGCAGTTCAACACAGACAGGTAGGCACAGAGAGAACCTACAGTAACTCACCTACAATGGCTAATCTGATAGATATTGTAACTCCCTTCATGGATTTTTCAGTTCACTGGAGAAGGATACTAAACAATCTGTGAATAGGAGAGCAAATCTCATCGATGAAATATGTCAGGTAAAGAAGTGCACCAGCCATTAGATTTTTCTGTGCTGCCACAGATGGCAAGTGGCTACTGGTGCCTTTAGAGGGGCTATGTTCTTGTGAACTTGTCCTGATCCCCACCAGGAAATCAAAACCTAGCAGTTTGCTTGTACCTCATGGGAAATCTTTGGGATCATCTTTGGGAGGCCAGTCATATATCTCTCATTTTCCCTTTGTTCTACATTCTAGGCCCACCAACCTCTTTATTTTGTTTTCTTCATTGAAATAAATTATTTTAAAATCATTTTAAATTTAGTACATTTTAAATTGTTTCCAGGGGCCTGGCACAGTGGCTTACACCTGTAATCATAGCACTTTGGGAGACTGAGGTGGGTGGATCACCTGAGGTCAGGAGTTTGAGACCAGCTTTACTGATATGGTGAAACTCTGTCTCTACTAAATACAGAAATTAGCAGGGTGTGGTGGTGGCACCTGTAATCCCAGCTACTTGGGAGGCTGAGGCAGGAAAATCACTTGAACCCAGGAGGCAGAGGTTGCAATGAGCCGAGATTGTGCCACTGCAATCAGCCTGGGCAAGAAGAGCAAAACTCTGTCTCAAAAAAAAAAAAATCCTGTTTTGGTGGCATGTACCTATAATCCCAGCTATTAGGGAGGTTTAGGTAGGAGAATAACTTCAATTTGGAAGGCGGAGGTTGCAGCGAGTTGAGATTGCACCACTGCACTCCAGTCTGGGCAACAGAGGGAGACTCTGTCTCAAAAAAGAAAAAAAAAAAGTTGTTTCCAGGGACTTCTGTTTGTGAGGAAATAGTGTTAGATATAGTGAACTCCAAGTTTCTCTCCAAAGAATCAGTATGTCAGTATGCTCAGCTTGCCTACTCTTTAATTCTCCATTTTAAAGTTTCACTTCCTTGTAGTTTCAGTAAACAACCTTTACTACCAGTTCTGATCAGTAATTCACATCTGTTCCCCCTGGTTCCCTGCTCTGTCCTGACTCATCCCGATGACCTGTTCTGGTCACCTTCTCTGGTTACCTGCTCTTACGTGTTCTGTAACTGTCCTTCCCTCCAAACTACCCATCCTGCCACTCTGGATCATTAAAATAGCCAATTGGAATTAGCTTAGACTGTATAGTCTAACCCTAGCCAATAGGGGAACAACAAATCAGTAGGGACTCTCAGTGTCAGGAATAAGAACCCCTTCCCCTCCCTTATCCAGGTGTGTGCTTGCCAAGGTTCCATCTGTGAGCCACACCCTTTGATAGAATTTTCTTTAAATGTTTGGAAATTGTTGTCTGCTCACTCAACACTGAAAGCTGACTGGAAACCCCATGAATGTGGGGAGGCTTGTTAAACTGTACTATTCCTTTGGGAATCTGCTGGTCCATCACATTGGTGCTATGGTACAAATTTTTGTGCCTCTCCAAATTTATATGTTGAAACCTAACCACCAATGTGTTGCCTTTGGGAGGTGATTAGGTCATGGGGGCTCAGCCCTTGTGAATGAAAGTGAATGAAATTAATGCCCTTTTAAAAGGCTCGAGTAAACAGACAACACACAGAGTAGGAGAAAATATTCACAAACTATGCATATGACAAAGGACAAAGAATCTACAAGGAATGCAAACAAATCAGCAAGAAAAAAAAGTAATCCCATCAAAAAGTCGGCAAAGGACATATAGACAATTCTCAAAAAAAAAAGTTACACAGCCAACAAACATATAAAAAAAAAAATGCTCAACATCACTAATTATCAGGGAAATACAAATTAAAACCACAATGAGATACCTACCACCTTACTGCTACAAGAATGGTCACAATTTAAACATTAAAAAAATAGATATTGATGTGGATATGGTGAAAAGAGAACACCTTTACACTGCTGGTGGGAATATAAACTAGTATTACCACTAAGGAGAACAATAAGGAGATTCCTTAAAGAACTAAAAGTAGAACTACCATTTGATCCAGCAGTCCCACTACTAGGTATCTACCCAGAGGAAAAGACACTTGCACATGCATGTCTATAGCAGCAGAATTCACAACTGCAAAAAATATGGAACCAACCAATGAACATCAACTAATGAGTGGATAAAGAAAATGTGGTATATGTACACCACGATGTACTACTCAGCCATAAAACAGAATGAAATAATGGCCTTTGCAGCAACTTGGATAGAGCTGGAGCCTATTATTCTAAGTGAAGTAACTCAGGAATGGAAAACCAAATATTACATTTTTCTGAAGCCATTGTCTGAGCTGTACCTTGACCTTTTTAGCCATAGCTGGAGCTGGAGTGGCCGAGATGTAGTATGCCATGTTCTGAGGCTGCACAGAGCTGTGAGGCCCTGGACCTGGACCATGAAACCATTTTTTTCCTCCTAGGTCTCCAGGCCTATGATGGGAGGGGCTGCTGAAAAGGTCTCTGAAATACCCTTGAGTTATTTCCCACATTGTCTTGGCTATTAACATTTGGCTCCTCCTCTTTACTTAGGGTAAATTTCTGCAGCTGGCTTGAGCTTGAATTCTTCCCCAGGAAATGGCTTTTTCTTTCCTGCCACATGGTCAGGCTGCAAATTTTTCAAACTTTTATGCTCTGCTTCCCTTTTAAATATAAGTTCCAGTTTTAGATTATCTCTTTGCTTATGCAGAAGAGCATAGGCTTTTAGAAGCAGCCAGATCACACCTTGAACACTTTGCTGCTTAGAAATTTCTTTAATGGATACCTTAAATTATCTTTCTCAAGTTCAAGTTTCAATAGATCCCTAGAGCAGGGGCACAATGCTTCCAGTCTCTTTGCTAAAGCCTAGTGGGTGATTTTTACTCCAGTTCCTAATACATTTCTCATCTCCATCTGAGACCACCTCAGCTTGGACTTCCTAGTCCCTATTGCTATCAGCATTTTGGTCTCAACAATTTAACAAGTCTTTAAGAAGTTCCAAACTTTCCCTCATCTTCCTGTTTTCTTCTGATTCCTCCAAACTGTTTCAGCCTCTGCCCATTACCAATTCCAAAGTTGCTTTCACATATTCAGGTATCTTTATAGCAATGCTCCTCTTCTCTGATGCCAATTTTCTGTATTAGTCCATTCTCACACTGCCTAAAGAACTACCTGAGACTGGGTAATTTATGAAGAAAAGAATTTGATAAACTCACAGTTCTGTAGGCTGTACAGGAAGTGTGGCTGGGGATGCCTCAGGAAACTTACAATCATAGCAGAAGGTGAAGGGCAAGAAAGCGCATCTTCACATGGCCAGCGACAGAGAGAGAAGAGAGAAGTGCTATACACTTTCAAAAAACTAGTTTTTGTAAGAACTCACTATATGAGAACAAATAGCAAGGGTAAGTCTGCTCCATGATTCAATCACCTCCCATCAGGCTCCTTCTCCAATAGGTGGGGATTTCATTTCAACATGAGATTTGGGTGGGCACACAGAACCAAACTATATCAGTGCTGCTTAAAGAGAATTTTGAATTAATTCTTCTATTATTTTGCCTCATTATCATCTCAACTATCACTGCCAGTTCTTGAACCTTTACAGGTAAAGTCTCAGTGACTTCAGTGTAAATTAAGTTGCTTCTCAGCTTTTCCCATCACCTGCTTAGGTTCAAGGTGTTGTTGTTTGTTTGTTTCTTCGTTTCCTGAACTACTAGTTCTTCTACTTTTTTTCTGTACTTACAGGCTTATAATGTTTTAAATATATTTTTAACTACTGCTTTAATGGGACTTTGACAGGAAGTGGATGTCATAGAATATATATTTTAAAAACTACAATTATATGTTGTTATAACTAAAATTCAACAACTGGATAAAAGTTTATGTAAGTGAAAACACCCCCAAATAATAGCAGCGTATCTAGTGCCTATTTTGTTCTAGGCACTGTGCTAAATATTTAGCATTCTGTTCACTTATTTGATCCTCAAAACAGTCCTGTGAGCGAGCTGCTAAAATAGTCAGATTGTCATTGCATGACTTTGGCATCATAACTAAAGGACCAGATGAAGATACGACAGATATGTAGTATCTAACCAAAGGAGTTGTGCCCTGTCAGATAAGACAGATAAAATAAAATTTAAACAATAAAAATCAAAGCAGGATTCAAGAAGACTATAAAGACATTATTGAAATAAATTATACCCAAACAGTATAGATGAGTGTAGATGAAATAATTAGGTAAAGTGTACCTTGCCCCAGAAGACTTCAGTAAAACCAACTTCACTTGAATAGTAATGACTTTCAATCCTTTATTACTACATCAACAACAAAAATGAATACATGTATATTTCAGTGGTTGGGGAGAACTTTCCCAGGTGTACAAAGCCCCCAGGTTTCTTTTCCTGACCTTGAATCTCTGGTCATTATGTTGCTTTTACTTGCTTCAGTTCTCTTGAGACAGTTGCTACAATTCCCTGGGAACATGAAGCTGAGAGTCTTTTAACTCCTGGAAGGTTTAAAATTGAAGTTAGAGGAGAAAAAGTAAATGAAAGTCACAGTATTATTACCTTCATGATAGGTTTAAGAAAACTGAAATAATCTGTGTGTTTATTAAGATGATTTTAAATTTATTATCTTTATAAACTTCTTTATATTCATAAGAATCGAGTTTGTGGTAACTCAGTTTTTTCAATTTTGGCTAAAAGGTGGACATTTGAAGAGCCTATAAAGGAGATTGAATATATTAAATTTATTTAGGTGTTTACCAATAATTTGAATAAGTTTTACCTGTAAAACTTGAGTTGATCAAACATTAATCAAAGGCCATATTGAAAGTGATTATTTAAATTTTCTATATTTAGATATAGAATTGTAAGGATCTTAAATTCAAGGACTAAAGAAAATTAGGGTTTTGAATATATATCTTAAAATAAATGTTAAGTTAAAATCTCAAGTAGCAAAAGTAGTCTTTTCTGAACTTGGGAAGTTGACTTTATATTGAAAAACAAAACAAAACAAATGACAATAACGACAAAAATCCTCACTTTGACCCAGAGAAGAAAACCCAGACACAGAGAAGTTAATAGACACTTTAACCATTGAAATTCTATCACATCTAAATATACTTCTTGGACATATATCCTTTAAAAATACCGCTTGAGATAGGAACAATTTAGTGTATCAGTGCAATTCGGTAAATCTCAATTGTGAAAAGAACTGTACAAGTAGTCCCAGTGTGACTTAGTTTGTGTTTTTCTTAAATTGAACATTAGATGCTCCTTAGGGGTGACATTTAACCATGGGTAGTTTTTGTTGGAAATTCGCTTATTATTGAAATTAGAAGTAACATATGTAAAGTGTAATGATAGCACTTGGGGGAACGTGGTTCAACTAAAAATTCAGTGCAGGTTAATGCATGTGGGGACAGAAGCACAATTAGAATATTCATTAATTGTTTCTATTTATGCTATGGTCCCCAAACCTTAATATTTAAGTAAAAGCCGCCTCGTTGATTATAGCAGCAATAAATGAAAGTGTGTTTGCAATTCCCAACTAGGTTTAAATTTGTGAGTCTTGAATCTTACACCAGGGAGCCTGAGTCAACAGCCCTGTTTATGAATTAAAAACACTTAGGAGAGAGCCTGGTTAGGAAAAGAAAATAGGCTTTCAATTCTTGCAGATCTAGGTTCCAGAAATGCCTGTTTTATTTATTTATTTTTTTAAACTATGTGACCCTGAATGAGATGTGAACCTCTCTCAAACTCGGGATTTGTGAAATGAGGATAACACTGTCTATCCCTTAGAACCACAAGGCTGGAGATGATCCACTAAATCATTTAACCCAGGGCCTGGAAGGGACACTGAAAATGCTATTTTTAGGTTGGTGTAAAAGTAATTGCGGTTTTTCCCACTGTCTTCAAGAATAAGGACTTCAACTAAGATACTTACACGACCAGAAGAAAATACAAAATTAAACAATGCATGTATTGTATAATTTTCTTTCCAGTATTGGATATTTATTTGTTGCAAAATGCCTTATTAATGTAGAAAATAACTTTTATTTGAGGACCTGCTGTCATGTCTTTGCTTTATGATACTGCTTTGAAAAATTTTGCAATAGTTCAAGGTGTGGATATTATCACTGAGAAATATAATTATAAGGAAGATGCCTTACTGTGTTGCTGCAGAGGCTAACAAGTCATGTTAGGGCAGGAAAGAAGCAGAGACAGGTGTAAGCATGTGGCACTTCTCTTGATCTCACTGTTAGCCCACTAGTTATTTCCTCTGCCTACCCCACCCTGCCTTGACTTTAGGATGGGCATATTTTTTTCCCCCAGCAATCTTTAAAGACAAAATAACTAGAGAGTTAATTGAGACAATATTTTTTAAAAGGCCTTTCAAATCTTTAAATGAATGATACAATTAGGTTTATGCAAAAGTAATTGCAGTTTTGGCCATTACATTCAATGGCAAAGACAGGAATTCTTTTTGTACCAACCTAATATATAGTTATCTATCCACTATGGTGTGTGTATTTATAATATTATCACTGATTAGTGAAAAAGAAATCTACCAGACCCATTAACTTTCAAAAGGAACAAATATGCCTGGGGGTGAGGGAGTAGGATCCAATAAATCTGTGAGTGCAGATAGACCTGCATTAATTCAATTGTAACTGACCACATGCTATGTTTCAGACACTTTCCTGCATTCATGCAATTGTAACTGACCACATGCTATGTTTGACACTTTCCTGCATTCATGCGATTGTAACTGACAACATACTGTGTTTCAGACACATTCTTTCATTCATTCCATTATAACTGACCATATGCTATGTTTCAGACACATTCCTTCCTTCATTCAAGTGTAACTGACCACATGCTATGTTTCAGACACCATGCTAAACATGTTGGGTATAAAAACAATACGACACAAGTATTAGCCTCAGTTCCTGGAGGAATTTATAATCCAGGGGAGAAAACAGGTATATAACTAAAGCAATTGTATACAATATGGTACATGCAATGATGAAAGTGGTGTGGAATAGTTGCCAGGAGGATTTAACACCTGAATTGAGTAATAAAGAATGAATAGGGGGTGATTGAGCAGAGAAGGGTTAAGAGGACATTCAGTTCCAACAATAAGAGGCACAGAGTAAGGAAAGGTGTATAGGTGGAGGAAGCAACAAGCAATTTGTGTTGCTGGAGAGTAGGACAGAAAGCCAGGAGTGGTCAAAAATGGGATTGGTGGTATTGTCTCCCCTTTTAAGACACATGAATTTTATCTTGAAAACACTAGGAAGGTTTTGTTTTGTTTTGTTTTTTGTTTTTGAGGACATCTAATATAGCACTCTCTGTAACAACACAAGATGAAGAATAATCTGCATATTGGTTAGAAATAGCTAACCCAGGTAACATTCAGACTATTAAACATCAGGCAACCACTGAAAAACAAAGTACCTTCATAAGGAAGAAAATGAAAACATCTCTAAGAATACATTGTTAAGTGGGGGAAAAAATAAAAGAGCAATACTCTTTCTCAATGGTTTAACTATGTCTCCTAAACGCTTTTGTGTTGGAAACTTAATCCCCAATGCAACAGTGTTGGAGGTAGGGCTTGAAAAGAGATGATTGTGTCATGAGGGCAGAGCCATCACAATTTGACTGATATCATTATTACCAGAGCAGGTTAGTTATCTTGAGAGTGGCTTGTAATAAAATGGGTGTGACCTCTGGTGCTTTTCTTTTGTGCTCTCATCATGTGATGCCTTCTGCATAGGTTGATACTTACCAGGTGCTGCTGCCATGCTCTTGGAATTACCAGCCTTCAGGACTAAAAAATAAGTTACTTTTACTTAGTAATTTTTTTTCTTGAGACTATAACAGTGTATGATATTCTATTATAGCAACAGGAAATGAACTAGGACAACCAACTTTTGTATGATATGATATTTGTATAGTAAAACAACAACAATATAGGGTTCTTTCTCTCTACTTTATCTCTGTTTCTCTGTGCATGCCAACTTTATTCTTTCTTCCTTTTATTCTGACTGGTTGCCTCAGCTTCTCCACTCATCAGGATAAGAAGTCTGGCCACCAAGGTTATGAAATTGTGTCTCACCTTTTCATCCATGGAGAGAAGTCAACTGGATTCTTCAAGCTCAAGTCCCAACATCACAGGAAAGAACTCTCAGTATAAACCAAATAACTGTGGCTCAAGTAGAGAGACCAGAGAAGAAAATCACAGTTCCTAGCTAGGGGGCACTTTATGGCGTTTAAAAAGGTCCAATTCTTAGAAGGAAGAAAAAGGGAGGTGGCGTTAGACAGAAAAGGGGCACAAATGACAGAGAAGCTTCTTTTATTACTCTACATGTCCACGTATTACTTGACTTTCTATGGACAGCATGTATTGTTTTGTAATATTTTAATGGAAAAAATAAGGACACAAAAGGCTATTGTTGGCTCTGTATTTCAAGTGCATCACTTTCAAGTCTAGATAGAGAAAGCAGTTGGAGAAAACAAAAGTGGCAGAAGGCAGACATATAAAGCATTTTCCTCCAGCCTAAGAAAGTGATGAAGGAGGCTGACATTACCACCACAGTGGCAAAGATAGAGAGGAGGGGGACTTCTGAAACACTCAGAGGTAAAACTGATCATGGCATTTAATGTAGACAGAAGGTAAGAGAGAGAGAAGCCAAGGATGACACCAAAGTGACACCAAGGTTCTGGCTACGGTGGTTATGTCAGTGATGATGGAGAAAGGAGAAGGAAATGTACACATTTATTTTTGGACATATTGAGGCTGAGACATCTGCAACTTCTGAGTAGAGTGTGAGTTGGGTGTCCCAGATGACAATTTAAGGGCAAGGACTGGGTTACAGAATAACATATGTTTAATGAAATTGTGAGCATGCTCAGGTACCCAAATGAATGTGCATGACTCCCAGAAACACTCAGGCATTTGGCTGCTGGAAGGGAAGTCATCTTCCTTTTTTTTCATATATAGGTAGGCTTGACTAGGAGAAGGGTAAAACCCTAATACTCCTTCCTTTTGGTTATTACAGTTAGTACCTGAAACTAATCAGCTCAGGGCCATCCTAGGTCCAAGAGTTGGTTTGAGTATGAAGCAGCCCCAAGCTGTTCTGCCACTGTGCTGCCAAGGATCAAGCGTGGTGAGCCCTCACATGGGCACTGACCTGAGCTGTGTGGGCAGAGCCCAACCCAGGGAGGCCTGAGCCCTTGAGTTCCTCTTCTCTCCATGGAATGCAGCACATCAGGAACTGAATGGGCACTTAGCTCTCTTAGAACCACACCTGGAAACTCTCTGGGGTCACGTCTCCTGGAAATAGACTCCAAGACAGAGATTTCTGTGCAGGAATTTTATTAGGGCATTGTTGCATAATAATGATGAATTTGGCCTTCGTTCAGTGTTCCTGATATTGAGCTTCAAAAACATGGAATTTCCTAAGTGATAGAAGTGTCTTTGTTATGCTAATGAGATGACTCAAGGTGGACACCTGATAGCTTTAGAATGGGAGCCTTATATCTTCAGGATGAGGGCTGGTCACCAGAAAGACCAACCACCTGATTAGAGGGTTGGGATTTTGCACTAGCCCAACCTTCGGGGAGAAGGGGGCTAGAGATTGAGTTTAATCACATGCTCAACCAATCATGTCTACATAATAAAACTCCCACCAAAAACTCTGGGCTCAAAGCTCTCAGTGGAGCTCTCAGGTATTGATTATACATCCATGTACTTGGAGGATGGGGCACCCTGATTTCATGCAGAGAAGGTACAGGAGCTCTGTGTTCCCTCCCAGACCTCACTCAATGCATCTCTTTGTTTGACTAGCCCTCCCTGTGTCTTCTTTATGATAAAACTGTAATAAGTAGAGTGAGTCTCTTGAGTTCTGTGTGTCATTCTAGTAGTATATCAAGCCTGAGGGGGTTATGGGAACGCTCAAATTTGTAGTGAGTTGGTCAGAAGTGCAGGTGGTTGAAGACTTGCAGCTGGCATCTGAGGGGAGTCTTTGGAGGACTTCGCCTTTAACTTGTTGAGGTCTGAGCTGACTCCAGGTGGTTAGTACCAGAATTAAACTGTACAACATCCAGTTTGTG
This sequence comes from Callithrix jacchus, assembly GCF_049354715.1. Taxonomy (NCBI): domain Eukaryota; kingdom Metazoa; phylum Chordata; class Mammalia; order Primates; family Cebidae; genus Callithrix; species Callithrix jacchus. The sequence continues at coordinate 30,804,407 of NC_133514.1, read as the reverse complement.
TTAGGGAGTTGGAGTCTTAAGAGAGTGGCCATACTCTATGCCATACCTGTAAGAGAATGAGGGAAGAAGCACTGGGTAAAGAGAGAAGTTGAATTGCAGTGCTATAGCAAGAGGAACCTAAGCTGATCCCATAGGAGCTCTGAAACTTGAATAGTCCTTTAGAGACATCCTGAAGTGAAGCAAGAGGACTGGCTCTTTGTACTCCTACATTGACTCCCCAGGGAGCGGACATAACCTTTGGCAGAGGACATTTCAGGAGAAACTCAGTGGTAAGCCATTAGTATTCCATATTCCTGGCAGTTGGGGAAATAAGTGACTTGACCCTGAAGGAGGTTTTGGGGAGGTACACTACAGCATCCACTACAGTGGCTTATTCATATACAAGTGTCCTATGTATAGTGCATTTGTGCTTGGATTATTAAGCATCTAAGCACATACAGTGGATTCCCAAGGTCTGAAATAAGCCAGCACTTTAACTTGCTCTCTTTATTAAAGGAGAAATTCTCCCCAGAAACAATGTGTATTATCTTTGCAAGGGTTTTTGTTTTGTTTTGTTTTCATTTACAAGCCCCACAATTGTGTGTAGTTAAAGACTCATTAAGCTATTATGGTTAGGGGGCTCAGGAGAAGGTTGCAATAACAGGTAGAAGTATGTGCAGAGACTTTATATAAGATGAAACTTTTCAAAATGAAGTCTAGAGGTAAAATGCATTGCCATTGTCCATTTCCATCCTCATTATTTTATATATAGAGCATATCTTTCTGTTCCAATCTCATTTATTTTCCAGTGTTTAATTTCTGAGTAGTTGTTTTATTTTATCCACTCTGATAATCTTTGTCTTATACCTGGAGGATTTATTCCTTTACACTTACTGTAACTATTAATTTAATTAGATTTATATCTATGTTTGATATAGTATTCTTCCGTCTTGTTACGTTTTATTTCTCTTCCTTTCTTGTTTCTCTTTTCATCATGCTACTTTTTTTTTCCCACTCCTGGTTGGGAAAATATATACTCTGTTTCTGTCCTTACAGAACTCTAACTTTGCTGATTCTAGGACCCATAGCTGACACTCTTGGGCCCTTAGCCTGTGTTTCAATTTAATTTTTCTTTCTATGGACCTTAAATATACAAAATTGGATTAAACATAATCTTTGGTTCATGGCATACTCTCAGTATCGCTCCATTCATTACTTTCTTATTTGGTTAGTTGGTTTTAATAATCTAATAAGCCCCTGCAAACTCATTTCTTAAGACAAACACCAGGATCTTGACAATAATTTCATTTTCCCAATCCTATCCTCCTGCCTCCCCCATTCAGGTAGCCATCATCCTGAATCTCAGGTTTATCATTCCAAAACTTTTCTTTTTATGTAGTTGCAGTGCTTCTATGTTTATTCCTAAGATACATATATGTATAAATTCCAGTTGCTTTTAACTGCATATATCATTCTGCATATAACCTTTTGAGACAACTTTCCAATTAGCTGCATATGATCGTTTTTTAACTGCTACATATTATATCTGCATAAACCACAATTTAGTAATCTGTTCTCCTATCGATAGCATTTGGAATTATTTCCATGTTTTTGCTAAATTGTACGGCTATAAACATTGTTTATATATGACTCCTATACATGTGCAAGAATTCCTCTTCAGTACAAACCTAGGATGAATTGTTGAATTATAAACAGGTTAACATCCAACTTAGAAACACTGCCAAACCACTTTTCAGTTTATAGTCCCATAAGCATCATAAAAGAAAGCCTGTGGATTGTGGATTCACACACCTTCCAACATTTGGTATTGTCCAACATTTTCTAATTTTTGATGATTGAATGAGGAGAAAATGTAATATCACTGTGGTCTTGATTTTCAATTCCCTGATCTCTAATGATGTTGAAAAGCTTCTTATACCTTTATTGGCTACAGTTCTTCTGAGAAATGTGTTAATGTCTCTTGTCCACATTTCATTCCTTCCTATATCTTAGATCTTCCAATTATGATCACTTTCTGTCTGAAGTTCCTCTTTTAGTATTTCCTTTAGAGAGAGATTGCTGGTAGCAAACTGTTTCCACTATGTTTTTAGAAATGTCTTCATTTTGCTCTCATTTTTAAAAGAAAATTTTATCCTGTATAGAATTCTATCAGCAATTATTGTCTTTCAGCACACTGATGTTGTTGCAGATGTTATTGAAGATGTTATTGCATTGTTTACTGACTTCATTTATTGCAGTTAACAAGTTTGCTGTTAGTTTAATTGTTGCTCCTTCAACAGCAATAAATTTTATCTCATTTGATATTTTTTCTTTACCTTTGCTCTTGTGAACTTTTACTATGACAAATCCAGGTGTGATTGGTTTTATTTTGTTTGTTTGTTTTTATCTAACTTGCTTGGGGAGTCTTTGAAATTCTTGATTCTGTAGTTGTTCTCTCACATTGGTCCTGGAAATGCATGAAAATTTACCACCACTTCTTCAAATATGGACTTGACCTTCATTCTCTCTCTTCTTCTGGAACTCTGATCATATGTAGGTGAAGCTCTTTCATTCTATCCTTCATGCCCTCTTCTCTGTCTTTCACTCTTCCATTTACTTTTTACATCCTTTTTTCTTTCTGGTCTGCATTCTGGATAATTTTCTTCTGTTCTATCTTCCAGTTTGTTAATATTCTCTTCAGCTGAATCTAATCTGCTCTTAATTCTATCCATTAAAATTTCTATTTCAATTATTACATTTTCATTTCTAAGAGTTCTATCCGGTTAATTTTCAAGGCTTCTTGGTTAGTATTTGTAGCTTTTGGCCCAGCAGATATGTATAAGCTTATCTTTTAATTTCTAAATATACCAAGCATAATTTTTCTATATAGTGTCTAATAAGTAAAACATCTAAAGACTTTGATAGTCTATTTGTGTAATTAGTTATATGTGTAATTTATTGATTCCTGGTATGAATGGTAATCCTTATCTTTCAAATGCTCATTTTCCTTGGAAAATTGTAAGAATTATTTATTTAGTTTATTAATTGCATTTTAGGTTTTGGGGCACATGTGAAGAACATGCAAGACAGTTGCATAGGTACACACATGGCAGTGATTTGCTGCCTTCCTCCCCTTCACCTATATCTGGCATATCTCTCCCCAACTCCCCACCCCCTGCAGTCCCTCCCCTATTCCCCCCACCAGACCCCAGTGTATAGTACTCCCCTCCCTGTGTCCATGTGTTCTCATTGTTCCACACCTGCCTATGAGTGAGAACATGCGGTATTTCATTTTCTGTTCCTGTGTCAGTTTGCTGAGAATGATGGTCTCCAGGTTCATCCATGTCCCTACAAAGGACACGAACTCATCGTTTTTGATTGCTGGATAATATTCCATGGTGTGTATGTGCCACGTTTTCCCAGTCCAGTCTATCGTCAATGGGCATTTGGGTTGGTTCCAGGTCTTTGCTATTGTAAACAGTGCTGCAATGAACATTCGTGTGCATGTGTCCTTATAGTAGAATGATTTATAATCCTCTGGATATATACCCAGTAATAGGATTGCTGAGTCAAATGGAATTTCTATTTCTAGGTCCTTGAAGAATCGCCACACTGTCTTCCACAATGGTTGAACTAATTTACACTCCCACCAGCAATGTAAAATTGTTCCTATTTCTCCACATCCTCTCCGGCATCTGCTGTCTCCAGATTTTTTAATGATTGCCATTCTAACTGGTGTGAGATGGTATCTCAATGTAGTTTTGATTTGCATTTCTCTAATGACCAGTGATGATGAGCTTTTTTTCATGTTTGTTGGTCTCATGTATGTCTTCTTTTGTAAAGTGTCTGTTCATATCCCTTGCCCACTTTTGAATGGGCTTGTTTGTTTTGTTCTTGTCAATCTGTTTTAGTTCTTTGTAAATTCTGGATATCAGCCCTTTGTCAGATGGGCAAAGTGCAAATTTTTTTTTCCATTCTGTTGGTTGCCAGTTCACTCTAGTGACTGTTTCTTTTGCCATGCAGAAGCTGTGGAGTTTGGTTAGGTTCTGTTTGTCTATTTTGGCTTTTGTTGCCAATGCTTTTGGTGTTTTGGCCATGAAATCCTTGCCTAGTCCTATGTCCTGAATGGTTGTGCCTAGATTTTTTTCTAGGGTTTTTATGGTGTTAGGTCTTATGTTGAAGTTTTTAATCCATCTGGAGTTAATTTTAGTGTAAGGTGTCAGGAAGGGGTCCAGTTTCTGCTTTCTGCACATAGCTAGCCAGTTTCCCCACCATTTATTAAACAGGGAATCCTTTCCCTATTGCTTGTTTTTGTCAGGTTTGTCAAATATCAGATGGTTGTAGATATGTTGTGTTGTCTCTGAGGCCTCTGTTCTGTTCCATTAGTCTATATCTCTGTTTTGGTACCAGTACCATGTTATTTTGATTACTGTAGCCTTGTAGTGCCATTTGAAGTTCGGTAGTGTGATGCCTCCCGCTGTGTTCTTTTTGCTTAGAAATGACTTGGCTATGCTGGCTCTCTTTTGGTTCCATATGAAGTTTAAGGTGTTTTTTTCCAGTTCTGTGAAGAAGGTCATTGGTAGTTTGATGCGGATAGCATTAAATTTGTAAATTACTCTGGGGAGTATGACCATTTTCACAATATTGATTCTGCCTAACCATGAACATGGAATGTTTCTACATCTGTTTGTGTCCTCTCTTATTTCATTGATCCGTGGTTTGCAGTTCTCCTTGAAGAGGTCCTTTATGTTCCTTGTTAGTTGTATTCCTAGGTATTTTATTCTCTTTGTAGCAATTGTGAATGGGAGTTCATTCTTGATTTGGTTCTCTTTAAGTCTGTTATTGGTGTATATCAATGCTTATAATTTTTGCAAATTGATTTTGTATCCTGAGACTTTGCTGAAGTTGCTTATCAGTTTCAGGAGATTTTGGGCTGAGACGATGGGGTCTTCTAGATATACAATAGTGTCATCTGCAAGTAGAGACAATTTGGCTTCCTCCTTTCCTATTTGAATACCCTTTATTTCTTTTTCTTGCCTGATTGCTCTGGCTAGAACTTCCAGTACTATACTGAATAGGAGTGGTGAGAGAGGGCATCCTCGTCTAGTGCCAGATTTCAAAGGGAATGCTTCCAGTTTTTGCCCATTCAGTATGATATTGGCTGTTGGTTTGTCGTAAATAGCTTTGATTATTTTGAGATACGTTCCATCAATACTGAGTTTACTGAGGGTTTTTAGCATAAAGGGCTGTTGAATTTCGTCAAAGGCCTTCTCTGCATCAATTGAGATAATCATGTGGGTTTTGTTTTTTGTTTCATTTATGTGGTGAATTACATTTATAGACTTGTGTATGTTGAACCAGCCTTGCATCCCTGAGATGAATCCTACTTGATGATGGTGCATAAGCTTTTTCATGTGCTGTTGCAATCGACTTTCCAGTATTTTATTGAAGATTTTTGTGTCTATGTTCATCATGGATATTGGCCTGAATTTCTCTTCTTGTTCAGTCTCTGCCAGGTTGTGGTATCAGGATGATGTTGGTCTCATAAAATGATTTGGGAAGGATTCCGCCTTTTTGGATTATTTGAAATACTTTCAGAAGGAATGGTAACAGCTCCTCTTTGTGTGTCTGGTAGAATTCAGCTGTGAACCCATCTGGACCTGCGCTTTTCTTGTGTGGTAGGCTCTTAATTGCTGCCTCAATTTCAGACCTTGTTATTGGTCTATTCAGGGTTTTGACTTCTTCCTGGTTTAGGCTTGGGAGATGGCAAATGTCCAGGAATTTATTCATTTCTTCCAGGTTAACTAGTTCATGTGCACAGAGTTATTTGTAATAATCTCTGATGATGGTTTGAATTTCTGTGTAATCTGTGGTGATTTCCTGTTTATCATTTTTTATTGCATCTATTTGGTTATTCTCTCTTTTCTTTTTTATTAATCTGGCTAGTGGTCTGTCAATTTTGTTGATCTTTTAAAAAAAACCAGCTCCTGGATTTATTGATTTTTTGAAGGTTTTTTTTTTTTTGTGTCTCTATCTCCTTCAGTTCTGCTCTGATCTTAGTTATTTCTTGTCTTTGGCTAGGTTTGGAGTTCTTTTATCTTGCTCCTCTAGCGGTTTCAATTTTGACAATAGGGTGTCAATTTTGGATCTCTCTATTCTTCTCATGTGGGCACTTATTGCTATATAATTTCCTCTAGAGACTACTTTAAATATGTCTCAGAGATTCTGGTATGTTGTGTCTTCATTCTCATTGGTTTCAAAAAACTTCTTTATTTCTGCCTTCATTTTATTGTTTATCCAGTCAACATTCAAGAGCCAGTTGTTCAGTTTCCATGAAGCTGTGTGGTTCTGAGTTAGTTTCTTAATTCTGAGTTCTAACTTGATTGCACTGTGGTCTGAGAGACTGTTTGTTATGATTTTCGTTCTTTTGCATTTGCTGAGGAGTGATTTACTTTCAATTATGTGGTCAATTTTAGAGTAGGTGTGATGTGGTGCTGAGAAGAATGTATATTCTGTGGATTTGGGGTGGAGAGTTCTGTAAATGTCTATCAGGTCTGCTTGTTCCAGGTCTGAGTTCAAGTCCTGGATATCCTTGTTAATTTCCTGTCTGGTTGATCTGTCTAATATTGACAACGGAGTGTTAAAGTCTCCCACTATTACTGTGTGGGAGTCTAAGTCTCTTTGTAAGTCATTAAGAATTTGCCTTATGTATCTGGGTGCTCCTGTATTGGGTCTGTATATATTTAGGATCATTAGCTCTGCTTGTTGCATCGATCCCTTTACCATTACATAATGTCCTTCTTTGTCTCTTTTGATCTTTGTTGCTTTAAAGTCTATTTTATCAGAGACGAGAATTGTAACTCCTGTTATTTTTTTTGTTGTTTTTTGGTTTTTTTTGGCTCTCCATTTGGTTGGTAAATCTTCCTCCATCCCTTTATTTTGAGGCTTTGTGTATCCTTGCATGTGAGATGGGTTTCCTGGAAAGAGCACACCAATGGGATTTGGTCTTTTATCCAATTTGCCAGTCTGTGTCTTTTGATTGGTGCATTGAGCCCATTTAGGGTTAATATTGTTATGTGTGAATTTGATACTGCCATTTTGATGCTAACTGGCTGTTTTGCCCATTAGTTGATGCAGATTCTTCATTCTGTTGATGCTCTTTACCATTTGGTATGTTTTTGGAGTGGCTAGTACTGGTCGTTCCTTTCTATGTGTAGTGCCTCTTTCAGGAGCTCTTGTAAAGCAGGCCTGGTGGTGACAAAATCTCTGAGTACTTGCTTGTTCACAAAGGATTTTACTTTTCCTTCACTTATGAAGCTTGGTTTGGCTGGATATGAAATTCTGGGTTGAAAGTTCTTTAAGGATGTTGAATATCGGCCCCCACTCTCTTCTGGCTTGTAGGGTTTCTGCTGAGAGATCTGCTGTGAGTCTGATGGACTTCCCCTTGTGGGTAACCCGACCTTTCTCTCTGGCTGCCCTTAGCATTTTCTCCTTCATTTCAACCCTGGTGACTCTGACAATTATGTGCCTTGGGGTTGCTCTTCTTAAGGAATATCTTTGTGTATTTCCTGGACTTGAATATTGGCCTGCCTTGCTAGATTGGGGAAGTTTTCCTGGATAATATCCTGAAGAGTATTTTCCAGCTTGGATTCATTCTCTTCTTCACATTCAGTTACGCCTATCAAACGTAGATTAGGTCTTTTCACATAGTCCCATATTTCTTGGAGACTTTGTTCATTCCTTTTTGTGCTTTTTTCTCTAATCTTGCCTTCTCGTTTTATTTCATTGAGTTGATCCCCGACCTCTGATATCCTTTCTTCTGCTTGGTCAATTCGGCTGTTGAAACTTGTGCATGCTTCGCAAAGTTCTCGTGTTGTGTTTTCCAGCTCCATCAATTCACTTATATTCCTCTCTAAGTTGTCCATTCTCAGTAGCATTTCGTCAAATCTTTTTTCGAGGTTCTTAGTTTTTTTCGCATTGGGTTAGAACGTGTTCTTTTAGCTCACAGAAGTCTCTCATTACCCACCTTCTGAAGTCTGATTCCGTCAGTTCATTATACTCATTCTCCATCCAGCCTTGTTTCCTTGCTGGTGAGGAGTTGTGATCCCTTGTAGTAGGAGAGGTGTTCTGGTTTCGGGTGTTTTCCTCCTTTTTGTGCTGGTTTCTTCCCATCTTTGTGGATTTATCCATCTGTCGTCTGTGTAGTTGCTGATTTTCAGATTGGGTCTCTGAGTGGACATCCAGATTGTTGATGATGAAGTTATTTCTTAGTTTTCCTTCTAACAGTCTGGCCCCTCTGCTGTAGGACTGCTGAGGTCCACTCCAGGCCCTGCTTGCCTGGGGATCACCTGCAGCAGCTGCAGAACAGTAAGGGTTGCTACCAGTTTCTTCTTCTGCTATCTTTGTCCCAGAATGATGCCCGCCAAATGTCAGTCTGATCAGTCCTTTGTGAGGTGACTCTTTGGATATACGGGGGTCAGGGAGCTGCTTGAGGAGACAGTCTGTTCTTTATAGGAGCTCAAGTGCTGAGCTGTGAGCTCCATTTTTCATTCAGAGCTGCTAGGCAGGTACGTTTAAGTCTGCTGCAGCGGAACTCATAAACCCCCCTTTTTTCCCCCCATGTGCTCTGTCCTGGGGCATTAGGGCTTTATTTATGAGTTTCCGTTTTGCTGCTGCTTTTTTTTCAGGCCTGCCCTGCCCAGCAAGGAGGCAGCCTAGTCACTGTCTGCCTGAAGAGGCTTTGCTGAGCTGCTGTGTGCTCTGCCCTGCTGCCATGTGAACTTCCCTGCAGTCCTGTTTATATGGGTGTGGTTAGAACTGCCTCGGTAATGGTGACCTGCCTCTGTAATGGCGGACTACCTCCACAGGGGTGGATTGCCTTGGTAAGGGCGGATGCCCCTCCCCCACAGCACTGGTCCATCCCGGGTTCAGCAGTGCTTTCTGTGAAACACTCAACCCTGAGCGTTTCCAATTGCTGGGGTTTTTTTTTGGTTTTGTGGGAGTAGGACCTGCTGAGCCTGATCACCTGGCTCCCTGCCTCAGAGCCTTTTTTTTTTTTTTTTTTTTTACGTTGAACAGTTGACTCTTTCCCAAGTGTTCCAGTTGTCTGCTGAAAGGGCGCCGGGATCTGTGTGATTTCCCATGTGGTGATCCACTGTGCTGGCTAAAACAATAGCACTGCCCAGGAGTCTCCTGGCCTGGCTCCCTTTATCAGACCCCTGTTTAATCAGATGAATGGGCGAATCTGCCTTCTCGGAGCTCCAATTGCCAGCTTATAAGGGCAACCAGACCAGCCTATTTTGTATGGAGAACCACAGCACTGGACTGCCAGTAAACAGCCTTGCCAGCCAAAACAGCTGCGCTGGCCAAAACAGCCATACTGGTGACCCATGGGGCTCCTCTGCCTGGGAATCTCCTGGTCTGTTGGCAATAACGATCTGTCTGGAAATGTGGCGTCCACTCACCCTCTGCACTTTCACTGGAAGCTGCAATCCTGAGCTGCTCCTAAAGATCTTGGATCTTCCTCCTGTAATTTTATTTTTATTGTCTTTTATTAGGAATGAAATTGATCATTTATTCTTATGTTCAGGTGTCATCTATATTTCCTTTTTTGAGAACTATATATTTAAATCCTTCTGTTCATATTCATTTTTATTTACCTCCTATGTTGATATGAGAGCTTTTCTATATGCAAGAAATTACCCATATGAGTTGCAAGTATTTTTGTCACTTAATCATTTGTCTTCCTACTTTATTTAAAATAATTTTTCCAAACAGAAAATTCTTTGTTTTAATATAGTAAAATTCACCAATGTCAGGTTTTCATATCATTTTTTATAATAACTTCTCCAATCTGAGGAAAAAATATCAATTAGTATTTTACAATATTTTATGATTTCATTTGTTACTTTAAGTCTTTCATTAATATAGACTTTATTTTAGTGAAAAGTGTAAGGCATGTAGTAAACTTTTTTCCCCAAATCCCTACCTAGTTGTCTCAACACCATGTATTAAGTAATTCATCTTTTCCCTACTGACTTTGGGTGCACCTCTATGACACTAAATCGTCCTACTCAACATAAGTCATGTGTTTCTGACTTATGTTTTGTTCAAGTCTTTTTTATTTTCTTTCAAAAGCACTGAAAAATGTTTCTTCCTATAGTTCTTATATGATTCTTATTAAGTTTACCCCTTAAATACTTTTTCCTTTCTTGGTTCTTCTTACTATTATAAATGATTAACTTCTCTCCCATTATAACCCATTGGCAATCTGATAGTCCTATATTCACAGCTGTTTTGTTTGTTTATATAAAGGCTATTGATTTTTGAATATTAACTTTGCCTATTTTGTTTCTGAAAAATTGGACCTTCATCTTAGGTTTTAAATAATTTTGATTCCTGATCCAAGATGGCTGTTTAGAAACAGCTCAGGATTGCAGCTCCCAGTGAAAGTGCAGAGGGTGAGTGGACACCACATTTCCAGATGGATCTTTATTGCCCACAGACCAGGAGATTCCCAGGCGGAGGAGCCCCATGGGTCACCAGCATGGCTGTTTTGGCTGGCATGGCTGTTTTGCCGGTGCCCTGGCATGGCGGTTCTCCTTACAAAATACCCTGATCTAGTTGCCATTTTAAGCTGGCAATAGGAGTTCTAGGAAGGCAAAGTTGCCCATTCATCTGATTAAACAGGGAGCCAGCCCAGGAGATTCCATGGCAAAAAAGTGCCACAAATCTCAGTGCCCTTATTTTAGCCGGCACAGTGGGTCACCGCAGGGGAAATCACACAGATTCCAGCGCCTTTTCAGCAGGTGACTGGAACACCTGGGAAAGAGTCAACCATTCTACTTTAAAAAAAAAAGGCTCTGAGGCAGGGAGCCAGGTGATCAGGCTTGGTGGGTCCCACCCCCCGAAATAAAACCAAAAACCAAAAACAGCAATTGGAAACACTCTGGGTTGAGAGTTTCACGGCAAGCACAGCTGAATCGGGATGGTACAGCTCTGTGGGGGTGGGGCGTCCACCATTACCGAGGCACTCCACACGTGTGGAGGTAGGCCACCATTGCTGAGGCACCCTGCCATTGCCAAGGGAACCCACCATAACAGAGAGAGTCTGCCATTACAGAGGCAGGTCACCATTACCGAGGCAGTTCTAACCACACCCATATAAACAGGACTGCAGGGAAGTTCACATGGCAGCAGGGCAGAGCACACAGCAGCTCAGCAAAGCCTCTTCAGGCAGACAGTGACTAGGCTGCCTCCTTGCTGGGCAGGGCAGGCCTGAAAAAAAAGCAGCAGCAAAACGGAAACTCATAAATAAAGCCCTAATGCCCCAGGACAGAGCACATGGGGGGAAAAAAGGGGGGTTTATGAGTTCCGCTGCAGCAGACTTAAACGTACCTGCCTAGCAGCTCTGAATGAAAAATGAAGCTCACAGCTCAGCACTTGAGCTCCTATAAAGAACAGACTGTCTCCTCAAGCAGCTCCCTGACCCCCGTATATCCAAAGAGTCACCTCACAAAGGACTGATCAGACTGACATTTGGCGGGCATCATTCTGGGACAAAGATAGCAGAAGAAGAAACTGGTAGCAACCCTTACTGTTCTGCAGCTGCTGCAGGTGATCCCCAGGCAAGCAGGGCCTGGAGTGGACCTCAGCAGTCCTACAGCAGAGGGGCCAGACTGTTAGAAGGAAAACTAAGAAATAACTTCATCATCAACAATCTGGATGTCCACTCAGAGACCCAATCTGAAAATCAGCAACTACACAGACGACAGATGGATAAATCCACAAAGATGGGAAGAAACCAGCACAAAAAGGAGGAAAACACCCGAAACCAGAACACCTCTCCTACTACAAGGGATCACAACTCCTCACCAGCAAGGAAACAAGGCTGGATGGAGAATGAGTATAATGAACTGACGGAATCAGACTTCAGAAGGTGGGTAATGAGAGACTTCTGTGAGCTAAAAGAACACGTTCTAACCCAATGCGAAAAAAACTAAGAACCTCGAAAAAAGATTTGACGAAATGCTACTGAGAATGGACAACTTAGAGAGGAATATAAGTGAATTGATGGAGCTGGAAAACACAACACGAGAACTTTGCGAAGCATGCACAAGTTTCAACAGCCGAATTGACCAAGCAGAAGAAAGGATATCAGAGGTCGGGGATCAACTCAATGAAATAAAACGAGAAGGCAAGATTAGAGAAAAAAGCACAAAAAGGAATGAACAAAGTCTCCAAGAAATATGGGACTATGTGAAAAGACCTAATCTACGTTTGATAGGCGTAACTGAATGTGAAGAAGAGAATGAATCCAAGCTGGAAAATACTCTTCAGGATATTATCCAGGAAAACTTCCCCAATCTAGCAAGGCAGGCCAATATTCAAGTCCAGGAAATACACAAAGATATTCCTTAAGAAGAGCAACCCCAAGGCACATAATTGTCAGAGTCACCAGGGTTGAAATGAAGGAGAAAATGCTAAGGGCAGCCAGAGAGAAAGGTCGGGTTACCCACAAGGGGAAGTCCATCAGACTCACAGCAGATCTCTCAGCAGAAACCCTACAAGCCAGAAGAGAGTGGGGGCCGATATTCAACATCCTTAAAGAACTTTCAACCCAGAATTTCATATCCAGCCAAACCAAGCTTCATAAGTGAAGGAAAAGTAAAATCCTTTGTGAACAAGCAAGTACTCAGAGATTTTGTCACCACCAGGCCTGCTTTACAAGAGCTCCTGAAAGAGGCACTACACATAGAAAGGAACGACCAGTACTAGCCACTCCAAAAACATACCAAATGGTAAAGAGCATCAACAGAATGAAGAATCTGCATCAACTAATGGGCAAAACAGCCAGTTAGCATCAAAATGGCAGTATCAAATTCACACATAACAATATTAACCCTAAATGGGCTCAATGCACCAATCAAAAGACACAGACTGGCAAATTGGATAAAAGACCAAATCCCATTGGTGTGCTCTTTCCAGGAAACCCATCTCACATGCAAGGATACACAAAGCCTCAAAATAAAGGGATGGAGGAAGATTTACCAACCAAATGGAGAGCCAAAAAAAACCAAAAAACAACAAAAAAAATAACAGGAGTTACAATTCTCGTCTCTGATAAAATAGACTTTAAAGCAACAAAGATCAAAAGAGACAAAGAAGGACATTATGTAATGGTAAAGGGATCGATGCAACAAGCAGAGCTAATGATCCTAAATATATACAGACCCAATACAGGAGCACCCAGATACATAAGGCAAATTCTTAATGACTTACAAAGAGACTTAGACTCCCACACAGTAATAGTGGGAGACTTTAACACTCCGTTGTCAATATTAGACAGATCAACCAGACAGGAAATTAACAAGGATATCCAGGACTTGAACTCAGACCTGGAACAAGCAGACCTGATAGACATTTACAGAACTCTCCACCCCAAATCCACAGAATATACATTCTTCTCAGCACCACATCACACCTACTCTAAAATTGACCACATAATTGAAAGTAAATCACTCCTCAGCAAATGCAAAAGAACGAAAATCATAACAAACAGTCTCTCAGACCACAGTGCAATCAAGTTAGAACTCAGAATTAAGAAACTAACTCAGAACCACACAGCTTCATGGAAACTGAACAACTGGCTCTTGAATGTTGACTGGATAAACAATAAAATGAAGGCAGAAATAAAGAAGTTTTTTGAAACCAATGAGAATGAAGACACAACATACCAGAATCTCTGAGACATATTTAAAGTAGTCTCTAGAGGAAATTATATAGCAATAAGTGCCCACATGAGAAGAATAGAGAGATCCAAAATTGACACCCTATTGTCAAAATTGAAACCGCTAGAGGAGCAAGATAAAAGAACTCCAAACCTAGCCAAAGACAAGAAATAACTAAGATCAGAGCAGAACTGAAGGAGATAGAGACACAAAAAAAAAAAACCTTCAAAAAATCAATAAATCCAGGAGCTGGTTTTTTTTAAAAGATCAACAAAATTGACAGACCACTAGCCAGATTAATAAAAAAGAAAAGAGAGAATAACCAAATAGATGCAATAAAAAATGATAAACAGGAAATCACCACAGATTACACAGAAATTCAAACCATCATCAGAGATTATTACAAATAACTCTGTGCACATGAACTAGTTAACCTGGAAGAAATGAATAAATTCCTGGACATTTGCCTTCTCCCAAGCCTAAACCAGGAAGAAGTCAAAACCCTGAATAGACCAATAACAAGGTCTGAAATTGAGGCAGCAATTAAGAGCCTACCACACAAGAAAAGCGCAGGTCCAGATGGGTTCACAGCTGAATTCTACCAGACACACAAAGAGGAGCTGTTACCATTCCTTCTGAAAGTATTTCAAATAATCCAAAAAGGGGGAATCCTTCCCAAATCATTTTATGAGACCAACATCATCCTGATACCACAACCTGGCAGAGACTGAACAAGAAGAGAAATTCAGGCCAATATCCATGATGAACATAGACACAAAAATCTTCAATAAAATACTGGCAAGTCGATTGCAACAGCACATCAAAAAGCTTATCCACCATCATCAAGTAGGATTCATCTCAGGGATGCAAGGCTGGTTCAACATACACAAGTCTATAAATGTAATTCACCACATAAATGAAACAAAAAACAAAACCCACATGATTATCTCAATTGATGCAGAGAAGGCCTTTGACGAAATTCAACAGCCCTTTATGCTAAAAACCCTCAGTAAACTCGGTATTGATGGAACGTATCTCAAAATAATCAAAGCTATTTACGACAAACCAACAGCCAATATCATACTGAATGGGCAAAAACTGGAAGCATTCCCTTTGAAATCTGGCACTAGACGAGGATGCCCTCTCTCACCACTCCTATTCAGTATAGTACTGGAAGTTCTAGCCAGAGCAATCAGGCAAGAAAAAGAAATAAAGGGTATTCAAATAGGAAAGGAGGAAGCCAAATTGTCTCTACTTGCAGATGACACTATTGTATATCTAGAAGACCCCATCGTCTCAGCCCAAAATCTCCTGAAACTGATAAGCAACTTCAGCAAAGTCTCAGGATACAAAATCAATTTGCAAAAATTATAAGCATTGACATACACCAATAACAGACTTAAAGAGAACCAAATCAAGAATGAACTCCCATTCACAATTGCTACAAAGAGAATAAAATACCTAGGAATACAACTAACAAGGAACATAAAGGACCTCTTCAAGGAGAACTGCAAACCACTGATCAATGAAATAAGAGAGGACACAAACAGATGTAGAAACATTCCATGTTCATGGTTAGGCAGAATCAATATTGTGAAAATGGTCATACTCCCCAGAGTAATTTACAAATTTAATGCTATCCGCATCAAACTACCAATGACCTTCTTCACAGAACTGGAAAAAAACACCTTAAACTTCATATGGAACCAAAAGAGAGCCAGCATAGCCAAGTCATTTCTAAGCAAAAAGAACACAGCGGGAGGCATCACACTACCGAACTTCAAACGGCACTACAAGGCTACAGTAATCAAAATAACATGGTACTGGTACCAAAACAGAGATATAGACTAATGGAACAGAACAGAGGCCTCAGAGACAACACAACATATCTACAACCATCTGATATTTGACAAACCTGACAAAAACAAGCAATAGGGAAAGGATTCCCTGTTTAATAAATGGTGGGGTAACTGGCTAGCTATGTGCAGAAAGCAGAAACTGGACCCCTTCCTGACACCTTACACTAAAATTAACTCCAGATGGATTAAAAACTTCAACATAAGACCTAACACCATAAAAACCCTAGAAAAAAATCTAGGCACAACCATTCAGGACATAGGACTAGGCAAGGATTTCATGGCCAAAACACCAAAAGCACTGGCAACAAAAGCCAAAATAGACAAACAGAACCTAATCAAACTCCACAGCTTCTGCACGGCAAAAGAAACAGTCACTAGAGTGGACTGGCAACCAACAGAATGGAAAAAAAATTTTGCACTTTGCCCATCTGACAAAGGGCTGATATCCGGAATTTACAAAGAACTAAAACAGATTGACAAGAACAAAAAGAACAAGCCCATTCAAAAGTGTGCAAAGGATATGAACAGACACTTTACAAAAGAAGACATACATGAGACCAACAAACATGAAAAAATGCTCATCATCACTGGTCATTAGAGAAAGACAAATCAAAGCTACATTGAGATACCACCTCACACCTGTTAGAATGGCAATCATTAAAAAATCTGGAGACAGCAGATGCTGGAGAGGATGTGGAGAAATAGGAACACTTTTACACTGCTGGTGGGAGTGTAAATTAATTCAACCACTGTGGAAGACAGTGTGGCAGTTCCTCAGGGACCGAGAAATAGAAATTCCATTTGACCCAGCAATCCCATTACTGGGTATATATCCAAAGGACTATAAATCATTCTACTATAAGGACACATGCACACGAATGTTCATTGCAGCACTGTTTACAATAGCAAAGACCTGGAACCAATACAAATGCCCATCGATGATAGACTGGACAGGGAAAATGTGGCAGATATACACCATGGAATATTATGCAGCCATCAAAAACGATGAGTTGGTGTCCTTTGTAGGGACATGGATGAACCTGGAGACCATCATTCTCAGCAAACTGACACAGGAACAGAAAATGAAATACCGCATATTCTCACTCACAGGCAGGTGTTGAGCAATGGGAACACATGGACACAGGGAGAGGAGCACTACACACTGGTGTATGTTGGGAGGAATAGGGGAGGGACAGCGAGGGTGGGGAATTGGGGAGAGATAGCATGGGGAGAAATACCACATATAGGTGAAGGGGAGGAAGGCAGCAAATCACACTGCCATCTGTGTGCCTATGCAGCTATCTTGCATGTTCTTCACATGTACCCCAAAACCCAAAATGCAATTAAAATAAAATTACCCCAACGTACCATTTCTTCAAAAATAAAATAAAATTGCACTGAAAAAACACTTTTACCTTATTAGGTGGAAAAAATTTAAAAATTGGAAAGGATTAATAAGAGTGGAGTAATTAGATAAACCATGGATTGCTGGTGCGAGTGCTAATTAGTACATCTTTGAATGGCAGTTCAGCAATATCAATCAAAATAAAACCACCTCACTTTTTGATCTAGAGATTCTGACTCTAGGAATTTATCCCACATATAAGTTCACACATATATGAAATTATGTATATGCAATTTTATTCATTGTACCCTTGTTAATTAAAGCACAATATTGGAAGGAACCTAAGTGCCCATCAATAGGGAACTGTTTAAATATGTGACAGTACATGCAGGCCACAGAATACTTGCTGCTCGAAAAAAGTAAAGAAAAGGAAAATTACAGGTGGTGGCTCATGCCTATAATCCCAGCACTTTGGGAGGCCAAGGCAGGAGGATTATCTAAGGTCAGGAGTTCAAGACCAGCCTGGCCAACATGGTGACACCCCATCTCTACTAAACATACAATAATTAGCCAGGCGTGGTGGCTCAAGCCTGTAATCCCAGCTACTTGGAGGCTGAGGCAGGAGAATTGCCTGAACCCACGAGGCAGGGGTTGCAGTGATCTGAGATTGTGCCAGTGCACTCCAGCCTGGGTTACAGAGCAAAGACTCAATCTCAAAAAATAAAAATAACAAAACAGAAAAGAAAATTATGTATTGACGTATAAGAATGTTTAAGATTATTACATAAGAAAAACAAGATGCAGAGTAGGATGTAGAGTGTGAATTCATTTGTGTCAAAAACTGGAAACAGAATATGTATGCATCTTTCCTTATATGTGCATATATTTCTGGAAGAAGAAATAGTATCTCTAGAAGAAAACAAGAAACTAATGTTGGAGAGAACCTGCATATATGAGGGACTGGGTTAGGGATCGGGAGATTTGTTACTCTCCCTTTTTTGAACATATTACATTCTGACCATGACTATGTGACTATTTTACTTCTAAAAATATGTTAACTTAAAAAAAATCCTTCCTATGGCTTTGAGAGAGTTAAAAATATTTTCTAAGGTGACAAAAAAGATTTCTGGCCACCGTTACTGTGTTGTGATTTTTCAAGTGGGAGAAGGTAGGGTACAATGTGGTCTATCTCAGGGTCTAAAATTAAACATCAGTGGATTGAAATCCAATTTGGAGAAATGTTCTGATATTTCTATGGCTACCATCTGGTGGCATGGGCCTCAGAGCCTGGAAGTAGACTAACCCTTGAGGAAGCTTTGAAAGAGAGAGTTCCTGTAGTGGAGGAGGTAACAAGTTGAGCAGGTAGGACTAGGAAAAGAGTATTTTGTTGAGAATCTTGGTTTCCTGAGCTGACTCAGTCCTTGACTGTGGTGATACCATATTGCCAATTTGGTTTCTTACTTGCCTTGCAATAGGGTGTTGCTTAAAAGCCTCTCAAGTATATTAGGAGAGCATTAACTCATTAAAGAGAACGTTTATAGGAAGAAAGTTTAGAGGATGAGTTGAAGTCCTAAGTTTTCCTATTGTGGTAGCTACCTTTCAAACAATGGTCCCCACAAACTGTATTTCCCAGTGTTCGCACCTCAGTGCAGTTCCGCCCACATGGGATCTGAGCTGAGCCTGTGACTCACTTGAAACTATGGAACTTGGCAGAAGTGACAATGTGCTTGTTCTGGGCCTTAACGGTGCCTGGCAGCTTCCTTCTTTGTACTTTTGGAGCTAAGCTGTCAAGCAAGACATTTGGCTATCCTGCTGGAGAGAACACATCAACAGACCACCTGGAGAAGCCTTGCGGAAAGGAGAGGCCCTGAAGTCATGTGGAACATGAGAGAGAGAACCAACCATCCTAGCATCCCAGTCGAATCTTCAGACTCCAGCCCCAGCTGCCATCTGCCTGACACTGCATGCGAGAACTCAAGAGAGACCAGAAGAACCGCCCAGCTCAACAGTCCACCCATAGAACGATGAAAAACGGTAAAAATAAAAGTGCCTAACGTTTGAGGTGGTTCTCATGACATGGTAGTAGTCAAAACACCCATTTTCACAGAAGCATAACCAGAAATGAGAAAGCACTCTTTCTGATGTAGGCATTTACAGATAGAGTCATAGGAGCCTTCAAAAGCCCCCTTCTCTCTCTCCTACAAGTTGCCTGACCAACCCAAAACACAGGACAGGCTAGCAAGCAGCTTGGGAAGAAAAAAAACCACAGACAAATCTGATACGATTTTTTAAAGAGAAGGGAAATAAAATGCCAAGTAGGAAATTGAATCTACATATCAAAAAAAAAAAAAAAAAAGCCCTGATGGGAGGGAAAAAGTTAAATTGTGGCTCATCTCTGTCACTTACTGGCTATGTGACTTTAGGAAAGTGATTTAATGTCTCTGAACTTTAATCTTCCCTTTGGTAAAATAAGGCAAGTGTATTTACCTGCTAGGTTTATTATAAGGGCTGAACGAGATAATATATGTAAGTTATAAGCAAGGACTCTGGTAAATAGTAGGGACTTTATTATTATAAAAACAATAACCACTGTTTTATTCTTGAGTGAAAAGAGCAAGTCATTGACAGATGTGCATAGTATAGTATCATGTATGTAAAAGTAGTAAATGCATATAACACCATGAATTTTTTAGGCATACATAAGTATGTAGTAAAAGTATAAAGCATTTGTGGGAAGGCTACATGCTGACTAGTTATTTATGGAGTGGAAAGGAGAATGGTATATTACTAACAACTGCACCTGTGGTTCTACAGTGTTTCATTTTTGAAAATAAAACAATAAAAATGATATTTTCAGCCAACAAAGCAAAATGTTGACATCTGTTAAATATGCATATATGGGTGTCATGCAATACTCTGTACTTTTATTTGTTTGAAGTATCTTATAATTTAAAAATCTTAAAGTAAACTAATTTTGCAATCCTCCTGCATGGTTGCACAATATCCCATTTTACACACATATATATGTGTGCATATAACTCTATATTGCATAGGATTTATATTTTATATACTTTGATATATTTTCTATATTTCCCATCTTCAATCTGCATAGTAGCTAGATCATTTTATAGTAGAACAAACAGGCTCAGAATGGTTCAGTGACTTACCCCAAATTTCAACTAACATAGCCTCTCTACTATTGTAGTGCTGTAGAAATTGCTCTCCCATGACGTGTAGGTAAGTGACTGTTCCTGAGAGGAGAGTCTATGAGGGCAGTAGCATGACCTTCGAATCAGGAGGCCTGGGTTCCTCTCCGAGCTTTGCCAAACACCAGCTGTGTGATGGTAGGGAGGCTACTCGATCTCTCTGAGCTTCCATTTTCTAATCTGCCCTCTAGGTGTACTTCTGTCTGCTCTCTATGCCTCTTAACATTTTGAAGATTAAATGAGATCATGTAAATAGCATGCCTGACACTTTTTATACACTCAGTAATTGACAACTGGAATGTACTTTGTAAAGTAGGACACTTTGTATACAATGAACACAGTAATCAAAATGCAAAGGAGACATACCACCTCCAAGATTCTGTCTTGAGAAGATGTCTAAACCATTGAAGGGTGAGCAAGTTGGCCCTGGGATAGGCCACCCACCCCCTACCTGGTTATATACATGCATTTATTTTCTTCTTCAGAGCTAACCTCATCTCTAAACTCAGGCATGCTTATTCAGCTGTCCTTTAACATCTCAGTTTAGATGTTTCACAGACATGTAACATCAATATGAGTTCTTGATTTTCCCTGTATACCAATTTTCAAAGCTGGTGTTTCTGCACATCTTCCCCACCTTGGAAAATGGCACTAGCTTGTTGCTTATCTAGAAGCCAGAGGTCATTCTTAATTTTTCCTTTCCTTTAAGCTTACATCTTACCTAATGCAGACTTTGTCAGTTCTATTTATAAAATATATCTCATATTTGAATTCACTCCATTTTGATTCAAACCATTATTATTGCTTGCTACACAACTGGTACAGCATGCATGTGGTTTATTCATATCCAACTTGACTCCGCTGCCATCAAGAGTCTCTTTCTTAAATACAAATTGAATCAGAGCATTCATTTGTTTCCAACTCTTCAGTGGTTCCCCATTTCCCTTAGAATGAACTCCAAGGTCCCACATGATCTTCCTCTGGCCTGTCAAATCAACCACATGTCATGACAGCTTCTTACTAAGTTTCAGACACACCGTCTTCTGTTTCCTTTCATTTTCAATCAGGCCAAGGCTTCCTTCTACCCAAGGCCTTGTGCACCATAATTATGCTGCCTAGAATTCTCTTGTGCATCAGCTAGCTCTTAACAGTGAACTTGGCCGGGCATGGTGGCTCATGTCTATAATCCCAGCACTTTGGGAGTCCTAGGTGGGCGTATCACAAGGTCAGGAGTTCAAGAATAGCCTGGCCACTATGGTGACACCCTCTCTCTACTAAAAATACACAAATTAGCCAGGTGTGGTGGCACACATCTATACTCCCAGCTACCTGGGCCACTGAGGCAGAAAGAAGAATTGCTTGAACCTGGGAGGCAGAGGTTACAGTGAGCCAAGATTGCACCACTGCACTCCAGCCTGAGTGACAGAGCAAGACTCTGTCTCAAAACAAACAAACAAGCCCGGTGAGTTTGTTTCAACTCAAAGCTACCTCTGAGAGAGGCCTTCCCAGCCTCTCCATCTAAAGCAGTACCTCCCAACTTCTCCTCCTTGCACCCACCCCGTTCTCTCAACACACAATCTGAGCTACTTGGCTGTTGCCTTCATAGCACATAGCATAATTTGCAACTTTAAAAATTACTTGTCTATTTGTACGTTGTCTGCCTTCCTTAGTAGAATAACATTTGATAGCAGTAAAGATTATTTTCACCTAGTTCACAGTTATAGCTTCAGGATCAAACTAAGTAGTGGATGCTCAGTAAGTACTGAATTAATGGAAAAAAATGAGGATTTTAAAAAATGTTCTAATGTACTTCTCAATCACAAGCTTGGAATCAATGTTTTTCCAACCCTGTGAGCTTCAGTTGTTGAACTGTGTGATTTCGTGAGAGTGGCTCATCTGTCCCGGACATGTGGGATGGTAGAATTGACTTCTATAGATGTGCTCCTAGTCATTCGTGTACTTGTTAGATTTTTCCTACCTCCCAACTCTTTTTAAATACATGTGGGCAGCTTGCATTATAAAAGAGTCTTCTATTATGATTTTTTTTTGTAAATGGGATGACTCATTCCCTAATTTCTTTTGGGCTAGTTTAAAGACAGATATATTGCATAATTTTTATTAGAAAAACTTTAAAATTAGTTTAACTTAGAATATTTTGGGGACTCCCAGGAGTCTTCAGCTGGGCTGAGACTTGATGTCTTGGGCAATATATTTTTGCCTTGTTTACCAATGCTCACTTGGCAGGGCTTTACCATCTAGTTCCAAGCACACATGATTATCCTAGTCCGAGAATAACATTAGGTTCTCCCCTATAGATGCATCTTTCTGATACCTGGAATGCCACAAAAAGCAGAAAGGCCATGGTACAAATGAAAAATAAGTATTCGTGATAATATAAGAAGTGCTATTGATCACTTATGGTTCATTGCCATGACTCACTCTGGACCCTCTAAAGGAACCCATTAACACATTGTCTCAATGACCCCTCCACAAAATTTATATTTATAAATTATAAAGAGAAAAAGAGTAAGACTACAGTGGAGAAGCCTGGCAGATTCCTAATCAATTTATCCTAAAGAATAGCATCTGTAATGGGGTAAACTGAAATGGTGCACCCTTCAATAGTGTGCATTGAGAAGACCACAGCATCACTGCTGGGATAGCCTGTTGCAAGATGCATCACATGAGTTTAATCACAAAGAAATGACCGTCTTCTCCAACACAGAGAGCTCATCAAAGAACATTCTGCAAAACAACTGATGTGAAATCTCTGGAAGTGTCAAGGTCATGAAGGAAAGTCCAAGGCACTCTTCCAGACTGGAGAAGATTCAGGAGACATGATAACTAATTACAATGTGTGATCCTGAACTACTGTATCTTTTTGCTATAAATGCATTATGGGAAAATTGGAATGTAGTCTGAGGATTAGATGGTGGTAATGTATCAATGTTAATTTCTAGACTTTGGTGGTTATATTGTGGTTATGTAGGAGACTATCCTTGTTTGTAGGAAATGCTGTGTTCAGAGTTGATGAAAAATCATGTTGACAACTTACTCACAAGTGGTTTGGGGAAAAAGTTCTTTGTTCTGTATTTACAATTTATCTGTAGGTTTGAGATTGCTTCCAACAACAACAACAACAACAAAAAACAATAATGCACATCAAGGTGTCCTGAGAGACACAAAGCAATTTACAGAGAACAGATGGGATGACGTCATCCCTTGCTCTTCCATCTGCTGTTTGCTCTGTGTGAAGCCACCACCACACCCTTCCATTTCTACTTTCAGATTGTGTCTGTGCTCTGTCCCGTTTATTCCTTTTAATATAATTACCTCGTTTAAGTTCTCATAGTTACTCAACAAAGCCAAGACAACAGCCTCCAAGCTCTTCCTTCTGCCTCTAGTGTCAACTTCTCTTCTGTCTGTTCCACCCTGCCCCCAGCCACCTGACCTTCTCCCCATACTGCTGACCGAGGGAATTTTCTAAAACCCACATCTGTTCATATCACTGTCCTGCTTAAAGTCCTTAAGTCCACTCTCCCCAATGCCCATAATGAAGTCCCAACTCCTTAAACATCTCACATTCTTGTTGTAGCCTGTCCTTCAGCTACTTCTTTTTTATCATTTTTTATTGATGCAAATATGTGTACATATTTATGGGGTACCTATGTTATTTTGTTAGATGCATGGACTTTTCAAGGATCAAGCCATGATATTTGGGATGTCCATCACCTTGAGTATTTATCTTTTCTTGCATGTGTTGGGGCCACTAAAAATCCTCTCTTCTAGCTATTTGAAATATACAATACGTTGTATTTACTGACTGTTGACTTGGCCAAATCCCTGCACTATGTGTCTCCTAGCATGGTGAGTTGCAATTTCACATGAACACATGCCTGTCTTCTCCCCTTTTATAAGCTGCATGAGGCAGGTACCATGTCTCATTTTTAAAAACTTTTATATGGTTAACCACTTAGCACAATGCCTGGAAAACAGTAGACTACTGATAAACATTTGTTGAATGCAGGAGTATGGTAGGAAGCTTCTAAGATAGCCCCTAGGGATCTCTTTCTCCTGGTATTCACTGCCTTGTGTAAACCCCTTACCCTTGAATGTGGGTTGAATATTGTTACTCTCATCTAATGAATAGAGTATGACAAAAGTAATGAACTATGCTTTCAAGACTAGGTTACAAGAAGTCTGTGCCTTCACTGTGCAT
Source organism: Callithrix jacchus (assembly GCF_049354715.1). Lineage (NCBI taxonomy): Eukaryota > Metazoa > Chordata > Mammalia > Primates > Cebidae > Callithrix > Callithrix jacchus. The sequence continues at coordinate 30,780,069 of NC_133514.1, read as the reverse complement.
GTCTTCTCTTTCTCCCTTGTTCGGTATTCTGAGGGTAGCCATTCCAAATTGTGAATTTCCCTATAGAGAGGCCCACGTGGCAAGGAACTCATTGCTCTGGTCAAGAGCCAGTGAGGAAAGGAGGCCTGCTAGCAATCATGTGAATGAGCTTAAAAGAGATCCTCCTTCAGTTGAGCCTTCAGATGAGACTCCAGCCTTGGCTAATACCTTCATTGCAGCCTTGGGAAAGACCCTGAGCTGTCTTTAGCTAGGGATTTTTTTTTTTGCTGATAGAGATTGTCTGCAGAGTCCCAAGACCCTGCTGCAAATGACATTGTACACAGATTCCTGACCCTAAGATAATAAATGTTTGTTGTTGGAAGCCACTATGTTTTAAGGGTACTTTGTTACACAGAAATAGGTAACTAACGAAAAGTCAATGCTATGGTTAGAATATGTCCTCCAAAGTTTATGTATTGGAAACTTAATTACCAATGCAGCAATGTTGAGAGATGAGGCCTTCAAGAGGTGATTAGGTCATGAGGTCTCCACTCTCATGAATGGATTAATATTATCATTTAAGTGGGTTATGTAGCATTTCCCTCCTGTGGCCCATGGGCCACATGCAGCCCAACACAAATTCACAAACTTTCTTAAAAGATTATGAGATATTTTTGTGATTTTTTTTTTTTTTTTTTTTTTTAGCTAACCAGTTGCTGTTAGTGTTAGTGTATTTTTTGTGTGGCCCAAGACAATTCTTCTGACATGGCTCAAGGAAGCCAAAAGATTGGACAGCCCTGGTTAGTTATTGAAGAAGTGAGCTCCTAACAAAATGATGAATTCCCCAGTTTTCTAACTCTGTCTCATGTACTTACTTGCCCTTCTGCCATGAGACAAACCTTTGCCAGATTTGGCACCATGCTTTTTGATTTTCCAGTCTTTAGAACTGGGAGCCAGATAAATCTCTGTTCTTTACAAATTACCCGGACTGTAGGATTCTGTTATAGCAGAAAAAAATGGGCTAAAACAGTAAATTAATGAATATTATAGGTCAGATGGTTCACCAGTTCTAGCTTTAACCCCTCACCTAAAGATAGTATGTTATCCTTGCCTTACAAATGAGCACATGGATGATCAGAGAGACTAAGTAATTTTCCCTGGTTATAGCTAGCAAGCGACAGGAGCAGGATTTAAACTCAAGATGTATTTTTCATTTTCCACATTCATTACTCTCTTTGTCTATTTTCTATTGATTATTACAGAATGCCTGAAATGGGATACTTCATAAAGAAAAGACTTTATTTCTTACAGTTATGGAGACAGAGCAGTCCAAGATGCCAGGGGCTGCTTGAGTGAGGGCCTTCTTGCCGGTAGGACTCTCTGCAGAGGCCTAAGGCTGCACAAGGCATCACATGATGAGGGGCTGAGCATGCTAGCTCAGATCTCTCTTCCTTTTCTTATAAAGCCACTTCTATGATAACCTATTAATCCATTAACCTCATGAATGGATTAACCCTTTCATGATTGCAGAGCCCTCATGACCCAATCACATCTTAAATGTCCCATCTCTCAATACTACCACATTAGGAATTAAATTTCAACCTGAGTTTTGGAGGGTATAAACATTCATACCATAGCAGATATCAAGGCTAAAGGGGGGGAAGAAAACTTTCCAGTTCTATACCTTATGCAGTGTAATAATTCCCACCTTTTCTACTTTTAGTTCACCCTTTTTATCATTAATTCACAAAGATGCTACAAATCGAATTTCGATCTTTTCCCAGTTCTCACCACCAGCAGCTTAGGATCTATTCTCTGGATTTCTTCAGCCTCAACTTGGGCTGGGTCACCATCATTTCTCAGACCCAGCACCCATGACTCACTCCACAGGATGTAGTCCTTTGGGGAGAGGCATAAAATGTGGGAGAATGGGAGAAGAAATGAGTCATGTACCACACTTTTGATTTTATTGCTTGTTTGATTAACTTTCTCTGAAGACCAGAAGAGTCACAGGTTTGGAGAATTAGCCAGAAGAAAGAAACAGTGAAAAAAAAAAAAAAAAAGGCAGGACTCAAGTGCTGATGCCTTTGAAATTCCACATTAGCTTACAACTACAGAGGGTGAGGATTTCAAAGCCAGTCTCTCTACCATGTACAAATGCATGTGCAGAGGTTTCTTCTCTCTCTTTGTCAATCACAGAGGGGACCCTCGGGGTGGAGGAAAGAGGGATCTGCTGATAGGAAGCAGCCACCACTCACTAGTGTTACAATTATATGACATCTCATGTTTATCTTTGAAATTCGTGCCAAAATGCCCATTATATTACATGATGAATCAATGTTGGTTTAATTTTAAAGTTATGTCTTCTCCAGATTTTCAAGGAAATCTGTGTTCAAAGAAATTTCCTGGGAGGCCGAGGCAGGTGGATCATGAGGTCAAGAGATCAAGACCATCTTGGTCAACATGGTGAAACACCATGTCTACTTAAAATACAAAAATTAGCTGGGCATGGTGGCACACACCTGTAGTCCCAGCTATCAGGAGGCTGAGGCAGGAGAATTGCTTGAACCCAGGAGGCAGAGGTTGAGGTGAGCTGCGATCGCGCCACTGCACTCCAGCCTGGCTCAACAGGAGCCAGACTCTGTCTCAAAAAAAAAAAAAAAAAAAAAAAAAAAAAGAAAAAAAGAAATTTCCTGGCCAGGTGTGGTGGCTCATGTCTGTAATCCCAACATTTTGGGAGGCTTAGGCAGGTGGGTCACCTGAGGTCAGCAATTCGAGGCCAGTCTGGCCAACATGGGGAAACCCCATCTCTACTAAATATACAAAAATTTGCTGGGCATGGTGGCACAAGCCTGTAATCTTATCTACTGGGGAGGCTGAGGCAGGAGAAATGCTTGAACCTGGGAGGAGTTTGCAGTGAGATGAGATCGTGCCATTGCACTCCAGCCTGGGGTGACAAAAGTGAAACTAAAAAAAAAAAAAGAAATTTCCCATATTCTGTGGCTTTATATGCACCCTCACCTTCAACACACCACTGCACCCGACTCTGCATACAATCGTACGGGAGGAATTAAGAAGACGGGTTTTCTATAACTTCCAAAGTCAGAAAGAATGACTTTGCCAATAGAAACAGTCTTTCAGGGATGCCCTGAACAAATTACAAACAAAATCCATTAAACTGTGTCTGCCTATTAAATTACCTAAAATAGAAAATCAATTGTCAAGCTTCTGATAAAATTCCAGATTTTTGAAGCACAGCAATCGTCCCTGAAAGAGTATTTTTTTTCTCTCTCTCTAAGCTTATTCTGCCTCTGCAGATAGCTCCACTATTTAATACCCTCTTGGCACTTGGTCTATTTTCCTCCCTTGATTGCCTCTGAATGTACTGTAATCCTCTTTTCTGGTTACTGTCCCTTTTACTACAGATAAATCAACTGTATCCAGTCGTGGACAGATGCAGCATGAAAGAAGAAAGTTATAATTGCCTTATCTGATGCTGTCACTCATGCCTATAGAGTTGAGAGGCGCAAGTTTTTAAAAGTCTAAGGGCTCCAACATATCTCAAAAACAGATGGGAAACAAATGAAGCATTGATGTATTTGCAAATTCCAGTTCTTTGATATTTGTCTGCCCAGGAGTGGGTGAGACAGAGAAATGTAAGGGAAGAATGAGGATACGGGTGGGGAAAGGCTTGTCATTTTTCCCATTCTTTTTTGGATATGGACTGAAGAAAGGATGTGGGGATGAGCATTTATCTTTTGCTTGTATTCTGACCTTTTCATAAGTTGCAACACTCCTTGGGTTATAAAACTGTAATCAGGAGTCTCTAATGGATAACTACAATTATGCATTCAGTCATTCAACAAATACACATTAATACCAACTAAATTAGGCTTGAATGGAACTTCAGGGCAAAACAACAGAGAAAATAAAATACCACCAGAGAAGGGATCTGTGCTCTTTCCTGGACTTAAATCTTCTATAGCCAGCACGTTTGACAGTTAAACTAGTCAAGCAAATTAGCACAGGCCCAGAGGATGACATCAAGGGGTGGGGCAGGTAAGGTTCACGTAATAAACAGACAGTCTCTGTAGGCCCTGGACCTAGAGGCAATACTTCAGGAATAATATTTTTTAATTTCATTTATTCATTCATGTATTCAGCAAGCAGTTATCGAGCACCTCCTTGTACCACGCTCCTCCATAGGCTCTGGGAACAGAGACAAATGGGGTGCAGCTTCTGCCTTCGAGGACCCCTGATAGTGGGTGAGCATGCCTGTTGTACTGCCCCCTGCACTTCTTTCTGTTTTAATTTTACTTTACGTTCCAGGATACATGTGCAGAATGTGCAAGTTTGTACATAGGTATATATGTGCCATGGTGGTTTGCTGCATCTATTAACCTGTCATTTAGGTTCCCTCCCCTCACCTCCCATCCGCTGACAGGCCCCAGGGTTTTTTTATTCCCCTCCCTGTGTCCATGTCTTCTTATTGTTCAAGACCCACATATGAATGAGAACATGTAGTGTTTGGTTTTCTGTTCGAGGATGATGGCTTCCAGCTCCATCCATGTTCCTGCAAAGGACATGATCATATTCCTGTAAAGGACATGATCTTGTTCCTTTTGATGGCTGCATAGTATGCCCCTGCACTTCTAACAAAGAGGGTGCTGGGAAGCAGAGCCCTGCAGGCCTCATTCCAGAATGGCGTGACTTCTTCCAAAGAGGAGGTCTCCTCCATTCACCTGTCCATTTTGAACACCATGAAAATACAGAATACGCTGCAGTCACACGTCCATTTAAGGAGGATTCACATGGCCCCAAACTACTCTCGCTTAAGCTTACTTCCTAAAAAGGAAGTAGAGAAAACTCCCTCAAAAAAAAAAAAAAAAAAAAAAAAGTTTGGCAAACTGAGCCTGCTATTGGGGAAGAAAATTCATGGCCAGAAAGGTCAGGAAATGTGTTCATTAAGTGACTCTAACATCTCAATCCAAATGCATAGAAACCTGACAAACTCACTCCAAGATAACCATTTCTTAGGTACACTCAGTGGTCAGTTTTTCAATATTTATTTAATATCTTGCTAGATTCTTGGCATGGTGAAATAGATGCTGTATTCCTTCTTTGAAAGTTTTCAGTGGAGGTGGGGACATGAATAAATGTATTAAACCATTTATACCAGAGGTTGCAGATTTTTCTGTGAAAAATCAGACCTTGGTGATGACCTTGAACAGGATATAAATAACTCCCACAAGCTCAGTGTTCCAATAATGGAACACTAGGCATAAATGAATTAAAACAGCATAGAAAAGCCATGTAATTATAGACCAGACATATAGAAATACTGCATATGGAGACACTGGGGTCCTGGGAAAGGCAAACTGTGGTGCAGAGTTTACCAGGGAAGCATTCTTAGAAGAAATGAGCTTGGAACTGGATGTGAGAAGATCATTACCTTGTTGGGGGAGCAGGTCTGTAGCCAAACTTCCCTGGGACCTTTTTTTACTCATCATAAAATGGATACAATGGACACAGATTACTTGAATGTTGTAAGGATAAAATGTGACAACATTGGTATGGCACCCATGCACATAGGAGGCACTAACGACTAGAGGTGATGGGAGACAGTGACAGATCATCAGGCCTTAGATTTTCATAAGGAGTATGCAACCTACATCCCTGGAATGCACAGTTCACAATAAGGTTTGCACTCCTATGAGAATTGAATGCAGCCACTCATCTGATAGGAGGCAGAGTGGTAATGCAAATGATGGGGAGTGGCTGTAATTACAGATGAAGCTATGCTTGCTCACCCATGGCTGTGTGGCTGGGTACTGGTCTATGGCCCAGGGATTGGGAACCCCTGCCTTAGGCTACCAGAAGCCAGAAGTAAGGCCTGAAAAAAATGCTTCCCCAGCACCTTCAGAGAAAGAATTGCCCTGTGAACACCTTGATTTCAGACTTCTGGCTTTCATAACTGTGAGACAATACATTTCTGTGGTTCTAAGTCACCCAGTTCATGGCACTTTGTTATCGCATCCCTAGGAAATGAATATAGGTGTGCAGTAGAGCATTTTCCATCTAAACGTTACTAGCATAGGGAAAACCCAACTCAATCAAGACATCCAAGTGCTACCAAAACTATTACAGGGTTGCAAGAATCCTGGACAGGGGAAATGAACCAAAGAAATCACCTGCTGGAAATAGGTGTGAACAGATTTGATGCTCTTCCCCTTAATGTGGGCAGGGGCACTTTGCTCTGTCCTCACCTTCATGTACACTCTATTTTCTATTTTAACAAATAAATCTCAGTTGCACAGGGTACTCAATTCCATGATGTTTTTTTTTTTCAGCAACTTAGCCTCACCCTTTCCTCCTCAGAGAGGCAGACCTAAAGTTTCTGAGACAAGGGACTTGTGGAAGAGGGATAGGGTCTGGGTTTCTCTGGTTCCTGCTGGATTTTGCTGTCTTCTCTAGGGCTCTGTTTAATGGTGCTGTTCAGTAGAGTGACTTCTGCATTATCTTTCTGGAATTGGGAGGGGCACAGAACCAGGAAAAGTGAATTCCAGGAAAGTTGTTGCAGGTTGGAAGCTGTGCTGTGGTGAAGTGACAAGTTGCTTGTTATCTGAATGGGGATGGGATCCTTTGTGAAGACAGCATGAATCACCAACAGGTAGGATTAGATGATGGTTACTTGGAATTCTAGCCACACCCTTGGGACTGCAGGCCTGTGAAGCCTGAGGGTCTGACGACAGTCAAGAAAAATCTACATTGGAACTCTTCAAAGAATGTGACATCTTGGTAAGTACAGTGAATAGCTCTGTCATTTTTTAAAAAGTATGTTCTTAAAATGATTTTTAATAATAAGAGTTGCATTGAACCATACTGGACAAAATAGGACATCGAAAACAGAATAGAAACAAAATCACCCATAATTCTAGAGCCCTAATATGACTTATCATATATATATATATATATATATACACATACACACACACACACATATATATGAATTATTAGAGCATTTTCATACAGTTGAATTTTATGCTTTTAAATGGAAATTATAAAGATTTTACATTTGTGATGAATTTTTGATAATATATACATATTTGTAATCTTCAAGCTGTACAACTTAAATACATACAATTTTTAACTGTCAACTGTACAGCTGGGGGACTCTTTATGTAAATATTTAGTAAAAATTTTTTCCTAAAAAATCAGAATATTAGATTCTGTGTACTGTGGGACCTGGGAAAGTATGCTCAGAAGGAAATATACTGAAATACAGTGGGTGAATTTTACTTTCTACTTGATAGTGTTTTAAAATTTTTAGAAATGTTTTACAATGTTTCAAAAGTGATCTTCTACCTGGAATTTTGTGAATGTTCAGTTTTATTTCCTTCTTATTTTTCTGTGTATTTACTTTTTCAGTTCACCTGAAGCTATTCAAGAATGCCATGATCCCTCTATCTTTAAAAAAAAAAAGTTTTAAACAGACAACGTTAAAACTAGAAGAGGTTTTGGGAATCCAATTATGTGGTCAATTTTAGAGTAAGTGAGATGTGGTGCTGAGAAGAATGTCTATTTTGTGGATTTGAGGTGGAGACTTCTGTAGATGTCTGTTAGGTCCACTGTCTCCAGAGCTGAGTTCAAGTCCTGGATATCCTTGTTATTTTCTGTCTCATTAATCTAATATTGACAGTAGGGTGTTAAAGTCTACCACTATTATTGCGTGAAAATCTAAGTCTCTTTGTAGGTGTCTAAGAACTTGCTATATGAATCTGTGTGTTCCTATGTTAGATGCATATATATTTAGTATGGTTAGCTTCTCTCATTGACTACTTAACCTATTATGATATGGAAACTAACTAAAACTGTTCAAATCCACTCCCCAAGATCACATCAAGAGTGGCAGGGCGGAGACAGCAGAGTTTCCGGAACTGTTCCCCCAGGGCTCCAGCCACAGTGCCATGCTGTATGAGCAGCAAACTCACTGTGTCAATGTGCATGTAGTTCTGTGCGTGTAGTTCCTGATTCCAATCAAGTAAATATCATAACCGAGGTCACCCAAAATGCAGTATACTGCACAGAAACTTAACGACGGGTGAGAAAAGCATATTCATGACATCAGCAATAATTACCATACTCAGCCAAATCCATTTTTATTTTCTGTTTTCTCATGTTGTGAGTCCTTTGGGATCCACACACAGGTACCCAGTTTTTGCCTATCCCTGGCACTGTGCACTGCTTAATCATCCTCCCCACGCTGACTTGGTTGACCATGCTCAACTGTCAATACCAGTATCTCCAGGGGTGGCTCAGATACCCACGGGGTTTCCTGAAATCTTTTAGGGGTCGGTCAGATCAAAACAATTTTCATAATACTAAGATATTGTGTACCTTTTTTATTCTTATTCTCTCATCAATTTACAGTGTCGTTTTCCAGAAGCAGCTACATAAATCACAGGGGACTGAATACAGGAGAAGATATAAGAATCCAGTCAACTTCTATCAAACCAGACATAGAACACATTTGCAGATATGTAAAACAATGCCACTCTTTGCATTGCATTTTTTAAAAATATTATTTCCCAGAAAATATGTTATCTATGTTAATATGGAATGTGGTTTGTGATTCTTATTTTAAGTAAGGTATTATGTAAATATTTTTATGCTTCAGTTTTAATTTCTAATAAAGTCATTGTCAACAGATGTAATCTATAGAAACAAAAGCACTCTGAGGTCTTCAAGAATGTAAAGGGGTCCTGAGATCCAAAGGGATGAAAACCTCTGCTGTACCCTGGCCACCTAAGGGGCTGAAGCCCCCCAGCAGCAGTGCTCCTGGCTCTTGCTCCTGCCCCAGAACTGAGGGTTTTGGAGCACTTGTGCACTACAGAACGGAGAGACTGGAAGGAGCTTTCTGGATCATGAGGTTGGAACTGCTGGCAAAAGACTACAGCATAACTTCCTTCTGGGTTATAGGAAGAAACATGTAAGTAGAAAAATATATAATATAAAAATATATTATATAGTTATATATCATGTATAATATAAAATATATACCTTTATATGTTTATTATATAAAAAATATATATTACATATTTAATAGATGTTATGTTATATATTAAATATGTTATGTTACATATTTAATATATGTTATATATTAAAATATATTAAATTTATATTTCACATATTTTAATATATATCACATATTTTATGATATGACTATATAAGCTATATATTAAATATAGAAAATATACATCAATATATATATATCCTATAAATTAACATGTATATTATATATTAACATATTTTCTACATTTTAACATGTCATACATATTATATATGCCATATTAAATTATACATGACATATATATAATATAATGTATATAATATATATGTAATGTATATAATATATATATGTAATGTATATTATATATGTATATGTATATTATATAAAATATATTTCCTATATTTAATATATCATACAGTAAATGTGATAGATTAAATATTACATATTACATATAATAGATTAAATGTAGGAAAATATAGGAAGAAATATACAAGTAGGGAAACATCGAGGGAATGGGGAGGTATTTGAGAGCCTTAGGGAAGAAGAATGGAAGGGGAAAAAATTGAGACTGAAAAGAAAAAAGCTAGAATAAAATTAGGCTGTTTTTTGCCCTTTATTCTGTTTTCAGACCTAAAATAGACTAAATAGACTATCGCTGGTTTATCTTTAGCTCTGATATCTGATGCAGTATGACTCTGGGATATAGAAAATGGCTTCATGATCCAGGAAATACCTTCCCAAAGCATGAAATTCTTTAGTCTAGGACAGCGCACCTCATCAGGCAATTAGAGATTTACAAAACTATAACAAAAATAATTCCTATGTAGAATTTACATGTTGGAGAGGAGCTATGATCACAAGCTTGGTTGCATGTTAGAATCACCAGGGAGCTTGTAAAGATCTAGAAGCCCAGGCCCTGCAGGCAGAACCAGGCATGAGTATGTCTTAAATCTCCCTAGATAATTCCAACGTGGAAGATTTTGAACCGCAAAACAAGGAAGCAGGACACAAGATGGGAAGTCACACCTAGAAACAACCAGGGACCATGATTGCCTTGAGACAAAGGAGACGTGAAAGGGATCCCAGCAGAGCATAAGGCAGAATTCACACCTTGCCTTCTTCCCTGATGCTTCCCGTGGGAGCAGCTGGGTGTTCTCCAGATTCTGTTTCCTCCCAGCTGAGCCTTTACTTAGCAAGCCCACAGAGGGCACAGCCCCAGACGATGAAAGGAGAGAGAACTTCACGGTTTCCTTCCCAGCTCTTCAAATCAACAATTTTGGTCACAGATCAGACTGCTAAGTCTTTACACATCCGAAAGTTAGACTTTGACGTGCTTGTTTTTCTTCCCCTGTCTGAGTCACAGAATGAGTCATAAGGAGCCTTGTTAATCTCTCCTGGACTCAGGAAAGCAAGGGCACAGGGAGAGGGCTTCCTTTCTTGGCAAGGATTGGGTTGAGGCTAGATTCAGAGCTACCTCCATCTCAGCACTATGAGCTGCCTCCATAACTTATTTTTTGTTTTTTTTTTGAGACAGTTTCTTATTCTATCACCCAGACTGGAACTGGAGTGCAGTGGCATGATCTCAGCTCACTGCAAGCTCCACCTCCTGGGTTCAAGTGGTCCTCCCACCTCAGCCTCCCAAGTAGCTGAGACTACAGGTGCATGCCATCAAACCTTGGTAATTTTGTATTTTTTGTAGAGACAGGGTTTTGCCATGTTACTCAGGCTGGTCTCAAACTACTAACCTCAAGGGATCCCCTTGCCTTGACCTCCCAAAGAGCTAGGATTACAGGTATGAGCCACCGCACTTGGACAACATAAGTTATCCCTAAACCACTGCCCCACTCTCTGGCAGAAATGACAGCAGTGGATCTGTGAACACATAACACCAGGGATCTGTGGCCAGGGCATCCACTGATTTCTCTCTGGCATCTCTGTTTCCTAAGAGACCTGAGAATGCTCAAAACTCTCAGGCTCCAACAAGCTTTTGGCTGAAGGATCATGCCTCCTGGACTAGTATGATCCAATGAGCTCAGGGTCTTAGCAGCACATAATTCTGGAGCAGGGATGCATCTTGAAGTCTGTTTTTTTTTTTTTTTTTTTTGAGATGGAGTTTCACTCTGTCGCCCAGGTTGGAGTGAAGTGGTGCGATCTCAGATCACCACAATCTCCGCCTCCTGGGTTCAAGCAATTCTTCTGCCTCAGCATCCCCAAGTAGCTGGGGTTACAAAAATTAGCCAGGCATGGTGGCAGACGCCTGTATTTTTAGTAGAGATGGGGTTTCACCATGTTGGCCAGAATGGTTTCGATCTCTTGATTTTGTGATCCACCCACCTCAGCCTCCCAAAGTGCTGGGATTATAGGCGTGAGCATCTTGAAGTCTTACAGAGAAATGCAGCCTCTAGGCTGTTTCCCTAGGCAGGGAAACATCACATTGATCCTCTCAACCCAAAAAGAGGAAAAGCAGGGCAAAATCTAAATGAGTGGTCCCGTCACTGTTTAACAAAGTTAAAAGTGGGTGTCCCAAGACACTGAGACAATTCTCATGCTTTCTCTGTGCCTGTCCCTTCTGGCCCCAGGGTGCCCACCATAGGAAGGCTGGACTGCTCTCTGGGACTAGTTGCGGTTGTTGCTTTCCTGGGGCTGTTCTGTCACCTCATTCCAATTGGGAGCTCCCATCCCGGCCAGCTCTATGCATTGGCTCCGAGGCCTCGCTGATGATCACTCAGAAACAAGACTACATCTTTTCTCACTTTTTGGTTAGCGTTGAAGGAGGAGCTCTTTGTGTATTCAGTAAATGCTTATTAAGAAGCTACTATGTACCAGGCACTGTGTCATGCTGTTGGAGATACAAGGGTGAATTAGACATACCCGCTTGAGCTTAAAGGCAGGCACACCTGCTACAGATTGCAACACAGTGGCAGAAATGCTGTGAGGATACAGACTGGGGAGCAACTGAATCAGTCATGAGAGAATCAGGGAAGGCTTCCTGGAGGAGGTGATTTACAACCCTGGGCTGAGAGAACAACAGAAGCTGGCCAAGTGGAAAGGGGAGAAGGGGCAACACTGGGCGGAGGGTATAGTATGTGCAGAAGACATTGCATGCACATCTGAAGAACATCTTGTTTACAGAAAGTGCATACGGCATGTGAAATAGCAAGAATTTTGGTATACTCTGAAATTAAGTGAGTTAGCCTTTGGGTGTGTTGCAAAGGGGCTTGAAGGAGATGTCATTGAGCTTTATTTCACTCTATTTTAGGCTGTTTTTATTTTACATCCAAGCAGTGCATGCCCATAGTTTAAAAAGGTACTTTCCCTGCCCTTCCCACCTGACTAGAAACCAGGGTTCCCACCTGAAAGGCAGCCACTTCAACTCTTCCCTGTCTCCCTATGGCATGCTCACATTGCTGTTCTTGACTTTTCACTTTTAGATAGTGCTATAGTCTTAGTGGTTATATTCCCCTAAAATTCATGTCAGAACGCTAATCCTTGAGATGGTGTTAGGAAGTGGGGCCTTTGAGAGGTGGTTAGGTCCTAGGTTTGGAGCCATAATGAGTGGGATTAGCACCTTTATAAAAAAGAGTCTTTGGGAGGCCAAAGTGGGCAGATCGTTTGTGGTCAGGAGTTTGAGAACAGCCCGGCCAACATGGTGAAACCTCACCTCTACCAAAAAAAAGAAAAATATAAAACTTAGCTGGGTGTGGTGGCACGTGCCTGTAATCCCAGCTACTCAGGAGGTTGAGGTAGGAGAATTGCTTGAACCTGGAAGGCGGAGGCTGCAGTGAGTTGAGATCGCATCATCCCACCCCTGGGATGGACCATCCCACACCTGGGCGACAGAGAAAGATTATGTTTTAAAAAACAAAACAAAACCAAAAAGAGCCAGAGAGTCCCCTCACTCCTTCCACCATTTGAGGACATAGCAAGAAGATGCCATCTCCAAATCAGAAGGCCATCCCTCACCAGACAACACATCTGCCAATGCTTTGATCTTGCACTCCCAGCCCTCAGAACTGGGAGAAGGAGATTTCTGTTGCCTGTAAGCCACACAGTGTACAGGATTTTGCTACCCAAGTGAACTAAGACAAATAGTATCTATTCACTGCATCCTGTAGAAATTAAGGATTTCACTTCCTCATATACCTCCATACTGCCCTGGCACAGACATACACATGGACACACACATGCACACACATACATGTGCACACATATGTGCACACACACATACACATGCTCCCATTTTCCCTAATGGTGTAATGAACTAGGGCTCTATCAGCATCTAGGAGTTGCATTACTATGACTGTGTGACCATATAAACATTCTCAGTTGATTTATTTAAGACATTATAACATTTGTTTTTTTTGCTCAACTGTTTTTATTTGTCCTAGAGTTGATAATTATCTATATCCTTTTCTTGCTCATTTTGCTATGCACTTATCACAATTGTATTCTAAAACTCTACCAGAAGTATAACTCTCCTTTCGAGGCATTCAAACGTATCTACTATCAGTCTTATTTTTCTTGGAGACATCCTTCTAGAACCTCAGGCTCGCTGCTGGCCTTGAAGCTTTCTAGAGTCACTGCTTCATTTTTGTCAATCTCAGGATGAGAACATGTTTGGGGGCCATTATTCTGCCTATCAGGATGAAATTTATTCTGCTTTCAGCTAGATTGAAATGTTCAAATCAACCAGTAACATTTTTCTCCCAGTTCCCCCTCTCTTTGCCAACTAGTAGCTCTTTGGATATGTAGCTACAAGAATGCAGCCTCGTCTTCTGGTTCAGAAAGCACTTCCTCTCTCTTTTTAGGAGTCAGAAATTCATATTCTCGTTTTACAGACAGAAAAAAAAGAGGTCCAGAGAATATGAACATCTTGCTGAAAATCCTGGAGAGCAAAGTTCAGTCTCATTTCCAAGACTGGCCTTTGTCTTCCACAGGCGGCCTCCATGATGCTCTTTTCCACTTGTTCCTAGATCATGTGATAGATGAGTTGCTACACCACTGCGTGATCCCTTGGAGAAGTGCTGTGCCACCAAAGTGTGTTTCCAGTGCCAATGGTTATTCATTTACCACTTTTACTTTCACCATTTACTTTTTTAAATGGTCATTTTACTCCTAAATAAGAGAGAATCATGTGGTCATATTACTTTTATAGCCATAAATATTGGAAGGCTGCAAAAAAATTTCCATGACTTCACCCACCTCCTCCCTGCCCAGCTGTAGGCTGCGTCAGTGGCAGCTACGACATCCTCAGAATGGATCCTGTAGGGGCTGGGTCAGAGCCATTTACGGAACAATGCTCTTCCCTTTGTTTTCAGCAAGCCAGTTGTAAACTCATTTCAGACCTCTTGCTTTCTTTGAGATTGCAAGATGGTATTGCTTTTGACAGCAGCCAAAGCTTCTCCGTTCATGGTCGGGCCCCAGCTTTGACAGACTGGAAATGCCACCCATGTGGGCTCCACAGCTTTCTTACAAGGTACAGAATAAAACATAAGCATTGATGACCTCAAAGTCTATGTGTTGACAAGTGAAAGCACTGGGGGTGAGGGAGGTAGAAAGCTTGGCATGAAACTGCTTGGAAGGAGAAGACAGAGGTAACTGGGGGCATAATGGGTACCAAAGAGTAAAAAAATTGAAGTTGCTGTGAGATATCTCAGTGCATGCAATGTTCAGCCATATGCAGAACTTTGAGCATGGAAACATTCAAAAAAATAGCTGTAAAGTAGATAGGAACACCGCCTGCTCTGTGTTGTGTATGTATGTGTATATGTAGGTATGTATGGGTATGCATGTCTGTATGTGTATGTATGTGTGCATGTGTGTGCATGCATGTGTGCATGCATATGTGTGTTCTACTCAACCTAACTCTAGGAGACAAAGTAACAGAATCGGATGGGGGCATGTGAGACTCTGAGTCCAGTCTCTGGTGGGTGCTCTGAGTAAAAGCTACTGTGATGAAGTTTGTACCTTTTGCATCAGGAGCAGTTGCTGTGGTCAGCATATTATCTTCTTAACCAAACTCCCAAGGGTCAAAAATAGCCACAGGAAAATACTGCAGGGAACTAACTTTCTAAACAATGCACTTTTCTCTTAGAAAAGATGGATCATCATTACTCAATCATTTGCCTGACTTTCTTTTCCTTCGAAACATCAAGTACTTAAGGAAACATTCTTCCCTGCCCTGGACGAGGTCAGATCCCCATTATAATTAGAGAAGTAAGTGTAATTACTTATGAAATGCTGCCTCCCTCCTCTCACCCCTTATGACTCTTGCATTGATATTATATTTATTTGTCAAATGAACGAGTGGTCAATTCACATCTAAACATCTCTGTGATCCACAATAGCAAAAATCCAGTGCAGAGAGTAAATTTTCCTTTTATTCTAAGGCCAGATTTCTTCCTTTGAATCTGTTTCCACATCCAAAAGCCCAGATGACGAGAGCAAGTGAGAGGCTACGCACTTGGCAGGGCGGCTGGGCTTCTGGACACACAGGGGCATTTAATGTATGTGACGACATTTGGTGGCCATGATGACTAAGCCTGTCTTTAGGGCTCATTGAGATAGTTATAGATTTCTATTTAGAGTAAATTTTGCCATAATGACAGCAGCAATCATCACCATAATAGCTAACTCCAAGAGGCAGCAGCTTTCATCAGAGGACTGAGTGGTTCCCATTTAGCCTGCTTTTTGCTGCCCTCAGACTGCCCAGGGAGGTCCTAACACACCTTCCAGCACATTCCTGTCCTGCCTTCTGTTGGAACTCTCCCTGACTTCTCCAGCGAATATCATCATACCTTATTTGAACTGCCATAGCCCCTACGTGCTTAACAACACAATGAAGCATCCGCGTATCCAACAGATGTGTGTTGTTCAGCACATGAAAGGTGACAGGCACTGGGCTGAGCATTTGCAAATATTCCAGAATACGTCTTTCCCTATGATTTCACTGAAGTGAGCCATTTTGCCCTTCAGGTTCACGCAGGGGGTAAGGATGGAAGGGAGGGCTGCATCTTATGCAGTTTAACCTCCAATGCACTCAGAAGAATGGTCAATAACAGAGTTATCAGATGATGCTATCTGGATTCCATGACCCCTCAATTCAGCACACAGAAGGTGGGACTGAATAAACCAAATTTAAAGTGAACTAGCATTAAATAAACCAAGGTAGGGAACAATGACAAGGATGAGAACTAGGCGGGAAATAATAAACAGAAATAGGCAGGGCTAAAGCTAGAAAATACTCTTTTGGGCCCACACAGCACTTTTCCCAAAAACACCTCCAAAGAGGAAGCTTTGGCTGTGGGTTTCGTGTGGCAACACTCAGTGATTTGGTGACATGCAAAGGAGGATGCATTCCGGAGAAAGCACCATGGATAGGAAGACAAAGGAGAAAGGGTAACTGTGAGGGAAAAAGGAAGGAAGGTGCCACGCAGCCAGAGCAAGATTGTAGCATGCAGACAGGGCCAAGGCACCAGAAGTGCCTGCCACAACGCTGCCCCTTCTATGGGATCGTTTTGCATGGGTCACCTTGCTCCGTGCCACTTAGCCAATTCCCAGCTGTTTGCACTGGGAAGGGCAAGGCTGGAAGGCTGCTGAGTGGTCTAAGTGGCATTGCAAGACCTCTGCCCAAGAGGGACACTCATACAAGATGCTGATAGGCCAAACTAATCAGATCATCTCTATGGGCTGGCCTGCACGCCAGTCACACTGAGAAATAATTAACAGATGACACCGTCACTGCCTGCAAAAGCAGAGATGTGCAGGAGTACTTAATGCCATGGAGACTTTCTAGCATTAATGAGCAGCACCAGGGTAGACTGAGGAACTCAAAGTTGCTAGAAATCCCTTGTATTTTCAATGAATGTTCAGTTTTCATAAAGCCTGCTGAAATTGATTCTGTTTTCTCTTACTTCTGCAAGTGTGAATGTATTTATCCCCTGCATTCCAGAAACGATCCCAGTGAACACAGATAGGTCCAAACTGGGACTGATCTCCTAGCTAGAGCAGCCTATCACCTCTGCTCAGGATTCCAGCTCAGGAGTCCTCAGAGGGCAACCAACTTACCCCGCAAAGATGACACCAGGATAGTGGCGAGAATTGTAGTTCTTCCTACTGTCAGGCAGTTGAATATATCATTGTTGTGCAGAGAGGACAGTGCATTTGAGGTTGACCCCTGAAAATATCATTGAATCTATCAGTTTTAGAGTCTCCTCTGGTTCCTATTCCACTTAAAACATGTTCTCTCTCAACCAGTGAAATCCTGTCTCTAGCCGCAGCATAAGCCAGGTAGCACAGTGACCAGAGAGGAGGAACAGAAGGCACCATGATGTGTACAAGACGGATGGATTCCCAAGGTTTGCGGGTGGTAGGAGGATGGGAGAGTTTTTTATTAGTTGTTGTTTTTGAGATTCACAGGCAGCAGAAACCTCTTTAAATTTCAAGTAATTAACAATTTAGAAGGCAGAGATCTAGAACTATAGGAGTACAATTAATGAGGACTCAGTCTTCAAAGTCCAAAGCAAGAGCAGATGGCGAAACAGTTTTCAGCATTTGGTGCAGGCCGTTATGGAAGGAAGAACTTGTTCCAGCATAAAAAGACATAAGAACGAGTACTAGTAGGCAAAGGAGACAGCCCTGGTAAACGAAGATAAAGACATCTAAATAGGGCTGGGCACGGTGGCTCACAGTAATCACAGCTTTTAGGGAGGCTGAGGCAGGAGGATTGCTTGAGGCCAGCAGTTCAAGACTGACCTGGGCAATATAGTGAGACCCTATCTCTATAAAAAACAAAAATAAATATAACTAGCTAGGCATGATGGAATGTGCCTGTAGTCCCAGCTACTTGGGAGGCCAAGGTGGGAGGCTCACTTGAGCCCAGAAGTGTCCAAGGCTGCAGTGAGCTATGATTATATCACTGTACTCCAGTCTGGGTGACAGGGAAAAAAGAAATAGAAAGAGAGAAAAAAATTTAAATAGGTCACACACAAAATTGGCCAGATTTACTGCAGTCCTGAAGGGCTAAGAGTCTGCCACTTTCTTAGTAAGGAGGAAACGGAGGTTAGTGTTAGGATCCGGTATGACTTATCTGTAACTTGCTGCATGTGCAGTTATAACTATGTGGCAGATTGTGTGGCATCTCCACTTCCTTCTCTATTCCCTTCCTTATCATTGTTAGGAAGCCCCAACTAAATCATTTTAGTCCCTGCTAAAATGACTTTATTTTCAACAGAATCCACCAATATGTTGATGTGGAAGCAAGGCCCCAGAATTACATAATAACTTACCCTCCAGTTTGTTTTAACACTGAAATAATCATAGTTGTTTTTTTTTTTTTTTTTTGAGATGGAGTTTCACTCTTGTTACCCAGGCTGGAGTGCAATGGCGCGATCTCGGCTCACCGCAACCTCCGCCCCCTGGGTTCAGGCAATTCTCCTGCCTCAGCCTCCTGAGTAGCTGGGATTACAGGCATGCTTCACCGTGCCCAGCTAATTTTTTGTAATTTTTAGTAGAGACGGGGTTTCACCATATTGACCAGGATGGTCTCGATCTGTTGACCTCGTGATCCACCCGCCTCGGCCTCCCAAAGTGCTGGGATTACAGGCTTGAGCCACCGCGCCTGGCCATAATCACAGTTTTCTGTGACTTTCCTCCATCATAGACAATAATCCTGTTGGTGGAACATCATGCCTTGCCCTCGGTTTGAAGTAGGAGGACAAAGCAAGCAGTGGAAAGAGATTGTCCAGGTAGGGTTTAAAGTGGCACACATGCTGTTTGGTCCCCTCCTTGCCCAGAGCAGGCATTGCTCATCCACTAGGCACTTCTTCCTGCCAAGGCACCTCTTCCTGCCAAGTCACTGTCTCATGATCCCTTTCAACACAGCCACGAGGAAGCCATGATACATCAACTGGTGTTGGCAAATGAGATCAGACCCACCAGTCTTATCCCACTTTGTTGTTTTCTGTAAGTAGTTAGAAAAAATCATGTCCAGAAAACAAATACTAGAATTGTTCTTAATATGTTCTTCAGAGTAAAAGTTTAAAATCCTAATGATGTTTAGACACTCAGGAATGAGTGAACCGCTTGCACTGATAGAATCAAAACAATACTGCAAATATTAGTCATGTTGTCTATTATGAAATATATCTCTGTGTATAGATATGAAAAAAAACCCCACAAAACTGAAGTCTGAGTTAAAGAGCCCTGCCAGGTAGAGTTAAATGCTCTTTAACCTGTAAAGAATTCAATTCCATTTGCCACCTCCAGATCTGGTATCCAGAAGGAAGACTAAGAAGCAGCCCCCGATGCAATTTACAAGATGTGTTCCTGTCTGGGGGTGCCACACGTTACACACCAGCTATGACTCAGAAGCCTTCACGGAAAGGAGCCTGTGCTGGCGGGCTGGTGTAGAGGCCTCCCCCAGGGAATCATGAGTTGGCAACCCCAGCAGAGGGGAAGCTGGCATGAAGCTCCTGTGTGGGGAGACGCCCCAGGGAAAGAAGGGGAAGGCCTTAGAGTACAGGTCAAAAGTACAGGACTAAAGTGCAGTGGTGTCTTTCCACATTCCTCCGCCACCTTGGCAAACCAGAATGGTAACTCAGACATGAATCTGAGCTCCTACTGCCATCATCAAAGTCTTTTAGAAAACAAAGACAGAAAAGAGTTCAAGAAACTCTCAAGAGTAACTTAAAACCCTGATAATCACACCAAGGGGCACCATGGAATTTTCAAGCTGAAACTGTCTTCACCATTTTTCCCTTGGAGACCACCATCATGTTCCAACTGTTCTCCTGCTTCTTTTCAGCCTAAGAATGAGCTGGGGTGAGCAGAGGTAGTGAAACCAGCACTTGATCCTGATCTTCCAAGCTCATCTGTCCTGTCACCAGCTCTGGGAATGTTTTGTTTGTTTTTCAAGAGAGTAAGAGAAGACAGAATTTCATGTTCGAGTACCTGTTTTCCAGAACACCTGAAACATGGCTATTTGATTGCCACAGCATGACAACCATTTTGCATCTGTTCTTAGCCAGTTTTCTCTTTGTACAGATGAGAAAATTAAAGCCCAGGGAAGTCAATAGGTTTGGCAAAATTGGACAACAGAGCTGCGATGAGGACCCAAGAAACCTGAGCCCTGGGCTTGGGATTTTCCCTCTATTCCACCCTGCCTTTCGTAGACAATAGCCTTGAAAACCTAAGAGCAGAGGACTGCACAGCTCAAGAGACTTGTGACCGAGTCGCTGGGTCATTGAGTTGTCATCAACTTGAGAAATGTCCTTTGTGCGTCAGTCCTTCCAGGCAATGCCCTTTTAGAATCTCAGTTGATGTCCACTGAATCACTAAGGTCCGACAGCCCAGTGGCTGATTCCGCCGGAGTTTATGAAGAAACAAATGGGGCAACGTGGAGAAAATGAATAGCATGCTGACACTTCTGCTTCCTTGAGTGCGGCATTAGGCTTGAATTATTATAACAGGAAATGCTAAACTACTACAGAAAGAAAAGGTGTGATTACTCATGTCAACGTTAAAAAATGCCATTTTTCACGAAGGGATTAATCAGCGGCCACGACGCTTGCTGCTCCTGATACAAAATACTTTCCTCTTCCCCATGAGTTTTCTTCTCCAAGCAGTAGGATTTCTTATATATAATCATGTGGTCCCTTCCAGTAAACAAAACAGAAATTAATAATATTCTTGTCTAGAGAGCATTAATCTATTCCACATTGTGGAGGTCTCTCACCAGGATGGGATGAATGGAGGTAAGAGAGGGGCCTGGAGCACACACTTTAAGCATGAGCGTCTCTTTAAGTTTCAGGCTCCAAATGTCTCACGTGTCTCACCCTAGCCCTGTTCTAGCTCTTCAGCTCCTTTTTGACTCCCAAGTGTCCTGTCTGGGGACAGGAGGATGCAGGATGGGCCAGAGATGACATGACAGAAGGGGACATTCCAGATGGGGGGTGTAGTGGGGACCGAACACTCAAACAGCCAGGGAGGGCCCTGCTGCCTTGGCCATTGGCTATTAGGGCTGTAGGAGATTCTGCTGTGTGCAACAGAGAAGCTAAGCCTAGAGGAAATGCTCAGGCCAGGCTGTGTATGCTTTAGCAGAAGTCTGAAGTGTGAGATCTTGATGAAAGCCGTGACAAAGCAGGGGGCAAAGCAGGACTCGGTGGGAAAACACTCAGTGCTGAGAAGGTTAGTCCAGAGTGAGAAGCAAAACCTGAATCCCTGAGGCAGGACTCCAGGCAGTAGAAACTGAGCTGTGCAAGTCGGAGAAGGCTGGGCAGCCAGACTAACTCCCTGTTAAGCCGGGTGAGCTACAACCACAGGGCTGCTTGCGTCCCCCTTAGCAAGGCAGGGCTGAGTGTGGGAGTGGATGCGGAAGGTGGTGAGCTGGCAGATCAGGGCACTCCGTATTTCTCCCACCCACTTTCTTCCCTGCCAGTTGGTTTCCTTGCATTGCTTTGAAACAAGATGCTCTCTTGTGCCTGCCTCCGTCAAAGACTGAAACCTTTGTTTAATGTTAGAAAATACCACGTTTAAAGGAGTCTCTGCTGGAGCAGCTGTACTATAGAATCAAGAAATGAATTTTGGGTAGGAAGAATAGAACCATATTCTTGCCCAAGAATTTCTGACCCAGTATTCATGAAATGATCTTCAGTGTGTTTACAAGTCTCCCAAACAAATCTGCAAAATTGTGTGGGTTTGCTTGAAATTTATAGAAAGGAGAATTCATTTAACTATAAAGTGCTCTCATGGAGAACAATGCCCTAGAAAGTATTCATGCTTCTCATTTACAGATTAGGACTTGACACACAGAGATGGGAGGACTTGGAGCTCCTCATCAGCAAGGCTTTGTCTTGCATCAGTATACCTCCAACATATTAGTCAATCAAGGAACATATGTAGAGTGAATGGATGATGAGTAAATGGATGGATGAGGGATGGATGAATGAATGAATGAATGAATGAAGGCTTCCTGCTCTCAGTCGACTCATACCCGCACTGCATCCCCACCGTGGCCCGTTGACTGCTTCAGCTCCAGCTTCATGTGGGGATGGTGAATGCCAAGAAGGGTAACTTTGGAATTGAGGGCAGATACAGTGGTGCAGAAGAGCTGGGCCCTCAGGGCACAGAGGCCTCCACTGCACGAAAGCCCCACCTGGTACACCTCAATTTGCCCTGTGCTCGTTCCATGCCTTCCCTCAGTAGAAGACTAAGCTGGGATGACTTGTGCTCGTGAAACTAGCCCTTGGTCCTGATCTCCCAAGCTCATTTGTTCTGCCTCCAGCTCTGGAAATGTTTTGTCTTGTATAGTTTTCAAGAGAGTGAGGGAAGACACAGTTTCATGTTTGAGGAGAGCATCTGTCTTCTAGAACACCAGAAACATGGCTGTTTGATTACCAAGTCAGACAACCATTTTGCATCTGGCATTTGCACTTCCATGTCTCCACTTTCTACCTTGTAGGGCAGGGAGGGTGGGTAACAGTGACCAGCAATGACAAGCTGCTCTAATGTGATCATTGGCTGATTAACCAGTGAAGTCTTCTTTCTTTCCTCCTCCCTTCCTCCTCTTTCTTTTCCTTTTTTCTTTTCTTTCCTCCTACCTTTCTTCTTCCTGCATTTTTTCCTTCCTTTTCTCTCACTCTTCCTTCCTAACTATGGGCTACTGGACCAAGTGCTACA
The DNA here is from genome assembly GCF_049354715.1 of Callithrix jacchus. Classification (NCBI taxonomy): domain Eukaryota; kingdom Metazoa; phylum Chordata; class Mammalia; order Primates; family Cebidae; genus Callithrix; species Callithrix jacchus. The sequence continues at coordinate 30,757,343 of NC_133514.1, read as the reverse complement.
GATTCCATTGAGTGAGATACAATCTTATAGACATAGTATCTCAGGGCCACGGGCAGGATATAGAGGATTATATCTCTGGGTCACGGGCTGGGTATACCCCCAGGAGGGAGTCATCTATGTAACACAGAAGGTCAGCAAAGATCTCACAGGCCAAGATAAAGTGACGATTGAGATGAAGCTTAAAAGACTGTTGCCAGGCAAACTCATGACTAAGGGCAGCGTGAGCAAAGAGAAGCAGCATGGCCTTTGGGAAGTACAAGTAACTTAGCGTGACAGGCATGGGCCCAAGTTTATGTCTACTATAAAAAATAAAGGTGAATGCGTCTGGAAACCACAAGAGTCCATGCTAGAGCATATTAACCAGTCAATATATATCATGAAATTATCAATATTATTAATCATCACAACAGTCAGTACTTATGACCCTTGTGGCTGCTAATCCGAACTAAGTAAAGCACTAACTGGGAGTCTAGAAAAACTCCTAGCTTCATGCTTGAGAGGCAGAGTGAACGGTTTTCATTGAGGATAAGGTGTTTCTATTTGCAAAGACCTTCTGATATAGCCCATTGCTCCATGAAACCCCTCTCACTGTCAGTGCAGTCATCTTTACAGGGAAAATAGAAGGGGTCTGAATTAATGTTTGTAAAGGTCTTAGAACAGAGCCTATTACAGAGTGTTATGCATGTGTTTACTAAGTAAATAAGGATGAATACTTGTTGAATATCATGTGCCATTTATGATCTTAGGTGCTTATTTAATTGCCTTCCATCAACCCTGAAAGTTAGATCTAAATTCTTATATTTATAGAGACTGAGGTTCTCAGAGATTCAATAACTTGCCTGAAGTTACTAATAAGCAGCCAAGCTGGAGTTCAAACCTAAACCCATCGAAGTACGTGTTGCTTCCAGCTGGGACACCCGCCCTACTCAGGGCTGGCTGGAATCCTACATCCTTCTGTGTCATATCTGACTGTTGACGGAAGCAGCAGATGGCCAGAACATTTTCGTCGTGGTAAGAACATTTTCAGACACAGGGTTGGTGAGCAGGCCCCAAAAGTCAGTGCAGTGGTCCTGTGTGGGGTTCAGTATAGGGTACGGCTCAGTGGTCAAGATCTTCAAGCCTGTACAGCCAGCCCCAAGCTCTAGATCCCTGATTATTCTAGAATTGAATAGGCACATAATTCTTTTTTTTTTTTTTTGAGACAGAGTCTTGCTCTGTTGCCAGGCACCAGGCTGGAGTGCAGTGGCACAATCTCGGCTCACTGCAACCTCCACCTCCCAGGTTCAAGCAATTCTCCTGCCTCAGCCTCCCGAGTAGCTGGGACTACAGGTGCATGCCACCACACCCAGCTAATTTATATATTTTTAGTAGAGACAGGGTTTCACCATGTTGGCCAGGATGGTCTTGATCTCTTGACCTGGTGATCTGCCTGCCTTGGCCTCCCAAAGTGCTGGGATTACAGGCTTGAGCCACTGCGCCCTGCTGGGAACATGATTCTAACATAACCCAAGTGCTGAAAGAGAGTGAGTACACAAACGGGAAAGTGTTGATGAATGAAGGTGGAGCTTATCCAAGTTCAAACAGCTTCGCATTTGTAGGATTTTCATAGGATCTTCACCCTATGCCTTTTTCCCCCAAGAAATTTCAAGAAAGGACCATTTTTAGTGATGGATCAGGAAGGAACCTTGATACTACTTTCTTACTTCCTTCAAGAAAAAGCCCTGGATGTTCTGATATATTTAAGAAGAAATAAGGGATAGGAATAGAATAGACAAACCAAAAGTCCAAAACCCTAGAGTTCTAAGGCCTGCTCTTTCATGAACTAACTATATGACTGGTGGCAACTAATTCTCCATGCTTCAGTTTACCCATATTTAAAATAAAAGGTTTGGGCTGGATCATTTTTGGTAAATGCTCAAACTTTAAAATATTGTAAGCCAATAATGGAACAAAACTAAGTTCCTTCCAATAAATGTGTTTCTTTCTCCTGTCCTGCAAAAGCTGGCCTGACCACCTCCTTTCACAAGAGTATTTTCTGTGCTGTGAACCCTCTTTCTTCTTTCCAAGGCCACATAGTTCTGCCCACACTAATTTCCCAAGCACTTTCAGGCACCAGTTAATTTTCTTCATAGCACCTACCACAACTTGTCATTATATATTTATAGGTTTGTTTGTTTTATAGAGACTGTTTCTCCCATGAGATTGCAAGTTCCATGAGAATGGCTACTATGCCTGCTTTGTTTCAAATGCATATCCATTGTCCAAGCATTGTGTGTGGAACATAAAAGGCTATTGGTTAGTTCCTAAATTAATCTGTCATCTTCCCTTTTTTGATCATGATCATAGATAACATTTGTTAAGGACTTGCTAGAGATCAGACATTGAGCTGATGCTTTGCAGGTATGACCTCATGAACGTATCACAACAGCCTTACCTGGCAGGTTCCATCTGTTTTGCAGATGACGACACTGAGGATCCAAAAGGTCATGAAGTTAGCGTACTCTAGAACCTAGATCCAAACCACAGCTGACTCATTCAGAGTCTAAGTACTGAGCCCTTGTAATATGCCACCTTGGGTCCTCAGTGACTGTGAGCATTAGGTCTGACATGAAGGTTCTCAGGATGTGTATACTGAATTGAGTCTCTGTGTGAAGGAGCTAACAGATGGAAAATGGAGGTCGTATTTATGACCCATGGGGCTGATAATATGAAGCTTCAGTGCCTGAGGTGGATTCTGAAATCTGGAGTGAGGATTGGTAGAGTAGAAAATCTCTTTCTAACAATGAGATTCATTCTTGTATGTGTAGAGTTTAACAAAGCTCCTTTCTTCCATCGTATGAGGGTGTGACTTCAAATTTTTCTTGAAATGCACATTTTTAATTAGAAGATTGTATGTGGGTTGCCAAGCTTCTGAGAACTGAAAGGACACTTGTGCCTGGGGGACAGTTACAGAGACTGGTCCCACGGTAAGTGCATAATAAAAAATACACAAAGAGCAACTGAAATTAAATCCACAGGGAACCCTTTGCACTTGGTTTCAAATACCTAAAGACTTGGCAGTTACAGAATAAAGAGAAAGAATAGAAACAAAAGTCAGTGTCAATTTGCTTAATTTGGGGTTCTTTTTCCTGAGTATCTTTTTGAGAATCTGAGAATCAGAAATGTTGGTGACTGTGAAGTCTAAGATCCCTCCTGCAGATGAGAGACTGAGGCCCGAAGAAGTCATGGCAAGGTCAAAGCAAGGTCAAACTAAGTGAACTATGGGTCGAAAAGAAGAGAAGGCATCACTGTGTGCTACAGCAGGGCTGGTAGAGGAAGATGGGGATTGATGGGGAGTGCAGAGTTGGGGGTGGGGCAGGCAGCTCTCTAGCAATGTGGCTCCTGCTTTGTTCAAAGAAAACTTAGAAATTGTTCAACAAGAAAATGAATATGTCAAGAAAATCACATATCAAGGAATATAGAGTCACTTATTAGTGTCTGTCTATAGGATATAATCTGATGGACAGTGGGGGTCTTTTCTTCAGACCCCAGCTGCAAGACAGATGAATAAATTCACTGAAACATAGAATACAGTCAAAGATTGGTCTAGGCGTGTCCATGGCCTCTCACCTGAAGGAGTTAATGGCCACTGGCCCCAACTCCCTGGCCTTGCTGGCCTTCATTCAGCACACATTCAATGGCAAAGACTTTGAGTTAACACTACCAGAGGGTAAAGATTAAGGGCCAGGTCCTGAGGCCTAAAGCAAAAACTATTAGTGGGTAATATCCCTGGTCAACCTCCCCCGAGAGAACCATCTGGACTGATCAAAGGTTAGATGTAGGACCACATGAGTAAACAAGTAAGTTAGATAAACTCCCCACATTCCTTAGTTTCTACCCTAATTTATTTAACTAAGGGAACGAGGCTGCCTTCAACCAAGTACTATAATAAAAACCCTCAGGCCTTCCAAAAAGGTTTGTGTATATTCTCTATAACTAAAATTTCTCCCACCAGCCTGATTGAACCCCCACAATGGACTGTAGGAGAAATCCCAGATTCTTTGGGGCTCCTTTGCTGCCTCAAACTCTCTTATACTTGAATCCCCCCAGCCTTAGACACATTGCTGTCCCTTAAACTTGAGAGTGGCACCAATAAATCTCCAAATAGCCTGGACTGAACTGCAATCAGAATAATATTAATGCAGAATATATATATATATATGTATGTATGTGTGTGTATATATATATAGCTGTCTGCTATACATATTAATGCAGAATATATATATATGTATTGTGTGTGTATGTGTGTGTATATATATATACATATATACACATACACACATATAATTATATATTATATAATATAATGCAGAATAATATGATGCAAAAAGAATGGGCCATTGAAAAGGTGAATGGTAGTATCTTACAAAATATAATACAAAGGGCAGAATAGCCTGGTACATTCAGCACTGACCAGGGGAAAGAAATATAGTATCTGAAGGATGCTAGTAGATCTAATCACTAGAGGTGTAGGGTAGGATGTAGAAATATTTCACAGGGCATTTTAATAAAATTTTCTCCAAGCTGGATCTGATTCCATGGCTGCAAATAATCTTCATATAAAAACTTCAATGACCAGGCCAGGTATGATGGCTCACAGTGGTAATCCTAGCATTTTGGGAGGCTAAAGTGGGAGGAGGATCACTTGAGGCCAGGAGTTGAAGACCAGCCTGAGCAACATTGGGAGATTTCATCTCTACAAAAAATTGTTTTTAATTAGCCAGCTGTGGTGGTATGCACCCATAGTCCTAGCTACTAAAGAGGCTGATAAGGAGGATCCCTGGAGTGAGCCCAGGAGTGAGCTGCAGTGAGTATTGCACTCCAGCCTGGGCAACAGAGCAAAACCCTGTCTAAAAAATTTAAAAAACAAAGCACAACAAAACTTCAATGATTGATGACTTGGTGTGTGTAATTTTTAAAACCTTGATTTTAAAGCTTGAGTCTAGGAATGAAATATGAGCATGAATGTGCACAGGACTGCTAAGAGCTGGTTTGAGCACAATAAAGAAATAAGAACTGGGGCCCTTATCAAAGGCAGACAGCTAGAAATCTTCACAGGGGATTTATGCTCAAGTCCAAGCCTCCTTTCTACCCTGGTAGCTCCAGGAGCTTGTCCTGTCCTTAGCTTCCACTTCCTTCATAGATAATCAGCCATGAATGGACATGAGTGGTCCAGTCACTGGGGAAAGAGATCCTTCTTGCTGTAAATACATGGATGGTGTGGCTTTGGTGGCCACCTCTGTAAAGTGAGTTGTTGAAAGGACCTCTTAGGAAGTCTATGAACCTGTGACATGGTTTGGCTGTGTCCCCACCAAAATTTCATCTTGAATTCCCACACATTGTAGGAGGAACCCAGTGGCAGGTAATTGAATCTTGGGGGCAAGTCTTTCCCATGGTGTTCTCATGACTGTGAATAAGTCTCACAAGATCTGACAGTTTTAAAAAGAAGAATTCCCCTGCACAAGCTCTCTCTTTGCCTGCTGCCATCCATGTAAAGATGTGACTTGCTCCTTCTTGCCTCCACCATGATCATAAGGCTTCCCCAGCCACGTGGAACTGTAGGTCCAGTTAAACCTCTTTCTTTTGTAAATTGCCCTGTCTCAGGTATGTCTTTAACAGTGTCATGAAAATGGACTAATACAACTGAATAGAGGAGGGTCCGATCCCAAAGCCTGATCATGCTCTGAGGCAACAAGCCCCTCTTTACAGACTGACACCTTGGCAGTCAGCCATTCTTCAGCAGGTGATCCCCTTCTCCATCCCCCAAGCACCGTCCTGTCAGTGCTGCCCCCTGCTGGCAGGCGTCTCTCACTCTGCAGTGCAGGGGTCCACGGCTGGCCATGACAGCAGGGCTTACCTGCCCTTGCCACTCATTTCCACCTGGCTGTGGTTAAGCCCCTTCACCTCTTTATATCCCCGAGTTTCTTCTGTTCTTTCACCTACACAGGGAAAATACTGCCTCAGAACTTACTCACAGCCCAAATGACAGCATGTCTAGGAAAAGGTTTTAAACGCTCCTATCATTTTACAGATATGATAGGCTGGTAACAACTCCATCAGCACATACTTCTAAAGATGCTCCACGTACACTCATCAATATAATGCAGATCACGTGAATATCCCCCTCTCCAGCCATTTGCCTTGAAATGGACAGAAGTCCGAGACAGGTGGCCAGATGGCAAGAGATCTGAGGGTGACCTTATTTGTCCACCTTAGTGTTTTATTACAAAAAAGAAAAGTCTTGATTCACTTCCATGAATAAACCAAGTTTCTCCTAAACATAAGTTTGTTTCTTATTCTTTTTGGAATATTGAAAATGACCATGGAGAATCTAATTCACAAAACATCTCCAAGCACCTGAAGATGATACTAATGGTACCTTTCAGTTTGCTCATCTGTATACAAATTAAAGTTATTTTGATTCCTATATATCATTCCCTGCATTTTACTCTGTGTCCCATGTATCATTGTTTTTACTTCATTAGCTAACAGTTGAAAGCATTAGAAACTATTTTTACTTTACTACTACTACTTTTTTTTTTTGAGACAGGATCTCACTATGTTGCCCAGACTAGAACTCCAGGCCTCAAGTGATCCCTCTGCCTCCACATCCCAAGTAGTTGGGATTACAGGTGTGAGCCACCATGCCCATCTCTGGGCCAATTTTTCTTTAATACCAAACAGCACAATTTGAGAATGTCTGTTTTCTTACTCTTCTACTACCAGACTACTTAACAACTGTTCTGAACTAAAGGTGGGTATATTCACTTGCCTAGAACTTCTGCTTAAAATTTATTTATAATGTAGTTGTCCTAATAATAGTGTAGCTGTCCCAGTTGTCATAGTAGTAGGGTATTTATAATGTGACTAAATAAATCCCAAATATGGCTAAGATTCTAGAGGAGGAAACAAAGAACACTGAACTCTCTCATCCTTCCCACTGACTACTTTAGAAGGTTCTGATGATTAATCTCCATGCTGGATACCGTGTGGCCCCAACCTCTAAGAGCCTTCAGTTTATGTCCTTAGGGCGGATGCACATATAGTAAAATATTGTTCACAATGGAGCTGGTGCTTCGAAGGGCAAAACATGCTTATATGATGAATCTTGGCAGGAAAGCAATATAATTTCCTACTCACAAAACATTTTTCTCAGTCCACTCTCTCTGTGCCATTCTGAAAAAATCCGGAAATCACACCAGCATTCTTTATTTTTAGCCCATCCAAAATTTCACTCACTTGCAGCGTGTGGGCAAGAAGTTATCTTTAGAACTATCAACCAAATGCATTGGAATCACAGATTATTAGGGCCTGGGTAACTCTCTACGTGATTTGTTTTTTCTTAGCTTGGGAACCCCAATATAGAAAACTCAGCTGGAATGAGGACCTAAAGTCTTGTCGAGTTGGTTTCTCCCTTTGTCTGCTGCTCAGACACTGTCAGGTAATCTTAGGTTTCTTTTTTTATCAATTTTCTTTTCTTTTCTTTTATTAAGACAGAATTTTGCTCTTGTTGCCCAGGCTGGAGTGCAGTGATGTGATCTCAGCTCACTGTAACCTCTACCTCCCAGGTTCAAGCTATTCTCCTGCCTCAGCCTCCCGAGTAGCTGGGACTACAGGCATGTGCTGCCAAGCCTAGCCGATTTTTTTTTGTACATATATATATTTAGAAGAGACAGGATTTCACCATATTGACCAGGATGGTCTCGCTCTCTTGACCTTGTGATCTGCCTGCCTCAGCCTCCCAAAGTGTTGGGATTATAGGTGTGAGCCACTGCACCCAGTCCAATCTTAGGTTTCTAAGGAGCAACTGGACAACCAGGGATCTAGGCCAACCCTATCATTTTGCAGATGAAGCAACAGAAGCCCCCAGGGAGGAAGTGACCAGCTCAGAACCTCTGGCAGTCACTGGCCATGCCAGGAGAAGAATTTGTGTCTCCTGACTTCCAGGTAAGTGTCCTTTCCATGGCATATGCATAAGATGTGGTTACAATGAAACTACTTGTTTTCTGATCCCATTAGCCAGGAAAGTTCATCTGAGAAACAGGTGACTGATGGGAAAGTTTGCCTACCCGAGGCATGAGGAAATCAAGTGCCTTCATCATAACTAGACAGTAGCTCTTTTCTTTGACTGAGAGGAGTATGAAAAGTGCAAAGAGAAACAAGACTTAGGAACAATTTCCTGGAAGTTACTCCATTATGTTTTGCTGTGGTGTGCTATTCAGAAAAGCATTTGCCTGCCACTCCTTGCCTGTGTGACTTTGAGTCACTTGACTTCTCTGGGCCTTTGAAGCTCTTATGTCCTCTGAAAGCACAGCAGAGGCTCTGTTCTGGCCGTTGGACATCATGATGCTCTGTTGTCCTCCCCAGGTGGTCACATACCCCAGATCAGCTCCTTTTTTCCTTCCTTGTCTCAGTACCAGGATATCCTTAATGTTATGTGGGTTTTTTTTTGATGGGGGAAGAGAGGGGACATAGGTATTTTGTGCATAGAATAATTGTCTTCCCAGCTGGATATTTTTTGGGACTTTGACTGTGTATTTTTGCTTCTTTTAACATCTGCTCTTGTCTTACTTATAATGCAGGAACCCAGACCCCTGCAGAGTCACACTGGTATCTCCAGAAGTTTCTGAGAGCCTTATATGTGCTCCCATCCTTGTCTCTTATTGCTGTTCCAGGACTCTCTGCACAGACCATGACATCTGCCTGGCATCACTGACACTTCCACGGGCACTGCTGTGCCCTCTTGTCACTGTCCTTACCAGCTGCAGAAAATGACTATAGTCACTACCTGTATTTTCTTCCTTTCTCTGATGTGTGTGCGTTTCCAATTTTTCCCTCCCTTTCCCCTACCATTTATTTATTCCCCAGGCGAGTGGATATCTAGCTAGGATTGTGACCATGCTAGAGAAGGCAGAGACATCACCCAGAGCGGGAAGCACTGACCGTGAGACATGGAGTCTCTCCTCCTGCAGGGAAGGGAGATACATTTTCATTTGCATAAGGGCTAGTTGTATAAGGCAAGAGCATATTGCTGCTGTTATCATTTAAAAGTTTAATTATGGAAAGAAGGGTGTACATGGATATTAAATAATAAAAAAGGTGAACTATTGTACACTCAACACCTATCTCAAGCCCCTGAGCTTGCCTTTCTGAGCTACAGAGTAGAAAGCTAAAATTAGATTTCCTGATTATTCTTCCAGCTAGGGAGCTTCCTTGAGAAATTGTGTAGTACAAGACCTGAAATTAAGATTCAATAACATGGGAAGGCCTCAAATGGCCTCATCTCAAGTCCCCTGCCCACTCTGCTATGGCAGATAAGGTCCCCTAAGCAAACAGCTCTCCTTGTCATGGAGACCAGGCCCAGTGTCTGCTTCTCCCTGAGTGGTGGGTTTGAGGCCCCTGCCAGCACACAGAAATATTCAAACAAGCCAATCACATCCTCTCGTGGGAACCAGGCCTCACCTCTCCCTCTTTTATTGCAAAGCCTGCCTCCCACAGACCCTGCTTGTTCACTGTGCTCCCAAACAGAATCTTCATATGGCACTGTATGAGATGCACTGTCTTCCTACCTGGACACTGAGTGTACATGACTAATAAACTGCTGTTTATCTCATCTGTCCAGTGCTGGGTGTCATATGTTTGGCCATTCCCATAGCCTAGAGGGCTAGGGAAACCCTCCCTCACCAAGTACCTGAAGAGGAAGTGGTTGAAATACATGGCTCCACCAAATAGGTGTTGTTGCATGAGATTTCGGGACAGAAGTAAGAAACATGGGAGTAGTGATGTGCAAAGTACAGAGACAGAGGCATCTGTTCTTCTAGGGGAGCAATGGAGAAAATGTTAGTGTTCGCCACAGAATACTATGCAGCCATGAAAAGGAATGAGATCATGTCCTTTGCAGGACACTGCATTTTCCCGCTTATAAGTGGGAGCTGAATGAAGAGAACACATGGACACAGGGAGGGGAACAACACACACCGGAGCCTGTTGGGGGCAGGGGGAGGGAGGGCATCAGGAAGAATAGCTAATGAATGCTGGGCTTAATACCTAGATAATAGGTTGATCTGTGCAGCAAACCACGATGGCACACTTTTACCTATGCAACAAACCTGCGCATCCTGCGCATGTACCTAGGTACTTAAAACAAAAGTTGAAGATAAAAGAGGAATTGTTGCTTTTGATTCCCTTAATAATATAATAATAATTTGGTTGCAATGGTAGGTGGAAACACTTCTATTTCTAGAACAGTCCTGCACTGTTGCTGGGTTCTTCTCTTGGCTCTGCTACATCTGGCTTCCCTTTTTCCTAGCTATGTAGACTCTTACACTGGTTCTCTGGATCTTTAGAGGCTCCATAAACTAAGTGATGTACTTTCATAAACTGCTTCTTACTTAAACTACCTAAAGTGGATTCAGATGTAATTAAAAACTGGATGATACAAGTGACTTAACAACACAGAGTTTTCTTTTTCTCACAGAACATAAAGTCTGGAGGCAGACGGTTGTGGATGGTGCAGCCATCAGGTACATGTTAGTGTCACTTTGCCAGGCCCCTTCCATCTTTCTGCAAAGCATTTGTCCTAATGGCTGCAAAGGTGGTTGTTCCACCTTCAGTGTCATGTCTACATTCCAAGCAGGAAGAAGAAAGTGGCATGGAAAAAGTATAAATCTGTTTGCTTCTGCTGTGTAACAAACAAACCTCTAAATCTGGTGGCTTAAAACCACCACCATTCCATCAGATGTGTGGTTCTTCAGCTCTCCTTAGCTCAGCTGGTCTCGATGGGGTTCACTCAAACATCTGCAGACTTCTGGAGGGTTGGCTGGAGGTTGGATGATCTAGTATGAATCATTCATGTGTCTGGCTGTTGACATACTATTGGCCAGAGAGACAAGAGTTATGAGGCCACATGTCCCTTATCAAACAGCAGGCCAGCTCTGGTGTCTTCACATGGCAGTTTCAGGTCTCCAGGAACAGTGAGAGAAGGGACCCTCCATGGTGCAGAGCATCTGAGCCAATGGGCTGTCAGCTGTCTGTGCTAACATCATGCAATCTGTTTTTGTTTGCATCTTGTTTGCTATTGTACCATTGACCAAAGCAATTCACAAGACCAAGCCCAGAGTCAAAGGGTGAAAAAATAAACTGCGTTTCGATGAGAGGAGTTGCAGAGTCAATTCCACAAGTATGACAAAGGGAAGAATGTGGCCGTTCTTGAAATCTAACACAGAGAGGCACCAAATCAGGAGAGCAAAACTGTCCTGGAAACCTCTGTCAGACCTCTATTTCTCATTGATCAGAACTGCAGTTTGGCCTATGATCACCCTTGTCGGCAAGAGAGGCTGTGAATGCAGTGTTTGTTTTTTGTTTTTGTTTTTGTTTTTTAATATCTGGGTGTTTCTTCTTCTGGAACAAAGTTGTAGCTCTGTGAGTAATGAGGGTGAGGGAATGAGAACTGGAAAGAGTATTAGCAATGTCTGCCTTGCGTAACATGAGGAGCTAGAGTGGAGCCACTTCTGTGCAACTGCACTCTCATTCTGTTTTCTATGGAAGGTACGGTGGGGACTGATGCCATAGTCTCCACCATTTAATGGCAGAAGCTTTGTAACTATGCAGCTGTCTTTTGAGCTTTTTGTGATTGGTTCACCAGACCAACTCAGACATCATAGTTGGTCAAGGTTAGTGTCTGTCCTCTTAACACACAAAACACGTGTCTTACTATTACCTCCTCCTCCCCTAAATAACACTCAACACATGCACGGCATGAATGCTAGACCATGGTAGAAGAATGAGCTGCCATTGTGGTGTGGTCCTGTTTGTGGCACAGGCCCTGGGGCTGGTCATGGTTAGTCTGGCATGTCATTGTCAATCCTGCTGTTTCATAGTCATGAGACAAAGCACAGACAACTAACAGCCCATTGGCTCAGACGCTCCTTATGATCTAGAGAATCTGTGTTCTTTTTTACAGGAATCCAGCCTCTTTGTGTGCCGTTTTGAAAAATGGACATGTTATTGAAGTCCAGAGACAAACCTCTGAATGAACTACATCTGAACTTTTAAAATTCTTTTTTTCCCCTCTTGGTTAAATCTCAGTGGAGCCAGAGACAATCATCATTTTCATGAACACAAGCTAAAGGTTTGTTGCCTGTTGAGCAAAGTAGCTGCTTCCTATTGCAAAAGAACTGATTCCTATTCGCATTGCGTTGGTGTTTTCATTGAAATTTCCATTATCCTATTCCTTACAATGGAGTTATAGATGAAAATTGTCCTGACTGTGTTTCTCAAGCAAAATCTCTCCCAATTCAAAATATGAGAATGGAATAGAAGAGGGAGAACCACATTTCTCCACATATAGATCATCTTGGTAAGGAAAAGATATATATTTTTTGTCCTGGTGTTCATAACCATTTTACATCAGAATTGCTAGCTTCATCAGCCACACAGGAAAATAATGGATTAAAATAGAGTCATGGTGGTGGATGTAAAGGTGGTAGTCTCTAAAGATGCTCTGGTAATAATGGCAACCTGTGTGTTAGGGGTCTCCTCTGAGCCAGGCCCCACCCCAGAGCCCATAACTTATCCATGCATCCTGGGGAAACTACATTCACTACCAAGTGGCCTTTGATTGGTCTCATTGGAAAAGTGGGAGGACAGCCCTGTCACAGCATGGTGGTGCCAGTTCTGGCTCTGCGACATGCTAGGTGACCTTGGCCAAGGAATTTATGCTCTCTGAGCCTCAGTTTTCTGACCTGGAAACCAAAGTGAATCCGTTGATCATGATACCGTCCCTATCTTCCTTCTTCAGAAGCGTAGCAATGGAGCAAATGCATTTGAAAGTGCTTTGTCGACTAGAAAGCTCTATTCCGACATAAGAAAGATGGATTGCCAAGAGTTATAGAAAAAAAAAAAAAGGATGAATCCACCACGTCAGGTACAACCAAGTCAATCATTCTCCTCAGAGGATGGTGCCAACCCTGTGCTCTCAGCCTCTACTGGAGAAAGGAAAAGTGAGCATTAAGCCCTGTTTTAGTCCATTTTGTTGCATTGCTATAAAGGATTAACAGAGGCTGGATAATTTATAAAGAAAAGGAGTTTATTGGGCTCATGGTTCTGTGGGCTGTACAAGAAGCATGGTACTAACATCTGCCTCTGGTGAGGCCCTCAGGATGCTTCCATTCATGGCAGATGGTGAAGGGGGAACAGGCATCACATGATGAGAGAGGGAAGAAGAGAGGAAAAGCAAGTAGTACCGGGCCCTTTACAACAGTGAGTTCTTAAGGGAACTAAGAGAGCAAGAACTCACTCATTAAAGAGAGGAGGGGACCAAGCCACTAAGGAGGGCTCCATCCCCATGAGCCGAACACCTGCCACCCGGCCACACCTCCAATATTGGGGATCACATTTCAACATGAGATTTGGAGGGAACAAACATACAAACCACACCAGAAGCCTTTCTTTATGCAATGATAACTACCATAGCCACCATTTTCTAGTGCTGACCGAGCCAAGCAAAGTCAATCATGCATTATTTAATATAATCCTTGAAAAAAACTGCTGTGATTATATGGGTAAAGATACTGAGGTTCAGAAAAATTAGGTAATACAATATCACACATCACAACACTAGTAAGTAGAGGGGCTGGGTTTCCAGTGCAAGCTTGTCTGACCCCAAAGACTATGTTCTTAACCATTCTCTGTTATTTTTACTGGGGAAGAATAAGAAACTCATTCTCTTGAAAGGTAAATATCCGTGGTAGAAAGAGACTCAGAATTGCTGAGAGTCCAACTTAGCCTGACCCGACAAACTAACCTCCTCTCTACTTTATCTCTCTTTGGAAACAAAGTCTTTAAGGAACTTTTTTCTTTCAAAGTCACCCTGAATTGAGTCCTATTTTTGCAAACATTCATCGAGTGCTTGTTAGGTATGAGGCATACATTCTGTGTATGTGTATAAATCTACTTAATCCTTATGACAATCTATGAGGAAGATACTTTTAAAATAATTTAAGTTCTAGGATACATGTGCAGAACGTGCAGATTTGTTACATGGGTATACATGTCCCATGGTAGTTTGCTGCACCTATCAACCCGTCATCTAGGTTTTAAGCCCTGCATCATGCATTAGGTATTTGTCCAAATGCCCTCCCTCTCCTTGTCCACCCATCCTCCGATAGGCCACGGTGTGTGATGTTCCCCTCTCTGTGTCCATTTGTTCCTGCTGTTCAACTCCCACTTATGAGTGAGACCTTGAGAAGATACTATTATTGTTGCCATTCTAAGGATGATAAAACTGAGGCCGAGGAGGGGTATGACACTTGTCTCAGGTGACAAGGCTATCAAGTGACAGAGACAGATTCCAACCCAGGCAGTCTAACTTCAGAGCCTGTGCTTCCATGCTATGCACAGTAAAAATGTTTGAAAGAATACACACCAAATTATTAGCATTTATCTCTGCAGATCTGGATTTGGATGGGAAATGCAGAGATGGAGACTTTTACTTTATTTTGTCTTTACTTAAGCACTCTGCACTTTTTATTTTTATTTATTTTGAGACAAGGTCTTACTGTGTCATCCAGGCTGGAGTGCAGTTGGGTGATCATAGCTCACTGTGACCTCAACCTCCTGGGCTTAGACGATCCTCCCACCTCAGTTTCCTGAGTAGCTGGGACAGTAGACATGTGCCACCATGCCTGGCTCATTTAGGATTTTATTTTTTGTAGAGACCAGGTTTAGTCATGTTGTCCAGGCTGGTGTCTAACTCCTGCACTCAAGCGATCTGCCCACCTCAGACTCCCAAAGTGCTGGGATTACAGGTGCGAACCACCACTGTACCTGGCCACTCTGGACATTTTTACAATGTGTAAATATTTGTATAATTTAAATGTACATATATTTAAATATCTTTTACAGTCAATCTAATTTAGAAATGAATTAAAAATTATTTATAGTGACGGGACTGAGATTTTCTAGGGGATTCCAGAAATCTAGAAAAGATGGCAAGAGTGGCATGGTTGCGATGAAGCTGGACTCTGTACTTATCAGGTACGTCTGGCACCTCCAGGGCAAAGGCTTTCCTTCCCCAGCCTTGATCCCAGTGCTACGCCAGCAGGCAGGCAGAGCAGTGGCTCTGTGGCTGCATTATGTGGATTTATATCCACTCTGAACCAGAGGGCAAATGGGAAAATGTAAATTTTGGCAGCTGCTTTTGTGGGCCCTGACCTCCAGGGACTCATTCAACCCCAGACCTCACACTGGGAATGATTTCCCCACATCCGCTGTAATTTATTGACAAGAGTTGTTTCTCTTCCTGATACTGAAGGAATTGCCCAGCACATTTTGAACAAAGCTCCACACGGGTCAAAGAGACACACTGAATCATCATTTCCTCACACCACCAGCCCTGCCCAGGGTCATGTTTTTCCCTCCCTACTTTCTCATTTTTGAAGACACTGGCAGCACAAATCATCCGCAGACATTTTCCATTGTCTTCCTGCCAGACTGAAAGAAAGGCAAATCCCCATCTCGGTCTTGACCCAGCATTATTTCATGCTGCCTCGTTGCAGACAAATCTTTTTGAGATAAGAGTTTCCCGTGTTTCATGATGTTAACTTAGAAATACGGAGATTTCAAATTGCTTTGTCCCAAATGTCATTAAATTAAATAGACTGTACCTTTCCACATTTTGGACAGACTGGTGAAACCACACCATATTATCCTGAGTGTTTTCAGAGAATTTCAAGGTATGCTTAGGTATGGCTGCCTGTCCAAGTTAATGATAGTAAGCTCTTTTTTTTTTTCTGATGGGAACAAATAATACCATTTGAATGTTTCTCAGAGTGTCACCAGGTGTTCTGTAAATGGTTCTGTGGTCTGATCAATCAAAACCGTGTTATGTCTCACCCAACCCTTGTGGAGGTTGTGATCATCGCAGTGGTGACTTTATTCACAATAGTTACTGCTTCCTGGAGTCTTTCACGGTGCCAGGCACCACTGTCAGCACCTTTGCCAATCCCTGCAATGACCTTGCAAGCTTATATGAGTGATCATTTCCATTTCACTAATGAGAAAGAGGTTCTGAGAAGTTAAGGTCTCCCAAATAATACATCACATCATTCATAGAGGGACCAGCTGGGATTCACTCCCATCTAGGAAACTCCTCCCAGACCAAAATCCATGGATGCTCAAGTCCCTGATATGAAATGGAATGGTATTTGGTATCTATGCATATTCTCCCATATACTTTATTTTATTTATTTATTTTGAGATGGAGTCTTGCACTGTCGCTCAAGTTGGAGGGCAATGGAAAGATCTTGGCTCACTGCAATCTCCACCTCCCATGTTCAGGCGATTCTCCCACCTCAGCCTCCTGAGTAGCTGGGATCACAGGCACCCACCACCATGCCCAGCTAATTTTTGTATTTTTGTAGAGACAGGATTTCACCATGTTGGCCAGGCTGGTCTTGAACTCCTGGCCTCAGGTGATCTACCTGCTGCAGCCTCCCAAAGTATTGGGATTACGGGCATGAGCCATGGCTCCCGGCCATCCCATATGCTTTAAATCATGTTTAGATTACTTATAATACCTAATACAATATAAATGCTATGTAGTTTTTATACTGTATGGCTTTTTATTAGTATTATTTTTATTGTTGTATTGTTATTGGGTTCCCTGCTCCCAATGTGTTCAATTTGAGGTTGGTTGAACACGTGGAAATAAAGGGCTAGCTGTATTTGTTGCATGAATGGGTGGACGGATGGAGGGAGGGATAAGTGGAAGGGTACCTTCTAGAGTGTAAAGGAATCAACATATACACAGTTAACAATATTGCTTACAGACAGTACATTGTATCTTCTTTATTCTTTGAGAATATTTAATCCTGCTCTAGAAGACAAGAAAAATAATGGATGAAATTCACAGGAAACATGAGATATAGGTAACGAATAAAGAAATAGCACATGAGACAAACTATGCTAGGTCTGCATAAGTATGTCAGTAAGCTGTAAGACAGGTGAGACAGAGTTACCAAGGCAAGTATCACTGAACACAGGAGGAAAGGACCAAGAGGTGACACATATTCATGAGTCTCCAAATATACAGGAAGAATGTGACACTCACTATTCATGAACTCTTAAATCGGCACCCACTAGGGATGTCTCTCCTGTGTCACATGTTCTCTGCCCAAGAAATATAAATAAAACTCGCTGCTGCTTATCAGGCTGATTGGCAAACTAGAGCTATTGATCATGGGACTTGCCTCTGTGTCTCTCTGATAGAGCTACCTTGTGTGGGCTCCAGTCACCTTCTATTTACCAAAGGGTCTTGCTTGAACCTCACATCTCATCTGGGTAACCCACCATCAGTGGGAAAGGCTGACGTAGCAGGGAGAGAGACAGGATTGCAAGCATGGTGTAACTGAGGACTGGGTAGTGCAGTTCCTCCACCTGACTTACACACTCTCATGAAGTGTGTGTTTCCTCTTATCCTATCTCTGCTGTTTCCTCTTAATTCTTGCTGTATGTTTTAAGTGCATTGAATAAACTATATATACTTCAAGCATATTAACTGGGTCTGAGGCCCTCTGTTCCATGACCTCTGGTATAACTTGCTCAGCTGTGTATGTGGAGACTGCAATGCATCAAGGAAATTTTCCCAAGGCAAATGCATTTCCCAGCAACACCATATTTATTCACTAGACTTCCCTCTTTGGCAAGCCAAATTTACCGTGGCTATTCTGTGCTAGACTGATCGCTCTTTCCTTTAATTACTATAAGAAAAAAAAATCAAGGTACTAGAGACCTCTGCATCCAGAGCTCACAGCAATAATGCTGAGGTTATAGATACAATAGACACTCAGGCTGGAGTTGTGGCCTCATTGTGTATGCAAAACTTTTATGACACATCTTAAAAGGAAAATCGCCTGGCTAAGATGGTTTGTTATGAAGTGATGCAACTGTGAGAGGCTCTGAGTCTTTTCTCCAAGAATGAGTAGTTAATTTTATCTTTTTTCTCAATGTTAGAGCAATATAAGCTCCCATTAAGATGCTCTTGTAGAATTCCACAGAATCAAATTGAAGTAGAGGACATCCCACTGGTGTCCCCTTGGTTGGCTTGTGGTAAAATACCTTCACACATCTGGTGTCAGAAGTGTTGTATTGAGGGGTGTGTGAGGGGCAAGTAAAGGAAAAACATACCTTTGGTTTTCCCAAGTCCTTACTCCTGGTTAGACACAATTAGAAAAGGCTTCCTGAAGGAGATCTTATGGGCCAGCCTTGGAAAGTAGCAGGAAATGTCAGACAATAGATCAGCAGTTGTGTTAGGCTGCAGCTTATGTTTTATTTAGGCAAACTGTGAAAATCATATTATAAAGGGAGAAGAAGTCCATCACATAAACTTCCTGGCATGAAAGTCTAATAAATTCACTCCGCTTGTTAGCATGTGATTAATTTGATCTCTTAATAATAAATATGCTCTTCAGCATTCTCCTTGCTTAATCCTTAACGAACCCATAGCTATCCAAGGGACCTCCAAATGAGGTCTTCTTTGAATGGGGGTTCTTGCCTAACTAACAGGAGACTTTTCAAGTGCTTTCCTTTTGGGAGGACTTGTAAATCCTTCTAAACTCCATCAAACACATGCACTGTGGTCATGATTCTCTCCATCTGAGACCTTACAATTTCTTTCCCATGTGGCTGTGTTGCCGTTTGGCTCTGGATTTTGCCCTTGGGTTTACTTTGGGTGCTACCCTTTCCTTCCCATCCCTTAAAGCCAACGGAGGCCCAGATTAGCTCTACCGGCCTCTGCCAGGCTTCCCCGTGTGGGCAGCCTGAGCCACCTCCTTCCTCCCGGGCTGTCAAGTACCATCTATGTGCTGATCTCCCCCCTCACCCGGTCTCTGTCCCACACTCTTCACTCTTGCAGCCCTGCCTGCAGGCTTTTCCACTTACATTTGCAGATGCAGCTCATGCCCAAGACATTTAAGAGTCAGCAGAATGTCTTTTCTGCCAAAAGGTACTTTCTTTTCCTACTCAACACTGGAAATCTCAATTCCCTAAAACACTGCCATGCCCCTTAAGGGTTTCTCATCGAAAGCCCTTCCAGTCCTGTCCACGGCACCACAAGAGCATTTATGAATCCATTCCCAGCCTCAGTGCCAGCACCTGAGACAAAGCCCACGTCATCTCTCAGAAACTAATTTCACCAGGAGTCTCACCATGGATCCCCTGCCCTGGTCATATTCCCTTCCAATCCATCTCCACCTGATCACCAGAAGCATCTTTCCACACATGAGTTACAAGTGCATATTTCAGCCTAAAATCTGCCAGTGAGTCCTCATTTCCACTAGTACTAAAATCAAGCTCTCCTAAAATGATTCACAAGGGCATCACACCAGACACTGTTTCTACCCCTTCACCTCTAATCTCTTCCCTACCCACAGCCCAGGCTGAACCCTGTGGGGACACGAGCACCATCCGGCTATCTGGTCGGGCCAGGCACTGCTGTGCTCCTTCTTTACCCCTCCTGGCTTGTGTGTCCCATCCTAGGTGGAAGATCTTTCCCTGCCCCCTCCAGCCCGGTCAGGTGTTCCCCCGTGCATTATACTATCAGGCTATTACATGAAATGATCATGTCATATCTGTTTTCCCCTGGGTCTCCCTCCCATTCTTCCTTCAAGGGCAAGCTCCATAACCATAGAGACCCAGTCTTCCCATGATGGTCCCTAGTGCCTAGCAGGTGCCTCTAGGAACAGATGCTAAGCCAGGTCAGCTGTGTGGCAGACACCTGGGAGCAGAGTGACTGCTGGTTCCTCAACTCCCCATGAAAAAAAGTGTGCAGACTGTGTGGCTACAACTTCCCACGATCTTAGAGACTTTTTCACGTGCGTCCAGGTAGATGATTACATTCTATAAATGCAGAAGATGGAAATTTGATTTTGGAGTAATTGAAACGCCATCTTATGTCTACCAGGGATTTTTGAGGCTTGTTCCCAATAAAGTAGGGAATGAACTCACTGGTTTAACATTCCATCTTAGAATCTAGGGGTTTTTTTTTAATTTAGAAAATATTCAGTATCCATTCCTGCCCAATCTATTCCTCGTTTTGGTATTTTTCAAATGGCATATATTAAATATTTACATGTTTAATATATGCCAGGTACTGCTTTAAGTACTTTATTCTAATAACTTATTTGATTTTCACAACAACCCCAAGAGAAAGGTAATGTAATTATAACCTCCATTTACAAATAAGGAAGCCCAGGCACAGAGACAGCAAATAAATCCTCCACAATGGCACAGCAACTAGAGGCAAATCTCTTATTCAGGGGTCAGGCTCCAGCCCAGAAGACGCGGCACGGCCTCACCACCCTCTTTGTTCAGTTTAGTAGTTGACACTTTTGTATTAACATCATCTCGTATTTCAGCCAACTTCCTTCTCATGTGCCTGAAAACCATCAAGTCATTTTGAATTTACCTTCCAAATAAAATAGAATAACTAATGTTTTAAAAGCCGCTTTATGTACTAACGTTTGCTGGCTGTCTGTGAGATTTCAGACACTATCCTAAGTAATTTAATAAAATTGTCTCATCTCATTCTCACAGCAATGTTTAGTCCTCTCCTTTCCTTTGTATTTCCAGTGTCTTAAATTCTATTCTGTTATATACACTATGACACAGTGACTGGATCCCCTCTTTGCAAATGATGAAATGTTCCCTAAAAATATCAAAGTTATCTTGCATTAATTTGTTTCAATAAGCCCTAGATTTTTATTCAATTACATATCAAACATTATAGTTCTCATTTCAAAATGGAGAAAATCTATTTTAAAATATAACAGAAAAAACCCACTTTACAGAGAATTTTTAAAAAGTGCATTTTAATAAACGTAAGTAAACTAGTAAAGACATGACACTAGATTAAGACGTCTAAGGCATGTAAAGGTTTAAGTAAGCATCTGATGGCTCATAAGGGAGATTTGAGCAAAAGGGCCAGTTTTGAAAAATAAAGTTCTTGATGGTTGCTAATCAAATGATCAAGGAATGGTGAAAATGCTGGCTTCTTCTAGAGGGACTATGGTTCTTGTATGTATCTAGCACCTATGACATGGTGGGTCATTAAAACCATCTTCTGATTGGGTATGTTCTGTACCTGCTATACACTCTAATCCCACACACGATTGCCTTCAATGCTGGCGGCAGATGGTTGTCCCACTCTGCATTAAGATCCTTCCTCCAAATCAATTTTTATAGTACACCGAATCTCCATGTGGGTGGGGAAAAACTCCAAGGAGGTAAGGCTTTAGACTGTAAGAAGTGAAGAAGATTTTAATGAAAATCTTATCTAAAACCATCCGATTAGAGAGACTGGGGCCTGCTAGGGGACATGAGCTACTGAAGCCCACATGACAACCCAAGGGACAGACCCAGAATGCAAACCCTTACCTCCTAAGTTGGGATTCACCCAGGAAATATCCAACCACTCCGTAAAAGCAGGACGCGGCAGATCTTACTCTTTAGAAGGCACCCAGAACAGAACCCTGTCCACCTGACCACTCCCTCCTGGCTGCTGAGCTAAGGCTTTGAGTCAATTTGATTTCAGAAAATGAGCCCCACACCCAGATTCAGAAGTCACCAAGGAAGCAACTGAAAACACTTGAGGGCTTTGCATCGGCCTTCCACTGCCAAGCACCTGCAGAAGTCCTTCACCTGATTTCAGAGAAGCCCCAGCTCACCTGCCACTGAGCCTCATCACCGTTTCCTAATAATTAGCTCCTGTGAGACCCACATCCTATTAGGCAAATCCCTACCTTAAACCACCTCTTTAAAAGACTCTCCCGGCTTCCACGGCAGTTTTGTTCAACATTTATCTAAAGCCTTCTCCCTCGGGCAGCTCATTTTACCCTGGTCTCCTGAGTGGCCCCTGCAGGCAGGCTTCAACATCAATGAGAAGTGCACCAATCAACAATGCTGTTCCAATGACAAAACCTCAACGCATCTGAAGTGTGGCAGACATGGAAGAGACGTAGCAGCTTGAGAAAGGGCAGAATTTCCAGCAGCTGTTACAGAAATAGCACAGCCAATTAAGATTCCAGCTGCAGAGAGACAAAGCTACAATCTGGAGCAATCATAACTCTGTGCTGTGGGTTTTTAGGAAAACAGATTTGCCTTTTACTCCCAGCTTTGGTGATAAAGATTGAGAGCAGGCTGGCCAGCTGGCAGCCCTAGTAAGTGTCTCCCCGGCTCTTCCTAACCGAATTCCCACCCCCCATACTCCTTCATGGGGCTCAGGGGTCCAAAGTGCCTTTGGGTTTCCCTGCTGCTTCCTCTGGTCTTCTCCAGTGAGGTCAGGGGGCTCTCTCAAAATAGTGCTCATGAGAGAAATTAGCCTTCATAAGGAGAGAAGATGGCAGGAAACATCACATCCATGCAATTGTCTTGGCAGTGTATGAATACAGAAAGTATTTCAGTGAAGAATAAATGGATCCTCCCCACCCCTCCCCTCCCCTTGCCGAAGAAAACCAGCATCAATATTTCACTTTCTGCATGATTGTGGATAAAAAGCAAGGCCACATGGATTTCCAGTGATCTGCCACACCTTGGCAGTGAGCACATGAATATGAGCATAAATCCCTATTTTGTTTTATGATGTTGGTTTGTCAAAATAACTAAAACATCTAATATCAAAATGACATTTCTTGAGAGCAAGTTATTAGGAGAGAGTATTCAGTTCCATTGCCCTGTATCTAAAAACAACCACAAAGCACAGTTTATAGCTTTTCTATATTTCTCTAATATTTATATTTGTTTCTGATTTGGGGGGAAAAAAATAAGGATGCAAAAGGCCTATTCCTTTGAGTTCAGGGTGTATTCGTCCGTTCTCACACTGCTATAACGAATACTACCTGAGACTGGGTAATTATAAAAGTAAAAGGCTTAATTAACTCACAGTTCTGCAGGCTTAACAGCAAGCATGGCTAGGAGGCCCCAGGAAACTTCCCATCACAGTGGAAGGGGAGGGAGAAGCAGATATCTTCTTCACAATGCGGCAGACGAGTGTGTGAAAAAGTGAAGGGGGAAGAGCCCCTTATAAAACCATCAGATCTCGTGAGAACTCCCTCATTCTAATGAGAACAGCCTGGGAGAACCCGCCCCCACAATCCAGTCACCTCCCATCAGGCCTCTCCCTCAACAACCGGGCATTACAATTCAAGATGAGATTTAGGTGGGGACACAAAGCCTAACCATGTCACAGGAGTAAAATTAAGAAAACAACAAAGCCACGGGTTCTTACCTAGTTGAAAGTATAGTTCGTCATTGCTATTGTTAAGTTTTGCTTAGGTTTCCTCTATTTTAAATAACTTCAGACCAGGCACCATAGCTCACACCTGTAATCCCTGCACTTTGGGAGGCCGAGGTGGGTGGATTACTTGAGATCAAGAGTTCAAGAACAGCCTGGCCAACATGGCAAAACTCCATCTCTACTAAAAATACAAAACAAACAAACAAACAAACAAATAAATAAACAAATGCCAGGTGTGGTGGCAGGTACCCGTATTCCCAGCTACTTGGGAGACTGAGGCAGGAGAATCGTTTGAACTCATGAGGTGGAGGTTGCAGTGAGCAGAGATTGCACCACTGTACTCCAGCCTGGGTGATAGAGTGAGACTCCATTTCAAAATAAAATAAAATAGAAAAAAAATAACATCAAAACCTGTTGTTTAAAACAAACTTACCACCTGTTTTTTATTCTTAATCTTCCAGTTTGCAGATTGGAAGTACTTTAGGTCTATCTGCTGACTCAGATTACAGAATTCCTCACTCATGGCTCCTGGGCAATTGCTAAACTTGTAGGTATGGAAACTCCTTTTCAGATTTGAGGGCATCCCTGAACATGGCCTTCTTCAGCTTCCTTCTCCCTGACCTGTGCTATATTTTATGTAAACATTTCGAGGCTGGCCCACCCAGATGCCTCTGTAAATCCTCCTAGGAATTTGAGGCTGAAAACATTCCATCTCCCGCTGCTCTGTCCCCCGGCTCTTGGCCAATGTGTACCTGATGCCCTCAAGTTCTTTCCCTTCCAAGAGCTGGGTGATACCACTTCAGACCAATGCACTGTTTTATGTTAGAACCAAAAAGGGTTTATAGTTCCATTCAAGCCCTCATGTGTAAATGAAGTTTTAGATTGTCCCCACAAACTGCTGTCCTCCTGCTTTTGTTCATCGCAGTAAATGGCAGCAGCATCTACCACATTGCTTAAGATGCAACCCTAGATATTTCCCTCGATTCTTCCTTTATAAAAATTCCTCCAATATCCCTGATAATTTTATTCCCCAAACATGCCATTTTTGAGATGGAGTCTTACTCTGTCACCACCAAGACTGGAGTGCAGTGGTGCCATCTCAGCTCACTGCAACTTCCACCTGCCGGTTTCGGGCAATTCTCCTGCCTCAACCACCCTAGTAGCTACAGCTATGCACGACCATGCCTAGCTCATTTTTTGTTTTTTTTTTTTGGTAAAGACAGGGTCTTACCATGTTGGCCAGGTTGTTCTCAAACTCCTGACCCCAAGTCATCCCCCTGCCTTGACCTTCCAAAGTGCTGGGATTATAGGCGTAAGCCACCACACCTGGCCCATATTTTAATTGCCTAATTCCATTTATTTCCATAGGATTAGCTCAGGCTGTCACCATTTCCACCCTAGACCATCACAAATCTCCATTTCTAACTGTTGGGTACCACTCACTCATTCGCCACCCTCGTGCCACCATCTCCTCATCATTCCACCTGCCACACAACTCATATGTGAGTCAAGTCATGTCCCCATCTTAAAACCTCTCAGCTGCTTCCTGTTACCTTTATAATAAAATCCACACTCCTAATAGTGAGCTTCAAAGCCCTTGGCGCCAGATGCCTGCCTCCAGCTTCAAGGTTATCTCATGTCCCTCACCTCTCACCCACTGGAGTCTGGACGCACCTGCCTCCTCTTTTTCCTTAAAACACCAAGGTCACTTTGTCTTCAGGACCCCCGCACTTGCTCTCCATTCCAAAGCCTCCTTCTCTCTGCAGGAATCCTCTCATGGGTCATATCTTCAGAGATCCCTCATCTAACACCCTGTTTAAAGTGTCTCCCGGCCACAGAGCTCCTCCGACTTCCCCCGGCAAGAGCATCTCTAAGTTAAGAGAAAGCCCTCGCAGTTTCATTTGTTAAGCAGCAAGACTCAGCCTATTTATAGACTAACAACATACTCACCATTTGAAAAGGCAATAGATATAAATTGAAAGAGAAAGATCATATTTTTATTTCATCTTTCAACAACCACCCACAGCAATCACTAATAGGAAATGTGTGTCCCTGTGGGGGCTGCGTAACTTCTTGCTCCCAGGAACCACCATGCTCATTTCTTCTTCACGTTCATTTTTCAGAAGGGACTCACCTTTTGTCATAGAAAGAATAAAAAAGCAATATTATCAAGATGTGTCAAAAGAGATGCAACACCGTCTGAGGCTGAAAATACTTGAGAGTGAGCTCTCTCAAGTATTTTGTGGGACGTTCGCTCTTGACCTGTTTCCCTCAAAAAATTAAAATGCCACAGGCAGGCCTGTGATTTTGCACCCAGAGTAGCACAGTGCAGTCTGAGGACTGCTGTCTTTTATCACTTTATTACTCTATCTAGGTTCACCTATCACAACCAAAATAATCTTGTATCTCTTTTGGGTTTGGGGGAGTTTCTCTTGGCTGTCTACACTCAGGTATGAGTTCTACACTATGTCTCACATATGTGTACATGTTTTGGCTGGTGACACTTTATGTCATTTCCATAAATTATGTGTAACAACTGTTAACACTTAGCCCCAACTTCCAGCATGGTACCTGACTCACCCTACATCCCCAGTAGGGCTCAGGGAGAGAATGTAAAGAATCAAGACTTTGAGTAATTTAGCAACAGGGTCAGCTCTATTGTCCTTCCCTCTAGACTCGTAACTAAAGTGCTAACTATGCCAGCACTCAGATATTTGTTTCTATTCTATGCTAAGAATACATACAATATTGTTGAGGTAACTGCAGTCCCTAGATAGTGCCAAGAAAATGGACTCTGTGACCCCCTTAAAATCTCTTACAACATAAATAGACCCAGTCCTAATGTTCCAGATCAATATTTATTTTGCAAGTTGAGAAAATGAAACCCAAAAAGGTTAGAATAATTTGCCCAAGATCATATAAATAGTGTCAGGGAATAGTATAAACTCAAGGTTTCTGCAGTCTTCTTAATAAGGGAATTACTAAAAAAAATCAGGCAACTTCCACACAATGGAATATTGTATATCCTCTAAAAGCATTCTGAAATGATCTTAAAGTTATATTGATTAATGAAAAAGGAGAAAAAAATACATAGGTGCTTTGCTTTGCATCGAATATGTCCCGAAGTAGATAACACAGATAACAAGAGAACAGGAAATATACAAATTGGGTTTCCAATTGGATGGGAAAGATAAGTAAGTGGAAAATTGCTTTGCATTCATTTTGTGACATTTTTACCTTGTACACATATTAATTCCATAAAAATAAAAATTGACAAAGTTTACAGAGAAAAGAAGGTAAGTCCAATCCATGATGATTAAGGAGAAAATCTGGATATTGCTATGTTGTTTGGATGCTCTCACTGTTGTGATTATATTGTATCACTAGGAAATCGCACCCAGAGAAATTATTTGTCGATGCTATATAGACATAAACACTGTTTTCTTTACTTTGAGCTCTTACCTTTATTTTTTGTTATGCCATTTCCTACTGGAAATGTTTTTCCTTTTAAAAGATTTTCCTAGTTAACTATGCTAAAATCAACTTGATCAATCAAGTTGTTATATATATTACGCTATTTACATTCTTGTAAGCTGTCTCCTAAATATCCATGGATAGATAAATGGTGTATTAGTTTGTTCTCAAGCTGCTGATAAAGACACACCCAAGACTGGGTAATTTATAAAGAAAAAGAGATTTAAGGGACTCAGATTTCCACATGGCTGGGAAGCCTCACAATCATGGCAGAAGGCAAAAGGCACATCTTATATAGCAGCAGACAAGAGAGTATGAGAGCCAAATTAAAGGGGAAACCTTTTATAAAATCATCAGATCTCACGAGACTAATTCACTACCATGAGAACTGTAAAGGGGAAATCACTCCCATGATTCAATGATCTCCCACTGGGTCCCTCCCACACACATGAGAATTATGGGAGCTACAATTTAAGATGAGATTTGGGTAGGGACACAGCCAAACCATATCAAATGGATAAAGAAAATGTGGTACATTTATGCAATAAAATATTATTCAGCCATAAAAAGAAAACATTCATGATACCTTCTTACATTCATGGATTTATTATAGTTTTATATACACAGCCTCATTCCAAAAAATATTTTGAGACAGTTTACAAGAATACATATGGTATAACATACACCAGAGAAGACTGGCAAAGAAAATACACGAATATCAGAAGACTTCATAAATGTTTCCATCTTTTTGTATATACCACATTTTCTTTACCACTGTATGTATATACCACATTCTCTTTACCCCTTCACCTATTGATGAATATTAAGGTTGCTATCAAATCGTGGGTACTTTGAATTACGTTGTAGTGAACACGAGAGTGCAGATGCCTCATTCATTCTTTTAGATTTAACATGGATGAAACTGGAGGACACCAGGCTAAGTGACTTAAGCCAGTCATCAAAGGACAAATACTGCATTATGCCACTTATATGAGGTACATGAAGTAGTCAAACTAACAGAAACAAAGAGTAGAATGATGTTGGCCAGGGGCTTAAAGAGGGAAAAAAAGAGAGATGCTCTTCAACACTTAGAAAGTTTCAGTTACATAAAATGCCTAAGTTCTCGAGATCTGCTGCATATCACCATGCCTTTAACTAGCAGTACTGTTGTGCACATTTAAAAATGTGGTAAGAGGGTAGATCTCACATTAAGTGTTCTTACCACAATAAAAATAAAATGTAAAATAGAACAAAGAGGATGTTCAGTGAATTAGTCTCATAAAACCTAACACAGATTGACTGATGCTCATCTTTAATGTCTAATAAATTGACATCTGAAAGACTGTCATAATACGTAGCACCTAGAATGTGCAGACTAAACTAAAATGTATGGAACACACGCATTATACACCTACAAGTTTTCTCCAACAATACCGCACCCACTAATAGGATTAATTACTTTGCCAAGTAATCAATTCAAATTGACAGTTATATGGATTGCCCAAATAATTAAAATATATGTAAATTATTTTTGAAACTAAGAGGCATCATGTCCATGTAAGATGTTTATATGAAGAATTTTACATCAGCATCATCTGTGAAAAAATTGCCAAAGAGTGATATATTTCAGAATATTAAAAGGTTGAGTTAAAACATGTATTAATTTTATGATGAAAAGCTATGTCCACAGACAGCAAGTTCATATTTGCTGATTAAGTGCACACTATTAACTTACTGACAATACACTATCTGGTGCAGATTATAATATTTGCCATCATTTTACAGGTAATTGTTCTTTTAAGATGCAGTAAAACACATTTTTTGAGATACTGAATGCTTGGCCTTAGCTCTCTTGAAAACAAATAGCAATATTTCATTTAAAAATAGAAAATATCTCATAATGTGACTATGAGAGCTAAAAAGTCATTGTCATCACAAGGCTTTAATTCTATAAAAACTATAATTTGCTTGTCTGTTACAAGAACTAATATTAAGTGACTGTATGGTAGGAACTTTGAATGCTTATGGCCTTTTTCTGAATTACTTTGTGTTATTAAGAAATAATTAAGATTTACTGAGTTATTATTAAATAAATCAAAATGAGTCTATAACGTATAGTATAGAACTGCAGGACATTAAATACAGGGAAACTCAATTGCTCAGACTTAGCTATTTGTATTTTTGAAGAGGCAGATATAGAAAGCTATGCAATTAAATAAAACTGAAAATAACAGGTATAATTTGAATATTTCAAATTCCATTGGAATTGAAAAGAGAAAAAAGTTAACTTTCTCATATCAAGCACATATTTTTAAACATCCTTTTTCTCATTCTTTCTTTGAAATATCTCACGAGAGATATCATTGCTTTGGTTTCAGAGATTCAAAAGGCTCAAGGGAGTTAACTAAACTCACACAGTTCTGAGGGATATGAACTGGAAACAAATAATCTTGGCTACAGAAATATGAAAATGATGAGCACCCAGGAAGATACCCGATGTCTTCAGGACAGAAATAGAAAGTGCAAAGTGTTTACATCTGCTAGGGATGAGACATAAAAGAATGTGCAACAGGAATGAAAAGAAGGAAGAAATTTTATGTAAAATAATCAAATGTTTCATGACTTTTTGGAATCAAATAGGTGCTAAGATTTGAAAAAAAAATGGATGAGTTTTTTTCTGTTATTACTGTACAAAAAAAATTTAGAAGTCATTCTAAAAAGAAGTGAAACATGAAATTAAACTGCAGAGAATATCATGAGTATTGCCCAGTCACTGGGCAGATTTCAAATGGACTCCTTTGTATTTTCCCATTCGTTATCTCGGAAATGATTCATTGCTTTTAACCCTGTCAAGTGACACAACCAGATTTGCTAAAACACAGAGAACATGAGGCTCTTCCAGTCATGTGGAATTGTCTGTTGATGCTAGTAGAGAACAAAAGTGAGGGGATTCATTCATAGAATCAATATTGACAGAAAGTAACTTTGTGAGAAAAATACATACTAAATTTATAAATAAGAAAACAGCATCTTAGGTGGCAAAAAACTACAATGAATTTAAGATAGAGCTAGTGAGTAAATTGTAACACAATTATACTCACTTTAAAATTTTACTCCCCAAACTGAGTTATATATCTGTAAAATATACTAAGAAAATCTATCTAAAACATGGATAGTTGTTGGAGTCCATTAACCTGTTGCCATTGAAGTGAGCCTAAGGATACCGTCCTGATTGACAGCCCATCAATACAGATAAATCATTCTGCTCTAAAGGGCAATAACTCTGTTAGCCAAAATGTTAAAAACAAACAGCAGAAGATTGGTGTCTGAATTTTGCTGAACAAAGAGTTTTGAGATGGCAATCAAGGAATAATTTTCACTTTTACAATTAGGGAAACAAGAACTTGTTTTAAAAAAATCATTGTGAATGCTGACAAAATGTTTGCTGAAAAATTAAAGTTAAAAGTGTTAATTTACCCATTTATAAAACTTGCATTTGCTCTGGGAGACCCAAAAGAATTAAAAATGTAATCCCTGCCCTCAAGGAACACATTATCTAGTGGAATGATATATATAAATCAGCAAAATAGAAGGAAATTTATAGAAATTTAAAACAGATGAACCTTGAGAACATTATGCTTAGTGAAATAAGCTGGACACTGTATAATTCTCTTTATAGGAGGTACTAGAGTGGTCAAATTCACAGAGACAGAATGACGTTTTCTGGGGTCTGAGGGAAGGAGATAATGAGAAATTTTCTAATAGATACAGAATTTCAGTTTGGGAAAATTAAAACAGTTCTTGAGATGGATGGAAGTAATGGTTGCATAACATTGTGAATGTACTTAATGCCACTGAACTGAACATATAAAATGGTTAAAATGATAAAGTTTATGTTATGTACATTTTACCATGATAAAAATTACTAAAATATATGCATATGTGTACGTTGACATCTTGAACTAGAAAACCTTCTCCATATTAGAAGTAACTTTGAAAAAGTAAAATGCTGATGTTAAAAATCAAAACACTGATATGAGTGAAAACATCATTTTCACTTATACATTATCTTCCTTTCTCCTTTTAAAAAATGACTTAAATTAGTTAAGAAAATAAACTAAGGAAATATTTTAAAATTTCGATATTAAATTTAAAAGATTTAAATTTAAACAATTATATATAAAATGAGTATATATATGGGCCGGGCGCGGTGGCTCAAGCCTGTAATCCCAGCACTTTGGGAGGCCGAGGTGGGTGGATCACAAGGTCAAGAGATCGAGACCATCCTGGTCAACATGGTGAAACCCCGTCTCTACTAAAAAAAAAAAAAAAAGACAAAAAATTAGCTGGGCATGGTGGCATGTGCCTGTAATCCCAGCTACTGAGGAGGCTGAGGCAGGAGAATCGCCTGAACCCAGGAGGCGGAGGTTGCGGTGAGCCAAGATCACGCCATTGCACTCCAGCCTGGGTAACCAGAGCGAAACTCCATCTCAAAAAAAAAAAAAAAAAAAAAAACCAGGAAATATATATTGTGGAAAATATGTTTATAAGATGTATTATACATTACATTTATATAATAGGCTTCATATATAAGTATATGAAGTAAACAATCCACAATTTTCTGTTTTTCTTTTGCTTTAAGTTCCAGGATACATACATGTGCAGAATGTGCAAGTTTGTTACACAGGTAAATGTGTGTGAGGGTGGTTTGCTCTATCTCTCAACCTGTCACCAAGGTATGAAGCCCCACATGTGTCAGTCATTTGTCCTGATGCTCTCCCTTCCCTTTCCCCAGCAAACAGGCCCCAGTGTGTGTTATTTCCCTCCTTGTGTTCATGTGGTCTCATTGTTCAATTCCCACTTGTGAGTGAGAACATATGGTGTTTGGTTTTCTATTCCTGTGTTAGTTTGCTAAGGATGATGGCTTTCAGCTTCATCCATGTCCCCTCAAGGAACATTATCTCATTCCTTTTTTTATGGCTGTGTAGTATTCCATAGTGTACATGTACCACATTTTCTTTATCCAGTCTATCAGTGATGGGCATTTGAAATCTTCAAATATTTTTAAGTAAAAATAGAAGAAAAACAAAGCAGAAAATATAATTTAAAAGCTTTTCTGCACTTACTTTTCTTTTTGTGACAGAGTCTGGCTCTGTCGCTCAGGCTGGTGTGCAGTGGCACAATCTCAGCTCACTGCAGTTTCTGCCTCCTGGATTCAAGCAATTCTCCTGCCTCAGCCTCCTGAGTAGCTGGGATTGCAGGCATGCACCACTATGCCCAGCCAATTTTTTATATTTTTAGTAGATGTAGGGTTTCACTGTGTTGCCCAGGCTGCTCTCAAACTCCTGGCCTCAAGTGATCTGCCTGCCTCAGACTTCCAAAGTGCTGGGGTTACGGGTATGAGCCACCATGACTGGCCTCTACATTCACTTATTCTCAGAAGATAGGAGGTAGCTGAGTAAGCTGCATTTTATGCTAACCCTTCTGGTATATGTTGGTCAAATGGCATGTAACTTGCTACATAGCAAAGGCTGGTAAATGACTGTTACTGTTCTCTTGTGTCAGGTAATTTAGACAACCCCCAAGAAAAAGGAAGAAAGGAAAGAAGGAGGGAGAGAAGGGGAAAGAGAGGGAGAAGTAAACAAAAAAATGATAAACAGGCATCATTAGAGAAATGAAGTATTGAAAACCTCCAAAAAAACCTCTCTTCCATAAAAGCAATGATAACACTAGCAAAATTTCCAAAATAAACGTTTTCAGGCCTCTTGACATTAGCCAAAGGCTTAAAACAGTCTTTGGGAGCATTTATTCAAACAAAATAGCTGAATCTCTGTAAGCATAGGACATTTTGGTGGCATTTTAATTTACCCTATACCCATTACTTTCTCCCCAGTTCCATGGCAGCCTAGAAAACTAACAGCTCATAATCAAGGTGAAAAACAGCAGCCTCACAGCCATGGAGGGGTTTGATCAAAGTTAGGCTTTTTCAAAATCCCTATTCTCAGAGATTTGTCATTATTTGACATGCCTGCAAGTTCCCTGAAAACTTCATTTTTTATCTCCAAAGCATCTTTTCATGGCTCAGCACTCTCCACATGCAAACAGCCCTTACCTCAGTGCTGTTTGTTAAAAAAAAAAAAAAAAAGTAATTGTTTAACCTCAGGTGCTCAAAGTAGTGATAATAGTTGAGGCAAATAACAAGCTAACAACAACAACAACAAAAAAAAAAAAAATGAAAGAAAACCTGGGGAGTGAGCTGTCCATAGGGTGGCTTTCAAAAGCTTCAACATATTTCTGGGAATCAAAGAAGCCATGTGAGTGCATAGGGCTTTTTGCATGCCCAAGGATATGTGCATGCTTAGAAAAGAGCTGACAAGGCCAGGTGCAGTGTGGTTCAAGCCTGTAATCCCAGCACTTTAGGAGGCCAAGGCGGGTGGATCATGAAGTCAAGATATCGAGACCATCCTGGTCAACATGGTGAAACCCCATCTCTACCAAAAATACAAAAAATTATCTGCGCATGGTGGTGTGTGCCTGTAATCCCAGCTACTCAGGAGGCTGAGGCAGGAGAATTGCCTGAACCCAGGAGGTGGAGGTTGTGGTGAGCTGAGATCGTGCCATTGCACTCCAGCCTGGGTAACAAGAGCGAAACTCCATCTCAAAAAAAAAGAAAAGAAAAGAAAAGAAAAGAGCTGACAAAGCCACTCCACTGTCCTCACCACTTAAGACTGATTTTGAAGGTCTTAAAAAATAGGAAGTGAAGGCTAAGGCAGAGCTGTAAAGTGCTTAGGGGAGTTTTGAAGTCATGCACCAATACATACACAGAACCCTTCAGCAAAGACTGAGAAGCTTCATGACTCCAGCATTTAAGAAATATCTGACCCAACACTAACTAGTCATTAAGCTAACTGTGCAGAGACATCAGTGGCTATACATGAAAAAGAATACAGACTTCAAATAATTAGCTTAGGAAAGTCACTAAACAAACAGCCAAACTAATGATAACAACAAATGCCAGGAATGGGGAAGAATCTGGTTTCCAGAGTTGAAACACTATTTAAATGTCCATTTTTTTTCCACTAAAAGAAATGAGACAAAGAAACTAGAAGATATTGCACATATACAGGAGAAAAAAAGACACTCAATAGAAACTAACCCTGAAAATGTCTAGATTAGAAACTTTCTACGAAGAAGTTCAGATGTAGACTTACCTGACAAAAATTTAAAATCAACTATTATAAATGTGTTCAAAAAACTTACATAAATTATGTTTAAAGAACTAAAGGAATTTATTTATAAGGATGTATCACTGAATAAAAGATATCAATACACAAATTATTATAAAGGACCAAATATAAATTATGAAGTCAAAAAGCACAATAGCTGGGATGAAAAATTAAAGAAGCTTATAAACAGAGCTGAGTGGGCAAAAAAAATAATAAATCAATCAATGTTAAGATAGGTTAATTAAGACCAGCCAGTATGAGGATAAAAAAAAAAACAATGAACAATCTTAGATACCTGTGGGACATAATAAAAAATATCAACATAAGCACAATGGGATTTGCAGAAGGAGAAAAGAAATAAAGAAAAGCAGAAAGAATAATTAAAGAAATAATACCTAAAAACATCCAAGCTTTATGAAAAATATCAATCTGCACATCCAACAAGCCTAACAAACTCCAAATGAGAGAAAATTGAAGATATACACACCTGAGCACATAATTGTTAAGCTATTAAAAGACAAAGACAAAAAGATAATTTCAAAAAGTGCAGTGGAAGTGACTTGATGTACCAGAGATCCTTTAATAGATTCACAGCTGATTTCTCATCAGAAGCCCTATAGAAGACAGTCATGTATTATTCAAAGTACACAAAGGAAAAGACTGTCAATGAAGAATTCTATATCCAGCAAAATTATATTTAAACTAGAAGATATTTTAGATAAACAATATGTGAAAGAATGTATTAAATAAACTTCCCTAATGGAAATACTAAAGGAATTTACATAAAGAAATAAAAAGCACCTGTAAATGTAAGTACATAGGTAGATATAAAAGATAGCATAAATGTGCTTTTTTTTCTATCTTATTTAAAAGACAGCTGCACAAAGTAATAATTGCACATCTATATAGACTGGCATAAAATGTATGAAGTTGTAACATGTATGACAATAATAGCACAAACAAGGGAGGAAGAAACTGGAGCTAAATAAAGCAAAGCTTTTATATATTACTGAAAATAAGTGTGTCCTAATTCAATAGAGATTGTTATAAATGGAAATGCTAATTACAATCCTAAGTAAAATCATTAAGAAAATTACTCCAAAAAGATACAGTAAAAGAAAGTAGAAAGGGACTAAAATGCCATATTAAAAAGTTTTAACTTAAAAGAAAGCAATAATGAAAAAATAGCAGATCAAAAATGACATGTTATACAGAAAACAAATGGCAAAAAATTAGATAAACCTTGTTATGCCATTGATTACATTAAATTTAAATGGACCAAATACTCCAACAAAAGACAGAGATTTTAAATTGTGCTGGTCACAATGGCTCACACCTGTAATGCAAGCACTTTGGGAGGCTGAGGTGGGCGGATCACTTGAGGTCAGGAGTTAAAGACCAGCCTAGCCGATATGGTGAAACCCCCTCTCTACTAAATATGCAAAAATTAGCATGGCATGGTAGCACACATCTTTAGTTCCAGCTATGCAGGAAGCTGAGATACAAGAATCGCTTGAACCAAGGAGGTGGAGGTTGCAGTGAGACACCACCTGGATTCAATCTAAAAACACAATTTATATCCAATGGTAGAAAAAGTAAAAAATAAATAAATAATTAAATCATACATTAAAACAATAATTTAAAAAGAGATTCAGTGGCTATGTTAATATCAGACAAAATTGACCTTAAGACACTATTTGTCAATAAATACAAATAAAGAAATAAAGTTATCATTTTATTATGATAAGAGGGTTAAAATGTTTGTTTCTTCATCAAAAATAAATAAAAATTATAAATAATACAGACACCAAACAACTGAACAGCAGAATCCTAAAATATGTGAAGCAAAAACTGAAAGAATTGAAAGGATAAATAATGTAAAAGTAATAACTGGGGACTTTATCATCTCACTTTTAATTATAAATAGGACAACTAAGCAGATTAAAAAGAAAATAGATGATTTTGAATAAAACTACAAATTAACTAGACATAACAGACATCTATAAAACACTCTAACCAACAATAGCAGAATATACATTATTTTCAAATGCACATGGACCATTCACCAGGATAGATCATGTATTATGTCATAATACAAATCAATAAATTAAAAAGGAATAAAATCATACAAAGTATATTTTTTATATTAGAATGAAATTGAAATTAGAAATCAATAATAAACAGAACCTTGAAAAATTCAAAATACACTGAAATTAAACAACCTACTCTGAAATAATCATAGATCAAGGAGAAATCACAAATAAAATGTAAAAATATTTTAAGATAAGTGAGAATGAAAACACACCAAAACTTACAGGACATCTACATTAAAAAAAAAAAGATCTCGAAGCAAAAACCATCTTAAAACTTAAAGAAAAAACAAAGAGCAAACTAAACCCAAAACAAGCACAAGGAAAAAAATCAATAAATATTAGAGTAGAAATATACAATATAGAAAACATAAAGACAATAGAAAAAAAAAGAACCAGTTCTTTCAGAAGATCAACAGGATTTCTATGCTTTTGGCTACACTGACTGAAAATAGAATGCTACTATCAATTACAGAAATAAAATGGCCTATAAGGCAATACTATTATATAAACAATTTTATGACAACAAATTAAATTAACTCATTAAAATGAAAGAATTTCCAAAAAGACATGAACTACCTAAAGTGAGTCAAGAAGAAATACACAATCTGAACAGGGCTACACCATGTGAAAACATTGAATTATTAGGAGAAGACACCAAAAACACAAGCAATAAAAGAAAGAAATGAACAAATTGAACTTCAAATTCTAAAACTTTTACCCTGAAAGTGTATAATCAAGAAAATAAAAATAAAACCAATAAAATGGAAAAAATATTTGTAAATCATTTCTCTTTTCGAGGACTATATTCCAGAATATATAAAAATATGTAGTTTTAACTCCTATAACTCAACAACAAAAAGAAAAATAACTCTATTAAAATGCATAAAGAATATAAGTAGAAATTTCTCAAAAAAAATGCCAATAACCTATCAGCACATGAAAATATGTTCAACATTTTAGTCATTCAGAAAATGTAAATTAAAACTACAATGACATACCACTACATATCAAATGAGATGGCTATATTAAAAAAAGAGAACACTAACAAGAATAATGAGAATGTAGAGAAACTGGAACCCTCCTTCATTGCTACTGGAAATGTAAAAAGGTACAGTCCCTTTGGAAGGTAGTTTGGTAATGACTCAAAAAGTTAAAACTACATTGAACATTTCCAACACAAAGAAATGATAAATGTTTCAGATGATGGATATGCTAATTACCCTGATCTGGTAATTATATGTATCAAAACATTGCTATGTACCCTGTGAATATGTACAATTATTGTCAATTTTTAAAATAAAGGAAGCCATACATAGAGTTCATACATTGCAACTCTACTCCTAAATACAGAACCAAAAGAAATAAAAACATGTCCACACATAAACTTGTACATCAATGTTCATGGATCCATTATTTATAATAGCCAAAAAGTAGAAACAACCCAAATGTCCTTCTATTGATAAATAAATAAACAAAAAAGTAATTTTAAAAAACAGGTAAGTAATTACTAGGGTTTGAGTCAGAAGGTGGGGGTAGGGTGTGAAATATGGAGTTTATACTGATAAAACAGTTCTGGAACTGGATTGTGGTGATTACTCAAAATTGTAGCTATATCAAAACCCACTGAATTGTAAACATATATCACAATGTCATGTTGTGCACCACAGATATATACAATTATTATTTGTCAATTAAAAATAAATTTTAAAAAGATAAAAATGTTAAATCATTGCATTACATACTTTCAGTGGGTGAATTTTATCTTAATTAAAATGAAAGCTTCAGCTGCTATTAAACACACCAGCTATAACTTTGCAGTTGTTTTAAAATTTGAAAAAGGAAACACAACTGAGAAGCGAAGATAAAGGATGCTGAGTAACAGAGATTTTTAAAAAGAGCAGCAAGTGATTGCAAATAAAGAGGGCTAAAATCTAAAGATCAATAAATACATTGTAAAAAATCAGAAACCTTTTCTGAAAATGGACATTATTCTAATTTAATCAGGTATGACCGCATGAGTGTGTACACATATGTATAAGTTGTAGAACTATGCCCCTAATATTTATACATTTAACTATATATAAACTATGCCTCAAAACAAGCTACATTTTACAAGATTTAGTGCACATATGAGCATATGCACACACACACACAAGAACACATGTACACAGGCACACACTCATGCACTGAATAAAAGCTTCATCAAACAGAATTATTCTTCCATCCTGGGATATAGTCTAAATCTATTCTAGTCTTGCCCGTTAATATAAAGCAAACACCAGGAAAACAAACAGTAGTATTGGACTCTTTAATTAATGTTAAAACACTGCTCTGGAGTCTTTCTCTTCTGTCTCAGAGTCAGGGTTTTATGAAATAAAATACATGTATATATTCCCTATGTTTATTGTATGTGTATCCCAATGAATCGTAATATGTTACTATCTCACCTTAATAAAACGTTAAATTTCCACTTTTAATATGATATTTTCTTAATATTCTTGCCTCCCCACATTCTTTCATTAATTGTTTTGATTAACAAAAGGAAGTCGAGAGAATTCTTCTCCTAACAAATTATCCTGCATTTTTTAAAAAGTGTAATCGTATTTTGAAATAATCACCATGGCTTCCAAAAGTTTCTCCTTGGGAGTTATAACCATTAATCATTTTTATTGCTTAAGGCCAAGTGCTGATTTTTAGTGCTTTATGCACAAAGCAGAGACTTCTTTATCCTCACCAAGGTAGACTCAGCATTAAAATGAAGGTACATTTAGCAATGGTTCACTGCTGACACTGACCAGCTTAGGGTGCAGTTCTTCAGAGCAGTGCACCTGTTATGTGGATTAAAATCAGCGGGGAGAGAACGTGAGGAGGAACGTGGATGCCTTTGCTGTAGGCTGAGCTCAAAAGATCAAGCAGGTCTACGTTCTTTGATTAAATGACCCTCCTTCGACTTCTGACCCTAGTTTAACCTGCCAGAGCTCCCAGAAAAAGTGTCACCTCCACATTCTACAGTACCTCTTTCTGTAATTGGCCAAAGGCTATGCCATCCTTTGGACTTCAGGCTCCTGCCAACACCCAGGACCCCCCATCCTGTGTTGAGCAACTTTCATTCTGAATTGGGAATTAAATTGCATGTATTGCTGCAAAGTGTCCTCTTGTGAAATTTGACTCACTGTTGCTGCCTGCACATATGTGTGGGAATATGAATCTGTCAATATTTTCTTCCTCATGGTATCACATCCTCACGGTTCTAATAAGTACAGCATCTACCAAGCTGAGGGATCCTTGAGAACAGAAATAAGGTCTTACATGGCTTTGATCACAAAGGCCCAAAATGCAAGACCTGGACCTCCACTCTTTCGGTCAGCTGTCATTGTAGTACCACTTTTTCAGATATGAGTTGTACACAACTTTTCCTCATTGCTGTTTTTGTTCCAAGGACAAGTATATATCTCTAGTGGTTAAATCAGGCCACATTTACATTTTAAAATAATTTGTAATTACAAAATATTTAAAATACGCAGAAAATACGGACAATAATTTGGTAACCTCATATACTGCTTACTTACGTCACAAAATATTGTCATGCTTGCTTAGAAAGGTTTTTAAAGATTAAAACCTAGCAAATGCCATCAATGCCTCCTTTCTTGGGTTTCTCTGGTTTCATTCACTTTCTTTATTTCCCAGAAGTAAAGAAAGGAAATTATCCTTCGGTCAGCATTTATTATGTATATACATTTCCTTATAGTTCATATCATGTGTCTATGTAATATATACATACTTATCTATATCCCCAACAATCTATACAATCCTATACGACAACTTTTGCAACTAACTTTCTCCATGTAACACCACATTTTCTGGCTGTTGCTTCTGTTTAATACACGTAGCTCTGGCTCACTTGCACTCATTGCTGCATGATGTTCAATTTCATAAATAGGTCACAATTCTATCCTACTTAATCCTTTGTCCATGGATATTTTTGTTTTTCTGGTTTTTTAAAATTTTTATGTTTGTTTTATTATTTTGGTGGGGTTTTTTTACATACACAATTGTTTTTGCTTTTTATAAACACATTGCTATAAATAATCTTTGCCCTGTTTATGAACATGACACTTCCTCAAAAATATTATCAAGAATGGAACTTTCGAACTCAGCAGCATGTACCCACAAGCCCCATTCAAATGTTGCAGTTGTGTTTTATCTTCTCTAGTTCCACTCCTCAGGCCACTGTTCCAATCACTGACGATAACTGCCTGCATCTCTGAACTGCCTTCCTTCACGCAGCCTCTTTCTTCCCCTCTTTAACTTTATCTAAAAGAAGAATGTCTTCCCGTAATTTTACACAGAATAAGAAAAATCAGGATCAGTTTTCTACCAAGGCTTTCCTATTGGCTTGGGAATAATTCAGACACAGTAACTTAAAATTGCTAGTATAAATTCATGGGTCCTGACTCAGACCACTATCAGGGAATCCCAGAAAGCATGTTTAATGTTTGGTCACCCCTCTCCCAGTAGAATCCAAGTCTTTCAGCTGGAGGGAGATGACGATCACCATGGTTACAAAACACTGGAAACCTTCACTTTTGTTCTTCAGCGGATAAAAGTTGTAATGAAAGTACAAATAGTGATATAAGGAAAAACAATAGGTACAAGCACAATCAAGTCTTCTTAACTAGAAACGAAGTAATGCTAGTGTCCAATA
Organism: Callithrix jacchus; assembly: GCF_049354715.1. Taxonomy (NCBI): domain Eukaryota; kingdom Metazoa; phylum Chordata; class Mammalia; order Primates; family Cebidae; genus Callithrix; species Callithrix jacchus. The sequence continues at coordinate 30,716,516 of NC_133514.1, read as the reverse complement.
TAGTTTGGCTGGTATTAGACATCCTCACCATTAACAAGAGTAAAACCTAAAGAAAACAGAGGAGGAAACTACTTCCACAAGACAAGCTCTGTCAAGACAGGGCTGCAACACCTGAACGACGGGAGACATGAGGCTTGCCACATTCACTCTGCCTCTGCAGCTGTGCTTTCTAGGCTACGGCTCAGAGAGGTCTCACAGGTTGAAGACAGAGATTAGTCTGGGGCTACTAAAGTGCAAAGATTCGGGGGCAGAATTCCAAAGAAAGGAGAACCCGAGAGAAAAAAACAACAAAAACAAAAACGCAGAAGACTTTTGGAATTTACTGAAAATAAAGAGTCTTTTAGTTTCAAAAACATAAAATACTAGTGATTAAAGAGACATTAATATTCACGTGGCTTTAGGGTTTATAGATGTAGAAGTGAAATGTATGAAACTATAGCAATAAAGTATTTAAAAAGGAAAATGGAGTTAAGTGTTTTAAGAATTGGCACTGGTTGGGATGTGCTGAAATTACACTTTTATGATACCTGTAAATTAAACTTCCATGTTATACTTTCTTGATTAACCACTAACAGAATGATAGCCCCCCAAAAAGCCTTCTACATAGTCAATAGATGAGATAAATGTGTATCAATAAAACAAAAGAAGAGAGGAGATAGTACAAAAAGCAATGAGCAAACAGAACAAATAAAAAACAGATAATGTGGTAGACTTCAATCCAACCATATTATTTATTGCACTAAATGTAAATAGACTAAGTGCAGATTTAAGACAGACATGGTTGGATTAAACAAAAAGCTAAGATGCCACCAGGCATTTATAGGAGGCACATTTAAAATACAAGGACATAGAGCAAATAATAGTTTAAAATGGAGAAAAATGGACACAGAATATGAAAATGAATCAAAACAGCGTATTACAATAATAGTAATTAAGAAAAAAATAGACAACATGGCAAGAAACATAAAATGAGGTGAAGAGAAACACAGCTTGACAACAGAAAGGTCAATGCATTAGGAAGCAGCAGCAAACCTAAAGAAAGGGATGGTTTTCATTACCTCATTTCAAAATAGATGAAGGAAAAATTGACCAAAAGAATTGAGAAATCCGAAATTATAGCTGGATATGGTAACACATTTTTTCAGTAATGATAGAACAAACATTAAAAATCAATATAGAAATGGAAAAGGTGAACATTATTGATCAAGTTGGCCTAGCTGACATTTATAGAATTCCAAACCTATATATTACTCATGTAGCTTTTACCAGAATAGACCATACATTAGGTCATAAAAAAAGTTTTCATATATTCCAATGGATTATAATCATATAGATTATGTTTCCTTGCCACAGTTGAATCGAATTAGAAACAACATCAAAAAGATAACTAAAAATCCCCAAATGTATGGAAGTTAAGAAGCACACTTTTTATATTTTATTTTTGAGACAAGGTCTCACTCTGTCGCCCAGGCTGCAGTACAGTGGCACAATCATAGCACACTGCAGCCTCAACCTCCCAGGTTCAAGCACTACTCCCACCCCAGCCCTCTCAAGTAGCTGGGACTACAGGAGAAAATTTTCTCCTTTTTTGGAGAGATAGGATCTGACTATTTTTCCCAGACCGGTCTTGAACACTTGGACTCAGACAGTCCTCCTGTCTAAGCCTTCCAAAGTCCTAGGACTATGGTGTGAGCCACCACGCTTAGACAGCACACTTTTAAACAACTCCCAAGTCGTGGACAAACTCACATTTGAAATTGGAATGATAATGAAAATGAAACATAAAGTGTGTGAAGATAAAGCATGAATGGGAAGGAAATTTATAGCACTGAAGGCATAGTTTAGAAACTAAGAAATATAAAACACTTGATCTGAAATTCCAACAGAAGATAGAAGAGTTGGAAACAATGAAATAGTAAACAAATATAAGATGAGAAAATCAACGGTACCAGAAGTTGGTTCTTCAAAATAACTAGTAAATCTTTAAGACGCTAGTCGAGACAAAAAAAAAAAAAAAAAAAAAAAGGGAGCGGCGCTTCCACTCAGGCTCCTGCACCAGAGCCTGAGCTCCCAGTTGCTTGTACTCACCAGGAGTGGGACACCCAGACAGAACACCAGACCCTCTGGCTTCCCAAGATGGAACCCAGTACTTGACTCCAAGCATCACACATACCTTTGTATGAAACTGGAAGTGGTGACTACCTGCTCATCTCCCTACCCACAACCTCCCCTACCCAAAATCTGCCCAATCCTGCTTCCCAAGCTTGAATTATCTTCAAGGAGTCTTCACTCAGCCTAAGAAATCAGTCATAAAATTGAAATATGTTGGTAGAGGCAGTTCCTCATCTTTCCATCACATTAAGATGCAAATGACCGACATCAAATGCTCTCCTGACAGCCGGTTTTGCTGGGGCACACTCTCGGCTGTGTGAGAGAAGGAAAACACAGAAAGGGAAGCGGAGGTCTTAAACAGAGGTTTTCAACATTTAATCCTGCTCTCATTGTTCAGAAATTCTTTGGGCTGTGAGAGCAGTGCTGGGAGAACGAGGAGTCCACTGATTACATGCTCTTCCCTCTGTCAAGTGCTCTGCTTAGGCTCTAAATTTTATGGCTTCCTTTTCAATCTTGCTATCCTTTGCCTTCCAGAGAGGTCACTTGTGAATGACCAGATCTAATGTGTACAACCTGACCTGTTTTCCCCTTGGATAGCATCTTCCTCCCTCACTATTTTCTTTCTTCCTCTGGGATATCACTTGTTTGGGGGATTTATGATAGAAATTTTTACTTTGTTTATACAGAGGATGCCACGACTTCTCAGGAAGTGAGTTAGGCCCCTGTCATTCCTGTTCTAACAGTGTATGGATGGAAATAAATGACGGAATGTGACTTCCCCACCTGCTGTCCCAAGCAAGGAAGAGGTCTCTGTGGTATTCTCTAAGCTGAGCCTGTGGTTGCACTTCTCAAGTGCAGGAAAGGCCAGTGAAACAGACACCACCTTTCTGCAAGTTTTTTTCTGAAAGCGGTGGTTTCATATCTGATTGCATAAAGTGGAAGAAATCAGCCTCTGCCAGGGCTGGCACTGGAAGCATCAGTTCCCCAGCTCTTCATGTGTTTTCTTCTTCCACTTTGCACCATTCTCTCTCCTTCTGGAGCATTTCTTCCTCTTTCTTTTCACATACACATTGCCCTACCTTCTCTTGTCAAATCATGCTCACAGAATATGACCTTAAACATGCTCTTGGTACATTATAAATCACTGGAAAGAGCTTTGGCTTTCCCCTCTCCCAGGGTATTAACACTTTAACAATGATCAAAGGCTTAAAGTAATAGAATTAATTTCTCATTGGGGGATCTAACACAGCAATATAGGAGAATATTAAAGGAAGTTACCAGCAGGCCTCCCAATATCCTTGAAATAATACACTTAGAAGGTGACTTGAAAAGGGAGAATTGAAGTTTTGGATGATTCTTCATTATGCCCTGTTTCTGCTGTGATGTTTCTGACATAGAACCACTTGTATCCCTCCCTCTTCTAAAGAATTCATCTAATCCAATCTCCAAGATACCATCTAAGGCCCTACTGGAACATTCCAGATTTGTGTTCAATCAACAGATCAAAAATCAGATAATTCACTATCTTCCTAGGCAAGCCAACTCATTGACAGACATTCCCAAATATTAGTAAGTTTCCTGTTCCATTTACTCACTGGTCTTTAACTCATTCCTAAAGCCTTGTGGGTTACATCTACCCTCTCTTGCATATGATAGTCTTGCAAAGAGCTGAAAACAACAGGCACATCATCAATGTCTGCTTTATTCTTCTACAAATTGGGACTTATTCTGGCAGAGTGAATTGAGCAAAAAATCCACATGGGGGATATACCCCTGTGGATGTGATGGCTTTAAAATGTGGCCATAAATTAGATATATTGTTATACATTTTTATCCTGAGATAGTGATATGGTTTTTCTCCGTGTACAAATCTCATGCTGAATTATCATCTTCAGTGTTGGAGGAGGGGCCTGGTGGGAGGTGAATGGATCATGGGGGCAGATTTCTCCCTTGCTGTTCTCCTGATAGTGAGTGAGCTCTCACGAAATCCAGCTGTTTAAAGTGTGTAGCACTTCCCTCTTCTCTCTCTGTCTCTCTCCGGCTCTCTCATAATAAGTGCTTGCTTCCCCTTTACCTGCTGCCGTGATCGTAAGTTTCCTGAGGCCTCTCAGTCATGCTTCCTGTACAGTCTGCAGAACCATGAATCAAATCCCTTTTCTCCATAAATTACCTGGTCTTAGGTAGCTCTTTATAGCATTGTGAGAATGGACTAATAGAGTCTACTGTTTTCCCCCTTTGAATCTGAATGGCTTGCTACTGCTTTGGCCAACAGAATATGGTGAAGGGAAGCCATGTACCTGTCACCTGGTTTGCTAGAACACTTGCTCTTGGAACTGCAAGCTGACAGGGAAATCCAACTATCCTGAGCTGCCACGCTGTGAGGAAGCCCAAGCACAGAAAGAGGCTCCAGTAAGCAGTACCAGCTGATTCCAGTCTTCAGATCATCCCAGCCGAGGCACTAGACAGGTGAGTAAAGAAATCCCCAGATGATTCCAGCTGTCAGATATCTGAGTCACTTCTAACCATACCAGTTCTACAAAATGAAACTCCAGATATTATAAAGACAGATCATCCCTGCTGTGCCTTGGCCAAATTCCTGAGTCACAGAATCCATGAATGTAACAAAATGATTGTCATTATACACCATTAAGTTTGAGGTTGGTTTATTATACAGCAAGAGATAACTGGAGCAGAGATCAACCACTAAATTACTTTGGCCATGACCACTTCCACCTAAGAGTAACATTTATACTAAATTCCCTTACGTCTTAAACTTGGTTATTAACTTTATTAATCTTTCATTTAAATGACAACTTCCTCCAGAGTACCAAGGAAAGGCAGAGATGTCATAAACTGCAGGAAGTAATCACAGAAACAGATAATGCATAAAAAACAGTGCCAAGAGAATTCAAGTCTCTAAATGTTGTGTCTTATACCTTGCTGCTTTATGTTACACTCCTGATGAAAGTCTTCATTTGAGCTCATTTATTCAGATCATTAAGACTTCTGAATCCTTAATACATCATCCAGTATTAATTATGCCACCTTTTTTTTTTTGAGACAGAGTCTTGCTCTGTTGCCCAGACTGGAGTGCAGTGGCACAATCTCTGCTCACTGCAACCTCTGCCTCCCGAGTTCAAGTAATTTTCCTGCCCCAGCCTCCTTAGTAGCTGGGATTACAGGCACATGCCACCATGCCCAGCTAATTATTGTATTTTTAGTAGACATTGGGTTTCACTGTGTTGGTCAGGCTGGTCTCAAATGTCTGAACTCGTGGTTTGCCTGCCTCAGCCTCCCAGAATGCTGGGATTTCAGGTGTGAGCCACCATACCCAGCCTTTTAAAAAAACTTCTAGTTGCATTTATTTTAATGCTTAATTTACTCCCGTGCCATAAGTTTTTGTTTCTTCAGTTTCTGCTGGGATATCTTTTTTTCTGGGCAACCTCTTCTTCTGGTTTAGGAACAATCTGTTCCTTTTCAGGAAGGATCATCTCAGTGTGGCAGGGAAAGCTCATGTATGGGTTAATCCGACCATGAGCTCTGTAGGTCCAGCGGCGCATCCTGGGTGCTTTGTTCACTTGGATATGTTCAATGACCAGAGAATCTACATCTAAACCCTTAAACTCAGTGTCACTCTCTGCATTTTTAAGCACGTGCAGCAAAAATTCAGCACTCTTTTTGGGCCACCGACCTTGTGTCCAGCCTCACTGCCTAGCCTAGGCACACCTGCCAAAACCACCATTGTAACATCAGAATGGTGCACACTGTTTCTGTAAAGTGACGTCTTTCAGATACTTAGTGGCTTTTCATATATGCACACCCTTGATGGCCTGGGCAGTTTCACAAGTGTTCTTAAAGTGAACACACAGATTTTAACCTCTTGCTTTGCATAATTTTGTGGAGTTCTCAGGTTCAAGTGAATAGCAAACCATTTTCACAGATGACCACAGGCAGCTTAGAGAAAGAGCTAATTACAGCATCTTTAGCTCTGCATCTTCAGACAGAGAGAAACCAACTTGGGTGCAAAACCTGGGTACGTCCTTTAGTCTTCTGTGCTCTCAAATACAAGTGATGATAATATCTGCCTTGCACGAGTGTGGTAAGGATGACAAATCAAGTAAGAAAACTGCACCAGGTGCTGTCCTCTGCAAGTTTGATCAACAAACCCCCAACCAACGTTCAGTCTTCTTCCGAGTTGTTGAAAGCAGCACTGGATGGGTCAGGGCACAGGATAGGCCCACTACCGGTGACCACTCATGAGCCAGTTACCAACTCATGAAATTCAATAACTGAACCACTTCAAATATAAGCTACACAGAAGCAGCGATCTTAGTCTGTTTTGTTTACTGATATCCCACGTACTCAGAAGAGTGCTTGGCACCCAGTAGGTACTCCATAAAGATTTGTTAAATAAATGGGTGTAATTCTGTGAGTGACTCTGTCCTCTCCCACATGTTCTGGAGCCCTCATCATCTACCTGGGAAATCCACGCTGTCCATGCCATGCTGTCTTCTAGCCCAAGGCTGGTCCTGCTTCTCTTGGGCTCTCAGCTCACGGAGGTACAGAGTACACGGTCACCCACAGAGTGCAGGAAACTGACAACTCCCTCTACTCTACCCATTTCCCACTCCTAATTGCCAAGATGTTTAAACTATAACATGAATAGCCACATTAAGGCAATTTGTTATATGTAAAGCAGGGGCATAGCACATTGATAATTAAGGCCTCCCTCTGTGACAACCTACATGCTGGAGGTGTAATTACTTGTAAGTACCCCTGCATTTGCTAGCCCTTATTACTGAGTTAAACATGCATTCAGCTAGTTATTAGTGAAATTCTATAGTGTCCTAAGGAACTGTTGTTTTAACAAATGGAGTAGGAGTTTTCCAGCCTGTATTATGTATGCTTTCTCCGCTGATCTGGGGCAGTGATTCCATGGTATAATTTTTTTGGTGTCTGTGTATCCTTCGTTTTCATTAGGGAAAAACTCAAATCTTAGAGGCTCTTGGGACTGGAAGAACAGCCTCTTGGCACTCTTTTCTGGTTCACACTGGCCACAGAAGAGATTTTTCCTTGTTTTAAGATTTGCTACTTGGAGTGTCTCTACTCCATGCAAAATAAGAAAAACCCCCAGATTCCAGTTTTATTCACATTTGGTTCCTGGGAAGTAAGAACTTACAATCAAGCCAACAGCATGCATTTATTATGGCCTTGCTTTCCATCGCCCTGAGCTAAAGCTATATTGAAATAGTATGTTTCTGAGTTGAACTAGCATTATATACAAGCTTATTTAAATGTTTAGATCTCCATTTTACTCAAACAAAACAGAAAAGCAAAGATGGGGGTAGAATTGGGGTGTTTAATCCCTTCATGCCTTACCCTGGCCTCTGTTGGTGTGTAAAAGAGTGAGTCCCAGAAAGGAGTAGAGACCCCTCCCCCATCCTCTTCTGAAACTGGCTTTATTTGCTTTTTCTTCCCAGATGCTAAAGCAGCAGCTCCAGTGTATCCCTGTAGAAGGGACTTCACAGTGGCTATCAGGAGGCCGAAGTGCTCAGAAGCTGCTGTTGCACAGCTAGCACATGGGGTGTACTTGAGTCATTTGTTTCGGGTAAATTGGGGCAGAGAAGCAAAAGAGAATATGAAAGAATTAAAGGGGCTAAGACCACCTCTTAGAACAGCTACCTGAGATATCCTGCTGGCTGAGGGATAATGGGTCAAGTCACCCATCCTCAGGGACATCTATTCTCAGTGTGCTGCACTCAGTAGGGATCAGTCTGCATTTGGGAAGGAACAGCAGCTTCTATGAGTAAACAGGTCCCATTTCTCCTGTCCACCATGCAGCAGTTTCAGAACGTGCGTGCAGTTGACCTCTGTGCTTCCCAAAACTCTGTTGCTTTGAGAGCGGTCAGGGAGAAAAGGTGACTTTAGATACAATATACCATGTTATTGGCTGAGTTCAACAGACACTGGAGCAGAGAAATATCTTAGATTCTGGAACCGAAAGATGAAAAAGATGCACAGAGGAACTCATGGCCTCCAGCAAATGCCCATCAGAAATTTTTTCAGTGCTGAATCCCAAGTCCAATGTTTTTGTCAAATAACTGGATATTGCTGAATATTGTACATGTTTAGCTGAACCTCCAGGAGGCCGAGAAGTCCTCTAATGACTGCCTCATGGAAATCAGAGTAGTGGCCTGGAAAGATGAAGTTGAGGGCTACTTGCTGGCCCCAGGATTGGTCTCCTCCCACCAGCTCACCTTACATCATCCCTCTCTAAGGCCATTTTCCAAACTCTTAATTCCTTTAAATGTTTCCGCTGTACTCCACCTCTGTAAGAAGCCCTCTTTAATCACTGTACTTGCTATGCCTCTGGCCTTCCCTATATTTGTATCTTTTCTTCCTAGAGACAAATTATGCAGTGATTCCAAGCAGAATTTTGTTGAGAGTGAATTATGTGCTAAGAAATTAATCACTTGCAAAGAGTGGGGTTGAAAGGATGCCTTAATATATGGCAGGCTCTATACTAGGAACTTTATACAAATCATTCCCTTTGAGCCTCCCAACAATTCTGCATAATAACTAGTACCTTATATACATATCAGAAAACTGAGGGTCCTAAAAATAACTTTTCTCATATGGAACAGATAACAAAAGTTTGTTGCGTGTCTTACATGTGCCAGGCAAACTCCTCAAAGAAGACGAATATAGACTCAGTCCTCCAAAGTGTAGGGACTATCAGGGATACAGGCAAGTAAACAAAATAGTCCATTCTACAGGAAATAAAAGTGTGTGGTCGGGAGAGAGCTCTATGGTAAGATGACATGTGAAGGAGCCTCTAATTCATTAGAGAAAGGGATCCCTAAACTGAGAAAGAGGGCAGGAGTTTCAGGGACACCAAGGAGAAAGAGTGGAAAAGTCAAAAGAGGAAAGGGGAAAGAAAAGAAAGAACTTTCCAGACAAAAGAAGCCTTATGTGCAAAGATCTGCAGGCTTGAAGGCAATGAAAGGACAATGTGGCTTAGCTATACCTACTTCCAGAAAAGTCCAAAATTAGCTCACAAGGATACAAAAGCTGGGACAAGAAGGCACAAATCAAAGAGAGGAACTTAAGAAAAAATCAAAACAGGAATGGAGGTTTCAAATGGAGCCAGGAATGAGACTTCAAAACTGCATACCATCCTGGTATGTATGCTTGTTAGCAGAGAGCCACCAATTTGACTCTGAGCTTTCCAGAAATCACTCCTGGAAGGAAAAGGTAGTTTCTCCAGATGAGACTTTCTTAGGAAAATGGCAACCGTTGGTCCAGTGAGGCCTACAGGATTTCTAGAAATCACTCCTGGAAGGAAAAGGTAGTTTCTCCAGATGAGACTTTCTTAGGAAAATGGCAACCATTGGTCCAGTGAGGCCTACAGGACCTTACTAAGCAGTCAGGGATACTCTCCACCAGAAAAGCATCCTGACAACATCCACACAATGGGTCCTGGGCATCACCCAAAGCAACTTTCATAACAACAGTTGGACCAGGGGCCATGCAACATTACCCAGGGGTCCCACTCTGGAGCCACAAGAGTCAATCCCAGGGAAGACCTTAAACAGCAAAAGAACAGAAGAATAATTTATCATTCAAATAAGTGTCCCTAGGATAGCCTCTTGCTGCCAAGTTTAGAGCATATTAGTTAGACGTAAGTTACAAACTGCATTTCCTTACAAATACTTGGAATTCAGCTCTTTTATGCTGCCAGTTCACTGTAGACCTTTACATACTATCAAGCTGAAGGTAGAGTATGCTTCAGTGAAAAAGCATCTTCTACCTCTTATCTCTCCTCTCTTTCTTCAAGACCTACCCCAATGCCATCCTCTCTATAGAAGCTTTGTAGTTTTCTAAAACCAGAATTACTTCTCCATGCTTCAATCTCTCAGCATGTGTGACCCTTTTTAATGCAAATAGTACATTCAGTTTGGTGCTGTGTATCTGTAGATCTTACCTCCCCTAACGTGCCCATCACAATGCCATCTTCAAAACCAAACTCAGTAAAACCTGATCCAATTAAAGCAATACCCTCCAAATACTGACAATAAAAACTCCTCATTCTTCAAATCACTACCTTTTTTTTTTTTTTCTCTTGGACAGAGTCTCACTGTCATCCAGGCTGGAGTTCAGGGTGCAGTCACAGCTACTGCAACATCAAATTCCTGGGCTCAAGTAATCCTCCTGCCTCAGCCTCCCGAAGTGCTGGGATGACAGGCATGAGCCACTGCACCCAGTCAATCATTACCCTTTTAGCAAGCATGTGGATGCATGCATTCATTCATTCAGAAGTGCATTCAGTGGTCTGTGATTTTTTTGTGAGCAATGGTTTGCCTGGTATGTTGAGCTTCCTTAGTCTGCGTGAGACCTTTTGTGACCTACCCATCTACAATGGGAGGTCATGGGTAAGGGTCATATCCTTTGAGGAAATGTAAGAGCAGATGGGATGAGGAACTAGAAACAAAATGTAATGCAGGAAACAGCCTTGACCTCTGACCCTGACACACAGACTGAGTGGATTAGAGATCCTTATAGGCAACTGGGCCTGATGTTGTCATAAAATACAAAGGCTAGTATTCATTGGACCCTTGATAAGTCATAGGAACTGTGCTAGGCTTCTTAAAACATTTTAGTAGTCATGAATTATATCATTCAACCATGACAATAACTTATGCATTATTATGAGAGTTTATAGATACAGGGCATTAAGTAGTTAGTAAAATACTAGAGGTATCACTGTTAGTAATTTGCAGAACAAGAATTTGACCTCAAATGCATTTGACTTCAAAGCCCAGTTGGGAGACCTAAGATATGTCACTTAACTCCTTAGTCACATAAGCCTCAATTTCATCATCCAAAAAGAGAGGCAAAAAATAGTATTTAAAGGATTCTTTTGAAGACAAAATGAGGAAATACACATAAAGCATTTAGTACAATCCAAGACAAAAAGGTGGAGGTTGCAGTGCGTCTAGATCGTGCTGCTGCATTCCAACCTGGGCGGCAAAGCAAGACTCCGTCTCAAAAAAATAAAGTAAATTACAAACTATGCCCCTGTAACAAAGCACAATGGTAAAGTACATTCTCTTCCTGAGTTTGAGTGACTATATTGATGACCCAAATTAATAGCACCCTGTATCTGTGCCCTTGCCTTGTAACTTTATAGTTTTACCCACTGAACAGCTCAGCTTGTGGCTTGTCCTGTTCAGTATAACATGGCAGAAATGGCAGAATTCCTGTTCCAAGCCATGGAATTCCTGTTTCAAGCTCAAGGGCCCTTAGAGACAAACCACTTGGACCACTCCTGGTTCTATCAGTTACTAATTTCGTGGCCTTAGGCAAGCGTGTAGTCTCTCTAAATGTTAGTTTCTTCTTTGCCAGGAAAATGGGGGATAATAATTCTAAGCCCATAATCATTCTGAAAATTAGATAATACTGGTAAAGTTTCTTATATTTTTGGGGGGCACAATAAGGACTATGTCTCTCAGCCTGAGCAACAGAGCAAGACCCTGTCTCTAATTTCTTTTTTAATAGCTGGGCATGGTGGTGCACACCTGTAGTCCCCAGCTACTCAGGAAGTTGAGGCAGGAAGATCTCTTGAGCCCAGGAGTTTGAGGTGGTAGTGAGCTATGATTGCACCACTGCGCTCTAGCCTGGGCAACAGAGCAAGATCCTGTCCCTAAAAAAAAAAGAGCTGTCTCCGCATTCTTTGTTCCTCAGTTGCCACTAACTTTGATTGTCCTGTGAATACTATTTCTAAGGAGAAGTGTGGCCCAGCTGAGATGAATTAGCTAATTAGCTAAGTGGCTTGCCCTCAAATGTGCAGCGAAGAGGATGGCCATCCCCTTGGAGGTGAGATACTTCCACCGCCATGGGTTAGGCATCCAGGCTACCATCTTGACATTCACTGCCTTTCTCTCTTCCAAGGGTGGAGGCTCCCCCATGATACCCATTTAGGTTTGACCTAGGAAGCTCCTCGTTGCTTAAACAATCCAATCTTCTGACCCCAAACACCCCAGACCAGAACCTCCCTATGAAATCCCATGAGGCCTGTGGTTTCCATGGATCCTGGGCTGAAGTAATGTGGGAAGGGCAGCTCCTCAAGCCCCAATTTTCATGGATGATTTTCATGGGGAGAGATGAAACTTTCAGGAAAGGGCTTCTCGCATAAACGTCTGGGGCCCAGAAAGAGGAATAAAGGGAATGAGCCCCAGAGCACTCTAATACAGAAGGGAGGAAGAGGAGAAGGAGCCCCCATGGGTACTGGTGAGGCATAGCCAAATAATTGGCAGGAAATCCAGGAGGGCCTGGTATCCCCAAAATCCAATCCATCAGAAGAGATGCCCCTGAGCCATCTTTGGGAGTGGTATCTACCCATTGGCAAGTCAGTGGCCAGGCAGGATTGTCTGGACTAGAGAGTGGCAGCATCCAGGGGGCCTGGCTTTATTCATAGGTTCATGTGACACTCCTGGGGACGCCCAAATATACTTCCTGGTACAGGGCAAAGGGGAGTATGAGTGCCATTAAGGGGCAAGTGGCAGAATGAAGATGCTAATGCTAACGGCAGCTGATTTGTCTGGCAAGGCCAAGAGGGGTGACTGCATGGTCACTCTGGCACTCTGGTGTGTTTCCACCTCATCTGTGGTCTGCAGGAGGCTTTGGGCCAAATTAACAGCCTACCTTTAGCAGCTGCAGAGGACTCTGCATAATACACACTGCCAGATGCTAATTTCACCCCGGGAATTTACTGTTTCATTTTCCTAATTTTTTCTTCAAACAAATTTCTTCAATGAATTGTATTCTTTTGTAGTATGTCTCTATTTTATAAACTGATTCAAATCCTTTATCATATGGAAAAGATACTTGATAGATAAATAGATAGATGATAGGTAGATAGATCTTTTATATATGTATTCATACACACACACACACACACACACACACACACACGCACACATGCACACACACACACATACAAGCCCCAGGCCACAGTTTGTTAAGAGCCAGTCCATGGTTTGTTAGGAGCCAGGCCGAACAGCAGGAGGTGAGTGGTGGGCTAGCATGTGAAGCTTCATCTGTATTTACGGCAGTTCCCCATTGCTCACATTACCGCCTAAGCTCTACTTCTTGTCAGAACAGCAGAGGTGTTATTAATAGATTCTCCTAGGAGCATGATCCCTATTGTGAACTGCACATTTGAGGGATCTAGGTTGCATGCTCCTTATGAGAATCTAATGCCTGATGATCTGTCACAGTCACCCATCACCCCTAGATAGTACCATCTGGTTGCAGGAAAACAAACTCAGGGTTCCCAGTGATTCTGCATTATGGTGACTTATATCATTATGTCATGATATATTACAATGTAATAATAATAGAAATAAAGTGTATGATAAATGTAATGTGTTTGAATTGCTCCAAAACCATCCTCTCTCCATGCCCCATTCCCTGGAAAAATTGCCTTCCATGAAACTGTTCCCTGGTGTTAAAAAGTGTAATCTCTTTCTCCTACTTCTCTTGGCAAACTCCCACTAAGACTTAAGATGAAATTCATATGTCATCGCTGGTCCCTTTCTCTGCACTATATCTTCTTTTTTCTTTTAGGATGTATCAAGCTAGATATTATTTTCTGCTTCCATTTCTGTCTTTATCACCAGAGTGGAAGCTCCACAAAAGCAAAAACTATTTTGTTATTATGTTTTAACCCCAGAGCTTTGCAGAACATCTAAGGCTGAAGAGCTGATTTAAGTTCACAAAAAATCCACTAAAACAGAGCATCCTGTTTGGGACTCCCTGCTTTCTTAGCCATGCTCACCTCACTCATCACTTTTGGCTGTTAACACTCTCATGGCATCTTGCTCCCTGGTAATATATTTTTCTACAAAAGGGAAATTTATTTTATTTTTTTGAGGCAGCATCTCACTCTGTCACCCAGGCTGGAGTGCAGTGGTACAATCTTGGGTCACTGCAAACTCTGCCCCACCCCCTGCCCTGGGCTCAAGCAATTCTTCTACCTTATCTTCCCTAGTAGCTGGGATTACAGGTGTCCACCACCACGCCCAGCTAATTTTTTGTAGTTTTAGTAGAAACGGGATTTCACCGTGTTAGCTAGAATGGTCTCAATCTCCTGACCTCATGATCTGCCATCCTTGGCCTCCCAAAGTGCTGAGATTACAGGCATAAGTCACCATGCCCAGCAGGAAAATGGACTTTTAAACAGAAGGAAAGATTCATAAGATGAACACTTTCTTTATGACCACCCACCGGCTACCCATGCTGCAGAGAAAGGTGCCAAGTTATAGGGTAATGGGAAGGTGAACATTTCTTTAGTACATTTAACACCTGCTTGAAAAGCAAGAAGCCCTTGCCCAAGCTATTCCTTCATATCAAACCCTCATATAGCATTCTTGCATTTGTTAGCCATATGGCATTTTGCAGTTTACTGCGAGGTTTAACCTAAGGTCTTCTCAATAGATGAGAAAGCAAGTGAAAGCAGAAATCAGAAGCCAAGAGGGGTCTAAAGTCAAGTCACTGGCATAGTGTTAAGGAATTCTTGGCTGAAGAGTGCAAGTGGCATCAGAACATCTGATCTTTGTCAAAACATGTGTCAGATTCATGGCCTGTTGCATCCCAAGGCAATCTGCATAGATGAGTTCCTGCTTTCCTTGATCTGAAGTTCTTGTAGGAAGCTAACATATCATCCTGTAATAAATGCAATGAGAGGAGTGCTTATGGGAGCCTGACCCAGACTTGAGGGATCAAAGAGACTATGGCAATTGAGATCTGAAGGCCTAGAAGGGTTGGCCTAGGAGTGTGGACAGATGTAGATGTGTGTGTTTGCGTGTGTGCACATGTGTGTGCGTGTGTGTGTGTGTGTGTGTTGGTAGGAGATAAGAATGGGCCTGACCATAAAGGGCCTTGGAACCATGTTAGTTTATTCATTCAACAAATATTTATTGTCCTCACATAATGCACTGTGATTGAAATATAATATAGGCTGGGTGCAGGGGCCTTTGAGGAGGGCCTGACTTAATCACATAAGCCCTTTAATTCTGGGTAGAAAAGCCAGAGGCTGAAGTTACCCATGAAAGGGATTTGATGCATGGGAGAGTCTATATGGCTGGCTTTAAAGATGAGTGACCTGGAAACAGCATGTAGGAGTTGAGAATGGTCCCCCAATGGCAGCCAGCAAGGAAACAGGACCTCCGTCCTATACCTGCAAGGAATTCAACTCTGTCAACAATTTCCTTGGAGTTCTATTCCAAGCTTCAGATGAGAACACAGTCTGGGCTACAGTTGACGGTCTTATGATATTCTGAGCAGAGAATCCAGGCACACCACGTCCATATTTCTCACCTATAGAACTATGAGCTAATAAATGGTATTGTGGGAAGCTGCTAGATTTGTGATAAATTGTTATACAGCAATCAAAAGCCTATATATGACATTTCACCACAAATTCAGATTTGACCAATATTTGGACATGTCCTTATAGGTTAGGGATGTTCATATGCCAAATTTTTAAATTTTCCCTTTAATCCTTCACGGATGATGCTACTCCTGTTGACATCACCAGTATACCCCTTCTCCATCGTGAAGCAGTTGTGCTTTTGAATGGGATGCTCAAAATCCCCAGGTGAAACCCATCAGCAGTTCCATCCTGCCAGCTATGGTGGTTGATATACAGAATCTATAACTGAGGCCTAAGACAAACAGTGTGTGGTATCTGCCAAGCTAAAAAATTGGTTTAGGCGTGAGCACACGATGTAAGTCAGTCCAGTCAGGATGAAGAAATGTTTACCTTCCCATTACTCTACCAGTATTTTTGGCCAGTGATTGGAGAAGACAAGTTCTCTAAGTGATACACCTCTGGGAGGCCTGCAACAACTGCCACCATCTTTCTCCCAGGAAAAAGGCAAATGAAGAAGGCAGAAACCAGACTTAGAAATGCATCTGGAACCCTGATCAAACCATGCCTGAAGCTTGTACCACTTAATGAATTTTTTAGTAGCCACGAGCTAATCATTCCCTTCAGTATCTATTTTGAACTGGGTTTTCAGTTATTTGCAAATAAAGCCATCCTAATTGATACATTATTTTTTTATTAGATAGATGAAAAACTGAAACATAGGGATTATTTGCTAGCAGTTACAAAGCTAGTAAGTGGCAGAGTTGGGATTTAAAATCTAATCCTTTAGCTATAAGTTTATTGCTTGTTCTATTACACAAGTTGCTGTACCTAATTTACCTTTGTCCCATCCCACTGGTATATATGCTTTGCTCCACAGGGGAAAAAAAATCACTCTAGCCTTAGGGATCCCCACTTCTAGTCACTGCTAGAAAGGGACCCCTGGCTCCCTGGCTTTACAATCTACATGTTTTTACATCTCAACTTCTGGCACCAAGCTATTTTCCCAACCACAATTTAAATCCAATGATGTTACCAGAAAGGGGCCCTGATCCAGATCCCGAGAGAGGTTTCTTAGATCTTGCACAAGAAAGAATTTGAGGCTAGTCCATAAAGTGTAAGCAAGTTTATTAGGAAACTAAGGGAGTAAAGAGTGGCTACTCCTTACGCAGGCAGGCCCGAGGGCTGCTAACTGGCTGTTCTATGGGTATTTCATGATCATATGCAAAACAAGGGGTGGATTATTCATGGGTTTTCTGGGAAAGGGGCAGGCAATTCCTGGAACTGAGGGGTCCTCCCTTTTTAGACTATAGGGTAATTTCTGGATGTTTCCATGGCATTTGTAAACTGTCATGGCACTGGTGAAAGTGCCTTGTAGCATGCTAATGCATTGTAATTGGTGTATAATGAACAGTGAGGATGACCAGAGTTCACTTTCATTTCTGTCTTGGGTTTGGTATGTTTTGGCTGGGTTCTTTACTTCATCCTGTTTTATCAGCAGGGTCTTTTCTTTACCTCATCTCATTTTATCAGCAGGGCATTTATGACCTGTATCTTGTGATGACCTCCTATCTCATCCTATGACTAAGAATAAGAATTCCTGAGAATGCAACCTAGTAGGGCTTAGCCCTGTTTTACCCAGTCCCTATTCAAGATGGGTTTGCTCTGGTTGAAACACCTCTGACAATGTCAGCATATCTCTAAAGAGAACTTTCTGTTTCTACTCACTGCTTTTTCTCCAAAAGATCATAACACAAAGTGCTATGGAAATAGCACAGACCTTTCCAGTTAGGAGGAGAATGGGGGCTGAGGACAGCACAACAAGTGAGGAAATACTCCCCAAACACCCAGGGGGCTAGCCCCCGGAGAAACCCTCAGGAGGCAGGCAATGAGTAAACAAAAGAAAAAACTCAGAGATAAATGAAAAGTAGCCCCCCATCTTTAGCAAGAAAATATCCCATTCATCAATGTCCAGACACCCCATCCCCCTCCTACAGGGATGGCATCTGAAACAAAATCAAGTAACCAAATACAAGTTCCTTCCTGTCAGTAGAAGCAATATTATTAGCAAATTAGCAAACACATCCATCAGCGGTAAAAGAAAATCAATGGATTTTGGAGTTTTGCAAAAACAGGAAAAAGGCTAGAACTAACAGCAGAAAAGTGATACACCCCTTAGAGAGCTTGATATTTCTTCCGTAGACATTATGGTCTCAGCCAGCTTCATACCCCCACTCCCACTTCCTTACTCAGAAAAGAGGGGACCTTGCCCTCTTTCCAGACACTGCAATGGTTTCCCTCTGTTCCTTGCTTTCAGGAGCTGAGCTAAGGAGTTATTTTTTTGCTTGCACAATGGCTGGCCAAAGCCAGGAGCCCGCTGGCCCTGGGGGAAGTCTGTTGGAGACATCTCCTTTGAAGTCAGGGAGCAAGAGTTGACCTACTGATTTTTTCTTCTGGCATTCCCCGTCCCTGGCAATGAATGGATATACAGCTGAGAAAGGGCCTTCAAGTGGCTAAGACAGCAGGAAGGGATTGTAACAGTTCCCTGCTTTTGGAAAAGTGGGTGGGATAAGAACAGTGACAGCAGAGACTGAACAAGAAATGGCCTCACCCTGTCCCTGAACTATGAAGAAGCTGGTGGACCCGGAAAAGGGGTTTGATCTCCCCTCCCCTCCCTTCCCTCGTCTGCCCTCCCCTCTCTTCCCTCCCCTTTTTTTTCTTCCCTTTCCTTCCTTCCTTCTTTCCTTCCTTCCTTCCTTGTTCTCATTCTTTCTCTCTCTTTTTCTTTCTCTCCCTCCTTCCCCATCCCTTTTCCTTCCTTCCTTTCTTCCTCTCTCCCTCCCTCCCCCTCCCTTTTCTTTCTTTTCTTTTTCTTCCTTCCTTCTTCCCTCCCTTCCTCCCTCTCTCCCTTTTCTTTCTTTCTCCTTCCATCCCCCTTCCCTCCCTCCCTCCTTCTTTCCTTCCTTCCTTTCTCTCTTCTTCCTTCTTTTCTTTCTTGTATTAAATCTGGTACAAGCTACACACATTATAAAAAAAAAAAGCACATTTTCTGAGGATTCACACACACATTGGGGGCTCAAGTACCCTTGGCTTTAAGAAAACTCACCATGCCCTGGAGTCAGACCCACCTGGTACCCTTCTCCACGAAGTGCAGCTAAGGGCATGAACCTGGCACTTTGCATGAGGCTGGCAGAGGTTGCTTTGAACTAACCAAGGGGGGCTTAAGTCATGGGATGGATCACAGCCTCTTTCTGACATCTGGAATTTTAATGAGCTTGGATCAGGCCAGCAGAGCCAAGGAGCATGCTTTAGGGCTCACAGAAAAGTTTTTTTTTTAATAAGCATCTCTGTCAATTTTCCACGCATTCAGTAGGCACTTAATAAATATGTTTAAAAATTAGCTTGTCTTTTGAGGAACAGATTCCTTTAGCAATGCTCATTGCTAAATGCCTTCACCTCTAGGGATTTGGGCAATGTACTAAAACTTCCTCCCTCCTTCTACTCAATCATCTTATTTTTGCCTCGTATAAAGCCTGGCTTAACAGGGGGGCACATGACTATCAGAGGCTGAATGGCCCCCTCCACTTCCGGGGGCACTGACACAGGTAGAGTACAGCCAGGCACGCACACATCTCCAGCTGGGTTCACTTGCCTTTCTGGAATTTCCTTAAGTCCCAGGGAGCAAGCAGAGAGCCTGATGCAACTTGCCCTGATCCAACCCCGATCCACCATGTGAGGAAAGAAGAAGGTAAAGACTCACAAGACCCCATCTTCTCCCACCTTCAAGCATTCCTTGAGTAATATCCCACACCTCCAAAGTCAGCCCTCTCTTCCAATTCTCTGCTGCATCTCCAGACACTGACTGCCCCTTTTCTTGGGGCCATGAACTGTTTCTGTAACAGGAGCACTCAGAAGGAGGTTCTGCTTGGTTCCCCTTTAATTAACTTCCTTTCTGCTCAGAACAGGCTCTTCCCTACCCTGTCACCCAACTCAATACCCCATCCAGGAGTTTCTCTTCCTTATGGGGATTAGGAGAGTGTATGTGGAGCCTGTTTTCTAATGGTGGCCTTGGGCATCCAGAAGTAGAGAGAATGTCTAAGGGGCAGGTGCAGAAAGAGCTCAAGCACCTTCCCCACTTCCGTCCCTGTACAGGATGGGCCCTTCATCCCTGGTTTAAGATGTGTCCTCCAGAGTGCAGCGTGCATGACTCATTTCCTGAGTATCAGTCAAGAGAGCTCTTTCCTCTGCTTCCTTGACAGTTTGGGGACTTCGGGGACTTTTCACTTTCTTCCCTGATATAGGGATTACCACATTAAGAACTGCACCTGTTCCAACAGCAAGTACTGTTTATGATGATACAAAGCTTAGAGAGATTCAAGAACAACAGAGGCTGAAAATAACTCTGGAAGATTCCTCCCTCAATGTTTGCATTGATAGATGAGGACACTGACGTCCAGGGGAATGAGGAAAGAAAATGCATTTTCTCCATTCGACATCATCATCCACCTTACATTCAAGTGCTTTTCAACTCTAGGCTCAGTTGCTGCATCTAGGTAAATTATTGTACAGATGTGTCTCACTACATTGTCCAGACTGCTCTCGAACTCTTGGACTCAAGCAATACTCCTGCTTCGGCCTCCCAAAATGCTGGGATTAACAGGATTGAGCCACCATGCCCAGCCAGTAGTTCCTTTCGTTTTAGAAATGTCCATACTGAGCAAGTTTGCTAGAATGACTGAGGACATAGATAGAATGGTGTAAAAAGTTACCTAGCACAGACAGACACCTGGCTTGGAAGGAGGCAAGTCTCCCTATCGCAGATACAATGTGGTAGGCAAAAGCTCATCACAACTGGGGCAATGTTAACAAGGACAGCTAGTTAAGCTAATTCCTCTTCCACATGCTGCGTCTCCAGTGGAGTTTACCAATCCTGGGCAGTCACTGTGGACATAGATACTTTTCAAATGAAAACAATAACTCTTAACACGTGAGCAGGAAATGAATGAGCGGGGAAACTGATCCATTCCAACAAGGACAATGCCCCTGGCTGTGGCCTTTTAGGAGTTCATAAAATCTCTGGATAAATAAAACTGGTTCAAATGTACCAGTTAAGTATTAAAAACAAGCTTTAAAAAATACTTTTGATTTGCTAATAGAACAGTGCTATCAAGAACACAGAAGGCTCCGAGGCTCCTTTCGAAGGTGGCAGCCGCCATCACCACGACCACCCAGTCGCCAAGCACGGCACTTTTCTCTTTGCTCCACACAGACAGTTTATCTTTTTCTTCTCACCCCACCCACAAATGTTCACCTGGCTCCAGAATTTTCAAATAATTTCTCATTTTGGTCCGCAGCTTCCCTGGTGAAGTCTCTAGTCCAATATAAATCACCAGAAGTGCAAGGGGAGTTGTATATCACCGTTCGTCTGTCCCATCAGGACTCAGTTTGGGGGTAGTCAGGCTTCTCCACGGGAGGATGTGGGCACTGGATTCGCTAGGGGCAGTCTGCAGCTCCCATCCTTCTCTCTTAATAAGGCAACCCTAAGGTCTTCATTAATAGTGACTCTTACAAATGAGGGGCTTCAAATGTAATCTGGAGGAGAAAATGTGGTTTAGAGGCAGGGTGAGGAGAGCTGTGGGGTACCCCAACGCCAGTCACTTCATTCATCAAATATCAACATTGATTTAATGCCTGCCTGTACCTGGTATTATGCCACAAGTACATGAGTAAGACAATGTCCCTGTTTTCCAAGAGCTTGAAAGCATGTATTTGTAGCATATGATAATGGCTATAATAAAGAATGAACAAAACTTGATAGGGACCCAGAGTAAAGACCTCTTGTCTGTTCTGGGTGAGAGGGAGTTTCTGAAGGGGTGACACTTGCCCTCACAAGGAAAACAGATTAACGGGCAGAGGAGATGATAATGTGGATAAGGCAGCAGGGTATGGGGCATTCCGAAGCTGGGAAACAGCACATACAAACACATAGGAGCTCAAACTGGAATCCCAACAAGTGTGAGCCCTGAATCCTCTCACCTTCAGGTTTTCCTCTAGACAACGGTTCTTCCACCAAGACCCTCTCTGATTACCTCCACCCCACCTCTCAGGAATCCCTTCCTAATCACAGTCCCCCTTTCCTGCCTTCTTGCTGATCTGCATTCTCTGCTTATTGTAAGATCCATGAAGTGAAATCAGCATTGATCTGTTCACAGTTTTAGCTCAAGGCACACTGGCATGTAGGATGTGGTATGTAGTAATCTCTCAAGAAATTGTTTCTGTGGGATTAAGTCAAAATTTCTACCAAAATTGTATCGCATACATTTTCTGTACATTGCATACTATGGTGTTTGCTTGTGTATATATGCATACAAGCAGGAAAAAAATTCTACAATGTGCTCAAGGAATTAGTTAATTTTAACTAACATCATTAGGAGTTAGTAATTGCAAACTAAATTATCCAGCATTTGCAATTCCCATTATGTGAGATCTAGTTGGAAAAACAGGAGGCCTTGAGACTCAAGGTCTATCTCTGTCACTAAGAAGTTCTGTGACCTCGGATAAGGTGCCTCACTTCTCTGCGACTAGTTTTCCTCCTCTGCAAAATAAGGGATTTCAGAATTATGTTTAACACTTATTCTCATCCTTATCTGTGACTCTTATTTCCAGAAGCCTAAAGCAAAACCTGCCTCCAGAATTTAATGCAGCTGAAATTATGTTCAACCACCAACGCTCTTGAAATCTTCTCTTTGAAACACCTCCTGAAACATAAGCTTTCTTTTTGCCTTTCAAATAAAAGCTTCCGATTGAGCCCAATTCTCTATGAGAACACAGGACTCAGGTTCAAGGAATGACAATGATGTGGCGTGGGTGAGGACATGGAGAGAACAGAACTGGTAGAGCTTACTTACTTAATTAGCTGAGAACAGAGGGACATCTGTGACTGTGTCCTTCTGTTCCCAGGACCTTTAGGAATCACAAAAGCATGGCACATGCTGAGTTGGAGGATGTAACCTACCAGCAAGCTCTGGACTGAAGCACAGTCTGTTAATTTCACTGTTGCTCAAGGAGTTCAGGTATATTTAAAATAAAACAAATAAACAAAAACAAAACACTTTCATCTAATCATACAGTATCTTTTCCAACTTACTGGGGAAATTGCAGTTGTGTGTTCTAAACTATAGAAATGACTTCTTTAGCTATAGAGCCTACTGATGTTTAAGTTAGAACCAGATTCAAAAGATGAAAATTACTAGTTGAATGGAAGGCATTGGCCTCCCAGTGAAATGAAGGTGCCAGCTACATTCAGGGTTTTTGAAACTGTGAGATTCAAATGGGGTGTCTCCTGAGTATAGGATGAAGGTTAAAATCTGTCACCATCATGACTTGAAACTAACAAGAATCCAGGAAAAACTGGGTACTTCCCATCTTTCTCCCCTAAAAAGTTACACACCAAAGACAGATGTAAATGTGCTGCTAATGAGGCTAGAGCCTTTTCTAAATATTAGCCAAGGATTTAGAATATCTCTCCGAAAGGAAGACCTTCGTTTAGAAGGCAAAATGAAAGATGTTTTAATCTTAGAAACTGAAACATATCTGTTATGAGAAGTAATATTACTTTAGACGTTTTAATAACTGGCTAGGAATACTGGAAATGGAAAGAGAAATTATCAGCATGCATTGGTGTCTCCAGTGCTGATGAGGGCCAAGCACCTGCCCATTCTGGTCTGCCTTCCCTCTAGGGAGAATGGGTATATCAAGCAATCATAACTTGAAGATCTAATTCTTTATTAAACTCTATACACACTGGTCAGCATTCTTACATTGATTTGGCTTCTGAAGTACATCTCCATGTGGAAAGAGAATGTGCAAACCTGCCAAGAGCCTTTCAGGACACCCTTCGGAGATCTAGTTTTCAATAAAAATTGATAATTTGCTATTTTTGTTTCTGTAACTGAAATTATCACCAGACCAACTCAAAATTACAATGTTTCCCAGAACTTATATACCTTCCAAGCTATATGTCTATGTGTAAGTGTGCATTCATCTAAAGAAATAAGTGATTAACTTCTTTTAATCTATATCTAAGGTCTAAGTCCTGAGGACCTTCCTTTGGAGCCTCAGTAAATTTACTTATCTAAATGGGTCCAGGTGCTGGGGTGATTACCCTTATCTTGTCTCCTGCTAAACTATGAAGGTTTGAGGAGTTCCTTCAGATCCTCAATAAACTTGTCTGTGGAGGCCTGGGGAATTTCTTCAGACCCCACATAAAACTTGTTGAATCCTAAATCGGTCCTGTTAAGAATTCCTTCATTATTTTGTCATGCTCATGCTTTAAGGCTCAGGAAAGGCCAAGGCAAAACTCTTGATGGGCTTTGGTTATATTCCAGCCGTTGTACAAGGGCACTCGCTTTTAACCACGCAGTACTGAAACAGTTGTTAGTGAGACCTGGTCTGCCACACCTGGATAAACTGACAATAGTTTCTGAACCTTGTAGCAATGCCCCTAGGAAGCAGGCATCTTGGGAAGCTGACCTTGACATATTTCCTTACTTCAATTCCAAACTTTCTGCGCCCATGGGATGAACTAGCTTTGGCAGGATGCACATCCCGATGCATTTCCTCTGAAGGATTTTCTAGAACATTATCCAAAGGAAAGATTGAGAAAGTAACAAATATTTATGGACAGGGAAGACAATACACATGGTGCTCTTTTTGAGTTATAGATTTGGTGATTTGTAATGAGAGGATCAAGCCTCAACAATTACCATGGAAAGCATTCAACAGGTATTTATGCAGTGCCTACCATGTGCAAGGTACTGTGAGGGATGTGAAAGGAAAATAAATCTTGCGGCCCCCAAATCACTGACCTAAAGGAAAAAGTCAAACTGGGAACTGCTTAGGGCAAACTGCCACCTGTTCTATTCATAGTAACTTCTCTTCCATTCAAAGTCACCCCTCTGTTCACTGAGATAGGTACATATCTGATTGCCTTTCTTGGAAAGGCTAATCAGAAATTCAAAACAATGCAACTGTTTGTATCTCAGCTATCTGTTACAAGAAGCTCCCTCTGACTTTGAGTCTTCCTGCCTTTGCTTCAAGTTGTCCCCTCTTTCCAGACCAAACCAATGTACTTCTTACATATACTGACTGATGTCTCATATCTCTCTAAAACGTGTAAAACCAGGCTGTGCCCCGACCACCTTAGGCACATGTCATCAGGACTTCCTGCAACTGAGTTCCTGGCACATCCTTAACTTTGGCAAAATATTTCCAAATTAACTGACCTGTCTCAAATTTTGAGGATTCACAGGGATATAGAGCCGAAACAGACACAAGTTTCCTTCCAGGAACTTCTAAGCTAGAAAAGGAGAGAAGATTACTTGTGTAATAGAAAATAGAAATTGATATGCACTATAAAAGATATAATAGAAATGTTCATAGTTCAGAGAAGGAAATATTATTTATTTTAACAAGCAATATGTATCAGGTATGCTTCTAAGCACTTAATATGTATTATATCATTGAATCCTCCTAACCACCTATGAAATAGGTAATATTTTTGTCCTCATTTTATAGGTGGGGAAACTAAGGCGCAGCTACAGTAAGAAATGTAGCCAAAGTCCTATGGCTAGAAGTGGCAGAGCTGGGATGTGAACTGTGTCAGTCTGGTTTCAGAATCCGTGCTCTCTGCCACTACCTGCTGTCTTCCAACTGGCAGCTGGAGGGACCCAAGGAAGCTTTCAGGAAGGTGAAAATATTTACACAGAACCTTGAAGAGGGTGGGTGGCATTTGGATATGCAGACATGGAAGGAAGTACATTCCAGGCAAAGTAAACAGTGTGAAGGAAGGCAGGGAATCTAGCATGCTTAGAATTACTGTTTCCTAGTAAGCCAACAATAGTTCTATAGCCTTAGCAAAAGTTCAAGTTCAGAAAAAAAAACTTGTCAAAATAAAGAGCCTGAATAAAAGGTCAAATCTGAGGGCCAAACAGTGGATGAGAATCTAGCCTTTTGAACTTCAATTTTCACAATTTCCATTAATTCTCTCTATCCCAATCTTTAGCTGAGTAATTGACTCAAAAAGAAGGCATGACTTTGATAGGAACAAACCTATATTAGAGCCATTCAAACTGTATCCTGACATGGCATGTGTTCAAAGGCAGGGCTAACCATTGCCCTAGAACCTCAGAGTTTGGTATTTCCTCATCTCCGGGGAGGGGTGAACAGACCACATTTATTTTTATATATCCTACAGCAGAGAAGGCAATACTGAGCAACCAGAGGTCATGGTCTCTTTCTTAAGAAAAAGTCAACCCTATTTCAAAAGTACGATCGTTTCCAGTGTTACAAGGGTATCTCATTAGGCTTTAAAATCAACTGAATCACAATGGTTGCACTCTTCATGAGCAATAAGATTACTTGCTGTGTATTAATTAGCACTAAGTACTGAGGTTGAAGAAGAAACTGTTAGAGGAAAATGCATGTTATTACCTTTGAATGCTGGTTTGCTTCATTTCTACCTTCTGAATTGGGATCATAATTAAAAACCATGAAGACTGAAGAACAGGTAGACGATCCCTCAAAAGTGGACTCAGGACAAATGAATAAGGATGCTAAGTTTCCAGACACAGACCCTGGTCTTCTAGAGCAATGTGGGTACAGTGGTAACTGCTACTGCTGCTGTTGCTGCTTCTTCTTCTTCTTCTTCTTCTTCTTCTTCTTCTTCTTCTTCTTCTTCTTCTTTTCTTCTTCTTCTTTCTCCTTCTCTTTCTCCTTCTCCTTCTTCTTCTTCTTCTTTCTTCTTTCTTCTTCTTCTCTTCATCTTCCTCTTCTTTTTTTGAGATGGAATCTTGCACTGTTGCCCAGGCTGGAGAGCAGTGGCAGGATCTCAGCTCACTGCAACCCCCACCTCCTGGGTTCAAGCAATCCTTCTGCTGTGGTCTTTCAAGTAGCTGAAATTATAGGTGCATACCACCATACCCAGCTAATCTTTGTATTTTCAGTAGAAACGGGGTTTTGCCATGTTGGCTAGGCTGGTCTCAAACCTCTGACTTCAAGGGATCCACCCGCCTCAGCCTCCCAAAGTGTTGGGATTACAGGCATAAGCCACTGCACCCTGCCTGCCGTAGCTTCCTTTGACGCATGCACCAGCCTCCGTCTCATGGCTCCAGATTCTTGCAGAAGGTATGGAAGGTGCATGGGGATGATGCCAGTAGATCACATTTGACTGAATATGGTCCACATGTCAGACTCTCAGGTTTGCCATCCCCATCCCTAGAGCCTGCCTGATGAGAGGAGAAGCCTGTGAGCTTTGACTCCAAATAGACCTTGTTGCAAATCCCAGCTCTGCCACATCCTTGCTGTGCAGCCTACAGGAGGTGACTTAATGACTTCACTTGGGTGAATCTCAATTTGCTTACATGGAAAATGGAAATTACAACATTTTATTTAAGAGGTGATTTGAAAAAAATCAAATGAGAAAGTCTGCTACATAACAGATGTTCTAACTCTTAACTCCCTTGCCTTTCTTCTCTGACTCAGTAAAGTCGCCACATTCTTAGAACACCATGCATTCAGGGCACACATTATAATCCTTCTTATGTCATTCAACAAGAGGCAAAACCTTGAAAAGCAGAGACTCAACCTTTGCAAAGTAGAGAATAAGCAGAACTAAGCCCTAAAAGTGAAGTAAAATTGGAGGCTGTTGGAGGCTTTGATGGGAAATACCAGTAAGAGAAAAGCACCAAGCTGTAGTTGTTAGCATTTTACTTCTTTTTCTTTTTCTGCATCTATTCACATAGATATATTTACATAATAGAGATTAAATTATACATAAAATATTATCACTTTAAAATTTTAGTTATTATTAACATATTTTCATGATGTTAGTCATTATAATATGTATTAAAATGGAAAACAACTGCTTTTCCATCATAAAAGTAGTGCATTCAAAAATAAAAACATGTATAATAAATTCAAGTAAAAATCATGCCATCAATTCATACTTGACAAAGGTGATAGTCCAAATGAGAAAATAGAAAATGGTTTCATTTAATGGTGTTAGAGCAATTGGTCATTGGTTTGGGAATTTTTTTCAGTTAAATTTTCATTTCACACCATAAACACAGAAATAATAGATGAATTATAGTGCTAAACATGAAAAGCAAAACTCTAACAACCATTAGAAGAACACACAGAGACATATTTTCCTGATCTTGAGAAAGAGGAGGTTTTAAATATATAAGAAAATCCCAATAATCAAAATATTTATTGTTATAAACCATTAACTCAAAGATAAATAACCAAAGAAGAAAAGGGATGAAGCTTATGAACATGAATCTTCCAGAAGAGATGTCTAAAAAACATAGGTAAAAGTGATCAACTTTGTCAGTTAGCAGAGAAATGCAGATTAAAACAACATAAAGATATACTGCCTTCCCTGTCAAACCAGCAAAATGTTAGAACATTAGTAATATGATTCTATGTTGACAAGAAAGTAGAGAAATGGCTTTCTCACATAAGATTAGTGGAGAAGTAAGTTAGTGTCACCTTTGTGAAAGACAGTTTAGCAGAAACTATTAATACTTAGAATGAATGCATTATTTTACCTGGCAATTGCACTTCAAAACATTCATTCAGAGAATACGCACACTTACAAAAGGAACCAAACAAGGTGTGCACTGGTGCACCATGGTTTGCAACTGCAGAAGACTGGATGCTGACTAATGCCCGTAAGACAAGCCAAAATGCATCTATTTGGTAACACATGCAGATTAACAATGGCCATGCAGCAGCTAAAAAGGACAGGAAAGTCGTATGTACTGATACAGAAAGAACTTCCATATTGCTGAGTGAAAAAAGCAAATTGCAGATTAATATATATGGACTAGTCTCACGTAATTTAAAGAATATATACATATATATGTTTTATATATTTTGTATATATATATACACACACACAAATATATATATATACATATATACACACACACACACATATATATACATACACACACACACACACACACACACACACACACATATATATATATATACACACACACATATATGTTTTGTATATACTCCCAGGCTGGAGTGAGTGCTGTGGCAAGATCTTGGCTCACTGCAACCTCTGCCTCCCAGGTTCAAGCAATTCTCCTGCCTCAGCCTCCCAAGTAGCTGGGATTACAGGCACGCACCACCATACCTGGCTAATTTTTGTATTTTTAGTAAAGATGGAGTTGTACCATGTTGCCCAGGCTGGTCTTCAACTCCTGATCTCAGGTTATCTGCCCACCTTGGGCTCCCAAAGTGCTGGAATTACAGGCGTTAGCCACTGTGCCTGGCCTTGTCCAACTATATTGACTAACATTTTCAGAGCAATGTTTAAGAAAGTCAGGGTACCTGGGACATTGTTTTACTCCCAGTTTGGGAGGGCATGTGTCTCATGCCTTACCAGTCCTATGACTTGATTTCTCATTGCCACGTTGAACATACAGGGTGTGATGGCAGATACAATGCAGTGGCACTGTGTGCATGATACTGAAGAGTCTCCTTCCATGCAGTAAACCACTCTGTGACTGGGGAGGGGAGCTGTTCTAAATGCCTCCAACTTCGGCAGATAACTGGGATTTTTCACTCTCAGAACTAGAGCCTCATATCCATGGTGCTCCAGGTAGTTTCTTTTTGCTTTTTGGGCAAGTGATGAGAATATAACTTAAGCTGTATGTAGTCACTGCCTCTCTTGGAGCCTGAAATGCCACAATTTGAGCTCTATGCCTTTTTGTTCTTTGAGTGTCCTCTAGAGATATAACACCTTTAGCCCTTTTGGTTTTCAGTGATTCGCTGCTAGTAGCCCTGGAGGTGAGAGGTCGGCAAAGGGACTTGTCGGGTGTCCAAGTAGGGAGAAGATTGCTGTAAGTAGTCCAATCCAGATCTCACTCATTTCACAATTTTACCAGAAGCTCCTCCTCCTCTCCCCAAGGCCCTAGAACATGATCAAACCTTGGTGAAGAAAGCTCACACCTTTGATTGTCTGCTGGGTAACTTGATGAAAGTGCAGTACTTGGTGCCAGAAAAGTCTGGCCAATTTGCCACAGGTGTGAGCCTGTAGGTCTTCAGCTCTGTAGTGTAGACTGGAAAATCTATTTCATAAGAAAGGCATGAACACGGTTTAATAACACACAGAAGACTCCTAACCTAGTGCTAGAGAAATGTTTATTGACTTGTATATAAGGGGAGGCCCTTATATCCTCTTGTTGTGGCTGTGGAGATTCTTGGGTGAATCAGGGTAACTGTGTATATGTGGTCCTGTGTATATGTGTAATTTGCTCCCTTGGAGGTACCAGAATTTCATACTGCCTCTGGTAGGCTGGAAGCAGCCAGTGGTAATTTCTATAATAATCAAGGAGTATTACAAAACACCTGCTGTTTTTGGCCTCGTTCACTGCTACCTAACGCAACAGAGACTGTGACCAGCACACTGTGGGAAAACCAAGTCAGTGAGGCAGTGGGAGGACTCTGAATCCCACCACTGGCATTGGGAGGCTTAAGTTGTCTTTTCCTGGAAGGAGTGTAAGGCAGGTGTTTCTTGAGTGCGATTGGCCTCCAGTGATGTTCAGCGATGTTCAAGAATGCCACCTTCATGTTTCCCTCTTAATTTACCATGCTATCCAGGTTTCTGCAGCAGATTCTCTCTCTCTGCCATATTGACCTCAGAGATGAATGACCAAATGGAAAAAAGTCATATCATGAGTCAAGCAATTGCTGTGTCAGGCCTTGGCCACGTCTTGTTTATGATGACAGCACTCAAATGTCCCAGGAAAGAACAGTCACAGTTGCTGCCCTCCAGGCAATGACATGAAACTCTAGCAGCCCCATCTTTCTCTAAGGAACTTTTTCCATGAGGGAAGCTATTATTAACTCAAAGACTGAGGTCACTCAGACAGGAGAATCACTAGGGGTACTGAATCAAACAGTAGGATGGCCGTCCCATTTTGGGTCCTAATAATAGAATTGTAGCCCCATGAGGGAGAATGTTCCCCTTGGTGATCTCCTTCTACTGTGGCTGATGTAGCAGAGAAAGGGCTGGAATGAGGTCAGAAGGATTGTCTCAGCACAGGGGTTCCCATGAGTGGTGACCAGGAGAGGAGACCTCAATCTAGTAACGAGAGTGCAATGAGCGGAGATGATGAGGTCACAAAGAAGAGAATTATACTGGGCTCTCAGGAGGAGCCATGAGCCACCCTGGGAGCCCAGATATTCTAGGAGAAGACTACTTGTAGGGTTAGGGTCTGGTGTTTCAGTTCACAGGGCAAGAACCAAAGGCATCATACTGAACACCACCAGAGGTCAATTGCACTCAAGAAACACCTGCCTTGTACTCCTTCCAGGAAAAGGCAACTTAAGCTTCCCAATGCCATCCATAAATTCTCACTTTCCGAACTTCCCAGTGAAATGAGCACCTGAGAAAGTCACTGTTACTGCTTTGTTCTTCCCTAAGTTAAATGTTGGTGGTGGGGGCTATGTTTGAAGGGACACAAATCTGCAAATTTTGCTTTCACACCAGAAACCATGAACACAAGGAAAGTAAAATCCCCAATCAGCCAAGATATCCTGTGACGCTGGGCCACACTTTCCTGATTTGGTTTCTTCGGCAGTTGAGCTCCAGAGTGAGAATCTGCAGGGTCGGTAAGTGTCCCCTCCACCAAGTGACAAAAATGTCAGTGAAAGGAGACCAAGCATATAAATCGTAGCATTCTAAACGTGTCTCAAGGCAGAGGGACCCTGCCACTTACTGTCCTTATTTCCATTCCTGTGGCAAAGGCTCCCTTAACAGATACCAGGGTATGGCAGTTCTAACACATGTTCCATTGGCAAAAATGACTTGCTTTTTACAGAAAGCAGCCACCTCTATGCCTGAAGTGAGAGGTGCCCTCTAAGTGGATTGTAAAAACAAGGCTGGAATGGAAGGAAAAACTCACTCCTTTTGAAATAATAAGTAGAACACAGAATAAACTAACCCTCCATGCAAACCGTTTTTTCCTGTATTTTAGCCAAAAGGCCATTCTTTCATTTGATCATTTTTCTGCTTTGTCTGAAGGCCAGGCCCTGCGAACACCCCCATGAGCACATCAGAAGGACAGGGAAAGCCAATCTAGCCACAGTGAGTGTGGAGGTTTCTGATTAGGCCAAGTTTCCTCTGCTGCAAATCCGGGATTGCAAACCAGAGAAGTTTAACCCTGGCTTCTGCTTTTAACTGGGGTGAAGCCGATTCTGGAGCTGCAGGCAACCAGGAGGCTGAAGAAGGAGGCCAGCCAGCCCGCAGAGAGATGGATAGGGCAGGTAGGCAGCAGGAGACAGATCTGACCAGAAGAGCACAGCAGTCAGGGTCAACACCCGAGGGTTTTCTAGTCCCTGCTTCCAGGTCATTCTTTGACCTTCCTGGATTCTGAGAGACACACTGAACGAATTGACCCTGTTTAGTGCTGAAGTGAATTTGAACTGGGCTCCTATTGTTTACCACCAAAAGGGTTTTTGCTAAGACAGAGGCCAAGGCCATTCTTTACCTGGGCTGCTTGCTGACACCTGCATCTGCAGCGCTGACCTCATGGCCCTTGCTCTTGGTGCTGGCCACCTCCCCCAGCCTCTTCCACATTATGGGGTTGACATTCCTTGTATCTGAGTCACCTCTGAGTCTCTGTGACCTGGGAAGGCCTTCTGGCCTCTCTCTTGCCATGCAAGCAAGGATGGTGGGAATACTTAAGACTTCAGAATCCTTGAAATGCCTCTCACCTGGACAGGACTGCTGTACAAATGAACCCAGCACTTACTCAGCTATCCACGGAAGCTGTTCTTTCACTAGCACATGTTTGGGACTCTGCCATCCCTGCCCTTTCTCAGCAAAAGCCTCCCTGTAGGAGGGGAGTCTTGTGACCAGAGAAGTAGGTGGAGGGTTTTGTACCTTCTGGTGGAATCAGGCAATATTCAGGGGTGATGGGGCTAAAAGAGATGAAGACTTGGAATGAGGAGTCCTGAATTTCAGAGCTGGCTTTGTCATTTGCTAGAAGTATGGCCGTGGTCCAGCCATCAGACTCACTGAGCTTCAGTTTCTAGATCTGTGAACGAAGGGTAGAGATGATCTCCCCTCTCCTGCGTTGGTGAGAGGATTCAAAGGCACAATTTTTAAAAGTGCTTTGTAAGCCACAAACCCCTACTCAAATAGTGTCACTGTTAAGTGATATGGTATCAAAATGTTTTCACACTGTACTCAGATGTGCAATATCAATATAACCTCTAATTTTTCTTTCTTTTTTTTTTTCAGACAAAGTCCCAGGCTGGAGTGCAATGGCATGATCTTGGCTCACTGCAACCTCCACATCCTGGGTTCAAATGATTCTCCTGCCTCAGACTCCCAAGTAGCTGGGATTACAGGTGCCTTTCACCATGCCCAGCTAATTTGTATATTTTTAGTAGGGATGAGGTTTCACCATGTTGATCAGGCTGGTCTTGAACTCCTGACCTTGTGATCTGCCCGCCTTGGCCTCCCAAAGCGCTGGGATTACAGGCATGAGCCACCATAGCCTCTTGTTTTTAATAACTGACCTAGTCTTCCTAGGAACCCCCCACCCCTCTGGGAAACAAGACCAACAGTGGCCATAGCATTGACTGCAACTGGTCAGGTGAGACTCTAAATGCTTTATATATTTATTTCTCCTGCACAGCAACCTACAAAGTAGGTGCCAATACCATCTCCAATTTAAAGAGCAGAAAGAAAACTCAAACATGGGAGCAAAGAATGTGTGAGTCTCTCCCTACTCCTATAGTTTCTTTTCAGTTTAAGATGGTCTTTTTCACAAAAACACCTGGAGTTCTGTCTCGCCATCCTCCTCTCCCAGATGGCTTCTGGATGGTAGTGGGAGAGCTTCTGTGTCCTTGTGGTTGCAGAGGTGGCCTCTCCTTCTCATGAACCTCTGAGCACCTCTCTGTTCTGGGGGGCACTGTAGGGTATGGCCTTCACCGTTTGGCAGACTCTGCAGATCTGGGGCAGAATGTTGGCCCAGTACTCCTAAGGCTGACTCAGTCCCCACTGGCTCTAACTGATGCTGAATGTCTGCCTGTGACTGTCCAAAAGCACTACTGCCCTCCAGGCCCAAAGGTCCTCCGTGAAGCTTCCACTGTGGCAAGAGCCAGCATTGCCTCACCCACCCAGTCCCTACTGGTCATCCGGCTCCCCACACATAGGGGCCTCACCCACCCAGTCCCTACTGGTCATCTGGCTCCCCACACACAGGTACTCCTGGAATTCTTCCAAGCCACCTGGGGGAACTCTGCACAAAGGCAGATCCCATCCATTTTACTCTGAAGTAGTCCCCAGAACTATGTATTGAGCCCCTAGTATGTCCCAGGCTCATGATCAGGGAACAAAACAAAGACCCCTGCCCTGGTGAAGCTGACAATCCAGCAGCTCCATGACAATGAAGGGTGCACACTTCAAGGTGGTGTCCCTACCCCAGAGTCCCAACAAGGTGTGGACCAAAAGCCTCCCTCTTAACCTGGCACCTCTCCTCTCCTGGAGAAGGAATTCTGGATGTACTGATATTAGACCCACAGTCCTTCCCACATTCGGGAGAGACAGAGGTGTTGGCGTTTCACCTTATCATCCTCTTTGGCAAGAACTGCCTCTGCCCTAAATCCAGTCCCTTCCAGACTGTCTGTTCTCTCCACTGCTCTTTGATAGAGGCACAGCAGGGCTTGATTCCTAACACGCTCAAAGGAAATATTTGAGATTTAGACAAATTTCCTCTCTCTACACAAAGCCTGGCTTTCAAGACAATTGTCCTGATAGACAAAGAAAGTCAACATTGAGACTCAAAGTCAAGTGGGAAAGTGGGGACTCTTTGCTCCAGGGGTCCTGCCCTGTATTTCCCTGGGTACGTTCAGTTTCAGAGCCCAGTGTTGAAAGTTGAATGTTGACAGAACAAAAGATGTCAGGGGGAAGTGAAAATGTCAAGGCTACATCAGCAACCTCACCAAATAACCAGGACAGAAACAAATCAAGTAATAGAGTCTCCTATTCCAACATATATGCTGAAGGTGGGTCACTTTATACTGTGTTCCCTGAAGCTTTTCCTATTGCTTTTTATAACAATCATGTCCAGTGACTCAATCTCTTATTGAATGAACAAATTATCTATCAGAGAACATACTCCACATTATTCTTATTCGTATATATATATATATATATATATATGTAGTGTTCCAGCAGCTATATTTATATATTCTTATATATATAAGTATACATGTAAATATATTTTTATATGTAAATGTTTATATGCCTCCTGGTTCTCCTGCACTTTGCCTCCTTCCTTTGCTAATCTCAATCTCTAGCCTGCTAGGAAGATTCTCAGACAATCCCTGTATATACTATACAGAAACTATTACAACCAGAAATAACAAATTTAATATGCACAAGGCCTGTACGCTGAAAACTACAAAATACTGCTGAGAGTAATTTTAAAAGACCTAAGTAAATGAGAGATATCCCACATTCATAGAATGTAAATATCAATCCCTGTATATACTATAAGCACTATATATATACTATATATTATATACTATACAGTATGTATATATATAGTATATGTAGTGTGTATACATATAGTGTATATACATACACTACACACACTATATATATAAAATATATAGTGATATATAGAGTATATACACAGTATTTGTAGTATTCCAGCAGATATATTTATATATATATATATATATATATATATAGGACAGATATATATATATATATATATTTATAGCTCCTGCTTTATACCAAGCATTAAGGAATATACACACAAACAGTTCTTGCCTGAGGAGGAAGAGAAACAAGCACAAATGAAACAATTACTGATCTATGAATTCAGTGAAGAGAGAGAGGAGTGTGGGTGGGATTGTTTGAGAATCTTCCTGGGTTGGCTGGAGATTGAGATCAGCAAAGGAAAGAGGCAGAGGGTAGGAGAACCAGGAGGCATGAGCAGGAAGGCAAGAATGAGCCTTCCCAGGGCTGGGAGAGAAGCCAGGATGACCAGGATGCAGAGAAGAGAGCAGCGGAAAATGAAGCCAGACAGGAGAAGGGACACCTTAAAGATCAAATTGAGGAGTTTGGATTTGAAATGGGTTTTCTTAGGCTAGGCTAGGCTAGGCTAGGCTGTGGTAATAGAGTCCCAAATATTTTCAGACACAGTGCAGGTTAATTTCTTGCTGATGTAACTCAAAGTCCAATCTCATTGGTGGGTCACTTTCCTCCTCTCAGGAATTCAGGGACCCTGGCACCTTCATTTCCAAAGCTGTCATCTTCTAAGCTGCACTGCTGTCAGCTGATAGCTGGTATTTTTCTATAAGTGTTGTTCATTTCACTCACTTTCCAGTTCTTGGGACTCAGTTATCTGCTACATCTGAATACCTGGATGACCAGGAAGTGTAGGACAGCCATGAGCCCAGGATGAGGAAACAGATCTTTGGTGCACATGCCCGAAGGAGTTGCCATAGCCATTCTCGACACTCAGTTAATCACTTCATCATTTTAACAGGACTCGGGAAGGTCTGGTGGAGAGAAATACCCACTGCAGTTCAAAAGCTAAGAGATCAGGCATGGTGTTCAGAGACCCAAAGCTGTCTGATGGCAGAAGAATGCTGAAGAAAAGAGGACTCAGAAAAGAACCATGGAACTGGGGCAGGGGGGCTTGACTTGAAGGAATGAGTAAAATTTAATAATTAACTTAGTTAATTTACTAAATCCAAAGTGACTGCAGGGTCTATGATGTCAGAGCCTGGAGACAAGTAGGAACTGTGACAGAAATGCTGATGATCAACACTAGGCTGGGACAGTCAGTCTGGGAAGAAAGAACCATCAGGAGAGGGACCAAGTGTCTCACAAAAGCAGTAAGAGGGGACTTCAACAAAATGGATCAATGCCAAATCATCTCAACTTTTCCTTCCTTCCTTCCTTCCTTCCTTCCTTCCTTCCTTCCTTCCTCTTTCCTTCTTTCTCTCTTTCTTTCTTTTCTAGATGGAGTCTCGCTCTGTTGCCAAGGCTGGAGTGTAATGCAGTGGCATGATCTCGGCTCACTGCAGCCTCTGTCTTCTGGGTTCAAGCAATTCTTGAGAAGCTAAGTGCCTTAGCTTCTCGGGTAGCTGGGATTACAGGCACATATCACCACGCCCAGCTGATTTTTGTATTTTTAGTAGAGAGGGGGCTTCACCATGTTGCCCAGGGGTTCTTGAACTCCTGACCTCAAGTGATCTGCCTGTCTCAGCCTCTCAAAGTGCTGGGATTACAGGCATAAGCCACTGCACCTGGCCCAACTCAACTTTCTTAAAGGAACTGTGAACTCGACTCCTCAAGACTATGTCTCCCTGTTCTCAGATGATGAATTGAGAGACCACAGGTCCACAGATCTTCAAGGGCTTTACCAGATAAAGTAGTGCTATCCTAACCTTTAGATTGGCCATTGACCATTTTAAACCCAGAGGAACCCATGTTCTGTTTGAAAAAGGTTTCAGAAAAAGAGATGCTCCTTCCACCACGGAGTCTAATACTATGGGCCCAGCTGCAAATTTTAGCCACTTCCCATTAATCCTTTCCAAAGGCAATGGTTCTATAAACCAGCCATGGGGTAATGTGTGCAGGATCTCCCACACAGCAGGCCCTCAGTGATGAATATTGATGACATCCAATGAATCTAAATGATTCACAGTTGACTCTTGAACTATACCTAATAAATGACCCTATTATGTGGCAGGTCCTGGAGCTGCTGTCCTTAACAAAATCTCTACCACCATCCGTATACACATATGGCCTCTCTCAGAGAGGGCATCCTTCTTCCTGGGTTCCATGACTAATGATTGATTCAGCTGCATGCTTAGCTTCCAAGTCATTTGCTCCTAAAAGCACATCCACCCATTCTTTTCTCCCCACATCAGCCTGGGGGAATGACTCAACTGCTGTTTGCTGTACCCCAACTCTTCCAACCTCCTCAACCTCTGGAGGCTGAGTGGGCTGGAGTGAGGAACAGAGAGGAACACCCCAGGGATGATGGAGCCCACAGCCACATCCTGGATGGAGTGCTGCATGATCCGAGGCACAATGGTGGACCTGTGGGGAGTGTCTAGGAGCAGGAGTGGGCTGCGAGGGGAGAGGGAGCTGGAGAGGAGTGAGGTAAGGTGGGGGATAATAGCTTGCTTAAACCCTGAGTACATGGAGACATTATGAACGTCCTTCTGTCCCTCCCAGGGCCTCTCCATAACACCCAGAACTTCCTGGTGGGCTCAGTCCACGATTCATGACATGTAGTCCCATAGCATTCATGAAGTAGTACTGAAACAAAGAAAAAAACCAAAGGGAGAGTCTTGTAGGTTTTTTTTTTTAAAAACAGAGTCTTGTTCTGTCACCCAAGTTGGAGTGCAGTGGTGCTCAAGATTTCTGAAATCTTGAAAAAGGTTTCAGAAAAAGAGATGCTGCTTCCACCATGAAGTCTAATACCACGGGCCCAGCTCACCACAACCTCTGCCTCCTGGGTTCATGTGATTCTCTTGCCTCAGACTCCCTAGTAGCTGGGATCACAGGCATGTGCCACCATGCCCAGCTAATTTTTAATTTTTTTGTATTTTTAGTAGAGACAGGGTTTCACCATGTCGGCCAGGCTGGTCTTGAACTCCTGATCTCAGGTCATTCGTTCACCTCAACCTCTCAGAGTGCTAGGGCATGAGCCACCATGCCCAATCCAAAGGGAAAATGTTCTAATGCAGCCCTGTGGGGTGACTTGGCTGTAGGGAGTTACATAAAGGTGACTTAGGTGTTACTGTGACATGAGGGACCTAAAGGCTGTCAAAAGCTGTGACCTCCACCCTACAGACGGTGCTCATCGCCTGAGGATGAACTTGCACTCCAGATCAAGATATAAAGGAACAGAATTGCAACTCACCTGGGCTGGGGATTGCCTGGACTCTTTGGGAAACAAAACTTTCACTTTGTCATGGAGCAGCTTGAGATTCAGCTCAACATACTTAATAATTCAGCACTGTGCCAATACCAGGAACACTGCTAGAAAAGGGACAGCTGCAAGGAAGCATGAGACCCTCTAGCCACCAGGATCCCAGAGAAGAAGCGAAGTGACTTGCCTAGAACACCAACTGGAAATGACAGAGCCAGAACAAGAGCACCTATTTCTTGTTTCTCATTCTCATCCACTGCATCCCACCTACTCCCAGGAAATTATCTTGCAACACAGGAAACATGTTTGCTTAGGCAATCTCAAAATTAGGGGCAGGAGAGAGAAAATGTCCAGCCACTGTGCTATGATTTCTGGGCCAGTGAGGGCTGACCATCGCTGTGAGGAGAGCCCAGTGTTCTTGGTCCTGACCCTTTCTTTTGTCACTGTACACAAGTGGACCTGTTTCCATCTCCTACTCAAATTCATTCATAGCCCTAGAATCAGGCAGCCTCCTCCGCCTGCTCATCTCTTAAATGTGAACAACCACTAAGAAATGCAGGAAGGAAAGCTGGCAGATTCATTTCCATAGCCCTTAATCCCTCTTTCCTTCCTGGTATCAGTATCACTTCCCCATTCTCCATTGCCTCCCTCCAGTGAAAGGAAATCTGACAAAGCAATGAGTCTATAGTGGAAGAAACTATTAGCGTCAGGTGGGCATCATTTGGATCCAATCTACATCACTTACTGGCTGTAGGACCATGAGCAAGTTATTTAAGATCTCTGTCCCAGTGTCTTCATTTGAAAATTGAAATGGATCATGCCTACCCCTAGGGGGGTTTGTGACAGTTAAGTGAAATAACTAACACATAAATGGTGCTCAATACGTAAGTGTAGCATGTAAGTGGAACTCAGTAAAAACTCATTCTTTTAGTTTACAGCTTATTCCAATCTATCATAGTCTTTTTTTTTTTTTTTTTTTTTTCTGTTGCTCTCTTTTGTTTTTTAAACCACAGGGCCAGAGCTGGGTCAAGGAAGAAGGAGGAGAAGGAAGAGCATCTTTTAGCCACCCTCTGACTGCCTTTTTGGGTGTTGCTCCTGGCCTCACTCTACACATCACCCCCAGGCGCACCTTCTCCACACCTCCTTCCTGCTGTGCAGGGCAATCCTGCAGTGGAGCCAGCCTGGTTATAATCACCCTGAGACCCGCACTTTTCTCCTGAAATGGAGTGCTCTGGCCAGCTTTCGTATCCCCCTTAGCCCTGCTCCTCATCTCTGGGCTGCTTTACCTGCAAAGCCCAATCAAGAAAGGGATGGGGACGCTGAGAAGGAGGGGTCTTTACCGGAATCCTATTCCCATTTCTACCAGCAGCACCCCTTCAGCGAGTTAGCTTTGGGACCAAAGGGGTCCACTTGGTTTCTCTGAGAAACTGGTAGATCCTGTTTTTCAGAGTCATCTGCAGCCATGTCTCTCATCCCACCAGGTGTCCTTGCAAGGCAGCTTTGACTCCCCCACCGGGAGGTGGGGCAGCTCAGCCATGCTGTGCCCTGAGCGGGGATGCAGGGCTGGTTGTGGCTGATTCCTATCCCCCACAACTCAGCCCTTTTCCCCACTGGCACTTTGATCAATCTACCAGACACCTGACCTACGTCTCTATGGGTGCAATGCTGAACAGGTGACATGAACCCAGAGGTAAAGGGGAAACAGACCATCTCCCTGGGACAAAGCAGCTGATACAGCTACTGTTGGGTGACAGTCGCCCTGCAGGAAGGAGGGCTTGGTCCTGGAGCTAGGTCCTCCCACCTCCACGTTCACCTCCAAGACTCCTGCTGGCCTCAGAGCATAAAGGGTCCTCTGACCCCGGAATTTTACCTTGAGCACCTCTGCCAAGGAAAGGAGAGAGAAGTTGTCTTTCCATTGTAGGCCAACTTTTATGTCTTAATAGAGTGCTGGGGCATTTTGACCCAGGGAGGCAGATGGGGGCAAGAAGGAGACAGACAGACAGACGGACAAAGGGAGGTGGAGACTGCTAAGAGCTCAGAAGATGAGTCTGGCTCAGCAGGGCCTGCAGTTTGCCAGCTCTGTGCTCTGCACCAAGGGTAGAAAGGTGCCCTGTCCTCAGGACGCTTGAAATCTAGTGGGGATTTGGACACCGGCATAAACTTAAGTCATGCACTAAGGAAGCTGAGCTTGGTAAAGAAAGCAGAAGTAAAGAGCTGGGGCCCCACCAACTCTGAGCTCCAGAGAAGGCTGCAAAGACAAGGCTGAGTTCCGAAGGCTCTGTCCAGTGCCTTTCACCCCTAGGCCTTTGTAGCGTTAACATAGCATTTATGCCTTTACATCCTCGCAATGTGTCAGGCATGGTTCTGTGCCCTTGACTTACTTGACTTCATTTAATCATCAACAAGCCTAGGTGGTCGATACATGTACCTGTTTGTTTGTTTGTTTATTTTTTAGACAGGGTCGCTTGCCCAGGCTAGAGTGCAGTGGTGTGACATAGCTCACTGCCGTCTTGAATTCCTGGGCTCAACTCATCCTCCCATCTTAGCCTCCCAAGCAGCTGGGACTACAGGCATGTACCATCATGGCCAGCTAATTTTGTATTGTTTGTAGAGACGGGATTTTGCTATGTTACCCAGCCTGTTCTCAAACCCCGGGGCTCAAGCAGTCCTCCAGCCTCAGCCTCCCAAAGTTCTGGGATTAAAGGTATGAGCCACCATGCCCAGTCAGTGGTTGAAACTCTTATTATGGCCATTCTGCAGATGAGAAGACTGAGTCATAAGGAGGCAGGGCTTGCCAAGGTCACTATGCTGGAGCAACACAGCCAGAATGTGAACTCAGGCTCTTGGGGTCCCTGCTGGTTTCTGTCGCCCAGTTGCCCTTCTGAAGAATGTCATGGGAGAGCAAGACTGAGAGGGTCTTCAACTCATCTGCACCTGTCTCCCACACTGACCTGCTCCTTTGGTCCCACAGGTGCTTATGAAAGACAGATTCTCAGGTCCTTCCATAGAGAGTCAGATTCAGGAGGTCTGATGTGAAGACCAGAAAGCTGGAATTTTACTGATGGCCCAAATAATTTTTATGGTCAGATACTGACTTAATTCCACCTGTACGTGAGGAAAGCAGTGCAGAAGAGTTACAGGAAGGCCCCGTGTTACATGCCCAGGTCATGGCCCAGTGCCAAGCCAGCCCCAGAGTGGGACCCTGGTTCTCTTAGCCTTCCTTGACACCTGTTACCCTGCCTGCTCCTCCAGGGAACCCTCCCTCGGGAGAAGCTTGAGCAAAGGTTGATCTTCCCAGAACAGGGGTCTACAGAGTTCAGAGGTGTTGGCAGCAGTCACATGTGTCCTGTGATTTGAGGGATTCTAAGGGACGTTTCTCCGCTGCCAGCTCCTCCACAGGTCTGAAATTCCCATAATTAGATTCGCTCCTTTGGGCATCCTAGAAAAAGCCACCAAAATGCAAATGGCTTGCTAGAAACATTAGGATGCTGATAGTTGTTAGAATTTTGGTTCATCCACAGATCCAAGCTTTGGAGTGTTGAGATAAAAGATAGCTGTGCTTTGATAGAGAAGATAG
Organism: Callithrix jacchus; assembly: GCF_049354715.1. Lineage (NCBI taxonomy): Eukaryota > Metazoa > Chordata > Mammalia > Primates > Cebidae > Callithrix > Callithrix jacchus. The sequence goes on along the minus strand of NC_133514.1, from coordinate 30,674,404 downwards.
ATAAGAAGAAAAAGGCAGAAGCAGATGGAAACTAGGTTTCTGGAATGGGGAGGAGGGGCACCAACTTTGTTTCTCCCAGTTTCACCTTGTCCTAGTTGGAATCGTCTCTCATCCCAGCTGCAAAGCTGGAGAGGATTTCTAGTCAAAGCATCTACACCAGCAGTCCCTCTTACTGACACTGATCAGAGAGGGAGGCAGAACTGATGGAAAACAGAGCATGGCATCAGAAGCACAGCTTGGGAGCTTATTAGCAGCAAAGTGCTGTTCCCTGGGGAATTATCTTGTGTTCCAGAAATACAACCCCTTGGATGGAGACAGTACTGGGCCATCTAATGTAAAATTTTCTACTGGAGTGGTTAACACTAGAGATTTCCTTGAAAAACACCACCACTGGCCTGGCACAGAGAAGTTCAATGTCAAAATGTCCAAGGAAGGTGGAGGCAGGACAGCCTCACTGAGAGAGGCTGGCTTCAATTTTAAGATATATGTATATGTATGTGTATGTGTATGTGTGTGTGTGTGTATTATATATAAAAATATATATTTTATAAAATAAAATATTAAAAATAAAATATGTATAAAATAAATTATATATTTTATATATATTCTATATATACACACAGACATACTTACGTGTGTATATATGAAAAAATATACAAAAACCTGTATATATATATATATATATATATATATATATTTTTTTTTTTTTTTTTTTTTTTTTCAGATTAGGGTCTTGCCTGTCACCTAGACTGAAGTGCAGTGGTGCGATTATAGCTCAGTGCAGCCTCAAACTTTTGGGCTCAAGCTACCCTCCTGCCTTAGTCTCCCGAGTAGCCAGGACTATATCCTGGCTAAATATTGTATTTTTTTGTAGAGATGGGGTCTAATACTGTTACCCTGGTTGATCTCAGACTCCTGGCCTCAAACAATCTTCCCACCTCAGCCTCCCAAAGTGTTGGAATTACAGGTGTGAGCCACCACACCAGGCTGATGTATTTTTCTGGTGCAGAACTTCGGGGCAATTCCAAACAACCACACCTGCCTCCCACATGGGTAATAATGCCCATCGCTAAGACATCTCCACGGCAGGCCTCTGTTTATTTCTTCTGTTTTGTAGGAAAGGGCCTACTCACCCACAGTCACCAGACTCTAATTTTCCAAACTCACAGCCTCCTACCTTCTGGAAGGAATGACAGAAACTCAGCTGGGAGACAATAATTTTTTTTATTAGCAATCACTAGAATGTCCAGTTCTGAAAAAGACATCATGCTATATCTCAAGAAGATATTTCTCCCTCCATGGTCAATCAGCAAAGCTATTCAAAGGATGGTAGATTGCATCATCCCCAAACACGCTCCAGTGATTTGAAGTAACCCACCTTCCCCACCCCCCTTGCTAGAATCTTAAGATGTCAAAGATGGGGAAGACTGGAGAGGTGATGTTACCCAGAGGACACAAAGCTAAGATGCTCATAGGAGGCAGATAGCTAAAGTAATGAGCAACTCAAGCCAGGTGAGGATTACTATGACTCAGAGAGTTCACACCCCACCCTATGGAGCAACATTCAAAAAGTTCAAGACACCAGTCTGTCTTTCTCCAAATCCCAGGTCTCTTCCCTTAAGCCAGGTGTATTAATTTCCTAGAACTGCTAAAATAAGTCAGCACAAATTTGATGGCTTAAAGCAATAGTAATTTATTTTCTTTCAGTTCCCGAGGTCAGAAGTCCAAAAATCAAGGTGTCAGCAGGGCCGTGCTTCCACCGAAGGCTCTGCGGGACAATCCCGCCTCGACTCTTTCTGCTGCTAGTGGCTACAGGCACTCCCTTAATGTCTGCATGTTTATGGGTGTGTCACTCCAATTCCCGCCTCATTCTTCCCATCACCTTCTCCTCTGCATCTCTCCTCCTCTTTCATCTCCTATAAGACTTGGCGGTCAGGTAATCCAGGTGATTTCATACGGATATCCTTAATTTTTTGGAGATGGGGGTCTCTTGCTATGTTGCCTTTGCCGGTCTCAAATCCCTGGCCTCAAGAAATCTTCTCCCCTCAGCTTCTACAGTAGCTGGGATTACAAGCATGCTGCCACAATCAAGTCACCTTCACAGATTCTGGGGCTTAGGTTATCTGTGGAGGGGGGTGGGCCACCATTCAACCCACTACCCCAGAGAGCAAATGAGCCATGCCAGGACCTGCAGGTGAATCTCAGCAACGCAACTTCCCTTTGTCTGATTTCTAAGAGCCATTTGCATCCACGTTTATTCTTCACTGGTGTTAGCAGAGGCAGTCCTCACAACCTCTGCATGACACCAGTGGCGACGTTGTGTGATCAAGAATCCAGGCTACCTTGATCTGCAGCTGTTGTGACTAGTATTTTTTTTATTCTGGGAGCGCTCATCACCTTTTCTTCTTATGGAGGACTTTTTTCTATTTTTTTTATTCATTCCTTTTGTCCCCCTGTGCTTTCAGGGCCATCTCCTCTTCATTCTAGAAGTTTCCCTAATCCAACTTTTTTTTTTTTTTTTTTTTTTTTTGAGACAGGATTTTGCTCTGTTGCTTAGGCTGGAGTGCAGTAGTCTGATCTCGGCTCACTGTAACCTCCACCTCCTGGGCTCAAGCGATCCTCCCAACTCAGCCTCCCAAGTAGCTGGGACTACAGGGACACACCACCATGCCTGGCCAATTTTTGTGTTCTTTGTAGAGTCGGGGTTTCACCATGTTGCCCAGTCTGATCTTGAACTCCTAGGAGCAAGTCATCCTCCTGCTTCGGCCTCTCAAAGTGCTGGGATTACAGGTGTGAGTCACTGCACTGAGCCCCTGGCCCAGCCACTAATTTCTCTCTTGCAGTTCCTAAGCAATTGCCTCCCTTGAGGTTCCCTGACTCAGTGGTTCTTAAACTTTAGTGTCCATCAGACTCACTGGAGAACTTATTCAAGTGCAGCTTGTTGGGCTCCACCACCCGAGTTTCTGATTCAGTAGGGTTGGGAGTGGAGAGAAGAGTTGACGTCTCCACACTGGGTGCTGCACACTGGGTGCTGCTGCCTCCGCTGGTCCAGAAACCGCAATGAGAACTGCTGCCCTTGCTTAGCCTTTCCTCGTGCTCCTCTAGTGGTGCTCATTTCTGACTGGGACCCCATTACCACATCCGCCTCCCATCTGCCACCCTCTGCACCCTGTGGTCACTTACTCAATCCCATCTGCTGGCATCATCTTTAAACAGCTGGGGCCACAACTGACTTAGTTTCTCTCTATACCTGTAGACTCCCACCTAACCATTTCAGACCTCTGAGGCCCATCCAAATACCTTTCCTCCAATTCTCCACCTTCTTTCTTTATTAAATCAAAGCTGTGGAAACCCAAGGAACTTCCAACTTCCTTGGAAAGCCCTCAGGAAACAGGAAAATCTGGTCCCAACAAAGGAAATGGCAGCTGTGCTGACAAGCTTGACTTTAGATACTCTCAATGGACTAGTAAAGTGGGTAGTCAAGGGCTGGCTCCAGCCTCGGAGACAACTGCAGAGAAAACATCCACCCTCATCTCCACCCACCCACCCGCCCACGCTTCTCTGTCCTCACCAGACCCATGTGCCCCGGAGTACAACCACTCTTCTCTAGGGTGAGCCCTCAGATGCCAGCAGACCATCTTCCCAGGACATTGAGTAACTCTTGGTGAAGCATTTCCAGCATTCACGCACCCCCCAGCAGCCTGCAAGACATTTTCTCTAAGGAATTTCAACACACATAACTAGCGCTTTGTTCTGATGTGAATGAGGGTTTGTCTGGGTGCCAGTGTTTCACCATACAGGAGATTAGCAAACATGAGCTGAAGCCTCTTAGCAGACACATTGCAGCCTTAATGACCTTTCTTCATACTATGCACAAATGTCAAACCACTCCAGAAAAAAGAATGAGAGGCGATGTCAGTCTCATTTGAAGATCTAATTAATCTGGACAATCTGCTGTTACAAACCCTTTCATTGTCAAGTATCTGCTGTCAGTTTTGCTAAAGATGGTCTGAGCTAAGCATGGCCAGGTACTGTCGTCAGAGTTCTGCCAATAGTGTGTCAAACACTCAAGAGCTTCTCATACTTTCTCTTTACGCCCTCATAAATTGAATTTTTAAGAAATAAAATAAAATAGGAGGTTGAGTGCTAATGGTGATAGTTCACATGCAGCCTTTATGTCCCAGGTGAACGGTGGACTTCTCCACAAATGGCCCAGGGACCTAAGTGGAAGGGAAGGTCTAACTTGGTGTTGGAATTGGATACAAGGGATAGCTGGGGTTGGGTTGGCAGGTCTCTTGCTAAAGCATGATTCCTTATCTCAGTTCCTTGCTCTGTGATCTTAGAAACTTTTAGTAAGAAGCCTGTATGAGTTTTCTAGGGCTAACATAACAAAGAACCACAGACAGCATGGCTTAGACAAAAAAAATTATTTCTTCACAGTTCTGGAAACTAGAAGTCTGAAATGAAGGTCCAGGCAGGGTTGGTTTTTTCCTGAGGCCTTGGCTTGCAGATGGCCACCTTCTTCTCCCAGTGCCTTCACATGGCCTGCCCTCTGGGTCTGGGTCTGGGTCTAAATTTTCTCTTCTTCTAAGGATGTCAGCCATATTGGATTAAGGTCTACCCATATGACCTCATTTAACCTTAGTTACCTTCCTAAAGAGCCTGTCTCCAAATGCAATTACATTCTGAGGTAATGGGGACTAGGACTTCAACATATGAGTTAGGGGAAGAGACACAGTTCTGCCTGTCCCACTATGATCATTCATTTAAACTAATACTACACATGCAAAGGGTTTCACTGTTTCTAAGATGCATGTTATTCCCCATTCTAACATCGGTGAAGTCAGGCTCTATCTAACAATCTCTGATGTTCTGAGTCTAACTGGCAGGGATTCTTCTTCATCAGTGGTATGTAAAGTAGTAATGCACCTTACAAGGGGCGGCATGTTGGATTTAATAAATTATGGTCGTTGTTGCAATATCCTACGAATTAGGCACTATCTTTATCCTTATTTTCATGTTAGAAAACTGAGATACTCAGGTCAAGCACCTTGCCCAAGGACACCATCCAGTAAGCAACTGAGCTGGGTTTCAGACCCACCCAGTTTACCCCTGTGCTGAATTATCTTCTCAGTGTTGAGCTGAAGCTAAATGAGTTAGCATCTGTGAGGCACTTAGAACAGTGCCTGGAATAGAGTGTGTGTGCAACAAATGTCAGCAATTATTATTTCTTCTTTGGGGAAATCTAAATGGCATGGCTTTACCTTATCATCCCAGTGCACTGAGCATGTGCTCCTGAGAGCAAGGCCCCCTCCATGGTCATGTGTCACCCTGATGCCTTCTTTCCTTGTAAGCAAAAATATTTGGTCTAACAAAATATAATGGAAGTTTATGTATTTGCTCCTTCCACCTGAATGTGTATTTTCCTATTACCTTCCATATACAAGCTTTGATGAGTTTTGAAGGCTTAAAGACAATGAATAAGGAAGGTCCCTGTTTTTGAGGAACTAAGTATCAAGTAGGGGAAGAAGGCAGTGGCAAGTGGGTACATGCCAAAGCGATGACAATTGCCGTGTAGGTGGCAAATGGAAGGCTTTATAGGAGTGGAGAGAATGGACGTTGCTTCCAGCTGGACCAGGTGGATGGTGTCTAAGAGGTGGAAGCATTCTTTCAAAAGATTAAGAATGGGTTAGGAAGGTAGTTGGCGCTAAACAATAACATTGACAAAGGCCCAGAAGTGACAAGGTCCTATGGGAAGAGCTTGCTCAGTTTGACAAAGGCATTGTGCAAGGGAGTCATGGAGGAGGCATCCAGTAAGGCAGTGATACCGAGTGGATGTTTGTATCCCCAAAAGTTCCTAAGTGGAAGCCCTCTCATAATGGTATTGGCAGGTGAGAACTTTGGGAAGTGAGTAGCTTTAACTGAGGTCATGAGACAGGTCCCCAGAGTGGGATTAGTGCCCTCATGAGACTAGAGCTCTCTCTTCCATATGAAAGTGAGAAGGTAGCCATCTGCAAGCCAGGAAGAGAGCCCTCGCTGAGAACCAAATCTGCTGGCACCTTGATTTCTGCCTTCCAGCCTCCAGAACTGTGAGATGTAAATGTCTGTTACCTAACCCACCAGTCTATGGCATTTTGTTATGGTAGCCTGAGCTGACTCAGACAGGCAGTTTAAGGTCAGTTGTTGACCTTAATTTAACATCTGTAGCATTCAAGAACCTTGAATGCTACAGAAATTAAACTAAGGGGAAAGCAAATTAAATTCTTGAAGTTTGAAAGTTTTGGAGGCAGGAACGATAACTTCTTCTAAATTATGAATGGTGAAATTCAGTCAGGGACAGTGTGGGTAGGAACAGCTTGCCGAGAGGAGAGACTACAGGACAGGAGGCCAAGGAGGTGTTCATTGCAGTGGTCTAGGATAGGCAACCAATTTGTTCTGGTTTTAGCATGGAAAGTCCAAGGCCTTTCTAGTTTTAGCATGGAAAGTCCCGCTTCTCTCACTCCTAGGCAACCAGGGTGGTCAGAGTCCTCATCCACAGAAGGGAGGATGCCCTGAACCCAGCTTCAGGAAACGCAGAGGGAGGAACTCCACACAAGTAAGAGACACTGGAAGGAAGAGCCCAGACCTATGAGAGCTGGTTAGATGGAGGCAGGGCTAAAGGACGAGGGGAGTTAAGAATATGTCAGAGGTCTGGGGCCCGGCTGTTCAGGAAAAGGAAGGGGAATGTCAGGGAAGGAAGCTGGTTGTGGGGAACCAGATGAAGAATCCCATTTTTGACTACATGAGTTAAGGTGGTCTAGGGCCAACCAGTTGGGCTGTGAGTGTGTGGATGTGAGGATAGTCAGAGCTTCTGAGGACAGACCCCCAAAGCTATCCCCCCAAATGAATGGACCAAGGGCAGCCTGGCCCGGGGACAGCAGGAGTCTACTCCTCAAAGAAAAGATGGTCCATGGCCTAGACAACAGTACTCTTTACCACAGAAAAGAGTCACCAGGGGACTATGTATAAATTCGGATCCCTAGCTCATACTCCATTCCAAATCAGAATTGAAGGCTCAGAACTCTACGCTTCTAAAACAGTAGAGACAAGGTCTCATTGTGTCACCCAGGCTAGAGTGTAACGGCACAATCACAGCTCTCTGCAGCCTTGAACTCCTAGGCTCAAGTGATCCTCCCATCTCAGCCCCTCAAGCCACTGAGATTACAGGCATGAACCACTGCATCCAGTACAGGACTGTACATTTTTAACACATTCTCCAAGTGATTCTTTTGATAAAGACTCCAATTTGAGAAATGATGGTGCATGGGCATGGAGTTCAGCGAGCAGACAGTGTCTGTGCCAAGTCACCATGAGTGGGGTGTCCTCTCCCACTTTTCCAATTCCTTTGGTGGATATGCTGCATGTATCTTGGCTGCTCTGCTGATTATAAGCTCTGGCTGGTGGTGCCACCTCCTTTTCCCCTTGGCTGTCCCATTCCTGCAGGCCTCCTAGATCTGGGTGTGCCCAACACCCTACTTCCTGACCCTCGTGTTCCTGTCCCTGGTGTCCTTACTTCCTCTCCCTACTTCCTGTCCCTGGTGTCCCTGGCCAGGAATAGCAGTTTGCTTCCATAAACAATTCTCCTCCCCTCTTCCATCCAACCCCCAATTTTCCAAAATCCTTTCCCCTGCCCTCCAAAGACTGCTTCTTGTGTGTTCTGGATTTTATCCAGAGCATCACTGTAACCTAAGCTCAGGAATTCTGTGGGTTCATCTAGCTGGTCATCTGTTTGAGTGAATCACTTCCATCAGTCACCACCGCCAAACAGAAAGGGATGGCTGAGAAAGAGCCACAGTCAAACGAAGGTAAATCATTTCTCTGCAGTTCTCCAGGGTGCTTGTGCTCAGACCACCAGAACAGGTTCAGTTACCAGCTCAGAGCCGCATCCCGGAACGGATCATAAACAACCTGTGTGGAAGAAAGAGCAAACTGGCTCCACTCTGTCACCTCTTCACCAGCCCAAGACATTCAGCCAAAGCTGTAGTGCACTTTTCAAAGACTCTTACAGTATTCATGCATTCTACACCAGAAAAGGGCAGAGAAGGAGATCAGAGCCATTGCTACTTGCCTCGGGCTACTGACAGAACAACAAACCCATAGTACAATGCTCAGCATCCTACTCAGAACAGACTAATCTCATAAATGCCTGGGAGTATTACAAGGCCCAAGAACAACAGAGTGTTTGTTACTTCCAATGAACACAAGGTAAGAAAGCTAAGCTCTGCCCTTTTCACTGAACTTGAGATTGAATTTATTCAACTTTGCTTAAAAGAATCACAGAAACTTCCCTATTAAGAAACATCAACATTCATGGTCTTATGTACAAAGCATCATACCTAGTGACTTCATGTCACTGTGTGCTACCAACAGAGGACATAGGTGACCATATTCAGTTATTTCACTTTCTGCCATTGGCTCCAGCCACTGTGACTTAATTTTCATATTTTGTTCATTTAGTAAAGCTACCTTGAGCACATACTGCATGCCAGGCATTTGGGATATATCAATAAGCCATACAGAAAAATCCCTGCCCTGGGGGAGTCATGATCTATCTAGGCAGGGGTGAGGGTGAGAGTGAGGAGACAGATGATGAACAGCTGACATAATAACTAAATTATAAAGCATGTTAAAATGAGTTAACAGCTGTGGATATAAAATAGAACAAGTAAGGAGGATGGAGTAAGCAGGGCAATAGCATGCAACTTTAAATAATGGTGTCAAGTAGGCCTCATGGGAAGGCAACATGTGAGTAAAGACTTAGGTTTTCTGAGCAAGTGGAAAGATGGGGTTGCTGCCAGCTGAAATCAAGGAGCCTGAAGCAAAGCTGGCTTGGAGAAAGAGGTCAAGAGCTCCAGTATGGGACATGTTCTACCAAGTTCCAAGTAGAGATGTCAAGAAAGCAGCTGGTTTGTTTTTTTTTTAATCTGGGGTCTTGGAGCAAGGACTAGGACATACTTTGAAATTCGGGAGCCTTTGGCATATAAATGGAGTTTAAAGCTTTGGTACTTCCTGAGATTGCCAAGGAAGGGAGTGTGAAAAGAAAAGAAAGGAGGAACAGGAAGCAAGCAGGAGAAGCCAGCAGAAGACCGAGATGGAGCAGGAGCAGGAGCCATGTAGGAGGAAAGACAAGGGCACAAGTCCCTGGAAACCAACCTAGGAGCTTGTTTCCTGGAGGAGGAAGTGACCAACTCACTGAATGCTGTTGATAAGTCACCTGGAGGAGGAGGAGCATTGGCCACGATCAGAGTCAATAATGTGGCTTCACCAGCAGCCCCTGGTGATGAGAGAGGGGCATGAAAATCTGTTTAGAGAGAATGAAAGAGGAACAGGGAAAACTGAACACAGTTACGTTCAAACAATTCTTTCAAGGAATTCTCTTGGCAAAACACAGGGCAATAACTGGTGAGGGAAAGGGGGTTAAAATAAGACTTTCATTTGTTTTTTTTAAAGGGAGAAATGATGCAAAAAGGAGAGGTGAACAGTTGTAGAACAATAACTTTGGAAAAGCAAAAGGTGGAAAAGATCTAGTTGAAAAACTAAGAGATTAACGGCCAGGCGTGGTGGCTCAAGCCTGTAATCCCAGCACTTTGGGAGGCCGAGGCGGGTGGATCACGAGGTCAAGAGATCGAGACCATCCTGGTCAACATGGTGAAACCCTGTCTCTACTAAAAATATAAAAAAATTTAGCTGGGCATGGTGGCATGTGCCTGTAATCCCAGCTACTTGGGAGGCTGAGGCAGGAGAATTGCCTGAACCCAGGAGGCAGAGGTTGCGGTGAGCCGAGATCGTGCCATTGTACTCCAGCCTGGGTAACAAGAGCGAAACTCCATCTCAAAAAAAAAGCAAAACTAAGAGATTAACTTAAGATGGGGGCACAAAGAGTCCTTCTGCAGCAGGTGGGAAGGCAGGGGCGTGGGCGCAGATGTGGGTGGGAGGCGATGGGGCCGTGCCATCTGCAGACGTTCTTTCTCAACTGCTTATGTTTTCTCAGAAAGGAAGAAGCAAGTCATCGGCTAAGACTGAGGCCAGATAGTGAGGGTATGAGGAAGGAAGAGAAATCGTGAGCTAATTGTTTGGGATTGTGGGAGAGGAATTGGGAACATGCTGTGTTCTGTTTTCTGACAGGATTAAAACCTAACTGAGGACTGTAGCTGTGACTTCAAGGAGAGCCCAGTGAGTGAGGCAGAGGGCTTTCCTCCAGTCATGTTCAGCTGCTCAGTGGCATATGCCTAATCAGGGCTGTGGTTCTGGCCAAAGGAGCTAGGGATTTTTGCAAAGGAGTGATCATAGCAATTAGCCATGGGGTATAAGGTGAGTAAGGAGGGGAAAGGACGAATGGGATGTGGAATAATGAACAAATGGTAGGATAGAGAGAATGGGAGCTTCAAATAGGGTTGTAAACTCTTGCAGTTAGACTCTTGGAGAGATCAAGCTGGACAGAGAGGAGGTGGTGGCCTGAGATTTGGATGTACAATTCTGAAATATGGGAGAGTTACAGTTGTTGAGGACTGATCTGGAATAGGACATGGGAGGAAGGAAGGGAGAGAGGGAGGGAGAAAGGGAGGGAGGGAGGGATTATAGTGGAGGACAAAGCATTAGAGGAGAGGTCAAGATACGGAGAGTCCTGGGCATTGAAAAGAGCATCTATGGGAATTCCAAAATCACCAAACATTAAAAGAAGTGGAAAAGTGGAGAGACCAACAGCAAATCAGGAGTTTAAATCTCCAAAAAAAAAAAATCAGAGAGCAACCCATTCATCCATGGCAGCAACAGTGAAGGGTATTGATAGTGTGACATAATCTGGTGTGGGATTCAAAGCTGATGCTGTTTGCAGGGAAGAGTGGGGAAAGGATTTAGGAGGCAGCGAGGTTCAGGGAAAACACTTAGCTCTCCTCCAGGCAGGTACAGGGGCACCAAGGCTACAGGAGAAAAACAGCCTTACCCTAAGGGGCTACTGGGAAAGCACTGCCCTGGAGAGATTTGGGGGGAAGAGAAGAGATTAAGGATGTATGTGATTTTGTTCATAATGGAACAGGAATTACAGAGGCACAGAAGAAGGGGTTCAGGAGACAGGAAGGGGAAAGAGGACAGAATCGAGGGGATGTAGAACCATAGAGGGATCAGAAGGTGGGAGAGGAGGGTGAACCGCCAGGCTGGCACTGCCATGATGACTGAAATACACAGAAGGCATAATGAGATTAGTCCTATTGAGCTCAAAACAAATATTGGTGTTGACACTGTAAGTATGGGAAGGAAGAGGGAAGTGGGTACCTCAGGCCTCCTCCTGAGCCCTCAAAATGGAATGATAGACGGCCAAGGGTGGCAGGGTCATAATTCCTGAGCTCAGAAACTATCCTTCATGTCTGTACGTGACTTGGAGATCCAACTATCCTTCTTGAATCTTGCATATAAAGCTACAGCTACAGACATTTAGAAAAGTCCAGAGTGCCCTCTGCCACACCAAGACCAACTCTCTACTTGAACTCTGTCAATGAAGGGTAGAAGGTTTATTGGGGTTTTTTAAAGGTATTTTGTAGATATTGTTAACTTCCTCATACCTGACATAATAAAAAATATGAGAATATCCTAGTAACAAGAGAAAGAACTCTTACGGAAACAAACATAGAAATTAAAGAGAAAATTGAGACTGGTGAGAAAAGGCCAAGTATTGCTTGTTCGGAGAAACTTTGAAGTTGCAAACAGCTTAATTTAAGAACCTTAAGGACCTGACCTGTTTACAAGTAAAGGAACTTCATAAATTCACTAGTCAATATTCAGAACATGATACGTCCCAGTAATAACACATTGCTATATGGCAGATAACTGATCTATAATTCACATCATTGTTACTCTTTTGAATCGTTTTCTGATGTTAATGTAATCACAACAAAAGAAGAGAGCCTGTTAGGAAGATAAAGCTCTGACCTCAGAGTACTTATTGTCAGACTCACAGAACGATGGATGTAAAAACAGGGTCAAGGGAAATCATCCAGGCCCAGTGGCCCTTTCCTTCCATCTCAGAGGAGATCCTATCACTCAATACTTGGGAGATCTCGCTTTATACTTGCATTGAAATTTCCTTTTTCATGTATCTACTTCTTTCTTTCTTTTTTTAATGGAGTGTTGCCAGGCTGGAGTGCAGTAGTGCAATCTGGGCTCACTGCAACCTCTACCTCCTGGCCTCAAGTGTTTCTCTTGCTTCAGCCTTCTGAGTAGCTGAGTTTACAGGTGCCTGCCACCATGCCCAGCTATTTTTTGTGTTTTTAGTAGAGATGGTTTTTCACCATGTTGGCCAGGAGAGTCTTATCTCTTGATCTTGTGACCTGCCTGCCTTGGTCTCTGAAAGTGCTGGGATTATGGGTGTGAGCCACGGCACCTGGCCTCATGTGTCTACTTCTTTACTTTGAACCTGTTCACAGGCTTCTGGAGGGGAGAAGCTTCATGTAACTCATGATACACAAACACCTGATGGCCAATTATATTGATTTGATCCCAATCCACAAACTCCAAGGGACTGCCTGAGTGTTCCTAAAGTACTGCTTTACCTAACTTTATTTTACCTGTATGGCTACCTACAGAGAGCCTTTCTCTTTCGACTCTGCATTGGTGTTGACATACTTGGCTTTTTTGCCAGTTTGACTCCAGGGTCCTTGCACAGCATTTGGAGCTTAGGTCTTCTGGCCATTTCCAAGGAGATCTTAGTGGACATGAGTAGCCTGAAACACCAGCAGGAAGAAGGTAGGTGAGAGCCCTGGGCAAGCCTCTGAAAGTTTAGAAAGTGTGTATCTCCTGATGGAGCTTGGGAGGTACACGCCCTAATAGGACTCTCTTTTGCCTTTGATGTAGTGTCTCGTATTTATGGTAAGGAGATGTTCAGACCTCTGTCACGAGGCTTGGAATATCTGGGCAAGTATCATGGAGGCAGTGACATTTAAAAGATGAACAGGACTTTTTAAGCAAACAATGAGGGGGCTGTCATTCAAACAAGTGTGTCATTCAAACAAGTGAACAGAACACAAAGGATCTGTGCACAGGACAGAGTACAGGGGATAAGCACAAGGGACAGAGAATAATTCTGAGGGGACGAAGGGTCCCTGGCAAGCACAGAAGGAAGGATGGATGTCCCCTATTCTTTGACTTCTGAAGTCTCCCTCACCTTTCACGCCTTGCCTGAAGAGAACTCCCGCACATAAGGCATGCCTTTCTCATCTCTCTGCTCCCAGTCTCGCAGGCATTCCTCCTGGTGCACAGATAACATACTGTCTTCATTGTACCAATGCAGCATCGCTCACAATTTTTGTCCTCCTTTTTTACATGACAGGGATTACATCTCCTGGGTGCAGTGTGCAGCCCTCTGTAAGCTCTGCTCCAGGGCTTCTACTTTTCAGAGTGATAAACGTGTGTGTGTGTCCGACTATAGCCTGCAAACTCCTCTAGTACAGATACTTTATCCTTTGTATTGAATGACAGCCGTCTCTCCATTGTTTGCTTAAGTCTCTCTCTCTCTCTCTCTCTTTTCTTTTTTGGGACAGAGTCTTGCTCAGGTCACCCAGGCTGGAGTGCAGTGGCATGATCTTCGCTCACCAAAACCTCCGTCTCCTTGGTTCAAGCAATTCTCCTGCCTCAGCATCCCAAGTAGCTTGGGTCACAGGCTCACAACACTGTGCCTGGCTAATTTTTGCATTTTTAGTAGAGATGGGGTTTCACCATGTTAGCCAGACTAGTCTTGAGCTTCTGACCTTAGATGATCTGCCTGCCTTGGCCTCCCAAAGTGCTGTGATTACAGGCATGAGCCACTGCGCCTGGCCCCTATTTATCTCTTAAATGTCACCACCTCTGTAATACCTGCCCACATACTCTGTGTCCCTCAGCCCTCTAGTTCATGTATCTCATAAATAAACTGATTACGCATTAACAGTGTTCTAATTTCTAATCAGTTACAAATCTATTATTGTCTTTCACTGAAAGGCTGAGACTTTGATATTACTCATCTTTACATCTCTAGCTCTATGCCTAGTGTCTAGAATATATTAGGGCTAAAAAAAAAAAATCCTTGTGGACCTGAACTGAAGACATTGCATGGGCAGAAGCCCAAGTAAATAAGATAAGAATTACATCATATGACTTTGGGATGGTGAAAGCTCTTTCCTTCCCGCAATAAGTTTCTTCTTAACCTCTGATCAGGGCAGGAATTTGTACCAGGAGGCCTCTGCCTCTTTAATCTTGGGCTTTAATTATATTGCAGAGTGACTGTCCTAGGAGAAGTTTCCATTTAAAGCCTCCCTATCCCTGGAGGTCATGACTCCCAGCTTCCCAAGGTTGTGGCATAACACACACTGGGCCCACTACACATCTTTTCATGGTATCAGTGTTCCCTGTAAGCAGCCCTGACCACAGTCAGGAAGGGGAACAAGAGCATACACAGCTCAACCCAGAAAAATCTCTGGAGGAAGGAAATGGGCTACAAAGAAGATAAGAGAGAGGAGAAACCTTAGTTGGAAAAAATGGATTTACAACTCATTTTACACCATCTTCACCACCCTTTTACCCACTCTGTTGTTTAAGTCCATTGCCCTATAACTTAAAAAATTAAAGGACTTCTCACCTTACAGTGCATTTAACATACATTTAGAGGAGCGACTGAAGGCTCTCCAATGTCAACTCTCCTTAGGCAATTAAGAGATAAGAATCAGAAACTGGCCTCACCCTTGACAGAGTAATAGCGATTGCTTTGGGCAGGACTAGAGTAGGTTGACACACCAGTGCCAAAATGCAGCCAACCTAGAAAGAGGATCCGAGGAAAATGGAATTCCATGCTGTTCATGTAGAGGCAAGTGCCAGGGGGGCTCCATGAGGCTGATGCACCATTCAAATGGTAACGACAAAAACCATTCAAAGGGCAATAACTTCTCCTCAGTTCTAGACTACTGTTTCATTTTAAACCAAACCTCCCTCATCTTGCTCTTCCCCCTACACACTTTCTACCACCTCAGTATAAACTGTAACTTTGCTTCCCTCTCAACGTTTTGTTTTCTTGTTAGAGATCATGAGCTGATAGCCTGACCATAGGTGAAGGTGCTGGGATTTTCCTTGATATCTTTTTCTGCTCTAAGAATTGAGCACTGCAAATAAAACATAGGAATGTGCACTTTTCCATACTTTATGTGTTCTCCAGTAAAAGTCTATTTTTTTATTACTACTTAAAAAATTATTTTAGGGGCAGAATCTCTCTATTGCCCAGGCTGGAATGCAGTAATATGATCATAGCTGACTGCAGTCTTCAACTCCTGGGCTCAAGTGATCCTCCCGTCTCCCAAGTAGCTGGGACCAGGCATGCACCACCACTACTGGCTAATTTTGTAATTGTGTGTAGGGATGAGGTCTCACTTTGTTGCCCAGGCTGGTCTTGAACCCCTGGCCTCAAGGGATCCTACCACCTTGGCCTACCAAACTGCTGAGATTATAAGTGCGAATCACCACATATATGGTCTAAAATTCCATTTTAAATGAATGCCTTTCAATTAGTTTTACAAAAGAAAAATGAAAAAAAATCCTCAAATATTGATAGGACATTTTCTCCTCTTTTCTCCGTTTTTTACCAAGCCCCCAATCTCAGCCATTCCCTAATTCTGATGACAAATTTAATTGGCTCAGTGGAAAGAACAAAGAGGATTGCAGGTGTTGGGGATAGAACTAACACAATTACTTGGTCAGCTCTTTTTAAATATTATTTATTGAGGACTCTCAATGTGTCTAGCACACTCAGGTGCTGAAGGAGTTACAAAAAACACAAGAGCTGTGATATCTGACCTCAAAGTCTTCCTAATAATAGCAATATCTGATAAGTTTTAGTAGCCCTTTCCCGCTGGCCCAGCCTTTCTAAGAAAATTTCAGAAGAAAGGATCTAGCATATTGAATGTTGGGCATTCATACTATTGAACCTAATTAGAACCCTGACGTGGTAGATTTTGTACACTGGTGTAAGTACCAAGCTTCACCCTTTCAGCAGTGCACAGTGTTTACCCCTGCATCAGTATCCAATGCCTCCCTCATTCTGCCAGATGACTTCCTGGACACTGCTTCTGCAGTTCACTCAATCAATAATCTCTGCTCTCAGAGAGAAGCCACTGCTCTGCTCGTTTCCCCAGAGTCTCAACCTCAGTTGTAGCCTAGACCTCCCTCTCCTCTACTAGTACTTCTTGACTTATAACTCTTCTGGTCTCTGTGTTTTACAGCTTGTGTCTTCGAGTCTGTGTGCTTTAAACTGTGCGGTCAAGATTGCATGCTTGTACCTGCATCCTCTAGGCTTTGTCCCCAAGTGTAATCCCAGCACTGGGAAGCGGAGGCTGGTGGATCACTTGAGGTCAGAATTTTGAGAACAGCCTGGACAGCATGGCAGAATTCCATCTCTACTAAAAATACCGAAATTAGCTGGGAGTGGTGGCATGCACCTGTAGTCCCAGCTACAGAGGAGGCTGAAGCATGAGAATCACTTAAGCCCAGGAGGTGGAGGTTGCAGTGAGCCAAGATTGCACCACTGCATTTCAGCCTGGGAGACACAGTGTGATCCTGTCTCAAGAGAAACAAATAAAATAAAATACATGTAATCAGAGGAGAAACCAGAGAGACCAAGAGAAATAAGAGAAAAATAAGATGAATGTAGAGTCATGGAAGCAATGGGAGGAGAGAGAAGGAGGCATCAATGAGAAAAAGATGAAGATGCCATTGACTTTGGGCACTACGTTGTGGGTCTGAAATTTGTAACCCAAGAAGTTTCAGAGAAAAGAGGAATCAAAAATTTAAGTATTTAATAGATAGACTGAGAAGTAAGAGAAAGGTGAGACATTGGTTACAGACCCTTTGATGTGGTTTGGCTGTGCTGCCACCCAAATCTCACCTTAAATTGCAATAATTCCCACATGTCAAGGGCAGGGCCAGGTGAAAATATCTGAATCATAGGGGTGGTTTCCCCCATACTGTTCTCGTGGTAGAGAATAAATCTCATGAAATCTGATGGTTTTATAAATGGGAATTCCCCTGCACAAGCTCTCTTGCCTGATGCCATGTAAGAAGTGACTGTTCTTCATTCACCTTCTGCCATGACTGTGAGGCCACCCCAGCCATGTGGATCTGTGAGTCAATTAAACCTCTTTCTTTTATAAATTAACTAGTCTCAGGTTTGCTTATTACCAGCATGAGAACTGATGAATATACCCTTCTTTTGAAAAGCTTTAACTTGAGGGAAGGAGTCATATGGTAGCCTAGAGGACAATGTGGGATTAAGGGGGTTTTCTCCCAGTTTTTTATGGTCTTTATTATTGCTACTGCCCCAAGAAGATGGGTTCTACCTGAGTATATTAACAATTTAGGACCAAGAAGTCTATAGACATGGCAAGGTTGAGAATTCCAAAGGGGATAATAGATGGAGCATGAATACGAAAGAGATGAGAATTGGGAATCTAGATGGAGTTTTCAGTCTTAAACTTATTTCTCTGGCTCTGGAGGAAAAGCAGCCAAGGGTAATTTGACATGTAAGAGTGCAGACTGAGGGTCTCAGTGTCTTTCCTGAAGGAGGAGGAAAAGTCATTATCTTCTGAGTGAGGGGGAAAGGGCTGAATGGCGAGTTGGGAAAAAGTGTTGATAATTTGAAAAAGTATAGATAAATGGGAGAAATTGTTGACTGAAGACAAGAACAGAATTGTTGTTTCATCATTCAAGACCCAGCTGAGACAAGATGCCTCCTGTAATAGTCGGTTTTCACATAGCTATAAAGAACTACCTAAGACTGGATAATTTATAAAGAAAAGACATTTAATTGACTCACAGTTCCTTAGGCTGTACAGGAAGGATGGCTGAGGAAGGCCTCAAGAAACTTACAGCTATGACAGAAGGTAAAGAAGAAGCAGGCATATCTTACATGGCTGGAAAGGGAGTAAGAGGGTGAAGGGAGAAGTGCCACACTTTTAAACAACCAGATCTTGTGAGAACTCACTATCACGGGAACAGCAAGGGGGATATTCCCTGCCATGACCCATTCACCTCCCACCAGGCCCCTCCTCCAACACTGAGGATTATAATTCAACGTAAGATTTGGGTGAGGACACAGATCCAGACCATACCATCATCCAATTATGCACCTGTATGCATGGTGTCTTGAGTTTCTGTAGCTATTCTCTTCCACTTACACACTCTACACTAGCTAGTTAAGAATGGAGAAACAAGATCATAAACTTGATGGCTATTTTGGGGGGTTGTTTACTGGTTCACTGAGCAGAATTTGTGCTTCCTGTAATACATACTGAATGAGCCTGTGATATAGATTAGTCTTTCCTTCCTACCATGCTTCTGCCAACAAGATTCTGTATGGACGTACTCAATGCCCTTTTCATCAACACTGTATTCCACACAACATTCCCTCTCTCAAAGGAACGTATAGTGAAAGAAGTAAGGCCATGTGCTCATCCTCACAGAATTCATGGGTCTTACCATGTGCCCTTCATCCAGAAACAGATCATCTCATAAATGCGGAAATGGCCCTCTAAGGCCCAGTTACAGCGTAAGCTGGGACACCTGACAAGTTTGCGCAATGTGGTATATGCAAATCAGCAACAAATAAATAACCATTTCTAAAGCTGCAGCATCACCATTTATTTGTTGGCTGTGGCATACGCTGTATTAGTCCATTCTCACATCATATGCAAATCACATGCTGATTTGCATATACCACAGTCAACAAGTAAATGGTGATTCTGCAACTTTGGAAGTCATAGCTCTCCAGGAGAAACCAAAATACTCCCATTGAACTAGAAGTTGAGACAGCCATCTAGCTAGTTTGAGCACTTCATGCCATTCAAATAAAAGACAAAGAAGAAAAGGGAGATGATTGGTGCTGGTGATCAAGATGAAAAAAGATTGTTGTTACACAATGAAGGAGGGAAAAATAGGCCCAGAATGCAGGGGACCCGTGGGCACCTCTCAAAATGGGCATATCTGTGGTGACAGTTAATAGTCTGTAGGAATCCTGTACAGACAAGACTGTCAAGGTCTAGGCTACTCAGGAATAACTGTTTAGAACACCCCACTAAGTAAAGAACCTTGACGGATTGAAGCCTTGGCTGAAGGAGGTATTAGCAGTAGAGGGAGGAAACTATGAAAAAACTATAACCTTGGTTGAGAATTTATAGAAACAAGGATTGTAATAGATTCTCACATTTTCTTTCATTCACTCTCTCCTCTGCCCCCCTCTCTATCTGTCTGTCTATCTATCTACCTATCTATCTGATAACCTCTTTTATCCCTTTCCCTTTCTTTTATTGTTGTGATTATGACAGCTATCTTTCTAATTTACTTGCTAGGTTAGAAGACAACAAAATTGATTTTAAATGAACTACAGGAGGCATACCTGTTACTCAAAGATGGATGCTCTCACCAATAAGATTTTTTTCTGGAGAGAGTAAATATGTGTATTATAGTTATTAATAGTTACTATTAAGCCTTATGAATTTGACATTTTTAGGTCAACAAGTCAAATATCAGCAATTTCATAAGCTTTGAACTAATATCTTAGGGTAGGAAATGTGATAGTTAATTTTATGTGTCAACTTGACTGGGCCATTTTACTAGGCCCAGACATTTGGTTGAACATTATTCTGGGTGTGTTTGTGAGGGTGTTTCCGGATGAGATTGACATTTGAATTAGTAGTCTGAGTAAAGCAGAGATGGCCCCTCCTACTGTGAGTGGGTCATCCAACCCGTTGAAGGTCTGATCGAACATAAGCAAGAGGGAATTCCTCCTGCCTGATTGCCTTTGAACTGGGACACTGATTTTGATTTTCTTGCCTTCAGACTGGAACTGAAGCTTCGGCTCTTTCTAGATCTTAAGACTGCAACCATTTAGACTGGAACCAAAGCATTGCACACTGCAGGTCTTGGAATTTGTCAGCCTCCATAATCCCATGAGCCAATTCCCCATAATCAATATATATTATTGTTTCTGTTTCTCTGGAGAACCCTGACTAGTACAGGCAGAAACGTCAGTTGTTTGGAAATTTACGTATGAGGAAAGATGTGTATAAGTGTTGACTACCACAGTGGTAGACTGTCACATTACTCAGGATTAGCTTGCTCAATGCCCATTCCAAACCTCTCTGGTCCTGTGAATGCTAAATTTCTTTAATTCTAGATCAAAGTCTCTCCATCTCTTCATACCTCAATTTCTCTTTGGTGATATGGAGGCAATAATTCACTAAGCTACTGTGACAGGCAAATGAAATAGTGGATGTAAATTCATTCTGTAAACGTTCCCATGCTCTGCAAATGTAAGGCGTTCTGATGACCGTGACCTGAGTCTTTCCGTGAAGACTTCAGAGTCAGGGATCTCAGAGGGCCTGGCATATTCCAGTGTCCTCCTGAGCTCAGGAGTTGGCCAACTGTGGGATGATGGGAACAGCAGAGGCTTCAACATAACCTCTAACTTTCGTTCTCTCATTTACTAGCTGTGTAGCCTCAAGCAGGTGACTTCCCCTCTCTGAGCCTCAATTTTCTCCTCATTAAAGTGGGGCCATGGCAGAATTCCTTGGCAGAAGGCTCTTGTGCAGATAAAGTGAAATGGTGCATGCAAAATGCCTCGTTCAGTGCCTGGCGCACAGCCACTGTTGAGAACTGAGACTTGCCCACTTCTTCAGCTTCCCTCCCCCACCATCCCAAGGCTCTGCCATGTGGCTCAGTCCCATCCAGCTTCCAAAAAGGCATCTGCTGTCCTGGAGCAACAAAGAAAGAAAGGTTTCTAGGCTTTGTCCTTTACTTTCAGCATAGCTGCTATTTAAGACAGATGTACCATCACATCAAGAATCTTCCAATGAGCAAGTGGTCCAAAAGCAGTCCCATTTGTCCGATTGATTCAACTGATACTTATTGATTTCCTTCTGTGAGCTTCACATGGGGCACTCCTGGAGGAAGAAAAGCTCCAGGGGAGGAACAGCTCGCAATTATTTCTCTGGCAAGAGCTACAGAGAGAGGAAAACACATTGCTCATGATAAGGCTGTCAGAGGACAATTGTTTCTAGGGCCAAGTGATAAGGAACAAAAGAGTATCTCAAGCCTCAGTCAGGAGCATTGGCGGCCTCCTGAGCAGTGGAAACATCTTGCCAACCCAGCCTTGACACAAGCAGAAAGCCAGCTTGGCCCACCAGATCACACTGAAGTTCTCCATGTGTCAGGAACATGGGACATTGAATGAAATCCAGGTCATGAACCTGGGTGGCAGAAGGTGACAACACTGAAGGCAATGAGCACTGTCCCCAGGACCCTAGCATCCTCCCTGGCACGTACATTTAAAAGGTTTGGAGACGAGTGAGTTAGGCCGGCTGTGGGCTCCAGGAAACCCTATGCAATTACCTGGGGAGAGAGAAGTGCTTAGCATGAAGGAAGGGTGCTGGCAGCCCTTGGCTTGGCACTGGAAGTGAACACGTCAGGCAGCTGTCTATCCTGGGAATACATCCTGTCACTACCAACTACGTCTTGCCCACTTTCTGTGGCTGACATGCCAGCTCTCCAAGCCACCAGCAAAGGCTATGTGATGGCAGACATACACCTGATGATTCAGCGGGCTTCACAGCTGACTTCTTGGTGAGTAAGGACCTCGGGGAGTTAGGTAGAAAACCTACAAATTCAGCAACTCCACTGGAAATGATGCCATAATGCTTGAGCATCCTACAAAAAGAGGATGAGAATCAGGACATTCAAGGCATCCTTCCGAATTTCTATGAAGTTCAGATCCATTATCTCATCTTCTGACAGTAATGGCTTTAATAATCCAAGAGCAAATAAGCTAAAGATGGTTAAAATGAGTAATCCATGGTCACAGCAATCACCTTAATTTTAGTTCTGTTCACTTAGATAGGGCCAAGTTAAAACTCTTAGACACACTGGGACCATTGAGTCATTGAGTATTTCTCAGCACAATTCTAGGTTAACCTCTTTCTACAGAAAACCCACATGATCATTACAAAGTGCAGAAAGGCGAGAAGAAATATCCTTGAATGTGGAGAATCAAGTTAAGGGATAGAATTGCAGAATAGGGTATCCGTCGATACAGACAAATCTTAATACACAGTAAATTGTTTTCTTCTCCCTTTTCGCCTTGAGTCTCAAACAATACTGGTTCAAAATCCAATAGGCAGTGAAGTTCCAGACACCCAGTGCTATATTGGGAAATCTGCATTGAACAGGAAGCACCCACATACCTGTGCAGACTCTACCCCACCACCTGGGAAGTTCATCTTCCACAGTGGGGCACTTTGCATTATTCAGAAGCATAATCAGCTGATGAGTATGAGTGAAGTCAGAAACTCATCATCCCTCTTGTCTGTGTAAAATCCTCCCACCAGGTGTTTCTCGGCACCCTCTGGCATGTCTTTCACATTTGTGAATAATTCTGGGCTTGTTGTTCTCCCACAGAACTCTGCTGGGTGTCTGCCGGGTCTCCACTGTGAAGAGGCTGCTGTCCAGGGCCTGTATTCCTAAGTCTCTTAATCTGTGCCTAAAGGCTATGTCTCCCCAGTCCCCAGTGAACTAGACCCAGGCTGGTGCTCTGCAGAAATGTGGACATGGGGAGGATACTGCCCCTTTAGGAAGGGGAGGAGCTGGACAGCACTCCATTGCCACCATGTCTTTCCTCTGTCCCCAGGTGTCTTAGCACCTTAGACTTCCTACTCAAGGGCCCCATTCTGGGTCCTCCTCTCACGCAAAGCAACTCGCCCTGGGACACCTGGGGGCCCCACGTCCCTCTCGTCCATTCTCAGATTAAACTCAGCCAGGACCTCACTGCTCTAAGAAACCCAAAAAGCCACCCAAGTACCCACAAGGCAGACATTTAGAAAAGACTCACAGGAGGTGGGACTTGAACAGGATTTTAAAGCAAAGGAGACAAATAGAAAAGAGGATGAGAAGATGGTACAAGAACTCAAGGATGTGTCGTATCTGCTTCTTCGGCATTGAGAAGAAAAAGGAAGAGATGACAAAGGAAGCCAACAGTTCCTAGGAGCCCAGCCCCCGCAGGCTCTTTCTCCATGTGTTATTTCATTTAATCCTGAAAACAACCTTATGAATTCCTATCACTGGTGCTTTACAGATGAGAAAAACCAAAGCTTTGACTGATTAAGTCATAGCCTTTCTTAACACCATGGATTATACTTTGGAAAATGATATTCCAGAGAAGTTCTCAACAAAAGAGTCTGGGTCTGGGGGAATAGGGGCTGAGCGTGCACTAGAGGAATGAAGACACTTGGCTTCCGGCTTTTTGCGTGCCAGCCTCCTCGGTCCACACGACGGAGCTCCTTTGGACATCACTATGTCTGCAAGATGATTGTTGTTTCTTCACAGGCCAAGCAAGGTACCAAATGCCAAAATCTTAAAAGAAGGGTCATTGGATAGAAATATTGGACAACCTCTTCTTTAAAGAAGATCTTTAGAAAAAAAAAATAAAGTTATTAACACCTCCGTTTCTAAATATAACCATTTTTATACCTCCCCTGGAGCTGGTTCACAGAAGAGGATACACCATTTCGTGGCTTTCTTTGAATTGGCATATCTAACTTCAAACTAGAGGAATTAGTCAAAGTTCTTTAATGCCCTAAACCACCCATAGGAATGGAACTCACCAATACAGGGGACAGGCAAGCAGGTTTCTGGGTTCTGTAGTCATCGATGCAGACACTGCATTACTGAGTGTCCTCTATGGGACAGCATCATTGCAGCTGCTGGGCTAGGGGTCAAAGCAAGATGCAAGGATGAATCAGTCAGGGTCCCTACCTTCAAGTGAATCGCTCTCAATCTCTCTATCTCGTTCCTCAAAACAGCTTTGGTCCCCACAAAACACAAGATGTCCCCTGATACGGTGACATCATCAGGGCATCTTTCCTTATTGGAAATTCTGGCCCATTTATACCCTCAAAGTTTTTCAAACTCACTGGCAATTCTACTCCTATACCCAAGTTTTAAAACTGGTATACCAATGGGTTAACACAATGCCACTGATGAAACAAGGAAATATTCAACTAGGCTTTGCAAATTCCAGACACAATTTTCTCTGTATACAAATGAACCCGGAAGCATGGATTAGAACAAAGACGACCCTGTAATACAATCCTCTCTGTGCAAATAAGAACGTGTGAGTGGGGTGATGTACTTTTTGACTAAAACTCCTATCCAAGGGAGTTGGGTCATGCCTTGGCCTTTGACCACAATTTTCTGGGGGTCAGCAGCATCCCAACACCTTGGGAGCAGAATGAGCTACTTACAGAGACTCAATCAAGGCTGTTTTCTTGTATGGCAGAAAGTAAAAAGTACCAGACCAAGGTTCAAATAACACTGATTTGAAGTTTTCAGTTTGAATCACAGCTCTGTAACTTACTAACCATGGATTCCAAGGCAACTCACATAAGTGCTTGGGTCTTCAGTTTTTCTATCCATAGATGGGGTGGAGGAAGGGGGCAACAATGCCAGCTCTGCTGACCTCAAAGAAATATCGTGAGATTCTAAAGATGTATGCTTGAAAACATGCTGTAAACCACCTAATGCACCCCAAATGTAAGAGAGTCCCATCATTATTACTGTAGTAGTCTCTACAGTGGTATGTTTAGAAAATTCAAGTAGTTCTAAGCGTGGTTCTGTTTGTCTCCTACTATTTCCCTTCCACAGAAATAAAAAGTAGCTACTAGGGCCAAGTGCCCTATAATCCCAGCATTTGGAAGGCTGAGATTGGCGGATTGCTTGAGCCCAGGAGTTTGAGACCAGCCTGGGCAACATGGCAAAACCTCATCTCTACAAAAAAAATTTTTTTAAAATAGCTGGGCGTGGTAGTACATGCCTGTAGTCCCAAATTCTTGGTAGGCTGAGGTGGGGAGGATCACCTGAGCCCCCATATGTTGAGGATCTGGTCAGCCATGACTGCACCACCGCACTCCAGCCCAGGCAATAGAGTGAGGTCCTGTCTCAAAACAAAACAAAACAAAACAAAACAAAAAAAACAAAAAACAAACAGACAAACGAAAGTAACTACCTGCTAAATAAAAGGCCAGCCCAACAAAGAGATAGGCAGTGATTTGTGAATTCAGTTGAGTCCAGCCATTCTGCTTCCATCTAGTGTCAACTGAAGAATGTCACCTACATGCTTGTTACTATTAGTTGTACTGATGAAAGAGCAATTTGGACTTAATTTTCATTCTCACCAAAAATCTGACTTCTTTTCTTATACTACAGTGAGAGGAATCTGCAGGCCAGAGGCCCCTTGAGGCCAAGGAAGGAAGCCCAAGCTTTATTCCATCCCAGCACTACTACGTTGATGTGAGTGACAGCTCTTACAGAAAGCTGAGCAAAACTTCTACTACCCTCCCTTCTGCCTCGTCCTGGGCTCATGATTCCCACACCCTGCAGCAAAGCTGGCTGCTGCCATGAGAACAGGTTCTTTTGGTTTCATAGAGGACTTTCAGCAACTACACCCTTCCTATTTTATGATTAGTAATTTACCCTTTGGCTCACGCCTGTAATCCCAGCACTTTGGGAGGCTGAGGTGGGTGGATCACGAGGTCAAAAGATGGAGACCATCCTGGTCAACATGGTGAAACCCCGTCTCCACTAAAAATACAAAAAATTAGCTGGGCATGGTGGCGCATGCCTGTAGTCCCAGCTACTCAGGAGGCTGAGGCAGGGGAATTGCCTGAAGCCAGGAGGCGGAGGTTGTGGTGAGCCGAGATCTTGCCGTTGCACTCCAGCCTGGGTAACAAGAGCAAAACTCCAACTCAAAAAAAAAAAAAAAAAAAATTTACCCTTAGTTCCCCCAAAGCAGATAGGAGCTCAATCTTATAAAATACGCATCCAAACACCATACTAATGGTCTTCTGTTGGTCAAAGAGAAAGCGTCAATTCCTCAGCTAGGTATGCAGCCTCACAGTTTGCTACCCATCTGCCCTTTCAGCCCACACCGATTACAACTATATCTCGATTAATATCTCTTTCCACCTACCCACCTAGCTTCCTACCTATCTACTCTATCTACCTTTTTATCCATCAGATACATAAATAATAATATGAGAAGGAATTACTCCAAGTTCCAGAGGGACTCACTGATGTAATTGTACCTGAAACAATATATATTTGTGTGAATGGCATCTAAACAATATATATTTATCATCAATTTATGCATTGATTGACTCTAATAGCCACACGACACTTATTCGGATATAAAACGTAATTGTTGAGGTTTAAAACGGAATCCCTGGCCTGATGAAGACCAGTCTCCTGCCTCTCCTCTGGGCTTTCCTCACTCTTCTCTCCCTTGAATCTCATTTGTAGGAATCAAGAGATATTTGTACATAGGACTCGTAGATGTACATTGGCACTTTGATTAGATTCTAAAAGACAAAAGTGTTGAGTGCTTCTAGCTTGAATTCAGATCTGGGCAGTCCCTAAATACTTGAAGCTGGGTGAGCAGATGAAATTGGTAGCCGCTGTGCTGAGGCACACAACTCTGTTCAGTTCAGGCTTTTGGTTCCATGTGGATCCACACTAAGGGTTCTTCAGTCAGTGGATTTTAGCAGGGGGAGGTAGCGCAAGAGAGGTGTGAAGAAACCTCTCTGAACAAATGAACCCATAGTAAGTTTCTAAAAATCAGAATCTAGATAGGAGTTCTGCAATATGAAATGAGCACATTCTTTGATAAGGCATTTCTGTTGATGCTTTTGTACCACTGTTTGTACCCGACTCTCTGACTGATTTGTATTTTTTATATACAACTAGAAGAAAGTCACAAGATTGTCTTCTATGGTGTGCTGTTTCCAAATGAATCTGTTGTTGCAGGAAACTGGTCGCTAATAAATGTTCTATATTTGAAAAAAAAATGATTGTTCAGATATTACACATATACTCTCAGTGTGATCAGGAGAAGCTTTTGTCAGCTTTATCTTCTTTTAAAGTGACTATTTCTTGGTTAGAAAAGTTGGATTTGAGCTGCCTTTTTAGATCATTCTGACTTACAGAGATCTCCACTTGCCTTGTAATCCCCCAGTAGTCATCTGTTGTTCACACGCAGTTTTGTGTTCTCTCTCAGGAGGTTGGGTGTCCTCTTTCTGTCTTTGTCTTAGTTCCTGGTGAGTTTGCATCCACATTCAAATGGTCAGGTAGCTACAGAACACCCCTAGGAGGTGCCCAGCTTGTGTGGATTCTCCTGCCACCACCACATTGTACTAGTGGGTCCACTCCCACTGCCTTTGTGAATTCACATTCTCATACTGTCGATCTAAGATGCATGCTCAGATGCCCACTGACCAAAATTTGCTTTCCCATCATGCCT
The DNA here is from genome assembly GCF_049354715.1 of Callithrix jacchus. Lineage (NCBI taxonomy): Eukaryota > Metazoa > Chordata > Mammalia > Primates > Cebidae > Callithrix > Callithrix jacchus. Next base: position 30,647,016 of record NC_133514.1, on the reverse strand, counting down.
TCACTGGGTAGCCTCCGTAGTTCACACTCATCCGAAAGCTGAGATCAAAACCCCATCATCCCCTGCTCTAGTTCACAGTCCTTGTAGATAGCCCAGCGAGCCTCGCCTCAGCCTACATTTGGTGTGCACTTGACTCTGTCTTTGGTCCGTTTGTGACTTCCGTCTAGTTTGCTGCACTTTATCACCTTTCTTATCAGAGTCTGACCCCCTTCAAAATCCAGTGTAAATCCCACTTCCTCTGAGAAGCTTTCACTGTCTACTTACAGCCAGATCTGACATAGTGGAAGCAACCATAGCACTTTCAGCCTCTGTTCTAGTTTGACACTTACTATGCTAGTACCTATTTGTTGCTATTTTTTTTCTCTGATAATAGTGCCTGAAAGGCAAGGACTGTCGGCCCCTACATAACATTTGGCTCCTGGTGAGTGAGAGCAACTCCCTTCTGGGTGTGATGACACAGGAATCTTATAGGGCTGAGAAGATGAAATGCAGAAGTGTTTAGTGCAGGCCATGTGGTGACCATGAACTCCCCCATTCCTACTTGTATGAGGAATGCTAGTTCTGGGACCCCAGAAGAGGCTTGATCATAGAAACTTTGACTATAGGGACTCTTTGGAGAAAATAATATCATGCCCTTCTTTGGCCAAATGAGGCTACTAAAGCCAAGGTAAGGGTGACATGCAATTAGTAAAACAACAGAGGTGAAGCTAGAATAAATGTAAAGACACAACCATCCAGAATGCACAGTACAAAGCTAAGTTCCTCACTAAATAGTCCGAATATTTAAAGAACACCTTTTTTTTTTTCCTATTTCTAGAGACAGGGTGGTAGGTCTCACTCTGTCACCTAGACTTGAGTGCAGTGGTGCCATCACAGCTCACTGCAGCCTCGAATTCCTGCCTCAGCCTCTCAAATAGCTGGGGCTACAGGCACGTGCTGTCATACCCAGCTATTTTTCAAATTTATTTGTGGAGATGGGAATCTCACTAAGTTGCCCAGGTTGGTCTCAAACTCCTTGGCTCAAGTGATCCTCCTTCCACATCCCAAAGTGCTGGGATTACAGGCATGAGCCACTGCACCTGGCTAAAACATTATTCTTAATATTGGCTATCACTGTCATCAATATTTACTGAGTATCCTCCTTAGTTGAGGCTCTCCAGAGTCAAGGTAATGAAAAAGAGAAAAATTGACCAAGCAAATCCACCCCTAGTTCAACAGGAGAAGCAAAGTTATCACTGTGTGGGGCTGTCCAGAAACCAGCTGAGGCAGATGACCCTGGAGATGCAGTGTGGTCAATGGGGGAGGGAACTGGTTTGCCATTTGAGATCTGTCCCAAATTAGCTGTGCCATCTTGGACTGGTTCTTTTACCACTCTGAACTTCAGCTTTCTTATCTGGAAAATAATGTGATCATCTTTTTTAGCTTGCACATTCTGAGACTGTTTCCCATGTAGTATGTGGATGATGGGACCCCAAGCTTTTCATTCTCTGGCAAAAATTGAATGCCCAGTGGAGCCAACCTTGTGCCTGTGTGTAGCTGGTGTTTACATTAAAGCCCCTCCATCTTAACACTAAATAATTCCTGAATGTGAAAAAGGAGGCACTCACTCATGTCTTCCTAGCGCTTCCACACCCTTCCACCCATTGTCTTGACTTGATCTACTTTTCCTTTGCTTTGAATCTTATTATTTCAGGGACGGGGGAGACATGCTCAAGTGTAAAAGATTGTATTAATTGCATTTCTCAGCTCATATCACATTATCATCATTACACCCTTAGAAGGCCCCTCTCCTGTTTATATATTTATTTATTGTCTTCTAACTCTACTCTCCACTCCTATTTCCACCCCCAGGAGCAACCATCTAATGGATTTAATATATATCATTTTGCTTGGTTGTGCCTTTATAAGATGTGAATATTTGTATTTTTAAATGTCTACATGTCCCTACATGACACTTCGCTCCTGGTGAGGGAGATCTGCTTTTTCTAGGTTATATGCTAGGTGCCAAGTTTTACACTTCTGTTTTCCTCGCAAAGGTGTTTTCACCAGGAAACAGCTTTCTTGTCTATTTTCCTGGTTATTTTCTATATACAAGTAAGTTGTATATTTCTATTTTCCTGGTGAAGCTGGTGAGAGAATCCCTACTTCCAAGTCCCTTCGTCTCCACTACAGATGTGTTCAAGCAGAGATCTGCCAAAACCACACTTTTAATTAAGTGAAAGAGCACATATTATTCATCCATAAAACAAAAGGAAGGGGGCATGATGGCATAGTGATTAACATCACAAGCTCTCGAGTCAAACGTGCTTTAGTCTGAAGCCTGCTTTTCCACATTTATATAACTGCAGGCCAATTACTCAGCCCCCCAAAAATCTCCATTTCTTCACTGTAAAACAAGGATAAGAGTAAATCATGAGGTGATGGTAAAGATTAAATAAGACAGGCTTAGAAAAACAGGCGCTGGCCCCCAGTACATTCTAGACGAATGACAACTGAATTTAGTAATAAATACTTACTGGAGTGCTCACAGATGCCAAGCCCTACAGGTCTTGTGCAGGAGAGGGAGCTTGGAATGAAAGACAAACAGGAAGGTAAGAACTTTAAAGGCATGTTGGGGAACACATAAAATTATACAATTGAAGTCTAACTATTAACGCTTGAAGCCCACTGGGATACAAGATTCCAGTGACGATAACAAGTGTCATATTGGTCGTTTTCTACACTGGCACAGAACAATGAAAGGAAAGGAATAGTCTTCCATGTGTGAAACTTCTTATTTTAAGGTTTAAATATATACTTGGAGGCATAGGCTTTGTGTCCACCTAGCTTTCCCCACTTTCAAATGAGAGCTTCTCACACATGTAAATTACCACCTGTCTGGTATCAACTCTGTCAAGAGTGTTGCACCAGGCTATCTCTATTCTGAGGCTTTTTATTCAAGGAAGCTTAGAGTTATGGAAAGTTGACCAGAGCCGGGGGTTGGTGGAGTCCTTAGAGACCATCTGCCCTACCCTTCCTTTGCACATGAGGACTCTGAGTAGATTAAGCAGCTTCCATCACCATGACTATTTTGTGTGACATATTCCAACAGATATGCAACAATTATAGAAATATGAACTCCTGTGAGTGATACTTAGCATGTTCAGGTGTTGCCTCCAAGTTTACGGGCACCTGCATGGAGACAGCACTGGAGGCCATGCACGACCCTGCCTTAGGACCAAGAAATACTTTATAATCATCTCTGGTGTCCAAATATCTAGGAAAGAATGTGACCTAAACTTAGCACATTACACATTCTTCAGTCCCAGAGCGTATCTCATCTCGCCATCGATTTAGCCTTTAAAGGGCATGCCCTGGGGAAACAGTGATCTCAGTCATTGCCCTTCAGCAATATGAACTCTGGGCTGTGTATCTAAAACAGCTGGAGCCAGGTGCGTCAGAAAAGTGATGCCCAAAGCCACAGTGATCACAGCATGATTACGAAAACCACAACCTGTAGCATTAGCTCAGAGATGCAAGTTGAGTGCTCGAAGAAAAGTCTTTTGATGAGTCTAGTGAGTCATACAAAATCAGGAAATATGTTATTCTTCTATTTATACTTTCCAAACTGGCTTAACTGTCTTTATTAACTGTTGTTAGCACATAAAAAAGGTTATCGATTGACTTTTAGCAGAATGATAAACTTATCTTTTCTCATTGTTTCTTAATATAGTACTGTTTTTGTTACCCTTTTTTAAATCTCTGATGAGTATCTAAAGATATTCAACCCCCTAAGTGAAACTTAGAAAAGTCAATACACACATAATTAATCCTAAACAGCTGATGTCCATCAGTGGTGGACATTGGCCAATGAACCGTGATCATAATTAATGTTAAATGTATAAGAAAGAACAATTTGACTTTATATTGTTCATGTTAAGGCAGCTAGACAGAAGAAATATATGAAATCTTCCAGAAGAATCTTGAAATAGATACATTTTAGAGTTTCATATGGCTCAGCACTCTACTTATTCAAGATACATATAGGGAGATGTAATAATGTGTCATATTTTGTTCTGATTAATTTCAGGTTTTATAAATTTCTGCCTAACAAATAAACTGCATTTATTAAGACATAATTAGCCTATTTTCACATTTAATCATCTAAGACATATATAACTGTAATCAAAGCTTCAGATCAGCATGATAATCAATCTTATCAAATGGAATTAATTTAACTCTAATCAAAAGCAAAAATACCATGACATTCTGGTTAATTCGTGCAGTTTTATTTTGGGAAATGTGCAATGTCTTCTGGACTTTTTGAAATAATGAAAATTATTCAAAAATCTCTCTTGCTTCCTTTAAAGACCTCCTATGGGCTCAGGTCCCTCAGGGATGAACCATGGAGTTCGTGTTTCATAGCGGTCCCAGTAGTAGAATTCACATAGCCTTGAATTGGAGGAAATCTCTCTTCTATTTCTGTGTTTGTACCCCAAAAGCAGTGCTTCCGACCAAGACACAAGTCCAATGCTTACCTTTCTAATGATTCAATTTATCTATCTGAAAGTGGGAAAAACTATGAGATAATTTAAGAAGAGAAAAAGAAAAAAGGTAGGAAGGAAGGAAGGAAGGAAGGAAGGAAGGAAGGAAGGAAGGAAGGAAGGAAGGAAGGGAGGGAGTGAGGAAAAATTTGCACCTCAGGGCTTAGCAACAAGTCTACAGGAGAAAAACAATTTGGGTGTTCTGAGTTCAGAGAACTCTTTAGAGTATTGCTAGTTCACAACTTTTGATCATCAGAGAAATTCAACCTGTTTGAGGATTTAAAGAATTCCAAAAATTCAACTAGAGTAGATTAGTTCCATTTCAAGTTATTTGAATTCAGTAATCTTTAGGGAAAAAAAAAACAGTATAATTCCAGAGGGAGAAATTGTTTTGAATTCTGGACCAGTGAACAAAGCCAAAAGTTTTTACTTGAGCCCTAAAGAGTTTCAAATTATATATCAATCAAAAATAAAAACTTGCTTAATTATGTCCACATCTACTTCTTTTGCAGTTTATATTGTAGTTGTTTGTGGTAACTTTCCTTAGAAAACAGTGCTTGTGCCTTGATAGCTAACGAAAGGGATGCTTTAAAAAGTGTACTCACATAGACCATAGTCCCCTCTGACTTTAGATTTTTCTAGAAGTTCAATGCATTATCCATTGCATCACGGAGCCACCTTAGACTTTTCTAAAAGTCCCTTTCTGAGTTGAATCCCAAGCTACACATGTACATTCTTATGCAAGTAAGCCAAACATCCAAACCAGGTGCAGAAAACAGGAAATTCCAATACAGAAACAGAAACTATTTATTCACGGAATTGCAACATTCTCAATATTAACTGCTCTAACCTCATGAAGAATTAGGTGCTGAGGGATTTGGAGACTCATGAATTTCAGCCTGAGGAGACCATGATGATCCTAACAAGATGAGATATCCCAAAGGACTACAATTTCTGACTTTTGTCGTCACAGCCCATTGGCCAATCATCTTCTCTAGAAGAGTCCATCTTGCAAAGAGTGCTCTTTGTTTCCCTGATGTTCTTACTGGAATCTAAAGAAAAGAAAACCTACAGACATGATCTGTACCATGCTGTCATGGGTGACTCCTTGGTTTGCAGTCAATTGATAATCCAAAACAGTTGAGATGATGAATGTTTTAAAACACTGGGTTGAAGAAATGCCCTTATTTTGGCCAACGCGAGGCTGAAAAAAAACCTAGCCAATGCCATTTTGAGACTAAATGGAAGAGCAGCAGGAATTGGCTCATTTAGAATGTTCCATGACACAATCTTTCATTACCTCCTACTTTGCTTACATGCTATTTATGCTCACTAAAATAATTTTTAGAGGTGAATATAATAATCACGACTATTGTTATTTGTACTACGGTCTTGAAAAAGCTCAGAAATTGGGTACAAAGTTACTTTGGAAGCAAAGTTAATGGTAAATAGAATTGTTTAAAATGTTGTTGACAAGCTATTAGGAGTTCATTTCTAATATAGTAAACTCCCACTGGATCTCTCTGCCTCAAATAATAGTAATCCTTGAACAACTTTTAAAAAAAATTCTGAAAGCACTGAAGAGTGAACAAAAGTTTCTGGAGGGGAGTTGGCATTTGGAATAAGGGAAGGGCACAAGGTAGCAGGGTAAGTTTCCCTTTTCTCCCTATTTCTTGGACCTAGGGAAGGTGACCAGGTGACATTGCTAAAAATCCAGTAGAAAACTCTGCAGTCTTTCTGGTCTGAAGAACCAGAGAAAAGAGTTCAGGGCCACCATAGTCACAACCACAGGGGCAATAAAGAGGTAATATTGGAAAGGAGGGGCCAAAGAAGGGGAGCCAGAAATTAAGTGTGTAAACTTCGAGTGATTCCCTAGCTACACATGCACAGGGCAAACTGCACGCAGCTCAGCTAAATATGCAGAAACTAAAAAGAGATCTGAACTGCCACGAAAAATCAGAGTTTTTAGCTTGAATCCAACCAAAGCAAGTGAAATAAATTCAACAACAATGCTCTCCCAGATTGTCCACAACATAACATTCACAATGTCCAGAATACAATCCAAAAATATTGCATATGTGAAGCAACAGAAAAATGCAACTCATTCTCAAGTGAAAAAGTAATTAACAGAAACTGACCTTGAGATGACCCAAATGTTTAAAGCAGCAAACAAGGATTTTATGGAAGCTATTATAACTGTGTGCAATGATGCAAAAGACAATATTCTTTTTTAATTTTTTTTTTGAGACAGAGTCTTGCTGTGTCACCAGGAGCCAGGCTGGAGTGCAGTGGCGCAATCTCAGCTCACTGCAATCTCCACCTCCTGGGTTCAAGCAATTCTCTTGCCTAAACCTCCCAAAGATAATATTCTTATACTGAATAAAAAGATAGCAAATCTTAGCAAATATAAACACACAAAAAATCTAGAACTGAGAAGTATAATATCTGAAATAAAATATTTACTAGGTAGAAGAGTATTAAGGAGATAATAAAGGAAACTTTCAGTAAACAAGAAAACAAATCTATAGAAATTATGCCATCTAAAGTATAGAAAAGGTGATTAGAACAATACATCCCTTTCCTTAGTCAACTCAACCAGATGTGTGAACATTTATCCCACCAAGGAGATGAGTTTAAGGAGCAAGGAGGCTAACTTCTATGTACATTCTCATTAGTAATTTTGAATTTTGTAATGAAAGCATATATTATTCATAAATAAAATAAAGCATTAAGTTTCAAGTGCTTAGTAAAGGGACTGACACATAAATTTGAGGAAATAGCCCACAAAGGCCAGAACATACCAAGAGAAGAAAAGCTGAAGATTAGAGGTTAGAAATTAGAGGAAAGAATCAAACCAAGAAGTCTGAGAAACAACTAATAGTAGTTCTGAGAAAAGAATAAAGAAAACAAAGAGAGGCAATTGTCAGAGAAATGACAGAAAACTTTTCAGAACGAAATAATATAAGTCTCTGAATTGAAACTAACCACAGACTGCTCAGCAAAATAAATGAATAAACAATGATTCATATTGAATTATGCCAGCTATTTAAAAAAGAAGATACTAAAAGTACTTAGAGAGAACAAAACAATCACATGCAAAAGAAATGAAACTGGGAATGTATCAGAATGTTCTACAGCAACACATTGAACCAATGCTAACTTCAACATTCTGAGGGAAGTTATGGATGTACCTGGAATTTCATTACCAGCCAAATTATCAATCCAGTATAAGAATAAAGATATCTTCAAATATGCAAGGAATATGGAATTTTTCCTCTAATGAACCTTTTCTTAAAAAGCTTCTAGAGGATGTGCTCCAGAAAAATAAAAGAGTAAAATAAGATGAGGATACAGGACACAGAACAGGTGCAAGGAAAATGCAGGAGAAAACTGGGGAGCAGCACTCTGGTAGTACTAAGTGCAGACTGGACTAGAAGGATAAATGGCTTAGGGACAGATGTCTTTGAAGCACAATGGGATTGATCAATTATCAGGAATATTTGACCATTTGAAGGTAAAATGGAAGGTGTTGGATAGACCTGAATGATCATGGGTGTGGTGGAGAATTAAATAAATTTAAGTAAATTAAAAAATGATTATTATTTCCAATAAAAACAAAAATTTCTAAAGCAAAATGTAACTATAGCATACCACTTCATTCAGAAGTGAACAATACATATATAACCATAATAAAGTAAATGCCAAATCTGATTCAACCATAAATTTGATAGAACCTCATTTCACTGATAGAATCAGATTAATGGAATAGGGAATGCACAAAAGCTCAACTCAACTGTTATAATACATATGAATAGATAATGTCTAAAACTGATAAATCAAGAAATAACTGTTTATACATACATTTGGTTTAGAACCAAAGAGCTAAAAACCAGAATAACCTGATTAAAAAATGGATTGGAAGTAACTACCTCTGCACAGCAAGATCACAGATTGGTTGTGAACACAGTGGCTGTTATCATTCATTATTAGCCTTTAAATACAATTTGACTTGTAACCAAGTTATGTATAACCTTGATAAGTATAAAAAGCAGTTTAAAATAAATAAGTACAATAAAGTAAAGGCTGAATGACCACCCGTCAGAAATATTAGAAAGAATGATTCTGAGGGGGTAATAATTATGATAGCTAAGACTTAAGTCATGTTCACTATATTCCTTAGCACTCAATATATGTTAAGTCATTTAATTCTCATAATGTTCTATGATATCTCAATTTTGCAGACAATGAAACTGAGGCAGAGTAAAGTTAAGTAACTTGTACAAGATTCATGCAACCGCTAAATGATCTAGTCAAGAATCGGACTGAGACAGAAGGTTCCAGAATCTGGGCAATTTACTGCTCATTGCTTTTTTAGGAATAAATGTCTTCTAACTCCTCTCTCCCTTCCTTCTGTTTTATGTGCTATTTAGGTTCAGTGATTCTAGTTCACATAAAATATATTAAACAATGTTTGAAAACATTCAAAAATGCTTTCTTTGCAAGGCTTTTAAAAAACATTTTTATTACTACAAATTGTATACATTTTAAAATGATAATTATCCATTGTATAAGATTTATTTAAAAAATCAGAAATATAGGGCCAGGCATGGTGGCTCACACCTGTAATCCCAGCACATTGGGAGGGTGAGGCAGGCAGATTATGAGGTCAGGAGTTCAAGACCGGCCTGGCCAACATGGTGAAACCCCATCTCTACTAAAAATACAAAAATTAGCTGGGCATGGTGATGAGCACTGTAATCCCAGCTACTTGGGAGACTGAGGCAGGAGAATCGTTTGAACCCGGGAGGCAGAGGTTGCAGTGAGCCGAGATCATGCCATTGCACTCCAGCTTGGGCAACAGTGTGAGGCTATGTCTCAAAAAAGAAAAAGAAAAAAAAAAGCAAAATATAAAGAACAGATCACTCTTTTCCTCAAAGGCTCAAATTCAGCACATCTCTGAATTGGGCAGAGAGGTGTGAAGACCATTCAAAGACCCTGAATTTATAGAGCTTCTGTTGTACTGAAACTCTCAAAGTTTGAAGCTATTTAAAACTTGAAGTATTTCTATCGGAACAAGGTTCCAATTTCATATCATCATCCATTCCATATCTGAAAATATTGTTTTCCTAAATATGGGCAGCAGAACAATCATACTAATCATTTTACAAGGAGGTCCTACTACCATGACTGTCTCAATTGTTGTAATTATTATGGTGTCTAAGCTACCTGATCAGGTAATCCCAGGCAAGTGGGTGGTGGTACTCCAAGGGATAAGTTTGAAAATAGATGCCCGGGACCTTTAGTTTGGCATATGCTACATTAGTTTGTCAGAAACCATGACATTTTTTCAGAATTCACATATATGACAAGATTCTCTTTCTCTTAGGTCCTCTGCCAATACTTCAGTCTCAGTTCAGAGCCCTAAATTCTGAGAAGACTCTTGTATTACTGTAGTTGGATTCTTTCACTGTATTCTGTGGAGCAAGAAGCTTTAGCAAAAAACACCCCGGCCAGGAGCAGTGGCTTATGCCTGTAATCCCAGAACTGTGGGAGGCGGGCAGATCACTTGAGGTCAGGAGTTTGAGACCAGCCTAGCCAACATGGTGAAACTCTGTCTCTACCAAAAATGCAAAAATTAGCCGGGCATGGTGAATCACGCCTGTATTCCTAGCTACTTGGGAGGCTGAGGCATGAGAATTGTTTGAATGCAGGAGGCAGAGGTTGCAGTGAACTGAGATCATTCCACTGCACTTCAGCTTGGGAGACAGAGTGAGATTCCATTCAAAAACAAATGAATAAACAAGAAAGAAGAAAGAAAGAAAGAAAGAAAGAGAGAGAGAGAGAAAGAAGGAAGGAAGGAAGGAAGGAAGGAAAAGGAAGAAGGGAGAGAGGGAGGGAGAGAGGGAAGGAAGGAAGGAAGGAAGGGAGGGAGGCAGGCAACCCTAATGCTCATTTATTGAACACTGCTCACACACAAATCCATTTATTGCTTACAACAACCATTCAGGATAGTAGTAGTATTCTTATTTTAGAGATAAGGAGTCTGAGGTTTAGAGAGGTAAAGTAACTTGCCTAAAACTACACAGTGGGAGCCCAATCCAGTTGTGTGAATTGAAGCCAGTAGTGTGATTCAAATCCAGTTGTATTAACAGATTTCTCCATTATCCAGATCATTCTTGGTTTCCCTTGTCTGCAAGAATAAAGCTATAATATACTTAGATGATTCAGACCCATGGAATATTTTTTAAAGGTCAGATGTCTTTTCTTCACAAGCAGGTGCAAGAGCCTTAATGAGAAGTCATTACTTTTAAGAATGGCTTGAGATATATTTAGAAGAAATGTCTTTCACTAAAATCGCATGTGCTAAAAGGTCAGTCTAACCTTATGAGCATTGTCTTGGGGGATTTTTGGAGAAGAGGGAAAATATGGTGTTTAAATCATTTAAGTGGCCTCTTAAGTTTCCCTTATTTTTAATGTAATTCCTCAGTAAGTTGACAGTACTTTCAGCTTTGAAGAGTTTTTGCATATGTTTGATATTCTGCTACTTCCCCTTCCTTTGAAAAAAACATTGGTTATCTTCCAGAGAGCCCTGGGAACATTTTACAGGTCTATGCATCTCTGGGGGAAAATGGCTTCTTACATAAAATATTGTTTTACGCATTTGAAGCTGGCTTTGTTATTCTTCCATTTCTTAAAAATTGGGACATCACAGTGACATTTTAAGAGAGCAGTTGTCTATAATTTGCATGGCTAAATTTGGTTTCTGGATTGTCAAATATACAAGTGTATTGTTTGGAATAATAGTTAATAATAGTCTCCAAGCAAGTCAGAAATAGAGCCACTATCATTTAAAAGCTGGAGCCAAAATGCAACTGGCACTCCAGCAAGATAATGAGTTAATGAGGAGGACCTCTTTCAAACCAACAAACATCATCATTCAGAGTTATCTAGGTGCCCACTACCTTGAACGTCCAGTTGCTAACCCATAGCAATGTGCTCACTAAGAATAGACCCATTACTACCTCTTCAGCAATGGCAATGAGCTAACCAGCTGGCTCTTGTATCTGTGTTCTGCAGGAAATAATGACTACAGTAAGAATAAGGCCCTGGGTTTACAGAGCTTCCATGAGAACCAAAGCAAGCTGTTGGATTACAGAATGGAGTGGCTTTGAGACTCTGAGACTGTAAGGCATCTGCAATAGCTCCTTTAATGCGCTCCCCAGAAAACTCTTCCTGGATTCCCCCGGCATGGATTTTGCACTGTAAAGTCTCCATCTGTCCTGCCCGAACCACCCTCTGTCCATTTTCTTTCTGCACTGTGCACCAGCCAGGAAGCTGACCTCTAAGAACTGCAACCACACAACTCCAGTGACCTCTAGCTTCCAGGCTACCAGGCACATGATCAAAGACATTGGGAGAGGGAGGATGGAATGTTGATACTCCTGATGCGGCAATAGCTGTGCATCCATACCCATAGCTCACTACACCTCAGCTACTGCTCCCTACCCCTCGTCCCTCAGTGCCAGTGGCTTCCTGCTGCTGCCGGTCCTAAGCCTTCTTCATTTCTTGTTGCTTTTCTCTAAATCAGCTCCACCTTTGTCAATGGTCCCTCCATGGAACTCTCGTTCACTCCGTTTAAATATGTCATCAGTTTCCTGTGGGACTCTGATTGATACCATAGTCCTCATTCTCTTCCCTTGCAGCAAACCGATGTTGGCTCCAGCCATATGGAGACTGCAGCTTTTAGAGAAGACAGAGGTTGGTAAGATGTATAACTATTCAGGATGCCTAAGACATAGTCCCAGCCCAGCTAGCTACTAGCTTTTTGTGAGAACTCGAGAAAGACATCAAAACCTCAGTGTCCGGCTTTTGTCGATCAGATTCCCAACTACATATGCAACTTCACATCTAATCCTCCTTCCTCCAGTCAAGCCCTGTGCAGAACTGCACTGCCCTCACAGCCACTACACACAATTTCCACTTAAGGCTTCACTTCTCCAGCAACATGATACAGTCTTTGCCAGTCGATGCTGCTTATTTTGTCTCTGCCAACGTGCAGAGCACAATTCTGGGGCCATAGTAACTTCTCAGTCCTTGTTAACTTGGGAATAACTCAGTAGAAATAAATTTATATCAGCAGTAAAATACATGTATCCACGTATTTTATAACCATTTGCCTTCATGTTCTACTGTAGACTGCTATTTTTTTCCTGAGGCCTTTGGAAATGAATAAAATGTAATATATAGCACATCCAGATATACAGACATATATGTGTGTGTCTCTATATATCTATCTATCTGTCTACCTACCTACCTACTTACCTACCTATCTACTTATCTATTTATCTATCAATTGTTAATATTATCTAGGGGTAGGGGACAGGGGTACAGCCATGAAATAGAAAGGAGGGCTCTAAAACATTATAGCTCTGGGTTTCAACTTCAGCTCATGACACTTACTGAGTCACCTTGGGTAAGTTGCTTAGGCTCTCAGGTCCTATTTCCTCTTCTGTAAAAATGGTGATAATCCCATCTCTGTCACAGGTTATTGTTGAGAATTAAATTCCTTATTTTATATAAAATGTCTGACCCATAGAAATGCTTAATAAGGGTTCATTTCCTTCTTCCCAGATTATGGCTTATGAACAACAGAGATCCAGAAATTCCATGGAAGTCCTGTTTCTTTTTCTAAGAGTCCCTCTTTTCTTTGAGTCAAACAGCCCTAGACCAGAAGCTCTGACACCAGAAGCTTTGCAGCTTGACAAAATAAACTTTCACTGCTGAGAACTTCAAATTAATCTTATCAAAGTCCCTTGAGGTCCAATGATTAATTGTCAGAAATGTAAATGATTAATAAAACTTGGGAGTAGTAAAGATGTAAGTTTATTACCTATCTTCTGGGTTCTTATGAAACAAAAGCAGCCTCAGCTGGGCATGGTGGCTCATGCCTATAATCCTAGCACTTTGGGAGGCTGAGGCGAGCAGATCTTTTGACACTGGGAAACTAACCTGGGAAACACGGTGAAACCCTGTCTCTACAAAAAATAACTGGATATGGTGGCACATCCCTGTAATCCCAGCTACTTGGGAGGCTGATTTGGGAGGATCACTTAAGTCCAGGAATTAGAAACTACAGAGAGCTATGATCACACCACTGCACTCTAGCATGGGCAACAGAGTGAGACCCTGTCTTGAAAGAAAGAAACTAAAGGAGCCTCTAAGAAGGAACATGAAGTTGCGATCAGCTTAATGCTAGATGTCTTCAGCCCAACTCATCAATCTGCTCACTTTTACAAGTTAATAAGAAAATATAGAGGCAAGAGAAAACTATTTATTTATTTATTTGTAGACAGGGTCTCACTCTGTCACCCAGGCTGGAGTACAGTAGCACGATCAGGGCTCACTGCAGCCTCAACTTCTTGGGCTCAGGAAATCCTCCTGCCTCAGCCTGTTGAAGAGCTGGGACTTCAGACACACACCACCACACCTGGCTAAGTTTTGTATTTTTTTGTAGAGATAGGATTTTGTCAAGCTATCCAGGCTGGTCTCGAACTCTTGGGTTCAAGTGATTCTCCCACCTCAGCCTCCCAAAGTGCTGAAATAACAGGCATGAGCCATCATACCTGGCCTAAGAGGAAACTTTTGAATGTGATGATTGTTTTCATTATTTTGATTACGGTGATGGTTGATGCATATGTGTATATTTGAATTTATTATTATGTATCAATTGGACCTCAATAAAGCTGATTTTAAAAGTCATACTAGAAAAATAAATTTTAAAAAAGGAAAAAAATTGATTGGCCTATGCATTATGTTTTGTATATTTTACTGTATATGCTATATCTCAATAAAGTACAAATAAATATAGCAACATGTCAAGAAGCGAAATAATATGCTACCTTGCGTGTAAGAAATAGAGGGTATGAGAATATAGATTTGTATGTGTTGGTATCTACATAGAGTTTTATTTCTAAAAATAAATAAGGATCAAATGACAACTATCACTTATAGCCCAGGGAGAAGACGATAAGAACAGAGGCAGGACAGAAGCTTCTCAATGCATATCTCTTCATAGCATCTTGTTCCTTGAACCCCATGGAAAAAAATGTAAATAAAGAATTTAAAAAGGAAGATGAATAACCCAGTGATTGCAATGGGAGGTTGGGGAGTTCAGACAGGAAAAAGAAAAGGTCAGATGGGCATTTTCTAAAATCAGAAATACTTAGAAAGCACAAACAAGAAAAGCCCACATCAGAAGGTTCTGCAATGCTCAGTGACAGTGCCATCACGATTTGAGGGTGTGGAGTAGATGCAACCTGCAATCCGCTTGCCACGTGATTTATCTATTGCCCAGGAGTAGAGACATTTTGTTGTATGCCAAACATATGCCAGCTACATTTAAAATTAAACAAACCCAAAGCACCATATTATGTACGCCTGTTATGAAACCAAATCAACCACCAGAAAATATGTATTGAGCAACCGCTACATGTTAAACACACCTGCAGCAGTGCTGCCAGGGACCCAAAGAAGGGGACATGCAAGACGAGGCTCATTCCCTTGAGGAGGTCAGGTCGGACTCGGGTGAAATAGCAGAGGACAGTTCTTGACAGTTGTCAGCTGCGGAATGAGGAGGTGCAAGTTCAAAGGGGCCAACCAGAGATGACTTCAATGACTCAATTTCTATATATTAATACTTTGGTCTGCACTGTCAGACCCCACAATGGCAGGAAAAGAAATGGGTTCAGCTTCTTAACAGCCAGAAAGGGATCCCACACAGCCCACACATTGCTCTGCTTTTCCCCTTGCCCATCTTTAAGTCAGTGTCAGGTAAGCCCTACTAAGAGCCCTTCCTCCTTGGTTCCCCTCCCTCCTCCCTCTTCTAGGCCCCTCTGCACAGGTCCTGGCTTTATCCTGTCTCAGCTTCCTGGGTTCTGCTATGAAACAGTTTCCTAGGACTGTTGTAAGGAAGAATCACTACCCAGGTGGCTTAAAACAATGTATCTATTCTCCCATCCTTCTGGAGGCTGAGCATGCAGAATCAATGTTCTGCAGGGCCGTGCTCCCACCAAACTTCTAGGGGAGGACCCCTCCTTGTGTCTTCCAGCTTCTGGTGGACAGGGCATCCTTGACTTGTGACAGCATCACTCCAATGTCTGCCCTGTCACAGTGTTCTCTGTGTGTGGCTGTGTCTCTTCTCTTCCTATAAGTGTAATCACCCAGTGGGTTCCCCTTGTCTTCTGCCTAGACAGAACTGATTTATCAAGATGGAGGCATTGCATTTGAGAAAGAGTAATTCACACAGAGCAGGCTGTGCTGGAGACCAGAGTTTTATTATTACTCAAATACATCTTCCCAAGCATCCAAGCATTCGGGAATCAGAGTTTTTAAAGATAATTTGGCAGGTAGGGACTTGGGAAGTAAGGAGTGTTGATTGGTCAGGTTGGAGACAGAATAATAGGGGTCAAATGTCTTCTGTTCCTGGGTGAGATGGCAGAAATGGTTGGGTCTGGGTAGTGTCAGCTGCTCCATTGAGTGCAGGGTCTGCAAAATATCTCAAGCACTAACCTAGATTTTACAATAGCGATGTTCCCCCCAGGAGCAATTTGGGGTGGTTCAGACTCTTGGAGCCAGAGGCTGCATGATCCTGAAACCATAATTTCTAATCTTGTAGCTAATGTGTTAGTCCTGCAAAGGCTGACTGGTCCCAGGAAAGAAAGGGCTCTTTTTGGGAAAGGCTGTTACTAATTTTGTTTCAGCATCAAACCATGAACTGAATTCCTTCCCAAACTTAGTTCAGTCTATGCCCAGGAAAGAACAAGGATGGCTTAAAGGTTAGAAACAAGATAGAGTCAGTTAAGTCTGATTTCTCTCACTGTCATGATTTCCTCAGTTATAATTTTGCCAGGGTGGTTTCATAAGGGCACTAGTTACACTGGAGTAAGGGTCCACCCTCTTCCAGTATCTCCTCTTAACTTCCATCTTCATTACTTCAGTAAAGACTCTACTTCCAAATAATGTCACATTCACAGGTACCAGGTGTTACTTCAATATATCTTTTTTGGGGGGCACAATTCAACTCACACCCTGGATACCTATATTCTACTAAGAGGGATCCCCACCATACAAACGGGTCTATTCTGTCGTGTAAACAGAATCCCAAGGCAAAACTTCCCAAGAGTAATTCTGTTAAAAAGCCTCCCCCCCTGCTGTGGTGCGGGATGGAGATGAACAAAGGGGTAAAGAGGATGGAGAAACCACTTCCTTCCATGTTGGGGAGGATGAGCACAGGCAGGGGAGAAGGGCAGAGAAGCTGGTCCTGCCAAAGCGAGTGTTCCGCGCTGATGCCACCTGCTCACCTGCTAGTTAAATCTCCTCTAAAGTAATACTGACTTTAAGCCTGCCATGGAAAGGAGGGTAGAACCTGCTCTCCCAGTGCCTCTGAGAAGTCATTTAACCTTTCTGATCTCTGGTTTCCTTGCCTGTGAAATGAAGGGGTTTAACTATATTACCCAGGGTTTTTTTTTTTAGCTTGCAAATATCCCCGGTTTCATGGTGACATTTGGGGGTTTCCTGCTCTCACTGACTCTGGGTTAACCAGAGGCAACTGACTCAGGATGTGGCAGACGTCTCAGGCAGGGGTCTCTGGATGGAGAGGCTGTCTCACAGCAGCCCCGGGCCCCTCTGCTGCCGGCACACAACAGTGCCTGGGCTGGTAGACCAGGAGACTGAGCTTGCACACCGAGAGGGTGGCTTCAAAAGGCTGTGGAAGTCGGTGCTACAGAACACAGCCCTGGCTCTCTTGGCTCCTTGGCTCTACTGATGCTCCAGTTAGGGAGTTATGTGGGTTCCTGCAACTCCCACTTTTCTGCCAGTCACTTTCCTTGCTCACTGGCACCTACCTTCAGAGAAGAGCAAGGGATGTTGAAAATGACGAGTTTGGGCTGGGCATGGTGGCTCACGCCTGTAATCCCAGCCAATTGGGAGGCCAAGCGGGGGTGGATTGCTTGAGGTCAGTAGTTCGAGACCAGCCTAACCAACATGGTGAAACCCTCTCTACTAAAAATACAAAAAATTAGCCGGGCATGGTGGTATATGCATGCAATCCCAGCTACTAGGTAGCCTGAGGCAGGAGAATTGCTTGAACCCAGGAGGCAGAGGTTGCAGTGAGCTGAGATGACGCCACTGCCTTCCAGCCTGGGAGATGGAGCTAGATTCTGTGAGAGAGAGAGAGAGAGAGAGAGAGAGAGAGAGAGAGAGAGAGAGAGAGAGAGAGAGAAAAGAATAAAGGAAGGAAGAAAGGAAGGAAGAAAGGAAGGAAGGAAGGAAGGAAGGAAGGAAGGAAGGAAGGAAGGAAGGAAGGAAGGAAAAGAAAAGAAAGAAAACCAGTGAGACTTCCTACCTATTAGCCCTTGATTAGAAGGACTTTCACAAGGCCTTAGATTTCCTAAACTTGACCTCTCCACATCCCCACCTGCATGGGTGATGTTTCCCATGCTGTCCCACTGCCCTCTCCTTCTGGAGGACCCCTCTGCATTTTGCCAAGGCTCTCCTGCACCACTAGGCACTGGGTTCATTCCCCTAGCCAGACATTCATCCACCCAGCCAATAAGCAGTTTTTAAGAACCTGTAGTGTGAGTAAGATGCTCCCACTGCGTCTAGGGGGGCTTGCAGTACAATAAGGATAACTACAGTCCAAGCAGCTCCTATTCTGCCTGGGCCTTCCTAAAAAGGGCAGCAGGAAGACAACGGAGCAGAGGTTGAGGGGACACAACAAACATGCCTTGCAGACTCAAATTTCAACCTAGTCTCCTTAAAGCTTGAAGGCCCTGGGCTCGGGGAGATGGAGCAGTTTGCATAGAGAGTTTCTATGGCTGATAGATGTACATCATATCCCATGGGCCATGTCTTTGTTGAATTGGTACCAAATACTGAGCCACTGCATAAATGTGTTTCCAACTGTAACTCTGCCTCATTAGTGGTCCTTCCTGCCCAAGGGAACTTTTTTGTCTGGCAAACATTCACGGCTTCCCTATCTCTCCACGTATCCCACTCCTAGCACCTGCCAAGGATCAGAGTCATGGGAATCATGTGCCTCTCCAGGAGCCCTCACTGACACCCATTGTTTATGATCACTAGTGTTTCATTCTGATTACAAAATTTTTTCCGCATTGCAACACAAGCCCCTGCACAAGATTGATCTCTTCCCTTCACTATTACCATTTCTTATGTCTTGTTTTTTTATTAATACATTCGTTTCATCCTAGCAGCTTTATTTCAAGTGAGTCCAAGCTGCCTTCCTCTTTTAACTTGATTCAGTCTTTGGGGAAACTGGCCTCCGAGTGCATTTGAAGAGTTCTGATCCCATGCCGATGTCCTTTAAGCACAGAGAATACACTTTCTCCTTATTTTTCCCTCAGCAACGTCCAACCTAAGTCCATTTCTCCTGTGTGCTGCTTGGATTCAGTTCTTTGAGATAAGCTCCTTGGAAACGGTTTCTCTCTGCCTAAAAGCCTACAAAGACCTATGAATTAATGAGACCTGGATAGAAGAGTGAGTGACTAATCGGGAGGCTGAGGCAAGAGAATTGGTTGCAGGGAGGTGGACGACGCAGTGAGCCGAGATCGTGCCACTGCACTCCAGCCTGGGCGACAGAGCAAGGCTCTGTCTCACAAAAAAAAAGAAAAGTGAGTGACAAGGTCATCGGATGTGTGGGGTCCTGTGACTCACTACTTACATGACATTTCATAGAACTACTAATCAGCCCCTATGTTTCTATTCTGCACTCAAAACCTAGTGGCTTAAAACAACAATCATTTACCTATCTCACAAGGGCGCAACTGGCACAAAGCTCATCTCTGCTTCATACAGCCTCACCTGGGGTGGTTCAACTGGGAACTGGAGCATCAGTTCCAAGATGCCGTATTCTCACACCTGGAAAGTTGGTGCTGGTGGTGGGATGGGAGCTCAGCCAATGCCCCCAACCCATGAAGGTACTGGAAAATAATATGTAAAAACAGCTTCAAGAGTGTAATAACCTGGTGTCTGCGACTCTAAGACCCAAATTAGATATGAGTTCTGTTTCTGAGCTCAAACTTAAAAACACCACTTGAGACAAAGCACACTTGCTCCTCTGCCTGTTTCTCAGAAGTCCACAGATGGCAACCACTAACATACAAAACCCATCTGACCTGGCTCTCTAGAAACACACTCTCCTGCCACCTGCCTCACTGCCTTGCTTTCCCTAGCACATCTTACACCTTCTTCTAGATTTACACTTGTTCTGTTTTATGCACGGAAATTGCCTTCTTCACCTGTCTCCAATTTATTCAGATTCTTGAAGGACTGACTCACACATCAATGTATCCAGTAAACCTCTGTTGAGTGTTTATAGGATATAAGGTGAAAGGCCTGGTCTCTTGTGAAGCCACACATATAAACACACATACACATGCATACACACACAATTTATAATACCCTCAGAGAACTGCCGTAACAGAGATGTGTTAAGAGAAGGTGCCCAGGCTACTTGGAAAGCTTAAGAAAGACTTGAAAGGTGGAGGTAGCATTTGTGTTCCCAGATGCCTTTTATTAGCAGAAACATCCCTGCATACATAACCCAACACCTCCTTCCCAAACTTCTCTTCTCTAAAAATTTGCTTCTTCCTTGGAAAATCAACTTCAACAGCGTCTCCCAGCTTTTATGTGTTTTCTAAGTACAGTGCTACTTAACAGGAGATCCATAGACCAGCAGCATTTGCAGTGCTATGATAGAAATGCAAATATTATGAGCCCTCCTCCAGACTCACTGAGGCGGAATCTAGAGCAGACAGGCAGAAATCTGCGTTTGAATAAGCTCTCCCGGCTAGGCGTGGTGGCTCCCATCTGTAATCTCCGCTTTTGGGAGACCCAGGCAGATGGATCATTTGAGGTCAGGAGTTCAAGACCAGCCTGACCAACGTGGTGAAACCCCGGCTATACTAAACTTACAAAACAATTAGCTGGATGTGGTGGTGCCCGCCTGTAATACCAGCTACTCGGGGGCTGAGGCTGAATTGCTTAACTCGGGAGGCCGAGGCTGCAGTGAGCCAAGATCGTGCCACTGCACTCCTCCTGCCTGGGTGACAGAGTAAGATTCTGTCTCAATTAAAAAAAAATACAAACAACAACAATAACAACAAAACAAGCTCTCCCGGCGATTCGCACATTCACATTTGAGGAGCAGTCCTAGAACACTCGCTTCTGGTCTGCTAATCCCTCTCTGCCTTTCCTTCCAGCTCTGTTCCACAGTGCTACCTCTCAGCAAGTTAGTCTACCTCCTGGACCCTAGCTAATTAAACAATTCACCCCCACTCCCCTCCACTCGCTTCTGACATCCAGCTCTCCTGTTGAAACAGCACCATCAATCATTCATCAGTCATTCCCTGTGTACCTTGTTTCGCCTGCCTCAGTCGGACAAGCAGCACGTGTTTCTGTTTTCTTCCCATAGAAGGTGCCAGATTCATTGCCTGCCGTCTCTTCAATAGCTGACTGGTTGAAATCTAGAGAGAAAACATGACTTTCGGAGTGAATCTGCTAATATTTGATCTCAGTACTTCAGAAATTTAAGGCATTGCCATAATGAGGTTTTTTTCTACTGATGCTTTGCGTTCTTCTACCATACCAATGGTTTTACCAATTTTCTCTAAAACTCTTTTTCTCATTAAGTTTAAATCTGAGACAAGATCTAAAATATTCCTGGTTTTAATTAATTCCTTTTTGTTGTTGTTCTGTGATTAGGAGTTTTGTTTGTTTTTCCAAGGGGCCAAGCTTTCTTTGGGATATCTATTACTATGTAGAACCCACATATTAAAAGTCCAATATTATATTACATAATTTATTCTATATTATATTTACATAATTTATTCACCATTTATCTGAGTAATATATTTATGTTCTGATTTATATAATCTATTTGTCTTATTTTTGATTTCTACTGTATTAAATTATATATTAGAAACATAATATGTATTATATAACATATTAGACATTCAAAATGAGGCTAATAATAACCATCACATTGGACCACATGGCAATGTGGGAGTGGGCTGCTAGCTTTGGAAATATCCAAATTGTTCAGCTGCTGTGGGCTCCTGGGGCTGAAGTCATCACCTTGGTAAGTTAGCATTAAGTCCGCTTCTCAACCTCAGAAGCTCAGAAACTAGGTTTTGCTGGCAGAGTTATGGTGGCTACTCCTCTCCTAGCCCAAATCTCAGGGATGGACCATGACACTGATGAATCAAGCCACAAAGCCAATTTATTGGCTCACAATAAGCAATTACTCTCTCTGGAAATGCAAAACCCTGGTCCACAAATAATCGATGCTTTATTTTTCTATCTATAGTCTTATGACATGGGAAGTCAAACCATTCTCTGAGTCTAATTTATAAACTTTATAACAGGAAATTACTGACACAGAAACAAGAATACTTAAAATCTTTATGACTCAGACATCTCTTCCTGGAAGGAAGTTTCCATAAGAGCAACATCATCATCTAAGGGCTGCTGTTATGAATTGAATCATGTCCCACAAAAGGTCTCTTTAGTCATGACCCAAAAACTTTGTGAATGTTACCTGAGTTGAAAGTCAGGGCCTTGCAGATGTAATTAAGGTGAGATGAGACCATTAGGGTGGCCCTAATCCAATATGACTGGTGTCCTTATAAGAAAAGAGGGAGCAGTGGCTCATGTCTATAATCCCAGCACATTGGGAGGCCAAGGCCAGCAGATCACGAGGTCAAGAGATCAAGATCAGCCTGGCCAACGTGGTGAAACCCCGTCTCTACTAAAAATACAAAAATTAGTTGGGTGTGGTGGTGTGCACCTGTAGTCCCAGCTACTCAGGAGGCTGAGGCAGGAGAATTGCTTGAACCTGGGAGGCAGGCAGATGTTGCAGTGAGCTGAGATGGCGCCACTGCACTCCAGCCTGGCGACAGAGCAAGATTCCCTCTCAAAAAAAAAAAAGAAAGAAAAGAACAGGAGAAGAGACAGAGACAGGCACACAGGGAAAAGATAGCCATGTGGCCACAGAGGCAGGAAGAGGAGTGAGGCATCACAAGTCAAGGGGTGCCACAGGTTGCCAGCAAACACCAGAAGCTAGAAGAGCAAACATGCGTTCTCTGCTTCAAGTTTCTGAGAGCCTGGCCTTGCAGACATTTGATTTCAGATTCCTGGCTTCCAAAACTGTGAAAGAATACATTTCTTTTGTTTTAAGCCACCCAGGTTGTGGTACTTTGTTACAACAGCCCAAAAACGAAAACAGCTGCTTTTTCAATGTGGATCAGAACGAAGGGAATTAGGGAGAATCCCATGTTTAAGGGAATCGGGCTCTGACAGCCAGCTCACCTTTCTCATTACAGAGAGGACTTTTCAAGTGAGACTAAAATATTCAAAATCCATTAGGTAAGACCATCTTACATGGACAGTACTCATGAGATTAAGTAGTACTTATGGGGTCAAATTTCATGCTTAATAGAAATCCTTCATGTTGAGGCACATGTCCTCATTTCCAAGAAACAAATGAGACTGGCTGGGCCTAGCACAATCCTTAAAAATAAGCGAGGACCCTTGTGAATAACTTACTCCATGGCATTCCTCCCTCCCTTTTTTTTTTTCCTGGAAATAAAACCCATATTTGGACAATGCTTTGTAGCTGACAAATACCTTAGAAAAATCTTCCTGAGCTTTATGTCACAGCTTTTATGCAGTGGCCTCTGATGCTTCCTTTAGGGGTCAACAGACTATGAACCATATAAATAGACCTCTTCTTTTTTTCTTTCTGGTTTAAAAGATAGGGTCTTGCTCTGTCACCGAGGATGGAGTACAGTGGTACAATCTTAGCTCACTGCAGCCTTGGACTCCTGGCCTCAAGGAATCTTCCCACCTTAGCCTCCTGAGTAGCTGGGGCTACAGGCACACGCCATCATGCCTGGGTAATTCTTTTGTTTGTTTTTTTGTAGAGACTGGATATCACTATTGCCCAGGCTGGCCTTTAACTCCTGACTTCAAATGATCCTCCCACCTAAGCCTTCCAAAGTGCTGGGATTACAGGGATGTGACACTGCTACCTGGCCCTCTTTATATCTTTTAAGATAACTTTGCATATCTCTGCTCTGATTATAAGCTAATCGTACATATAACTCTCAGCAACCTTGTTCCCCAATTTGGACAGGGAGACCCCCTGGCGTTCCCAAGTTCTGACAACTCATATGCCACTACTACATGACCTAAAGTATGAGGGAAGAATACCAGAAAAAGCAATGAAGGTGCTATTTTGAAAGTTGTTGTGTATTATGGAAATACTGTTCATTTTCTCAGGTGTTAATGGTTTAGTGGTTTGTAAAATGTCCTTATTCTTAGGAGATGCTAGTTGAGGTATTTCAGGATAAAATATCACAATGTCTGCAACTTACTTTTAAATGATCCAGCCAAACATGCACACACACACGTGTGCACGCTCACACACACACACACACACACACAGCTACATATATAGAGATGAAGCAAACCTGGCAAAATGGTTTCACCTGTTCAATCTAGTTACAGGATATATGGTCATTCATTTATTGCAGTACTGCGTTAAATATCTGTATGTCTAAAGCTTTTAAATATAAAACGTTAGAGAAAAAAAAGCTGTGTACTTTAGGCTACTGTAGGGTAGAAGCAGGATGGAGTGTATCTTCCTTTTCCCCAGCAATGCTTGTTCTTGAAAAACAAACAAACAAACAATGGAGTAACCTAGATGCATCTGCCTGAGACTGAGATGTTAAGTAGAAATCCATCTTTCTTTTATCTAGGGAGTCTGTAGAAATTATTTATGGGATTAAGGCATTTTTGCTTCCTCAGGCTGGGGCGAAGAGACAGGGAGGAGTAAGGGATATGGAATTTGTAAGTCCTGAGTTCATTATTTTCTTTCACCATTGTGTTTGTTGAACTTAGGAGCAACCAACAAACTTCATTATATTCCTTGGTTCTCCACATATAGTCAAAGGTATTATGTACAGAGTCACTAAACTTGTCTCTCACAAGCAGTGAATCAGGAGTATCAAATGCATTTATTTTGTATAACTCTCTAAACAGTTTACACCAAGAACGATTGGTGTTCTCTGCACTATTAGAAGTAGAGTCCTTAGCATTTTTGTATCTAATCATATTAAGCAGCCAACTCCAGAAATGCCAAAACTAACTAAAGAACTCCATCCTTAATATTCTGCTCCTCTAGAACCACTCCTGGTACCAAAATCTATATTAGCCAGGGTTCTCTGGAGGGACAGAACTAATAGGATAGATAGATATATGTAAAGGGGAGTTTGTTAAGTAGCATTAACTCAGAGGATCACAGAGTCCCACCATAGGCAATCTGCAAGCTGAGGAGCAAGGAAGCAAGCCTAAGTCCCAAAGCTGAAGAACTTGTTTGATGTTCGAGGGCAGGAAGCATCCAGCACACGAGTAGGATATAGGCTGGGAGGCTCAGCCAGTCTAGCTTTATCGTGTTTTGCTGCCTTCTTTAAATCCTGGCTGCACTCGCAGCTGATTAGATGGTGCCTACCCAGATGAAGGATGAGCCTGCATCTCCCAGGCCACTGACTCAAATGTTAATCTCCTTTGACAACACCCTCACAGACACACCCAGGATCAACACTTGCATCTTTCAGTCCAATCAAGTTGACACTCAATATTAACCATCACAGCAAGCAAGAGATTTTGGGCCAGGAGGTGAGCTCCAGGGCAGGGCAGGAGCAGGCAAGGGTGGAGGCAGAGATGGTCAGTAGTGAGAACGTTCACTGTTCTCCAGGGAATGGGAAGAGGGCTCTTGTATCCACCCTGCTGCAGAGAGGCTGAGTGAAGAGCACCTCTGCAGCACAGATTAGGAGCTGCCAAAAGGCCAGAGTTAACCTGCAAGAGGAACCAAGGAGGCTGGGCTCTGTGGCTCATGCCTGCAATCCCAGCACTTTGGGAGGCAAAACAAGCAGATCACCTGAGGTCAGGAGTTTAAGACCAGCTGGGTAAACATGGTGAAGCCTGTCTCTACAAAAAATACAAAAATTAGCCGTGCCTATAATTCCAGCAACTTGGGGGGCTGAGGCAGGATAATCACTTAAACCTGGTTGCTGGGGGAGAGGGGGCAGGGGAGGGGTAGAGGTTGCAGAGAGCCAAGATATCGCCACTTCACTCCAGCGTGGGTAAAAGAATGAGACTCCATCTCAAAAAAAAAAAAAAAAAAGGACCCAAGCAATGACTTCTAGAGTAAGACAATGGGTAACTGGCACCTCCCAAGGACCCTCAAAAATATGGGGAGGGGAGAGGACTGGGTTTGCTGGAGGGCCACAGGAATGGCAGCTCAAGCCCTTTCCATGTGCAGAGAAAGCTTGGGGATCTGCAGATTACTTATGCAGAAGGGACACATTTTTTGCTACGCAGTGCACCCTAACACCAGATGGTGTTAACAGGAAGGTCTTTATTTTGCCAAGCACTCGGTGGGCTTGGGAAGTCAACTGGGGGCAGAGGCTGACACCTCCGGGATGTTGGCCTGTACAGTAAGGCTTCAAAAGAAAGTGAAACCTTTGCATTGAAACAGGGAAAGAATTGGAGCAACCGGACGCCAATCCAGGTTAGAATGAGTGAGAACCAGAAGGGTGAGGCATTGTGGCTCATGCCTATAATCCCAGCAGTTTGGGAGGCAGAGGTAGGTGGATCACTTGAGGTCAGGAGTTTGAGACCAACCTGGCCAAAATGGCGAAACCCCATTCTCTACTAAAAAATACAAAAATTATGGGCATGGTGGCACATGCCTGTAATCCCAGCTACTCAGGAGGCTGAAGCAGGAGAATGGCTTGAACCTAAGAGGTAGAGTTTGCAGTGAATCAAAATCATGCCACTGCACTCCAGCCTGCATGACAGAGCGAGATTCCATCTCAAAATGAAAAGTGAGGACCAGAGATGGGGGATGACAGAAGGCTCTATGAAAAGACCCCATCCCACGAACACCCCAAACCTAGTAAGTTCACAGGGGGATTCAACAATTTTCTGATCTGCAATCAGTTAATAAAAGGAAGCTTTGTTTAACACTGGGAGTCAGCAGAGAAGAATGTTAGGTCTGGCTCATGGGCGTGACTTCCTGCAGGTCCTACAGGAAAAAAATTTAGAACACGAAACAGCGGTCAGAAAGTTAACCTGCAAGAAAGAGGAAAGTTAACCTGCAAGAGGAACCAAGGAGTTAACTTTCCCCTTTTCTGAGGAGATCTAAGTGTCAGCAGATCCATTTGGTAGGGGTTTGGGTTTCTGAAAAATAACTCAGGGACATACGTTAAGATGTATCTTCAGCCAAACATCTCAATCTCATGGCTCTCATTTTATGGCTATTGTTTTATGCTACGACTACATTTTTGCTTATGAAGTTGCTCATTTATTTCTCAGGGATAGCTAGGTGCCTGGAATTGTCCTTAAAGGAACTCAAGATTTTTCTTTATTTCCATGCTGGGGAGGAGGGGCGGCATGGCAAGTCCCTAAGAGAGACTTCTGTTCCATTCCACCCAGGTTAAACAGAGACAGATATTCAGACAGACCAGTGGGCCGGGGAATCGCCCTCACATCTGCTGACATGCACAGATGTATATGGTATTTCCCAGGCTGATGAGAACTGGTTGGATATATACTTGCCATTCCCTAACACAGGTATCAATATCTTCCCAAGTAGCTTCCTTCTGCTTTTACTAGTGCCTTCTCCCTGCCGTCCCCTGCAGGGTTCCTTCTGTTTCATGCCAATAATTTAATTACCCTCTTTGCAGGGCTCGGTTCTACTGACAGCCTAATTTGAGGTTTGCCTTACTCTTAAATATATATATCATTTCAATGGATTTATGAAGGGGAGAAAAGAGGGCAGAGGCAATTAAGGCATCAAAGACAAGCTCATCCAAACTCCCAAGGACAAAAAAAAAAAAAAAAAAAAAGGAAAAGAAGGACCTAGCCAATGACCTCTTTCCTCCTTTCGTCCTCTGTGACAGTGATCAACACCAGGCTTTCTGGTCAACACCCTGTGCTGCTGGGCGGATTTTCCTGGTGGTCTTAGCAGAAGGAACAGTGGTCCTGGGATTTGCTGGTATTTCCAGGGAGTTGGAGCTGAATTGTTGGCCGAACAGCAGATGATTCGTTTAAGGCTCAGAGTGAGAGACAGGTAGGGCTTCTGGAGATAAATAATGAACGTCCCATGGGTACATCATCGAGCCGTATCCTCAAGGGTTAACAGCTTAAAGGTTACTGGGGTTTCTGGCCACAGGCTTAGAGTCCTGCTTCCTAATGTAAGCTCCCTTCCCCCACGTTCTTATACACATTACTTCCTCCAGCACTTCCTCTGGCTTAGGGGCGGAGTTGGGGGAAGAAGGATGCAAATTTATCCGATCTCTAAAAAAAAAAAACCTCTGGTTTTTGCAGTGAGTTTCAGGCTGAAGAGAAGAGAGGGACCTGAGGCTGCTTCCGCCCACTCGACCCAGCTCAGCCTCCAGAGAACGCTTCGTGGTTTGCTTGGACCCTCCCTGAGCCTCTTCCAGATGCTGGTGGGGGAAAAAAAAGGAAAGGAAAAAAAAGTTGGGCAGCCAGTGTCACAGCCCAGATGCGATCTCCGTCTATCCGCAGAAATGCAAGCCCACAGCGCCCAGCCCAACCCAGGAGGTGCCAGGCCCTGGGCGCGGGTTTCAGCTTCACACCACATCCTCTCTCTCTCTTCAGTCTTGGAGTGACTTGACTCAGCCAGGGGGAGGGGATACCTACACAGCCTCACGAAGGCGTGTGGGAGGAAGCCGAGAAATGACAGATGGCGCAGGGCCTGCTGCAGCCGCAGGTAGACGAGCCCCTTCTTTCCTGCTTGTCTGCAGCGGGAAAGGAGTCTCTTCAGGGCAGGCTCTGCCCGCAGAGCCGTGGATGTAGATGGAGGCACCTGGAGGTCATTACACACCATATTCTGATGATGGAAATTATTGCTTATTTCAGGACACCATTAAAATGGTCCTTTCATCATGTCTTAAAGTTATTAAGAATGGACTAGCTGGCCCGGGTGCTGTGGTTCACTCCTATCAGGAGGGAGCGGCGGGAGGATCATTTGAGGACAGGAGTTCAAGACCAGACTGGACACTATAGCGAGACATACACCCCTCACCACCACCACCTCTACAAAAAACTTAACAATTAGCTGGGTATGATGGTACCAGTGACTTAGTCCCAGCTGCTCAGGAGACTGAGTGGGGAGGATCACTGGAGCCCAGGAGCTCCAGACTGCAGTGAACTGTGATTGCCCTGCTGCACTCCAGGCTGGACA
Source organism: Callithrix jacchus (assembly GCF_049354715.1). Lineage (NCBI taxonomy): Eukaryota > Metazoa > Chordata > Mammalia > Primates > Cebidae > Callithrix > Callithrix jacchus. Next base: position 30,618,144 of record NC_133514.1, on the reverse strand, counting down.
ACAGAGGGAGACCCTGTCTCAACAAAAACAACAAAAGAACGACTGGCCCGCTCACTGTAAGGAATTCCGGAATTTTATCTTAAAACAGGCTCTCCCTCCCACTTCCTCACCTGCGTAACTGTGCCCCAGGCCCACCCTGAGTGATAGCTCACCCAGGTGTGGCCGCCCTGTGGCCAGCCCAGGAGACATTTCTGGGTGGGAAGGTGACCGGCTGTCTCACAGTAAAGTTACACTGGCCTCAGGAGACAGTCTTTGGGCACCTGCATCAGCATCTCCAGAAAGCCGCGAAAATGCAAGTTCCCGGCCCTATGGCACTCTATGTTGGACTCAGGAAGTGGCAGCTCAGAAGCTTTAGTGTAAGCAAGCTCCCCGGGTGTTTCTGTTACAGATTAGGGTTTGAGAACCACTCCTCTTTCACCACATTGGAAACTCACTAAATGCTTGCCTGGTGAGTAAATAAGTATAATAGCATCTAACTCCAGCACAGGTATTAACCGGTCTCTCTAACAAGGGTGGGCATTTTTGTCAAGGAACTCTTGAAGATTCCAAACTAAATTTAAAATGGCAGCTCCTTGGGTATGTGGGGAGGGCTGTCAAAGTGGGGACCCTGTCCACATCTCCCCAAATACTCATGTATGCCCACTACTCATAAACTCCCAATCCCATGGCAAAAGACGCAATCTTGTTGTCACTATTTTCTCACTGCCTGTCAAGCTGCCCGGCGGGCTCTTTACACACTTTGTCTCCATATTCACATCAGTGTACCCAGTGCAAGTCCCAGTTTCCAGACAGCGAAGCTGGGGTTCAGAAAGATTAAATAATTTCCCCTCTTTTATTGCTACGAAGGGCCATGGTGCAGATTCAAATCCATTCAAATCCCAAAGCTTGTACGATCCTCCCACACCCACCAATGTCTATTTCATAAGTTCAAAATGGCATCAGAGGTTGATAAATGATCAGGACAGGCAAGGCCCTGCAGGTGTATCTGGAACGACTTTCCCACTTTACAGGGGAGAGGCAAGGCAGTATGAGCCTGGGGCTAGCTGATATGTTTTGTCTGGGCTGCTTAGTTTTGTTGAAGAAACTTGAATCACTCAACATTGAAAATCCTTCAGATTTTACATTAAAACTCAGACTTTTCCTCGCTTATAAAAGCAGATTTGTGTAACCCTGAGCCCTGTTCCTGATTCTGGTCCTGGTTAACTGTATAGGTTTTGAAATCCACAGATGTGGGTTTGAGTCTTGGCTCTAGGCCTTATTGGCTGAGCCTCTTTTCCTCAACTGTAAAGTAGACAAAGCAATAGTATCCACTTTATACTCTGGCTGTGAACATGGGATGAGATGACATGTGCTCAGTGCGTAGCACTGTTGCTTAATAAATCTTAATCAATGTAAGCTTAGATTGTGCCGGCCTTGACGATGGCAATACACCTAATCTATGACAGACCAAGACTCACACCCTGATTCCAGATCCCAATCTCCAAGCCTCTTCCACTGATCATCCCCCAGCCACCCTCTTGCCCCTCACCATTCCCCATTCACAACTCTTGGTGTGAACCATTACCTAGATAATGTTGCAAGCAGCAAAGAAACCTGAGTTTTCCAAATGTCTTCGATGGCACTAGCTGGATACATCATTTCACCTCAAGAAACAAAGTGCTCTTTGTATAAAGAACACTCGACTGAGATCCAGATTCTAGTCTCAACTGGCGTATTAATCCTAAGCAAGTCACGTGTCCTCACCGGCCCTCAGTTTCCTTACCTGTAAGATGGGTAATGCCTATATCATGGACTGAACTGTGTCACTCCAAAATCCATATGTCAATGTCCCAACCTCCAGAATCTCAGGATATAACTGTATTTGTAGAAAAAGTTTTTAAAGAGATGACTGAGTTAAAATGAGGCCAGTAGGTAGGACTCTAATCCAATATGACTGGAACAGATTCAAATCCATTCAAGTCCCAAAGCTTGGATAACCTTGCTACACCCATGAAAATCTATTTGATAAGTTTGAAATGGAAGAAGAGACACCAGGGACACATACACACAGGGGACGACCAGGTGAAGACGGGAGGAAGAGGGTGACCATCTGCAAGTCAAGGAGAGAGGCCTCTGAGGAAACCAATCGGCCTGCACCTTGACCTTGGACTTCCAGCCTCCAGAGCTGTGAGAAGATAATTTTCTGTTGTTTAAGCCACTCAGTCTGTGGTATTTTGCTGCCCTAGCAAAGGAATACAATGTGTTTTACAGAAGAATCATTGAAGAGCCTGCTACGTAGTAGGTATTCGGTTAGTTCTCGTCCTTACACAAGCTGTGCCCTTACACAAGCTGTGCAGAGGGCGTGGGATCCGCCTGATAGGGACTTTTGCTATGCTGAGGCTCCTTCACTGAGGGAGTCTGCCAAGCACCCTGGAATGCACATGCCGTCTGGCAAGAACGCCCTCTGCCTTGGACAAGACTGGAAAGATAATGACAGATTTGTCAACTCTCCTTCAAGCCACCACCTTCCTGTTAGCACTTGTCATTACAACAAATCCTTCCTTCATTTCCACATACCAGCTCAGTCTCTAAATGGCAACTCAATCTCCATGACATCTTTAAGAATTCCTAATAAAATCCAGGAAGCTACTTGGACTCATTGATAAAATGTCTCTCAATGTAGGATGAATTATTCATCGGACACATTCATCCTAGTATGCACTCCTCATGGGTGCTGGTTTTACTCCTTCTAGCAGCTCTGCCTTTCACATCTGACTGCCCTGACCTGTCCTTGCCCTTGAACCTGTGGTCTTGTGATTCATAGGACCACCATCTGATCTTCTGAAGAAGTTAACCTGAACCTCTTAGTCCACAAAAGAAAAGAAAAAGACTATTTATATTTTTGGTTGCCACCATTATAATTACCTGTATCTGTCATGTTTGAAGCAGATATTCACTCAACTCTAAAACATTACACAATACTCTTTGAAAAGGAAAGACACATCTATTATAAAGAACTGCTGTGTTGGCCAGTGGCTGCTTTGTGCTTGAAATGTGGCCAGTCTGCATTAAGATGCACTGTACGTGTAAAATAGACAACAAATGTCGGACTTGGTATGAAAAATAAGAAAGTGAAATGTTTCATTAATAATGTTTTAGGCCACATACGGTAGCTTACACCTGTACTCCTAGCACGTTGGGAGGCTGAGGTGGGAGGATTGCTTGAGCCCAGGAGTTTCAGACCAGCCTGGGCAAAATGGCAAGACCTCATCTCTACAAAAAAATAAAAAAATTTGCTGGGTGTGGTGGCATGTGCCTGTGGTCCCGACTACTTGGGAGGCTGAGGAGGGAGGATTACTTGAGCCCAAGAAATAGAGGCTGTGGTGAGCCATCATTGTGCCAATGCACTCCAGCCTGGGCAAAAAATGAGAGCCTCCGTCAAATAATATTAATAATAGTGTTTTAGGTTGATTATATCTTAAAATGACAATACTTTGGGTATATTAAGTTAAATGGTGTATACTCAAATTAACTTCACTTATTTCTTTTTATTCTTTGTTTTGTTTTCAACTCATCCATCACCACCCATGCTGCATATTAGATTTCCAGAACTTGTTTCTCTTACCAAGTCTGTACCCTTTGACTAACATCTCCCATTTCCCAGAGAGCACTGTTCTACTTTCTGCTTCTGTGAGTTCAACTTTTTTAGATTCCACAAAGTGAGATCAGATAATATTTGCCTTTCTGGGTTTGGTTTATTCATTTTACTTTTTTAATGTGAATTATAGAACTTTTGAAATTATTCTGTTTCTATTACTGAGCTGTTAAAGAAGGGAAATTGAGGCACAGGGATGTTTTCAAATGACCAGCTCTGGGTTTCATGAGACTTGGAACTAAAATGAATGTCTGATAGCCTGGGGAAAACCTACCCACTAAAGGAATTTGGCCAAATGAAATACATGATTCCTTTAAAATATCTCTCCAACCCTGAGATCATTTATTACTTAGTATCTCCTAAGAAGGAAGCAGGCAGAGATGAAATCAGCCCAGAAGATGAACAGAAAGCTGTATGGTCTGTGAGTCTTGAAGGGTAATGAATGAGTTAAGAATTTTCCATCTCTGATATCTAGAGCAGTCATAAGAGAATTCTTTACTCCCACTACCACATCAGAACATACATGACTAAGAAAAATAGTGAAATTCAGATGACAAATATTTTCACTCTGTTATCTCTTCTTTATCAACAGCAGTTGGGGTGGTTGATAGCCACTCAGCTAATCTCCAAATGATGTCATCTGAGGTTCTGAAAGGACCATTATGTGGCATAGGGACTCACCTGGGTATGTGCATTACATCAAAGTGAAAATATGAGGAAAAGATAGGGCATCTCTACTGATTTTGCCTCAGCCTTGAGGAAGGATGGCCCATGCAGAGAGTCAACACCAGCATCTAGTGTGACAAATGTCTCTGAGTTTGGGGACCAAGCTCCCAACAGAGAAGTCCTTTCCTCAGCCAGATCTTGCCTGTGCCCTCAAACTCTCAACTTAATCAGAGTCATTCAGAGAACACCCCTGTTCACCTGTCACAGCCTAAAATACCTTCCTTATCTGGAGGTCACCACTGCCGTAACCTCTGTAAGACAGGCAGAAACGCTGATGTAAGAAGAAAACAGAAACAGGTCTGGGAACACCCTGAAGAGCTCTCAGTTAAGTTTATAGGAAACTTACTCGGTTCTTTCCAAAGCTTGTTTATTCTTGCCCTCATATATGACTATAACAAAGTAATTTATTAGTTTCAGTAAAAAGGAGTGGGAGGAAAAAAAGGAAGAAAATACCGAGACTGACTCTAAAACAGTGTCAAAGCAGAAAGAAAAAGATGATAAAAATAAATTCATGAATTCAGAAGGTAACCAGTTCATAGCTGGTTAGTGTACTTCTATAAGTTTCAATACAGTGTTTGTTTTGTCTTTGTTTTTTTGAGATCTAGTCTCTGTCATCCAGTCTGGAGTGTGGAGTGCAGTGGCACCATCTCAGCCCACTGCAACCTCCATCTCTTAGGTTCAAGCGATTCTCCTGCCTCAGCCTCTGGAGTAGCTGGGATTGCAGGTGTGCGCCACCACACCCAGCTAATTTTTGTATTTTTAGTAGAGACAGCGTTTCACCATGTTGGCTAGGTTGGTCTCGATCTCTTCACCTCAGGTGATTTGCTCGCCTCAGCCTCCCAAAGTGCTGGGATTACAGACACGAGGCACCGCACCAGGCCCACAATACAGTGTTTTCAACACCAAATTAAAACAGTAGTTATGAGCATTGATTATGTTTAAACCTTGATCTTCATATTAATGACCCAAAGCCTTCATAGATGTTTGTATTTTATTTCTTGTTTTTGGCTTTAAAAGGCACAAAGATATCTGATGCTTAGAATAATAACTTGGTCACTTTTCCTTAAACGTTTAATCCCTTGCAGAGAGGAGCTTGTGTATTTTCCGTTCCTCTAACAATACCCCATAAAAGAGGCTTTGTTAGAGAAGGCATACTTGTGGTGGTCACGGAACATATGTCTCGGTAATCCCCAGACAGAAGTCAGTTGTCCCATCCTTAAGAGCCCTAACGTGCCTCCTGCACTCCGCACACCATTTGTGCAGTGGCCGCGTGGGCCAGCGTCCTGGCAGAGGCCCCGCGCGGGGCCTGGCTGGCTCAGCTTCCTGAGTCAGCACACTCTCCCCTCCGTGGAGCAGATGGGCCAACCCTCAGGGAAAGGAAGCTCTTCTAAGATCCTCCTGTCTTCATCCTTTCCAAATGGGCTTTGCTATAAAAAGCAAATTAAACAGCCATTGTTCCTTTTCTCCATGAGGCTGGCATGCTAACATCCTGCCTAATACCAAAGGCTCCCGGATGTTTGTTGCTGCCTTGGGGATGCCTGCCACTGCTTACAGCAATAAGAAGAAAAAACTCGCCTTCCACTTGGGAACAGAATCTCTCTTAAGTTCCAGGCCTTTCTTTTTCATCGTGTCCCTCCCCTCTTCTTTTTAATGTTATGACATGTAGCACACAGCAGAAAAGGGCTTTCTCGTTAGCTCCAGCATTCTTCTCCCTGCCTGTAGAAGTACTCCCACGGGCTTCCAAATATGCTTTGGCGGTCTAATCACAAAGATCCTGAAGGCCTGGCCCTTAAATCTTCCCCGCTACGTGAGATTTCTCAGTGCAACACTTATTGCACAGTGTACAGGAGTCCTTCTGAAATTCCAAAAGTCACCCTCTTCCCAACCTAAAGCAGAAAACATAAAATACTTTCTAAAAAGACAAACAGCCAAGGGTAAAATAATAAAGCCATATTGAGCCCCTACAAGGCAAGACCCTGAGGGGGAAAAAAGGAAAGTAAAACACATCATCTGTCTTCAAGCAGCAGCTTTTAGTCTCTGCAGAGAGCAGAAAAACTGGGAAAAAGAGGGAGAGGGAAATTGAAAGACGGAGAGAGAGAGAGGAGAGGCAACCTGTATTTACCATTTATCACATTGTAATGTAATTGCTGGTGTGATTTTCTCTCTACTGTTACTATACACTCCAGGATCTATACTTTAGGCTTCTATTTTATATGTAAACTTTATTTCAAATTCAATTTTTACTGAAATCTGACATTTATCAGCAACTCACTGAAAGCCAAGCCATCCTGAAGTGGCTCACAGCGCTGTTTCTCCTGGGAGAGTATCTCTGCAGCTTCTTCACAGACCATCCAAAGATAATTCAGCACTGGCTGAAATTCCATTGGATAAGCTGAGATCCCTCTTTTCACACTTCTCTATGGTCCTGTGAGTGACATTAACCGCAGAGCTCTCTCTCGATGATGGAATTAATAAATTACTGGCCAGGCACAGTGGCTAACACCTATAATCCCAGCACTTTGGGAGGCCAAGGCAGGTGGATCACTTGAGGTTAGGAGTTCGAGACCAGGCTGGCCAACATAGTGAAACCTCGTATCTACTTAAAAAAAATAAAATAAAATAAATTCATCCAGGCATAGTGGTGCATGCCTGTAATCCCAGCTACTCGGCAGACTGAGGAGGGAGAATCACTTGGACCTGGGAGGTGGAGGTTGCAGTGAGCCGAGATCACACCACTGCACTCCAGCCTAGATGATAGAAAGAGACTGTCTCCAAAAATAAAGAAATAAATAAATAAATAAATAAATAAATAAATAACTTACCACAAACTCAAACATTCAATTTATTACTCTTCAGTAACCCTAAGGTAGGAATTGAACATTGCAAATGAACCTCAGGAGAGAGTTCCAGATTACAAGGTACCAGAGACAGGCAGTTCCAGGAAGGTGAGTCCCAGGAGCAAAAATATGGCAGAGCAGTAGGCTTTTAGCCAAACGGATTTTCAAAACGAGTTACTCTTTGTCTTTTAGAGCGAAGACTAGATATTTTACATACTAGTTTTTGAAAACCAAGCATATTCCTGGAACATTTCACAGTTACTTTTTCACTAAACCCTTGCTAAACTTGGGGGTCTTTGAGGTTTCCATCCTCAGCTCTCACATGAAGCTTTTTGAAATGAAACCTTGGTATGTGTTTACTGAACAGCTTCTCTTTACATGGTCAGCGGACTTGTTCTCAGAAAAGGAGAGACGTTTCTGGTAAGTTAAGGACCCAAACAGGAAGTGAGCCCATGACAAGTGAGCAGAATGTGCTGGAAAGTGTGCAAAGATGAGGAAGGTCCTTGGGGACACAGCTCATGCTTCTCTCAGCAGAGCTCCTCAGTATCATGGTCTTCTCCCTCTCATCCCCCTCCAAGGAGAGTCCTGGCAGGAAGGTGCCAGCCAGGACCTCTGTGACCAGTAGGAACTCATTTCCTGGCCCCTGGCTTCGACATGATGCTGTGATGTTGACTAAGCTAATGTTGTAGGAGATGTAAATTGTATGTTTTCTTTTTTCTTTTTTTCTGTTTTGAAACGGAGTCTCACTCTGTGGTCCAGTCTGGAGTGCAGTGATATAATCTCAGTTCACTGCAATCTCAGCTAACTGCAACCTCTGCCTCCCGGGTTCAAACAATCAGCCTGCCTCAGCTTGGGACTACAGGCGCGTGTCACCATGCCCAGCTAATCGTTTGTATTGTTTTAGTAGAGACAGGAATTCACCATGTTGGCCAGGGTGGTCTTGATCTTCTGACCGGTCTCAAGTGATTTGACCATGTAGGTCTCCCAAAGTGCTGGGATTATAGGCATGAGCCACTGTTCCTGGCCCAAACTTAGTGGTTTACACAATACAACTTACTATCTTAAATTCTGGAGATTCAAAGTCAGAAATGGGTCTCCCTGGGCTGAAATGGAGGCATCAGCAGGACTGTGTTCCCTAGAGCAGGAGGCTCTAGGGAAGAATCGGTCTCTGTGTCTACAGGATGCCTTCAAGCTGTACCTTCCTCTATCTTCAAAGCCAGCAAGGCCAGCTGGGTCCCCCTCACACTGAGTCCTTCTGACCTACCCTTCTGCCTCATCTTTTAAGGCCCCTTGTGTTAACATAAGATAAACCAGGATAATCTATTTTCAAGTCAGCTGATTAGCAACTTTAATCCCATCTGCAATTTTAATTCTCCTTTTGCCATGCAATATAAATTAGGATGTGGACATCTTTGGCAGTGGCAGTGGGGTTGGGGAGGAGGGCACACATTATTCTCCCAACCACACAAGCAAACCAACATGAATAGGCGGTAAGATGGGGAAGCATGCCCTCTAGATTAACACACACGAAAACATCAGGCAATTCAAGCTAAGTGCAAGCTTTAAAGTGAAAAAAGTCAGGGACAGGGGCCAGAACACTCCCTTGTGTCAGGGAAGATCATAATCAATGAAGCCCTCCCAGAAATTTTTGATCTGTAAGAAATGATAAGGAACCTCAGGAAGTCATAGCACTACCTTTATTGAGTAATCCTACACTTTTATGGTCAAGCATCTTTCACAAAGATGTTAAAAGATGCAAACCAACACAAAGCAAGCTGTCAATCACTGCAACACTTCACGTTGTCTGTAAAAGCACCTAGCCAGCTACAGGGGCTCACGCCTGTAATCCCAGCACTTTGGGAGGCTGAGGTGGGTGGATCACGAGGTCAGGAGTTCAAGACCAGCCTGTCCAATGTGGTGAAACTCTGTTTCTACTAAAAACGCAAAAATTAGCCTGGTGTGGTGGCAGGTGCCTATAATCCCAGCTATTCAGGAGGCTGGGGCAGGAGAATCACTTGAATCCAGGAGCCAGAGTTTGCAGTGAACTGAGATCACGCCACTGCACTCCAGGCTGGGCAACAGAGTGAGACTGTCTCAAAAAAAAAAGCACCCATGGTTTCACACTATTCACTCAATTCCCACCCCTACTGCTTTCAACTGAGTCCGGATTTAAAGGAACTGTTTACAGTCCTGACAGCTCCGGAAGCAAAGTTCTCACATGTCCCAGTAAACATATGGTTTTTTTCCCCAAGAGTTTGCTCTTAGCAAATTGTTTCCCCATTAGCCTAAGTGTTGAATTAGATTTGAAAATCTGGCAAATATCTGGTGCCCATTAGAGTCACAGTACAGAGGGCACCTCCCTGAGAAGGGCTTGAGGGATATCAGTGTGTCTGTGCACACTGATCGAGACCCACGGACTTCTTGAGAGCCAACTCAAACTTTCTTTCATCTCATCTGCCCAACAACTCTTTCGGCAGGTAAGGAAAACTGAAGTTCTAGCAGACCTGAGATAGAACCTAGGTATGTGCTACCTACCCATAAGTCAGAGTTTTTCTGCTGTGTTTGCTGTCATTCACGTCATCATCCCTGGTGGCTCTACTCTTCCTATTGCATTAATTATGGAGAAGATGGATTTCCTCGCTGTTGTATTATAAACGGTATATGTACATTATGTGGATATGCAGTGGGTGTCACTAAATAACTCCATCTCTTCTCTAAATTTTCTCAAATTCAAAATTTCATTATTTTTAGTTTTTCTATGAAATATTATATCCATTCATCTCTGTCTCTCTGTTTCCCTCTGCTGACCTCTCTCTACCTCTGTGTTCAACTCTCTGTCACTCATCTCTTCCACCATATCTCTTTTCTTCTCTCTTTCTCTCTCTCTCCCTCCCTCTTTCTCTCTCCCCGTCTCTCACCATCTCTTCCCTTGCTTTAGAAATTCACTTCATGGTGTCAGATCCATTGTTTTAGACAAGAAGAGACAAGTGCTATTCCAAAGTAGATTTTGGGGGTACTTCCTTATCCTAAGTCACCTCACTCATTTTGCCCCACCAGTGCTGGGCCAAGCAGTCTCAGGTTTAATGCACTTCCCTTTCTTAATATGACTTACAGCTCTGTTCTTAGTCTCGTCCAAACCATTGGTCAGGTACTCAACCAGTCAAGTCCCCCAGTCAATCCTACCCTGCTGATTTCTGCCTTTTCCTTCTTCTTTGTTCATTTTACCCACACTTTTAACGTTTTATCCAAAGTGTTCTCATGGGAAGGTTTTTTACCCAGATACCCACCCACTCCCCTCCTACCCTTCCCCATCTGGTAAACTCCTCTCATCTTCTAGAATTTCCATCTGTCCTGCAAAATTGTCACAACTTCTGTGTTTAACAAACACACACTTCACTGTAGGGCACAGGAATATTTGCATAATACCAGGTAGCAGCTTTTTTGAATAAAATTGGGAGAAATAGTTCAATATTATAATTCATGAATGTAAATTCATTCAGGAATGGCAATGTGTTAATCAATGCAGGCTCCTCTCCTCTTCCTCAGAGTGGGATTTTTCCCTGTCAAAAAAAAAAAAAAAACAAAAAAACCCAAAAAACAGAGAACAAGTCTAATCAAGATACTCAATCTACTCAATTCACTTAGTTGCAAAGGTTTGTAACACCTCTCCTGCGAGGATTTTTTTTTGCAAAGGAAGAGCCTTGTTCCAAGGCATCCAGGCTAGAGAAAGCCCCAAGGTTCAGAAGAGCAATTAATATTAAAATCAGCCAGAGTGGAGATGAGGCAAGAAGAGCAGAGAACTGGTTATTTTCCCTGATGAGGCAGACAGCTGAGGCAGGACAGGATTTGGTGAAGGTATCAGAGGGTAGGGGAGGCTGTGTCTGACTGGTCTAGAAATCCAAGGTTGTCTTTACGTAGGGAGAGGAGGGAGAAGACACAGCCTTGCCCCAGTGCTTGCTTTGGTTAAACTGGGATGTTTTACCCCACTGTCTGGACACCAGAAGTAGCTCCTGTCCAGAAGGGTAAAATTATTTTGTTTCCACCTTTAAATGCTTAGGAAAAATGTCAAATGGGAAAACTGAACCAGGAAAAAAAAATGATGCCTTAAAACAGAACCCAGTCAAGGTGACAACTTTTTCTTTTCTTTTGTCTTTCCTTTTCCTTCCTTCCTTTCTTCCTCTTTCTCTCTCCCTTTCTTCTTTCCTTCCTTCTTTCCTCTTTTTCCCTTCCTTCCTTCCTTCTTCTTTCTTTTGAAAAAGGGTCTTTCAATGCCACTTAGGCATGATCATAGCTCACTGCAGCCTAAACCTCCTGGGGTCTCAAGTGATCCTCTGGCCTCAGCCTCCTGAGTAGCTAAGGCTGTAAGTACACACCACTATGCCTGGCTAATTTATTTTAATTTTTTTGTAGAAACAGGAACTCACTATGTTTCCCGAAACTGATCTCAAACTCCTGGGTTCCGGCGATCCTCCCACCCCACTCCACTGCCTCCACCAGCCTCCTGAGTAACTGGGGCAACAGGCACAAGCCACTGCACCTGGCTAGAGGTAGGAAGCTTATTCAACACTTGGTGATGAGGTCCCTGAGAAGAATGCCCCAAAGTGTTCCAGATTACGTAGACATTCTAGGAGCTTTGTTATACCCAAAAGGGGGAAAACTGTCATTTATCAGCAGTTATTATGTGGTAGGCATGATTTATTGCTCCAAAAGTATTGCAATTCTGCAAGAAAAATATTTTAGGCTCATTTTACAGTTGTGGGAACTAAGGTTGTACCAACTAAGAAGGTGGTAGAGCCAGGACTTAAAACCATGTCAGCCTAATTCCAAAGCAGATGTTCTTTGGGGAAGGAAAGAAATGTACGTCCCTCAATACATTGTAATTTAACAGACTCCCTCTAAGAATCCACTAGTTCCTACCTTTAGGAATTGGTCTGAATGCAAGTCTCAGTTAAAATGCTTCTCTCCATCACCCCTTTAAACACCCGTGTTATTGAATCATTATTCTTGATGATATTTCAAAATTGTAAATATTTAGAATGAAAACATCAACTGTCCACACAGAAGAAAGGATTCTTCAAGAGAAAGATGCTACATGGATGATTTCTGACAGGTCTTTTGTAAATCCCATGTATCACCAATCCTGACTGCACATCAGAATCACCTGGTGATATTTTTAAACTAAATGCCCAACTTTAGGCCTGGAGCTTCTGTTCCACAGGTTTGGGGCAGGGATTAGCAATCTTTCCTTTTAAAGAGTTGCCATGGTTGTTTCGATCTGCAGCCAGGGCCGATACCCACAGTCACAGGGCAAAAAGGGACTTCAGATTTCCTCTCTGTTCTGTCACTTGCAAATGCAATCACAATGCAATCAAAGAGAGGCACAAATCCCCGATCCAGAAACTCTTCCAAAGCAACACAAAGCAATCACAGAATCGTTTTTTAAAAACGAAGGCCAAAGCTACGCATAAAGTAGGGCAGGAAAACCACCAGATGTGAATACATTAAGCTTTATTTTAAGGGATCGCAACTGGAAATTGTTTAAACAGGAGCATGAGTGCAGTGAGGTGGCAGATGGTGAATGGCCCGGAGGAGAAAGGCAGCCTGCTCTCTCAATCCTACCTTAATCCAGTCCCATGTCTGTGGTCTCCACTCGGAGGTGCTGTACTGTTTTGTTGGCACAACTGCTCTCTAGCTATACCAGAGCCATTCCCACTTTAATCCAAATGTGATCCTTTCAAATAGACAAAGTCTCAAATGTTACCATTTTCAGAACTGCAACAGGAATATCCCAACATGTATTATGCATTTGCCCTGTGTACAGAAGCTCATCACCATCCCTGTCATCACCAGTCTCCATAAAAGTCTGGAGTTTTATTTATTTTTATGTATTTGTGGGGAGGGGATGGTCTGCACATTTTTTAATTGGAAAATCACATGCAGAGAAGTACCCAAGCATAAGGACTAACTTGATAAATTTTCTTTTCTTTCTTTTTCTTTTGAGGGGGGATGGAGTCTAGCTCTGTCACCAGGCTGGAGTTCAGTGGCTCAATCTCAGCTCTCTGCACCTCCACCTCCCAGGTTCAAGCAATTCTCCTGCCTTAGCCTCCAGAGTAGCTACGATTACAGGCATGTGCCACCATACCCAGCTACTTTTTTTATATTTTCAGTAGAGACGGGGTTTTACCATGTTGGCCAGGATGGTCTCGATCTCCTGAACTTGTGTTCCACCCACCTCACCTTCCAAAGTGCTGAGATGACAGGCGTGAGCCACCGCACCAGCCACTTGATGAATTTTCACAAAGCTATGATGGAACCAGTACCTATATCAAGAAACAGAATGTGAGTGTGGACTGCTTTTGGACTTAATACAAATTGAATTATATATGTACTCTTTGGGTCTGGCTTCTTTCAATATTATTCTTTCAAAAATTAGGTTTGTAAGATTGATCTATGCTGTGTGTAGTTTCTTCCTTTTTGTCTAGGATTCCAAAGTATAGTGTGCCACAATTTATCTCCTCTACTTCTTTGAAACTTTTTAAAAATTTTAACTTTTATGTATTTAGAGGGAAAAGTACAGATATCTTACATGCCTCTAGTGCACTGTGGTGAGGTGTGGGCTTTTAGAGTACCCATCAGCTGAACAGTGAACGTGGTACCTGAAAGATATCTCACTCTGCTCCCACCTTTCCACTGTTTGTGGCCTCCAGTGTCTGTTATTCCACTTTATATGTCCATGAGTAACTATTGTTTAGCTCCCACTTATAAGTGAGAACATGCAATACTTGAAAGTCCAAAGCTTTAAAACCAAATACATAGAAAGAAGAATGAAAGCGTTTCCCTTGGGCCGTGGAACGTCAGGAAGACCTGTCCGCTGTGCAGGCTGTCTTCACGTATGGTAGTCTGAGGACAGTATGTCAGCGCCAGGATCTCCTACAACGAGAGCTGCATCTACCTGCTATAAGGGCCAATGTCTGGGATTCACCAGGTTGGTTCAGAAGAGCTTTTGTTTTTTGTTTTTGTTTTGAGAGGAGGAGTCTCTCTCTGTTGTCCAGGCTGGAGTACAGTGGCACAATCTCAGCTCACAGAAACCTCCGCCTCCTGGGTTCAAATGATTCTCTTGCCTCAGCTTCCCAAGTAGCTGGGACTACAGGCATGCATCACCATGCCAAGCTCATTTTTGTATTTTCAGTAGAAACGGGGTTTCACTATTTTGTTGGCCAGGCTGGTCTCGAACTCCTGACCTCAGGTGATCCACCTGCCTTGGCCTCCCAAAGTGCTGGGATTACAGGCATGGGCCACCATGCCTGGCCCAGAAGAGCTTTTGATATCTTCCAATGGTGTTATTTTAAGAGTTAGGTGGGTACATTTCAGGATCACAGAAAGACGTCACAATAGCCTCTAGTAAGCAGGAGAGGGATGTTAGCACGGAGGGTTATGTAACCTGAACAAACGAGGCTCTAGAAGGAAGCCAGCCTTGCATTCCCTGACAGCCCTTTCCTTGAAGGGATGAAGCCAAAGCAAGACCGAACTGAGAAAGTAAGATCTAATGAGAGTGCTGTGAAGGGCAGGGAAGAATGAGCCTGACAACACCGAAGCTGGGAGAGAGGACAGCCCATGAGAAGCGTGGTCCATTCTAGGTAGCAGAAGTTCAGTGTGACCAAAATGTAGAATGAGAGTGGGAAGCCCCAGGAGTTAGAGATGAGGCTGTGAGGCAGGCCCTGCAGAGCCTGGTGGGGAGTTTAGACTTCACTGGAGAGGCTGTGGGGTATAGCTGCAGGGTAAAGTCCGTGAGTGATATAAACAAATCTGCAGTCCAGAAGATGATACAGGCCAAGCAATGGACTAAAGGAGTGTGTCGCCAGTAAAAGGAGATGAGCTAGGAGGCCAGGCAGGAGATAATGGCAACCAGGGTGAGAACAAGTGAACAAAGCAAATGGAAGAAACAAAAGGATCTCACAATGCTCAGAGGTACTGTCAGCAAGACCTGAGGGTTCATTTGTTTGATGGAGGCAGGAGAGGTGAACGAGAGAGAGAGAGAGAGAGAGAGAGAGAGAGAGAGAGAGAGAGAGAGAGAGAGTAAGCATGTCAAGATGATTCTAGTGCCATTTATTGGGAGCAGTGAGATACTAGGACCGTTTGGACTTCTGAGTTTGGGTGCCTGGGATACCCAAGCAGAGGTGTTAAGTAGGCAAGTGACTAGCAAGCCTGGAGCTTCTCAGGCCCCTTCCCTTCTCCCCATCAAGTTAATTTGTCTCTCCCGTCACCTCTATGTATTTCTCTCCCAGTGAGATATAACCATCTCCAGAACATTCTCTAGGGAAGGCTAACGCCATAGGCAGATGCCCAGTGGAATGCTGGTAAATCTTGACAATTGCTTATTCCCATCCCATTGTTCCTCAGAGAGCCCTGATTTGTAGCATTTGCATTTCCACATTGTCAATATTCTCCATATGGCCAGGTTCAAGACACCAGTGTGACATCACTGAATGAGGAATTGGGAAGAGATGTGTAGAACCAGCGTTCACAAGCCTGCATGAACCAGTTCCACAAACCAAGGCACACACCCATCAAACCTAAAATAAATAACACCCCAGGCAGAGTGCAAGACACACTGGCCCATCAGGCCAACCCTAGTGACCTCGGCCCTCAAAGACCTGTCTCATACAAAAGTCCTAGACAAAAACAGTTTTGTGGGTACCTGGGAATATCGTAGACCTTAACTGAAATGGAGCTGAACCCTGGTTTGATCCCTGTTCTCTAATGCAAGGATCAGCACTTTCCAACCCCAAGGTCAAATTTGGCCAGCAGCCTGACTTTAAAGTCTACCTGCTAAAAACAGTTTTACACTTTTTTAAACTCTTTTTTTTTTCTTTAGAGACAGGGGTCTCACTGTATCACCCAGGCTAGAGTGTAGTGGCGCCATAATAGCTCACTGCAGCCTCAAACTTGTAGGCTCAGGCAATCCTCCTATCTCAGCCTCCCAAGTAACTATGTCATACAGGTGTATGGCACCATGCCTGCTATTTTTTATTCTTATTTTTTATTAAGAGACGAGATCTTACTATGTAGCTCAGACTGGTCTTACACTCCTGGCCTCCACTGATCCTCCTGCCACGCATTACCATAGTGCTGGGATTACAGGCATAATCTGTGCCCAGAGAGATTTTACATTTTTAAATGGTGGCATTTTAAATAGTTCTATAAGTGTCTATATCATATCCTTGACTTTGCCTCTCAGCACACGACCCCCAAAGCCTAAAATATTTACCACCTGGCCCTTTAAGAAACAGTGTGCCGACTCCTGTTTTAAGGAGCCCTGAAGACAAAGCCAGATCTGCTCCCCTTCCTAATACCTCTTGGGTACCACCTGAGCAAGTATTGTTTTCTCTCCTCTCCCAGGCCATCTCCCAGCTCCTCCGATTGGGCAGGTCCACACTGAAATCGGGAGGCCAGATTTGATCAGCCTCTCCATTCTCAGGCTCCTCTGCCACTTGCTCCATCCAGGGCTCATACTGGACCTCTCTGACTGCTCCCTCCCCTGCTGGATTTTGCTGAAGCTAAACCACAGAGTATGAGTCAGGCTTTCCCAGGGCTGGCCTATGCAACCTGGAAGTGCAGGGCATAGCTGCCCACGGGACAAACCCTGAGCTACAGAACCCAAAAGATACAAGGGAGCTAGCAAATAAGTCGCCTCTCCACTCTTCCTCCAGTGGACGGTTCTGAAGCATGATAATCCTGTGTAGCCTGTGTAGATTTATCCCATGGAGCCCAGCACCTAGCCTTGTGCCTTATGAAGCAGCAGCCAGTTCAGAAAGCCACCTTCTCCACCTCCTTTCTCTTTCCCTTCATTCTGGCTTCCCTGAGATTATACCTCTTAATAAAGTTTTAACACTTAAGCTAAGAATTAGGCTTTTTTCTAGGCGACCTGGCTAAGAAACCAGATGGTAAGGTTTTATTTCTATTAATCCATCTCTTTCCCAAAGCAGTAACAAACTAGGTCACCATGCCATACCCCTTGAATAACTTCAGACGGCATATGGCTTAATAAAAAAAAGCATAAAAAGAGCTTTTTAGAAGACTACAGAAAACCAACACGTTAGGTGATGCCCTTTTTAAAGCCATAGGATACATTCATTAGAAAAGAAAGCCCTGAAAAAGGATAAAAAATAATAGTGGCAACTAAAAGAAAGCCATCAGAGACAATGAGCTCAAGACGACGAGACTAACTCAGTGAAATTCTCAGCGGAGGCCAAGAAACTCATGACTCAGGATACTGGACTACAATCTGACCTCAAAGGTGAGGGCCAAATAAATCCAACTCATTTGTTGACTAGGGAAGTTGAGGAAGAAGCTTGATCTGGGACAGAAATGAAAAGAAAATAGAAACCCAGACAGAGAAATGGAAATCAACCGTATAAATGTAGTGAGTTGCCCAGGTGCAGTGGCTCACCCCTGTAATCCCAGCACTTTGGGAGGCTGAAGCAGAAGGATCACCTGAGGTCAGGAGTTCAAGACCAGCCTGACCAACATGGTGAAATTCTGCCTCTACTAAAAATAGAAAATTAGCCAGGCATGGTAGTGCATGCTTATAATCCCAGCTACTTGGGAGACTGAGGCAGGAGAATCACTTGAACCTGGGAGGCAGAGGTTGCAGTGAGCCGAGACTGTATTATTGTACTCCAATCTGGGGAGTGAAACTCCACTGAAAGAAAGAAAGAGAGAGAGAGAAAAAGAGAGGAAGGAAGGAAGGAGGGAGGGAGGGAAGGAAGGAAGGAAGGAAGGAAGGAAGGAAGGAAGGAAGGAAGGAAGGAAGGAAGGAAGGAAAGAAAAGAGAGACAGAGAGAGGAAGCAGGAAGGAAAGAAAGGAAGGAAGGAAGGAAGGTAGTGGGTTAAGGTGTGTTGAGTGAATTTTAGGTAATGTGACAATGCCAATGTATCCATGACTTATCCACTGATATGGTTTGGATCTGTGTCCCCACTCAAATTTCATGTTGAATTGTAATCCCCAGTGCTGGAGGTGAGGCCTGGTGGGAGGCAATTGGATCATGAGAGTGGTTTCTCATGAATGATTTAACACCATGCCCTGGTGCTGTCCTGGTGAGATCTGGTTGTTTAAAAGTGTGTAGCACCTCCCTGTTCCCTCTCTTCCTCCTGCTCCAGCCATGTGAAGTGCCAGCTTCCCCTTCACCTTCCGCCATGATTATAAGTTTCCTGAGGCCTCCCCAGAAGCCAAGCAGATGCCGGCATCATGCTTTCTGTACAGCCTGTGGAACTGTGAACCAATTGAACCTCTTTTCTTTATAAACTACCCAGTCTCAGGTATTCTTTATAGCAGTGCAAGAACTGATGAATACATCTACATATCCGCTGTTTTGTTCCACTAGTTCCTCTGTCATGATTGTTTGGCCTTCTGTACGAATCTGTGCTCTGCTTCAGAGACTCAGCCCAGGAGGATTCCATCCTTTGGAGGATCACAGTATACCTCCAGTAATAGATGCTTACGGCTGGAAAGGGGCTCTGAGTCCATTTTGCACATCCTTTCCCGTATCTTTTAACTTTTACCATTAAACTCCATCAAGCATGAATTGTTTTCCTTGGCCCTAGAGGAAGGTGTTAAAACTCAATTTGTGCTGCATATTCAAGAGTACCTCTAAACTACATGCATCAGCAGCAATGTGTCAGCACCCAGACACAGATTCTGGCATAGGGAACACATAGTAAATATCATTAAAGAAATTCAGCTGGGTATGGTGGCCCACACCTCAGCACTTTTGGGAGGCCCCAAGATGGGAGGATTGCTTGAGCCCAGGAGTTCAAGACCAGCCTGGGCAACATGGCAAGACTCTACCCCAATAAAAAAATTAACTGGGCATGGCAGTGCACAGCTGTGGGCATAGCGGTGCACAGCTGTGGTTCTGGCTACTTGGGAGGCTGAGGCAGGAGAAGGTGGGGGCTGAAGTGAGCTATTATTACACCCTGCACTCCAGCCTGGATGACAGGGTGAGACCACTGTCTCTAAAAAAACAAAACTATTGAATACATGGCCTGAATGCCTATTTGTCCTTTTCTCAAGGCAGAAATCATAAATCGACTTCAGTGGGCTTTTTATAGAATTAAATGATGTTTTCCACTGAGGAAAGTGTGACAAGAAAGCCTACATATTCCCCTTACCATAGCACACGGCTTACATTCTGCCATTTGGGCAGAGAAGTTGAAAAATATGGAGGTACGAGATTCTTCCACTGTCTTCTTGCCTAGATAACCATTTGATGTGTCTCAAGGATTAATTGAAATAAGGTTTGCAAAGCTTTAGCACAATGCCTGGCATGTTATAAGGGAGAAAGAAATGTTTGTTAATGTGGTAGATTTTATATTGTCCTTGCTGCTGTGGTTGTTACTTATGTATTGTGTATTCAGGTGGAAGAGTTAAATTAGCAATCCCATCTCAGCCTTTTCATGAGTTCCATCTAAATGACAAGCTTTATGATAATCCTTTATTCAGACCTGCACAGGCTTTCCTGAGATGATTTCCAAACACAATCACACAATTTAAGCTTTAAAAAGGGGGAGGTATTAGGAGTGCTTTCTGTTCAATGACAGTATTTAGGATTTTACAGGGAAAAAAAACCCAAAAATACAAATATAAACCATCCCTGAGCCCAGCACATGGCAGAAATTTTCCATAGGGAAGTAAACACTTGTCCGGGAATGACATGCACACCTAAAATTCAGGGCAGGAAGACACACCCTGAATCCTGCTTCTTGCAGGGTTCAGGGGTTATTGAAGTTTGCCTCCATTCTTGAAGACATTGTGACCTCCTTATGTCCAGCCTCCCTTCACCCAAACTCCTCCCAGCTTCAAAGAATATTCTAAAAGCCCACACAGAGAGAGTAGGTAGGATGCTGATACTTTCACACTGGTAGCAGTGTGCTGGCTAAGTTGACCACATTTGAAAAATGGACAAAGTTTCGCGTTTCCTTGATGGCTGCCAATATCTGGGCACAGAGTCACAGCTTTGCAAACCGCATCCTTTCCTTATTAGTAAATACCCGCCATATTACCTGATACTAGAACTGGTAGTTAATGCATTAAATACAAATTCAGGCTCAGCCAGCAGAATTCGACCACAACTTCATCAAGGTTAAGGCAGAATACACAGGAGTACTGTAAATTGTTAAAACTTTCTATTTCTTTATATCCCCACAAACTAGCTGTGAATGCCCCACCCAGGTGACCAGGTACATTAGAGTGACAAAGCTAGTCCTGGCCACACATTCCTCTTCTCACCTCATTAAATTATGACCTAGTAACAGTCAAAAGCATCAATGAAATCACTCATTCCTTATATTGTGTACTCTCTCAACCCCCAATAAAGGCATTCGCCCATGAGTTGTCACATACTCTCTCTCTCCCTCTCTCCTCCCCACCTGCTTGGTTGAGCTGCTCCCTGGAGCTCCTTCCCTACAGCCCCTCTTTCTCTAGGTGCTAAGAGTATAATAAATCCTTTAACTTCCTATGCCTCCACACGCAACTTCCACAGTCGTGTTGGAGAGCTCTTTTAAGGCCCCACAAGCAGGACTGGGCATGGCGGCTCACGCCTGTAATCCCAACACTTTGGGAGGCTGAGGCAAGAGGATCACTCGAGGCCAAGAGTTCAAGACCAGCTGAACAACATAGTGAAATCCTCTCTCTATTAAAAAAAAAAATTCAAAATTAGCCGGACATAGTGGCACATCCCTGTTATCACATCTACTCAGGAGGCTGAGATAGGAGAATTGCTTGAGTCCAGGAGGTAGAGGCTGCAGTGAATCATGATTGTGCCACCGCACTCCAGCCTGGGAAACAGAAGGAGACTCTATTTCAAAACAAACAAGCACACACGAAAACACAAGGAGGACTTGCTATCCATTTACAACACAACAGGTATTCTTAGATGCCTCCTTCAAAGGGGACAACAGAGATTCTCCTTTCTGAGTTTATTCTCCCATGACTATCCTGCTAAGCCTGCAAACCAGAAACAAATAGGCACCTGCCTGCTCAGGCCTGAAAAAGGAATCATTTTCCCGTTGCCATTTGCTTTTTCTAGCACACACACGCACACACACATTTATGCACATTCACAGCATCCCCACGGACCCCATGGCCTCCATTGGCATTCACGAACCCTAATACTATCTTGACACAGATTTTACACTGTGCTATTGGCTTTTAGAGTCAAATTGACACCCCTCTGGGACACTGAAGGCTGAGCACAGGACAAAGATGAAGAGGAGAGATGGCTGGGCATTCCTCATCACCCCAGGCGCCCAGGACCCTGTGGCCCAGGTCACCACCCCTGTGTTATTGAAATGCCTGCAGTTCCATCTAGGTCCTATTGCTGACCACACAGAAAGCCAATCACTGAGACACTGATTACTGTCCAAGAAGAAGGCTTTAATCAGGTGCTGCAGCCAAAGAGATGAGAGACCAGTCTCAAATCCATTTCCCTGACCAACTAAAGTCAGGGGTTTATATAGCAGGGAAGAAATGTAAATACATGCAGGAAAACAGGGATTAGGGAAGGGTGAGGAAGAGGAGCTGGTCAACGGGAAGTAGGTGGTTGGTTAGACAGTCGTGATGGGTGAGGGGTCCAGCATCTCATTATCCAAATGCAGTAAACTGGTGAGTTTCAGCTCCTTGATACTCTCTGGGAGAATTGATAATTGGTTTTCTTAGAAAAAAACTCAGATAAGGCAAATGTAACTTGATCAAGTTTTAAGACTGGGAGGGCCAATTTCTATGTTTATGCAAAAGAAACCATAACCATCAGCTCTATGGGACAATTGAGCCCATTTCACCTGGGTCTTCATCTCAGGACCCAGGGGAATCTGCCCAGCTCCTAAAGCAGAAAGGAGGTTGTCACCCTGTGGCCCTCACCCATCAGGAATGGTATGGATTGAAGACTGAGAAGACAAGGATAATGCATGGGGCATCATGAGGCCATGAGGGGTAGCCGCATAGACTTGCAGAACATTGCAGCAGACCCACCCTGTGCAGAGCTGGGGAGGGGCAGACATCCAGGAGTGAGACATGTCCAGTGTGGATTCTAGAAACCCTCCTCTCAGAATCAATGGTGCACCCTCTTGGTGATCTGACCCCAAAGTGGGAGGAGGGTGCTCTCCCCTGGGAATGCTCCTTCTTCTCAGTGGCATAGGTAGTTGACAAGGAAGGAGGACTAGGTCACATGCACGTAGACTTTACACATTGCCGGAATCATTCTCTCCAGGAATCTCCATAAGAAACGGGCCTGGGAACCCAAAGAAATTAAAACAGAACTACCATTTAACCTAGCAACACCATTACTGGGTATCTATCCAAAGTAATACAAATCATTCTACCAAAAAGACACATGCATCTGTATATTCATCAGTTTGCTATTTATGATAACAAAGACATGGAATCAACCTAGGTGCCCATCAACAGTGGACTGGATAAAGAGAATGTACCGTGGAATATTACACAGTCATAAAAAAGAATGAAATAGTGTCCTTGGCAGCAACATGGATGAAGCTGGAGGCCATTGTCCTAAGTACATTAATTCACCATTTCCTTTGAATTTGTGACACTGCAAAGTAACAGAAAGCCAAATACAACATGTTCCCATTTAGAAGTGGGAGCTAAACATTGAGCACACATAGACAGAAAGATGGAAACAATAGACCCTGAGGACTACTAGATGGGGATGGGTAGGAGGCAGGGCAAGGTTCTGAAAACTACCTGTTAGGTACTATGCTCAGTACCTGGGTGATGGGATTAATCATACTCCAAAACTAGCTGAATATAAAATAAATATCAAGAAAAAAAAAGAGTGAAATGAACTGGAAACTTCTCTTATACCTCTGCCTTTGCAGTGTTGTTTCTTCCCCTCTTGCCTCCTTTTTCTGATATGAAAGAAGAGCCTTACCCAGCTGCTAACTACCTGCTCAGCAGCACTGACAGTCACTAGGAAAGGGTGGCAGGGATCTAGGAGGGCAGAGGCATGCAAGTGTGGTATGCAGCCCTTCAAGGAGCTGGTGGAAGCATCTCCAGAGGAGAGAGGTTGCTCACCTTCTTTTAGCAGACTTCTACCCTCAGCTGCCTTTGCATGAAGGTAAAATCCTAAGCACCTTCTTCAAAAGCTGTTAAGAAACATAGATTTCTTCTGGGCTCCCACAGCCAATGTCATCTTTCCTCCCCTGCACCCAGAGACTACCCTTTGGGCATCTGCAATGAGAGTCTGTGGTGTTGCAGAAAGAGCCTGCAATGAGAGTCTGTGGTGTTGTAGAAAGAGCCCTGCAGCCAGAAGGCCTGGTTTTAAGAGAGGTAGACTAGATGTCTCAAGAACCTCTCTAGATCAGTGACAGTTCTAACACTGAGTGAGTGAACAAGAGTGCTTTAGACTTTGCCAAGGACCCAGGGTGGGAGAGGGTTGCTTCCTTGGGACTGGAGCTCAACTAAGACAACTAGTGAAACCAGACTAACCCTGGGATGAGATAAAAACAAGGGGAGACTAGAAAATGGAGAGAAACAGCAATGCCATGATTTTCAGTCATATTCAGGGATTGTATGTCAATACTAAGGAACCTCCTAGAAAAGTGAGTACATCCATTAATCAACCCAAACTTAACTCAATGAGTATTAAAAAGGGGAGGAAAGGGAGATACTAAAATTTTACTCCACCATTTTCTAGAAATGTCCTAAACTGTCCAGTTGAGACCTGGGAAAGAAAGTTGGAAGGATTCATGTTGGACAGGCCACCCAGGCTTCCAGACTGGGGATCATCTTGATGAACAGCTGGATCATCGCTCCGTGGCTTCCACTCTCCACCACTCAGCTGAGTCTTCAGCTGTACAAGGGCTGTCTATCCTCCTTCCGAGTATAGACACAACCTCTTCCCTCCTAAGGAGGACGCCATGTTTTAGTCAGCAGAGAAAAGCCAACAGCAATAGTTTTCACATGAGATAGGTGGGAAATCCCTAAATAAAACAGAAATCGGTCCAACAGCCCTTGCAATGCCCTTTAAACTCTGGCAAAACAACAGCTGCCTTGTTCTGATTCAATCTAAGCTTTCAGAATTTATGTTCCTGAATTCTCTTGCTTGGCCTGAATACCGACAAAGGAAGTACATGGCTTTTGCCAAGTCAGCTCCTACTGCCCTGCCAAGTCACAAGCATTCTCAAAAACCAGGAGGCCCATGTTCCTCCAGGCAGCTACCCTGTGACATACCTGGCACACTAGACTCAGGCATCAGGTGGGTTAAAGGGGAATCTGTCTGAGAAGGTTGGGCTTTTCGAAGGATCTCAAGGGGCGGTGATGTGTCTTCTTAGGAGTCAGTGAGATTCCATGGATGGACTCCAGTGTCATTCCCTGAATTGAAACTCACAGACTAACTGCTGGCTGATGAAGTATGCTCTATAAGAAGCTGATTTTGAGACCAGACACAGCCCTGTGTCACAGCCAAGTGCGAAGAATATACTCTCTCCTGGGGAGTTAAACTGAACCCCAACATTAGCTCTAATACACCTCCAAAGATGGATATAAAAACAAGAATCCCATGAACCCTTTTTCTAAGTGCTGTGATCTAAAGAGGTTGCAGATTGGGATGGGGTCATCTAGATCTATTTAAGAGTAACCCTGACCCAGAAGCAGGTAATATACAAACGATTTGCTTGTATTCAGAGCTGATTTTGAAAAAAATATCACATCAAAGTAGCAGTGCTGCTGAGTGCTGAGTCTGTGTTCTTTGACCACCCTCCATGGCCATTATGGTCACACCAGGACACACAGGTCACCCAGGGTCAGGAGAACTTGGTGCAAAGCTCAAGACTTTTAGTGGGTGAATCACTAAATAGAAGCAAATCACCTCTTCTGAAGACCCCATCTTCTCGAACGAAGGGAATTGACTCATATAAACAAGTACATATGTGAGAAGAAGGCTTGCATTTCTAAATACTTCAACATTATTGCATAAAAATGACTGGGTGCCAACACCACAATGGTGCCTCTGAGAACAAGGAAAAGGCCTGGTTTTCACGTAGAGTTTCATGTGGCAAAGAAAAATAAAATGACCCTCATATTTGGAAAACGTGATCCCTACAAGTGAAAATGGAGCCAATTCCATTCTCAGATTTTGTTCTATCATTTTCTAGAAATGTCCTAACTGTCCAGTTGAGACCTGGGGGAGAAGATTGGCAAGGATTCCTAATGGACCGGTTTGTTAAGAAGCAGAGGACAGATTGATGTCTGTCCGCATTGCCTTCCCTTGTTCTGAGGCTGCTTTGGGGAGCTGGAGAAGACAGAATTGGGGATTGAATATTTCCTGTTCCCCTCCAGCAAGCATTCAAGAAGACTTACAGGGTCAGTTGCATTTGGGAAGGAATTGAGAAAGGCAGAACAGAGACGTGAAGAGAAAAACAATCATGACACCAGATGAAAGATACAAAGACAAGTGAAATGAAATACTCCAGCTGTTCCCAAAAGGAAAGGAGATAACATATTTGCAAGTAGCAGTGAATCCTGTGGACTGGGAATCTAAGACGGAGGGGTCAGCTTTTCCAATATGAGGGACAAAGGAGGGGTCTGGTTCCCTTGTCTTACCCAATGTCAAATTTTCTCATTCTAATGCCCTAGAACACACATGCATCAATATTAAAAGTGGTCACTTTTAAGTGGTACAATAAGGTACAGATTCATGAATTATTTTCACAAGGTAACCCAGCAGAGACTCAGCACCAGAGCCAGCACAGTCCTCTAAATGTCCAAGACAATAGAATCATCATTTGAATTACCTGCTTTGGACAGGTACGTTTCTTGGATATTAATGCACACATGAGCAGACCCCAATTAAGGTTGCCAGATACAATACAGGACAGGTGGGTACATTTGTATGTCAGGTAAACAATGCCTAATTTTTAATATACATATGTGCTAAATATTGCAGGAAACATACTAAAACTTATATATGATATACCTGGGATTTAAGTTTGTCTGGGCATCCTGTGTTTTTATTTGTTGTATCTGGCAACCCTAATGTCAATGGCCTTTGCTCCCCTTTCATTCTGGTCTTCCTACCAGAAATGCCATCTCCTTTCCTTGTACCTATTTCAATCATGCTCATCCTACAAGGCTTAGGTCACACCTTGCTGACTTTGGGGGTTTTCTCTTGACATCTTCCACCCATACTATTTGTCTCCCTTTGTCAATACCTAAAACAGATACTGATGGAACAGTGTGGACCAGCCTGGACATGCCGTTGTGTCATTCTCAAATTGTTTTATAAGCTTACGTTGCCTCTGTCCATCAGTACGGCAAGCTGCTTGGACGGAAGCCATGCCTGACTCTTTCCTCTGTTGTTTCTGGTGTGAGGCTAGGCAGACAGGCTTCTCAATAACTGATGGAAAACTGTTTTAGGGAATACAGAAAAGTTGACCTGGGGAAGCTGATGCTCTTTTTTTCCCAAGTTTCTTCCAAGGACAAGGGTGGAGAAGGAAGAATCTAGGACAGGGTATCTAATCTGTTAACTTCCCTGGACCACAGTGGAAGAATAAGAATGATCTTGGGCCACACATAAAATATACTAACACTAATGATAGCTGATAAGAGAAAAAAAAGTCACAAAACAATCTCATAATGTCTTAAGAAAGTTTACGAACTTATGTTGGGCCCCATTCAAAGCTGTCCTGGGCCGTATGCAGCCCATGGGCTGTGGGTTGGATGAGCCTGGTCTAAAAGTCTCAAAAAATGATTTGCACATAAATTAAAGATAACATTTGTGTGTGAGGTAAGAAGCCACAACCAAACTGTGAATTAGAAAAATTACAAGAGCAGGTGATATTACCGACCTGTAGTTTTGCTTCTATGAAAATTCTCCCCTTCCAAAGTCTGCAAATTCCATGAGATTCCCTAAAGACTAGAACTGAAAGAAACTTAAGCTTCACTTGGGCCAAACTATCATCATACAGGAGAGGAACTGAGAGGCAGAGAGGAAAGTCATTTGTCTACAGTCTGATAGTAGGCTAGTGACAGCCTCCTGGTCCCCAGACCAAAGATCTTTCAGTTTGTCAAATGGACCCTTCCATTTCAGGGTCAGAGTCTTATGCCAGGGGGCAGGTTTTCAGCTCTGCTCAGTTTTTAAAATAACATTTGTTGTCTTTTTCTTTCTATAAAAGGCATTTACTTTTAGTGGAAAATCTGAAAAATACAGAAATATGTAAAGAAGAAAATTCAAATTACCCACCAGCCAGAAAAATGCTGTTATGAATACTGGATGTATTTGCTGCTATGCCTTTTCCTATGCTAGACTACAAGGGAGGTGGGGATCGAACCAATCTTACTCATCTCTGTAACCTCAGCCCCTAGCCTAGTCTCTGGTACATAAAAGGTGCAGAATCCACCCTTGTTGAGTAAATGCATGCATCACTGTGCACATCAATAGATGTATTATATATGCATACATATGTTTATGTAATTTTAAAAACGGAAGTCACACCATTATAGTTCACTTAGTTTTTTTTCACTTAATATTCTCTTATAAATATTTTCCAACAAATATCCTCCTATTAACATATTTTCAATCACTGCCTAACATCCTGTTGCGTAGCTAAACTATGATTTACCCATTTCCAATTAATAGACGTTTAGGTGGTTTCCAAATTATTTTGAATAACAAGTTGTACTAGGATAACTATTCTGGGCATGAATCTTAGTGAGAATCAATCTGTGGGGAAACTGGGCCTTTACTTTCACTAGTGGGGCAAAGTTTGGGTAAAAAAACCATAGTGAAACAACTACCTAGGACCATTTAATCATCCCTGCATAGGTCATTTGACTCAACTTCCCTTACAAATCATGAGCCTTGAGTCAGACGATAGCATTAGATTAGCAACTTAATTTTATCTCAGTTATAGCTTACATGGGAAAGTCATCTCATGTGGGGGTGATAAGAATATCTGACACAAAGGGCATCAGAGGTGATTTCATCAGTCCCACTCTTAGCCATAGAGCACTAGAAAATAAGTTCCCTCCTCTCCCAAACAAGTTCAAAATATATATTCCACTAGGAATGTGACTTTAAATTCAAGAAAAATAAAATAGATGACTCAAATTCCAATCTAAGTACAACGTTTATTTTTTATAAAAGAAATCTAAGTTCCCTGCAGAACTCACACTTGGTTGGATATTTTTGGTGGTTTTTTTTTTTTTTTTTGAGACAGGGTCTCATGCTGTCACCCAGGCTGGAGTGCAGTGATGCAGTCACTGCCGCCTTGACCATCTAGGCTCAAGCGAGTCTCCCACCTTAGCCTCCCAATCATCTGGGGCTACAGACTTACACCACCATGCCCAGCCAATTTTCTAATTATTTGTAGAGATGAGGTTTTGCCATGTTGCCCAGGTTGGCCTTGAACTCCTGGGCTCAAGCAATCCTCCTACCTTGGCCTCCCAAGGTGCTGGAATTACAGGCATGAGCCACCACATCCAGTTGGTTGAATATTTTTCAATGATGGTATATTACACATCCACTGACATTCAGCAACCTATGAGTTCATGTTGCCACTTTCACTTTCACTTTCAGTGAAAGCAAAGCAGAACAAGAGCAGATCTTTCAGTGGCTAGGGGTCTCAGTTCTAAGAAGTAAAGGGATCTTCATGGTCTCGTTTTGTGTGCTGCTCTGAGCACTGACATTAAAGAAAGTGGCCAGAGAAGAAGTGGGCAGAGCAGGTTCCTTCCTCACCAGCGTCACCTGCTTTTCTCTTCCAAGTTCAAACTTGGCTTGGGTCCTGGCCTGGGGAAAAGACTCCAGGTCTGGCCTACTGCACCAGGTGGAGAGTGTGACCTTCCTGCTGTACATTGTTTTGGCACAGATATTCTGGATGTGACCTGGATGCTGTTTCAGGACCATTTACACCCACTGTTCAGCAAGAGCCTCAGTTGCTCCAATTTAAGAATGGGGAGGGAGCTGGGTGCAGTGGCTCATGCCTGTAATCCCAGCGTTTTGGGATGCCAAGGCAGGAAGATCACTTGAGCCCAGGAGTTCAAGACCGAGACCAGCCACGGAAAATTAGTGAGACCTCATCTCTACTAATTTTTTTTTAAAACTTAGACAGGAGGCCAGGTGAGGTGGCTCATGCCTGTAATCTCAGTGCTTTGGGAGGCCGAGGGGGATGGATGACTTGAGGTCAGGAGTTCGAGATCTCCCTGGCCATGGTGGTGAAACCCCGTCTCTACTAAAAAAATACAAAAATTAGCTGGGCATGGTGGCGTGTGCCTGTAGTCCCAGCTAGTCAGGAGGCTGAGGCAGGAGAATTGCTTGAACTCAGGAGGTGGAGGTTGCGGTGAGCCGAGATCGTGTCATTGCACTCCAGCCTGGGTAACAAGAGTGAAACTCCGTCTCAAAAAAAAAAAAAAAAAATACAAAAATTAGCTGGGCATGGTGGCATGCACCTGTAATCTCAGCCACTAGGGAGGCTGAGGTGGGAGAATTACTTGAACCTGTGAGGCAGAGGTTGCAGTGAGCTGAAATCACACCACTGTACTCCAGTCTGAGTGACAGAGTGAGACCCTTTCTCCAAAAAAAAGAAAAAAGAAAAAAAAAATAGGAGTGGTGGCAGGAGAATCACTTGAGCCCAGGAGTTTGAGACTGCAGTGAGCTTTGATCATGCCACTGAACTTCAGCCTAGGTGACAGAGCAAGACCCTGTCTCTGAAAATACATACATACGTACATACACACATACATACATGGAGCTATTGGACAAGGACAGCAAACATTTTTCATCTTAGAAGCTGGTTCTACTTGACTACTGGTAATCCTGAGAGTACTGTCTGAAGACTATCAGACCTTATCCAGAGCATAGAGGAAAAAGGATTTAGAGTCACCGAGTGACCTGGCCTGAAGGAAAACCTAGCACACCCAAACCCCAAGCCTGTCAGCACCCCAGGGCAGGCATTCGTCTGATTTATCTCAGGCCCCCAGATGCCTGGCACACGATGAATACATGATTACAAAGAGACGTAATGAAGACATGGAATACACAATCGATGGAATGAATAGATCAATCCTAAAAGTCTGACCACAGAGCTTAATTCTCTTTCTGTTAAGTTATTACTGTTAAGTACAAACGAGAAAACCCTCCCCTAGCAGAGGAACATATTGCCACCCCTTCAAAAGATCAGAATGAATCTAACATGAAACACGTCTTGCCAGGGCTGCTGGAAACTCACAGGACAGGAAGAACAGGACAGAGGAGATGCTGTCTCTCGTCCACCTCCAGCTCAGCTAGCAAGAGGCTGAGTATGCTCCCTGCCGTGGCACCACACTGGCTTTTAGATGCTTGCTGGTCTTCTTTGGACTTTCCAAACCTGGTGACTGGCTGGCCTTAGAGCTTCCTAGGTAAGCCCTGTTTTGAATGACAACAAAACAAAGATGACACCAAGGGCACTTTTGTAGCCAGCGCTGTTCTGAGCATTACAGGCTGGGTGCTGGGACATGCATCTGTACCCCGAGTTACTAGGGAGGCTGAGGTGGGAGGATCACTTGAGTCCAGAGAGGTGGAGGCTATGGTGAGCCATTATCATGATTGCGCCGCCGCACTCCAGCCTAGGCAACACAATAAGACCCCATCTCAAAAAATAAAACAAAAATTGAAACAAAAACCAATGATTATAACATTCTATTGCTGGGTTTATATCCTATTCAGATGTACAATATATGACAATGACAACACAAGGAATAGAGTGAAGGAGAATATATCCAAGCAAAGTCATAATATTTTACCTGAATTAAGTCAGTATTAACCTGAAGCAGATTGTGCTGAGTTCAGATGTATCTAGTAATTCCTAGAGCAACCACTGAAGAAACAACTAAAAATTAAAACAAAACATTTAAAAATTCTGCAAATGAACTAGAGTGTTACATGAAAATGTTTGTTTGACATGGAAGAAGGCAATAAAGGAGGAACAGAAGACTATTAAATGGGTTAGTATCTGTAAAGCTCTCGGAACAGTGCTGACCTGGGCACACCAGCGCCCTTGGTGTCATCTTTGTTTTGTTGTCATTCAACTCTGTTAGAGAACAGAGCTTGCCCAGGTTTGGAAAGTCCAGAGAAGACCAGCAAGCATCAAAAAACCAGTGTGGTGCCACAAGCAGGGGTAGTGCTCTGACAACCTCGGAAATCTTAAGAAAATGTAACAATTATTGGGGGAGAAAGTGAGAGGGGATGGCGATGACACTGACCTTACATAAGCCCCAAGTGCATGAGCCCAAAAGACGCCTTGGAGTTTAGCCAAGAGAGAGGACTTGCACAAAGGAGTCAGACACTGAAAGGGTTTTTCTAAAGATGTGTCCGTGACAATAGGGATCAACTGCAGTTGAGCCCGATGTTGTCACAATAATGAATGACAAGGTAAAGCAGAGCTCCGACCACTGCTCCCGTGCTTCCACCTTCTGAGGGAAGCAAAATTGATGGGCTTGACTCCATGCCAAAAACCTTCCCCATGGGTTCATTGAATTCCAAGCCCAGGAAGGCAGAAACTAACACCCCCAACCAAACAATGGAGAAACAGAGTCAACAAAAGAAATTGCATTCTCTTGAGGACACACAGCAATAATTGACAAATCAACATTCAAGTCTTACCCTTTTTTCTTCAACACCACAGCTACTACCTCGGTCAAATAAAAAGATCTTTGATGCTGGCACGGTGGCTCATGCCTATAATTCCAGCATTTTCGGAGGCTAGAGTGGGAGGATCTCTTGAGCCCAGGAGTTCAAGGCCAGCCTGACCAACATAACGAGAGCTTGTCTCTATTTAAAACATTTTTTAAAAATTAAAACAAAACTAAAAATAAATAAAAATTGTAAAAAAGATCTTTGTTCCAAAATTGGAATACTGAGAAAGAACAGACTGAGCAAAATGAGTGAGGGTCTATAAGGGAGTGCTGAATTGCCCCACGTGAGTACCTCCTGCCCTTGGTGAAGTCCACCCAATGTATGAAGAGAAGCTGTGTTTTAATGTCCTAGGGCTGCCAAAATTAAAGATCACAAAGGTGTCTTAAAGCAAGAGAAATTTATTCTCTTATAGTTCTGGAAGCTGGACGTCCAAAATCAAGGTGTTAGTGAGCCATGCTCTCTCTGAAGGCTCTAGAAAAGTCTCTTCCTTGCTCCTCTCCTAGCTTCAGGTGGTAGCCGGCAACCTTACCCTTCCGTGCCTTGTGGCATCTTAATTCCAATGTCTGCCTCCTATGTCACATGGCAATCCCCCAGTGTGTCTGTGTCAACATCCAAATTTTTCTCCTCTTACAAGGACACCAGTTATAGCTTAGGACCCACCTTAATGCAACATGACCTCATCATAACTTGATCATATCTGCAACAATTTCCAAATAAGGTCCATTCACAGGTACCAAGGGTTAGGACTTCAATATATCTTTCAATGGGACACAATTCAACTCATACCAGCCAGCAAATAAAACCACAGCTCCATTGTAGGAGGAGCCGCAGGCTGGAGAGGAGATAAGTGGCATTTGCTCTCCTGGCCTCCTGCATCTGCTCAGAGAGCCCACAGGGAGTAAATTGGCTTTCACAGACCCCTTCCCATTGGTGCAACCCTGACCTTCTTTCAACTGTGTTATCAGTGGAATGAGCTATTCTGCCTCAGAAGCAAGAAACAGGCTCTCTCCTGCCTTTTCTTCTTCAGTGCACCTCACACATGGGTAAAAAGGGCCAGGATGCCACATTGGTTCACGCCTCCCATGTGGGAGACACACTGAGGCAGGTCCTTCTTTCCTAGGAAAAGACACACCATTTTCGAGCTTCTTTGCCTGAAGCTGGTGAAATAAATTCAATTTTAAATGGGAGATAGAAAACCTTATTACATTTCCCAATCAGTCTTTATAGACAGACAATGGTCGATCATGAAAAATCTAATTGCATTAACCACGCTGTTACATCTCAAAATGCTTCATTTTATTTCTATAAACTTCTCTGGTAAATTCATAGGTATTGTTATGCTCAATTTACAGATTAAGAAAAGTGGAAGCTTGGAAAGAATATTTTGTTCCAGGCTGCACAGGCAGTACGTATAAGAACAGGACATGAAATTCGGCATCTTGGATCCTGAAGTCCATGCTCTTTCATAACCATTACTTCTCTCCTGGCCTCCCCAGGTCCCAGTGGAAGTTGGCTTACTACTAAACTGATCAGACAAGGAAAATTTATTAGCTATCAAGTAATAGGACATAATCTTTTCTGTAAATGGATCACAAGAAACTTTGTCCTGTCTTGAACTGGATGCTATTATATTACAAGAGAAGGGCGTATAACTGGTGAAATGGCCAAAATCCTGAGACGTTCACTGATGGACTGATGCCTGAGATTCTAAATATGGTCAATTCAGCTACCTTAATGCCTGCCCATGTGCTCCTTTCCCCATCACAGTCTTCTGCCTGATCATCTCTGCTCATGGTCTCTCTCCTAACTGGTGGTCATGCCTCCAGCTCTACCTCCTACACCTCCTGCATTTGAATGAGGAGAAAGGATAGAGAGTGAGCAAAGCACAGTCTAGGTTTGAATTCAAGCTGGGGATGTGAGAATGGAAGAAGGGAAGGGTGCCAGAGGTATTATATAGGTAGAATTGACCCTATGTTATGATTCACTAGATATAAGGAATGAAGGAGAGGGAGGGCAAAGTGATTCAGGAGTCTCTGACTCAGAAGGCTGGGGTGGCAGAGGGTTATTACTCAGGATAGTAAATACCAGAGGCTGTGCAGGTTTGAGGGAAAGATCCACACATGCTCACTTGAATGGGCATGTTGTATGGACCTGGGCACTGTCCCCCAGATGCCCGGTGAGCAGCCAGTTCTAGAGGAGAGCCATCAGGACCAGAGATTTGGGTGAGGACATGGGATTTATGTCCTGGAGCCACCGTGATGAATTACCACAACCTGGGTAGCTTAAAACAGAACACTTATTCTCTCACAGTTTTGAAGTCTAGAAGTTCAAAATAAAAGCATTAATACAGTTTGTTTTTTCTTGTGAGCCCTGAGGAAGAGGGTCATGCCTCTTTCCTTTCTAAGGTTGTGGCCATTCTTGGTATTCCTCTGATGGAAGAGGGATTACTCCAATCTCTGTACTATCCATATATGTCATCATCCTCTGCTCTTGTAAGAACAGGCTTTCTTACAAGGCCATCTGTCTCTGGATGTAGGGCCTACCTGAATCCAGAGGATCTCATCTTAACTAATTGTATATGCAGAGACCCTGTCTCCAAATGTCACATTCAGGGTTCTAGGTAGGCATGAATTTTGGGGAACACTATTCCATCCAGCAGAGATGTTATTATCTGCA
This sequence comes from Callithrix jacchus, assembly GCF_049354715.1. Classification (NCBI taxonomy): domain Eukaryota; kingdom Metazoa; phylum Chordata; class Mammalia; order Primates; family Cebidae; genus Callithrix; species Callithrix jacchus. The sequence continues at coordinate 30,583,588 of NC_133514.1, read as the reverse complement.
GGCAAATGGAAAGGCCAGCTTGTACACATGAGAAAGCCAGAGAGAGAGAGAGAGAGAGGGAGAGATGCAGGAGGACAGAAGAGCCAGGAGTAAAGGAGGCAGCCAAATGGGGAGGAGGTGGGAGGTCAATTGCAGGTGCCAACTTGACTGGATTGAGAGATGCCTAGATGGCTGGTGAAGCATTGTTTCTGGATGTCTGTAAGGATATTTTCAGATAAGACTGGCATGTGGGTCAGTGAACAGAGGGAGAAAGACTAGCCCTCAGTGTGGGTAGGTACCATCCAATCTGCTGGGGACCCAGTTGAGACAAACAGGAGAAAGAAGAGAATGATTCGTTATTCCCCCGCCCTCTCCACCCACTTCCCTTCCAGAGCAAGATGCCTTTCTCCTCCTGAGTTTAGACAATCGAACTTCAGGTTCTATAGCTGGGGCTTGTTACACCAGCCTCTCATGGGCTCCTGGGACTTTGGCCTTGGACTGGGGGCTGCATAGTCAACCTCCCTGGTTCTAAGGCTTTGAACTTGGACTGAGCCACACTACTGGCTTCTCTAGTTCTCCAGCTTGCAGATGGCCTAGCATGGGACTCCTCCACCACTGTGATCATGTAAGCCAATTCCCTCTAATATGTCCTATTGATTGCCTCTCTGGAGAACCTCGACTATTACAGGAGGCAAAACAGAACTGAGACGTGTCCTAAGAACAGGAGAAAATGGCACAGAAGCCAAAGAAGTGTGGGGTTTCCAAGGGGAAGAAGTGATAAATGTTGCAGAAAAGCCAGGCAACAAAAACCAAGCAACCCAAACCAATCGCCTTGTTGGGTTTGGCGATTAAAAGCTCATTACGGACCTTCATTGCATGGTTTTAGGGGAGCGATGGAGCAGAAGACTGATGGCCATGGGCTGAAGAAGAGAAGGGTGGCAAGGGGGTGGGGCAAGAGCAGATACTGCTTTGAGAATTTTTTTTGTGATGAGGGGCAAGGAAGGTAGACTCCAGAAAGGGTGCCAGGCAGAGGGAGACTTCTTATATATTTACTGTTTTGAAAATGAGAGACATCTAACCACAGTAGTATGCTGAAATAAAAGAGCCCAGAGTAAAATATAGATTTCATATGTAAATGAAGGGGAAATTGATGAAATAGAAAACCTGAAAGGGTAAGAATTAGGGCAGTGTGGGCAACAAGCCTTAGACAAAAAGGAGAGGGAGTATGGTATAAGGATGCACTCAGTTGTTATCCCTAGTGCCTGGTACAGAGCCCCTAAAACCCTTGTGATTTCCTGAGTGACAGGAGTGTCTTTTGTTATTAATAATAAGTCCCTTTTGGTCACTCCTGAGTTTATGTCAATGAGGTGACTTACATAGGGGACCCAGAAAGCTTCAGGATGGGGATAGTTCTTAGAAAGGCCAAATGACTAGAGGTTAAAACTTTCAGGCCAGGCATGGTGGCTCATGCCTGTAATCCCAGCACTTTGGGAGGCCGATGGGGGCAGATCACCTAAGGTCAGGAGTTCAAGACCAGCTTGGTCAACATGGTGAAACCCATCTCTACTAAAAATACAAAATCAGCCGGGCATAGTGGTACATGTCTGTAATCCCAGCTACTCAGGAGGCTAAGGCAGGAAAATTGCTTGAACCTGGGAGGCAGAGTTTGCAGTGAGCCTAGATCACACCACTGTACTTCAGCCTGGGTGACAGAGTGAGACTGCATCTCAAAAACAAAACAAACCTTCATCCCCTCCCACTAACCTCTGGGAAGAGGCATCAGGTCCTGGGGGTTAAGCTCTATAAAACCTACAGAAGGACAAGAGGTAGTGCACTTCCACATAGCTGAAACTGTGCAGGTGCTGGAAGGGTGGAGTGCCCAGAGACAGCATGGAAGCTCCATGTCCTACATCCCTAATGCCTTACTCTATACGTCTTTTCTATCTTCTATTCCTGAGTAAACAGTAAACCTAGGTGTTTTCCCTGAGTCCTGTTGACCATTTTAGCAAATTATCAAACCCAAGGAAGAGATCGGGAACTCTTCCTGACTTATAGCTGATTGCTCAGCCTCCTGAGTACCTGGGAGTACAGGTCTGGACTCCTGATTGGCATCTGAAGTCTTTTGAGACTGAGCTCTGAACTCGTGGGATCTGATGCTCACTCTGGGTAGACGGTGTTAGAATTGAATGAAATTGTAGGACTCCTAACTGGTGTTTGGAGAATTGGAGACTTGTTTAGGGTAGGAAAAGACCCATATATCTGTTAGAAGTGTTGTGTGAGGGTAAAGAGAAACTGTGTTGTTCTCTAGGCAGAGAATTCCTGGAGACAAAACGAAGTCTGGAAGGAAGGATGAACACAGTTTAAGAGCAAGAGGACTTGCTGGTGTTTAACTGGACAGCCTCAATCATACTGATAAGAACAATGTGAGCACTGTTATTCATACTTGCTGTGATGGAGGGGCCAGGCCGAGTGCTGAGGCTGATAAGAGGAAGCCAGCCGGGCTTCTGTGCAGAACAGCAGAGGCCCTGCTGTGGTTGGAGACCACAAATTTGTAGTCACACGCACCTGCATTTCCTCCAGCTGGGCTGCTGTTAGAAGGAAGTGTTGCAAGGTCCAACATTTGCACCCCCAAACCGCCACACAAGTACAGGCTGGTTAATGTATTTCTTTAGTGGGAGCCGGTGTGAGACAGACCTCAGAGCGTCTGCCAAGCTAAGTGAGTGGTCTAGTCACAATGGTGCACAGAAGTTCATGCTTCCTCATACCCCCTCTGTTTCAAACACATAAAAATGAAATCTAGAATATCAGAAGAGAAACCCACTAAGACACAGGTATTCTCATAAACAAGCTAAATATCTCCAAAAGCCAGAAGCAGATACGAACCAAAGCAGTGGGTGAAATTGAAGCCTTCAGTCTGCAGGGTTCTGGGCTGGAATCAGGCTGCTGAGAGGTCAGCTGTTTAAATAAGAGACTCAACGTGTTCCTGATTAAGGCTGAGAGGGAATCAGGCCTGATGCCACTCAAGAAACAGCTGAAAAAAACGGCACCTTCCCAAGTCTTGGGCTGTTTTGTGGAAAACAGAAGAAAAGATTCAGCTTCAGTTCCAAGACCTGTGTCCACCACCTGCTGACCTGGACATTGGACCTGCCACATCCCCAAATCCCAGGGCGTGGAGAAAAATCCCACCCAAATGACCATAGATGGGGTCACGGTCCTGAGTTGAGTCCCAACTTGCTGAACAGAGATGAAGACAGTAGCAGATGGGAGACCATGGCATGTTGAGCAATAGCAAGGAGGCCAGAGTGGGGAAGGCAGAGAAAATTCAGGGCAGTTTCAGAAGAGGAGGTGGAGGAGCAGCCAAGGATATATCATGCTGGCTCCTGAAGACAGCTGTGCTTGGGATTGGGATCCCAATATAATGAACAGCAGAACTTTTTTTTTTTTTTTTTAGGAGGAATGCACATCTAGACAAGATAACAAGATGAAGTGGATGCAGTGGTTTAAAGGTGGTTTCTTTGGGCCCTCCAAGTTGAAATTTAATTCTCAATGTTGCAGGTGGGTTCTGGTGGGAGGTGTCTGGATCATGGGAGTAGATCCTTCATGAATGGCTTGGCGCCATTCTCCCTGGAGGGAGCAAGTGAGTTTGTACCCTTAGTTTCTGTGAAAACTAGACATGGTTGTTGAACAGAGCCTGGCAACTCTTCCTTCTATTCTCTTGCGTCCTCTCTCACCATGTGGTCTCTGCGCACTAGCTACTCTTCACCCTGTGCCATGAGTGGAAGCAACCTGAGGTCTTCATCAGACCTAGAAGAATGGCCTTACTGAAAGTTCAATCATTCTCCAGCTGTGAGACCACACACCATCAGGCAGATATGCTCTCTTAAGAGGAGGCAGCATGTACCTTGAACCAGAGACAAATATATAATATAATTTCTTAATACCTGGGCACAGGAGCAAATGATGGAAGAGTGACTCCTCTCTATATACCTAATGGCCAATCACAGAATTTTTACTTCCCATCCTTGCAACCTTCGGTTCTGCCCAATTAGAAATATTGATTTCCAAAAGAGAAATGCACTCACCAGAGCCACAACGACGGTGTCACAGAATTGGAAGTTGAGACCACTATTGGACTGCTCTGGGTGGCTCATGCCACCAAACCAATGGGCAGAGAAAGATGGCACAAGGAATGTCATATTGGCTGAGGAGAATAATCTCAGTTTCCCAGAGAAAATTGGCTTTCTGATATATGATAGGGCAGGGAAGTCTACATCTGAAACAGCAGTGCCTCTTAGTATTTCATGACCGATAGTAAAAGGCAATGGAAGGCACTGCAGACCTGAAGGAGAAATAGAATAAAAAGATAGGATGATTAAGAAATCAGACCCTTTGAAAATAAAGATTTGAATCACTCTGCCCAGTAAGAATTTCCAAACAGCCAAGTGCTGGTAGAGGTCAAGGGGATTACGCAATGAGGGGTGGAAGAAGAGAGCAATAAATGTCACCTTCAACCTCATGGCCAGTGGCAGACATGAGGATTGAACAGCTATACCTGCTTTTGTAGACATGTATTAACCCATTTTTTTTTCTTTTTCTTTCTCATTCCCTGACAATTTTGCATGAGAGATGTTCACGGTAATTACACTTACAACTGGAAGAACGATGTCCATGCCTGAGTCCTTGGACTATCAAGGTGCCCATAGTGAGGGGGGGCTTTACTCACCTCCTTTTGGGGTCTGGGCTAAAGTGTCAGAGTTGGAACAAAGGACAGTTGCATTCTGGAGGTTGAAGCACAAAATCGTTGTCTGGCAGTTAAATATGAAGCTGAGAGCCACCAGATTAGATAGACGGTGCCATACTTTCATTTCTGATTTGTTATTGTTGTTCCCAGATCCATTCTCCACTCTGCATCATGAGAAAATGCATTTGTTTCCCAAGCTGAATTCAGGTGGTTCGCAGGAATGGGAAACATTGGTAGAAAACAAGGAGGGTAGAGGCCAGGGCACTCCTCCCCTCCACTTTGCTTCAGGTGGTATCTCCATCAGCAGCTACTTCTCTGCTCCCTCCTGACAGGCCCCCACTCCATCACCAGCTTTTGCCAGGCAGGCCTGCTGGGTCCTGGCTTTGTCAATGGCCCTGGCTCCTGGACCCCATGACGTTGCCATGTGGTTCTGTAGCTGCTGTTGCCTTTGCCCTGGGCTGCCTCACCATCATCCCTTGTTAACTTCTCCAGCTTTCCCATCCTGGATACTCATTTCCCATTTTATGTCGCCTTCTGTTCAAAATCCCCAGAGATGTCTCTTTTTCTTGACTGGCCCCTGGCTGCTATGGTAAGGAAATGGGAAAACCAGCAAGTAGGAGTATGAATTAGGACAGCCTTTGCTGGTGGGACTGTAAACTGGCAAGACTATGCTGAAAAATTAGGCAATCTCTATATATCTATTAGAATTACAAAAGCAGAAGCCATTTGTCTCAGCAATTCCATTTGTAGAAATTTCTTCTTCTGTAGATATACTTGCACATGATTAAATAATGTTTGTATAAGATTATTCGTTGTAGCATTGTTTGTGAAAGTAAAACATTGGAAACCACCTAAAAGTCCTCTGATGGGAGATAGGTTAAAGAGATGAGGAAAGATTAACAAGCTAATACGCAGTTATTGAAAAGAATGAGGAAGCTCTTTATTCACAGTTAAATTGCCAAGAAATGGAAAAACAAGGTACTTAGCAGTGCACATACTGCCACCATCAAAGGAATGACTACACAGAATGCATTTACTTATATTCACAATGATTATTTGCAGTGAGAAACTATTAATATTGGCTACCTCTGGAGAGAAAGACTGGGAAGATGGACAAAAAGAGATGAGAGGGAAATCCATCACTGTTTACTCTTTAGTATACTTAGAATTTGATAATATATGAGAGATTACATATTTTAAAAATAAATAAAATTTAGATTTTTGTTAAAATGCAGCTCTATGCTGCTTACAACAGACATGTAGAACACACACACATGCAGAGAGAGATTCAGATTGGAAATAAATGAGTGGAAAGTATATTCTTTGAGAAACTAAGTAGAAAGTAACAGAGTTTTGGGAGTGATATTTAAATCAGATAAAATTAAAATTAAAGCAAAAGCATCAACAGGGACAAAGAATGACATTATATAAAACGTAATACAAAAAGCCTACCAGTCACAGGATAAAGAAAATGTGGTACGTATACACCATGGACTACTATTCGGCCATAAAAACGAATGAGATCATGTCCTTTGCAGGGACACAGATGGAGCTGGAAGCCATTATCCCCACTAAACCAATGCAGGAACAGAAAACCAAACACTGCATGTTCTCACTTATAAGTGGGAGCTGAACAATGAGAGCACATGGACACATGGGAGGGGAATAACACACACTGGGGCCTGTCGTTGAGGAAGGGTGGGAGGAGCGAGAGCAATGGGAGAAATAGCTAGTGGATGCTGGGCTTAATATCTAGGTGACGGGATGATCTGTGCAGCAAACCACCAAGGAACACATTTACCTATGTCGCAAACTGGCACATCCTGCACGTGTACCCTGGGACTTAAAAGTTGAAGGAAAAAAGAAAATCTACCAGACATAAATACGTATATATGTAACAACAGTCTCAAACATACAAAACGAACAAAAAATCACAGAAAAGAAACTGATTGTGCCAATAAGAAAGTCAGTAAGGGCAGAAGGTTAGAACAATAAAATCAAGTCCTGTTTAATAGTCACATGTAGAATCTTTCACCAGCAAATGCAGACTCTACATCCTTTTCAGACACACACAGAACATACACCAGAACTGACCCAGGTCCTCAGGAGATGGAAGAAATCTCAACACATTTCAAAAAGTCCATGCCATGCAGACCACATTCCCTGACCATGTGTTGACCAGAAATCAATAATAAAAAGATTGTTTTACAATGTCTGGAAACTTGAAAATGCACTTCTAAGTAATTCATGAACTTAAGTGGGATCATGGTGGAAATAGTTAGATATTTGGAACTTGCCAATACCGGAAATACTATATATCAAAATTTGCGGAATGACTGTTTAGTGGGAAATTGATAACTCAATGCATCTATTTAAAAATCAAGAAAGATTGAAAATAAGTTGATAAATCATTCATCTCTCAAAGCTAATATATTTAGAAAAAATAGAAGAAAGGAGTCTAGGTTGGGATATTTAAACACACACATCTAATTTCTCTCCCTCCAGAAACTTCACTTTATAAAACCATAGTAAAAGGATTTTTTTTTCCAGACAGGGTCTTGCTCTTTGGCCCAGGCTGGAGTGCAGAGGCATGATCATGGCTTACTACAGTCTACCTCCCAGGCTCAAGCAATCCTCTTGCCTCAGCCAGAAGGATTCCTTAAAAGGACAGAAAGTTCAGATGTGGTGACTTGCACTTGTAATCCCAGTTACTCTTTAGGGTGAGGCGGAATGATGCCCTGGGCCCAGTAGTTCAAGACCAGCCTGGGAAACATAGCAAGACCTTACCTGTCTTGTTTTGTAGGTACAAGCACAGAGAGGACAGAGAAGGAAACAGCAATAAGATATGGAAGCTGGAATGCAGATGGAGGAATCATAACTGACTCTGCAGACCTGCGATAGGCCCATCCCAAACCCACAGTGGGAAGAACTGGGAACAAACCTGGTTGACATGGTGGCAACTCTAAGACGCTGGCAGTACCAAATATTTCCAGATGGGAAAGTAAGTGGTGCTACATAAAGCAAGATTTAGTGAAAGCTGTCTGAGAAACAGAAATCCTTAGAGTCCCCCAGGTACTCCACACTGCAAATAACCATCCTCTCCCACCCTGGCAAGGAACCTCTACACTAGGGGCCACCAGACACAGATGAAGATACAGGTGTCCTGCTCCAAACAGGGAGATCATGTGTCATATGCAACTTGATTGAGACAGGAGATCACAAGACTTTCCTCCATGGAATATGATAGCCCAAGAGGAAAGACCCAAAGAGACTGACATCAGGGGTTTCCCCGATAAACAGCCCACTGAGATCACTCCACGGTGAAGTCAAGTGGTGACCAGCCTCCCTCATTCTCTCCGTGCTTCCGACCTCCTTTCTAATCTACTTTTAACTACAGAAGCTTGGTAGCCAAGGATCACTTTCTTCAGACAGGGCTCTTATACATTCTCGAGAAATCTGAAGCCACAACGTGACTCGAAGACACTATTCAGCATCTCTTCTCTGGCTGTGGAAATATTGCTCTTTCTCTGCACAGCTAGGTTTGGGCTGGCTCCCCAATATTTCTTTTCTTTTTCTTTTAAGTGTTTAAAGTGGTTAATGCATATTTTATGTGTTTAAAATGGAGACCTCTATTGTGTTTATTTGTTCTGGCTCTGAGTTCAAGTCCTGGATATCGTTATCAATTTGTTGTCTCGTTGAATCTAAATCTCATTATGTGTCTTATGTATCTGGGTGTTAAGATCTCTTATTGTTACATTAATCCTTTTACCCTTGCATCCTTGTAGCTTTGAAATCTATTTTATTAAGTGTGAGAATTGCAACTCCTGCTTTTTATTTATTTATTTATTTTTGCTCTCCATTTGGTTGGTGAGTTTTTTTCCATCCCCTTGTTTTGAGTCTTTGTATATCTTTAGATGTATCATTAGATTTTGTGGATAATGTGTATTTTGTGTGTTTAAAATGGAGAGCTCTATTGAGTTTATTTGTTCTGGATCTTAGTTCCAGTCCCGGATATCGTTATCAATTTTCTGTCTCGTTGAATCTAAATCTCATTATGGGTCTTATGTATCTGGGTGTTAAGATCTCTTATTATTACATTAATCCTTTTACCCTTGTATCCCTGTAGCTTTGAAATCTATTTTGTCAAATGTGAAAATTGCAACTCCTGCTTTTTATTTATTTATTTTTGCTCTCCATGTGGTTGGTACGTTTTTTTTTCCCAACCCTTTATTTGGAGTCTATGTATATCTTTCGATATACCGTTAGATTTTGTCTGTATCTTTTGATTGGGAGATTTGGTCGATTTAAATTTAGGGTTGCTGCCATTTGATATTAACTGGCTATTTTGTCCTTTTGTTGATAAAAATTCTTCTTTATGTTAATGCTCTTTACTTTTTGGTGTATTTTTAGAAAGGGTCATACTGGTTCTTCCTTTCTGTGTATAATGCTTCTTTTAGAAGTTCTTGTAAAGCAGGCCTAGTGGTAATAAAATCTCTGAGTACTTGCTTGTTCCTAAAAGATTTTATTTTTCCTTCAAATGTAAAGCTTAAATTGGCAGGATATGAAATTCTGGGCTGAAAGTTCTGTTGATTAAGTATATTGAATATTGGCCCCCACTCTCTTCTAGCTTGTAGGGTTTCCGTTGAGAGATCTGCTGTAAGCCTAATAGGCTTACCTTTATGGGTAACTTGATCTTTCTCTCTGGCTGCCCTTAATATTTTCTCCTTCGTTTCGATCTTGGTGAATCTAATGATCATGTGCCTTGGGGTTGGTCTTCTTGAGGAATATCTTTGTGGTGTTCTCTGTATTGCCTGGGGTTGAATAGTGTCCTGCTTTGCTAAATTAGGAAAATTTTCCTGGATAATGTCCTGGAGAGTATTTTCCAGCTTGAATTCATTGTCTCCGTCACATTCAGGTACACCAATCAAGCGTATATTAGGTCTTTTCACATAGTCCCATATTGCTTGGAGACTTTGCTCATTCCTTTTTATCCTTTTTTCTCTATTCTTGTCTTGTCGTTTTGTTTCATTAAGTTGATCTTCGACCTCTGATACCCTTTCTTCTGCTTGATCCATTCGGCTGTTTAAGCTTGTACATATTTCACTAAGTTCTCGTGTTGTATTTTTCAACTCCATAAGTTCATTTGTATTCCTCTCTATACTGTCTATTCTTTTCAACATTTCATCTAACCTTTTTTCCAAGTTCTTAGTTTCTTTACATTGGGTTAGAACAAGTTCCTTTAACTCCCAGAAGTTTCTTATCATCCACCTTTTAAAGCCTACTTCAGATAATGGAACACAGTCCTTTTCCATCAGGGCTTGTTCTGTTACTGATGAGTCCTTTTCCATCAGGGCTTGTTCGGTTACTGATGAGTCCTTTTCCATCAGGGCTTGTTCCGTTGCTGATGGGTTCTGATTTTGAGTATACTCGGCCTTCTTAGGCTGTTTTTTTCCCTTCATTGTAGATGAACCGCCTTTCTAATTAGGTTTCTGAGTCGACGTCCGACTTATTGATTCCCAGTGCTGGGATCCGAGCAACCCACTGTGGCAGCCTAAATAGCAACGATAAGACTGATGGTGCTCTTCTGCCCGGGAATCTCTTGTCTGGCTTCCCTCTTGAGTCCGCAACAAGCGGCTCTGACTTCCCGGAGCTCCAAACTCCGGTCAGTAGAGGAAGCAGTCCCGTTGGCTCTGCATGAAGAGCTGCTGCGCCAAGACGCCGGCAAAACCGCTGCGGCGGCCACAAGAGTCGCGCTGGCGACCCGTGGGGCTCCTCCACTGGGAATCGGCTAATCGGTGAGTGATGAAAATTCGTCTAAAGATGTGGCGTCATCTTGTTCTCTGAGCTTTCACTGGGAGCTACAATCCTGAGCTGTTAGTGGTTGGCCATCTTGGATCGATCTCCTCTTTGCATTGATTCGGCTCCCCAATATTTCAAAACTGATCTCCAAAACATACTTAACACATATGTAGGTGGTCAAACTATAATGAAATGGATGGTGCACCTCTGGGAGAAGGACACATTAAATGAGGTCAGTGCATGCTGGGGAGAGCTGTGTGGGCCACCTTCCATTTGCACTCTCCCTGGAATCCCTTCTCGGCCCTTCACTGCCCTGCTCTGACTCCTGGGGCAGCCAATCCCTACAGACTGCAACATGAGGGCACTCTTGCCCTCTGGGTTTGAATTCTTTGGGGTTTGACCAATGGGAAATAATAGCAAAAAATTAAAAAATTGAAGCCTGGAGAAGGTAGATGTCGAGATATTTATTCCCCCACACCCTCCTACTTTGGCATATTTCTAACATAAACTACACCTGCCTAGATGATCATTCGCCCAGCATGGCCCCTCTTCAGCTCCAAGTGTTGTCCCCACTAACATCATCCCCTGCCTTGCTCTTACAAGTGGAATTGGATCAGTAGGGGAAAATGGTATTATTTTCTGGGGCAATTGGTGATCTTTATGAAAAATACAAGACAATTAGATTCCTACATCATACCACACACAAAAATCAATTCCAGATTAATTAAAAACCCAAATTAAGGTCGAGGGACCTATAAAACTTAATGAAGAAAATGTAGAATAACATTTATAACCTCTGGAGAGTAAGAATATTTCCCTTAGAAAAAAGAAAGAAAGAAACAGGGGAAACCATTCAAGTATATTTTATGGCATTAAAAAAGAAACCTTTTGTTCACCGGAAGACACATAAACAGTTAGACAACAATGTGCAGTCTGGGAAATTATATTTGCGGCACTTTAATAAAGGATGATGTCCAAAACTTTAAAAGGATTTCTATAAATGAATACGAAGAAGACTAAGATCAATAGAAAAGGCGGCAAAGCATAGAAAGAGGCAAACCACAGGAGAGGAAAACTGAAAATAAGCATGTGGAAAACACACCCAGCATCACTGATAATTAGGAAAATGCAAATTAAAGCAACAGATATCATCAGACGGGTGAAAAAATCTTGGTGTGGCAACACCACGGGTAGGTAAGGATGTGGTGAAAGGAGACCTCACATGTGTACGGAGAGCTATGAACACTTGGCAGCAGTAGACCCAGAAATACTACTTCTAAATGCACATGATAGAAAAAAATCTTCCATTTGTATGCTAAAGACACGTACTTTTTTTTTTTTTTTTTTTTTTTTTGAGACGGAGTTACACTCTTGTTGCCCAGACTGGAGTGCAGTGGCACGATCTTGGCTCACTGCAACCTTTGCCCTCCGGGTTCAAGTGATTCTCCTGCCTCAGCCTCCTGAGCAGCTGGGATTACAGGCATGCACCACCATGCCTGGCTAATTTTGTATTTTTAGTAGGTTTCTCCATGTTGGTCAAACTGGTCTCAAACTCCTGATCTCAAGTGATCCGCCTGCCTCAGCCTCCCAAAGTGCTGGGATTACAGGCGTAAGCCACTGTGCCCCGCCACATTTTTTTTTGTTTTTAGATGGAGTCTCACTGTCTCACCTAAGCTGCAGTGCAGCGGCATGATCTTGGCTCACTGCAACCTCCTCCTGGGTTCTAGCGATTCTCCTGCCTTAGCCTCTTGAGTATCTGGGATTACAGCTGTGCACCACCATACCCAACTAATTTTTGTAATTTTAGTAGAGACAGGGTTTCACCATGTTAGTCAGTCTGGTCTCGAACTCCTGACCTCAAGTGATCTGCCGACCTCAGTCTCCCAAAGTGCTGGGATTACAGGCATGAGCCACTGTGCCCGGCCAGTACTAGAATTTTTATTGCAGTACTTTGTAAAAGGCAAGAAAAAAAAGAAACAGTATAAATATCAATCAAATGGAGAGTGGATAAATAATGATGTATTTATAAAATGGAATACTATACAGCCATACAGTAAAAAATAAAACAACATGGAGAAATCCCCAAGAGCAAAGATTAGGTAAGAAAGCAAGCTATTGAAGGAATTGTAACATGTACACACAGTTCAAAAATGTGTGGAATAATGCTGTATTTTTAAAAGAGATATACAAATATAGTAATAGTATTAAAAATGCATTAGATTGAAAAATATCATATTTGGGGTAATGGGTGCCTCTGGGGAGGAGAGGCAGGAAAGGAGGAAGGAGCAAGAGAGAAGGTTCAAGATATGATGTGAGGGGTTCCAAACACATATCAGGTATATTGCTAAGATTTTATGGCAAGAATTAAAAGGCTTTTGGCCAGGCAAGGTGGTTTACATCAGTAATCCCAGCACTTTGGGAGGCCAAGGCAGATGGACCAACTGAGATCAGGAGTTCGAGACCAACCAGGCGAACATGGTGAAACCCGGTCTCTACTAGAAATACAGAAAACCAATTAGCTGGGTGTGGTGGTATACGCCTGTAGTTCCAGCTACGTGGGAGGCTGAGGCAGGAGAATTGCCTGAACACAGGAGGCGGAGGTTGAAGTGAGCTGAGATCCTGCCTGTGCACTCCAGTCGGGGCAACAGAGAGACTCTGTGTCAAAAAAATATATAAATAAAATAAAATAATTAAAAGGCTTTTGATGGAGTTGGAAATGGGTACATAAGTGTTTGTTATATTGTTCTTCGTACTTTCCTGTATGTTACAAAATTTCTTAATAAAAATGTTTAAACCTATAATGATCTTAAAGGGTATTAATAGACATGCAGCACCGAAGTGGTGAGAATAGGACCTCTGCTCTAAGCCGTCTTAGCCAGATGCTATATGAAGTACCGGCTGCCTACTTGGACACAAACAGATGTTTGACTAGTAACCACTGGCTGTGACCTGTTGGAAGACACAAACTAGGTCAGAAAAGAAAGGAAATTCACGTGGGATGTTTAGCCTGGAGTCAAAGACCTTCCGAAATTTTATAAGCAGTGCAGTGGGACATGCCAGCAGCTCATGGAACATCATCCTGGAAAGTTCTGTAAAGGGCATAAGTTCAGAAGAGACCCCTTTGTGTTCTGTAAAGGCTGTAAGTTCAGAAGAGATGCAAATGCTGTCCATGTCCCAGCCTCATCCTGGTTGTAGGGCACCTCTGATGATACAAATTCATCATGAAAAGATTAACTTCCCTGTTCACTGAGGTAGACACTGACCTAAAAATGCCCAGTCCTTTCTCAAAGATCCAGATGCCTTGGCTGCCATCTGAACCCCAAACCACATCCTCTGATATGGGCTGACCTCAGGCTGACTTCTGGAGGCTGGAAGATGAAGCAGCCCCATAGCTAACTCAGTGATCTTGTGTTCTTTCATACGCATTGATGTCTTGGTCTTGGTCTGAACCCCAGAATGCTGTGTCTAAGTGCCTAGGAGAAGCAATCTATTTACATTCACTGCAGTAAACCAATAAATGGGCAAAGAACTCAAGTGAAGCTCTAAGTACAGCTCCTCTCTAACATGAACAGTCAACAACAAGCTCCCAATCATTTCTATTCCATTAAACATTGCAAATTGGAGTCCAAGGAGGAAGCTAATTTCCAATCAAACAGAAGAACTGGGAGCCTGAAATCTGTTCTCCAGTTTTTGCCCAGATGGCCACATAGGCCCACAAGCACAGGCCAGCTCACCCACTTCAAAACACAGCAGAGCAAAATACATGGAAATAAACAAGTGACTAGATCCTGTGTCACAAGCGCTTTTGCTTTTATCATCGACATCCATTCTTAACACAACTCAAGGGGCATGATTTGGGTGCTCTAGTCTTTTGTGGAAAGGGTACAGGTGTCTAAAATGGGTTCTGTTCCTGACTTGGGTCCTCTTGCCCCATATACCCCTCTCTTAGCACACCACGCTAAAGCCTTGCATTTGAGCTGAACTCACACTCTGCCAAATGAGAGCATGACATCCACATTTCAGACCATTTTATTGCGTTTGAATATAATGTGTCTCATTAATCTCTTCCATCTGTTGTTTATGTGCATGGACAATTTTTATGGGAAATATAAAGGACTGACACAGGATTTACTCCTTGGGCCTCTGAGTCCAGGTTTAATTTGTAAGTTGTAGCTATTCTTGCAGATGGAACACAGACAGGTAAGAACTGGCTTTGCCCCAGTTGCAAAGACGTTTGTGAGAACTTCCCAGTCTGTCCGGGCAGCATTCCCATGGCCAGCACCATGCAGACGCTCCTGTGTCATCCTACCCAGCTATCATCAGAAGTCAAAGGCAGAATAGGATTTCCAGGGCAGGCAGCTGCCAACTCTGTTATTCAGGAGCTTTTCCTCTTCCTACTGCTGCTGCTTTCAGATCAATTCATTGCTCAGTATACCCTCCACCAGGCTCCAGACAGGACAGACAAAAGTCATTGTCAGTCAGTTTCACCACTTGGAAATAGTGCAATTGAAAGCGCTTGTGTGAGAAGATGCTGACATGAAATTGGCTACCCTGAGGGTGGGGGATTACTGACGGTACACAGTCTTCCAATTCCCACATCACCAAGGATAATCTGCATCTTTGAGGGAAAATTAACACCTCATGAAAAGCCAATCTGAAAAAACACCAAGTATAATTAGATGAGGATAACTATGTGTTTATTAATTCAACAAATATGTGAGAGCCTGATATGTGACATGCTTTGTGTTAGATGCTGGGCATTCAGTGGTAAATAAAGCAGACACAATCCTCACTTGTCTAAACTATTCAATGCTGTTACGGGGTTGAGTCGTGTTCCCCAGAAATTCATATGTTGCCATCCTAACCCACAGTACCTCAGAATGTGATCCTTATTTGGAGATAACATCTTTAAAAAGGTAACTAAGTTAAAATGTGGTCATTAGAATGGACTCTAATCCAACACGACTAGTGTTCTTATAAAAGGAAGAAATTTGGAGACAGACCCACATACAGGGAAAACACTACACGAAGATGAAGTCAGAGACTGGGGCATTACTTCTATAACCAAAGGAACATCACAGATTGCCAGAAAACACCACAAGCCAGGGGAGGGGCCTGGAAGAGATTCTCCCTCAATGCCCTCAGAAAAAACCAGCCCTGCCACTTAGTCCTATAAACCCTTCCCCAAGGTTTATAGGAGAACCTTTCCAAAATGTCTCTAGGGGACCCAGGATTATCCTGCCACTTCATTGTCTCAAAAAATGCTGGGAAATGCTGGCTGGTTACAAAGATACATGTGTAAATAAATATTTTTCACCAAATTTTTAATTCTATTTGCATTACTAGTGAATTCTGGGAACTTGGGCAAGCCTTGCCTCCTCCCTGGACCTCAGTTCACCCAACTGCAAAGTGGGAGGTTAGACTAGAAGGTATCTGGGCCTTCTCTTCACTGATTACTTTGCAACTTGCAGCTCATTGGTGCCAAACAGTCTATGATAGCCATAGTAATAAAGTGTGAATACTTCTTCTAGCATTTGTTCTATGCAGTCTTCCTAAATGAGTGCAGTTAGTGTGTGCAACAGTTTAATAGGAAAAACAAAAGCAAGTAAGTCGATTATTCTGAAATTTCTCCATGTACCTGGATTCCGTGGAATAAAAATGTTGTTTTCACTAGAAAGAAAGCCACTGTCTCAGGCAAAGTATGAGGTGGCCGCTCACCTTCAGAATGCCCAAGGGAGTTGCCTGCTAGATGTAGGGCCTGTAGTTTGCTGCAGGAGCGAGCTATACTACACAATGAATGGGCCCGTGTAGCCTATTAGATATCTCATAAACCGTCATACAGAGGTCATCAATCAAAAAGCCATTGACAGAGAAGAGAATATGGTGTGTGATGGAATCGTTGCTAATGATTCTACCTAGCCCAGACACAAGGTTTCCTAAAATACATTTTCCATGCAAAATTGCTCCTCTTAAAAGGGGCTAAAGGCCAGTCCACTGTGGTGGCTTCCAGGTGCTGCTAAGACAGTGCTTTTGTCTAGAAATGAGCAGCAATGGAGTAGGTCTGCAACGTCTTGGAGGAAGAAGTCACCAGGGTCCATCTCTCATCCCACAGACTGGCCTATGCAACCAAGATGGCCAGGAACACGCCACAGCAGCTGCCTGCTGCCAGCAAAGAGCATCTCAGCCCAGAAAGAAGACTTCTTGGATCTCTCTCTTGCTGAGATAAGGGAGACTGTGGTGAAAATTGGGGACTGAGTTCAGCCTTTTAGGCACACATTATTAACTCCCTCTTTGTGATAGGAGTACCTTAAAAAATTGTACCAGCGAAAGCACTTTGAAAAGTAAATCAAAATATTTTTTACATTCTTATTAATGTTAAGACCAAAAATCCAGTGTACCTTGTTTTATAAGAAAAGAGGAATAGCTGATTACATTTGGATCAACTATTCATTGATAAATTCAGTGCTATTTATTCACCTCTACTGATGAGTAAGTTTGTCTTAAATCCATCATTCTATAATCAGTTCCTGAGTAGGGTGGTAATCACAACCATCGATCCATGGTTGATAGAGATGGAAGGAATCTTCTAGAATATCTGGTCTACTTTCTTTTTTCTTTTCTTTATTTTTTCTTTTTTTGACGGAGTCTTGCTCTTGTTGCTTCCCTGCTGGAGTACAATGGCGCAATCTCAGCTCACCACAACCTCCACCTCCTGGGTTCAAGCGATTCTCCTGCCTCAGCCTCCCTAGTAGCTGGGATTACAAGCATACAATGCCTGGCTAATTTTTTGTATTTCTAGTAGAGATGGGGATTCTCCATACTGGTCAGACTGGTCTCAAACTCCCACCCTCAGGTGATTGGCCCAACTCAGCCTCCTAAAGTGCTGGGATTACAGTTGTGAGCCACCACACCTGGCCTAATTTCTTATCTTTACATTGAGGATACTCAGTGATGTATCCTCAATGAAAAGAAATAAAGTGATGTTCCCAAGATTACAGTGGTCAGAGGCAGTACTACAGGAAAAGCCACAGCTCCTGACCCCGGGTAGGTGAGGACCCTAAACTATAGCCCCACCACCTTCTAAAAGCCTCACTCTTCCCTCTATCCCTCACCATGACTCTCCATCTGCCTGGTCCTTCACGTCTATCTTGTATGCATAGAGGCTGGGGCTGACCCTTTGCAAAATGGAAGCATTTTGAGATTATATTTTCTAATCTAGAAATATCATTTTAAGTTTCTAGGTTTACAGCCAGATTTTCCCACTAAATAGTACAACTGGATAATTTGCATCCCATTTGCCAGAGTTTCTTCCATAATTTCCTTTCCCCTGTCCTTTATTTGGGTGGAAAATAAGTCAGAAAGAAGGAACAAAGAGGTTCTACATGCATAGAAAAATGCAGAATCCATCCCTGGCCATCAAAACCCGCTGAAGCCTAGGAGAAAACTGAAACCAATTTTAAAGAAACAAACTTTCTAGAGGGAGTCCCAGGCTGACAGCACTTGTTCAGGGTGTGAACTGAAGATCTAGCCTTTGTGGGTAAATTGCTTAGGTAGATGAAGTATGATGGAAAATAATGTCACACTTTGTTCTGATAATCCCAAATGAGGAGAGCTCTTAGGCATGGCCCAACACAACTTCTTGCACTGTATAGTAGAGCTTTAGCACTCTGATGTGCCATATTCTCAGTTGCAGCTATTGGCACATGATCTCAAAATCCATGACATACTCATTTGCAAATTTGAGGAAGTACAAGTATGAATCCAAGTTTTGAGCCAGCAGTAAAGGAGCAGGTCAGTTGGCTAAAGAGTTGGCCTTGCTAAATCCCCAGCTCACGCACTTCACTGGGGCCTTAATATATTTCTTCTGACCCCAATTTCTAACATTAAATTCTGTTATAAAAGTATTTGTATAAAAAAAAAAAAGTATCTGCATGTGTGGGAATTTCCAAAGGTCTAGTAAGTATTTTTCACAAATATCAAAGATTTATTCTATAAAACCTCTCACCAAAGAATCCCTCAGAGATATTCAGCCTCTGGTTGAAGACAGAAACAGTAAAATCTTTGACCCACTTGCCTTGAAATTCTTTCATCATTCTCTTGGCAATTTACCTGCTGTCCCCTCTTAGTCTTCAGCTATATTCCTTCTCCTTTATAATTGCTTTGTAGCTCATTATCTAACCCAGTAGTCTTTCACATTGCCACCGAGGGTTCTTTCAGTGCTTCACAAGTACAGTGGAGGGTCTCAGCTTGCCACAGCAGAGATTCAGATACGTATGGCTTGTCGAGTTAGGTGGTATTCTGTACCACGGCATCCTCTAGTACTCACTGAGTTCCATCTAGTTAGAAGCACACTAGGAAAAAATAACTGTAAGTATGTCTGCATATGGAAGTCAAATAACTGCAGGCACAGCCAGAAGTTGGCAAGGAATCAATAGAAACTGACCTACATGAGGGGACCGTGGGCCACAGGGAGACTCCAGGCTTAGCAAAGGTAGCAACAGGGGTGATGGCATTGACTGAGCATCAGGCCTAAGAGGTGGAGGGAAGTTGGCTGGGCATGGTGACTCACGCTTGTAATCCTAGCACTTTGGGAGGCCAAGGCAGATGGATTACTTGAGGTCAGGGGTTCAAGACAAGCCTGGCCAATATGGTGAAACCCATTTCTACTAAAAACACAAAAATTATCTGGGCATGGTGGCATGTGCCTGTGGTCCCTGCTACTCAGGAGGCTGAGGTGGGGGAGAATTGCTTGAACCCAGGAGGCAGAGGTTGCAGTGAGGCGAGACTGTGCCACTGCACTCTAGCCTGGGTGACAGGGTGAAACTCCATCTCAAAAAAAAAAAAAAAAAAAAAAAAAAAGAGGTGGAGGGAAATTGTTCCTGGAACAACATATGAACTATTTCTGGAATCTGATTCCCAGCTCCGTGTTCCCAATCACTTTTGTAGAAGCTAAAGGCAGAAGTGCCATGCTTCTATATATTTCATAGAATGGTAAATAGCAATAGGGGCTCAGCAGCAGGAGGATCATTGAGCGGAGGTTCAGGTAAGGCAGCTCCGATGGTTACAGCAATGCACAAGCAAAGTGCCAAGCCCAGGGAGAACCATGGTGGGAGAGGCAGCCCACTGAGAAGGCCACAGGTACTGGGGGAGAGCAGCAAGCTGTGGTTCTGGCAAGGGTGGCAAGAGAAGCCCAAGGGACATATACCCCAGAGGCCAACACAGAATAGTGGGACAAGAGGCTGCCAAAGATCATCGTCTACATTAAAGACACCTCCAGGGAAGTCCCAGACATTCTACAGGAAGGAGAAGACCAACTTTGAAAGGCTTTTGGTGTTCTGCTATTGAGAGTGTGAAAAAATCCAGCATAATTGGGGCCTGGATAGTACTGTGACGTAATCTCATTTTTCTTGACATTTGTGAGGTCAGGCAGCATTGAGTTTACCCACCCAGGAAATGGTTTGTAGACAGTTTCTCAACTATTCACAGAAGAGAAAGTCCCTTCAGCTCTCTGTCAATGACTGTGTATGATTTGCACAAATACAGCCATATAAAAGAAGTAAATCATAAAAAACAAGCAGGCATGTAAACCCTTGTTGGGCACCATGGAAAATGCGGTTTGCTACAGGATAGTGGGGCTCAGAAATGATCCTACTAGGAGATACTTAAAACTGGGTCACACGTGGGCTGTGTGCTGTTTTCAGTGTTTTCTCATTCAGAAGAGCAGCATTTTTGTGTACCTGTGAACTCAGACCCATCACACCTCTAGTTCACAAATCAAATCCCATGCACTCTGGAATGGACCTGTCTGTCAGTGATGTCAAAGGTGTCCTTGAAGGCTTTCAACAAGGTAATGTCACTTTAGTGCTTTGGATTTAGCACATTTCCTTTCCATTGACTCAGCCCCTGACACTGTCCTATATTCTATGATGAGAAAGCCAGGGGGCAGAGGCCAAGGCTAGCTCTTCCTCCTCTGATTATTGAGGGGACTTTGTATTTGCCAATAAATAAATAAATAAATAAATAATAAATAATAAATGCTGCTAGGCATAGCAGCACACACCTGTGGTCCTAGCTCCTTGGGAGGCTGAGAAAGGAGGATCACTTGAGCCCAGGAGTTTGAGGCTACAGTGACCTCTAATTGTACCACTGCATTCCAGCCTGGGTGACAGAGTAAGACTGTCTATAAAAGGAAATTTTAATAAGTAAAAAATAATAGTATTAATAAATGTTTATTGTTTAGAAAAAACTGAAGAGTATAGAACTGTATAAAAATAAAAAATAAAAGTCCTCTATTTTCCAATGACCCCACCCAAATGCAGATAATTCAGACCCTTAAGATAGATACTGTTAAGAGATTGGGATGTGTGTTTTTATTTTCTAAGAATATACAAGAACTTCCCCAACCCTCAACACATCAAAAAAAATGTAATCACACTAAACACATAGAATGGGCACTGTTTTCTTTTTCTTTTTCATTTTTTTGAGACAGAGTCTGGCTCTGTCACCCAGACTGGAGTGCAGTGGTGTAATCTTGGCTCACTGCAACCTCCACCTCCTAGGTTCAAGTGCTTCTCCCACCTCAGCCACCTGAGTAGCTGGGACTACAGACGCCTGCCACCATGCCCGGCCAATTTTTGTAATTTTAGTAGAGACGGGGTTTCACCATGTTGGCCAGGCTGATCTGGAACTCCTGACCTCAGGTGATCTGCCCACCTCGGCCTCCCAAAGTGCTTGGATTACAAACATGAACCACCGTGCCTGGCCCATCCTACTGTTTTCCGTCAAAACTCTGTCTTAGACAGCTCTCCATGTCAGTATCTACAGAGTCTCTGTATTATATTTTTTAATAGCTGCATGGTTATCCCATTCTATATGTGAACCATATTTATTTACCCTATCTTTTATTAATAGACATTTAATTTATTTGCTATTACATGGAGTGCTGCAATATGTATCTTTTGCAGTTATCCTTGGAGAAGTGTATAATTTATTTCTATAAAATAAATTTCCTGAGGCAAAATTGCTGGATCAAAGGTGTCTTAGTCCATTTGTACTTCTATAACGAAATACCTCAGACTGGGTGCTATGGTATGAATGTTTACCTCCTGCAAAACTCATGTTGAAATATATTGCCAATGTAATTGTATTGGGAAGTAGAACCTTAGTGTCTTAATCACCTCTTAAAGGCTCCACCCTCATGGGAGGGGTTAATTTTTTTTTTTTTTTTGAGGCAGGGTCTTGCTGTGTTGCCCAGGCAGGAACGCAGTGATATGACCATGGCTCATCGCAGTCTCGGCATCCTAGGCTCAATCAATCCTCTCGCTTCAGCCTCCCAAGTAGCTGGTACTACAGGTGCTCACCATCATGACTGGCTAATTACTTTATTTTATTTTTATAGAGATAGGGTCTTACCATGTTGCCCAGGTTGGTCTCAAACTCCTGGGCTCAAGCAATCCTCCTCCCTCAGCCTCCCAAAGTGCTGGGATTACAGGCGTGAGCCACTGCACCTGGCCTCATATTTTAGTAAGAGGACTTTCAACAGTGGACTCTTTCTTAGCTCTTTCACTCTTCTGCCATGTGAGGGACTGTGTTTCTCCATTCAGGAAGATGCAATGCTCCAGGCAACATCTTGGAAGCAAAGGCCAGGCCTTCACCAGACGCCAAAACTGCCAGTGCCTTGATCTTGAACTTTCTAGCCTTCAGAACTGTGAGAAATAAACTTCTGATGTTTACAAATCACCCCGTCTGTAGTATTTTGTTATAGCAGCACAAAACAGGCTGAGATACTGGGTAATTTATGAATAAGAGAAAAGTATTTCTCACAGTTCTGGAGGTTAGGAAGTCCAAGATCAATGCACTGGCAAATCAGACTTGGTGTCTGGTGAGGGCTGCTCTCTGCTTCCAAGATGGCGCCTTCTTGCTGTGTTCTCACATGGTGGAAGGGGTGAACGCTGTGTCATCGGACAGCAGAAGAGATAGACGGGCCAGGCAGCTCTCTGAAGCTTCTTTTATAGGGACACAAATTTCTTTCCTTTTTTTTTTTTTTTTTTGACACGGAGTTCCACTTTTGTTACCCGGGCTGGAGTGCAATGGCGCGATCTCGGCTGACCGCAACCTCCGCCTCCTGGGTTCAGGCAATTCTCGTGCCTCAGCCTCCTGAGTAGCTGGGATTACAGGCACGCGCCACCATGCCCAGCTAATTTTTTGTATTTTTAGTAGAGATGGGGTTTCACCACGTTGACCAGGATGGCCTCAATCTTTTGACCTCGTGATCCACCCGCCTCGGCCTCCCAAAGTGCTGGGATTACAGGCTTGAGCCACCATGCCCAGCCAGGGACACAAATTTCATTCACAAGGTCAGAGCCCTCGTGGCCTATTCACCTCTGAAAGGCTCCACCCCTTAACACTATCACATTAGGTCTTAGGTTGCAACATGGATTTTGGACAGACACAAACATTCAAACCATAGTAAAGGAGAGGTGTCTATTTTTTTATTCTGTTGAATACTTTCAAGAGGCTGTACTGGCTGGGCGCAGTGGCTCATGCCTGTAATCCCAGAACTTTGGGAGGCCGAAGCAGGATCAGATCACAAAGTCAAAAGATTGAGACCATCCTGGCTAACATAATGAAACCCTGTCTCTACTAAAAAAAACAAAAATTAGCTGGGCATGGTGGTGTGTGCCTGTAGTTCCAGCTGTTTGGGAGACTGAGGCAGGAGAATCTCTTGAACGCAGGAGGCAGGGGTTGCAATGAGCTGAGATCACGCCACTGCACTCCAGCCTGGTGACAGTGTGAGACTCCATCTAAAAAAAAAATTAAAAAGAGGCTGTACCAATGTATAGTCCCTATGAAATCCCTAGGAGGTGGCTTTTACAGATACAGATACAGAGAGTATCATTGTTGCAGTAGAGATGTGTCCCAACCTTGCTTACGTGGCTTAGCAGTAAAATCCTCTTCCCATCAAGACTGAAAGAACTCACTGGTGTCTTGGCCTTTGGAAATTCAGCAATTTTACCCAGCTCTGCCAGGTTATTTATGGACAAGGTGGTCTTCAGCAGTCACGGGGGTGGTGGTGTTTCACAATGACAGAAGGTTGACACAGTGGGGTCCTCAGGGAGATAATTGAATCAACCACCTCATGTGGCAGCTGAGCAAATTGAGCTGTGGGTGGATGCTGTCTCTGGGTGCATGTCACCCTGTCCCCATCCTCCTGCAACGTGGGTGTGCACCAGTCATGCTCAGAATTTCTGGGTCTTTCCAGTGAAACTTCAGTGGGGGTAAACATGCTCTCAGAGGTGCAGCTGCTACTAAGGGGTTGAGAGATGTTCTCAAAATGTACACCATCCCCAGCTGGATGTGTGGTACCTGTCTGGGATGATCAAAATGATAAGAGTATATTTGTTGAACAACAGATTGATGTAGAAACTACCTCCGTGGCATGATTCACTCTTCAGCATGTGATCTATGGGGAGTATCCTTCTCCCATCCAAACCTTCCTGCTTCAGCTCTTCATGTCGGAACTTCTTCCCTTTCAAAAGACCCTTGCAGAAGTAGGAGAGAGTAAACATCCACCCATGTTTTCAACTACGAGTTTTTCCAACTCTCTCACTTCTCAACAAAACAGGAAGCCTGGTGTCTGCATGGCCAGATTGTGGAGGAGGAACAGCCACATCCAGCTCCTGTCTAGGAAGAGTCTGAAGGGGGCATCGAGCTCTGACTATGGGTACACATGGGTGTGGGGATGGAATGGGTAACTTGATTTGAGCTCATGGTGGGTGTAGTTTCAAGCTGTGTCCTCAGTGTAGCTTATCAGCAAGCTGCTATTTTCATCTGTTTCTATTTCTTGGTTGATGCCGAAGTCACAGGAAGAAAAGGGTTTCATTTATTGGCTCTCTTTAATCCACAACATCCTCCCTCAAACAGTGTGGGCCCAAAAGCTCAGGAAATGAGTGCTCCATGGTTTTCTACATGCAGAAGTGCTGGGCCACACATTCCCCATTCTCTTTAACTTCAAGGAGGAGGCATCAGGTTGAATTGGGTCTTTCAAGCGTACTCAGTGAGGTGGTACCCCCGCCACCAAGACTGGTAGGATTAGGAGCTAGGAGCATCCTGGAACAAATGTAGGCCCGTTAACAGGTGGGCAGAGGTGCCAGCAAAGGCAAACTAAAACAAATAAAAATTGTGAGACCAAATACATACACACACACACACACACACACACACACTCGTGGTGGTGGGAGAAAGAGAGAGAAATTAGAAAAGGAAAAATATACAATTGAGCCATATGTCTTGAATTGTTAGGAATGTTCCTGGTACATCCTGGAGGTAGGGGAGATCAAAAAACAAATTAGATTAATGGATTTACTTCAATTATATTTGGGTAAAAATAAACCAAAAAAGTATCCATATGTAAATATGCATTTGCATCTGTTTGAGAGAACAAGGGAAAATGTGGAAAGTCTACAGCAGGTGTTAGTGTTGGCAGCTCAAGGGGGTGGGGTTGAAGATGAAGCCAAGGGAGATGACTTGCTTTTACTTTATCTTCTCTATATGATTTCAATTATTAGAATAAGCATGTATTACTTTTGTACTTAAAAATGTCAATGGCTGGGCACAGTGGCTCAGGCCTGCAATCCCATTACTTTGGGAGGCTTAGGTGGGCAGATCATGAGGTCAGGAGTTTGAGACCAGCATGGGCAACATGGTCAAACCCCATCTCTACCAAAAATACAAAAATTAGCCAGGCATGGTGGCACACGTCTGCAATCCCAGT
Organism: Callithrix jacchus; assembly: GCF_049354715.1. Lineage (NCBI taxonomy): Eukaryota > Metazoa > Chordata > Mammalia > Primates > Cebidae > Callithrix > Callithrix jacchus. Next base: position 30,558,296 of record NC_133514.1, on the reverse strand, counting down.
TACTGAGGTGACTGAGGAATGAGAATCACTTGAACCTAGGAGGCGGAGGTTGCAGTGAGCTGAGATTGTGACACTGCACTCCAGCCTGGGTGACAGCGTGAGACTCCGTTTAAAAAAAAAAGCACCCTTTGGGCATGACTTTGCCTCTGTTGCAATGAGGTTGGGACAGGTTTTGCCTGGTGATGGGTGGAAAAAAAGTCTAGGACTACAGCATCTATTTGGAATCTCTCTAAAGTTGCAAACGATGGCCTTAGCCTCAGGCTAGAACATGCAAGGGAGGGTACTGCAGGCACAGAGCAAGAGCAGCTGCCAGTCTCTGCCCTAACGGCAGGATCATTACCCTTTGCTCTGAGTACAAACAACATGATTAAAGACAGAAAAGAGGCTGGGCACGGTGGCTCGTGCCTGTAATCCCAGCACTTTGGGAGGCTAAAGTTGGCGGATCACAAGGACAGGAGTTCAAGACCAGCCCGACCAACATGGTGAAACCCTTTCTCTACTACAAATACAAAAATTAGCCGGGCATGGTGGCATACACCTGTAATCCCAGCTATTCAGGAGGCTGAGGCAGGAGAATCACTTGAACCCAGGAGGCGGAGGTTGCAGTGAGCTGAGAGTGCACTACTGCCCTCCAGCCTGGGTGACAGCAGGACTCCATCTCAAAAAACAAAGAAAGAAAAGAATGCCGTTGTGCTTAATGAAGTGAGAAATATCCCATGTTAAACTGCAGCCTGGACTCAAATTCCAGTTCTGCAGTTTCAATCAGGGGTAAGCTTCTTAATCTCTCCATATTTCCATCGTTTTCACTGATAAAATGGGAGTAATAATAATCTATGCCTCATGGGATTATTATCAGAACTTAATGAGTTAAGAGATGTGAACACCTCAAGATAATGCTTTTCAAATAACCTTTGTTATTATTAATATTATCCCTTTTACATTTAAAAATGATATGAATACTCGATTTGTCATCATTACTTCAATCGTTACTATGATTCATTGAGCACCTACTGTATGCCCGGTGCCGTGAGGCACTTTGCTTACTTTAGATAGGATTCTTCTTTAGGACTACCATGTAAGTATTTAATATTACAAACTCTGTAATAAGAAAAAAAATGAAGCTCTAGAACAACAATTCCCAAGCTTTTTGGCACTGGGGACCAGTTTTGTGGAAGATGATTTTTCTTTAGACTGGGATAGGGGGGTGGTTTCAGGATGATTCAAGCTCATTACATTGACTGTGTACTTTATTTCTATTATTATTACATTATAATATATAATGCAATAATTATATAACTCACCATAATATAGACTCATTGGGAGCCCTGAGCTTGTTTTCCTATAACTAGATGGTCTCATCTGGAGTGATGGGAGACAGAGAGACAGATCGTCGGGCATTAGATTCTCATAAGGAGCTCGAAACCTAGATCCCTCACATGCACAGTTCACTACAGGGTTCAGGCTCCTACGAGAATCTAATGCCACTGCTAATCTGACAGGAGGCAGAGCTCAGGCAGTCATGCCAGCAGTGGGGAGCAGCTGTAAATACAGATGAAGCTTGGCTCACTGGCCCCTCGCTCACTTCCTGTTGTGAGGCCCAGTTCCAAACAGGCTACAGACTGATACTGGTCCATGGCCCAGGGGTTGGGGAGCACTGCTCTAGAAGATTGTTTTTCTGGGGTCCATACCCAGTCGGTGGCAGAACTAGAATTCAAGTCCAAATCTCTCTGCCTCTGAAGTCCAAAAAGCTGTCTACTATCCACTGCAACTCCTGCACAATCTAGGGTATTTACACATATTCAAACACAGAACTTCTCTTGGTCTTTACCATCTGTGAACTAACCAAGGCGAAGCCAGTTTTGGTGTCCTTACTTAAGAACCAAGTTCCCATCTATCAGGTATGCTCTCCAGCCACCCAGCCAGGCAGCCAAGGCAGCCTCAGCCCTATTCTTTTACACTTGACTCACTGGCACGTGACTCAGAAGGGCAGGGAAGCTTCACTTTATTCCACTCTGCAAACTTGCAGATAAACTCAATATACCTAATTGATTCACTCTTTAAAATGTAATTTAAGTTCCCATGGGTTAAAAAAAAAGTTCACAGCAAACACGCGATAAAAGAAAAAACAGATAAATCAGACCATATCAAAATTCAGAATGTTGAGCATCCAAAGATACTACCAAGAGAATGAAAAGACAACCTACTGAATGAGAGAAAATATTGCCAACCATATATCTGATAAGGATTAATATCCAGAATAGATAAAGAACTCTAAAACTCAACAACAAAACAGTTCAAAAATGGGCAAAGAACTTTAATAGACATTTCTGCCAAAAAGATATACAAACTGCCAATAAGCACATGATAACATGTTCACTATCATTAGTCATCAGGGAAATGCAGACTGAAACCACAATGATAACCACTCAGACCCACTAAAATGGCCATAAACAAACAAACAAATGGAAAAGAACAAGCTGTGGAGAAACGGAAATCCTCATACATTGTTGGTGGGAACATAAAATGCTGCAACCAGAAATGAAATAAAACAATAGACACTGAACTTCCCCCCCTCGCCCCGCAAAATGTAACCATTATAGAAAACAGTTTCTCAGGGTGGGCACAGTGGCTCATGGCTGTAATCCCAGAACTTTGGGAGGCCAAGGCGGGTGGATCATGAGGTCCAGAGATGGAGACTATCTTGGCCATTATGGTGAAACCCCATCTCTACTAAAAATTTAAAAATTAGCTGGGCATGGTGGCACGTGCCTATAGTCCCAGCTACTTGGGAGGCTGAGGCAGGAGAATCGCTTGAGCCCAGGAGGCAGAGGTTGCAGTGAGCTGAGATTATGCCACTGCACTCCAGCCTGGGCAACGAGACTCCTCTCAAAAAAAAAAAAAAAGAAAAGAAAAAGGAAAAAGAAAATAGTTTCTCTGTTTCTTAAAAGGTTAAACATAGTACTATCTTTTTTTTTGGTGGGGGGATGGTATAAACTTAATAAACAGTTTAGTCAGAAGGCAAAATTTCCTAATGAACAGAGGTTTTGAAAGAAGGAAAAAAGTCACCCAATAATAAAATTGAAAGAGGCCATGAAAAGATAATTCATAAAAGAGAAAATCCAATTTTTCCACAAGCATAGATTAATGAAAACATGCTCGAACTCACTTTTGGTCATATACGTAAGTAATAAATAAAAGAAATCCAAGAGACTGATTATGAAAGATTTTGTGTGCTGTTTAACAAGAACTATCATATGACTCAGAATTCCATTCCTAGGTATAAATACAAAAGAATTGAAAGCAGGGCCTGGAGTAGATTATTTGGTTATTAGTGTTCACAGCAGGATTTGTCACAATAGCTAAAATGTGGAAACAACCCAAGTAACTATCAACAGATGAATGAATAAACAAAATGTGGGATATACATATAATAGAATATTATTCAACCACAGAGTTGATTCCAGTTTTAGTATATGCAGCAAAATGAATGGACCTTGACAACATTATGTTAGGAACACAAGTCAGATATAGAAGGACAAATATTGTATGAATTCATTTATATGAAGCACTCAGAAGAGGTAAATTCACAGGGACAGAAAAGGAGGTGGGGGAAATATTTTGATGCATGCACTACTATACATTCACATACACAACAGTACATTGGGAAAAATATTTTGATGCATGTACTATTATACATTCATGTATATATGATATCTTTCAGTATCATTTCAAATATTTGACACAAGCATGTAATTCTTTCATTTGTTAAAGAAACTATACTTATAAATAATTTATAACACAAAAAAACAATGCTCACAGTGCCTTAAGAGTATAGCAAACTGCTTATATAGTAAAACTTCAGTAGTGAGGTAACAGCAGGGAAAAGGGCTAGATGGAAAAATGCCAAAATGTTAATAATGATGGTAAAATTATAGGCGACATTTCTGAAAATTAAAAATGAGTCCTGTGAACATGACCTTACCTCTGCTGCAACAAGGCTGGGACAGGTTTTGCCTGGTTGCCCAAATCCAGAGACAGAAAGTAGAATAGAGGTACCCAGGGGCTGCAGAGAGGGGGAAAGGAAAATTATTGCTTAATGGATATGAAGTTATTGATGGCAATGATTAAAAATTTGGGGATATAAATAGCAGAGACAGTTATACAACATTGTGAGCAGATTTAAATTGTACTAATTATTCATTTATGAATGGTTGAAATTATAAATACTATGTTCTATATATTTTACCACAATAAAAAAAAGAAGTCCAGCAACATATTCCTTTCGAAAAATATTTAAAAAATTTTTACAGGAAACAAATTCTTATCTTTAAAAATTAAAACAATATAACAATGTATAACACATACATAAACACAGACACAATCCTACTACCCAGAGGTAATCATTGTCTGCTTCTTATTATAGATTTCTAATTATGCCTCTATAAGGAGATTTTTTTTCACTTGACAATGGGCTGTAGATATCTTACAGCATCAGCTCTTCTAGTACTTACTCTTTTTCATGACTGTGTAGTATTCCACTGATGGATGGGCCATATTTTATGCAGCCACTTTCCTATTGATGAATCTATGTGATACCAAACAGCACTATATGCACCAGTTAAGTCTCAGTTCTCACAAAAAAGGCAGTAAGTATATGCCACTTTTATTCATCATGAGTCATTTTATTCACATAGGTTTGGAAATCATTACCACCTCTGTGGTCCCTGCTTTCTACCGCACAGTTAGGGTTGAAGACAGAGGTCAAAGTTGTATCTTAGAAAACATCAGTTTCTTTTGAGAAAGAGCCAGAAGGTTCTAAACAGATAGTATTTCAAGAGAGGAGCACAGTCTGGGTCTGTGAGCTCCAGAAAGTCTTTTTCATATTGGTACCTGCCATGTGCAAGCTTGGGCTTGAGAAGCTAGGGGTCCGGTGCAGAATTCTTCACTCTGAAAGGTGGTGGAGATAGAGACATTTTCAACAGGCAACACCTCACACCAAACTTTTCTCTGGTAATTTCTCAGGGAATTTTCTCTGGTAGATTAGAAGCTTCTGTACTATTTCAATACCTGTTACTATTTCAGTACCTAACCAGGCTTGTTGCCTTCATTGTATTTCAGGACATGGTCTGTGTGTTTCTTGTAGCCATCCATCACACATTGATTCATTCATGCTGCAAACCTAAGTGAACCAAAGAGAAAATTCTACAACTGATAGGTCATTTGCATCTCCTTGTATAAATGCACAGATAAGTGACAATATCCACACAAATAAATGAATATATAAAAGTATTTTGCATGCAGATATATGTTTTTCCAATATATACTTATAGGTACTACCTACAGTATTTATTTATTTGAAATGCCTAAATCCACATCTACCAAGCTCTGCCCAGGTAAAGCCCTTCCTTACCGAGTCCTCCACAAAATGTCCCCTCAGCATCTTCAGATCCCATGTATGTATACTCTTTAGAATCTTAAAGCTTTAAACAAATTTTCAGTTATAGATTAACTTGCATTGTTATAGGTGTTTCACATGTGTTTATCCCTCTCATCTTGATAAACATTTTTTTTTAAGACAGGGTCTGGTTCTGTTGCCCAGGTTAGAGTACAGTGGCCTGATCATGGCTTTACTACAGCCTTGATCCCCCCAGGCTCCAGTGTTCCTCCCACCTCAACCTTCCAGGTAGCTGAGACTACAGGTGCACACCATCATGTCTGGCTAATTTTTAAAATTTTCTTGTAGAGATAGGATCTCACTTTGTTGCCCAGGCTGGTCTCAACATCCTTGCCTCAAGCAATCCTCCTGCCTCGGCCTCCCAAAGTTCTAGGATTACAGGTGTGAGCCACCATACCTAGACTTGATAAACTTTTTGATGAGACATGGTGTAAAGGGTTAAATCTATTCTCCCTGCAAAAGCTGAGCATGCTATAAAACCCAATGCAGAATTGTAGTTCACAGAATTTTAGTGCCAGCTGGGACCTGAATCTATGGAAGGGTCTCCTTTCAGAGTTTAAGAACCTGATCAGGCATCAGTTTGTAGAATGACTATCTGAACTATGGACACTGACGTAAACACACACACAGATATTCTTTGTTGTTTTGTTTGTTACGTTTTTCTTTGCTTTTTGAGACACAGTCTCACTCTGTCACCCAGGCTGGAGTACAGTGTCACAATCTCAGCTCACTCCAACCTCTGCCTTTTGGGTTCCAGTGATTCTCGTGCCTCAGCCTCCCTAGTAGCTGGGATTACAGGCATGCACCACCATGTCCAGTTATTTTTTGTATTTTTAGGAGAGATGGGTGTTTTGCCATGTTGGCCAGGCTGGTCTAGAACTCCTGACCTCAAGTGATCCGCCTGCCTCCGTCTCCCAAAGTGCTGGGATTACAGGGATGAGCCACTGCACCCGGCCTCAACTAGGCACTTTCTGCTATGACAATATTAGACACTTGCAGAATCCTAAGGCAATCACTGATCAGCCAAAGGGACACCTAAGAGTAATTCCTAAACTAACCTAAGATAGGGCTTATGAGACCTGTAGGTACTGTTTTTTTTGTATTGTTTTTGTCTTACAAATGCAAAGAGAGAGCAACAAAGTTTTTTGTTGTTGTTTTTGTTGTTTTTGTTTTTGTTTTGAGATGGAGTTTCGCTGTTGTTACTCAGACTGGAGTGCAATGGCACGATCTTGGCTCACCACAACCTCCGCCTTCTGGGTTCAAGCAATTCTCCTGCCTCAGCCTCCCGAGTAGCTGGAACTACAGGCGCGCACCACCATGCCCAGCTAATTTTTGTATTTTTAGTAAAGACGGGGTTTCACCTTGTTGACCAGGATGGCCTCGATCTCTTGACCTCGTGATCCACCCGCTTCGGCCTCCCAAAGTGCTGGGATTATAGGCATGAGCCACTGCGCCCAGCCTTGTTGTTCTTTTTTAAGATGGGATCTTGCTCTGTTGCACAGACTGGAGTGCAGTGGTGTAATCTCAGCTCACTACAACCTCCACCTCCCCGGTTCAAGCGATTCTCCTGCCTCTGCCTCCCAAGTAGGTGGGATTACAGGCACCTGCCACCACGCCCAGCTATTTTTTTTGTATTTTTAGTAGAGACCATGTTGACTAGGCTGGTCTGGAACTCAGCCTCAGGTTATCCACTCACCTTGGCCTCCCAAAGTGCTGGGATTACAGTCATGAGCCATTGTGCCCAGCCCTAAATTTTAACTAACCCTAAAGTCTGCCAGTAAACCATGGAAACAAGTTTCCTAGTTCTGACTACAAAACACTGTGTTAAAGTGTTACTTAATCCTATTAGCTACATATGTGGTAAAACTCTATGCATAGGTTTATACCTTTTATGCTAATGTATCTCCTTCATAAAATATATATAGGGCTAGACATTTAGTCCAGCATCATGTTTCACCATTGCAAAAGAAAAAAAAAAGCCCTGCGGGATAGGGACAGGGGACGGGGGACACAGACTCCAGAAACTAGGCCCAAATCTTCATTTCTTTCTTCACTAATGAACTCAATGGCACTTGGAACTTAGACCTCATGGTTTCCTGTGACTTTAGGGTAAGTCAAATTTTACTTTCCCTCTTGCACATATGAAAAACACACCATAAGAAGGAATTGGATTTGGCTGGTCACCCATAAACTTCTAGAGTCCTACAGGCTGATTGACAGTCAGAAGTGCTATTGGCAAGCAGAAACACTTTGCAACTCTGAGTTTGGTGACTGGGCAATAGCTTCAGAATTCTGCTGTGATCAATCCCTTAAAAATCTCCTTTCTCTTATCTGCATACCTTGGACTATAAGCTGATCAGCAGTCGTGTGTTATCTCTGCACCTCAGTGCTAGCAAACACTTGACTGTGGTAGGTTTGGAAAAGATATTTACTGAGAACTGATTTGAAAGTGAACATAGTCCACAGCAGGCAGGGTACTGCTCCTGACAGTAACCATCCCTGTCAAAACAACACCCTCCTACTCTCCAGCGATCACCACCCCTTTCCTTTTTTCACATCTCCCTTAGATTAGCAGGGAGCCCCTGCCTACAGAACAACCCCCAGCTGGCTCTCCTTCTGTTTGGAAAACTGACATTTGTTTACAGATGATCCCAGATTACACCATGTTCCCCATTTTCCCAAAAATGTCATGTGTCAAAACTCAGCCTGAATATAGATAGTAAAATGAGCACTGATGTTCCGCCTAAAGGCCTTCCACAAGCTTCAGGAAGAATATTAATTATGTGTTCTATTTGTTTTCATAGCCTAGGGGGAAACCCAGCAACAGACACCAGCAGATCTTTAATCTCCCTGTCTGGGGGAGGGGGAAGCTGGTGTTCTTGCCACCGACTTTTTCATTCAACCTCACCCATTCCATTCAAGCTACTATGAGCCAGCAGAAAGTACCGAGGAGTCTGAAACACGATGGGGAATCCCTTTTCCCAATGAGCAGTGGGATTAGTGTAGCATAAAAACAAGACCTAGCATAGGGAGAAATGCCAGATATAGGTGATAGGGAGGAAGGCAGCAAATCACACTGCCATGTGTGTACCTATGCAACAATCTTGCATGTTCTTCATATGTACCCCGTAGAAAACCTTTAGCAGAGGTTTTGCCACATTGATCAGACCGGTCTCGAACTCCTGACCTCAGGTGATCTGCCTGCCTCAGCCTCACAGAATGCTGGGATTACAGGCGTGAGCCACTGCACCCATCTGACCTAGCTTTTAAAACACATGAATTTTAAAACACTCAGCATGAATTGTTCCCACTATTATAGTTCCTTTAAAAGAAAATTGTAATAGATTCAATGCATTAAGAAACAATAAAGATTACATAGTCAATCAAAAAGTACAAATGGGCTTTGCCAAATAGCAATGGGTGGCCTAGAGTTTGAATGTTCATCATTGATCTTACACAGATGTAAGCATGATTGCAGCCAGTTATGCTCAAGGGTGACTGTAGCCCTCTTCGGTGATTCCAGACCACACAATATCCTCACCCATGGTGTCTCTTGTTCCATGTTGCTTAGCACTGTGGTGCCTTGTGGGTGGTAAAATAAAAACCATCACCATTGAAAAAGAAAACACCCAAAAAACAAAAAACACCACCATATTTCATAATACCCATTGTCAGCTCTTTCACTTCCAATCATCCCTTCACTGCTTATCTCCCTATTAGGGCAGGATTAGGGTGTGGCAAGTGAGGCACATGTCTTGGGACAAAACTTGAGGATATCAAAAAAATTCAGTTACCAAGAAAACATTTTAATGCATTAATTTTTAAATGAAATTTAATGCCAAAAAAATCCATGATGCATGAGATATCAAAATTTTAAATAACAAAATCCAACCTGCCTTTGCACAGCCTTGCTTCACTTGCCTGACCCTAATCTCAGCCCTGGTTCCAATAAAACTTTATTTACAAAAACAAGCAGCTAGTTTATGAGCCATGGTCAACCAGTTTGATTGTTTGCCTTAAATATTTGGTAGAATTCACCAATAAAACTATTCATGCCTGGTTCTTCTTCTTTTGAAAATTGTTGCTTCAATATTATAAATAGATTTAGGCCTATTTATGTTATCTATTTCTCCTTGTGTGAATTTTGGTAGATTTCGTCTTTCAAGGAATTGGTCCATTTCATCTAAGTTATCAAAATTTTGAGCATAGGCCAGCTGCGGTGGCTCACACCTATAATCCTAGCACTTTGGGAGGCCAAAGCTAATGGATCACTTGAGATCAGGAGTTCAAGACCAGCTGGCCAATATAGTGAAACCCAGTCTCTACTAAAAATACAAAAATTATCCCAGCATAGTGGCACATGCCTGTAATCCCAGCTACTCCGGAGGCTGAGGCAGGAGAATTGCTTGAATTCGGGAGGCAGAGATTGCAGTGAGCCAAGATCATGCCGTTGCACTCCAGCCTGGAGACAAGAGCAAAACTCCATCTCAAACAAAACAAACAAACAAACAATTTCGAGGATAGAGTTGTTCATAACAGTTCTTATTCTTTTCGTTTCCGTGGGATCACTAGTGATGTCCTCTCTTTCGTTCATGATATAAGTAACTTATGCCTTTCCTCTTTTCTCTTAGCCCAGTGAGAGGTTTGTTAATATTATTGATCTTTTCAAATAATCAACTTTTGGTTTGGTTGATGGTTTTTGTTGGTCTCCTATTTTCAATTTCATTAATCTCTAATTTATATTATTGCTTTTTCTCTGCTTACTTTGGATTTAATTTCCTTGTCTTTTTCTAGTTTCCTAAAGTGAACACACATCATTTATATTAGATCTCTCTTCTCTTTTAATATATGCATTCAATGCTCTAAACTTCCCTCTAAACATTGCTCTTGCTGCATCCTACAAATTGTGGTAGGTGGTATTTTCATACACTTCTATGAATTAGTTTGTTTAAAAATAAGGTAAACCAGGGCTGGGTGTGGTGGCTCATGCCTATAAATCTAGCACGTTGGGAGGCCAAGGCAGGAGGATTGCTTGAGCCCAGGAGTTCCGGACCAGCCTGGGCAACATGGTGAAATCCTGACTCTACAAAAAATACAAAAATTAGCTAGTTGTGGTGGCACACACCTGTAATCCCAGTTACTCCTCAGGAGGGTGAGGTGGGAGGATCACCTGAGCCCAGAAGGTCAAGACTACAGTGAGCCATAATTGCACCACTGCACTCCACCCTGAGTGACAGAGTGAGACCCCGTCTCAAAAAGAAAAAAAAAAAAAAAGGTAAACCAGATATTATCATCTCCGAATACATACTAATAAACAATTCTTTCTGAAGGTTCTTTAAGGTTTGAAAAGAAAGAATGGAGAGGAAAAGTAACGGACAAATAGGAGAAAGTGTCCTAACTGACTTTCCTTAAACTAATTATTGTGAAGTGTGACACACATATCTTCTAATACATGGTATATGCCAAGGAGCACAGACCAAAAACTGTTACTGTGCTCATAGCTCTGTACCTGGCCTTTCCTTTTTAAAAAGTGATGTCTGACACCAAATGTTATGGTCTCAGTGTGCTAGAGCCAGCCCTGTACAGTCAATTGCTAACTGGATGGTAGCCTGAAATTAGCAATGGCCAGCCAGGTGTGGTGGCTCATGCCTGTAATCCCAGCACTTCGGGAGGCTGAGTCAGGGATAGATCACAAGGTTAAGGGATAGAGACCATCCTGGCCAAAAAGGTGAAACCCCGTCTCTACTAAAAATACAAAAATTAGCTGGGTCTGGTGGTGCTCACCTGTAATTCCAGCTGCTCCGGAGGCTGAGGCAGAAGAATCGCTTGAACCTGGGAGGTGGAGGTTGCAGTGAGCCGAGATTGTGCCACTGCACTCTAGCCTGGCAACAGAGCGAAACTCCATCTCAAAGAGAATGAAGGGAAGGAAGGAAGGAAGGAAGGAAGGAAGGAAGGAAGGAAGGAAGGAGGGAGGGAGGGAGGGAGGGAGGGAGGGAGGAAAGAAGGAAGGAGGGAGGGAGGGAGGGAAGGAAGGAAGGAAGGAGGGAGGGAGGGAAGGAAGGAGAGAAGGAAGGAGAGAAGGAAGGAAGGAGAGAAGGAGGGAAGGAAGGAAGGAGGGAGGGAGGGAAGGAAGGAAGAAGGAAGGAGAGAAGCAAGGAAGGAGGGAGGGAGGGAGGGAGGGAAGGAAGGACGGAAGGAAGGAAGGAAGGAAGGAAGGAAGGAAGGAAGGAAGGAAGGAAGGAAGGAAGGAAGGCAGGCATTGGCAATGGTAGGAGTGTACCAGAAAAATCAGCACATAGATCAGGGCTTTGTTTCGCTTTTCCTGTTTGCTCCTTTGAGAACTGTCCTATCAGTGAGCTAATGTCAAATTACAACACCTACAAATTCCAGTCCCTCAGCTTTCTAAATTTACCGGGCATGACTAAGAAACAAACCATTGTATGTAAAAATTGGAGGCTGAGGAAAAGTCACTATTACACCAGATGCCATGACTGCATCAGATCATCTGAGGAAAGGAGCTCTTTCAAACAGCAATTTACAATGTAGCTGGGCAATAGTCCAAAAGAGATTTTCTAAGAACCTTCAGCTACATATTTTATAAATATGACAAAAATATTCTTCAACCAACTTTCAAAGGGTTAAACTTGAATGATTCATCCAAATGTACAAGCTAAAAGAAACCAAAATCGGAAGTCACTCTTGGGTTATTATTTACTCTGTGGTGGTTGAGATCCAGATTTTCTTGGGAAATGAACATGGCTCACCCACATCAGAATAAGCAGTTAGCCAAGGCTTGGGGTTTGAAGAGCCTGGGCAATAAGTGAGGGGAAAAGGACAGAAGGAGGAGAAAAAAATTTCCTATAAAGCTAAAAATAACTCTAGGGTCATGATATATTATTTGTATAAAAACGCATATTCCTAATTATAATTTGAACAGACATCTGGTGCTACAATCGAATTACTGCCAGAAGGAAAGAAGAGAGATCAACGATTCTAAAACTAAGTGACTACTTGTAATTACTTACGAATAAAATTTTTACAAAACAAGTTATCTCATTTAATTACTGTGGTATGTATTTTGCAAACACATGAATACAGGCGCGCACACACACACAGACATATGTAAAAATATATCTATGTGCGTGTGTTACTGGAAAGGAGTCCCGATCCACATCCCACAAGATGGTTCTTGGATCTCATGCAAGAAAGAATTTAGGGTGAGTTCACAGTGCAAAGTGAAAGCAAGTGTATTAAGAAAGTAAAGGAATAAAAGAATAGCTACTCCATAGACAGCGCAGACCCAAGGACTGCTGGTTGCCCATTTCTGTGGTTATTTCTTCATAATATATTGAACAAGGAGTGGAATATTCATGCCTTCCCTTTTTAGACCATATAGGGTAACCTCCTGATGTTGCCATGGCATTTGTAAACTGTCACGGCGCTGATGGGAGTGTAGCAGTGAGGACGACCGGAGGTCACTCTTGTGGCCATTTTAGTGTTGGTGGGTTTTAGCGGGCTCCTTTACTGCCAACTGTTTTATCAGCAAGGTCTCTCATCCTGTGACTTAGATGCCTTAACCGTTGGGGAATGCAGCCCAGTAGATTTCAGCCTCATTTTCCCCAGCTCCTGTTAAGATGGAGTTGCTCTGGCTTACATGCTTCTGACACATGTCCCCAACTTTCCTCCACCTCTCTACTAAAATTAAATAAAAAGCAGTAGTACAGGCAGCCCTCAGTATCCGTGAGTTCTGCATCCATGGATTCAACCAACTGCAGATCGAAAATATCTGGGATATCTGGGGAAAAAAAGTATGTTTGCACTGAACATCAACAGACTTTTTTGACATTATTCCATAAACAATACCATATAATAACTACTAACATAGCAGTTTTTGTATTATATATTATGAGTAATATAGAGATGATTTAAAGTATAGGAGAGGAGATGCAGAGGTTATATGCAAACACGATGCCATTTTACATCAGGGACTTGAGCATCCACAGATTTTGGGATTCAAGGGAGGTCCCAGAACCATTCCCCATGGATACTGAGGGACACCTGTACTGTTATTTGTGCAACAGTTACGGTCTACTAAGTGGCTTCACAAAAACTACCCATTTGCTTATCATTTGTTCATGTCAAAGGACAAAATTGCAACAAGTTCGGTTAAATAATCGCGTTAGCTTTTACTTTCAACTCATGAACCAAAGCAGCATCTCCTCTAAAAATTTAAAAAAGGTGCTTGGACAAACTGAGCACAGGAGGTTGACTTTATTGGCAAAAAAGGGCTGAAGAACGCAGAAACAGGGAACACACAGCGAATTGGTGGTTTCAAAGTTACTTTCCTTATAGGGTTTAAAATACAGACTTCCTTGTCAGGATGCCTAAAACTGGCCTATTTGAAGATTTGGCTATACTCTCTCATGGTTTCTCAGGTCAGATAAACAAGCTAGTTTTGGTTTGATGCCGTGGAACTTTAGCATGAGTGACTCCATTTCGGTTGGGTCTGTTGGGGCCTAGTGCAGGAGCTCAGGCCAGGTCAATGAACTCCTGTTAGTTTTATTTTTTATTTATAAAAACAACCTGGCACAGTGGCGTATGTCTGTAATCCAAGCACTTTGGGAGGCTGAGGCCAACAGATCACTTGAGGTTGAGAATTCAAGAGGAGCCTGACCAAGATGACGAAACCTCATTGCTACTAAAACACAAAATTAGCTGGGCATGGTGGCACATGCCTGTAATCCCAGCTACTTGGGAGGCTGAGGCAGGAGAATCGCTTGAACCCGAAAGGCGGAGGTTATGGTGAGCCAAGATCAGGATATCGCATTTCAGCTTTGGCAACAAGAGAGAAAATCTGTCTTAAAAATAAATAAATAAATAAAAATAATGTAAACATCATTCACATCCTACGATTAACATCCTAACACATGAAAGACCAGCTAACTTGCTGTAAGTTGCACTGTAGGTCATCACATAAATTAGGATTGAAATACAATTTTTTAAACTGGAGTCCTTCATTTCCCCTTTATCATAAAACGTTTGCTCCATTTTGCCTCTTCCTTTGTGGCTGCCCTGAACAAATATTTTGACCAGCGTCATCTGTAATGTCATACAATGGAACACTTCTGGGCTGAGAATTTTTTCTCTCTTTCTTACAACCTCTAGCTACGCTGGGTACTGACCCAGGAGAGTTGAGGATTTCTCCTGCAGGTAAGAAATGCATCTGTACAGGCCTAAAACATGAGCGAGGAGAGAAGAGGGCTTTACTAACTCAACCACACCTAGTCTGAGCATAGCCCTCTCCTTGGGTTTGGTTTTATATAGTACAAAGAGCAGCATAGTTAATGTTCAACTCAGAGTGCTTAAAAAGAGAGCTTCCACGATATCATGGGTTCCTTTCGGACTCCCCAGTGCAAACATACAGAAAACAACTTTTTAGTCAAAAGAGTTGCTAAACATGAAGTCACTTGGGTTCCTGGTATGTCTAAATTTGCATCTATCTAGCTCATGTTATTTACTTGTACAAAAAAAAAAAAAAAAAAAAAGGATTTCTCAAAAAATGAAAACTACCTAACTAATATCATTGAAAGGCTCTTATCTTAAGTCATTCTGGTTGGTTTTATTTTATTCTAATGTTTAAAGATTTTTGTCTGGTTGTGATTACCCATGATTTTCATACGTATGAAATCTTTGTCAATTTTCATACATATCTTTGTCAGCTACTTCCTACGTATCTGACATCTCATGCAAAGTGTATTATTCAGATCATAAAATGCAGATAGGAATAAGGACTGTATCACTGCCTATCTCAGATGCTAAGAATTTATGACGAATTCTAAGAATGGGAAGGAAGGGAAGGGTAGTATTTTCTTCAAGTATTTTGAAGCACAAACTGAATTTAGAAGGATGCTTTTGGATTTCAAGATTCTCTGGATTTTTTAAATGTACAAACATAGTCAAGTATCCAGGTAAAGTAGAGGAGAAAGGCTAAACAAGCTGGAAACATCGTGCATGAATCACTTGATTAGTGCCTAAATTGTCCAAATGCTCCTTTGCTTTGCTTTAGGCAGAGAATCTGCTTGTTATCACCAAAACTATTTGAAACAAAACAGGCCATAAACCAGACGGACTCCCTCCAGGCATTTTATTAAGGTAGCACCTCAAGATATGAGAGGTAGGCTCACAGTTCACTCTCCAACAGGGAAGTGAGGAAAAGCATTTTCTAAAATTAAGCTCTTATGAATTAAATATTCAGAACACGTTCGCTGAGGAAAGAAAAATGGCCTTATTGCACTGTTATGTTAATGAATCATAAAGTTCCCTCCCCCATTCTAAAATGCTTCTTTAGGTGCATAGAATAACATTTAAAATAGATTGGTCCTTACATTTAAATATAAATTTGCCATGCAAATTATCCCCTGCTTAACTACCCTTTACCAACTAGGGGTGAAAAGAAGGGAGCTGGTTCAGCAGCCCAACACACTGATTTACTCAGTAAAAGCCGGTCCCTTACCTTAGGTTAGGTAGCTAACCTAGGACTCCAGAGGGCCTCAGCTGATCCCTAAAGAGAGGGAGCTTGCGTGAGTTATAGAGGGTAGAGGTCAAGGTCTGAGTTTAGAGCTCCTGACATACCCTATTACAGATGAGCATTCCTTCAGAATCCACCTGTTTTAAAAAGACCAATTTCAGGAAGAAGAGGAGAGAAAAAAAGCCTCAGGTCTGGCCTTTCTCTTTCTGTTTCAATTTCTCATTAATGGAAGAGCACTTCCCACAGCCACAAGTAGCCATTCTCCCTCTTTTTTAAAAGATTTAGAAAGGACACACCCAGGAGATTTCATTTGCATTTTGGTGATAGCTTTGGTCCCTCGTTTTACTTCCAAAGTTGATATTGTGTTGCCTAACTTAATTGATAACTGCTTCATTTACAACCCAAAAGCTTTTTTTTTTTTTTTAAAGAAAAGTGATAAAAGGAATTTACATAGGTAATTCCAATTGAGCTTTCTGACTAGGAGAGAAACCAATTACACAATCCTGCTATTTTAACTCCCTGGGGTCTATTCCCATCTCCATCCCCCAATTGTAAGCAAAATTTTGCTTCGAAAGTACTTATGTGCATTTTGCCCCCCGATGGGAAAGGGTCCAGAGATTTGATCAGATTTTCAAAGCAGTCTCAGATCCAGAAGAGTTTAGAACCACCACTGTCAAGTGGAGAAATGGAGCTACAATCAACAAAGGCTGAAAAAAAACGAAATCAAGTTGGTGCTCCCTAAACTACATGGAAATCTCCCTGAGGCACTGCTCAAGTGAGGAGAAGTAAGGCTGTTAAAACCTGTGGCCAGATGAGCTTCCTGTGAACTTCCAGTGGGATAATTCTCTCCTGAGAATCAGGGATTTCTTGCCATGGATTTAGTGAATTTCCATAAAAGCAGCCAGAAACAAGCCAAGAAGAAGAAAGGAGACCCCTAGAATTATTTATCTAGGAAAGACAGGCAAATCACTACACATGGCTGAATTATGTGAGGACTCTTTCACTGTACAAGACATATAAATATATATATATAATTTTTTTTTTTTTTTTTGAGACTGAGTCTTGCTCTCTGGCCCAGGCTGGAGTGCAGTGTGCAACCTCGGCTCACTGCAACCTCCGCCTCCTGGGTTCAAGCAACTCTCGTGCCTCAGCCTCCCTAGTAGCTAGGACTACAGGCATGTGCCACCACACCCAGTTAATTTTTGTATTTTTAGTAGAGACGAGGTTTCACCATGTTGGACAGTTTGGTCTCAAATTCCTGGCCTCAAGGGATCCACCTGCCTAGGTCTCCCAAAGTGCTGGTATTACAGACGTGAGCCACTGCACTCGGCCTGTAAAAGACATATAATCTCACTATTTGCATTAGACATAACTGAAGACAACCAGGCACAGTGGCTCACACCTGTAACGCCAGCGCTTTGAGAGGCCGAGGCAGGAGGATTGCCTGAGCTCAGGAGTTTGAGACAAGGCTGGGCAACATGGTGAGACCCTGGTAGATGTTTATTGTTATTTTTTTTAGTCTCTACAAAAAAAAAAAAATTAAAAGGAATGACTGAAGCCCATCTATAGCTAATTCAAATGAAAAGAAACTTAAAATAATGTTTTTATTGAAGTATAATAAATATACAGAAAAGTGCACAAATTTTAAGTGTACATCTTGATGAATTGCCACAAAAGTGAGCTCACCCATTTAACCACCACTCAGGTCAATACGTGTTTATAAAAACATGATCAACATTTTCCTAATGATTAAAAATGATTAATATGGCTGAACGCCTTTCTTATCTATATAGTTTCATATGGTTTTCTATATACGTATATGCGTGTATATGTTACTTGGATATTCTCTTTTATGAAGGGCCTTTTCAAGTTCTTGGTTCATTTCTGTACTGGGTTATTTGTATTTTCTAACTGATTGGTAAGCAATAATTTGTTATCTGTATATGAGTAATTTGTCAGTTATATTCGTTGCAGATATCTGCTCCCAACATGTTAGCAGCCCTTCTCTCCCATAAAGATACCTGTGATGAATACAATTTATGGTGATGTTTGATTTGTTAGCTAAGATATCTTTGCTTACCCCTAGGTCATGAAGATATTCTACTATTTTCAGGAAAACATATTGAATGACCATTCACATTTAAAGATACAGTCCACTTGAAATAGATTTTTATGTATATGTGATGGGGTCAAATTTTAATTTTTCTTTGTGGATATCTAGTTGACCCAACACTATTTATTAAAGACTGTAATCCCAGCACTTTGGGAGGCCGAGGTGGGTGGATCACGAGGTCAAGAGATGGAGAACATCCTGGTCAACATGGTGAAACCCCGTCTCTACTACAAATATGAAAAATTAGCTGGGCATGGTTTCTGTAATCCCAGCTACTCAGGAGACAGAGGGAGGAGAATTGCCTGAACCCAGGAGGCGGAGGTTGCTGTGAGCCGAGATCGCGCCATTGCACTCCAGCCTGGGTAAGGAGCAAAAACTCCCTCTCAAAAAAAAAAAAAGACTGTCATTTCCCATGGCTCTGCAGTGTTCCTTGGTAATAAATCCTGTGTCCATAGATGCGTGGTTCTTATTGAACTTTGTTCATCGGTTTGGTCTACTTACCTATCCTTATACTAGTTACCTACTGTATTAATTTCTGTAGCTGAATAAATCTTGATATCAATTGTAGAAGTTTTCCAACCTCTTTATTTTTCAAGATTATCTTGGCTACTATTCTTTTCCCTTTACATTTCCATATAAATTTTAAAATAAATTAAAATAATCTCCTCAGTTATCTCACACTCAATAAAAGCCAATTGGGATTGTGCTGAATCTATGTATCAATTTGGGGAGAATTGGAATCTTTACAATACTGAGTATTCTCTGCTTTTATTTGAATTTCCTTCCATGGTTAAAACTTCTCTCAATAATGTTATATAGTCTTCTGTGTAGATGTCTTGGATATCTTTCATTAGATTTATTCCTAAGTAGCTGATTTCATATACTATCCTAAATGGTGATATTTAATAATTTTACTTCTAATTATTTATTGCTGTAGAAATACTATTAGTTTTTTATATGTAGATCTTATAACTGGTGACCTTACTTAATTCACTCATTCAGTCTGAAACTATATCTGTAGATTCAGCTGTAATTTCTATGCATTATCAAGTCATCTATGAATAATGACTTATTTTCCTTTATGTCTAACCAATCCTAATGCTTTTCATCTCTCTTCCCCCTCCTCCTTCATCGAATAGGACTTTGGTACAATACTGAATAGAAATGGTTCCAGTGAGCATTCTCATCTCAGTCCCAATTTCAAGGGGAAGTTCCACAGTTTTACTATCAAATATAATGTTTGTTGTAAGATTTTTGTAGACACACATTATAAGATTAAGGACATTCTCTTTTGTGGAAGTTTGCATGTAAGATGGTCCCAATAATTCTCTCCTCCAAGTCCAAGTCCTTGTATAGTATTCTGCCATGCTAACCTGTGTGTTGAAAAGAATATGGTAGAAATAATGGGTGACTTCCAAACTTATGCCTCAAAGACATTTCTGTTTCCATCTAATCTTTAGGGTTTTGTAATCTTTCTTGAACTACTTACCCTGGGGGGAACCAGCCATTATGTCTTGAGAAGACCTAAGCAGTCCTAGAAAGATGTTTACATGTAATCATAATGAATAAAGAATAATGTTTTCCACCAATGACCAACACCAACTTGCCAGCCATGTAAGTGAGCCACTTTAGAATCAGATCCTCCAAGTCAAGCCTTGCTGTAACTGTGGCCCTAACCAAAATGTTGATTAAAACCTCCTTGAGAGATCCAGAGCAGGAGTTCCAGCCTAAGCTGCTCCCAGACTCCTAATCCAGAGAATATGTAAGGATGATAGATGTTTATTGCTGTTTTGAGCCATGAAGTTTTGGGTACTGTCTTATGCAGCAATAGTTACTGCAACTCCTCTTCTTACTTTACCAAGAATTTTATTTTAAATAAGTGTTAATTTAACCAAATGTTTTTTCTGCATCTACTAAGAGGATCACATAATTTTTCTCATATTTTGCACAACGTGTGAGTAGAATACAGTTCCAGAAATAAAATTTTTGACTCAAAGGTAATGTATATTTTTAGTTTTGATACCTATGGCCAAACAGGCCCTCACAGAGGGTATATCAATTTATACTCTCACTGCTAATGTCTGTTTCCCCCATAGCCTTGCCAACAGAGTGATATTAACTTACTCATTGTCTGATATAAGGTTTAAAAGGTATTTGTTTGTTTTTTTAATTTGTATTTTCTCAATATGAATAAGGTGGAGATGGATAGTGGCTGGGAGTGTAAGAGCTCAGTAAAGGACGTGGTTGGAGGATGGGCTCTGGATTGGTTGGTTTATTTGAAAGGTGCGCTCTCGGGGGACTAATTTACTATCTCTAAGAGTTGGCTAGCCCTGGAGGGACAGTCCTCACCCCCATCTGAGGCCCCAGGTGCCGAAGCATCAAGAATACAAAAAATTAGAAAATACAGTTAATACATATTTATACAAGGTTATTCATTGCAGCATTGTTTGCACTAGCAAAAATGCAAACAGCCTCAAGTCCGTCAGTAGGGAACAGATAAATGTATTGTGAAGCATCCATTCAAAGAACTACTATAAAGATAAATAAGGCTGGGCACTATTTCTCATGCCTGTAATCCCAGCACTTTGAGAGGCCAAGGCAGGTGGATCACCTGAGATCAGGAGTTTGAGACCAGCCTGGCCAACATGATGAAACCCCGTCTCTACCAAAAATACAAAAATTAGCCGGGCATGGTGGTGGGTACCTGTAATTCCAGCTTCTAGGGAGGCTGAGGCAAATAAATAGCTGCAATCCAGCAGTTTGGGAGGCCAAAGTGGGTGGATTGCTTGAGGTCAGGAGATAGAGATCAGCCTGGGCAACATGGCAAAAACCCATCTCTGCCAAAGGAAAAAAAAATACAAAAATATAAAAAATTAGATGGGTATGGTGGCATGTGCCTGCGGTCCCAGCTTGGAAGGCTGAGGTGGGAGGACTGACTGAGCTGGGGAGGCAGAGGTTGCAGTGAACCAAGATCATGCCACTGCACTCCAGGCTGGGTGAGAGTGAGACTCCATCTCAAAATAAATAAGTAAATAAAAACTTGCACTTTATGTACTAATTTGAGAAGCAATCTAGCTCATGGTTAAGAGAATGAGCTCTTATGACAATAAGATTATGGAGCAGCTTCACCGTTTTTTAAAAGATTTTTAAACAGAAATTTAAAGGATTTTTATGTAGTACAGAAAGTCAATCTACAAAGAAAATAACACTCCCTTTTCACCTGGGCGTTTTTGTGGAGGACAATCGACCACGCTCAGTTGTCTAGGTTTGTAATTTCAGACGACCAAGGAATGGGCCCCAGATAATCCATAGAAAAAGCAGAACTTGGTAAGACCAACACTGAGATAAGACTGAGATCGTTACGATGAACAAACTAGAACAGATTCCAGGAAATACATGTGAACTCCCCAGTGCAATGTATCAAACCACCGGCCTTGATTCTAGCAGCAGGAAGCGACTGTAAGAGTGTAGGCTATAAATATAAAGTATTTGAAGCAAAAATAGAGCAAGGTGTTAACATGTCTCCTCCAGACTTCATTCCACTGTCTTCACATTCTTGATATTTTCTCTACCCTTCCAATTTTTGTCAGATATTTCAGAAGATCTCATTATGAAACCTTCTTGTTGGTTTTCAAAATCCTTTACAATAGGGGACTGAAGTTATGTGATAAAATGGAAAGAGCTGGGGACTTGGAGAAGGAAGACTTATTTTAATTACTAATTTGGAGTTTTTGTTTTTGTTTTGAAACTGCATCTTGCTCTGTCGCCCAGGCTGGAGTGTAGTGATGTAATCACAGCTCACTGCAGTCCTGACCTCCCGAGTGATCCCCCACCTCAGCCTCCCGAGCAGCTGGAACTACAGGGTGTGCAACCACACCCAGCTAATTTTTGTGTTTTTTTGTAGAGATAGGGTTTTGCCATGTTGACCAGGCCAATCTCAAACTCCCAGGCTCAAGCATTCCACCTGCCTTGGCCTTCCAAAGTGTTGGGATTACAGGTGGGAGCCACTGCACCTAGCCTAATTGTTAACTTTGTGATAAACAGTCTAGGACCTTTCTGAGGCTCAGTTTCTTTAGCTGTAGAGTGGATCACAGTGAAATCTGCTCTGCTTCACAGAACTGCTATTAATAATTATAAAAATTACTTAAGGCATGTATACATGTAAATGCTAATGCACTATGCAATCACGAGGTATGATCTGATCTGTCCTTCTGTCAACCCAGCCATGGACAAGACTGAAAGTTGTTAGCCTAAAATCTGTTTTCTCCATTTTATTTATTAACGGCAACCCCATTTTATTGGGGAGGGGAAGTCACTCTGCTCAGGTTAAAAACTGCATCTCCTCTATCTCCTTGAATCTCGGAAGTCTGCTAGAGACTTCTTGGAAATGTTTGTTTTCTAACTATGGGGACTACCTCTTCTCTTTTGTGCCTTCCTTCTTCTTCCTGCTGAAAATGTGGACACGATGGTAAGAACAGCAAAGATATCTTAGAACTGTGAGGGAAAAACAGAGACCTCAGCCCCGATACCCTTAGGGCCACTGAACTAACGATAACCATTGCCTGTGCTCAGATTTCATAGTGCATGAGAAATCAAAATAAAAAACCAAACGTGGCATTTTAGCATTGGTAGGTGCCAATTTCTGGCCCTTGGGGGGATGGGAGGTGGGTTTTTTTTAGCATTATTATTTTTTGGGGTATAAATTCTTTCACTTAGGTCTGATTTCAAAAATGGAAAGAGATGCGCAATAGTACACCATTATATAGTATTCCAATCACGCGGACAATGTAAATAACATATTTACATATCTAATTTTCAGTAATGGCTGTGTTTAACAATTGACATCCAAAACTCCTGAAAATTCAAGAATCAGCTCTTGTACAACACACTGCTGGGTTTAAGCCAGAATTCATTGCATTATCTGTTTCTCTAGGAGAAGATAATCTAAACTGATACATCAGCCAATGTTTTCTCTTCCACCATTCTTCAATTTGTCCCTACTGCATAGTCCAGACCAATTCCTCGCCTAGTTCGTTCTTGCTTTCATGCTTTCTCTCACATGTTCCTTTCATTATCTTCCTTTTTTTTTTTTTTCTTGAGACAGAGTATTACTCTGTTGCCCAGGCTGGAGTGCAGTGGCGTGATCTCGGCTCACTGCAACCTCCACAACCTCTGCCTCCCAGAGTCAAGCGATTCTCCTGCCTCAGCCTCCTGAGTAGCTGGGACTACAGGTTCATGCCACCACGCCCAGCCTGAGTAGAGACGAGATTTCACTATGTTGGCCAGGCTGGTCTCAAACGCCTACCCTCAGGTGATCTACTCCCCTCAGCCTCCCAAAGTGCTGCAATTACAGGCATGAGCCACTGTGCCTACAAGTCTATCTTTCAAAAGGAAAAAATTCCATACACATTGGAGATGTACACATTGGTTACTGCTGTCTGGATATATTCAGACCTGTCCTGTTTCAAGTTTAGCAATTGAATGACAACACGTTCTTGAGATGTGTATGCAACAGGAAGCAAGGAGGGATGGCTACTTTTTAAAAAATGCTACAATAGAGGAGGATAGTAGGCAAAACATCTCATTTTTTGCTTACTGCCTAAAAGCTATTTTTGTTGTTTAAAATCTATGTTGTTGTTTTGGAGATAGTGAAGATAATGGGTATAATAATGAAATAAGATATGGGATAAATGTAAACTATCTTCAGGTTCAAAAGAATAGGATGTGGAAGAGCTGAATGACCAGAATATGGATAATCAACAATCTGGAAACAGTTGATCACAGAATGAATGAGTAGTCAATAAACCTATAAATGTGTAAGCTGAAGAAAAGCCTTGGTCAGGAAGGAAGAAAGAGGACTTTGGAGTAAGCCTCATTGTTTCCAGCTTCAGAAAACACAGAATCAGGAATACTAGGTAGAACGCACTGCATGGCCTATTTTGGCATAAGGGCTAATGTTCTAACAACAAGCATTGAAAGAAACAAATTCAAAACATGATGAACTCCTCTTGGAATAATTCAAGCTGAAGCTAGCTAGATACTCACTAGAAATGCTACAGAGGGATTTCTGAAGAAAGTAGTAGTTGACTTCACCATTTTCTTTTTCTTTTTCTTTTTTTTTTTGAGACGGAGTTTCGCTCTTATTACCCAGGCTGGAGTGCAATGGCGCGATCTTGGCTCACCGCAACCTCCGCCTCCTGGGATCAGGCAATTCTCCTGCCTCAGCCTCCCGAGTAGCTGGGACTACAGGCCTGCACCACCGTGCCCAGCTAATTTTTTGCATTTTTAGTAGAGACGGGGTTTCACCATGTTGACCAGGATGGTCTCGATCTCTTCACCTCGTGATCCACCCGCCTCGGCCTCCCAAAGTGCTGGGATTACAGGCGTGAGCCACCGCGCCCGGCCGACTTCACCATTTTCTAAAGTGCCACCTACGAATATGATTCTTTGGTAAGGAGTATATCCATCTAAAGGCATGCAAGAAAGTTGCTAATTGTGGCTCTTACAGAATCCAGTTTGAAGATGTAGAATCACTTTTAAGACTCAGTGTGGCTTTGATTCGACCATAACACCTACAGCATTGCATGTCTTGCACTCTTTCCTATGCACTCAGCGAGGCCAGTCTCTCAGCATATTGTATCTGTTACCTACTGGTCCATAGCAAGCCAACATTAAGTGGCTTTAAATAAAAACTATTTCATTTGCTCACAAATCTGTGGGTCAGT
Source organism: Callithrix jacchus (assembly GCF_049354715.1). Lineage (NCBI taxonomy): Eukaryota > Metazoa > Chordata > Mammalia > Primates > Cebidae > Callithrix > Callithrix jacchus. The sequence goes on along the minus strand of NC_133514.1, from coordinate 30,533,475 downwards.
AATTTGAGCTGGTATCAAGTGAGCAGGTGACTTTTGCTGGTGTTGCCTGAAGTCACCCACTGAGGCTGTGGTCCTGGTGTATTGGTTGGCGGCTGCTTGATCTAGAGGTAGCACCTCTGTTCCACAGAGGTTCATTCTCTAATAGACTAGTCTGGATTTCTCCATACATCAATGGTAGCATTTCAAGGGGATAAGAACAGAAGCTGCAAGACTTGGAAGTCATATAATATCATCTCTCCAGCATCCTATTAGTCAAAGCAAGTCACAAGGCCAGCTCAACGTCCATGTCAATCTATGGACATAGATTTCACTTCTTGATGAGAGGAGCTATAGATTTTGTGGCCATTTTAAATTGACCATATCAGTAAATGCACTTAACTTTATTGTCTCTTATACAGATGCCTAGTCTTCTATCTGTGTTTGCTGGTGATGATATTCCAGCAGAATGTGAGTGGAAATCTTTCACAAAAGATCCAACTCCGATGAGACAGTGGTCACCTCCTTATGTCTTCCATAGTTGCTGATAAGGCCGGGCATATCAAACCTTTTCTAAAACTGGCGCCAGCATCTTGTATGAAGAGGAGGCAGAAAGGTCCTGATCTGCTACCTATGGATTGCCAAAGAAATGGTTGCTTTCTTTACACTCAAGTGCCTTTTCCCCAGCACCCTTGCTGATAAGCCAGCATTCGCCAAAGACCAATAAGCACGCTGACATTTCACTAAGAGTTGTTATCTCTAGACACCTGTGGATAAATGTGCTAATGAGAGGGTTTTCTTAAGGGCTCTTCTATCCGTGATTATTCAAAGCCACGGTTGAATATAAACATCATCAGAACAGGAGGTAATAGCCTAGAATGCTTCTGTAATACTTAATCCTCTTTATGCTCATGACAGATCAGCCTCTGAAATAGGAGCACAGCCCCAGCGGAGAGAGTGGCTTAATCATCCAGCCTCAGGTAGGAGAGCACTGACGGGTAATGACTCTCCAGTCCCATGGCGCTCATAGTCTATATATTTCCAGTCCAATCAAGCCAGAACCCCAAGTAATTATTTACCATCAAACTTTGTTATTCAAACCATTTATGGGATAATTCTGGGAGGGGCTAGTTGTTTCTTACATGAAAGAAATTGGTAGAGAAAGAGGTCAGTGGAAGGATGTTTTATATCATGCAAAGGCTTTACTCCAAGACACTTACTTGGTCCTCCAAGCTGCTTAAAAAACAAGTCCAATGACCAATTATCTGAAGTTTAGTTTGTTCAAGTTTCTTTCTCTCTTTCCTTCTTTCCTTTCTTCCTTCCCTCCCTCCCTCCCTTCTTTTTTTCTTTCTTTCCTTTATTTTTCTTTGTCTCTCTTTCTTTCTCTCTCCTTCCTCTCTCCATTCCGTCTTCCTCCCTCCCTTCCTCCTTCCCTCCCTCCTTCCTCCCTTCCTTTCTCTCGCCCTCTCTTCCTCCTTTCCTTTCTTCCTCTCTTCCTCCCTCCCTGTCTCCCTCCCTCTCTGTCTTTCTTTCTTTTCTCTCTTTCTTTCTTTTTCTTTCTAAGCATCTGACTCTGTTGCCCAGGCTAGAGTGCAGTGGCATGACCATAGCTCACCGCTGCCTCAACTTCCTGGACTCAAGCAATCTTCCCACCTCAGTCTCCTTAGTAGTTGGGAGTACAGGTGTGTGCTACAATGCCCAGCTAATTTTTAAATTTTTTTGCAGAGTGAGGTCTCACTATATTGCCCAGCCTGGTCTCAATTTTCTGAGCTCAAGTGATTCTCCCACCTTGGCCTCCTAAAGTGCTGAGATTACAGGGGTACACCACCCCACCCAGCCATTTGTTCAAGTTTCTAGAAAATTTTACTTGTCATTTCTTGAGTTTTTCATGTTCTGTCAGGACTGTCAGCAGTTGTAGGTGTTACCTTATTAAACATATAAACATGCCTTTATTTATTTATTTTTGTAGAGATGAGGTCTTGCTATATTGCTGGTCTCAAACTCCTGACCTCAAGCAATCCTCCCACCTTGGCCTTCCAGTCTGGGATTACAGGTATGAGCCACCACTCCTGGCCTAAAGTTACCTCCTGCTTCTCTTTCTTCTTGCAACTCTACCTCCCACCAGCCCTTTCTTTTTTATCTGCTCCTATTTCCCCATTATCCTTATGGGTATTGCTTGCTGTTTAAATTAGAATCTAGCACTTGAAATAGAGTCTACTCAGTATTTTAAACACAAAGGAATTTCATTACAGAAGTGGTAGAAAGGTTGGAGAAATCGGATCTCAGATGAAGCTCCAGGAGAAACTCCCAGGATCCCAACGAATTGACCATGAGGGAGTTACTTCCTCTGCTAAAATCAGGAAAGTGGCGAATCCAAAGGCTGTGCCAGAAACTGCTGTGTTCAAGAACATACAACCAAAGCTGCAATCCAGGGATTAAAAACAAAAACAGAAAACTGAAAGCCAAGATCAAAAAGTTATTGCTTCTGGCCAGGTACAGTGGCTCACACCTATAATCCCAGCACTTTGGGAGGTCAAGATGGGCGGATCACCTGAGATCAAGAGTTCAAGACCAGCCTGAACAGTATGGTGAAACCCAGACTCTACTAAAAATACAAAAATTCGCCAGGCGTGATGTCATGCGCCTGTCATTTCAGCTACTCGGGAGGCTGAGGTGGGAGAATTGCTTGAACCCAGGAGGTGGAGGTTGCAGTGAGCTGAGATTGTGCTACCACACTCCAGTCTGGGTGACAGAGCGAGACCCTGTCTCAGAAATAAAAGAGAAGTTACTACTTCTCACCACCTATAAAGCTAGACCCGTGCTCCATTAAATTCCGCGATCCCATGACCTTGCTTGCCCACAGAAAACAGCCAAAAAGCATGATGCAAATGGCCACCATATCATCTTGTCCTTGCAAACATCACATAAGTATCTCTGATGAAAAGAAACAATTTTCTGGCTGAAAGAATGTCTGGGAAGTCCAGTCATTTTTAGTTTTCTAATCTCTGCAGTAAGGGAAGGCATTTTAGAAGAAGGTGACCATGAGTACCTATTGACCAAATCCTACAGGGGACTCTCAGTGGTCACGTTTCCCTCTAATAGCCTCAATTAGAATGTTTAACAACAAGCATGTGCCAGGCACTCTTACACTCATTTTCAACATGATTCCATGTTACGCTAACATCGCTCCCATCAATTTGACACGATGATGACTCCAGTTTTCTAGATGAAGAAACAGAGGCTCAGGAATTTAAGTGATTTACCCCAGAACACTCAGTAGTAAGGGAAGAGCTGATAACCAAACTCAGCTTTATGTAATGCCAAAGTCTGTCTGCATCAAAATCTATCTCATCTTAACTACTATGACAGACCACATTACAGAGTTAATAACTCCCTGTCCAGACCATGGGCTCACCTGATGGAGCATGTAAGAAGAGTCTTCTACTCTACTTTCTAGAATGTGGCTGATTGCTTCATTCATTTAGCCCACTCCAGCAAGCCCTGGGTCCAGGAGTAGACACTGGTCAAGTAGAAGAAGAACAATACCCTTACTATTATGATGTTCATTGTGGTTTCGCCCACCCCTACACCAACTGGTTTTCTTAGAAACAAATATCTTTGTGGAGATATCTGAAAAGACAGAATTTAACGACATAAAGAAAAAGAGCTTGAAAAGGATTTTTAGTTTGGTATTTATAATCATCCCATGCATAATAAATAGCATTCACAAATGTTAGGAAAAGGAACAGAGACCCTCTAATCTGCTGCAGACCCAATAAGTTGACTTTGGCAGGTGAAAATCATTGTAAAGGTATGGCCTCGGCCGGGCGCGGTGGCTCACGCCTGTAATCCCAGCACTTTGGGAGGCCGAGGCGGGTGGATCACGAGGTGAAGAGATCGAGACCATCCTGGTCAACAGGGTGAAACCCCGTCTCTACTAAAAATACAAAAAATTAGCTGGGCATGGTGGCACGTGCCTGTAATCCCAGCTAGTCAGGAGGTGGAGGCAGGAGAATTGCCTGAACCCAGGAGGCGGAGGTTGCGGTGAGCCAAGATCGTGCCATTGCACTCCAGCCTGGGTAACAAGAGCGAAAAACTGCGTCTCAAAAAAAAAAAAAAAAAAAAAAAAGGTATGGCCTCACCCACTAATGGGATGCATAAACAATAAAACAATTATTTATTTATTTATTTATTTTTGAGACGGAGTTTCGCTCTTGTTACCCAGGCTGGAGTGCAATGGCGCGATCTCGGCTCACGGCAACCTCCGCCTCCTGGGTTCAGGCAATTCTCCTGCCTCAGCCTCCTGACTAGCTGGGATTACAGGCACGCGCCACCATGCCCAGCTAATTTTTTGTATTTTTAGTAGAGACGGGGTTTCACCCTGTTGACCAGGATGGTCTCGATCTCTTCACCTCGTGATCCACCCGCCTCGGCCTCCCAAAGTGCTGGGATTGCAGGCTTGAGCCACCGTGCCCGGCCTGCAAAAACAATTTAAAGCACTTTTTTCTACTCTCATAAAGAATATCATTCAGGACCTGATGGCGAAATCCCCTTCGGTAGATATCTGAAGAATCTTTCTGTCACAGCTGAGTACCAGACTAGTGTTTATTATGAGGAAAACAAAAACACAGAGATACTGTTCGTGGTCTAGTACTTGCTTTTTTCATTCTAAATCAGTCAGTCCTCTCAACTGAGAAATTCCTCATTCATCCAGAACACTGCATTGAATCCACAATGAAGGTGTGGAGAGGCAACACTTTACCTCCCACCTCCTAGAGCCTCCAGCAGGACCTGAGAATCAAATTAACATAAGGCAGATTAACAGGAGAGAAGCACACTGGTTTTATTTCTGTGGGATCCCAGGCTGGAGTGCAGTGGCTCAATCTTGGGATGGAAGCCCGCATAGAAAAATAAAGACCCAAAGAAGTGGTAAAACCCAAGTGCTTATGTACTGAGTTGAACAAAGAATAGTTAATGGTGAAAACCTGGCAAAACAAAGGAGTTCGGGGTTGAGTAGTTAATAATGGAGAGAACTAGGAGGATAAGAATTAGTTTAATAAGATTTGTCTGTCCAGTTGGCTGTCTGTATCTACATCTGCAGATTCAGCCAATTATGGATCAAAAAATTTTCAAATAGGCCAGGTGCAGTGGCTCATGCCTGTAATCTTAGAACTTTGGGAGGCTAAGGCTGGAGGATTACTTGAACCCAGGAGTTTGGGACCAGCCTGGGCAACATAGTGAGACACCATTTCAACAACAACAAAAAATTGTTTAATTAGCTGAGTGTGTTGGCCTGTGTCTGTAGTCCCAGCTACTCAGGAGGGTGAGGTGGAAGGACTGCTTGAGTCCAGAAGGTTGAGGCTGCATGAGTTGTGATCATGCCACTGCACTCCAGCCTGGGAAACAGAGCAAGACTCTGTCTCAAAGAAAAAAATCTTTAAATAAAAAACTAGTAAGCAATAACAATACAAAAATAAAAAATAATATAATTAAAAAGCAATTCAATAATATAACACAATATACTACAACAACTATTTACATAGTATTTACATTGTATTAAGTATTATAAGTAATCTGGAGATGATTTAAAGTATTTAGGAGGATATACGTAGGTTATATGCAAAAACTATTTACTTTGCAAATACTACCATATGTAAATACTACTATATGTTATATGATTTCGGGATCCACGGGGGTCCTGGAACCGATCTCCTGCCCATACCAAGAAACAATTGTGCAGATTACCCTCAGCCTCAACTCCTCTTCCCTGGTGATACAACTGTTTCCTCCTGGTCTTGAAAGGACGTGTTCCATAGGGAGGTTTCATCCCCTGCTTTCAGGAAGAAAAGGGAGGTCAGAAAGCCCTTCTTGCACCTGCTGTTTTCCAAGCGCCTTAAGTGCAAAATAATCCTTCTGCCAAACTGGCTTATTTGGGGCAGCACATTCTGCCACCCTTCAAAGGTAAACGTGAGACAACTGAGACCTTCATTTGACTCAGTAACTGGCTAGTCCTTCCGGTAGTGGGCAGACTTGCTGCCTCCAGTCTCCAGAGAGTTCCTTCTCAGACACAAGTACTGTGAGACAGTTTCTGGTTCTCAGAGGGAACCTCACTTTACACACACAAACAGATCAGTAAATAGTACTTTCAGGCTGGGCACAGTGGCTAACCCCTTTATTCCCAGCACTTTGGAAGGCTAAGACAGAAGGATAGCTTGAGCCTAGGAGTTGGTGACCAGCCTGGGCAACATGGCGAAACCCTGTCTCTACAAAAAAAATACAAAAATTATCTGGGCATGGTGGTGCATGTCTGTAGTCCCAGCTACTCAGGAGGCTGAAGTGGAAGAATTGCTTGAGCCCAGGAGGTCGAGGCTGCAGTGAGCCAAGATTGAGCTACTACACTCCAGCCTGGATGACAGTATGAGACCCTGTCTCAAGAAAAAAGAGAAAAAGTGCTTTCAGAACTACCAGTTCTTTAAACATGGAGCAAATGTTACAAAAAAACGGGGGGGGGGGGAGGGTATTTTTACCTCAGGAGTCCTATGATCTACACCCTCCTACAAGGGATATGATAATGAAATTAAAAACACACGTTATTTCTCTCTCTTTGAGGATCTTATGAACAAACAGTAAATGTTCTTATTAGCTGTGAGGTACCCTTTCTGCCTGGAAATCGCCCCAGCACGTGTGGGCATTTACTCAATGTTGATGACGTATGGGTAACAGTCAATGCTTCAGCACCATCAAGAGAGGATAAGCCCTCGTCTTATTGGTCAGGGTATCTGCTCTTCACATTTCAACAAATTATAATATAATATCCTTCAGCAGTACCCACACACTCAACTCCTTTTTTGGTTTCTAATATAATTACCTAGAAATTCTTCCTAATTCCCATGCAATGCACCTACCCCACTGGGAATGGTTTATATTTAAATATAAACCATTTTTACATAAATGATATTAAATATAAACTATATTTAAATACAAACCAGTGTTTACTAGATTAAATGTCCAATCTTCTTGGGGTTAAGTAATTCTAGTTCATTTGGCTTTTCCTTGCCCTCCGACATGGAAAGTCAGCTTTGTGAGTCATCTGTACACTCTCTCTGGTTCTGCGTGTTCCTATTCTCTGAAATCCAGAGCAAGTTTTCATCCCCTAAGGAAGAAAAGATTCACACAATTCCGGCTTCAATATGTATAAGAAAAATATTACCTGGTCTAAAAACGGATCAATCCTTCTTTAAAAACAGGGAATTAAGTAAGCAAATGAATGTATCAGTGCAATTTGCCTAAGAATGGAGAGGTAAGTGATAGAATCAGACCCTGAGCCCAAACTGGATAGTGCCAAAAATATACCATAGGTGCATGGCACACGCCCAGCCAAATATCTGGTGGAAATCCAAGGACACTGACTCAAAACTTTTCCATTCCAAAAATTCCTATAGGAATGTTTTATGTTCCTTTAAAATGAAGGAACAGGTGATCTTCCTAAATAGCTGGGACTACAGGCACACGCCACCATGCCCAGCTAAATTTTGTATTTTTGTAGAGATGGGGTTTCGCTATGTTGGTCAGACTGGTCTCAAACTCGCCTGTTATATCAGTATAATAAAAGAATGCATATATCTATCATATATTACATCATTATGTAAACTAATTTACATTTAATCTGTTTGAAATACAATGTTTAAATATTTTAGCTTAATGTATGGTTAGCGTTTTGCTAAAACTCGTATTAGCTACTTAATTTTTAAAAATGTTTTCCAGGCTGGTCGAAATGGCTCACGACTATATTCCCAGCACTTTGGGAGGCTGAGGGGGGCAGATCACAAGGTCAGGAGATCGAGACCATCCTGGCTAATGTGGTGAAACCCCATCTTTACTAAAAATACAAAAAAAATTATCCAGGTATGGTGGCACGCATCTGTAGTCTCACCTACTCAGAGACTGAGAATTGCTTGAACCCAAGAGGTGGAGGTTGCAGTGAGCGAGGATCTAGCCACTGCACTCCAGCTTGGACAACAGAGACAGACTCAGTCTCAAAAAAAAAAAAAAAAAAAAGTTTTCTCAAAAAAGGAAAGGCAAATTACCTGAAAGGAGCTCCATGGCTTGACCATGCTCTGCTCATGATACAAGGCTGTAGCTATCTCTAAGGGTGGGTTATTTTATTAAATCCTGACATGAACTGACATAAAATTCATAAAACAATCTAAGAACAAATCATATACCATTACCAACCATCCAGGGGGTATGGAATAGCTAGAAGTAAACTCATCAATCTGTCACTTGGATTAAAAAAAAACAAAGGATGAAGAAAATACCTCTCCTCATATGCCTGTGAAAGAATATTTCATTTCCCTACTCATCCATTTCATCCCCATAACTAGAATGAGGTGAAAAGGATGTGTTCTTTCTCCTATGTTCCCTACCTGCTGAATGGTGCAATATCGTCAATGAACAAACCAAAGACTCATAGATATTTAAACAAAAGTATTCCCTCAAGAGGGAAAAATGAGATCTTTTTAAGTGCTGGAAGGGGGGAATATGTAATAATTATCCTAATGGAAGGATTGAAAACTATCAATCTGTATTGGATAAAGTGAGCCAACAGATCTGCAAACAGTTGGTTAAAAACAAGGCTCGGCTGGGCGGGGTGAGCCATGCCTGTAATCCCAACACTTTGGGAAGCCGAGGTGGGTGGATCACAAGGTCAGGAGATTGAGACCATCCTGGCCAACATGGTGAAACCTCACCTCTACTAAAAAACAAAAATTAGCCGGGCATGATGGCATGTGGCTGTAGTCCCAGCTACTTGGGAGGCTGAGTCAGGAGAATCACTAAAAATCCGGAGGCAGAGGTTGCAGTGAGCCAAGATTGCGCCACTGCACTGCAGCCTGGGCAACAGAGCAACACTTCATTTCAAAAAGCAAAGCAAAACAAAACAAAACAAAAAAATGAAGGCTTATGATATCATCAGAAATAAGTCTTCCCTTAGGATTGGTGCATGGGAACCACTGAAATTGCATGGTCCTTATCAGCTTGGGCCAATCAGAATCAGTAGCGCTGAAACTCAACATTCAGACTTTGACATCTCCTAGGCAAGTGCTGCTCTAAGTGAAAAACTTTCTTTTTACAACTTCTACTCATTCACTTCAGCGGGAAACCTGGGGGCTGGCACAGATGTCTCCATCCCATGCACACTGCCTTTCATCGGCCCTTATCATCTCTTGCAATCAGATTTCTGGAATCATCTCCTGACTTGTTGATAGTCAAAGTGTGGCAGAAAAAACTGCAACCTCAGCATCATTAGAAATGTAGTCAGAGTCCACCTCACACCTTAGCAGAGTCATCCTTTAACACTCCCTCCAAGTGATTCATGAGCACAGAAAATTTTGAGAAGCACTGTCCCTTCTGACTGCCTCCCTAACTCATCCTCCAACTCTTTCAGATCTTTCTAAAATATGGGTATGATGAAATACACTCTGTACAGCTTTGTTAGTGTAATATCCTACACCCAACTCCCTGCTGTCTAAATCTGGTGTTTCTCACTGTGGCTAAACCTTAGAATCGTCTGGGCTGCTCTCAAGACTGTCAATATCTTTGGCCCCATCCCCGACATTATGATTTAACTGGCAATAGGGGGTTAGTATAATGTTGTTTACCCTAGCAACCCTTTTTTTTCTTTTTTCTTTTTTTTTTTTTTTGAGACAGAGTCTCACCCTGCTGCCTAGGCTTGAGTGCAATGATGCAATCTCAGCTCACTGCAACCTCTGCCTCCAGGGTTCAAACAATTCTCCTGCCTCAGCTTCCCAAGTAACTGGGATTACAGGTGCCTGCCACCATGCCCAGCTAACATATGTATTTTTAGTAAAGACAGGGTTTCACCATGTTGGCCAGGCTGGTCTCCAACTCCTGACCTCATGATCCACCTGCCTCAGCCTCCCAAAGTGCTGGGTACAGGTGTGAGCCACTGTGCCCAGCCCCTAAGTGATCTTAATGAGTCACCAAGTGTTGAGAGTCATTGACCCAAGAATGAAGTTGAGGTTTCTTATTAGTGCAGGTAAGTTCCTTTAGGACTGAGTCCCTCCCTGGCCTCCTCGCTCTCATCACATTAGTATTCCTTGGACCAGGAGCTCAGCTTTAATAAACACATGTAAGAACACCTTCCCCCAGCACCTTCAGGCTTCTGCTCATGGATAAATATCCCCCATCTTCTCCTGTCCACCCGAACGTCCACTAACCAACACCTACTTTTTTTTTAAGGTTAAACTTGCTCTACCTCCCAGGTAACCTTGCCTCCTCTCTCCCTCTTCTCCCACTCTGCTGGAAGTATTTACACATCTGCCTCTCTTCCCACAGATCTGCTTCCCAGGGCCAGATCCCAAATCATCTAATCCTAGCAAATATACTACATAAGGTCAGAGGGGTGTGTGTGTGTGTGTGTGTGTGTGTATGTGTGTGTGTGTGTGTTTTGCCGCTCAAGACAAGTACATAATTTGCAGGGCCAGTGCTAAATGAAAATGCAGAACCCCTTGTTTAAAAACATTGAAAATTTCAAGAAGGCACCAACAGAGCATTAAATCAAGCTCAGAGCCCTTCTCCCTGTACATAGCTGTGCTTAAAAAGGTCTGTTGAAGGAATTTTTTTTTGGCAGGTTTTGCACCTGGTATAATAATTTGTGGGAAGCACGTGTACTCCTGCACTCTGAGAAAGACACACATGTTGTGGCTGCAGTGGTAGAAACAAAGAAGGGAGGATGGGAGAGGCATTGCACAATTTATGAGGAAGCAAATGCCTCATTTAACGGCATCCAGACACTGCGAACAAGCATGCAGGATTCTTCTTGATGGCCCTATTGATGATTGCACGTAGCAAAAGATAATCTCCTCCCAGACTGGCAGGCAGAACATGAAGTGGGTCTCTCTACCCAATCAAATCTTTTCTGCTTTTAATTGGATAGCAACATAGCCAAGAGAGCTTTGCCAAAGGCACTTGATCCTGGGGAGAAAAACGCATATTTAAAAAAATTTTCAAATAGCTTTATTGTTTTTTTCCATTTGCTAAAATGTAACATGCTTGCTTTTCTAATTATTCTTCTATTCTTAACAGGTAGAGAGGTTCCCTCTAATCGCACCTTTTACACAAAATGACTTACAACTTTGGTTTATTTCATGTTTTTTAAAGCAAATGCACAGCAGCATGACCTTTTATTCCTCCATACATCTCTTAAAAATTGGGACATAGGCCAGGCGCGGTGACTCACACCTGTAATCCCAGCACTTTGGGAGGCCAAGGCAGGTGGATCACGAAGTCAAGAGATCGAGACCATCCTGGTCAACATGATGAAACCCCATCTCTACTAAAAATACAAAAATTAGCTGGGCATGGTGGCGTGTGCCTGTAGTCCCAGCTACTTGGGAGGCTGAGGCAGGAGAATTGCTTGAACCCAGGAGGCGGAGGTTGTGGTGAGCCAACATCATGCTACTGCACTCCAGCATGGGTAACAAGAGCGAAACTCTGTCTCAAAAAAAAAAAAAAAAAAAAAAAACTGGGACATGGCTGGGCCTGGTGGCTCATGCCTGTAATCTCAGTGCTCAGGCAGGCAGATCACTTGAGGTCAGGAGTTTGAGACCAGCCTGGGCAACCTGGTGAAATCCCATCTGCACAAAAATATGAAAATTAGCCAGGCACTGTGGTGCTCACCTGTAATCCCATCTTCTTGGAGGGTTTAGGAGGAGGGATCATTTGAACCTAGGAAGTCGAGGCTGCAGTGAGCAGAAATCATGCCACTGCACTCCAGGCTGGGTGACACACAGTGAGACTCTGTCTCAAAAAAAAGAGGAGGGGAACATTACTTATATACCATAAAGCTGCAAAAAGTCCAGAACCATTCAAGTTATTATGTTAACAACACTATAACTGTATTGCCATTACCACACCTAACAAAATTATCCTTAATCCCTTCATATGTATCGCCTGATTCTCTCTTGAACAAGTTCACCAGATTCCATCTTTATTAAGATGGAATATGACCCCCACAATCTGCATGTCCTGCTATGTCCACTTAGAATGGATTATCTGGAAAGCTACTGCCTGGGAACACCCAGCTTCAAGGAAAGAATGAGTCATGTCGAAAGCACATTGTCATGTCCATTCCTGCCTTATCTACCACTCTGGGTAAAAAAGAGTCTTAATATTCTGATATCTGGGAAGTTAGGGCACCTACCTAGTTTTCTCTCTCTGTCTCTCTCTCTCTCTCTCTCTCTCTCTCTCTCTCTCTCTCTCTCTGTGTGTGTGTGTGTGTGTGTGTGTGTGTGAGATGGAGTTTTATTCTTGTTGCCTAGGCTGGAGTACAGTGGTGTGATCTTGGCTCTCTGAAACCTCTGCCTCCTAGGATCAAGTAATTCTCTGCCTTAGCCTCCTGAGTAGTTGGGATAACAGGCGACCACACCCAGCTAATTTTTGTATTTTTGGTAGAGACAGGGTTTCACCATGTTAGCCAGGCTGGTCTCGAACTCCTGACTTCGTGATCTGCCTGCCTCAGCCTCCCAAAGTGCTGGGATTACAGGTGTGAGCCACTGTGCTGGGCCTGGTTTTTCTCTTAAAGAGGAAAATCAGCATTTCAGCTAATTTCTTGATCGGCCAATTTTAAATGGTCTTTAATCATTGATTTCCTTTTATGTCTCGCCGTGCCCACATTTCTCCTTTCCTTCTTGCTCATCCTCCTCCTCACCTACTGAAGACTGATAATGTGGTGCTAAAAATACCAAGTTTTGTTCACAAACCCTTCTTCAGAAAACTTAGATTTGATTTTCAGTACAAGGGTTTTCTTAATCATTCTGTTCTCAATCTTAAACACATTCTATTAATTATTCCATCAGTAGTGATGCATCCCACTAGCCTCTTTCCCCTCAGGGCAAATCCGCTGAGCAGATGGTGGGCTTTCCTCTGAGACTCATTAAAGGAGAACAGCGTTTAACATCTAAATGGATTTTTAAATATAAAATAACACTAACACTAAATTAATTCCACACAGGGATGCTCTGTGCTTCGTTGGAAAAAGATTATTGCCAACAAAATTCCAGAAACATTGGGACTCATCAGAGGCCAATCCCAGAATTGAATTTCTATAGAAGCAAACACATTGTGTTTAGAATGCTACACTGAAATTTAAAAATGGCTAACATTTGTTTCCTGTGCTGTTCTCAAGACAGTGAATAAGTCTCATGAGATCTGATGATTTTATAATGGGGAGTTCCCCACCCCACACATGCTCTCTTGCCTGCTGCCATGTAAGATGTGCCGTTGCCACTCCTTTGCCTTCTGCGATGATGGTGAGGTCTCCCCAGCTATGTGGAACTGAGTCCATTAAACCTCTTTTTCTTTATAAATTACCCAGTCTCAGGTATGTCTTTATTAGCAGCATGAGAACAAACTAATACACTTGGCCTCAAGCAATCCTCCCACCTCAGCCTCCAGGAGAGATTAGTTTTTCTGGGAAAGATTGTTTCTAGAAATGAAAATTCAGAATATCAGTTCACACAAAAATTTTATTACTGCTTCAGTATGTTCAGAGGAGACAACAGTAACAGAATGAGATACACAAATACCTGTCTGTGGTTCAATACTGATTCAAGGAACACTAATGAAGACACTTCTGCTTTCATAGCCTGTGGATTCTTTTTTTTTAACCACTAAAGATATTCTATAAGCCAGACTTGTGTCCCAGAGAGAAAATAACTGCTTACCTGAGAGGTCAGACAGCCAGAAAAAGAAAGATGAGATTAAATCATTGGCACACAGGCCAGTGAAATAGTTATTGAAGATGATCATTGGCCATCTGAAGAAAAGCAATAATAAGGGAAGGTGGAGCAGGAAGGGTATGTGCATTTGATTGGTAGACAGAAGTTGAAAGAGCGCTAAATTCTCATCACACATAGTGGAGGATCAATTGATAAATGCCCACAACTGAAAAAGGCAGAAATATAATATTGTGATATAGAGATATTATAAGATGTGGCTAAAAAAATTGAAGAGGATTCCCCCAAGAAATCCCTTTCTCTTAGAAGGAGAATAGATGGGCATTTGTGAATCCACTGTTAGACAAAGAAAAACTTGTAGAACTACTTGACTTTTTAAAAAGCGAATCAGTTTTTCTAAATTTGCATATAATATAATTTGCATATATATAATTTACATAAAATAATCTTTTTAAAATGTACAGTTTACGAGTTTTGATAACATATGCAGTCATGTAGCAACAATCACAATCAAAATATAAAAGTTTCCATCACCCCAAAATGATTCCTAGTCCCCCTTTGCAGTTAATCCCTTCCCCCGTTCCCAGTTCATGCACTCATTGATGTGTTTCCTCCCTATACCTTTTTTAGAATGTCATGTAAATGGAATCATATTACACACACACACACACACACACACACACACACACACATATATGTATGTATATGTAAGTGGGATCAGTCTTGATGGCTCATGCCTATAATCCCAGCACTTTGGGAGACCAAGGTGGACAGATTGCTTAAGCCCAGAAGTTCAAGATGAGCCTGGGCAACAGAGTGAAACCTGTTTTCTACAAAAAATACAAAAATTAACCAAGCATGGTGGCACATGCCTGCAATCCCAGCTACTCCAGAGGCTGAGGTGGAAGGATCATTTGAGCTTGGGAGGTCAAGGCTGCAGTGAGCTATTATGCCATGGCACTCCAGTCTGGGCAACACAGCAAGACCCTATCTCAAAAAAAAAAGAAAGAAAGAAAGAAAGAAAAGAAAAGAAAAGTGGAAGAGACAAAGATTAAATCAGAAAAAGACATACAGAGGACTTCAAATGTCTTGTTAATATTCTAAGTTCAAAGATAAATAGTACATATAGCATTATTTCATTGATTTGTCACTATTTTATTGTCATTATTATTTAAAATTTATATTTAAAAGGTAGTAGGCAAGGAAACACAGGCAAATATAAAGCAAAAAGAAATTGGAGTAGAGATATAAATTTCAGACAAGATGAAATTTAAATTTATAACCACTGAATAAAATAGACAAACATAAAATTCAAATATCAAATGTTTTGCTTTCTTTCTTCCCACATATACTAGGTGGGCATTATCTGAGAAAAAAGAAAGAGAAAGACAGAAGGAATTAAGTATGGACTCTATTTCCTTGGAGTAGTATTTTAAATCTTGGTTGATTATCTTGCCAGATTAGATTGATGACTTGGAAGCTTCATTGATTTAACTTTGTATTAAAATATAATATCAATAGAGAAAAATGTACCTATTAGAAGTATCAGTGAAGTTGGGCATGGTGGCTCACTCCTGTGATACCAGCACTTTGGGAGGCTATGGTGGGTGGATCACTTGATGTCAGGAGTTCCAGATCAGCCTGGCCAACATGGTGAAACCCTGTCTCTACTTAAAATATAAACATTAGCTGGGTGTGGTGGCATGTGCCTGTAATCCCAGCTACTCAGGAGGCTGAGGCAGGAGAGTTGCTTGAACCAGGGAAACAGGCTGCAGTGAGCCATAATCACACCACTGCACTCCAGCCTGGGTGACAGAGCAAGACTCCTTCCCCACCTCTCTTCCCCCTCAAAAAAGAAGTATACAGCTCAAATAATTTTTAACATTAAAAAAAATTTTTAAAATATATTTATTTATTTTTGAGATAGCACCTCACTCTGTCACCCAGGCTGGAGTGCAGTGGCATGCTCATGGCTCATGGCAGCCTCGAGTTACTGGGCTCAAGCATCCTCCCTCCTTATCTGGGACTACAGGTGTGGGCCACCACACCTGGCTAACTTTATTTTATTTTATTTTTGTAGATATGGGATCTTGATATGTTGCCCAGGTGGGTCTCAAACCCCTACCATCAAGCAATCCTCTCACCTCAGCTTCCCATAGTTCTTGAATTATAGGCATGAGCCACTATGGCCAGCCCTACTTAATTTTTCAAAAATGAAACATCTGTGCAATTGGTCCCAGATCAAAAAACAGAACATTACTAGTGCATCAGAAGTGCCCTGTGTGACCCTTCCAGTGACCATCTTGCACACAAGGAAACCACTATCCTGACTTCTCACATCACAGATGAGTGTTGTCTGCTCAGCAGGTCAATGTTTAACCACATTCAGATGTAATGCATGTAATTTTTGCATGGCACTGGAAGAGAGACTGGTCTCATCCTTCACTATCACATCTCTACTCCAAGACCCCGGGAATAAATTGAAGTGATTATTTAATGCAAAATGTGCATCTAGTCACCCTACACATATGTCAAAAAGCCAACAACTTAATACAAATGGTGGGGTGCCTTCACACTCAGCCCAACTTAGAAATGTATAAAATCTCAAGGGCTTGCTATGTGCTAGGTACTGTGCTAAGTGCTTTACATATATAATCTTATTTTACCCTCATAGACATTCCCTTAAAGGGAATGTTAATTTTCTGTTAATTTTCTTACACTCCAAATTCAGAAACTGAGTCTCACAGATACTGAACAACTTGATTAAGGTCACACAGGTAATAAGTGGGTCTTTCTTACTCCAAAGGTCATGCTCTTGGTTACTGTACTATTAGACCTTCTAGAGATAGCTGATCTCTCAGTGTGTAGATAAGAAAATCAGAAATAGCTTCAATGTCCCCTGAGTTTATCAGTCAAGCTGTCTGATAAGCTGCACTCCTGACTATGAGAGAGGACATATTCATTATTTTAGAGGTGATATACACAGAGGAAGAAACCAAGATAATAGCCCAAATGACTCTTGTCTACAGGGCTATACAGCATCCAATACCATTTCTAATCATCTTACCCCACAATCCACCTCCACCCCACATATCCCTGAGATGCCTGGAAGAGGGAAATGCCCTTCACACTTTCAGACACAATAATGATTAATATCTGGAGGAAGTGAGTTACTAAGGCCAAGAAACATCTTCCTCCAGATTCTCAGGAGTCCCTGAGCAGAGAAGAAACTCTGATTTGCTATGGTCTTTTCTGCATTAAAATCAGCTCAAAGGTGAGGAATGTGGAGAAGACAGAGAGAATAGGCTTCCAGAGAATAGGATGGACACAGGAACTTGAGGTAGCAAGATGTCTGCCTGTGACCTACATATCATTTTCACTGGCATCAATGTGTCTCTGTGAGTGGGCAGACATGACTCAGGCCACACTTGTGTGTCTAAGGATGTGCGTGATTTAGAAGCTCTCACCAACTTCCTCAGTGTCAAACAGAAAGTGAGAAGAGAAGAGGCCTGCACATGGAGTTTGTTTTCTTGAGATAATCATCATCACCATCTCAAAATAGTCCCTCAACCCTCTAAGCAATAGTGATGACATTTGGACCGTCTAGAAAACATGCAAAATAGCTGTGAATCTACGTAATCTTTAGGAAGTGAGCAGTAATGGAGAAACAAATGTCTGACACCTACACCTTGGGAAGTTAATGAAAGCCAGTAAGCTATTGACTAACAAACTTAAGAAATGAATGGATATTCAGGTGGGAAGATGATGCCTTCAGTTTGGGGATGCAATAAATTGAAGGTGCCCATGGAGTTGTTGAGTAGGCAATTAGAACTATGAGACTACACTAAGATGAAATATTTGGGCAGAAGATAATTATTTAGTGGTCATCTTTATATGAATGATAATTGAATACTTGCAAATAATGGAAACTAATCTAGATTCTAGACCAGTGGTGTCCAATTAGTTGGCTTCCCTGGGCCACACTGGAAGAATCGTCTTGGGCCACCCATAAAATACACTAAGGCTAAAGATAGCTGATAAGCTATAAAAAGAAATTGCAAAATAATCTCATGATGCTTTAAGGAAGCTTATGAATTTGTGTTGGGCCACATTCAAAGACATCCTTGGCCACATGTGGCCCACAGTCCACAGGCTGGACAAGCTTGTTCTAGACAATGAAGGCAGAAGAAATCAAGAATAATGTGGAAACCATTGAGATGACCGGGAGCAGTGGCTCACATCTGTTATCCCAGCACTTTGGGAGGCTGAGGCAGGTGAACCACTTGAGCCCAGAAGTTTGAGACCAGCCTGGGTAATGTGGTAAAACTCTGTCTCTACAAAAAATACAACAAATCAGCTGGGTGTAGTGGTGCAAGCCTGTAGTCCCACCTACACAGGCGGCTGAGGTGGGAGAATCACCTGAGCCTAGGAGGTCAAGGCTGCAGTGAGCTGTGATCATGTCCCTGTATTCCAGCCTGGGCAACAGAGTGATACCCTGTAAAAAGAAAAGAAAAAAAAAAGGAAAGGAAAAGAAAGAGAGAGTGAAAGCCATTGAGAGTACTTAGAACCTCAAGCCTCCTGCTTGGCGCTGCTAGAAAAATAACTAAGAAAACGAATAGAGAACACTGGGGCTTGTCCCCGTCTTCTGTTCTAGCCATTAAAGTCATAAACATGCCAGTTCTACCTAGACAATATAAACATAAAAATTAAGAGCATTAGGTTTTAGAATGAGATAGACCAGGATTTGAATCTCAGTTCCAAAATTTACTAGATCTATGCCCTTGGGTAAGTGATTTAATCTCTGAGTTTCAAGGTCAACATTTATAAAACATATAAATCATGTCCACAATGAATAGCTACCTGGGAGAATCAAATTAGATAATGCATCTATACACCGTACAGTGCCTCCTATGTAAGTGTTCAGAAGGTGATATAGAAAAACATTGTGATTATGGCTATAAGACAATGACGGCTAGGTGTCCAACAAATATCCAGGCTCCACTTCCATAACGTAGAGTTGTTGCCACAAAGTGGAAGCTCAGCCAGGTACTGCAATTCCCAGGATCCCTTGCAGTTAAGTGACTATGTGGCTGATTCCTGGCCATGGAATGTGAGCAGAAGTGATTTGCACTGCTTCCAGGACTGGCTCTTAGAAGCCTGTCATGCAACACTCCTCCATTTTCTTTGTCTTCTTTCAACTAGATGGAGTGGAGGTAACCTCCAGGCAAGCTTGAAAGTCAGGAGGTGGAAACAGTAAGGCCAGCAAAACTGGGGTCCTAGAATTATGTGGAAGAGGGTCACCCTGCTGAACTGTTCAATCACCCACTTGTTATGTGAGCAAGAAATAAATTTTGCATGCATTAGATTGAATGCATTATAATGAATGTATTCATTTTACACTTGGAGGTCTATTTGTTACATCAGTTAGCTTACCCTAATGGATTTTCTTTTTCAGTGGCACGGCTCTTGAGAGTCAAGTATCTAAGAGGCACTGGTAGATAATAGCTCATTGAAAGGCTTTTGGTCCCACTTGTATTCTCTGTAGGGTATCAAATACTCAGATTTATACTCTTTCTAAAAATCTTTTCGGGGATAGTGGTGCATGCCTGTAGTCCCAACTATTTAGGAGGCTGAGGTGGAAGGATGGCTTGAGCCCAGGAGTCCAAGGCGGACTTGACCAACAAAGCAAGAGTCTTTCTGTTAAAAACAACAAACCCAAAAGCTTTTTGAAAGGAGAGAAAAGGTCTCTAGCATTAGAAATAGATAGCACAGGCAGTCTATATGACAGGACCCACATAGGATTCACAGGTATAATGTGCCATAAGAGGCCGGGTGCGGTGGCTCAAGCCTGTAATCCCAGCACTTTGGGAGGCCGAGGCGGGTGGATCATGAGGTCAAGATATCGAGACCATCCTGGTCAAAATGGTGAAACCCCGTCTCTACTAAAGATACAAAAAATTAGCTGGGCATGGTGGCGTGTGCCTGTAATCCCAGCTACTTGGGAGGCTGAGGCAGGAGAATTGCCTGAACCCAGGAAGCGGAGGTTGCAGTGAGCTGAGATTGTGCCATTGCACTCCAGCCTGGGTAACAGGAGCGAAACTCCGTCCCCCCCCAAAAAAAAAAAAAAAGTGCCATAAGAAAGCAATGTCAACTCTAAAAAGGCTATGGGAGATTGGAATCTGCAAAGATGTGGTCAGTAAGGAATTCTGCTGGCAATGTTCCAGAAGGATTTCTGAAAACACAGATATCCAATATTTATTTTTAAGTTACTTGCGTTGCCATTATAGAAACTCATCTTCTCAAAAACTCAACAAGTTTGATATGTACATACAAACACACACATGTCACACATTAAAAAGAGAACAATGTTGAACTATACATCTAACAGAGGTCTAATATCCAGAATCCATAAGGAACTTGAACAACTCAGCAAGCAAAAAGCAATAACCACATTTAAAAGTGAATAAAAGACATGAGCAGACACTTCTCAAAGGAACACATACACGCAGGCAACAAACGTGAAAAAGTGATTGACATTACTAATCATCAGAGAAATGCAAATCAAAACCACAATGAGATACCATCTCACACCACTCAGAATGGCAATTATTAAAAAGTTAAGAAATAACAGATGCTGGCGAGGCTGTGGATAAAGGAATGTTTATACACTGTTGATGGTGAATGTAAATTAGTTCAGCCCCTGTGAAAAGCAGTTTGAAGTTTTCTGAAAGAACTTGAAACAGAACTACCATTCAACCCAGCAATCCCATTATTGTATATATACCGAAATGAATAGAAATTGTTCTACCAAAAAGACACATACACTCGTATGTTCATCACAGCACTATTCACAATAGCAAAGTCATGGAGCCAACCTGGGTGCCCCTCAGTGGTGAACTGGATAAAGAAAATTTCATACATATACACCATGGAATACTACACACCCATAAAAAAACAAAAATCATGTCTTTTGCAGCAACATGGATGCAGCCAAAGGCCATTATCCTAAGTGAATTAATGCAGAAACAGAAAAGCAAATACCACTTGTTCTCACTTGTAAGTGGGAGCTAAACATTGTGTACTCATCGACATAAAGATGGCAACAATAGACACTGGGGGCTACTAAAGGGGAAAGACAAGGAGGTGGGTAAGGGCTGAAAACCTGTTAGATGCTCAGCACCTGGGTGAGGAGATCATTCATACCCTAAACCTCAGCTTCATGCAATATACCCAGGTAACACACCTGCACATGTACCCCTAAATCTAAAATAAAAATGGAAATTATTGTTATTATTATTATTTGAGACAGAGTCTCACTCTGTCATCCAGGCTGGAGTGCAGTGGCACAATCTTGGCTCACTGCAGCCTCTGACTCCTGGGTTCAAGCGATTCTCTGCCTCAGCCACCCAAGTAGCTGGGACTACAAACACATGCCACCATGCCTGGCTAGTTTTTGTAATTTTTGTACAGATGGGGCTTCACCATGTTGGCCAGGTTGATCTCAAACTGGCCTCCCAAAATGCTGGGATTACAGGCATGGCCACCACATCCAACCAAATTGAAATTATGTAAGAGAGAGAGAAAGAGAGCAATGTTGAAACAGCAGTGACCATTGGCCACTGATAAACCTTATGAAAAAAAACAAAGGGGGATGAGAGGTTATTCAGATTTTTCAAATTACTGATCTACAGCATGGGTATAAAAGTAAGGCAGCTCAATTCAGTGTAACAGCATAAATTAATGTGAAGGCACACAAAGCTTTGCCCTTCAAAATAAAGTTATCTTCTGAGAGCTATATTGGTTAGACACACACAAAATACATTCCTAAAAGTAACACAGTTTTCTGTAAAAATATGGCCGAGCAGCTTTGGGAAAGCTAAAATTTAACCTTGGCAACTTAGATATGGTCTCAGAGAGGCGCTTACTAAAATATGAGTCTAACTAAAAATACAAAATCTCATTAAATACAGTATATCCAAAAGGGAGGGAAATGGTAAACATGAGAGACCTGACTAGGGCAGCGGTGGGGGAGAAGATGGTGTTAAAAACAAGGGTCAGGATTTGTCCGTGTTTGATCAGTGTCCGGGGAGAAAGCCACTGGGCCCAAGTGGCAGCACCATGCTGTTCATAAGAGATCTCTATTCTATTGCAAGGGATAGGTATTTTATCAGAGTGCCCCATGCTGAAAATATCCCTTAAATCAACTCATTCATTTCAGCAGTTTTTGTAATAGCAAAAGATTGTAAGCACAGATATGCCCATCAAATTATGGTACATCCCTACCATGGAAAAAGTAAGACATTGCGGAAAGATGCCGAAGATATAATGTCAAGTGAAAAAAGTAAGACATATAACACTGTGTGCCGAGTATTGCCATATGCACATATAAAATGCGAGTAGAAGAAATAGACACACATGTATGTTTCCACACATAGAGAATATCTCTGGAAGGAAGCATGAGAAATTAGGAACTACGGGTAGGAATTGGACAACTGGAGACAAAAGTGGAAGAATGATTTTGTTTTCACTGTATACCCTTTGTACTACTAGAATTTTTTAGCATGGGCATTTTTATCATTACTATTTGAAAAAATCATAAATAGTAAATAAAGAAATAGGTGACAGATAATCTGTATAGCTTCTTTGGTTCTGTTTTTACCTTAGCAAGTCTGCTACACACACATGGAACCACTAGAGAACAACGAAGGGGTAAATAAAACTGGATATAAATTTTAAATCCACCCCTTTTCCCTCTGATTCTAGTTTTACCAAGGTCCTTCCTAAAATTATAATTGGCTTTACTCATACATAAGTCTACAGGGAGAAGATGAGCTGGTTAGTGAACTGATGGCTGGTCCTCCTGTGGTTATATTTCTTATTCTAAATTGATAATCCCCTCTTGAGACTTTGACCGTTATGATGATTATGTTTCTCTTTGTCTAAATTAGAATATCTGGATTCTGAGACTCCAACCAGAAGACCAGATCCTGGTTGGGGGATCTGCCCTTGAGGTATTACTGGTAAGGTCAGCAGGTCTAATCCATGACAGGATATGGCCCACTGGTCCATCTGGAACACTCCATCCATCATGGAGGTAGTTATCAAAGAAGAGGAAGAGACAGGGGTCTCCCAAGCCATATGCTGGTGTCACCCCTTGTTAAGGGGATCCTTCTCTGCTCTAGAAGATCTAGCCCATCTCCAGGAGGAGAGGAAAATACCCATATTTTAGTCAATATCCAAAGGTTCTATACTTCATTTGAAGGCTGAAATATTAGCAAAGGATTGATTATGAACAAAAACAAACAAACAAAAAACTCACAAAACCAGTAAGCCTGAGCTATTTTCCAGTCAGTGTCATTAGAAATGATTTTATCAGCATTCAGCCAGCACTGAGGTCATGATTTACCCGAGGCAGGCAGCCTCCCTGGGTGGGAGCTCCTTTTTAATAAATGATTGCAAGTAGGCTTATTCCGACCTGTGACTGTGAGTCACCACATTTGAAGCTGAATGACAAACCCCATCAGGAACAGACACATGACCTTGTCCAGGGGACTTTTTCTTTTAGGAAAAACCAAATACATTTCCTGACAGTGATGTGAAGCCCGAAAGTCTCAAGTCAGATCAGTGAGAGTCGCGTAGGCCTGGGAATTGAGAGGACCAGACCAAAGTGTCACCGTGGCCCCCTTTTCCTCCCCAGAGTCTGTGATTCACTGCACTGGAGAACTGGGTAAGAGGAACACATTTAATTCAGATAAAACTGAGCTGCCATGGGAGAGAAAGGTAAATTACTTTCTGAAAAACATTGTAACCCTGTGATTCCTGCTGTCACTAATAATCCTACAAATTAATAACAGGCTGATCGCGCAGCCACTGGTTTTGGCTTCAGGTTCCCTTTGATTAGGACATAATGCCTTTTCCAAGAGTGAAATGAAGAGAAGATTCAAAGGCACCCAGGACCTCTATGATGCATCAGGGCCAAGGGCCAGGGACATGAAAGAGGAAGTATGTGAGCCCCAAAAGAGGGAGGAGGGAGAAAGGTCACAAACTCACCTCCTTGAAGGACTTCATGTTATTCTTGCTCCATGGTCTATGAGCTGCACAGAGCACAGCTTGGGAGCTGCTTAGGCAGGCTTCCTGGAGGCAGTGTCAGCCTGCCCCCTCCTTCTCCTCTGCCACATCTGTTCTGCAGTTTTGCCTCTTGCTGTACCACTCTATCATCTAATATTCAATTGTGGGAGAGGGGGGAAGAAGAAAGAAGATCAGAAATAAATGGGAGTGGCTGCTCCTCTCCCATAAAGAGAAGGAAGAGGGAGGGAGGAAGGAAGGAGAAAATAGATTAGAATCTGAGTGAGAAGTCAGAAGTCCCAGGCCCAAAGAAAAAGATAAAAGGTAGTGGAGTCAGGTCAGACCAACATAGAGCAAGCCAAATACACTGTTCTTATTTTGGCCCCAATTTGTTGCATGCCTCTCTCTCTCCTCTCTCTTTTTCTCTCTCTCTCTCTCTCTCTCTCTCTCTCTCTCTCTCTCTCTCTCTCTCTCTCTCTCTCTCTCTCTCTCTCTCTGTCTCTCTCTCTCTCTGTCTCTCTCTCTCTCTCTCTCTGTGTGTGTGTGTGTGTGGTTACTTGCTTATATAAACAAGAAAAATCTCTGGAAAAATATATAAGAAACTGATAACACTCTTTGCTTCCAGGGAAAAAACTTTTTGTACTTTCTGAATGTCAAATGAGGTGGAAGTACTACCTGTGCAATTGATACATAAATAAAATGTAGAGAAAGCAGAATGTTTCTCAACTCATGGGATAAGGACACTGTGGTCCCTATCTTAGAAGTAGTGAATGACAGGTGGCTGGTGACAGTTTATTAGTGAATGAAACATTTCTAAATGATAATCGTAATGGGAGATCTCACAATCTCACATTCACACATACACCTTTTCCAATATATGGCAAAGAGGTTTTAGTTTTGAGTTGAGAAGATGTAAATTTTTTTTGAGACAATGTCTCGCTATCACCCAGGCTGGAGTGCACTGGCAGGATCTTGGTTCACTCTAACCTCTGCCTCCTGGGTTCAAGCAATTCCCCTGCCTCAGCCTTCTGAGTAGCTGGGATTACAGGTGCTAGACACAACACCTGGCTAATTTTTGTATTTTTAGTAGAGACGGAGTTTCACCACATTGGCCAGGCTGGTCTCCAACTCTTGAGCTCAAGTGATTCTCCTTCCTCAGCCTCCCAAAGTGCTGGGGTTACAGGCATGAGCCGCCACATCCAGCCGTAAGTCTTTAATAATACTTCTATTGTAATAATAACTGAAGTAACACATACCAAATAGAGAAAATATTTAAAAATATTCTTCAAAAATGAAATTAACTTTAATCCCATAACCAGAATCAGTCATTTCAAGTACTCACTCTGCTCAGACAGGATAGATTGATATCACAGACCATTCATTGGTCATATCTGACTTAACTCCAATATAAAATTGGCCCAAAGAGAGGTAATTTTTTAAAAGGATCTGCCAGCCTGAATCCATAGCTTGATATTCTGAATATTCTGAATACTTTTCATTTAACATATTTCAACAAATAGGGCCCCAATTTTTGTGCTGCCTTGAGGTAGACAAGCATCTCTTTTTGGTTTAGTTTGTTGTTGTTCTTTGAAACAGGTCTTGCTCTGTCACTCAGCTGGAGTGCAGTGGTGCAATCTCAGCTCACTGCAGCCCCCGCCTCCTGGGTTCAAGCAATTCTCCTGCCTCAGCCTCCCAAGCAGCTGGGACTATAGGCATGCACCACCACACCTGGCTAATTTTTCTATTTTTGTAGAGTTGGGGTTTCCCCATGTTGGCCAGGTCTCAGATGACTGACCTCAAGTGATCCCCCTGCCTCAGCCTCCCAAAGCATTGGGATCACAGGCTTGAGCCCTGTGCCTGGCCAAGGTAGGCAAATATCTGATTCCTGCAGTCCAGGAGATTCTCTAAGATCTCCTCAGAAAATAGACTTTTCTTAATCTGGATAGACTGAGGTCAAGCTTTTTCAGAAAAGAAGTGGCCGCTATCAATCACACCAACCATAGGGTCTTCCACGGTCCATTGGTGATGGAGAAGTTCCAACCTTGAGCAAGGTCATCTGCAACCCTTCGCCCCCAGTTGATATCTACTCAACACTTCCTCCAAAGAAAGAAACATTCAGCTTATTTTACTGCTTCATATCTCTTAAGTTATACACCCTTTGGAAGGCTAAAGGAAATCCAGGGATGCCACAAGCAGAAGCAGTGGGAAGTATATTGTTTAGCAGTATTTGAAGGTGTGGTCCCCCGGGACATGACACAAAGTATTGACAGCATTTGCAAGAATTGGGCTCACTTTCCTTTTTTTCACTATTTGGGAGCGTAAATCCATGAAAGAAAGTCAAACAGGTGAGTATACAATTTCTGGTGCTGCCAATTATTTAAACAGACTTTGGGCAAGATTTTTAATCTCTTTAAGTTTCTATTTCCTCATCCATGAAATAAGAATAATAATACCTTTCCTAAAAAGTTTTCATGAGGTTTAAATGAGAGGATATAGAAAAAGTGAACCCAGTGCATGCTATGTGGTTCACTGAATAAATCTTATCTGTTATTGTCATCCACATGTGGTGGAAACAAGCACGCCCGTCTCGTGGGTCAGTAAACACTACTCAAAGTTTCCAGGGACTCAAACTCTTATGTTCTACGTCTCTGGGCTCTAAAGCACTTGACTCTTTAGAGCCAGAAAAGTAACAGCTGGTATCTCGGGCTCCATCTAGTTCTATCCCACAGCTTCTATACCTCACATCCCATGAGAGAGCTAGCAATACATTGACATAAAAAATGAATTTTATCATTTGGATTTAACTGGATCATGGGTAAGCTGTCATTAAGAGAACTCTGAAAAAATAAAAAGTTGTCTGCTTTAACATTTTTTCTAAAACCCCAGCCTGGGAAACTTAGCAAAGAGAAGGCAGAGATTTTTTAAAAGTCCTGTTGGTTTAATTTAAAATCAAGGGCTGCTAACATCAGCAGCCATCTTCCTCAGGCACAAAGAAGGCATCTCAGCCCCTAAAGGACTGAGCAAGTGACTTCAGGGGTCTTGGGAGTTCCCACTCTCTCTTTTCTACATCTTTGTGCTGAAGGTCTCAAGGTCACAGAATTTAGAACTTTTTAAAATGATAAACAAAGCACATTTCCTATATTCCACAGCCATGAAAAATGTCAGCATATAAGGCACTTGTGTGCAAAATGAACACTTTCCCACCAATATAAAAAGAAAGCCAGGCACACTGGCTGAGTTCCCACTTGCTTGATATGTTCTGTAAATTCTTCCACTATGCTCCTAAAAGGAGTCCAAGAGAATATGTACTGTTTTCCCACAGTTTTTCCCTTTTGCCCTGTACCTTCATTCCCACCCCACCCCTACCAAATAATAACTAAGAAAAACAATTTGGATGCTTTGCATTTCTGTGATTGGTTTTTAAGTAGGTTATATCCTGTTTATTTGATGAGTAGAGAAATTAGAATGAAGTAATTCAGGTCATTTATACAAGACATTGCTGTATTGAATAAAATAAGGACTATAGGACCAAAAGTTAAGTTCCATCTTCAATATTTCAATGTAAATTGAATGACACACACATACACACCCCCTAGAAAAAGCCCAGTAAAAATGTATTTTTAACAGAAATTAACATGAATCTATAATCTATGAGTCAGTTATCTGTAGGAAACCCATTGAGAAGGCAGAGCAGGTACAAGGGGGAAGGGGAGGAATCTCGGGTGGTTCCTCCATTAGGAGCCAGTGACATTCCAGGGTCATATTCCTTGGTAGTGTGACCGTACATTCCACTTGCCAGGCACAATCATGGATTATGCCTGCAGCCCCAATTTAAAGAAGGACCCCTCCTGTCACTCTCCAACTTCCTTGTGTGGATAGTAAGTTATATCTTCACCCTACTGATGGGGAACATTATAAAGGTGTCGAATGTTCCATGGGGGGTGACAGAGAGAGAATTTGTTTCTCAGTGGAGTCAAAGCATAGGTGAGTTGATATTTCACAGCGAATGATGAAAGGCATGAACATCAATAGAGCAGAGCTAATATTGCACAGGGGAGGGTCTAGGAGTGTTTCCGTCCCACAGGGGTCATCATAGCATGTTACAACTCTTTGTCCTGTAAACTCTGTGTGTTTTGTGCTTTCGGCATTTGCTTGCATTTATAGCGTTCTCTGTCATACTTAGAGCTTTGCATCTGTATCCACACGGAGAGTATTTCTTCTAATAAGATGGAAATTCCTTATGGAAGAGATAATGCTTTGTTTTTTCTTTGTATCCTTCACCCCACAGTGACAAGAGGTTTGTACACAGAGGAGCAGGTAATAAGCTCTTGTATCTCCCATTAGAATGTTGTAGTTGAGGCTGTTCACTGCCTATTATTTCATGCTGATATCTGGGCACAGAAGCCAACCATATATCCCAGACTCCCTTAGGGTTCAGAAGTGTCATGTGACTCAGTTCTCATCCAACAGACTGGATAGAAATGATGTGTCACTTCTAGGCTTGAGCCTTAAAAAGTGGCCATGCCTTTTCTGAATTATTTTGTCCTTTCCTCCCAGCAAACCTACCTACCACTCAAGTTTCAACCATGTAGCAGACAAGACCATAGCTGATGGTGGAGTAACCCAGTAGAAGGAAACTGGGTCCTTGAGAGCTGGTGTAGAGCACAGTTGCCTGCCAACTGGAGTGTCTCCTTGGACTAATTATGTGAGAGAGGAATGCAGTTCTAACTTTAACCACCAAACTATTGCTAAGTCTCAATTACTATAGTTAGCCATAAACCAACTCAGAGATATACAAACTCCAATCAGTCAGGGATCTTACCTGCCTGGTTGATACCTGGCAGAAACAGGCATTAACAACTATTTGTTGAACTAATAAATGAAATTGCCCCAGACATGTGAATTAGGGAAAATTTACTGATGAGACTAAGAGGCCCTGCCTAGATATGACTAGGAAACTTATCTAAAATGGAAACATTGCTAACTACATTATTAGCTTAGAACTGTAATTTTTAATTGTAAAACTAAAATCATATGATGAAGTTGAGTACTGAAGGGAATAATCTTCTCTAATACCATTAATGGGAGACAGTCCCTGGCCCAGTCTGCTTGGCATATATAGCTCCATAGAGAAGAGAATGAAGGATAAACCTAGCACAGATTGATGAAAACATGCTAAGATTATACAGCTCTTTTGTTCTGCTTATGATTTCACTAAGTGATCTTTTCATATTCTTTGATTTCCTAAGCAAACTTCCCCACTAGACGATAAAGAAAAAAAGAAGCATTTATTCACCACTGCATATCAGCCCAATTGTTACCTGTATCCATGTATCAGTTAGGATCAACTAGGTTCTGTTGCAGTAACAAAAATTCTAAAATCTACAAGCTATATTGGAATAAAATTTTAATTATTTCTAACGCTTACATGCCCTTTATAGGTTCATGGGTAGACAGTCTATACTCACTATAATAATCCAGGGATCAAGGATGATGGGGTACTCACTACCTCAAATGTTGTCAGTTTTTGTGATGGAAGGAAACAGAGTGAGTTGTGGAGGATCTTGAACCAGCAATTAAATGTTCAAGCTAACATGATAACAGACTTAAGCTTGCTGGGGACTGCCCTGATTTAGCACTGTGATTCTCACATCCTGGGAAACCCCTCAGTCTCAGGAAACTAGGACACCTGGTCACCTTAGCTGTAGCCCAGATGTAACATGTCTCATTTTGACTCTCAACTTAATGTCCAGACCCAGTTGTATGTATCCTCTGCCCAACTACATGGGGGCCAAGGGGTATAATCTGAAAATGTGCCCAGAAGTAGAAAGAACCAGAAATAGTTGACAAGCAGTATGAGCATAAACTCTGATCATAAACGAGTATTCCGATTTATAAATCACTCTCTCATGAATGTTTTTTTACTCCTATTTTTGATTTTAGGGGATCTTGGCTATATGAGTGAATTCTGAATTTCTGTCTCTATGCTGAATTATGCAGGAGCTGTAGAGATAAGTAAGCTTTAAGTCTTGCCCTCAATAGAGTTTTTAATTAATAAGGGAAATAAGATACTAACATTATAATATAAGATGAATGCAGAAGAACATAGAAAGGGGTGAGATGTTAAAAGTGGAGAGGAATCACACCCAATTGAAAAGACATTCAAGAGAATAATTCAAAAGGAATAATATTATCCCCACGATGGTATTCATCAGAGACATCAGCACACAAAAAATCAAAACCATACCATCAAGCCCTCCAGGAAATTTTGCCCCACTAATGAAACCTTCCACCAAATCTTCCAAATTCAAGACTTTTAAAACTGATTCCAAAGGCCAGGTTTGTTACTTACATGTTATGACCCTAGCCTTCACATTTTCCAAACTTTTGAGAAAACATTATTATCAATTACTCAATATTTAGAGCACACTGTTGTTTTACCAGTATTATGTTTTCCATCACTTTTAGAAAAGTTCTACATTATTCTAAAATTCTTTGATAACATCCCTACAAGTGAAAGCTGGCGTTGATGTATGGGGATGTTTCGTTCTCAGATAATTATTCTTAATAAAAATGATGGATCTGTACACTTCCTACTTGCAGTTAACAGGGGAGGTATCATGCGTGTTACCATAATTAACCAACTAGTGACTTAGAAACAGATTTAAAAGAAAGAGATGTCAACCGGCCTTGGTGGCTCATGCCTGTAAGGATCACTTGAGGCCAGCCTTTGAAACCAGCCAGGGTGACAGAGTGAGATCCCAACTCTATAAAAAATACAAAAATTTATTTGACGTGGTGGCGTGCACCTATAGTACCAGCTACTCAAGAGGCTGAGGCAGGAGGATTGCTTGAGGTGGGAAGGTTGAGGCTGCAGTGAGCCGTGTTCATGCCACTACACTCCAGCCTGAGTGACTGAACAAGATCCTGTCTGGGAAAGGAAAAAAAGAGAGAGAGAAAGGAAGAACATGATGTCTTCATGTTTCTCTCTGTGTAGGACCAAGAGGCGCTTGCAGTAATCAGGCAAGATTTTCTGCATTTTCTATCAACAGATCGTTGGTGGCAGGCCCTTTTTCCAGCCAGATTTTGGGAACGCAGTCCTGGAAAACGGCATCTGCAGTGGGTGAGGCTCACGGCCCTGTTTGTAGTTTCCTCCAGGATCTCAGGAGAATCTGTCACCCAGACAGCCGACTAGTACTTGAAAGTGTTTCCAGTTCTTCCACAGCTTTCAGGCTACAAACTACTATGGAATGAAAATCTGTACAAATAGAGAAAGGGCCAGATGCAACATGATAAACGGATTTACACTCTTTTGGGAGCCTAGTGGCCCTCAGTGAAAGGCAGCTGGCAGTCTCCTGCCCCCTCTCACTCCATGTCCTCCCTGTCAGTGTCTTTCTACTCCCAAATGGTCACTCCACAAATCCCCCCTAATCAGATCTCCTCCAGCAACACAGCAATGGCATAAACCTGGACTCCCAAAGAAGATGAGGCAGACTCTGTATATACAAATCTCATTATCCAAAAGCTTCAGGGAAAATCATTCATGCACAAACACTTTTTGGCCCCTACTAGGGATCAGATACTGTGTTGTAAGCATGGGGCAGAAAGATAATCAAGACATGGTCCCTGACACTAGAGATCCCTTCAGACTTATAGGATACACAGAAAAACAAGTGAGTCAATGTGGAAAGAGCTATAATAGAGATGCAAACTCTATTATAAGTGCCAGTCTAGGGGAGGAGTGCTGTTTGACCTAGGTATTAAAGGGAAGTAGAATGGTAACTGAGAAAGGGGCCCTTCTTGGCAAGGCAAATGGCATGGAGGTAGAAAAGAGCATGGCATGTTTGAAAATCTGCAATAAGTTTGGGGTGGTGGGAGTACCGAGGGGCAAAGAGAAGGGGAAACGTTTTTTCATTCATTCAGCAAATATGTACTGAATGTCCTGATGAATCTCATGTTTGGCATCAGAGATGCTACAGAGAGTAAGACAAGGCTTAGGTTCTCGTGAATTGAGCTTCTAGTAGAAGAAAACACTCAAGAAACAATCAAGATGAACTTCAGGCTGGACACGGTGGCTCACGCCTATAATCCCAGCACTTTGGGAAGCCGAGGTGAGCAGATCACTTGAGGTCAGAAGTTTCAGACCAGCCTGGACGACATAGTGAAACCCTGTCTCTACTAAAAGTACAAAAATTAACCAGGCATGGTGGTGTGTTCCTGTAATCCCAGCTACTTGGGAGGCTGAGGTGAGAGAATCACTTGAACCTGGGAGGCGGAGGTTGCAGTGAACCAAGATTGTGCCACTGCACTCCAGCCTGGGCAACAGAGTGAGACTCTGTCTCAAAAAAAAAAAAAAGACAGATTTCAGAAAGAAAGAGATAAGAGCGGGAAAGATAATAAAACAGAAAAATATGAGGGCAATGGAAGGAGGGAAGGAGACCATTGACCATCATTAGGCAGTGGTCAGAAATGGCTTTAATATGAGCAGCACACATTTTGTCTGGGAACCAGATGCAAAGGAAGCAAGGAAGTAACATCCTAGGGAGAGAGATTCCAAGCAGCCTGAACAAGCAAGTGGGAAGATGGTGGAATGAGGAAGACAGGGCAGTGAATGGCCTTGCCCACTACATTGATTACTTAGAAATTCAAGGTCTTATTCGTAATTGGCTCACTAATGGCAAAAAAAAAAGTGATGACTTTAGAGTCTATTCAGTTGGTGGCCTTATATCCAGAATGTATATAAATAATCTCTGACAGGGCTGGGCATGGTGGCTCACACCTGTAATCCCAGCACTTTGGGTGGCCGATGTGGGTGGATCACTTGAGGACAGGAATTCAAGACCAGCCTGGCCAACATGGTGAAACACCATCTCTACCAAAAATACAAAAATTAGCCACACGTGGCAGTGCACGCCTGTAATCCCATCTACTCAGGAGGCTGAGGTGGGAGAATCACTTGAACCTGGAAGGTGGAGGCTACAGTGAGCCAAGATTGTACCACTGTACTCCAGCCTGAGGGAGAGAGGGAGACTCTGTCTCAAAATAAATAAATAAATAAATAAAATACCTGACATAGCTAATATCAACCTTCTAACACCTACGTACTTAAAATTCTTATTTAAACAATTTTGCTAAAGAAAATGCTACCACCTATGCAGCCACTCAAGAAGGGAAGTCAGAGCTGATAAGGTATAATGTAAAGAGGAATAAAAAGAAAAATAATCATTTTATATCCCGAGTGAATGGAATAATAAAAATTGTCGAATGTAACCATTCCCCTAAAACCCTATTCTGCAGATGAAAAAAAGGATCAAGTCACAAACTAAACTGTGGGAAGTAAAATTTCCTCTCCAACGTTTCCTTTCTTGTTAAAGAATAAATTTGCTAATAACTCTTTGTTAAGCCCTATCCTATGTAGCTGTTAAACATGCCATGCTTACAGGCACATATATTTTATGTCCTTGTACTTTAACCAAGATATCTGTGTTGGATGTGCTCATAGGCATGTCCCAGCTCGCACCTATGCCCCTTACCTGTTTAAAAAGGTTTTGTTAGCCAATGAGGCTTTAGTTTAGATTGTGAGGTCTGGCTCCAGCCAGCAGAGATCAGACACAGCAGTAAGGACAACCCCAAATGTGTGAGGGATAAATATGTCTGCTTTCCCTTTGTTCATTGTACTCTCGTGGCAAGATGGCTAGTGAGTATACTGTTCCTGCAGTGCAGGAAGTAAAAATTGCTTTGCTGAGAGTCCTTTGTCTCGGTGCCAATTTTTCTTTGCGGCACCAAGCATCTGTCTCCAAAATAAATCTATGGCAGAGCTAAAACCAGAGAGAACCCAGGTCTTCTAACTTCCTGGTTTAATTCACCTGCTAGTTTGTTTTAGAAAAACTCAAGCACTTAAGCAACATTAACCTATGCAACTGAACTAAGAGAAAACATACTACTCCCATTCATTTCCGTTTAAATAGAATCACCAACAATAGCAGGGCAGAGAAGAGGTTATCTATGAACAGCCTTGGACTTTATTAAACAGACTGTATCTCTCTTTCCTCTGCCCCACTCCCACCTGCAAGCACAGAAACAGCACCTGCTAGCAAGGACTTTGGGGAGTGAAGTTTTACTGTGTACTCAGTTTCAGAGGTGGAAACATCAAGCCTAAAATAAATAATCATTCTGCAATCAAGCAGGAGACCTTAACATGGAAAAATTTCTTACTCTTGAGGAAGGATTCTCTCACTGTTTTCATCAGATGGTAGTAACCACAGAAACGTACTTTCCTTATAGGAGTTGAAAAGCCATTTCCAACTTTTCCATATGGAAAATGCAGAAAATATTTTGCCTTGAGAAACTTTTGGCATTTTCCTATTCCTGGTTGTGATCCATGCAGCCTAAGAAAAGCCAGTGTCATACATACTATTTTGGTAGATCTAACGCCAATACAGAAAGAAGTAAAATTAACTACAAGTGAGAGAGAGAGATTCAACCATAAGTTGTGTTCAAACTGAGTTCCATTTGGTTTTGCAGTGGAGAGGCAGTCTTTGTTCCTGTACAGACTTTGGGTTGTTTTTTTTTTATAAATGCCTTCCTTCAAAGTCCTGTGAGGTTCCTCTATGTGATTAAAGTCACCAAGAATTTTATGATTGAAAACTCCCCTTGGCTTAGGATTTATTTAGATACTCCTCTGACACGCTCTTGCTAAGTCTCTAGCCCCGGTGGGAATTGCACGAGGAAATTTACTCATAAGTCACAAAACCAAGCTAATGTGACAAGCAGAGAAGAGCCATCTGGCAAATTGTTTCTAAAACAATTGCCTCATATTTGTTCAATCCTGTTTCCCTGAAAGACATTTAACAGAAGATCCAGCACACGCAGTTAAACCAATTCTAAAAGTTCCCCAAAGCGTTTTGGGTGGGTATCTAGGGTAAGAAATTATTTAAAGACTTCCAGGTATCAAATAAAGTCTTAAGAATAAAGACAGATTCCTCAGTGCTGGGAGACTTAATTATGGAATCGTGAAAGAGATTTGGGCATTATGAAAGGATCCCAGAGGCTTCTAGGACTTCCAGTGACTGAGGAAACAAAACCAGCCTTTGGTAGATTGAGGGCTAGACTGCCCTTTCCTTGAAGTTCACAAGAGGCCTAGGTAAGGGGAACTAGAAGGACACAGGTGCACACACCCCCAGCCTTGCAGGGCAGAACCAGCGTTTGCAGCACATTGTTCTACCTGAGTGAAGAGGGATGAAAATAAAATGGTTCCAGGCTCCCATTCCAGCTAATAGTGGATAGGGAGCAGAAACCATTAGACAAGATTGAATCAAGCTCTAAAAATCTTTAACGAATAAGATACCAGACTGACTCGATTTCAAAATGCAAAAATGGTTTACATCACTCTAAATATCCTGTGTGGGCCTTCGGACTCTGAAGTGCTTACAGCCTTCAAATGGGTCTTGTTTTGGCCTCTGATCATTAGCAAGTACAACCCCCCTCACCTTGTTTTACAGATAGGGTCTTGTTCTATTGCCCAGACTGGAGTGCATTGGCATGATCATGGTTCAATGCAGCTTTGAAATCCTTGCCTCAAGCAATCCTCCCACCTTAGCCTCCTGAGCAGCTGGGACTACAGGCACGTGCCTCTGCTTCTGGCAGTTTCTTACTTTGGTTTTAACTCATGGCTTAATTAGTGAAGGCCACATTGACTCTTCGGGTTTGGAATCCCAACGTTGAACTTCACCCCACACCCCGCCCCCCAGTTTGCTACCCCTATGCCTCTGCCCTTTCCTTCCCGTAACTCATTCCAGCCTCACCTCAGAAACACAGGCATGGACCTATCCTCAGCATCAGCTGCTCTGACCACTCAGCGGCTGACAGCATGAGCTGATGGTGTTGACAGCTGTTATTGCCCAGAGCTCCTAAAGAGAGATGTCAGAGGTAGAGACCTGCCAAGCAGGTAAAATTTGTTTCAGCAAAGCAAAGTGAAGAATCCACAAAACAGGAGCCTCTGGCCCAGGGCAAATGAAGGGTTTCAGCAGAGTCCCAGCTCCCATCTGTCCCCTGCATGTGGGAAGCCCCTCGGGACCTCCTGATCACACTGACCTTTCCTGGATTCTCTCCACTCAAGGGTGAGCCATGAGCCTCATGAATCTGTGAGTGCTGGGAATACAATAGGGAAGGGTGCTGCTTATGTGTTCAAGTGTCCACTGTCCCAGGAGGAAACAGTCCAGCTTAAATTCTCATATCAAGGATCATAAATGGTTCTACTTCGATTTCTCATCTCTTAAGTAGAGAAGATCAGAGCTCACCCCACAATCCTATCTGCACCCACTCTCTCCACAACTTTAGATCCTCTCCTCTGGAGAGGAAGAATTTACTTTTTAAAGAAAAGATAGCTTTATATAGGATAAATGGCTGGAATTGGAAAGTTTTTAAATTGAACAACTTTGTTTCAAATAAAGTGGCCAATTTCTAAACATTCTTACACTGGCCTCCCAAGACAGCTTGATACTTAATATGCATTTTGAGAATTTATTTTTCCAGCAGGTATCTACACATGTATAGTCAATTTTCTAATTACCTGTTTTGATAAGGGTCAAGGATAGTCTGATGACCTAAAACCTGATTTGAAGTTTGAGTAGTGCTCTAATTTATTTTCTTTTTCTTTTCTCTTTTTTTTTTTTTTTTTTTTTTGAGAAGGAGTCTTGCTCTATTTCCCAGGCTGGATGCAGGGCACAATCTCTGCTCTCTGCACCCTCCATCTCCCCTGGTTCAAGCAATTCTCCTGCCTCAGACTTCTGAGTAGCTGGGATTGCAGGCGCTAGACACTACACTTGGCTAATTTTTGTATTTTTAGTAGAGATCTGGTTTCACCATGTTGGCCAGGCTGGTCTCGAACTCCTGACCTCAAGTGATCAGTCTGCCTCAGCCTCCCAAAGCACTGGGATTCCAGTCATGAGCCACCGCGCCCAGAATTCTAACTTATTTTTGAAGCAAATAAATGTCATCCCACTTGATCCTCTCACCCATGATCTAAGGCACCTGGATAATAAACCCAGGTGTGACCCTCTTCCAGAAGTGCTGCGGTCTCAGGTTTTTCTGCTTATTCAGAGTTCACAGTTTCACTAGCCTCCCTGAGATTCTCCAAACCACGTTTCCACCCATGATGCCAAACTCCATTTTCATACATTCACTAGAGATGCTTCCTGACTTGAAGGTCAGAAATTTTTTCCCCTGCATTCTCTGTCTATCCTCTGGTCAGGCTGAAAGAGTACATAAATTGTGAAAACAGGGCCAAGAAGAAAATCATCTCTCTGGTGGCTCTTCTGGCCCCTCTAGCCTGCCCGTCATCCACCATGTTTAGCCTCAAATGATCAGTTCTCACCAAATCAGGTTTTAAAAAATAGGACAGAGCATGGACTACCAGAACAGTGAAGAGGAAGTGATCAGAGAGTTCTACTGTTACCTACACTGGGGAATCCAAAGGACTCATCATGCCTTGCTGGAATATGAGGAAGTAAATTCAGATCATCAAGTGTTCCGGATGCCAAGTGCACTCCAGGTCCTGGAAAGCAATGCATGTTTTGAGGCAGAAGAGTTCAAACTGGAAGAGAAAGCACTGTCGGAGGCAGTGTGATCTGGCTGCAGTCAGCCCCTGGCTAGATACCTGGCTGGGGCCTAGCTGAGCAGCAGCCTTTAAAGGGTTGTGAAGAAGACAAGTGTTTCAATATGGACAATGGAAGACAGAAACGTTTGCAGTTTGTCCAGAGAATTTGCTTCTTTTTCTTTATTCTACTCACAGTATAACAGGCCCCCAACATAGTTGGGAAATAGATACAAACACAAAGCACCCCATAAAAAATGAAATTTGTGAAAACAGGAGGTGGTACAGGGTGAGGCAAAGAGGAGACACTGACAGTACATGTTGTGCCCAGCAATTCCCCTTCTGAAAATGTGTTCTCAGAACTCACTGGGCAACCATGTATGAGCAAAGAGACATTATTACATTATCTTAGCATTATTTCCAATAGCAAAAAAACTGTTACTAGTATACTAGTTAAATCAATTGTGATGTATCTATAAAATAAAATGCTTTTTTTTTGTTGTTTGTTTTTGAGACAGACTTTTGCTCTAATTGCCCAAGCTGGAGTGCAATGGTGTGATCTAGGCTCACCGCAACCTCTGCCTCCCAGGTTCAAGCGATTCTCCTGCCTCAGCCTCCCGAGTAGCTGGGATTACAGGCACACCCCCACCACACCCGGCTAATTTGGTATTTTTAGTAAAGATGGAGTTTCTCCATGTTAGTCAGGCTGGTCTCAAACTCTTGACCTCAGGTGATCTGCCCATCTTGGCCTCCCAAAGTGCTGGGATTATAGGCGTGAGCCACCATGCCCGGCTAATAAAATACTATTGAACCATTTAAAAACAGTATTATAATAACATCAATGGGCTGGGTGCAGTGGTTCACTCCTGCAATCCCAGCACTTTGGGAGGCCAAGGCGAGAGGATCGCTTGACACCAGGTGTTGGAGTCCAGCCTGGGCAACATAGTATAAGCTTGTCTCTACCAAAAGAAACAAACAAAACTAAGCCAGGTATAGTGGCATGCACATGTAGTCCCGGCTACTGAGGCCAAGGTGGGAAGGTCACTTGAGCCCAGAAGGCAGAGATTTCACTGAGCCATGATTGTGTCACCACACAGAGGGTGACAGAGTGAGACCCTGTCTCAAAAAAAAAAAAAAAAAAGTTCAGACAACAAGACATTTTGCCCATCATCCCAGCAATTTTCCAGGCCAAGGCAGGCAGATCACTTGAAGTCAGGAGTTGGATACCAGCCTGATCAACATGGTGAAACTCTGTTTCTACTAAAACACAGAAAATTAGCCAGGTGTGGTGGCTGGCCCCTATAATCCCAGCTACTCGGGGGCTGAGGCATGAGAATCATTTGAACCCAAGAGTGTAGGTTGCAGTGAATAGAGACCACGCCACTGCACTCCAGCCCTCAAAAAAGAAAAAAAAAAAAAGATATTCTGTGCATAAAAAAGAATCCTATTATCTACCCATAATTATTAATAACATGACAGTATGTATCCTCCCTGTCTCATTATAATATACAAACAGGTTTTTTTTAACAAAAAATTACATCACACATTGCTTATTTTTTAACAACCAAAACATGGGAACGCCATTTGGTACCTTGTTTTTTTTTTTTTTTTTGACTTGCCATATTGTAGGCATCTAACCATGTTAAAATGTAGATTTACAATGTTGTTGTTGTTGGTTTTTGTTTTTATTTTTTGAGATAGGGTCTTCCTCTGTGGCCAGTGGCCCAGGCTGGAGTACAATGGTGCAATCTCTGCTCACTGCAACCCCTACCTCCCTGGTTCAAGTGATTCTCCTACCTGTTTGTATATTCTCAAATAGCTGGGATTACAGGTGCGCACAACCATGCTGGACTAATTTTTTGTATTTTTAGTAGAGACAGGGTTTCGCCATGTTGGCCAGGCTGGTCTCCAACTCCTAGCCTCAGGTAAACTGCCTGCCTTGGCCTCCCAAAATGCTGAGATTACAGGCATGAGCCACCACGCCCGACTAAACTTTTTATGACGATCATATCTTAGCCATATAATAGCACACACCCAATCATCTAAGTTAATTTCCCTCTATAAGAAAGCCAGACCTGGGCTTCTTCTGGAGCACACATACTGTGCACACCGGCTTCTGGGGTCACCTGTGCCTGTCCCTCTGCCCTAACGTGTGGCTGCCACCCGATGCCTGGAACAGGATGCTCTGATGACTCTGCTTCTGCCCCCAGCTGTTTTTCGGAACAGACTTGAAGATTTATCATTTTGGTCACCTATCAGAGGAAAAAGAAAACAACAAATGAGTCAAAGAAACTACATGTAACGAAAAATAAAATAAGCCCCACAACCTCACATACATGAATATGAATTTGGATGCGATATAATATCCTCCTGGGGGTCAAGTTTGTAATGATTGGGGAACAAAAGAGAGTCAGAGAGAAAAAGAGAGAGAATCTGCTTTCAGGTGTATAAAGATCAAATAAAGCAAGGCCTCATTTGAAGTAAAACACAAAAGGAGAAAATTATGTATTGTGACATTTTATGAGGTTCTTGTCTTCCTTTTCTTCCCCTCAACTCTCAACTGCCAAGCTCTTTAAAGGAAGGGTTGCCCTGAATGATGGCATGTTATAATTTCTGTGGTTTCCTCAGGCAAAGACCTGGATAGGCAGATAAAACTTTTCCTTTAGGGGAGGGAGGTGAAGAATTAGGGGTAAGGTAGGCACAGAGGAGAAAGGGAAACAGAAACAGAAAAAAAGCTAGGGGCAGACTTGAGTATCCTGAGTTGAGATGGGGGTTGGTTTGGGTTTTTGTGAAACAAAGCTGAAGAGAGAAGACATAGGGTACACCCCAAATTCTAAAGTCCTGGTGCATCTAAAGCCCATCACTTAGGCCTGGTGTAGTGGCTCATGCCTGCAATCGCAACCCTTTGAGAGGCTGAGGTGAGAGGATCACTTGAGGTCAGGAGTTTGGGAACAGTCTGGGCAACTGAGTGAGACCCCCATGTGTACAAACATTTTAAAGAATGGCAGAGCATGGTGGCACATGCCTGTAGTCCCAGCTACTCAGGAGGCTGAGGTGGGAGAATTGCTTGAGCCCAAGATTGGAGACTGCAGGGAGCTATGGTTGTGCCACTGCCCTCCGGCCTGGGTGACAAAGCAAGATCCTATCTGGCCAGAGAAAGCCCACAGTTTAACACCAAAGAGGGAAGCATCTGTGTGTGAGTGTAAAACAATGAACTCCATCATTTCACAGTATGTAAAAAAGAGAATCATCCAAGATTCTGCAGAGGAGAAAAAGAAGAAAACTGAATTTCTTTAGACAAGTCTCTTTCTGGAAGCAAGGCAAGGGGTGGTGTGAGTGGGCCTGAGTCTGTCCAGAGCCCTGGAGAAGGTACAGCTTACCTGGTTGGCCCCTGGGATGGACACTGTGTCATTAGAGGCTTTAGCAGTGCACAGGGACTCTGCAACAGTTGCTCAGAATCTAGCCAACCAAAGGCCTTCGCGTCTCTAAGTCTGAGAGCAGGATGGGAGGTGGGGGACAGCGGGAGAGCGGGATGGGAGGTGGGGGACGGTCTGAGAGTGGGATGGGAGGTGGCCACACGATAGGGCAGAGGGACAGGCACAGGTGACCCCAGAAGCCGGTGTGCACAGTATGTGTGCTCCAGAAGAAGCCCAGGTCTGGCTTTCTTATAGAGGGAAATTAACTTAGATGATTGGGTGTGTGCTCTACTCGTCTTTTTAAGGAAGGAAATTTCTTGTTACTGTTCACTCCCAGTTTCCTTTCTTGTTATTTCCACTTCCCATTCCCACACATCATCTTAAGAAACACAGCTTCCTCCCTAAACAACTGCCCTGACCTGAGGCCTTATCCTGCTGCCTGACTTTTTGACATGACAATCTTGATTTTTTCATAGCAAAACTTTAAAATTAGAGGAGGAGACAGTTAATGGGCACCAAAAAAAAAAAAGAAAGAAAGAAAGAAAAAGAGTGAATAAGATCTAGTATTTAGTAGCGCAACAGGGTGACTGTATTCAGTATGTATGTATGTAGTTTCTGAGACAGGGTCTCCTTCTGTCACCCTAATCTAGAGTGCAGTAATGTGATCACAGCTCACTGCAGCCTTGAACTCCTGGGCTCAAGTGAAACTCCCACCTCAACATCTCAAGTAGCTTCGATCACACCACCACACTCAGCTGATATTTTAATTTTTTTGTAGAGATGAGATCTTGCTGTGTTGCCCAGGCTGATCTCAATCTCCTAAGTACAAGCAATCCCCCTGACTCAGCCTCCCAAAGTGCTGAGATTAGGCGTGAGCCACCACACTCAGCCTCAGTAATAATTTAATTGTACATTTTAAAAATAACTAAAAGCCTGGGTGTGGTGCCTCATGCCTGTAATCCCAGCACTTTGGGAGGTTGAGGCGAGTGGATCACCTAAAGTCAGGAGTTCAAGACCAGCCTGGAACAGCATGGTGAAAACTCATCTCTACAAAAAATACAAAAACTAGCCAGATGTGGTGGCGGGTGTCTGTAATCCCAGCTGCTTAGGAGGCTGAAGCAGGAGAATTGCTTGAGTCCAGGAGGTGGAGGTTGCAGTGAGCTGAGAT
The DNA here is from genome assembly GCF_049354715.1 of Callithrix jacchus. Lineage (NCBI taxonomy): Eukaryota > Metazoa > Chordata > Mammalia > Primates > Cebidae > Callithrix > Callithrix jacchus. Next base: position 30,491,499 of record NC_133514.1, on the reverse strand, counting down.
TGCAGCACTGCACTTCAGCCTGAGTGACAGAGGAGGACTTCCCCTCAAAAAAATAAAAAATGGAAAGAAAATAAAATGACTGAAGAGTATAATTGGATTGTCTATTAAAAAAAAGGATAAATGCTTGAGAGGATGGATAGCTCATTTACCCTGATGTAATTATTATAATTGTATGCCTTTATCAAAATATCCCATAAAGCCCATAAATATATACACCTACTATTTAAAAATTAAAAAAAATTTAAAACTTGAAAATCAGAAAATCAGTCTTCAAAAAAAAATTATTTAACAAATTTCAGCGAATGGTTTATGAAAGTCAAACATTCCCAATGGCACCCACTATAACCCTGTGAAGTAGGTGGGTTTTTGCTTGTTTGTTTTTTGAGACAAATTCTTACTGTGTTGCCCAGACTGGAGTGCAACAGCTGGATCTCAGCTCACTGTAATCTCTGCCTCCCAGGTTCAAGCGATTCTTGAGCCTCAGAGTCCCGAATAGCTGGGATTACAGGCCTGCGCCACCACAGCAAGCTAATTTTTGTATTTTTAGTAGAAACAAGTTTTTGCCATTGTTGTCCAGTCTGGTCTCAAACTCCTGGCCTCAAGTGATCTGTCCAGCCTCCCAAAGTGCTGGCATTATGGGTGTGAGCCACCACGCCCAGCTGTGAAGTAGATCTTGTTATGCTCCATGTTTACAGGAAGAGTGTGAGGCTCAGGGAAGGCTGTGAGCATCATGAGTAAGGATATTTCACAATGAAACCCCAGGCCAGGTCATTGCACAGCCCCAGAGGCATCAGTCTGTCCTTTCTGATCTGATAAGAACCTAGCACTCAGAGGCATTAGGGTAATGGACATCTGGAATATTTTCAATGAAAAACTCAGAGGGAAACCTCTTTGAAAAATTCCTATGTCTCTCTGTTTTGCTAAATTTTCCTCTTAATGTTAATTTCTACCAGGGAAGATTTCTAAAAGAAGGCCGGGAGGGTGACTCTGATGACCTTAAGGAATTGCCCAGGTTTCCTATGGCTCCGGATATCCTGTCTCTGTACTTCCTTGCCCCACCCTGTCATGTTCTCCTTTTCATTTCCTAGATACCTTAAGAGGGAAGTGCAGAAGATTCACGTTTAGAAGCACTATGTGCCCATCACTTTTGTGCACACCCCCACACACACGGACACGAAATTATATGTGCTTGTATTGGTTTATTTTGTATACATTTGTTTCCTTTAATGCTCACAGTAAACCCTTACAAGATAATGATACTGCCATTGCACAGGTGGGGAACTGGACGTTTCAAGAGGTTATTTGAACTTGGTCACTGCTGCATTGCTTGTGCAGTATTTAACTCACTTTAAAAGTAAAGTAAATCACCACCCTGGCTGGAGTGCAGTGGCACAATCATAGCTCACTGCAGCCTCCAACTCCTGGGCTCAAGCTATCCTCCTGCCCCAGCCTCCAAAGTAGTTGGGACTACAGGCATGCACCACCACACCCAGCTAGTTTGTTTGTTTGTTTGTTTGTTTGTTTGTTTGTTGTAGAGTTGGAAACTCACTGTGTTGCCTAGGCTGGCCTTGAACTTCTTGGCTCAACAATTCTCCCTCCTTAGCTTCCCCAAGTACTGGGATTACAGGTGTAAGCCACTGTATCCAGCCAACTTAAAAAATATGTCTATAAAAACAGTGTGATACTTGGACAAGAAGCTTCTAATTTATGCACTGCAGGCAGTTAGTTTGCATTCAAGGACAAATCAGGACCCAGTCTTCCAGGACAGTTTAACAGATAAAGTGACCTAATTAAGAATCAATATCTTCGAAGGTAGTTACTTAGCATTTAAGTTATAGTATGAAAAGCTACATCAGAGGGTTTGTTAGGTAGCATTAGGGATGCTATTTTTATTGGCTACATGAATAGGGGATTCATTCCAATGACCAATAGGTCATTGGTTAGAAATATTACACAGTCTCCAGTGACCTTGCATATTTGAGGCTAAAAGGGTGAGCAAATTGGGCATTTTTATGCCAGAGGACATTCCTATTGATTCTGTCTTTCCCATTTTCTGTGGACCTAACAAAAAGTTGTGCTTCTGAGCAAACTTTCCAGGCAAGGTGCCTGTTTGAGTGACACAAGACAGGCTGGGTGATCAGGTTGTAGGACTGTTTGCACTAGCCTGCTAATAAACATTTGTATGCTTAGTAGAATTTAGTTGAAGGCTCACTTTCATCGTTACCCACTACTGGGAACATGGCTGAGGAAAGAGACATCAGCCCACTTATCTCAGAAGTCTCAGAAGGTTGCTGTCTTTGCCAGGTGACCCCTGCTGTTTGCTGAGTGATTGGACTGGCTTAGGAGTGTCAGCACCGTCCCACAGCTGGTGAGGGGCAAAGGCAGAATTTGGGACCAGCTCCATCTTCCCCAAACACCATGGACCAGCTGCCTCTTTAAAAGGATGGTGCTGTTGAGGCTCAGAAACTGATACTTAAAATATAGCGCTTTGAGATGCTGGACTACGGAAGTAGCCCCTAGGTCTCTCTGACCTCCCCCTCCTGTCTCTTAATCTTCTCTTTGTCCCAAAGTGCAGGATGAAGCTGTTCTATGAAGTTTCCTTATCTGCCTAAAGTTCACACCCACCAAAGAAGAAAACAATTACCTCTGGTCCTGTCCCTGAGTTTTCGTTAACCGAGCTCATATCACAGTAAGAAAGGCTGAAGCTTACCAACACTCCCGGACAGACTTGTCACAAACCGTTGTCTTCTGCTTCGGTTCCATTCAATATTTCAAAGAGAATCTTTTACCGGCCATTGTCTGCTCTGTGGGCCCAACGGACTTTGTCCCAGGCCACCGTATGTTCTCCAAGCCCAATGAATTATCCTAAAAATCATTTACTATACCTCTCAAAGTCATCCACATTTCCTCATGGCTCCCCTATGCAGAAGGGTATATAAACATCTGTAACCCATCAGGTAATGGGGTAATTGATCTCCTATGGCTCCCCTCAATGCAGGTTAAAATAAATGTTGTATGCCCTTTTTCCTGTGAATCTGCCTGTTGTCAGTTGGTGTTGTGCAAACTTTCGGAGGGTGGCGAGAAAGTTTTCTTTTGGCCCCTGCAGTTCTGGCATTGTGAGCAGGACAACCAAATCCACTCTACTTTTCTGGAAGCTGCAGTCAAGGGAACCTAGGACCTGACAAGCTGGCAGAAGGGTAAGAAATTCCTACTGGTCAGATTCCTGTTCTCTCTTTGTGGAATCCAGTTGAGCGGGTGATAAAAGTCACTGTTTGTATCTTTTTCCTTTTCCAAGTTTAAGATGAATGGGAGAAAACTATTTGTGTGATTAGTGTTAGGTTTAGTGACTCTGATGTGTTTTTTTGTTACAAATATTCATATTGTCCGATATTTTTCCCTCTACAAGTAGTCCTTGTTTTTCCTGTCTTTGCCTTCCTGTGTCATTTTGTCCCAAAGAGGGGTAACATAGGGTAGAACATGAGCCTAACACCCCTCTAAGCCTGTTCCTTGAGGCTTTACTGATTGGTGATTTTGATGGTTCTCATCAGATTAGCAGACAAATTGTGCTATGGGTGTCTGAGATAAAGATCGAATGAGGTTCACCGTTTGTCTTGTTTGATGTCCTTGAGAGCTTGATTTGTGACCAAGTGGGAGCCCCCTCTCTCTTGGTCTTCACCATCTGCTATCTGAGGGGCATGATTTTCAAGTCATGTCTGGTGGATGTCAAGACTTGTGAAATTGTAAGCCACACACTCTCTGTTCCTAGCATGCCACGCTCTCAGGAGACTTCATCTTAATGAGAGGTCCCCTCCATGAGGGGCTTCTGTTGTCTCAACTCCTTTTGCCTGGTACTCCTAGGAAAGTCCAATTCCAGGAGGGCCTACCTGGTGTCACAGATTAATGTGATTGGCAAGCCCTCCCACCAAACAGGCTAGTGGGTACTGGAGACACCATATGCATAAACACCATTCTTAACAGTCTGTGGCAACAAGAGTCTTTTGCTATCTTAGCCTATTTCTGAGAGTGAATTTTTGGAGAATCATGGAGGCTGCATTTTCTGTGACCATTTTTAAAAATATTCTAAACCTGAAAATTTACCTCTTGGACTTTTTATGAAAAAGGCTCATTGGCTTGAGTCACTTATGGGATAAAATACATTGGCCGCATTAAAAAAAAAAAACTTTTTAGAGAGCTCACATCTCAAAAAGCTATCTTACTGGTACCTATGAAAAGATGGGAAAGAAACATAGCTTTAAAAATTATTTTTGGACTAGGTACAGTGGCTCACACCTGTAATCCCAGCACTTGGGGAGGGTGAGGTGGGCAGATCATTTGAGGTCAAGAGTTTGACACCAGCCTGGCCAACATGGTGAAACTCTGTCTCTACTAAACATACAAAGATTAGCCAGGCAAGGTGGTACACACTTGTAATGACAGTTACTCAGGAGTTACTCAGGAGGCTGAGGTGGGAGAATCGCTTGAACCTGGGAGGTGGAGGTTGCAGTGAGCCAAGATCTCACCATTGCTCTCCAACTACACTCCAGCCTGGGCGAGAGAGCAAGACTCCGAAAAACAAAAAAAATCCTTTGGCAAGACTTTTAACTGATTGAAAACAAAGTGGCCAGGCACAGTGGTTCAGGCCTGTAGTTGTAGCTACTCAGGATGCTGACACGGGCCTTGGGCCCAGGAGAACAAGGCTACAGTAAACTATGATTGTGCCACTGCACTCCAGCCTAGGTGACAGACAAAGACCTTGTCTTAAAAAAAAAAAAAAAAAAAAAAATCGTCAAAAATCCTTTGTACACTCACACTGCCTGCTTTGGGCTCCCTGTGGGATTTGCAAAAAGAGCGGTTAAGCTTCCTCACTTTCACATTGTAGCTTGGGTTTGATTCCAAGTCAGGGAACCAATTTCTGGAAGATGTAAATTTTTTAACTCAGATAAAAACAAAAAAGGAAGCTGTGTGAGGACTCTTCTGAGTTATTTGCTTTGATCGTGTATTTTTGTGACTCGACTTTTTGAGTACCCACTTCTTCTTGATCCTCTTCCCTCCTGTGGACAACTCGTGTCTTCCTGCTCATCTCTAGGTGCCTTTTTCTGCTGTCTTTGTAAGGTGGCTCTGGATCCTTTGAGGACTCCTTCTTTGCACCTCTTTGGACATGGCTCATGTATCCTTGGTTGTCATACAGGCTTATTGGTTTGGTTCTGAGTCATCTGGTAGGCTTCTTTGATTTAAAAAGAAAAAGAAAAAGGCAGGGCCTGGTGGCTCATGCCTGTAATCCCAGCACTTTGGGAGGCCAAAGTGGGTGGATCACTTGACTTCAGGAGTTTGAGACCAGACTGGACAACATGGTGAAACCTTGTATCTACCCAAAATACAAAAATAAGCTGGGTGTGGTGGCACATGCCTGTAATCTCAGCTACTTGGGAGGCTGAGGCAGGAGAATCGCTTGAACCCAGAAGGCGGAGATTGAAGTGATCCGAGATCATGCCACTGCACTCCAGCCTGGGTGACAGAGCAAGACTCCATCTCAAATAAATAAATAAATAAATAAATAAATACACTCTGCTGGGTTGTGGGGTAATCACACTCCTGTGATTCCCTCTGCTTCCTCCCACCCATGCACATTAAAATGAATTTGTATGCCTCTTTTCCTATTAGTCTACCTTATTTCAGTTGATTTTTCAGCAAATCTTCAGAGGGCAAAGGGATATTTTTCCTTTGGCCTGGACAAAGCCACCAAACAGAAGCGTTTGAGGTCATCAGTTCTGTGAGTCAACAAGTAAGGAAAAAAAAATCCTTTTTATTGACTGAACGATCTTTAATCTTCAAGATCTTCCAGAAAGTAAATCCTTCAAAATCCTATTTGTGTCATACCTTCTTTAAAGGTCAGGCTGAATATATAAACCACTTTAAGTCCTAACAGGAAGTAAACGATGTTTAGACTGAAATATGTACTTAGATATTTTATACGAAATTCAGTACAGGGCCATAAAATGAGAGAGTGGGGGTATCCACTGCCCCAAGGTTCTCAGTGTTCCTTTGCAAAAGGTCAACTTTCTTGTAATTCTGGTATTTTGGGCCCAGCCAGGGAAGTGCACCGTCTCTTTCATGTGGCAAGACTCCAGATCCCTGCTTTTTCAAGCAATCAGATTGTCCAGATCATCAACAAGGACTTATTTTTAGACCTGCAAGGATGAGAATTTCCTACCCTTTCACCACCCAAAGAAGGAAATGGGGCCTTGTTTGTGAGTCTTATCGAAAAGTATATAAAACAGAAAATTTTCCAGGTTTTTTTTTTTTCCACCCACACTGACAGGTTGACTGAAAACATTTCTGAATTGGACCCAAAAAAAGAAAACATGAGCAGGAAAATCGCCTCAACGGCAATGACTGCTGGATTGTAGCTCTTAAAACATTCATCTCGGTCTTTAACACACATGAACCCCCTGTAAAGAGATTGCTGGGAAGTTTCCCTTGAATGAATTTATAGCAGTGAAATCAATGGTATCTGTGGCTTAGAGTTCATAATACTAAAAGTGAAGGTTTCAAAGCTGGAAGGGGTCTTGGAGGCTGTCTAATCTACCATTCTCATTGAATAGGCGAGGAAACCCACTCACTCAAGATCCCATCATAGCTAGAGGCAGAACCAGAAGAATGCAACTTCCCACTCAAAGCCAAGTGTCTGCTTTCCTGAGGAGCTGAACGGTTGGAGACCCTGGCTGGGTGAATGAAACCCATTCACCATCTGCCTTTATTGGATGCCTTAACAGAGGACCTGAAGCATCAGTCTGAAGCCACTCTGAGAAGTGAGAGGCGACGAGTCCTAGACATGACTGTGAGCCAACCTAGGTGGGTTTCCTGGGGCTCTCCAGGTGAATTCCCCTCCCCTCCCCTCCTCTCCCCTCCCCTCCCCTTTGAGTTGAAGTCTCGCTCTGTCACCCAGGCTGGAGTGCAGTGCTGTGGTCTGGGTCACTGCAACCTCCGCCCCTCAGGTTCAAGTGATTCTCCTGCCTCAGCTCCCCAAGAATCTGGGATTACAGGTGTCCGCGCCATCATGCATGGCTAATTTTTGTATTTTTGGTAGAGACAGGGTTTCACCATCTTGGCCAGGCTGGTCTGAAACTCCTGATCTCAGGTGATCCACCCACCTCGGCCTCCCAAAATACTGGGATTACAGATGTGAGTCACCGCACCTGGCCAGGTGAATTTCTTGATCCTAAATGGGAGGAATGCTGTGCTTGGTTCTATCAGTATACAGGAACAAAAGCAATAAGATATGGGGCTTGGGGGCAGGAGAGAGAACCCCTTTTGTTCTTTATTCTGGAAGCTCTTTAACCTCCTGGTCCTTATCTCCAGTGCCCTCCCCTAGACCTTCCTCCCTGTTGGACATTTTCCTTTTGTCCCTATATCCTGCAAGGTTTGTTTTTTCAGGAAGTGAGGATAATCTGGGAGCAAGAGTACCAAGCAGATTCCGCAGTGGACAGTCTGCTAACTCCTTTTCCTTCGTTCATCATACACATTCTGAGCGTTTATGTGCTAGGCTCTGTGGTTAGCACTGAGGCTCTGGTGTGAACCAACTCCCACATTTTTCCTAATACTCAGCCTTTCTCCTAGAAGGATGACTGGGACTAACACCCCTCAGCCCTTGAACTAGTATCACAGAATTCTGCATCCTCCTCTTCCTGATCTTTCATCCATTCAACCAAGACTTACTGACCATTGCAATGTTCAAAACACTGAGGGCATGCAGGCAAATCAGGTCAGGATCTTGTCGTCACTGTCTAGAAGGGAGGATGCTCATATAAAAAGTAAAATGCAGGCTGACAGGGTGGCTCATGTCTGTAATCCCAACACTTTGGGAGGCTGAGACAGGAGGATCACTTGAGGTCAGGAGTTCGAGATCAGCCTGGCCAACATGGTGAAACCCTGTCTCTACTAAAAATACAGAAATTAGCCGGGTGTGGTGGGATGTACCTGTTGTTCTAGCTACTCGGGAGGCTGAGGCAGGAGAATCACTTGAACCCAGGAGGTGGAGGTTGCAATGAGCGGAGATTGCACCACTGTACTCCGCCTGGGCAACAGAGGGAGACTCCATCTCAAAAAATAAAAATAAAATAAAATACAAATCTGGATTGTTTCCAATTTGGAGGTATTATTTTTTAAAACTACAATGAATATACCTGTATGATTCTTTTTGTGGACATATGTTTTCATTTATCTTGGGTAAACACAGCATCCAAAGGTTTGTTATTGGGTGAACAGATAAATTGTGGCATATTCATTTATTCAATGAAATATTATTCTGAAATAAAGAGGAAAGAACAACTAATATTTGCAGCAATGTGGAAGAATTCCAGAAACACTGTGATGAGCAAAAGAAGCCAGGCACAAAAAGAGTTCATTCTGTATGATTCTATTTATATAAAGTTCCAGAACAGGCAAAACTGATCTGTGCTGAGAGAAATTAGGACAGTGGTTGGCCTCTGGCAGGGAGAATTGACTGGAAAAGATGCATGGGGAAAGGTCTATATCTTATCTGGGGTGCTGGTGTCACAGATGTATACATTTGTTCAAAACTTACCACATCACACACTTAAAATCCATTCATTTTATTATATGAAAATTATGCTTTAATAAATATTTCATTAGAAAAGAAATCTGCACAGGGTTCATTTGTTTCGGACACAAAATGAACAAAAGGTTAGGATCTGGCAGTTAGGGAGTGGTTACGAATGTGTTCATTATTTATTGTTTTATTTTTGTGCCTTTCAGTATGCTTGAAATAACTCCTAATAAAAATATTTTAGAAGGTTAAGATAGAGATACAGAACAATCAAATCCCAAGTTAGAAAAGATCTTAATGTTCATTTAATCCAACTTGAGCTTGCATTCCCCTAAAGCATCCCTGGTAGGTGGTCTTCCAGTGGGATGGGAACCCACTGAAGGAGAGCGCTTCCTACCTCCTAGGGCAGCATATTTCAAAACTAATGTGGTGAGTGTGGCAGCCAGAGGCACGGGGATAGGATGCTGTGGAAACTCAAAGGGAAAAGCGAGGACTCCTGGATAGCCTGCCCTCCTTAGGAGCAGACCGGTTCCAGAACTGCCAGGAGCTACACTGGAGATGCAATAGGCAGCAAAAGCTGACCCATCCTTGCGAGTGGCAGAGCTGTGGCTGCTGGGATGATCCTACTCACGCGTCTGATTCTTTCCTCTCTTCCTAACACTTTCCATGTCTACCAGCACTGACCTAGCTTTAGGGCTTTTAGGAGAAGATCAAGAAGGAAGACAGCAACTCTGGAGCCAGGAACCAGAGCTGGGAGGCCAGGCCGGATGCTAGGCACATACTGAGAGGGGCCCCTTCCCTTCCAACCAGAATATGGGCAAGGTAAAGAGAACACTCTGGAAACTGTAGTGCAACAAGCTTTTTTTTTTTTTTTTTTGAGACTGAATCTCACTCTGCCACTCAGGCTCAAGTGCAATGGCACCATCTCAGCTCACAGCAACCTCCGCCTCCCAGGTTCAGGCAATTCTTCTGCCTCAGCCTCCCAAATAGCTGGGACCGCAGGCACATGCCACCACACCTGGCTAATTTTTTTTGTATTTTCAGTAGAGATGGTGGGGTTTCACCGTGTTAGCCAGGATGGTTTTGATCTCCTGACCTCAGGATCCATCCACCTCTGCCTCCCAAAGTGCTGGGATTATAGGAGGGAGCCACTGTGCCCAGCCATAAGGAGTTTTCTTAATGGCAGCATTGACCACCCAGCCAAAGAGTGGGGACAGGCCAGCTCTTCCATGACATCACAATACAGGAGAGGCTCTGACTGCTGTCCTTCCTCCCGCCAGGGCTTCACCATCACTGAGGAAAGCAGGGCACCAGGGACCCTGCAACACTGGCTGGATCTATTTCAACCTCTCCCTTTGCAGAATCAGGTCCAAGGGCAAGCCGCAGATTGGCTTTCCTATCACTTAGGGTTCTCAGGTTGCCAGCAACAGAAAACAACATAATCTAGGCAAGAAAATCGGCAGATGAGACAGATATAAGGTAGTTCCCAGAGTAGCAGAAAGAACTGAACAACCAGGCTTGGAGGGACAGGAATCAGGGCCAGCTGGGATCTGAGTAGCCGAATCACATGGACGGTTCCCTTGGGAAAAATTCATGCCAGCTGTTCGGATGTCTGCTCAAGAGAAAGAGTCTCATAGGCTGGCCTGGGAGTGGGGGGTGTATCCATTGTATGCAGGCATTTTGACTGACAATCCCAAGACCAGGGATGTCTCCAAGGGAAAATGATGGTGCTGTGGCCAGAAGAAGGGCTGGGCAAGTGAAATGCCCAAAATACTTCTAGTGCCCTCAGTGGTTTGTGTGCTCATCTGCCACAGGGCGTTCGTGAGACACCAGGATATCCCAGAGCAACGTGGCACACTGAGCCTGAATGGCACAACTAATCTCGAGGGCCCCCTAGGGCCCTCTCTCCCTCTTCGTATCCCAAATAGCCCACAGAAGACAGGGATAGTGTGGAGTTCAGAATGAACTCCCCAAATCCACCAGACAAATTACTGTCCACAATAGGAGCTTCCCAGCATGCCCATGTTGGCCCAACTGAAGCTCAAACTGCGTTGGAGTTTTTCCTAAGCAAACCCCATGCTGACTCTTTCTGAGTCACCTCTATCTCTGTCTGGCCAAGCATGTCCAGGTCCTCCTTTGCAAGCTCTGCCAAAAACCAGTCTATAGGGAAGTCTGTTTCTTTTTTTTTTTTTTTTTTTTAATTTTTTATTGGATTATAGGTTTTGGGGTACATGAGCAGAGCATGCAAGACAGTTGCATAGGTACACACATGGCAGTGTGCTTTGCTTTTCTTCTCCCCTTCACCCACATTTGGCATTTCTCCCCAGGCTATCCCTCCCCACCTCCCCCTCCCAAGTCTGTTTCTTTTAGAGGCTGTGATGTGAGCTATGCAGGTAGAAGAGGCCCACAGCTCTGGTTCTAATCGTGGCCTTCCCAATAATTTGTACTGACTCCCGAGGTGGCCAGAACCAGGAGACAAGGTAGCCCAGACAGCACAGGGTCTGGGGTGGAGGCAGGACTCAGGATGCAGATGCCTCAAAGGACAACCCCAGCATCAGGCTGCATAGAATTTTCACGAATCTGGTTAGCATCACTCATTCATTCACTAGAAACATGTGCTCCTTGAGTGCAAGTTTCTCATTCATTTTTTTTCGCAGCTGTGGCTCCACTGCCCAGAGCAGCCCCCCCAGCCTACCTGGGAGTCACTATGTCTTTGTAGACTGAATGCATCATAACATGGTGTTGTCTTCTTTGCAAAACCAGGGTGGGATCCTCTTCCCCACTGGCCCGGCCTGCCTGTGGAAAGGGGCTTCGAAAACCCCCCTTCTGCTTGGCTCCAGCCATCAGAGGCAGCCTTGTGACCCGATCAGGCAGCTGGCCAGCGGCTCTGCAGTACTCAGGGCCAAGGATGAGTCAGGAGTTCCTCTGCCCTCAGCACTAGGCTTGAGAGGCTGTGACGTGCCCGGTGGCCCCTCTGGGCAGTGGCTGGCAGCAGAAACACACACGTAGCAGACATACTCGGCCTCCTCGCTGGGAGAGCCGGGAGAGAGCAATCTCTTCTGTTATGTAAGAGACAGAAGGGAACTGGGGGGCTGCAGCTGCATAGGTCCTGCTCCCACTCGGCCTTCTTCCTGAGATTCTTTTCTTCCTTTGACTCCGGAGGATGCGATAGAGGGAAGCCTGCTGCCCAGAGCAGCTCCATTCATGGAGCCCTGGCCCCTTAGGGGCTGCAAATGCACTCACCTCCTACTCTCCCTGACCGAGGTCACTGCCTATAGCAGTTGCCTGGGAGGTGCCCTTGGCAGGGGACCTGCTTGCCACACCCCTGGACAGTTAGTACCTTGCCTTTCTACTCTGCATCCCTGGTGCTGGGGGCCCATACCTCCCTGCAGCCTCTCCACTTCCTTCCCTCCTCCTCTTCTCTGGGATTTCCATGGTCAGGAAGGACCTCCCCTGGGTAACCAACTGTCTCAGGATAAAAAGAACTGCCTGCCACAGCCATCTCCTCTGACAACCTATCAGAGCTCCTCCTGCTCACCCCTGAGCTAGTAACAGAGACTCACTGTGTCTCTGAAGGGCTACCATGGCCGTTCCACCTATGTACATCAGCGAGCACTGTGGAGGCTCCAGGAGTCACTAGGGCGAGCCCACATGAGCTCACCACCTACAAGCTCCTACCAGAGAACCTCGAGGCGTGACCTAAGCTCTGCATGTGCATGCTTCCCTGTCCTCATCCGTAAATTGGGAGCAATCACAGGGTCCCCCTCATAGATCCGTGGTGAGGATCAACCAGGTTCGGGTAGCACTTAGAACAGCTCCTGGCACATAACTTAGGCTTGAGAAATAGTCACACCTGTCCTCACCCTACCTGACCTTCAGGGCCTACCTGGTCTTTCTCTTCTCTAGACCCTCAGAGTACTTCTGTGTGCAGCACACAGGACATCAGATTGTCAGCGTTGTCACTCAGTTCTGCTCCAGTGATTCCTCGTGGTTACCTTTGCTCCTCAGGGAGATGGTGAATGTCCCACTCCATGGAAGGCCTCTTGAGGTTGCTGGGTACACAGACCCCCTGCTGAGAGTCATCTTGAACTTGGGCATTCTGTGTGCTGGACTCTTTATTTCTTGCAAACTGGTTTCAGAATTCTCTTATATAAATTTTATTTTACTTTTTCTTTTATTCTTGTTTTTTTGGTTAGAGACAAGGGCTCCCTCGGCTGCCCAGACTGGAGTGCAGTGGTGTGATCATAGCTCACTGCAGCCTCAAACTTCTGGGCTCAAGAGATCCTCTCACCCCAGCCTCCTGGGCAGCTGAGACTACAGGCATGCATTCCCACACATGGCTAATTTTAAAATTTTTTCTAAAGACAGATCTCACCATGTTGCCCAGGTTGGTCTCCAACTCCTGAGTTCAAGCAATCCTTCCATTTCAGCCTTCCAAAGTGCTGGAACTCCAGGTGTAAGCCACCACACCTGGCCCACTTACAGGTTTTTAAATGATCACCACTGCCCTCCAGCCTGGGCAACAGAGCAAGACCTTGTCTCTTTAAAAAAAAATAATATGTAGGTTTTTCATATTTAAGTGCAAACAAGCAAGGCCTATTTTTAAGGAAACTATTACATGCTAAGTACTATGAGGGTAAAAATATTCATCAATGCATCTGCTCAGTTCCAGCCAGAAACCTCTGAGTTGCCCAGGCCTGCCCTCCGCAGGTCCCCATCCCCAACAGTCACTCAGCCCTGTGGCTCTGCCACATCCTTCCCCTCCGGAACTTCCTCTCAGCCGTTGCCCTCATCATGGCCCCTTGTTTCTTGCCTAGAACATAGCAAAAACCCCCAACTGGTCTCTCTGTCTCTAGTCTCTGACCCTAAGACCCCAGAAGTATCTTCCCCAAATACAGTTTAGATCCTGACACTCTTTCATCTCAGGCACAGGTGGAATCTAAAAGAGTTGCACGCTTAGAAGCAGAGAGTGGAATGGTGGTGACCAGGGACTGGGGATGGGGGAAGGGAGAGGGAAGATGTTGATCAGAGCACACAGAATGTCAGTTACACAAGAGGAACAAGTTCAAGAGACCTGTGGTACCACATGGCACGACAGTTAAAACGATATGTATTGCAGTCTTGACAATCACTAAAAATGTAGATGAGTGTTCTCACTACAAAAAGTAGTACGTATGTGAGGTAATGTATGTGTTAATTATCTTAACTGAACACACAAGGCATACATATTTTTTTTTTTTGGTGTTTTATTTTGTTTTGTTTTAGACAGGGTCGCACTCTGTTGCCCAGGCTGGAATACAGTGGTGAGCTCCTGGCTCACTGCAGCCTCGACCTCCTGGGCTCAAGTGATCCTCCCACCCCAGCCTCCCCAGTGGCTGGGACTACAGGTGCATACCACTATGCCTAGCTAATTTTTTTTTGTATTTTTGTAGAGACAGAGTTTTGCTATGTTGCCCCAGGCTGGTGTCAAACTCCTGGGCTCAAGCGATCCTCCTGCCTCAGTCTCCCATAGCACTGGGATTATAGGTGTAAAACATTGTGTTATACCCCATACCATTTTTATTTGACTACTTAAATAATTAATTGAATATTTTTAAAAAGACTCCCAGCATCTCCTATGGTCTCGGAGACAAAAGTTCAATTTCCACACCAGGCCATCATCAATGAAGTCTAAACCCTAACAGCCCCAGCCCTTGCCTCTTTCCACCACATGCACTCCAGACATCTCCCATGTTGTACCTGGACACACTCTCTTTCTTCCACTGAGAACAACTCTTTTTCCCTGACTCTGCCTGGCAGCCACCACATTTCCTTTATGGCCAGCTTAAATGCTACTTCCCTGGGCTTCCACAAAGCTTGTCTCTGCCTCTTTATGTTCCCACAGAACTTAGTACAATCCTGTATTATAATACTTGTCACTTGGAATTGTCATTGTTTGCAGAAGAATTTCCTCTGCTGGGGTTTAGCTAGGCCTTATTCGTCTGGCACCCATCCCTAGCCTGTAGTAAATGATCAAGAAACATAGGACTGACTTCATGCAAATAGCACTGGAAACCCAAGGACTTACCTCCACGTTTCTCTTGCCGTTTTCAACAATACCGATGAGAAGAGTGGTTTATGATCACTGTCTCCAACTCTGCTTCTCCCTTCTTTCTTGAATCCACCCCAGTTGTTTATCTGCACCACTCTCCAAGAGCACCGGTGGCCTCCACGTTGTTTAACCCAGTGGTCAGGCATCTGTCCCCCTCTTCCGCAGTCAATCACTCCTCTGCCTGGTCAGATGCTTCTCTGGTGTTCTTTCCTATCTCATCTCATCAGTGGCTTCTCAGACTTCTTAATTCTCCCTCATCTCCCTAAACTCCTAATGTTAGATCATTTCAGAGCTTGGTCCTGGGGTCTCTTCCCTCTCTCTCTCTCTTGTTTTGTTTTGTTTTGAGACAGGGGTCTCACTGCATTGCCCTGGCTGGAATGCTGCAGCACCATCATAGCTCCCTGTAACCTCAACCTCCAGGATTCGAGTGATCCTCCCATCTCAGCCTCCCGAGTAGCTGGGACTACAGGTGCACAGCACAACACCCAGCTCTCTTCTTTCTTCTGTACTCACTTTCTTGGTTATCACATGGCATTAAGTGTTATCTCTATGTGGATTATCTCCAAACTTATGACTCCTGCCTGTTCTTCTCTCTTGAACCTAAGGCTCCTATGTGCAATTGTACACTCCACCTCTCCAGCCAGTTCAGCTGGGTTCCTGATCCTCGCCTCCCCAACACCTCTCCTCCAGCAGTCTTCCTCATTTCAGTGAATTGCAGCTCCCATCTTCTGGCTGCTCAGCTCAGACATCCTAAGTTAGCTTTGGGTTCTTTCTTATTCTTAATACCTCACCACCATCCATTGCCAAATTCTGTCATTCTACCTTCTACCTTCAACCTCTCTGCAGCCCTGGCTAGTCTCACCTGGACGATTTCAGCAGGCTCCCACCTGGCTTGTTCACTTTGGCCATTGTCACCTACAGTCAATCCTCAGCATGGCCTGATTGATCCCAAAAAATTCCAATCCAGGTCATATCACTCCTCTGTGCAAAACTCCAAAGGCTTCCATCACCCAATGGCCAATGAAGCCCCAGGTGATCTGGTCCCTACTTCCTCTCTGACACCCCATACTCCTTTTCTCTCTCTCCTGGACTCACCACCAGCTACCCTGGACTCCTTGCATTGTTCAGACAGGCCAGGCACCGTCCTGCTGAGCTGACCATTGTGCACATGGTCCCCTCAGCCTGCACTCTTCCCAAGGGATGCAGGACTCACTCCTCCACCACCCTCAAGTCTTCCCCAACCACCTTTATAATATTTGTAATTTACTTTAGAATGCTTCCGCACAATCAGTGAGATATCATGTATGTGCAGGTGCCAGCTCACTGAAGCTTTCATTCTAGAGCTGGTCAGCCAACATGCAATTGAGAATGCACAGTTCGGCTGGCCCTCTACCAAAAAAACCACCCTCCAAAAGCTGCAAAATCTTAAGAGTTTCTGTCATCTGCATCTCAAGCAACAACTAACACTTTGTTAATTAACACATTAAATTTTTAAAAAATCTTTATTGGTGAACTAGCAATATGATAGTAACACAGTGAAAGTTAAAATCCAGGTAAAATGAGAATTATTTTTTTAGATTGGCTCAAATAATTGGCTACAGTTATTTACAGTGCTGCCCCCACCCCCTTTTTTTTAGATGGAGTTTTGCTCTTGTTGCCTAGGCAATGGTGCAATCTTGGCTTGCTGCAACCTCCACCAACAGGGTTCAAGTTATTGTACTGCCTCAGCCTCCTGAGTAGCTGAGGTTACAGGCACATGCCACAATGCTCAAATAATTTTTGTATTTTTAGTAGAGACAAGATTTCACCATGTTGGTCAGACTAGTCTTGAACTCCTGACCTCAGATGATCCACCTGCCTCAGCCTCCCAGAGCGCTAGGATTACAGGCGTGAGCCATCACTCTCAGCCCAGACAACTCCTACTCTTACATAAACAGGGCATAAGAATTACACAAGGCTTGTAACCTGTGCTCATTTAGGGGACACTTGAGCCCTAATCTGCTCTGTGCCATCTGTTGGTTTGGAAGAATGTGGGGTTACATGATTGCAACTACAGGGCACAGACTCAAAAATGATGAGAATTCAGATGAGAATTCAGAACAGGTTGTGTGAACAATTTGGGGTCTGCTTTACTAATAGTCATTCGGTTAATTAATACACAAGCAGAATCCAGTTTGAGATATGCTTTTATTAGTTCCCGATAGTGATATTATGCTGAGTGGCTCATGATGTCACCTACCTCAAACTCCTTAGTGTCTACTATTATTTACTAAAAGCAACTTAAGAGTTGCACATACTGAAACTGGCTTAGGTCAAGTTCCCAAGACCTTGCTGTTAACAATTGGAATCATTTTCCCACATTCCCTACCCCTGTTTCACTTTGCTGTCAGCCTGTCACCATCTAACACACTGTATATGTCATTTTCTTGTGTTGTGGATTGTCTGTCTCTACCCACAGATGACGTAAGCTCCATGAGGTCAGGGATTTGTGTCTATATTTGTTTAGTTTGCTCAATACCAGGACCCAGTGCAAATAACAGTGCTTGGTGGAATAACAGTGCCTCAGCCAGGTCCGGTGCCTCATGTTCATAATCCCAGCACTTTGGGAGTCTGAGACAGAAGGATCACTTGAACCAAGGAATTTGAGACCAGCCTGGGCAATATAGCAAGACACCATCTCTACAAAAAAAGGAATAGCTGAGTATGGCGCTGCTTGTCAGTAGCCCTAGCTACTCAGAAGGCTGTGGGAGAATGGCTTGAGCACAGGAGTTTGAAGCTGCAGTGAGCTATACCACTGCACTACAGCGTGGGCGACAGAGTGAGACCTTGTCCCAAAGAAACAAAAACAAACAAAAAATATTGTCTGAGTATTTGTTAAATGAATGTGTAAAAGAAGATGAAGCATCACTGCAAGAGAACAGATGGAATGCTGAAAACATTGAAAGGCAATTCCTTGGCTGGAAAATCAAGAAAACAGAAGAATGTGGTCATGTCACAGAACAAAGATGACCAGTGCAGTCTCGGTTACAGACACAAAACTATTGTTTGCCCAGCAAGGAGAGTCACGTCCTTTAAGAAAAGTCAGTGAGTTTCCCTGAACTGAAAGTGAAAGGGCAGACATAATGTGGAAAAGAAGTTTTGTCCAAATTTCCGATTGATTCAGAAGTGAAGTTTAAAGTCTCTCTTGAGATGGGTTCCTACTTCTGTTTTGCATCACTGAGGTGTGGGGCAATTCTCAAACTGATGCGGGATTTACATACGGCTCCGGGGAGCATGCTGGGGATAACACTGAGGGCAGATTTGTAAATGTGTGCTCCAAGCTGGGCAAAATCTTCCTTGAACTATCCCAAGAGGCCCTGGAAAAGAGTAACTGGGGCAGAGAAAACAGTGTGAACCAAAGCATTCAGGAGATAAAATAGAGAACGCAGCAAGGAAGACACGTGGTTCAAGGGAGTTGAGCAAGGAGTGATTCCAGATGGGTGGGGAGAGATGTTAGGAAGGGAGGTCAAGGTCCCACAGTAGAACTTGGGAGGCAAGAGATGGCTCTAAAACATTTGCAATCAGGGAACAGAATTGGAGCTGTGGAACTGAGGGCAAGAGGGCTGGTTTGGAGGCTGGTGGTATTCCAGGTGAGAGGTAGTAAAAGCCTAGACTCAGAGCCAGTAGACAGATAAGCCAGCTGCCAGGGAGAGGGTCAAAGAAGAGGGCAGGAGGAGTCACAGATGGCTCTGAGACAGGCCCTGGTCAATCTGAAGTTCACAGATACGTGTGCTTCTCCACGCTGTCACTCTCCCAGGTGGTAAGGCTGTGGCTCAGCCAGGAAGCATGCTAGACTTCACAGGGGCAGGTTGGTGGCCTGGAGGGATTAACCTGGTTTGTATTAGCTGGCCACTGGCTGGAAGGAGAGGGAAGGAAGGGCAGGAATTACAAATCCCAGTGGCCAGTGTAACCGGCTCCAACACTGGGTGTCACTCTGGGGGTAGAGAACCTGGTGGTTCGGCCCCCCTCATTTCGGAGGTGGGAATTCAATGAGCAGCATTTAATTCCCCCAGGAAAGTCCTGACCACCAGACCCAGCCAAGGAAATAAGATACAGGCAGCAAGAACCCAGGCCCAGAGGGGATGGAACAGAAATTAGAAAATCATAGTGAAAGGTCAGGCCTGGGCAGACCCAGTGTAAGACTACCAGACCCATGCAGGGTTTAGCAGCTGGTGGGGGAAGAGCTCCAGGCACCCAGCCAGGCTTGGCTAAGGAGCAGTGGGGCTAAGTGCCTTCATGGACAAATGATAGAAGGCTGAGAAGCCCACTTCCAATCCCACATTCCCTTCCCCACTCCCTGCAAAGTTTCATGCAGATGCTTGGGCTATGGAATGGCCAATGATGACTTACCTTGGTCTATGTCCTGTTGTTTCGGGAGGAACAGATGCTTCCGAGTCCACAGCACCCGAACAACTCCAGCACAGCTGCCTCTGCCAAGCACAATGGGCTTGCTCCTCTGTCACCTCTTCCTTTTTATGCACCTTCTGGAGAAGGTGGAATCCAGGCATTAAAGGGTAGGAGAAGGCAAGACATGGAGGCCAGGGAGAATATGGCCACCAGCAGGGCAGCTTGCCCCAGGCAGTTCTGGGTCAAACACGGGCAGCTGCCCCTTGCCTGGCTGACTCTTCTCCACTCTTCCATCATTATTCTCTCAGAAGGTGCTACTGCCCAAAGTCCCCCAGATGCTACACTCCCCCAGCCCTGAGCCCTGGACCTCAAGGAAGCCCCCACTCTTAGCGGCACAGAGCCACAGGGGAGTTGTGTGGATGGCGCTTGGTGCACTGATTCCAGTAGCTCTGCAACCTCCTTCAGAGAGAGAAGCTCCTTTACTATCTTCAGGGACATCCTCCACACACTGCCTTCTAGAGCAAGGAGGGCCATGTTCTCCCAACTAACCTGGAAATCTCCCTCTTCTCCACCTTCTTCAACTGCTCTTAGCAATTGTTTCTGACTCTGCTGACAAATAAACAGGTCACCTTACCCGGCCTGGGGAATTGCTAATGACTGGAATCCAACAGCTAGTTCAAGTGGCATTTGCCTTGGCCCCAATTCAAGGCTGGAGGGCTCCTATTTCAGGCTGCAGCCCCTCTGGTTTCCTCACTAGACTTCTGATCCATCCCCTGCTTATCTTGGGACGTGTACCTTTGGGGGATGGAGGGCCCCAGTCCTCCCTCAACCCCAAGCCCAGCAAGGTAAGGAGCTGATGCTGTGGGAAAGGTCTGGGAGTGGTGAGACCAAGCAGGAAGCTGGCTCAGCCTGCAGGAACCTGGAAGAGATGAGGGCCCCGGGAGACTGAGCTCTTCCCTAGAGATTCGAAGATGTCATGAGATGGGCACAAGCAACTGACCCAGGAGATGATTGCTTCCCTTACCAGAAATAGATGCATCTGTCTGATCCCTGAATAAGTAAGTCCTTGGAGACCTCAGAGAAGTGAAGATAAGAGTCAAGATAAGAGAACTGAGAATTGAGCCAGACACCATGCCAGGCTGTCTTATGTCATTTCACTGAATCCTCAGGCTTACCCTCAGGTGGTCTATTTTGTCTCCATTTCAAGGCAGAGAAAAAGTGGAGATCAGAGACATTAAGTAACTGACCTAAGGACACATAGCTGGAAAGGCCAGAGCTAAAGTCTGAACCCAGCCGTGGCTGACTCTAGAATATCTAGTGAAGCCCTTGTCAGCCTGGGCTTACTCTGTCTACTGCACAGAACTGCCTTCTGGTAAGAATATAAGAAATAAGAGTGTTTCCGGGTTCAAGCCTCTTTCTGGGAAAATAGCAACAGTTCTGTTATGTCCTCCTCCAAATTCATATATAGAAGCCCTAAGTCCCGGTATTTCAGAATTCTATGTGTTTGGAGATCAAGTCTTTAAAGAGATAATTTTTTAAAAAATAGAGATGGGGTTTCACCATATTGGCCAGAATGGTCTTGGTCTCCTGACCTCATGATCCACCCACCTCGGCCTCCCAAAGTGTTGGGATTATAGGCATGAGCCACCACACCCGGCAAAAGAGATAATTAAGTTAAAAAGAAGTCATTAGGATGATCCCTCCTCTGACTGGTGTCCTTACAAGAGAAAAATTAAGACACAGACAGAGGACCAGAGAGAAGACAGCCATCTACAAGCCAAGGAGAGGGGACTCAGAAGAAACTAATCCTGTGACATCTTGATCTTGGACTTCTAGCCTCCAGGACTGTAAGAAAATGAATTTCTGGTGTTTCGTTTTGTTTTGTTGAGACAGAGTTTTGCTCTTGTTGCCCAGACTGGAGTGTGATGGTGCAATCTCAGCTCACTTCAACCTCTGCCTTCCCGGTTCAAGTGATTCGCCTGCCCCAGCCTCCCAGGTTGCTGGGATTACAGGTGCTCACCACCACACCCAGCTAATTTCTGTATTTTTAGTAGAGACAGGGTTTTACCTTGTTGGCCAGGCTGGTCTTGAGCTCTTGGCCTCAGGCAACCCACCTGTCTTAGCCTTCCAAAGTGCTGGGATTACAGGCATGAGCCACTGCAGCTGGCCTATATTTCTGTTTAAGCCACACAGTCTGTGGTACTTCACAAGGGCAGACCTAGTAGACTAATATGAGTTCCCTTACTGGGGGTTCTTTGCTGTCTAGTCCACAATCTTGAAGAGTGAGATGGAATGTTTGTCAGTATCCAAGAACAGATCTTACAGTGCTTGCTGGGCAGAAACCATGTGCAGGGGTTGTAAGGTGAGTTAGCTGCGATATTTAGGAATACTTAATTCTGTTGTAAAAAATAAGAAAAACTGACTGGGTGTGGTGGCTCATGCCTATAATCCCAGCACTTTGGGAGGCCAAGGCAGATGGAATCACCTGAGACTGGGAGCTCAAGACCAGCCTAACCAACATGGAGGAACCCCTGCCTCTACTAAAAATACAAAAAAAAAAAAAAAAAGCCAGGCCTGGTGGTGTATGCCTGTAATCCCAGCTACCTGGGAGGCTGAGGCAGGAGAATCACTAGAACCTGGGAGGTGGAGGTTGTGGCAAGCTGAGATCGCACCATTGCACTCCAGCCTGGGCAACAAGAGGGAAACTCCATCTCAAAAAAATAAAATAAAACAAAATAAGAAAAACTAATGTTAGCCATAGAAATAAATAGAATATTTGAGTAGTATACATAGATTTTTAAAAAGGATGAAATTTGTGGTCTCTCAAAAAGTTAAGCAGAATTACCATAGGATCCAGCAATTCCACTGCTAGGTGTACACTCTCAAAAACATGAAAGCAGGGACTCAAATGGATACCTGAACATCCATGTTTACAGCATCTCTCAGAATAGCCAAAGGAAGGAAATCACTCAAATGTTCATCAACAAATGAGTGAATTAAAAACTACATGGTACACACAGATGATGGAATATTACTCAGCCCTAAAATGGAATAAAATTTTGATACGTGCTACAACATGGGTGAACTTGGGGACATTATGCCAAGTATTGAAATAAGCCAGACACAGAAGGACAAATCCTGTATGATTTTACTTATATGAGGTACCCGGAATAGGCAAATTCACAGAGACAAAGTAGAATCAAGGTTACCAGGGGCTAAGGAGAGGGGGATGGGGAGTTAGTGTTTAATGCACCCAGAGTTTTTAGTCTGGGGTGATGCGAAAGTTCTGGAAATGGACAGTGGTGTGGGTTGCACGACATTGTGAATGCCCTTAATGCCACTGGATTATGCTCAAACACCGTTAAAACAGAAAAGCTGATGTTCTGTGTGTTATATCACAATTCTTAAAAAAGAATGAAACAAATAAGAATGTTGTTTACGTTACAGGAAAGGGGTCCCAATCCAGACCCCAAGAGATGGTTCTTGGATCTTGCGCAAAAAAGAATTCAGGGCAAGTTCTTAAAGTGAAAGCAAATTTGTTAAGGAAGTGAAGGAATAAAAGAATGGCTGCTCAGTAAGTAGAGCAGCCCCGAGGGTTGCCAATTGCCCATTTTTATGGCGATTTCTTGATCATATGCTAAACAAGGGGTGGATTATACATGCCTCCCCTTTTTAGACCAGATAGGGTAACTTCCACATGTCGCCATAGCATTTGTAAACTGTCATGGTGCTGGTGGGAGTGTAGCAGTGAGGACGATCAAAGGTCTTTCTCATGGCCATTTTGGTTTTGGTGTGGTTTAGCTGGCTTTGTTATTGCAACCTGTTTCGTGAGCAAGATCTTTATGACCTGTATTTTATGCTGACCTCCTATCTCATTCTGGGACTTAGAATACCTTAACCATCTGGGAATGCAGCCCATTTCAGTCAGCCTCCTTTTACCCAGCTCCGATTTAAGATGGAGTTGCTCTGGTTCACACACTTCTGACACTTATAGTCAGAAAAAAGATGGACGGGCCAAGTCACAACGTGTGGATTATGCCACCTCTATATGACAAACACATCATCTCTGAATCAGCCATGATTGGTTACGCTATATTAATCCCATCTGTTCCCGCATGGGCTTTGTCTAGAAACACAGAGAAAAGCCCTTTATCGGCCAGGCATACTTGCCCCTTCATCTCTCTGGTAGAGCAAGATCGTTTTGGCTTCTTGCAGCTTTCTTTGCAGAGCCTCCTTGTTCTGAAGTAACTACTCCATGAGCTTGGAAGGTTGATGTAGCAGAGAACACCTGTCACATGAACACCAAGTCACTGAGGATTGAGTCACGTGTCCTGCCATCCGCTTGCACCCTAAGCCAAGTGGGTGAACCTATCTCACATCTTTCCCCTTGAAAATACTGGATATTTTCAGCTGATTCAATAAACCTTGCGATATGAGTGACTTAATTGGGTCAGAGATCCTTTCTGTTCCACGACTCCTGGGGTGGCTTGCCCAGTTGCATAATTGGAAACTACCATTGTTTCAAAGAAATTGTTCACGTAGTGTCAGCGAAAAGACCAGCACTGTGCTGAAAAGAGTAAGATATAGATGTGAAAAGAAGGAAGGGTGAGAGAAAACTGAAAGAGGGAAGGAGCACCTCTCTGCTTGGATAAATGGGGCTGACATCTAGGTGAATCAAGGAGACAGGGAGGATGGGGGGTGGAGCGGTCCAGGTGGATGGAAAGCAACAGAGAGAGCCCAGGAGCCTTTCCTGTTCTCTTGATCGACAGGCAAACACCTGGACTAACAGCTGGGCCCACTGAGCAGCCCAGCCTGATGGCAGAAAGACCCACCTGCGCATTTCCGTGCACCTGGAGTTTTGCCAACTGCATGTCCGTGGAGAAAACAATGTATAAAATCAGAAATGCCGCCCCACTGACACCTCTCAGCTTAAAAAAAAATCTAAGAGAAAGGAATAATAATACATTTTTTGAAAATGTTCCCAATGATGAGCCTAGGTGTTAATAACATTCCCAGTGACAAGATGTGAAAAGCAACGGTCAGAAACATACTCGAAGTTCCCCAGCTGCTAAAACAGTGGCTCTGGCATCAAAACCCACATCAGTCTGGCTACAGACCTTGTGTGCTTTTTCAGTGCAACGAACTACACCCAGGTCTGCAGAAGGTAAAACTCAGATTCAAGGCAGGGGCATCCAGACAGTCCTTGGAAAAGGGACTGTGGGCTTCTGGAAGAGAAGACAGATCTCGTCACATGGTTACTAGATGGAGAGTTTTGCGACTGTGCAACAGAAAGACACACAGCATTGTGAGTCCAGGGGAGGAGATAGAGAAATAGATTGAAAATGGAGTTGGTGGGGTGCTAATGAGTTAACCTCCTGTAAATGGGCTGAATAGCAGGATGTAATTACCCTCTGCTTAAAGGGGACCCTCAGTGGGTCAACTCTTGAGGATGATTAAGCTAATTCCAATGGAAAAGATAGAGACTATAATTCTTTTCTGCAAAAGAAACAGCACATTTTGCTGTCTTATTTTTGTATTACTGATTCCAGATAGCCCAAATAATTGTTTTAAAAATTAGATTACATAAATGAAATCAGTCAGGCACAGAAAGATAAATACTGCATGTCCTCATTCATATGTGGGAGCTAAAAAAAAACCGCTGAGCTCATAGAAGTAGACAGTGGAGTTGTGATTATTATAGGGAGAGGGAGATGAGGGAGAGATTGCTTAAAGAATATAAAAATGCTGTCAGATAGGATGAATAAGTTCTTGTGTTCTACAGAGCCATTGGGTGAATATAGTTAACAACAATTTATTGTATATTTTGAAAGAGCTACAAGAGAGGATTTTGAGTGTTCCCAAGACAAAAAAATGATCAACATTTGAGGTGATGGATATGCTAATTACCTGATTTGATCATTACACAAGGTAGATAGATGCAGGTATGAAAATATCACTCTGTATTCCATAAATATGTATGATTATTATTTATAATCTAAATACAACAGGAACAGAAATTTAAAAGTTTAAAAAACTAGACTCATAGGAGTTAGATTACATGGAGGAGAGACGAGCAGCTCCATGGTGCAGGATGACCAAGGCATCCATGGGTGCTCGGGCAGGTGGGGCTACAGCTCTGCAGGTATCATCTCAGAATGGCAAATGATTGAGAAGCGTGGGGTGAGGTGGGGGTCCTTTGACTCCTCCTCACCTCTGCTCCTCCCTTTCTTCCATTCCAGGGCTGGTAATCTGAATGTCCCATCCAGTGGGGAAAGGGTGTTCACGCCTTGACTACAGAAAACCATTATTTCAACTGAAGTGAGTTGACCAATTTCATACAGTATCAAAGGCCGTTTGCTTTTAGCTAAGGTGGATATTTCTTATTTAGAAATGGTTGATTCTCGGCCTTTTCCTTTGGTCTACCAGAAAACTCAGAAGGAAGGACTTTAGGGTTTCTGAAGGATTCCAGGTTTTCTAAAGTCACTGATTAGCTGGAGGAGACCTGCTCACCATCCAATCAAAGCTTAAGCTGAAAGCTCTGACACCTTTCTTTGCACTGCCCAGCACCTGGTCAGCAACGATGTGGTTACAAGAAGAACTAACTGACCATTAGACAAAAAGTCCTCCATGAGGCCAAGATGTGGAAGTGAAAAATAGGTTACCCGCTGGAACAGCAGGACACACTCCCCATGCTCACTGGGCAGGAAGACTGCCCAGGACCTCCAACAGGATTAGTGTGGAGACATCAGTGGATGATGATGGCCTGGGGCACTGGGAGCAAACAGGTGTCACTACAGAGAGCCTTTATCACTTTGTCTCACTTATTGTTTTGTCAGTGAAGATATAAGTCCCAGATTTTCTCTGATAGACTTGATTTCAGGTTGTCTTACTGTTTTCAGTAAAAGAAGATTTAGTAGACACATAAATAAATGTGATTTTTATGCCTCCTTCGTGGTAAGAATTTTTATACAAGTAATTTCACAAGTCCAAAAGACATCTTTTCTGATCATGTACTCCAACATGGGCATGGAAAGTACAGTCACCATTGAAGCCTTGGAAAGGTGTTTTCGACACTTTGTTGTCCTGAAAACAGTAAATAATAAAATGTAAACAATAATTACATTATTTTCCTTTGTTTTACAGTTGGTAAAATCAAAGTACAGAACAACCGACTTGCTTAAGATGGCTTGGAAAGAGTTGGGTCCTGACCTAGGGCAGCCACCATCTAGGTCGGTTCCTTGTCCATTGCACGGATTTGCTACAGAGCTTTTGCATCATCTTAGCTCCCTTGTAGTTTCCGACCAATCGCTCATCTATTTTTAGCAGGCAAACCCACTGGGGAAGAGAGATGCTAGCAAATGGAAGGAAAAGAATACAAGGCACAAGGGCAGAATGAATGTCAGAGGTGAGATAACAGTTTTAAAAAAAGAAGAGGAACCTGCAAGAGAAGTCAAGGACACTCAAGGATAACATTTAAGTAGATGAAATGAACTTTATTCGTGATGGCCTTTTCCTCCGTTTCCCTAACCCCACAACACGGTTCGATCCCTTTCTCTTCTGAATCTTCCTGGGATGCTGCTTGTTCTCTAATGACATGTGTTAGATCCTGCTCTACGGCAATGTACAGTGGCAATCACACCCTGACTAGACCAATGAGACTGTCAGCTTTTTGAAAACAGAGTGAGCGTTTTGAGCAAATTTGTTCTCCTCGTACCCCTTCCCAAGTTTAGCACATTTGTTGAATGAATAAGAGAATCTGGACAGCTAGAGTGACACCAAAAGACCAAGGACCAAGGTTTTGTTTTTGGTTTTGTTTTGTTTTGATGGAGTCTCGCTCTCTCGCTCTGTTGTCCAGGCAGGAATGCAGTGACCCAATCTTGACTCACTGCAATCTCTGTCTCTCGGAGTCAAGAGATTCTTTTGCCTCAGCCTCCCTAGTAGCTGGGACTACAGGCACCCACCACCATGCCTGGCTAATTTTTGTATTTTTAATAGAGATGGGGTTTTATCATGTTGGCCAGGCTGGTCTCAAACTCCTGACCTCAAGAGATCCACCAGCCTCCCAAAGTGCTGGGGGATTACAGGCGTGAGCCACCATGCCCAGTCTCCAAGTTCATTTTTATCCTGTTTGAAGAAGGGTTTCTTTCCAAAAATTGTTTCTGAAATTTTGAAGATGTTTATCAAAATGCTTGGGACATTAGCACTTGACTAAACAAATAAATAAAAACTATGAACTCTGCTCTCCATGAGTTTATATTCTAAAGCAGGGACAGGGAGGAGCTAAAGATCGTCCTTTACCTATGCCATTATAGTGTGGTTGGCTCTTCAGAGGGTGAGATGAGAAACCTAGTGAAATGGGCTTGGAGCTGACAAGGCTTCTTCTGCTCAGAATCATACAGGGTTGGAAATAGACCAGAACTGAGAAACCATCCTGCCAAAACTCTTCATTTTGCAGGCAAAGAAAGTGAGGCCAAAGGAGACTGTCTTGCCCAAGGCCTCCAAGCTAGATGGTGGCATAGCTTAGATTGCATAGGTTTAAGATAAAATAGTAAATGAAGCAATGCATTAAAACCTTTCTGCAGAGACCCTCGGTTAGAAACTTAGCCTTTTATTTAATTTATTTTTATTTATTTATTTAGAGATGGAGTTTTGCTCTTGTCACCCCTCTGGAGTGCAGTGGTACAATCTCAGGTCTCTGCAACTTCGGCCCCCCAGGTTCAAGTGATTCTCCTGCCTCAGCCTCCAGAGTAGCTAGGATTACAGGTGCACACCGCTAAGCCCACCACCACACCAGTTAATTTTGTATTTTTACTAGAAATGGGGTTTCATCATGTTGGCCAGGCTGGTCTTGAACTCCTGACCTCAGGTGATTTGCCTGCTTTTGCCTTCCAAAATTCTGGGATTACAGGTATGAGCCACCTTGCCTGGCTGAAAGTTCACCTTTTAAATCATTAATAAGTGCTAGACCATCAAGCAGAGAAAACAAATGAAGATCTGGGACAAAGTCAGGACCAAAAAAAAAATCCTCAGGCTATGACTTTGAGGGTTTCTGGTTACGTTGTTTGAATGTTGAAGGCTTTCCTTCACTTTCAGTCCTGACTTGATGGGTAGAGGTAGGTAGGGAAGGACAGATATTTCTCAATTCCATTACTAAATATTGCCTATGGAACATACTGTGTAGACCACAAGCTTCTCTGCTTTCAGGAGCAGGAGAGGGTCTCCCAGTTCTTTTGAGCCTTCCCACTACCAGGGGGTGAGCTCCTGAATCAGTTTTCTAAGAAACCTAACCAACAGATCTGTGCAAAATAGATTATTCCTGCTCCTGTTCCATGTAATAGCAAGGCTCCCTCTTTGCTCAGGAAAGGAGAAGCCACAGGACTTTTCTTTCCATTGCCACCTTAATTAATTCATTAATGATTTTTCAGGCAAGTTTTATTCAGGCACTTTGGGACAGGGCAGTGAGTCAGAGGTTGGCATCAAAACCAGAATAGAAGCTGTACTTCTCTCTGGGGATTCTACTCTGGGCTTTAGATACCCAGATCATACAACTTCTTAATTGGAAAGAAATGTTCTTAAACAAGAGCAGGGGTTTTGCTGGAGCCTGACAGTGACTAATAAGGTCGGTCTAAGGACTGTCTGATGAAAGAGAAGCTGGATTTACTTGTCACAGTGAATTTCTAAAAGTTTTTTCACCCCGAGGTTTACTGCTGAATATAAATAAAAGACCCCTCCTTGGACAATCCCGTCCCAATTCCTGCAAATATGCCTTAGTTAATTAAATTAACTTTGAAATGACATTCCATGTCTTGCTCCCAAATGCCTTTGTTTTCTCCAAGATCTGCTTATTGACAAGCTGTTTCACAAGGTTCCTGTTTGAACTGGTTATATTGCATCCACAGGCTGCAAACAAATCGGAGACAGGTTTTTTGTTTGTTTGTTTGTTTGTTTTGTGTTGTTGTTATTGTTTTTTCTGAGACGGAATACCCCTCTGTTGCTCAGGCTGTAGTGCAGTGGCGTGATATCGACTCACTGCAACTTCCGCCTGCCGGGTTCAAGAGATTCTCCTGCCTAAGCCTCCTGAGTAGCTGGGGTCACAGGCGCCTGCCACGACGCCCGGCTAATTTTTTTTGTATTTTTAGTACAGACGGGGTTTCACCACGTTGGCCAGGCTGCGGAAGACAGGTTTTATCATCATCTCTACAGCCGGCATGGAGTAGCCCTCACATTGTACTCATTTGACTGTGAACCAAATGGCTTACAAACATACAATTAAAAATATATCTATCTAGAGTGTTTAGACAGTATCCCGATAAACACAACATGGTAATTTAAATCTCCTTTGCTGAAATTCACACAACTAAAGGCTAATTCCTGAGTTGGCAATGTGGTGCCGAGGGGATTTTAAAAATTAGTCTTTTAAAAAATCAGTCCTTAGTTTTCTCAATTAAAGTGGCTCTCGGCTTAAATGCATTAAGTCCCAAGATGTGGCTCCCCTCCAGGGAACAGCCGCGCAGGCGCGGACACGTACACGTGGACACACACACACACACACACACTCACACGCGCCCTCCCACACCCCTTGCTGTGTGAATCGCCAGCGATTTAGGGCCTCTCCACCACGGATTACTGTCAGGTACAGAAAGCAAACCTCTTTGTTCCATGGGCATTTTCCTCCTCCCGGATTTGACTGTCATTTACGGGCCACGTGAGCGCCAGGCGCGGGTCCGGCGGGGGAGGCTACCCCAGCTCAGGGGAGACAAAGGCTGGCCCAGAGCGCGACCGATGAGGCCCAGGGACGTCTCCCCAGCTCCTGTGACACGCGTGAAATTGGCCCGGACCTACCTCCTGAGAGGCTTTTTCCAGAAATGCCGTGTCAAAGCCTTTGTAAAGGAATCGGTGTTTCCTTGCGCCGGGAGAGCTCCGGCCCTGGGCCTGGCAGGCGGCGATTTCTGAGCTGCTGGAGAGCAACCCCGGAAAGCGAAATCAGCCTTGGACTGTTGGGGCCCCGGGGGCTCCTTGCTCCTTATCGAAAGCGAGTTATTAGACAGAGCCCCACAGTCACTTCAACAGAATGGGAAACTGGACTCAGACCCCTTTTGCCCTCCCCACAGGGAGGCCGCGCTGAGCGCCTTTGACCACTGATCTCCCACCCAGAGTGCCCGGCGCGAGGTCCCGCCACCTGGCAGCCTCAGTCAGTCAGTCCACAGTTGTGGCCCCTTCCAGGGCCTGGACTAGGGTGAGCAGAAGCCTCGAGCGCAAAATTTAATAAGGGCTCCGAAAAGTCAGTCATCAAAAGAAATATTTTGATGCAATGCCTCTTTAAAAAAAAGATGCAAAAACTCCGTGATGAATAAAATACTAAATTTTAAAGAGAGAGGATCCGTGCAGTGCCATAGTGAGCCATTTTGGAGCCCGGAGCAAAAGGAAAGATCACCTTGCCCAAGCTGTGCCCCTCACAGTCCATTCGAGCAGGGCCCGGGGGTTGGGGCATTTGGGGCGCAGTGGGGGGTGAGGCGGGTCGTAGGTCTCGGAAGTGGAGGCTCCGCCAGGCTCCGGTCGAGGAGTGCAGGGATGGCCCCGGGGACCGGAGGTGAGAGCACGGAAGAGCCACTCCGCCCGGAACAAAGGCGT
The DNA here is from genome assembly GCF_049354715.1 of Callithrix jacchus. Classification (NCBI taxonomy): domain Eukaryota; kingdom Metazoa; phylum Chordata; class Mammalia; order Primates; family Cebidae; genus Callithrix; species Callithrix jacchus. The sequence continues at coordinate 30,460,825 of NC_133514.1, read as the reverse complement.
GGGGGGAGGGCGAGCTGGGGCGGTAGAGACCCGGCGGGCTCCGCGGCCCTTGCCGCCTGGGTCGGGCTTCCACGCGCGCCCTGGAATGGAATACGCTACTCCGCAGCCTCCGAGACTGCGAGCGAGTCCTGTAACTTCCTTGCTCTGTGATTAATTCTCACTAACAAGACTTGGCAAGATGTCGGGCGAATGATTTTTGGCTTCTGCACGGTCCCCATCGTGTGCGTGCACAAACCCCCAGCCAAATGCCGCCTCTGGGAAATTAAATGCAAAAGAGAAATGGGGATGGGGAGGGCTGCCACGTGACCTGGAAAAAGGGATGCTCGGAAACCTGAATCGGGCCCAGAGCTGCTGAAGTTCTTTTAAAAGGTCATTCTTCCCGGGTACATTTCTCCATACCAAATGTGGACCCTGTCATTTCCTGAAAGGATAATTCACAACCATGCCAGATAGGGTGAAGACATCCCCCAAGCCCGAAAACCTTATTTTTCTCCCGACCAGGGTTAAATAAACATCTTTTAGGAGGCGGGGACAGGAGTGCAGCCTGTTCTCCTCCCTCCGCACACCATTCCGGCAATTAATGCCTCCCTATGGGTCGTAAAGCCACAAACCCCACACCTCACTCCGATCCTGGGCTTCGGGCGGGAGGACTTGCTCTTTCATCTTCTAAGCAGGGGGGTTGCCCACGTTCCTGGGGAAGCTATAAAACTGATTTAATGGCTTTAGATGAAAATCGATCACGCTAATGCATACGCAACGTCTCAGGAATGGCATTTTCAGAAAGGACTGGCCGGGCCGAAAGCGCACAGGGAGTCTGGGGCTAGGAGGTGCAGGACCTGCCGGGTGGGCAGCGGCGCTCCAGTCCCCTCTCCTTGGGTACCGGGGAGAGACTGCGGGGCTGTCACGCGGTGAAGCGCGAAGGTGCAAACGGATGAAAGCTCAAACCCGAGCCCCGGCCTCCTCGGCTGGCTATTTCCCTTGGCGCCGCCAGCCGAGCGGCGGCACAGGTGCGGGTGTCGGGCTGAAGGCGCAGCGGAGGCCGGGCCTGCCAGCGGACAGCGAAAAGGCGCCGCGCGCTCCATTCACAAAGTCCCCGCGCTGCCTGCAGCTCGCGGCGGGTCGGAGGCCGCCTCCCTCTTCCTCTCGGTCTCGGTTTTATGAATGGGCCTGACGGCGAGCACCCGGCGCCCTGTTTACTCCGCTCTTTGTGACGTCGAGTTCCCGTGACCGGGAGCGAGCGGCCGCGCTCCATTCAAGCTCCAGGGAGGAGGCGGGAGGAGGGGCCCGGAGGGAGCTGGGAGTCAGCGCAGGGGGCGGGGAAGGGCGCGGGGCCCGGAATGGAACGGGGCGGGGCCTGGCGGGGTAGTACTGAGCGCCCCCTCCCCCGGGAGCGCGGAGGAGCATTAATAAATCTCTAAGCCGAGGAGGAAACTCTGGCTGGGGCAGTGCGCGGAGCGCCGGGGAAGCGTGGGGAGCCGCAGCGCCGGCGCCGGTGGCGATAGGAGCAGCGCGACCCGCAAAAATACACAAGAGGCGGCGGCCGAAGAGAGTCCGCGGTCCTCTCCCGTAAACACACTCCCCTCCAGCGCCGCCTCCCCCTCCGCGCCGGGCGCTGTCCGGCTGGGCGCCCGAGGCCGCTGTGACTGCTATGTGACCGCGAGGCTGCGGGAGGAAGGGGACGGAGAGAAGAGACTCGCCCTCGGGAGCGCCAGGGGACCACGTTTGCGGCCACTTCAGCAGGCGTCCCCGCGTAGCCCGCGCCCGCTCCTTCCTGCAGACTAGGCGGCCCGGGTGCTCTTCTCTTCCTCGAGCGCCCAGCCGCCTCGGTTCCCGGCGACCATGGTGACGATGGAGGAGCTGCGGGAGATGGACTGCAGTGTGCTCAAAAGGCTGATGAACCGGGACGAGAACGGCGGCGGCGCAGGCGGCAGCGGCAGTCACAGCGCCCTGGGGCTGCCGAGCGGTGGCAAGTGCCTGCTGCTGGACTGCAGACCGTTCCTGGCGCACAGCGCGGGCTACATCCGAGGCTCGGTCAATGTGCGCTGCAACACCATCGTGCGGCGGCGGGCTAAGGGCTCTGTGAGCCTGGAGCAGATCCTGCCCGCCGAAGAGGAGGTGCGCGCTCGCTTGCGCTCCGGCCTCTACTCAGCGGTCATCGTCTACGACGAACGCAGCCCGCGCGCCGAGAGCCTCCGCGAGGACAGCACCGTGTCGCTGGTGGTGCAGGCTCTGCGCCGCAACGCCGAGCGCACCGATATCTGCCTGCTCAAAGGTAAGCGCGGGCTCCGGGCGCGAGCTGGAGGGAGATGGAGGAGGTCGATGGAGGAGGTCTTGGCGGCCTGCGCCTTAGTGGCAAGGAAAGGAGTCCCCTGCGTGATTCGTGGTTGCGGGGATCCCCGCGCGCCCCTTTGTGCTTGTTCGTGTGTACGGGCTTGCAAGGTTTCTATGCAAGTGCGAGCTTCAAGTACTCAGGGACAGTGCGGGCGGGTTCCCCCGGTCACCTGCAATTCCGCACTGTCCTAGCGAAGCCCCGTTTATTGACACTAAAGGTCCTGGCCTCGAGGGTGAAGCGACTCTTCTGCGCCGCCCATCACGAGTCCCGGGAAGTGTTCTCAAGTACCACGGGGCGCTTGGGAACAAGATAGGCCTATCGGTTTGGCATACCGGGACCCTGCACTAAACCCGACCGGGAAAATCCGAGAGGTAGGGAAAAGGGTGAAGGCGGGTGGGCGCCGAGGTACAATCAGCCCTGCCAGTTTCACTGAAAACAAGAGCCTGGCAAATGCAGAAAGGGAGATTGGGTTGCACACACTGTGTAGAGCGATCTGTATCTGCTTTCCCGCTGCCCAACTCCGAGCTCCGCTTGGAAGGTGGCCAATCTCGGTCCGGGGCTAGCTGCAGGCTCTGGGAGCAGGAGGCTGTAGGACGGTATATCTGGGGGACGCCAGGCGGAATCCGTCCTCTAGCTCCTGCAAATCTGGGCAGCCCAGAATGACCACCTTTTGTTCAGTCGGATTTGCGACTATCTGATGGCGGCGCGTGCCGGATTTAAGCGAGCCCTGGCGAAACTTGGCGACCTGGCTGTCTTGTCACATTTGGTAGTCGGATATCCCGAAAAAATCGCGTGCTGTCCGAGTTCCTGAAGGGAATGGGCGCCTGCCTCACCTGCAGGACCAGGTGTGTCCGCGGCTGTCGGGCTGGGGAGCGGGCAGGGCGCGTGGGGTCCGGGCGCCCTCTGCTGCGCTGCGCCCCCGCCTCCCGCCGCCGCATTCCGAGCATTCTTTCGCGCGGGTCGGGTCTGGGATTCCAAGCCCGGGAGGCGGTTCAGACTCCCCCCTCCATCAAAGAGCCGCACCTCCCCCCGCAGGCGCCCCCGCCCCCTCCCTCCTTTCTTTTCCTTTCCTTTCCTTTCCTTTCCTTTCCTTTCCTTTCCTTTCCTTTCCTTTCCTTTCCTTTCCTTTCCTTTCCTTTCTTTCCTTTCCTTTCCTTTCCTTTCTCCTTTCCTTTCCTTTCCTTTCCTTTTTCCTTTTTCCTTTCCGGACCTGTCCACTGGGGAGGAAGGGAGCTGGAGGAGGGCGGAAATCTCTCCCCTCCAAAAAGCACAACAAAACTGCTCAGTGCTGAAGAGTCGGGTTCGCCCCTGCCGAACAGCGGGGGGCTTTGTTCTCGGCAGTTGTTTCCTGCCCATTTGACCTGTCAGCTGCTAGGGAAACGCTGCTGTTGACCTTTGGTTGAACTGCTAAGGCGATTTTGCTGATTTTTCTTTCTTTTTCCGCGAGAGCCGCTCTGCCCCTCCACTTGAGCCCAGTCCTCCTCCCTTCTCCCCAAAGCGCTCCAGGAGAAAGTGCCAGGAAGGGGCATGTCCCGGAAAGCCTGGCCGCTGAGCGGGACCAGGTCCTGCTTAGGCCACCAGGGTGGGCGTCCGCGCCATTGTTTGAGCTGGTCGGCGCTGGTGGCAGAGATGAAGGCAATTCCTCGGGGACCCAAGTCCCTTCGAGTGACCGGGGCTGGCCGGGATGTTCCTCGAACTGCTTTGCCTTCAACTCCCCCCATAGAGAGCGCGGGCACAAACACCTTCCTTCGCTGGCCTCCGAGCCCAGGACCCGCGAGAACACAGCAGGGCTGGGGCCATGCTCCAGCCCCACGTGGAGTCTGGGTTTGTTTTGTTGTGTTTTGCTTTCCTTCCTGGAAGAAATCCGCAGGGGACCGCCCTAGAGCGGCAGCTCCGGGACCTCGGCCCTTGGGCTTCCCGGGGTGCAGCCACTTAGGCCCCACTCCTGGGAAGAGAGGGATTAGTTTTTCAGGTTTATCCCCAGGGCGCGCGGCATCTCCCTGTCCCTCGTGAATCCCGTTGAGTGTCCCCTCTCCAACCTCCTCCATTTCACCCAGCCAGCCCTATGCGAGAGTCTTGGAGATTCTGGGCGAGGCCAGTGACTGGGAAGGACAGGCCTCTTGGTAAAATGACAGCCCCTGTGGGTGGCGAGGTGCCTGGCCTTCGGAAGAGAAGTATTTAAAGGGCTGTTTCCTCCTGGAGCCTGCACTGCCTCTTGTGTTCTGCCCCGATGCGGGCAGGGAGGATCATCTTCTGCATCTCGAAGTGGACATCCTTGCAGAGGGAGGTGTGCAGGCCTGGGCCGCAGATTTAGCTTCAGTCTCTTCTGGAATCGTCCTTCCTCCCCTGCCTCCTGTAGCCAGAAATTCAGCTTCTGCTTCACAAGCTTGCCCTTGGAAGCAGACACCTAAAATTGAGAGGTGGGGGAATCTTCCAGCTTGCTCTGTAGTGGTGGTGAATATCCTTGAGGTTAACTGGGCCCTATTCGGTTTAGCTTAGCTGATCTTGACATATGTGTTAAGCAGAGGCCATCTTTAACCCAGTTCTTCTTCCTCCTCTTTGCCCTCTAATGAAAAGGCATCCCTAGCGAGGGCACAAGGAAAAAGTCAGTATCTGCTCCCACAGCCCGGCAGGAAGGGGCTGGGGAAGGAAATCAAGGTGTCTCCCAGGCCTCCAGATACACCTCCCTTCCTAGCCTGGAAGCCAGTGCAGTGGAGCAAATGTGGTTTCCTGGGAGGGGGCTCCAGGGCAGAGACCTCAAGGGAAATTTTGAGAAGCAAAGGAAGAAAAAGCCCTTTCGATTGTCTCTGGTAAATGCTTGAATCGTTAAGAGTTGGTTTCCTACTGGAGCTGTTCATTTTATTTTCTAGCGAGGGAATTAACGTGTGTTTTATTTCATGTGTGCCTGTGCGTGTCTGTAAAAGTGGGGAGGTCAGGAAGCCAGTGGAAGGACTGCTGGTTGGTGTCTGCCATTCTTGGAGGGGTTAGAGGAAGCAGTAAAAACAAGAGAATATTTTCAGAAGTGGTAGTAGCCTTCCCAGCCAAAGCTATCTAACTCTCCTAATTAATTGCATTTTAAAATTCAGTTTTTCTATGTCTGCCACGTTGAAGGTTTCCTTCTACCACGCTGAATTGGCTACTCCACGCAGGTGAGGGAGGTAAACTTCGCTGAGTATCAGGAAAGTACTGCCTAGCCTTTACGTTTCCTAAGACTACCCGAGTTTTGCTAAAAGCAATAACGAAAATCCCAGTGTTTTTTGTCTTTGTTAGTAAAGGATTTCCAGTGGGGTAGTTTTTTTTTTTTTTTTTTTTAAGCTCATTTAATTTAAATCCTGTAAGGTATTTTTAAGGTCAGTTTGGAAATTTTAGTTTTTTGGGTGTTATCACAATACGCTTTTTGAAATCCCTTTCTCTCTCATTTGCAAATCCTTGGATTAGAGTTTGAGACTCCCCTGGTCATTAGAGAAAGACAAAAAGAGCTTTTTCTTACCCTATTCTTTGCCTTTAATATCCCCAAATAACAAAATAATCTGTTATGCAAAAAGATTTCAGGCATAAAAACATTACCCTCCTTTCCACTTACCTAAAATTTCCCTCAGCCTTAGATAGTCCTTATTGAAAAGCTGTGCTGGAGCTGTTGGAGAAATGGGGAAGATCCTCTAGATGTTGGAGAAATGGGGAAGATCCTCTAGATATTACAGTTTCTCCTGCTCACCCTGTAGTACTTTATAGCATCCACTAGCGCAGGGTCTGACCCTACAGCCTCCGATAGATATTACCCTTTCTATAGAAAACAGTCACTAAGGTCAATGATGAATGCCGGGGGGGGGGGGGGGGGGGAGGAGAGGCACCATTAACAGCTCTGGCAACTCTGGTGACTGTTTGTTTTTTTTTCTCACTAGCCCCAGCATTGCCGTTTTTGTCTTCAGTTCTCCAGGAGGGCAATGGCATCAAGCAGCACAGCTCTGGGGAATGTCAATATTGCATTACCTTTTCTACCTAAAGGGAAAATGACTAGCTTTTCTGCTTATAAATAGAATACCCTTTTGCTTGCAAATACGGTAGCTTTTCTGCTTGCAAATGTTATACAATATCCATGACAGCCAAGGATTGGGAGTGTAAGTGCTAGGCCTTACAGGTAGTTTTTAACCCCCTTGTAATTTGTTAAATAATTACAATGAAGTAAACTCACTACTTTAGGCATCCTTTACATTGGATGTCTCCAACTAACAGAAGTAACTAAAGACAGATGTAGGTGTAAATTGAGAGCAAAACTTGACCCTTAAGATTATCACAACTTCCTTGGGCTTATTATCCTGGGTGCTTCTAGGAGAGGTGGACTGCACCCACAAAAATGGGCTGCTCAGAAAAACGAGGGAGAGAGGAAGGATGGTCACTATATGGAGCCAAGAAATTCCTTTTAAAAAAATCAGAGCATCTGAAACCTGATAGCGGATTTCCTTACCGGGAGGCAGTTCACGGCAAACAAAGAGGAAGCAGGACTGGAAGAAAAGTTCACTCCGATGGAAGTCAGTTTTCTGAACATAGCAGATCGCCCAGGAAGACTGGGAGAGACTGCAAACCAGTTCGAGTCCTCAGCATGGTATTAGGTGTCAACTAGCAGGAAGGTCTAGGTGTTTCTGTGTTCAGAGCCCCAAGGTGAGAAGTTCACTTACTTAGATTTTAAATACATGTTAGCATTTACATAGGGGCTTACTAAGTCAGCACTCACATAGAGTTCCCAAAGGCTTTCTTGCAGGAGCATGACTTTCTGGCAAGAGCAAGGCCATGAGCCCTGCCTAGTATCAGGTGCTATTCTGAGTGCTGGGGGCATAATGGGAAAAAAGTGGCAGCCACGTTAAGATCCATGACCAAGACCGGGCATGATGGCTCATGCCTGCAATCCTAGAATGGCATCTTGTGACAACCAGCCACAGACCCCCAAAAGCTGGCGACTGCTGTCAGGTACAAGCACCTTCCAGTGCTCCTGCCCCTTGAGCAAATTTACTTCTTCACCTTGATCCTTCTTATTTGTTCTTTAAAACTCCACTAGAGGGAATTGACTTTTCTGTAATCAGTTTTCTGCTGCAGAGAGACGGAGGCATGCAGATCACAACACGGTGAAACTCGGTCTCTACAAAAAATACAAAAATTAGCCAGGCGAGGTGGCATGTGCCTGTAGTCTCAGCTACTCAGGAGGCTGAAGCAAGGAGATTGCTTGAGTCCAGGGAAGTCAAGGCTACAGTGAGCCATGACTGCGACACTGGACTGCAGCCTGGGAAATAGAGTGAGAGACCCTGTCTGTGTGTGTTGGGGGGAGGGAGGTGGGGAAAATCCAGGATCATGGTCACCACCAAAGGACAGTTTACCCTGTCACAGATGCCATTAACAGTCCTATTATGGTGATTTTTCTCAGCACTACATCAATCTGCCCTTTGTAAAGTACTTTTACATACATTATCTCCTGCTCCTGCAAGGTGTGAGTGCCGTGGAGAGCTGCTCATGAGGCTCCTCATTTCCACTAAACTTTGACAATTGCCTCTCTGTATGAGGGTGTGAGAAGAAGGCACTGCGGAGTTGAACTGTAGATGGAGTTATTCCTCAAGTAGGTTGAATGAAAATCTTTTTCCTTTTTTTTCCTTCCAGACTTTCAAATTGTAAAATAAAGGTGATAAAATGAGAGATCTAACAATAGAAAATATAGGCTGGGTGCGGTGGCTCACGCCTGTAATCCCAGCACTTTGGAAGGCCGAGGCAGGCCAATCATGAAGTCAGGAGTTCAAAATCAGCCTGACCACCATGGTGAAACCCGTCTCTACTAAAACTACAGAAAAAAAAAAATTAGCTGGGTGTGGTGGCGTGCACCTGTAATCCCAGCTACTCAGAAGGCTGAAGCAGGAGAAACACTTGAACCTGGGAAGTGGAGGTTGCACTGAGCTGAGATCACACCACTGCACTCCAGCCTGGGAAACAGAGCGTGAGAGTCCATATCAAAAAAAAAAAAAAAAAAGAATGGAAAATGTATTCTTAAATAAGGACATGGGAAAAACAGGTTGAAATGAGTAAGAAACCTGTTATGGAATTATATTTAGTAGAACACAGCATGTTCAATACATTCATTACATACATTCAGAGGGCATAGGAAAAACAGTCCAAATTAATTCATTTGGAATGGCACATTTAATAATAAAATTATTCAGAAGATAAAAATGCAGATTTTAGGCCCCTGCTGCTTCAGAGCTGGCAACACTGACCCACAAATAAGTAGATCCTGGATATTTAGAATCACAGGATACTGGAACTTTTAGATCATTATAATTCGAAATTCTTACATTTTGAAAATTGAGAGTGGGAAAAACCAACATTAAGAAGGGAACATACTTGTCCAAATTCCACAATGAGAGTTGGGCCTACACCTGGATCTTCTCCACTTCTGCACCCGAGCTAGGGCATGCGATGGAGCCCAGCCCCTTTGTTGACAATGAGAATAAGCTTTTCCTTTCACGATTTTTTGGGATGAAACTTGGTGACCTAAATCTAGCTCTTGAAAGAGCTGTGACTACGGTATTTGCATGGATTTGGGATGGGTAGCAGGGACTGAGTGGAAGTAGCCTTAGAACAATCCTTTTTTACCCCGCCCACAGTAAGAAACACATTTCAATTTATATAGTGACCCGGAGAGGGATACATGCACACCTGAAAAAAAAAGTTCCATGAAATGAAATCCTCTTTAAGTGCAATGCGTCCTCCTAATTTATTCTATTGTATTCCATGAAAAAAAAAATGGGTCGCGACTCCATGATCACCTGGATTAGAAGCAGGGTTTGGCGAAATATCAGCAGTGCCCTATTTGGATCTGTTTTGTTTTTGCATGAAAAGTCTGTCTTCACTTGATGAAATCTGCAGGCAGTGCCCCCTAGAGAAGGGCCCCCGGGGAAGGGTGGAAGGCAGAGGTGGCATAGATTGACATCCGGAGATGACTTACTGGGGCTACTGGGGCATGGCCCTGTGAGGGGTGGATGTGAGCAGCTTCTTCCGTGGATGGAGAAATGCGAACTTGGAGGCATCCTCCCGCTTCACCTTCACTGCATCCTCCAGACTCCACCAGCTCAGAGCAGATCATTTTCACCCATGGGTGCTGTCCTGAGTGCAGCCCGGGGCCCACCAGAAGGAACTCCCTTTAGTGTGTCATCTTTTGACAACCAGACACAGACCCCCAAATGCTGGCAACCACTGTCAGGGATGAGAACCTTCCAGTGCTCCTGCCCCTTGAGTGAATTTGCTTCTTCACCTTGTTTCTTTTTGCTTTCGCTTTAAAACTTCCACAGAGGTAACTGACTTTTCCGTAATTGTTTTTCTGCTGCCTTTTAATGGTGCCTTTTTCAGACAGTTGTGATCAGCCTGGGGGAGATGACCAATGGCACACCTCGGCCAAGATCCAGCCTGTTCCCCATCTAATGGGTCACTGGGGCCCTCCCTGCCTCCCACACCATTCTGTGGCCAGTGACTGGCTCCAGGTCCCTGGCAAGGATTCTGCTGAGTGGCAGCGATGGCTGTGCCCGGGAGGGTAGGTGGAGTCCTTCCTCTGTCTTCTCCACAAAATCTGGAGGTCTGGAGGTCTCCAGAAACCATGAGATGGGTTTCTGGGAGAGCAGGCTGTCAAATGCCTAGTCCCTTATACTTACCAGCATTACCCTGTCCCCTGGTTCCTCTTTGGCCTTTGAGGATCTCTGCTGAGGCCACCCAAGGGCACCCCTCCTTGTAGGCACCAAGAAGGGAAAACTTCATGATCTGTCTCCCTGATGCCAGGCACAGAGCCTGGCTGTTGGAACCAATCCTCAAAGGCTCCTGTGCAGGAGACTTTCATCACCTCTTACAGACGAGGAGGAGGCTTGGAGAGATTCAGGGAGCGCAGCAGGCTAATAAATGATCGGGGTGAGGTGCAACCTGATGGCAGAGCCTGTGCCCTTTCCAGAACTTCACTCCAGTGCCCCCTCCCATATCCTCATCCATGGGGACATCATCCTTTCAGCTGCTCTGGGCTCTTCCCGATTCTCCAGCAACCAGCGCCGCTCTGTTCTGTGACCTTGGGGCCTGCCCTGGCACTCCCGGGCCGCCCAACCATTCACAGGTGCAGGTAATAGTTTGTCTGTCTAGGTGGTGAGTTTTTGCCGGACACCACTTGGGTCTAACATGTCATTTTAACATGTGTTTTGACAGCTCAAATTATGTAACAGACACAGAAGGATCATTTAGTTAGGATTTTTGCAAATCCTAGAGAAGTACATAGAGTAACAAGCAATCGCTTGGGATACAGGTGTCCAACCACTGTTGGTACATGGTTTCCCTTCCACTTCCTCCAAACGGGAGCATTGACCGAAGTTTCCCATCACAGAGGCCCCTGAGGGACTTCAGCTGCAGACAGACATTTGCTTCCTCTTCCCCCATTCTCTAATCACTGCATGTGGTGCAGCAGTGCCAGCAGCCAGACAAGGAAAGGGGTTCCTAATGAGAGGGAGGGGGTGTTTCTGTGATGAGGTGGCTGCCAAGGCCACCAGCATGACCAAGGCTGATGGTACCAGCCCCGCCAGCAGGTTTTCCATCCAGGGAGGCTGGTCACTGTGACTCAGCAGGAACAAGGGCCTGTGACCAGAGAGAGATCCATTTATATCCTGAGGGAGGGAGAGGTGGGGAATAGAGGAGCCTCCTCCAGTCAGAGAGGAAAAGTTGTATGCCCTGTTTCTATAAGCCTTATAAAGTGGTCGAGAACCGTTTCCTTCTTCTCAGTAGGAAGCCGTCTTTAGGGTTGGGATTTGGGGCAAGTGACTAAGCGTCACATGTCTCTACATGTTGGAAAATTTCTGTGAATGGCCCTAGGGCACAGTGGTCCTATGTCACTGTCATGAAGACTGCAAAGGCAGTGACATCCGGGACCTCAGCCAACTTGTCATTGGAGTCAGTTGAATGGGTCTCTAACACACAGGCCCTGCTGAATCAATCTAATAAATTTCTGGCCCTACAAAAACTGCAAAATCAAAATAAAAGCAGGGCCACACATGTATAGTACCATAGATTGGAAGTTGGCCACAAAGGGAATCCCAGAGTTCACAAGAAAACCAGAGATGATAGGGCTTGAGTGGTTGTCCTTTTGGAGGGCTTCCCTGTGGCCCTTCCCTGTATCCCACCCACCTCCACCCTTCCTGGATAGCAGCACCCCTTCTATTCCAGTCCAGCTGGCCATTTATTTTCTTCTTCTTCTTTTTTTTTTTTTTTTTTGAGATGGAGTCTCACTCTATGATCTTGGCTCACTGCAAACTGTGCCCCCGGGATTCAAGCGATTCTCCTGCTTCAGCCTCCCACGTAGCTAGGATTACAGGTGCCCACCACCATGCCCAGCTAACTTTTGTATTTTTAGTAGAGACAGGGTTTCACCATCTTGACCAGGCTGGTCTTGAACTCCTGACCTCGTGATCCACCTGCCTCGGCCTCCCAAAGCGCTAGGATTACAGGCGAGAGCCACGGCGCCTGTCTTCTTTTTTTTATTGAAAATATCTCCCTTCTCTGGAAGATGATCCATAGATAACCATTCCAGGGCTTACCCACTCTCAGGTGGGGAAATCTTCCCTTGCCCAAACCCGCATGTAACATGAGAGATTTCTTTAGATTTGAGCCCGTTTCCTCTTGTTCTGGCCTCTTGGTGATGGAACAGCTGTTCTTGAGACCGTGCAATGGGCATCTGCTGCTCCATTGATGACATCCAGAAGAGCTTGTGGCAAGTTCATTTCTTTTCCTTCTTTCTCACATTGGAGGACCTCCCCTGAGGAAGGGCTGGAATCGGGGGTGACAGGTGTCAGGTAGTGTCCTTGGAAGCCCAGCATGACCTTCCCTTCTTCTCTATTTTGTCATTGTCCTGCGGAGCTACTCTGCAGAGTCTTTTCTGCACATTCCCTGCACATCTTCCTTTGTGTGTCTAACTCTCTAACCCAGGTCTTGTCCAAACACTTCTTCTTCCAGCCTTGCTGCAGTACTGGCAAGCGTGTCCTCTGCATCTCTGGAAACCTCGCCATGGCCATTCGCTAGGTCCACAGCGCCACCCAGTGGCGAATGCAGAGCACGCCTGCTCCACCTTCCCAGCAGCTAGCCTGAATCTGAGTCAAGCTCTTTCTGACTTCCTGCTGGCTTAGTGACCCCATTAACCTGAGATTCTTTCTCCTTTACAGGTGGCTATGAGAGGTTTTCCTCCGAGTACCCAGAATTCTGTTCTAAAACGAAGGCCCTGGCAGCCATCCCACCCCCGTTTCCCCCCAGTGCCACAGAGCCCTTGGACCTGGGCTGCAGCTCCTGCGGGACCCCGCTACACGACCAGGTAGACTTGGGGTGCAGTGCTCGGGAGTGGGGGTCAGGGGCAGTGTAGGGGCCAAGCAGTGCCTTCTTTTCAGAGTTCTGAGGGTGTTTTTTGTCTTTGCTTTTGAGACAGTCTTGCTCCGTCACCCAGGAGTGCAGCGGTGTGATTATAGCTCACTGCAACCTCGAACTCCTGAGCTCAAGGGATCCTCCCTGGTAGCTGGGACTACAGGTGCGTGCTACCACGCCCAGCTAATTTAAGAAGTTTTTTGGTAGAGATGAAGGGGTCTTGCTGTGTTGCCCAGGCTGGTCTTGAACTCCTGGCCTCAAGTGATCCTCCTGCTTTGGCCTCCCAAAGTGCTGGGATCACAGCCTTGAGCCAATGGCTCTGGTTCTGAGTTTTTTTTTTTTTAAAAGTTTTTGAATGTTATGCCTCAATTTGGGGAGAATTCGGTGAACCCTGAGCATTGGGGATGTAAGGTAGGGCCGTTTAGTCCTTGGTAATCTTCCCCTTCCCTCTCTAAATATCCTCCCCTTAAGAAAAAAATTTAAAGACATGACTCCCTGATCTGGCCTCTAGCATGGTGTGCAGACAAGTGAGGAGGCCACCTGAAGCCCTGGGGACCTGCTCTCTGGGAAGCTGAGGTCATCCTTCTTTGAAGTAGCGGGTCAAGGACTGCATCTTGGTCTCCGACAGGCAGGCTGCCCCATGTATCAGCCAAATGGACATAGATGGTCACCCACCCTCCCTCTGAGAAAATCTGCATGAGCCACTATGTTTCTTACAAAGAACCCTCCAGCCCTTTCAGTTAGATGTACTCTGCTGCCCACATCTCATGTGCTGAATTTAAGCCAGCGTTGCCTCATTTACCAAGATCCCTTCTCTTATTTGTGTGGCCAAGAGGGCATTGACTTATTTATTTGTTTATTTTTGGAGACAGAGTCTCACTCTGTTACCCAGGCTTGAGTCCAGTGGTGCAATCATAGCTCACTGTGGCTTCAAACTCCTGGGTTCAGATGATCCTCCCATCTCAGCCTCCTGGGTGGCTGGGATTACAGGTGTGTACCACCATAACAGATTAATTTTTCATAGAGACAAGGTCTCACTATGTTGCCCACGATGGTCTTGAACCCCTGGCTCACATGATCCTCCCATCTCAGCCTCCTAAAGTGCTGGGATTACAGGTGTGAGCCACTGCACACCTGTTTTTGATACGTCCAGTGAATACATAACCATAAACCACACAGCAAATGGCTTGATGATTAGCACGTATCAACTCAGTGTCACAGATGGTGCCATAAGACTCACATTGTTGTACCACTTCTTTTGCCATGGGGGAGGTGGGCTGCAGGAGGGTCCCACAAGACTTGACCTGCTCTGGCCTCTCTGCCCACAAGTAGAGGGCAAAGGCTGGAGAAGTCCCCCTAAGCCTATCGCCCCTCCAAGAACTCCAGGAGGCTACATTGGGTGCCTGGGAGGGCCAGACCCAGCAGGCATCCTCCCTGGGGCCTGGAAAGGAAAGCTCTCTGCAGACAAGTGTCCACTCCCTGTGCCAAGCACCTTACCCTCATGTTGTTGGGGGGGGGTCTTTGTTTCCCTTTCTCTGCAGGGAGGTCCTGTGGAGATCCTTCCCTTCCTCTACCTCGGCAGTGCCTACCATGCAGCCCGGAGAGACATGTTGGACGCCCTGGGCATCACGGCCCTGCTGAATGTCTCCTCCGACTGCCCAAACCACTTTGAAGGACACTATCAGTACAAGTGCATCCCGGTGGAAGACAACCACAAGGCAGACATCAGCTCCTGGTTCATGGAAGCCATAGAGTACATCGGTAGGCTGGCCCTGCGCTTGGGATCCTGGGTCCCAGGGCCAGTGGGAAGGATGAGAAGGAACCCCTGTAAGCCCAGTTTGAAAGTGGACGTGGGAGGCACTGAATCCGAGTCCTCATTCCCCCCATTCCTCATTGGGAAGGCTTGCACATTGGATGTTGGGTTGGGAGGGAGGAGGGAAGAGGGACCTACACCCAGGCTTAGCTTGCAGAGTCAGTCACCTTCCCCTTGCATGGCTCTGGTGCCCAGACGGTGACATTTTTTGAATGGGAAGGAAGATGCAGGGAGCATTAAGTCACAGTTTTTATTTTATTTATATTTATTGATTGATTTTTGAGACAGAGTCTTACTTTGTCCCCCAGGCTGGAGTGCAATGGCGCCATCCCAGCTCACTGCAACCTCCGCCTCCCAGGTTCAAGCTATTCTCTGGCCTCAGCCTCCAGAATAGCTGGGACTACAAGTGCGCCACCATGCCCGGCTAATTCTTGTATTTTTTGTAGAGACGGTTTTATCATATTGCCCAGGCTGGTCTTGAACTCCTGAGCTCAAGTGATCTGCCCGATTCAGCCTCCCAAAGTGCTGGGGTTACAGGCATGAGCCACCACCCCGGGCTCCACTGTTTTGTTTCTGCAAATGGAAATCCTTGACAGGAAAATGGGATTTAACTAACTCCAGCATAATGATTGGGAAAATAGACCTCAGAACAGGGGGCATTCTAGAGACCCTCCCACATGGGTTTTCTTCCTCCCCAGTCCTTGGTGTAGGATGTCTATTTCTTCCTCCAGAGCTCCCCACCCCCAGGTGCTGGCCGGTGCTCCTAATCGGGGCGGGGTCTGCAGAAACCTGCACTCACCTATGGCATCCTGTCCCCAGATGCAGTGAAGGACTGCCGCGGGCGTGTGCTGGTGCACTGCCAGGCCGGCATCTCGCGCTCGGCCACCATCTGCCTCGCCTACCTGATGATGAAGAAGCGGGTGAGGCTGGAGGAGGCCTTCGAGTTCGTCAAGCAGCGCCGCAGCATCATCTCGCCCAACTTCAGCTTCATGGGGCAGCTGCTGCAGTTCGAGTCCCAGGTGCTGGCCACATCCTGTGCGGCGGAGGCAGCCAGCCCCTCGGGACCCCTGCGGGAGCGAGGCAAGACCCCCGCCACGCCCACCTCCCAGTTCGTCTTCAGCTTTCCGGTCTCGGTGGGCGTGCACTCGGCCCCCAGCAGCCTGCCCTACCTGCACAGCCCCATCACCACCTCCCCTAGCTGTTAGAGCCACCCTGGGGGCCCCAGAACCAGAGCTGGCTCCCAGCAGGGGTGGGACGGGCCGCGTTCGGGCAGAAAGTCGGGACTGAGCAGCTGGGAGCAGGCGACTGAGCTCCTTCCCCATCATTTCTCCTTGGCCCACCACGAGGCCAGCCAGAATGGCAATAAGGACTCCGAATACACATTAAAAGCAAACAGAACACTCCAACTTAGAGCAATAACGGCTGCTGCAGCAGCCAGGGAAGACCTTGGTTCGGTTTATGTGTCAGTTTTACTTTTCCGATAGAAATTTCTTACCTCATTTTTTTAAGCAGTAAGGCTTGAAGTGATGAAACCCACAAATCCTGGCAAACGTGCCCAACCAGTTTTACTAAAGGGGGAGGAAGGGAGGGCAAAGGGATGAGAAGACAAGTTTCCCAGAAGTGCCTGGTTCTGTGTGCTTGTCCCTTTGTTGTCGTCGTTGTAGTTACAGGAATTATTTTTTTTAGAAGAAATCTTCGAGGATGTGGTTTTCATTTCTCAGTCACCAACAGGTGAATAATGATGCTTAATAATAAAGTATTTATTAAGACTTTCTTCAGAATATGTAAGTACAAGAAGTCTAGTGACAGTGGAATTAGAATATATTTATATTGATGTCAGACAGCTGAGCACATAGCATGCAGATGTCAGAGCAGTTAGGAAGCCAATGGTGTGTTGTGGGTGTGGGCGAGGTAGCACGATCAGCACCTTGTGTTTGTTGCCATTGAGAAGCAGGCAGGGTCGGGGGGAAGAGGAAGAAAGGAAAGGATTCAATTTGAATTGCCTTTTTGTAAAAAAGAGACAGGATCTCAATATGTTGCCCAGGCTGGACTCAAACTCTTGGGCTTGAGAGATCCTCCCACCTGAGCCTCCCGAGTAGCTGGGGCTGCAGGCCTGTGTCACCATGACCAACGTGAATTGCTTTTGAAGCTGGTTCCTGGGCATGTAGGCCACCGAAGCAATTTTAGACCACAATAAGACAACCTTTTTTCTCTCCAGTGATCACTTTGGTGGTGGGAGCATTTTTTGCCTAAATCTGCCTAAGACTTGTCTATCATCTGTGATCGATGCCATATCACAACAAAGGTGCTCCTTGAAAATCGGGTGCGGTTCAAATTTTCCTACAGCAAATCATTCGGCAAGGCCAGCCATTGGGGAATCCAGACAACTAGAGATAATCCTGAAATGAATCCTTTTGTAAGTGGAAGCACCATCTTTTCTTTTTTGTGTAAATTGGAGGTTTTAATTTTAGGGGATTACCTGAAGTGAAATACACCAACACATTCTTGTGTTCTTTAAATTCCTGGTTAGGTGAATACTTTTGAATAAAATGACGAAGACACCACCCCAGGGTCACCTAAAATATTCACCTAAAAGATTTTGAATAAAAAGGGGAATGCATACCACATTTCAGATCTCCTTGAAGTGTGGAAAGACAAGAGAGCATCAGTGAACTGATTGTGGATTGCTTATATCAGATTCCATTGGTATGAATTTCCCAGACTGGAAACCAAAGGGCCAGGGTGGGGTCGGGGCTGATGGCTGGTGAGGGGGCTGGCCACTGGCTCTCGTGATGTGCATCATGGGCACGCGGGTGCCATTTTGAATCCTTACTTGGGCCTTTCTAAATAAGGACTGGCTTTGGAGGGAGAAACATTTTCTGTGGGGAGGGTTTGGGGAGGAGGGATGAGGGAACAAACTACATGCTATTTTGTTTGTAGTATTGTGCAACAATCTTGTTATGGAGTGCCAGATTAGAGGTTATTGCAAACTTGTCTAGAAGTGAGAGCATGGTTTTTTTTTTTTTTTTTTTCCCTTTGAGAGTCTACATCTAATGAACATTTTTGCTCACCCATAAATACCATCAAGCCTCAATGTCACCATCATGTTGGGATGCTCTTATCTGGCATCCCAGACAGGACCAGGATGGTTACTTTTCCTTCCATGAACCTGTGATGGCATCATTCATCCTGACTTTACTAAGCTCTGCCTGTGGATGAGGCCAGAGCTCCCATTGGCTATTTTAAGAAGAGCCAGAGGCTCCCTGCTTCCTCTGGGAATAACAGCTGAAGTGTGGAGGGGTTGGGTTTCCGGACAATGGAACCATTTAGAGAACACAGTTGGACACTCCCACCTTTTCCTTGATTCCTGGAAGTCCAGTGGTTCTGCAGCTAAAAACGCCCTGGGTCCCAGCAGCAGAGAGACAGGACAGAGGCAAGAAGGGAAGGTAACCTGCAGAGCAGATTCAGTTTTTACAGAACGAGTGCACATTTGCCACAACTGTCCTGCTTTCCCAGACTGCATTCCCACCACGACGGGGGACAGTCGGAACTCAGGACTAGCTCCAGCGACATCTTTCTTCCCTAGTCTTCTATCACAGTGTCAAAACAGCTATTTATAAAGCCATTTTCTTTGAGCTTGGTAACAGCACGAGTCTCAAAACTTTTAGAAATAAAATAGGACACTGGCTTGATTGGAAAGGAGGACTTTTTTAAAATTGTTTTTTTGTCAGAAGTCTTTTGGATGACTTAAAATTGCTCTGATGAAGACACCACCCCAGGGTCAGTCCAAAAGGTCAGTGACTTTCAATAGGCATCCATCCCTCCCGTGAAGGGAGTCTACTGATGGGAAATTTCTGTAATGACAGGAAAGCATTGCCCCTCATTGATTGTCAACTTTGCTATCAGCCATGAAAGACAGAATGCTCATTGGGTATTCTGTAGAGAGTGAGGAATGCTGCCCATTCCCTCCCAGAATGTCCGACCCAGGGTTGTGTGTGGAGGAGCCTCGGGGGAAATGGACCCAGCTTTCCCACAGAGCAGTATTCGACTGAAGCGGAGGTGAGCAGGTGACTGGTAGGTCCCAGCTCCCGTCATTCCCTCCTGAGGCCATTTTGCTCAGTTGCTCATTCCAGCTGGATTCCAGAGAGTTTTCTAATTTGGGAAGCCATAGAAAAGTTTTTAAATCTTGGGAAGATGCAGAGAGGGAGGTAGGATGGTTGATTTCACCATGACAGGAGGAGGCAGGATATTGAGAACTGGCCACCAACCAAACCCCTGGTAGTAAAGCTGTGGTTCCATGTTGGAATTACCTGGGGAACTTTTACAGTTCTGATACTCAGGCTTTCCTAGGTCAGTTCAGCCAGTTCTAGTGGTGGGGTTGAGGGGAACTCAGGCATCAGTGTTTCGAAGCTCCCGGGTACTTTGTGCAGCCAAGCTTGGGAAACTGCCATGCTTTCTGGATGTCAAGGTGCTGTTGGAGGCTGCGTGTGACAGCACAAACAGCCAGACTGTCCTGTGGAAACCACAGCCACGGGTTTGCCACCGGCTCCGCATGGTCTCACCACCAGTCGCAGCCCGGCTGAGGGACAAGATGGTTTCTCTCGGGAGCTCCTGAATGGAGCACCCTTCCAGGCTTTTCGAAAGCCAAATAATCTGTGGAGCCTTGTTAAGGGACTCAATACAGTGCCTGGATGTTGATATTTTTTCTTGAGACTGTCTTGGCCATCAATAAAGATGGAGGATGTTTCCACTTTGAACCCCGCTTCCCCACCAATACCCTCTCTCCCTTAGAGTTTACGAGTCATTCAAGGAAGAGACTTCTTAAAGACAGCAATGCAATTCTTGTAACTTGTGTAAATAGCCCCAACTTTCAGAGTGATGTCATTTCTACATTTGATATGCCTGTATTTCTGTAGGATGTATATAGTGCAGGGGATTTTTGTTTGGTTTCGTTTTTTAGAAGTCAATATGTCTGGTTTTATTTATTGCTTGAAAAGATCATTTAAAAAAATAAATACATTTTCAACCACTTCTGGCTTGGTTTTTAACCTTTCCTGGAAAACGGTTCTGCTGTTTTGACTTGGAAGGGGAGGAAAGAACCACTGGGTCAGTTAATAACCTTGCCCACTTAATAGCACAGTGGAGACAGAGCCCTTTTCTATTCTTTTTCCTTCGTTCCTTCCTTTTGTTTTTCTTCCTTCTTCTTTCTCTTTCTCTCTTTTCTTCACTCCCTCCCTCGTTTCCTTCCCTTTCTTCCTCTCTCTCTCTTTTCTTCTTTGCTTCGACAAGGTCTGGCTCTGTCCCCCAGGCTGGAATGCAGTGGCACAATCATAGCTCATTCCAACCCTGAATTCCTGGACTCAGGTGATCCTCTTGCCTTAGCCTGCCAAGTAGCTGGGATTATGGGTGCACACCATCACACCAGGCTAATTTTTGTTTTTGAAACAGGATCTCACTCTGTCACCTAGACTGCAGTCAGTTGTGCAATCTCAGCTCACCACAATACCCACCCAGGCTCAAGCAATTCTGCCTCAGCCTCCCGAGTAGCTGGGATTACAGGTACATGACACTACCTCCTGGCTAATTTTTAGCAGAGACGGTGTTTCACCATGTTGTCCAGGCTAGTCTTGAACTCCTGACCTCAAAAAGTCCTGGGATTATAGGTGTGAGCCACCACACCTGGCCTTTTTTTTTGAGACATGATCTCCGTTTGTTGCCCAGGCTGGTCTTGAACTGAGCTCAATCCATCCTCCTGCCTCAGCCTTGCCACTGCACCTGGCATGAAACCCTTTTTGCTCCCTGGGCACTCTTCAAGGCAGGTAAGAGAAGGCTGATACTCATATCTAAGAACCTGATTTCTCCATGCCGTCCTCCAGTAGCAGAGAGACAGGAAGAAGTAAATGATGGTGAGTGATAGTACTTCTGAGCTTCTGTTATGTGTCATCACTTTGTACTTAATGCTGTTTAAGAGTGACCTCTCTCCATGAGGAGCCATCATTATATTCTGTGCTTGGGTGTAACAGAAGAATGCAAAAGGAATGGCCACTCCTGGAACACCCCTCCCCCACGGGGGTCCAGTCTGTCTCAGAGAATCTGAAGAAATTATACTGACCTCTTATTCCACTAGGATCGTGAAAATGAGCACTATGTATCATATGATTGATAAAGCTTGTATCATATGTCAGTGTTATCCTTGGTACTGATTGTGGATTGCTTGTATCAGATTTCATTGGTGTGAATTTCCCAAAAAGAAAACCAAAGGCATTAGTGAACATGCATTCCCACCATATCATGATTTAACAACGTGGCTGGACCAGGTGATCTCTAAAGACCTATTTCGGTTCTCAGAGTCTACAAAACGCTATTTTGTACTCCTCATCCTTTAGCATGTAGCCAGCTTAGGGTATTGGAATGTGTTTTTCACAAGATCTGGCCTCTTTACTAAAGGACAGGCTGCCAGTGTAACAGCCTGTTTAAATGCTGCTTGGAGACAAAAACAGTGCTCTATGTGCTCTATGTTCAGGGCAGTGTTGCAGGATTGAGGATCCCATGGTTCCTGACATGAAAAACAATGAGCCATCTAATCAAAGACAAGTCCAAAGCACACAGATAGCCAAACAACCATAATCGGGGACAATAATAGTGCGATTCATCAGAGTAATGGATTTGGAACAAATTTAAATTAATAAAAAGTATTGGATAAACCTTTGCCCTTCTCTCACTCATGGCTGTGACCATGAGAAATGCTACTAGATGATGATGAAATCAGGCTTAAGAGAACTTGAGTGGCAACCAAGGTTCTTGCTCTCCTGCTACGAGAAAACCTCAGATCTCTCCTTGTTTCTTCTTTTCCTCTAAGCCTTCCGCTCAAATTTTAGAAAATGTCTAACTGGCCAAGTCTTTCCATGATCAAAGATGTGGTTACTTTGATCACATTTTGGATCATTTCCTTCCTGAAGTCCTAGATATTGAATTATTGAATGGGAGGCCCTCCCCTGAACTCCTCCCCAACCCCCACCCCCCAACATTTGCCTTGGATCTGTGTGTGAGCCTTCTACAGTCTAACCGTAATACAGTAATAGTTTTAGGCTTTTCTTTCTGGGGATTTGGATGACTTCTGGGGAACTTTTGCTGTACTATGTGCATCAACATGGACACTGGTGAAGATGTAGTTGTATACACCTTGCTGTGAAATGGTGTGTTCTCATTACTGCTTCAGTAAGGAGCAACCCCAGAAGCACTGGAAAGAGCTGTGGGCCAGCAGGGTAGTTCACTGATAAAAACGTTAGGGCTGATGGTAGACATCTGGTTCCACTCTGCAGCACTCTGGGCTTCAGTTAGGCGGAAAACTCTTTAAGGAGTCTGAGCCAGTCATAGATATGCTTTTTTTTAATCTTCCTTTCTAGTCAATCATATGCTTTTTCTTAGAAGGCAGAATGGAAAGCCAGTTTTAGATTAAAATAAAAAAGGCAATGTACCATGCAAGTTAACTCATTTAATTCTCACAGCTACTACTACTACTAGTAGTAGTAGTAGTAGTAATCATTTTTAAAGATGAGGAAACTGAAGCCCAAGGAGAGTAAGAAACTTGTCAAGGTCACATGGCTAGCAAATGGTAAAACCAAGCTATGAACTCAGGCCTTCTGATGGCAGAGCTGGAGGATTTAATCCTACAGTCTTTCAGCAAGCTAGTCATGAAATTGACCCAATAGTCCCATACACAGTTGTTTTTTGATAAACATAGAAATGAACTCTTTCGGTCTTAAAGCTCACAACTTATCTTTGTTTTATCTTAGTTCCTTCCTCAGGAAAGGATCCCTCAGGCCTCCCAAAAAGCATCAAAAAACTGAAACTCACCAGATCAGCATGTCCAGACTGTGAGATGCCCAACTCCTCAATCATCATGATTGCTTCCTTGCCCCTCCTTAGTTCCTGTTTTCTTACACATTTCTTCCCTGCTATATCAACTCCTAGTTTTAGTTAGGGAGGTAATTTGAGACTGAACTCCCATCTCATCTCCTTGGCTGCAGCACCTGATTAAAGCCTTCTTCCCTGGCAATAGTCGTCATCTCAGCCATTGGCTTTCTGTGCAGCGAGCAGCAGGGCCTAGACAAAACCCCAGGTGTTTTGGTAACAGTCAAACTAACAGACTAGACATCTAAAATTCTCATTGTTCTACTTCCATCTTCTCCTCAGACTCCAAAAACATTCGATTTGTAACACCTTGTACATCTGTTTAGTAGTCCTAGATTAAATAACTATATGGCAGCCAGTATTCCTACTTGACAGATGAAAAGTAGAGACATGGCCTTCATAGAATTGCCTTGGAGTTGTGAGGCAATTCTGCACCGTAGGGCAAGCACTGGTTTCCTGACTTCGGCCTCTACATATTCCCAATGACTCGCAACCATGGTCACCTTATGCTTTATGCTTTGTGTTACATACCACCGATTTGTAAGCAGCGTTATGAAAGTACAGGTGAATAAACTTATTTTACAAATGGGTCCCTGGCCATGAAGAGTATGCTGAGAATCATATTAACAAAATTAACATCTTACTTCTCTATTGTCTAATGCAAAGTTGTTTTCTTAGCACCGTATGTGGATGGGAGTTGGTATAAATGAAGATGTACACGCCACCCCCTTTCCACTTGTTTTTTATATATCCAAGTGTTCAGAGCTGATGCCAACCAGTACCTGTTAGTTTCCAACTTAATAGGAATAGATGACCCAACTTTCATTATTTCCAATATAGTGGCAGGTGCTCTTTCAGCTTGGAGGCCTACTGTACAGTCTTATAAGATCATGAGGAAAAGTGAACCTAGCCAAATGACAAAGGTTGACAGGTGCTATAAACAGGACACACCGCCTCTAATCTAAGAAATTGGGTCACAGTATCCAAACACTCAATGTAAACAACATAGTCCAAAGACAGTTCTTCAAAACTGGCTACCCAAGAAGCACCCATCCTCTGATTAATAGGATCTAGTTTTCTAGCAAGTAATTTCCTTTAGAAGATAAACCAATCCAGCAAGCAATTTACAGCTGCCCCTCCCCACTTCCCCCAATCTCCTATCCACAGTGGTTCATGCTATAAAAGCAGACTCTTGGAATACGTCTGTATCATAAACCAATCCAGGCTGTTGACATTCTAAGTTGCTGTTTTATACTCCACTTGCTTTTTGTGCACAAGTCAGATAATTTCTATTTCTATAACCCTTTCTCTAACCCCTTAGTCCCAAATGTGTCCCCTCTATAATTTCCCTTTCTATAACCAAAAGGGAATATCTGAGTCTAATGGCATTTAGAATCTGATTGTCTCATGAGACACTGACATAAAATCATGTAGTAGAGTCAAGTCTGTAGTTTTGCTCCTGGTTAAACACTGCAACTCCATGTATTACTGGGGACTGATGCATAGCAACTGGTACTTAGTCTCACAGTGGAAGGCATTCTGGGATATAAAATAATGAATTTAACCACTTCCGGTCTCACTTCCTCACCTGTAAAACAGAATGAAAAGGCCAGTTTTGCCAAGTTTTTGGAGTTCTTAATGAAAACGTACATATACAAAGTACTTGGTTCACGTATGGGCTCAATGATAGCTAATGTTATTTGCAGGGTTACTAGAGCACTTCCATTTATGTCTCTGTCACTCTGACAATCCCTCTGGCAAAAGAAGTTACTGAACAGATAAAATTCTACCCTCAAATGTGCTATGCAATAGGTCCCTGGGCACGGAGAAAGAAGAGGGGAAGGAATGGAAGAATTTTCCTAGTCCTCTGTGCCAGGCACCGTGCTAGGTATTTAATATTCACTGCTGCACAAAGTGGGTGTTCCTCCCTCTCTCTCTCCTCCAAGAGGTGGAGAGGGTGAGTAAGCAATCACGTTGTATAAAGGCCTCTGGGCTGCCTCTGGACCTGGTATGAGGTCTGACTCTAGTGTCAGCCCGTATTTCTAAAAGGAACCCATGTTGCTCCTGCTATTGCTGTGCTTCAGTAACTCCCATGTGGGCTGAGAGGTGAAGATAAGTCACTTCAAACCCAGGTCTCATTTGAAGATGGAGAGGGAGGGTTGGTATTTGTATTCTGACAGTTCTGGTATTTGTATTCTGACAGTTTCAAACTGTCAGAATACAAATACCAACCCTCCCTCTCCATCTTCAGTTGTGTTAAGGTCAGCTGTGTTAAGGTTGGTCAGGCAGAAAAGAACAAGCAGGGCAAAACGAAAACACATAAGAGCTAACTGCTATCCACACACAGTGTACTTTAAAAATGGTTTTATTGAGTATTAATCAATTACAAGTACAGTGAGCTAGACAGTAAGCCAAAGCACAGTTACAGGTTAAATATAATCACAAAGATGTCTTAAATAGAAACCCACCATGCAGGCAGGTTAAGTCCCTTGATGCCCTCCTTTGGAAAGAAGTGGAGGGTGAGGGAAAAAGGAATTCCATTTCAGGTGAAAAGATGAAGAAGACTAGAGGAGTTTAACATGCTGTAAGTGATTTTCCATGACCAAATCTGTAGGATTGCCAGATTTAGAAAAACAAAACAGTGAAAAAAACCCAGCATGCTCAGTTAAATTTGAATTTCAGACAAATAATGAATGCTTTAACTGTAAATATATGCCAAATATTACATGAAACATTCTTAAGCTAAAAAGTTGTTTCTCTGAAATTCAAACTTAACTGGGTATCTTGGACTTTATCTGACAACCCTACAAATAGACAAATGCAAAAAAGAAAGGAGAGGGGTTTGGAACAACCCCTGCCACTGGTGGGTCACACAGAGACTAAAAAATAAAAACAACACCAATAATGAACCAAAGAGTCACTACACTCGTTACTTACACAGACTAACACCACGATGAGAAAATACAGTTACTACTCTGAACGCTGTTGCCAGGCAACACTCTACATTTCCTCAAAGCTGGTTTTGTAAATGTTTTGAGAAACCTTGATAAAAGTACCTTTTTAGTTTGTAGGTATCAAAGACAAATATTACTACTACAAAGATGAGCTTGAAACGATGGGAGCAGAAGCAGATGTTATATGCACATGAAGAGTTTCAACGTTTTATGTCAATGAAGACAATGGTTACATAGTCAAGGTCATCTTCTAGGTCTAGGCTATTGGCCTCAAAGATCTGTGTTCGTTGTCTAGCCTTTCATCCTGAACTTTGGGAGGGGTGCATGGGTATGTGAGGGACACCCCACTACCAGGGTTCAACTGCATTTCTCTGCAAACACTCTGAATCAACAAACGGCTTTCAGTGCTGCCTGCAGAAATGGGTAGGTAGACCGATAAAAGAAATCACAAAATAATTTGAATTCGGGAACATGAGAGAAATCTCTTTGGAAGGATGGGTGGTAGGGCAGGTGCGGAGACGTTTAGTGTAAAGCAAAAAAGAATGTGAAAGAAGGAAAAGTCGAAATGCAATCTACAGTGTGAATGTTATTTCAGAGGAGGCAGAACTCTCCGGCGGTGTATAAAACTGGTCATACTACGACCACTTTTGGTCGTACAAAGCATATAAAATCTTTAGCTTCCTATGGGTTTTCACTTTAGTATAACCACAGTTTACATTTTAAAACAATTAAAAAACACAGCTTGCATATCACTCAAATTCTACAATGTATCACAGTTGTTGCTGTATCCCCACATACACAATTTTACAGGCTTTGAAATCTTTCCAGCACTTCTCCAAACCAGAAATCTGGTAGCTGAGTAATTTCCGATATGGAGAAATTGAAATGGATTAATTTTAATCAGCTCCACTGCATGTAAGGGAATATTACTTATGAAATGTACCCTCATAAAATAAGATTAACAGGTACAAAACACACAGAGACATGGCTGACTCACTGACACACCTTTCAAATGCTAAGCAGTGGGACTGCAATGTTTTACTTGTTAAAATACAGAAGGTTAAAAACTTTCTGTCATAGTTAAGGCTTTCTCAAGGAGAAAATCTTGTCTATTAATAGCAGAATGCACACGTTGCTGAAGAAGCCTCATGTTTTAGAGTATTTTTTGGATGCATTTCCTTTTCATACAACAGCTCAAACATCACTTTCACAATGATTCTTTCCACTTCTCTGTCACTGATCTGATGGTAGACAAATTTAACTTTACTCTTTAAATAAATTTTGGACATGAAGGCTTATCTTAATGTCAGTTTTGAATATCTGCCAATTAGTAAGGTCTATAGCTGTATGTGAGATAATTAGTCCAACAGAAAACACAGTAAGAAAGCTATTTATCACAGATATCACACAAATGGGACACGGACACAATGGGGGAAAGGTGCTTGAAAATACACACCACTTCTGTCTGCAAGGCTGTTTACAGGAATCCAGATAGTGCACATGTTTAAAAGGGAGGGAGAGCAATGCCCAATAACCCTTCGTGCAACTGGGAGATACATTGAAACAGAGAAAAACCTAGACAACTTATTGCATTCTGATGCCGTTTTCCAGCATAAATCAAAATTTTATTTTTTTGTAAAATGGCAACAATAATAAAATGTTAATTTACATTACTTTATTTGCTTGCCATATTCAGGCATTTCTCTGTATATTTCAATGCACTTTGCTATTTTGAGAGCAAAGGGAAATCAGTCTAGCCACTAACATCAAGCTCAAAGGAGTACAAGGATGCTGTTTCATGAAAACATCCTAATGTTTATTCTACTTAGGTTGCTTGAAAAGCTAGAAATTCCAAACTCCAAGAAGGAAAAGAAAAAGAATCCTGGTTGCACTGCTATTATTTTGCATAGAATCAAAACTCTGGGTTCCATGGTGTCATTTGTTAACAAAGCGGCAGAGTGTTCTGAGCGAAGCGCATGAGGCCTAATATCCATTCCTGTTTGTGATACAAAAACTAAGAGGTATCTGGTCTCCTTTTTTAAGACCCAAGATGAGGAGAAAATGAATGGGGTCCAAGGTCATTGTTGGAGCTCACTTTAATTCCAGACTCGTAATCTAGGGAAAAGGGAAAGAGGTCAAATACAGGAGAAAGTATCAGGACCAGGGCACTTAATTTATGCCTGAGTCAAGTATCCAGTTGGCCAATACCAGGTAAACTGGAACCATCAGGTCTAGACAGCCCTTTAGTTTTGGAACTCCAGTAAAGCTGGTGGAGACGTTCAGATTCTTTCTTTCATGTGGTTAGGGAAACAGAGGGGCCATTTCAGGGTAGGCCATATTGGATGTTCCCAACTTGTTAGTATTTCTATATAGTACATATACAAAAAATAAAATAGACTTCAGTCTAATTTAATGCCATGTTTTTATATTGGAAAGGGTTCTTCATACGGCTACAGATGAAAAGCCCGAATGTAATCAACTTTTGCTAACTTTTGAGTGCACTCATAATGACCTTTGGTTTTCAAGTTGTAAAAAAATGTATTTGGCTCCTGTGATATATCCATTAACCGACTCTCTTAAGCAGATGAATAATGCATGCACGTTCTTTCAGGAACTACTTGAATCACTGTAAGACAAGAAGCATTGCAAATGTCTTCCTTACACAGTACCTTCACTTGGCACACAAAACATCAGACATACAACATTGGCAGTTTAAATACTGAACCACGGTTTAACTTCTCAAGTGTAAGGCCCAAGATTAAAACTGGCACATCAATTAATCTATTTAGTATGATGGAAACAACATACAACCACAGTTGGGGAGTGGTTTATCTTTTTTAATGAAGCTACAACGCTTTCCAAATCTATACCATATTAACTCTTTAACTAAAAA
This sequence comes from Callithrix jacchus, assembly GCF_049354715.1. Lineage (NCBI taxonomy): Eukaryota > Metazoa > Chordata > Mammalia > Primates > Cebidae > Callithrix > Callithrix jacchus. Next base: position 30,432,506 of record NC_133514.1, on the reverse strand, counting down.
AAATCACAGCTGTGTTTACCATTTTAAACTATGTCTGGGGGGAAGGTAAGTAATACACACTTTACCGCTACTGCAAACTACACAGATGGCAATTTCTTCAACCCTTTGTCACAGCAAAAGAGAAGGAAAGAAGGGAAAAAAAAGCCCTCTTATTGAATATCTACTCTCAAAGCATCATATGGAATTCTAGTGCTATTAAACAAGTAGCCAAGACACAAACACCCAGCTTGGGTCACTCAAACTTCAAAATAAGCAACAAGTAAGGCCAATTCTTGATTTAATTTTGAGGACCCATACAAAATTCAAACTAGTCTGGATGCCTGGTTCCAGCATTGAATTGAAGCCAACATGAAAGCAAAATGTGTATTTTAAGAGCCTATTTCTAAAATTTCTGCATGTAACCGTTTTATTTTGCTTCAGGAGATTAAGGAGGTCACAGCTTAATTGCCTTGCATCTAAAAACCCACTGTTTTCAGGGCTTTCAATTGCAATGGCAAGTTTGTGTCACACTGTCTTTCCTATTCCTCCTTGTGTTTCTATTTCTTTTGTTTCAAAGCAGGGCAGATGCACAGTATATCAAGTAAAGAAGTTAGTGCACTCAATTCATACTCAGTTAAGGTGAAAAGGGAAAGTGTAAGAACTATAAGGGATAATTTTTTTATAAATGTCAATGGCACTTGGTAAATGTTGAAAATAAACAGTAATTTCACAAAGAAAATTGTATGGTATTTCTTTCTCACCTTCATTTAAAAAAAGAGAGAAAAGGGCTTTGGTTTCAGTTTTTGTTCTCCTTGTCTACATACACTAAGAAGTTTGAAGAAATTCAAAAATTTAATGCAAGGATCTTTATGAACTATTTGAAGCACCCCACTCAAAATAAACCCCAAATCTGGAGTAAACAAAAAAGTCCTTGCATTTGTATGTATCTATCCACTATTAGGGTCTGAATCCTAGCTTTCTCAACTAAAGAAACAATAAAGTGGACTTTTTGTGACTAATGAAGTACAGTAATTTCACTGACTTCTGAAATAAGGCAGCTAATTTGGAGTGGGGTAACAATCCTGACAGTACAGATTAAAGGAAGGGAAACATTTATTTTTGGAGGCGCCTTCTGGATTCAGTGGGGCTGCAATAATACAGAACCACATGCTCCTCACTCTCCTTAATGCAACTCCTCCCTCACAGCCTCCCCCATTTTTTTCACCTTGGAACTCAAGCCTCCCTGGCTGTGTTCAGTCTCATCTCCAGCACTGTCCCGAAGGCTTCTGTGGCAGGCTTGTATTGGAAAGAGCAAGTGGCCTTCACCAGCTTTGACTTCTCTGAATTTAGGAGTTCCCAAGTCAGGTTGGTGTTGGTGCCCTTCCCTTGTAAGATGGGCCGATTCATAAAATGATGCTAAAACTTGACGTTTTTTGCTTTTCATCTCAATTTACGTTAATGAGAAGTGCAGCTACAGAGCAAAATAAAAAAAAAATTTAAAAAGTGGAAACTGAATCTTGCTCAGCCAGAAGCCTGGGTTGCATTGCTAATGATTTTGTCAGCATGACTTTGTGCAAAATATCCTCAAGAAGGCTCTGGCTCATTCTCAGAGTAACCAAAAAAACACAAAAACCAACCAACCAAACAAACAAACAATAGCCAATGATGCATGTCTGGCAAATCAAAAATGAGCCCGTTGCTGTCATATGTGTATATTTGTTTTATATACACGTGTCATGCATAACAAAACAAATGTAGTGTGTGAATTGTGAACACTTGAAAAAGTATTGGTTATCTTCCATTTCCAAGTCTAGATCAAAGCAATCCTGTTTTAGAAATGGGTAATTGCAATGAAAATGAGCCTGAGATATGTTAAAAGGCCGCCCCTGTAAACATTTCCTCAAAGGGAACAGTAGCAGTGAGTATGTATCAGTTACTCATACTATATTCATCACTATAGCAGTGCTTATAAAGACAAACAGCTTATTTCTAGGCTGTCAGGGATTTATAGAATATTGATGTTGCTGTTAGAAACAAGCCTCTGTAATCTAGTCCCAGGTTGAAATCTTATCTGGCCTTCACCAGCAGGCATTCACTAGGTCTTCTGCTCTGCGGCTGTTGCAGTTTGGGAAGGGGCTTCTGGCTTCATGATCTGGTAAGTGATGAGATACTCTGGGTACGCCTGGGAAAGACGAGAAGAAAAACAAATCACCCTTCTAGTAGGCACAATATTAAAGCCTTACTGAATGTGGAAGTCTCAAAGGCTATTAATCGTGGCCAATAATATACACAGACTCAGTCTCTTAATAGGTGCCTGAACCATTTGGAGGTCCACCTACTTAACTGTATATAAACGTGTATAAACCCTATAATCTAGAAAATGGAATGTTATTTCTACTTTGAATACTGTAAATTAAACTCCATTCATCCCTTATTAGAGAGCCACATGTCATAAGTAGGGAAACCAAGGCCTGAGGCAGCACGAATATCTTTCTTTTTCACCTCACAGAGCATTAGTGCTGTCACACAGCATGTGTTTAATAAAAGTTTGCTAAATGCAAGAATAATTTTGCTGAATCAAGTCCAAATTAATGACAGAAGATGATGTAACCCACTGAGCTACAAGGAGTAAGGGTGAGATTACGGAGTCACCAATAACCCGGAAGCAACAGTTTGGGAACAATTTTTTGAAATTGACTAATCAAAGTCATCATTTACAGGAAAGATAAGGTCTCCAATTTAGACTGGCCTCCTTCATATTCTCATTATCTCTTCTTTCTTGCGGTCAGCAAAACATAAGGCTGTGTCTGGAATGACAAGATTACTTCTTGGTGGGAGCAGGAAAAAGAAGGCTGACCAGAGGAAGCTGCTGAAAACCTCAACCAGAAATCGCAATGAAAGCAGCAGTTGGAAGGAGAGGCAGGATATCCTTTAGTGTGTGACTACATAGGAATTCTTCAACCCTAACTATAACATGAGATGAAACTAGATTCAGTATTTCAGAGTGGTCTGTGACTTAAAAAAAGACTCTTGGGTGAGCAAAGTGTTTTGGGGACCAAAAATAGTTTGTTCAATGCTGACCAACTGCTTATATGTAGACATGGGATAAGATAATAAAAGTAATAAAGGATAAGAAAAAACTGAACTTTAATATTTAAAATGCAGAAATAAACATGTGACAGATTTACTGAATAATTTGTAGCTATACAACTTGATCTTGAGAGACAGAAACACACAGCTGTGCCTCAGCTCTCCTCATCTTTAAATGTTAGGATATAATATTAGGATTATATTCTAATATTATTTAATATTAAATAATATTAGGATTTTTGTGAGATAATATTTAATATTAATGTTAATAACATTAATGTTAATATTTAATAATGTCAATGTTAATATTTAATAATATGATTTTTGTGAGAACTAAATGCAAAAGTCTTAGGTCTGGCATAGTAAAAATCTAAGATGTGTGAGTTATTATTATTAGTAGTATTATTATTGATTAGAGAGTACTGCCTCCTGAAAGGTCTCAGCAAGGACTTTAAAAAGAACAAAAAACCATAAATATGTTAAGTTCTATCTATCTATATCTATATATATATATGGAACCATTCATAATATTATTTTCTGTAATTCCAGTCTGCTCTGATTTTAGTTAAAAACAGCAACAGTTTCTATCTTTAGTACACTCAGTGGAAATAAACCAAGATTGAAAATCTCTCCTGACTTTCCAATCTGAAGTCTCAGTAAGCAGTTTGTACTTTTATTTTTGTGAGAATATTATAGTTTCTCACAAAAGAAACTATCTGTAGTTTTACTTTAAAATGTACACTTAATTTTTGAAATGGTTTACTAAAACAATTTAGGTCAAATACCTAACTGCTAATTCTAGAGTTGGGATAAAAAACCTAGCAAAGCTCAAATACTGGTAAAAAATAAAAATGCTAATTAATCAACCAGATGGTTTAATGGTCAAGAAAACTATTTATCACCAGCATACAGGTATTGAGCATCTACCACATAAAGACACTGGTGCAAGATGTGGACCCTGCTGTGAAGGAGCTTACCATCCAGTCAGACAAATACATTAGAAATGTAAAAAAAACACAGGTGGCACATGGTAAGTGTGAAAAATGAGTGGAAGCCCACTCCTACTTCCTTTTGTCTCAGTGAAGTTCAATATCTATAATACTTTCTATGACACATTATTCTACTTGAGGAAAAGTTGTTTAAGCAAAGGAGTCAATAATGCTGGTGTTTGCATTTAGGTAGCTCATGATTTAGGGTGATCCCTGACATATGTACATTTTTGTCAGGCAGATGCTAAGATTCTAATGGCATAAATTACTTAAAGGTCCTTATCTGAGTGCTCCTGGCTCCTACTGATCAGGCTACTGAATAGTTTCTATGTACCCTTTAAGATATTGATTATTCACATCAAAGTCCAGAGGGATTTAAGGCAAGGGAATTATCAAACTGCAGAACTAGATGGGCCTAAGATGGATCAAAAAATATTTTCTGTGAAGTCACTTTAAATCCATGCTGGTTATAAAAGCACAGAATGTATTTTTTTAAATACACAACCACTTTTGGTAACTCACTTTATGAAATTTCTTCTTAATCCAAATTCCTGACACTAAAATTTAAATACAAATGCTCTCAGTTTATGTTTCATAGATGTGAAGAAGGGACTGTCATGCTCTCTTAATTTTGTATATTTGAAAACCATTCTAGAAATCTTTCTATGGTCTTTTCTTCTCCAGGTTAAGTAATTCCGTATTGTTCACATGAGTTCAGTAAAATAGGTGAAATCTCTGTAGCAACCAATGACCAGAGAACACTTCTCCTTCATATCTAATGTAAAGTTTAAGGTACAACATATACAAATGCCACTGATATTTTAATTCCAATCATATGCTATAATCAGATCCATTTTTCTTTTCAAGTAACTTTCAACATTTCTTTTCTATCTTCAAGAAACAATCCCACCAATAATGAATAATACTCCTCAAATCAATCCTCAGTCAAAAAACACATAACAAAACATTTGTTTTTGAAAGTGTTAAACATTAAGAGTGAAAGATGATTTGCAGCGTGACTAAGGAGAATGAAAATAAAAGTTAGTAAAAGAAAACTTCACTATAAAATCAGGAAAAACTGCTCATGGGAAAGTACTCAATTAGTAGACCCTACAGTTAACACTATCCATGTGGACAGTATACTTGAATATGGAAAAGCAATTATCCTCCCCTAAAATAAAGTAAATACTAAGTGCTCTTCATTTTTCAAGGCACTTTTTTCTTTCAAGTAAGTTTTCAGTAATCACTCTCTAAAATCATTTCATCAGAGACTCTGACTAAATTATCAAATCAACTTTTACTTGGGAAATGGTTAAATAATCAGTAAATTTCAGAAAAGTAAAATTATACTTATCTTCTAAGTATTACTATTTCTTTGTGCCCAATTATGAAAGAAATATTTACTACTACAGATAACTCATATATATTAAAAAATATATGGTAAAGAGAACTGAAATCACTCATTATCTTAATACCCAGTGATAACCATTCTTATGTTGTGGGTGAATCTATGTTTGGTATACATTATGTAAATGTTAAAAAATACCACACATATGAATATATTAAAATTTATTTAACAATTCTACTTTTGCTGAATATTTAGGTTGTTTAAATTTTTTATTATGATAATCAAGATAGTGATGACTATCCACATATTCAGGTATACAGTGTGTGTGGTGTGTGTCTATGTGACTATCACTGACTGTTCTAAACACATTTCTAGAAGTATAATTACTAAATCGAAGTAAAAGCATCTTCTCTAGATGGCTAAGGTTTATGACTCAAACAGAAAAGCATGGCAAATTTATTCTTTATTTAAACTTTTTATTTGGAAACAGCTGCCAACTTACAAGTAAGCTGCAAAAATTAAAATGGTACCAAAAACAGCTACATAACTTTACACAGATCTACCTATTGGGAAGGTTTTATTTATCTCATTTGCTTTATCATTTGCACCTTCCCTATCCCTGTATACTAGATATGTCCAAGCCCACACATACATACCCCTTCCCACACACACACACATTCACACTCACAAGCACACACGCATGCATTTTCCCTGAAATGTTTGTAAGTTATATATATCATCATGGTCCTTTATCTCTAAATATGCCAGTATATATTTTCTAAGAATAGATATACTATCTTACGTAAGTACAGAATCAACCTTATAATTTTACATCGATATAATACTTTTATTTATCTAATGTCCATATTCCAATTTTGTCAGTTGAACTAATAATGTACATTCTCTTCCAATACTGGATGCAGTTTAGGGGCAGAAAGTTAACTCAGTTTTCATGTCTCTTGGGCCTCATTTAATCTGGAGAGTTAGCATAGTCTTTCCCTGTCTTTTAAAATATTGACACTTTCAAAGAATACAATCTTTCCACAGTAAAAAAAGTAAAACATTCCTCATTTTTATTAGATTTACCTTATATATTTTTGGCTGGAATGCTGCAGATGTCATGCCTTTAGAGTATCCATCTAGAGACACACTCTATGCCTATCTGTCCCTCACTGGTGATGCTGATTTTGATTATCTGGTCAAGGCATTGTTTCCTTTCTCCAATATATAATTACCACGCCCTACCAAGCCCCCTTTGAAAGTAACTTTGTGGTTAGAAGACCATGCAAATATTCTTCTCCTTAATGAAACTATCCCCCATATTTAGCATCCATTAATAATTATTGCCTGATCTAATCTTTTTCATTATAGTTGCATGATGAGGATTTTTCTTTCTTTTTTTTTCCTTCTCTCCACTACATGTGCAGTGGGAACGATGATTTTTCCAACTTCAGAACTCCCTCACATTTACCCATCTGCCTTTGGCATTCTATTGTAATCAAGAGCCCCTCACTTCTCCTTTATTTTCTTACCTATTTATTATCAATGTAGAACAATGAATTTCTATATTTTCCAGTGGCTTAAAATTCATGACTGTACTTATTTTAGTGTTCAGATTATCCCAGATTTGACTGGGGTAGCCCCTTTCAGCCGGCTTCTGTGTCTTTGTGACATGTCCCCATGATTTGTTCGTCAGTACTTCGTTACTTTGTGGTATAACAAGATGTTTGAAGCTCACCTTGGACCTATTTTGCCCAGCCCTGGCATTAGCTGTTTCTTTAAGATGCCCTGGTTCCCTTTAGCAGGGAGTGGTATTAGAGACCAAGACCTGGGCTCTTTTCTATTGGCTTTCTTTGCTTTTGGCAGACAGAGCTAAGAAATATATGTACATACATACTCATATACATACAAATGCTTACATTTATACTTACCTATAAATTTACATGGGTACACATACACACTGGAAACCATTAGTTCACATTAATTCTTCCAATTTCAGTCCATCCCTAGAGTCTTTCTTACCTTCCCCATTCCATATTTGTATGTCCCCTCTTCCTACAGTGAAAACTTTGGCTCCTTAAATCAATACATCAACACATCCACTCATGTGCTCAATCCTATAATACACCTAAGAGTTTCATTGTTTTGCCCACACCATCACCATCAAAAGACTTACTAAAAGGAGCTGGGGATTCCTTTGTCAGTCTTCCCCCTACTGCATTCCCTACCCTGCCCACAACTGAAGGCATAGAGTAAAATACTATTTTCATAGGTTATGTGTATTTAGTTGTTTCCTTATTTTTTTCTCACCTCTTTCAGTGTACTTATGGTATTAATTTGAAATTCAGTTAAGTTCAGACAAATTGTTATTGTTTTTGGACAAATTCATAGAAATTTAGCAGTACTGTGAAAGTTAAGGATTGGGTTGAAAACCAACTTTCTGTACATATACATTTGTCTGTATATATATATATTTATACACACACACACACACACACACTCCCTTTCTCTCCAATTTTACTGTGGAGTGTCAAGCAGTTGGCAGAATTACATGTACTGTAGCTTTATGACTCAGAAAGTTAGAGTTCTATGTATGTATCATGATCTGAATTAGAGAGACTCAACTCATGTGAGCAGCCTGTGGCATGTATATTTCCTGAAGATCCACTAGATAGTGGATCTTGCCCTGCCATGTTGGGCATGAAGTGGCACAAGGCATTAGTTCAGAGCAGCAGGCCTCAAAACAGCATGAAAGCCCAAGCCTTTATTTCTCAAATGCCCTCTTGTTCACTTTGTGTTATGCAGCTGACAACTAAATAATGGCTTTTATGTAAAAAGTTGATGTCAAAGAATTATTCTGGTATCTTTATTTTGTATCTGAAGTAACTAATACTAGCACACTGTGTGGTGGATTTCATTGAAAGGTTTTCTCAAGTCTTATATGGTCTCTGTGATCTGTATTGACATGTTTGGTAACTTGGTTATGCTTGATTGATGAGTAACATACCTGTTCTCCTCTGTAGATGACATATTCAGCATATGCTAGCCCGTTGACACTCGGTCTACCAATGACTGAGTGATGCCCTGGAGGTGCATGAGCCATTTTCATGGTGCTAAACTGCAGAAAGGATTTCCCAAGGGTCACTCTACAGAAGAGCATTTGTCTAAGGAAAAAGAAAAAAAGCACTGCTTTGAAGGAAGCTTTAAATCTTACAATGATATAACTGCTAGGTCTATTAATTTCTAAAAAATTTAACATGAGGCCAGCTAATTTAAATGTCATTTTCAGATTTATGAGTAGGAATGGGATGGAATTTGATACAACGATTTACTATAAAGTTACCAGGCTCAACAGTTACACTTTAAGTTTAAAGTAGTTTTGGTATGGCTTAGTAATCGGCCATAGAAAATGCCTGCAGTAAATTTTGCCTAATAGGAAAAGAGAGAAATAACCAGAGAAAAATTGAGTTCTTACATGGATGGGTAGGTGAAAAGTGAAAAAAACAGGCTGATGGAAACAATGACTAAAGTTAAGATTCGGTTTATTCATTATGTGGAAAAAGTAGAAACTGGGATGAGATAAATAGTAATAATAAAAGTGGATCATGAACAAAAGTACTTGGCTTAAATGTATGGCTGAAAATCATATTAATCTGGGCAAAACATGAATTAGAGCAGATGTTAAGTATTACAGAGTAAGAAAGGCTGACTGGGAAGAAAGTCTATCATATATATTAAGGGTTGGCAAACTATAGCCCCTGGATCAAATCCAGCCTGCCACCTGCTTTTGTAAATACATTTTTATTGGAACACAGCCATGCATTTATTTACATATAGTCTATGGTTATTTTGCACTACAAGGGCAGAACTGAGTTACTGTGACAGGGATTGTATGACCTGTAAGACCTAAAATAATTATCATATATCCCTTACAGAAAATGTCTGCCAATCCCTAATAAAAGCAAAAAACATTTTAACTAATTAGTACAATTGGTCACACTGTTCAATGTAAACAATTATAATTCAATCAGAGTGTTTTTAGTAATGGAGTATAATCTTTGTGTTATAACTAACCAGGGATTTTATTTTGAGTCAACTAAAATTTGTGCTGGATCCAGGATAACTAAGTCTTATCTGGACTGGCTTTTTGAGTTGGATGCTATTGATGATCCTCTGGGATGCTGGCTTGGTCAACTATATTTTCTTGCAGGTCCCAGAGGAAAGTGCTTTGTTCTCCATCAGAAAGAGGCTTTTTGAGCCGTATCTCTACATTTGCGGCAGTGGTATGTTGTCATTAGATTCTGTGTGCTCTCTATTGTGTCACACAAAGCTGAACCTGACAGGCCCTGGTCTTCTGCTTCCTGCACCAGGGTTTCCCTGTTGCTGCTGAGGCAGGAGATGACATGGGACCTGCTCAGCTAGCCGTGAGCTGCAGCTGTAGATGGGCAAGTGGAGTGCTGGCTCAGCTCTGCTCACTGGCTTGCCAGTGTGTAATGCACCACTACAGGCAAGCAACAGATACTGCAGCCTAAATCTTAGGGGTACCAATTAGCCCTATGGGGCAAATTTTGGCAAATGCAAGATAGGAGCCAGCAGATAAATTCATCTCTTTCTCTCACTGACATACTACTGTTCTGAGATGCTGCAGTTCATACAGCCCCTTTGGAGATGTCTCATGGACTGAGCAATCGACTCAACTCACTGTGAGACTCTGGCCAGAGCTCACTGACGCACCACACTGTGGTTGCTCTGCTGTCTTCTCTACCTCAATTTTTTTCGGGACCTCATACCTGCTTCCCTGGGGCTGCTCTAGCCAATCAAATACTGGTCACTTACTTTTGCTTTACACTCTGTTTTCTAGGAAATCCTGGCTAAGACTTAAACTTGTGTGTCTAATTTTAATATGTGACTGTTAATCTTCATTGAGATTCACTTTTATTGCTTATTTAGGCTCATTTTTGTCTCCAGAGAAATTAGGTTTGAAGCATCAAAAAAAAAAAAAAAAAGAAAAAAAAAGAAAAACGTTTACATGCTATATATTCTTGAAAATTTCTCTGTATTCTTAATCACAGAGGTCTTAATGGAAGGAAGTTTCCTTCTGGACATATGACATCCAACTCATCAGAATGGCTAATGGCAATAATTTTGTTGAAAACACAACTGAGAGATAAATTTTAAGGTTAATAATCACAATGAATTGCAAGGTTATGGGGGCTTTTTTTATTCCTAGAGATCCTTGTTCTGAAATTATTTGGGTGTTTTTAAGGTCTTAACCAAATTATAAAATGTGTTATTAACCTGGGTTTGCAAAAAGAATGCATTTGGTAACTTTACAGAAAAATGTAATAAATTCCAATCTTTGTATAATTATTTTGTATTTTTTCGTTGCCAAGGAAAGCGACAGTATTTATTTATTTACTTTTTTGCCACTGACATCAGAGAGAGTATACCATTGTTCTCTCTGATTTTTGAGTTTTAAAATCCTATTAACAGGCCAATATTCGTTGTTTGCTATTAATTCCAAGTTGATATTTTAAGTTGCCAAGGCTAATTATATATCCTGCCTTAAAACAACATCACCGGCAACATCAGAAGTAAATTAAAGAGTCTACCTTAGAAGTATGTGTGTCTTTGTTCAAATGTGACTAGAGCTAGTGGTTCTGTGTTCTACAGAAATCATCCTTAGCCTTGCCCTATTCTGATTACACAAAGCAAGAAAAGTGAAATCCAGGAGAGAGCCAATTTGCTGGGAGTTTTATTATATAACCCATGACTGGAAGACATCTACCTGGTTTTTTTCCCCTGGTATCTGCTCTGCTGTTATTGCTCCTGTTAGGGCAGAGGCTGATCAGCTGCTCCCACCCCATCTCAGAGCCAACACGATTTACTGGGATGCAAGACTGAGGATAACCTGTGACTTACTGCAGAGTCTGATAAATGAATTTGGGGCTGGGAACGGTAACTCACATCTGTAATCCAGCACTTTGGGAGGCCGAGGCAGGCAGATCACAAGGTCAGGAGTTCAAGACCAGCCTGGCCCACATGGCAAAACCCTACCTTTACTAAAAATACAAAAATTAGCTAGGCGTGGTGGTAATCCCAGCTACTTGGAAGGCTGAGGCAGGAGAATTGCTTGAACCCGGGAGGTGGAGGTTACAGTGAGCCGAGATTGTGCCACTGTATTGCAGTCTGGGGGACAGAGTGAGACTCTGTCTCTTGGTTCACAACCTGGGGATGGCAAATGTTACACTAAAGACAAGATGCTTACCTATGACATATATAGCATGACCTGTCCTTGTGTGTGGGGCAGCCTGTTCCTCCTCCGATTCCATAAACATATTGGTTGCTTTTTGAGGAGTTTTCAGCAAAATAAATTCCAGCTCCAAACATTCCTCCTATGTATGCATGTCGCTCATCAAACCCTTTATGAATAATGGCATTAATGAAAGGAGAACCTAGAAACACAAAGATAGAAATATTTGTTTCTGAACACTTTTCTAGAAGCTCAATCGCCTGCACACTATTTGCACAGGGCAAGTTAATATTAAGAAATGAATAATGTATAAATGAAAAGTATTTTCTAAGAAGACCTATTATACATAATGCACTAGTACTAAATCACAATAAAAAGAATTCATTAGGTGCACAGTTTGCAATTTAAGTTCTGGAAATAATTTTAGATCAATTATTTTCATTGTATAAGCACTGGAAAGTCTGTACTAATGTGTGACATATTAGAAAGCTGATACTAAGAACTAATTATTGGAACAAAATAATCAAAACAAGCCATTTTTAACACAATCCTATTATAGTCAATTTAACATAGGTTTTTCACTTTACTGTCTCCTGCAAAAGCCCAGGGAGACATCCACCATCACTGCCATGCAGTGAAACTCACCATGAAACAGCATGCGCTCATTGTGATGGTTGTGATTCTCCTCAGATACTTCCTTCTGTCTGTGGCAGAATCGCTCCCTCAATTTCTTGTTGACAACTTTTTGAATCTTTAAGGATGAAGAAGAACAAAACATTATCAGTGAAATATGCACTTACAATTTAAAATGACAAGTATGTTTTTCTTTTAGGAAGGTTCAATTTTTATTTTGCTTAAGACATAATTTAAAAGTGATAAAGCTACCATGTCAGTGTAATTCAGTTAATACTCTAGCTGTTAGTGACAGAATTGGAAGTCATGGTTTTCGTTATTCTATACCCGACCTGGCTATTACCTCTAAATCATCTCAGGATTAAAAAAAAAATAGAAAAGCAAGAAGGTTAAGTTTAGCCTTCTCCTCAGACTTAATAAATTTCAGAAGAGGGAACCTATAAATCTGTATTAAAGAAAAAAAGTTCCCTGGGTTATTTTAATGTGTATCAGTATAACTTTCACAGGTCTGTTAACTCAAAGGGTTAAACCAGTTCTCCACAGATTTTATTCATCTTCATGATACCCCTTTGTAAAAAGCATGAGTCATCTGTTCCATATTACAAATTAAGATATTGAGATTAAGAGATATATATATTCTGGGGTAATTACTGGTTCAATTAGATTGACGATCCAAGACTTTGATGCAACCTTCAAATGATAATAAACATAACTATCAGCTATGGCCTGTACTTGTAGAAGAGCAGGGAGACCAATATCCATGTATCACTAGTGCAGGCTGATCTAGCCTCCTGTTTGTAGCTTTGGTGTTTTCAGAATGTCTTTATTTTTAGTTAAGTATTGTTTTGGGGAGTTAGAGATACTATAGTGAGAAGAGTGATATCTGACTTCAGGGCAGTAGGTGATTATCTTTGACAGTTTGAAAATATGACTTAAAAAACTTTTATCATTGTCTAGATTTGATTTTCAGGCAAGCCTGAAACTTTAAAAACTTACTCGAATGACATTGTATCTGTTGAAGATGCCTCCAGCATTACCACCATCTCTGTGTTCTCGAATTGTACTTTGCATCTATAGAACAAAATAATTAATTTTATAAAAACATGCCAGTGTATAATTCTAATAACATTCCTTTCATTGCTTTCAATATTTCAATTTTATTATTTCATTGATGAGTCAAAAATTCAGTATTAATAAATAAATAGGCATTCACTATAAATTGATGAACAAGTTTAGTGGGTAAGTATTTCTGGTAAGAAAATAATCTCAAACAAAAATATTAAATTTATGCACTTTTTATTTACTTTTAAATAAAAGTTCTGAAGGAGTTTTCTGTAAACACAATGGGGAAACATATAAAAATCACATTAAATCATCTACAATTACCATTTTATCTTATTGAGAAGAATTAACACTGATTAAGTCAAACAAAAACTCCTTATATTCAATTACTACTCAGTGGACAAATGTTAAAAATAAACAATTTTAAAAAGACCAATAAATATTTGTTCCGTAGGTGAAATATTCCACATAATCTCAGTAGTCTTCAGCTTGGGATCTCTAAGAATATCTACAAAGGCCAGGCGAAGCTGACCATAATGTTCTACTAAAGGGAGTAACTTTCTTCTGACCACTCCCTAAATTAAAAGTAATTATGGAAAAGAAAAATGTTTTAAAGACCTAAGTTTCTCAGGGAATTAACTCAATAGAGTGCATTCTTTTCCTTACTGCTTCGCTTATGAAGAGTTATTACATTTTTGACATTATTATCAAAATGTACTAGCAGCTAGGAGAATAATTAGGTACTAAGCCACTGGAACCCATGATGCCTTCTGATAAGCTGCCTAAGTATGAGCTGAAATTCAGCCCTAGAGTCATGGTGCTGAGTTCTCTAATGAGAGTTCTAGCCAGGGAATGAAAATAAAATGTGTACTAATTAAAAAAAAATAATAAGAAAAATTAGGCATAACTTTTTCTTCTTAGGTATTTGCATAACAGAATTAGGTGAATTAGGTAGCTTACTTATAATAATGGCATTAGGCCCTTTGTTTATTATGGTAAGAAGTGAGGCATAAGCAACAGTGGAGAAGGAGTCTCACTGCCATCTGACCACCAGGAGCCTTCATAAGGGCTCAGAATAACTGTGACTGGAGAAATGAAATGTGATGCAGAATAATGAGGCAGACCCAGAAGCATATGTGACAATTAGGCATATTATTTTATAGTCACATTTATAATTGCATAAAAACAAGGATGAAAAGACATATGCTCTCTATGAGGCAAGAGTTTCATTTCGTATCATTCTTAGGTGGGACTATAAGAAAATAGTTCTAATAGGCTCCTTATTTTGCATGAATTTCAAGAAAATCTCCAGAATAAAAAAACAGATGGGCCCCACTCATTAGAAAACCCAGGCTTATAATGTGAAAACCATGTGAAACAGTCATATTTTAATTTTGGCAATATTCTACCACGATGGCTAAGAAAGACTGATTAATAGGCACGTGACCCTGACCGCAAGGCAATGTAAGACGAGGTTATTTCTAGAAAAACAGGTTTATCCACAGATTTCAAGAAAAGCAAATGAAAGTTTTCTGATGTATATTACCTCTTCTTCTACTGACTGATATTCTTTATCTTCTGGAGCAAGATCCAGCAAAATCGTTCCCTGATTAACACAGTGAAAAGTCAAATAAGGATTGGTGCCTATAGGAGAGAAAAATTAACGTATGAAACAAAAGTCTGCACTACTTTTAGAAAAAACTTCATAATAAATAATTGACATTTTGGAACAAGCCTAAACTGTTTGCAATTTGAACCTGATAAATCAGGTTATTTTAAACAAATTTATTCAAATCCAGGAGATAAAAATGGAGATGTTTGGGAATTGATTTTATCTGTTCTTATGGAGTTTCTTGTACATATCGCAGGGTTCGACAAATATTTGTTGAATTAAACTCTATCATGAACATATATGAACATATATCTGACACAAAAGAAAAACATACACTGACACCACAATGTAGTCAGATCTAAAATTTAAAAATTATCCTCTAAGAACTCTTGTAAGATGGCTTGAAATAGCCACTTACAATTGCTTTAAAATATGTTATCTTTGTTAGTTTCATGGATGAACTAAAATACAGATAAATAAGCAAGACTCAAGCACAGAATCTTCCAGTTTGAATTTCACATCACTCTTGTAATTTGATTAGCTCTGTAGATTAACTGACTGATTCAAGTTGTTTCCTTTCTCTTCCTTTGCTTTCCTATGGTCAAAGTGCTTCTAACAAATAGAGAAATGGATAAACACAGAGGGGAAAGAGGCTTGTAACAGCAAAGTAAGATGGAAAAAGACAAAGCTGACAGTCATGGGGGAGGGAGAAGGGTTTAAGATAAGAAAGGTTACATTGTGAAAAGGCATGTTAGGAAATGTTCAGTTCTATCCTAAAAGCAACAGGATTCTTTCTATTACAGGGGTTTAAGCAATGGAGTGATATGATCATATAATCATTATGAAAAGACTGTGTTCACATTGCAGAGAAGATACTGGAAAGAAGCAAATGTGAAGGCTGGAGATAAACCAGGAGGTAGCTGGGACAATCCAGGAGACAAAATGGTGGCTTGGATCAAGTGACAGTCATGGGAAAGGACAAAAGTACAGAGATTCCAGAGAAATTAAGGATACGAAATGTCGGGAAAGAGGGAAGACTAACTCTCAGATTTTTAAAGCTAGAGGGAACACGAGGCCAATAACTGAGATGGGGAAGGCACAGGAGGTACTACAACAGTTCAGTGAATGGTTCTGGGGTTAGAGTGCCTAAGTTCAACTGTCAGCCCCAACTCTACCTTGTACCACTAATTTCTGAAATTTGTTTTTTCCTGAACAGCTTACCTTGTTGTCCACCTAAAAGTCTTTCTACTCCTTTGATTAATTTGTGGCGGTGCCCATATGCATTGATGCCTATTTCTTTCAACTCTTCATGACCCATATCAGCCAACACATCTAATGTAATCTGAAAAATGAAAAACATTAGTAGTGAAATCTTTAACAGTTCCTCATAGGATAAAAGCTCTTCCATTTGTCTACAATGCTAGGATTACCATTCAAATTATGAAAATTCTTTGTTTCCTTTATAAACATGAGCTTACAATCTTTTTAAAGTTGCCTTGAAAGACTCATCAGCATTTTTTCTTACTTAAAGTACTCCTAGATTTGCTTTTGGTCCATGAGAATTAAAAAGGGAGAAACAATACCATAGAAATATAAAATGATCACTGCCATATTTCCTTTTGATTATTTCATCCTATTATCTCCTGCTTGCCTCAAGATAGAGGAGGAATCAGTAGTTTGAAAATGGGAAAACAGTGCAGGAAAAGGAGAAAGCAGTTTTTAGGTGAAGATAAGGAAGAACTTCTCAGTGCTAAGAAACACTCAAGCCTGGGACAGGCTGCCTTAGAAAGCAGTGAGATTGATATCTCAAGTATTTAGTTAGATTACAAACTGATTTATATAGAGGCTACATTTTAAAATTCTAGTTTGGA
Source organism: Callithrix jacchus (assembly GCF_049354715.1). Lineage (NCBI taxonomy): Eukaryota > Metazoa > Chordata > Mammalia > Primates > Cebidae > Callithrix > Callithrix jacchus. Next base: position 30,415,669 of record NC_133514.1, on the reverse strand, counting down.
CAAGAAAACAGTACACGGTTTTTCAGCTCTCTTATAAATTAGACTTAACAATCCCTTCTGCTTAAAATACATTCTATTTTTATACAACATAGTGGTTTTTAATTTTTGATTATTCATCCCTGTAAAACGGAGATGATTAGTTGGCTCAAAGTCACCTAATTCCTTTATGAACTGAAGTAGCGTGACTCTACTACCACCCAGTGGCTATGTTCTGAACACACATGAACTTGGGTAGCCACATTTCTTGAAGGCTGAACATGCAAATCCAAATACCAGTCTACGAGATTAGTCTTTGATTTTCCTATTCCTTGGAAAACCAAGAAATTCGTTTATAGACACTCCTTTTCCAACTCAAACAAGATAGCTTTTTTCCACTTTTAGCTTGCATGTAACATTCAAAAAACTGACAAATTAGGCCTAGAGCTCTGCTGATTTTTGTCAGAATAAAATATGAGTTTGACCTTTCCAGTGAAATGAGCATGCATCACTCACTCTTTGGAAATAATTTTCTATATTGCTTCTAAGTGGCCATTTAAGCAATAATTGCTTCATTGCAAAAAGCAGGCAATCACCCAAAAGAAACTTTTCGGCAAAGCTTAAAAAAAAATCTGAAATACACATCTTTGAGACAGAATAGTTCACCAAATAGGAGGAGCCTTTACATTCTTAGCTAGATATGATTTTAATACAATTTGGAAACTATTTTATGGATGTCCCATTTTTTTCCTCTAAATATTCTAAACTAAATTCAGTTTAAAACCAAGAGTTTCATATCTATGTGGTAACTTCAACTCAGAGAATCCTCAGTTTTCTGAAGTGATACATATAGTGCGTATCTGGAGGAAGTAGATACCAGGCCAGCAAAACACAATATTCTCTACAATGTTCTAGAGGAGTAATGGAGAATATTTAACATATTTATTCATTTTATAGCTCCAATCATAAAATGAATATAAAAAACCCAAACCAAACCAACAAAACAACCCAAAGAGACTGATACTTAGTCACTTAGTTTAGAAGGCAAGGCCTCACATCTACTGTGAAAAGTGGTCTCCTACCTCCTGGTATTTGTACCCTCACTATAATCCCTTCCCTATGTGGGACAGACTTACGAACTCACTTCTAACAAATACAATACAGCAGAAGTGATGGGAAATTACTTTTTACATTAGGTAATAAAAAGACCATGGCTTCCATCTTGGGCACTCACTCTTTGGACTGCTCACCCTAGAACTGGCTGCCATGCTATGGCAGCCAGACTCAATGATTCTCGCCTCCTTACATCATATCCTGTGTGCTCCCCTCCTCTGGAGTGCAGGCTTGCCTAGTGACTTGCCTCTAACCAAGCAAATACAGCAATGGTGATGAGAGGTGACTAGCAGATCTTCTTTCTCTTGCTGGCTATGATAAAGCAAGAAACCATGTTATAGAGGGCCACATGGCAAGGAACTGAGGGCTTCAGTCCAACAGGCTGCAAGGGACTGAATCCTGCCAATAATCATGTGAGAATGTGGAAGGGGATCCTTCCCCAGTGGAGTCTTTAGATGAGATACTGGCCCTGGCTAACACTCTATAGCCTTGTGAAAGACCGTGAAGCAAAGGACACAACTAAGCTGTGCACAAAATGTGTGCTGTTTCGAGCTGCTAAATTTGCAGTAATTTATCAAGCAGCAACAGTAATACTCCATAAGGTGACTCTGTGGAGAGGCCCACAGGGGAGGAATCAAGGCCAGTCAACCGACACCATGAGCAAGCTTGAAAGTGGGTCCCCGTCTTTGCCAGGTGAGTCTTCAGGTGAGACTGCAGACCTGGCTGACAGTTTACTGCAGCTTCAGGACAGATCTTGAGCCAGAGGCACCCAACTAAGCCATGCTTTGATTCTTGACATACAGAAACTGTGGGGTAATTCACATTTGTTATTTTAAGGCATTAAGTTTTGGGTAACCTGTTACATAGCAGTAGATAAGTGATCTACCTATGCTATCTTGGCATTTATCTAGTTAGATACTTAACAGTCACACAAAAGGAATGACCATGAAAATAAGTAACTAAAGAAAAAAAGAAAATGTTTATTAGGCTATGAAGAATAGAAGTGATGAAAAGCTATTAACCTGTGAAATCTGAAAAACAAAAAGTGAATGGCACAACTTTATATTCTTGCAACTGAATATAAATATGCATTGTTCTTGCAAAATTCGTCCATTCAATATTTCCTGTGTACTTGCTATATATTAAGCACAGTTCAAAGCACTTTATTTACATTATTACCTCATCTAATCCTTACAATGATGGATAATGAAGTACTATTGATGTATTTATGAGGTTACTGGTACTTACAGAAGTCATATAAATAGCACACAGAAGAACTGAGATGTATAGCTGTATCTATTTTTCCCTGTTTATATTATTTAAAAGGATGCCTAGAAGGTTGAAATGATTAAACTTTAAATTTAGTTGCACTGAGTTACATGGTGGCCAATATATGTGTCCACATTTTTAGCAGGCAGTGGCCACTGAAAATCCTTAAATTAAAAGCTAAGGAATTTAGATTTATGTTAGCTCATTCACACATACAATGTTTAATAAGCTCCTTCTTTATGCTATACGTTTCTTTAGAAAGTAACTGAACATTTCATTTAATTCTAAAACGACCCACTATAGTCGGAAAATTACAAAGTTGATCCAAATAACTGATAGTAAAAGAGTGGGGCCATGAAATAGAGTGCTAACCAAAGTTCATGCTATTTACTTGAGATAAGAAACAAATGCAAAATGGGTCAATGTCTTGGGAGAATCCCTATGGGAACTCTGGTCAAGGCTGCAAGGAGGGCTGGGAAGGAAGGAACAGGAAGGAGATGAGAAAAGGTTCTCAGAAGAAGGTGGTAATTCAGCTAAGCAGCAGGAGTTAATTAGTCAGGGGAAGGCGGGAAGGGTGCTTAAGACAGACGGAATAGCATGTGCAAAGGGAAAATCAGTTAAAAGAACACAGAGTATTTGAGGGACCTTAAGTACTGTAGGTCAAAATGGTTACAGGAGAATGTGTATCAAGGATTAAAAGGAGGGAACGGCAGAGCAGTAGGCACTAAGAAGATCTTAAAGGGTCTTATTTATCAAATTAAGGGGTTCAGAAGTATACCAAAGGCTGTGGGAAGTATTTTCAGCAGAGTAATATGATCAAAGTTGTACTTTAGGAGGATGAGATTGTTGGTGCTGAAGGGCAGATTTGGAAGGGAAAACAACTGGGAACGAGATGGAGATGCAGTGGCATGGAAAGGATGACTCTGAAAGCAACTGGAGAACTGTATTTACAGGGCCTGTTAAATAGAAATGGCTAAAAAAGAAAAAGGAATGAAAGTAATTAAAAACTATTCCAAAATTCTGCAGCTGGGTAACTACAAGACTATTGTATTAAAAAAGAAATGGAAGTATCTGGAGGGAAATGGTTAGTTGGATTTTAGACATGTTGCTTCAAGATTCAGGGATTTTATATGTAGCTCTATCAGCTGTTAGACATATTTCTCTGAAAATCATATTTAAATTAACTTGCTCCTTTTTTTAAACCATGACTTAGTTATTATACCCAGGAAATTGCAAGTTTGTTGGGCTAGTTATTTCTATCTAGTATACATTAAAACAAAATTATAATCTTAAGAATAAAGACTATCCATGCATCAGTTGAAGTCATCTTGCATATAAAGCAAAAAGGTCACTGCAAGAAGGGCTACCGCTAGCTTCTAAGATTTATTTTACCTGGGGTGGGGAGAGAAAATTAGTTTTAATGAAAAAGACCTTTCTCTTGCTTGGGCTTAAAAGGTTATATGGCACAGTAGTACTACTGCAGCAATTATGGTAGTAGTATTATAAAGAACTAACTTTATAATAAGGTTCACAATTAATTTACTGGGGGCCATGCTTTTGTCTTCAAGAATTTGAAATCAAAATATATCTGGTCACTTTCCATGAAAATATACAGGTTAACCATAAAAATGTCCACAAGCAGTCATCCGAGTGATAGGATTTATGTTCCAGGAATTGCAATGTAAATAAAATCTGTCTTTCCCATAGAAAAAGTGTTCATAGTAGGAAGCTATGTTATAAAGGAAGGACCAAAGTCACATGGGTACTATATTTAATTAACTAGAAAGGATATAGGTATATATTATTTAACATAGAACTTGGCAAAGTATCTATGAGAAACGTGAACTTGGAAGTTCAGAGACTTCCAAGAGAGTAACTGTGAAGATAGGAAGTAAGGCTATGATGTGTAGAAGAAGGGTTTTTTTCTGGGACCAGAAATAAAATAACTACATTCCATACCCCACTGGTATCCACGAGGAGGAACAGAGGCAATGAGACATATAAGCATGTCAAAGTATATCAGAAAACAATGGCTCCCTGGCTTAAGCCAAATAGACATGAATTAAATGAATACAATACATGCACCCTCACTCTTCCTCCACTATATAGACATGTTGACCATCATCACATCTTACTGATATAGAATGTTAATGGGAGTAAATGCTAAGAGTTAAAAGTTATGGAAAAGGTTATCAAATTTATTACTTTATAATGGAAGGCTAGATAAATAACATTTGCAATTAAAATAAAAATAAATTTGATTGCTTGATGATTGGTCCAGAAGACAGTCAAACACAGTTCATTCAATACAAAGAAAGGTAGTATCACTTGTCTGGAGGAAAGGAACTGTGCTTGGTAATATGCTTTAAATGCAATAGTCTATGTATTGATCAAGAAAAGGCTATAGAAATTATTCTGGCCAAAAGAAAAATCAATGGAACCATTTACTTAGAACAAAATTGCAGTAAAAAAAGAACATGCAACTGATGAAACAAGCTGTCAGAAGGAGTGACTGGGAGACTAAACTATTAAACTATTAAAATCAATAAAATGTGATAAAAACACCACACACAGGAAGTCAGTTATTGACAAAGAGACTATACAATATAAAGTTAAAAAGAAGAAATAACACATAAAATCACAAAGTAAATTGACTAAAAGAAGAAAAACTAATGTTCTTTAGGAAACTTTCATCAGTAAATTTGAATTATTTGTTTGAATTAGGTCTTCGGTTTATTCAGCAAAGATGTGTTTGAAATTTTACAATTACTGTGGATATGATTTGGGAGAATGGCAATAGCTGTAATATGGGAACAGCAGAGGATAATGGCTTTAAAACAGCGTTCACACCTTCAGTTACAGAATAAGGATAAAGCATTCTTACTGTTTAGAATAGTCTCCTAAGGAAGCTCCAAAACAGAGGATGAATAAATGGTTGGAAAAGTAAATGATTACGGCAGTCTATAAAGTCCTAACCATCAGACCAAAGGCATATGTGATGCTTCACTGTATTAAAAACTGACAGAGCAGCACAATATTATTGAGAATTTTAACTATCTGAAAATTTGTAGGCCTTAGGTTTTATAGGTCAAGGAAATGATAGGTTAAATGTCTTTTAGCCCAATTTTGCAAGTAAGAGGGTAAAAAATACTTAGAATTAAGGTCTTCTTTTAGTCCAATGCTATCCCTACTCAAATGTTCTTATCATTAAGACTATTAAAGATAAACTATAATGAAAAACGTAGCTTAAAAAAGGCAGAAGAAAAACCAGCATAACTGAGATAAAAAAGAAAAAAAGACCTGGTTTTTAAGTTAACTCCAAAGTGACTATAAGCCTAGAAGGGAAGCATAACGGGCCAAAGGGGCTGATGAAATACTGGAAAATTATGTCATATAAAGAATAATTGAAAAAAATAGATAGATTTATTCTAAAATGGGGAAGATTTGTAGAGGTATGTGGTTGAAAGGGTGACACCTCTGATAAGCTGACTAGGTCTTGAAAAGATATAAAGGGTCACATTATGTTGCAGTGGGCTGAATGGTGGTCCTTAAAATGGTATGTCTATGTTCTAATCCCCAGAACCTGTGAATATCAACTCCTTTGGAAAAAGGGTGTCTGCAGATGAAATTACGTTAAGGGTCTAGAGATCAGGAGATCACCCAGGATTATACTGGTGGCCTCAAATTCAATGCAAATGTCCTTAGAAGAGATACAGAGGACAGGAAGGCCATGTGAAAATGGAAGCAGACTGAAGTAGCATGGGCACAAGCCAAGGAAGCTGCCAACCATCAGAAGCTAGAAGAGGCATGGAATACATTCTCCCCTAGAGCCTCTGAAGGGAGTATAGCCCTATGAAATTTAATATATACGTAGACTTGAGATTACATCTCTGTGCAAAGCCCAAAACAAACGAATTATACCTAGGGGCAGATTTTGGCACACTTTAAGTTACAAGCATTCTACTATACTTGTCCCAAATTGTAACAAGTTATCTTCCCTGGCTGGAGAACTAACATGGGTGTTATTATACAAGGGTGATCCCTACACCTGGGAGAATAATTTTCTCTAAACACTTTCCCATTCTAAAATTTCATGTATATCAATAGTCCATTTAAACTCAGGACTTAACTATCATTCAGTAGTTAAAGCTGACCATGATAATGAAAGCATACAATATTAGAACTCATTATCCTGTATAAAAACAGTGAAACAAACAGAAGAATCCTAAATCGTAAATGTTCTAATGATGACTCCATCCTTAGACCTTCACAGACATTTAAGATGTATTCCAAAATAGAATGTGTCTATTGGAATGTATGGCCGATTTTTGGTTCAAGATTATTTAAAACTCCAACTGGATGACAGAAACTTTGTAAGGGGAAATTTTTAAAAGGTGCACTGGTCTGAGTACTACTGTGCTTTCTGAATTAATGAGCAATTGCTTCAGGAGCCTAGCCACATAAATAATGAAATGAGATGAATAAAGCCTGATGCTTTTCCAAAAAAAACAACCAAGCACAATTTTGAAAACATTCTTCTGAGGTAGTTGTATGGTCTAAGTTTTCACATTTAATAAACTGCATATCGCTAAGTTGCTTATAAAGATAAAACAAAATAACAAAGACTCATTTGTTAGACGATTTTGGGAAGAAGTATAAAATACCGGGCTCCTCTGGCTTCTTATAAAATGTTTTGTGGGTTTAAACATAGCTCCTAAGAAGCAAAAGAGAAAGAGGTGGGTGGTAATTAAGAATTCTTTCTTTTTTTTTTTTTTTGATATAGGGTTTTGCTTTGTCACTAAGGCTAGAATGCAGTGGCAAAATCACAGCTCAGTGCCGTTTCAAACTCTTGGGCTCATGTGACCCTCCTGCTCTGGCCTCCTAGTAGGTAAGACTACAGATACCCAGTAAGTCATCACACTCAGCAAACTTAAAAAAATTTTTTTTTGTAGAGATGGGGGTCTCGCTTTGTTGCCTAGGCTGGTCTCAAACTCCTGGGCTCAAGCAATCCTGCCTAGGCATTCCAAAGTGCTGGGATTCCAAGGTGTGAGCCACTACACCCAGCCTAATTCTTAGTATTTAATTTAAATGACTCAAATATATACAAGAGTGTTTACCTGTTCTGTTTCAAAGATATCCCGAAGGTGTTCAAGGCCAAGGCTTTTGAGGAATTGGCTGATATTCATGTCAAGACCCACAACTAAAACAGAAACATATTAAAGATTCTCAGAAAGAATTTTATAAAGAAAATTTCAGTATCCATTTAAAGCTATGACTCTGACACCCTTGGCTGTCAGATGATTTTACATGGCATAAAATAATACAGAATACATAGATTTAATTCAGATACTTTATTTTTGAAGTTGACTGAGAAGTAAAAGCAGAATGTTCTATCTTTATCAAATTAGCATTTGTATTAATTCTAATATTGTGGTTAGAATACAGAATTATAGATTATTGTAATTAATACATACAAATATAAGTATAGAATATTATAATACTAATTTTAATTATAGTATTTCTTATATTATAGAATGCTACTTACATAGAAAAACCTAAAGGTTTTAATGAATTAAAAAAATCTAAATGTATCAGCTATCATTTTAGTTTTCATTCCTGAAATGACCTCTCACGTGTGTTCTGATACAACTTCAGTATAAGATCCACTCAGTGGTTCAAGAAGACGTTCTGGTTGTCAATAGATGCTCTAGAACATACAGAAATTCTGTTCCACTAACAAAAGGTATAAATCAGTGAGCATTCCCAGGGTCTACTCACCTTCTCCTTCCTTCCTTTCTGTTCCAGAGGCGCCATCCCCTGCATTGGAGGCTCCTCCTACAGCCAACTCTGCTAAAGGGCCAGTGAGGTTGTCTATGCTGCTGGCAGCAGAGAGGCAGGAGGGGGTAGATGCTGGTGAGATCAGAGAGGCACTCACTACAGTAGCTTGAGGTTTAAAACAGGTAGGTAAGGCCTCTGGGGGCATGGCATCTATCAGCAAAGCTCTGATATCGTCAGCCTACAAAAAAGATTTTAAAAAAATGAAAATACTATATATTAAAATGGTAAGTTTTTCATTAAGAACCAAATGCTTTGTGAATTTTTTTCTTAATGAATGCCTCATTATCCCCTACTGGTTTTTGATTATTCCTTCTCCTATCTACAGCTCCAAATAGTTTTGGTAGATAGAACCAGAAAAACAATGTAATTTTAAAAAAATATTTCTTCTTTCATTAAAAACAAGCACTTTCAGTGTTAACTGTCACCCTTCTTTAGAAAAAATTTCCATATTTACTATATTTTATGTTTAAACAGCTATAATAATCTGGTTATTTACTTCACACTTAATAATTTTGTGTACAATTAACATGTGGTAAAATTTCAAAGGGATGACACTTTAATTTGGCTCATTTATTCATAAACTTTACAGTTTTTAAGTATTAGATGCAACTGCTGTTTGAGTATGCAGGAGACAGTCTCCAAAGACAGCCAGCCATCAATTCCTTCCTCCCATCATGCATGCATTCCATTGAATTTCCCTCCCTTTGAATCTATCTGGTTTACCCTGTGAGTTGTTTTGACCAATAGAATGCAGAAGAAGTGATGTTCTGAGGCTTTTGGGCCAGGCTTTAAGTGGATTGGCAGTGCCTACTTATATTCTCTTAGAAGGAATCTGCCATGCTGTACAGAAGTTTAGGCTAGACTAATGAGTGATGATATCCTATGCAGGGAGAGCCCTGAAGGATGAAAGCCCATTCCGGAAGCTCCAGCCCCTGCTGAGTTCCCAGGTGAAGGTAACTGCAAAACAGGAAGAACTGCCCAGCCGAGCCCAGTCAGCTTCCAGAAATGTGAGAAATAACAAATCATCATGTGAAAACACTCACTAGGTTATGGGATGGCTTGGTATGCAGCAATAGAGAAATGAAATGCATACTGGTACCTAGAAGTGAGGTACTGCTGGACATGTGGCTTTGGTTGGAGGCATGAAGGGTGGCCTGGTGACTGCTGAGGGTGGCTGTGAGTAGAAGACAGGCAAGTGCTATTGAAGGGGAGAGAAAGGGGACTGATGCTGTGGAGCAGAATGTCTGGCAGCACTGGCACATGAGGTCTTATGGAAGGCAGAACATGAACCTAAACAGACTTCTAAATTTGGCTAAGGAGATTTCCAGAACAAATTCTGCCTCGCCAACTGGGCTGGTGTGTTCATCTGCCCATGATAAGGTACAGGAAGAGAGAAAAGAACTAAGAAAGGAACTGTTTAGTTCTCTTTAAGGAAATGTATTCACCCAAGATTTGTAGGTTAGAGAATAAAATTACTCACTATTCCCAGTCTTTCCACCAGGAAAAGTTTCTCCAAGTAGAAACAGCCTCAAGCCAAAGGTCAAATCCAGTGTGCTGACAGGAAAACACGGCCTCAGAATATAGAGTTATAGATATATTACCTCAAAGTCTTTAAAGAACCTCTAAGGTGGTACCTTGTGAACTCCCTTGGCTAGATAAAAGAGCCTCAAAGGATTTTATGGGTATTGCCCCACTGCACCTTGACTTGGAATCCATGTTAGAGAGGGACCTGTCTTCAAAAGATTTGTGGGCTGGGCTTTTGGCTGATACAGTGGTGTGTAATTTGATGGGAAATCCAAAAGTATATAAAGGAGGAGTTGTACTAGTTTGAACTAAAAGGAACAGACAGATTAAAATGATAAAAGGCTCAGCGTCCCCAAATTTCTAGCAAGAGAAAACAGGTTGAGAAAGTAATTTGGCTGTATGATCCATTTCTTATAAAAAGAGAAGGATAATTCAGAGGGCATAGCCAAGAGCTACAGAGGCTGGGTACAGTGACTTGCATCTGTAATCCCAGCACTTTGGGAAGCTGAAAAAGGAGGCCAAGGGAGGAGCCTCGGAGTTCAAGATTAATCTGGGCAACACAGCAGGACCCAGTCTCTACAAAAAGAAAAAAAAAAAATAGCCAGGCATAGTGGTATGTGCCTGTAGTCACAGCTACTTAGCAGATTGAGATGGGAGGATGGTTTGAATTTGGGAGGTCGAGGCTGCAGTTAGCCATGTTCACACCACTGCACTCCAGCTTGGGTGAAAGAGCCAGACTGTGCCTCAAAAGAAAAAAAAAGGCAGTTATATAGATCCATCCTCTGGGAGCAGAACTGGTCCCATAATCAAGGACTATTCCCTAACTCCAGAGTAGATGGCCCTGATAACAAGTGCCTGACTGAATTTTAGAATTGCTATGGACCCAGTGATGACTATTGTCCCCTGTTAAATATAATTTGAATGTGGGAAAAATAGATTTAATTTGTGTTCACAGGGAAGACTGGCTGATTAAAGTTGTCCATAAAATCTTTGCTTTTCCTTTCAAAGAAGGTGGGATCTATTTTCCTATACCTGGAACCTAAGCTGACTTCAACAGAATGTGGCAAAAGTGACAGCATGTCAGTTCCAGGCTTAGCCTTAAAGAACAATGGCAGCTTCTGCTTTCTCCCTTTTGAGACGCAATTATTCTGTGAAGAAATTCTAACAAGACTACTTAATGATGAGGTACCACATGAGACTAGTGAGGCTCCAGCCTTCTAGTTGTGTCTGTCAATGCCCCTGGCATATAAGTGAAGCCATCTTCAGGTTTCTGCCCCAGCCACCAACTATATGCAGTTGCACAAGTGACCCCAGGTAAGACCAGAAGAACCTCCTAGCCAACATACAGAATCATAAGAAATGATAAATCATTATTATTTTAAGCCAAAGTGTTTTGAAACAGTTACTCAGCAATAAATAAGTGAAACAGAACATACCCTGAAAAGAACATTTTTGGCTTAAAAAATGAGAAATTATTGTGACTACATAGTAAATCCCTGTTTTCAGAAAGTTCAGAGAAGATGACGTAGTGTTTAAGTTTGCAGCTAAATAATACTGTCCAGAGTTAATTTTTCTTTGACTGTCTCACAGACGTTGGTAAATTATCATGAACATTAGTTGCTCTACAATAATATGCCAGATATAGAAGGCACAAGATATTTTACTGAATATAATTTGTTAAGGGTACACTCTAAAAATGATTTTTCGTATGATCCACGTTTTCCCAGCAGGCTAAGAATGGCAAAAAAATTAAATTAACTTACTGTTTAGTTTGCCTTAAGAGTGTTAAATTATATTTTCATAGAAAGTGTGAACTTTAAAAATTTTCAGAAGAAAATCTTTGTTCTAAGTGAAATAAACACTACTAAAAGTAAGCTGCTGAGTCCGAGAAGCTAATGTCATCTCTGAAAGTACAATGAACAATACTCAGTATCTGAAATGAGGACTTACTGTTGCCAGATCCAGAGGTGTCTGACCTTCTTGGTTCTTCATGGTTGGATCTGCACCATGCGCTAGCAGCAGGGCACACAGCTGTGTCCTTCCTTTCTGGGCTGCTTCATGGAGAGGAGTAAATGCCCACTTATCTGTTGCATTGACACACGTGTTGTATTTTATCAATAATGCTGCTATGTCAACATGCTGAAGAAAAGGAAAAGCATACAAATAGTTAAGAATGAGATCATCTGGTAAAGCGCCATCGTGTATACTTGTTTTTATTTAACAGTTGACTCTCTCTATAGCTCTGTTTTCATCCTTAACAGAAGTTTCTTCTAACGAAGTAAAAGGAGTATTTCTTTTTATACTTTGGACTCCATCTTGCCTTACGTCCTCCAAAATCTCAATTCCACAATTGCACTTTTACCCTGTAACTGTTCAAGGGCTTTTTTTTTTTTTTTTAAATTTATCCTTCTAATATATTCAGCTTTTTAAAAAAACAATTACTATGTAAAGGGGTTCGCTTTGTAAAGTGAAACTAGTACCTAATTCAAGTCTTCTGTAAATGGTCTAATCTATCTGCCAAACTTTTCAATCATTCTATTCACACTGATTCTCTTATCTTTCCATTTCTTTTCTAACCTACTGCAATCTGATTTACTGAAATACTTATCTCAAAGATTCTCAATGTTTTTTCTTCAGCCTTTGAAAAAGCAACATAACATTTTATAAAAATTGGTCTGTTATGTCTAAATGATTGAGGGGTGGAGGAAATGTTAGCAGTAGACACACTAATAACCTGGGTGTGAGGTGATGAGACCCTGAACTGTGACAGTCATAGAAAAATGGAAAACAAGGGCTAAATCTGAGAAATTATGAAAGAAAAAAAATTGGGTTTAGAAAGCCAAATTCACAACAGAAGAGAGAGATAGAAAAGTCAAAGATGACTACATTTTTGTTGGGGGGAGATGGGGAATCTAGAAGATTAGAAAAAAAGGCAGAACTATTAATAGAAATTGAGTTGTAAAGTTTAAGTAGGGGCCAGGTGCGGTGGCTCACACCCGTAATCCCAGCACTTTGGGAGGCTGAGGTGGGCGGATCATCTGAGGTTGGGAGTCCGAGACCAGCCTGGCCAACATGGCGAAACCCCATCCCTACTAAAGATACAAAAATTAGCTGGGCATGGTGGTGCATGCCTGTAATCAGCTACTCAGGAGGCTGGGGCATAGAATAGTTTGAACCCAAAAGGCAGAGGTTGCAGTGAGCTGAGATCACAACATTGCACTCCAGCCTGGGTGACAAAGCAAGGCTCCGTCTCAAGGAAAAAAAAAATTCAAGTAGGTATGAAACTCTCAGATAAGGTTCACTGAGGTAGGTAGCTTCTGAGGTAAAACATCAAAGTAATGACATTCTGTAGATGGTTTGTCAGAAAAGGTTCGCACACTGTCAAGGGAACGTCATTCACTTATTCACTCTGCCACCCGCTCATCCACCAACCAACCAATTGCTCAATACCTATGGAGGGCTGAGCACTGGGGATAGGAGCTCCAGGGAGATACAAAATGGAATAGTGGATTAATAGTTGTAGCTATTTGATAAATGAGCTCATTAAGGAAAGGAATACAGAAAGATAATTGCAAGGTGCATAAAACCTTGAAAGTAACAATATTTTGGAAAAGGAGAGTGAAAGAAAAATCCTCAGAGGAGACAAGCGGAGATATAGAAGCTGGAGAAGGACTATAAAGGAGCAGGACTATAAAACCTATTATAGGAGAAAGTTCCATGGAGACCAGGTTCTCTCAAATAAGAGCTCCATATAGGAAAAGGCTTCAGCTTCTTCCCAGAAATCCTTATAAAATAAGCTAAGACAATCAATTACACAAACAGGCAATACTGATTCAAAAAACAGACTTTTTAAGAACATTAAAAATAACTTGAATTTTTTAAAAACACATTTAAGATGTTAGGCTGGTTACCACTTAAGTATTTCTGAGATCCACTTCAATGCCAATATACTAGAATTTGGTGCAACTGGCACATTTGTGTCCCTTACAGACACATTTCCAGGCATAACTTGGTCAGTTTGGATAATTAACTCAAAAGCACATTATCTGTTGAGAATACACTTCTAACTCATGCTGCTGCTCATGTACCATACATTGAGGGTTTTAAAGAAGACATGAGAATGGGAACAGGAAAGGCCAAGAAAATCCCAAGGTGCGACTTAATGCATGTCATTTTCTATTTTCTAAAATAGAGGCTTCTCTGCACTCTTGAAGACACTCATTTCAAAACGAACAGGCACTTTTTCAGAGGAAGTATTTAACTTCATGTAATATAAATATCTGTATTTTCTAATTTTAGGAATAGTAGTTTCTTAAAACAAAGTGGAGAACATTTATCTAAAAAGAAAAGTACAGATCAGTCAACTACTAAGGAAAGCTTCCACATTTGCTCTAATAATACAAAGCAGCAAAAACCCCCAAAAAACAAAAAAATTGGCCACATGCAGTGGCTCACGTCTATAATCCTAGCACTTTGGGAGGCCGAGGCAGGCAGATCATTTGAGGTCAGGAGTTTTGAGGCCAGCCTGGCTAACATGATGGAAACCCCATCTCTGTTAAATACACAAAAATTAGCTGGGCGTGGTGGCACACACCTGTAATCCCAGCTACTCAGCAGGCTGAGTCAGGAGAATCACTTGAATCTGGGAGATGGAGGTTGCAGTGAGTGAAGATTGTGCCACTACACTCCCGCCTGGGCAACAGAGTGAGATTCCATTCAAAACAAAAAAAACCCAAAAAACAAAAACAAACAAACAAACAAACAAAAAAAGCAGCATAATCAGACTAAGACTTCTCAGAACAGGATATATTTTGTAATTCTTCTGGGATTATAATATCACCATAAAATTAATTCTATAGCTTAATTATTTTTAAACTTTCTAATGCAAAAGATCAAAACAGAGGTACCACTTGTGGTATTATCAAAATCCCCTAAAACAAAACCAAACCTAGTAATTTATCTCCCTTATTCAAAAGGTGTATGTTGAAAAAAGGTAGCAATTTTTGTTAAGTTAACCCAAAAGCACGGAATAATTGCAAGCGTCTTCCCAGTGAAGTTATAACCTATTTAAACTGTGTTTCTGATTATTAATTTTATTGAACTCCCATGTTTATTGGCAGAATAATATAATTTGGTAGACTAATTTACACAGGCTTCCAAAATGTCAAAAAGTCCAAGGAATATTAAGTGTTAGTGTATGTGTGTATAAAATGAATTGCATTTTCTTTATACTGAAGTTAGAGTTTATGCTTGGACAAACCAATTACATGCTTGTGAAATTTTCTGACAAATGTCAGAACAATGAACAGGAAGGAGTGTATTACTACCTAAATAGACTAAAAACACAGTTCTTAAGCTGTTTAATTCTTTAAATAACTATACCACTGAGGCAAAAATAGTATCTGGAATTTAAGGCTGACAAATTCAATAAATAGCAGTTTAGTTCTATTTAACACAGTATATAAGAGTAAAGTATTGAACTAGAAGGTCCAGAAAAGAAACCGATCTCTATTGGAATGTTTCCAGGAGAAAGAGACAATTTAACATAGTTTCAGAATCCAGCTGCAACATAAAATGCTTTAAATGACAAACACAACATAGAAAGACTGGGAAGCCTTTAATTTTAAAAAGGTGGGAAGTAGGGGAAAGCAATGTGCTTGGGCTTTCAGTTAAAGCCATTTAATTGTAAAGAGGCTTTATCACAATTATGTCATGAAATTCCCCAAATGTTATCCATTTTAGAGAAAGCACTGGAAAATGAAAACAGCTGAAAGGAAATGAATCAGCCATTTGATTTACTCTTATGAGATAAAAAGAATTGCATGCTTTGTGGTAATAAGTGTCAATGCTTTACATATTTACTGGCTAGCAGAAAAACTAACTCTCTTGTATAAACATGCATTCAAATATAATACAGAGTATTATAAAGAACACCAAACACAGTAAGGTACACTACCACTATTATCAGCTCTCATGAAACTTGTACTTTTTATTGAAGCTTCTTAAATATGTATTTTTTTCTCCATTTGAAAAAACTGAGATTCTTTTTATACAAAAAAGGCTCAAAGACACACAGAGAGCAGACTGAGCTCTCTAGGGGAAAAAAGGTAAATATGTATCAAGGAATAATGATCAATAAATAACTGCATAAGTAAATAACTATGTAATTTCACAGCTACCTCCAATTATTACTTCATCCTCAGGCTAGTCAATTAATCTGTGTTTATTTAACACAGTATTGCGGCGGTCAAATATATAGATTATTCCTAAGACTGTGAGATGTAGGAGTGACATGTAATGGAGCCCTTATTCTGACTGGCTCAGTACATGAGTTGTGGGAAGCTAGTTATTTACTAATTATATATGTATATAATATATATGTATACGTACAGACACACACACACACACACACACACACACATATATATATATGTATATATAATAGATAAATATATGTGTTTTTTGGAAGAAACAGGGTCTTGCTATGTTGCCTAGGCTGGTCTTGAACTCTTGGGCTCGAGCAATCCTCCTGCCTCAGCCTCCCAAAGTGCTGGGATTATAGGTATGAGCCATTGCAACTTGCCATGAAGCAAGTTATAACAGTATTACCTTCCTTTTTATAATGCCTTACATTAGATAATGCAATTTTCACATGCACTGTCTCATTTAATCATTACAATAACCTGGAAAGGTCTTAGAACCCAACTTTTACTACTGAAAGATGAGAAAAATTAAGGTACTTGCTGAAGACTACTGAGTTATAAAACAGAAGAGGAAAGACTGGATCCCAGATATTCAGAGCCCAAGTTCAGGCTTTTCCATCAAACCACAGATGCCTGTAGAGTCTTGCTAGACTAAAACACAAGAGCCATTTTCCTTCTAAGCTGAAGATAGGAAAGAGAATAATATTAGGAAGAAGAAACTATTTAAGTAGAGATCACTGGGTAACATGATACCTACAACTGCTCTATAAATTGCTTAACTTTCAGTATAGAGGCTCTATTCCAGATGATATGCCGCAGAAAATCTACCCACAAAATGATTATATGTGGCCTAGATAGTTCAAGCATCATCAAATTCATGGGATGAATACAACATAATCAGTGTTTTGCCATCTTAATGGAAATGTAGACTGGAACCCTGTGATTTCACGAAAATGTCCAGCCAAGGGATATGGATACAATGAATAAAAAGGAACTTTTGAAAGATACACAGATTTGTCAATGTACAAATAAACAGAAACACAGTTGTAACTTCCCTTTAGTTTATGGGAGACAAAGCAGCTTCTTAAACTTTTTATATTGTGTTAATATTAGTATTCCTTAAATATATAAATATATATATCCTTAAATATATAGTCACATATCTTTAAGAAGTACTAATAAATACTACTTAATTATATTTGAAACACTTATTTATTTAATATATAATTATACAGAGATAGGTTCTCACTATGTTGCTTAGGCTGGTCTCAAAATCTTGGCCTTAAACCATATTGCTGTCTCAACCTCCCAGCATGCTGGGATTACAGGTGTTAGCCACCATACCTAGCCTTACTTTAAGTCTACTAATCGAGATTAAGAAAAACACTGACTTAATATGGTTACAGATTCATTACTAAGAATAGATTATAGGTTTTACAAATGGCATTAAATAAAATTATTTTGCAGAGCTGAGATTATGAATGGGGAAAATGCTAACAGAGAGTCACTGTGTGTCATGTGAGATTGCTGAGGCAAGTGGGTTGACTATGTTAAAAAAATGGTATTATCACATTCATGTATCTGACTAAAGTGAAAGTTTGTCACCAAAGTGACAGTCAACTCACAGAAATCTGAATTTTAAATTTACAAGTCTAATACATGAAAAAAAATTTAGAGTTAATCAATCCACCCTCACAATGAGGTAAAACTACCTGCTATAAACACATTATCTGGCTCATTTGCATTATTCCATAACAGGATGGGATGAACCACGTTGATCAAAACCTCTATCAAATCCCCTTTACATGGCCTAGATAATATTTTGTTCATTTTCACCTCAGTAAGTTACCTTCATTTACAAAGAGCTAAGCAGTAGGGATTTAACAAACATAAAAAGAAGATAACATAAAAAGAGACAGTGGAAAAAACTGTTCATTATTTTTTCTCACTTGGAATTAGAAAAGGAGAAGAGGAGTTATGGGTAATGGTGAATTAAGTTTATGAAAATGGAATAGTGGGCTTCTGGTCGGGAGACTAATTGCATTACACCACTCTTCAGCTGACAGCAAGACATCCTCAGGGGAACTTGAAGTTAGACAAGGTCGACTATCACTCTACATTACAACACTTGAGCCACTAGAGAACCACTGTACATTTTACTCTCTTCAGAGTGGTCATCAAGTGACACACACGTACAGTAAGTAACATCTTAACTGATGGGGGTCAAAAGGTAAAATACTTACTTCATAAATTAAGTTTTCTTTTCTTTATCCTCTGTGACAGCTATAAAGACTGTGAAAGGTGAAGACTAATAGAGTAGAATACATTTTAATGCTATGCCATCAGAAGAATGAGGATCAAAAGGTAAAATACTTTATAAATTAAGTTTTCTTTTCTTTATCTTGTGACCACTATAAAGACTCTAAAAGGTGAAGACTAATAGAGTAGAACTTCCCTATATTCACAAGATATTCCCTAGATTCACAAGATCTATTGTAGTCTACATAGTTGATAGTATAACGTAAGCTTTATTAGATCAGTTCATTATTATAATTCTATGGCCATCACCTAACCTTATTCACAATAGGTTCGGTTCTACCGATACCATTGGCTTTATTAACTCTTAACTGAAGCTTAGCAAAAGAATTAGTAGAATACCATATGAAGAGAAGAATTATGCTAAGAAGTGCTGAAAACCAGTCTCCAAATGATATACATGTAAAGTTATAACTTCAGGGTCCAGAATTACATGTAAATGTATATGTAGCATGTTAGCAGCAAATATTTAGCATGCAAGACCTTTGGTACAAGTCTTTGTTGTTCAGTGAAATTGAGACCCTTATATGAAGGAAGGTTAAAATTTCTATGAGTTTTAATAAAAGATTCTTCGTCTTTGGAAAGATAACTTTAAATACTATAGTTTCAAGAGAATTTCAGTACTAATATTATAGTTATTAAATATGATACTTTTGATTAACTTATACTTGGAAGCATAATTTTCTCTCAAAAAACTGGGTTGCTGCTTTCCTTAAATGTATCCCCAATCAGATTTGTCGTCTTCCTGATATACAGGTCTTTGTAGAATGGGCTTGAGAGGCGACAGTCTCATTATGAAAGGCCAGGGAGAATGTAGTAGGAGAAAGAATATGGTAATCAAGGTGGTAGGTTTGGTTGGTTTGTATTTATAGTTTGTCAGGTTTCTGCAAATCTAGAAACTACCTTCTATCAATAGGGATTCCAACTGTGAGAACACCTGGCATGTATAAACTAGCATCTGTGGGTTTTTACAGTCAAGAAGTGATTGAGTGGATGAATTGCCAAGCAATCATCTTATTTCTGCAGTGAGCCATCAGGTGTGAGTGGGCCTTAGTTACCTCCAGTCAGTCAGTGCTGACATATGGCATCAAGGCACTGCAATTCATTTCTCTTCCTCTTACGACTGACGACAGTGTTTGAAAGGATAACTCTGGACTTTCACTGGGAGGTTTTAGTCAGTAATTCCAACTTTATGAAACCATATATATATATATCAACTGCTCAATCATTTAATTTTTTTTTTAAGATGAGGTCTCACTATGTTGACCAGGCTGGCCTTGAACACCTAGGCTCAAGTGATCTTCCCACCTCAGCTGCTGAATAGCTGGGATTACAGGCGCGTGCCACTGTGCCTGGCTACATGAATATTTTTAATATGTTGATGATAAATGTAAGCCACTATACTTTCCATGCCTATGTAAGAGCTGCACGGCTTTTACAGTTTTAAAAATCTACTTGAGATAGAGTTAAAAAATACTATCTTTATTGATAAGTATAAACTGGGCATCCATTACATGCCTATTGTTATGCTTGATAATGTGCAGAGACCAAAAAGCAATAAAAAGCATGATGGTTGGCCACAATGTAATTAAGCTTAGCTGGGAAGGCACGCCAAAATGCTGAACAGAAGATTAAAATTGTGCTAAATCATGCTGTAACTTAGGTATCTACTTACTTACTGCATAGTATGCATTTAATAAAGTCATAAATGCCAGGGAAGTTTTCTAGATTTTAACTTTAGTATGCTTACCCCATAAGATGCTGCATTATGAAGAGGAATTAAACCACCCTTGTCCTGGGCATTAACATCTGCTCCATGCTCTAGAAGATATTCAGCTACTTCCAGGTTATTGTAGCCTGCTATTTAGAGTAAAAAAAAAAAAAAATATATATATATATAGAAAACATGTCAGATTAAGAGAAAAAAACACATACATATATAAATAATAAGGACCAGAAAATGTTAAGATTTTAATACCTTTTGCTTCAAAAGCTAATAGTATTACCACATAATGCAGGGACTTCGCAATAAGAAATTATACAAAACAATGTCAATCAAAAGCATTTTACTAAGTTGTCCCATTTACACTCAGCATGGCTTTCATATTTTAGTCAACCGTATTAGGTACTCATGAAAAGAAAACAGGATATGGAGGCACTGGAGACACTTACCTGCCAGGTGCAGAGGGGTTGAATTTCTGCCCTGGGTGTCTCTGCAGTTGATATTCTCCGGGGTACAGAGCTTCTGCACTCGTGCCAGGCAGCCCTTCTTGGCAGCATCCAACAAGGCAGCATCCCCTCTCAGTAAGTCCTGAATATCTGTGTCTCCTTCCTTTACCAAATCCAAAGGTGTATTTCCATCTCTGTTCTTTTTAGTTGGATCTGCTCCATGCTACAAAGAAGAAAAACCAAATGGGGTTTGTATTTTCTATAATATCTTCCTGTAGTAAGTAGGTAGGTAGGTAGGTAGGTAGGTAGGTAGGTAGGTAGGTAGGTAGGTAGGTTCTTAACCTACTCTACCTTTGTTCCTCCAAAGGAAGGTATCTACTCTATATGCATTTTGAAAAACATTTTGCAAAATTCCTACTTAGCAATAGAATGGATCAGCTTTCTAACTATTAATACTACTCAGTCAAATCTTCAAGCTCAATGTTGAAGATAAAGCAGGGAGAGTGTTAAGTATCTTTGAGATCACTTGTATAATATACTTTTTCTCAGACTCCAAGTTGTCTTTGGAAACTTATTTTATTTTTAAGAATAGCATAAATATTAATTTTGACCAGATTCAATTATATAAAAATACTTGGTAGGTATGAAAAAGAACAGAGTACAGTAAGACACACTGGAGAAAAAGGACTTAATTCTAAATGTCATCAGTAAGAATAAAGTTTGGTAATATTTTTATCCTAAGACTTAATACCTATCATGAAATTATATATAAATGTATTAAAAATTATAGATTTTTAAAGCTTAATTACCAATACCTATTAAATAAGGGAAATGGAAGTCAATTTTTATTATGGGTCAGCCACAGACTGTTGTGGGCTCACTGTGGAAATTAGTTATAAGTCAAGTTAGACAATACATTCACAATGACTTGGAAGTTATTTCTTACCAACCAGTGATAATAGAAATGAGTATCAGGTATTGTGTTTTTCTCAAGATGCATAAGCATGTATTTGATATCATTAAAGTGAAGCGAGAAGAAGTTTGTTTAAATAAATCAATTTTTTTCTCCAGTTAAAAAGAGGAAGAGAAAATCTCATAAATACATGTCTGGTCATTTTTAAAAAATATACTTTAACTTAAAGTGAGCATAAATTATGGCTAGTTTCATATAACTACTAGTTTTTACTCTTTTACATATATCTTAAATCTACATGAACGACTTTGTTTAGAGATTATATTTTAATAAAAATCTGATACTAAAATAAGTTCTTATAAGATACAATGTTTAATGTTTGCTAATGAAGAATGATTTTGTTAACAATAATAAAATAGCCAATAAGGAAAAAAAATCAATTTGATTGAAAACCTTGTTTCTCCTGTATAATTTTTTCTGATATTATACTGTAGGTACTAGAGAAACAATGTAAAATATTTCAGCTCTTTCTAAAACCTACTTTGATGAATTTTTATGACATGAATTTAATCAAACCGTTTTAGATATTCACTTCCCACTACTCCAAGCTATGTATCATATCACAAAAACAGTCTTCTGTGGAATAGAAAATGAGAGCGGTCTCCACAGCACTACTGCTCTTAATAGAATAACATGCCCCAACTTAATTTCAAGTAATAACGAAAATATATATACTATCAGTTTATATTTTATAATTTTCTTAAGTACGTACTTTTAAAAGGAGCTTGCAGATTTCATACTTCCCTTTAGCTGCTGCTTCATGGAGAGGGGTAAATTTCCATAAGTCCGCCACATTGACAGAAGCCCCATGCCTTACTAAAAGCTCAGCCACCTCATAGTGTCCATATGAACAGGCATTATGAAGGGGCACCAAGCCGCTAAACAAAAGAAATTATTTTAAAGTCATAAAACCAATATTTGAGTTAAAATGATTCTTATAATAAAAATAATACCATTCTTCTATGGTACTGACTATACTGAACAGTGCTCAAAAAGAAATACTCCCACCTCTGGTCTTTTAAGATATGGTTATCCATTTCTAAATAAGGAGTAATAATTTTAAATGTAAAGACTTTTTCCTAAGTTTCTCAAGGATGGATACATATTCAAAGCAATCCTTATCTTTAAAATATGTATAGAAATACAGCCATAGAATAAGGCTTCATCACAATATTTTTAATTCAAGTTTTCACTCTGGCTATGTTAAGAGTAACACTACAAAGTGATTTTAATCATTAATAATCTGGTTTATCATCTACCAGATTTTCTTTGAGTTTTACTAATGAAAATTGTAATGCTTACTTATTAAAAATATAATGCAATTAACTTACTTATTTAGGCAAGTTCTATCTTTATAATAAGTTGTTTAAATCATGGTGATTCAATAGTGATTTCCATGCACAGGTTTAAATATTGAGGTGCCAAACAATGAAAACTCACAATCCAGGTGATTCAGAAAGTATTCAGTAAGAAAAATGATGATGTCAATTATAAGTTCTAGTCAGACAAAAAATGGGCAAACTATTCTGAGAGGAGTCTAAGTTCTGATTAGTAAGCAGCTGACATTCTAAAAGGACAAAAAGATGCTCCCACAGAAGAGTGAATCAAAAGAATAAAAGGTTGAACTCAACACATGGCAGAAGCAAAGTATCGACTGCCTTTTTACTTAGAGAGATGAGTGACCTTTTTTTTTAGTTTTGGGATGAAATATGCTAAGTGTTAAAATGGGCAATAGAAGCAAATGCTGATTGCTCTCTAACTCACTATAGCACTTTGAAAGCACTAGTGGTATTGTTAGTGAATATTCATGTCTGATGTGTTCCTTTTAAACAATAAAGAAATACATAATGACACAATGAGGCCTAAATTGTACAGTTTAATTCTGTTATGCGGCATTATGTAATCACACAGAAAGCTACTGGCTTATTTTGAGATGATGTGAAATCAACTCAGAATATGGGAATTCATATCAGTTAAAATACCTTTCTCGTACTTCTAAGTAGCTGCCTTAATCTTGTCTAAATTAAAATAATTTAGCAAACTAATGTAAAATATAGAGTATCTGAATTAGTAAAACTAAAATTATGCTTCTAAGAATACTAATGACTCTGGGATGGATGATTTCTTTTTAGAAGAAATTGTACTTTTTTTTTTCTTGAGATGGAGTCTCGCTTTGTCACCCAGGCGGAGTGCAGTGGCCCGATCTCAGCTCACTGCAACCCCTGCCTCACAGGTTCAAGTGATTCTTCTACCTCAGCCTCCCAAGTAGCTGGGATTACAGGCGCACGCCACCAGGCACAGCTAACTTTTTGTGTGCGTATTTTTAGTAGAGATGGTGTTTCAACATATTGGCCAGGCTGGTCTCAAACTCCTGACCTCGTGATCTGCCCGCCTCAGCCTCCCAAAGGGCTGGGATTACAGGTGTGAGCCACCACACCTGGCTGATTGCACATTTTTAATAGCAAAAAAGGGGAATAAACAATAACTTACAGACTATATAAAAACATTCATATAATGCAATAAAATATCACACACAAGCATTAAAAGGATGAGACAGACTACTAAGTACTAATATGGGAAGACATTCAAGATATACTACTGGCTGGAAAAAAGTAAACTGCAAAGCAGACAGTATAGGATCGCACCACCATTTGTGTTAAAAATCACCACCACCACCACCACCAGAGCACACACACAAGTCTATGCATTTACAGTATCTGGAGGAATACATTCAACATTTTAATGTATCTCTGAGCAGGAGGTGGGCTGACAGGAAATTTTCACTTTCTCTACTGTACATTTCTATTGTTTTTGAGATGGAGTTTTGCTCTTGTTGTCCAGGCTGGAGTGCAATGGCACAATCTCAGGTCACTGCAATCTCCACCTCCTGGGTTCATGTGATTCTCCAGCCTCAGCCTCCCGAGTAGCTGGGATAATAGGCATGCGCCACCACACCTGGCTAATTTTGTAATTTTAGTAGAGACGGGCCTTCACCATGTTGGTCAGGCTGGTTGTGAACTCCTGACCTCAGGTGATCCGCCCATCTCGGCCTCCCAAAGGGCTGGGATCACAGGTGTGAGCCACCACACCTGGCTCATTTCTATATTTTAATTTACATTTTAAACAAAATATATGGATTACTTTTTTAACAGGGGAAAAAAATCTAAGACTTAAAAAATTAAAAATATTTTAAGCATGAAGAGAAAGACTCCCCAACAGCGAACTTGTAGCACGTACCCCTTGTCTTTGGCATGGACATCGGCACCGTGATGGAGCAGGTACTCCACAACAGACACGCGGTTGTAGCCTGCCGCGAAGTGTAAGGGCGTGGAATGCCGTCCCTCTAAGTCTCTACAATTCACATTTTGAGGGCTGCAAAGTTGCTTTCATGGTGCACACACAGAGACAAACACAAAATGAACATTACTATTTATTCATAGGTTTTGCCCAAAATAGTGCAACATCTGAATAAATCATAATTTTCTAACAAATACCTATTTCCGAAGATTAGACAATACAAATGTTTAGAAATCAGCACTATGTTTTACAGTGACTACAAATGTTTTTACTATGTACAGAGCAAATTCATGTTTTTCAACATTTCCTGACCAAAATCTGAATCAAACAGAAAAACCCACAATAAAGCAAGCATTTCCAATGCAAATAATGCCTTGCTGTTTCATCTTTGCCTTTCCTCCCTGAGATACGCTATACTGCTTGTCATGGCGTATCTCCTTGTACTAATACCAACCTCAGTTGACTATGTGACAATAGAGCTCTTGCCTTCTCTAATGTGAGTCAAGCAAGCAAAAAGGCTCTGGAAAAATTATTTTTTTTTTCTGGGCCACTCACTTGGTCTTTTGACTGACTATAACAAAGCCATGTAGTCAACAGTGTTTTACTTGATTTTTGGGGCAATGTTTGCTTACCTTTACAAGCTGAACTGACTTTTTAATGATACTCTACTTTTGGGGCTTTATTCCATCTCTTTCAGAGATGTCATCTAAATCTCTTCTGTGTCTCCTTATCTCTCTCTGAATGCTTCAATTTCAGCACAATCTAAATTGTAAGCTCAATTTGTTTACAAAGCAGCAGGATGCCAGGTAAGGAATGAAAAACTGTATCACTGGTGGTAGTGAGTGAGTAATAATAATATTTGAATAATAATTTACAGTTTATAAAGAATATCAGCTGGGCACAGTGGCTCACGCCTGTAATCCCAGCACTTTGGGAGGCCAAGGTAGGGGGATCACGAGGTCAAGAGATCAAGACCATCCTGGCCAACATGGTGAAACTCTGCCTCTACTAAAAATACAAAAATTAGTGGGCATGGTAGTGCACATCTGTAGTCTCAGTTACTCGGGAGGCTGAGGCAGGAGAATCGCTTGAACCCAGAAGGCAGAGGTTGCAGTGAGCTGAGATAGCACCACTGTACTTCGGCTTGGCAACAAAGCGAGACTCTGTCTCAAAAAAACAAAAAGAATATCATACTCTTTTAGTGAGGAAATTATTATCTGTCTATGAAGTTTATAGATAACAAACCAGGGATGGAGGTTAATTTATAAATTAACTTTACAGATACATAAACCAAGGATGAAGGTTAAATTATTTATCCTTTTCAAACAGTTGATAAGGGGTAGAATAAAGACTCTAACCCTGCTTTACTGCTTTTTAACCTCTTGATCTTTGTGCTACATCATGTATCATTGCTCACTTTGCTAATTCTCCAGTTTGAGGGAAGTGATCAGAAGAAAGGCAATGAAAATCAGAAAATGCAAATAAAGCAGAGCAGACAATAGAATGCTCTAGCCTGTGGAGGATGATTGCAGGGTTTTTGGGGATTTTCAGGCATTCACTAATTTTGATGCCACGTCTGCCACTGTAATAAGCTATTATTGTGTAAAAATCAAGAACCTGAACAATTTCTACTGATGGAATAAGTAGGAGTGCTATGGGTTGAATGTTTGTGTCCTTCTGAAATTCACGTTGAAACTTAATCTCCTTTGCAATAGTCGTAAGGAGGTGACTGGGTCATGAGGGCTTCTCCCTTCTGAATGTGAACTTAAGGCCTTTCTAAAAGAGGCTTCACACAGCATTTGGTCCGTTTTGCCCTTCCACCTTTGCCAAGTGAGGATATAGCATCTGTCTCTTCCAGAAGAGGCAGCAACAAGACACCACCTTGAAGGCAGAGAGACAGGGTACCCACCAGACACTAAACCTACCGGTACCTGGATCTTGGACTTCCTAGTCTCCAGAACTATGAGAAATCAATTTCTATTGTTTAGAAATTACCCAGTCTATGGTATTTTGTTATAGCAGCACAAACAGACTAAGACAAGAAGCTTTCAAACTGGTAGGATAAAAACAAGTGCTTTTCAAATGATGTAATTTTCACATGACAGGAAGGAGTCTGGGCAGTAAGGAAGAGTTCACAATTTCATCAACCCTCTACAGAAAAGCACCAGCTTCTAAAATCTGAAAAGCCATTGTCATCTGGCCAGGTCAAATATCTTTTTGTGACAAATGACTCTGTGGCTATATATATATAGCATAACTGATAAATCAAATTAAGTAAAAATAAATTAATATATAAATCAAAAAGAAAAGATGCAAAAATTGGTAATAAACACCCTTTATGGAGTCTGATTATGATTCAGGTTTCTTCCTAATGCTGCTTTCCCCCACTGGTTTTTTACATTCTAAATTAACTCTGTTATTATTATTCTGGTAGAGAACACTGGCAAAATAGGAATAGGCAGGGAATGAAACACAACTCATTTTGTGAGGCTACAGAAATAGAAAACCGTCCTGCTTATTAAATATTTGATCAGTTTTCTTTCGAATGCCAAAGAAATTTTACATCCTTCCTACGTATTTTTCATAATTTCAACTACTTTATTCAGCAGACAGCTTTTTCTTCTTTACCTAACTCGTAATACTGTCTAAAGTCTCTTGGGAAAGAAATTTAACAGGCTGAATTCTCAATTTGTGCTGCTTTGTTTTCTTGTATTACTTCCATTCCACAAATCAAAATAAATCTGGCCTTTCCTGTGAATGGATTGTTTAAGAAACCTAAAAGCTGTAGTATATATCTGCTTGTCATATACAACACACATGGCATTTAAAACTGTATATGTTAAAAATAAAGTATGTATTAATTATAATAAGCACATTTAGCAATTCTAGTACATGAGATGATCATGTTCTGAAAGGAAGTGTAATCATTTTATATTTAAGAATTTTCTTTTATTAGAATACATTTCAAGTGATAAGTATTTTTAAGAGAAAATATTACAAAGTTTTAGATTTAAGACAACATAAAAATTATCTCTAGTGGCTATCACAACTAAAATTTACTACTATTCTTTAAATAACTTAGATGCTATTATAAGTTGGAAGTGATCCCGGAAGTGCCCACATACTAAAACAAAAATAAAATTTCTAGGCAACAGAGTTTAGAATGTGTTTACTGTCACTTTCAACCAGTATATATCATCAAGAATGCTAAATTTAGTTTGCTAAAAATCACAAAAACAGGCTGGGCATGGTGGCTCATGCCTGTAATCCCAGCAGTTTGGGAGCCTGAGGTGGGCAGATCACGAGGTCAAGAAATCGAGACCATCCTGGCCAACATGGTGAAACCCCGTCTCTACTAAAAATACAAAAATTAGCTGGGCATGGTGGCACGCACCTGTGGTACCAGCTCCTTTGGAGGCTAAGGTGGAAGAATGGCTTGAACCCAGGAGGCAGAGGTTGCAGTGAGCTGAGATTGTGCCACTGCACTCCAGCCTGGCAACAAAGCAAGACTCCGTCTCAAAAAAAAAAATCACAAAAACGAAGTTTGCTTAAGAGGTGACAAAATTGACAGTATATCGTAAAAAGTACTATGACTGTTGATAGCAAATTTGCTATTATGTTTTCTTTAAAAATAAATAAAGGCAAAGTTGGGTGCAGTAGTGCATTCCTGTAGTCCCAGCTACTTGGGTAGTCGGCAGGCTAAGGCAAGATGATTGCTTCAAGAGTTTGAGGCCTGCCTGGGCAATACAACAAGACCCTGTCTCTTAAAAAACAACAACAACAACAACAAAAACAAATTCCAAAAGACTAACCTCCAAACAAAAATACTTTTGCTAACTTCATCCCTAAGTGAATAATTATAGATGGGAAATATGTGTTTCAAAAAAAGCATACTCAGTATTAGAATATGACTATATTTGAAAAAAATTAAAACTATAACCATTGTTTCTATACCACAAATACAGAGTGGTAAAATTTTCTAAGCAAGAAGAGCTACACAGAAAAAAAAAAAAAAAAAAAAACCTATCTTCTGCATATGAATAATTCCAATGTGGAGAAATCACAGGAATGCTTTCCTAGAATTACTGTGTGAATCTCTGAGAAAAGATCAATAAATATTGTTTCAAATGTCATCCTGCTAACATCTGGGCTTTATCTAGTTTACATATTTTGTGAATGAGGCCAAAAATAGTAACATTTTAATTAATGTAAGTGAACATAAAAGAGCTTTCATGTAAGCTAAAAGAAATTACTAAAAAGTGTGTATATGTATGTATATGTACACACATACATACATACATATCTATCTATATATAAACAGTTTAATAAAAATAAAGCACATACTGGGAATTCCTTAGTAGCAGTACATATTTTTCCTGCCCATGATTCTGCTCAACCTTTTTATTGTTTGTATTTGAGTAGATATACTTAGAAGCTTAGAAATGAATTGTTAGCAAAGTTCAAAAATGCCATCCCAGATACCAAGGGCACTGACTTACCTTCACAGTTTCCAAGTCTCCAGCTTTAGAGGCCTCTAACAGTCGATAGTCAACATCAGAAGTACGTATAGGTGTACTCTCTGCATAAAAGAGAGAACTAATATATATACCCAAACTCCTATTTTTCAACTGCATTCATTTTAGAAACAAAAATGGTTCTTGAGGGATTGCAAAGTAGTTAAGGAGGGAAAATTATTTAATTTGGTTTTACTAAGTGTTATAGCAAAACTTTGCCATAGATTTGTTATATAAACTTAGGGAAGCTACACAACTCTCAGTACACAAAAACAAAGTTTGCTTAAGAAGAGGTGACTAAGTTGACAGTATATGGTAAAAAGTACTATGACTATTAATAGCAAATTTGTTATTAACTTTTCTTTAAAAATAAATAAAGGCAAAGTTGGGTGCAGCAGTGCATTCCTGTAGTCCCAGCTACTTGGGTAGTCGGCAGGCTAAGGCAAGACACAGAGAACATTCAGAAAGCATTTGCTGGCTTGATTTCCATTTTGTATTGGAGTCAATGTGTCTGTCAAATCTTAGCCCTTTTTCTGGCTACTCTTATTCTATTCTTTCATGTCTCATTAGTCTCCATTATAAGTGTGCACATACACTACCACATTTATGAGTGAGATGCTCTCTGTGTGTATGTCTCTATGACAGTGATCCTGGAACTGACAAAATTCACTGAAATATCCTTTTAATATCTACAGGTAATATTTTGGTTTATCATTTCAACAAAATAAAGGGATGATTGTTTATATAGAGTTGTAACAGTATTTTTAGATGATAACACTTTAAGGATACATTTAATATGGCTAAATTTTTAAAATCTAAGAACTATTTGAAATTGGAACATGTATCTTGATACAGACTATCTACTAAAGAGTATAATTTTCCAATCAAGCAAAAAGTCTTACACAAATTTAAGAATGCTTCTGAAACTATGAGAAAGGAACTCTTAGTCCTGGTTACAGAGGAGAAAGTGAAGATGTTTAAAAACTGGTTAATTATTATATAGATTGTAGAGATCTGCACCTATTATAAATCTTGAACATGCCTAGGATAGACTTATTTTTAGCAATAGTATGAATAATACATTAGCTGAAATGACTTCTATATAGCCCAGAAACTTTGTACTAAGTGATGCGCAATTAAAAGGGATATAAAAAATGAAATTAAAAAAGGAACATGGGCAGAAGAGTAGCTGATATGTAAAATGCTATATTAGTAATATTCTTTATAAGTATGCTAGGTTTTGCATAAAAATGAAATTTATTTATTTAATTTATTTCTTTTTCTGTAGAGACGGGGTCTCACTATGTTGCCCTGGTTGGTCTCGAACTCCTGGGCTCAGGTGATCCTTTTGTCTTAGCCTCCTGAATAGTTGGGACCACAGTTCATGCACCACCACACCTAGCTAATTTTAAAAAAAAATTTTGTATAGACACAGTATTGTCATGTTGCCCAGGGTGGTCTTAAACTCCTGGGCTCAAGCAATCTTCCCACCTTAGCCTCCCAAAGTGCTGGGATTATAGGCGTGAACCACCATGCTCAGTAAGTAAAACGTGAAAATAAAGTCACCTAGAATCAAAGATTAAAGATGGGCTTCTTCGGTCTCCAATCTTATTCTAGCTTATTAGAGTTTTTAAAAAGTTGGAAAGGCTAGAAGGCAGCCTGTTTTTAAAAACATCTCTTACAGACTGGTAGTTTGGTCAGTATTAGACTATTGGACTGGCAACAGGTCTTAGTGGCTTATTTCAATGTGCCACTGTAAATGGCGGGGGGTTCAATGTTCAGTTTAGCTATCATAAGTCTAATCTTTACCTGTGTAAATGTTTAGAAGAAAGTAATGCTTATTCCATAATGGGTTATACAATCATTAAGAATTTAGATCAAGATCTAACTTAAAAGCAATAACCAAAAGAACTGTCTGTGGTTCTAGAAACAGTGTTATTGGTGCTATTACGGTAGCCACTGGCATGTGTCACTATTGAATACCTGAAATGTGGCTAGTATAACTAATGGAGGGATTTTCCATTTTATTTAATCTTAATTAGTTTAAATGTAGCCAGATGTAGCTAGTGGCTATCATATTGGAAAGAAAGAGCAAGTCTAGAGAAAGAAGTCAAATCTTCTGAAACAATGTTTTAAAATGCTAATTCATAAAAAGCTGCTTATTTTGTTTTCTTTATATTAATATTAGTTTTGACATAAATATTGCCACCGGTTTACAATAGAAACTTTATTAATATAAACTTCTGGCCACTATAGACTTGGGAGTTAAAAGTACAGGTTTCTAAAGTAGATCTCGAACCCGGTATTAACAAATGTATTTAAATGAATCTTATAAAATGTTATCCAGAACAAAACAAATTACTATACATGTTATTTGACTGTATTAATAAATTTTTTTCAGAAGTCATGATAGATATAATCTGATATTAGATTAATAAATAATGATAATTTAAAAGTTCAGCTAGTGCTTGGTCCATAATCCACAAAGAGATACAAATTCCTGGCAAAACTATTAGTTTAAAAACTTATATCCTATTTCAAATCAGAAACAATTCCCATTACAAAAAAAAAAAACCAAAAATCCTTTGGAAGGCAAAACTTTCCTATACATATTTTTTATTTGTATTAGCTTTCCAGATCAATAAAAAATTAAACTAAAAAGTTTCACATGTTCTAAATTAAGCATTTAATTACCTATGTCTTATTTAAAAAATAAATTTTAAAGCAGATTTATCAAAATAGAGAAAAATATTTCAACTTCATTCAGTATTCAATTTTACTTTTACTAGAACTCATATATTCTAACTGCATTCAGTTAGAAGACATTTTAAATGCATTATATGGATCTAATCTGCTTGATTTATTCAATACTTTCTTCTCCATGCTGTTAATTATCTCTAAAACCTATGCACCTATTATCAGAAATTTTGATGCAAAGCTATGTGTTTGCCTGATTTATGGTTAAAACTTATAGAAACTAACTTAAAATTCAGTACTAAATGATTCTTAGTAAAATGAGAAAATTTAGGAATTTTTAACAAAAACCACAACTTTTAGAAATTATTAGAATTTACTGAGAGTGAATAAATATTTCTTAGGCAAGGAGCAGTATCTTCTTTAAGGAAATGTTCTGTCACTCTGTAGAAACAGCTTTTTTTTTTGAGTTCTAGCTTGAAATCTATACTAGGAAATTTCATTTGTTCAGCTGGATCTTACTTATTTTGATAGTGAAGACACCCGAGATAGGTTTTCCTTCATTGTCTAAAAGATCACCATTAAGACTGAAGTAGAATGA
Organism: Callithrix jacchus; assembly: GCF_049354715.1. NCBI lineage: Eukaryota > Metazoa > Chordata > Mammalia > Primates > Cebidae > Callithrix > Callithrix jacchus. Next base: position 30,383,182 of record NC_133514.1, on the reverse strand, counting down.
TCACCATCTATGAACGACCTAGCATGAGGAAAATAAATCCTCATCAATAGTTCTCAAAATGTTGCACAATTAGTTTTATTATGCTATTTAGCTCTGATCTCCCTATAATAACACACACATATCATAATCTCTACAAACTCTGGAAGGGTCCCTGTTGCATCATATAGCAGAGATTTCTTGACTGGGCTGTACTTTTTGGGGTCCCTTTAGAAACTTGTGGAGTCATGTTTTGTCTTCTAATGTAGTCGTGTTCCATCTATTTACATAAATTGGAAATTATTTTATTGTAACTTACTGCCATTTTTCCTTTATATCATAGTTAGGGTATTTTATATAGATTTTTGGGAAGGTACCTATATGGTTAGGTCATAACATCTATGAATTTCACTTCTGAATATTAAAAAGGATGTCATAAAACATCTTACCTGATAGAGTTAAGAACTACTAGACTATAGGCAGGAAGCCTTCTATATTTTACTCTTCTGGTTTGTCATTTCATTCCACAGCAGATATAATCCACAGACAAAATTTAAAAATTAGGAAAGAGGTCAATTATACTAAATTTTCTTTGATTCTAGTTCATCATTTTGTCAAAGGTAGATTGTTTTACTTCCTCTAGTTTTGGGACTTAGGAAGCCAGTATCTATTTTCTTATCAGTTTATGTTTAAAATATCTAACACTATACCAGGCAGACACTGCAAAATTTGCAAGATTTTATAATTATATTTAAGCCAGAAAGAGACAAGATAATTTTATAATAGTACAATTAAGAATTATAAATGTCAGAACATTATACACCTAAGAACAATTAATCAAATGTCATTACCATATGACTTACAATTGTCTCTATTTGATAGATTTTAGAGCTACCATAATTCCACACTATTCATATGAATTTTAAGTCACTTTTGATCAGAACCCTCATGAGTCAGTTTTTCAATTTAAAAATAAAAAGCTGTATTTGCTTCTGTCCCATGACACCTCCCTTACCGTACCAAAAAAGGGAGATGGGGAAGGCCACAGTTTACACTGGAAGCAAGAAAAGGCATGAGAAAAACTTTAGGCAAAGTAAACACTGCAAAGTTTGTCTGTATTTCAGTAGGAATGTAATAGAAAACATAAAATGCCCTGTTAGTCTATTTTAACTCACCACTCAGAATCTGCTGCACTGCTTCATTGCCCATCTGCGCTGCTGTGAAGCCTTGTAAGGAGATGATGGAAGGGTCAGAGCCATAACTCAGCAGGAGGCGGCAGGTCTGCAGGTGGCCTGCTAGGGCAGCTCTATGCAAAGCAGTCTGACCAAGGGTGTCCAGTGCATTCATCTGAAAAATCATCAGATGGGAACATCGAATTGAGCATGTAGTTTAGTTTCCTTTTATACCTTAGTAAATACATTCTTGTGAAAATAATCAACTTGCAAAGCTTATAAAAAAATCTCACAGACATTCATTACTAACTTTTGCTCACTGATTCTGAAGAACTATCTTCCTTTTAGGTACCCTTCTCTGATCACCCTACTGAAAATTACAACATACCCTCTCTTCCTTGAATGGCCATTTCCCATTTCCTGCTACTCCCTTCAACTACGAGACTTCAGGGTCTATGGAGGCAGCAACTCTGGTCTGGTATGAATAAAAATATTCACCAAATTCTCCTGAATGAATGGATTTTACCAAACTTTCCCCCAGAATATAGAGACAAAAAATATGTAAGCAAAGATTGTCAAAGTACTTGATTATATATTTTTTCTGATTATAGGTAATATAGCTAACTATAATATCTTAATTGAATTACAAGCACATTTAACCAAAAAATGATTTGAGGATTCAAATGTTCCTTTTTAAAGCTTTGAAGAGCAATACATAGGAAGAGTAATTTAGCTTGCTGTGAGACTCTTTAACACAATGTTAAACACTGGGATTACGTTCATAATTTGGTCAAATATGACTGATCTTATCTTCCAACATATCCCAATCAGCACCCTCTACTCCAGTCAGAACAAAGTCCATGCTCATTATACTTGCTGCCCTTTTCAGAGAAACTCTTCTTTCTGCCTTTCTGGATTCTGAGATCCAGTATAAGTCTCCCCATCTCCAAGAAATCTTCCTTGATTTCTTGAAGACTTTAATTACTCCTTTCTGAACATCTATGTCAATTTAACACTAAACTGTCTTATAATACTGGGGTAGTTTTTGTTTATTGAGTTAAACTAAGGTTATTGAGAATATGAGTCCATGTTACAGATAGACTTTCTGGGTCTTCTAGAAAGCTTCTGCTAAAGACACATAATAAATTCTCAATTATATGCTGGTTGATTATTTAAAATATTTGGGTACACCCACTAAATATAAGATTAAGAAAAGAAAGGATGTAAGACAACTGGTCTCCCTGTCACTAGTCTTTCATCATTACCAGTAAGGCTGTTGTACTTACTCAAAGAAGGGTTCATATAAATTGTTGATGGTCTTTCACAAAACTCCCATGAAATACTAACATATTTACCTCTATCACATTTGCCAAAAAAATCACTACTGATACACAACAACACAAAAGCACAGCCATTAGCATTTATCAATGGAAAACACAAGCTGCCAAACTAACTTGAGTTTTGATTTCTTTGTTACTTCTGCAGCACAGAAGAAAAACCTAAAATTGCGGACATTCTAATCATTAACATTTTTCTGAAACTGGGTAAGAAACACACTAACTTATTCTATTATAGTAACAGGAACTCCCAATCCAGCTTGTTAAAGCGTGGAAACATGATTTGATGCCACCAAAAATACTTAACATTCAGCACTAAAGTGATTATTTTCACCAAGTTACAAAAACTGTCTCAAATAAGGAAACTGCTACATGTAATGTTACACCTCAACTGTGGTAATTAAATGGTTAAGACTGGATTGCCCTATTCACTCAGGAGTCAGGATAACAGATGTCTGGCAGTTTTGGAGACAAAACATATTCCCACTTTTTCTTGTATCTAGAGGTTGCAAGCTTAGTGTATGTATTTTTATTTCTATCTGAGCAGCAAAATGACTTTTCAGAAGATGAATAACTGAGTAAAACTATATAAAACCACAATGACATTTGGCTTGAAATGTATAAGACATAAAATTATGATTCAAAAAATGCCAAAATAGTTCTGGCAACCAGCAAGCAGACCACAAGGAAATGGCTGAGGGGAATCCTTCAATATTCTACTCAGTGTGAACAGCCTAGTCTTAAACAGCTAATCCTGAGGCTACTTCTAAACTTAAAGCTATCACTGTCTATATTACTCATTTGGTAATTAATCACAAACTATTCCGTGACTTCTGTATTTACATCTCTAGCTGTGAACGTGTGTGTCTCAACCTCAAAACTCATTTCAAGTAAGCTGAGAGTTGAAAACAGTCTGTATTCTTTAGCTAAAGTGACATTGCATTTTTTTCTCAAACCATGACACATTGAAAGTGAAAGTGAACAATAAAAAAATGAACAAGCATTAATACATCTATGATAGAAAAACGAATGACAGGCTCTCCAAGTGTTATGAAAACAAAGTCTAAACTCTCCAACTGAGACTACCAAGATCTTGCTTTTCATTATTTCCATTTTCTGTGCCTTTTGGACTAACTAATCATAACTTCTGACTGTTTAATAAGTAAACCCCTTTACTTTCCTGATTTTCCGTCCTTACTGAAAATTTATTATTTATATTTTGCCTATGTATATCTATATAACTAATTCCTGAACATTCCAGGCTGAAATTCTATTTTCTTCATGAAACTTCTCTAATTTCTCCTCCAGGCTGCCACTACCAATAGAAATAACTGTTTATTCCTCTGAATATAAATCGACCTATACTTCTTTTATTATATATACCATTTTCTGATTCATATAGTAGTCAAGTAGACTGTGTTAGACAATTATTAGATTTTAAGTTCCTTAAGAGAAGGATCCTGATCAAATTCAAACTTTATATATCCTCCTAGCAGTAAGTACCATGCCTTCTATAAGTAGATATTTTAAAATGGTTGGTAAATGAATGACTCATAAGAGCAAAAAATTAATAAATTCTGGTGATAAAAAATACTACTTTTGACATACTGTTCTGTATATTGAACAAACATTAGGAACTACTAAAATATTCTCTAACAAAAATCATTCCTCTTTCACTGGAAACTGAGGAAGAAAGGTAAATGCCAGTGTTTATAGAATTGCTTAATATTGAAAATAATCAGTTTGCTTTATCTGTAACAAAAGTATAATTTAAATTGATTCTAAAGTTTTTACAGGTGTTTTACAAGTATTCATCATTATCCTTGGTGGTATGCATAGTTAAAGCACTTCATATGAGGAATAAAAGAGACAAACACAATTTTATTTGTTAAATAGAATACTGACATAGTAATCACTATTTTACTTAAAATGTTTTTTAATCCTTTAATGTGTTGTGAACTCATTACAGACTATGGAACTGGATTTCCATTTACTAGCTGAACTTGAGTGTAGTGTCTGTAAACATTCATATGGAAATTTAAAAGAAACAATCAAATTCCCTGAAGAGATACGTATATTATAATACCATAGTTTGCTTGTTTAAAGCGGTACTAATCTAATCTTGCCCACATGCCTTAAGAAATAACAAACTGAGCAAAGCTGATTAGACTAGAGGGTGCCAATCCAATGAATGCCCGTACTCAACAAGTGAGTCTTATTCATAATTCTCCCCTTTTCATCCCTGAGATGGAAAAGACCCTATCAGCTGCAGGTGGTATACTTCTAAGCCAAAGACAGATAAAATAATAAATGTGGATTGTAAAAGGCCACATTTAGGCAATAGAGAAATAATACAGAAAACTGCAGTCTGCAGAAAGAAGAATGAAGCACATGAACAAACACAGGCAGGGAAAAGAAACCATGCAACTTCAAAGAGGGAGAAAGAAAGAGAGACAGGAAGAGACAGAGACATGGAGGGAAAGAGGGAAACAGGGAGGGAGAGGCATAGAGAATGGCAGGCAAAGTACCTATCAGTTTCTAAATTTCTTGTTCTGGTCTTCTGTGAATCTCAGCTACAATTCTTACATATTATTTCTGGGAGATAACCATATGGGTTTCTCACAGAAGTAATAAACACATTTATATTAGGATAAAATAGATTTCCATTTGTGTTTAATCTACATTGAGCTGGTTTGTTACTGAGAACTAAAATGTCTCTGGGACACTTGCCCCTTTGGACTTTATTTTGATATGATCAAACTTCAGACATTATTTGCACTGTAAAAGATAACTTTAGATCTATAGTATCTTTAAAAGTCCTTTTACACTTTTGGGCTAACAACCTACTTATCAATCTACCTCTAGAAAAGCATTAATAAAACTCTTATAATGAGCTGACACATTTCCCCAAAGTGAGCCTCATGATCACTTCTAAATGTGAGAAATAAGCCTATTAAATGTCAATTATTATGTCACAATATCTTCTTAAACACAATGCAAATAAATCTGTCAATTAAAGACATATGAACTGTCAAAAAAATTCCTTCATGTTTCATGTATTTAACAGATGCACATAATAACAAAATAGCTATGCTTTATATATGAAAAAATGCATTTAAGAATTCAACTTCTTGAATACCATATGCAGTTGGGGCAGAAGTTTTCTTAACCATGAGACAATTCATTAGAGATAGAATGCAGAATGCCAGGGCAGACTAACCACAGTAAGGAAAGAAATGCTGCATAAAGGATAAAATCTTCATGTCTTTTCTATTTAGACTTTATAGTACTCCCAAAGCAGGGGATAATAAATTACTGATTTTTTTAAGCTATAAAAGTTTACTCCTAGTAAATGAGGATTTTTCAAATGAATTGGTTAAGACTTAAATTTTCTTGTAACTCTTGTTACTAGCAATTTGTTTTCTAATCTTTTGCTGAATATTGCCCCCTTTCCCCCTCTGGATCCACAGCCATCCTCCACCTTGCTCTGGATCCTAAGAAAATCACTTGTATGAACCAAATCAACACACTATTTTGGTCTTCACTGTTTTGTTGAATTTGGTCATGGGCACTGGGAGGAGATGGAGGGGTACTGGGAAGAAAGAGAGGACAGTAGGGCAATGAAGAGTAAGATTAGGTACATCCTTGGATCAAAGGCTACAGGTGGTGCCAGGTGGCCTTCTCCATATATCTGTCATCTTCCAATCCGGTGCCAAGAACCTCTCCTTTCCCTTGTCCAGACCAGAGATGATCATATCTTCCCCTTTGCTGCTAGTACAACCTCATTTCCCTTTCCCTTCAGACCAGAGATGATCATACCTTCCCCTTTGCTGCTAGTACAACCTCATTCCTTGTTGCTTTCCTTGAACCTTTCCCACATGTTTGTATATCATTAATTTATTAAATGCTCACCAAATTACCCACTTTAAGTATGCCATTTATTGCCAAGACCCTAACTGATATACATCTCTACTTCTATCTCTCTAGAATTTCTCCTTCAAAAGCTACCAAAACTCTCATATAAAAACTGTTTAAGTAAATGCCCCAGTCTGCTTTGATTTCTCTCTGCGGCACTGGTCAACTGCTCCTTCTTCATATTCCCCTTTACTCTGTGGACACTGATAGAACTTTCAGCTTTTCTTCCCACTACTGCTCTATAAACATGGGCAATCTTCAAATGATCTTTCCTTAACTCTCTTCTTTTTCTATGAGGACCATACTCACTCCCAAAATGTAGAATCACTAGGTCAATCCTCAGCAGATCTTTCTAATCTTAAACCCTCTTATACTCTAGTGCTGCCTTTCCAACTGCTGGTTTTATTAAATGTCCTATAATACCAACTTCAAGTAGAAAATCATTACAAAGGCATAGGAAACCAGTGTTTTTCTGTAGTTTTCTTGCTTCCATTAATTGTGCCACTATTTTCTAAGTCCACTCTAATACTCAATTCATTTCCATGTAATACAATTATTTCTTCATAAGTGGCTTTCATCTTTCTCTTCCATCTTCATTACTAATGCTGCTAAATTGATTCGGGACTTTAGTTTGGTAACTGCATTAACTTTCAAACCAGTATTTGCCACAGTATCTAGTACAGTCTTAATCATTTTGCATGCATGCCAATATTTATTGAGTTAGTGGATCAAACCCACTTACAAAGGGATTAGATATGTGTCTTATAAAATTTAGATAACCAAAAGGAAATACACAGTACATACATGTTTAAAAAGACAAATATGGAAAAAAATGCTCATATTCACAAATAACCGAAACATTATCTGTGTGCTGAGCCCCACTACATATTTTTATACATATGCTCATTTGATTTAAAAAAAAAAAACACCTGTAGGGAGGTTGCTTTGCATATCTCTGATGAGTCAACTGAGGCTCAGGGAAATTTAGTCCAAGGTCACAAAACTAGAAAACAGAGGATTCTAAACTCAGAAGCATGCCTGTCCAGTTTATATATGCCATACATTTAGTTTAATATTAACAACAAATCTGAAGTTTGTATGTATAACAAGCTTTGGCAAAAGAATGTTTTGACTTATAAAATTATTACTAAGTTCTGTCAAAGTAAGACAAATTACTTAATGGTAATTAGGTCTTCTTCCAAATTCTTCTGCCTTTGCCTGAGAAATGGACTGATCAGGAGTAGGGGAAGGCAGCATGGTGGTAGAAGCAGTGGAAGAGAGCTGAATACTAATTAAAAACTGGTGCTACTTGTTCAGAAGGAACTTCTAGAATCAAATGGAAACCCTGAGTTGCCTGAAAATCATACAGAAACCATGAGTTCCTCAGAAAGAAATACCATGCAAAAATGGGAGCCCAACAATAGCTAAGGTGAGTTTCTTACAGGGAGTTTTTTTACACACATTTTTACACCAACCATGAGGAATAGCATCTTGCCTTGGAGTGGGGGGAAAAGTAAATAGGAGTTGTTGTGGTATTTGATATCTACTGATAGCAATTAATATCTATGGGTTCATAACTCTGATTAAATATAACTTTCGTCTTTTTAAGGGCCTACTAGCAAGAGTTATCAATGTAATTGAACTATAGTGTTAAGACTAGAATGAAGGCTGGGCGCGGTGGCTCAAGCCTGTAATCCCAGCACTTTGGGAGGCCGAGACGGGTGGATCACGAGTTAAGAGATCGAGACCATTCTGGTCAACATGGTGAAACCCCGTCTCTACTAAAAATACAAAAAATTAGCTGGACATGGTGGCGCGTGCCTGTAATCCCAGCTACTCGGGAGGTTGAGGCAGGAGAATTGCCTGAACCCAGGAGGTGGAGGTTGCGGTGAGCCGAGTTCGCGCCATTGCACTCCAGCCTGGGTAACAAGAGTGAAACTCCGTCTCAAAAAAAAAAAAAGAGACTAGAATGAATACACAAGTCTAGAAGTTATTCTACATCACTGACAGGGTTGTTCACAATTATTCATGCCCCACTGATGAACTAAGATGTTATTGATGAAAATGTCTGTGGTTATCATATGTCTGCCCTTCATATGCATGATACATTTTCAGACTTGTTCTAGTCAGCCTTACCATAGGTCTGTGGTTATCCAGTGATCACTGGATTTTATGACTAGAACAAGTCATAAAATAATGTTATTTTTCACTGAACCTTTATAAAACAAAATGCCTGATGGGAGACAATAAATAGATACTATTTTCCCAAAATGAAGGGCATCATTCATAATTTTTTAAGAGCATTATAAATGTCATAAGATATTTACAAAAACAGGTCAATGATAAATATACAAAGCTCATAAGTATAGTAAAAAGTTCACTTAGCTTAGTATTTTCTGCTTGAAAAAGCAACAAGATGTTACTTATATAATAATGCAGTAGTATTACTGACAAAATGGGTAGTACATCTGCAGAACTCTGTTCCCTTTTACTCCACTTTGTCTTGATTTCATAAATTAAAAACATAAAATGCCATTTTAAAGCAGATGATATTCAAATTTTTGAATTACACATTCTCCAAGTAAAAATGTTTTGAAAACACTTTATATATATATATATATATATGAATTTCTTTGTAAATTATAACCAAGAAGTGCTATACTATTATAAATATGTACGAAACTTATACAAAGAGAATTTATGAATGGGAAAGAGATGAAATAATTAAAAATTTAAAAAGATTTTATGATAATTATTTTTTGAGATAGAGTATGGCTCTGTCACCCAAGCTGGAGTGTAGTGGCATGATCACAGCCCACTGCGGCCTTGGCCTCCTGAGCTCAAGTGATTTTCCCACCTCAGTCTCCTGAGTAGCTGGGACTATAGGCATGTGCCACCACATTTGGCTAATTTTGATTATTCTTTGTAGAGACAGGGTCTGCCTAAGTTGCCCAGCTGTTCTCGAAATCCTGAGCTCGAGCGATCCTCTTGCTCTTTGCCTCCCAAAGTGCGGGGATTACAGGGATAGGCTATGGCACTGTCCAAAAAATATTTTAATTACTAGTGGTAGAAAATATCAACTGACTGTAGTTTAAACGTTTAACGAAATGTTATAAAAATTGTGATATAGGAATTTGAGGGTTTGATTTTAGGTTCATTTTATTTTTCTTTTCTTTAGAGACAGCTTGCTGCTCTGTTGCAGTGGTGTGATCATACCTTTGTGCAGCCTCAAACTCCTGGGATCAAGTGATCCTCCTGCCTCAGCCTCCCGAGTGGCTAGGACTATAGGTGCATACTACCACGACTGCCTAATTTTTAAATTTGTTCTAGAGATAGTGTCTTGCTATATTGCCCAGGCTGGTGTCAAACTCCTGGCCTCAAGCAATCCTCCTGCTTTTGTCTCCTAAAGCTCTGGAATTATAGGAGTGATTACAGGCCACCACACCGGGCTCTAAGTTCATTTTTGATAATTAGTTTGAATGGCTGTATTAGCTGAAGGATTTCATACATATATATGGAGCCAATGAAAGAAATGCATTGTCAACTATGCCGACTCAATCATAATGCTTATTTTTAATGTAATTTACTAATTATGCTAAGGTTTTCAATGGAATTCTGCAGTAAAATTCCATCTTTACTGATGTCCTTGCAAAGTTATTAGAAAGTGTTGAGTTACAATGTTTTGAATGATTCAAAATCCACCCTAAATCCAAATTAAGGAAGACTTTTGAACAGGTTAGAAAATTCTGTTTTTATGTTTTTAAATTATATAGCTTTGATGGCTGGGTGATTCATTTATATCATTTTTCAGCAAAATCACTGAACAGTCAACATTTTCTAAAAATCTATTTTCAAAATGTTCTCTTCATTTTTTAAAGTTTCTTTTAAAAAAGCAATTACTTTCTCATTAACCTAAAAAATGTAACTTTTACCTTTAAGGATCTGATTATGTTTCCTTTTTAAAGAGTATCTACATACAAGTAATAATCCCTTGTCCTCAGAAAATTATCAGCAAATTTTGAACCCTTTTATTTTCATTAAAAATAGCACAACTATGACAATACCTTAAAATACTGCTCATAAAATAACCAGACCACTTTTTATACTATAAAAGCTTGTCAGGGTCACTCCCTGTGCCCCTTGTCAGGGTCACTCCTCTGAACAAGCATGATATTTATAAAAGTTCTACCATTTAGGATAATATCTATAAATTCACCTCATTTGGAGATATGTAAAGTCCACTATGCCAAAATATGCTGAAAGGGAACAAATGGGTGAGTTTGCCACTGTCAGTCCCTCCATACTGACAAGTCCCACTCTTCCTCAGGAAACCTTGATATCTGACATGAGTCACAGTGGCTGACACATGGCCCTAGTGAGTGTGCTAGCATTATCTTTGTATTCAATATTGGCAAATCTTAATTTCTTTATTCTTAAATAAAAGTATTACAAATTAAAATGCTAGTATTTTTCCAATAGGGCATCTTGTATGCTCCTTAGGGAGTCTGTATCCTACTTTGGAGACTACTGCTTTGAAATGTACATTCTTGAGAATCAAAAAATCTACAATTTCAAGTCACCTTTAAAAAACCACCAGGTTTGCTTCTTTCTTGTCTCAAGTGCGTCACAAAGTTTCAGACTGTACCATTCAGAAAATGCCAATAAAAATCATTAAATATTTCATTTCTTTAGTGTAGAGGTTGAAAAAATTATCATTACAAATTTTTTGAAGGCATACAAATGTTTTTTAGAATAAGTAGAGCTATTGTGATGCTATAATGTATAAAATTTATTTCCTGATAAACCATTATTCAAATGTTGACTATCAAAATATATCCATTATAATATTAACAGAAAATAATGTAAAGTTGAAATCTATTTCTTCTTCTTCTTTTTTTTTTTTTTGGAGACAAGAGTTTCACTCTTATTGCCCAGGCTGAAGTGCAATGGCACAATCTCGGCTCACTGCAACCTCTGCCTTTCAGGTTCAAGCAATTCTCCTCCCTCAGCCTCCCGAGTAGGTGGAATTACAGGCTCCCGCCACCACATCCGGCTAAGTTTTCATATTTTTAGTAGAGACGGGATTTCACCATGTTGGTCAGGCTGGTTCTGAACTCTTAACCTCAGGTAATCCACCTGCTTCAGTCTCCCAAAGTGCTGGGATTACAGGCATGAGCGAGCCATTGTCCCCAGCCAAAATCTATTTCAAATGATTGTAGCTACATTTTACTGCTTTATAAAAGGGTAACATTAAAGGATCAAGAAACACAGGTAATTATTTTTATTAGAAACAATATTTAAATCAGCTTTATAGGAGAATGAATGAATTTAAGTGCAAACTAATAGTCCTTTACAGAATTAGTTTCCTCAGAAAAATCAGAGAGAAAGAAGCAGTGTTAAAAGCAGCTAGCGGCTCAGTGCTGAGTTCGGCACTCTGCTCAGGTGTGTGCCTTACCTTGGCACCATGCTTATGCAGAACTTCCATGACATCATTATGAGCTCTTTCTGCTGCAACATGCAGGGGAGTCATGAAACTATAGAAAAGAGAAAAGGAAAGGTAATTGTCTCTCTTTTATTGCAGTTCCTCCCTAGGAACTAAACGATTCTTTCTGCAATTATACTTACTCTTTATTTTTTTCATTAACATTTGCTCCTTTTCTAAGTAACAATTCTGTTACTTGTTTTCGTTTGGGATGCAGAGAGGCCACAGCACAGTGCTATAAAGTAAACAAAAGTAAGTTAATAAAATAAACTTCTATATGTACAGCAGCTCTTGGAATTGAACAGCATCTGCTGACTATTTAAAACATGGTTATCTCAGAGTATCAGAACATATACATATATTTTACATCACGGTGATACATAGTCTTTGTAAATATAGTGAAAATTCAAAGCATAAGCATTTAAACCAAGGTGAAATTATGTTCTTAAACATTAAGACAGATCTTCCTTCTTTTGGCTTAGCCAGTAAATAAATATTCACTATATTTTCCATGGAAAGCATCATAATGCATATGCCCCTTCAAAACTATAGAAATCTGTAACTAAGTTACTTGATCTTTTATTAGGCTATCATCCACACAAGTCAATATTTTTCAAGGTCTTCTACAGAGGTACTCCCAGCACTACAGTAGAAGTTTATATTCCCAAGGATAAGCAAGAAAACGATCTAATGGAAGCAGTTTAGAGAAAGAAATATTCTCAGAAATTTTATGTTTTATCATAATATTTACACAACTTTATTCTGCTTCATTTTAATATTTGTATTAAAATTTTAAAATAAAAACTACTTACAGCTAAATAAAATGAATACTCCAAAAAAGTGGGTCAGGTTTATTCTGTGGCTCTGAATATCTCCTAGCATAATATTGTGTAGCTTCAATCTATCTCAACCCTAGTTTGAGAGACATGTATTTAAGTGTATTTCAGTTTGGTCAATCTTAATGTTGTTTTATGCAGATACTGACTAAGGTTTGACTTTCTGTGTCAGATATATGTAAGAATATTAATTAGATACACTTGAAGGTCTGTGATGCAGGCATCATATAGGCTTTAAATTCTAATTTTAGGAGGAATCACTAACCACTCTCTAGCTGAGCCTTAGTGTGTCAATGGCAAAGAAACTAAATATTTCTGAAAGTGCATTTGAAAAAAAAAAAAAAAACATGGATAGTTTTAAGAATAATTTGCATAGTATCGAACAAAAAAATTCATGATCTTGCCATTTTTGTACCATGAATTTAATCAGTTCTTTGAATACAATTGCTCAAAACGATAATGCAAGTATCTGAAAATATAATCTTCTACAGAAGGAAACCTAGTATTTATCTAGCAAACACAAGAAAAAGAAAATTCTATTGTAAAATCATATCTTGTATTTTATGAAAGCACTGGCCACAAAAGTCGATTTGTTATAATAAGGTTGGGAAGACAAGGTAAAATAATTTCCAAATCAAGGTTGAGCAAATGTCAATTCTCTCACCCATGAAAAGAATCATCCCCCAAACCAAGTTTAAAAATCAATGCAACCAACATTAAAATGCAAATTCCTGGCATTTCAGGCACTAGAGTTACTTTTAGGTTTCTGAAATGAAAATCGTATTTTGTTCTTACATTATTATTATAGACCCAGAGAATAGATTAACAATAAAATCTTACCAGTGCTGTTTCATGAGACTGCGGTTGTTTAAAATTAATGATTTCCAGAGCAAGTGTTTTTTTAACTTTAGCTAAGTCTGCTTCTCTGGCTGCTTGTAGTAAAGAATGACCTTTAAATTCATCTGTCAATAAAACAATGGTTAACATAAAAAAAGAATTAAAATGTACACAAATCTTCAGCATGATTATAAATAAATATGAATATTATTTTATGAATTTCTCTATTTTAGCAACAGCAGCAATGTGACAATACAATAAAAATGCAAGGAGGAGGATATAGATTAATAAAAAATTGTGAAACATGTATGCTCTGAAATAAGACTGTTTCATACTCCCACAGTCCTATAAAGATACTTATTGCAGGCTGGGTTCAGTGGCTTATGCCTGCAATCCCAGCACTTTGGGAGGCAGAGGTGGGCAGATGACAAGGTCAGGAGTTCCAGACCAGTCTGACCAACATGGTGAAACCCCATCTCTACTATAAATAAAAATTAGCTGGGTGTGGTGGCACGTGCCGGCGCATGCCTGTAATCCCAGCTACTCGGGAGGCTGAGGCAGAAGAATCTCTTGAACCAGGGAGGCAGAGGTTGCAGCGACCCGAGATTTTGCCATGCCATTGCAGTCCAGCCTGAGTGACAGAGTGAAACTCCATTTCAAAAAGAAAAAGATACTTATTACAGCAAAATTTAAAAATAGGCAATTTAAACGTCCACCAAAAGAAAACCAGCTAAATAATTTGTGCACACATATTCTGTAACACTTTATTACTCTTAAGCAAGAGATAGGTCTACATACACTGACATGAAAGTAAACTGTACCACTGCACTCCAGCCTGGGTAACAGAGCTAAACCCTGTCTGACAAGAAAAAGGAAAAGAAAACAACAACAAAAACAAGAAATAACAGGAAAAAAACGTGTGTAATAAAATGTTATAACCATGGGCATAATAAAAATACTGTGTTTGTTTCCTATATAGTTTTCCTTAAACGAATTATGTAATTGTGAAAGGCTAGTAGAAAGAAGTAGACATGAAAATAAAAACAGCAGTTAGAGAAGGTCCAATTTTGTCAAATCCTTCTTTAGACAATTCCTTAGCAGACTCTTAGTTAACAAAACAAAGGAAATACTGAGAAAGTTGGAAAGAACTTTTAGCAGGCAACTGCTCCCTTCATTAAACTACACAAGTAGGTTAAATTTTAATGTCTTCACAGGAATAAGATCAGCAAAATACAATGTAAAAACTTATAATAATCATAATTTGCAAAATGGCTAAAAAAAATCAAATGATGACATACGGATAAAGCTGAGCCAGTATATAATCTAAGAAAGGAAATCAGAAAAGGATAAATTAATACACTTTGATTTGAGTCAAACTAAAGTCAATAAACTTGTTGGGCACATACTACATGCCATGCACTGGGTTAGGCTATGGGTAGGTAGATTAGGGCCCAAACATACATATCATCATACATTTTTATTAGGTAAAAAGGAATTGTACAGGGGCTAGGACAAAGAAAAGTAAAACCAAAGGTCTTTCTCAGAGTCAAAATTTCTCTAAGAAGATAGAATATACAAACAGAAAAGCGAACTATATAAGGCAAGATAACATAAGGCAAGGGACACCTGCATAGAAGCAAGTAAATGAACTTCTGAGAGAATTCATTATGAGGACATCTGCCCAGTTACAATCTGGCTTTTACTGGCCCATAATCTAGTAGATGTCACCTGTTTGAATAACAAAGTAAGTTTAAATTTCCACTTAAACAAGATCAAAACTGTGGAGAACTCTTTCTGTTTTAATATAAACTAGTTTAAAATTTGTTTAAACATAAATAATGCTAGCATCATTTTAACTATCTCTTTTCCTTAAGTGATAACTTAGCAAAGATTTTTTTTTCAGGTATAATCTGATTATTGGAGTTCTGGAAGTAAGACAGAATATAGAGCCTAGACTAAGTTAAACATTGGTAGGTGACACCTAGCTTAATTTAAACCTGAAATGCCCACATGGAGAACTAAATATATCTCAGTATTTGATGTGATACCATATATATGTGGTATCTGGAATGAGATTCTAGAGTAGAAAAAGGATTTTAGACAAGGATTAGGAAATGTGAATAGAGTGTGGCCTTTACTTAATACTGTATCAATATTGGTTTATTAACTGTGACAAATGGATTATATTCATGGAAAATGTTAATAACAGGGAAACTGGGTATGGAGTATATGAGAACTGGTTACTATCTTCATACATTTTCTGTGTATCTTAAACTATGCTAAACCAAAAAGTTTATTTAAGAAACATCTTCAAGTATATATAACGGTAATAAATTCAGAAGACGACCTCAACCAAATTATTTTTAAAGTCTCACTTAAATATGGGCAAGTGATTATACTTGGGTCATAATACACATGACAAATAAAAATATGATTGTGCAACCTTGCAGGGCTTGGGACGTAGTAAGGGTTCAATAACTTAGGTATCTATTACTGTCAATGGCACAAGAATATAAGTCCCATAAGCTCAGAGCTTTTTTAACGGTTTGTTCACTGCTATATTTCTAGTGCCTGCCACATAGTAAGCATTCAATAAATGGATGCTGATTGACTCACCCTCATTAGCCTTCAAAATCCAAAAAAGGAGCCTCAACACATGAATTAAAACTAGGCTTGTATAAACACAACATACACAAAAAGTGTGTGTATATAATATTCCCATGGAATTAATGAAGAAAAGTATACAATTAGAAATGAGGATTATGAATTAGTGCACTTATAAGAATAAAAGGTTATTATTTAAGTTAGATAAAACTCAACAGAAATTAAAGATTCCAGTTGCGATTCCAACATGCTATAATGATTTTGGGATATAAATACGTACAAGTCAGTCTCTCCCTGAGCTCCGGAGTTGGAGCCATATCCACAGCACTTTTGCCATGGCAGTTGACTAATGTAGGATCGGCGCCGTGGCTAAGTAACAAAGAGCAGACTTCTACACGGTTCTTGGAAGCAGCCTCATGCAGTGGAGTAAACTGCCAGAGATCCATGGCATTAACACAAGCTCCATGCTGAATTGAGAAAAAAATGTTTTAGATTAGTAGTCATTTCGCTGGATCAAATAAAACTCAAAAGACATTTATTTCTCTGTACATTTCAGTAATAATTTTTTTAAATAAATGTTTTAATTTCTTTAATATCACCTTTCAAAAACAGCTAAAATTAAATTCAGTGCTTTAAAAATTTTAAGGCAATGGTAACATTTTTAAAAAATTATTTTATTCTCTTAAAATCTAAAAAAACAAGTCTGGGCAACATGGCAAAACCTCATCTCTACAAAAAACACAAAAATTAGCTGTGTGTGGTGGCACACCTCTGTAATCCCAGCTATTGGGGAGGCTGAGGTGGGGGAATCACTTGAGCTTGGGAGGTTGAGGCTGCAGTGGGATGTGATTGTGCCACTGCACTCCAGCCTGGATGACAGGGCAAGACCATGTCTCAAAACAAACCAACAAACAATCTAAAAAAACTAAAAAAACTTTCATGAGGCAAAAAATATGGAAAGTCATGATAAGTTAAAAACAAAAGAACAATGCTCAATATTCTGAATTTCTCTTACCTTTAGCAGCAGTTCTGTGACTTCATAATGTCCATATGAACATGCATTATGAAGAGGCACAAGTCCACTAAATGAAAAGAAACAAATTAAAATACTTAAATTTCAAACAACTTGTAGTTTTTTTAAACCATGAAGTACCAAGAAAAAAATCCAATAAATCCCAATATGATTATACTTTAAAATCAATTATTTAATAAGACAATTCAAAGCATAGCTTATTTTCACACCTTTTGCATTCATCTTATTTTTTGTATATAATCCTTAAAGATAATGAAAAAAATACCACATAAAAGAAGAACATTTTGGTGAAAGGAAGATCATATGCTAATTGACAAATGCATGCATTATATATTAAGTATTTATAAGAAATAAATGTTAATTGGTAGTGAATTGAAATATTCCACCATTTTAAATTCACTTTTATGGTAATTTTTAGCAAAAGAATCAAATATCCAAACTATTATAACTCACATATGGAATTATTCTAAATAAGCCAAAACCCCCCTTTTTTGTGGTGTACGTCTCTTGATGACTCATCTATTGTACGCCCATCTGTTTTCAGACATTCACAAGGAAATAGAGATGTACAGGAGCATCAGGTATTTATGCCCCTATACTACCGGGACGCCATTCACATATGGCACAAAACACCTGGTGCAGGCAAGAGAAACAGCACCAGAAAAAGCAGATTTGAAATGAAAGAATTATTCTGATAAGTGTCTCAAGTATTAAGCTCCTTTTTATGTTTCTTGACTTGAGGAGGGGCAAAGTGAAAAAACTCTCCTCTAGGGCATCTCTTTTTTATGTTGTCAATCACAAGACTGTAACATAATCTACCTTACCTGGGTAGTAGGGTCAACTATCTTTTGGATCTTAAAGTGGGACAATGAGAAATGTTAGTCCATTATACAGGACAGCAAGCCCAAAGTTCATATATCCCTAGAGACTTTACAGGAAACTGATACAAAGTTTTCAAAAATTCACCTATTGGTAAAATAAATGACATAACTGCTTTCTTGGTTCCCACTCATACCCCTCTCACATCAACCTTATAGGTTTTCTCAGTTTAGATGTCCAAGATTTTATCAGAAAAAAATATTTGATATTGTATATTTATAATTTAGGTTTATCAATAAAAAATGATCCTTTACTATCTGCTGAATCTGAGAGCTATGAGATTGGATTTTCATAATTTTCAATTTGTTTTATTTATCTAAAATGCAATTTAAGAGTTGAAAAACAATAACTGCAATAGAGACACACATTTCAACTTCAAGTAACAGTACTGTGATAAAATTAAACTGATTTGGGAAATTATTATGAGTATCCTTAATTAAGTAGGTATATGAAAAAAAGCCTGAAATTAGAGTTGTGAACATTCTTAAAATGTTATATAAGCCACAACAAATAGGATATATCACTTTGTCTAGAGCTTTAAAAGTTTAGAGTATCAGACAAAAAAAAACCATTGAAAGGAAGTATACTGATAGACCTACCCTTTGTCTTTTGCATGAACATCAGCACCATGCTGAAGAAGCAGCTGAACTATTCGAACTCTGTTGTAGCCCGCTGCTAGATGTAAAGGAGTCGACTAGAAAAGAAAAAGAAAAACACATCCTCTCTTCAGGTAAAAATAAATCCTTGCTTTGCCATTTCAGATTTAAACACAATGAAAGTCGACACAAAAATACTGTGTTAAAATGCCAAAAATTCACATTTCATAACTTAATGAGAGATAATTCACTGTCCTCAGGAGTCAATTCTAACATTAGTGCCATCCATCTATTTCGCTTACTTGTTTTTCAAGGCAATTAGTAATCAAACCTTACCCTACCTATTCTACATGATTTCCTATTTCTTTCCAACATGAAACATTCTCACTGTACTAAGAAGACACACCATGGCTCATGTTTCCTATAAGTGGAAACACTCTTCCTTATCCTACTTAAATCCTGTCCTCCTTTCAAGTTCTAACTTTTAAATTCCAATTCTACCAGAAAACCTTATCTAAAGATCAAGCTCTCAAAATGTATTTAACAGGAAAGATTGAAAAACATCCCTTAAAAACAATTTGAACAAACTTTAGTGGAAACAAAAAGGACAATGGACCTTATTAATTCTGTATGGCTGGCCAGTAATGGTTAAAACGAATTTACTATGCTGGGTGTGATGAAATATACCAAGGTGGTATTTAATTCTTCTGTTTTATGTACCACATACGCAGTATAAATATAAGAGAAGAATATAGTCTCTTCCCAGCTAATTTCTGCCACATTATAATTTGAGTCAAGTTATTAGAAGGTTCTTGGCTAAAATGTAGTATGGTAATTAAAATAATCAAACTTCTCCTCACCTTTTTTTAAAGACATAACTTCATTTTAATTAAAAACTTCTCTGCAACCATAGCAATTTTCCACCTTTGCTAATTTAAAGTTTAAATACCATAACAGTTTTTTCATACAGGTTCTAATATATTTTAATGCATTCCCTTTCATTTTTCCTGTCTTCTATTTGGGGTCTTGGGATTTAATAAGATTCTTAATTTATTTCTTCACCTATTCCAAATGTGAAGATACAAAAGAATTACTAAATATTATACTATCTATTACTGCTTTCAAGATATTTCATACATTTTTACATATTCTGTCAGTCTCTAAGTTTAGAAAAGATTTTGAACAATGCACAGCATCAATGAGGAGACCATTTAGATTAGAAGAGTCCTGAATAAGAAGTCAGGAAACCTGATTACATTCCCGATCTTAGGAAACCCAGTGAAAGTCATGGTACTCATGTGTCTCAGCTTCTTCATGTGTAAAATAGAGATTAAAAACACTCATCCTTGCTATCTGAAAAACTTGTGAAAATACAGTATACTTTCATATACTGGTGGTTAACTGTAGTCTGAAAATATTAGGTGGAAAATTTCAGAAATAAACAATTCGTAAGTTTTAAGCTGAACACCACCCTAAGCAGCCTGATGAAATTCCCTCTTGGATAGGAATCATCCCTTCCTCCAGCATATCCATGCGGAAGATGCTACCTATTAGTTACTTAGTAGCCATCTCAGTTATAAGATCAAAAAGCCATATATAGGATTTGGTACTATCTGAGGCTTCAGGCATTTACTGGGCTCTTGAAATATATCCCCTGAAGATAAGGGAAAACTATTGGAAAGTTTTCTGCCACATGGAAACGTGTTTTTTGTTTTGTTTTGTTGAGATGGTGTCTTGCTCTGCTACCCAGGCTGCAGTGCAGTGGCTCGATCTCAGCTCACTGCAACCTCCACCTCCCAGCTTCAGGCGATTTTCCTGTTTCAGACTCCGAGTAGCAGGGATTACAGGAATATACTACCAGGCCCAGCTAATGTTTGTATTTTTAATAGAGATGGGGGTTCACCATGGTGGCCAGGCTGGTCTGGAACTCCTGAACTCAAATGATCCATCCGCCTCCAGCTTCCAAAGTGCTAGGATTACAGGAGTAAGCCATAGAGCTTTTTAAAAATGTAAAATGCCATACAAAAAGGCAATTAAAATTTTTGTATCAACAAACATGTCCAGCTAAGTGTCTGCTTTCAGATATGTTACTGCAAATGATACTTTCAGGGACTATCAACTTACTTTCAGGACTCCTATTTCACCTTCATTTCAGAAAAACATTTTTGCTGGATAATGGAGTTTAGTTAACTTTTTTCCTTCCTTTAGGGGTGTTGTACCACTCTCCTCTGTCGTGCTTGGTTTCAAGATTAGAAGTCTGTTATCTTTATGTTTGTTCCTCTGCACATGTGTTTCTTCCCCTCTGGATACTTTAATATTTTCTCTTTATCACTGACTTTAAGCAATTTGATTATAATGTGCCTTGGTATATTGTGTGTGTGTGTGTGTGTGTGTGTGTACGCACATATGCATGCATGCCCACAATTGGAGCTTGCTGTGCTTCTTAGACCTTTATAGTTTTCAATAAATTCGGAAAAATTTTAGCTATTATTTCATCAAATATTTTTTCTGCTCCCTCTCCGATTATTCTCACCACTAGGGACTTCAATTACACAAATATTGAGTTAATTTTTCAAGGCTTGCTTTTAGGCTTTGGTAGGCAGGGCCAGAGCAGCTTTGAGTGTAGGACAAATTTTCCCCTACTACTGAGGCATTACCCTTTTACGCTATTCGGTGCATTTTAAGGGTTTTTTTTTTAACTCTGGCTAGTGGCCACAGAAACTATTTCAGAGTCTGTGTGAATTCCTAGGCTTGTTATCTCTAATCCTTCTGTGTGGTTCTTTGTTAATCAGAACTTAGCTGAAGACTGTAAAGGGACCCTATGTGGATCTCCTTTCCTGGCCCACTGCCTTGCTAATTCTCACCACCTTAGTCTCCCCAAACTCGCAGTTTCATCTCCTCAGCTCAAGGAGACCATCGGGTTCCTCCTGGTTTTCCTCTCCTTGTGTTAAGGCCTGGAAATTCTTTGGGGGCAGTAAGCTGGAGCTGTTACCCTCTCTCGGGAATAATTATCATGTACTGCCTGATGCTCAATGTCTGAAAACCACTGTTTCATATATTTTGTCTATTTTTCTTAGAGTTTCAGGAAGCAAGGTAAATCTAGCCCCTCTTACTCTATCTTGGCCCACTTTCATGACTGAATTGGACTTTATATTGAAGTCTGAAAACTTCCTCTACAGACAATGACTGCTTTGGAGGACTGGTCAGTAAGTCAGCAAGCTGGTATAGCACGTAGCTAATATTTAATATTACTTAAAAAGGGTCACATTTTTCTTGCTTATGAACAAGAAGATTCTCCTATTTCATATCATCTTTTACACAATGTACCTTGTATAAAATTGATTCAATAACTTTCATTTCTTATTCCTAAAAATGAACGAAGTTCCCAAATGAATACGTATGAAAACCTGCCATTTATTTAAAAGGGCAAAACATGAAAAAAATTTAACTAGTCTACCTTTGCCTACCAGATGAGAAAAAAAAATTTAATTAGTTTTCAGATTCTAAAAAATCATTTAATTGTAAGATTAACAATGCTATGAAAATGGTAATATATTTAGTTTTTAACAACTGAAATTTATGTAACTCAAATAAATTAGAAGGCTCTGTAATTAAGACAGAAAGTGACACGAAGTCTGAAACAAAGTGGCTGTGAAAAAATGGAGTTGAGGGGTGAGTTATCAAAAACTATTAAGAAGCAGAATTGATAGAATCTGACAAGTGACTGATTTAGCTAGTGAGAGACATAGTAGTTTCTAGTTTGGAAATGTCAATGACAGAAGAACAAAAGAAAAAAAAAAAGAAGGGAGTGGAGGGGAAAGGAGGAGAGCCCAGAGGGAAATAATTTGAGGTCTGGGTTTACTGAATTTAAAGTGATATGATACCCCAGTGGTAATGGCAGAGAGAGAATGTTACATATATGGGACTAGAATTCAGAAGAGGCTAAGGCAAAAAAAAAACACAAAACAAACAAAAAACTGGTCATCACTGGCATT
The DNA here is from genome assembly GCF_049354715.1 of Callithrix jacchus. Lineage (NCBI taxonomy): Eukaryota > Metazoa > Chordata > Mammalia > Primates > Cebidae > Callithrix > Callithrix jacchus. The sequence continues at coordinate 30,360,520 of NC_133514.1, read as the reverse complement.
CACCTAAAATATCTGAATTTCTACCACGTATCTGACACCATGTTAAGTGCTAGGGATAGCACTGCAAATATGGAAAGCAAAATCAATATTTTGCCTTATGGATCTTCTTCTTCCTCAAAATCACACAAAATGTGATTCTTTAAAGGAAATACATATAAATGAAATCTTTATTCAGAAGGACAAAAGATGAGGAAACAGAAGTCTACATTTTGAGGAGTCAAGTCACTAGAGAAAGCAGCCAGTACAATATAAATGCTGTGGATGTGGACAAACCCCATGGAAGGGGAGTTCAGGACACCCAGGAAGGCTGGAGGATGCTCATCTAGACCATTCTAGAGGCAAGCAGAGGGAAACAGGGTCAGGAAAGATTCTCAGAAAAAACACTTTCCAAGCTGAGACTCTGGATAAACAGAATCACTAATGCAAAAGAATAAGAAACTTTATTCCAGGTTGTGTGAAGAATCCATGTTAATATTCAGTGGACGAGGCATATTTGAGAAACTTAAGAAAAATTCAGTGGCTAAGTGTAGTGTATAAGATTGGGAGAGCCTAAGAATAATGAGAAATCACTGAAAGACTTGAAGCAGAAAATTACTTAAGATTAGAGTCTTCGAAAGATCACTTTAGTTACTACATGGAGAATAAAATTGAGAGCAAGCAAACTCTATGGCAGGAAGGCCTGAACAGAAGGGTACACGACTAATCCAAGTCAGAAATAATGACACTGTCAGCAAAGTGGCAGCAGCATCTAAGTAGGAGTAGCTGAGCTATGAGAGTGGTGAATTCACACGAAGAGTGAGTGCAGAACAAGCTGGGTGAGACTTTCCAAGTCATCATTCCCATGTGAATGCTAATCCTGCAACTTATATAGCTTCACTAGAAGGCACACAAAATTAAATCAGATAAATGTAATAAATTTGAGAAAATGGCAGACTGCAAAGGGAAAAAGAACATACAAATTGAGAAAAAAAGGATGATTTGAGCAATCTCATGCTACGAAAAGCCCTGAGGTTTTTCAAACTTTGGGAAAAAAGGAATTTACAACTGCTATTTACCAAATGCTGTCTCCTGAAGCAAGGCAAAAAATACCACATACCCTTGGATTAAACTTCGTGAATGGTTACCACATAATGCTAAATTTATATCTCAACTGCCAAATGGCAAGGCAATGGTAAAAGTAATTTTCTAATTGCTAGGATAATCAACAATATAATTTCTGTTTTAGATGAATAAGGCAGCCCCATTTGTAAAATACTCATACACATTACTAGATAATTTGATGATGGTTTTAAACTAGTAAACCCATTTAGGACACCCACATACACAGGACAGCAGTCATTGCCAGTTTGTACACCTCTGTTTTATTCTAAAAACAGATGTTTCTGTTAGGAACATTTTACAAGACAAACATGTAAAGTGGTAAATTACGGAACAAATGCAAATACAAAAACTATCTAAATATTATTCTGCTGTTAGAGATATGTTATCACTGGTATTTTCACGTTATAAGATGTTAACAGAAAAAAAAAATTCTTATTTAAGGAGCTCCCATAAATCAAAGATCTCTTCTTGGATTCAGGCTATAAGAAAAACAAACTTGAATTTGTCCATCTTTGCCTTTTATGATATAGATTTGCAGTGCAGTATAAAGCACTTAAGGTAGTTTTAACTTTTTTTATACAACCATACATATAAGGTATAGCTAAAATAGTGACAACTGAAAAGCCTTTTGCGAAGTTGTGGTTTCAACTTAAGTCCAGGAAGCACAATATGAGAAAATGAATAAAGGCTTTCAAGTCTTGGTTTTGCTTTCTGGCTTTGGAAATTTTACTAGGTATTTGTGTTAATTTTTTAATGTCTCTCAGTCTTGGCTTCCAATATTTGTGAAGTGGGAATTGTAATCCCTATCACCCAGGAATGTCTTACAGATTAAAGGTAGGTACAAAGCACATGTAGTTTTTATCACACTGGAAAAATGCAACAAATAAAAAATTTAAAATAAATAAATAAAAATAAAAAAAGAAGAAAAAACTCAACAAATAATAGTTATTATTTATCATCATCTTATTAAGTAGTTTGTATACTTGAGATGTTTCTTTTTCTTTCTTTTTTTTTTTTTCTCATTCTAAAAATCAACTTTTAGATACAGGGGCCATGTGCAGGTTTGTTACATGGGTGTAGTGCACCCAGGTAGTGGGCAGAGTACCCGATGGGCAGTTTTTTCTTTAACCTGCACCACCCGCCTTTAGTAGTCCGCAATGTCTATTGTTCCCATGTTTACGTCCATGTGTGCTCAATGTTTAGCTTCCACTTATAAGTGAGAACATGCGGTAGTTTTCTGTTCCTACATTAATTCGTTTGGATTCATGGCCTTTGGCTCCATTCATATTGCTGCAAAGGGCATGAATTTCATTCTTTTTTAGGGTTGTGTGGTATTCCATGGTGTATATGTACCACATTTTCTTTACCCAATCCACCACTGATAGGCACCTAGGTTGATTCCATGTCTTTTCCATTGTGAATAGCATGGCAATGAACATACAAACTCCATGTGTCTTTATGTGACAGGCACCTAGGTTGATTCCATGTCTTTTCCATTGTGAATAGCATGGCAATGAACATACAAACTCCATGTGTCTTTATGGTATAATCTATTTTCCTTTGTGTATATATCCAGTAATGGGATTGCTGGGCCTAATGGTAGCTCTAAGTTGAGAAATTCCCAAATTGCATCCCACAGTGTACAAGCATTACTCTTTCTCTGCAACTCTGCCAGTATCTATTGTTTTCTCACTTTTTAATAACAGCCATTCTAAGTGGTGTGAGATGGAATCTCATTGTGGTTTATTAGAGTTGTATTTCTCTGATGATTAGTAATGATGAACATTTTTTTCATATGTTTGTTGGCTGGTCGTATGTCTTATTTTGAAAAGTGTCTGTTCATGTCCTTTGCCTATTTTTTGATGGGGTTGTTTATTGCTTTGAATTAAGTTCCTTTTATATTCTGGATATTAGGCCTTTGTCAGATGCATAGTTTATGAATATTTTGTCCCATTCTGCAGACTGTCTGTTTACTCTGCTGGTAGTTTCTTCTGTTGTGCAGAAGCTCTTTAATTAGGTTCAACTTGTCAATTTTAATTTTTATTTCAGCTGCTTTTAGAGACTTAGCCAAAAATTCTTGCCAAGGCTGATGCTGAGGACAGTATTTACTAGATTTTTCTCTAGAATTTGTATAGTTTTAGGTTTTATAATTAAATATGTAATCCATCTTGAGTTAACTTTTGTATATGATAAAAGGTAAGGATCCCATTTCATTCTTCTGCATGTGGCTAGCCAGTTATCCCAGCACCATTTATTGAATAGGGAGTCCTTTCTCCATTACTTGTTTTTGTTGAATTTGTCAAAGATCAGATGATTGTTAGGTATGTGACTTTATTTCTGAGCTTTCTATTCCATTCCATTGGTCTATGTGTCTGTTTTTATACCACTGCCATGCTATTTTCTTTAGTGGCCTGACAGTATTGTTTGAATTTGGATAGTGTGATGCCTCTGGCTGTTATTGCTTAGGACCACTTGGGCTATTTGGGCTCTTCTTTGGTTCAATTTGATTTTTAGAATAGTTTTTTTCTAATTGTTTGAAGAATGATGTTCATTGTTGGATAGGAATAGCATTGAACCTGTAAACTGCTTTGGGCAGCATGCCCATTTTAGTGATATTGATTCTTCCCATCCATGAACATGGGATATTTTTCCATTTGTTTGTTTCCATTGCTTATATCATCTCTGATTTCTTTCAGCAGTATTTTATGGTTTTCCTTGTAGAGGTCCTTCATCTCTCTGGATAGCTATATCCCCAGGTATTTCATTTTCTTTGTGGCTACTGAAAATGTGATTGCGCTCTTGATTCGACTCTCAGCCTGGATGCTGTTGATGTATAGAAATGCTACTCATTTTTGTACATAGATTTTATATACTAAAACCTTGCTAGAATTGTTTATCAGTTTCAGCAGCCTTTTGGTGGAGTCTTTAGGTTTTTTAAAACTTAGAATAAAATCATAGTAACAGTGAAGAGAGGTGGTTTGACTTGATTTTTTTTTTTTTTTTTTCCTATTTGGATGGCTTTTATTTCTTTTTCTTGCCCGATTGCTTTGGTTAGAACTTCCTCATATATTATTACTTAATGGTCGTTTATCAGTCCTTACCTTATCTGACCTATTAGCATTATTTGGTATCACCGATCACTTCTTCCTCCTTAAAATGTTTTCCTCTTTCGCATCTAGTACACCACACTGCTGGTTTTCCTCCTACCTAGCTGCTTACCCATTCTCAGTCCTTGCTGGTTGCTTTTCATTCTCTTGACATTGGAGTACTCCAGGAGTCTATCTTTAGCCTCTTTTCTACATTGTCTAACTCATTCCTTTGGTGATCTCATGCAGACTTGTAGCTTTAAACAGCACCCATGAACTGACAACTCCCCAGTTATATCTCTGGCCTAGTCCTCTTTGCTAACTTTCATACTCTGGAGGTAACTGGTTACTATATGGATTAAATGACATAAAATCATGTGCCGTAATCCAACTGCCTATGTGACATCACTTATGACATGTGTGAGACATCTCATGCTTTTCTCGTGTCTAAAATGGAGCCCCCCCAGTACTTCTCTTGAAACATATGCTGCAGAAATTCCTGTTAATGACAACTCAATCCTTTTAGTTACTCTGGCCAAAAACTCTGGGAGTCTTTCTTGATTCCCATCTTTTATCCATATACTATGCTCACTCCATCAGATTATTTCTCTTGGCTGTAACTCCAAAATATATCCAGAATCCCATCATTCCTCACTACATCTACTGTCACCCAACTTGGTGACAGTATCCATGCTCAGCTGGTTGGTCGCAACAGCCTTCTACTAGGTTTCCTTACTTCCAGTATAATCCCCTTAGAGTAACACAACATGATAGCAGAGCAATCAAGTTAAAATTTAAATTACATTATCTAAGATATACCAGTCTTCTGCTTAAAATCTTCGAATGGGTCTTCATCTCACTCTAAAAACAAACTGAAGTCTTTGTAATGCTCTAGAAGGCTGTAAACAATCTCCCCCATTATGTCCCACCCCACAACTTTCTGACTTCACCTTTTAGTGCCCACTTTTTTCATTCCACTCCACTTCATGCAACTCAAATGCTACATTATCAGTTAGCTGGAACCACTGAGAATTAAAGTAACTTCCAAAAAGATGAAAAGTTAGTAACAAAATATAAGTATTTAATTTCACACATGACTTCTTAATAAATCCAAACAATGATGGAAGGTAAAATATTCCTAAGAATTAATATTAGAATAAAAAGTTCTTATGGATATGTAATGCAGCTATCTTCTTTGGAAGATCTATATACTGTTATGTGCCTAGAATACAAAAATTTAATTTCTACATCTTTTTTTCCCCACTGAGCAATAAAATCATGACAACTATCAGTATGTCCAGATGTATTACTACATATTTAATCCAAATGAAATTTTACCATTTACATTTTAATATAATATATATGTTGTTATCACACAAATGACTGCTGGGTACAGAAAAAAAGGTTTCCTTGGTCTCATAGTGCTGGGGAAGCTTTTCAAGTTGTAACTACCATCTAGACAGAAGAGCCTAGCATGTAGCTCACCTTTCATCCAAAAGCATGAAACATAAATATTAATTTTTAATTTCTTAGGACTACTACTATTATTGAACAAGATTTTTAAATGAGATTCCAAAATACCAATATTCCAAATAATCACCTCTTTTCCTCTCATTCTGCTTTGAACAATACTTTTTTTTTGAGAAGGAGTCTCACTCTGTTGCTCAGGCTGGAGTGCAGTGGCATGATCCTGGCTCACTGTGGCCTCCACCTCCCAGGTTCAAGCAATTCTCCTGCCTCAGCCACTCAAGTAGCTGGGACAACAGGCGTGTGCCACCAAGCTCGACTAATTTTGGCATTTTTAGTAGAGATAAAGTTTCACCATGTTGGTCAGGCTGGTTGCGAACTCCTGACCTCAAGTGATCCACCTGCCTTGGCCTCCCAAAGTGCTGGGATTACAGGTGTGAGCCACCACATTGGGCCTGAACAATACTTTTTGAAGAAAAAGAAAAAAAAAAAAAGATCGGTCCTAAAAACACTTGCCACGATATTTTACCATTACACATATAAAATATTTACACATTACCAAAATAATGTTATTTACTTATATGTCTGTCTCTGAATTCACTGTAAGTTCACTGAGAAAAGAAAACATATCTTAATTTTGTATTTTAAAGAATTAACAGAGCACCTTCATATAGTAGGGTATTCAAAAAAAAAGAATGAACGAGCATTGTCAGCTTTTGATTTATATTGCTAAAAGTCAAGAGAGGACAAGAATAATCCAAGACGGTGAATTTAAATTTTTGTGAAAGATTTACACTGACATTTTAATACAAGCATGCGTGATGTTTGATGCATTTTCTAAGAAAGAATAAAATCACAAATGTCAAACTATAAGTCCTCAGAGAGCTGTCTAAACTGTGACACAGAGTGTATTTGTTTTTCTTTAAGATGAAGATCCAGTCTGGCCTAGACCAATTCCTTTGGGACTTTCTAGATTACCATGACCAGCTTGTCTTGGTTGCCCAGTACTTTCCTGATCCTAGGAAACCTACTGATCTCAGCAAACTAAGACGGTTGGTCACCCTTCCTTAGCCAAACAAGTAAATCAATTTCTTTGTTTCTGGATCTCACCTGAATGAGAAAACTGTGTGTGTGCTTGTGCATGCACTATCAGGTGACATATAGTACTCTACTTTTACTAGTAAGAATACTCAGTGTAGCAACAGTTTTATAAGTACTACCTCTCTGAACTCATGTGTTCTACATATCATATTTTTAATTTAATTTCCTGTATCTTCCTGTGTCCAGATCTGACTTCACAAATAAAGTATTATATATGTATTTTCCCAGTTTAACCAGTCTCAGTATCAGTTACTTCACATTTATTCCCTATCCTCTCCCCAATAGCTCCTTTTTAAATTATAAAATACATTCCCTCTAAAAATTCAAACAGTAGAGAAAATACTATAATGTAAATGTTTCTATTTTTCCCTCCAGCCAAAGAAGCCCTCTTCTCAAATGTAATCACATTTGCAGTTGCACAACGATCATTTCAGATATTTTTCCATGTATATGAACATGTGTTTGTTTTTCCTGAGTGCTTTTTGTTGCTGTTTTTTTCCCCACACAAATAGGATTGTTATTATATTCTATGATTAGTTTCTTCCTTCTTAATATTAGTACATATCTGTCTTATTCTTTGTAATAGCTGTACAGTAGTTCCATTGTGTGGATACACCATAAATATTTACTCATTGACTACAGATAGATATTAATGTTCTACTTTTGCTGTCTTATCAAAACATGCTTCATTTGAATCTATCATTTGGTTAAGATAAATCAGTGTTTCCCTTCTAAAAATAAAGTATTACATTAGCCATTAAAACAAAATTCTTACAAAAATACAATAAACACATAATCATTAAATTATTAAATTTCTATTAGGCACAGAGACATGATTAATCTGCTAAGAAACTAAGAAGCAAAGAGCTTAGTAGCTCTCTCAAAGTGATATTTAGATGAGAACCTAAACAAATTAAAAGCTAGAGAATCGATATAGGCCTGAGTCCATGGAAATAAATATATTTCATTGCTGATGACTATCTTTCAAAGGGATTTTTAAGTAGTACCATAATGAAGATCTGGCAGTCTCGTTGAAGTTACTTAACTCTTGGAATATTAGAATGATAATTTAAAAGAGAAACCTTGTGGAAAATAAATATTGATAAACAAAGTGAGATGAAAGAAAAAAAGCTATTTTATTCACTTCTTTCTCAAAATGTATGACTCCTCTGACTTGCCTATTCTGCAGATGACATATGACTAGATTCTCTAATAGTATTATGTTTTCTCTCCCATTATGAGTCTTTCCCTCTGGTCCTGGACCTCTTGGTCACTGGTTCCTTCAAGCACGGTTCTTAGAGCTAAACACATCTAACCACAGATATAGTCTCATCATAGTGGACCATGGCATGATACTTACTCCTAAAACCTAAGGCTGTTTAACATATTAATATGTCTTTAATTCACAGTCTTTGTAACACGGGAGTTGGGTGACAACTGTGCTGGCTTGACAGCAACAAGGATGCAGCTGGAGATCATTATCCTAAGTGAACTAATGCAGGAACAGCAAACCAAACACCACAGGTTCTCGCTTGTAAGTGGGAGCTAAACAGTGAATACACATGGTCACAAAGATGAGAACAACAGGCACTGGGGCTCCTTGAGTGGGGAGTGGGCTGGATGGCTGCCTACTGGGTATTATGCTCACTACCTTCGTGACAGGATCATTCATAAACCGAACCTTAGCAACGCACAATTTATCCAAGCAACACACCTGTAAATGGACCTACCCTTGAGCCTAAAATAAAAGTAGGGGAGGAAAAAAAGAATCAGATGAAGGGACAGGAGGAACAAGACAGAAAAAAAGACATATAGGATGCAACCAAATTTTTTATCTCTGAGATGCTGTAAAATGAAGAACAAAAATTCATTAGTTGGAGGGTGGCTCTCTATGTAGAAAACAGTTCAATTGTTTTGACTTTGATAAAAGATCTTCAATCTGTAGTGAGTGTAAGCCACTGTCCAGCACAAGATGTAGAAAACTGAAAACATAAGCAATGACTAAATAAAATAACATAGGCGATATAAAAAAATTTTAAATACAAATACTTTATTAAAAACAACGGCCAAAATTTGGGCATTTTCTATGTACTAAGCACTTTTCTAAGTGCGTTATATGCATTAACTTGTTTATACAGCAACTACCTTAGCTAGAAACTACTATTACTTCCATACAGCAAATGAGGAAACTAAGGAACAGGGAGATTAATACAGCAAGCTGAAAGCAGAGTCAGGAGTCAAATCTTGGCAGTCTGACTTTGCAACTCTCATTCTGCCTTTCTAGTTTTCCTTTGTGTGGGGCTCAGGTTTTAGACAGAATGTTCAGGGCCAGGCATGGTGGCTCACACCTGTAATCCCAGCACTTTGGGAGGCCGAGGTGGGTGGATCATGAAGTCAAGAGATCTAGACCATCCTGGTCAACTTGGTGAAACCCCGTCTTTACTAAAAATACAAAAAATTAGCTGGGCATGGTGGCGCATGCCTGTAATCCCAGCTACTCAGGAGGCTGAGGCAGGAGAACTGCCTGAACCCAGGAGGCAGAGGTTGTGGTGAGCCGAGATCGCGCCATTGCACTCCAGCCTGGGTAACGAGTAAAACTCTGTCTCAAAAAAAAAAAAAAAAGAATATTCAGAAATAGATTAATATGACTGAGGGGCAAGAATTACTCTTAGCAGCCAGGGATCTCCTTGGTTCTGACAACCTGAGCATTCTGACCCATAGGTCAGTATACATTAAACCCTACCAATAATGACAATGTGACTGTTCCATTGGATGAGCACACCAGAAATGAGAGACTCCTTGATAAAAGAAGCTGCCTAAAAATAGTTACATATAGCAGGACAAGGAAGGATAAGAATATTGAAAGTGGAGAGAATGATTGTCCCCTTCCTAGTGCAGGATTTTTCTAGATATCTCTAACAGTCATTGGGTCCCCTCCTGAACTCAACTCCCCTGCCCCAGTTGCTTCACCTGACTACCTTCTTGGCCACACTCTGGTTGGTCAATATTCCTTCTTAATATTTGACACCCTAAATTGAGCACTAAATCCAAATATGGTCTGATCTAAACCAGCAAACTCTCTCTCTCTCTTCAGCAGAACCTGTCAGAGCTATCCTAGTGAAGGCTCTAACACTACATAGGGAGGTTGAACTAAGTCCTCATCCTAAATAAGGTTCTGTGATTCCTAGATAAAATACACGAAGAGAGATAAAATAAGAATTTATACTTCATAGCCTCAAAAAGGATGTTCTTCCAAAGGAACAGATGCACTCATCTTTAGGAAGCCATTTTAAAAGCTACAGAATTTATGAAATATAAAACAAGATTTCTGTAATTCGAGAACCATAAATAGTAAAAATTATTTATTTATTTATTTATTTACTTATTTATTCCCAGGTTCAAACAATTCTCCTGCCTCAGCCTCTGAGTAGTTGGGATTACAGGCACCCACCACCACGCCCAATTAATTTTTGTATTTTTAGTAGAGACAGGGTTTCCATATTGGCCAGGCTGGTCTTAAACTCCTGACCTCAAATGATCCACCTGCTACAGCCTCCCAAAGTGCTGGGATTACAGGTGTTAGCCACTAGGCCCAGCCAAAAATTTATTTTTAAAGTGAGAATAGAAAGGACTACCTTTATTTTAAGTGTATGGTATTAGGAAGAGAAAGAGAAGGGAAGGGAGAAGAACAGGTAAGATTGAATGGCAAATCCATAGGGTAATCTTTGTGAGAATAAAGCTGTGAATGCCAACTGAATTCGATTTTAACTTAACATTATTATTGTGGAATCTTCAAGGGGATGCTTCAGCGGCCAGCAATTTGTGTTTCTCTTTTCCAGCCTCAGAATCAGCGGAAGAATTAAAACATTGGTGAAAATGAGTTTCTAGCATCCTCTCACATGGTTTGTGTGAACAAAAATGCTTAGGACTCTTAAGGTGTAACATTAGGTTTTCATCACCTAATGAGAAACAGCTGGTAGATTTTATAAAAAGAAAAAATATCCAAGGTTTCTTGGTTTGATAATAACTTGATGTTTTATACTTCATAAAAGGAGAAAAATTTTCACACTACCCAAACTACACATAAATTCCTTTTTAAAGCTAATATTTGCAATGTTAGGTTTTCATATCTAAGCATCAAAGATTCTAAGTAATAGACAACAGATGACTTCTTGAAAGAAGAAACCAGTTGCACTGATCAGCATTTAATGATTACACAGGAGGGAATCAGTCCACCTTAGATCATTAGACAGTCATTTTAGCCACAAACTGGGAAAGTGACAAATTCCTTCAGCCGATTTTAATCTGGTTAAGTGCTCTTGGATTCTGAAGATAAGCTGTCACCTCAGAGGTCCTTAAGTGATAAAGTCCTTGTTATTTCTGCATTTGTATAATGAATGGGGGAGCCAAAAACAGCCGGGAGCAGAGACCTCTAGTTCTGTTCCCTGCGCATAGCCTTCTCTCCCAATTCTAATGGGTATTAAACACTCTTTAAAAGTAGGAGATTCTTTTGTGGGGCATTTTTATAATATTCAAGAATAGGGTATTATCATGTTTCTATTAAGAAATTAAAGCATTTTTATTAAAAAATTATATTTAGAATTGGTCTATTTCCAAATTTACTAGTTTAGTTTTCCAAATATGCATTTCAAGTGATTGTGCATGGTATTTCTAGTCCTTTTTAAAGCTTTACTATTGATGCCATTCTTAGTAGAGAAAAATATTTCTCTAGTCACTGAAAACATTGTTTAAAAAGGCAGAATAATATGAAGATTTTTGATACTTCTAGAAATGTTTTCATAATATAATCCTAATTTAACTGATGAGTGAATGTATACATGTGTGTGAGACACACACAGAGAGAAGCAAGCTTGAGTGATAATCTCTTTAAAAAGGAGGAAAAAAGGCAGTGATAAAGAAAAAATAACCAGGTTTATTGTTTGAATGTTTAGTAATCCTCTAAAATTTATGTTGAAGTCCCTCAATATGACAGCACTTGGAGACAGGGTCTTTGTGAGGTATTATGGTTTGGATGAGGTCATAGGGTGGGAACCTCATGATGAGATCAGTGCCCTTTCTAAGTACAGACATGAAAAAGCTTGCTCACCAGAAACTGACCATGTTGGAACCTAAACCTTAGTTAGACTTCAGAGCCTCTAGAACTGTGAGATATAAATATCTGTTGTTTAAGCTACCCTGTCAATGGTATGGCAATCCTAGCTGACTAAGACACTAGAAATGGTATACAATGAATTAAGAAATAGTTTACATTGGTTTTATATTGTGGCTAAACAACTGTTTTAACAATGCCAAATCAAAGTTACAGATAATTTCAGAATTCTTAAATCCATAATTAACTCATCACTTTCTTTTTGCCACTTTCTCATCAGGCTGGAAGAATTTCCTGAAATTAGACTTCTGTTTGCCCCTAAGCAAATCTTCTTTAAACAATATAGTCTCTTACGTAAAGAACTTTTTGTAGAATACTCTACTGTTAAATGATATTAACTGAAGAATCTGTTCAAGCCAAAGGGTAGTGAAATCATAATCATTAAAGAGATATTTTTAAATATCTTTATGTAATATTTAACACATAAAACATGTAAGTTATAAAGCATAATATTCAAACATCATCCAGCACCCATTCAGTTGAAGAACTGGGACATCGGCAATACCACAGACGCTATCTTGGGTGCATCTTCCTGCCCTTTTCCCTTTGCCACTCTGCGACACGGACGTTTTTCCAGCTACTGCTGTAGTTGTAATCCAGTCAACTAATGTAAAGTTTGGTTTACTTGTAGAGGCAGAAAAAACACTTTAAACTTCAATTCTAACAATTTTAAAACAGAGGCTGAAGTGTCATACTTGTAATTTGGCTGCTAAATACAAGTTTAATAATGACTCATACTTATAGCCAAAGGATTTAGTACCAACTACCTTCCAGTGTCTTGAGCAGTCTAAAGTGGGAAACAGCAGAAAATCTGTGCTTCTAGATATAAGGGCAGGACAATCCAAAGCTACAATCAATGGTGGCTAAACAAAGGTAAATGGACAACTAAGTTTTATCATTTTGCTGCTTTTTAACACTGTGGTCGGTCCCCAAGAAATTCATTTCTCCAACAGAGAAAGCAGCACAGTTCGCATGGGTACTAACTACCCTTACCAATAGAAATGTCATGCTTGACAAAATAGAGATTGTTTTTAGTAGAAACAATTCCCTAATGAAAAATAAAAAAGACATTTTCAAACCCTTATTGGTACAAAATGAATATACATAAGCAAAAAGATTTTATACAATATATCCCAATGTAAGTAGGCAAGAAAACTTGCTCTAAGGGATTTTGGCACTACAGTAAGGCACGCATTGCTCAGCAAGACGTACCCGGAGAAGTGATTTGATTACATATACAATTAACCCTAAACTATTTGAAGAGTTCCCCAATGCAGACTTACTGCATTTTGATCTTCTTGTAATCCCAAGTAACATCTGAACTAGGATCTATAAAAGTTGGAAATTTAAAACTGGTATGACCTTTTATCTATCAAGATTTGGCAAGAATGAAGAATGATAAAGGTCACTACAGGTCAGGGGGAGCCAGATATGTGCCCCCAGGTAATGCTAACACTTTCTTTCTTAAAGGGGAAGGGGGCTCTACATAAACTTTATTGCAGATACCATGAGTGTTCTCTCCAGTGTGAGGCTACAGTCTCTTACGAAATTTAATTCTGCATTATGGGTAATTGCTACTAACTCTGCTGAAAAATAAGTAACAAAATATAATCTTGAAATATTAGAGTCAGAAGGTATGTTAGAGCTCACATGGCCCAAATCTTTCATTTTTTTTAGGCTAAAAAAATTGAGAACTCAAAGATATAATAAAACTTGCCGTGAACACATGGCTAATAACAGTTGAAACCTGAAATCTGGTCTTCTAGCTTCAAGTTCCTGCTTTTTCCCACAATACCATGACCCCAAATGGTGCACATAAAATTATGTTTTTGTATTCTGAGGGAGAAAAATACTTAAATTGTAACATATAGATTCAAAGGAACTGAACATATCTAAAGACATAATTATATTTGGGAAGATTTTTTAAATTCTTCACTTATTCTTCTAAGTAGTTATGAAAGAATCATTTTCAGTAACCTATCTGAAAAAAAGATGCAATCCTTCTTGCCCAATAGTTATTTTAGTCAAGTATTTCAGTTATCTATTAGTACATAACAGACTACCCCAACAGTGGTGAGTTGCCTGGGCAGGTGTTCAGCTCTATGTGGCATAAGCTATGGTGCTAGGATGCCTGATATCACCCTAGGGTTGGATTTGGGACTCAGATGAGGTTAAATTGTCTAGGACGTGTGGATAGTTAGAATCATTAAGAAGCTTTCATGGGAGCTCAAGTGGGTCTGCTGGCTAGGCGCCTCAGTTCTTCACATGGACCTCATCATATGGCTGCTTGCGCTGCCTCATGTCATGGCAGTGTGGTTCCAAGAAGAAGAATTACAAAAAAAAAGAAACTAGCGGCTTGCCAGGCCAACTCAGGAGCTTGTCCTGAAAAGGACAGAGTATCACTTGTGCATTATTATTATTATTATTATTTTTTGAGACAGAGTTTCGCTCTTGTTACCCAGGCTGGAATGCAATGGCGCGATCTCGGCTCACTGCAACCTCCGGCTCCTGGGTTCAGGCAATTCTCCTGCCTCAGCCCCCTAAGTAGCTGGGATTACAGGCACACACCACCATGCCAAGTTAATTTTTTGTATTTTTAGTAGAGATGGGGTTTCACCATGTTGACCAGGATGGTCTCGATCTCTTGACCTTGTGATCCACCCGCCTCGGCCTCCCAAAGTGCTGGGATTACAGGCTTGAGCCACCAAGCCCGGCCCACTTGTGCATTATTTTATTCAAAGCGGTTCCAGGCTAAGCTCAGAGTCAATGTGGCAGGGAACTAGACTAGGGCATGCATAATAAAAGGTGTGGTTTACTGAGACATCTCCAAAGTAACAACCTACCACATAAAGATTGTTAAAATCCTAGCCAAATATAGATTGGAGAAACGTTATACTGAGAGAGGGGGCTACTGATTAAGAATAATGAGAAACTCTACAACCTAAAACTTAAATGTAGATACAAATAATTACACTAATCCTACATCTTTATTGTTCTTCATTGGATGGGCTTTATGGAATTCCATATGGCACTATTTTCAGCCAGATATTAATTTTTAATCAACATGTGTTTACAAATGGGCATATATCTCAAGAATGTATTTCTGAGTTTATAAGCTGCTCATTTAAACAAATTTATTTATTAAATGTGACTCTGGGTGAAAGAGGGGAAGGCCAAGCTCCAACTGAATTAATTCAATTATATGCTTTGTAGATAACCAGGCAATCTATAACTTATTTTTTCCAAAGCCACATGGGACAGAGCTTCGATAATGAGGACATTTAAGGGGAGAAAAGGGGCACACTGGAGTACTTAAAATTATGTAAGTGTCCATTCTAGATACATTTGAAAGTTTCAAAAAAATTATCAAAGGAGTAGGGATCTAATTTGCTAAAGGTTCTGTGTGCTACAAACTGTACTAGGTACACTGACCACATTATTTCACTTAATTTTCTCAAATGCCTTGTGAAATGGTATGGTTTTTCCATTTATGAATGAGTAAATTAAAAACTCTAGAGCCATAGATACACACTTGGAAAGCAGAAGAGCTATGAATAGAACCCAGTCCCTCTGACCTTATAGTCTATTTGCCCTATCACAGTTTGTCTATGGTATCTTCAAGGTACAGCACTAAATTCTACTTTATTTCTGATTGACTTTCTTTTGAAAGTAATTTTCAAACACTTCACTTTTCTCTGTTTCCAGTCTTCTCCATTATTAACTAGTTGGAAGTAAATATTTACAGAATGTTGACATTTAAAGAAATCCTTCAGTTAATTTTTCTGAATTAAAATCATGATCTTCTAATTACCTGTTCATCTAAATTTCTGGTTTCTTACAGAAGGGTATACTAAATACTAAAGCCTTAAAAATAAAAGGGCCAGGAAATCAACACTTTATAACTGTATCACAGCAAAAGGAATTTTGTATCATCTTAGTGCAATAGCTTCAATGTCCTCCATAACGTCTTAATCGTTTTACCAATTTTTGAGCTTCTTGTAATCGTGTACCACCAACCATATGGTTACTTCCCATAGCACTAAGCACAGTGACCTACACATAATAGGTATTAAGTGCTGGTGGAATGAATGAATGAAAGGAGTAGAAGGAAATCTGAAATACTCAAAATTACACTGGAAATACTATTTTAAAAGCACCTATCAAATATTGGTTACTTTTAATTATTTAGTGACATATAATCACAGCAATAGTAGGCATGTAGATATAGTCAAAGATACATATTATTTCTATTTGGGACTATGTGCAATAATCCCTAACCCCTACCAATTGCTTGTTAAGATGAGGAGTGGATAAATTTAGGACAATTTATTTTAGGGGGGAATAAAGACAGTTAGGAAAGGAGAATAACACAGAGAGGAACCACAAAGAACTCTCAAAAGAGATGACTGTTGGACTAATTGTATTTGAATATTTATTTTCATTTATTATAAAAGGCATCCTTATAAAAATTAACACTGGAAACAAGAGAATATTACCACCTTAAATTTAGACATCAAACAAGGCCAGAACATGTGGATAACTGCTAATAGAACATCTGATACTGATATAAAACACTCTAAAGGGAGATTAAAGGTCAAGAAACCCAAGTTTGAAAATACAGGAATAAAGAATTCTAGAAAGGGAACAATCTGTCTTAAGGTTTAGTTCACCTAATGGCAATAATGAATTGTGGACTGTTATGACTAATCACACTGGCAGAAGCTGGAAGATGATTAAATAATATCTATGCCCCTATGTCTCTAAAAGTGGTCTTCATTATAACATGTATATGATTGTATAAAGGTGACATTTTAGAACAAAAAAAATCTCTGCCTTTTTTTAGGGAGAAAAGAAAAGCCAATAAAATTTCTAGTGTAGCCAAGAACCAGTTTTGATTTATGTGTAAAATAAAAGCATACTAATAATACAAACTGTATAAAACCTTACTGATATTTCATAATTTTCAGAATTCTAAAGGTTAGGAAAAAATTGGCTTTGGGAAATAAAAATATTAACTTCTCACATATTACCTAATTAGATAATCATGAAGTCACAGTATAGAATTAAGAGAGTACTTAAAATTTACACTCTCATTGTATAATCCCACATATTACATTAAAAAAAACCTAAAGTCTCAAACCCCCACATAAATCTCTAGGCAAATTCCCCACCTACTAACTACTGTCTAAGGAACATTTCTTTTCCAAAAACATTTCAAATTACCATTTTCATGGGCTTTTTAAACTTACAAACCAAGAATTGTAGTAAAAACTAAGACAGAAAAGGGCTCAGTTAAGCAATAATACAGTAATTTAGGAAACCTCCAAAAAAGGATTTGGTTCTGCACTGTATTCTAAAATGAAATTCAGGAAATAAAACTCTATTCTGACTTACTATATATGAAAAAGCACCTTTATCTGCTCATTAACATACAATCTGACTTTCTAATTCTAAATAAACACATGCAAATGTTCTAAAAAAGGACTACATATCTAAGACAGATACTTGTAATTTTAGCAGCTAGATTTGTCTACCTGTTTTCTTGATAACAACAGGAAGAAAATAAAAGATATTGGCATAACTAAGGGGTCTTGTCCCAATCTCCACTAGCACCCAGAACATTTCACACCTTGTGGCTTTATTGCAACTGGTACATTCAATAAGAATTACTCTGTGCCATAAATGAGAATAATATCTAAATATGGCTATTATTCAATTTAAGTCATACAGTTGAGCAATTGTTCATGATTTCTTATATGCATAGCACTAAAACCTAATAAATGCTTAAGTCTAATTTGCTATCTAATTTAACTTGAAAAAAAAAAACCTGATAATCAAAAAAGTATAAGAATACATTTTGGAATGTTATTGCATTATTTATACTTTAGAAATCCTTTGGTACAATAATAATACTTGAAAAGTATTCTTAAAAATGTTCTATACATTATAAAGTATACAGTTCTTCCTCATAAGTACCCAAAAATAAATTAATAGAATATTAGTAATAATAAAAAAACATAAAATCTCCCATTCGCATACTTCTGATTTAATTTTCTAAATGGCAAATAGTAGATATTTTTCTCACTCAGAGGATAAAATTATGTTTATCAAGGAACAAAAGAGTCATACTCAAAGCTTTTGCTATACGCAAAGTGCCATCCTTGGTCCTGTGCAAAATAAAACAAGCGCTAATGGAGAAGTAAAATAAAATAACCTTCATGACTATACTTTAAGGAACTCCAAATGCATAGAGTAATATAGAAAAGGAGCCACAGGAATTTGGATGAGAAATACATTAGTTCTAGCTAAAAGCTAGTATATTCTCCTTTACGGAAAAGGAAAAATTAATGAGTTCTATACATTTGTGTAGTAGATAAAGCAGAGAGAAGAGATAATTTGTTAAGTATCAGGGATCATGCTCCTTAATTATTATGATTTACTGCACTAGGAATGTGGTCGTCAGAGTAGAAGGGTAAGGAAAGGAGAAAGAAGCCGTGTCGGAAAGAGACTCCTGCTGTAGTAATTTCACATAAGTTCTGTAGTATTAAAATGGTTATGGAAAACAGAGGTAAGCCGGGCTTGAAACAAGCTCAGTCTAAAAACAGCTGCATTTAACCACAGATAAAAAGGCCCTTCTCTGCACAGTGATAGAAATCACTTTATCTACTTGGAAGATCTAAATAAAATCTGGAGTTTAAAGTGCACACAAGAGTGTTAAATTCCCTAGAGCAACTTCAAAACTGAAGGAAAAATGAACAGTTACCATTTAAACACACTTCCCAAAAGTAAGCAATGGTGCTGAGCAAATCTTTGCTAGTTTATAGCTTGATATATGTAATTTAACCTTCCATGAAAGTAGAAGTCTCTCCCCAAATTACCCAGAGAAACAAAATGCTCACTGGGCCATTTAACAATATATGACCTATCTACGATAACAAATTAACATAAATTATATTCCGAGAGACTGGATTCCTTGCCACTATTTTTGGATTTAATTAAAATAGAAAAAAAGTGGGGAAGCATGCAAAAATTTGATCTGCAAAATTATCACTCACAGAAAAGTCATTTTTTAAAAAGCAAAATAGTTTAATGTTTCTCAGGAGTACCATCCATCCAGATATTTGCCATAACATTTTCACTGTAAATAATGTAAAAAAGTCATTCTTTAAATTTCAGGCATAAGATAATTTTCCTCAATATTTGCAATGTGTCCTTAAAAACATTTTAGGTTTTTAGAACATAAAGGCCATCTGCTAACATTAAAAAATGAACACTCATTTCAATAAACCAACTTTATAATATAGAGTGCTTTGATTTTCAATGTCTATTAGGTAAATCACTGCAAAACTTTGTAATTACTAAAGGTCATAACGGATTACCTTTGAGTATATCTTCAGCAAGAATACAAAGTAGATAATGATGCTGCCAGCTGTATACTTTATATATTACCTTACATTTATGACAACTGTATAGAATATTCCTCTCTGTTTTAATCTATTTTCTTTCAATATTCCAGAATTATAACTTAGCCAATATAAGTAATAACAAAAGAGCAGAGCCGTTACATAGATGTAAAACCATCATTAACAACATTTTCTCAGCTTTAATGGAAAAAGTGTTGGTGTCTAGCAAACAAATCTTCTTTTGCCAAATAAGAAACCAAAAACAGAAATGTCTTAACAATGATGGGTAACTAGGACACACATATTTCCAGTTTCCATTATCATACACAGAAAATAGCATATGTTGTAATTTTAATCAATGAAAAAGCTGCAGTTCCATGCAACAAATAACTTGCAGTGTCTGACATTAAAGAGAAAAGCCTTACTTAAGATCCGTGCTTCACCAGTTCTATGAATATGTCACAACTGCCAATAACAGATAGAGCAGCATTTCATTTACAGTGAAAAGATCCCAGTAAAAATAAAGCCATGTAGGTATACGTGCATATATATACATATATGCCACGTTCAAAAAATTTTGTGGCAAGGCAATTAAAGAGGATTATATGTAAAATAACTCACCTTTCGCCCGTCACTTGCATGGCAATTCACATTTAGAGGAGTCAGTAAAGCCATTAGTTTTTCTTCATTACCACTCCTATAAAAAGGTAGTAAGTCAATTCCTATAACATTACAAAGCTTCTTATGAATATTTATAAATAATTTTGTCACACGAGAGTAAAATATGGGTTTGATTTCTTTTACATGAATTACAATAAATCTCTTTTGCAATATTCAATTCAATTAATATATTTCTAATTAATTCCTGTTAATCACTGTATATATCTTAGATAACGTGGCTTTCTACATTTTTGTTTTATTTATCTATATAAAGTCATCTTCCTAATTACAAACAAACTTTATTCTGATAAACTAAAACATTGGAGTTAAAAAATACATGCACAATGCTATAAAGAGCTAATTAATTAAATTATAAATGACCAAGAAAAACAACAACAAAAAATAGATGAGGATTTTAACATTTACTTTTTGCTCTTCACTCAAGCTTTGCTAGAAAAAATCTTCAGAAGAAAATGAAGATATAGGTATTTAAATATTCCAAGAATATCACTGGGAAAGCTGGCAAACAAGGGTTTGCAGGTACCTTAAGAAATGTTCCAAATAAAATTAACCTTATAATCATCACCATATGAAAGATTTTATTATATACACTAATCACGTAAAATAAAGTATATATTTAGTATCTCCATAATTGCATAAAATCCAAGCAAGACAATAACGTTATATTTTTTATACTCCTCCACCTGCCCTCCTCCTTCTCTTGCTTAATGCATTATACACACTTAAAATGAATGGAATCACTTACCTAGCAGCTTCTAGGAGTTCGTCTTTCTTGTATTCACCTAGATGATTGCAAAATATCATGCTGTTAGCATTTGGCAGAAGACAGATTAAGAAATGCAGTAGGCAGCAAATAGAGAATTAAATAGAGAAGAACAGAAAAAGAGAGTCCACACCCCGCTGGGTGATGGAGCCGTGACGTTAGCCAGCTTGTGAAGGCAGCATCACCAGTGCCTTGGAGACGGGCAGCAAATTGACGCAGCTTCTTGTCCAATCCTCAGATGAAATAGCTTTCTTCAGACAACCAATGAATGCTAAATCTCGTGTCCAGAAACACATTCCCTCTGATAACAGCATGCCAGCTGAAGACAATGTCCCCTCCCCCCTTTTCTATTCAGGCTGTCACAGTATACTTGTGAAGCATAATACATTCTGAGACAAAGCAAAATAATAAGGCTCTTTAAAGGTACAAATTACGAGGCTTCTAAAAACTGAAGTTTTATTGGTAATGGCATGGAAAGTTAAAAGAAAACATTGATTACTATTGTTGAGCTTCATAGCAGTACAAAATGCAAATATCAGAACCACGAAGCCTTTGACTCGATAGGGAAGGTCTGTAGACTAGAAATACGTGAACTACGTACCAAATGCCATGAACCTCTTGGAGGCAGTGCTCCAAAAACCAAAACAGTGACCACATTCTTAAATGACAATAATATTCTAACATGCCATAATCTTAATACTTCATATAAATTCAATACCAATTTTTAACACATAATAAATCTTAAAAATATGTTTTTTAAGGAGGTTGAGGTCTTTGAGAATGAGCAGATATCTAACTACTATCTAATTTTTACTCATTCTATTTTATCACAATGAATTTGAAAAATACATCAAATGCTGAAAACAGAAATGCAATTAAAAACTGCCTATAACAAATTTTTTAGAGTATTCAAGATCTAACAAACAAATTTCTTTTGCAAGCTCAACTGAAGGACAAGGGATGTTAAATAATACAGCGTTTGTTCCTTCAATAAATAAAAAGAGCCAGGACTATGATTCAGCTATAATACACTGATTTAGTTTGCTACATCACTAAAGAAATAATTACACAAAGTATCTTAACAAATAGTTACATGAAAGCAAACATTAAGTGTGTACATAATAAAACATTAGACTCAATGAAAATGTTATCATTCTTTCATGAAGTAAGATTAAATAATTTTTTTAAAAGCCTATGTGTAAATATGGACTTTGCATTTTGTTTGTTTTGCTACCAAATGCAGAATATTGGTGCACATATTACAAAGACACCGCAAGGCTACCAAGCACATACTTAACTGCTATAACCCATTATTAGCAAATATTCTTTAGCTTTAACTTTATCTTACCTCTTGGATTAAGATTAGGTTAAATTCTAGAAACTATAACCAGGTATTTTCAAAGTAAAAAGTTGTGAAATACCTATTTTCTCTTGAAGGAACTTCATATACCAATAAAGTTATAAGTTTAAGAATATAAGCTAAAACATACAATTTCATGATCATAAAATTGGTCTTTCTAATTTCCCATAAATTCTATTTCACATTTTTTTAGCCAACTGATAGAGTAAAGGTTGTATCATTATATCCTCCACCCAATAAAGTTCCTGCCTTCCCAAAGCCCAAGACCTGCCTTTGTTAAACATTTTAGGATCAGTCAACTTAAAAAGCTCCTTGTGAGGAAAATGGCATAACCCATAACCCCAAATGTCTACAGAACTAGGATAAAAATAAATCAAATTACAGAACATATCTATAACATTTATTAATTTTGTTGAGTCACATTTGTTTAACAGCCTATATGCCGGATTTTAAACCAAAAGATACTATTATCTCTGACCTCAAGGAATACTAGTAAAGAAGACAGATGAATAAACAAATGATTAGAGTATAAAGAAATCTTATGAAGTGCTCTAGCATTTACCAGCCAGTCTATTAATGATTGGAAGGGTAGTTGGGGGTCAAGGAAGCCTTCCAGGAAGAGAGGAAACTTGAGCAGTTTTGAAAGAAGGACATGTAATCCTTAGGTGAAGCAGGGTAAGGGAGAAGCGACCACAGTGAAAGAAAGGAGAAGGGGAATGGTTGTAAGTGGCTCTGAGTACCTGAAGTAAAGGACACTTGCAGGGGAATGGATATGGACGAGACAGAGAAGAAGTGGAAATGTCATGAATGTCTCTCTAAGCTAAGAAGTTTGAACTTTACTTTGAAAGTAATAAAAAAAATACTGCAATATTTTAACAAGGAAAGGGCAAAGTATGCTTAAAAATCTGCTAATTTTGTGATTACATAAAATATTTCCATACTGTGTTTCAGTAAACTTTTGTTGGAGAGGAAGGTAGGCAAAGAAAAAAAAAAGAAAAGAAAACAAGTAAATTCTGACAGTCTATATTTTAAAGTATAAGTTCCCTGATATACAGTAAAAACACATTAAAACTGTGAACTTAAAGTAGCCACTATTGAATTTTAACTCATAGTGAAACATGACTCCAATAAGCGAAGCAATAAAACTGCTAAGTATTTGGGAACCTCAAAGTTCAAATCAGTCTGCCTACATAAACTTCTCATCAAGCATAGTTTATTGATGTTTTCACCAAAAGGCACATTTTTGCAAAAATGTTATTCCTTCCTGGGTAAGCTGATAATAAACCAAAGCTTTCAAAAGGAAATATATAAGTGCATCCAACAGAGTCAGACACAGGTATTACAAATGACTTTCTACTCTTCCTGCTAGAGATCCTGGTACTTTAATCAGCTTTTCTGCAATACATTCTAGCATCCACTATCTGGTGCCCAAGGACCACAATCCATAAACAGCTGAAGCTATTTTTCAAATGCTAGCTCGCAGGAACAGCTAACATAATGAATTTAGAGCCCCTCACACTCGCTGATAACAAATCTGAGCTACTTAACAGCCAAGGCACCAGTTCTGTTTCATTTTAGCGAGAATTTGAAAATATTCTGGTTGAGACTATGGTGCTCTATGGAGCATTTATATTCTTTAATAACATCCAGATAAAGATGAGCAATAGATCAGCCAGAAAGGAAACTAGGCAATTACAGTCAAGATAATAGCACCCAGAAATGAAGAAAAGAGATGGCTTAAAACGTTTTTTTATTAGAATAAAAGTAAATGGAATTTTTTAAAGTAAGCCAAAAAGTTTACTTTCCAAAGTCTAAATTATTTTTACTTGTAAAATAAGTAATGATATGAAAAATGCAAAGACACACACACACACACACACACACACACACACACACAGAGAAAGATACGAGGCTGACGTGTTAAAGAGCTATGTTATTAGAATGAAGCAAAAAAAATAAACTATCTTTTTATTTCTCTGCAGTAGTCAGAAATAGCTTCTCTTTCACTTAGCATAAAGGCAAAATTACTTTTTGTTTTTTTTTTTTTTGAGATAGAGTCTCGCTCTGTCATCCAGGCTGAAGTGCAGTAGCGCGATCTAGGCTCACTGCAACCTCCACCTCCCGGCTTCAAGTGATTCTCCTGCCTCAGCCTCCTGAGTATCTGGGACTACAGGTACGTGCCAACACACCCAGCTAATTTTTTGTATTTTTAGTAGAGATGGGGTTTCACTGTGTTAGCCAGGATGATCTTGATCTCCTGACCTTATGGTCTACCCGCCTCAGCCTCCCAAAGTGCTGGGATTACAGGCACGAGCCAACGCCCAGCCCAAAATTACTTTTTGAGTAAAAATGAAGAAAACTTATATCAATAAGCAGAAGTCATGATTATTGACTTATCTCAATTTTAACATTTTAAGGGCTTTTGCCCCTTTCTTCAGCAACTGACCAGAACAAAGTAGCCAATTTTGTAAAAATAAATGATTGTTTTGTTTAGATGGAATAGCAGGGGAAGATTAGGAACATGGAACCACAAATTCTTAAAGCTATGAGAGGCTAAGAAAGAATTCTGGGCTGGGAACGGTAGCTCATGCCTGTAATCCTAGCACTCTGGGAGGCCAAGGCGGGTGGGATCACCTGAGGTCATATGTTCAAGAACAGCTTGGCCAACATGGTGAAACCCTGTCTCTATTAAAAAATACCAAAAAAAATTAGCTGGGCGGCGGATGCCTGTGATTCCAGCTACTCGGGAGACCGAGGCAGGAGAATCTCTTTAACCTGAGAGTGGAAACTGCAGTGAGCTGAGATCACGCCATTGCACTCCAGCCTGGGCAACAAGAGTGAAACTCCATCTCAAAAAAATTAATTCTGACTTTTCTCTTTCAGCCATTATGCCTGGTATCCAAACCTATAAGTAACATCTTACATTATATAAAAGTGGAGGGGGCAGGGCGCAATGGCTCACGCCTGTAATCCCAGCACTTTGGGGAGCCAAGGAGGCCAGATCACAAGGTCAGGAGTTTGAGACCAGCCTGGCCAACATACTGAAACCCCCTCTCTACTAAAAATACAAAAAATTAGCTGGGTGTGGTAGTGGGTGCCTGTAATCCCAGTTACCTGGGGGAGCTGAGGCAGGAGAATCACTTGAACTCGGGAGGCAGAGGTTGCCATGAGCTGATATCACAATACGGCTCTCCAGCCTG
Source organism: Callithrix jacchus (assembly GCF_049354715.1). Classification (NCBI taxonomy): domain Eukaryota; kingdom Metazoa; phylum Chordata; class Mammalia; order Primates; family Cebidae; genus Callithrix; species Callithrix jacchus. The sequence continues at coordinate 30,335,188 of NC_133514.1, read as the reverse complement.
GGCAACAGTGCGAGACTGTCTCAAAAACAAAAAAAAAAAGGGTGGAAGGATGTTATTTGAAAGTCACCCTTTCTCCATGTCACCTCACCCCCAAAATCAGGACCACTGTCCTAATGGATCATCTGTAACATATTCATTTACAGTTAATGAAACTGGTGCCATGGTAGTTAAACAGATTGTCTTAGGTTTCACTAAGTATTATCCATTATCTGTCAGGCCCTGCACTAGGCTAAAATGTGAGCACAAACTAACAAATCTGAGCTCTGGATAAAGCCATATAAGCAAAAGGAGAGAGTAACGAATAGTAACAACAATCAAACAACTTGAAAAACAATGACAATTATTAGCTTTAAGTAAGTTAAACACATAAACTTAACAAGCCAAAAATTTCCATCATAACTACTTTAAAGCATTTGAATTTACACATAAGCTTGCCAGCAAAGGCTATTGGACCAAGGGAATTTCAGGAATAAAGAAAATTCACTGGGGTCTATTCCAATGATCAATGCATATTGCATTTCCCATAGCATAGCTTAATTCCTGAGCTTACTAGGCATCTCAAGGGAAGAAGTACATAAAGACTTCAGTCAAGAATCTTAATTATCAGTTTAATGTAGGGACTCTTATGTTACAGGTTGCTAAGCAGTACCATGAACTGATAATTCTGATATAGATGTTTTCTCATCAGGGTAACAGCAAATTAAGAGATGAATTGATTCTTGCAGCTAAACTGACAATGTATATAAAGAATAAAATATTAATATAGGTGACATATCCCATCATGTTTTCACTAGTAGATTTGAAAATTAAGAACCAGCTATGTGGCTGTGGAAGGAATTGAGCTAAAGCGTCAGGAAGTAATCTAATCTCAAGAAGCAGAATTAGGTCTTCCTCTCAAAGCAATATTCAAACAGACTAATACTCTGCTATATATAAACATGGGTCCCAGATACACCTGTATTATTTCACTCTAGGACCTTTCAAGAATATATTCAGAACAGCTGGGGGTAAATTATAAAGTTTTCACAGCTCTCAATGCCTTCTTCGTATTTTTTAATACTATCAAATCTTTCTACTCATTCTGATACTGGCTTCAAAGTCCATATTACCAATTAAGTCTAGAATCATGTCCAATCTAAACACCAAACATCCATTCTAAACACACTACTTTGTGGTCTTTAAATTCTAAGTTTGAACAGAGTATTCTCCTGGTAGAGATCCTATCCTTAACCCCTGGAACGTCAACTGTGCTTAGTACCAACATAATCTCTACACTGTCCAATATTTTCGCCACTGCACTAAATACATTTAATGTATTTAAATGTCGCTTACGTTTAAATACATTAAAATTATATAAAAATAAAAATTCTGCTCATCAGTCACACCAGCTATATTTCAGGTATTCGACAGGCACAGGTTACTAACTAGTATCTCCATACTGAACAGTGCAGAGAGACCATTTGCCAGGAGAGCTGAAACTTTTATTGGACCATGAAATTTTGCAGTGTTTTTAATGAGCTTATAAGAAGTTATCTTTTACCCTAATAACCATTTTTTATACTTTTTACTCTCAAAATTATCACTACCAAAACATAAGCTTTTATTTTTTTTCTTACTGAACACCAAACCAACTACTTCATTACTATGAAACGTGTGAAAAAATGCTGGGCTGAATGATAACAGATCTAGAATGAGTTCTAGCTCTGTCACTGCTTTATTTGTGTGGCCTTGGGTAAATCACTTCATCCTTGAGAGAGCCTTCATTTTATTGTCATGTAGAAAATGAACAACTTCAATGATTTCTAAGTTTCAGCTCTTAAATTTCCATCCTGTATTTGAGTCTCAGTATTGGTAAGAAGTTTTTCTAAGGTGGTTTTAATATTGCTTTAAACAGACTTTTAAAAAAAAGTTATTTGAGAAAAAAACTCAACCAAACTGTTATAAAAAGTAGCACCTAAAAATTGTATAGTAAGCAGTAAAACAATTTGACCTAACCAGTACTATCTATTTGGTTAACAATTCTAAACGTGTGGTAATGCTTTTGAAGGTAAACAGAAACCAGCTCTTTCAAAAGAAAGTTAGTTTTTCAATAATTCTAATCTTTATAGACTTGTTATAAGATTTTTTTTTCTAAAGTATGGAACTAGAGAGAAACTAAGAAGTTATTATTTGATAAGTTTTCCAATTCTTTAGGAAAACGGAAAAGAACCACCCCCCACCCCTGCATGGCAGCTGAGAAAAAAAATTCCAAAGGTAAAAGGCCCACAAATACAATTCTTTTATCCTGTATTAAATTTTTAAGTCATAATTTTGTCATAAAAATTATATTATTTTTGTCATAAAAATGGTAATATATTAAATGTCAACATAAAAACCTCAACTAATGTCCTAAAACATTTTAAAAACACAATATAACACTTATACAATAAAAGCTTTGTAAAAGCTTTATGCAGGATGCAGTAATATGGTCTCTCTTAGTCCGAGTAACATCTATTAAGATACACATCCCATTTCCTGACATTTAGCAGGGTTTCCAATCATTTGTACTTGTTTCTGATAAGGTATCAATTGTAGCCATCAACATGTGTGTCAATTAATACTCATCAGCCAAAATAAGATGGCATTATCAGCTATATATATTCTTTAAATTGGATATTAAAAGCCAACAGAGGTGTTCCTCTAGAAGCTGTGTTAACCTGTGGGACTTTCTGCAAAGTGTGCCGATACTTTAAAAGAAAACAACCTTTGTGATCGCAGTACACATAAAAGAACTTTCTGATATATTAAATAGAAGACAAAAAAGGAGGAAGGAAAGATGGAAGGAGGGAGAGAACTCTCTCTGAGCATGGCAGGTTATGATGCTACCTATTCAGTCTGGGAGCTCAGGACGTCCACTATTACTTAAGCCATCAATTACCTGTGTTAATGGCAGCTGGGACTGGGGGAAGTGGGATATTAGTTTGTTTTTTGTTTGTTTGTTTTACTATCACAGTGTCTGCTCCATAAAAAGTGATTTGGAAAAGTATATTCCCTATTTGATCCAAAACAATTTGGCGATAGTTTTTATATTTTGTTCTACATCAGTGGTCCTTTTTCTATAGCCATCAATCCACACTCCCTTATTTGCAAATCTGAAACGCAAAAAGCTCTAAAACCTCAGATGGCAGCAAAACTTGACCGATTTAGTGTACAGAGCTACACATCATAGCTATCATATAGTTTACTGCAAAAATATTACTGTTACAGAGTACAGCCCAAGACTCCACAGGGGATGTTTTATAATATATGGTAGATGTGGCCGGGCGTGGTGGCTCACGCCTATAATCCCAGCACTTTGGGAGGCCGAGGCGGGTGGATCACTAGGTCAAGAGATCGAGACCATCCTGGTCAACATGGTGAAACCCCGTCTCTACTAAAAATACAAAATTTAGCTGGGCATGGTGGCGCAGCCTGTAGTCCCAGCTACTCGGGAGGCTGAGGTTGGAGAATTGCTTGAACCCAGGAGGAAGAGGTTGTGGTGAGCCGAGATCGCGCCATTGCACTCCAGCCAGGTAATAAGAGCGAAACTCCGTCTCAAGAAAAAAAAAAAAAAAAAAAAAAAAAAAATATATATATATATATATATATATATATATATATATATATATATATATATATGGTAGATGCATAGTATACCCCACTTATTCACAGGGATACAGGCCAAGCTCCCCCATTATGTAAGTGGATGCCTAAAACTGAGGACAATACCTACTCTATGTTTTTTCCGATAATACATACCCATTATAAAGATTAATTTATAAACTGTGCATAGTAAGAGATTAACAATAATCTCTAATAAAATAGAATAACTGTAACAATTGCCGATATCACTGTTCTTGTGCTTCTGGGTCATTATGAGGTAAAATAAGGATTACCTGCACACAAGCACTGCAATAGCAGGACGCTGAACCTGATCACTGAGATGGCTACGAAGTCCCTAAAAGGCAGGGGCTGTAGACAGCATGGATCCACTGAACAAAGGGAGGGTTCACGACCTGGGCAGAATGGAGCAGGTCTGTGTGAGATTTCATCACTACACTTAGATCAGCATGCCATCTAAAACTTATAAATTGTTTATTTCTGGAATTTTTCACTTAATATTTTGGGAGGCAGTTGACCACAGGTCACTGGAACCTTGAAAGGTGAAACTGTGGATAAGGGGTGACTACTATTAAACTGTATCTTTTCTTACTTATTTGTTTTCTGAAGTACAATCTGCACATAATTAAATTCACCTTTTGAGATGGTTCTATGTATTCTGAAAAACTTATACAGCTATGTGACCACTGCACTTCAAGAAAGGAAACATTTCCATCACACCAAAAAGTTTTGTCAGGCCCCTCTGAAATCAATCTCCTACTCCAATCCGCCTCTCCATGGCAACCACAGATCTAATTTCTGTCCCTCCAGTCACGTAAATGGAATCATAGAATACAAAAACTTTTGATTCTAGCATCTTTTACGTAGTACAAATGCTTTTGAGGTTCATCCATATTGTTGAACATATCAGTACTTTGTTCCTTCTTATTGCTAAGTTATATTCCATTATATGGATGTATCTCAATTTGTTTATTCAATCACCAGCTGGCAGACATTTGGGTTGTTTCCAAATGTCTCTGGGTTATTATGAATAAAGCTACTGGAAATATTCACAGAGTATTTTGTATGAGCAAATGACTTCATTTTTTTCTTGGGTAAGTACCTAGCAGTGGGGTTGCTGGGTTATATCAGAAGTATATATTTAACTTTGTTAAGAAATAGCCAAACCATGTCTTTTTTGTAATCTGAATACTTCTCAATTCTCAAATATATGGATCTGTTACCTATAGAAAAGAATAAGGAAAAAAAGAGAGAAAAAGTTAACTACTGAGAACTATGACAGTACTGCCATAATCTCACCACTGCAGATACCAGCCTTGCCTCATATAGGGGCAATTCATCTGACCTGAACTAATATGCACATCTTTTAATTCTTTGCTTCTCACTTGTTATGTTATTTGCATTAAACAACAACAACAACAATAACAACAAACCAGAAAACGGTAATTTCTGTCTTAGGTTCAGGGTAATAAGCATTCCATATATATTTAGAAAGAGTGGTAAACATTTCTTTTGAGCAAATTCTACAATAAAGTTCTAGGTAACACATAAACTAAAACCTAACCCTGGAAAAACTGTTACCATCAGTGTTTGTACATCATAGCAAGGCTATGTATGCATTAAGTTTGATTTTATCACAGGTTAATCAGCTTTCTAAAAAACAAGAGGGGCAAGAAAGTTCTGAATTCTCACTTACCAGAAAACTAACACCACCAACCACTGAAAATCGTATCTAAAATCTACCCTCTAACAAGTGGTAACTAGGCAGACAACTTTATACCAGGATACCCAGAAGAGGAGGACTGACTAAAATTTCATTAATGTAACATTGTTTTAGGTAGAAATGTTGATACCCTATCTTACTAGATATTTAAAATAAGAAGGAACTATACAATAAAGCTGACATTAAGAGATGGAATTAAATATATTCAGATAAGAAAATTAATATAAACAGGTGATATGGGGCTTCATGCCCTCTATATATAGGCAAATGTTTCCCAATCAGATAATTTTACGATCTAAAATTGAACAACTCCACCTTCTATTTCTCCTCTCTGCTACTTCAAATAAAAATGTTCTGACTCACACTTGGACAGACTTAAAACAACTTCCCAATGCAAAATACCACAAACTAACTTTTGAAAAAAACCACTAACATGCCTTCTTCAATTCCTCAACTTATAAAGTGTCCTCCATATTTCTCTGAAATCATAATAAACATTTTCACACATCTCCTTTTCAACTGAACAAAATGCGGAAATATGATCAAGGTAAAATGAAGCAAGTTAAAATCAAAAGCAATCATGACATCACAATAGCCCATAATATTAACTTTATAGTAAGAGAATGGTTAATTATATTTAGTAAGTGAACATTCAACTGCATTGAATCTCTTTTTTTGAAGCTAATATTATGCTTAGGAAAAAAAAGCAAACTGGTTTTATAGCCATTATATCTCAATAGCCCTTTTTATAGTCTTTTATATATAATATTTAGCAAAATTGCTTTTCTTGGAGAATATTTTCTTTAAAATGTCTGAAACGCCTCCTAACCAAATTGCGAACCCTCAATGTCTGTCTTGAAACTGGCTACATAAGAAGCAAAGACTGTTAAATTTTATCCACTAAATTACTAGTTAAACAAACTATAGTATTTAATTAGGTTATTCCAAATTAATGAGTATTTCTCTATATGTGAAGTCTGAATACATCCATTAAGTCCAAGCTGAATCAATTGTGATTTCTCTTATGATTATGTTCAGAAAGATTATTGGACAAAGTATTAATCTAAACATAAAAGTAAATATTTTTAATTTTGCCACTCATTGACAGATATGTAATATCCCTAGTTACACATTAACCTAACACATTAAATTACATGTTCTGCTACATTGTAATCCATATAATGCTTTGCCCCTACTTTTCTGCTTTCCATTCTTATTGCTATAATTTATTTATGTACTTTTCCTCTTACCCCTCCTGTATCAGACCTGTAGCTAATCCCTAAACTAGTCCTTAATCCCTAGTCTCTAGCCCTTAATTCAGTTACCACATTAATTTCTGCTTTAATTAGCTTACTATCCTACTCAGTAATGAGAAACAAAATAGTATAAATGCAGGACTCTCCATTCACATCTTACAAAATAATGTTCAACCCTACAGCCAAACATTAAAAATACTTTAAAAATATAGACTAAATTTGTTTAAATTTATTATTCGATGTTCCCAATTCCACCTCACCTTCTCCACCCACACTATAAACTCTACATCACTTACTTTTACCTGAATACACCTTGCATTTTCCTGAATGTCTTTACTCACGTTGACAATGATCTAAGCTCCAATCTGTACGTGTTAAAATCTTGCCCAAAAACATATGGCCAAACTTACATATAACTTCCTTCATGAATGCGCTCCACATCATTTCAATCAAAAACACTGTCAAAGCGCACAGATTCCAGTGCTAGCTTTGCCTATAGTTTTAAAATTTTTGGCAAGTTATTTGCTTATTCTGGGTCTTACTCATGAGGTACCAACTAGTTTATTGTGTCAAGCCTGTTCAAGATTATGTTTCTAACCATTAGGTGCTCTTCAGAAGTTCTTAACCTCTGGTAATTTCATGGAATTCAATAATTCTGTAAATACTTGACAACTATAGGCAAAATTTGAGTTTATGTTCAAATGTGCAATGTATTTTCTCCCTAAGGAGTGGATCTAAAGGTGCTTTTATTAGCTCCTTAAAATGGTCCATGACCCAAAAAAGGTTAGGAACTATCACTTCTTTGATCTAAATATGTTATTTACACAGACACATACTGATACAAACAGCCCTTCCACATCAATGGTAAATCTCCCAAAGCTTTAAGAATATAGTGCTTAGCTCTGTTATTTCTTAAAAGTGATTCTCAACGCCTTTTTCCTCAACACACCTAAAAGATAATGTTCACATGGGTGATATACTTTCATCAGCAACAGGTGGGCACTGCAGCCTGCTAAATGAATAAGATACCCTGTGGGTTTGGTGCCATCACTAGCATGCAAGCTCTAATTCTATCACTTTCTCCTACGATTCAAGATTTATGGTATCTGTACCAGTGCTATATTGTGCTTGGCATATTGTAAAGAGTGCTTGTATATTTATTTGTTAAATGAAAAAATAAATTATGTAATTCAAAGAGAAAGAGTAAATGAATGAGACTTAAAAAAAAAAAACTCCAGAGGGTCTTAAATAAGAACTAATATGCCTAGGATAATATCATTAATCAGACTTCACTGAAGTCGATTAAGTTTAACCTAGTAAGAGATTTAGTGATACTTTAGGGAAAATGTAAGAAAAAAAGTAACTGAAGTGTGTGCAGCTGAAGAAATAAATCACAATTGTTACTTCTTGAGGAAACCAAAATTGCAGTCACTACATCTTGTTAAGACGTTTTGTAAATCAATGACAGAATATGAAGAATAAAATGCAATCACACACAATAATCACAAGGAAGACAAGACAGCACTGACATCATGCGAAAAGTAGTCACACGTGCCTCTGCACCAGCCTGCAATTCCGCAGGATGATGTGTTAAAAGATATAGAGATCAGGCAATCCTCGAATGGGTGTCTCCCAAAACTTCAGCCCTCAGTAGGCTTATGCATCCAGGGACCAAGCACTCTGATAAGAGCAAGCACTTCAGGAAAGTAATTTTCTTTTCATAGACAATGACCTGGTTCCTATAAATCACAATATGCTTTGTTCATATACCCTCAGAGTTCTGAGATTGCAGCTACTACATACACAACAGTTCCTTAAATGAAGAGATCATAATTGTGTACTGGTTTAAACAAAAATGATTTTTTTGGAAATATTTTAATATAAATACTTCACATAAAAATAATACAAATACAAATATTAGGAAGAAGTCTCTGAAGAAAAAGTGTGTTTGAGTATTTTGGTGTTTCTATTTGTTGGCTGACTTACGGTCCTCCCATGAATTTATCAACTTCCCTCACATAAAAATTACCACTTTGCCTTACTAAAATACTGCTACCATAAAAATTAACTCTCTTGGAACACTCAAGAACTAAATCATTCCAGATAGCCAAATTTTCAACATAACTGCTAATTCAGCATTTTAATTTCTCTTTTCTTGATAGTATTTCTTTATGAAATATATTACATACCTCTATGCAGTCAAAAATAGATCATTCCAAACATAATTTAACTCTTCTTGGCAATTCAGGACCAATTATTATGAACTTCCACCAGACTTTGGAATAATATAGCAATGCTCTCTGGGCTACTGAGATGTGCAGGAATATTTGTAGTTATCCAAAATGGTTCAAGAATGCTATGTATTTTACTTTTTTTTTTTTAGACAGTCTCACTCTGTCACCCAGGTTGGAGCGCAGTGGCACCATCTTGGCTCACTGCAACCTCCACCTCCTGGGTTTCAAGCAATTCTCGTGCCTTATCCTCCCGAGTAGCTGGGACTAAAGTGTGAGCCAGCACACCCAGCTAATTTTTGTATTTTTAGTAGAGATGGGGTTTCACCATGTTAGTCAGGGTGGTCTCGAACTCCTGGCCTGAAGTGATCTGCCAGCCTTGGCCTCTCAAAGTGCTGGGATAACAGGCATGAGCCACCACACCCAGCCATATTTTACTTTTTAATATATAATTATTTTACTCTTTTCTTTTGCATAAATTAATCTCTTTATATATTTCCTTTAAGTTTACAATGTCTGAAAAGTGCAGTCCAGTAGAAATATAAGCTACATATATAATTTTAAACTTTCTAGTAGCAATGTTTAAAAAAAGACATTATTTTAATAGTACATTTTATTTAACCTCCTATATTCATAATATTATTTCAACATGTAGCAATGTGTTCAACAGCCAGTTGTGACTTGAGACTTTGTGCTGGACACTGCATATCTAAAACGATCACGAGCTGGAAGCTTACAACAGTAAAACAGTTGTAATCAGTCAGCAGCAAAAACTGTTACTACAGTAGAATCAAATTTGCACTGAGTAAGATGAGGGCTCTCCTAGGTATAAGGAACTTCAGTTTCAGAGCATGACTTCCGCACATTTACTTGGAGGAAAGAGAGAAACAAATAGAAGGGGAGGAAGAAGAGAGGCGGAGAATAGTAAAAAGAGGTAGGAATGAGGTTAGGGAGGGGGAAAGAATCCAATAACAATGTTCTCGAGGTGGGTAGACTCTGAGGAGGTTTAGAGACTCATAAGGCAAAAGTGAGGCCTTTCTTAATAGTTAGTCTAGGGCTTGGAAAGGTGCATGCAATAATAATGGGAATTCATGGGTATTGAGAACTGAAGAGTCCTTGCACCACGCTTCAGTCTCCAGAGAAAGAGACCAGCCATAGTTAATGATGACTCCTGAAAAGCTTTTTATGAGGCTACCTCATTCAAATGTGTATGCCAAGAGATAACTGAGAGTATGCTTAAGACAACAGCTCAAACACACTACTAATCACTTTTATGGAATTTTGTAGAGATGCACAACTTTGCCATATGAAATAAAGACCATTTCTAGTGACTGACATTCTGAACAAGAAACCAAAGGCAGTGCTAAATTCAGCATTTCTTCCTAACTGAAAAGAAATGGAAATACGAATAAAATGAACTGGCTATCTAGAAAACAAAAAAAGTAAATCTGGTTTGGAGAATGATGACTCCCTGGCAATTGCTGAAGAGCATCACATGATTGTCAAGAACATTGAATCAGGATAAAGGCAATGTCCTGCTATTAGAGCCCTTCTCCCCTCAAAAACCGTCAACTGTTCAAATACGTAAGGGAAGACAGACAAAAAATTGACTCCAGACAAGCCCCAATAAAACTATTTTGAAGCTAGTTCGCCAAGAAGCTCAAGAAACCACTGTAATAAATTTCAGAAAAGCAAATGGAAACTTACGTCGGCAGAATTTTAAAAAGGAGGGGAGGATAACTTAGTCTAAAGTACAAAAGACTGAGGTGATAGTAGGTGGTGATTATAGGAAGAGTCTTGACTAATACCGTCAGTATTTCAGAGATGGCTATCAAAAGGAAAAAAGCCTTATACAATGCAGTTCCAAAAAAAAGGTTACCATATTTGGCTTAGTACATAAAAGTATTTCTAACCATTTAAGTTACCCAACAATGGACTAATGGCTGAGGGGGCATAGGGATATGGTATAGAAATGCCATATGTAGGAATATAGTATGGAATCCTTATGGGGTAAAATGTTGGATTAGCTAACCTCTAAATCTAAGGTCCCTTCTAGAGTCATGAATGTATGTGTGACTTTTATTAACAGTTGTAATACTTGTTAATTATATAAAATTGAACTTAAATTACACATGCATGCATTCTTTATTGTCTGATCTTCATTAGATCAGTCTTCAGTTCTCTAAGCACAGTTCATAATTTTATGTATATTACACATACATGTATTGTGAGTGATTTGTAAGAAATATGTATTTGATCTTCCATTCCTGGCAAAGAGCCCCTAAATTTCTTGGCATTTGATGAGCGTCTCAAGTGATAAGTTGTTTTTTGTATATAATGTACTACATTTTGAACTTCTGTGCCCTCCAAATGTATGCTGAAATTTGATGCCCTATGTTGGATGTGGGGACTAATAGGAGACGGATGGGTCATGGAGGTGAATCCTTCATGAATAATTTAACTGGGTTGGAAGGAGCAGGGGGAGAAGTGTGAGTTCTCACTCTATTAGTTCCTTCAAGAGTTGGTTGTGAAAAAGAGCCTGGCACCTCCCTCTCTATCACTTTGCTTTCTCCCTTGCCATACGGTCTCTGCACATGCTGACTCCCCTTCACCTTCCGCCAGGAGTAGAAGCAATCTGAGGCCGTAACCAGACATAGATGCTGGCACCATGTTCTTGTGCAGTCTGCAAAACTGTGAGCCAAATAAACCTCTTTTCTTTATAAATTACCCAGCCTCAGGTATTCCTTACAGCAACAATAGAATGACTAAGATATAATGAGATGACTGACGGCTGGGGGCTCCTGGATAGTCTCTAGATAGGGGCTGGTTACCAGAGGAAACAATCATGTGACTGAATGGGTAGAACTTTCATCCCTATCCTTGACTTCCAGGGAGGGAATGATTTAATCAATCGGCCACAATGAAGCCTCCATAAAAACCCCAAGGGACAGGGTTTCTGGGTTACTGAACATGTGGAGGTGCCGGGAAGGTGGAGCACTGGGAGAGAGCATGGAAGCTCCTTGCCCCTGCCTACTGACCTTGCCCTATGTGCATCTTCATCTGGTCCTTCATCTACAGCCTTTGTAATTCCTTTATAATAAACTAGTAAACCTATTTTCCTGAGTTTTGTGGACAGAACTAGCAAATAGTTAAGCTTGACGAAGAGGCCATGAGAACCCTCAATTTACAGACAGCAGATAAGAAGTATAGATGACAACCTACTACCAGTGATTAGCCTCTAAAGTGGGGTGTAGTCTTCTGAGACTGAGCCCTTAACTCACTGGATTTGACTTTAATTCCGAGCAGACTGTATTAGAATTGAACTGAATTACAGGACATCTAACTGGTGTTGGAGGAGTGCTCATGGTAGGAAAAATTTGCAAATTTTGGTGATCAGAAGTGAAGTAAGCAGTAAAAGAAAAAAGAGATTTCTTTTCCTTTACACATACATATACACATACATCTTTGTATTTGACAGGGACTTTCCTTAAATAAACTCATTTAATCCTCAAATAATGCTCTGAGGGAACTGGGCAACAAATGGTCACACAGCTCATGTATTAGTTTCCTATTTTTATTGTAACACAATACCAGAAACTAAGTGAATTAAAACACAAGTTTATTCCCCTACAGTTCAAGAGGTCATAAGTCTAAAAAGGATGAGCAGGGCTGTGTACCCAGATAACCCAAGATAATCTCTCCATCTCAAGATCTTTAACTTAATCACATCTACAGTCTCTTTATCTCATAAGGTAACATAGTTACAGGTTTAGGGGATTAGTATGTTGACATCTATGGGGACACAATACTGGCCCCCACAGACATCACATACCAATGCCCAGAACACAACTGGTAAATGGCAGATTGAGGATTTTTAACAACAGTGAATGATGCCTCTCAAAAATTGCTCTTTCATTAAATGAAAAATAATTACTTTTAAGGTATTCTCTACAAGTTGCTAGAAACACAGAAATCTAAGAACACAGGAATCTAATTCTAAGATACATGAAATCTGTCATCCAGAGGTATAGCCTGCAAAGCAACAAAAAGAATTTTAACTGACACAGACTTTCTTTTGAAAAATAAGGTGTTTGAAAAATAAGCAATGAATATCTAAAGTAAAACAGCTACTTTACTTTTTGTTTAAGTTTGCAATGAAGTAAAAAACATTCTTTAACCAATAAAAACATGTTTGTGCACTCTGAAACTTAAACATTAATGCTGAAATTCTGAATATCTTCATTTACATCTCCTTTCAGTTGCAAAGGTATTAAAATTTATTTTTATTTTGGTAAAAGCATTTTTTTTCACAAAAGAAATATTCCATTTTTAGCTAGTAGTACTATGTTAGGAATAAACTATAGAAAAATATAAAGCTAAATAGAAACGCACAGTAGACATGTTATTTTTTTATCTGCCAAATGCCTGTTATAATCTTCTGGTAATTTCTCAAGTATGATTTGGGGAACTGCTCTTCCTCTATTCAGATCATGTGATTCTGGTGCAGTTCCCAGTCACATCACCTTGCTCCATTTCTGGCTAATCATCACACTTTATTTGCAGAACAGTGATTGATACAGGTGATATTTGACTGAAACAGCTCAGAGTTCTTCCTTGAAATTTTTTACTTTACAGCTGGGAAAGAGCTCTGGAGCTAAAGGCCTGTGGTCCCAGAGCTGCCAATGGGCCATATTCCTCACACCATGAAGTGCCTCAGAAAACAAAAACCATGCAGATGCAGATAGGAAATGGAGGAGGGGCTGAAGTCATCTGGCAGTGGGGAAAGAAACAGAAAGAGCACAGGAGGGAAGGAGAAAGAACAGGAGAGAAAGAGCAGAAAGGGAAAGGAACAGGAGTGAGGTGAGTCAGCAGAAAGAAAGGGCAGTGGGTGAAGCAGAAAGAAGGGGGGTAGTTGTTATGGGTTGGATGTGGTTCATCTTCACCAAAATTTATGTCGAAATTTAGTTAGCAATATAATGATGTTGAGAAGTGGGGCCTTTAAGAGGTGAGGATGTTGTAAGAATGATTAGTGCCTTTCTCTCTAATTGGAGTAGAAGGGAGTCCCTCCTGGGTCTGGATTAGCTACCACAAGAGTGAGTTATGATAAAGTGAGGTTGCCTCTTATGCTTGGCATTTTGCTTCTGCTCACTTTCCCTTCTGCTTCTCCACTGTGTTAAGACCCAGCATGAGGCCCTCACCAGAAGCTGATCAAATGCAGCTGGCCAATCTTGGACCTCCTGGCCTCCAGAACTTTGAGCTAAATAAGCCTCTCTCCCTTATAAATTACCCAAACTTGATTATTCACTTATAACAACAGAAGGCAGACTAAGACAACGGTTTACAAAAACAGGGACAGTCAGATGCACGATACAACTTGAGTGTCCAGATCCAGCAGACCCTGATGTCAAACCTATTTTTGCTTTACGTGGTTAGTTCGTTAACCAACAAACATTGTCAGCATAAACAATAGTAATTAGATTCATGCTTGTTTAAAATGTGCTTTGTGCCCTTCCTTTTATTTCTACTTCGCTGCTTCATTATAGCCATCTTTATCTTTTTTCTTCCCCCTAATTTTATGACTTTCATCCTAAATATGGAGGTGGGAGGTGAACATGTCCATGAAAACTGCATGAAACCCTCTATCCACGCCTTTAGAGGTGTGGCCTGTGCCTTGCTTGGGAATTACTGGTGAGTTCCAAAAAGGAACATAACCTCTAGGGCTAGACATGTTAAATGAATCGTGGCTCTGCCATCATCTAAACATGTGAGTCTGAACAACTCATTTAGCCTTCCTCTGAGATTCATGTTTCTCATTTTTAAAAAGAGAAGATAATATTTATCTTCTGTGGTCACTCTGAGAATCAGGGATAATGGAAATAAAACACTCAGTGCTTGACTCACAGGAAAACTCCAGCACAAGATGATAGTGATGATGATGATAATAATGTGATTCAAATTTTAAAGTATTTGATTTACTAACAATTGTTTCTTATTTCTCTCTCTGAATTACCAGGAAGATATGACATTAAACCTTTTCGTTAACATCAGTGAAAAAAATTTTGATGAAAAGAACTAATATTTAAATAAGCTGACAAAACAGATTTCTCCACACCCCACTTTCTCTATAAGAAAATAGATTTTCTTTAAATAAAAAGGAGGAGAGGCATTTCTTATCTTACTATCCTAAATACTTTCCTGAATCCCTAGAAAGTTGTAATCCCAATGTGAGAAGCTACAGAAACTGATTTACCACATTAATAAAATAGTGGGGGGAAAAAAGAGAGGCCCTTAAATAATTTCCAAGAAAAAGCAAAATGTATTCAAAGGACGATAATTAGAAAAATCATGCAAATCAACTTTCCTTTCTCCTCTATACCAAAAAAGATAGAACCTTACTGAGATTGATAAAACCTTACCAGGAGTAAATATTCATTTCCTCATTACAGAGAAAACCTCACTCCAAAAGAAAGAATATTGGCAATAAGTTACTGTCATACAAATATTTGATAATTCTTAATATTCTAGCTGGTGACCTATTGACTTTTAACAGTGGCAAGTATATCCATATGTCAGTAATTATAAAAAGCTATAATGAAAATATAGATTTGTTTCTGTATTTCATACGTGTCATTTTTCATTAATTTTAAACTTTGTATTTACTTTAAATTATGCATACAATGATTGCATTGAATGCGTACTGATTCTGGCATATTTTTATGCCACAGAAGTGTACCAATCCTGCAGTGTAATAATCCTTATGAAACTTGACTGAAAGATCGTATGTATATTAGTATTTTGAAGTATGAAGTTCGGGATAAATTAAAAATAAAAACTTAATCCAGGATCAGCAGTATGTTAAATATTGAGGAAGTACAAACTTGTCCAGTTGATAATGACTGTTTCCAACAGGATATGGAACAAGACCACATAAAAGAATGTTCTTATGCAAGACCATACCGCAGCTAGAAAAGTGGCCAACAATCTTTTCTTCCTAGTGACTTATTTTCTGACTAATATGATATTGCCAGTAATGACTTCATTCCTCCTGCCTCTCAAACAAATATTTCTAAACTACTGAATTGTACCATTTGAGAGTATCCAATCCAGAGTGATCCCAGCTTCCCTAATCCCTGTTAGAAATATTTCGTACAAGCCTAGACCCTATAAAAAGCCCCTTCTAACTCCTCCTCTAAATTCCCTCAAAGCTCTTCCAGATATGTCCTCCTTTGAGGCAACAAGCAAAACAAATTCAACTTTGTTAATTGCAGGTGTGTTTCTGGTGGTCTTTGATGGCATTCAACAAAAGACATGCATACGACAGTCACTTTCCTATATTTCCTATCCTTATATTAAAGTAAAAGTTCTTATTCTGGTTGTATACATGAACATAAAACTTTAGCTGCTATTTTTATATATATTACACAATTAAAGATTTTTTTTTAATGGAAGCGAGCCCTGCTGCATTTATTTTTATTTGAAATTTTGTGCTACTCTAAATAAAACACTATTAGTTGGGAAAGAATAGAGGACCCAGAAAAAAACCCAAGTACTCACAGCCAACTATCTTCAACAAAGCAAACAAAAACATGAAGTAGGGAAAGGACACCTTAGTCAACAAATGGTGTTGGGATAATTGGCAAACCAAAGGTAGAAGAATGAAACGGGATCCTCATCTCTCACTTTATACAAAATTCAATTCAAGATGGATCAAAGACTCAAAACCATAGAAATTCTAGAAAATAACATCAGAAAAACTCTTCTAGACATTAGCTTAGGCAAAGAATTCAACACCAACAACCCAAAACCATATGCAAATAAAACAAAAATACATAAATGAGACCTAACTAACCTAAAAAGCTTCTGCACAGCAAAATAAATAATCAGCAGAGTAAACGGACAAACCACAGAGAAGGAGAAGATCTTTGCAAACTATGCATCTGACAAAGATGACTAACATCTAGAATCTACAAGGAACTCAGACAAAGAAGGGAAAAAAAAACCCATCAAAAAGTGGGCAAAGACAGGAATAGACAATTCGCAATAGAAGGTATACAAATGGCCAGCAAACATGAAAAAATGCTCAACATTACTATCAGGGAAATGCAAATTAAAATCACAATGAGATACTACCTTATTCCTGCAAAATGGCCATAATTAAGAAATCAAAAAATAACAGATGTTGGTGTGGATATGGTGAAAAGGGAACACTTTCACACTGCTGGTGAGAATGCAAACTAGTATAACCACTATGGAAAACAGTGTAGAGATTCCTTAAAGAACTAAAAGTAGCATTACCACTTGATCCAGCAATCCCACTACTGGGTATCTACCCAGAGGATAAGAAGTCATTATACTAAGAAGGTACTTGGCACCCATGTTTACAGCAGCACAATTTGCAACTGCAAAAATATGGAACCAGCCCAAATGCCCATCAATCAATGAGTAGATAAAGAAACTGTGGTATAGGCTGGGTGCGGTGGCTCATACCAGTAATTCCCAGCACTTTGGGAGGACAAGGCAGGTGGATTACCTGAGGTCAGGAATTCAAGATGAGCCTGGGCAACATGGGGAAACCCATCTCTACCAAAAATACAAAATTAGCCAGGTGGAGTGGTACATGCTTGTAATCCCAGCTACAGAGGCTGAGGAAGAACTGCTTGAACCTAGGAGACAGAGGTTGCAGCGGTGAGCTGAGATCATGCCACTGCACTCCAGCCTGGACAACAGAGTGAGACTCCGTCTCAAAAAAAAAAAAAAAAAAGAATTGTGAGATATAGATATATAAAATCTCCCATGGAATACTAGTACTCAGCCATAAAAAGGAATGAAATAATGGCATTTGCAGCAACCTGGATGGAAATGGAGACCATTATTCTAAGTGAAGTAACTCAGGAATGGAAAACCAAATATCATATTCTCACTTATAAGTGGAAGCTAAACTATAAGGATGCAAAGGCATAAGAATGATACAATGGACTTGGAGGTAAAGGTGAGGGGGATGAGGGGTAAAAGACTACACACTGGTTACACTGCATACTGCTTGGATGACAGGTACACCAACATCTCAGAAATCACCACTAAAGAATTTTACCGCCTGTCCCCCAAAAACAAGCGAAATAAAAATTAAAAAATAAAAGACCATTAGTTATTATTCATTTCTTCTTTGATATTCTACTAGCAAAGTATATTAAATAGCCTGTATATGATCTTTAAAAACTTTCTTATTCACCATTTATAATTTGTCCAGTATTCTCTGGAGAAACAAGAAAATAAGTTACTTGCCTAGCACAACTGGCTACCTACTTGAATGATTTATTGATTGCTGTCAATTTTTTTTTCTTCTTCCCAAGGTAATTCAAGTAGCTCTCTCTGCTCAAAACTATCTGCCTTGCTTTCAAAGATAAGAAACATGTTTTTAAAATCTAACAAGGTATAGCACACTAAACTTTGTAATGTTAAGTACATTTATAGGTGTATGATTATTATTTCATTGCTGAATGAGTAGCATAAGATCTTCATTCAGCAATTTCAAATAGCCACATCAAAATTGTGTTTACTTACCTTGTTTATCTATGATACTACTTTCTAAGACTATATCCTAAACCTACCCTACGTTTTTTTTCCCCTCCCAGGAATTTCCTATATAATCCTGTGATATCTTTCATTCTTAGTTCTAAGCCTACACACACCCAACCCCTCTGTCACTGCAATGGCATTTCCCCCTAGATAAAACATTTTTTTTAAGGTATGTGACTCCAAGAATGGGAAGGTGAGAGGAGCAGGTACAGTCATGTGACACATAATGACATTTTGGTCAACAACAGACCACATATACAACAGTAGTCCCATAACATTAATAACATGTTAATTAATGAAAATTTTCTATCACCTAGTAATCTCATAGTGGAAGCATTACTCACATGTTTGTACTGATGCTGGTGTAAACAAATCAGTTATATAAAATATTGCACAAACAATTACATTAAATACATAATACTTGAAAATGTTAACAAATGACTATGTTACTGGTCTATTGTCCATGAAGACCTTTCAGTGGGACAACATATGGAGGGGAAAGTCAATGATAATGATGATCCTAACCCTCATAGGCCTAGACTAACATGTGTTTTTGTGTCTTAATGTTTAACAAAAAAGTTTAAAAAGTAAAAAATAAAAAATTTAAAATCAGAAAAAAGTTTATAGAATAAGCATATATAGAAAGAAAATATTTTTGTACAGCTATACAATGTGTTTTATGCTAAGTGTTATTATAATAGTCGAAAAGTTAAAAAAAATGAAGAGTTTACAAAGTGAAAAAAGTTACAGGAAGCTAAGGTTAATTTATCATTGAAGAAAGAAAAATTAAAAAAATAAATCTAATTTTGCCTGAGCATACGTACAGTGTTTATAAAGGCTACAGTAGTGTACAATAATGCTCTAGGCCTTCGCTTTCACTCACCACTCACTAACAGACACACCCAGTGAGTCAACTTCCAGTCCTGCCAGCTCCATTCATGGGAAGCGCCCTATAGAAAATATACTGTTTTTTCATCGATGGGCAACTGACACAAGAACAGAAAATGAAATACCGCATGTTCTCACTCATAGGTGGGTGATGAACAATGAGAACACATGGACACAGGGAGGGGAGCACTACACACTGGGGTCTACTGGGGGGAACAGGGGAGGGACAGCGCGGGGGGGGGAGCTAGGGAGGAATAGCATGGGGAGAAATGCCAGATGTGGGTGAAGGGGAGGAGGGCAGCAAATCACACTGCTATGTGTGTACCTATGCAACTATCTTGCATGTTCTGCACATGTACCCCAAAACCTAAAATGCAATAAAAATAAATAAATAAATAAATAAATAAAAAAAATAGAAATAAAAAAAGAAAATATACTGTTTTTTGTATTTTATACTATATTTTTACTGTACCTTTCCTATGTCTATATAAACAAATGCTTACCACTGTGTTATAACTGCCTACGGTAGTACAGTAACATGCTGTACAGGTTTGTACCCTAGGAGCAATAATAGGCCATACCATGCAGCTTACATGTATAGTAGGCTATACCATCCAGATTTGTATAAGTTTATTTTATGATGTTCACCCAATGACAGTCACCTAATGACATATTGCTTAGAATTTATTCCCTTCATTAAGTGATGTATGACTATATTCTTTATGCTTTATTCAATACAATGCATTGAGCGTTCCTGGAAACATAATGAACATAAGATATGGCCTCTGACTTCGAGGAGCACAAGTCACATAAGACAGATCCACAAATGATTTTCTTAATATACGTCTGAAGTGTTATGGAGCACACGAGAAAAAGCAATTGGTTCTCTGCAGAAATTACTAAAGCTATGAATTCAGCAGTTATCATATCTGGGTTTTTCTCTATCCCCTTAAAAGGCTTAGTATTTTCTAACATCCATATATTTTCCCATTTAGAGTATTTTCTTCTTCCATACTTTTGCTCAACAGTGGCACAAGCATATGGCCTAGACCAAAACCAAATGATCTTACTCAATTTCACTCTCTGGTTACTGCTGGATCATATTAAGACCTTGGTACAAAATAAATATAGTGAACAAACTAAGCAAAAAAGGGAAAAATCCAACTCTTCTATCCCTTGTACTCAGCAACAACAGTATCATTTGTCCAAACAGATACCAAACAGAGGCATCGAATGACCAGAATTGTTACACAAAAAGTGAACGAAGGAAATTACCGTCTAGACTGAGGGCAGAAATGGGCTTGCATGTGTGTGTGTGTGTGTGTGTGTCTGTTTCCATGTGTGTTTGCAGGTTGTTGTTTTTTAAAGTTATACCTTTAACAAAGTTGGAATCTTTTTCTGGAGACAGTAATAGATAGCAAGTGCTCTTTTCTTTAATTTTCCTAAGAGATTGGCCAATATCTTGACACTTGGTAGTTTAGAAAATAAGTTTTGCAAATCTGATCAATGCTTTAGTTTAGCCATCTTTGCTCTGCTACCTCTCTGCCATCATCTACTAAGGGATATAAAATTTCACACATCACCAATGCCTCTCTCCTAAGCTAAAACAAAACAAAACCTTATTTTCCTAAAAAACTGAGAGGTAAAAGAAGACTATGTCCATGTTGGATGGCAAAAACATCTCTGCAAAACTCCCAATCTGCTACCTCTATTAAGATAAAAACATGGAGAGTATATGTATAATAATGAGTCACAATCAACCTAAGCAATCAGAACATGTGCACTACCTAGATTTTTAAAAATCAAAACTTATGATTTTGTGCTGTATAATATAAACATGAAAAACATACAGTGTTTTTGCTTTTGTGAAGACAGTTATAAAAAGATTTTAAAGTTGCATAACAGTGCTCTTCAAATACTTGATGAACTGCCAGAGTACAAAAGGATTAGGTTTACTCCTAGGACCCCAAAGGATAAAATTAGGACTAATGGGGAAAATTACAAGATGCTGAATTTCAGTTCATAGTAAAAGGAGACCCAATAAAGCATCAAAAGCTAGAAGTTGGACTAAACTACCTTGGAAAATAAAAAACTTATGTAAGCATGAACTAGGGAATTATTTGATAATGGTACTGAAATGTCTAAGCAATGGATGATTATCAGGACTAAATGGCCTTCAAGGACCCATTTAACCTTGAGATTTCATGAGTTTCTCATAATAAACCTTAAGACATGTCATTTAATATTGATTCCACTTATGAGGGAACACGTTATTACATTACAGAAGTCACCAATCACACGATGTGACTTCACAAAAATTAGAAACTTTGTATAAAGGTAAGAAAATCTCAAAAATTTAGAAACAAAAAAATGAGAATGAAATCAGACTTGAAACAGATTTTTATTTGCCATAATAGAAACTGGAAAACAAAGAATAACATCTACAGACCACTGAGGGTTGAATAAAAAAAGTTGAACTAAAAAATTCTATTTAATATATTGCAGGTAAGACATTATTCATTTGGAGGTCAAAGAAACACATGTAAAAACCAGGGGTGAAATATAACATTCATATATTCTATCTGAAAAAAAAAAACAAGTAAATCTTTTAAAAATAATATTAAAAAATAAAGTCTCAAGAGCAAGGGAAGACCAAGAATGTAAGCAATGTAAGTAAGCCAGCAAGCAATAAATTTTTGCAATATACAAATAAGCCTAAATGGATAATGATAATGCAGAATGAAGTTATGTGCTAAGCAGGAATTTCTAAAATGAAAAGACATAATGAACTACTACTAGTCTACAACTAAAATCTTAAACTATGAGAAATTGAAGAACAGAGAAGGGTTGAGAGTTGAGGGTAGAGCTATGGAGGAACAGCAAGTAATGTCTCGGGCACATGGTTATTTATTTTGCCAAATCAGTGAAACAGTGTGAATTTAAATGTGGCTGTTAAAGAAAAGATGACTATGAGTCAAATAAAGTTGAATTTTCAAAAACAGAACTTTCAGGAAAGGAAAAGACAAGAAAGAAACTTGTTTAAGTCATCAAAGTAAGTTTTAAAAAATACTACAAATAATAGTAAAGAAAAAGTTAAAAAAACAGGAGTAAGATCAAACACAGAAGCTCCTTGACTTATGACAGGGCTATGTCCTAATAACCCCATTGTAAACTGAAAATATTTTAAGTCAAAAATAGATTTAGACCACGATGCCTGAGTTTCCCTCTACCTAGATGAAGTCTGTGCTTCATAGTTCCCCAGCACTAACATACCTGGAATCTGAGGTCCCTGCAAACCTTTTAAAATACCTGCTACACTCTCTACACCCCAAGTAAATTTAGATGTCAACATGGAGAGTACGGGGATCGTGTCTCTTTCTGTTAAAACCATTCTGAGGTTGGCCCTGTCCCCGGGTCTTTACGCCTTCAGACTATGCAGACAACTCTCTTCCCGCCTTTCCTTGCATAAAACTGTTTATTAACATCTCTGTTCAGTGTGGTCTTTGAAAACTCCTGACCACTGTGGTGGATTCACACCGTTCCAGTCCCTCAAGTCTTGCGCTTCTCTTCAGAGGTAGCCTCAATTCTGGAGAGACCATGTCCTCTCCCTGATCTTGGGATTCTGCAAACCCCACCCTGCTCCTAACCCATCCCTTGCCCTGGTCCTCCTTAGACCAGATCCTTCTGCTCCCCAGTCCTCCCCTTTGCGTTCACCACTTCTCCTGATCCTGAGTTGGGGAAGGTGACTTAGGCCTGTCTTGTGATATCCAATGTTCTGTAACCACAGAACCAGCCCCATCTGGTTTAACTTAGTGTAATAAAATGGTGAAGAACAAAAACACATTTAATAGGCCAAACCCATGATACATCATAGCTTAGCCTTAATTTCACATTATACATACTACCATTACATTTTTTTTTTTAATTTGGGTGAGGCTCTGTTAGTGGCTGAGGTGATACAATGAATACAATGAAATGAACATTTTTTTCATCCTTCTGGTTAAATTTTTTATTCTGTTGGGTAAAGTAGTAACTGACTCCAAAATATCATTTGAAAAGACTCTATTATCAATATAGTTTAGTTATATTCTTTTGGTATCTGCATGCTGCTGCTTGCACCTATATTTTCAGTACTTGATTTAGTCAAAATTTCTCACTAGAACCCTTTCTTATCAAGTGCTTCTTTTTTTTTAGACTTTTTACTGAAGGTTTGTCCCCCATGTTGTTTGGATCCTGCTTTAGTTTCTAGTGCTTGACACAATTTAAACAAACTGGGTGGCATGTCTTTTGGGGGACCATCATTCAACCCACAACAGCACCTAAAGGAGCTAATTTGCTTTGTGCATTGTTCCTTTACAATTAAATATGAAATTATATACAGACAGTCCTCAACTTACATTGGTTTGACCTTGGGTTTTCTGACTATATGATGGTGTGAAAGTGATATACATTCAGTAGAAACTATTGTTCAGGTGCCCATACAACCATTCTGTTTTTTATTTTCAGTACAGTATTCAACAAATTACATAAGATATTCAACACTTTACTATAAGATAGGCTTTGCGTGAGATGATTTTGCTCCACTATAGTGCTAATGTAAGTCTTCTAAGCGTGTGAAGGTAACTAAAAATGCTCTGGGCAAACATGAAGTAACTCAGTATAGCTTTATGCTATGGTTTGAATGTATCCCCCAAAGTTCATATGTTAAAAATCCCCAATGCAACAGTACTGAGAAGGAGGACCTTTAAGAGATGATTAGGTCATGAGGGTTCTGATCTCATGAATGGATTAATGCTGTCTTTCTGTCCTGCCCTCTGTCATGGAATGACACAGCAAGAAAGCCCTGGCCAGATGCTGGCTTCCTGATATTGGACTTCCCAGCCTCCAGATTTGTGAGAAATAAAAATTTTTCTTTATAAATCACCCAGTCTGTGGTATACTGTACAGCAACACAAAACAGACTTAGATACCTTATTTTAAAACCCTAACTTTGATATGATCAAGATATGAGACTATCAAAATTACCAGAAAGACCTCTTGATATATTTCCTGTATAGGCACTTTTCAGCTAAAAAGTTCACATAGAGTGGAAAAGATTTATAGCAGCCCATGATGCTTTTCTACAATTATCTTTTGTTGAGTAAGTAGAAGCACAATTCCCACTTTTCTTGAACCTTCCTGATTAGTCTTTTGAAACATAAGCTTCACATAATTTACTGGAAGATATACAGAAATATATGTGTTTTGAAGAAAAGTATATGAAAGAGTCTAATAGAGCTGCAAATACTCAAAGAAGCCCTTTTGCTTTCCTACACTCTTCAACTAATCACTATAATACACTTATAGCACAAACCAGAATCCCCTAAGATAACAAGAACTCATCACAGTTTCTGAGGAATAGCCTCGGTAGTTAATTAAGCTTATTTAGTTAAGTCAGAAATAAATACAAGTTATTGAACTACAATAAATACCTAAAACACAGTAAATAAATGCTATAGTTTCTTCCATAATGAAAAGATATAAGGTTGAAAAATAGGAAAAAACAGCCAAAAAAATAGAGGCTCACATAAACAAGATTATGTAGTGAAAACAAAATCATCTATATATTTTAAAGTGACCATATTTATCATTTCAATAAAAACTAAATGTTTCATTTTTTTAGCCCACACAGAAATAAGTGGTCCAAATCAAAAGAAAGCTACTCTTACATCCTAGCAACAAAATGTTCATAAGCGATTCTCCTTACCTTTAAACAACTGACAGTTTGCAAATGTGGGTTCCTTGAAAGCTTAATTGGTTTTCATTCCAATTAAAGATAGGCCTACTTTAAAAAATAAACTAGTTTTCCTGAATTCTTGAGCTTCAAGAATTTATAAGGTGGTACTGTTATTGGCTCTGAATAACATAGAGTATATTCACATTCAATTATATCACACTACTGGACAACAGTAAACCTACTGGCAGAATATGATGATTAAAGTCTAACAATACTTTTCAATTCAAGGGTCACAGGAAGAAAGTTATGTAATAACAGAAGTAGGTTAGACAATAATT
Source organism: Callithrix jacchus (assembly GCF_049354715.1). Classification (NCBI taxonomy): domain Eukaryota; kingdom Metazoa; phylum Chordata; class Mammalia; order Primates; family Cebidae; genus Callithrix; species Callithrix jacchus. The sequence continues at coordinate 30,309,821 of NC_133514.1, read as the reverse complement.
TGTTTTGAGGGAAAACTCTGTTTCAAGACATCCCCATCCTCACTTCCATCTCTTTGATAACTGTTTATAGAAAGTTCTTCTATCATTCACTCTTTCATGTTCTTTTGCCCTGCCCTTTGGGCACCAATTTGAACAATGCATGTACACTCATTTCTCCTGTAGAGCTTTGTATTCATACTCATCCTATTTTTTCCATTACAAATAAGATACCAATCTCCTTTTGGGCCTTATGGCTTTTCACACATTTAAAAGAATTTTCTATCTCACATTTTTCAAAAATTTATTAAGAGAAACTATCTTTACTTCCACTCTTTGGTTAAATTATGTTTTAAATATCATCTCAACTTTTTTGTAATCCTTTTTGTCTGAAAAGTATGACATAAATATTTAAGGCAAAAGAAATTTAGAATAATCTCTCCTCTCTCTTCTTTCAGAAAAAACTCTCCTTTGTTCTAAAAAAAATAAGTAAAATGTATGTATGTGTAGGTATATATAGATAAAGCTGCATGGGCATAGCTGTTTTCTTCACTAGAAAACAGAAGATGTTTAGTTCTAAAACCAGGTAATTCAAAGGAGCATTCACAATATTTCAGCATAATATTTGACCCACGGTATACTTTAACTAATGAGAAAGTAACACTGACATGGAAGCCATGATTAAGGCAAACATAGGGAAATATAAGAATTCAGGCTGGAGGCAGCACCTCATATCTGTCATCCCAATGCTTTAGGTGGTTGCAGTGATAGGGTCTCTTAAAGCTAGAGGTTTGAGACTAGCTTAAGCAACATAGCAAGACCCCGGCTCTACAAAGATTAAAAAAAAATTAGCTAGTTATAGTGCCACATGCCTATAGTCTCAGCTACTTGGGCTTGGGAGGCTGAGATGGGAGGATACCTTGGGCCCAGGAGTCTGAGCTGCAGTGAGCTATGATCATGCTGCTACACTCCAGCCTGGGCAATAGAACAAGATCCCATATCTAAAACATGTATAAATAAATAATAATAAAAGTTCAAATAATCAGAAGGACACATACTGAAATATAACCTTAAGACAAAGGAACAAATAAAATCACAAACCTTTGGTGATGGTAGTACGTATAAAGTGGTTTAAACATTGCTTGCATTCTTAATTGAGTTTCCTTCCCTTCTTTATTTCTGGCTAGACTTCTCTCCCGTAAATCATCATGAATATTTCTACTTCGTATGTTTTCGTTTTTCTTTTATAAAGGGTATACACAAATGAACATTTTCTTTTACCTTATCAGGTTTTTTAAAATAAAAAGAAGACTTTATATAAACAAGTTCACAAAATTTGTTGCTCTCCTGGAGAAAAGGATACTCTCCCATGTCTGTTATTGCCACTGGCATTCTAATAACTTCTTCAAAACAAGAGTCATTTTTATGTCCTGTCATAAGCAATTTATCGTTCACTCTCAGTGCATTGAAGGCTAATAGAATAATAAAAAAGAACACCATATAGAAAGATTAGAACATCAATAGCAAAAACATATTCTTTTTTATTCACCTGGGGCTCATTTTCAAATACTGGAGCCAAATATATATAACTAGAATTATAAAGAGCAATGTTTCCCCAAGAAGAAAACGCCTGAAAGAAGGAACATAAACAAAAACTAGTACACAGAACCAGTTTGTGTCTTCAGAAAGAAAAACAGCATGATACAAACAGGAAACAACAAAGTTCTGATAATCCACAAATCATTGGACAGTCTACACTTGAAAAGCATTCCTTATCTAGGACTGATTTCCTGTCTAATTAATCTCCCTGACAGTACTTCTTTAAAGAGAAATTCCCATGTCTAAAATGATAACTCATAGTAATTTCAGATAATTATACAGTTTCCACTTTCATTCAAAAAGATGAGCGTATTCTTTACTGTATTCTTCTCCATGTCCACTCAAGCTATCAATTCAGATGATTTCCAACATCCATATCAAAAAAGGTCTAGCAATTTTAAAACTGTCAAGAGGCTAACGATCAAACACACAATATTAAAGTACTCTAAATTACTGACATTCTAAGTAGGCCTGATGTTTTCCCTAAGAAGAGAAAGTACCGCTTACTTACATATTGCAGTCATATATACAAAGCTAAGCAGGCTAATTTGGCTGATAAGCTTCCTGGGAACTAGTAAGTACTCACCTGGTGTCCAACTAAGTTAATGTATCCTCAAAGAATGAAGTGAATGCATTATTGACTAATTAGAACACTGAATCTACTGTGAACTTATGGAAGAGGCAAGACAAAAAGGAACAGATGTCATTTGCCTCAGAAAAACCTCAACAAAGGTAATGCCCAAGAGTTTTCTTCAGAACAAGACAGAAAGCAAGGAGAGTTAACAACTATAACAATGCTGTAAAATGCTCTAAAGTGAGGCCTGGGAACTTTTAACTTTATCCATAGAAAAAAATACATTTAATTTTGAAACAATAATCAATAGAAAAGACCAGCAACACAGTTAGAAGTAAAATGTAAAGAAAAAGAAAAAGAAAAATCTTGAGCTTTTTATAAACACTAGCAATTCAAAAAAGAGGCTAAGGTCAAAAAGTAGAAAAGCTAGTGTAGATGGCATGACCATATAATTATTAATATCAATCAAACTGTTTTCCTTTTTTTTTTTTTTGCCCAGCATGATAACTTTGAATAACATTTTAGCTGAAATAACTTCAAACAGAAAATTTGCAAAATTAATACAGGGAGCTCCTGCATATCCTCCATCTCACCTACTTTTAATAATCTGTCCATCTGCTTTCTATCCTCTCTCTCCTATCTTTATGCACGTAGGAATATGCAAGAATCAATTGTTTCAAACATCTGAGAAGGTTGCAATATATCAATACACCATTTCTCCTTGTCTTTAGTACCTCAGTGCCTATTTTTCAAAAACAATAATTTTTTTAATGTAACCACAGTACAGTAATTAAATTCAAGTAACACTGGTACAATATTTTTTATCAAATATACAATATGTGCTCCAATTTTGTCAGTCGTTCCTATTATATCCTTTATAGCATTTTTCTCCTCTAGTCCAGGATCACATATTTTGCATTTAGTTGTCATGTCTCTTTAGTTACCTTTAATTTGGAGTAATTCCTCAGCCTTTGTCTTTCAAGACACTGACATTTTAAAAAAATACAGGCTAATTATTTTGTAGAATGAACTTAAATTGGAATTTGTTTATTGTTTTCTCATGAGATTTAGTCATGTATCCCTAGCCAGAATACAACATAAGAGATGTGACCTTCTCGGGTATTACATCTGCCAGCACACAGGCTTATTTTACTCTCATTAGTGATGTTAATTTTGATATCCAATAAAAGTATTGTCAGATTTTGCCAATGTATAGTTTTTCCCCAGTAATAATCAATCTATGAGCAATCATGCTGAGAACCACGCAATTATTCAGCTGTTCATCAAACTTGGCCCCTGAGATTTGGCATCCACTAATGATTCTTGTCCTCAACAGTCTTTACTATGATGGTTGCAAATGGTGATTTTTTCCAATTCCAACATTCCCTCCACATTGATTAGTAGGTATTATACAGTAAGGAAATGTCCCTCTCCATTCATTTATATATTATCAGTGATGAATTTCTATTTCATACAATGGGCTATATAGCCCATCACTATTATTATATACCTTGATAGTCAAACTATCCCAGATATGGTCAGCGGGAGCCCCTTCAGGATGGTTCCTATGCTCTTTTGATGTGTCTCCATTATTTCTTTGAGCAGTTCATTACTTTCTAGCACAAAAGATGTTCCAGGCTCTTTTTATACCTTTCCTGACCTAGCTTTGAAATCAGTCATTTTTTTTCAAAGTTCTAGCATCTTTTAAAAAAATAGCATGTAGAAACCAAGCTCTCAGAAGTAGGTGTGCTCTACTGCTATTGGGGTCTCACTGCTTCTAGGTCTCCCCTGCAGCAGAACTAGATAGAAAGTTCCCCACCCCCAGTGATTCTGATACCTACAACTTCAATCCAAATCTACAAGCTTCTCCTTTGTCTTCCCCTTCCACATTTGTATATTCTTCTTCTACAGTAAGAGCCCTGGCTCCCAACACATTTACTTATTTGCTTAATCCTACAATACACATAAGATAGTTGCAGAATTACTACACCACACACTGTAAAAAACAATAACAACAAACTTAATAAGAAGTCAAAGTTTGTTTGAAATTCGCTTTTCTGTCCTTTTACAGTGAGGATATGAAGTCAAAGAACTGTGTTCAAAAGGTACTTAGATTAGTTCTTTACTTTCTTCAGTGTGGCTGTTTGAAATACAGGTGGCTCATTTGTTTCTGTTTACATTCAAATCTTAGGTTTACATTCAAATTTTCCCCATCCTCAATTTAATTTTATTTTTTAATATGTAGCACATTAACATGCTTCCAGGAATTAAAATTATAGCAAAATGGCACAGCATAGTCTAGTTAATGTCTTATCTATTGTTTGTTTTCACCTCTTATAGGTCATCAATTTCAACGTTTTCTGGTTTATCCTTCTTGTGTTTATTTTTGGCAAAAAAAATATAAGCAGTTAAATGAGGTTTTTTTCCCTTGATTCCTATAGTGTATTAGTAATCTATTTCTTCTTAGCAAATTACATCTGGACTTGACAACTTAAAATGACAAATGTTATTTCACATAGTTTCTGGGGGTCAGGAATCTGGGAATGGTTAGCTGGATGATTCTGACTCAGCATTTCCCACAAGGTTGCTGCCAAGCTATACGTGGGGACTATCATATCTTATTTCAAGTTTAAATGCGGCTGGAAAATCTGCTTCCAAGAATCTTCATGGGGTTGTTAACAAGCCTTAGTTTCTCACTGGCTACTGGCCAGAGACTTCAGTACCTTCCCAAATGGGCTCATCTATAAGGCAGCTTACAATCTGGCAGTTGCTGCCTCCAGAGCAAGTGATCCAAGTGAAAGAGAAAAACAACCCAACATAACAGCCACAGTTTTTATGACCATCTTGGAAATGGCTTATCATCAGCTCTGCCATATGCTAGTGGTCACACAGAAAAACTCTGCTACAACATTGAAAGGGACTGCACAAAGGTGTGAATACTAGGAGACAGGTTGACTGGGAACCTTCTTGGAGGCTGGTTATCACATATTGTTTCCGATAAAAAGGAGGACACATTGTAAACACTCTTTTGTACTTTGTTTCACTAAACAATATATCTTAGAAAGTTATCCATCTAGAGTAATCCATCTAGAGAACTTCACTATTTTACAGATGTAAAACATTCTGTCATGTATTTGTACAGATTATTCAATCAGTCTCCTATATTTGGGCACTTAGGCAGGCTCTAATATTTTGCAATTACAAATAATGGATAACTTATTGCTTATATATTTTTATTGTTGAAAATCATAAACTTAAGAAAATCTAGTTCTGGATCACCAATTAATTAAATTCCTTTGAGAAGGTTAGTAGTACATTTTTGGAAGGGAGATTAAAAAATCTTAATTTAACTTTTAAAACACTTTCATCATTCATTTCTTCAGTGCCTAATGTAAGTGGTAATGTATCATTTTCCATAATTCCAAAACCTGTATCCAACTATCTCTGTAAAGAACAACATAGAGAGAGTAGTAACATCATTAAATAAAAAGTAAAAGAAAACAAATGTTTTAGTAGATATTAAAGTGCATCTGTAGAAAACAAGTGAGAGCTAAGTAGAGGTGAAATGATATACCAATTTCTAAGTGTTTCTGATAGAGTTCAAGCAGCTCAAAAGCAGTTGAAAGAGTTACCCAGTATTGATGGGAAAGGTCAAAAGCGAAGAAACTTTTCATGAAGCAGTTAAGAAGATGAACTGTCCATTAGATAGATAGTAGTATTGTATTAATGCTTAATTTCAGAGAAGAAAAAGAAAATATATATAAAGAGAGGGAAAAAAAATGAAACACCCTGAAATATGTTAATAAGTGGTGAATCTATGTGAAGAGCATGTAGGTATTTATCTTAATATTTTTTATAATTTTCCTGTAAGTTGGAAATTTTTCAAAATAAAAATAAAAATTTGAGGAAATAGTCGTGGGGAAGCTTGACATTAGCAATGACATATTACTCATAAAATTCAAATAGCTGAACTGACTTAGTGGTTTCAAGTACAATTTTGAGGCAAAAACAGCAGCTGAATTGGAATTAAACAGAAGTAAAAACTTCTTTGTATTTCAGTACCTGAAGTTTGGAATCTTTCTACTTATCAAAGATCTAATTAGAAGTTTTAGCTTTTTAATATCATTAAGCTTTCAGGGAATACCTACAACAATAACAACAAAAAAAAAAGCTGTCATTAAAACTCTGCTGAAAGCTTTGTCAAAGATTTGATGAACAATTTGATTTTAATGAAGAATTTGATTACTTTTAAAGATACAAGCTAATGTTAATCTCCTCTTTCCTTATACAGTTTGTAAGTGAATAAACCACTGAAGCAAGTATCACTACCATCTCAGCTGCCATTTCTTAGCTGTATCTGCATTCTCTTGCTGGATTCGTGTTGAAATTCTTAAAAACTTGTCACTTTTTCTTGAACAAAATCAACCAACCATGTCAGATTTTGTTTTAGCACTATTTTGGAGTAGACTTATGACTGAAGAACTAAGATGAAAAAGTAAAAAAAAAAAAAGAATGAAAAAAACACAAACAGGCTCACAAATATAAAACTTAAAACTGTGTAAACTAGAATGAATGAGATGATCTTCTTACATTTTAAACAGATGACAAATTTGATTGTGATAACTAAGTGTACCAAATAGAGACAAGAGTGTTTATCAAAATGATAGAATGCCACATTAGTTAAGTTTTTAGTATTTTTTCTTCTACTATACTAGATAACTTATTTTATAGAACAATTACCAGTGGCTTCTCTTTCATCAGTACATTTTATGACTTATAAGCATTATGTGAAAGGATACCAACAAAAATCGTACCTCAATGGAGCAGGATTATTCTAAGGCTTAGATCATTCTTAATCTGTTGTCTAAAACACCCTAAAATGGTTCATGATTAATATGGCTAGGTATGTGAGACCATCACATCCCTTTTGATGTCCTTCAGAAGCACAGGAGGATTCTAGCTATATAAAGATTTGGGGTGTTATAATAATAATGTTATAAAAACTACTTTTATGAACTAGTTAATGGTTAAATGAGATATTTGAAATCAGTATATTTATAGATATGAGTCTTCTCATACTTATCCAAGAATACTATTACAGGAGTACTAGTATGGGCCAGACATTGCATACTCTATTACAGGAAATTTTATATAGCATGAATTTATAAATAAGTATTTTCCCCTCATTAATATGATGGGGATTTGGGTGTTTTTTTTTTTAACCATCTAATTATTTGTAGAGTAAATCTGTTAGTTTATTTAAGAGCAGCTGAAAGCAGAACAGGCAGATTCTGAGATCCACAGACCAACACAGATTTAACAAACCAACCAACCACCAGATAAGACAACTTACCAAAGGTCTCTTTTCAAATCTTTATTGTCATTTCCAGCTTGCCTGCCTAATATTTCTTGTACATTTTATACTGCTGGTATGCTGTTTTGATTTTACCATGTTATGCTGCTATAATAAAACAGTACTAGTCTATGAGGCACCCACTGGCTGAATGATCATTCATTTAACAAATATTTATTGAGTGCTGGAACCATAACAATGAACAAAGGAGAAAAAAATTGACTTCTTATGAAACCAGTACTGAAAGTCAGGGGTGGGAATCAGGCCATGAATAAGCAAAAAAGTAAGTAAATGAAATCACTGCAGACAGTGAGAGACAGGTGATATAAAGGGTGACTGGTAGCTGGAATAGATACTACTTAGTCTATATGAGAGGTCAGGAAGAGCTTATTAGAGGTGGTAATTTTCGAGCTCAGACCTAAATATCAAGAGAAAGTAATTAAGCAAAAATTTGAGGAAAAGAATATTTCAAACAAAGCAACTAGCACTCCGGGAAGACAAGAAAGGTAGAAAAAGAACTCAAGCTGTTACCAACTTGAGTAACAGCAAGGAGAATGGCTGGAATACAGGAGCAACAGGAAAAGTATCAACCATTGCAGTCAGACAGGTAGATAGGGGCCAGATTAAAAGTCTGAATGTTTTTCTAAGTGAAAAGATTTTTAAGGAAGCGAATTAAATAAACTAGTTAACATTTTTAAAAAGTTTCTGTCTGCTGTGTAGAGAACAGACTTAAGAAAACCTGACGTACAGCAGTCAGGAGGCTATCAGCTATTAGTCTACAGTAACACTTCTCAAAGTAGCTGGGCTGCAGTGTCACTGCTCGGCAAAATTAGGAGTCTGCATCAGAATGTACTGCTCTTTCAATAAGGAAGTCTTGCTATTAAAACAGAAGTCAAGTAAACTAAAGGTGTGCTTAGTGATACAGTTGATTTATATTCTGGTGCCAGTCCCCTATCTCATTGCAGGCTAGAAACAAACAGGTCATCAAAACCAGCATACAGACCACACTTTGGTGAGGCCTAGTATAAATCAGAATGTTTGCTGGCAGTCACAACAACTAAGAAAAATGGATTTGGAATAGATGTTGGAGGTAAACCAACAAAACTGGATGATGAACTGAATACAAGGTATGAGAACAAAAGAAGAATCAAGTCCAACTTGTAGGTTTTTGGCTGGGGCAACTGGGTTGCTTGTAATATTTCCTGAGAGGGGAAAAATGGGGTTCAAGTTTGGTGGGCATGGCAGTAGGGCTGAATAGGGAGATAAGAATTTTGTGTTGGCCATATTAATTTTGTGACATCCAGATAACTCAGTTGGAATGTCACATAGGTGGTAGGATATATACTTCTGAAGAGGGCAGAGCAAACACTAGAGAGATAAACTAGAAGGTAGGAGGGTTGAGGGAGGGGTCTTTAGCACATCGATGCTATTTAAAATAAATAGACTCGATGAAATCACACTAAAGTTTAGACAGGAAGGAGTAAAAAAGGGAGGAATAAAAATCCTAGAACTAAACCTGGGCCTTTCCAATAGCTGGATCTGGAGCAGAAGTGAAAGAATCAGCATAAGAAGGATCAATGAAATGAGGAAAAAGGCAGGAGGAATTTGTACCTTGCAAGCCATTAGAAGATTGTTTAAAAAAGGAAGTTGTAATAAATTTTGTTGAATGCTGCTGAGAGGCTCCACGAGAGAGTGACCACTGGATATGCAAGGTGGAATTTGTTGAAAAACTCAGGGAGAAAAAATAATAACAACAGCAGAAAGACATTTGGGTACGGTAGTTAGGGATGAAAACAGTATCAAGTGAGTTTAGTTCTTTCTTAAAAAGTAAGAAAGTAGTGAACATACATGGGCAATTCCTTATGCTTTAAAGGGAAGCAGAAAAAACAGGTAACTAAAGAGTGGTGTAAGGACTGACACAAAAAAATTGTTTTCATTTTATTTTTGTAAAAGATGTGAGCGACCAGAATTCAATACATCTAAGTAGATGCATATAAATCAATAAGCAGAGCACAGCTGCAGGAAACAAATCCTGAGAGGGTGAGAGGGAATGAAATCCAGAGCAAAAAGTAGACAAGAGGTGGCCTTAGAAAGAAGCAGGATGCTTCTCCAGTGAAGGAAGAAGGAAAGCAGAGTACATTAAGTGCAGCTGCATCTAAGTTGGTGGAATTGGTGATAGCAATAAGTTTTTATTTGATGGCATCTATTTTTTCAATGAAATATGAAAAAAGAAACAAGCTGAAGGAAGAAATTGAAGGAGTGCTGAAAATTTGTAAAAAGAAATGGGTGAGGCAAGGATAAAAACCCACTTGAGATTTATGGTTATGATTATAAAGTGAAATCAGACAATTACACATATATTTTTCTTTTTTCCAGCTACATTCATTTCTTGATTATGGCAACAAAATATGACAGTGAGTGGAAAAACACAAACAAACAGTTTTTCCTCTGCTCTGGCACCACCACAATCAACACAGAAAGATTTCTATGACTGCATGTGTGGGGAGATTTCCCCAAACACCTAACAAGCAGTTTCCACAGGCACCAGCAGGATGACCCCCAAATCAGTTCTGACACTACCTGGAGATAGCATTAGATCATGTAAGATGAGGGCTCAGTCCCACAAAGACTACCCCCCACTTCTGATGCCAATTACATATCCCAAGTTGTTTCACCTGTGCTTCTAAATGACCAGCTATAAATTGGGGTTCCCATGACCTCCTCTTTGGGTTTATTTGCTAGAGTGGCTCACAGAACTCAAAAAATATATATATACTGGTTTATTATAAAGCATTTATAGAGAATACAGATGATAACATGTATATGGCAAGCCATGGGAAGTGGGAGAGAAGCTTCCATGCCAACCCTGGAGCACTGGCTTCCAGGAACCTCCACATGTTCAGCTCTCTGGAAGCTCTCCAAACCCTGTGAGTCTTCATGGAGGCTTCACTACATAGGCATAGCTGATTAAACTACTGGCCAATGGTGATCAACTTAATCCTCAGCCTCTCTCCCTTCCCCAGAGGTTGGGCTGAAAGTCCAACCCTCTAATCATGTACTAGATTATCCAATGAGCAGCCTCCATCCTGGAGGTACCTAGAGACTGCCAGCCATCAGTAAACTCATTAGCATACAAAAAGACATCACTTTTAAGATTCTAAATATTTTTAGGAGTTATATGCCAGGAAACTGGTTGAAAGTCAAATACACGATGTATAGTATAACCATTACAATTAATAAATACTATAGTATTCCCAAGCAAGTACACTGACAAGAGGCAGCAATAATTAAAAATTACCTCATGAGTGTCAAAAGTGACCAAATAGGGAACCTAAACCACAACTGACTGTAAGGGGATTGTGCCCTCTCCCAACCCCCACTATTCTCCTGCCAGAGTGCATCAAATTAAGCCAGCTAAAACAAGTTTACATAAGATCCAGGGTCTCGGCCAGGTGCGGTGGCACACGCCTGTAGTCCCAGCTACTCGGGAGGCTGAGGCAGGTGAATTGCTTGAACACGGGAGGTGGAGGTTGCAGTGAGCCGAGACTGTGCCACTGCACTCCAGCCTGGCGCCTGTCAACAGAGCGAGACTCTGTCTCAAAAAAAATCCAGGGTCTCACAGAATAATACTCAAAATGCCCAGGTTTCAATAGAAAATCACTTGTCATACCAAGAACTACGAAGATCTCAAACTGAATAAAAAAGACAACCAATAGATACTGTATTCATTTCCTACTGCTACTACAATAAATTATTATACATGTAGTAGCTTAAAACAACATACATTTATTATCTTACAGTTCTAGAGGCCAGGAGTTTTCCACTAATCTCACAGAGCCTAAATATACAATTCAAAAACAAATTGTCAGCATGGATGAGAAAGCATGACTCAACTAATATGCCATCTAAAAGAATTCACTTCAAATATAATGATATTAGCAAGTTGAAAGTAAAAGAATAGAAAAATCTGTGTCACACAAATCTCAATTTTAAAAAAGCATGAGTGGCTATGTTAACATCATATAAAGTGGAATATAAAGCAAAGAAAATTATAAAGGAATCTTTAATAAAACGAAGAGTCAACCACATTTATAACAATCCTAAGTGCATATGCATCAAACAACAAAGCTACAAAATATATAAAACAAAAACTGATAGAAGTTAAAGAAGAAATAATTAAATCTATGATTATAGTTAGAAACTTCGCTACTCTCTCAACAACTGATAGAACAACCAGATAGAAAATCAGCAAGGTTATAGAACTCAACGATCCCATCAACCAACAGGATCTATTAATAACAGACATTTATAGAACACTCCATCCAAAAGCATCAGAAAATATATTCTCTTCACATGCCCATGGAACATTTACCAAAATAGTCCATGTCCTGAGCCATGAACTTTGTCCTACCTTTGTCCAAAGAAAGCCTTAAAAATCAAAAAAATTGAAATCATACAGAGTATTGTTCAAGCACAATGGAATCAAACTAGAAGGTAACATCAGAAAGGTAGCAGAAAAAAATCTCCAAACAGTTAGAATCTAAACAACTATACTCTAAATAGTCCGTGGGTTAAAAAGGAAATCTGAAGAGAAATTTAAAAACAGAAAAAAATTGAACTGAATGAACTAATCAGATAGAAAATAGAACAAATCAAAATGGGTGAATCACAGCAAAAGCAGTGCTTAGAGAAAAATTTTTAGGATTAAATACATATATTAGGTAAAAGAGGAAAAAATAAAGTCAATTTTTTAAGCTCCTACTTCAAAAACCCAAATAAAAGAGTAAAATTAGCCCAAAATAAGCAGAAAAAAAGGAAATTAAAAAAAAACAAAAATCAACAATATTGAAAGCAGAAAAAGAATTTTAAAAGCCAATGAAATAAAGAATTGGTTATTTGAAAAGATCAATAAAAGAGGAAAAAATAAGGCAATTTTCTAAGCTCCTACTTCAAAAACCCCCAAAAAAGAGTAAAATTAGCCCAAAATAGCAAAAAAAAGGAAATAAAAAAAACAAAAATCAACAATATTGAAAACAGAAAAAGAATTTTAAAAGCCAATGAAATAAAGAATTGGTTATTTGAAAAGATCAATAAAATTGACAATGAAAAGGAAAAGACACAAATTACCAAATCAGGAATGAAACAAGGGATTATCACTACAGACACTGTGGGCATCAAACATCTAATAAAAAGAAACTAAAAACAATTATATGCACAAATTTGACAAGTTAGATGAAATTGACCAATTCCTTGAAAGGCCTAAATAACTAAGACTCACATAAGAAGAAATAAATAACCCAATTAGTTTTATAACTATTTAAAATTGAGTCAGTAATAATAATATAATAAAAATATTAGGCCCAAATGGTTTCACTAGTAAATTCTACCAAATATTTAAGGAGAAATACAGTTGGCCCTATGTATCTGTGGATACTGCATTTATGAATTCAACCAACTATAGATTTAAAATAATAAAAATAAAAATAAAAAATACAGTATAATGAAACTACTTATACAGCACTGACTTTGTGTTGGTTATTATAACTAATCTAAAGATGATTTAAAGCATATGGGAGGATGTGTTTCTATAGGTTATACTATGTAATTTTTTTATAAGGGATTTGAACTTCTGCATCTTTAGGGGCTCCTGGAACCCGTACCCCTAAGGATGCCTAGGGCCAAATGTATTATGAACAAATTACAGTCTCTTCAGAAAATAAAAGGAAAACTAACTCATTCTATAAGACCAGGATTATCCTAATTTTAAAAAACTAGATAAAAATATTGTAAGTAGAGAAAAGTACAGAACAGCATCTCCTATGGTAGAAATGTCCCACATCTTGACTGCATCCATGTCAATATCCCGGCTGTGATGTTATACTACAGTTCTGCAAGGTGTTACCACTAGGGGAAACTAGGAAAACGGTACAAGGAACTTCTTTTATTATTCCTTATAATTGCATGGGAACTTACAATTATGTCAAAATAAAAGTTTAACAAAAATCTTAAAGAATAGAGCTAGTAACCATTACAACAAAAAAGCAATAATGAATTCTAATGTCACATGTGCTATTTTAAGAAAGCAAATATTAACAGTAATTTATTATAATAAATTTTAAAGAACTATTTAAAATACCAATTTGGTTGTAGTTGAAGTTCTAATCCAAACTGCAACACAAATGCTACAGAGTTGTTATAATTTACTAGGGAAAAATGATAGCTTCTCTCAGGGTATACACTAACAAGTTATCATGCTTCACAAATATGTCACTTTTGGTAAGTTAAAAGATCATGCTGGTTTTAATGTAAGCCTAATGGCTTTCATTACACAAAAAGATTCACTGGACTTGAAGTACTAGAGTGCTGAGATTATCTAAATAGAAAGTTAGTTTCTTTTTTTTGAGACGAAGTCTCTTGCTCTGTCACCCAGGCTGGAGTGCAGTGGCACGATCACGGCTCACGGCAACTTCCGCCTCTTTGAGTAGAAAAAAAAAAAAGGGGAAAGGATTTCAGATATACTTTGCTGACTTACTAAGCCAGTCTTAGCAAGATCACACCAGACACCTCAGTACTGCCTGGTGGCCTGAGCCACAGCTGATTCCTTATAGAGAGGCTGGAGGCTACCCATCAATCACAGATTTGGATTTCTTGAGAAGTGTAATGAATCCAGGTTAAAGCTAATTTATTCTTGAAACACCTAAATGCAAATATATCCTCCTTCCCCATCCCTTTACCCCTAAATCTGCTAGGAAACTACAAGGATCAACTATCTTAGCAACCCTGTGACCATCTAAACTCAGTCAATTTATATCCCCATCATCCTTGGCCCTGTCAATGATAAATATTCCTTTTCCAAACTCTTGGTCTCAATCTGCTATTACCCCTTTTTTTTGACTCATATTTCAACTGCTCCCTCTAACCTGTCCATTGTGCCCCAGAGAATCTCCTTTACATGATTAACAAAGACCCTACTTTCTAGCCCTCTTCAACGAACTTTCCCTTTGTCAACCTTTAACTTAGATGTGGCTCTCCCATAATACCATACGCAGTGCAGTCTTTTAAAAAAGGAAAGCTCCTCATTTTCCAAACCTTCCTTACTTCAAAGTCAAGAACAGAAGTATCAACCATATCCATGGATGCTAATACTGAATGTGAAGCCAAATTCCAATAGAATTGATTAAATGACTAAATTCACAAGGAAGAATAAAGACTAAAAACAACCTACCTAAATGTTAAACACTAGGGAATTTACACAGAAAACTCAAATATACTCATAGAAGGGTCTATGAAATTGTTATAAACTGAGGTTGCAGAAAAACACCTAATGCCTTAGGGAACACTCATGTAACTAAATTTTAAAAATAGATATTATTAAGCAGTTTATAACATATTAGAATGATTGAGTGTAGGATACTCATAGGAGAAAAGGTTATAAATAAAGTACACCAAAATGTTATCTCATAAGAGAAACATTGTATAATATACAAATGATTTTTGGTGTACTTTATTTGTAACCTTTTGTGTATATAATTACAAATGATTTTTCTTTTTCATGCTTTCCTGTTTCTCTCAATTTCCAAATGAATGTATTTCTTTTATAATCAGAAAAAAGGCCAAAAGTATATATATTACTTTTAAAAAGGTATACTCAAAACACACAAAACTGCTCTTCAATAACATTTACATAGACTGTTTTTGACTTTTCATACCCTTGTTTAAAAAAAAAAAATGAACAAACAAAAAACCTAAATACCTCCAAGTCCTTCACTTTATTGCCCAGAACTTCAGTCATTAGCAGAAAAGGAAAAGAAAACTCTCAAGATTTCTTTTAAGCCTGTCTTTCACTTTATACGATAATTCAGCAACGAAGTTTATGAGTCTATCTAAACTTAAATACCCAAGTGTACTATCTAAAACCAATGGCTATATGCGAGGGTCTCTTAATCACAAAATTAAGGGTATAATGTTGCTTTGCATAGCTTTATTTTTAAAAAATGTATTCTTTATGTATAAGAGGGTATTAGTCATATATTTTTTAATGTTCTATAAAAAGAGACTATTGGGCAGGCAGATCATCTAAGGTCAGGACTTTGAGACCAGCCTGGCCAACAGGGTGAAACCCTGTCTCTACTTAAAATACAAAAATCAGTCAGGCATGGTGGCACATGCCTGTAGTCTCAGCTACTTGAGAGGCTGAGGCAGGAGAATCGCTTGAACCCAGGAGGCAGAGGTTGCTGTGAGTTGAGATCATGCCACTGCACGGGCAACAGAGCAAAACTCTATCTCCAAAAATAACAACAAAAAAAGGGACTGTCACTTTATTAATTGCCTTTAAGGAAGACACAAAAATACTTGCACATAGTTTAGGCTAATGCACAAAAATAGTAACGTATAAAGATGAAATACTGGAAAGAGATTTTCAGCAAGTAAATTCCTAAAGAGATATTTAAGAATGAAAATTTCACTCTCAAGGTAAGTAATGGTATTACAAGTGCATCTGGCATAAAAATAAAGAATTGACATGTTACTCAAAATGATCTCCAATAACTCTAAGGCATTCCTTTCAAAAGATACCCTTCTTAAAAAAAATTAATCCTTAATCTTTTAAAGTTAGCTCTGGAAATAATTCTTTCACCATAATTACATTGGAAAGAATTGCATTTTAGAGAACCTGTATGGGCAGAAAAATATTCTGGAAGACATTTCACCTGAGTGTTATTTCACTGCATTATATAACATGAATGTAGGAATAGAACTGGTTTATATTTCAACAAAATTAACCATATTGCTAGACTTTTCCTTTTAAATCATATCTGAAAAGCTGTGTATCATTTCCAAAAAAGTAGATGTTCTTGAAAAGAACAATTAACAAAATCAGTATTATGACCAAGAATTTTGTATCTTCCTAAGCAAAATACAGTGTTAGATAGCTTTCAAATCAATTTTAATAGATGTGATATCTATCCTCCAGGAATCTTCTGTCTCCATGAGTGATTGTTCCAAAGTTCTTTCCCAAACTAACAGATCCAAGATAATCTCCCCTGAAATTCATTACAAATTAGGAGATAATTTCTTGTTCATAACGTATATTAAATTTTGCCTTTTAAAAAAGTGCAAGTAGATCTAAAAGAGTTGTTGCATTAAATATATCTAAGAAATGGACAAAGCAGGTGTTGAGAGTTGGAGAGAAGGAAAGGTCAAAGGGAGGACATTTAGATAGAGACAGAGTCTTGCTCAGCATTTATAACATACCCTGTTCCTACGCACTGTATTTTTCCTTTGGTAAGAGACCACTCTAAAGCTGCTATCATTGTCCAGGGCTTTGTTAAGAGACTGAAAGGCTGTAGAATCTAAGCAGGCCTGAGGCTATGTATTTTCGTTTCATTACTTAAAATTGTACATTTATACTTAAATTTCTTATCTACACTAATTTAAGTAGGTTTATTACTCTAGTGCATGTTACTTTCATTCAGCAACTAAATACACTAATCTTTCATTGATAAAAATCATATTACGCTGAGCAACAATTATACTAATTTTAGCACAGTGCGAAGTTGTCTTACTATGAAGAGTAATTAAGCAGAATTCCATATGTTTTCAAAGCTTTCGGTACATAAACATTTTCCATTCACCTCTGTATTTCTGCTGAATTTTCACACCACAGACTCTAACCTTAAACAGGAACAAAAGATTCATCTTCTTCAAACATGGGCAAATTTAAAAGGTAGTTAAAAGTCATTTACTTTCACATACCCTAAAACAATACTGTTAGCACTGCAGTGACAGAGGCTCATTACAAAGGTCAGTTAAGTAAAAGAGGGCAAAGGCAGCAGGACTCAGATGCTAAGAATAAAAACAAAAATAGATTCAATGCAGCATTTTGAGAATGAAGATCAATGAAAACACTTAGAGCTGTATTTTCTATATTGTTATATGAGCTCTTTCCCATTTTAGCATTTCTTCTTTGAAAAATAATTTTTGGCATTTGCTTTAAGAAAACGAATACTTAAGCCACAAATTTGCATTATCTGAAGTAAAAAGATAATAAATGCCTCAGTTAAAAATAACTTAGCTATGACGGTAAAAGTGAAAACACATGATTAAAGTATAAATGGGGTGGCAAGGGAGAGGCATATTTTATTTAACTATCGATCCAAGAAATAAGGCAGCAGGTTGTCTTTCCAATCAAAACTACTTTTATAGTAATATAAATGCCCTTGCTTGCTCAACAGTATAGGTCTTAAACAACTGAGAGGATAAGGTACAGAAAAATTATGACATAAACCATAAAAATGACTAAAATATGAGTAAAAAGATGTTGATTTAATGCCATCATTCTAAGTAGAAAAACAATCTTACTGCTTATGCTTATGACAGCATAGCAATTAATGAGACAGATATCAAATCAATAACAAAGTAGTAAATAATGGCATATATATTTGCTTAGCTTCATCAGTGAAAAGAAAAATTCAGCATATCAAGATTTTATACAATCAAGTAAGGAGTTACACAGATAAAATTACTCTGTAGCTCTTGGTGTTCTTACCTGTAAGGACAGCTTTTGCTGACGGATCTGCCAGGTCCAGGGCTGATTTCCCATCAGTGTTCCGAATGTTTGGATCAGCTCCGTGCTGCAGCAGCACTGTGCAGGGAAAGCAGAAACAGTATCTTACCTCAGGGATACAGAGATTATTTACTGGTAAGTGTCGTCTTGGCATGGTGTAGGCATAAACATACATTGCACAATTTTTTTCTTTCAAGAAAAAAAAAAGAAAGAAAAAGAAAAAAAGCACTGCAGCAAAGGAGCCTCTCTAGAGTAAAATGAAGTTGGCAACTTATGGTACAGTATTATCACATGACTTAACATCATAAACATGAAACTAGAAAAATCTTGCAATGCACAGTTTTGGTTTGCCTCCTTCAAGCAGCAGTATGGGAAGCTATGTGCTCACTGGCTCACACTGTGAAATACGTTAACTGTGAACCTGCCCTTTCTTTACTACCACTGTGGCTGCTTGTTGCTGTTGTTGCTGCTTTATGGCTGAATTTCCAAATGCTTCCTCTCCTCAGAATAGTTATAATACAGTGCAAGCCTTTTAGTGGCTCACCACTTACACATGAAACTCACCATAACATACTGGCTTGCTTCCAAGAAGTTAACAGACATAGTAATACGTGCAACCCTGGTCCCCTGCAGTGAAGCTGCAAAAAGGAACTGCCTCCTATACTCATTCTTTCCATCAAAAATGTTTAGAAACAGAAACTCAATCACTATAATATATCCCAAGACATGAATGTAATGCCTGCCATATTGGGTAAAAAGTAGCTACTGGGAATTCTTAAATATGGAGGTTCCTACAAAAGAGAAAATCTCTGTTTAAGTAAAATCCAGATACATTAATCCAAAACATTTATCAGCCATGTCTGGTATGTGGTGTGTATATGTTGGGAGGGTGGAGAGGGCAGGAGAGGAGGAGACTGTTGCTGTTAATACTACCCAAACAATGATTAAATAAATGAATGTATTAAAAAGTTGTTCCAGTAAGGAAAATTTAATTACAAGTTATGAGCCACTACTGTTGATAAGTCCCAAATTTTCATTCATTTATGATAGTTCCATGCTAAAGTACATACATTCTTTAGGAATATTTGGAAGGTAATACATATTACTAAGCAATAAGTCCTTTTGTTTACAAAGCTCTTCCTTTTCCTTTAATGCATTAGCCATAAAATCAATGGCTTTAGTATAATGGACAAACAATAGCCTTATCCAGAACCAGGACACAGCTGTTAGGAAGGTGAGCCTGTGCATCTCATGCACTACATCTTGGACAGTTTCGGACTTGGGACAATAAAAACTAGCTATCGCTTGAGAAGATACAGTGAGATCTTACAAAGACTTTCTGTATTATTTCATACGTGAATGCAAAAAATGAACATAATTATTTTCCAGATGTTTATACACTAATTCAAGAGTCAACAGAATAAAACAGCACTGAATAAATAAAACCACAATATCAAACTGTAGTTAAGCTTTCAACATAATGGGTACAGCTACTATAACAACATTTTTTTTTTAATTCCAAGAAGAAATTCCGATGTGAAGATTTGGCTTATAAAAGGTCTTTATCATAAAGCAGACTCAAGTATCCAATGCAAGTTGATAACTACCTCTATCTTTATTTAGTTGGTGAGTGCTCACGTGCAAAGGGGAAGAAAACGACAGAAATAATAGCTACAATGAAAAGCAGAGTTTAACTGCATACTTCAGGAACTTCAGAACTTGCTTTAAACAAGAAGTAAAGGAATATTTTCATCTGAGTTTGAAAATTATATGATGGGAGCTTTCATTTCATAGTTTTAAATGAGTGGTAGAAGTAAAATAGTGAAAGTCTGATGGTTTTTCCAAAGTCACCTAAAACCTCAATCCTTCTTGTAATCAGTATTTTAACTATTATATCTTGCCCATTTTGCAATATAAATCTACCATTACAGTTTAGTAGTAGTTTTGTTGTACTTTAGATGACATTAAAAGTAAACATTTACTTAAATAGATGTTTTCTAAATATGTCTGAGCCATGCCTATCTCTTTAATTAGACCTGAATACAGACACATTCACAGCAAAGTAATGTAGCAAAAGGAAAGAAGCAGCTGAATTTTCTGAACCATAGGCTGATAACAAAATTCACGTTAGAAAATATTTAACCATATTTAATTTATCACATTAATTTAATTCATATTAAAATTTTAAAACTCAGTAAAGTTAAGACTTTTAGGAGAAAAGTCTTATCTAGCTATCCCCTCATTAGATCAGCAGGGGTGGGTCTAAACTTATCCAACTTTCATAAAATGTCACAAGATTGCCAGGAAGACTGAATTAGATCATAAAGTGGTATGCAAAGGTGCTGGGCAGGGAGCCTGATCATCCCTATCAGCTCACAACAATATTTAAAGCACAGTTTAAAATGCAGACCTTGTTTGTACTCTCAACTCTCCTGGTGGTGACTAATTCCATGCTTTGTTCTAGGGCAGGGATCAGCTAACTTTTTCTGTAATAGGCCTGACGGTAAATATTTTAGTCTTTATGGACCATTTGGTATCTGTCTCAACTATAGTTGACCCTTAAATAACACAAGTTATTTAAGTTTGAATTGCACAGGTCCACTTATATGCAGATTTTTTGTCAATAAAAGTTACATTTAGTGTGCCTGTCTCTGCCACTCCTGAGACAGCAAGAACAAACTCCTCATCTTCCTCCTCAGCCCGCTCAACGTGAAGACAATGAGGATGAAGATCTTTATGAAGATCCACTTCCACGTAATGATTAGTAAATACATTTTCTCTTCCTTGTGATTTTCTTAAAAATGTTTTCTTTTCTTTAGCTTGCTGTCCTATAAAATATATATAATACATATAACACATAAAATATATGTTATTGTTGACTGTTTATGTTATCGGTAAGGCTTCTGGTCAATAGTAGTCTATTAGTTTTGTGGGAGTCAGAAGTTATACTTGAGTTTTCAATTGCACGTTGTTCAACAGTCCTAACCCCTGCATTCTTCAAAGGTCCACATCCCTGCCTCGACTCTACCATTATAGGGTGAAAGCAGCCACAGATAATATTTAAATGAATGAACATGGCTGCATTCCAATAAAATGTTACTTAAGGACTTCAAAACTTCAATCTTACATAATTTACAAAATATTATTCTTCTTTTGGTTTTTTAAAAAATTTAAAAACAATTCTTAGCTGGCAAGCCATAGAGAAACAAGAGTTAGGCTGGGTTTGGCCTATCGGCCATATTTGCTGCCCACTGACCTTGGGCAGTGCTGTAAATGTGGTCTGTGCTATACAAAGACATAGTATACGAAGTTCCATTCCCAGAACTGTTTATAATCCATCTACATTGAAATAAGCACAGAAACTGAAGGTATTTAGAATTATGTCTGTCATTTTAAAAT
The DNA here is from genome assembly GCF_049354715.1 of Callithrix jacchus. Classification (NCBI taxonomy): domain Eukaryota; kingdom Metazoa; phylum Chordata; class Mammalia; order Primates; family Cebidae; genus Callithrix; species Callithrix jacchus. The sequence continues at coordinate 30,288,356 of NC_133514.1, read as the reverse complement.
TACCTTCTCTAGTACTTCATTTTATTTACATTTTACAGAATTATTGGTCCGTCATTGTGGGGGAAAAAGAAAACCCAGTCCTCTACCACAGATAATTTGAGAAGCACTGAGCCAGGACACACAAGAAATTCTCTGGGCCTCAGTTCTCAGGAGTTTTAAAATAAAGGAGCTAAACTTGATAAGCTGATCTCTATCTATTTTGGGAGAGGTCTCAAATCTCTGATAATGCCTTTAAAATTATAGCCAAAGACTTGCAGCATTAAGATCTAAAATCTTCAAAAAATAAAAATAAAAAATAGCTGCTTCAAATAGAATCTCTTCTCCCACTCTCTGGGATTTTAAATTTTAAATTTTTTAAAATTTAAAAAATAATAATAGAAAGGTTTTCTTTATCCTAACTCTTTAAAAAGAACAAACAAAACTAAAAGTGAAGACCAGGAGCACTGAGAGTTGTCATACACATACTTATATGTCCCATACTATAATATTCCCCAAGCAATTTCCCAAATAGACTTTCATTCTAAAATGCCTTCAAATCTCTGGTCACTGTTCTCTATGGAGATTTGTAAGGGACTATTTTCTAGCACCAGGAGAATGGCACATACATGAGGCAAAGTTAACAACAGCTTTCAAGAATGCCACATTCAAAGTGGTGGCATCTAAGACTCAATTCTGGATGCTTCAAAATGTTTCAACTTTCAGAGCCATCAAAGACAATAAGAAAATGTGACTATTAATACAAAATAAAATTAGAAATTCATCTTGTAAAATCAATATGCATTGATAGCACACTAATACACAATAGATTTTTCTTAAAAAGCAGCACACTGCTTGATGATACAGTGTCATATTATTTTTAAAAGTAGCACAAATATCTGAAATAAAGTTCCCAGGATACACAAACAATGTACAACATAAGGTTTGAAAGTAAAAGAAGGAAACTAAAATATGAGTAACATTCAGTATGTAAATTCAAGGGCACTATGGCCATTCAAATGGCCCCCATACTAACTTTAACCACCGGGACATTATCAAACCTCAAATGCCAAAAGGTTGATAATTTCTAATTGTTTTATTGATGCATCTCAGTTCTATCTCCTTTTGAGGTAAGAGGGCTGGAGAAAATGTAGCAGATGGCATAACAAGACAGTTAAAACTAAGATAGAGTCACAAATTCAAACGCCATTTTCAAAATGAGCTACGAAAAGAAGGACATATGATTTTCTCATTTCTGGTGCAGGCATTCAGCCATGATGAGCCAAATTCAGCATGAATTACTTTAGCTATGTTGTTTCATTTCATCCTTCAAAACTATTAAAGTTAAGCATTTGCATCATTTTAATTATTGCAGATAAAAAGAAAATATTTCTATATTTATATAAAGACTCATTCTGTTTAATTCCTAGAAAACTACAAAGTGCTATTATAATAAATTGTGTTTAACTGCAGGCATTCTCAACTGATTTTAAAAGACAGAAGACATAAAAACCATGTGAATTTTCCAAGTTAAACTTCTGCAAGCCTTTTAGAGTAAATTATCAAAAGATGTTTTGATAAGTTCTTACTTTAATGATAAAAATTATATTATTAAAATATTATAGATTCTGTTTGTTGTGTGAATCTAGAGCTACATCAACAGTGTAAAATTGTTCATCAAGTAATTTAAAAAGTTATATTTATGTTAAAATGTTTTTCTAAGATTTATAAGCATCAAACTCATTAAGAGTACAGAGACATATATTTATTAGATTGAGTTTCAACACATGAGCATTAATAGACAAACTATTTTTATAAACCAAAATATATGATGGATCCTTGTGTTTATACACATTCAAAAAATTTCTTCTACCTAAGCACGTATATTAAAATGGTATAATATTACATAATGGCATAAGTTATACCATTATATTATGCAGTATATATTATATAGTATATAGTATACTATAGTATATATTACACAGTAATAATACAGTGTATATTTATATATTATAATTTTTTTAAAAAAACTCATTTTTTCATCCAAAATATATTTATTACAGCATAAAAGTAGTCAAGCTAACATATTTTGTGTTTCAAATTATCTGAAGTTGATTTAACATTAACAATGAATATGAAAATTCAAGTAACCAGTGCTATCCTATATAGCGTGGCTTACTGAATTTAAATTAGAATTGAAATGACACAATTTTCTGTTTTCAGTAATGGCAGAGTAGCTTATTTAAATCATCCCTTAGGCTATAAACAATGAACAGAACTAGATTTAAAACAAAAACAAAAACATAAACTTTTAAAATCATCTATGAGCTAACAAGACAGTTAAAGAATTACCAGCTGAAAGCTGAAGAGCAAAGGAAATCCAGAGGGTAAACATGTATGGAAGCTGTCATTGCTCTGAAGGCAACTATTGATCAAGAAAAATAAAATCTGTTCTTTCAATGTCTCATGGGATAAGGGAAGAGCAATAAAAGCCTAGGACCCCCCAAAATAAAGAGTATAATGAGACTGTTCCTCACACAATAAGGGTGATACCTCAGGATGAGGATAAAATGAATGTGAACTGGTTCTGGTACAGAATTATAGCTCTGGTTGGAAACTTTGGGTGTCTAGGATGTCTTAAGCCTTGAATTTGATTTAAGGTGGCCCCAGATTGGCAGTAAATCCTATAAATAAATAGTTGGTAAAATGTCCAGTGCATAGCCAAGATAATAAGGCACATAAATAATCTAAAATGCAAAAGCAATAACTAGCAGAAATAGACAACTCAAGAACAGACCCATAAAAACTTCAGATATCAGAGGTACAAGACAAAAAAGAACCATGCTGACCATGTTCAATAAAAGACAAGCTGAAAGATCTAAAGAATAAGAAGCTATAAGAAATAATACGGCAAATTTATAAAAGAATGAAACAACTTTTAGAAATAAAAACAACAAAAATTTTAAATGAAACCTTAGTTTCCAGCATAATGGAGTAACTGGTATCAGACTAGTTTCCTTCTCTGACATAAACAATTATGAAACTGGACAAAATGGATGAAGCAAATAATTGCAGGCAGTAGCCAACTGCAATTGTGAACTGTGATCCCCGAAAGAAGAGAAAGTCACAAGATGGGAACCATAATCATTGACTAATAATTTGCCAACCACATAAACACAACTAGAGTCAAAGCAGAACATGGTGGTTACACTGAACCGAGAAGACAAACCCAAACTTATAGCAGAAGAATTGGCTGGAATCTGCAGGGTGGAAACTGAAGAAAAGGGATCTGTGCAGACAGCAGGCCCCAGATGTCTGTGAAGGAGTTCCCAGGGATCACAGGAGCAGGACAAAACCCCTGAGGCTTACTAGGCGGTAGCTACTATGAGAGAGCACAATGGAGTCAGCAGAAATCCGCAAGGTGCTAGAGAAAGAGCAGTGCTGAGAGACATTGCAATTCTGGCCTTGACAAAGTAAAGAGAACCTAAAACCACCTTGTTAACACACGTGATGCACCTTAGCACCAGTGTTAGTTATGAATAAGCACCGTGACCTAGAGCAGAGAGCTGGGGATTTACAAAGTCAAAACTTTTTTATAATAACATTAAGATATTAATTCTCTTGTTTTGTTATATTAACGTTTGCACTGATGGTGCAAAAGCAATCGAGGATAAAACTGCTGATAACACAAGCTGAGCATGGTGGCTCATGCCTATAGTCCCAGCACTTTGGGAGGCTGAGGTGGAAGAATTGCTTGAGCCTAAGAGTTTAAGACCACAACCTGGGCACATAGGGAGACCTTAGTCTTTTCAAACAGTAAAAAAAATTAGCCAGGTGTGGTGGCGTGCACCTGTGGTCCCAGCCACTTGCGAGGTTGAAACTGAAATGGGGGAATCGCTTGAGCCTCAGGAGGTGAAGGCTGAAGTGAGCCATGATGGCACCACTGTGCTCCAACTTGGATGACAATGTGGAAACCCTGTCTTACAAAACTAAAATAACACAAATCAAGGTAGTGTCGTAAAAATCTATTAGTGATCGCTACATTCTTCACTATAAAACAAATATACAGGTAAAAAAAAAGGAGGGTTTCACATTTGAATGCCCCTGATGAAGCAGTAAAATTACTATATTTTATTAAATATTGAGCCTTAGATAAATATTTTTAAAAATATTCTTTGCGAAGAATTAGAAAGTACATATAAAGGGCTTCCAAATTCATAGACTTCTCTGCTGATGTGGATACAAAATAACAAATGTAATTATTTTATATAGTAAAATAAAACATGTTCACAAGTTAGGCCTCACTTAGGAAATCAATACGACAACTGGAAATCCTTACAAAATTGTACATAGGTACATAGGCAAAGATGCTCTCAAAGTGCAAGGCAACCAATGTCTGTTGAATATACTAAACTGGGTGAGCTGTCCTGTGTGTTATGTTTAACAGCGCCCCTTACCTCTACCCACTGGAAGCCAGTAACACTTCCCAACTAGGACAACCGAACATGTCTCTAGACATAGCTAAATATGCCCTCTAAGGGACAAAAGTGTCCCTGCTTGAGAACATCTACTCCTTAGGTTCGTGTGGACCCACCCCACCTTCTCATATACATGCAAGGCAGAATACATGGAAGTTTATGCTTCTTCCGACCCTCTGAACACTTAGATGTTGCATTGCTGCATTATATTTCATTTGAAGAAAGATTTCTGTGGTTTCTAAACATAAAAAATAAATAAAGCAGTAAAGTAAAACTGTAAATAAGTAGAAAAGATAATAGTAGTAAATAGTAAAAATGATCTCTAAGTATCCTTCTAAATTTAAGGTGTTATGGTCTATAAATATATCTTTGAGTACTGACTTTACCAAATAGAGCTTTTTTATCACAAAGGATAGAAAACTACTTCAGCTACCTTTATAACAAGAAAATTTATTAAAGAACAGAGGTATTCCATTGAATGCAAAGGCAACAATGTGTCTCAAGATATACCTGTTGCTGTCTGTCCCTGTCTCCCAGACATTCCCCTTGGATACAAACACATACACTTGTATTATCTCAATCTCAATTATAAATTATCATGAAAGAGAATTTGGTCCAGCTTGGGTCAACATCTGGTCCTGGACTTAAAAAGTTTGGCCAAGGAACTAGAAGAGTCAATACAAACAATGGTGATGGGAAAAGAGGCATTGGTTCTGAGTGAAGAGTACTTGCAGACACCTCAATGAGCAGCTACTGCAATAACACATGTTAAATTCAAAGTTCATGATTTTAAAATATGTAAATAGACTTACATGTACAAAAGGGTTCACAAAAGGGATAAAAAACTACTTCAGCTACCCTAACAACATGAAAATTTAGTGTTATATCTAAGAGTGAAATAAACGGGACCTCCACTTTCTATTTTACACATTTCTGCACTGTTTTAATATTTATAACATAAATGTATTATTTTTATAATGAAATATCTATCCTCAGACAAAAATGATCTTTATGCATGCTGTTTAATATGTCTGCAAAACGATGCTTTTTAAAAGCTCTTGCTTAAAGAAATTATAACTAATAAAGAAAAATTGGATAGTTCTTCCTATCAAATAACTATCATTAAATATGATAACAGCATTGGATAAGACAAATGTAAAATAAATCTATTAATTTAGATTCTGTAATAATGCTGAGTGTAGAAACAAGCTGAGTAAGATAGTGATTATCTATTTTGTAAAATTCCAGGATTTCAGTCATACTTTCATATATGAAAGTCTTTGCCTTTCATATAAAAGTGAACCAAAATTCAGAATTCTATCAACATCTGGGACCAGCATACTAGGAACAAATGACTTAATTTCAACCCAGTGAACTATGTGCCTCATTACATGTAACTTTTTTTCCACGTACCTCAGTGGGAAAAAATATAAACTTGAGATTTTGTAAAAAAAAAAAAAAAGTTCAGCCAGGTGCAGTGACTCATGCCTGTAATCCTACCATTTTGGGAGGCCAAGACCAGTGGATTGCTTGAACCCAGAGGTTCAAGACCAGCCTGAGCAACATGGCAAGACGTGTTTCTACAAAAAATACAAAAATTAGCTAAGCATGGTGGTATGCGCCTGTACTCCCAGCCACTCAGGAGGCTGAAGTGGGAAGATCATCTGAGTCAAGGAGGTCGAGGCTCCAGTGAGCATGATCACGCCACTGGACTCCAGCCTCACTGCCAGAGTGAGGCCCCATCTCAACAAAACCCACAATTTTTAATAAAAATAAAAACTTCTTACAGTTCAGAAAAATAAAGTTCTCTATTAGGTCTGCAATGGCAAGATGCCATAGTTAGGGTTAAGAACACAGCTGTAGTTCAGAGCCTGGATTCTGGGACCAGACTGCACAGGTTAGAATCCCAGTTCTGCTGCCATCACTTCTGGGACTCTAGCAACTCCTCTATCTCTCTGGGCTTCCATTTCCTTGCCTGTAAATCAGGAGACAATATTAGAGTACCTACCTCATATGGCTGTTAGGACAAAACAAGCCTATGCACATAATTTTTAAAGAGATATTAAAAGATATTTAATTACCAACTCAAAAATTAGTACATGTGAATAAAATTACTGAGTTTCACATGGGAGAGTTCTTCTATATATGATTTAATGAGTTAAACACATCTCCTTAGATCTTTACGGACAAACTTTGGCATGAAATTTTATAAGAATAAAAGAATCTTCCAATTCAATTTTGCTTCTATTGTCAAGTTTTCTTATAAATATAGAAAATCAAGATTATTTTTAAAAAGGCACATCACATCTGCAGTAACTCAGGTATAGATTATTCTGCTATGCATGTATATATATAGCAGATCTTTATATGCCAGATCAATTTAATCATTTTTGCAATGAACAAAGTTTATCCAGGACATAATACATTTATAAAATCAGAATTATCTGATTTATAACAATTTACTACAAGATAAGACACTAGAATAAATATAAGATTGACTATAACAAAGCATCTTTCTTTCTACCTAGAAACTTTAGAGTATAATGACTAAAAGTTCTGTCCCAGGAATCAGATAAACCTCAGTTTTAAAATACTGTTCAATCCTTAGTAACTGTCTGACCTTGGGCAAGTTACTTCACCACTGCCAATCTTAATTTCCTCTTTCATAAAACACTACCTAACACAGTGAATTGCTGTTACGATTAAATATGACATATATTATAAACACAGCTTGGCTCTTGGCACATAACAAGAACTCAATAAACACCCTCTCGTATCCTAATCCGGATCCTTTCATCTGTCTTTCAAAAATAGATACACAGAAAAAGAAGACCCATTGGTTTAAAACAAAGGTAAGCTGATAATAGCCTTAGGAACAAGAAATTCATTTGTGCCACAGCAAACTGCTATATTATGCTTCCTTTTATGTACAGGTAGATAACTTTTTCTAAACTTGACCGGATTCAGCTAAATGAAATGCCCATAAGGAATAAAGTAGGTATCTCTACAGTCTGATGAGGTAAATTTATAATGGGATCATAAAACTTTCATAACCCTAAGGGACAATGACCACATGTAAAAGGTGCTTCCCAATCTGTTTATGAGGGAGAAGAAAGGACAAACACCAAAAACACTTCACCTGGCTTTGTGAATCCTTCCCTAAATTGCTAACTCTACCTCCTCTCTCTCAAGGCCTAGTGGACTTACTAACATTCCAGATAAATTTCTTATGTGTGTAAAACATTAATTCATATATATATATATATTAGACAAGGTCTTTCTGTGGCCCGGGCTGGAGTCCAGTGGCATAATGTGATCTCAGCTCACTGCAACCTCTGCATCTCAGGCTCAGGTGATCCTCCCACCTGTGCCTTTCGAGTAGCTGGGACTACAGCCGTGTACCACCATGCCCAGCTAATTTTTATATGTTTAGTAAAGATGGAGTTTCTCCATGTTGCCCAGCCTGGCAATTAACATTTTTAATATCACTATTTATAAGGTTTAAAGTTAGATATTTTAAAACATCCTCCCTCCCAAGGAAAACAGGATTAAACCTGTACTATAATAGTAATAATCTGATTCTGCTTTGAATTTTAGTTTCCTAAGAATGTATATCATTACTATGATTTTCCAATGTCTCTGACAACTGATCCAACAGACTGAAATGCCAATATTCTGTTCTACTTTAAATCTGAAGGACACAAAGAATATAACTTAAAGAATTTTCATTCCTTGGGAAAATTAAATTATTTAGTTACAAGAAAATAATTTTTTAAAAAAGTTTTTCTCAGTTAAATTATTTATTTAAAAGCAAATAATTTTAAAAATATACCAAATACAATCAAGTTTTGTGATTCTATGGGATCTGACACATTATCCTGTTATCAATTGTTCTGAATAACAGTATTGAATCACATATTTTACTTCCTACTTCAACTTTTCCCCCACATTGAGGAAAAGACTGCCTTTTTTTTTTTTTTTTTTAAACAATTCCTCATCTGCCCTTTTCCTTGTCTCATTCCTAGTGGGTTACAATTTTCAGAAACAGCAACTATGACGTTCTTTGGCTTGAAAGAAAGCTGTTTACCCATGAGTAATCTGCTTTAAAAAATATTAATCATTGTTCATACCCCTTCAATTTTATCTGGATTTGATACACTTCATATTTGGTTACTGGAAACCACAATACCCCTGGCTATTATTCGTAGGGGAAATGTTTAAATTACATTAATGATTCTCCATAATCCTATATGCAATATATCCACTGACTAGTTTAAAAGATTTTAAACTACAATGGGGAAAAAAGAGCTTCATGTCTTACCAAGTCACAGTTCAAGTTTACAAAATTACAAAGGATACTAAACAGAGAATGTAACACAAATTCACACTGATGCTAACAAAGAGCAATGCCAGTCCTTCACTTAGCTTTGACTGAGTGTCCACTTTGTGTCAGAATACAAAACGGTCTTGTGTGGCAACCTTACTGTTGCCAAACAAGAAAAAAGCAAGTAGGGCCAGGCGCGGTGGCTCAAGCCTGTAATCCCAGCACTTTGGGAGGCCGAGACGGGTGGATCACGAGGTCGAGAGATCGAGACCATCCTGGTCAACATGGTGAAACCCCGTCTCTACTAAAAATACAAAAAATTAGCTGGGCACGGTGGTGCATGCCTGTAATCCCAGCTACTTGGGAGGCTGAGGCAAGAGAATTGCCTGAACCCAGGAGGTGGAGGTTGCGGTGAGCCGAGATTGCGCCATTGCACTCCAGCCTGGGTAACAAGAGCGAAACTCCGTCTCCAAAAAAAAAAAAAAAAAAAAAGCAAGTAGAAAGAAACAGGTATTTACTGGGGCTCTACTTGTTTTCGCTATTCTTTCATTTAACTTCCCCTAACAATTTTATACAGTAGAGCCGATGTCCATTTAATAATTGAGAAACTGAAGCTCAAAGCAAATGTGTAAAATCAGTTTGTATGTGATCAACTCAATTCATACTTCATTCTAAAGCCAAGCACCTGTTTGCTAACTTACCATTCCACACAAATGAAAGCTAAAATTACCCCAGAACTATAACTCTTTCTGTGTATGATATATTCTTAAATGAAGTTCACTACATGAAGAGAACCTTCAGTTCTCAATCAAGAAAACATTTCCATTATAACAACTTTCTATCAGCTCTACAGACTGTGGTAACAACTGATTACCTAACATTTTACCAGTGAACAATTTTCTCCTTCTTCACTGGTAAAATGGTAGGCAATCTGAATCATCTGCCTCATAAATAGGTCACAAATATTAGTGACACTGCTTGGCTAAGTACTTTGAGATGCCTCAAAAGAAAACCCTTTACGATATTACGTATCAACTATCCACAACAGTTTTTGATAAATTTACCACCATCACCTTATTTTTTCTTTTCCCTCCCTACCTCTACTCCTCAACTCCTAAGAGGGGCTATTTATGGGTTTAATCTGTTAGTTAACAAGAAAAAAAGTCTGACTATCCTTTGTAGAAATCCATTATAACCAAAAGTTAGTGCATGATCACAATCAACATTCAACTGTGTATCCTAATGTAGAATAAGCAGTTACTTGACAAATGGCAGATAATCTAAACATTGTTTGTATATGACTACAAAAATATACAAATTGTTTGATATTTGTATATGAATATTGAAGTGTCTGACATACTACAAATTCACATTACTTTAAAATAAGAATCTCAAGCTATCACCTAATCAAAAAGTAGAAAATTACTCAGCTTCCTTATCCATTAACACAGACTAATACAAAAAAGTCAGACAGAACCAAGCCATCTTCCTGTGAATTGCATTATCACTTCATATACGTTTACTGAGTATAAAATTAGACATCAGTGACAAACAATAAGAATGAGGTATGAAAGTGAACAAGATTATTGTCAGTTCCTACCACAAAGAACTAACAATCTACCAATGCAGAACATGCTTACCTGATTCAGTTTAAGAAACTGGCACCAATCCTGTGCCATTCCAAGTTCCAGGGTATTAACTTCATCAAAGGACAAGTAAGCATGGAAGGGGTCAAATAATTTTTTAAACTAAAGCAGAGTTTGGAAAAGGAAAGGAAACATATCTTTCTAAATAGCAGACATACAAAATGAAGTTATAAGGAAATTACTGGAGAGATGTTACTTTAGTAGTGAGTTAAACTTGATTTAAATGTGTTGTATTAGAAAGCAAACATACTCAGTGGACAGAGAACTACTCACTTCTAGATGCCAACAAGAACTGGAAGCTTACACTATACTAGAACTATAAAGACCAGTCTTTGAGTCTTTAATCTGTTTGCATCTCCTGTCTCCTATACTGAGAATATGAAAAGCTATGAGAATTCTACTAAAGCCAGTAAGATGAAGAAATAGCTAAAAGAACATCTCTGAGTCTTCTGATCCTCAAATAGCAGATAATGTTCACAATGATAACAGAACACATTTAAAAAAACACAAACCAATAAAACATTTAAGTACTGAGAATTAACAAGTCTTCCTTTGTGTTAAGATTTCAGGCAACAAGCTATTAAAAATGGCCTATTTCCCTCAATTTTGGAAACATACTTGCAAATAGTAGGGGCAAACAATGTCATCTCAGAAATAACTGTGCATATTTTAGATAATTATTTTCTAATTAGTCAAAGTCCACCTGGCTTTAACTGTTAAATCTTAAAATGAGTCACATAACATATTCAATTTTTCATATGGAATAGCTGATTATTTCATTTTAATCTTTAAAAATGTATTCTAAGCAAATTGTTAGAAAGCACTTGAGCAGCAACCCTCAAACCAAAAACTGCTTTCCTGAATTTCCACGATGTAATTAAAACGATAATGTTATTTCTCTATACACTGCTTTTGACTTAAGAATAACTGTCAACTTTGGGAGGCCGAGGCGAGTGGATCACGAGGTCAAGAGATCGAGACCATCTTGGTCAACATGGTATCTTTTGTATCTACTAAAGATACAAAAAATTAGCTGGGCATGGTGGCACGTGCCTGTAATCCCAGCTGCTCAGGAGGCTAAGGCAGGAGAATTGCCTGAACCCAGGAGGCAGAGATTGCGGTGAGCAATCATTTAAGCACAAAGAGATCGCGCCATTGCACTCCAGCCTGGGTAACAAGAGCGAAACTCCCGTCTCAAAAAAAAAAAAAAGAAAGAAAGAAAATGAAAAGCAAAGCAAAGATTGGGAGATAGCATTCCCAATACACACATACAACAAAGACCCATTGTCACAACACAAAAAGAATTCTCACAAATCAGAAACAGCAAAAAACAAAAATAAAACCAAAGATAGTCAAAAGATACGAACACTTCACAAAAAATATACATGAATGACCACTGTACATGAAAATATTCTCAACATGCTCAGCCATCAGGGAAATCCAGCTTCTTTCACAGTCCAGTATGCACTTATCATTCCACCCAGCAATCCCACTCTCAGGGATCCATCCAAGAAAAATGAAAAAATATGTCCATACCAAGACATACATTAAGCATTGTAACAGCTACAAACTGCAAACAAGGGGAAACCACCACCAAATGTGCTACATACATACAATGAAACACTATGCAACAACAAAAAGGAACTACCAATATGCACACATAATACAAACTGATAAACGTGTAGCCAAATGGACCTGGCAGCGAAAGAAGACAATTCAAGTAACTAGAATTCACACATGAAAGGCAGTAAATTACTACTAAGCTTACAGAAATAAAAGATTTTAAAGAAATATTATGAACAACTAAATGAGAAAATTGGATGGCCACATGCAAAGGCATGAAGTTGGACACTTTCTCTCACATAATATCCAAATATCAATTCCAAATGCATCAGACCTAAATACATTTATCACTCCTGGATAAAAACAGAGTAAAATCACGACCTAGGGTTTGGCAATGGATTCTCAGATAGGATATCAAAGCACAGGCAACGAAAGGAAAAACAGACTTTTTGATGTTTACCATTAATCAAGTCACCAAAATGTAAAACTTTTGTGCTTCAAAGGACAACATTAAGAAAGTGAAAAGACAACACATAGAATGAGAGGAAATATTTGCAAATCACTTATCTAGTAAGAAACTTTGATCTTTTATAACTCAATAATGAAAAGACAGCCAATTTAATAATGGACAAAGATATGAATAGACATTTCCCCCAGAAAATACATACAAATGGCAAACATGCATGTGAAAAGATGCTCAACATCATTACTCATCAGCCAAAGGTAATTAAAACCACACTGCGGTTCTGGCACAGAGTAGGCATTTTACTCAGAGCAGGCACAGAGGTATATTATCCCAGGGATATGATGCAAAGTAAGGCAGAGAAGGTTCCTATGTTCAAGCACCAAGTTGGGAAGAGTACACAAATGGCAAACAAACAAGTAAACGTAATATTAAACAAGGATATAATTCCAGGTAATAAGTCCTATGGTGCAAAATAAAATATGATAAAAGAGTAATCAAACAGGACAGGGCAAGAAATTATAACAGCTTTGTCAGGGCACAACTCGGAAGAATTAACATTATTAGTAAAAAATCTGGGGAAAGAGCACCCCAGGCAAAAGGAATACGTCCCTAATGAAGAGCAAGTTTGGTACACTGCAGAGACAAAAAGGCCATTGTAGCTGGTAGGTGGAGAGAAAGAGAGAGAATCACAGGGACATGAGGATGAAGTCCATGATGTAGGCAGGAGCCAGACCAAGAAGGGCCCTGATAATGAGTCTGGGTATTCTTTACATATACCTGGAATTCTATGGAGCATTTTTAAGCAGGCACATAGTGCCATCTAATCATGGCCAGCTTCATGAACACACAGCTATGCAGTTGCACGGGGCCCCAGTGCTCTTCTGTCACCATTTTAAATTCTTACCAATCTTATCTCTTAATTTGGATTTTATATGCAACATTCAATGGGTCAATGAATGGAGCACGCAAATGAACAGAGGAGACATGTTGGACGGCAGTATATGCACACGGAATAAACTAAGAAGTGCTTCTAGACAGCTGTAGAAAGGTATCATCAGAAGATTTCTCCAGAGTATGAAGGCCTCCTTTGAAGGCATAATGAGATGATTCAAAGATTAACAGCAATCAATTTTCAAAGGGATCCAAAATCAAAATCAAGCTCATCTTTACTTTCTTCTCTTCCTCCCAGCCCCTCTATATCAATTTACTCTCAGTTGTAGATACCTCTCTGGGAGTGGCACCTATGTATACTGGTGAGGCCCCAGGGGCCAAACCCATACTAGAAAACTTCTCTGAGACCAAAGCTGATTAAGGGTCAACACTAAGGAGGGGCATCAGATTCTTTCTGTCTCAAGGTTAGAAACAAGAGTGAACCTTAAGCCAAGACACATCAACTTTAAGGGAGGATTCTAATGAGAAGGTTCATAAAGCTCTGCTGCGGAAGTCCTTGGAGCTAGCTTGGTTCTTCACTTCAAAATTCTTGGTTTTCCTGAAGGGTGCATTTCTGCCTCCAACTTTACCTTCAGTATTTACTATAACTCCAAATATTTATCTGATCCTTTACAAGGGACCTCTAGTTTATAAACAATACCTTTCATTAGCTAACTCCACTACTAGCTTCTAGACCTTCCTAGTCTAGCTGCTGCTGCTGCTACCCTTGGCCCAGAATTTACATCCTGCTTCCGGTATCCTAGTTTCTGATTAAATTTATTCAACTGAAAGTAGATTATTGTTTCATTAATATGGGTTTCAAAGCTTCTCATTGAGCAAAATCCCTAACCATAGAATTTTTCTCATGTCAATAGGTTCAGTGGGAGCCGGGAAATAATTCTGTTTTCAGTCACGAATACTAATAGGACAAATTTCCATACCAATAGAGTCTATCATATGTACAGTTATCTATGACGATAATATCCATGGCGTACTAAATATTATCATCTTTTCCCCACTCCTATTAACCTATTTACCAGTCCCTCTCAACTTGGATAAGCTTCTTCTTCCTAGTCAAATGTGAAATAAGGTTGTGGGGTTTCATCATCACCTTACCTTGGTTTTCTTGGTCACTAAAAAAACTACAGGCCAAGCAGCTAATTAGGGACGAAATGTTCTCAAAGCACTTCATACAGGAAACCTGTATAATGGCTACTTGGTTCAGACACAGGTTCAACAGAAGCATAGACTTTACAGATGTGGCCAAAGCCATGGGAATTAAAAGGTAGAAAAGAAAAAAATCTTGGGGCCCTACAGTCTTCAGTTCAAACTGATTAAAATGGTTAATCATGCCTCATACTGCAGACAATAACATTCTCATTTTTAGATATAAGAAACAATTTGGTCGTCAAGTTACATGTTTTTCAAACATTTTCTATGTGGCACCTGATGACAAAGATTACAAATGTATAAGGACAATGACTTTCCACACCTAATTTAACACACAATTTTTTTAAAATTTCTTAGTAAGATACTGTACCCTAAATCTCAAAATACTTCAAAAACAATCATTTAAGCACAAATATGAGTCCATTACATTATCAGCTTTTTTATAATTATTTTAAGAATACTTACAAGTATTATTCTTGTCTATTTGCCAACCTAAAGAACTGCTACTTATCCTAAGTGACTAAAACTATAAGCATTTCCAAGAAGGCAGTTTTAACTGTATTGAAAACATTCTACTACTCTTTTCAGAAGACGCTAACTCTAGAAAAATTTTGCGAAACTGTTATAAGACATTTTTATAATATATTAGTGTGCTATTGCTACTCTAACAAATTATAACAAATCCAGTGGTTTAAAACAATAACAACAAATTTATTATCCTACAGTTCTGGAGATCCTAAATCTGACACAAATCTCACTGGGCTAAAATCAAGGTGTCAGCATGGCTGAATTTCTTACTGTTGACTTTCAGGAAAACTCACTTCCTTGCCTTTTCCATCTTCTTGGGGCTGTCCCCATTCCTTGGGTCATGGAACTCTTTCTCTCTTTTCAAAGCCAGCAATGGTGGATTGGATCCTTCTGAAATTATGTAATCTGACTTTCTCTCTGCCTCCGTCTTCTACTTATAAGGAATCTGGTATTACTTTGAGTCCACCCAGACAATCCATGATAATCTCCTCATCTCAAATTAACTGATTCGCAACTGTCATTCCATCTGTAACCTTAATTTCTGTTTGCCATGTAAAGTAACATTCCCAGGTTCCAAGAATTAAGATGTGAATATCTTTCAATCATTTTTTGCCTACCATATAGAGCATGTTACTTCTTAAAAAAAAATTTTAAAGTATAACATTATATTTATATGGTACTTGCTAATGGGAGATCCAACAGTAGTCTCCAGGTACCGGGACTCCTATTTCATTGCTCTTTGCAGCAGACCACAGTGGCCCTCAATTACTCTAAGAGGAGCAAAGTCTTCAGTCTTCCCTATTACTGATAACTCCATATCTTACCAGCCCATAACTTAAGTCACTTGGATTATTTACCACCTAACTTTACACACACACACACACACACACACATACACGCACACACACACACGTTTTAGATAAAAATTATATAGCCTATAATTTAAATATAAGTTCATTCTATAATACTAGCTGCTTTAACTTTTTTTCTGAACCAGGATCTTACCTGGGTTGATATATTACATTTGACTGAATGACTTGAGTTTTATCTAGTTGAATAATCATAAGCTAAGGTATGTTCTTTGGCAAAAGAAGGGGAAGAAGAGATAAAGCATAATTTTATTTTTGATCTCTCTCAGCAGAATCACAAAATATAATTTTATAACAAGGAGTCCCTAAAGTATAAATAATGAAGAAAAAACTAGTAGAAATCCTATTACATATTATATAATTAATTGAAGTTCTGAATTGGGAGGGGAAAAATGGAAATTACAGCAAGTTGCTTTTATTAGTTCATTTAGATAACCAACTTTAATTATGGCATTAAATGATACTATCTTTATATAGTCAGCTTAATCTCCCCTAAGAAGCCAATTTGCTTAAAGACTTTTTAGAAAAATACCATTAGATCTCTATTGTTTCTGGCACTTTCAGTAAATACAAAAGTATCTGGAACAATATAATGTAATACAAGACAATTATTTGTAATCATGTTATTTCATAATAACAATAAAAGCAGTTGCCAACTACTGAGCATATACTTTATAATTATTATATATCTAATATACAGATATTGTACAAGGATGCTTCACTTATATTATCTCATCTAATCCTCTGAACAATTGTATGACACATAGCTATTACCCTCATTCCCATTTTAATACCAAAAGAAGTAAGTAACTCACTCAAGGACCAGGTCTCTGACTCCAACCACTATTACATAATCCCATTCAGCCTAGAAAACAGAATTATTTTTTTAAGTTCTAATTGTTAAGATTTTAAATAGCACTTTGAATTTTGGGCTCCCAAGAAAGATACTCAGTGAGGATCCTCTCAGTCTCTGCATGAGACTAATGAAACCAAGAACTGTTTGAAAGTATAGAGAAAGAAAGAAAGCTGCAGGAGCTTTATACAATATCACTTGCTCGATTCAGCCTTTCTTACTCCCAAAAGGCTGCAGAACTGTTCTTTATCAAGGAAATTACAACTTAAATCTTTTCTTCCAGCGGTGTTTAGAAGGTATTTCATTGTCTTCAAGCTTTCAATGTTGTAAATGTAAAGTCCTTTGCCTAACTTTTTCTCTGAACAGGCAACTTATTCCTTCTTTCTGGAAAAGTGCAATACATATCTTACTCAGTTTAACTATCTTTTCTCATCAATCCCATATGGAACTCCTTGAGCTTTTTCAGTTTCAAGATAAGTTTTCTTACTTATCATTTGTTTAGTTATTACTGATCTCTTCTATCAGACTTTTTTTTCCCTTTTTTCCCTGCCTCTGAAACTCCTATCACAGGTAAGGTTTAAAATAACATCGATATTCCTAGATTTTTTACCTTTTTTTTCATGATTTCTATGTTTTAACATTTTTCTCTATATACTGCAAATGGAAGCTTCTAGGCTACTAACATGGTCGTTAATTCATCTACTGAATTGTTTCCTCTGAAAAAAAATTAAGCGATGGATTTTTTTGTGTGTGTGTTTGTTTTCATTTTTGGCCCCAGGAAATCTCTTCCCCACTTTATACTTTAATTTCCTTGACAGATATATATTTTTTATTTATCTAACTCCTTTAGCAGTCCTGGATATGTATTCTGATTGTTGTTTTAATCATCCCTTTTGGCTGAGATAGGCTTTTACTTTTTCACTTGGCTCGCTGGGTTTCATATCTAGATGTTGAGGTATTCCACAGTGAGAATCCCACATGCGTTAGAACACCATACAGTTCTGTTATGTTTAGAATGATTTGCTGTGGAAGCCAGCAAGCTGTCTCCTACTGAGAGGTACCTGGAAGAGGCCTCCAAAGGGAACATACTCTATCTCCTTCACCATTGAGAACTGTAGAGAATAAAGAGAGATGAAAGTGTGGTATACATGTAAACTGTGTGAAAGCAGTGAGACTTTAATAAAGATTTCAGAGATTTATCAGTTTAGAAGCCCCGTTCTGCAACTTCCATTTAGCAACCTTCTCAAGATCTCTGTTATCAATTATATGCATTTGCAAGTAACAGAAACCAATGTCAGTCTTAAACTGAAATGACAGGAGAAAGGACCAACCTTAGAAAACACATAAAAAGCTATAGAGCAAGGAGTAGGAAGCACAATTGTCTTTGAGTAGGAAATATTATCAACAAGCCACTGCCCACACTGAAGCAAAAACTGGCTGCTATAAAGGATTTCTTACTATCGCTATGACTTTGTATTCAAAATTCTACATTATAGAATGAAGGTGCATGATTGGACGACCCAAGGCTACCTCTGACTGCCAAGAAGTAGAAGGAAGGAAGATCTGATGCTACCAGTTTCTGTATTCCTCTCAGTAAGGAGTGCCCAAATCCTTATCCTTTTAAAGGATAAGGTTTAAAATCTCCAAAATCAGAAAGAGAATTGGATGCTAGTTAGCCAAAAAGAAAAAAATGAAAAAAATCACAAATGTCCATTGTGACTCCCAGATCTGATATAGACTCTATGAAAGGTATGCT
Organism: Callithrix jacchus; assembly: GCF_049354715.1. Lineage (NCBI taxonomy): Eukaryota > Metazoa > Chordata > Mammalia > Primates > Cebidae > Callithrix > Callithrix jacchus. The sequence goes on along the minus strand of NC_133514.1, from coordinate 30,269,797 downwards.
TATAATTTGCTTTTAAAATGAAATTCTCAAGCACTAATAGTCTCAAAAAAAATCATATAGGCTAAGTGCAGTGGCTCACACCTGTAATCCCAGCAGTTTGGGAGGCCAAGGCAGGAGGATCACAAGATCAAGAGATCGAGACCACCCTGGCCAACATGGTGAAACCCCATCTCTACTAAAAATAAAAAAATTAGCTAGGTCTGGTGGTGCACACCTGTAGTCGCACTTACTCAGGAGGCTGAGGCAGGAGAATCGCTTGAATCCAGGAGGCAGAGGCTGCAGTGAGCCACTACCACACCACTGCACTCCAGCCTGATGACAGAGAGAGACTCCATATATATACATAAAATATATTCAGAAAAGGAATTTATTTTAATTGTTTTCAGAGACTACATTCAAGGGGTAGAGAGAAGCAGAGACAAATGAACAATTCATTTCTAAAGGCAGAAAATATGTTGATTTCTGAAATAAATTCAATTTAACATTGCAGTATAAAAATTGTCACCAACATTTCCGAGACCTCTGTCTTAAATAGTTGGTTTAATTATACAAGCAGTTGAAGTTGATATTTAAAATAATCTCAGTTTGAATTTTCTTCTTTTTGATGGTAGTTAACTACCATCTACAAAAGAAACACATAGGTTCAAGATTTATAAATGGACGTTTTAAAAAAATGTCAATAAAGGACAAACAGAGGAAATGGGAATTCTACACCACACAGTAGCATAATTCAGGCTGAGATTTTAGCACCGACAATAATAATAGTAATATGATGGCAATTAACATTCACTGAATGTGCACTGTACCTGGTACTCTTCTAAATACTTTATATGTATTAGCTTATCCTCTCAGGAACACTGTGAATAATAGTAGTCCTATTTTACATATAATGAAAGACAGAGATCAAGAAAGTGGCCCATGGCCTCACACAGCTGGAAACTGGTGGGGTCAGTGCATAAGCAGAGCACATACTCTACAGCAACCTGCCCTGATATCCCCTGTAAGCTGGTGGTAATGTGGTTTGGCTGGGCTCTAGCTTTTTAAAAATATCAAATGTATTTGCTATTCTAGCCTACATATAGAGATATATAATTAATCTTCATAAAAAATCAGGCCAGTATTTCATCACCTAGGCAAAAACCTTTTAAAAATCAATTTTGTATACTAATCTCTCAAAAACTATTAGATTCCAGCAAAAGAAAAAACAAAAAAACAAGGCTTCCAATTTTTTTATCCAGCTGTCCCGAAGAAGAACTCTACCTTACAGAGAAAAACCTCAGAATTCCTTAACCATATTCAAATCCAGAAAGTAAGATATATAAGCTATTAGAGGTTTTGGTCAACCTGAGAATAAATCTCCTAAGAGGTTTCTGACAGCTAAGTAAGTATACCAAGGGTTTATAACCAATTTTGACTCCCATATTAACTATGATACATACTTTAATAGCAACTATATCCTCATTATATTTTGAATATAGTTTCAAAGGTGCCGTTCCCCTTCCCCCAACTTTTATAAAGCACAAGAACCTAATCAGAACCAGACAATATGTGCTAAAGCCTACTGAGAATTGAGGAAGTAGAGTGCTGCAGGGATCCATTCATTAAAAATTCAAGCCCTATATCTAGTCCTTTATTTCAACAGGACCTAGATAAAAAGAGCATTTGCATTATAGACTTCTGAAAGAGGGATTAAGAGGAGGAGAGAAATACTAATTTCAGTAAAATATTCAAAGGACCGATAAAATTAAAACTTCAGAGGTAGAGGCAGGAAAACAACACTGAAGCCTGGAAAGGATAATATTTTAAGAAAGTGAGAAAAATATAAAATTCTGACTAATAACAGAAAAATCCAATGGCTAAGATAACAAGGTGAAGCAGGGACAGTGAAAGTAAGACTAGGTAGGAAACACACTTCAAGTTCAATAATAGTTATCACTTACAAAAGCAAGTAACATAAGAGGCTTTGTGGTCAGAGAGAGGATATAATAAGTTGAAGCTTCTCAAGGTAGTTTTACGTAATGACTTAGTCCAGGATGTGGCTATGTTAGTGAGAGACTCAGAAGGAAGTGGGAGAGTCAATTGAAACTGGAAGATGTCAAGAAACTGAAAGGACAGGATATTCAAAGGTCATGTTAGCGGATGCCGAAGAAACAAAGGATAAGGACAGAGAATGTGATTTTTTAAAAAATAGACGTCAGACACTGCAATAATTTGAGGAATATTGAAAAATATATTAGAAGCTGGAATAGATGGTTATGAAGAAACAAAGGATAAGGACAGAGAATGTGATTTTTTAAAAAATAGACGTCAGACACTGCAATAATTTGAGGAATATTGAAAAATATATTAGAAGCTGGAATAGATGGTTATGAGGAGGGAATAAACTTAATCATTATTAAGCACCACTATATCTTTTAGAATGACATATATATTTTAATTGCAGCATTAAAAAGCTGATTATGATGAAATGGATGACATCTAGAAAGACAGTATTTAAATCAACCTGCCATGGCTAAACAAACATCCACCATCTCAAGTATCAAGAAACAGATGATACACTCAAGAAATTACACTTGCCTTCTGGAAGCTTACCTTAGATTTCAAAATAAAAAAATTGTATACAGCAAAGCAAAATTCGAACACACACACACGCACGCGCACACACACACACACACATATGAGAGAACAAAATGCTGATTGAATACAGCTTCATATCATCTAGATAACTAAAATGAAAAGTCCACTTTGTTTGAAATTGCTTTTTCTCTAGACTATGGCTCATTCTGAAAAATTGGAAAACACTACTGTATTCAAAACCCTCACTCAAAACCCTGTATAAGGAGGGACTAATGTGCTAGACGACAACCTCAAGTGTTCTAATGTCATCCAACTCAGTAGAATTTGTACTTTATAATGGCTCTCATTGATGGTAGGACAGAATACGTCCAGTCTTTTAAAGAGACTGTAAATTAACTAAATTCGACAACAATAATCCATCAAAACTGAATTCCACGCCAGTTGGCATTTGACTGTATTTGCAAAGTTAATGTTGTGAATCTTCCCCTAGGTAACTTTAGATTACCGTCTCTCTACTTACCTTTGAAAAAAACTGCTTCTAAAAGAAACAATAAACCCTTACCTATTCTAAGGGAACACTATTTATACTACCAAAAAAAAAAAACCATAAGAATAAACCTTTATTTAAAATTTAGATAACATCAAATGATACTTACCAATGCACACATCAATTTTCCCTTTAATAGCAGCTTCATGCAGAGGCGTATAGTTCCAGTTATCCCTGGCATTTGGATCAGCTCCTTGGCACAATAACAGACTTACAACCTCAGCATGGCCAAAAGAACAGGCGTTATGAAGTGGAATGAGACCTCCATCATCACGAGCATGGACATTAGCACCCATCTGTAGTAAGTGTTCTACAACATCCTTCCTTCCAAAACCTAAAAGGAAAGGGGAAAAATGTCATGTATATATATCTGATTTTGTAAAAAGAACCATTAAAATATCTGTAACAATATCAACAAGTATGAGCAACTGAAGTATTGCACTCTATGGTAAAAGGAGTAAAACAAAAGAAATACTAGCTTCACTCAAACTAACTCATTTCACACAATTTAGAACTAAGGAAGCTCTTCCTTTAGTATCTGGGCTGTTCATTCAAAAAACATGTTTAAACACTTAATATGGGCTGTGCAACAGTACCAGAAACACCGAATAAATATGACAAGACCTGTCCAGGCATTCACTTTGCCCTCATGCTTCACAAGACAAAACTATATAGAAATTCATCCCTGTAATTATAGAAACAAAGGTTATTTAAATACTGCTGATAGGCTCGGTGCAGTGGCTCACACCTGTAATCCCAGCACTGTGGGAGGCTGAGGTGGGCGGATGACCCGAGTCAGGAGTTCAAGACCAACAAGGCCAACATGGAAAAAACCCCGTCTCTACTAAAAATACAAAAATTAGCCAGGTATGGTGGCAGGTACCTGTAATCCCAACTACTCAGGAGGCTGAGGAACAAGAACGGCTTGAACTGTACTCCAGCCAGGGCAACAGAGTGAGACTCCATCTCAATAAAATAAAATACAAATAAATACATACTGCTGATAACCGAATCCAAGACAAATCACAACATATAGCATTATATTAGGGAAACTGGGGATGAATGTATGGATACCAGAAATACATGGTGAATGCTTGATCAAAGGGAATTTTGAAAAGAACTACTAAAGATGATACCAAAATGTCTGTTTTTGGGGCTAGTGGCCAAACTATATGAAATGGGTGGTGAATTGAAACAATTCAAGCTTGGACGTATTGAGTTTGAGGAAACAATATGGCAAATGAGTGGGAATACAAGTACTTGGGAATATAAAACCAGACTTTACAAGAAGTATTACAGTTTTCAGACAGAAATGGGACGTTGGAGAAGTCAGAAAGAGTCTCAAGCAGTCTAAGGATGAGGCAAACACTTAGAAAGGTAAGAAACACCAAGAAACTGCAACATTATAGATCTCAAGGAGCAAGAACATTATGCGAAGTCCAGTGTGATGTAATTAGATCAACAGAGAAGAAAAAAATGGTAATTTTAAACTAATTTTAGTATAGTGGTAAAATTACAAACTAAATTGCAATGGGTTATATAAAGAAATCGAATATTAGCATCTTTATCTTCACAAGTTAGAATCTTAATTAATGATTCTTTCCCACTTTAAATTTTATTAGGTCTTAACTAGGTATCACCACCTCTACTATTACTGTGTAATATTGTTAGAAAATGGCATCTTAAATAAAAGTAAAAGAGCCATTTTGTGCATATTTTAAACAAATTAAAACCACGTGGAATAGAGCAAAGGAAAAAAGAGATTTATCTCAAGATATGTCTTCTATGCTATCTATAGAAATTCATTCATTCCAGAAAAGCAGGCTCTAAGAAAAAGTCTCCAAAGTAAAGCATACATTTCCACAGATATGTATCACAAAGTCAGAATGAGGTTTCCATGGAAAATATCCTTGAAACTGAGCTGGTAATTTTAGGTGAACAGGTCAATTCTGTATTAATAACTAGAACAGTATAATTACAGGGTTCATGCTCAAGTAAACTGTCAGCATCTTACCAGCGTTGTTGGTTTTGTTTTTTAAATACCTGCAGAACTTTACGGATGTTAGGTTTTGTTTAATTTTCGAACTTCAACTTCCTTTTCCTGCCATCCCAACACTACTCTTCTTCTACGGGGACATAAGTGCTCTCTTTACCCAGGCCGATTGAATTATTCTCCTTCTCTATGGATGTGAATAAAGCCTGAGTGCAAACTTCCATCTCCTCAAGAGCAGCCATGGTAGCTGAGTCTGGCAGAGCCCCAGGGGTGGAGCTGCCCAAGGCCTTGGGAGCCCACTTCTTGCATTAGTGTGGCCTGGATGTGACACATGGTGTCAAGGGGGATTATTTTGGAACTTTAAGATTTAATGACCGCCTTCTTGGTTTCAGACTTCCATGGGGCCTGCAGTCCCTTTGTTTTGGCTGATTTCTCCCTTTTGGAATGGGAGTATTTAGCCAATGCCTGTACCTCCCTTGTGTCTTGGAAGTAACTTTATTGGTTTTGATTTTTCAGGCTAATGGGCAGAAGAGACTTGAGTTAATGCTGGAATGAGTTAAGACTTTTGGGGACTGTTGGGAAGGCATGATTGTGTTTTGAAATGTGAGAAGGATGAGATGTGGGAGGGGCCAGGGACTGAAAACTATTCTTTGGATTTGTGGGCCTGCCCAAATCTCATGTCAAATTGTGATCCCCAATGTTAGAGGAAGGGCCTGGTGGGAGGTGACTGGATCATGGAGGCAGATTTCCCTCTTACTATTCTCCTAATAGTGAGTTCTCAAAAGATCTGGTTTTTAAAAGGGTGTAGCACCTCCTCCTGCTCTCCTCTTCCTCCTTCCCCAGCCATGTAAGACTCGCCTGCTTCCCCTTTGCCTTCTGCCATCATTGTAAATTTCCTGAGGCCTCCCCAGCCATGCTTCCTGTACAGTCTATAGAACTGTGAGTCAGTTAAACCTCTTTTCTTTATAAATTACCCAGGCTCAGGTAGTATTTTATAGCAGTGCAGGAACGAACTAACAAAGTCATTATAAAAACATTTTGCCATTACTAAAAAAAAAGTCAAAGTAAATATCCTTGTACATTTGTCCTATTCATTTAAGATAAATGCCTCAAAATAGCAGTACTAGGTCAAAGGGTACACATTTAAAATTTCGGCCAGGCGCAGTGGCTAGCGCCTGTAATCCCAGCACTTTGGGAGGCTGAGGCTGGCCAATCCCAAGGTCCAGAGATCAAGACCATCCTGGCCAACTTGGTGAAACCCCATCTCTATGAAAAATGCAAAAGTTAGTTGGGCGTGGTGGTGCATACCTATAGTCCCAGCTACTTGGGAGGCTGAGGCAGGAGAATCACTTGAACCCAGAAGGCAGAGGTTTCAGTGAGCTGAGATTGAGCCACTGCACTCCAGCCCGGTGATGGAGCAAGACCCCATCTCAAAAAATAATAATAAATAAATAAAATGTCACATGTTGCCACACTGCCCTCTATCCATTTTCATTTTCTACCAAAATGCTTGTCGCCATTCTGTGCACATTTATAAACTTTATGAAGAGGTAAAAAAGAAAATGCATTGTTATGTATTTTTCAGCTCAGTTATTTGCTTTTTTACTGTTGAAAATTAAATATATGAATACAGTTGAACTCTCTCAATCCTAGTCCCCTCTTTGCTTCCCCAGAGATACTATTACATAAATTCAATGTTTGTTATACATTGTATATGATATACTTTTCGACATGTTTTTTAAACACTTGTGTTTATATATTCATATTTTATACATTTCATATTATTTATATATGTTCATATTCTATGTGATTAGAATATATTTCATATATTCACATTATTATTGTCAATATCATATGGTTCAATCTATATTAGTGGAAGGTTGATAACGATAATCCCTCCTTCTAGCTGATATAGTTTGGCTCTGTGCCCCCACCCAAATCTCATGTTGATCTGGAATCTCGTGTTGAAGGAGGGGTCTGGTGAGAGGTGATTGGATCATAAGAGTAGTTTCTAATAGTTTAGCATCCCCCAAGTGCTGTCACATGAGTGGATTCTCATAACATCTGAAGGTTTACAAGTTTGTAACACCTTCCTATTTCTGCTCTCTCTCTCTCTCCTGCCCTGCCATGGTAAGTCGTGCTTGCTTCCCCTTCACCTCCTGCCATGATTGCAAGTATCCAGAGGCATCCTCCAACTCATGTTTCCTATACAGCCTACAGAACTATGAGTCAATTAAAACTCTTTTATTCATAAATTACCCAGTCTCAGGTAGTTAGTTCTTCATAGCGGTGTGAGAATGGTCTAATACACTGGCCAACAGAAAGACTCAATTTTGCTCAGACTAAATTTTGCTCGAGAATTGGGCAGGAAATAATATACCAAAAGGAAGTCATCCCTTCACCAGTCCAGGGAAAGAATCCTAATTAAGCCAATCAGCTAATTTCATTCTGCTGTGCCAGTGACTGGAAATAATGACAGATGGGAAAATCTAGAAGCTTCTGGAAATATTTTTCTCTTTTCTACACCTCCTACAGAAGGTGTGGGAAGAAGAGTGCCCTTTCCCCTCTCCCTCCTCTTCCCAACATTTAGAAAATCCAAGAGAACTTTTTTTTTTTAATGCTGGCATAAAACCCTTACTGTGTTCACAGAACTGAAACCAACTCTTGAACTTCCTACCTCTATACTTCTTAGCGAGCAGGAAAACAAATGTCCTTAGGCTTTAAGTCAGCTGAAGTTTTAAAATACTCACAGTTAAATCCATGCAAATGGATATAAGCCTCTGTTCCTTTGTTTACTATGCATTCACATTTCCCCTCTTGTCAGTTCATTGTCTCGGCCATTTTCTTTTGGGCTATTTGTCTTTTCTTATGATTTTATAGGCCTTCTTTATATACTCTGAACATTAATCATTTCCTACATGGTTTGTGCCTTATATATAAAATTTAACGAATCCTTCCTACACTGTTTCTACATTTTCTTCTAGATTATAATTATTTCACATTTAGATATTTAACTAACTTGTAGCTATGGTGTGAGTTAAAATTTTTTATTTATTTATTTTTCATATCTTTTCTTTTTTTTCCCCCCATATCTTTTCTTTTCAGTTGGTCAGTTTGTCTATTTGTTAGTATAACTTTAAAATACATCTAGATATCTAGTAGAATACGGTTGACCCATCTTGTTCCTCTTAAAAAGTTATCTTGACTAATAAAGGCTTTTTGATATTCAATATAAATATCTTTAAGTTCCACGAAGAGACTTGTTAAAATTTTTTTAAGGCTCATTGATTGTAATTAATTCTTCAACACAGACAAGTTTATAATACTGAATCTTCAAATCCACGTATATGGTATATATCTCCATCAATGCAAGTCTCTACATCCTTCTATTTCATGTTTTTCCTCCAATAATATTTTACAGATATTTGTCAAGGATTATTGAGTATTTTAAAGTATTTGTTGTTATCCACATAGAGAGGGCAGTGGTAGGTATATTAGGAGAGGTCAGTAGAGCCCATCACTCTGAGCCTTTGAGTCACAGCACAGAGTCTGGATTTGAGCAGAGATTTGTCAGGCAGCCAAATTTGTCTGACAGTGAATGTAGCTACAGCACGGTCGACAGCAGGAATGGTAAGATGAAGTCAGAAAGATAGATCACATAGGGCCTTTATATCAGGCAGGAAAACATTCAGTTGCAAATAACATTGTCTAACTAGCAGAGGCATAAGGAAAACGGAGAGATTCACTTGTCTCACACAATTTGTCAAGACAGAGTCAATCCAGGCACATACAGCAGTTTATCAATGGTATTAGGAGCTCCTTAAGAATCTTTCCACTCTGACTTTCTTAGCATCTCCACTTGCTTGTTACCTCACAGTCACAGGAGTGCTGTATCTCCAAGCCTCTTATCTAGTTTCTCAGACAAGAAGGCAGAGTAAGTAAAGGCGGCGGTTGGATGGGGGTGGCTGGGGAAAGCTTGCTTTCTTGACGTTTTTATTATTAAGGAAGAAATGGCATCTCCAGATACTTTCATCTATAGTTAAATTCGCCAAAAATGTGTCCTCTGTCCAGCTACCCAAAAAGACTAAACAATCAAGTCTTTTATAGCTGAACACACTACTGCCTTGAACAAAATCTAAGATCTGTTAGTGAAGAATTAGAAGAAAATAAAATTGGAGTGGATAACCAACAGTATTTGTCACAGCCTTGTAAGTCTTGGGTAAGAAGATTGGATTGCGTTGTAAGTATGTGGGAAACCATGTATATGGGAAATTACTTGATTCTGTTTAAATCTTAAAAGGATCGTCTGTCAACTATGTGAAAAACAGACTGAAGAAATGGGCAAAATCAGAAGACTAATCAAGAAAAATTCTGCAGTAGTCTGGGCAAGAATTGATAGTTGTTTAGGGAAAAAATAGTGAAAGTATAGCTGGGTCAAAAAAGACAGAAACTGGGATAGGTTTTAAAGGCAAAGATGACAGGCTCTCAGGTTTCTAGCTTGAGCAACTCTATTACTGGGGGTGCCAGTTGAGGAAGGGTCAGGCAAAGCAGGTAGCAACAGGAACTGTAACCCAATGAACTGCTTTTCCCCAACAACTATATCAAGTAATATAATTTGTAAATTTCAGCATATTCTTTCCCCAAACAGTTTATGAGAAACAATGACATTATATAACATACTCAAAGCAATTTAAAAATATACTATGTGGTGTTCTGACAGTGAGGAAACCCAAATTCATAACACATAGACTAAACCCAAGATACTTAACAATTTTCCTTTCTAATATTAAAGAGTTGAGTAGAGCCTTTCAAAAATATTTCAATATCAAATGTAAGGTCACTGGTACCTATCCCCCATACACTTATGTGCAGCATTTTAAACCTGCCTAAATTTAAACTCCCAAGGAACAAGGAAGGCCAATATTAAATCTTATAACTGTCAACTATGACTTCTCAAATTTAATCAAAGAGAAAACTCTAAGGTGTTTGGAGTATTTTAAACTGATGTTTTTATCTATGGCAGCAAAATCACATCTTAAAAATCATTTTCCCCCTAATTGGACTGTGAGCAAGACTACAACCACTGTACATCACTTAACTATTAATCTTTTAACGTACACTTATATAACCATGAGAAAATTTATATTACATCCCCCATACTTTTTAAGCATAAAAAGATCCCATTATACCCAAAAGATAAAGTAACTGTAAACTAAGTTTGGGGTTGTCTAGAAAAATAATTCATGGAACTCTCCCATATGTATTTATTTTCTTGTGTTAAATTTACTTTGGCCTGAAGTTGCCTCCTTACATATTTTAGGTTAGGCCTAAAAGTTTCTTCATACATAGTGAACTGCAACCTAACTGGATATGTAAACTGAACATAACCTACTTTTGTACCAATCACAGAGATTCAGCCAAAGGCAGCTGAATATTCAAACTGTGTTCAAATAAGGTGAAGGGTGAGCTGTAATCAATCAAGCTCTTTCTATTCCTTACTTTTGTCTTCTGTACATCACTTTCCCTTTACTATCCATAATTGTCATCTGACCATGTGGCAGCCCTGCAGTTACTCTGAACCTATCTGGCACTGGAGGCTGCTTGATTCACACATCATTCGTTGCTCAATTAAACTGTTAAATTTAATTTGTCTAAGGTTTTTCTTTTAACCCCTGACATAAAGGAAATCAGAGAAGCTGAGTTGGGAAAGATAAAAAGGCACCTGGTTACAAATGTGATGTGTTTATCATTATCTTTAAAAACATTAGGAAAAACGAGAATCTAAAATATCAGAATATTGCTACATATATAAAATATAAATATATATTTCTTTCCTTAAGTATTTTCAATCCACTTCCATCCAAAATAAAAAGTAAAACAAAAACTCTTTTTTCATTTTTTTGAGATGGAGTCTTGCTCTGTAGCCCAGGCTGGAGTGCAGTGGCTCCATCTCGGCTCACTGCAACCTCCACCTCCCAGGTCCCGGTTCAATCAATTCTCCTACCTCAGTCTCCCAAGTAGCTGGGATTACAGGCACGAGACACCACACCCAGCTAATTTTTGTATTTTTTACTAGGGATGGGGTTTCATCATGTTGGCCAGTCTGGTCTTGAACTCCTGACCTTGTGATCCACCCACCTCGACCTCCCAAAGTGCTAGGATTACAGGCGTGAGCCACTGCACCTGGCCAAAACAAAAACTCTTAACAATAAAAATATTACTTTTGATGAAACAAAATTCAGCTGTGACACATTTATGCAATAAATATGAGTGTTTTTTTTTTTTTTTAAAAAAAGGTTTTTCCCAGCCAACAGATTTGGCATTCACTGGTTTAACACTAGTGGTTCCAGGTACTTAGGAGTATCTCTAAAAGTCCACTAAACACAGTTAACTCACCATTTTGCTGAATTAAAAATCTGAATGACACCTGTATCTTGGCTGATGTGCATGAGGCAGCCTCAAAATTACAGAGGGTGGTAAAGTGCAACAGCCCCATCTCAACATGACTTTCTAATTCCACCTGCTTTCTTGTACAGGTCTATCTTCTGAAGTTCTTTAAAGGTTTCTGTTTTACTGTATTTCATGGAGAAAATGTATCTGCTACAGTGATAGTCCCAAAACTGGGTAATAGGGAAGACTTGTGACACGAAATAGAAGAGAATGAGAGAAAAGATAGGAGAGATAGAGGATGGAAAGAGAGGAAATATTGTAGAAATAATGACAAGACTTTTAATAATTAAAGGAAGAGGTAAAAGTTCAGATTAACATATTCATGGAGTGCCAAATGTCATGGACACCTTGTAGCCAAGTCTAACAATAACAAGTGCTACATAGTCTTTCAGAAAGAAAACCAATCAGCTAAAAACAAAAAACAAAGTATCAATTGACTGAAGTCAACCTTAACTATGAGAAAAGACATTTTGATACTTAATTTCATATATAGCTAACTTTATTTCCATGTAAAAGTGAAATTAAAATAATCTCAGATATACAAAATCTCTAAGGTGAACAAAGAAAAATCCTGGTTGAAAATACTCATGACAAAAAATGAATTCAGTAATATGTGTGTGAGCATGTGTTTTTATATCATGAATTAACTCAGCAGAAACCTATCCTCTCTCAAGAATTAACACTGACTAATAATCACAGGGTTACAAAGCAAACTTAACCAAGTCTGAGATAGAAAACTTCCCTAATAAAGTGATATTTTGAGCTAACTTCTAAGGAATAAGCAATTTACCAGACAAAAGGATATGGATAAATATTCCAAGGAGGGCAAGGCATAGTAAACACAAAGATCAAGAGGAGAGAAACTATATTCAAGTACCTAAAAAAGTTCAGAATGGTTCAAACAGAGAGAAGGAAACAGAGATTAAAAGTGGCAACAACATGGAACCAACTAACTTTCTGCCACAGAAATCATGAAGAGAAGCAGATCATCCCTCAAAATCAACACAGTATATCCAAACTACAATTTCTTTATTTCACATCTGTCAGTGTGAAGACTAAGACCATTACCAAAGCGGTATAATTCAAATTTCTGCTATGTGAACTCAGATACAGGTTAAGAAAACTATTAAATGTAGATAGATACCTATATATACACATCAATCTTGGAAGCCAAAGGAGGAAAAACAAAAGCTAAAAGGACTCTCGAAATTCTGCTGATAGTTTTTGGTCTAGCTTCCTTAATTTCAACACGGAATTTATTGTAGATATTACTCTTATGGCCACAGTAGGGAGGAAAAGGTTAAACACAGTACAATGAATGAATCACAGTAACTAGACATCAAATGAAAAGACAGCCAAATGTCCCTGAAAATAATTTTTAAAAAAGAGTATCTACCTCCATTTTTAATGGTTGCTATTTTTTATTTAAGAGACAGGATATTGCTCTATTGCCCAGGCTGGAGTGTAGTGGCATGATCATAACTCACTGTAGCCTTGACTTCCAGTGCTTAGTGATCCTCCCACCTCAGCCTCCCTAGTAGCTGGGACTATAGGCAAGCCACCACTCTAGGTATAAAGTAGATGCATCTGACAGCAATGACTTGACCTGAGCATACCCTGAAAATGACCCTGTATGGCAAATGCACCTGAATGTGTGGCCACATATATATCTGTTTTCTTGTGTTAAACTTACTTTAGCCTCAATTTCTGAGCTAGGGAATCTGAGAGTGGCCAACCTGGAGATCCATTCCTTGTCTATGAGGGATATCTGAGCCCCAAGTCCATCCTGTGGAATGAAACATGGGCCATACCTAGGATTGAGGTCCTTTATTTTGGGTTAAAGGTTTCCAGGTGGAGGCTGTTGGGGGAGGCTATTAAGTGAAAATCCTATATTAATTGCATGCTTTTTGCAAGCAGTTAGTTATTCTACCCATCCTGATGCCACTGGGCCATGTGGTAATTCTGTCTACCTCAACAGCAATGGACAGGTGGTTCTGCCCAGCCCACTGTCATTGGAATCTCTCCCCCATATTTTAGCCTCCAGGACAACATTGTTTCATTTGCTGGCTCAGGGCCTCTTTTTTGGCCTCTTGAACCTGGTGCTATCCCCATTACAGTCAATAGGGGTACAGCACAATATTTGGCTAGCTTTTTAAATGTTTTTTGTAGAGACAAGGATCTTGCTTTATTGCCTAGGCTGGTCTTGAACTCCTGGGCTCAAGTGATCCTCCCACCTTGGACTCCCAAAGTGCTGGGATTACAGGTGAGTCATCACACTTGGCTTGTATTTATTATTCAATAAATGGTTGAAAGAAAAAACAAAAAACCAGCAACTGGTTAGAAAAGAACAATTTTTAAAATATTTACCTCTCAATATATAGCAAAATAAATTTAAAATAGATTAAGGTGTAAAATGTCAAAATGAAACCATAAAAAAATTAGGCAGACAGTTGCTTGATCCCAGGATAGGAGAAGAAATAGAAAAAAACAAACAAACAAAAAAAATGTTAAGGCAATAGATGTAAAAAGTTTATAGATTTAAAAAAAGGCTTTTTAAGGCAATAGATTTGAAAAGTTTATAGATAAAATTTTAAAACAAACCAGGAAAATATTTGCAATGACTTTAACAAAGTGCAGATAAGAAAGACACCAAAAGGCAAAAGAAAAAAGAATAGGAGGAGAAATAATGCCAAAAAGTAAATGTTAATTGTCTTTTAAGTAAAACAGTGACCTCAGAAATCAAAGAAATACAAATTAACTAAGTATTGGTTTTATCAAACAACTAAAATGTTTTAAATGATGACATTTAGAGAGATGTACAAAAAAAAAATAGTGCTCAAAGGAGCACTATTCATAAAAGAACACACATAGAAACTACCCAAATACTCAACAGTAGAATGGGTAAGTAGCAGTATATTCACACAATAGAATTCTATAAATAATAAAAATGAACAAACTACAACTACATAAGAGAAATGAATTTCCTACAAAATAGTACTGACTATATAGTGTCATTTATCACAAGTTCAAAACAGATAAAACCAATTTATGGGTGGTAGAGGGGTGGTGACTCAAAAGACACAGGATAGGAGCTTATAGATTGAAGATAATGTTCTGATTCTTGAGCAGAGCACTAGTTACCTAGATGTATTCACTTTATAAAAATTTGCCTCCATATATACTTATGATTTGTGCATGCTATAAAGCTATGTCCACACTAAGAAACTATGGTAATGGCTGATGTTGTTAAGGATGTGATGACAGGAATTATTAGAATCTTTTAGGAAACCAAATGATATTTGTTCCCAATGATAAAATCTGAGCTTTCAAGGAAATATTAGAATTCTTTTAACACTTGCAACTGCCAATATAAACTTAACAGTTTCCCAATTCTAAAATACTTGTCTGATGAGATTAGTGGTAACAGTAACAATTATTTTTATGACAAAGTAAAACACATCAACATTTGGAATATCTGCATAGCTTCGAGAATCAGTATTTTCCAAATGATCAAAACAAAATTTTTGGGATTTCTGGATTCGAACACAGCAGAAGTATAAAAAAATTACTGATTTGGCTTCAGATTCTACATTGCAATTAACCCTTAGAAAACTACTATTTATCAAGTGTGGGTGTAGAATCAAACAAACAAACAAAAAAACACAAAATTATCTGACAGTTCATATTAAAACATTCTTTCCTTTTCCAACAACATTTTCTGTTTGAATCAGAATTTTCTTCATATATTTTAACCCAAACAATATACCACAATTGGCAAGTACAAGCAGATGAGAATTAGCTATCTTCTGTTAAGTCAGACATAAAGTGACTTGCAAGGTGTAAAATAATGCCTCTCTTTTCATTATTTGCTTTAGAAAATAGCTTTTTTTCATTAAGAATGTTTTTTACACATATATTTACATGTAATGGAGGTTATCATTTTATTTTTAAAATTTCTAATATTATATTGGTTTTAAATTTTTAGTATGGTAAGTCTCCATAGGTATATCCTACATGAAGTTATTTCAATTATTTTTAAGTGTGTAAAAGAGTGCTGAGACCAAAAAGCTTGAGAAACACTGCATTTTTACTATAAGCTTTCTTAAGGGCAGGAAATATATGCCATTCGCATAATCTTGCTCATATGTCTCAAGCTGTTACTGAACTACTCTAAAACCTTAGGGCTCAAGCCAGATCCCTGAGAAACAAACCAAGGGGGGGAAAATACTCCATGGTATTTTCCCAGTGAGTGTTAATTAAACAAATTGCATGCAGCTTGCTTGAATTTCCATAAACACTTCATTAACACTGAGTTTCATACTGCCAGAGAAGGTCTACAGTCACTCTCAAACATGTGAATTACAGGTAAGATGAAGAGTGTCCTCAATATAATTGCTGAGATTAATTCCATTAAATATACTATTTTCCATATTTCATGTTGGTAATATTAAACTCTCCAGGACAATAGAGAGACTAAAATGTCCACTATAATACCCCTATTTTCTTCCACTTAAATGTGGTAAAATATACATAATATAAAATTTACCATCATAACCATTTTTAAGTGTAGAGTTCAGTGGCATTACATACTTTCAAACCGTGTGACTCCAATGTTTCATTTACTGTTCAAAAAATTTTTAACTTCTTCCTCCATGAGTCAAAACATACAGCAAAATATATCTGCAAGATTTTCTAACAAATCTAAATGGTCTTTTAAAAAATGTAGTTGCAAAATATCCTTCCTTCTTCCATTTAATTATGAGGTTCTTCAAAGATTATTTCCAATCACACTTTTTATGTTTATAAAAACAATTAATTGAACAGAAGATCAGATGGCCCCAACATTCTAGTAATTGCAAATGTTCCAGTACCATACTTACAAAAAAGTTTTACTTCAAATGCCTAAGAGAAGGACTGGAGGGAATAGCTGCCTTGGGGTAAAAAGATGATGGACTACTTTTTACTGTACTTTCCAAAATTTGTAAAATTACTTTTATTAGAAAACCAAGTTGAAAAAGCAATAAAAAGCATCAAATTATAAAATAACACAAAATACAGATTTTATTTCTCATTGCTACCAACTCTCCATTTGAATAGCACAGACCAAATGATTTTAGGACAACCAGATTGGGTTTAAATCTGGCACCATCACTTAAAAGCTAGTTATGTGACCTTGTACTCTAAAGACAAAAGACTGGACTAACATACAAGGATTATTATTTATGCACTTAAAAAAGTCAGAAGATCAGAAATCTGAAGTGTTAATTCAAAAAGTGTACTTGTTCAAATACTTACAGAGCACCTAAAATAAGCAATTCATAGAACTAAATAATGAAGTTCTCTTATTATATATCAAATATTTATCTGCTTTCATAAAATTAATATAAGTTACATTTTTTTATTAAGTTTGTGTATTTTGGGGATGGGGGAAGAAGGAGGCAAACAAGTTTTGATAGCATGTTCAAAGTTTTAAAAATTTATCCAAAAAGTTTTCTTTTTTCAAATAAGAATATTTTCCTGCAAAGAAGAAAAAGTTGGCAACTCTTCTCAAGACATTGGGAAAAAACAGCTAAAATGTATTCATTAAGTGTAATTCTATGTCATTTTTTTGAAAATACCAAATTTTTACAGTCAACATGAGAACAACCCAAGTATCTGGAAAACGAGAACTGCACATCTTAATTAACAGGACTGATGAGAATGTCAAAATGGTTTCTATAGCTAATGAATATTATCAGAATGATGGCATCAGATCTTTTCAATGTCTACTTACTATATATGAGACATATCTAAGTTTACACATATATAATGTTTTATATATACATATATTTGCAGACACAAAAAAGTGTGTATACACACAGTTTAGGCATCAGGAGGTTTAGTTTAGTTTTAAACTAATGACAAAGATTAGAGCTTTAAGTTTTTTTTTGTTTTTTTGTTTTTTTTTTTTGAGACAGTCTCACTCTGTAGCTCAGGCTCACTGCAACCTCTGCACCCACCCACCCCCACCCCAAGTTCAAGCAATTCTCCTGCTTCAGCCTCCCAAGTAGCTGGGATTACAGGCACCTGCCACTGCACCCTGCTAATTTTTTTGTATTTTTAGTAGAGACAGGGTTTCAACATCTTGGCCAGGCTGGTCTTGAACTCCTTGAACTCCAGGCTGGTAATCCACCCGCCTGGGCCTCCCAAAGTGCCAGGATTATAGGTATGAGCCACTGCGACTGGCCGAGCTTTACGGTTTTTTGAGTCAATCAGTAAATTCAAAACAAATTTTGTTAGGTTTGGATTTGTAGTTCATAGAAGTTATCTGTTAACTATCAAATTCTTCTTCATTTTAAAAGAAAATCTACAACAGAAGAAAAAATGTACAGCTCTAAACATCTGCCACCTACCAGTCTGTCATACTGAAAAGGCAAAAGGGATAAAGAAAAAATCTTACATCACATTATTTCCCCCTTTCCCAAAACCAAAATAAATAAATAAATAACTTGTCTAAGTTGAATGGGGAGCTGACACACTCCAAGTAAAAAACAGCTTAAAAAAAAAGTTTAAGCTCATGCTGCTTTAATTGTATAAACGGATACCTGAACAAACTGGCAAAACAAGTTTCTAGAAAAGAACCCAGTAACTCGCTGTGGGGGAAAAGCACACTTAAGACATCTATGAAGCCTTAAAAGAAAAACAATGGGGACACAAAAACAAAATACCTAAAACTTTCCTCAATTATACAATATCAAAGTAATTTTTTTAATGAGGCCCAGAGTTATCCTGAACTCCTAGGCTATAGTAGAAATCCCTAGGAAACCCACTCTTCTCAATTTTTTTAAAGATATAATGCTTTTAATTCAGCAATAAACTAAAAGCCCACTTTTGAATGTTTCTTTCTCATGTATGTTTTATTTATCAAGCCCCATAAGGAGAGGCTTTACTTAGCCCTCAGACTCCAACCCATCTTATCTTAACTAATCCTACTCAATTCTTATTATAAATCTCCATTAATGATGTATGGTCTTAGGTCCCTCAAGAGCAGGGCTACACCAAAACATAGCTATCAGAAGAATAAACGTAAGCCAAAGTAGCTTCAAGGACAATGACATGGGGAAAAATAAAAACTTAAGCACTAACCCTTCAATTTTACCTACTGCATATTCTAAAATAAGCTACCCAAAAAATTATTTGTCTATGACACAAAAGGAGGCTGTTAAATACATTGAAGACTGAACTACTGTAGAGCTTTACCCCTCATCATCACACAGCTCATGGTGACATTTATTTCTTTTCAAAGCCAAACCTAACATTACCGTAAAATATATTTTCTCAAATTTATTCACATTCCTTGATTACTTTTCTTCTGGATTTTAAGCTTGAGATAGTTAACATATTTATGCTCACAACTTGGCCTTGGATGATATGCCTTCTATCCTCCCAATATATTTCTTTGGACTCTTAACTGTTAAAGAATCACTTCATGTCAGGAAAGAATACCTGGCCTGTGACATATTCAATTCATTGTTGGGGTAGGAATGCTTTACAGGTGACTGGACTACACTTACCAAAAAGGTTAAATAGATTATCAGGAAGACACTTTATCTATAAAACGCCCTTAGCAAAATGTCTCCGATTAAGGTTCCTGAGAAAATGTCTCATAGGTTATATGAACAGAGGTGTAAAATGATGATGCTTCATAATTTAAATGCTACTACTGTAAAAGATGATCCTGAAGACATTACTGAGAGACTTGATCTATTCTAGGCCAGACCTGCATGTCCAACATGAGGAAAGGGGACAAGGGAGATTACCCTAACTATCTCAGACCTTTATTTTTATCCTTGAAATTATTTAGTAATTAATTTCTGTAAAAATGAGCAAGAAAAAAACTGAGGTCAAATACACATAAAATTCTTACAAGAAGAATTTGAGGAGAATAACATCCCCGCAGACAATTAATACCTAACAACAACAAAAAAATGCCCACAAAACAGACAAAATTATAATCAATTATTTTAATACTAGCTAAAAGAGAATACAAAAATGATACAAGAAATGAAAGTATAGCATATGCCTGAGTTAGAAATAAAAGTCCAGAAAATAATTTGAAATAAGAATAACTTCAAGAAGAAAAGATTAAACAAGAAAGAATACAAAAATGGAAAAAAATGCCAGATAAAGCCTTATAACAGAGGTCAGCAAACTACAACCCATACACCAAATCTGGCCCATCACTTATTTTCATAAATAAAATTTTACTGCAACACAATCACACTCATTCATTTACATATAGTCTATGAATACTTTCACGGTGTAAGAGGCAAGCTGAATAGCTGTGAGAGGGACCATATAGCTACAAAGCGTAAAATATTTACAAACTGGCCATTTACAGAAAGTTTTCCAAGTTCTGCCTAGGAAAAGTAGAAGATGAAAGGAGAAAAAAAAGTTAATTAAAAAAATAAAGATATATATATATATCTTTATTTTTATATATATATATATCTTTATTTTTTTAATAGGATTCAAAAGAAAGTGACAGTTATCAGAGGCTGGGGGCAGATAGTTATAGTGTAATGGGTACAAGAGCTTACTTAAGTTGACAAAAAATGTTCTGGAAATGGACAATGGTGATGGCTGCATAACATGGCAAAAGTACTTAATGCCACTGAATGGTACACTTAAAACAGTTTTAATGGTAAATTTTACATATATTTTACCATACTAAAGAAAGAGAGCAAGTGACAACTTTAGAAGAGAGGCAAAGTTTCAATATATATAAAAGGAAAAGGAATAATAAAAAGTATAATTTGAGAAACTTTTCTGAAACAAAAGATCTGAAACTATGTAAAGAAAAGGCATACCACATACCTGAGAAAATCCATCTAGAGAAATTAACACCAAGACATACTCTAGTAGAATATCTGGTCTTTAATAGTAGAGAAAAAAAAAAAAAAGTGCTTTGCCCATCTGGTGGAAAAAAAAAATGGCTAAGGGAAAAAAACTCCAATTCTCAACAGATCTTCAACATTAACAGCTCTTAGCAGGTCCTTGAAAACCAAAAGCCTAGGTATGGAAGAAATGATGTCCAGATTCAACACAGAAGAGGTAAGCAACAACCCTAGAGTTCTGAGTTTGAATTGAAAGTATCAGTATTAGTTAATGAGTTAGATTAAAAAGACAGATTGTCAGAATGTCTTAAAAAGCAACACTCAGATACATACTGTCTATAATAGACACACTTTAAATATAAAGACAGATTGAAAGTGAATGAATGGAAAAATACACACAGCATAAGCATAGGAATACTGAAGTGCATACAGTCACATCTGATAAAATGTAGCTAAAATCATAACAATTTTAATAGGATTCATATGAGAATTTCTATGACTTGAGGCCAGATAAAAGTTCTCATATAGGTGATAGATCAGAGAAAGCAATAACTGTAAGATAAATATATAAATTTAATTTAATTTAAAACTTCTGTTCAAAGGACCCTTGTTAAGAAAATGAATCAGCAATCCATAACCTGGGAGGAAACATTAGCACATTTATCTGACAAAGCACTAGTATGCAGAACATATAAAGTACTCTTAAACTCAGTAATAAAAGACAACCCAATAAAACTGAAGTGTGTCCAGTTAAAAAAAAAAAGGCCAAAAATTCATAAAAGACATATAAGGCCAGGCATGGTGGCTCATGCCTATAATCCAAGCACTTTGGGAGGCCAAGGTGGGTGCATCACCTGAGATGAGGAGTTCATGACCAGACTGGCCAACATGGTGAAACCCCACCACTACTAAAAATACAAAAATTAGCAGGGCATGGCAGCCTATTATCCCAGCTACTGGGGAGACTGAGGCAAGAGAATCACTTGAACCCAGGAGGCAGAATTTGCAGTGAGCCAAGATCACGCCATTGTACTCCAGCCAGGGCAACAAGAGCAAAATTTAATCTCAAAAAGAAAAAAAGGATATATAAATAGCAAATAGACATATAAACATGTCTTTAACATCATTAGACTTCAGAGAATGTAAAACCACAAATAAAATCATAAGATACCATGTTAAAACAAGAGCAACCCTGAGAAATTGATGGGAATGTATATAAACTTTGGGAAAAGGTACTGGCAGTTTCTTATAAAACCAGACATTTACCTACCGTAAGGCCCAGCCATTCTAATACTAGGTAGAGAGAAAGAAAATCCATGTCCACAAAAAGGACTTTTTAAGAATGTTCATTTTAGCTTTATTCATAATAGCCAAAACTAGAATCAGCTTAAGGTTCTATCAAATGGAGAAAGGATACACAAACTGTAGCATATTCATATAATGAAATCTACTCAGCAGTAAAAAGGAACTACTGATACATGTTACAAAAAGCAAAAACATTATGCTGAGCAAATTAAGCCTTACAGAAAGAGTAAATACTGTACACATGCATTTATATGAACTTCTAAAACACGCAACTCTTACTCTATAGTGGAAAAAAAGTCAGAATATCGGTTGCCTGAAGGAAAAGAGGTAGTGACAGAATTGAGATAAGGGATATGAGGGAACTTTCTGAGGTTTCTACAAGGAAAGTCATAATTTGAGTTACATAGGTTCCTACATTTGTCAAAACTCAGTGAATGTACACATAAGATTTGCACAGATTTCATACTAAAAGACAAATCTTTACACAAATACTGAACTTAGATAATGATATGCATATTAGCATAGTTAGAGAAGCTGCACAGACACCTACCATTTACACTGACATGCTTTAATAAAAAGATGATTGATGAATAGAAGAATTTATGTAGTAATACACATGTAACAGAAATTATACAGTATTATAATTTATGTAAGCATTCCTCTATAGTCGAACAGTTGGTTTGTTATCAATTTTTTTGCTATTGGAGATACAATCACATAACATTTTATAAATAGCTAATTTGTTCTTTAAATCATTTGCTTCCAAAGAATAGTATCACCGAGGTAAAAGAGATAGACACTGCACATTTAACTAAACGTTCTCTGTAAACTTTTATTTAAAGAGGTACCTTAAGAAAAGTGTAAGGTTTTAACAAAACCCTATGTAAAAGGTAATCTAGGTTATAATTAACAATTTTAAGTCTAGGAAGATATTTATGAAACTAGGTTCCTTTCTTCTATTAGCAAATTAGACCCTTCTTAAACCCTGAGGCAGGGTATTTGCTTACAAGTAATATCAAGGATCCTGCAGGCAATGAAAAGCATAAGGTAATTCCCACTCCAAGACTGAAGCATTCTGACTCATTTTATTACCCACTGATAGGCAACAATTTAGAGAGCATGGCGACTTTTATTATTAACAGGAACGACATTTGTACAGTGGCGAGGAAAAAAAAAGCATGGCCATGCTGAAAAATCCAAAGAGTCGGGAATGAGATGAAAAATCTCCGTATTGTTAAATATGTATTGTAGTAGATACCATTGAAACAAAACAAACAAACAAAAAAACACCTGGCATCTTTATTTTGCTGGTTTTGATTCTAAAATACCTCATGTTACCTATCATAATCCAAGTCATATGTTAACTAACAGGAAGCCCATTTCAAAATTTCTTCAATTTCATGTAAATACTATTAAAATCTCAGAATTTAATGTTTTATTAAAGCCTTTAAAAGGGAGGGAAAAAAAACCTCATTTGAACTTTTCTACAAAAAGAGACTTTATCAGAATATATGGATCCTTTAACAAAAATATGTCACTACTGGGAACCAAACTAAGGAGGTATCACTCTAAATTGATACTATTTATAAACTCTTTTGACTGCTATACTTCAAAAGAAAACCAGGGTCAAGAACCACATCTGTAGAAAAAAAAAAGTCTCATATAAATTCTAGTCAACAATAAAAGAATGGATCACTTTTACAAAGCCATCGTATGAAGGCATCAGAAATAGTATTTCAAGAACCTGTATCAACAATGGAAACAAGGGCTGGGCTCAGTGGCTTACACCTGCAATCCCAGCACTTTGGGAGGCTGAGGCGGGTGGATCACAAGGTCAAGAGATCGAGACCATCGTGGCCAACAAAGTGAAACCCCATCTCTACTAAAATACAAAAGTTAGCTAGACATGGTGGCACGAGCCTGCAGTCCCAGCTACTCTGGAGGCTGAGGCAGGAGAATTGCTTGAACCTGGGAGGCGGAGGTTGCAGTGAACCGAGATGGAGCCACTGCACTCCAGCCTGGTGCCTGGCGACAGAGCGAGATTCTGTTTCAAAAATAAAATAAAATAAAATAAAATGGAAACAAGATTTTGTCTTAATTGCAGATAAGATGATTCTATTATTAACACAGTTTGTAAACCATATTCTAAACAAATTATCAAAATCCAAGACAGGATAGAAAGGATTCTTAATTCTACTGCTGGAAATAATATGGTTATTCTTAAGATAATATAAATAAAGTGATAAGGATTTAAACATGGTTTCATACCACTTCTGAGATGTTTAAAAGTGATTTCCAAATACCACATGTGCTCACTTAAATAAGTGGGAGCTAAACCTTAAGTACACATGGACACAGACAAAGGACTAAGACACACTGAGACTTACTTGAGGCTGGAGGGTAGAGGGTGGGAGGAGGGTGAAAGTCAAAAAACTACCTATTTGGTACTATGTTCATTACCTAGGTGATGACATAATCTGTATACCAAACCCAGCACGACACACAATTTACCCATGTTACAAACCTGCACATGTAACCCCTGAACCTAAAAGTTGGAAAGAAAAAAAAAAATTGTTTCATTTCATTCTATAGAACTGTAAACCCATTTTTAAACACAAATAAAAGCATTAGTTAACATCCTCCCTTCCAACCTTTGCTTGGCTAGCTTGGGCTCACTCTTTAAATTCCTGGTTTAAAAAAATCTACCTAGAAAGACTTCCTTAACTTCTCTAAAATAAGGATATGAGCTCCTATTACATACTGGGATAGAGATATAATGTAGGTTTCCTATCACTCTAGACTAGACACTAGATACTTGGTAGGCTTTTGCTGTTGTTGTTTATGCTTCCCCACTAGATGGTAAGTTCCATAAGGGTTAAGAACTGTTTGCCATGATACAATTGTATCAGTATTTAACACCTGATCATCTAAGTACACTAAAATATTTCTGGAACAAATACTGTAATTTTTAAATTTTTTCATCCAATTGTACCAATTTCTCATCTTTAAAACAGTTATTCCATGGCAATTCAATAACTATCATAATAACCAGACAACTGGTAATTTTTTTGTTTCTCAGCCTATACATGATAAACAAGACTACAGTTTAATAAAACTTTAATGTCATGCATTCAAACATGGAAGTGTGCAAACCGAATACAGGATGTTTTCATATCATCAAGAATTTTATTATTGTGTTTTCCACAACTGAGCTAAAAATTTTCTAAAAAAGCCAATTCAAGGTTAGGTCCTCATAACTACAACATAATTACAGTACTGATTTATTGTTTATGTTCTAGCTTATCTGGATATGCATAAAACTCTGATAACTATTATGGCAAATAGAAGACTCGTGTTTTGGGAGACAAGCACTATTTTGTGTGACTTATCTTAAATACATTAATATGCATAAATATAACTATCAATGGTTGGTGATTACTTATAAAGTGGTATGGTGAGAAATTACATGATTTGTAAAAGAATTTGTTAAAATAGTTAAACTTAGGATAAAGTATGGAAAAGTAGACACCTCTGTTGATTTATAAAATTAGACTCAGGCCTTTCATTTAGCCTAAAGAAAAAGAAATGCTATTTCATCTAAAACAAGCAAAACCCTTGAGCAAACAAATAGACAAAAGTCTGTTTATGATTCAATTCACTGCATCCCTAATAGTAGTGTTTGTATATCAAGAATGAATCCAGTGACCTAATAAAGATTTCCTTTAAGTGTTTCTCATACCACTGGTCATGACCCATTAATGGATCACAAACAGCATTTGCTAAAAATGAAATGGAATAAGATATAAAATATCAGAGGACAACACATAGACTAAGGGAAAGTACTGTCTCCTGAAACTTTTGATTCAGTTGCATAAGTGACCATGTAAAATGTATTTCTAAGTATGGGCTACAATAAAAAACATGTGAAAGCTACTCTCTTGCATGTAAGCCCTCCCATTACTACTTCTCCCAAAACAGGAACTCTGCACTGCAATTACTCCCAAAAATGAAAAGTGACCTTAGTCCACGGTTCTGACAGTTTAAGTTTGATTTCACAAGCTCTAAAATCAAACTGCCTCAATTTCAACCATTTCCTGAGTGAATTTGGACTTATTTAAGCAATCTATGCTTCACTTTTGTCATCTTGTAAATGGTTAACAATATCTCCCAAGTTGCGGTTAAAATAAATTAAATAATACTACAGTGAGTCAACACCTGTTTTACTACTAACAGAACAAACTGAAGGAGTTATAATATTAGATATATAGAAAAGAACAAGTTATCTTTGGTGCATTATCTTTGATGTTTGTGAGTGTGTGATACTTTGTATTTTTCTGTCTTATTTGAATTGTGTAATGTATAATGTATACATTTCTAATATAATGTTTCTAATGTATATAACATAACCTACATTTTTAAAATAACAATGGGTATCTAGGCAGTAAGACTGTGGTCCTTTCTTTTTATTTTACAGTTTTATCTTATAAACATATGTTAGGTGTCTTTAAGAGAAAATCAATTACTTGCAAAAAAAAAAAAGAAAGAAAAAAAAGACAAGTATGGGGTCCAGAGTTTAAGAAATTCACACTTTTTGAGGGAGAACTTTGTGCCAGATACTTCTCACTAAATGCTCGTAAAACATCATTTTATGATTTCAGAAAACTGAGGCAACGGACACAAGGTAAACGGTGTTAGACAACAAACAGTAGTCACATCAAAGCCTGTATCTCTTCCATCATCATATAACACATCCAAATATTCTTCTCCAGTTGTTTCACATTGACATATTTTGGCCTCCCCATCTAGACTGTAAACTCCTTTATAAAAAGGGAAACTTTCAAAAACTTCATTTACGTCTTTCATTGGGTTACTAAGACTGCAACAGATCCTCAAACACTTGTTGAGTTGTATTCAACCTCTTTTGATCTGGAGTGTCCTCAAGAGACATACCTTTGTAAAAACAAACTTTCACACAAACAACAAAACCACTCTAAAGCTGTCCAAATCTAACTTTATTCCTGCACACTAAAAACTAAAGTGTAAACATACTCATATACAAAGACTATCAACTACAGTGAGTTTTGTAATGAGTACAAGTGTCACTGTGCAAACGCTGAAGAATTCCTTGGATTCACATATCCCCCCAACCACGCCCCCCATCACCCAGGCACCATCAAAAGAAAGGAACCTCTAGTCTTCTGGTGAGATGTTGAAGAACCATGACCACGCCCCCACTTTGTCCCATCACGATAACCTGTTTTCCTGTCCCAGCCGGACCCAGCACCCAAACCCAAAACCCGTAATAAACAATTCAAAAGTCTCTGACCTGCAGCGAAGTGCAGGGGAGAAGACTTCCGGCCGGCCATGTCCTTTGCATTTACGTTTGCCGCGTCCACCAGCCTCTTTACCCGGGACACGTCCCCATTGCGACAGGCCTCCAGCAGTTCCCGTAGGGCCCCGCTCACTGCTGGGACCCCTGTCCCAGGTCCCGCTGCCCCAGGCCCCAATGGTGCTGTGCTGCTAACGCCGGCCGCCTCCGGGCTCTCCGCCAAGCTCGATCCAGGGGAGGATGGAGAGGAAGATGAGGATGAAGTCGGGGAAGAAGAGGACGACGGTGAATTGTTACTGCCAGCTGGGTTGGGAGCGACCCCAACGGCAGATGAAGCAGAAACC
This sequence comes from Callithrix jacchus, assembly GCF_049354715.1. Taxonomy (NCBI): domain Eukaryota; kingdom Metazoa; phylum Chordata; class Mammalia; order Primates; family Cebidae; genus Callithrix; species Callithrix jacchus. The sequence goes on along the minus strand of NC_133514.1, from coordinate 30,242,376 downwards.
GCTGGGACCACGGGAGCGGCGGCGACGGTACAGATTGTGCTGGTGGTAGTGCAACAGCTGCTACTGTCAACCGGGTCCGGGGATCGGGGCCTGTCGGGCGGATCCCGACTGCCATCCCCCTCCGGCAGCGCTAGGCCGTGCCGCGGGGAGGCGAAGGGGGCCAGGCCGCCGGCCGTGGGGGAGGCTGGGGTGGTCCCCGGGGCCAGGCCAGGACTGAGTGGGGGAGGAGGTGGCGGCGGCGGCGCTGAAGCCCCTGGGGCGGGCTGGAGCTGTTGTTGATGATGGTGGTGATGATGCTGAGAGCGACGCGACGCCGCCATCTTCGGACTCCCCTAGCACTGTCACTGCGGCAACGGCCCCACCGCCCGCCCTCACTTCCGACTGCCGGACCAATCAGCATCCAGCGCACAGGAAATGATGCTAGGCGGGGTAGGCGGGGCCAAAGAGAAGGAGGGAAGTATTGGGAGCTCAGAGAACAGCCACGGGAGCGGGGCGGGGTTTTGTCACTGTGAAGCGGGCTTTGTGACGTGATGGCGGGCCAGATGGAGAGATTTGAATACTAGAACCAGCTTCTGCCTACATGGGAAAAAATTCCTGCATTTCTCACTTTCAGTCGGCTTTTCTAGCCCTGCTCCGCTCTGTTGCGAAGTCTACCTCAGTCTCGCTTTGCTCGCTCCAGAGCTAGCTGTTGAGATGCAGCTCAGAGCAAGCCGAGAATGTGTCGATTATCATCTATCAAGCATCCTCGTCTGAAAACTGGAACTAATAGTACCAACCTCACAGAATTATTATCGGGATTAAAAGAGGTAACATAGACAAAGCGCTCTGCCAGTAAAACACAACTATAATTAGCCCGTTGGTAAGTTTTTAGATTGCAGCCTTTCTTTTCCAGGTGTCCCCTTGAGCTCTTGTCCCCTCCCTATAATGTTTCTCACCCTATGTTCTTTAATTCCTCTTTTTGAAATACTGGTTCAGATGGCTAGGATTGGCATTCCAGCTCTGCCATTTGTTGTATATATCTGAGCTAGTTCTGTCATCACTCTATACCTGTTTCTCTCTTTAAAATTGAAATAACAATAGTCCAATAAGTGTGAACTATTAAAATTATGATTTTTTTTTTCCTATTCTGTTATCTCTGAAATTTTATTTTTCACCCTAAGGTTAACTAATTATATTCTTTCTTTTGAATTTTGGTTTAGCTTACTTAGCCTCTCTCACATCCCAAGGAGATAGAAACCTGATTGTTAGGCTGGTCATGGTGGCTCATGCCTGTAATCCTAGCTCTTTGGGAGGCTGAAGCGGGAAGATCACTTGAGCTTAGGAGTTTGAGACCAGCCTGGCCATGATGACGAAACTCCATCTCTACAAAAAACACACAAATTAGCTGTGCAAAGTGGTACATTTGTAGAGTCCCAGCTACTTGGAACTCTGTGTTGAGAGGGTCACTTGAGCCCAGGAGGCAGAGGTTGCAGTGACCCGAGGTCACATCACTGCACTCCAGCCTGGGTGACAGAGGACAGAGACCCTGTCACAAAAACAACAAAACAAAACATCCTGATTGCTGTCCATCACTCACTATCAGGTGTCATTTTTCAGCAACTGTTTTTTCTGTCTTTCCCCTACCTATGTATACTTTTTTTTTTTTTTTTTTTTTTTTTTGGCCATCAAAAGATATATCAATGAATGAGATAATCGCAGTGAGGACTCCATTTCATATCTACTGTTCAATAGTAAAGCAGGCATTGTAGAAGTATACACAAACATCATTAGTCCAATAGAGTGAACACAGATGGAAATTCCATGACCTAAGAGAAATAAGACTTAGATGAGTCAAGTAGAATATTAAAGCAGGTGATAAATTTTATCATGTGTTCATCGTTAAATGTGATTTGTGTGTTGTTAATATTCCCATTTAAATAAATAGATGAGTTTATTTGGAATTACTAAATACAATAAGGTCAGGAACATAATTGGTGTTACAAGTGGCATTTATTTTCATCTAATCTAGGGTTACAGATTATAATTCTTAACATTATCCATCTGTCTGATGAAATTGTGCCACTGTTCACAGTAGACACCTGCCAAATAGTGTGGCTGGATGGGCAAACTCACATCAGTGAAACTAAAATCAGTCCACAACATTCTTTATTCTTCTGGTTTTTAATCTTAACTCCTTGATGTAGAGCAGAGTACCATTGAGAAGTAGGGGTGGACCAACATGATACGTTAGATGTTCATAACAAACCATATGTCCCCTTGATAATGGCCTCCTGGAATGGGAAGCATAAGAAATATTTGGTCTCCCAATGGCCAGTTACTCATAGAAAGAAGTACGATATAATAATAATTAGGAAGTCTCTGCTGGATAGAGATTTTTAAAAACTAAATTGACTGAAACTATGCTGGAAAACCATGTCTGGAAATGCAGTCAATCAATTGAAAATTGCTTTTTTCCCCTCCAGTAGAAAGTAGTAAAAGTACTTAACATTAAGTATTTGTAAAGTTTAAGTTTATACTTACTAAAGTTTAGCTCTAAACATGGAAGGACAGATGCCATTACCTAATCTTCTGTGGCTAAACACAATTCCATGAGGAATGCACTATTATCATAGTGGAAAGAGCAAAGCTTGGGATGGAAGAAACCTGGGCTTGAAAGTCACATCTCTGATGGTTACTAGTTGGCTAATCTTGATAGACATGCTCCAGCTCACTCAGACTAAAATTTTGATTTTACTGTAGCACTGTCAGGAAGATTAAAAGCCTAGGTGTTTTATAAGCACTCTGAATGTTAGATCCACTCTCTTCCATGGCATGCATAAAGTGTTGACACGAACTCACAGCCACTATTGATAGCGTTCCCCTCTCAACTTCCTCTGTGACAAAGATAGGGGCTTGGAATAAATATCCATCATTTTGCACATAACAGGAATCTAAAGCAATGTAACATAGATTTAAGATAATTCAGGATTCTTTATAAAACCTATCTCCAAACTATTGTTGATCACAGTTGTGTAGCATCTTATTTTCAAAAGTGTTTTCACAAAAATCATATGTTGGCCGAGTACAGTGGCTCACACTTAAAATCCTAGCATTTTGGGAAGCTAAGGCAGGAGATTGCTTGATCCCAGGAAACCAAGATCAGCCTGGACAACAAAGTGAGACCCTGTGTACACACACACACACACACACACGCGCGTGCGCGCAAAGTATACCCAAGTACTACAAAAATGGGAGCACACAGCACTCTCACGCTGTACTGTTGACACAAAAGAAAAGCCACCAACTTAAAGGACACCCATGTTTTGGACTGTGTTCTCATGTTTGCTTTTTTTCCCTCTGGGGGTCACATGGATGCTCTGAAAATTACACAGTGATGAACTTGAACAAGTTCCATATTTCAATTAGAATTGGTATGTCATTCCATCCGTATACTTCCCATTGATCTTCCACAGTATTTGGTATTCTGGTAGTATTTCTACTAAGTCTAGTTATTCTTCTATGCCCTCTGCACTGCCACCTCTGCAGATCCACGAGTACAAGCCAGAGCTGTGGTTTGGCTGAGGCAGTGTCATTTCCTCATTTTGGTCTTACCAAAACATAATAAGTTATTTTTATGTCAGAAACGACTATGGTGCCAAGGGCTCGTATTTCTCTATAAAAGTGTTTAAAAGTGTTGCATTCTCTTAGTTGAAGTTCCATCCAGAAACCCAGGTGGAGATGTGTATATATATATATATATATATATGTTTTTTTTTTTTAAATAAAACTACAGGTGGGCAACAATGCCAACAGCTGCATCACACTAAAAACATTGTATCAGAAAACGCTTTACTTTAAAAAAAGGCAAAACAACTTATTGCAAGACAGGAAAATTACAGTAATTTAGAGATATCCTCTATATCAGTTTCTTAGCAACTTCCCCATTTAAGCTTTCATAGCTTTATAAGATATCTCTTACATACCAGGGTCTTCTAGATGCTGCTCCAAAGACATCTGTAGCTTGTACTGAGATAACTTGGATTTTCTCTGGCTACGGTCTGTACACTTATGAGTAGTCCATTTAATGTGAAGTATTAGTTCCAGGCAGAGAGTTAGTTCTGGGCAGAGATGTAGTTAAGGATGTGGATTCCACATACAGACTGCTTGGATATGAATCCCAGCTTTATCACTAACTAGCTTCATATGTTTAAAGGATGTCACATCATACATTTTAACAGTAGTGAATAAAAATCTATTTGCTGTGATTTTTTTAAAAAAAGGTAAGTTTTCCCACCAAAAGTGTTTCTTTCCTTGTAAGATTTTTTTTCCAAAGGTAAATAAAATCACACATGTATATCCTATTATGGATTTGCATATGGCTATATCACTCAAAAGAGATAAACACCTGCCATCCCCCAAAGTCATAACCATGTTTGGGAAAGTTCCAGAAAGTCCTGAAAAGCATTGATATGGAAGGGTATAACTAGCCAACAATACATGTATAATGATGTAATGGCTTATATAGATAAATATAGCTAACCAGCATAGAGCTGATGCAACTGCAAACCAACAGACTGTAAGGTGCATGCAGGGGGGCTCACTCTCCCTAGTCAGAACATGGGAACACCCACCAAGCCATGACAAATGTGGATTCCTGCCACTGCTTGAGAGGTCATGACTACCACGTACTGATGGTGAGGTGACTCCAACCAGTGGCAAAGACTAGGGCAAAGACCTCTGCCAGCAGAGACCATTAGAACTACTGGCTGAGAATGAGTGGCAGCCAAGGCAGTGAGAAACATTAATTAATCCCCAAACACGTGGTATGTGCCTACCACCCACTACTGTCTCCTCTTCCTTGCTTGCTATTGTTACTTGGCTTCTTGAAAGAAGGAAATGAGTAAAAGCTGTTTAAGTGGTGTATTTGTGTAATTTCTCTTGGTATTGCCTATATTCTGAACCTAGGTCTTTTGATGCTGAGTTGCTCAGAATAAAACATAAAACATTGTATAATCCAGGATAAGTCATTTAACTTCTGATGTGGTTTGGCTGTGTCCCCACTCAAAACCCATGTTGATTTGTAGTTTCCTAGTCCTTACGTGTCAAGGGAGGGACCCAGTAGAAGGTAATTTAGTCATGGGGTAGTTACCCTCATGTTGTTCTCATGATAGTGAGTGAGTTCTCACAAGATCTGATGGTTTTATAAGGGCCTTCTCCCCGTTTTGCTCTGCAATTCTGCTTGCTGCCACCATGTGAAGAAGGATATGTTTGCTCCCCCTTCTGCCATCTTTGTAAGTTTCCTGAGGCCTCCGCAACTCTGTGAAACTGTGAGTCAATTAAACCTCTTTCTTTTATAAATTACCCAGTCTCTGGTATGTCCTTATAGCAGTGTGAGAACAAACTAATACAACCTCTTTGTAAACTTATCTGCAAAGTAGAGACACAAAGTAGAGACATTAATAGTTGTTATAAGAAATAAATAAGCTAATATATGCCAAGTACATATAACAGTTTCTGGCATGTGATAAATGCAATGAAAGTGTCAGCTTTTACTGTTATCAAGAATAGGGATGTGATATACAAAGGTTGCCTAAGAGGCATTAGTCTTGTCTGCACAACTACAAGCAGGTCTCCTTTTACTCAATACTGTTATTATTTGGCCTCCCATGTGTGCTTCTGCTTTTGCTTTACTGTGTCTTAAAGAAAGGTCTAATATGCTTGGAAATGAAAAGATCCTCTTTTATTAAGGGAAATGCAAATAGTCCCTTCTGGCTGTGGTCAGGATTTAGGAGAGGTAGAAACTCTACAAAGGAAGGCACCTCAGCCTGAAATAGGCAGGTTTCTCTCAAAAATACCCTGCCCCACAGTGCTGAGAAACTGTCTCTGTTGTGTGGGAAAGAACTGCAGCTGCGAAGACCACCTCAAGAGAAACTAACACCGCCATAATTCCTGAAGGCCCTATGATCCAGGATGTCTGCAGAGGAAACATCCCACAGAAGATGAATTTACAACCTTGAATCACCATACAAGTGAGAGGGCCAACAACATGAGAGAAAAACAGAAAACCTAAAAAAAATCAAAGACTACAGATAATACAGCAATCCACAATTTATTTTTATATCCACATTTAAAGTATTCAAAATAATGGCACCACCAAGTCTTAATCTCTAGAAGCTGCGAATATGTTACCTTATGTGGCAAAGTAACATGTATTTAACACGAAAGACGGAATTTAAAGTTGCTAATCAACTTTAGAACAGGTAGACTTTCCTGGATTACATGAATGGGCCTAATGTAATCATAAGAGTCCTTATAGGTACAAACGGGACAGAAAAGGACATTGAAAGTAATACCATGCGAGGACTCAACAAGTCAGTGCTGTTTTTGAGGATGATGGAAGAAGCCACAAGCAAAGGAATGTGAGGAGTCTCTGGAAGGTGGTAAAAAAAAAAAAAAAAAAAAAAGAGGGAAACAGATTCTTCCCTAGAGCCTCCAGAAAATATCTCAATCCTGCTAACACCTAGATTTTAGCAGTGGTACCCACGCCAGATTTATGACTGTGGAACTGTAAAATATATTTCTGTTAAGCTAAGTTTGTGATAATTTATTACAGCCGCAAAAGAAAAGTAATGTATGGCTTCTTTAGAAAATCAGCTACCAGCCTATTTTTATACAGAACAGTAGACTGAAATGGCATTGTTTCTGCCACTTGATATTACCAGGGGGCAACATTCATTTTGTTCTTGTACATCTTGCTGGCTTTACTCAGTTAAGGCACTGGGCATGCTAGTTTTCTATAGCTGCTATAACAAAAGACTACAGACTTAGTACCTTGAAAGTGTACAATACATATATATTCTCCTACAGTTCTGAGGTAGAAGTTTGCAATCAATTACACTGGACTAAAGTCAAGGCATCGACAGCGTTGGCATCTTATGGGGACTTTGGGGATAATTTTCTTCTGGAGGCTTTGAGGGGAGACTCTGTCTCCTTGACTATTTCATCTTCTAGAGTGGCTTCCTGTATTCTTTGGCTTGTGACATTTTCCTACATCCTAAAAGCATACCACTCAACTCTGTTTCCATCCCATCATCTTCTGTTTGACTCTGACTACTCCTGCTTCACTCTTAACAGGAACATTGTGGTCAGGCATGGTGCTTACACCTATAATCCCAGCACTGTGACAGGCCAAGGTGAGAGCATCACTCGAGCCCAGGAGTTTGAGATCAGCCTGGGCAACATGGCAACACTCCATATCTATGAAAAATACAAAAATTAGCCAGGCATAGTGGTACACACCTGCAGTCCCAGCTACTTGGGAGGCTGAGGTAGATCACCTGAGCCTGGGGAAGGAGAGGCTGCAGTGAGCCAAGATCATACCTGGAGATAAAGCGAGACCCTGTCTCCAAAAACGATGGTGACATTGGACCCACCCAGATAATCCAGGATAATCTCCCATCTTAAAATTTTTAATCACATCTACAAAGTCCCTTTTGCCACATAAGGCAGCATTTGTGGGTTCCAGAGATAATTTAGGCTACTACAGTAAGATGCCATGGCATGCCTTATATGAAGAGTAGACAAATGCCTATCCTAGAGGACAAGTTTGGGATGGTATAGCACATGGAAAAGCAAAGCAGATGATAAAGCACCATTTCCAGTCAGAGAGCTGTAATAGGGTCAATGCTGTTCTTGTGGATAATTTAATCCACTAGGGCTCTGATCACCATTTTCTTCCTCCAGACATCACACTGTTCATCACATTGATGATGACATGCTGATTAGATCTAGTGAGCAAGAAGTAGCAACTATGCTAAAGTAATTGGTAAAACATTTACATAATAATAGATGGTGAGGAGTGAATCCAACAAAAATGTGGGGGACTTCTACCCCAGTGAAATTTCTAGGGGTCCAGGGGCATGGAGCATGTGAAGATATTTCTTCTAAGATGAAGAGTAAGTTGCATATGGCCCTTCCTTCAACTCAGAAAGAGTTGAAACCTCTTAGTGAAGCTCTGAGGATTTTGGAGGCAACATATTTCTTATTAGAATGTGTGACTCCAGCCTATTTACTGAGTAACTCCCCAAAGCTGCTAGTTTTGAGTCCAGAACAAGAGACGGCTCTGCAACAGGTGCAGGCTGTCATGCAAGGTGCTCTGCCACATGGCCCATGTGATCCAGCAGATTTAATAGTGCTTGAGATGTTGGTGGCAGAGTGGGATGTTGTTTGTACCTTTGGCAGGCTCCTCTAAGTGAATCATAGTGCAGGCACTTTGGATTTTGGAGCTAAGCCCTGCCATTCTCTGTGGGTAACTACTCTCCTTTTGAGAAATTTGCTTGCTATTAGGCTTTCAGTACTAGAGACTGAACACCTACCCATGATTACCAAGTTACCACGAGACCTGCACTGCCCATCATGAGCTGAGTATTGTCTGACCCACCAAGCCATGAAGTCGTGTATGCAAAGCAATACTCCATCCTCAAATAGAAGTGACAGTTATGAGATCAGGCTCAACAGGACCTGAGGGCACAAATAAGTTAAATGAGGAAATGGCCCAAATGCCCATAACTCTCACTTTTCCTACATTATTTTCTTTTTCCTAGCCCAAATTTTTTGGCATCATGGAGTGCTCTCTAAAATTTGTTAACTGAAGAGGAGAACATTTGAGTCTGGTGTATAGATGTTTGTGCAGGATATGCAGGCACCATCTGAAAATGGACAGCTGTAGCACTGCAGCCCCTCTCTGGGATATCCCTGAAGGCCAGTGTTGAAGAGATACCCTCCCACAGGGCTGAACTTCAGGCAATAAACCTGCTTGTTCATTTGCTTGGAAGGAGAAATGGGCAAATGTATAGTTACATACCAATTCCTGGGCTGTGGCCAATGGTTTGGCTGAAAAGGGCCTTAGAAGGAACTGATTGAAAAGTTAATAACAATGAGCCTGGTATATACTTTTTTTTTTTTTTTTGAGATGTAGTCTCCGTCTGTCACCCTGGTTGGAGTGCAGCTGCATAATCTTGACTCACTGTCACCTCCGCCTCCCAGGTTCAAGCAATTTTCCCACCTCAGCCTCTGGAGTAGCTGGGACTACAGGCATGTGCCACCATGCCTGGCTAAATTTTGTATTTTTAGTAGAGAGGGAGTTTCACCATGTTGGTCAGGCTGGTCTTGAACTCCTGACTTCAAACAATCTGCCTACATCAGCCTCCCAAAGTGCTGAGATTACGGGCGGGAGCCAACACACCCAGCCAGAAGTCTGGTATATAGATAGTGATATGGTAAGGCTTCATGTCCCAACCCAAATCTCATCTTGAATTGTAATCCCCAAAATCCCTACAAGTCAAGGGAGAGACCAAATGGAGGTACTTGAATCACGAGGATGGTTTCCCCCATGCTGTTCTTGTGATAGTGAATTCTCATGACACCTGCTGGTTTTGAAGGGGCTCTTCCCCCTCTTCACTCAGCACTTCTCCTTCCTGCCACCTTGTGAAGAAGGTGTCTTGCTTCCTCTTCACCTTCCATTATGATGGTAAATTTCCTGAAGTCACCCCAGCCATGCTGAACTGTGAATCAATTAAACCATTTTCTGTATAAATTACCCAGTCTTCAGCAGTTCCTTACAGCAGTATGTAAACAAACTAATACAATAGGCTTCTCTGGATAGGCAAAAAAACCTGAAGACATTTGTGCACCATGTGAATACTCACCAAAAGATGGGCTCAGCAGAGGAGGATTTTAATAACCAAGTGGACAAGATGACCCATTCTGTGAATACCAGCCAGCCTTTTCCTCCGGCTACTCCTGTTATTACCTACTGGATTCATGAACAAAATGGCCATAGTGTCAAGGATGGAGGTTATGCATGGACTTCCACTCACAAAAGCTGACCTGGCTATAATCACTGCTAAGTGCCCAATCTGCCCGCATCAAACACCAAAACCAAGTCCCCAATATGGCACTATTCTCTGGGGTGATCAGCTAGTTATCCGGAAGCAGGCTGATTACGTTGAACCATTTCCATCATGTAATAGGTGGTGTTTTATTCTTACTGCCTAGACACTTATTCTGGATATATGTTTGCCTTTCCTTTATACAGTGCTTCTGCCAAAACTGCCATCTGTAGACTTACAGACTGCCTTAACTACTGTCATGGTATAAGCATTGCAAGAAGAATTGCTTCTGATTAAGTAACTCATTTCACAGCAAATTAAGTATGGCAGTGGGCCAATTGCCATGGAATTCACTGATCTTACCATGTCCCCATTATCCTGAAACAGGTGTCTTGATACAGCAGTGGAATGGCCTTTTGAAGAGACTAAGATCCTGAGTCTCTAACTGAGTCAGTGGTAATACTTTGCAGGACAGAAGTAAGATTCTCCATGAAGATGTATCTGATTCAGCATTCAGCGCATGGTGTTGTTTCTTCAATAGTCAGGATTCAGTTTCGGGAATCAAAGAGTAGAAGTGGGCGTGGCACCACTCGCATTCACTCCTATTGATCCACCAACAAAATTTTTGCCTCCTGTCCCTGTGATCTTAGGTTCAGCTAGTTAAGAAGTTGTAGTTCCAAAGGAAGGAAAGCTTTCACCAAGAGACACATTAATTATTCCATTGAACTGGAAATTAAGACTGCCACTCAGCCACTTTGGGCTCCTCATGCATGTGAATTAACAGAAAAAGAAGGGAGTTAGTATACTGGCAGAGATCATTGATTCTAATTACCAAGGGGAATTTGGGCTACTACAAAATGGAGGTAAGGAAGAGAAGATGTGGAATACAGGAGACCCCTTAGGGAGTCTTTTAGTATTATTCTGCCCTGTGATTAAAGTCAATGAAAAAGAAAAAAGAAAAGAAAACTGTAACAGCCGAATTCAGACTGGGCTACTAGTAGTTCGAGCCCTTCAGAAATGAAAATTTGGTCACCCTACCAACCAAAGAACTATGATCAGCTGAGGTGTCTGCTGTGGTCAATGGAAATAGGGAATGGAAAATGAAAAGAAGTAGTTGTACATACCAGCTCCAACTCTTGACCAGTTGCAGAAATTAGGACCATATATGTTATGAGTATTTCTTCCTACTTCGTTAGGAATATGTTTATATATGCATATCCTTCTTTGCTTTCTTCCTTCTCTTACCATCTTATCAGCTAACATAAGATGTCTTCATAATAATGAACCTTATGTCAAATAAAATTTTTTTTTGAGATGGAGTCTCTCTCTGTCACTAGGCTGGAGTGCAGTGGTGCGATTTCGGCTCACTGCAACCTCTGCCTCCTGGACTTACTATTGTGCCTCAGCCTCCCAAGTAGCTGGGACTACAGGCACACGCCACCACTCCCATCTAATTTTTGTATTTTTAGTAGAGACGGGGTTTCACCCATGTTGACCAGGATGGTCTCAATCTCTTTACCTCGTGATCCACCCACCTCGGCCTCCCAAAGTGCTGGGATTACAGGCGTGAGCCACCGCACCTGGCCATGTCATAGTTTTTAAGTTGCAGGATGTCAAGGAGAAGAATGAATGGAGTCATCCAGGGACGTTGCATTCTCTTCTGCAAAAAAGGTTGCATATTTTTGGTTGTACATAGTATAATTGCATCATGTTGGGAAGAGGTATAACCTTCTTATTGTCTTTATTTGGGGATTAAATATGGTTTAAAGCAATGTGCCAAGTTTACAGGGGGTGGACTATGATGCTTAGTTTTATGTGTAAGCTTGGCTAGGCTTTAGTACTCATTTATTCAATCAAACAATAATTTAGTGTTGCTGTGAAGGTATTTTGTAGCTATTTTAAACATCTACAATCAGCCAACTTTAAGTAAAGGAGATTTTTGCCAATAATGTGGGTGGACCTCATCCAATCAGTAGAAGAAACTTAAGAGTAAAATTGAGGTTTCCCTCAAGAAGTTTTGACTGAAAACTGCATGATCAGCTCCTGCCCAAGAGTTTTACACCTATTGGCTGCAGCCCAGACTTGCCATTCCCCATGATCATATAAGCCAGTTTTCTGAACTAAGTATATGTTCTAGAATTGATTGTGGTGGCTACACAACTCTGTGAATATACCCAAAATTATTGAATTGGACACTTTAAATGAATATGGTATATACCAAAAAAGTTATTACAGAAAACAAAGACATTTTTAAGTGGCTGTTTTTTTTTTTTTGGTAAAATTTAAAGGTTATTTGTATTAGTTTAGTGCATATTAGAAGAGCACCATATAGGTTTGTAAATAAATAATACGTATACTAAGTTATTGTAATACTTACACATCTAACGAGGTCCTTAGAATGCTTGACAAAGAAGGATGAGGAAAAAATTAGAGGCTCCTTAAAAGTAGGAGTTATCTCCTTTTGTTTTTCAGAGCTTAAGTTCTCACAAGAAAAAAGATTATTAAGTCATATTCCTCTATGGCAGAAAACCATAGAGAATTTACCTAGATAAATAATTTGTGGGCCAGGCACAGTGGCTCACCCTTGTAATCCCAGCACTTTGGGATCCTGAGGTGGGCAGATCATGAGGTCAGATCGAGATCATCCTGGTTAACATGCTGAAACCCCCTCTCTACTAACACTACGAAAAATTAGCCAAGTGTGGTGGCATGCACCTGGAGTCCCAGGTGCTACTCAGGTGGCTGAGGCAGGAGAATCACTTGAACCCAGGAGGTGGAGGTTGTAGTGAGCTGAGAGCGCACCACTGCACTCCAGCCTAGGCGACAGAGAGAGACTCTGTTACTAATAATAATAATAACAATAATAATAATAATTTGTGAGAATAAAAACTAGGGATTTTTACAGTAGCATTATTTACAAGAGTGAAAAACTGGAAGCAATATAAAACACTGGCAAAATGTGGTGGCTCACACCTGTAATCCCAGCACTTTGGAAGGCTGAGGTGGGAGAATCATTTGAATCCAGCAGTTCAAGACCAGCCTAGGCAACATAGCAAGACCCCACTGCACAAAACAAAATTTAAAAATTAGCTGGACATGGTGATACACACCTGTAGTTCCAGCTACTCAGGAGGCTGGGCTGGAAGGATTAGTTGAGCCCAGGAGTTTGAGGTTGCAATAAGTTATGATCACACCACTATACTTCAGCCTTGGTGGCAGAATGAGATCCTGCCTGTAAATAAATAAGTAAAAAGAAATAAAACATAAGCAGTTAGATTGATTATTCAAATTAAGATGTTAATTTGATAAAATTATGCAGTTTTATTAAAACAACAAATATGGAGATTATGTTAACACACGGAAAAACACTTACAAAAGTGGGCCGGGTGCAGTGGCTCATGCCTGTAATCCCAGCACTTTGGGAGGCCAAGGAAGGCAGATCAGTTGAGGACAGAAGTTTGAGACCAGCCTGGCCAACATGACAAAACTTCCATCTCTACTAAAAATACAAAAATTAGCCAGGTATGGCGATGCACGTCTGTAGTCCCAGCTGTTTGGGAGGCTGAAGCAGGAGAATCACTTGAACCTAGGAAGCGAAGGTTACAGTGAGCAAAGCTTGTTCCATTGCACCCCAGCCTGGGCTACAGAGTGAGACTCTGTATCAGAAAAAAAAATTATAAATCGAACATATTGTCCTTCCTCTTTCACCATGTGATGACAAGGGATAGTAGAAAAAACAGGCTTTGGTGTCATGTTTTTGTTTGCATCTTGATTCTTCCAACCATGTTCTGTATAACTTTGGCAAACCACCTGAGGCTCAGTTTCCCAACTGCCAATATGTGCAATAATAACTAGGTGAAACATCAATAAATTAACGTATATAAAATGCAAGGCACAGAGATTGGTACATAATAAGCCTTCAATTAATGTTAGTTCCCTTTTTTATGGTTCCCCTAATTAACAAAATACACATTACAATATGACAACTATCTAGAAGATTGTAGTTGACTGCCTGTGTAGTGATCCTCTGTATTCACGCCCTTCAGAAGAGAAAAAGGAAGAAACAATGATTGTAAAAAGAAAATTCAGACATGCAGAAAAACCATATTAAATCTAAAAACCCAAACCTCAATAAAACCTAATAGGGAGAATTGATATAGCAGAAGAGACAATGAACTGTGCTGCTGTAGACTGAATTGTGTCTCCTACAATTCCTATTGAAGCCCTACCCCTCAATGTGATGGGATTTGGAGCTGGGGCCTTTGGGAGATGATTAGGTATAGATGAGGTCACAAGGGTAGGGCCCTCGTTATGGGATTAGGGCCTGTCTTAGTCCATTTGCAATGCTATAATGGAATTGCTGGAGATGGGTAATTTATAAAGAAAAGAGGTTTATTTGGCTCATGGTTCTGCAGGCTGTACAAGAAGCATGGCACCAGCATTTGTTTCTGGTGAGGGCTTCAGGCTGTTTCCACTCATGGTGGAAGGAGAAGGGGAGCTGGTATGTCCAGAGACTATGTGGCCAGACTGGAAGCAAGAGAGAAGGAGAAGGTGCTGGGCTGTTTTTAACAACCAGCTTTTAGGCTGGGTGCAGTGGCTCACTAATTCCAGCACCTTGGGAGGCTGAGGCGGGTGGATCACCTGAGGTCAGGAGTTAGAGACCAGCCTGGCCAACATGGTGAAACCCTGTCTCTACTAAACATACAAAAATTAGCTGGGTTTCATGGCAGGCGCCTGGAATTCCAGCTACTCGGGGTGGGTGGTGAGGCAGGAGAATAGCTTGAACCCGAGAGGCAGAGGTTGCAGTGAGCCGATATCGTGCCACTGCTCTCCAACTTGGGTGACAAGAGCAAAACTCATTCTCAAAACAAAGGGGACTAACAGAGTGAGAACTCACTTATTACCGCTAGGACAAGACAAAACCATTCCTGATCATGATCTGCCGACGTGATCCACACCCCTCCCATTGGGCCCCACCTCTAAATCTAAGGGTCAAATTTTAACATGAGGTTAGGAGGGGACAGGTATCTGCACTATAGCAGTGCCTTCGTATGATGAGACAGTAGGGATTTTTTTCTTTCTCTTTGCCATGTGAGCACACAGCAGAAAGGCATCCATCTGGAAGCCAGGAGAACACCCTCATCAGAACCTAACCATACTGACATCCTTATTTTAGACTCTGAGCTTTCAGAATTGTGAAAGAATAAATTTGTTGTTTAAGCCACTCAGTCTGGCATTTTGTCATAGTAGCTCAAGCAGACCAATCCATGTGCTAAGGGTAAACTGGCCAGGATTTCTAGTCACATTTACATTCTTTACAGAGATGAGAATAGTACAAGAGAAAATTATGCCCCTAAAAGCCAGTAAGAGGAATTCCAACTATAAACCATAGGACTGATAATGGAAACAAAAGGTAAAAGATATATTAAAGGTATATTCTAGAAAATTAAAGAAATTGTTTTTGGTCCAAAAGATTATTTCAGCCTGGACTTATTCCTTAATCCATTGAATATGTCTTGAACTACCTACTCAACATCTCTACTTGGTGTCTAGAAGCATCTTACATTTCACATACCTATAACCAAATTATTATTTCTTTCTCTCAAAATCTGCTTTTATCCTAGTATCGTGCATCTTAGTAAATGGAGCCATTTCTTTACTCATTTGGTAAGTCCAGAACTCTTAGTGTCTTCCTTAATGTCTCCGTTTTATTCACTAACATCTTTCATTCCACCACACCCACAGCTAAGCCACCAGGAAGTCCTAGAAAATCAATCCTGTAAATATAGCGTGAATCTTAGTCTGTTTACCATTTCTTCCACCACCATTCTAGTTCGAGTCACCAACATCATGTATGTGGACTAGTGTAAAAATTTTCAACCTTATTTCCATGCTTTCACTCTCTTATCCCCCCTCTAGCCTACTCTATTGCCATTTTCGATAATAATTGAATAATTAATACATTTTAAATTATGAAATATAGTGTACACAGGGAAATTGCACAAAACACATTTGTACATTTTAACAAATTATTATTAAACATCTAAGCATCACCTAAATCAAGAAATAAAGCATTATCAGCACCCCAGAATCCCCACTGTAGCTTCCGTTTCTTCTTCTCCTGTAATAACTACTATCCTGACTTTTATATAGTAATCACTTCCTTTTTTTCTTTATATCTTTGTCACCTGATTATGCATGTGCAAGCATTTTAGTTTATTTTGTGTTTCTTGATGAACATCAAAGCCTTATTTCTTTTTATATTAATTCAAAAGATAAGCTTAATTTAAAAAAATTTTTTTAAATACTTTACAAAAAAGAGTGGGTTCTATGGACTGAATGTTTGTCTCTCCTCAAAATTTATATGTGGAAATCCTAAGGCTGAAGGGAGATTGCTTAAGCCTACAAGTTCAAGACCAGCCTGGGCAGCATGGCGAAACCCCTTCCCTACAAAAAATAGAAAAAGTAGCTGGGTGCAGAGGTGCGTGCCTGTGGTCCCAGCTACTCAAGAGGCTGATGTGAGAGAATAGCTTGAGCCCAGGAGGCAGGGGTTGTAGTAGACTGAGATTGCACCACTGCACTCCAGCCTGGGTGGCAGAGCGAGACACTATCTAACAACAAAAACAAATCCTAATCCAATTGTGATGATATTTAAAAATGGGGTTGGTGGGGGAGCAGTAATTAGGTCAAAAGAATGGAGCCCTTAGGTTGAAATTAATGTTCTTATAAGAACAATGAGAGCCCTCTCTCCTTTCTTCCCTCTCTATTCTCCACCTCACAATCCCTGCTAGTGTGAGTATATAAGAAGAATCCAGGAAGCAGACTCTCACCAGAAACTTAATCTTCCGGTGCCTTGATCTTAGACCTCCCAGCTTCCAGACTATGAAAAAATAAGTTTGTTATTGCGGACACCCAGTCCATATTTTTTTTGTAGCAGCCCAAACTGACTTAGACAGTGGGTGGGAAGTGGTCCAAATGAGCATTAAACTTGCAGTTGAAGAATCCATCTTCTTAGATTTTTAATAGTCTGTTTTTGGTGTCTTGTTTCTATTCAGGTAAATGCTAAGAACAGCAGGATGTTAAAATGTGACTTTCAATCTTGATTTTGACTGAGTAAGCAAGACAATAGACAAAAAAATGTGCCACACAAATCAAATTATTATACCATCCACTCACAACTTGCAAAGGAAGGGACTATGAAAAATTAGCCAGGCCTGGTTACTCACCTCTGTAGTTCCAGCTACTTGGAAGGCTAAGGTTGGAGGATCAGTTGAGCCCAGGAGGTCAAGCCAGCAGTGAACTCTGATAGAACCACTGCACTCTCGGTGACACAGTGAGACTCTGTCTCAAAAAAAAAAGGAGGGTCTATAAACTAGTCCACCCACTTCAGAGATAAAACAATTTAGGATGTAGAGTCAAGAAGAAATTTCTTTGAGAGAGTTATCAGTGGGCTGTGAATACTGACCCTCATGAGAGTGGGGAATAATGCTTCCCAGACACATCCCTTACCCCAATCAAGCTGATGTATAAATTAACCCTCACAATCACCAGGCTAGGTGAGGAAGAGGAGGAATTCAGAACAGGAAATAAGGACTATGTGTTCCTTCTTCTACTACCAGCTTCCAAAGCAAGCTCAAGCTGCTGAGGGGGCAGTTTTGACTTTCAAACAAGTTCCATTCCTCCATGATTTTATTTTTTTGTTCATGTATATTATAAAACAAGATTATTTTTAAAAAATTATACTCCAAAAGATAACATTTTAATTTTTAGAGACATGGACCATGGAGTGCAGTGGCATAATCATAGCTCACTGTGCAGCCTTGAACTCTTAGGCTCAAGTGATCCTCCTACCTCAGCCTCCCAAGTTGCTCAGTGGCACACCACCCTTTTTTAAAAAAAAAAGAAAGATGTAGGGGCTCACTGTATTTCCAAGGCTGGTCTCAAACTTCTGACCACAAGTGATCTTCCTGCCTCATCTAACTAAAGTACTTGGATTATAGGTGTGAGCCACTGCACCCAACCTGTTTATCTTTTTAATAAATAAGAAAAGGTCCTCAAATCCTATTTCTTTTATTCATTTGAACCCCCACCATTGGGGAGGGGGTATTTAGTCTTATCATTCTTTTATTTATGAGATGGTAGGAGCTGGATCTTTTACACAATGGATTTCTCTATTACCACCACCTCCACCACCTTGCTTATACTCTAGGCTCTTTCACTTTGTCTAGCTACGCGTGGTACTCAACAGTGTTCCAGTATGTGTTACTACTCATCATATCCAGAGACTTAGACTTCTCCCATCCCATATTTCCCACTGCACCTCCCTAAAGATAACTTCGAGTAGGAATAATTACAGGTATCACAAAGGATTGGTTAGCTATTACTGCATAAAGACAGGAAAGAATTGGTTCCATCTTCACTTTCCTGCTGTGCTCTCCATCCCTCAGAGTTTCTGGGTCTGGCTCAGTACTCAGAAAGTATGTACATGTGCAACCTAATTTCATGTGATACCAACATGGCTCTGTCTTCTGGTATACCAGAACTGATCAGACTGGCCTAAACTGCATTATGAAAAATGGGTTCTCTCTATAGCGGCAGAATTTGATCTCTTTCTTCAAAGTGTTTTGCCGAAATATTTGCTAAGTTACAGTACATATAATTGCAATTGTAGAGAGTTGCTACAATGGAACTTTTTTCCTCTGGCAAGAGATGCTATCCTTTCAAAAATTCAGAGTTCAGTAAGGAACATAAAGATAATTTTTTACACTCCCTCCACCTGTAGGTACTATTCTGCATCTACCTCTGTATATAAGACCTCAGGATGACTTGCTCTTCTGATTTGGGTGCTGGGGCTTATAATCAGTCTATGATAGAGGTCCTATAACATGGAGTCCAACACAAGCAGGTGTTGATGTTCAGCTGAAAAGTAGAAGGGGAACTACAGGTCAGTTGTTAGCTGACTTCTTGACTGATTTGTGGCCAGGCCACACAGGTTATTACATATTTTGAATATAAGCCCTTGCTATGGGTCCTCACATGCAGAGCGTTGCAAATACACACGAGGTCTACTATATTGAAGCCTTCATGGAATCACGTCTTTAGCAACAGTAGTTCTGTCATTTTGTATAACACTGAAAACATCAGAGACATCTCATAAAAACTAATCAGCCAGTAAGGTGCAGTGTATATTCATGAAGTACTATCACTGATTACCCAGACCTCATTATAAATGGTGAATGGCATTAATGGTGTTGCAAGTATTAGTGGTGTTGCTCTTGGCTTGCTCAAGCCCCTGTGCTACTGGAAACAGAATGCAGCATAGTTGGTTGTATTCTGTCAGCAGAATACTGAAATCATATCATAAATTCCCTTGAGAGAGCTCCAAGCCAACCCAAGGGTACCTAAGATGAAGGTCTAATGAATACTCCTGATAGGTATCTATATAGAGGGTCATCTCGGTTCCTAATTTGAGCTGAATATTTGAACATCAGGTATAGTAGTGCCATTTGGATTTATATCTGGTAGCTAGAGCAGTGCAACTTGGATTTATAACTCAAGTGTACTTAGTTCATGAAGGGATATGTTCCATTATCACAGAGTGTTGTACTGGATTCCCTTTCTTGTTTTTTTTTTTTTTTTTTGCCAATGTAGTACTCTCAAATCCTTTTTATCCTTTTTCTTTTGGCCCCCCGAGAAACAAATCTTGGGAAACTTTAACTTATTGAAAATCTATAGACTTCAGCCAATACTTTCTAAAGAGCAAGAGCATCATTTTGGCTTTTTCCAAGCACAAAAAGAGGTGCTTAACTTTAATTACACCACTATTTTATAGATTAGGCCGGCTTAATATCTTAAGCCTTGATTAATATTGGAGAGCTTATAATCATCACTATTCAGACTTCAAGAGTTAGAGGAGACCTGAAGAAAACACCTACCAAGGGAAACAATTATTAGAGGAAAGGGGAGCTCTAGAGTGACAGAGACATGGGTTAAGGTAGGAGCCTAGTGGTTCTTGATAGATTTTGAGAATAGGTGCTTATTGGTCATGAATTCAAAGCAAGTATAAATAATCAGAAAGTAAGAGTTTACTAAAAGAACACCTTTCAGAGGTACACTGCCATATAGTAAGAATGACATTAATATAATATGAATGACATTAATAGCATCAATTTATCAAGAACATACTACAATGCTTCTCAAAGTGCCCCTCACAAAGATAGCTTATGAGCCCCCCAAAATCTCCTTTAGAGCTTACCATCTGCAGTTTGTCTGACTTGAAAACCTGGGTTTTTCCTGTTTATTTCCTATTTAACTTTCCTGAGGACACTTGGCTTCTAGATTGCCTGGATATTCAGATATTACTGAATCAGCTTCAGAGATGCTTTTCCTACTATGATTATTTATGATTAATTATCATGGGTGATATGGTTTGTTGTGTCCCTACCCAAATCTCACCTTGTAATAATTGTAATAATCCCCACATGTCAAGGGTGGGGGCCAAGTGGAGCTAATTGAATCATGGCAGGGGCAGTTTCCCCCATACTGTTCTCATGGTAGTGAATAAGTCTCATGAGATCTGTTACTGTCATAAGTGAGAATTCCCCTGCACATGCTCTCTTGCCTGTCACCATGTAAGATGTGACTTTGCTTCTCATTTGCCTTCTGCCATGATTGTGAGGTCTCCCCAGCCATGTGGAACTGTGAGTCAATTAAAGCTCTTTTCTTTATAAATTAATCAGTTTCTAGCATGTCTTCATTAGCAGCATGAAAACAGACTAATACCAATGGGAAACAGATAAATGTGTGTTAGTGCCCTGTGAACACATGTCTCACTAAAGCTGGACCTGGAAGGATGTTAATACTGAACTGAGGTTTAGGAAACTCCAGCTTCCATGTCATCATAGACCCTCAGAACTCCTGACCTGCAGGAGTCATTTTACACATGTGATTTTTAGAAAAGAATAATTACCTTAAAGAACCCTTGGCTGAGTTGGAAGAGTTATTATAGGCCATGTGAATATATAAATACCATGATTTATTTGTCAAGTACTGAACAGAGGTGAATTTCCTACATTTTAATTGAAATTGAGAAGTTAATTAGTATGATCATTAAGCAAAACCCAGAGAGCATTATATATGAAATATTTCCTTATAATTCTAATACTGATTTCAAAACCTATCAGGCTTGAAATTTTATTCAATAGTTCCCAAACATTTTTCCCCTCAGTTATTGGATCTCTGCACTTATCTTTATCACTAAAAATATTCTAGGTATATTTAAAAGGCTTACAGAAGTTCTTGGTGGATATAGAAAATTAAGTTCATTTTTGTGAAAATCTGCTGTAATGTCTTTTGAAATTGAAAAGTCTAATTTGCCTTATGATATTACTTGGTCTTTATGTAGCCCTTCATGTTGCCAAAGTACTATATAATCTGTTGTTCCTCTGAGCTATTCTTATGTTACTCATTAAAATATACTGTTGATATAATATGCGATTTACCTGTGTTATACCTTTCAATATGTTTCAGTGGATGAAGGAAATAAGATGGGCCCTTGTAATATTGTGTGTTGGGGTCTCCAGGATTACCCCCAGGTTTAATGAATCACTAGGGGGCTTTCAGGACTCCATATCTAGTCATACAACTGTGATTTATTGCAGCAAAGGGATACAAACCAAATCAGAAAAGGGCAAAGACACATGAGATGAGGTCTAGGTGAAACCATGTACAAGCTTCCAAGATTCCAAGATCAGCTAAAGGCTTGACTAGAACAAAAGATTGACCTCCCCTGAGCAAGAAGGAATTTGGCCAGCATACAGCTTATTGACTTGAACTGCAGCATTGGCTCTGCCTGGGTTCCAGCTTTCTGGCTGACCTGCTGGCCCACCTTTGGGCTTGCTAGCTCTGTAATCACGTGAGCTAATTCCTTAAAATAAATAAATACGCACACACACCCTAGTGACTGCTTCTCTGGAGGACCCTGAAACAGAAACCATATTATTTGTACAAACAGTTTAGACACAGAAAGTTACTCTAACCAGTGAATGGTGGGAACATGACCGCCTAATGGGTTCATTTTGCCCACTGCCCAGATAGAGCTAATTTATCAAGACAGGGGAATTGCAATAAAGAAAGAGTTTAATTCATGTGGAGCCAGCTGAATGGGAGGCTGGAGTTTTATTATTACTCAAAACAGCCTCCTAGAAAATTCAGAGGATAGGTGTTTTCAAGGATTGTGTGGCAGGCAAGGGAATTGGTATCGCTGCTTGGTTAGGGATACAGTCATAGGGGTGTGGAAAATGGTCCTTTGTACACTAAGTTCACTTCTGGTTGGAGCCCACAGGACCAGTTGGTGGTCACGGTGGAGACATCGGTTGTCAGAAATGCAAAACTCTGAAAAGTCATCTCAAAAGGCCAATCTCAGGTTCTACAATTGTGATATTATCTGCAGGAGTAATTGGGGAAGTTGCAAATTTTGTGACCCCTGGAATAATGGCTGATTATTGCTGTATGTCTACACCTTAGCAGAATTCAGCTCCTCTCATCCTCCTAACCTGGTGGTCTTTCATTAGATTTACAAAGGTGGTTTCATTTTGGGGAAGGACCATAATTATTTAAACAGTGAACTAAATTTCTCCTTAAGTTAGTTTGGCCCAAGCCCAGAAATGACTAAGCGCAGTTTGGAGGTTAAAGGCAACAGAGGGCTTAGTTAGTTGGTTAGATCAGATCTTTTTCACTGTCATAATTTTCTCACTGATAATTTTTCAATGGTTGTTTCAGGAACACTCCTGAAATCTAAATTTCCAGATGCCTGTCAGGGGTCACCCTTGCAAGCAAGTCCTTCCAGGACAAAAGCATAGACCTGCATTACTTCTTTCTCTGCACACTCCTGTCAATGAAGAGTCAGACTCTGGAAAAATATTTTAAGAGATTTATTCTGAGCCAAATCTGTATCCATGGACTGTGACACAGCCCTCAGAAGGTCCTGAGAACATGTGCTCAAGGCAGTCAGGGCACAGCTTGGTTTTATACATTTAGAGAGGCATGAGACATCAAATACATGTAAGAAATAAATTGGTTTGTGGTTTGGTCCAGAAAGGCAGGACAACTCAAAGCGGGAGTGGGAGGTGGGGGGGGTCTTCCAGGCTATAAGTGAATTTAACCATTTTCTGGTTGACAATTGGTTGAGTTTGTCTAAAGACCTGGTATTGATAGAAAGGGAATGTTCAGCCTAAGATAAAGATTGTGGAGACCAAAGTTCTTTTGAAGTCTTATACTGGCTGCCCTTAGAGATTAGAGATGACAAATGTTTTCAATCAGATCTTAGTTATCTCTTTCGGGTTGGAAGGGTCTAGAAGAAAAAGATCTAGCTTGTTAATAAATTTTTGGCCAGGTACAGTGGCTCACACCTGTAATCCTAGCACTTTGGGAGGCCAAGGCAGGTGGATCACAAGGCAGGTAAATCACAAGGTTGGCATCCTGGCCAACATGGTGAAACCCAGTCTCTACTAAAGAAACCCAGTCCCTACTGTTATAATTTTCTAAAAATGACTAAAAATACAAAAATTAGCCGGGCATATTTGTGCATGCCTGTACTGTAGTCCCAGCTACTCGGGAGGCTGAGGCAGGAGAGTCGCTTGAACCCAGAGGTGGAGGTTGCAGTGAGCCAAGATCACGCCACTGCACTCCAACTTGGTGACAGAGTGAGACTCCATCTCAGAACAAAATAAAATAACATAAAATTGAATGTAAAAATAAAAAATAAATTATTTAAAGATGCAAATTTCACAGCTCCCCCACCCAACCTCCTCACAGATAACAGCTTTACAGAGCCATTTCAAAATATGGCAAAGAAACATGTTTTGGGGTAAACATGTTTGGGGTAAAATATTTTTATTTTCTTATTTGTCTCATAACGTTATGCCAGAGTCAGGCTGGAAAATAAGTCATGATATATAGAGTTAAATAAAACCCATCTGATGGGAATTTATGATTTGTAGGGCATGACTTCTCAGACTCCTTAGATAGGATTTGGGCAAGATAAAAAAGTCAGAGTTTAGCCCTCACTCCCATCTCATATACTTTATATAAACTATAGAAAGAGAGGAAGAAAATGGGAGAGGAGATTTTCTTATCTCTGCTGGATTCTTGTGTATGTATGCCCTGTTCATAAACCAGAGTGAATTGCTTGTGTTCAGAGGGATGGAGGAGCATTATTAATACATATAAGACTGTTGCTGGTAAACTGAGTTCTTTTCTCACTTTGTATTAGTCACAAAGGAAGAACCTTCTAACAGAAAAGGCAATCAGGTTTTATTCACTAACTAGGGAACCAAGGAGGGAGACTCTGGCTCTCAATGCTCCTTTCTGCTGAACTGCAGAAGGCATGGGTTTTTTTAAGGACTAGGTTCAGAGTGGGAGAGGCATGTTTGCCTGTGCCAGGCAGGACTGCCGGGCAGGACTCCAGACATACCAGTTGGATTCAAACATGTGTCTTCATACAATGCATATACACAAAAGAGTGGAGATTTTCTTTTGGGGAGAGAATTTTAACATTATAATTCTACATTAATGATTTGAAAGCAAGTTGGGGCACCTTTTCCTGTTTGCTCTGGTTTGTGGGGTCTTATCTCCCTCTGGTTCCTAGTCAGGGGTCAAGAAGTTCTGGTGCCATGCCAGGCCATCTAGTTTCTTTAGGTAACTATGCCTAGAAATAAAGGGACTAATGAAAAATGTAAGAAAAAGAACTTTTCCAGTTAATTCATCAGGGCTGTCCTGGTAACAAAATCACAAACAAGCTAAAGCTATTCCTTGTACTGTTTTCCTTGTTACCAGTAGTATTTCCAGTCTATCTTTTGCTTTTTTTCTGTTTTGAGGTTTTTTTGGACACATGGTCTTATTCTCTCACCCAGACTGGAGTGCAGTAACGCCATCACAGCTCACTGTAGCCTCAAACTTTTGGACTGAAGCGATTCTCCCACCTCAGCCTCCCAAGTAGCTGGGATTACAGGTGTGCATCACACCTGGCTAATTGTTTTTATTTTGTTGAAGGAAGGTCTTGCTGTGTTGCCCAAGCTGGTCTTAAACTCATGGCCTCAAGTGATCCTACTGCCTCAGCCTCCCAAAGTGTTGTGATTACAGGCATGAGCCACCATGCCCAACCTCTAGTCCATCTTAACATCAGGCTACATCACTAAAGTAAAGAAGTGAGTGTCAAAAAATGTTGATCCAACTTTGGAGTCCTTAGATCTGTGCTGCTATGCAGTTTCTGTCCTGTGATATTTCATTAGATAGCATAACTTTGAACTTCACAGGAAATTCCATGCATGAGTGTGTCTAGAGATATGAAATACGATAAAAACTAGCACCCAAGTACTTGTCAGAATGAAGATTCATTGACGGCATTCTCCCCAGGGCTTGCTCCTCTCCTGCAAGTCATCAGCAAGGAAGATGCTCCTGGGATGGAAAGATGGAAACTTTCCAGGCATTGCCAGTCTTTGCAGAATCTGTGCTTGTTTATACAACAGGTCTAGATAAAGAGACAGGCTTGGATGGGCATAGGGAAAACACATGACTTCCATTTCTTTTCTCATTATTTTGACAGCGTCTAACCTAGCCTCCCCGCATCTTCCCTTCTGCTTTTTCAATTTATTTCACATATCACTGTAAGAATTCTTCCATAAATATGTGTCTAGTCATATTGTCTCACTTCAACCCCACCAACTCTCTATGGTCTGCTGAATACATTCTCAAGTCCTTGCCACTGTATTGAAAGAACTTCATGGTGTGGCTTCAGCATTTCCTCCCAGCCACATTTCTAGCCACCTATCAATCAAGGGAAAGTCTGTTGTTCCCTTTTTGCCCCAAATCTAAGATCCATCAGATTCTAAAGTTCTGTGGGCTCTATAAATGCATACCAGGAAGTAATGCATTCTATTCAAGTAAATTTTTATTGAAATATATACACACAAAAGCACACAAATCGTAGGTATATAGCTGAGTTTTCAAAATGAACATACCTGTGTAACTCATACGCTGATTAAGAATGAACAATTACCAGCACCCCATAAATATCTTCATACTCCCTTCCACTCCTTCCCTGCTCCCCTGACTCTCACCACTAGTGATGTGTTTTCTTGTTTTTGAACTTAACATAAATTAAATCAGCTGGATGAAGTGGCCCCTACCTATAGTCCCAGCTACTCCTGAAGCCTGAGGCAGGAGGATCACTTGAGCCCAGAAGTTCAAGACCAACATGGACCACATAGTGAGACCCTATCTCTAAATGGATGAATGAATGAATAGATGGATGGATGGAATCCATCATACAGCATATACTCTTGCATCTGGCTTCTTTTGCTAAACATTATGTTTGTGATGTTTACCTGTGTTAATGTATGTAACAATAGTTGGTTTATTCTTTTTTTGTTGTTGTTTTGTTTTGAGATGGAGTTTTGCTCTTGTTGCCCAGGCTGGAGTGCAATGGTGCAATATCGGCGTGCTGCAACCTCCGCCTCCCGGGTTCAAGCGATTCTCCTTCCTTAGCCTCCCAAGTAGCTGGGATTACAGGCATGCACCACCACGCCTGGATAATTTTGTATTTTTAGTAGAGATGGGGTTTCTCCATGTTGCTCATGCTGGTTTCGAACTCTCAACCTCAGGTGATCCACCCTCAGCCTCCCAAAGTGCTGGGATTACAGGCATGAGCCACCGTGGCTGGCAGTTTTTTCCTATTGCTGTACTGTATTCCATTTTTAAAATCTGTTTTATTTTGTTGGGCTTTGAATTGTTTTCATTGTTTTGCATAATGCTGCCATAAATATTCCTCTACATGTGTTTTGGTAAATAAATGTATGCATTACTGTTGGATATATACCTAGGAGTAAAACTGCTGGGTCACAGAGTGTGCATCTCATTCACTTTGGTAGATGCTGCAAAACAGTTTCTAAGTGATTATGCCCATTACATTCCAAGCAGCAGTTAATGAGTGTTCCATCTCCTTCACATCCTCACCATCACTTGGCCAGGCATGGTGACTCATGCCTATAATCCCAGCACTTTGGGAGGCCGAGGGGGCAGATCACCTGAGGTTAGGGGTTCGAGACCAACTTGACCAATGGCAAATCTCTGTCTCTACTAAAAAAAAATAATAATAATAAATTAGCTGGGCATAGTGGTGTGCTCCTGTAATCCCAGCTACTGGGAGGCTGAGGCAGGAGAATCGCTTGAACCCAGGGTAGGGGCAGAGGTTGCAGTGAGCTGAGATCACACCACTGCACTCCAGCCACCTGCGAGATAATGAGACTCTATCTCAAAACAAAACAAAACAAACAAATTCTCACCAACACTTGGAAATGTAGGACTATTTCATATTAGCCATTTTGATGGATGTGGAGTGACAGTTCAATATGGTTTTTTTTGTTGTTGTTGTTGTTTTTGGTTTTGGTTTTTTTTTTTTTGAGCTGGGGTTTCGCTCTTGTTACCCAGGCTGGAGTGCAATGGCGCCATCTCGGCTCACCGCAACCTCCGCCTCCTGGGTTCAGGCAATTCTCCTGCCTTAGCCTCCTGAGTAGCTGGGATTACAGGTACGCGCCACCATGCCAGCTAATTTTTTGTATTTTTAGTAGAGACGGGGTTTCACCATGTTGACCAGGATGGTCTCGATCTCTTGACCTTGTGATCCACCTGCCTCGGCCTCTCAAAGTGGTAGGATTACAGGCGTGAGCCACCGCGCCTGGACTCAACATGGTTTTAATTTGTGTTCCTTGGTGACTACTGATTTTGAGCACCTTTTAATGTATTTATTGTTCATTTTTGATTTTTTCTTTTGTGAAGGGCTTATTCAAGTATTTCACCCATATTCCCTCCTAGAATTATGTACATGACCTATATATAAGACATTTTATATATGTACACACACACACGCACACATGCACATATGTGTATTTCTTGCATCCTGTGTCTTGCTTTTTCTCTCTCAATGTTTTTTGTTGGGCACAAGTTCTTAATTTTAATGAAATTCAGTATGTCAAGTTTTTCTTAAGCCTTTTGTGCTCTGTTGAGAAATCTGCTTGCCTCATGATTAGGAAAATCTTCTCCCATCTTAGAATTACTGTTTTACCTTTTACATTTAGTCAGAAGTTTTTTAGAACTAACTTTTTTACATGGTTTGAGGTAGAAATCATAACATGGTTTTTCCATGTGAATATCCAATTGACCCAATTAATTTTAAAAATCCATCCTTTCCCCCATTCACTACAGTGTTACTGTTGTCATAAATCAAGTAACTGCATTTGTTGTGGATCTATTTCTGGATTCTGTGTTTTGTACCCTCAATCTATTCATCCTTATGCCAATACCACAATACCTTAATAATTATAGTTTTATAGCAAGTCTTGAGATTGAGTAGTGAAAGTCCTCCAGCTCTGTTCTTCAAGGTTAGCTTGGCTATTCCATATTCTTTGCATTTAATATAAACTTTAGAATCAGTTTGTCATATTTTCACAAAAATAGATTTTGATAGGCATTTCATTTAAACTACACATCTATTTGTAGGAGAATTTACATTTTTATAATATCAAATTTTGAAATTGGTACACAAGTTTTTTATTTAGGCCTTTTTAATTTTTGTAAAAATGCTTCATTATTTTATTGGTCTTAGATAATAAAGTGTTTAGGATTTCAGCATCTGTGCTCCTGAGAGATGTTGTACTGAAATTTTCCTTCGTTGTAATATCAGTTTTGGGTTTGGCTACTAAGGCTATGCTGGCTTCATAAAACAAGTTGGAAAGCATTTCTGCTTTTATATTCTATGAAGTTTGTGAAGAGTGTAGTTTGAATGAATTCACTGGTGAAGCCATCTAGCTCTGGTGTTTCTTTGTGAGAGAATTTTAAATTACACATTCCATTTATTTACCATATATATGATTGAAAAGTTGTCACTTATTTTTCTGCCAGTTTATCAAATTGTATTTTCCTTTTTTTTTTTTTGAGATGGAGTCTTATCGTCACCCAGGCTGGAGTGCAATGGCACGATCTCAGCTCACTGCAACCTCCACCTCCCTGGTTCAAACGATTCTCCTGCCTCAGCCTCCCAAGTAACTGGAATCACAGGCATGTGCCACCACACCCAGCTAATTAAGCCTGTCTAATTTTTATATTTTTTGTAGAGACAAGGTTGCACCATGTTGGTCAGTCTGGGAACTCCTGAACTCAGGTGATCTACCCTCCTCGGCCTCCCAAATTGCCAGGATTATAGGTGTGAGCCACTGCGCCCGGCACCGAGTTGTATTTTCTATGAATGTATACATTTTGTCTAAATTGTCAAATTTGTTGACCTAAAGTTGTTCATAATCTCTTCCTACCAGCTTTTTATTATCTACCCTAATCTAAAGTCATGTCTCTTTTCCAATACTTGCGATTTCTGTCTTCTCTTTTTCTTATCAGTTGTGCTAAACATCTATAACTTTGGAATGTCTTTTCAAATAACTTTTGGCTTTGTTGATGTACTTTATTGTATATTTTCTATTTTATTAATCATTCTTTTTTATATTTTTTTCTTCTGTTATTAGAATTTAATTTGTTGTGGTTTTAAAAACTGCTTGATGTGGATACCAGTAAGACATGCATTGAACATACTCTCTTTATAGTAGTGATAGGTTGTATCATTTCATTCACGTTTTTTCCCCATTATCCTTTGTGTGACCAAAAACATGTATTTTCAAATGAGAGCCCCTTAATAAACTAGGGATATATATTGTTAATATGAAAATCTTATTTTTTAAGGGGACAGCTCTTATAGTGTAGAGCTGTGGCCATAATTGTAATTAAGCATGCAGCAATTCAAAACATTGCCCAAGGGTCTGATTTCCGAGGATTACGTATTACACACACAAGTTATTATATGGTAGGAAGTGACTTAGCACCAAGGATAACTGAGCACTGTGGCTGTGGCCTTGGGTAATGCCACTTTTCATCTCCTTTTGATATTAATCTATTAGGAGTACTGTATTAGTTTCCCAGGGCTGGGAAAAGTACCATAAACTAGGTGGCTTAGGAAAACAGAAATGTGGCAGAGTGCAGTGGCCCACACCTGTAATCCCAGTACTTTGAGAGGCCAGGGAAGGGTGATCACTTGAGGATAGGAGTTCGAGATCAGCCTGGCCAACATGGCAAAACCCTGCCTCTACTAAAAGTACAAAACTTAGCTGGGCATGGTGGCATGCAACTGTAATTCCAGCTACTTGGGAGGCTGAGGCAGGGGAATCACTTGAACCCAGGAGGTGGAGGATGCAGGGAGCTGAGATCATGCCACTGCACTCCAGCCTCAGCAACAGAGTGAGACTCCATCTTAAAAAAAAAAAGAAAGAAAGAAAGAAAGAAGAAAAACAGAAATGTATTATATCACAGTTCTGGAGGCTAGAAGTCTGAAGTTAAGGCAGAAACAGAGCCGTACTCTCCCTGAATCCTATAAGGGAGTGGTGCTTCCTTCCCTTCTTATTGGCTTCTGATAGTTGGCTGTCAATATTTGGTATCCCTTGGCTTGAACATGCATCACCAGAATCTTCTGTCTTCATATATCCATCTTTCTTCTTTGCATGTCTGTCGCTGTGTTCAAAGTTCCTTTTTTTTTTTTTTTTTCAGACTGAGTCTTGCTCGGTCTCCCAGGCTGAGTGCAGTGGTGCGATATTGGCTCACTGCAGCCTCTGCCTCCTGAGTTCAAGTGATTCTCTGGCTTCAGCCTCCAGAGTAGCTGGGATTACAGGTGCACACCACCACACCCGGCTAATTTTTTTGTATTTTTAGTACAGATGGGGTTTCACTATGTTGGCTAGGCTGGTCTCGAACTTCCAGCCTTCAGTGATCCACCTTCCTTGGCCTCCCAAAGTGCTGGGATGACAGGCATGAGCCACGGAGCCTGGCCAAATTTCCTCTTTTTATGAGGACATCCGCCATATTGGATTAAGGCCTACCATGATGATCTCATTTTAACTTGCATCAGCAAAGACCCTATTTCCAAATTAGGTCACATTCTGAGGTACTAGGGGTTAGGATTCCAACACATCTTTGGGGAAATACAATTCAACTCATAACAAAGACAATTCCAACATCTGTTAAGAAGGCTCCACAGGGCTGGGCATGTTGGTTCACGCCTGTAATCCCAGCACTTTGGGAGACCAAGATGGGTGGATCATTTGAGGTCAGGAGTTTGAGACCAGCCTGGGCAACATGGTGAAACCCTATCTTTACCAAAAAATACAAAAATTAGCTGGGCGTGGTGGCGGGCATCTGTAATCTCAGCTACCTGGGAGGCTGAGGCAGGAGAATCTCTTGAACCTGGGAGGTGGAGGTTGCAGCAAGCCGAGATTGCATCACTGCACTCCAGCTTGGGTGATAGAGCAAGACTCTTATCTCAGAAAAAAAAAAAGAAAAAGAAAGAAAAATTATGTTTTAGAAAATGGTCAGATGCTAATACATGTGCTTCTAGAATACACTGAGGCTTCTCTCTGGTACTTCTTATGATTCAGAAATTTAATACCTACTCTGCCTCTGTAATGCTGTTGGTTTTCTGCGATGTTTCTTTCTAAATCGCATTTTAGCAGTCTCACCCGCTAGGCAGCATCAATAGATTTTTAAGATCAGAAAGCAGAAGGGCAAATGAACTACTAAGTATAGCTACATTTCTGGGTCAATTAAATCCAAATTGACATCTCTAGTGCTTCTGTAATGCAGTAATGATGATGGTCTACCTCATAGGGATGTTGTGAGGAATAACAAATTAATGATTGTAAAGCACTCTGAAAATAGAAAAGGCCCAATAAAAGCTTGTAATTATTAATGGTAATCATTTGCAACTGACCTAGAAATTACTGTTAAGTTACAATACACATCTTGTAATCCATTATTTTGTTGTAATTTTGGACTTCTAGCTCCAAGCTCTGTGGAGAGATTTTATGCTGCTACGCTGCAGCCCCCAACAGCCTTCTCAAGAGAAATGTGAAAGCAACACTATCCTGTGTCTCTTGCCTCTAAAGTTTTCTTTTTCTTCTTTATAGTTGAGATTGGAGATAATTCTTTTATTTATTTATTTTTGAGATAGGGTCTTGCTCTGTTACCTAGACTGGAGTGCAAGGGCTCAATTATAGCTCACTGCAGCCTCAAACTCCTGGGCTCAAGCCATCTTCCTGCCTCAGCCTTCCAAGTAGCTGGGACCTCAGGCACACACTACCATGCCCAGCTAATTTTTTAATTTTTAATTTTTTTTGTAGAGGTACGGGTCTTGCCATGTTGCCCAGGCTGTGAATTCCTGATATTCATTCATCCAACTGTTATTTACTGAGCATGCCAGGCACAGGCCTGGATTCTGGGGACACAAAGATGAAAAAGAAAGGTAGATGTGGTGCCTATTCTCTTGAAGTTAATAGTCTAATCAGGGCCAGGTGTGGTGGCTCTTGCCTGTCTTATCAGCACTTTGGGAGGCCAAGGCGGGTGGATCACCAGAGATTGGGAGTTTGTGACCAGCTGGGCCAACATGGTGAAACCCTGTCTCTACTAAAAATACAAAACTTAGCTGGGTATGGTGGCCAGTGCCTGTAATCCCAGCTACTCAGAAGGCTAAGTCAGGAGAATCGCTTGAATCTGGGAGGTGGAGCACCGCATTCCTGCCTCGGCAACAGAGTGAGACTCCATCTCAAAACAAACAAACAAAGGAACAAATCTAATCAGACATAAGATAAAATAATCAGGTGATTGTAAAACTAATGTACTAAATATGCTGAAATGGGAAATGCAGAAGAAATGAGGAAGGGCAAATAACCCCACCCTGGGAGCAGGAGTGTGTGCCAGGGACTGGGTTGATTGGGAGTCAAGGTGAAACAGCATGCCTCTCTCCCTTCAGGAGCATTTTGCTCCTGTCCATCACACTTTCCTAAAGAACCGTGCTTAGAGAAAAATTACTCTCCCATCTTACTTCTTCAGGTGATGGTCGCCCAAGGTGCTTTTTGCTTTCTCTCTTTAAAATCTGAATGGGAGAAGTAGGTCTTTTACCGGACCAAAAAGAACTTGCCTTATCTGCTCAGCTATACAGGATTAGTAAGCTGGTAACCAGCCACTAGGAAGGTGTGCAATAAGCTGTTGGGTTTCTGGTTCTGCCAGACCTCGGCATTCTCTATGAAGAATATGGAAGCCCTCCTGCAGCTTCCACTGGATTTTATGATGAATAATTACCTGAATTAGGGGAATATCCTAGACAGAATTTTGGATTATTCATCCTGGTGACCTCAATGCCTCTGTGTCCTGGGAACCCCAGTCTCTCCATCTTCTGAGGTCTGGGTGATTAAGGTCCTAACTACTTCTCCAGTCCCACAGAGGCAGGATGTATTCCTTATTCCTCTTGTGCTTCCAAGAACTGGATTTTCCATTTTGCATCTCAGACTTTCTTCATGATGGAAGAGTCTGTCAGTCCACATCTGCTGGTGAATGGGTCCCTAGTCATAAGCTCGTTCCTGACAACTTCCATTCCACAGCTGGGCGCTCAGCTGTGGCTTTTTCTGTCTCTTCCTGACACATAATTCTAGATTCTAGACATGTTTCAGATGTTTAAATCTGGCCCATTTTCTCCTTCCTTTCCTTCCTGTCTTCAGCAAATATTTATCAAGCCCCTCTGATCCTCAGCACTGGGCATGACTGTGGCAACACAAAGGTTTAAACTAACAGTCAGACTTCCCTTCACAGCTTTCTCTAGAATCACCAAATATTGGCGGGATCCTTGGAAGGACTCATGCAGTTTCTCAGCCTCTTAGGGTGAAATGCATTTAAAATAAGGTCAGATAGGTCAAGATTTAAAGCTATCACTTCAAAAAGTGACTGCTTCCTGGGCACTGACCACAGCAGCTGCCTGCTGGCTCCAACCAGCTTGGGTCTCTCTGTTCTGAATTTTGACTAATTCAGCTTCCTTTCAGCTTCACTCAGCTCTCGTCTCTATGCTATGAGCAAGCCTGACTCAGTGAATGGCTATTCTTTCTGTTCAGTACATCCTGTAATTGTTTCTGGACTCTGTAATAGGCTTTGGTTGTAACCATAAATATTTTTCCAGGGTTTAGTTTCCCCAAGGTCCCAATGGGAAGTACTTTATTCTGTAATTTCTTGGATTTGAACTGTTGGGTCAAAGCTTGAAGAGTTTAATCAAATATGTGGATCCCTATACATAAATACCATTCTTACTGCTTGGACCCCAAAGCTGCTTTACCTCCTAGACCCATCCTCATGCTCCCACCAGAGCAAGGTTTTAGCAGAGAGGGGAGGACACAGTGATCACTCCCCTAAGAGTTGCATGAAATCATGGAAGGGATGTGTCCTGAGCTATTGAGGTATCGCTGTGAAATCTGGCTCTACCAGTTATCAGGTGAACTTCAGATTCTACTCTGTTAATTGAGGGAGATATAATCCATTTCAGTAGTTTGTTGTAAATATTTTAAAATATAGTAAACGGGCTGGGCACAGTGGCTCGTGCCTATAATCTCAGCACTTTGGGAGGCCAAGGGAGGTGGATCACTTGAGGTCAGGAGTTTGAGACCAACCTGGCCAGCATGGTGAAACCCAGTCTCTACTAAAGATACAAAAAATTAGCTGGGCATGGTGATGGGCACCTGTAATCCCAGACACTTGGGAGGCTGAGATAGGAGAATCGCTTGAACCCAGCAGGTGGAGGTTGGAGTGAGCTGAGATCACGCCCTTGCACTCCAGCCTGGGTGATAGAGCAAGACTCTGTCTCTAAAAGAAGAAAATGTAAATATAAAATGTCTAGCACAAAGTCAGGCATATATAGTAGGTGCTCAAAAATGTAGGTTCCTTCATCATATTTATAGTGGCCGCTTCCAGTGTATGGCATCAATATAATCTCTCAAATCCCCATAAGGTTCATATTTTGTTTACTTCAGATTGCACCTTATTATTGTCATTAAATACATTTTTGAACTAGATGTGGGGGCAGGAAAAGAAACAGCTGGTTGAAATCAATAAAGATTAAAAACTCAAGGGAAGAGTACGCATTATATCTATTTTCTTTAATTTCACATGACTCAGAATAATGGCACGTCATAATCCCCAGCAAATAGCAGAAGCCTCTGTCTCCTTACATGTGTAATTCAAAAATCAACTTGTAGACCTCTACATACAGGTCGGCAATGTCTCTCTCACTGCCAGATTTCCCTCCTTCCCTTCTCTCCCTCCCTCCGTCCCTCCTTCCCTCCCTTCCTTCCTTCCTCCCTCCCTTCCTCCTTTCCTCTCTTCCTCCCTTCCTCCCTTCCTACCTTACACTCCCTTTTGAACAGAATCTCACTCTGTCATGCCTAGGCTGGAGTGCAATGGCACGATCTTGACTCACTGCGACTTCCGCCTCCCAGGTTCAAGTGATTCTCCTGCCTCAGCATCCTGAGTAGCTGGGACTACAGGCATGCACCACCATGCCCAGCTAATTTTTGTATTTTTAGTAGAGATGGGGTTTCACCATGTTGGCCAAGATGGTCTCCATCTCTTGACTCTGTGATTTGCCTGCCTCGACCTCCCAAAGTGTTGGGATTACAGGCATGAGCCACTGCGCCCAGCCTCACTGCCTAGTTTCTAACAGGATTTGAAGAGAATCAAGGCTTTTATTGATTATTATTATTTTTTAAAAGTGACTGCTAAGGGAAGCTTGTAAGGCCATACTTTAGTACAATTATGAGGCTAGATTCCAGAGCTGCTAACCTGGCAGTCCTGTGACCTCCCCAAGGACAGATTAATTTAAAGTAGGTGAAGAAGAACAACAATTATTACCTTTTGTAGGACCTAGGAGTGCTTGTTAGGAACAAAATGTGCAATCGAATGCTAATAATGATTCTGCAGTCTGAGCATTTCTGAATAGTTTAAATATACAAATTGCTTTTGGTTGATGTAACTGTTTCTTGTGATATTTGCTCCTCTAGGGAAGCGTAAAAGAAAAATGAAACTCTTTCTTAGGTTTGCTGTTCAGGGAAAAATGGAATTGCTCTCATAGAATAAGAAATAAGGTAGGAAAGGGGGATGGCCCTATCACAATTATTTATATCTATTTTTCCATTTGTATTAGAGACAGCGTTGCTATTAATCAGGGACATTACAATGGCTAGTTTCAAAATATAAGTCTTTAGGTGATGTAGCAGAGATATGGTGAGTTCCTTATGAATTGTTACCAAAGGAAGATATAGCCCTAATTCTTCAATTGTTCTAGACAGAGCCAGGCTTCTGTGCTGCTTTTACATACCTAAAGGTTAAGTAGTATGACACTTATTAGAAAGGCAGGTGATGAAGTATGGTAATAAACCAACAATAATACTCTGAATTTGTGAAATGT
This sequence comes from Callithrix jacchus, assembly GCF_049354715.1. Taxonomy (NCBI): domain Eukaryota; kingdom Metazoa; phylum Chordata; class Mammalia; order Primates; family Cebidae; genus Callithrix; species Callithrix jacchus. The sequence goes on along the minus strand of NC_133514.1, from coordinate 30,206,136 downwards.
CTTTCTTTTTTTCTTTTCATTTTTTTTTTTTGAGACAGTCTCGCACTGTCGCCGGGGCTGGAGTACAGTCGTGAGATTTTGGTTCACTGCTACCTCCGTCTCCTGGGTTCAAGCGATGCCCCTGCCTCAGTCTCCTGAGTAGCTGGGATTACAGGTGCCCACCACCAAGTCCGGCTAATTTTTTAAATTTTCAGTAGAGACAGGGTTTCACTATGTTGGCCAGGCTGGTCTCAAACTCCTGACCTCCCCGCCTTGGCCTCTCAAAGTGCTGGGATTACAGGCGTGAGCCACCGCACCCCCCACCCCGCTGCCTTTAATATCTTTCTTTTAAATAGTTTAAGAGACTTTCATGTATTTTCTTTCCCTTAAGAAAACTGGAAGCTGGGCACAGTGGCTCACTCCTGTAACCCCAACACTTTGGGAGGCCAAGGCAGGCAGACCACGTCAGGAGTTTGAGACCAGCCTGGCCAACAGGGCAAAACCCCATCTCTACTAAAAATACAAAAAAAAAGTCGGGCATGGTAGCAGGCACCAGTAGTCCCAGCTATTTGGGAGGCTGAGGTAGGTGAATTGCTTGAACCCAGGAGGCAGAGGTTGCAGAGTTGCAGTGAGCCAAGATGGCGCCACTGCACTCTAGCCTGGGTGATAGAGCAAGATTGCATCTAAAAAAAAAAAAAAAAAAAGGAAAGAAAGAAAGAAAACTGGAAACTGGGCACATAGTGGCTCACTCCTGTAATCCCAGCACTTTGGGAGGCTGAGACAGGAGGATCACTTGAGCCTAGGAGTTCAAGACTAGCCTGGGCAACATAGTGAGACCTTGTCTCTACCAAAAAGTAAAAAAAAAAAAAAAAATATTTAGACAGGTATGGTGACACAAGCCTGTAGTCCCAACTACTCATGGAGCTGAGGTGGGAAGACCATCTGAGCCTGAGGAGCCTAGGCAACAGACTGAGAACTTGTATCAAAAAAAAAAAGTAAACTAGAAATATTTTCCCTATATGCCTTTGTGTGTTAGAATAAAAATTGTGTGGGCTTTATTGATTCCTGAATGACAGGTTTATACACTCCAAGGTACCCATGTCCTGCTCCTTTAACAACAGCCCTGTTGAATGATTAACCATGGATCTGGAATCTGAAACAGATAGTTTTTAGTAAATTCCAGGCCATCATGTTGCTTCCAGTGGATTTAGGCAAGTACTTTCACCTCTCTGTGCTTTCATTTGTCTCTCTAGGAAATGGGGGTAAATATAGAAAAGCCATTTAATTTCTTGGCTAGCATTGTTACCCGTGTAATTCGGCATTCAGGACCCAGGAGTACCACATAAGCCTCCTCTGTGGCTGGGAGGGAAGTTGATGGTGAGAGAATGCAAAAGCTGCTGGTGGATACCCCCACTGAGGGTCTGCTATCCTTACCTTCCCTACCTGCACATAGGACACCCAGCCTTCTCCACCTGCCTCTAACCTGAGATCTGGCCTTCTCATTGAGTAGAGATCTGGCCTTCTCAGTGGCTTTGGTGGAAACAGCCACTGCAGCAGCCTCCTTGTAAATGCACATTGAATTCCTGTGTCCTGTGCAGGGGCCCACATGACTCATTGGGATGGCTGCTTTGCTTCAACATCTTTCACACACCAAAATTTGTGGCCATTTCTGATACGTTTTCAAATTCAGAGCCACAGCCAGTCACTCATAAGATTGTGATGGATATGTTTTTCCACCAAGAACCTCTTTTCTTCATTCTCTTGTCTCATTCTTTATTCCTTTGAAAGTAACACTTCAAGAAAATGCTCGTCTCAAAAGGAAATCAATGAGCAGACCTAATAAGTTCATAATTTTTCACCCAAAATCTTACTCAACTGTGTACCTTTTTGAAAGCCAGGACTTTATATTTGCATATGGTTAAAAAAATCAGACATACTGAATAAAATCTTTTCTATTTCAACTCCTTTTATCTTTTAGAATAACAAAACAGTTAAAAGATTTTAAGATGAAATTAAATTTCCAATGCTACCAAGAATGAATACTACCAACTCACATTGAAATATTATGAGTTTTCTACTCTAGGAATATCCATTCCTCTGTTCACACTCACATTTTAGGCTCTAACTTTTATGGTATTGCACCATGGTATTACAGGTTTAATCCTTACCACTCAACTGTAGTCCTAAACCAATTCAGCAAACTGAAGGGACTCAGCCAAGGTGGATTTGCTGATGAACAGCCTACTTTTATCTCTCTAAGAATCTGAAGCTAGCATACTTGCCTTTGGGTTTCTGCCAGCCTTTTATTTGAAAAATTCAGAGATCTCCTCAGTTGACAGTGTATACATTAGGGAGACTTCTAAACATCATCTAAAAAGACAAGGCTGCCAAGAGATAGTAAACAGCATTCAATAAATAGAACCTGTTTGGGTGAATGCCTTCTGGTGTTGTATGTTTTGATGCAGTACTTGGAAGTTTTCCTAGTTGGTTAATAATTGATGAGCGATCTGAACATATTGAGGCACAAACACACAACTTTAAGTGGAAAAATTTCTATTGTCCTTATTCACCTGTCATTAGCCTTGAGTCATAGTATTCTAATGATGTCCTTCAGGAGTAATCCCAGAGCCTAGGAAGGTATTAGAAGATGGTTTTAGGCGGGGCGCGGTGGCTCATGCCTGTAATCCCAGCACTTTGGGAGGCTGAGGCGGGCAGATCATCTGAGGTTGGGACTTCTAGACCAGCCTGCCCAATATGATGGAACCCTGTCTCTACTAAAAATACAAAACATTAGCTAGGAGTGGTGGTAGACACCTGTAATCCCAGCTACCTGAGAGACTGAGGCAGAAGAATCGCTTGAACCCAGGAGGCAGAGGTTGTAGTGAGCCAAGATCACACCATTGTACTCCAGCCTGGGCACGACAGAGTGAGATTCTGTCTAAAAAAAAAATAGTTTTACTATCTTGATGGATTCCACACACTCTTCAAGGAACTCCCTAGGGTTAACAATATCAGATATTTTTTAATTACTTAAAAAGGAGTCAGTGGGAATATTTCTAGAAAAACAGTTACTTATAAAGTCTTACATGGGACAGACAAGCCAGAGGGTGAATGACTTGGCTTTTATTTTCTTACCATGTTTGCGGCTTTTCCTAGTGTTCTGGAATGTTCAGCCCAGATTTCTCCCTGTTGTGGGATGGGGATGGCCATGGCTGGGGAAACAGCAGATCCTCCCTTTGTTCTATGAGACAGGGCTTTAGCTGCATGAACTGACAAGCTTCAGGGGTACCCAATAAACATGTAAGGGGAAAGCCTCATGCAGAGCCATGAGGAGAAAATCAGGAGAGGCAAGTTTTAATTAATCAACAAAGTAATCAGATTAGGGTTCCAGCTGGCTTGTGAGGTACAGAGCATAAAACAATATAGAAAATATGTAAGAAGAAGAAGAATAGTGGGTGAAGTAGACGAGAAATGAAGGGAAGGATTAAGATAAAACCAGGAGTAAGATAGGTGTGAAAACACAGCTGCATAACCCAGGACACCCAAAGAGGGCAGTGTGATCAGTTACACTGAAAGACCAGAACAAGTGGAAAACGTGGCTGTCCTCCATCTTCTGACCAGAAAGAAATTCCTCTTCCATTTTTTTTTTAATTTGGAATATCTGCAACAACATATCTACATCAAACACAGTGATCAAATTTTCTGTGGTTATTCCAGATGATTCTTTCAACTTAGGTAGAAGAGAGATCACATCTCTAGAGTCAAATAGATATAATAAAGGTTTCTTTCTGAGACTCATGACAATCTAGTTTCTTGTTCTTCTCTCGCGCTTGTCTCTTTAATTCCCTACATAGGAAGGAGGACCAGGAAAAGGAAATGCATACTCATTTTTACTCACTGTAGGTTAAGTGCTGGGCTAGATTTTCATGTGTTATTTCTCTTAGTACTCATAAACCTATGAGGGAGGTGCTATTTTCCCCTTTTTATAGATGAGGAATGAGTCTGCAAGGTTAATCTCTTTCCCCAGTGCTGTTATGTGTCAGAACAGGGTTTGGACAGACAACTGACTTAGATGGTAAATCAAATATAGCTATAATTTCTAGGTTTTTTTATTTTTTATTTTGTTTTATTGCCACTCCTCCCGCCGCCGGAGCTGCCGAGACCCACAACTGGGGGTGGTGGGAGAACCTGCTATAATTTCTGTTTAAATCAATCAGCAAGATCTAAGTGTCTATCATGCGCCCCGCCCTGGAGATGTTCTATAACTCCCTCAAGTTCCCCTGTTTGCTAACTCCCAGCATGGAGGAAAAGGGCATAGAAAAATATCTGTGGATAAAAGCAGAGTAAAAAGGATTTAATTTTTTTTAACATTTCAGTGATGTTTCATTTTTCTATCTTATTTTTTTCCCTGATCTTTCTCCTTTAAGTAATATATATTGTTTAGGATATTAAAAATGAGCAGAAAACCATTTTTTCCCCAGATGTTCCTTATCTAAGCAAGGCATAGCTAGCTAGAGGTAATTTCAATCCATTTTGGGGAAAAAGATTGCCCTCCTTGGCATGTTTTTATCCATAATACCATCAGGCTGTAGATGAATCCAGGACACATTTTCTTCATTGCATTATATGCGAGGGAAACAGAGTCAAAGTCATCTTAACTTTATAATGAATAGCATTTTGTCAGAGTGAATATCTGGCTCATGGGAGGTTAAAGGAGAAACAGGACTAAAACGCTTTAATAGTCCAGAGACTTGCACAGTGAAATGAATTTATTGCTTTTAGGAGAGTCCCTGGTGGACCGCACATAATGAAACTTGCTATTGGATAAGGCTGCCTGGGTGAGGAGACGGGCTAGCAGGCAGGAGCAGCATACTGAATACAGGGCTGTCAGGAAACCTAAGGTGACCCTCACACCTGCAGCAGAGGTGGCAGGCTTTTCCCCTGCCTGGGTGAACAGATATACAGAATAAATGTGCCAAAGTTCCTAAGAGGAGGGTGAAGAAGAGTCACAGGCCTATCAGTGGTGCTGCTTGAGACCATCTATTTTCAGATATGAAAACAGACCATGAAGATATGAGGTAGACAGGGCATGAATGGAAAACCAACAGCCTGGCTGGACTTGGATTAGCTAGAAAATGAATCATACCAGTTTGCTTTCTGAGGGGATTATTTTTTTTTAACAGCCCCAGATGCCCAGGTGAGATATCTGGATGCTAAATAATGAAGTAAATTAATTTGGCCTTTCTGACCTCCACCCAGAAGGCTACTCATTGGTTGGAAGAAAATAGAGAGGAGGACAAACAACTCTTTGGAAGAGGTAAGGAGCTAATGCTTTTTTGGGGGTGGGGTGCTAAGAAAATAATTGTTTTAGGGAGGGGCTTTTCATTTTGCCAATGAATAAAAGGATAAAACATTCCTACAGCTTCTAAGATGGAGAGAAACCCAAGAGAAGCATATATAGGGGAGAAATAGAAACATCTATATAGACATAACACCAATAAATATCAACTGACTGTCCCCTCATCCCTAAGAGGCATATCTTGAAGCTTCCATTTCATTATTCACCCTATTTATGTGTCAGTAATATTAAATCATTTCATAGGCTTATCTTATGTTCCACTGATTTGGATACTACCCAACAATAAAGACCATTACTGGAGGAAGTAGAAATGGTGCGACCACTTTGGAAAATAGTTTGGCATTTTCTCCTAATATTGAACTTTGATATACCTTAATAACTAGAATTTCCACTCCTAAATATAGACCCAAGATAAATTCTTGCCCATATATTTTAGGGGTTAGGTATGAGATCATCCGTAGTACTAAAACCTGGATACAAATGCCTGTCACTGAAGATGAAAAACAAATGATGAATTCAACTAATTGAATATTATATAGTAGTCAAATGAACCACAGCAATTTTGCAAAGGTATGGATAAATTTCTGCAATATAATATTAAGTGAAAAAATGCACATCAAAATAAAATATAATATATCTTTTTTTTTTTTTTTTGAGACAGGGTCTTACTCTTTTACCTAGACTGAAGTGCAGTGGCGTGATCTCGGCTCACTGCAGCCTTGAACTCCAGGACTCAAGTGATCCTCCTACCTAAGTCCCTGAGTGCTGGGACTACAGGCATGCACCGCTATGCCTGTCTAATCTTCACATTTTTTTTTATGGAGATAGGGTTTCACCGTGTTGCCCAGGCTGGTCTAGAACTTCTGAGCTCAAGCAACCCACCCACCTCAGCCTCCCAAAGTGCTGGTATCACAGACATGAGCCACTGCACCTGGAGAAATATACAGTCTTATAAAGTTAAAAACAACTAAGGATATGTACTTTAATTTTTATTTTATTTTATTATTATTATTTTTTGAGACGGAGTTTTGCTCTTGTTACCCAGGCTGGAGTGCAATGGCGCAATCTCAGCTCATCGCAACCTCCGCCTCCTGGGTTCAAGCAATTTTCCTGCCTCCGCCTTCTGAGTAGCTGGGATTACAGGCACGTGCCACCATGCCCAGCTAATTTTTTGTATTTTTAGTAGAGACAAGGTTTCACCATGTTGACCAGGATGATCTCTATCTCTTGATCTCGTGATCCACCTGCCTCGGCCTCCTAAAGTGCTGGGATTATAGGTTTGAGCCACTGCACCTGGCCAGATATGTACTTGTAAAGGACTACATACATATGGAAACAACATCTATATTCTTACACACACTTATATATAAAAGCATGGGAATGATGACCAGAGAATTCAGGATGATGGAAGAAGATGCCAAGGAGACTATGTGGTTGGATGTAGGTTGTCAAGGTGTAGGCTTTTATTTTAGGTGTGGGTTTGCAGGTAATTAATATAAATGACCAAATAATAAATAAAAAGAAGTCAGCCATGCATGGGCCATTGATGAGAGGGTATCTGCGGATTATTACTATGAATCTAGTTTTGGGTACTTGAGATCTAAAGTAGAGGGGAAAAAGAAGAAAAGAATAAATTATGTTGACTTTAGAACACTTCATTTAATACTTGATGTTTAACAAGATTTCGTGGCCATGATGATAGAATATAAATTTGAATCCTGTAGTCCCAGCTACTTTGGAGGCTGAGACGTTGCAGTGAGCTGAAATCACGCCACTGCACTCCAGACTGGGCAACAGAGTGAGACTGTCTCCCAAAACAAACAAACAAACAAAAAATCTAAACAGGCTCCTTGGCAGTAATGTCACTCATAATTAGTACTCCAAGTAGAGTACTTCTTACCTGCTGGTCCAAGTTCACAGGTCTTGAATCAAGTACTGATGTAATTTGGATGAAGAAACTATTTTTTTCTTCATATTCCAACATTTTTTTTCAACTTTTTATAATGAATATACCAAATATATAGCAAAGTTGAAAGAATTTTACAGCAAACATCCATATACCTACCACCTAGATTCTATCATCAATGTTTTACCCTACTTATTTTTTTTTATTTTTTAGTAGAGACGGGGTTTCACCATTTTGATCAAGATGGTCTCGATCTTTTGACCTCGTGATTCACCCACCTCGGCCTCCCAAAGTGCTGGGATTACAGGCTTGAGCCACCGTGCCCGGCCTACCCTACTTATTTTTTATCATATATCCATCCATCCTTCTATCCATCCATCAGTTGATCTTCATTTTTTGGTTGCATTTAAAAGTAAATTGGAAATATCAGTACATTTCTCTCTAAGTACTTCAGCATTCATATCTGTAATGAGATTCAACATTTATTTTCATTCCTTACTTACAGGGGACTATAGGTTAAAAAAAAAACACTCTTCAATAAATGAGCTATGGCATCTGAGAAGCAACATGTCCAAGGGAGAGAGAGCTGTCCCTTCAGCAGAGGAACATAATCAATCCTAAACATGGCCCAGAAGAAACCGAAGCCCTAGCTGGACCACACAAAGGTAAATGCACATTTGAAACTGTAGAGAGGCAAAAACAAATCCCTAAATTCTGAAGAGCGTGTTTACATGGGCTCTACAATGGAAGCACATGCTACCAGCCAGGAACGCTGCTGCTCAGCTTTGTTCTTAGCTGAACCAGAAGTGATCTTCAGCTCAGAGAAGTCTGAGCACAAAGCCTGAGCTCTCACAAGCTAACAAGGCAGACTTTGGCATCTTTTTGTATTTTTTGTAGAGATGGGGTTTTGCCATGTTGGCCAGACTGGTCTGGAGCTCCTGGCCTCATGTGATCTGCCCACTCCCAAAGTGCTGGGATTATAGGCATGAGCCACTGTTCCTAGCCAATGCATTATGTACCCCAGCATTACAACATGATTACCTGACAAAGTGGTCAAGAAGACTATAGCTGCCACTTCCTAACATCATTACCCTTATGCTGGGGACTTCCAGATGGTTGGAGTGATTTCTGTTCTACTTTCTTTAAACTCCAGTTCAGAAGACACTGTAGATTGAGTTATGACCGTTCCAGGTCAGCCCATTGCATAGATCTCTCCTTCCCACCAAATAATTACTCCTCAGAATTGGTCCTGCCAAAATCAATCCAAGAAAACAAATTCTTGGTGTTACAGGCCTTGATCAGAGACCTCCAGTTAAAATGCACAAATGTATGGGGGTGGGAATAAAACATGGATATATTTAGTTTGTAAGATGAACTATAAAGTATTTAGAAGAATGTAGTGCTTTCAAGCAGGAGTTAGTAAGTGATGACTGCTGGTAGATCAAATCTGGTCCACAGGCTGTTTTTTGTGAATAAAGTTTTATTGAAATACAGCCATGCACATTCATTGTTGTATCATCTGTAGCTGCTTTCACACTCAAGAATAATGTTGTTGAATGGTTGCAACAGAGATGCAAAGCCTAAGATATTTGCTTAGTGCCTCTTTACAAGAAAAAATTGTCAATCTCTGACTTAAAGGAGTGGCTTTTGGACAAGGGACATTTTGATGGAATGGAGAAGATGGAACATTTGACTTTAGAAAGTGCTCCCCCAAGCCCTAAAGGTCCTATGGAGTCTACACGGATGTGTGATTTCTTCCACACTCACACTTCATCAACCAAAACAACTCTAGTCTAATTTCTTTTGCACTTTGGGTTTCTATGTAATAGTGCACTTGGACAAAGGGTTCTACAGCTTCTGCAAGTGTTTTTAAAAAACTGTCTGGAGTGGTGATTTTTCAATCCTGTTTACATAATAGAATTTTCTGGGAGCTTTTTAAAAAATATCAACACTCTGCCCCCAGTTCTAAAGATTCTGATTCATTTGGTCTGGAGTGGAGCCTGGGCATTGAAATAAAAGCAAAACAAACAAAACAAAAACAGGTGATTTTACTCTACATACAGCTTGATAAACCTCTGGTCTAGAGAGGAAAAAGGCCTAAGCGAGGTGCCCCACAGAAGCCTTAGAGCATTAAGTGCTGAAAAACTCTCAAGGCTGACATGAGAGAACCCCAAGGGCAAAGAGAGACACAAAATAAAGGAGATGAATCAGAACTTTCATAGGTCAGTCTCTTAAAGTTGATGTATATCTAAGTGTTGTATTTTTGTTGACGATGCAAGTCAACTTAATGTATTCCCTCCAGGCCACTTAAACCAGGATGACTGCAGTTCAAAGGAACAATTTAGAAGCATATTTAATGTTGGCCTTGATTTCAAATAATAACCTAACCAGAATTTTTAAATGTATGGTGCTACTATACATTCATTCTGGTAGCTAGTCTTGTCCTCAGGGCTTTATAGGAGGTCATTTCAGACAAAGGAGTGGATGATAAAATGGCAATGAGGAAGAAAAATGGGACAAAAGATACCTCCTTTGTTTCCACTGGTGGAAACTTATACTGCATTCTCAGGTTCATGTGAGATTCTTTCTAGCAAGTTTCCTAGCTATGCCCCAGAACTTTTTTCCAGGAGTCATGGAAGCTCAGACCTTCAGCTAACACAAGGGAGGGGAGGAGTGTGTAGTGGCTGGATTAGCAAGGCCCTATGGAGGCAGATGGTGGCCTCTGATGCCTTCTCCAGTGAAAAGAATCTCTTACTCTACAAATAAGGAAAAACTGGAGTCACTTGTGATGTCATGATAGGAGGAGGCTTTTTCTTTCCTTTGGAGAATGATGCCTTAGGTTAACCAACCATCCAGAGATTTCCTACCTCTGCCTACTGGAAGCCACGATTCCCAAATGCAGGACAGGAAAGAGAAATGAGACTGTGAAATCGTTGGGAGGAGATTTAATTTTAAAGTCCATCCCATGTGCTGAGGCTGAGGAATGAGCATACAGACCCAGTATGGAGAGCAGGAGCATGGCCCTGAAGGTGCATTCTTCTCCGTCCTCTTAAGAACAATTTCTGAAAATAAAGTTCCACTCTTTATCTCTCTCTCTCTCTTTTTTTCTGAGACAGAGTCTCACTCTGTTATCCAGGCTGGAGTGCAGTGGCATGATCATGGCTCACTACAGTCTCTGTTTCCCAGGCTCACGTGATCCTCTTGCCTCAGCCTCCTGAGTACCCGGGACTGCAGGAACACACCACCACACCTGGCTAATTTTGTTTATATTTTTGTAGAGATGATGTCTCACTATGTTGCCCAGGCTGGTCTTCAACTCCTGGGCTCAATGCTCCTCCTGACTTGGCCTCTCCCAAAGTGCTGGGATTACAGGTATGAGCCACCATGCCCAGCAGTTGTTCCTTTTTCTCAAAATGCCCTTTGCCCTCCTAAACCTGGCAAATATTACCTGTATTTCCAGACCACTTTTATTTTGTTTTTATTTTCTAGTATGGGATACATCTATAAAACTACAGACGTACAAAAAACATAAGTACAGCTTTGTTACATGGATATATGGTGTAGTGGTAAAGTTTGGGCTTTTTGTGTAACCATGACCCAAATAATGTGCATTGTACCCATTAGGTAATTTCTCATCCCTCACCTCCCTCCCACATTCCCACCCTTCCAAGTCTATAATGTCTATTGTTTTACTCCCTATGCCAAGACCACTTTGAAAGTCACCTCCAGTGTGGAGTCTTCCCAGGCTATTCCCAACCTAATTGTTTGCTCCCCTTGTACCCTTATGGCACTTGATTTCTTTCTCGACTTTTAACACTGTAATGATCTGTCTTCAAGTGTGTTTCCCCACTAGGCTGTGAGTTCCCTGGACCATAGGCAGTGTCTTAGTCCTCAGTATACTCTAGCTGCCCAGCCCAGAGGACACACAATGGAGTATTATTACTGAAACACTAGGAGTTCGGTCTAGATCCTGCTGCTCACTACATAGAAAGCCAATCACTGAGACGTGTATTGCCAATACAGAAAGCTTTAATCGGGTGTTGCAGCCAAGAAGACAGGATAGCACTCTCAAATCCCTCTCACTAAAATTAGGGAAGAAATGTAACTATGTGTGGAAAAACAGGAACTTGGGAAGGGTAAGGAAACAATCATGATGAATGAAGGGCCTGGTGTCTCATTTTCTGGATGCAATGATCTAGTGAGTTGCAGTTCTTTGAAACTTTTTGGGAGGCTTGGATTCTCATGATATGGATGTGATGATTTAGTAAGTTTCAAACTTTAAGACCAGAAGGGTCAATTTCTGTGTTTATAAAAAAAAAAAACTATCTATAGGACTACTGGGTAAGTTTCAGTCTCATAAAAGAAATCTACCTTTATTAACTGGTATCCGAAACTATACTTAAATTGTCTCTTATAAAAGGTCAAGTAAATTATGATATAGAAGATACACACAGCTATAAATGTTTATTAAGAATGGACTATGCACCAGGTATTGTGGTCTTTTCGCAGGCTATAAAGTTGAATGGAATACAGTTTCTGGCTTCTGGGGTGTTATAATTTAGTGGGGAGACAAATAATTAGAGGAAAGTGAGCTGAGCTACTTTGCAAGCATGAACAAGGCAGTGTGGAGGTAGAGAGGATGTGTTTACCTCCTAGTTTGTTTTAGGCAAACTACCTCCCTTGATAGGAGAGCTAGTTAAGGGGACTAATTTTAGAGAGTTTAGGTCTACAATCATGGTGAGGAGAAGAACACAGAAAGGTACTCTCAGCTGATTAAGGGGAACCTACTGTCTTTTCTTGAACTACGACGGTCCTGCAGATGGCCATTTCTAAAAGAAAAAATGATTACTCCTTCAGCTCACTGGTTTGACCCAAAATTGACAACCCCTATTTTGAGGGACCATAAGATTGAAAAAGCTTTTTTCCTGTAAAGTGAGTTTGATTCTACACAAGCCAGTTGGCAACAGCAAGGCTCCCACGTCACTTTGTCAGGGAGAGGTCAGTAATTTTAGGGTGGCAACTGATCCATTTACACGAGAGAATTTCCCTCATGTACAAAGTGTTCCATAGCAATTTGTGGTCTCACAGAATGCCATTTATAGTTCCTACAGTGACAGGAAAATTAGGGGGCAGAGTGATGATTACTCTGACTGCAGAGCTGAAGGACGTATTGGTCATCTGGTCTACTTTTCCCTTCACACCACCAAGGGACTGGCTCCTCAGTTTCCCACATTTGAAAAGGCAAAGTAAAAAGTCCAGTCAGTTCCCTGGTTAGATATTATCTTTCAACTTGAGCAACTCTTCATCAGCTGCTAACTGTAGCCTAGGGTCTGAAGTCATTGCCCAGAATAAAGCTTTATCTGCATTAAAAAAATATATTACATGCTTCTTTAGGGAGCCAACCTTGGCTTGGAAAGCTAGGTCTCAATGAAAATGAGGTATCCAAAGAGGCCCTGATGATATTGCATAAAGCCTCCTCATTGTCATTTCCAAACAGTTCATTTAAATGTTGTACTTTATTCTTGCTAAATACTTGGATGGTTCCCAATGTGCACTTCGCAAGGAAGAAATAAACACGCTCTTCCTGTCTGCATTGTGTGGAGAAGTATTCATAGCAGGATCTCTCTTTGTTATGCTCAGCTCATTACGCAGTGATGGATATAAATTACACTGTAGGCTTTCAGGCTTACAGGCTCACGGTCCATTTCTTCAACCTAAAGGAGAAAGGCTGAGATAAATATTAAGAGACTCCAGCCATATCTTTATCTATGAAAATAGAGTCTAAATGGGTAAAATAACCCTTCAGAAGAGCAGAGAGGTTTTAGAGAAGAGGATACCAGTGGTGGCTCCTGCTCAGACCCTGCGTTGATTTTATATAATAGCAGAGGGTTATGAGGAAAATGTTCAGTGAGTCTCACTTAACATGCAAAGAAGAATAGATACTTCTGCTGTGGGAGTAGCAATGTCCCTAGTCTCTGAATGTTCATTCAGAGATGAATAAATGACAGCAATAGTAATACCTTACCTTTGAAAGCCATGTTAAAGTTGTATGCCTTTCTTACATGCTGCCTCCTCAAATCATTCAATAACAAGGTTATTGAGTAGGTCATGTCATTGTTACCAAACACCAGGGGTTTGGTCTAGGTCCTGCTGCTGGTCAATCACAGAAATGACAATTATTGTCAAGGAAGAAGGCTTTAATTGAGTGCTGCCAAGAGGATAGGAGCTGTTTCAAATCTACCTCCCTGACCAACTAAAACTAAGGGTTTATATAGCATGGAAGAAATGTAACAATGTTGGAGAAAACAAGAACTCAGGAGGGGCAAGGAAGCAATCATGATGAATGAGACATCTGTCATCTCATTGTCTGGATGTGGTGATCTGGTGAGTTTCAGTCCTTTTTGATACTTTTGACACTTTTTTTCTTTTTGAGAAGCCTAAAGTTGTTTTCTGAGGAAGGCACTCAGATAAATATAATTTTCAAGCTTAAAGATCAAAAGAGTTAATTTTTATGTGTATGTGTATATATATGTATATACCTATCTATGGGACTATTGGGTCAGTTTCCTTATTAACCCTGACATGAAATTAAAAACCCAAGAAAGGCTAATGGTTCACACAAGCCTCCCTACCAATTAATTGTAAAGCAGACAGATCCCAATATCACTTTTGCCATTAGTCTCATGCTGATGTGGCCGTAGCCAGGAAGGTGTCTTAGCATTCTATTAATATGATTTGTAATTTAGTTTGCAGGCTCATTTTAAGTAGAAAGGTTTTTATTTATGACTTTCTCTCTTCCTTTCTCTCTGTTGCACCTTTGATGCTGAGAAAGTAAAAATTAGTTCAGACAAGAGAAGTAAAATACCTGCCTGACTACTCATCATCCTGGGATGACTGAAACAGACAAGGCCTGCTGCCTTGTAAACAGCCCTCCTGCACCAAACTTACCACCAGACACTGAAAAGTTGGCTCCCTGTTACCTGGGCGTTATCAATTAGCCCAAGAACCATTCCTGACAGTCACCTCCTTTTCTGCCGATTCTGCCCATTGCAACCTTGCAACGTATTTTCCTACTTTCTCTAATCTGCCTTTCTTTGCCTACAACTGTCTTGGTTAACTCTTTTTTTTTTTTTTTTTTTTTCTTTAAGATAGAGTCTCGCTCTGTTTCCCAGGCTGGAGTGCAGTGGCACAATCTTGGCTCACTGCAACCTCTGATTCCTGGGTTGAAGTGATTCTCCTGCCTCAGCCTCCCTAGTAGCTGGGATTACAGGCATGTGCCACCATGCCCAGCTAACTTTTTGCATTTTAAGTAGAGACAGGGTTTCACCATGCTGGCCTGGCTGGTCACAAACTCCTAACCTCATGATCTGCCCACCTCAGCTGGGTGGCTTTTAGTCAAAATCCTTTTTTGAGACTTGTTTGCTACAGAAGATTCAGTAGGAAGAAACAGACCTTGCCTCTTGCCTTTTGGGTTTCCCAAATCTTACCAGAATCTCTACAGTTTTTATTGTTGTTATTGTTTTGTTTTAGATAAGGTGTCACTGTGTCACCCAGGCTGGAGTACAGTGGGGTGATCTTGGCTCACTGCAACTTCCACCTTCTGGATTCAAGCGGTTCTTGAGACCTTAGCCTGCAGAGTGGCTGGGATTACAGGCGCTCACCACCACGCCTGGCTTATTTTTGTATTTTTTAGTAGAGATGGGGTTTTGCTATATTGACCAGGCTGGTCTGGAACTCATGTGATTCCCCCGCTTCGGCCTCCCAAAGTGCTGATATTACAGGAGTGAGCCACTGGACTCAATCAAATCCTTTGATTATTTAACAGTGAGCATTTTGGTTAGGTTGATGGAGAAATAATTTTCTGTGGAAATCTTTCAAGAGACCTTAAATCACAAAGAAGATTGATCTACTTATTTGTAAATCTGGAGGAGGGAAAGAAAATGACATGTGATTTAAATTCCCTGGCTTAATTACTTTCACCAGTTTGTAATTCTGACTGTGTAACAAGCACTAATGTGATGGTCCTCTGATCTTTTTTCTCTTTTAACAAAGCATGTTCTTTGTAGCTCCCATTGTTCTTCCATTTTTCTCTGGTGTTTACGACTTTCATGATATATGTTGCTTGTGGTTATATTTATGCCACTAAATAATACCATTGTAAATTAGGTGCCACTATTCCCTGGTCTTGTTTAGATCTCATCAGTAGAGCTCTATTAACTTGGAGATATTTTCAGTCACAGATAAATTGCTGTGTTCGATTTGCATTTCAGTAATTTTCTGATTTAGACATGGGGTTGGTAATGGGCATAATAATTCAGGAAGGCGAATTGAGGGGAGGGAATTTCCTGAAATGCTTGCATCTTTAGCAACATCCCAAAATAGTCACTTTTTTTTCCACCATGCAGTATCTTCTTATATGTGCATAAGTAAAAGTTAATTATCTTAAAAGGTGGTGTTGGAAATGGTGTTGGCTATTTTCCTTTCTCTGTGCTACAGTTTTCTGTCTATTTGAATTGAAATTGGTTTGGTAAGAAGTTTTGCCCAAGGGGTTCATTTAATAGCAGCATTTCTGATTTGTCATAGTTCGCTCGAATACATGGACTATTAAAACCTCAATTCCAAAGGCCAATCCTTAGAAGGAAAACACTGGTCATTGATTTTGCGGCTTGATTTCTGCCTGTGGGCTCTCAAGTCCCCGTTCTTCCGTGAAGTCTTTCCTTACAATCTCCTGTGTGTTTATATTGTTCTTCCCACCTTTTCAGAGTATGAGCTTCTTGAGAGAAGGACTTAGTGTTTTTACTTATAGGACCTAATCCAAAGCTAGACAAGTAGTAGGCACATGGAGGATTGAGAATTATATATCTAAATCTTAAAGCATACTACTTGTCTAAAGAAAGAGGGGGAGGAAGAGGAGGAAGAGAGAAAAAACACAGACACATACAAACACAGACACACACACACACAGACACACACACACACACACAGCCATATCCCGAGTCCTGAAGTGGTATATTGATTGGTTACTTTGCCTTCAAAATGCCAAACAAAATGATCTGGGTAATTTATTTCCATTATTGAATTTATGTATTTGTATGTAGGGGGTGGGAAGCACTTAATCAACTGTCCTGACAGGTTGTTTTTGCCTTCTGAAAACAGAACTTTTAAATAACAACAAAAAACTGGATCCATTAACTGATAAGAAATTGCTTTAACCCTATGCACTATATAAAATGTTATATATATGTATGTGTGTATGTGTGTGTTTCTGAATTCATACACACCCAGTATTCAAATCATAAAAGACAAAGAAGCTTGACTATTGTCTTTTAAGATGCTTCTCCCTCTCTTAGAAAAGTAAGTCATACATGTTTATGAAATAAAACACTTCTATGAATAAAACAATAACAAAAAATCTCTTTCCCCGACCCACTGGAAATACTCTTCAGAAACAATTGTTGTGATCAGCTTCTTATGTAGCATTCTGGAATTGTTTAATAGACACACACACATTCCATAGAGTGTTTTGCTCATTACCTGAATGTTGTCTATAATGGACATTTTGCTCATATCGGCAAATGTGGTTCCCTCTCTTTCATTTCAATGGCTGCAAAGTATTTCCACGTAATGGGTGTATCAAATTTATTTAACAATTTCATATTGATTCAAATCTAATATTTATTATTATAATGAAGGTTGTGAGTGAACCTCCTATTGTAGATCCATCTTGGCACATGTGTGTAGGATATGTTTGTTTTAAATGTGGGTAAATATTCTTAATAAAGAATGTTGATCTATACTTCCACCAATAGGATCTAAAAGTGTCCGTTTTCTTGCATCTTCACCAACACTGACTTTTATCAAGATTTAGAATTTTTTCAGGACAATCATTCTACATTCCCTTAGTTGATTTACACTCCCACTCTCATAACATAGTCATGCTATGCATTCTCTTCCTGAACATGAAGTTCACTCACAACCTTCATCATAGTAGTAAATAGTAGATTTAAATCCACATGAAATTGTTAGATAAATTTAATATGCCCATCACGTGGAAATAGTGGGCAGCCATTACAATGAAGGAGAGATGGGTAAAATTTGGTGCTGTCTGTATGGTTTTATCTTTCTTTCATTATGAACAAAGTTGAACATATTTTGTGGCCAGTATGTATTTACCATTTATATTTCTTTCATTTATGAACTGTCTATATCGCCTTTGTCCACTTTAATCAATTGTTTTCTCTCTTATTGATTTGTAAGAGTTTTTGTGTATAATGAGAAAATTAGTCCTCTGTTATATTCATTTGTGTGTTATTCAAAAAAACTTTATTGATTAGCTACTATGTTGCAGTTGCTAGAGATAGAGCAGTGAACAAAATAGGTAAAATGTAAGTCATGTAACTTACATTTATTAGGAAAAGACAGAAAATAAATAAGGTAAATAATCAAAATAGGTAGTATGTAACATGAGAGGAGATACGGTGAAAGCTTGGCCCTCCTAATTGCTTCTGTTCTCTCAGTGAGATAGGAAGCAACATGATTTGCTGAAGGTGAAGGTCAGGGAGAAGATGGTGGAGGTTTGAGGAGAGAAGAAAATGCTTGGCATGATTGTGTATGACAGTAGGAGAGTAAATCAACTAAGGAAATGTAGAATGATTGTCCTGAAACACCAAGGACCCACGTGAGGTTATTAGTCATGAGTTAATATGAGACCAGTCCCCAGGGTTGAGGGTACCTTGTTTGATTGGTTTTGTTTTTTGCAGCCAAATACAACTGTACAGCTACACACAGGGGGTTAGCAGAAGGATTTAACTAGCTTGGGATTTGACAGCTGTATTTATTTGTTAGGGCTGCCATAAGAAAATAACACAGACTGGATGGCTTAAACAACAAAAATGTTATTTTCTCACAGTTCTGGAAGCCAGAAATCCAAGATCAAGGTGCTACCAGCACTGGTTTTTCCTGAGTCCTGTCTCCTTGGCTTGCATATGGCTGTTTACTCACTGGCTGTTTACTCACTGTTCTCACATGGCCTTTTCTCTGTGTGTCTCTTCCGGGTCTCATAAGGACACCAATCATAGTGGATTAGGGTCCTATCCTCATTACCTTATCTAATCTTAATAACCTTCTTAAAGGCCCTATCTCCAAAAAAAAAAGTCATGCTGGGGGTTAAAGCTTCACCATATAAATTTTGGTGGTGGCAGGGGAGACTCGAGTAAGTCAGTGACACCAGATGACTTTGAAGAAGCAAGAGAGAGTAGGTAAGTTGAAGCCCTGTGCAAAGGAGTGATTGAAATTATGGAGCTGGGGATTTAAGGTAAGTAAGGAAATGAAATATTCAAGGTGAGTGAGAGACAGGAGGTTTAATGCTTCTCCTGTCTCCTTCTCTGTGTTAAGGATCAAATAATTGTTCACTAGAGAGAATTAGGTGGAAACACAGGAGTGGGTGATTGAGAACAGAATGCTTGCTGTTGAATTGTAAAGGGATGGCGGTTATTGGTAATAACAATGTTTGACCATGCGAGAGTCAGTGGCTGAGACAAGGTGAGGGACAAGAACATTGGGAGGAAAGAGGTCAAAGAACCCAGATGCCAGGTTGTTACAAAGATCATCTCTGCATGCACTGAAACCATGAAGAGTGATGAGAGGAATAGTGTTGAAAAGAATGAAGTGGACCAGGACGTCAAAAGTCTTTAATAAATGGAGGGAAGTGGCCTGGGACAGCAGGTGACTGTAATGAAGAGTGTTGTTCTTATGACATGGTGCTGAGCTTGGGGGCTGATGGCGCAGTCATGGTAATGAAAAGGGGGAGAACACGTACCTGGTTTCTAGGTCTAGAGATTAAGTGGGGAAGGAGAAAAAATAGAGGCCCCTGGACAGGGATTTGAGGAAGCAGTGTCCTCAGAAACAGCCAAGTTGCAGTAAGAGCAGAAAGTGGTTGGAAATGTCCAGAGAAGAAGTTAGACATAGTGGGGTTCTGCTGTGAACTCAGGGCACCAGGGAATGGTTTTAGAATTGAGAGATGGGTAAGTTGTGGGGTCAGAAATGAGATATATGGACTAAATGGGAGTAAGAGTTCAAGTAACGAGGGGAATCTGAGTTTATTGAGGTGATTGATACAAACGGATAAAAGTCATGATGGAGATTAGCATGGATGATCCACTGGAGGGTGGGGAGGAGGGTTTTGGGAGACTGAAGTTAGTAGAAGAGGGAGCTTCGACATGAGCAATTAGAGTTTTGGGTTGGCTTTTAAACTCCTGCTGATGGAGATGTAGAGGCCAGGTGTGAAGTGGACTATGTGTTACAAATTCTTTTTTTCTCAGATTGTCTTTTGACTTTATTAAAACATATTTGCATTATATATTAATACATATTTACAAGGTTTTACTTTTTAAGAAACATTTGAGACAGGGTCTTGCTCTTTCACCCAGACTGGAGTACAGTGGTGTGAACACGACTCACTGCGGCTTCAAACTGCCAGGTTCTAGCGATCCTCTCAACTCTTGGCTCCCTGAGTAGCTGGGAATATAGGTGTGCACCACCAGGCCTGGTTAAATTTTTTGTATTTCTTATAGAGACAGGGTTTCACTATATTTCCCAGGCTGATCTCAAACTCCTGGACTCAAGTGATCTGTCCGCCTTGGTCTTCCAAAGTGCAGGGATTAAAGGCATGAACCACCATGTCCGGCCACCATTTTTACTTTTTGTGATGTAAAACTTACCAATCTTTTTTCTTTTTGGCTTTTAGGTATATTTTATGCTTAGGAATTTCTTCCCTAATCCAAAATTATAACTACTTTTTAAAAAAATAAAATCATTTTTAGATTATTTGTTTTGGTATTTTTATTTTCCATCTGGAGGCTATTTTGGATAAACTAGCATGCAGGAATCTAAATCTTTTATTTATTTATTTTTTTACATGGCCAGATTAATGCTTCAACACCATGTTTTGAAATATCTCAAGTTGCCCTTTGAATTTTTATTTATCATGAATTCACATCTTTCCCTCTTTATTACTCACCAGTCTTGCACTAAGATTTTCAGTTCACAGCCTTATTTAAAGTTTCGGTGCTCTAAGCCTCTGTCTCTCTGTTTATAATAAAAATCTGAAAGCAACTGTCTTTTACATTTAAAATCCAGATGTATTTTTGAACCTTAGGCATTTAGGAGGGTTTGGTTGTACCTGATCCTGGGGTATTTGTGGTAACCCTGCTGTTTGTGCTTTGGAAGCAAAGATGGTAAAATAACCCCTGAAGGAAAATCCTCTCAGTCAGTATTCTCTTTCCTAATGACTTTATTTTGATCAATATACTTTCTCCAGAAGAATGTTGGAATGCAGAGCCATGGGAAAATGGGAATATGATATTCATCAGTCTATTTACTGAATAGCAATTCCAACAGATGTTTATACTGCAAAATCCTATTGGAGGTATTTTTAGATTCAACCAGGAAGCCATCAAGATCAAGTAACATTGCTCTGCTGCCAAGCCCACTAACGACCCTTTTTTTTGTTTGTTTGTCTCTTATGTTTAGAGTTCCTCTGCTTCTTAAGTCCTTAAGGACCTCCTTAAATTTACATGACTTTTGATTCTGAAAAAGAGGATGGAACACCAAGCAGCATTGCCCTAGAGAAAAGAGTAATAGGCCTGCCTCATTGACACTAGCCATCCACCCTGTCATGCAGGAGCTGTGCTCTCCATTCCCTTCCCACGGTCTCGTTCACCCCTCATGCTCTGCATTTTCACTGTGGTCTTCCTGAGTCCAGCAGGAAGACCCTTCTGATGCGTGGTCCAGATGGCCTTTCCAATTCCCTTTCCAACATGCAAATAAGAACATGCTTAAAAAGTTCTCATGACTCTCCACTGGCTGCAGAATGAAGCCTAAGCCCTGGAGCCTGGTAGGCTAGATTCTTAACACTCTGATACTAACCTACATTCTAGCTGGCTCTCCTACCATTCTTTTCCATGGACCCTCCCATTTATTTCTACCTGGCCACATGTTGTCACATCTCAAGCCTTGTTTACTGAGTTCCCCATGCCTGTAATACAATCCCCTGCACCCCCAGATTGTAAAGGGTTGTAATGCAAGAATGCCCCCTTCCACCTCCCAAACCAGGGAAATATAACAGATCCTATAAGGTTCATCTAAAGAGAGTCTTCTCTACTCCCTCAGGCAGAATCTATCTCTTCCTCATTAGTACTTAGTTTATATCATCATTAAAACAGAGCTTTCCATTTCTTTGAGAGTTGATTAGGACACTAGCTTTACTGCTACAGTGGGGTTGTTTCAGTCATAGAAACGTAGCTAAACCTTTTGTATCCAGCATAGTTGCATTGTGGTGAGCATTTTACATGTATTCTCCCACTTTATCTTTCAAACAGTCTTACAAGCCAGGCATTTTTATAGTCTTCATTTTCAAATGAGATAACTGAGACTTAAAAAGATTAAATAACTAACTTGCACACAGATTTATAGTCAATCAGTATATTCAGTACCTGAAACTCAATCCCTTTGTCTGACTTCAAAGCTTATGGATGAGTAAAAGAACCAATCCACGTGCTGCATGCAACTTGGTGTCTTCTCCCAAAGAGAAATTTCCATGTGCAGAACGCCCACGTGGTATTGAGAGCTGCTTACAGTCTGTGCGACCTTGGGCAAGTTACCGAATATCTGAGTCTTTGGGTGTACATCTGTAAAACTAAGATAATGAGTTGCTTAACTACCTCACAGGGCTTTGGAGAGGATTAAATGAAATAATGTATGCAAAATACATAAAGGCTGGCAGAAGAAGTCAGTAACAGACCCCTTCTCTTCCCTTTTCCCTCACTGCCTATTCCACAAAGACAACAAACTCCTACATGGCCTATCTGGTTGCCCTGACCAGAGAGGAAACCACACAGAGGCTGTGGAGATAAATAACCTATGGAATGATGGGTTTGGGCAGAATTAACCATAGCTTATGCTGCTTCCATGCAGATCGTAAATGAATAATGATCTGAAATATACTATACCATTGTTTTTAACTTCCATACTTATTTTGGGGAAAGAAATGGCTTCATAGAATCCCATAAAAAGGAGAGATAACTAGAAATTATCTCTTGCTTGTCCTGAAGGGACTATCTCTTCTTGCCGAAGTATCTCAGAGTTTGGTCACTGGCTTTCAAAATTAAAAGAATAACAATACTTTAGGGATTATTTTTAATGACATTGCTCATATTCTTATCAAATAACTCTGATAGTCTCTGCTTCAGTGATACAATTGCAGATCCCATGACTGCTGAGAAGGCGGGTAAGGAAAACTGTGACAACACTTTTAGGGGTGTGGCTTTATAGAGCTTTGGGGGTATCTTTATTTTACTCAACTTTCAGATATCCAATTTATGCTTGGCATTTCCTACACGTGAAGGGTTACAGGGTAAAGTTGAGAGTCTGTCCCTGGACCTTTCCAAACTCTTAGTCCAGTGGCAGGGGCAAAGAGGCAAACCACAGCAATGAATGCAGAGAGGTTGGTGATTTGAGATAGGTCAACACAGTGTCAGGGGAGTACAAGAAGAAATCTCTAGCTCATCTGTAAGTCAGATGGGAAGGTGGGGTGGTCAGGAGCTGCCCAGAGAAGGTATCCCAGGGTCTGTGTCTCAGAAGAAGAGGAGGCGGAGTTAGCCAGCATAAGAAGGAAATAATCTTCTTATTCCAAAAGTCAAACATGCTCTTAGAAATGGAAACAAACCTTTACTTTACCAAGCACTTAATCCTATTATGAGTTTCGATGACAGCATTTAATTTAATCTTCACACTAATCTTGTGGAGTAGGTATTTTAGAAATACTGAAATATAGCGATGTTGAACAATACTTCTAATGTTCCACTGCTGGTCTGTGAAGAGGCTGAGATTTAAACCCAAAAGACACTGAAATGTTTGGTCTTTCTGTTGCACCAAACTGCTTTTACATAGTTCCCAGTGATATCTGCAGTCACCGCAGGATAATTATATTTATGACACTAACATCATAATATCTTAAAATTGGATTGAGGTATAATTCATATATATTTATTTTAAAAGAACAAGAAAGAAACCTTTCTATGTGTGATCATAGGTTGCAGCGATATAAATTGCATTAATGAGAATATGATTATTCTTGCAAAAGCATGTAAGGATTAGGCCTTTAAAAAAAATGCAAAGCAGAGCCAGGCAAAGTGGTTCACATCTGTAATCCCAGGACTTTGGGAGTCTGGGGTAAGCAGATTGCCTGAACTCAATCAAGAGTTCAAGACTAGTCAGCAAAGCAAGACTCTGTTTCTACAAAAAAGTTAAAAGTGAGCCAGGTGTGGTGGCATGTGCTTGTAGACCCAGCTACTTAGGAGACTGAGGAGGGAGGATAGCTTAAGCACAGGAGTTCGAAGCTGCAGTGAACTGTGTCATGTCACTGCAATCCAGCCTGGGCAACAAAGTGAAACCCCATCTCAAAAAAGAAAAAAAATTCAAAGTATATGCCATTTTTAGAGGTGGGTTTGTTATTCTGATTCTGAACCCACTGTTGTGAATCTAAATTGAATTAAACATATTAGTGTGTATGTGCACCTAAATTAAAATTTCAATGAAGTATGAAAAATTGGAATAAGATTCATGACAATCTCATTTTTCTTTTTTCTGTCACATCACTTGAATCTCATGACACTCCTGTGACTATCTCTCTTCCCTCTTGACAAGGCGGGTAGCATTCTCCCCTAAGAAATCATGAGGTTATGTAGCTTACTCAAAGTCTTAGCTTAGGGTAGCAGCAAAGATATCATCAGAGCACAGAACTTTCAGAAGCCAAAGGAAATAGACCACTCACACTTATATGCCAGGGACTGTAGATGTAATTTTTATGATAGATATTTAATTCTTATAATAACCTTAGGAAGTAGGTGTCCCCCCCCCCCCACTTTTAGAAATGAGAAAATTGGCTGGTCATGGTGGCTCACACCTATAATCCTAGCACTTTGGGAGGCCAAGGCAGGTGGATTGCTTGAACTCAGGTGTTCAAGAGCAGCCTGGGCAACACGGTGTGTGGTAGCATGTGCCTATAACCCCAGCTACTTGGGAGACTGAGGCAGGAGAATTGATAGAACCCTGGAAGTGGAGGTTGTAGTGAGCCAAGATCGCACTACTAGACTGCACTCCAGTTTGGGAGACAGAGCAAGGCTCCATCTCTTAAAAAAAAGAAATGAGAAAACGGCAATAAACATACATATGTATTTACCTTTATAAGAGAATGACTTATATATACCAAGTAATGGGATTGCTGGGTCAAATGGTATTTGCAGTTCAAAATCTTTGAGGAATTGCCACACCATCTTCAACAATTTCACAGTAGCAAAGACATGGAATCAACTCAAATGCCTATCAATGACAATCTGGGTAAAGAAAATGTGGTACATATACACCATGGAATACTGCACAGCCATAAAAAGGAACGAGATCGTGTCCTTTGCAGGGACATGGATGGAGCTGGAAGCCATTATCCTCAGCAAACTAACACAAGAACAGAAAACCAAACACCACATGTTCTCACATATAAGTGGGAACTGAACAACGAGAACACATGGACACAAGGAGGGGAACAACACACACTGGGGTCTGTTGGGAGAGGGTGGGAGTGGGGAGAGCATTAGGGAAACGAGCTAATGCATGCTGGGCTTAATACCGAGGTGATGGGTTGATAGGTGAAGCAAACACCATGGCACACATTTACCTAATGCAACAAACCTGCTCATCCTGGCACATGTACCCTGGAATTTAAAAAAATAAAATAATTTTTTAAAAAAGAAAGGAGAAAACTGAGGCTCAGAGATGGAATAAGACCAAATTAAAGAGTTGTAAAGGGGCCGAGCTGGGATTTGAACCTGGTTTTCCAGAGCTGCATATCTGTTCTGCATCTTTCTCCAAGCTGTGTACATTTTTCACAGCTGTGTTCTAAATTGAGCACAGTACCTGTCACATTGAAGGCACTCAGTTATTTTATGAAATAGTCATAAGTGATAGAGTGTGTACATTAGTGACTAACAAGGCAGGGTGGCAGAAAGAAGTGTATCTGATACATTCTAAGTCCCATATCAAAGAAATGCATATCATGTCAAGGAAATTCTGTGGTGCTTTGTGTTGAAGAGGTTTTTCCTTTCTGCTTTCCTTTCTGTTTAGTGAAGGACTGTTGTCCAACAATAGAGGTAGAAGTCCAGGCCATGGGAGTGAAATGCTGCCCAATAAAAGCTTATTTGGCAGAAGGAAATAGAGGAAATGTTACTGAAAATCTTTCTGAATCTTTTTCTCTGGGTCCATAAGCACAACATTGTACAATGTGCTTCTCTGGGCCCCCAGCCACCTTGTTTATGGAGTCACTGCATCCTATCGTTACTCTAAAGTCCTTACCCAAAACACCTTTGCCCTTTGTCTGACCTTGAAAGCAATGTAGGGCCTCTCCAATGAATGTCTTAGGTTACAGCCCAAATGCAAAATGCCTTTCCTTATTTATTTACTTATTTATTTAGGATGCCATTTGTCATAGATGACCGTCTGCTAATGCATACTATTAGCTTTAATTGGATTGGATTCTCCGTTATGCTATAAGTATTGATTAAATAGCTCTTACACATAAGGGAGGATGTTGTTAACTTTCCTTTAGATGACAGAGAAACCCTGTTGTCATATGAAGTTCCCCTAACTGAGTTCTAGTCCTGCCTCTAGTATCGATGACTGTAGGATCCGGGCTACTGAGCATCTTACTTTGAACATCTGTAAAATTCAGATATTCACTGGATCTTGGCCATGGCCTAACTGTGCCTTAGGGATATTTGGGGATCTGTGGGAGTGTATAGGATCATTAAAAGGACTGCGGGTTGCTACTGGCATTTAGTGCCTGGGACCAGGGATGATAATGCCATGCATTTCAGGACCCAGTCCCCCACCACAAGAACATATTCTGACCAAGATTGTAACCGTGTCTCCGCTGAGAAACACTGATTGAAATCATCCCCATCTTCAGTGTTCCTTAATTTCAGAACAGCGTCTGAGAGGCAAATTATAGTTCTGTTAACTTTGACAAAGTCAACAAGCAATGATGTTAAATATAGGCAAGCCACTGGCACGATGCCTTCCAAGGAGCAAGAACAAAAGAAATGGGAGTATTAAATACTGGTGGTCTCTGCAATGCATGCTGGCAAAGAAGTTGCTAAACTACCATTCATTTTGTAGTACATTTTCTATTAATTATCTTAGATACTTTGTAAAGCAATAGCTCGAATGCCACATGGAATATTAATTCTGCTAATGAATTCAGTGACTGTGTTTTTCCTGGCTTGTCATCCTAAGCTTATCTTCATATCACTTTACTTCACATGAAAGAGCTGTAGACTTAGTAAGCTTGCCTTCATACCACTGAATTTCTTTTATTACAGAAGAGCTATATGCTCCATACTTACTGCTGCCTAATGATTTTATTTTGCCATTAAAGCTAATTGTCAATAAGGGTAATGAAAATGACTCCCAGACATTTTAGTAATTTGCAATATCATGAGCCTCACTGAGCCTGGTGATCGCATGATGTCGGCTGGCAGTACCATCCCAGGTCAGCTCTGTTGCTGTTCACAAGGTATCCCCTCTGGAACAGGTCCATTTGTAGCCCTCTGTGCCTGGTGAGATTATAGGGTTCCAAAGCTGTTCTCAGATGATACAACCTATTTTTAAAACATTGACATATGCAAAAATGTTGTTATTGACCAAATCAGCGTTTCAATATTTTTCTCCCATGTCACTCAGTTTGGGCATGTTTAAACCAACGTGCTCTTCCCACATTTGGGAGGGGATCGAGGAGTGTTATTTCAGGAGTTTTGTTTTCCCCAGTTTTTAGAACTAACTGGCCTCATTTCCTTATTTTCTCTGGACTCAGATATCCATTAGCATCACTGTATTAGGTTTGAGCCGTGTGTGGTCGAATCCCTTACCCCAACTAAACCTGGATTTTGTTTTGAGCAGCCATAAGTGCAGCTGCAGGTGATGATGGATGGTGATTGGTCATGATCAGTTATGCCAAACCTGTTTCCTCATTTTCCAGCCTCTCTTGCAGAGAAAATTTGCCGTGTTAACTAGGTCTGGCCAATGAGACCTTGAAACCTAAAGGGAATTCTTCTGGAGGGATTTCTGAGAATGCTTCCTTTATCTGAAAAAACAAAACAAAACAAACTAAAGGAGGGAACAGATGAGGCTTTGCGTTTCCCCTCGAAAGTGAACATAATGCCTGAAGATGCAGCAGCCATTTTGTGAATAGTAGGTGGAGCAGAATAATATAAATAGCCTCATTCCTTGATGGCATGTTTCAGCACCTGTCTTGACTGCCTGTCCAACTTAGGACTTCTTAGAATGGGAAAAAAATCAACACCTATTTGTCTAAATCACTATAGTAAAATATTCTTATTCACAAATATAAAACTTATTGATATACCATGTTTTATGCTCAGCTGAAGATAGAATTGTGAGGATCTTGGAAATTTGGGGATGAGAATGTTGCTGACAGTAGTATCATGTATTGATGTTAACTTTAACATTTTAAAACTTCTGTAGGTAAAACATTCCATCCTTCTCCAGCTGATGGAGACTTGGGTGCATCAAGCATGTTAGGGTAAAGTAGGGACGTTTTCATTGCCCGAGATGTGCTTCAAGAGGCAAAACCAACTGTTAAATTATGAGAATGTGCAAATGTCGGGATTGGACATCTTCATGCTATTGCTTCCATAAGAAAATGGCACAACTGGGAGAAGGAAGGAAAACATATGTTTGATGGATTTACTTTAATTCAATTAACATATGCAGATCCAGTTGCGAGTTGAGTGGTATAGATGTCATATTACTCAAATGACTAGAGAGGGTTATAATGGTGCTTCCCAGTGGAAGTAATTTACATTTTTATTTTTGGGTTTCAAAGTATACTGAAAAAAGCAATGGACTGAGAATCCACATTTCTGAATCCTATTTTTAGCTCACAATTTTACTTAGTCTCTCTGAGTGTCAGTTTCTCAACCACAAAATGTGGATAATAACTCATGTCTTGTCTACTTTACAGAATTGCTATAGAAATCAAGGGAGATGAAATGTATGAAATTCCATTTTAAAGTATATTTACTATGCAAAATGTAAGATGCCATCAACATCAACATAACCATATCATTCCAAATTTTACAAAACAGATGTGATCATTATTGCCATTTTAACAATTTGACTTTGAAGACAACCTCTGGTTTATTTCCACTGAGGTAAGCCTGTTCCAGGGCAGGTAATCTACCACAAGATGGATGTTGATGCTTTGGACTTTAATATGCTGAGCTAATGGAGATAACCATTGGTATGTTTCTACAGTGTATTGTATCAAAGAAAAGCAATCCCTAGTATTTCTAATTTCAAGTCTATTAATTAAGGTGTTATGGCAGAGAATGCCACTTAAATCAAATGTATGCTTTAAGAAAGAATTAAGGAAATATAAACAACAAGATATGTTTATTTGTGCCAAAGGCTTTTATGTGAGAACATATTCTCTGTTCTTTTTTAAAAATTTTCTTTATTTGATTATTTATTTATTTGTGGAGTCTGAGTCTCGCTGTGTTTCCTAGGCTGGTCCTGAACTCCTGGCCTCAAGTGATCCTCCAGCCTTGGCCTGCCAAAGTGCTGGGATTACAGGCATGAGCCACCACACCTGGCCCCTCTTTATTCTTATTATGGTAGTTTCCCTTGTCCACAGGGGATATGTTCCAAGATTCCTCGTGGATGCCTGTATAGTATAGTATAGTAGTGAGCTCTATATAGACTGTTTTTTCCTATACACATGTATCTGTGCTAAAGTTTAATTTATAAATTGGGCACAGTAAGAGATTAACAGTAATAATGAATAATATTATAAAGAAAAATTATAATAATATACTGGAATAAAATCTTGTGACTTTCTTCTCCTCTCTCAAAATATCTTATTGTACTGTATTCACCATTCTTATAATCTGTCAATCTGATCATCAAGGTGGTGACAAACGGGTAATCCATGTCTACAGCATGGATCCACTGGACAAAGGGAAGACTCATATTCTGAGTGGTACGGGGCCATGCAGGGTGAGATTTCATCACAATACTAAGAACATTTTGCAATTTAAAACTGATGAATTGTTTATTTTGGGGATTTTCCATTTAATATTTCTGATGGCTGTTGTCCTTGGGTCACTGAAACCATGGAAAGTGAAGTCTTGGATAAGAGAGGCCTACTGTATGAAAAAGAAGACAAATAAACAAAAAAAAAAGAGAGAGAGAGAAAGAAAGAAGAAAGTTACAATCCCACCCATCCTTAGTAAACATCCACAATATCTTAATGTAAGTTCCAGAATTCCAGGTGCCTTCCATGTTCCCGGGCCTCTGGAGCTTCTGTGCAAGAGTTTTTGTGCTTCGGGTTGTGTGGTTGTGCAAACCTGGCCATTGCTGGAAATCAGGTGTCTATGACGATCCCAAAGGCAGAAATACACAGATTGGACACCAGGAAACTAGAGGTCTTTGAAATGATTTGGTACGAGAAATCTAACCAGAAAGGGTGCTCTATCCTGAGTGATTTGATTCCTCCTTTTTGAGCTAGGACAGGAGAAAAACAAAGGTAGATGTGAATAGTAGAGAAGTACAGAGGTAAGGAAATACAGAGAGGAAGCAGTGAGCCAAGGCCATGGGGCAGTAGGAGTGGCGAGTAAGCAGAAACCATGGGTTAGAGAGCAGCCCGAGAGGCGTGTGTAGTCATTTGGCAGTGACTGAAGTAAGGGAAAGACCAAAAGGAACTGCATCCTGTAGGAAATAGAATAAAGCAGGGAGCTCTAAGGTGATGACAGGGCAAGCTGTCACATGGCCATCTATTTCTGGTTTGCCAGATGGGAGCATTGAGCCACTGCTGAGTTCTAAACAGGATGAGGTCACTATAGTTCCATAAAGCCTGAATGCACGTCATTCAAAGTTTCCTTTTCATTCTTCCTCTTGTATTTTTTCTTGTATGTCATGTAATAAAACCTAAACCTACCTCTGTTCCAATCATCCCCTTCAAAACATGAATACAGTCTCCTTTAGGTATACATGTATACATGTATATATGCACCTATTTTGTTTGTTAGTATTAAATGGGAACATTCATCTGTCCTGTTTGGTAATATTTCCTCCTTACATATGAATGTATCATGAATATCTTCCCGTATTAATGAATATACCTTTATCATTTTAAATTGTGTGTTGGAGACTTGCAGAAAACTTCTCTTTCTGTGGCCTGCATACAGAGAAATTACAGATAAGATAATAATAGGATATTAAAATGAGCTGTGCTCCAAAATAGGAAAGGGAATCATCATGAACAGAAACGGAGGGATCCCAAAGCATTTTTATTTTAAGTAGCAGTGAGGAGAGCCTGAAACTTTGTGGTTCAATGGGAACCAGATATCTACATCATTCATTAAGGGAAGCCATGCCTAGGGATGCTTGTGAGATTGAAAGGTGAGACCTTGCTTCATGCTAGAGAACAGAGGCAGAAAAATAGCCTGGGGTTACAGCTTGGAATGAAGCAATTGCCAGGGGCCAGGAGAATAAGCAGATTCTCTGTCAAGCTGGGAACCAGGTTCCTGTGACTTTAGGTCAGAGGCTGTGTTAGATGCTCCTACTACTCAGGAAACCACAAAGATCTTAGTAGTTCTGTGTCAGGAACTGGGGTCAAAGACCAAATATTAGAACAGAAGATTCTTCCAGTGCCCCCTACTAGGGTTCTAGAAACTTTATGTTAGGAGCCAGGGGCAGAGATCAGATGGATATTGTTGTGATTTTTCCTCTAATTTCAGTCTGAGGTCTCTCTTTGGAAAGTGACTATAAACTCTAGCCCTACCCTGATTGGAATCCAAGGAGTTTGGTCAGGGATGTTTATGGTGTGCCTTTCATGGAATAATTCTTTATCCTGGTGGATGGCTTAATGTCTAAGTGTCCAACCTGTGACCACGTGTCCTGCTCACAGGAAACTTGTTTATATTGGCAGATGCCCTTGTGGTTCTCCTCTGACTTGTATCCAATTTATTCTTACTGAGGTAGCCACTTTCTAGGAGAGCCCTGACTGGGAAAGAAGTCAGGTTTAGGTGTGCTGGTCAGGTGAGACAAAGGAAGCAGCACAATAAAACATAGGATGTAACAGATGCAGTGTGTTACTTACAGACCCATGAGAGAAGGGGGATGCTGCTGAAAGACAAGCAGAAGATTGCAGAGGGCGGGACAGGAGGAGACTCAGGATGGGAGTGCTTGGGGAAGGAACCAGGCATCATGCTCAACCAGTAGGTGGTCGGGAGGGGCGGGGAGAGAGAGAGAGAGAAAGAGAAGAGAGAGAACAAACCTATGTGCCAAAGTCGTTATTGGGGTCCAGGGCTTTACCCAAGTAGTTTTCCTGTGGGGATTTCTAATTGATGGGTTTAGAGAAAGTGGACATGAGTCTGTAGGGACTATACTGTGACTTCGGACTTAGGAGTATAGTCACTGTAGCGTATCCACATGGTCTATGAGGTTGTGGGGTCTTTGGGATGAGTCCAGTATGTTGTATCTATATGTGTTTTAGGAAGATGGTTGCCAGGCAGTTGTACAGGACAGATACCTGGATTGACCACATGATCTATCCTAGATCATGCTCCATGTGCACTTCAGAAGAATGTGTATTCTGCTGCTTCTGAGTAGAATCTTCTGTGTTTGTCTGTTAGGTCCATTTGGTCTAAAGTGTCATTCATGTCCTCTATTACCTCATTCATCTTCTGTCTGTAAGTTTTATCCAATATTGAAAATGGAGCATTGAAATGTCCTGTTATTATTGTGAGGCTATTTCTCCCTTCAGTTCCCCAATGTTTGCCTCCTGTATTTGGGTGCCCTGATGCTGAGTCCATTTTGATTTATTATTAACTTCCTAGTGAATTTATCCTTTTATCATTAAATAATATCCTAATTTTTCTGTGATAACTTTTAATTTAAAGTCTAGTTTGTCTGATGTAAGTGTGTCCATGCTGCTCTTTGGTTTCCATTTGCACAGAACATCTTTTCCAGGCTTTCACTTCAGCCTATGTGTGTTCTTAAATCTACAGTGAATCTTTCATAGACAGTTTCAGTGCCAGCCTTGCCCCCAAGCATCTGGAGCTTCTGTGCAAGAGTTTTTGTGCTTGGGGTCATGTGGTTCTGCAACCCTGGCCATTGCCGGGGACCAGGAGTCTGTGACTGCCCAAAGGCAGGAATATATAGCATATACTTGGATCTTGTTTGTTTTATTAAAAATTTATTTAGCCATGATGTATGTCTTTTGATTGAGAGGTTTAATCCATTTACATTTAAATTTATTACTTGTATGTAGGGAGTGTCTATTGTCATTTTATTAATTATATTCTGTCTTGTAGCTTTTTTCATCTTTTCCTCTCTTACTGTATTCCTTTGTGTGTTGATCTTTTTTTGTAGTGACATGCTTTGTTTCCTTTCTCATTTTCCTTTGTTATCTTCTATAGGTATTTTATTTGTAGTTACTCTGAAACTTACATAAAACATTTTATACAAATCAATTTTAAGCTGGTAACAATCTAACTTTAATTGTATACAAACAAAAACTACTTTTTTACTTCTCTTTAGTCCTATACTTTGCTATTAACATCACAAATTGCAACTTTTAGGATTGTGTGTCCTTTAACATGTTTGTATAATTATAGTTATTTTTTATACTTTTGTCTTTCAACTTCTTTTTTTTTTCCTACTGAGACGGAGTCTCACTCTGTTGCCCAGGCTGGAGTTCAGTGGTGTGATTTTGGCTCACTGCAACCTCTGCCTTCCAGGTTCAAGCGATTCTCCTGCCTCAGCCTTCCTAGTAGCTGGATTACAGCCTCCCTAGTAGCTGGATT
The DNA here is from genome assembly GCF_049354715.1 of Callithrix jacchus. Taxonomy (NCBI): domain Eukaryota; kingdom Metazoa; phylum Chordata; class Mammalia; order Primates; family Cebidae; genus Callithrix; species Callithrix jacchus. The sequence continues at coordinate 30,172,955 of NC_133514.1, read as the reverse complement.
ACAGGTGCCCACCACCAGACCCAGTTAATTTTTGTATTTTTAGTAGAGATGGGGTGTCACCATCTTAGCCAGAATGGTCTTGATCTCCTGACTTTGTGATCTGCCTGCCTTGGCATCTCATAGTGCTCAGATTACAGGCGTGAGCCACTTCACCAAGCCTTTGTATTTCAACTTCTCCACCAGAATTAAAAGTGATTTGTATACTACCATTACAATATGAAAGTATTCTGTATTTGTATACATTTACTTTTACCAGTTATGCTTTATACTTTCATATGATTTTATGTTGCTGTCTGCCTTTTTATCATTTCAGGTTGAACAACTTTCTTTAGCCTTTCTTGTAAGGCAGATCTAGTGGTAACGAACTCTCTCAGGTGGGAAGACCTTATTTCTCCTTCAATTTTGAGGGATAGTTTTGTCATCCTCTTTAGAATTAGTAATACAAAAATAGTATTGTTGGTTTGCAGGATTTTTTCTTTCAGCCCTTTGAGTATATCACCCCACTGCCTTCTGGCCTGCAAGGTTTCTATTGAGAAATTTGCCAATAGTCTTAACTATGTGCCCATGTACATGATGCATCACTTTTCTCTTGCTGTTTTCAAAATTTTGTCTTTGATTTTTGACAATTTGACTATAATGTTTCTTCATGTTGACTTATTTGGGATCATCCTAGTTGAAGTCTTTTGGGCTTCTGAGATCTGGATGTCAATTTCCTTTCCCAGATTTGAAATTGTCATCTATTTTTCTTAGATGAGCTTTCTGCTTCTTTCTTTCTTCCGCTTCTGCCACCTCCATTATGAATATATTGGTTCTTCTGATGGAGTCAATAAATTCCTTAGAGAATTTTATTCTGATAAATTTACTCTTTTTAATTTTGCTTTTCTTTTTGCCCCTTTGATTAGATCATTTCAAGTGACTTGTCTTTGAGCTCCCTGATTTTTTTCTTCTCTTTGATCAGGTCTGCTGTTGAGCCTCTCTAGGGAATTTTTAGATTTAGTTATTCTATTTTTCAGCTCAAAAATTTGTTTGATTCTTTTAAATATTATCTACCTCAGTGTTAATGTTTTAATTTTGTTTATGCACCATTTTCTGGAGTTAATTGAGCTTCTCTATGGTGGTTCTTTTAAATTCATTGTAAGGTAATTCACATCTTCATTTCTTTTTTTTTTTTTTTTTGGGATAGTCTCTCTCTGTTGCCAGGCACCAAGATGGAGAGCAGTGACGTGATCTCTGCTCACTACAACCTCCACCTCCCAGGTTCAAGCAATTCTCTTGCCTCAGCCTCCCGAGTAGCTGGGACTACAGGCACGTGCCACCACACCCAGCTAATTTTTGTATTTTTGAGTAGGGATGGAGTTTCACCATGTTGGCCAGGATGGTCTTGATCTCTTGACTTTGTGATCTGCCCACCTCAGCCTCCCAAAGTGCTGGGATTACAGGCGTGAGACATGGCGCCCAGGCGTGAGACATATCTTCATTTCTTTAGTGTCAATTTCTGGAGACTGGTTTTGTTTCTTTGGGCCATGCTTTCCCGTTTTGTCATATGCCTTGTAACAGCCACTTCTCCCAGTCTTTATGAACTGGCTTCATGCAGAGAGAGAAAGACCTTTACCAATCAGCCTAGCTAGAGGCTTTAGGAGCCTCTCACACCTCCGTACATTTGTCTTCTCTGTCTCTGTGCATGTATATTTCCAAATTAAAACAATTTTCTGTTTTCTTTTTTGGGAGCTCATAATCTCTTACCCTCTCTGGTCAAAGCCTTCCATATTGAAGTTTCTCTGGAACTGGAACTTCCAGAAGGCTCCCAACTCAATTTTGTCATCAACAATTTCCAGGCTTCTAGAGTGTGCCAGTTCCTGTCAGAGCTTTGAGTCAGATGAGACAGAAACTGGTCTCTGGGAAAACCCCTGGAAAAGCAGGAACACTGGTTATACATTTCAGTGCTTTCCCTCCTCAGGGAGAAGCCAGCAGTTGGGAGGTTTTTCCTGCTCATTTCTTGCTGACGTCGGGGAAGGGACTATGTCAATTGAATATATGCTAGTCCAAACTTCACATTTGTTTTTTGTTTGTTTGTTCTTTGAGACAGGGTCTTGCTCTGTCACCCAGGCTGGCATGTAGTTGCTCATTGCAACCTCTGCCACCTGAGTTCAAGCAATTCTCCTGCCTCAGCCTCCCAAGTAGCTGGGATTACAGGTGTGTGGCACCACACCCAGCTAAGTTTTGTATTTTTAGTAGAGAGAGGATTTCACCATGTTGACCAGGCTGATGTTGAACTCTTGGCCTCAAGTGGTGCACCCTGCTCAACCTCCCAAAGTGCTGGGATTACAGGGGTGAGACACTACGCCTGGCCCACATTTGTTCCCAGTGCCCTTCCAGCTCTCTCTCATATCATCAGTGCTTGGACTCAGGCAAGAGAGAAATCAGTCTCTTGGGCAACCTCCTAAAAGTCTGCATGTTGGATATATGTTTTAGTCTTCTCTTTCCCTCCCGAGAGAGAAGCCAGGTGCTGAAGAGTTTCTCCCGATTACACTGCATTGAGCCAGGAAGGGGACTATGGTGAACAGTGCCACAGATTAACGTGGCTAATTTTGTGCATCTGGGGTGCAGGAACCTCGTAACTTTTTTCTGGATTTCTCATGGAGGGAATTATTCTGTGTATTGTGGAATCAGTGTCTCTGTGAGGAGAAGGAGGGTCTGCAGCTTCTTAGTCTGCTATCTGGCTTGCTAGATACATATTTTTAAATATTTTCTTGCAGTGTCATTAAAAAGCAGTGTTAAAAACTTCTCTAGCAGCCTCATGTAAAAAAGAAGCAAGTGAAATTAATTTTAATGATATATTTTATTTAACTTTAATGATATATTTTATTTAACTAAGTATATCCTACTACTATTTCATTATAAAATTCTTAATAAAATATATTATTTTGTAATTTTTTTTTAAATTGCATTTTAGGTTTTGGGGTACATGTGCAGAACATGCAAGACAGTTACATAGGTACACACATGGCAGTGTGCTTTGCTGCCTTCCTCCCCTTCACCCACATTTGGCATTTCGCCCCAGGCTATCCCTCCCCATCTCCCCACCCTCCGCTGTCCCTCCCTATTCCCCTCAATAGACCCCAGTGTTTAGTACTCCCTTCCCTGTGTCCATGTGTTCTCATTTTTCATCACCCGCCTATGAGTAAGAATATGTGGTATTTCATTTTCTGTTCTTGTGTCAGTTTGCTGAGAATGATGTTCTCCACATTCGTCCATGTCCCTACAAATGACACGAACTCATCATTTCTGATTGCTGCATAATATTCCATGGTGTATATGTGCCACATTTTCCCAATCCAGTCTATCATCGATGGGCATTTGGGTTGGTCCCAGGTCTTTGCTATTGTAAACAGTGCTGCAATGAACATTCATGTGCATGTGTCCTTATAGGAGAACGATTTATAGTCCTTTGGATATATACCCAGTAATGGGATTGCTGAGTCAAATGGAATTTCTATTTCTAAGGCCTTGAGGAATCGCCACACTGTCTTCCACAATGGTTGAACTAATTTACACTCCCACCAACAGTGTAAAAGTGTTCCTATTTCTCCACATCCTCTCCAGCAACTGTTGTCTCCAGATTTTTTAATGATCGCCATTCTAACTGGCATGAGATGGTATCTCAATGTGGTTTTGATTTGCATCTCCCTATTGACCAGTGATGATGAGCATTTTTTCATATGTTTGTTGGCCTCATGTATGTCTTCTTTTGTAAAGTATCTGTTCATATCCTTTGCCCATTTTTGAATGGGCTTGTTTGTTTTTTTCCTGTAAATCTGTTTGAGTTCTTTGTAAATTCTGGATATCAGCCCTTTGTCAGATGGGTAAACTACAAAAATGTTTTCCCATTCTGTTGGTTTTCAATTCACTCTAGTGACTCTTTCTGTTGCCATGCAGAAGCTGTGGAGTTTCATTAGGTCCCATTTGTCTATTTTGGCTTTTGCTGCCAATGCTTTTGGTGTGTTCGTCATGAAGACCTTGCCTACTCCTATGTCCTGAATGGTTTTGCCTAGATTTTCTTCTAGGGTTTTTATGGTGCCAGGTCTTATGTTTAAGTCTTTAATCCATCTGGAGTTAATTTTAGTGTAAGGTGTCAGGAAGGGGTCCAGTTTCTGCTTTCTGTACATGGCTAGCCAGTTTTCCCAACAACATTTATTAAACAGGGAGTCCTTTCCCCATTGCTTGTTTTTGTCAGGTTTATCAAAGACTGTATGGTTGTAGATATGTTGTGTTGCCTCCAATGCCTCTGTTTTGTTCCATTGGTCTATATCTCTGTTTTGGTACCAGTACCATGCTGTTTTGATTACTGTAGCCTTGTAGTATAGTTTGAAATCCGGTAGTGTGATGCCCCCCACTGTGTTCTTTTTGCTTAGAATTGACTTGGCTATGCAGGCTCTCTTTTGGTTCCATATGAAGTTCATGGTGGTTTTTTCCAGTTCTGTGAAGAAAGTTAATGGTAGCTTGATGGGGATAGCATTGATTCTGTAAATAACTTTGGGCAGTATAGCCATTTTCACGATATGAATTGTTCCTAACCATGAACATGGAATGTTTCTCCATCTGTTTGTGTCCTCTCTTATTTCGTTGAGCAGTGGTTTATAGTTTTCCTTGAAGCGGTCCCTTACGTTCCTTGTGAGTTGTATTCCTAGGTATTTTATTCTTTTTGTAGCAATTGTGAATGGCAGTTCGTTCTTGATTTGGCTCTCTTTAAGTCTGTTATTGGTGTATAGGAATGCTTGTGATTTTTGCACATTGATTTTATATCCTGAGACTTTGCTGAAGTTGCTTATCAGTTTCAGGAGTTTTTGTGCTGAGGCGATGGGGTCTTCTAGGTATACTAACATGTCATCTGCAAATAGAGACAATTTGGCTTCCACGTTTCCTATTTGAATACCCTTTATTTCTTTTTCTTGCCTGATTACTCTGGCTAGAACTTCCAGTACTATAATGAATAGGAGTGGTGAGAGAGGGCATCCTTGTCTAGTGCCAGATTTCAAAGGGAATGCTTCCAGTTTTTGCCCATTCAGTATGATATTGGCTGTTGGTTTGTTGTAAATAGCTTTTATTACTTTGAGATATGTTCGATTGATACCAAGTTTATTGTGGGTTTTTAGCATAAAGGGCTGTTGAATTTTGTCAAAGGCCTTCTCTGCATCAATTGAGATAATCATGTGGTTTTTGTTTTTGGTTTGGTTTATGTGGTGAATTACGTTTATAGACTTGCATATGTTGAACCAGCCTTGCATCCCCGGGATGAATTCTGCTTGATCATGATGGATAAGTTTTTTGATGTGCTGTTGCAATCGGCTTGCCAGTATTTTATTGAAGATTTTTGCATCTATGTTCATCATGGATATTGGCCTGAAGTTTTCTTTTCTTGTTGGGTCTCTGCCGGGTTTTGGTAACAGGATGATGTTGGTCTCATAAAATGATTTGGGAAGGATTCCCTCTTTTTGGATTATTTGGAATAGTTTCAGAAGGAATGGTACCAGTTCCTCTTTGTGTGTCTGGTAGAATTCGGCTGTGAACCCATCTGGACCTGGGCTTTTTTTGTGTGGTAGGCTCTTAATTGCTGCCTCGACTTCAGACCCCGTTATTGGTCTATTCATAGTTTCAGCTTCCTCCTGGTTTAGGCTTGGGAGGACACAGGTGTCCAGGAATTTATCCATTTCTTCCAGGTTTACTAGCTTATGTGCATAGAGTTGTTTGTCATATTCTCTGATGATGGTTTGAATTTCTTTGGAATCTGTGGTGATTTCCCCTTTATGGTTTTTTATTGCATCTATTTGGTTGTTCTCTCTTTTCTTTTTTTATCAGTCTGGCTAGTGGTCTGTCTATTTTGTTGATCTTTTCAAAAAACCAGCTCTTGGATTTATTGATTTTTTGAAGGGTTTTTCATGTCTCTATCTCCTTCAGTTCAGTTCTGATCTTAGTTATTTCTTGTCTTCTGCTAGGTTTTGAGTTTTTTTGATCTTGACCCTCTAGCTCTTTCAATTTTGACGATAGGGTGTCAATTTTGGATCTCTCCACTCTTCTCATGGGCACTTATTGCTATATATTTTCCTCTAGAGACTGCTTTAACTGTGTCCCAGAGATTCTGGTATGTTGTGTCTTCATTCTCATTGGTTTCGAAGAACTTCTTTATTTCTGCCTTCATTTCATTGTTTATCCAGTCAACATTCAAGAGCCAGTTGTTCGGTTTCCATGAAGCTGTGCAGTGCTGGGTTAGCTTCTGAATTCTGAGTTCTAACTTGATTGCACCGTGGTCTGAGAGACTGTTTGTTATGATTTCAGTTGTTTTGCATTTGCTGAGGAGTGCTTTACTTCCAATTATGTGGTCAATTTTAGAGTAGGTGTGATGTGGTGCTGAGAAGAATGTATATTCTGTGGATTTGGGGTGGAGAGTTCTGTAAATGTCTATCCGGTTTGCTTGTTCCAGGTCTGAGTTCAAGCCCTGGATATCCTTGTTAATTTTCTGTCTGGTTGATCTGTCTAATATTGACAGTGGAGTGTTAAAGTCTCCCACTACTATTGTGTGGGAGTCTAAGTCTCTTTGTAAGTCGTTAAGAACTTGCCTTATATATCTGGGTGCTCCTGTATTGGGTTCATATATATTTAGGATCGTTAGCTGTTCTTGTTGTATCGATCCTTTTAGCATTATGTAATGACCTTCTTTGTCTCTTTTGATCTTTGTTGCTTTAAAGTCTATTTTATCAGAGACAAGAATTGCAACTCCTGCTTTTTTTTGCTTTTTATTTGCTTGGTAAATCTTCCTCCATCCCTTTATTTGGAGCCTTTGTGTATCCTTGCATGTGAGATGGGTTTCCTGGATACAGCACACTGATGGGTTTTGGCTTTTTATCCAATTTGCCAGTCTGTGTCTTTTGATTGGTGCATTTAGCCCATTTACATTTAGGGTTAATATTGTTATGTGTGAATTTGATACTGCCATTTTGATGCTAGCTGGCTGTTTTGCCCGTTAGTTGGTGTAGATTTTTCATTTTGTTGATGCTCTTTAGTATTTAGTGTGTTTTTGGAGTGGTTGGTACTGGTTGTTCCTTTCTATGTGTAGTGCCTCTTTCAGGAGCTCTTATAAAGCAGGCCTGGTTGTGACAAAATCTCTGAGTACTTGCTTGTTCACAAAGGATTTTATTTTTCCTTCACTTATGAAGCTCACTTTGGCTGGATATGAAATTCTGGGTTGAAAGTTCTTTTCTTTAAGGATGTTGAATATTGGCCCCCACTCTCTTCTGGCTTGTAGAGTTTCTGCCGAGAGATCTGCTGTGAGTGTGATGGTCTTCTCTTTGTGGGTGACCCGACCTTTCTCTCTGGCTGCCCTTAGTATTTTCTCCTTCATTTCTACCCTGGCGAATCTGACGATTATGTGCCTTGGGGTTGGTCTTCTTGCGGAATATCTTTGTGGTGTTCTTTGTATTTCCTGGATTTGAGTGTTGCCCTGCCTTGCTAGGTTGGGGAAATTTTTCTGGATAATATCCTGAAGAGTATTTTCCTGCTTGGATTCATTCTCTTCGTCACATTCTGGTACACCTATCAAACATAGGTTAGGTCTCTTCACATAGTCCCACATTTCTTGGAGACTTTGTTCATTTCTTTTGCGTTTTTTTCTCTAATCTTGGTTTCTCATTTTATTTCATTTAGTTGATCTTTGACTTCTGATATTCTTTCTTCTGCTTGGTCAATTTGGCTGTTGAAACTTGTGCATGCTTCGTGAAGTTCTTGTGTTCCATTTTTCAGCTCCTACAATTTATTCATATTCCTCTCTAAGTTATCCATTCTTGTTATCATTTCCTCAAATCTTTTTTCAAATCTATTTTCAAGGTTCTTAGTTTCTTTGCATTGTTTTAGAACATGTTCCTTTAGCTAACAGAAGTTTCTCATTACCCACCTTCTGAAGTCTAATTCTGTCATTTCGTCACAGTCATTCCCCGTCCAGTTTTGTTCTCTTGCTGGTGAGGAGTTTTGGTCCTTTGTAGGAGGTGAGGTGTTCTGGTTTCGGGTGTTTTCCTCCTTTTTGTGCTGGTTTCTTCCCATCTTTGTGGATTTATCCACCTGTCTTCTGAGTATCTGAGTAGTTGCTGACTTTTCGATTGGGTCTCTGAGTGGACGCCCAGATTGTTGATGATGAAGTATTTCTGTTACTTGGTTTTCCTTCTACCAGTCTAGCCCCTCCACTGTACGACTGCTGAGGTCCACTTCAGGCCACGCTTGTCTGGAGTACACCTGTAGCAGCTGCAGAACAGTGAGGGTTGCTACCAGTTTCTTCTTCTGCTATCTTTGTCCCAGAATGATGCTCACCAAATGTCAGTCTGATCAGTCCTTTTTGAGGTGACTCTTTGGATATATGGGGGTCAGGGAGCTGCTTGAGGAGACGGTCTGTACTTTATAGGAGCTCAAGTGCTGAGCTGTGAGCTCCATTGTTCATTCAGGGCTGTTAGGCTGCTACGTTTAAGTCTGCAGCAGCAGAACTCATAAAACCCCTTTTTTTCCTCAGGCGCTCTGTCTCGGGGAGTTTGTGCTTTCTTTATGAGTGTCCGTTGTACCATCCCGCCCAGCTAGGAGGGAGTCTAGTCACTATTTGCCTGCTGAGGCTCTGCCCTGCTGGCGTGGGGTCCGCCCTGTTGCTGCGGGCTCTGCTCTGCTGCAGCGGTCTCCACCCTGCTGCCACGGGCTCCGCCCTGCTGCGGAGTCTCTCTGTTATGGCGGGTTGCCTCGGCAATGGCAGGCTGCGTCAGCAATGGGAGTGTACCTCAGTAAGGGCGGATTGCCTTAGTAATGGCAGATGCCCCTCTCCAACTGAGCTGAACCATCCTGGGTTCAGCTGTGCCCACAGTGAAACTCTCCACCCAGAGCATTTCGGATCGCCGTTTTGTTTGTCCGTGTGGGGGTGAAACCCACCGAGCCTGCTCACCTGGCTCCCTGCCTCAGAGCGCCATTTTTTTTTGTTTTAAGTTGAACGGTTGACTCTCTCCCAGGTGTTTCAGTCACCTGCTGTTCGGGCACCGGGATCTGTGTGATTTCCCATGCAGCAACCCACTGCGCTGGCTCAAATGCTGCTTCCCAGGAATCTACTCTATTTTGTAATGTTTTTAAAACGCAAGGTCTATTTTACACTTAGAACACACCTTAGTTTGAATTAGCCACAGTTTATGTGCTGTAAAATCACATGTGGCTAGTAGCTACTATATTGGATAAAATAAATCTATAATATAGATATCTGTAATATAGATTTACTCCTATGAACAAATTTAAAAGGCAACTATAATACTAATTTAGAGCCATTTACAGAGGAGAAAAATCTGAATGACCAAAAACATATGTTAAAGTATTTTTCTTTATAGATAAATAAAGTCAAAAAATAAGATACGTTTTATATCTACTGGATTGTCAAGATGTTTACGGGAAACAGAAGAAAATTATAAAACTTTTGGGTGGTTCTTTGTATGATTGCCTTTCTTGAGACAGAAAATACTATATTTTCCTTCCACTTGATATGAATCTAATATGCATCTCCTCACTGGAAACGAGGAGATGATGGGATGAAAAAATGAGTAATGATACGGTTATATTAGTTTGTTTCTTGTACTTACAGATGGACCTCTATAAATTTTAGCCTCCAGTCAAATTTTATCATACTTTAGCTTTAAAAATGAAATTACTCAAATTCAGTTCAAGTTTTATAGACTTTAGCTATAAAAACAAAAAATATGGTTTAGATTTTTATATATGAAATGTTATTTTAGCATAGGCTTTCATTATAGTCCAAATGATTCAAATGATTATTTACATCTTTGAGAGATTTTAATTTTCTGGTTTTTCTGACAGGTTGATTTTAAATTTCTCTCCAAATTAATTTTTCTTCTCCAGTGAATTTTCCATCAATCTCTCAATTATAGCAAATGATCTGTATGCGACTACCTGTAGAAATCAATCTTAGGAAGAATTCATTTTTGTAAGGACTATGTTTAATTGCTGTCAGAATGTTTGAAAGTTCAGATTTCTACAGATTGAACATTTTTTTAGACAGTGGCTCACCTACAGCAGGTAAAATGTTTCCCAGCCACCAGCTTCAAGATCTGTCTGTATATCTGCCTGTGGTTAGTCTCAGTCAAGCAGAACCACTGATGAGAACAATCATTTTTTTTTTTCTGTGATTGAATAAAAGGACTAGGGGAATTGCCCTTAATATAAGACAGAAAAAAGAAAGAAGCTGTTTTATTCCCTGGGTATTGTCATGGGAAAAGAGACCAGAGCACAATGGCCAAGCTGAAGAATGAGTGTCATTGAAACGAGAAATCTGGGACAGACCAGCCCAGGGCACAAGGGATTGTGGGTATCGAAGTCTTCTGAATGTCACTTAAAAGGGTTCCACCAGGCACACACACCTTAAAATGATGCTCCTACTTGTTCTTTCTTTCTTTTTTTCTTTCACAAATCACAAAGATAAAGTTGGGAAAAAGCACAGCAGGAAGAGCCAGCTGCTGAGCCTGTTATGAGAAGAAAGAACTCGGTAGAATGCTAATTTTTCTTTATTATCTTACTCTCTACAAAAGGCCAGCGGGCAGGTGAACACTCTGCCGAGAGAATCTGTGGAGTTTTGATCAGGAGCAGCAGTCTGTCTGCTCTGGTGGAATTATCTAAAAATCTCCATGAACAGGGTAGGAGAAAGAAGCAGTAGCCTATGTGATTTCCATCAATTCTCCAAGGCCATATATAGCTCGCCAGTGGATTGAGGAAAGATAACAGGCTCTGCTCTCCTTAGCTGAAGACACACGGCTTCCAGAACACAGGCACATTAAAGAGAAGCAGCAATGTGTACTGTAATTAGTCTGGGAAAGAAAACAGGTTTGGAATCACGCTTCTATAGCAAAAGTGGTATTTGCACAAGCTAAGTCTTTGCACTGTGCTCTGCTCTCTCTCTCTCACACACACATACACACACACACACACACACACACACACACCCCCCAAAGTACTCAGCACTGCAAACACCCAGAGGACCACGATCAATTGTTCAAAGTACAGTGATCCTGATCTGCCACTCATGAAATGCAAATGCTGATGTTGGAGAAGAGTCAGGGAATAAGAATTTCCTGTTTAAAGAAAAAGGCAGAGATTCTGTTTTTTTGAACCTCAGATTAGGAAGACAGAAAGAACCGTCCATGTTTTTTCTGCTCAGACCATGTATATAACCAGAAGGCTTCTGCACTGATTCTGTGTTTGATTGAAAATCATGCCAGGCAGGCCAACATTTCTTTTCTTTCCTTTTCCCTTCCCTTTCCCTTCCCTTCCTTTCTTATTTTTTTATTTTTATTTTTATTTTTGATGGAGTGTCACTCTGTCGCCCAGGCTGGAGTGCAGTGCATGATCTAGGCTCAATGCAACTTCTGCCTCCTGGATTCAAGTGATTCTCCTGTCTCAGCCTCCTGAGTAGCTGGGATTACAGGCATGCACCACCATGCCTGGCTAATTTTTTTTTCTTTTGTATTTTTAGTAGAGGCAGGGTTTCACCATGTTGGTCAGGCTGGTCTCAAACTCCTGACCTCATGATCCGCTTGCCCTGGCCTCCCAAATTGCTGTGATTACAGGTGTGAGCCACCGTGCCTGGCCGCCGACATTTCTTTATTGTATTTCAGACAGTTCCCATGGACTACTACCACTTTCAGCTCAGAGAACTACCTCATCTCCAAGAGTTAAAAGTCACAATCAGGGGCACTTGGGGACATTTACTAGTTCATGCTTGGCCACGCACCTTTAGTGCTCAGGTCTTACAATATATTCACTCCAGACAAATTCACCGTCAGGCCAAAGGGAGAAGATGTTGTTAGTCCCCACCTCTGCTAGTCCTAGTTAATATAATTCACCCTCAGTCCTGCCCCATTTACAAATCAATCTTGATGGAGGTAGAAAAATCCACTGCCAGAGTGGGCAGACCAGACTGTGAGATCCAGAATTAGAACTTACTGTAAACTCACTTACTATCCTGGATTTCCTGTTTGCATGTCTGTTTGGTCAAAGATCTCCCCTGACCCCCAAGATATTGCTTATCCCTGCATAATCACATTGGCTATTGTTAAAAATGCAGATCCCTGGATCTCACTCCAAACTTATTAAATACGGGTGGGCCTGGAAATCTGTATTTTAACTGAGGAAGACCGATAGCCTATAAGAAGGAATGACTAAGAATATAAGCTCTGGATATATTCCCTGCTCCTTCCCTTAATCTTTGTGCAATCTTGGGGAAAATTACTTCCTCTGCCTCATCGGTTATATGGTGATAATCTCCTTAATAACACCATCCCCATAGAAAGGATTAAATGAGTAAACTGATTGAAAGTGCCTAGAATGGTGCCAGGCACATAGTAAGGCTTCATAAATACTAATTACTACTCATAAAGTAATAAGCACCTCAGAGAATTCTTAGAATCAAGTTTGAGATCCACAGGTCCAGTGTGTTTATCTTGGAATATAAATCTACTTTTTGCCTGGACATAGTGGCTCATTCCTGGAATCTCAGCACTTTGAGAAGCTGAGGTGGGTGGATCGCTTGAAGCCAGGAATTCAAGATTGCGATGAGCTAAGATCGTGCCACTGCATTTCAGCCTGGGTGACAGAGCAAGACCCTGTCTCAAAACAAAACAAAACAAAAATCTGCTTTTTGCTTAGCCCTCCTGAATCCTCCTGGGTTTGGGACTCTGTGTTGTCTTCCCAACCTGTTTCCCTCAAACTTAGACCCTCTTTGCTCTCTAGTAAATCCTTCCTATCCTACTCTGTGCATGCTGGGAATGGGTGTCTTACCCAGTTCCTGCCTGCCCTTTAGTCAGAATGGACTGGCCACTTAGAACAGAGATGCTACTGTTGGCTTGAGGAGTATCCGCTCCCCAGATGGGGAGAAATACATTTTTTGTATTTTGGCCCCAACCATAGGAAGTCCCTGAATATTCTGTATAACTTGTCGTCAATGACTGTTCAATCCTAGCCCAAGCTGCTATACTTATTTGGGTACAGTACATTAGGAAAGCACCCTTCCAGCTGGGCATGGTGGCTCATGCCTATAATCCCAGCACTTTGGGAGGCCAAGGTAGGAAGATCACTTGAGGTCAGGAGCTCGAGGCCAGCCTGGGCAACATGGAGAAACCCCATCTCTGTTAAAAATACAAAAATTAGCTGGTCTGGGCAGTGCCCACCTGTAATCACAGCTACTCAGGAGGCTGAGGCACAAGAATCACTTGAACCCAGGAGGTGGAGGTTGAAGTAAGCAGCAGCCTGGCTGACAAGGTGAGACTCTGTCTCAAAAAAAAAGACCCCTTCCCTTAGGAATCCAACCTCAGAGTGACCAACTGTCCCATTTTTCCCAGGACTGTCTTGATTCTAGCACTGAAAGTCTCCTGTCCCTGGAAATCTCTCAATCCAAGGTAAACCAAGTTGGTTGATCACCGTGTCCCCTATAGTCACTGGGTTGGGTCACCGGTAGACCAAGCAGAAATGCCTAATCTGACTCCCACTCGTGAGGCAGACACTGACCTGTGGCCTGGGCCTAACCATAAAAAACCTACAGAGGCATGCATCTCAGACCAGGAGAGCCCTTGATTGTGTTGGTTTAGGACATCCAGGTCTGGAAAACATAACAGTACTCTACAAAGCTGACAGAGTAGAGTTGTACCAAACTCTTTGTGTTTTTTGTAACTCAATAGAGATCTGAGGAATCCTACACTATGGTGCTTCGTGGTAGGCACTCAAAGTTTGTATCCTCCAGTCTACCAAGTTTTCTGATGTGAATAACAGCAAGAGCTACCTATCAATTCTTCCCTGGGTCTAGAGATTTATAGGCTGATTACAGTTGAGTTGAAGAATGGCAGAAAGGTTTGCTTTCCTAATTTTTCAGAAGAAGAGATTTGGCAGGGAGAAAACAAGGATCTAGATTTTACAGAGCTGTAGAAATTACCAGTGTTGCCAAGGTAGTTAATCAACCAAAGACAACACAAAATCTCACCCTGTGCTTGCATATGTATTCCTCTAGCCCCAGTAGGTGTGAGTAATAATACTGAAATGAAGGAAATTACTTGAAGGAAATTGCCTGAATGGGACCGTTACAAGAGCAGGGTAGGGCTTACTTAATTAAAGCACAGTTTAATTACTGCTATAACTTAAGGCAATGCTGCACTGTGCAATAAGATGGGAATATGAGAGGCTTGGGCCTTGTTGGATAACAATTAATTTCAAATAGTTTAGGGGGAGTGTTGATAAAGCATGATTAAATATAGGAACAGGCTGATAAATGAATCATTAGGGAAGTACATTTTTAACTACATAGAAATGAGTATAGGAAGAATAGAAAAAAGTCATTATAATTATCATTGTGTGGCCTTGTTAGGGCAGAGAGGGAGGATGGTCTCCAGGTCAGAATAATAGCCCAACCTAGCTTGAGCTCAGGTTCCACCTCTGTGATGGAATACCTTGTTCTCCTGGGTAGTGCTCAGGAAGTAGTAAGCTCATTACAGCAGCAGGGCTGCTCAGAAAAATCCCTGAACCTCCACTTTCCTTGGGCTCATACCTTGCTCCAAACCATCACTATGTTTCTGCTGTCTTCGAGAGGCCAGTGTCCTAGTGCAAAATACACATCAGGCCTCCTCTTCTCCTTGATTACTTTCTGGCAAGAATATTCTTTTCCCAGACTCCAGTCTTTGATTTTTGTTTTTCATTTGTCAGCTGGGAAGAAAAAAACTCATTTCTTACCAACCTCAAAATAAAACTGTAAGATAAAACAACATATAAAGGTATCAGTAAAGGAAGATTTATTTATTTATTTATTTGTTTATTTATTTATTTTTTAGATGGAGTCTTGCTCTGACACCCAGGCTGGAGTGCAGTGGTGTGATTTCTGGACACTGTAACCTCCACCTCCCAGGTTCAAGCGATTCTCTTGCCTCAGCCTCATGAGTAGCTGGGATTACAGTTGCCTGCCACCGCTCTCAGTTAATTTTTGTATTTTTATTGGAGACGGGGTTTCACCATGTTGGCCAGGCTGGTCTCAAACTCCTGACCTCAGGTGTTTGAGCATGAAAATCCCTCCAAAAGTGCTGGGATTATAGGTGTGGAGCCACCACACCTAGCTGGGAAGAGATTTTTCTAGTCAAAGATGAACATGAGACTAGGAATATAAAATGTTGTTTTTCATTTAAGGGAATTGTCCAAGCCAAATGAGAATGAGAAGAACAGAGGAGGAAGTCCTTGACCTATTCAGAAATTTAAATATGTTTCAGCATATTCAAAGAATTTCCATATACCCTTATTCAAATTCACCAATTGTTTTTAACATGTTGTTACCAAAACACCAGGGGTTTTCTTTAAGTCCTGCTGCTTGCTGCACAGAAAGTCAATCACTGAGACAATGGGTATTGCCAGGGATGAAGGTTTTAATCGGGTGCTCCAGTGGAGGAGATGGGAGATCAGTCTCAAATTCATCTCCCTGACTGACTAAAACTAGGGATTTATATGACAGGGAAGAAATGTAACAACGCGGGGGAAAACAGGAACTAGGGAGGAGTAAGGAAAAGGAGTTGGTCAACACAAAGCAGGTGATCGCTTAGGAAAACAGGAATTAGTAAGAGGTAAGGAAGCAGTTATGAAGGCTGAGGAGTCTGGCATCTCATTGTCTGGATGTGGTGATCTGGTGAGTTTCAGTTCTTTGGTACTTTTTCAGAGGCCTGAGGAAGGAACTCAGATAAAACAAATCTAAGTTTTAAGCTTTAAGATCAGAAGGGTCCATTTCTATGTCTATCCAAAATAATGGTCTATGGGACTATTGGGTCGGTTTCAATGTTACCTCATTTGTTTACTTGCGCTCTCCACCCATGCGCACACAGAACACATATTATTATACAGAGTAGGTTGACTATCACTGTACTTAGAACATGTAACCACAGTAGTTAAAAACTTTGGAAATAATAGACATAATAAATACTTTATCAAAGACATATTCCAATTTTGTCAATGGTTCTGATAAGAGCTTTATACCGTGTTTTTTCCCCTCCAATTCAGGATACAGCCCAGGGTCAGGTATGATGTTAAATTGTCACATCTCTTTTTCTTAACCTGGAATTGTCCTGTCTTTCTTTATCTTTCATAATAGTGGCACTTTTGAAGGCAAAGGCCAGTTATTTTACAGAATGTTTTTCAGTTTGGGTTTGTTTGATGTTTCTTCATGCTTAGATTCATGTTATGCATTGATGGCCAGATTACCCAAAAAACAACCTGATATTGTATCCTTCTGGGAGCATTGTATCTGCAGACACACAATGCCCCTCATTACCAGTGTTAATTGTGATCCCTTAGTTCAGATGCTGTCCAGTTTCTCCATTGCAGTATTACTATTTCCCCTTACCACCATGAAATACTCTGTGGGGAGGCACCGTAAGACCACCTAAATAACCTGCTTGTCATCAAACTCCACTTCTACCTCAGATTTAGCATCTATTGTGGATTCTTACCCAAAACAATCTTCATTGTGATCGTTGCAAAATAATGATTTTTAACTCCATTACTACCTGCACATCTATTAGTTTGCAGGGAGTGATACAGTTAAAAATTAGTAGTTTTATTTTTAATAAATGAGCTTTATGAACAACTCTTCCTCCTCACTCTCCTCTCTCTTCTCTCTATCTCTCTGCCTGGTTGTCTACCATACTGTCAGTATAGACTCAGGGTTCCTGTTCTGGTAAGTGGATTATCATTCAGTATGGGTCTTATTTATTTTCATGCTCAAATTCTCCTAGATGAATGAACTCTTATCTATCTATCTATTTATCATCTATCTATCTATCTAGTCTGTCTACCTACCTACCTACCTTCCTATCTACCATCTATCTCTTTATTATTATTATTAGTTACTTTTTTTTTTTTTTTTGAGACAGAGTCTTGTTCTGTTGCCCAGGCTGGAATGCAATGGTATGCTTACAGCTCACTGCAGCCTTGATTTTCCAGGCTCAAACGATTTTTCTACCTCAGCTTCCCAAGTAGCTGGGAGTACAGGCATGTATCACCTCATCAAACTAATTTTTTAAAGTTTCTTGCAGAGTGAGGGTCTTGCTATGTTGCCCAGGCTGATCTGCAACTTCTAGGGTGCAAGCCATCCTCCTGCCTTGGCCCCCACAAAGTGTTGGGATTATGGGCATGAGCCACTATGCCTGACCTATCTAGGTCTTTATTATCAGTAAGGACTCATGGTTCATGAGTTATTTATTTACATGTCCATTCATAAATAAACATTTTCATGCCCAAATGAGAACTCCTTCAAAGTAGCTATGGTATTTAGAAATGAGTATCTGGCTATTAGATGTGCTCATTGCTTTTAGGTCCTTTTAGCAGATAGTACTAGAAAATATCCATATATTTTAATATATTTGGAATATGAGTCTCTACTGATACTTCCAATTTCAACCCAGTCTCATCGTGTTTTTTTCTTGCCTTTCTCAATTCTACATTCTTATATCTTCCTTCTTCCACAGCTAGTTTCCTAGCTTCTAACAATGTCATCATATATGCTCTTTTGCTCAATTCCACAATACATACAAAATAACTTAAGAATTTTTACTCTTAAACCACTATGTTAAAAAAGAAAACATAAAACTCTCTAAGAAGCTCAAGATTTGTTTGCAGTTTTCCCCTAGACTGAGGGTATATAATTAAAAGACTGTTCAAATGTTCCCTGTGTGTATTAGTCTGTTCTCACATTGCTATAAAGACATACCTGAGACTGGGTGATTTACAAAGAAAATAGGTTTAATTGGCTTATGATTCTGCAGGCTGTACTGGCTTCTGCTTCTGGGGAGGCCTCAGGAAACACAATCATGGTTGAAGGTGAAGAAGCAGGAACATTTTCACAAGGCCAGCACGGGGGCGGGGAGAGAGAGAGAGAGAGGAAGGAGGAGGAGGGAGGAGAGAAGAGACATTGAGATTGCATTAAGGGGGAAGTCCCACACACTTTAAAACAACCAGGTCTCATGATAACTTTCATGTGACAGCACTAGGGGGATGGTGCTAAACCATTAGAAACCACACCCATGATCCAGTCACCTCCCACTAAGCCCCATCTCCAACACTCAGGATTACAATTCAACATGAAATTTGGGTGGGGACACAGATCCAAACCATATCATTTCACTCCTGGCCCCTCCCAAATGTCATGTCCTTCTCACATTGCAAAATACAATCATCCCTTCTCAACAGTTCCCCAAAGTCTTAATTCATTTCAGCATCAACTCAAAAGTCCAAGTCCAAAGTCTCATCTGAGACAAGGCAACTTCCTTCAGCCTATGAGCCTGTAAAATGAAAAAATCAAATTAGTTACTTCCGAGATTACAGGCAGAGGGTAAATAACTTCCTTTCCAAAAGGGAGAAATTGGCCAAAACAAAGAGGCCATATGCCTCAGGGCAATCATTAAATCTTAACGCTCCAAAATAATCTCCTTTGACTCCATGTCACACATCCAGGCCATACTGATTCAAGGGGTGGGCTCCCAAGGCCTTGGGCATCTCTGCCTCTGTGACTCTGCAGGGTACAACCCCCATGTCTGCTTTCATGGGCTGATGTTCAAATGTCCTGTTCAAGAACAAGGAAGGTCTTTTGTTTAGGAATTCGTTAAAATTTGTATTAGAATTTTAAATTAATTAGAACTCTAAGTTCAATTGAATTAACATGCTACAATTAAACCCAAGGGGATCATATTGGAGGAATTATGATCAGCATATGGACACATATGCACTTTTCCAAATGGAAGTTTACAGAATACACACAAACTCTAATGTGTTTCATTTGAATAGCAGCTTGTAGAAGAAGTTAGAATTGTCCATTGAGCTATAAACATTTAACTTTCCTTCCAAAATGAAATGAAAATAGCACAGGAGGCATGACCTTTTGCAAACTGTGTGATTTGAAAATTTCATTAAAAATGCAGGATGTTATTCTGATCTTACAAACATTGACCTCAGGTGAAGGAAAGATTCTTCAAAATGGATAGAAAGATCAGAGCTGAATTGCTGATGACCTTATGCAGAATAGTTTCATTCCTGCATGTGGAGGTTAGCAACTCTAAGTTATTATATAAAACTTGTCATTTGTGTGAGAGAAGCACCTCCTTGCTCACAAAATCTGTTTTTCACTCTTGTGGTATGACTCATGAGAGGAATTTTAGAAATAGCTTGTTTTTGAACTTACCTTTGAAATTGTCATTCAATACTGGTTCACATTGTGCTTGTGGCCATTTGATAGACTGCCACATAACCACTAGGATGCTGAGAAGACCATGTGGTCCTCACTGTTGCCAGGAGACAGGGGTCACCAAGCCAGTAAGTTCTTCCACCACGGATCATTAGGCGCAAAAGCAACCCATGCATAAAGCCCATTGTTTCAAGGGGATTGACCACAAAGGAGTAAGCTCTTAAAATGTTGAATGTCTAAACATTAAAACAACATAACAAAAGCCCTGTGACATTCAGAGGGCTATGGACTCTTGGCTTTGAATTTATGAGCTGAATTCATTTCTGCCTTCAATGTGATTTCTCCCCTCAATGTGATTTCCTGGGCATTTGCCTTACCCACTCATTTCTCTCATGAAATGTTACTTGCTATTTCTATTTCTTTCACTTATTCTTTGCTCTTTAGCCCAGTGGTTTAAATGTTGGGTTCTAGAGTCAGACATATTGGATTGAAACTCTCTGCCGTGGTCCTGGCTGTCCACTTTCAAGCTCAGGTCGTTGTTGGCAGGATTCAAATCCTCGTGTACTGTCAGATTGAGTGTCTCTGATCTTTGCTAGCTGCTGACCAGAAGCTATGCTTGGTTCCTTGTCACCTGGGCTTCTTTATGTTAGCTGATGTCATCTAAGCCAGCAAGGGAGAGTGTTGTCATATGTCATCACCTTTAGCAGATCCTTTGTTAGAAACCAAATCATAGGCCCTGCCCCACTCCAGGGGACAGGATTCATAAGGGTATGAATACCAAGAGGTATTTTGTATATTTGAGAACCATCTTTGAGTCTGTCTACCACATGGTGGATGCAAAAGTGATATATAAAACGTCTGGATATTGTTTTAAAAGAAGAATTTGTGCCTTTTCCTTACTTGCTAAAATAAAAACTTGATGGCTGAAGCCTTCACAGCCATTTTGTGTCATGAGGTGGGAACCTCACACTGAGGATGGCAGAGCAACAAAATAACAGAGTTTATGAGTTTCACAGTAGCTGGACTACACTTCACTGTTATTTTGAATTTTCTATCATTTGAAGCCAAAATGAATCCTAATGGATAATTTATTGTGCCAGTTTTAGTCATTTCATATGTTTATAAAATTAATCTAGTGAGATTTTCTCAAGTATTATTATGTACTTTTACTAGCTTATATTTTAAAATCTTGGCATCTAATATAGTATTTTATTAATTGCTATCTTTTTGCTCATTACATTTTGTCTGAGGTTTATTAATAATTATACATTTTCAATGACCCACCATGTAGTTTATTCTTTAATGTATGTTTGAATGAGTGCAATATAGTACAAAGAGCATATTGAAGTGGATGGATTGAAGTGGATGGTGGAATTAGAGGAATGTTTGAAGAAAGGCTGACTTGAGCTCAAATTTCCTTCACAACTTAAAAGCTATGAAGCTGCCTTTCTTCAAAGTTTGTATGAAGCTATGAAGACAAGCTCCACAAACTTCCTGAGACTAGTGTTCTCATCTGCAAAATGGAATAATAATAATAATACCATATTTGAAACCTTGTATGAATTAGAGAATGCATATAAAAGAACTATAAACATATTAGGCACTCATTATAAGGAAGTTCTTTTTATTTTCTCTTAATTATTTCCTTCCTTGGGACTCTTTTTTCCCTACAATTTTATTCTTACAACTTAGTGTGCTTTTTTCTTTTTTAATTAAACAATTAAAGTTTATGAATTTGTTTCTCAATCCTTCCTGGCCTCATATCATGCTTCAATAAGTACTCATTGTTTTCTAAATGATGTATTGTAGCCATTTCTCAGTATCTGAATGATACTGGTTCCAGGAGCCCATTGCAGATGCCAACATTTGTGGATGCTCAAGTCCCTGATATAAAATAGTGTAATACTGTATACTACCTACATATATCCTCCCATATACTTTTTTTTTCTTAGAGTCTCACTGTTGCCCAGGCTGCAGGTCAGTGACACAATCTCAGCTCACTTCAACCTCCACCTCCCAGGCTCAAGCAATTCTCCTGCCTCAGCTTCCCAAATAGCTAGGATTCGAGGTGGGTGCCAGTTTTTTAGTATTTTTATAAGAAATGGGGTTTCACTATGTTGGCCAGGCTGGTCTGTCTCTAAATCCTGACCTTGGGTGATCTGCCCGCCTTGACCTCTCAGAGTGCTGTGATTACAGGCATGAGCCACCGCACCCGGCCTCATATATGCCAAATCATTTCTAGATTACAATACCTAGCACAATATAAGTGGTTATTATATTGTTTAGGGAATAATAACAAAAAAAAGCCGATACTTGTCAGTTACAGGCCTAACTACATGGTACACATCAGTAACAACATAACATTTTCTGGATTTTTTTCCCCAAATATTTCTGATTTACAGTTCATCACATCTGCAGATTTGGAACCCATGGATAGGGAGGACTGACTGTTTTGTATTATTAATCTCCTCCTTTATGTAGTTATTAGAATACTTCTAAAAAATTCAAAATATTTGAATATATTTTGGCTTATAATTTAAATAAACTGCTTTTAGTTTTATCGCATTGTGAATAGGGAATGTGGCCTACCGAACTTCTGCTTTTGTGAATTTATCGAGATTTTCTTCATTTCTGACTACATGATTCATAGCTGGTAAATGTTCTATGGAGCTCTCAGAAAGAGAAGATTTATTTTCTGTAGAATAGAGTAGTATCAGAGGCCTCAGCTAGATCAATATTCAGGTTCAATGATGCCAGAGCATAAGTTGGGCAACCTCCGGGAAACCAGCCATGGGCCAGATGTGGCAAGAAGCCATGTGGGCAACAACTCAAAATCTGTCCAAACTGGGATTTAAGCATATACAGGCACAGTTAGCAAGCTAGGAAGCTGGGGAGTCCATTCAGATTCCTGGGTGGAATTACACGTTTAAGCAATAAAATGGCTGGAGAACTGGTCTTTAGAGCAAGGCTGTGCTACATCCCAGGGGCAAGTACCAAGGAACACTGATGTGCCCTGGGAGCTCCCTCCTTAGCTCTAGGTAGCAGAAGTGATAAAATTGTCCCCATTGCCTAGGGGATGGTGCTGCTTTCTTTCCTTTTCTCTCCCCGCCAGGAAGAGAAGCTTAGGGGTGGCTCCCTACTACAGCAGGCAGATATGGTAGTCACAGAAATGATTAATTGTGTGCCAGCGACATAGGATAACACTGGAATGAACTGTGTGCCAGTGGAGAGGCCTGGGCAGTGGCCCTTGGCAGAGGAAGGCAAGGGCATATGACAGGAGCCTGCTGCTGCAGCAGCCAAAGCTGATGTGCATTGGGCATCCACACTGGAGCAGACAAGACACTATTCAGGGCTTTCTATGCATTATCACAGACAGCTGTTCTGTTATCCTATTTTACTCATGAGGAAACTGAGACTGAAAGAGACAAAATATTTCCTTTCTTTTTTTTTCTTTTCTTTTTTTTTTTTTTTGAGACAAAGTCTTGCTTTGTCACCAGGCGCCAGGCTGGAGTGCAGTGGCGCGATCTCAGCTCTCTGCAACCTCCACCTCCCAGGTTCAAGCAATTCTCCTGCCCTAAGCCTCCCGAGTAGCTGAGACTACAGGCACGTGCCACCACTCCCAGCTATTTTTGTATTTTTTTAGTAGAGACGGGGTTTCACCATGTTGGCCAGGATGGTCTCGATTTCTTGATCTCGTGATCTGCCCGCCCTGGCCTCTCAAAGTGCTGGGATTACAGGTTTGAGCCACCATGCCCGGCCAATGTCTCCTTTTCTTAAGTGAACAGAAGAGCTAAGAAGTGAACCTGTATGTGTGATCCCAGTATTGCTTTTTTTCCCAAAGATCCAGTGACCAGCTACTAAAGGACCTATGTATATCAAAACAATCATTATGTGTTATATAATCAGTATATAATAGATACATATAAATAGATACACTCCAAGATCCTAGCCTTGGAAAGGTTATAATAGATACATATAAATACAGATTAAAGGATCTATGCATACTAAAACATATTTATCACCTTCAGACATACGATGGTGGGGAATCTTTGAATAACTGGTACAATGCTCAGAAAAAAAATCAATCCTGCTAAGCTACTGGACAAATTATCAGTTTCCAAAAAGATCCTAGCCTTGGAAAGCTTATAATAGATGCATATAAATAGATACACATCCAAGATCCTAGCTTTATAAAAAATACATATAAATACAGATTTTTTAAAAAATTATATTGCTCAAATATATTATCAAGCTTGAGGGGCATCTGTTTGATCTGTCAGAGACTGAAATGGCTCATGAAAATTGTATTTCTGCAATATCTTTTTCATTCTAATGGCTTTTGCTCTAGGTCTTTTGTTGCTGCTTTCTTTGATATGTGGCAGTTTGCCATTGTTACGACTTCCATTTTTTTCTTGCATGTTTTATAGGAGTACTACTTTACATACTAATTATGCAACACATATTGAAAGTTCACATGCATTTACACACACAGTCAAAGGTTTTTCAGTGCCCTGTAGTTCCTGAGTGATCCATCATAGTTGCATAGATTCTTGCTTAAGTTTGATATGATCGTGGTATGGTGATCATATGCCATCTTGTAATGTATATCAAAAGCATCTTACATCAATATTTTCTCTTCCCAGATCCAAAAGTAAATGGATTAATATTTCTCTACACTACTTCTGCTATCTCTTAAAATGTGGATACTTCTTCAATGTCTCTAAATGCCTCATTGGTCCAAGGATTTATTTTAAATTATTTAAATGTACTTTTCAGTAGTTCCTGGTTAAGTAATTTATCACCTTTTTGCGATAAAAAGACCGTTGGGTACTTTTGTGTATGGACATTTCAGAGGATATATAAGGGTGTCTCAGATCCAGATGTAGTTTCATAGTCCCTAAAACATGCATACTAAAACATATTTATCACCTTCAGACATAAAATGGTGGGGAATCATTGAATACCTGGTACAATGTTTCAGAAAAAAAAAAAAATCAATCCTGCTAAGGTACTGGACAAGTTAAAAATGTCTAAAACATCACACCAGCTTCCAAAAAGCAATTGGATAATAATCCACAAAGTCTGTCATTGTTATTGCATGATCACCTTCATTTTCCAATAAGTTTTCAATTTCTGTCCATATAAGACTAATAGATGAAACAGTGATTGAATCTAGATTTGGAGAATGTCATTGTAATTTCAAAGATTCTGAAGCTCCTTGGAAAGTAGCTGGCTCTCTGTCTGCGGGAATGATCTTCTGTCCTCCAGTGCCTCCCTCATCCCAGCTGCCATGAGTATAACAGTTCTGGCCATTGTAACTGTTGGACTTTTTGACACAAGTTGTGAATTTATTAGTCATCAGGGATTTGAATACTTTGGTTGCATGAATTTTCCTGTGCTTTAGATTTGTTATTTTTAGATAAATATCCCCTTGAACTGAGATAGCAGATGTATGAAGACAAGAGTCTGATGCTGAGATGCAAGACTGCCTTGTCTGATTTGAAAAGAGGATGGAAAATGTGTATTTTCTGTAGACTGGCTTGACTTCAAAAAGTATCTTTCAGGTCATTTAAAATTTCTTATTTCAAAATTTAGAAAAAGTAAGAAAAGACTGCCACAAAACAGGTAGTATTGAGATTCGAATTGTCTGTGGTTTAGCCTGTTTTAACTTACTCAACATGGACAAGATAATCACACTTTAAAATTTTTTCAACTATTATTTTATTTTATTTATTTGTTTTTTTGAGACAAAGTCTCACTCTGTCACCAAGGCTGGAGTGCAATGATGTGATCTCGCCTCACCACAACCTCCACCACTAGGGTTCAAGCGATTCTCCTGCCTCAGCCTCCTGAGTGCCTGGGATTACAGGCGCCCACCACCATGCCCAACTAATTTTTGTACTTTTAGTAGAGACTGGGTTTCACTATGTTTGTCAGGCTGATCTCGAACTCCTGACCTCAGGTGATCCACCCGCCTCAGCCTCCCAAAGTGCTGGGTTTATAAGCATGAGCCACTGCTGCACCTGGCCTCAACTATTATTTTAGATTCAGGGGATATACATGTGCAGGTTTGTTACATGGGTATATTGCACGATACTGAGGTTTGGGGTATTGATCCCATTACCCAGGCAGTGAGCATATTACCCAGTAGTTTTTCAGCCAGGTCCCCCTCCTCTCTCTCCCCAGTAGTCCCCAATCTCTGTTATTCCCATCTTTATGCCTACATGTGCCCACAGCTTAATTTCCACTTGTGAGTGAGAACATGTGGTATTTGGTTTTCTGTCCCTGCATTAATTTGCTTAAGAAAATGGCCTCTAGCTGCATCTGTGTTGCTGCAAAGACATGATTTCATTCTTTTTAAAGGCTGCATAGCATTTCATGGTGTATGTGTACTACATTTTCTTTTTTCAAGCCACCATTGATGGGCACCTAGGTTGATTCCATGCCTTTAGACAATCACACTTTTGACTTCAAGAATGAGTGACTTGAGATGAGAACCTCCACTGCAGAATTCTAGAAGTTATTTGTATTTACTCATGTTGTGGGAAGAGGCTACTTCTCATTTCCCAGGTAAGGCAAACTTTGACAAGGATTATTCTAAGGAGGCAAAACTTTTCAGGCTTATTCAGCTGAGATCAATTTCTATAGTCCCTGAAGTGGGAGGATGCAGCTCCTTCCAACTCATGACAGACTTCTTCATCTGTTAAACAGGTAGATTCAGAACCCTGGGCTCCCACTTAGACACTGAGGTATATGTGGTGGATTTTGAGCACCATTTGCTGGTTTTCTCTGCAGCTCTGTTTCCATTAGTGGATGGAATATTCCTTAGAACATCTAGGTTATGTACTAGTAGGGTATCTAAATTAAATGAAGGCAATGAATGCTTCATGTATGCTGAGAGTCTTGCCTAAATGGGCAAATAATTGAGAAGTCCGCAGAAGATCAGAGGCTCTTCTTTGGCCTATCTTCACTTTTTGTATGACTTTTAGATATTAGTAAGTCTCACTGGTCTAGGATAACGAGGACTTAGTCTAGATCATCCACATGTCTTGACCAATGTTGGACTTTTCTTCTTGATTAACCTATCATCCCATGTCTAGTGTAATTTAATGCTTGGTGAATTACTCATGTAATTCATCTTCATTACAATTTCTTCAGCTAAATCACTCTCAGCAGACAGTGTTGAAATGCTTTGCTATCACCTTCATCCTCCTTTTATTAGTATTTTATGTGTTGTTCAGTCTCAGCAACCAAAAGAGAGATGAATAAAATGCTTTTGCAGCATCAGTTTTGATTTTCAAAAAGGTTTCACTGAAAAGCTGCTGTTCATATGTTAAAGCCTGTGGGAATTTTTCTATACAAAATCTCATTTGTAGAATTATCAAATTTACAGAATAAAATTACTTCCTTTAACACTTCATTCACATTTTCCCCCTGCCTGGAATACCTATTGTCATCTGCCTGGTAAACTCCTGCTTAAAGAACCATTTAACAATTATCTCCCAGCAAGCCCTTTAAAGAAATTCCCTTTCCTTTACTCAGCTCTTCTTTTTTTTGAGGCAGATTCTTATTCTGTCACCTAGACTGGAGTGCAGTGATGCCATCTTGTCTCACTGGCTCACTACAACGTCCACCTCCCTGGTTCAAGCCATTCTTTTGCCTCAGTCTCTCAAGTAGATGGGATTACAAGCACCAGCCACCACACCTGGCTAATTTTTGTATTTTTAGTAGAAATAGGATTTCACTGTGCTGGCCAGACTAGTCTTGAACTCCTGACCTCAGGTGATCTGCCTGACTCAGCCTCCCAAAATGCTGGGATTATGGGCATGAGCCACTGCGCCTGACTGTACTCAGCTCTTCTCTACTGTTACAGAACCTCTGCGTTAGGAAGCCTTCTTTCCTCTGTGTTTTAGCACATTTTGTACATATCATTTTATCATACATATAATGTTATATCACAGTTGATTATCCCACAGCCCAGATTCAGTACTTCTAGGGACTATGTCTTATTCTCTCTGTCATTATAACCTAGCTCAGAATCTGGTGTACTTAGCATCTGCTCACAGATGTATGCTGAATGAGCACATGACTGTGCAGCACAGGGCTTTTCCATTATGAGCATGAACTGTGATTGTTTTACACCATGACTGTCTCCAGGTGTCTATTTGCATGAGTGCATGATAAGCCTTACAGAAAAAAGACCAGACCAAAATCAGGCATTGAAGGTGGGGAAGACAGTAAGATGTCTATTCCCCAAGACTTAGGCTTGATCCCTTTTTAGAATAGGGGCTTTGGCCAAAAATGAAAAAGCTGTTTTCTTAAAGATCTTGTAGGACTCTGAGCCTGTCAGTGCTACCCAGGAACCCAGAAAGCATTGTCCCAGACCGGGGGAGGAGAGTACCATTCATGTCTCCACCATAACTGTCTGTTTCTGGGAGTGCAGAGATGACTTGAAAAAACTGCACGACAGTTTGTACCTTGAGGTACCAAAACGCTGCTTTGCAAACTCCCGGAGACAGTGCTCCTGGAAGAAGAAATCTCATGGATTGCTGCAATGCCAAAATTAATGGCAGTGACAAAGGCCAGGCTCTCTTGAAAGTGATCTACAGGCAGCTAACATTTAAAACAAGGCCAGCCAGGAGGCTGAGGCTGCAGTGAGCTATGATCTTGCCATTGCACGCTAGCCTGTGTGACAGAGCGAGACCTTGTCTCTAAAAAAAAGAACAAAACAGGCTGGGCAGGCAGATCACCTGAGATCAGGAATTTGAGACCAGCCTGGCCAACATGGTAAAACCCCATCTCTACTAAAAATATAAAAATATATAAAAGTATAAAAATTAGCTGGGCGTATGGTGGGCACCTGTAATCCCAGCTACTCAGGAGGCTGAGACAGGAGAATCACTTGAACCTGGGAGGCGGAGGCTGCAGTGAGCTGAGATGATGCCACTGCACTCCAGCCTGGGTGACAGAGTAAGACTCCTGCTCAAAACAAAACAAAACAAAAAAACAATTTTTTAACTTAAAAAGTCAAAAATTTTTAAAAATTAAAAAGAGACCAAAAGAGAGGACTGTGAGCACACAGGGCTCCTTAGAAAACTCCCAGGATGGATGAAAAGACTTGGGGACAGAGGTTAACGATCAGCCCTCTGCAGGTGGGGCCACCCTGCCAGCACCATGGGCTTTAAAGAGAACATAACATAATTTGTACTATCTGGTAGGGCCAAGGAAAGCTTGGGTTATAGATGAGTAACAGTTTTATCATTTTGAATAGGGGATATACATAAGATGCTAAAAATCACATGCTATTAGAATTATGGTTTGATAGTGCCTTTATAGACATGTCAAAACATTGACTAGGTGGCTCAGGGTAGAAGAAAGTTTCCCATTTCCTGAGTTTACCACCATGGAATCAATCATTTGAGTGGGCGTCGAACATGGAGTGTTCACCTTGAAAGATGAAAGTCCGCAAGAGAAATGTGTTTGACAGGAGGTGGAGGAAAGGGCGGCTGTCTGGCTGCCAGAAACTTCAAAAGGGAATTTACCTTGGTGATTTCACCACAGTCCAGGGGCTGGCCCTTAGTTTTTCAGGTTCAGAAACTGAGAAAATTGGTTTTGTCAGCACACGGAGGTAAGATCAGTTTATCGGGCCCTCAGTCATATGCACCAAGTTCACAAGAGACGGGTGTGTAAATCAAAATGCCATTTTATTAATTTACAATGACAAGCAAAATCAGCCAAGAGATCAGACACACATTCTGTTTTAAGCACATTCTCTCCCTGCAATGCAATCTAGGTGGGAAGTCAAATGATCATCAGAAGACAGCCTGGAGAGGCTGGAATCAGAGTGAGAAGAGGGAGCTGGCAGCCCGATTGGAAAGTTAAATGAAGCCGATGCTTCATTCTCCACCAAAAGGATACATCTAGCGGGGATGAGACAGATAGTATTTTTGGGACAGGTCACCCACTCCCGTACAGACCTGGACATGCACGCCTCCCTCTTCCTCCTGAACAGTTTTGTCCTGTGTTGGCCACACCTCTTGTGCTAGACATGTTCTTTGTTCTGCAGTGTCAATTCCACTGATTAGGTTACAGCCCAGTTCTTGATCTCCTTTGAGCTTCCCTTCACCCTACCTACCAAGCAAAGCCAGGAAATCGACAACTGTCCCAGAGTGGCCCTAACAGCTTTGGGGTCAGCAGTGGCTATCATGTTCTGCTGAAGTGAGGAAACCTTATGTAATCATGCTTTGCCTGTCAATCTTCAGGGCAGGTCGGCAGATCCAGTGGCACAGGGGCTAATGAATTGATAATGATGGGTGATTAATACCTTTATCTCAGAACAGGGGCTGCTGCTTCTCTGTAAGCCATTTGCTACCTTAATTGAACCCAGAGTAAGCTGTGGTTGGGAGCTGAACTGATGAGAGCACTGCTCAGGTCCTAGAATTACAGGCTCATTTTCTGCATTGGCACTCAGACATGGTATCTGAAATGCCCAGGATATTAGCTGACATCTTTGTGGAAAGGAAAAAATTTCCTAAAGATAATGGTCTTGGTTTGGTTTGTGGAGAAAGAAGCCTTCCCTACCTTCATAGCTTTTGGTGCTGCCCGTTTGTTCGAATGTGGTCTGACTTCCCCAGCTCAGCCCTTCCTTAGATACCTCCCTTACCAACAGGATGGCCATGCCAGCCTCTGCTGGCCTTAAATTTTATTTAAAGACAGCAATGCAGAGAGCTTGCCATGTGCTAGCCTCTCTTTGCAGCCCTTTATATATACATTCCCTTAACTTTCACAATAATCCCATGCTGTTTGGCACTATGATTGCCTTCATATTACAGATGAGGAAAGGAGACATGGAAATTAAGAAACTTGCCCAAGGTCACTAGCTAATAAGCAGCAGGGCCAGAATCTAACCTGTCAGCCCACCTTCCTATCCACAGTGGTAAACAGAGCTAAAAGGTTTCTGTGCATGTATTCAACTCTCCCTGTATTAAAATTTTAGCTGTCGATGCTAAAGTTGCCATCTGGGTTTCCAGGAATCTGGTTAAAAAATGGGGTATATTGCCAGCATATATTTGTTTCTGCTGTTTGTCCATTCTTGCATAAGTCATTAATCTTCTTGGAAGTCAGTTTGTTTAAACAGAATGTCTAAGTTCCCTTCTAGTTTTTACTGTCTGAATTTACTACCATGGTCACCACTGCCACCACTACTACTTTGTATTTGCATGAAGTTTAATGTACATAATAATGGGGTTTAACATTCTACATAATAACCTAGGCATGGTGGCTCACGCCTGTAATCGCAACACTTCGGGAGGCCAAGGCGGGTGGATTACGAAGTCTAGAGATCAAGACCATCCTGACCAACATGGTGAGACTCCGTCTCTACTAAAAATACAAAAATTAGCTGGGCGTGGTGGTGCAAGAGTGTAATCTCAGCTACTCAGGAGGCTAGGCAGGAGAATCACTTGAACCCAGGAGGCGAAGATTGCAGTGAACCAAGATCACACCAGCCTGGGTGACAGAGCGAGACTCTGTCTCAAAAAAAAATGTACATAATAATGTACATACCTACATTTAATTGTTATCATTACAATGGCCACTGAGCTAAAAAGTAATTTTTGTTTACCTTTTCCAGAGATGCCTGGTATAGTGCTGTGTGTAGTAGGTACTGTTCACTTGCTTACTAACTAACTTGAACTGATTCTTGTTATCATCCTATAAGATGGGTGGGAGCATTATTATCTTCATTGTACAGATGAACAAACTAATGATTAGGGCAGTTTAATAACTGACCTGAAATCACAGAGTTTCTTTTATGATCTCCTTTGTTTCCATTCATCCATCCCTCGGTGGCGTGGTAAATGTAGCTGTCCTCCTACAGAAACAAATTCTCAAGCAATACACAATAGTACAGAGTTTATTTGCTAGGCAGCTGTCTGCCAGAGAAACAAGAAGATTATGCCTGGCATAATGGGTAACTTTTCTAGCTACTCATTTAACAGAACAAATTGTGCTAAGGTGGTTTTTGTAAGCTATGAAGCAACTGAATGCTATGGGTACATGCCATTTTCAAATTGCATAATTGGTAGCTAAAGATGAACTTTCTATTGCATTTTGTTTACTGAATTAGAAATTCACAATGTTGAACAATGATTCATGCAAGATCGCCCAGGAGCTTTGTGCAATAATAAGATAGCTCAAGTGACTCAGACTTCAACATCTTACAGTGTGTGTATGTGCCTCCTTTTTTGTTATAGCGTAAAGTAGTCCACACTTCTGCAAACCACTAATCTAATAGAGATGAAAACAGCAAGTTAAAAATTGGATCCATATTTTGAGTAAGTAGGGTTTTATATAGATTCATTAATGACTCTGGCACCAAAGTTTTTCCAAAGAGAAAGGACAAGAGCACTAATGATCTTAAGATCATCCTGAAGTTTAATTTCCCTGCAGTTTTGTTCTCTGGGAACTGTGTAGCTCTTCCAAGCTTCACATTCTTCAGACTTTCAGAGAAATGTCGGCCTCAGATGAGATGATCCTCTGGGAAAACAGAGCTCCATAAATATATCAAGTCTAATTACCAGCATGAAAAACCCTTTTTGAGGATGCCTGGGGGTAGTCAGGATCGGAATACAGGAGTAAAGGAAAGGGCTGAAAGAGATGAGAGTTGAAAAAGAGTCATGTTAGCTGGAACGTGGCCCATGGCCCAACCAAAGGAAACGAGTAGACATTTCTGTTTGGCTGTTGGTTATCTGTGTGCTTGCTCTTTTTCTTCGTGAAATGGCTGGACTACTCTGCAACTGCTGTGCTTTTTCAAAATTGCCTTTGTGGGGCAAAAAATAAATATCTAGACATAGTTCTAGTGGGATATTCTTTATCCCATTCACTCACAGAAGTTCCTACACTCAGCTAATAGATTGTGAGCCACTTGAGGGCAGGGACATTTTGACATCTCTAGCCCCTTTTTTCTCTGAATTCCTTCTTACTCTCCACAATCAGGTTCACATTGTTTCTTGAAGGAATCTTCAGTGGAGTTCTAAATAACTTTTTAATTAGAAAATAAGGTGTTGGCTGGGCCCAGTGGCTCATGCCTGTAATCCCAGCACTTTGGGAGGCTGAGGCATCTTGATCTCACTAGATCAAGAGATCGAGACCATCTTGGCCAACATGGTGAAACCTCATCTCTACTAAAAAATACAAAAATTAGCTAGGTGTGGTGGCACATCCATGTAGTCCCAGCTACTGGGGAGACTGAGGCAGGGGAATCACTTAAACCCAGGAGGTGGACGTTGCAGTGAGCTGAGATCGAGCCACTGTACTCCAGCCTGGAAACAGAGTGAGACTCCGTTTCAAGAAAAACAACAAAAATTAAGGTGTCAGGTGCAGGTGTGTGGCCCATCCCTATAATCACAGTACTTTGGAAGGCTGAGGAGGGTGGACTGCTTGAGCCCAGGAGTTTGAGATCAGCCCGGGCAACATAGGGAGAACCCATCTCTACAAAATAAAAAATTAGTGGGCATGTTGGCCTGCACCTATAATCCCAGCAACTCCAGAGGCTGAGATGGAAGGATCACTTGAGCCTAGGAGGTTGAGGCTGCAGTGAGCCATGATTGCACCACTGCACTCCAGCCTGGGTAAAAGAGTGAAACCCCATCTCACAGAAAAGAAAAAAAGAAGAACGAATATAATGTAATAATGTGTCTTCCATGCATAAGATAACATTTCTGTTCAGATGTTCCAAGAGCTGCTAAAGGGTAATAAAACTAGGTATTTTATATCTTGTACTGCTATTATAGGTTAGTTTTTCCCTTCACATTGTATCTGCTAATTAGTTATTTCTTATAGGAATACTTGTTATTTATTTATTTATTATTTTTGAGACAGGGTCTTACTCTATCACCCAGGGTACATTGCAGTGGTGTGATCACTGCTCGCTGCAGCCTCAACCTCCTGGGCTCAAGTTATTCTCCCACTTCAGCCTCCCAAGTAGCTGAGACTACAGATATGTGCCACCATGCCCAGCCCCAGCTACTTTTTGTGTTTCTAGTAGAGACAGGGTTTGCCATGTTGCCCAGCCTGGTCTTGATCTTCTGAGCTCAAGCAATCTGTCTGCCTCAGCCTCCCAAAGTGCTGGGATTCCAGCTGTGAAACACCATGCCCAGCCTCTTATGGGAATACTTACTGCATTGATTAGGGATTGCTGCAAAAATGCCTTACAACAAACCACCCCAAAGCTGAATGGAATACAACAACAATCTTGGATTCTCATGGCCTGTGGTCAAGTGGAGGTGGCGCACAGAGGCTATACTCAGCCCAGTGGCTCTGCTTTAAGCTGCAGGCCCATCTCACTGAGGTTCCTGCTCCTTATGTCTTCATCCTTGGGCTTGGGCTGAAGATCAACAGTTCCCCCAGGGGAGTAATTTTCCTGTTGATGGCACAAGTACAAGAGGCCAAGCAGAAAAATCAAATGTCTTTTGGAGCCTGTTGTGGTTGAACTGTGTGCCCCAAAAAGATATGTCGAAGTCCTAATCCCTGCCCACCTCCTACCTGTGACGATGACCTAATTTGGAATAGGGTCTTTGCAGATGTAATTAAGTTAGGGTGAGGTCATACTAGAGGTGAGCCTG
Organism: Callithrix jacchus; assembly: GCF_049354715.1. Taxonomy (NCBI): domain Eukaryota; kingdom Metazoa; phylum Chordata; class Mammalia; order Primates; family Cebidae; genus Callithrix; species Callithrix jacchus. The sequence continues at coordinate 30,139,055 of NC_133514.1, read as the reverse complement.
AATCCAGTGACTAGTGTCCTTATAAAACAAGGGAAATTTGGACACAGACACCCAGGGAGAATGTCATGGGACAGTGAAAGCAGAGATTACAGATACACTGACACAACCAAGAAGCACCAAGTATTGCCTGCAGCCACCAAAAGCCAGGAGACAAACGTGGAACAGAGCCTCTCTCTGAACCTGCAAGAAGAAACCAACCCCGCCAAAGGCTTTATTTTGGATTTCTGGTCTCCAGAAGCACCATGAGAGAATACATTTCTGGTTTTTGTTTGTTTTGTTTTTGAGATGTAGTTTCACTCTTTTTTGTGCAGGCTGGAGTGCAATGGCACAATCTTGGCTCACTGCAACCTTCGACTACTGGGTTCAAGCAATTGTCCTGCCTCAGCCTCCCCAGCAGCTGGGATTAAAGGCACCCACCACCATGCTCGGCTAACTTGCGTGTGTGTATGTGTCTTTTTAGTACAGTCAGGGTTTCACCATGTTGGCCAGGCTGGTCTCTAACTCCTGACCTTAGATGATCCACTCACCTCAGTCTCCTGAAGTGCAGGGATTACAGGCATGAGCTACTGCGCCTGGCCCATTTCTGTTTTAGGCCACTAAATGTGTAGTAATTTGTGGTGGCAGTCCTGGGAAAGTAATACAGGGTCTAAGTCATCACTTCTGCCCACATTCCCTTGCCCAAGCGGGGCACATGGCTAAGTCCAAAATCAAGGTGCAGAAAGAACATGCTGAAGAAAATATTTTAAAATAATAATAAAAAAGAAAGAACATGCTGAACTAGTATGAGGAACATGGATATAGGGAGGGGTGGGAAACGAGATAGCACTTTGATCCACCATGCAAAAAATTCAGATTTGTGTTCTGAAGCATCTTTATATTGGACAGTAGAATCTAATGGCTAATAAAATGGGTCTTAAGAGAGAGTTGTTATAACATTTCCCAGCTGCATCATCTCAGGCAGATTATTTCACCTTCAAGCATCAGTTTCTTTATTTGTAAAATAAAAAAATCATATCTATCTTACAGGGCCCTTATTAATATTGATATAGGAGTTAAAAAGGAATTATTTGGCAGATTTTGAGGGTAAGGAAGTCCTCAGTAAGGTTTTCCTATTAAGGAAAAGCAGCCTCCAAATCATTTTCTTTTCTAACTAAGTGCAGCCTGTAAAATCAAGCTACAGACATAGACAAGCCCAAATCTTACATGGGTGAATGCTGGCAGCTGTGCCACTAGGAAGAGGCTGTCTGGGACTAGGTATATTCAAAGTGGTGGCTCCATCTTCCCTTCTCCTTTCCAGCCATGGGTACAGTAAGGAGCAGACAACATAGCCCTAGCCAGGCAAAGATCTTATTGGTGTAATAAGATTAGGGTGGGGTGGCCAGATTCCTCTTGTGCTGTGTAAGCGTCACACTTGGTCCAAACAATCTGTGGGCCCTATGTAAATCAGACACTGCCTCCTCAAGCCTGTCTATAAAATCCAGTACACTCCTCCACAGGCCAGAGGTCCCACTCAGACACCCCTCTCCAAAAGAAGAGAGATCTCTTCTCTTTTCTCTCTCTTTTGCCTAAACCTCCTCTCCTAAACCTACTTCTTGTGTCTGCATCCTTGATTCCCTTGGTGTGAGACGATGAACCCCAGGTATTTATCACAGACAATGATGCCGCTTCAATATTAACTGAATTGATATTTGTGGAGTTTTTATTTCAGTTGTGAACATATAGTAGGGGCCAATAAATGCTACCTGTTACCATTATTATTGTTACAATAATATAGCAGCAAAGGACTTGGAAATACAGGTAGTATTTTTCTCCTGGGACTTTAGAGGTGAGAGAAAGACTGGCTATGCCAAAAGGAATATTTAAATGTTGATTTGTGAAGCACAGTTTAAGATATATGAATGATGCATTGGGTGGTTCTGGCTTGCATCTCATGAAGAGAAGGAAGAGCTTATTTGCCTGGAGAGTACTTAGTTTCAGAGGTCTTTAAACTGAATATAAAGGAGGGTGAGATCAAGTTCCCAACTACAGGATGGGGATTTTTCAGAAAATTTACCTGGGAAGACATTGAGGGAAGAAGGTGGCATGGCTGAAACAAGACTTGAAGCTTTGCCATGTAAATGCCAACATGTAGAGCCTTGAAATTAAGTGGTTTTAACATTAAAATATAATCTCAGGAACTGATTGCCTCAAACTGTAAGATGGAACTTAGGCCAGGAGTGGTGGCTCACGCCTGTAATCCCAGCACTTTGGGAGGCCAAGGCAGATGGATCACGAGGTCAAGAGATCAAGACCATCCTGGCCAACATGGTGAAACCTGTCTCTGCTAAAAATACAAAAATTAGCTGGGCATGGTGGCATGTGCCTGTCCCACCTACTCAGTACAAACTCCATAAGGTTGTTGCAAGGATTAAATGTGATAAAGGTCGAAGTCCTCCCCATTCCACCACACATTTCCACTATTATTTTCCTGGCATCTGCTAAAAGCAGATATTGCCCCTATGTTTCATCTCATTATGAAACATACAGAAAACTCCAGTAGTAACATGGCCTGAGTTTCTTTTCTTTGACCTCTGCCCACAGGTTCTCCCAAATTTCCTAGGACCTGTGGCTCAACCAGCAGTAAACATTTCTCAGGGCATAGGGCCACACCATATCTCCCTTTCACAAGCTGGCTTCTCCTAAAAGGGTATATTCATCTCATCCCCATACTAAAATCCTGAGTTTAATTTTTTTTTCTGTTTTTGAGGCGGAGTCTTGCTCTGTGCAATGGTGGTGATTCCGGCTCACTGCAGTCTCCACCTTCTAGGTTCAATTGATCCTCCTGCCTCAGCCTCCCAAGTAGCGGGGACTACAGGTGCACAACACCATGCCTGCCTAATTTTTGTATTTTAGTGGAGATGGGATTTCACCATGTTGGCCTGGCTAGTCTCAAACTCCTGGGCTCAAGTAATCCACCCACCTTACCTCCCAAAGTGCTGGGGTTACAGGCATGAGTCACTGTGCCTGGCCTCACCTTTCTTTATATTCTGCTCCCACTGCCTAAAAGCAAATAGATCACGTCTATCTTTATGACCATGGGAAAGTTTTGCAAGAAGATGACCCTAAGACTGAAGTGGATGGTGATCAGAGCCAGCTGCTTGGTGCTGAAGGGCCAAGAAACCTGGGCTTACGTGGCCCACAATGCAGGATTAGGACATGAGCCAGAAGGCATATAAACAATCTATGCTTTTACCAATTTGCAAGCAAAGTCACACCTTTGTTCAAGGAATGATAACTACCCTCTTACTATGTGTACTGACATCGTTTCTTGAACCAATTATGCAATTTTGCACCTTTGAACCTTTGAAGAGGCTGTTTCACTGCTTGGAATATCATTTCATCTCTGCTCCACCTGGTAGACTTCTACTCTGCCTTCAGGGCTCAGCCCAAGTGGCATCCTTTTTTTTTTTTGAATTTCTTCTGTCTCCCCAACCAGCTGTGAGCTCTTTGGGGCCAAGATATTGGCTTCCTACCCCGGTCCGGGCACCTTAACTTAGCACAGGACTTGACACAAGGTAAGTATCAATGCATCTTGAATTGCTGTATCCACCAATGTAAGTCCATATGTGATACACTAGCAAATGATCAAGATGTAGGCCAGGTGCAGTGGCTCACACCTGCAATCCCAGCATATTGGGAGGCTGAGGCAGGAGTTCGAGACCAGCCTGATCAACCTGGTGAGAAACCCTGTCTCTACTAAAAATACAAAAACATTGTGGATCACAAGGTCAGGAGTTTGAGACCAGCCGGATCAACCTGGTGAAACCCTGTCTCTACTAAAAATACAAAAACATTAGCTGGGTGTGGTGGCATGTGCCTGTAATCCCAGCTAGTCAGAAGGCTGAAGGAGGGGAATTGCTTGAACCCAGGAGGCGGAGGTTGCAGTGAGTTGAGATTGCACCACTGAACTCCAGCCTGGGTGACAGTGCAAGACTCCATCTCAAAAAAAAAAGAAAATGATCAAAATGTAATAAACAGAACACTGGGCTATTTGTCTAGTGATTTGGAAGAATGCTATTGCTTATCCTAATTGAAAAGCAAAAGTTAAAGATGCATGCAACCTATTTTCTTTTGAAGGAAAATTTGTCTTGCTGCTTTATGCAACTAAGTAAAATATGCTCGTAAAACAATCTGTTATGAGAATGGCAAATGTTTCAGGGGAATAAGTTCTCTGTGATTTCATTACCTAACTTTCTTTAAAGATGACTGGAAAGACAAAATATGATAGAGATGAGGGGAATGGCTCCAAATATTACAGAGGAAAGCAGAATAGCTGAGCAGGAATTTGTCATTAAGAAAGATTTATGCAAATCTCAAGAGCACCTTAAAAGTTAATCTTAAAAATATCCCTTTAGTCTGAGAAGATTATACTTAAGAAAATCATTTTGGCTAAATCTGTGGAAAAATAAATTTTATTACATCATTTAAAGGAAAATAATATACACTTGTAATAGTGGTTTAGGGTTTATTGTTTTAGGTTAAGTCCTGCCCCAAATGTTTTTCATTGATATATCCTGCTTACGTGTTTTAGGTTATTTGTGAAAGTTCTTATTTCAGCTAAAATATGTTAGTTATAATAAATCATTCAAAGTTATTTCTCAAGCAAAATGTTATTTTTTTAGGAAAAACACCTGTTCTTTTTGGAAGATGAGCCAATTAAATGTTGGGTTGTCAGTCAGAATTCATAGGCTAGGAAATGGTGAGATCTAAGTATACAGTTACTTAGGTAGGTATAGAACAAAAGCAACTGTCAAAAATAAATCTCATTACTTGATTCAGACCCTTGCTCTAATCAGCTAAGAAGAAAATAAATCACCACATCTTGAAATGTGAATTTTACATATTTATCTATCTCATACTCCCTGCACAGGGTATAAAAAGAGTGAACAATAACTTTCTTTTCTTGTTTTTTGTTTGTTTGTTTATTCGTGAGATGGAGTCTCTCTGTGTCACCCAGGCTAGAGTCAGTGGCTCAGTTTTGACTCACTGCAACCTCTGCCTCTGGGATTCAAGTGATTCTCCTACCTCAGCCTCCCAAGTAGCTGGGACTACAGGCACGCGCCACCACCACCACACCCAGCTACTTCTTGTATTTTCAGTAGAGATGGGGTTCCACCATGTTGGCCAGAATGGTCTCAATATCTTGACCTTATGATCCACCTGCCTCGGCCTCCCAAAGTGTTGGGATTACAGGCGTGAGCCTCCACGCCCAGCCAATGAACAATAACTTTCAAGTCCACACCAGACATATGGTGGCAATGTGGCCTCCTCCTAAGCTTAGGTGGCTCTGTGCTATTGTCTTTTCTCTTTGTGAGGACTTTCTATGTAGACCTTAGAGATAAAAATAGACTAGAGTCAAATGTAAGCATCAAAAGTATTTCAAAAGATTATTTACAAGAGCTGCCATGTATTGAGTGCTTACTACGTTCTAGTCACTGGAAAGCATCTCATGTGGATTATCTCATTTAGATCTCAGAACTCTATAAAGTCAATATTATCAGCTCCAGGCTTACAGATAAGGAAAGTAAGGCTAAATAAGTAAACGGCCTAAAGTCTTAGAGCTGTGGTAGTGTTGCAGTTTTCTCACTTCTGTTTGGCAAGTGGGAAGGAGTGATACAAGTCTTTCACTCCCACTGCCCACAAGCTCTGGGTGTTTGTGCATGTCCAAGAAGAAGGCATGTGGACACCAGATGGTGAGTAAGGCAGAGTTGGATTTATTAAGGGACAGAAAAGCTCAAGCACAGAGAGGGGACCTGAAGGATGGTTGCCAGCTGTAAGGCTGAGTCTAGGGTTTTTATGGACTGGAAGAGGGAGGTGTATGCTGACTGGTCTGCAGGCCATCTTGGAGAAAGTGCCACACAGAAACAGGTATGACAGTGTAAAGAACCAATTGAAGACAGAGCTGAAGGCTTGGCCTGGACTTTGGCCCAGAACCAATCAGGGGCTGAAGTGAAAGCTTGGCCCAGGACCAATCAGAGCTGAAGTGAAAGCTTGGCTCCAGACCCTGGCCTAGGACCAATCAGGGGCTGAAGTGAAAGCTTGGCTGGAGACTTTGGACCCAGACCCATCAGGGGCTGAAGTGGTGATTCATCCTATGTAAATGAAGACAGCCCATGGCCAATAGCAGAAAGGTAGGCATATTTATAATAGGTGAAAAGTAAGAGCCAAAAAGGAGTGGAATTTGGTCATTTGGTATCACAGAGTAGGCATTTTCATTCAAGGATACAGGCTCTTTCTTATTTAGGGCCTGCAGTTTAAGTTCCATGATATTCTTTGCTTGAATGAGTTTTAGCAAGGACCCATCCTGTGTGCCTGACTGGTTTCTTCCTTCCTCCCCTCTCAGTAGAGCTGGAATTAGGACCCAGGTTGGACCCTGGAGTTCTTCTTGACGTGAATATTACATTATTACATGCTACTTCTCATTTAAATTGCTCTTGCAAAAATCCCACCAGGCAATCTAGGCCACGTTTTAATACTTTCATGACATTAGCAACTCTGTAAGATCAGAGATGGTGTGTTTTTTTTTTCTAACAACTATCTTCAAGATACTGCACACAACCTTGCTAGCTGTTCATTACTTATGGCTGCTTGTATTTGTTATTTTTATTACTTTTTTTGGGAGACGGGGTCTCACTCTGTCATTGAGGTTGGAATGCAGTGGTGTGATCATAGCTTACTGCAGACCCGACCTCCCAGGCTCAAGCAATCCTCCTGCCTTAATCTCCCAAAGCTAGGACTACAGGCAGGCACTGCCATACCTGGCTAATATTACATTTTTTGTAGAGATGAGGATCCTTCTATGTTTCCAGGGTTGGTCTCAAACTACTGGCCTCAAGTGATCCTCCCACCTGGGCCTCTGTAATCCTGTTGGGATTACAAGCATGAACGACCATGCCCAGCCAAGCACAAGCACATTTGTTAAATGAACAAACTCTCTTAATAGGACTTGGGTATATCAAACATTGATGTGTCTGGAACTTGAGTGAATTCATTTAACTATATTAGTCTTCTGATCCATTAAGAAGCATGGCTTTTAACAGATGGGAAACACTGAAGCCTAAAAGGATTGAAGGAGCTAACCAAACTTGTATAGCAGCCAGTGGCTTTTACCAAATCACTTCTCTCTCAGGACTATGCTTGATGCCAAAAAAAATGTCTGTCTCCTTGGTCTCTGATTTTCTATCTCTCCATCCCTCTTTCCCGTTCCATCTCCTACTTCATCTTTCTCCCTTGGAAGACAGAGAGGCAGGGACTATACCATTTTGCATACCTTAATTGTCTCTAAATACCCAGAACCTAGGCAGCTTTATTTTATTTTTATTTTTTTTGAGACAGAGTCACGCTTTGTCACCCAGGCTGGAGTGCAGTGGCATGATCTCAGTTCACTGCAACCTCTGGCTCCTTCAAGCAATTCTCCTGCCTCAGCCTCCTGAGTAGCTAGAACTACCTCTGTGGCACCCCAAGCTCAGCTAAGTTTTGTATTTTTAGTAGAGACAGGGTTTCACCATATTGGCCAGGCTGGTCTTGAACTCCTGACCTCAAGTGATCCACCCACCTCAGCCTCTCAAAGTGCTGGGATTACAGACATGAGCCACCATGCCTGGTCCCTAGGAGGCTTTTAAAAATACTTGTTAAGTAAATGAATGTGTCAATAACTTAAACGTATGTTTTGACCCCAAACACCATCATTCTTTCCTTATGTGGATCTGAGACCACTTTCTGCAATACAAATGGTTTCTGTAAGCCATACTTTTGTGAAACAACATGGAGAAGGTGCAGAAAAAAAAAAATGCCTGATATAATTTGATGACCTCCTGAAGTTTGTAGTTAGTTACATATGTATGTATGTATGTATGTATGTATGTATATATGTATGTATTTGAGACCAGTCTCACTCTGTCACACAGGCTGGAGTGCAATGGCACGATCTCGGCTCACTGCAACCTCTGCTCCTGGGTTCAAGCAATTCTCCTGCCTTAGCCTCCAAAGTAGTGGGGACTACAGGTGCATGCCACCACACTCAGCTAATTTTTGTATTTTTAGTAGAGACGGGGTTTCACCATGTTGGTAAGGATGGTCTCGATCTCTTTTTTTTGTGGGGGTTGGGGAGAATGGAGTCTCGCTCTGTCCCCAGGCTGGCATGCAGTGGTGCAATCTCAGCTCACTGGAGCCTCCACCTCCAGGATTCAAGCAGTTCTCTTGCCCCAGCCTCCTGAGTTGCTGTGATTACAGGCGCGAACCACCATACCCAGCTAATTTTTGTATTTTTAGTAGAGACAGAATTCCACCACATTAGTCAGGCTGGTCCCGAACTCCTGACCTCATGATCTGCCTGCTCAGCCTCCCAAAGTGCTGGGATTACAGTATGAGCCACTGCCCGCGGCCTGTCATTACTTATTTATTTATTTATTTACTTATTTTTAGATGGAGTCTTGCTCTGTCACCCAGGCTGGAGTGCAGTGGTGTGATTTCAGCTCATCACAACCTCCACTTCCCGGATTTCAGTGATTCTCCTGCTTCAGACTACCAAGTAGCTGGGACTATAGGTGTGCACCACCACGCCCAGCTATTTATTTATTTATTTATTTACTTACTTATTTTTAGTAGAGACAGGGTTTCACCATTTTTGGCCAGGATGGTCTTGATCTCTTGACCTCGTGATCCACCTGCCTCGGCCTCCCAAAGTGCTTACTTATTTTTTAATCACTGAGAAATTGTACCTGTGTTAGCTGATTTGCTTCCTCATCTCATTAATTAGTACAGCTGAGTGTAATGTTCAGTACTCTGATCTTACATTAGCCTTCCAGAGAACCTCCGAAGCAATCAGGACTAAAGTACAGATGGAGTGGGACTATGTTGAATTCCACCTTTCCTGAAAGCCACTGCCAGTCCTCCACACATGGCTGTTTGTGTTCTGGGGCATAAAGAAACAGATTTTTTTTCTTTTAGAAATCACAAAGTTTCCATTTTGTAAAAATGCAGGTCATGTACAATAGCAGGTGCAGAATTGCTCATTGAATTCCAGCTCTAAGGACCATATTGCAACTCTTTCATGCTTATAAATGTGCTTCCTTGCTCTTTAGGAAGATTTCAAGAATAAATTTGGGAAATATTAAAAGGTTAGCACCTTGTGCTCATCTGCAATTGGACTAATTTGTGGGCTTTCTTTGGATGAGCTTCTTCTTATTTTGGGAACGAGGTGGTTAAGGTACCTCTAATGATTCCTGCCAAGTTTTGTCTGAAAAAAAGTATTTTTGCAGGCAGCATTATACATCTGCTGTGAGCTAGCAATGCCAACATTAGTGGTAGGAATGAAGAAAGATTCTCAATATTTCGAACAAACTCAAGAAAATCTTGGTGTCACTTGACCTCACAAGAATCACTGGGGAAAGACATTTCAGAGACAATATCTTCCCACCTACAAAACAAATCTGTGCCCGCAGGCTGCTTACACTCACACAAGTCAATGTCATCACAGGTTGTTTCCATCTTTAATGTGAAGAGCTTCCAAAGACAAGAGCACAGTGTCTGCTCTTAGTGTCAGTTTTGTGTTGCACCATAAGCAAGAAAATAAATAAGTAAATAAATGGAGGATAACCACCTCTCTTGTCCTGAAAGTATAGCAGGAAGAACACAAAGCAGGCAAATCTAAGAAGCTGTGTCACCCAGTGCTATTTGGGAAAGTGATGACGGTGAGAAAAGGTGAGGTGAGGCACTTATATGGTCACGTAAGACAGTCTGGGTTGTAATGGGTTCATTTATCCATTTTTGCAGCCCTCATATGTTCACCTCATTTGAATGTGGGAGAGACAGGGTTTCTGTTTTCTAGGTAATTCTGACTCTTAAGAAGATTTTCTAGGACATGGTGATAACAGTTTTTTTTTTTTTTTTTTTTTTTGAGACGGAGTTTCGCTCTTGTTACCCAGGCTGGAGTGCAATGGCGCAATCTCGGCTCACCGCAACCTCCACCCCCTGGGTTCAGGCAATTCTCCTGCCTCAGCCTCCTGAGTAGCTGGGATTACAGGCACGCGCCACCATGCCCAGCTAATTTTTTGTAATTTTTAGTAGAGACGGGGTTTCACCATGTTGACCAGGATGGTCTCGATCTCTTGACCTCGTGATCCACCCGCCTCGGCCTCCCAAAGTGCTGGGATGATAACAGTTATTTTTCTTCATAGTCCAGAAGGCTGCACCTTCTTTCTCTAGTCTCCATCCTGAAAGGAGGCAGAAGTGCTATTGCTCAAGTTGGGGAAAAGGAAGCTACACTTGCACAGAACTTAATGGTTTAAAAGTCCTTCCTGGCTGGACACAGTGGCTCACACCTGTAATCCTAACACTTTGGGAGGCCAAGATAGGTGGATCACTTGAGGCCAGGAGTTCAAGACCAACCTGGCCAGTTTGATCATTACACATCATAGGCTTGTATCAATATCACATGTAGTCCATAAATATGTATAACTTGTGCATCTACAATAATTAAAAGTGAATAATTTTAGAAAGAAAGAATGTCAATCCCAATAATCTCTATCTCTCCTACATGCAAAGTTCACTCACCTGCCTCCTAAGGTCCCCCAAAGTCTCATCCCTTTACAGCATCAGCCAAGAGTCTAGTATCTCATTGTCTAAATTGGGTCCAGGGGAAAATGGAGTTTCTCAGGGGTGGTTCTTTAATAACAGCTCTTCAAACACATTTCCTCTCAGTTGGAAGACCTGTGAATTTAAGAGACAAGTTGTCTGCAGCCACACACCCAACATACATTAGTGAAACAGGAATATGAAAACTGCTAGAAACCCTCCCAGTAAAGAGGAAGAAAGGGAAGACATACAGGAGACAGTGGGCCATAGCAATTGTTAAATCAAGCAAGATGCAGTTGACAGTTTCAGTTAAGACTCAAGACCTGGGCAGATTCTCCATGGCTCTTGGCTATGCCCACTGAGCATTTGTTTCTGCTTTCAGAATCATTCTTCCATTTCCATCAAAGGTAGCCTATGTGTGCAGCTGAGATGCTTTCTCAGCCTGCATTCTGCTTATAGAAGTTTGGGGATCCAAAGTCCTCTTTATAATTTGTTCTCTTTATATTCCTTTTAGTTCAAGTTGGAGGTAGTTTTGGCAATACAATTCTTATAAAATTGTTATATATATCTCCCATGACTCTTATGGCATTTATGTCATTAGACAAAAGCCATATCCAGAAATCTCTTTGATATAAACCACTGGGCTTTTGCTGAGATGAGGAAGGGACAATGCCCTTAACCTTCTTAGAAGCCTTGTCTGACTGACAATGGCCTGAGACACTGCTTTAGATATATCTAAAATTCTAACAGCTGTTTTTATTACAATCAGACCCTCGGGTTCATCTTTACATCATGTTTTCCTCACACTTCCCTGGATTTTATCTGTATATAGATGCCTTTTCTTAATTTTAGGATCATTTGCCATCTAGAGATGCTGGGAATTTTCCAACTATCAAGCTTCATCTTCTTTCTGCTTAGCAGTCTTCCTGTGGCCTCTATACACTCACATTTTATTTTCAGCAGAATAAAGACACCATGTGGTACCATCCACATTCTTCTGGGAAATCTCAGCTAGATTACCTACTTCATTAGGCAGTTTTTTATTTTTCCATGTTAGGACAGGTAACAGTATTGCTAAACTTTCTGCTGTTTTATAACAGCTTTTCTCCATTTAAAAATAACATTTCCCCTACTTTTGTCTTTTGTTCTCAAAGGCCATCAGGCTTCTACTAACAGTATCTACAATATTCTTTAGGCTTTTACTAACACTATCCTCAAAGTCCTTCCAGCTCCTGACCAATACTCAGTCTAGATTTATACCCACATTTTTAGTTTTTTGTTATGACTTACTTGACTTCCAGGTACCGAAGCTTCATAGTCCAAATAAACTCCAAAACGTAGCACCTAAAGCAATAATAAACATTGTACATAGTTTTGGTGTATCAGGAATTCTGGAGTGATGTAAGTAGGTGGTTCAGGTTTTGAGGTCTCTCATGAAATTACTGTCAAGGTGTTGACTGGTGACCAAAGTCACCTAAAGGCTTGACTATGTAGAGTATCTTCCAAGGTGTCTCAGTCCAATGGTTGGCAAGGTATGCTGGTGTTGGCTGGCTCCTGGCCCTAAGACTGCTTGAATGTCATTATTAATTGTATAAGCTGCCTTCTTCCAGGGCAATTGATCTAAGAGAGTAAGCTGAAAGCCCCAATGTCTCTTTATAACTTAGCTTTAAAACTCATATACCACCATTTCAGCAAAATCCTAGTTGTTACACGATCAGCCCTACTGAACATGGGAGGAGACTGTATAAGGATATGAAAACTAGGATGCAGGGTTATTAGGGACTGTCTCAGAACCTGGCTATTAGTATTTTTCTCATTGTTTTTTCCTATAATTAATAATTACCTGATTTGTTTATTCGATTAGCTTTACATGTCTTAATCTTTATTTTTTCTCTAAGGCTTCATCATCTTTCAAATACCTGGGAATTATTTTTGCAAACCTTGAAATGTATCTGATTATTTCTGCTTCCAATGTTTTCTTATGGACATCATTCTTCATATTCCTCCATCTTTTTTGGGGAGTGGGGGGATGGTGTCTCACTCTGCTGCCCAGGCTGGAGTGCAGTGGCTCAATCTTGACTCACTGCAGCCTCCACCCTCTGAGTTCTAGTGATTCTCCCACTGCAGCCTCCTGAGTAGCTGGGACTACAGGCGTCTACCACCACACCTGGAAAATTTTTGTATTTTTAATAGAGATGGAGTTTTGCCATGTTGGCCAGGCTGGTCTCGAACTCCTGACCTCAAGCAATCCCCCTGCCTCTGCCTCCCAAAGTGCTGGGATTGCAGGAATGATTCACCATGCCTGGCCATATTTCTCTGTCTTTCTGCTCCATCCAGGCTCATTCCTTCCTAAGTTTGATGCACAGTTGAGATCTCAGGACTTCCCTTCAGTGTTATATTATTTTCTGGATCCCACATTTTCCTCTTTGTTGAGTTTCTTATTTCTGCCAAAACATAGGCTCCAGGAGTTTGAACAGTGCATGGGAGAAAAAGTTTGTGAGTTCTGTATTTGAAATGTCTTTATTCCACCCTCACTTGTTCCTTGGCTGTCCTTGCATATGTAAAATTGAAGAACTAAAAAGATGACTACAGCTTGGTGAATATGGGTGCAATTCATCAAAGTGTAGGCTCCTTTGTAAGGTATCAAGGAGCATATGGGTTTTATTTTTATTTTTCCATTGGTAGACTGTCAATTTTCATTGTGCAGAGATCATTCTTCTGGTGCTGATTAGTTTCTCCAAAGAAGAATTTTTCACTCTCTTCCCTGGAGTGGGAGGGATATACTCATGACTTCTGCCTTCACGGACCAGGACTAAGGTGGAGGGCTGGGAGCCTCAAAGTTCAGCAAGCCGGCACTCAAACACCCTGGATTGTGGCATCAGGCCTTCTCTGTCTTCCTCTGTGCCCTAATCTTCACTTCAGTTTCTCCAGAATACAAAGCAAATATCTCCCATTGCTCATGGGAGAGTGAGCAGAGGGGCAGTTACCTGACTCTTTAGAGTGGGCTGGATCCTTCTGGTTCAGCAGCTCAGCATGGAGCCTTCCAAAGGACTCACCTGTTTATCATCACCTACCCCCATCTGAACTCCTTTACAATCTACCTTTCCAATCAGAGCTAAATCAATCCCCCACCTGCTTTCTGTATCCTCGTCCCACCCCTTCATATAAATATCTTAGCTTCTGTCTTTTTCCTTTTTCCAGTGTCATTCTCTTTGCCCATGGGTAAATACCTTTCAAAAAATTTGTTTACTGTTTACTATTTTGAGACAGGATCTCCCTCTGTCACCCAGACTGGAGTGCAATGGTATGATCACAACTCACTGCAGCCTTGACCTTTCAGCCTCCTGAGTAGCTGGGATTGCAGGCTTGTACAACAATGCCTAGCTGATATTTTAAAAAATATTTTGTAGAAACAGGGTCTTGAAGTGTTGCCAAGGTTGGTCTCAAACTCCTGGGCTCAGGTGATCCTCCTGGTTCAGCTTCCCAAAGTGCTGGGATTACAGACATGAGTCACTGTGCCTGGCTACTGTGTTTTAAATTGGCATTTTGAAGGAAAAGAAAGAAAAACGTGTGGTCATTTCTTTATGCATCACTATAAGTCCAGGTAATGGATTTAAATTTGTGAAACAAAAACATAACACAAAAAGTCAAACCAAAAAAAGTTGACCTATAACCACTCCAGATAGGGAGCAAAAACTTACTAATGTTGCCCAAAGTGAGCCTGCCTCTCACAGCCCCTGTATGCTGTCTTCCTGAAGGCAGATCTTTCTTTATACCTTCCCTGAACCGGAAAGTTCCATCCCTTTTCCAGCACCCAGGCTGCTCTCAAGCATCTGTAGTCAGCGCTGCCGATACAGACCTCTCAGCCAAGGAAAGCAGATGGCTTTCAGGCACTGATTAATCACTATTCCTCCACTTAGGTTTCCAGCTGTGGTTTACTTTCTCCTTCCTGGCATGGAGGCATATCTGCTGGTTTCTTTGCTTTCCGGCAAAATGTCAGGAGCACTCCTGTGTTTACCAAGTCTCTTCTGGTCATCAGTTCCACATTGCTGGTGATCAGCATTGCTTTTTGACTTATCTCAAAGCTACCATGTGGCAGTAACTTTCATCTGCTATGGAATAAAGCAAATCTGTCCTCGTCTGGTTCCTTGACCTCTGATTGCATGATGGAGCAAACAGGAAAGTCAAATGAAAGGAAACCTTTCTTTGTGTCTTCTGGAGCTAGACCCATGAGAAAAATCACCTCTGGGGTTTAGCTCCCTGTTTAGCCTCACTTTAAAGTTGCAGGACACATCCAAAACCAAAATGGGGTTACGAATAATGAAGCATCAGAGTCTGGCATATGGCTGGCCACATTTTTTAGTGTGGAAGTAGTCCATCTTGCCATGTGATTTTGGGGATTTGGCAAGCTCTTCTAATCACCTGTTTTCTCTAAGCAGGAGTTCTGCAACAGAAATGCATTGTACATCAGGATCGCCCTGGAAACCTTGACATAAGACATATGTCCAGACTTTACACTGAGAGATTATTCGAGCCAAGGCATTTGTGTTTTGAAAACAGCTCTCTCGGTGATTTTGGTTAAGAAGCATTGCTTTAAGAAATATCTCTAGGGCTGGGCGCGGTGGCTCAAGCCTGTAATCCCAGCACTTTGGGAGGCCAAGGCGGGTGGATCACGAGATCAAGAGATCGAGACCATCCTGGTCAACATGGTGAAACCCTGTCTCTACTAAAAATACAAAAAATTAGCTGGGCATGGTGGCGTGTGCCTGTAATCCCAGCTACTCAGGAGGCTGAGGCAGGAGAATTGCCTGAACCCAGGAGGCGGAGGTTGCAGTGAGCCAAGATCGTGCCATTGCACTCCAGCCTGGGTAACAAGAGCGAAACTCCATCTCAAAATAAATAAATAAATAAATAAATAAAAATAATAAAAAAGAGAAATATCTCTAATGTGAGAGAGGCAACATAGTATAATTATTTATTTTATAAAAAATTGAAAACTCCAGATGCATGGGTGTAGGTCCTGGGCCTGGCTAAGTTGTTTCTCTCATTAATCAGGAGACCATATAATTTATCATCCACTTTAGGACATGTTTGAAAGGCAAAGAGGGAGCTATTAATAACTATGTCAGGACAAGATGCATACATTGAGGCTGTGTGGACACACCAGTCACCCTACTCATTACTCAAATGCGAGGTTGAAGTAGAGAACTCTGAGGTCCCTTTCAGACTGATGATTCTGTAATTTATGACAACTGGGACAACTCCATGTAGGGCAGAGTCTCATTCCAAGCGCATGCAGGACAGAGTTGCTGAGGCATCATCTATACTCAGCGAGGCTGAGATGGGCAGCATTCACAGCTCGGAAGCTGAGAACTGATGATGGGTGAGGCTGAGGGGCCGGGCAGATCAAGCAAACAGGAGGAAGTAACCCTTCTGGGGCAAAGGCCCCAAAAAGCATGGGTCAAGAGGGGCAAATTCACAATCAGGGTTCATTAGAGGCAGCTGCTATTGCCATCAGAGCCCTCAAGAATGGGCATGAGTATTATTTGAGGTCTGTTGACCTTTATACATGCTTCTGGGTCATATTCAGTGTGATACTCTTGGACATTTACACACATTTCTGTATTATCTCCCATATGTTACACAAACAATCTGTACAGCTATCTCCTTGGTGCCTTTCTGCCATGTGGCACAATTAAAGAAAAGGGTATTTAGGTTGCTCTAATGTTGTAGTTAATTATAAATTAGTATATAAATTATACCATACACAAATGACCAATTTTCTGAAAATCAAAGTGTAATAAAATGCCCCAACCCTCCACCAAAACCCTGATCGTTTCATCTGTCATGTTTTAGAAAGCACCTTGGTGCTCTGCACTGTCACAATAAAGATCATGTCACATTGCAGCTGGGAAAAGTCAGCTGCTATCATCAACATGTTTCGATGAACACAGATGATTTAAGTTGGGTGCGGTTTTGATTTTAGGACTTCTTTTCTACTGTATTTTTTATGTTGGGGCTTATCAAGTATGAATTAGTGGAAATCTTTAGGGTGAGATATCAGGCCATAGTGAGAGGGCATAAGCAGATGACACTACTGTCACAAAGCCAGTATTTTATCATTTCAGAGAAGTGGGCTCACCTGACTTGTTTGTGCAGTTTTAGGCATCAGGGGAATTAGCTGAGATTTGAAGAGAGAGGCAACACAGAGAGAGAGAGAGGACAAAGAGAAGGAAGGAAGACGGAGAGACAGAGGGAGAAAAGGAGTGAGGAAAAGAAAGTGGGGAACAGAGGAGGAGGAGGGAAAAGAGAAAGAGAGACAGAAACCGAGACAGAGAAAGTGTGATAACATAAACAGAGAAGCAAACAGAAAGATGGGAGAGACACCGAGAGAGAGGAGAGACATACGTGAAGAGTTAGATGTACACACATGAGCATGTACACACGTAAGCATGCACACACATGAGCGTGTCTCCAGGAAAAAGAAAGGTAAGTCCTAGGTTAGAATTTATAGTCAAACCTTGGAAAGGCTTGTATTGGAACATAGGAAATGGAACGGCTCACACAGTTGCTGAAGCTGTTTTCATGAACACAATCCAGTTCATTTCACGTAGATCTAAGCTCATGCTGTTTGGAAGGAAATTGCTCACTGCAGCTATGCTTTAGGGGTGTGATCAGAGGGGCTGGCATTGATGGAAAGCTTCTCCCCACTGCTCTAGGAGGAAGCCAGCAGATTGTGAACAGCTCTGTTCTCACAACTGTGGCAATGTCATCTGTTTGTCAGAATCGTGCCCTGAATGCAGCATTTGGGATGTGCACATGCTTAGCCCAGGATTAGAATTCTCCTGGCTGCAAAATGGTTTTGCTTCTTACTGATTTCTTACCTTTTTCAGAGAATGGCAGCACAGCAAGGAGAAATTGCTATTGTCTAGATAAGAGTTATTTTTAGAGAGTCTTGGAGAGGGTATCTGTCCCTGAGGGAATGCAGGAGGAGAAGGAAGCCAAGAGGTAATCATTTGGCTTGACAGGTGACATGGAGTGATGTGACTGAAGGGCCAGCAGGAGACTGGGGTCTCCAGGAAGAGCTTTGCAAACAGAAACTTGCTTTCACTTGAAAAATGCTGTGCATACTTCTCCCTGCACATCAAAAAGGACAAACTGAGCAGGAGAAGGCCTAGGGATGGGGCCAATGCAAGTTAAGGGCATGGAGGACTGGGAAGATGGGAAGCGTTGGGATCTTCAGTCCAGAGTGGCAGCGGATGAGGAGGGAGAGGACAGATCTCTGAAACAAAGGAAGGGAAAGGGTGGAGTGCATGGGCTTGGTCAGAAGATTCCTGGATATCAAACCTTTGAAGGTTTAGAAAAGTCATTTTAGGAAATAAATAAATTAATAAAGCATGGATTTTTATAGTGAACAGTCAACTTGGGGATGTTTTAGACAAACTCCATGAATATGCTTAGAAATGATAAATGTTGAAAATATTAATACAGGCAGGAAGAGTGTAAAAGACAAATCTCCCTACAGTGCACAAAACTGGCTTTGTCTACTCATATCCCTTGCTAAGAGGATGGCCCTTTCCAGGGTTCTCCTTCCTAGCTAGCTTGGCTTCAGTTTGCCCTTTTCAGGTCCCATGACCAACTGGACGAACCTGAGGCCAGCCAACTCTATCCTGTTGCCATTTTCCCCCACATTCAATCATGCATGGTGCTGGCAGACTACTCTCCCTCAGATACTAGTTTTATTAAACCTTTCTCTCAAGATCCTGAAACAGCTATACTTCAGAAAATCCCATGACCTAAAGAAGACAGTAAATTACTGAAAATATTAATACAGGCAGGACAGGGCAGGGCTCAACCCTCCTAAGAGTTAACTCTTCATGACACTTACTGTGTACCAGGTAGTCTGCTAAGTGCTTGCCTCACATCACATAGTCACATTTAATTCTTATGACTCAATAAGGGAGCAACTATTTTTAATTCTGTCTCATGGAGGAAAAAGTCAAATTGAGAAAAATTAATAACTTGACTGTGAACAGCTAGGATTGGAGCTTCAGTCAGTTCAACTCCTGAGCCCAAGCTTTAGCTTTATACTGATTCCCAGCAACTCTGACCTCTCTACTCCTCTTGTTTTCCTTTTCTGTTCGTTCCCATTCTCTCCAATAATTTCTACCCTTTTCTATGTCATCAAACTTTTCTGACTGGTTTTGAAGCTCCTAAGTGTCATTTAGGATGCTTTCAGTAAAATCATAGAAAACAAAGTAAAATAATTTGAACAATAAAGATGATAAGATTTTTTTTTTCCTTCATGTAACAGGAAGCTTAGAGGTAAAGAAAATCCAATATTTTTCTAGCTAACGACTGCACAATGACAAGTTTCTTTCCATCTTTCTCTTCTACCATCCTTTGCTTGTTGGCTGGCTCCCCTCAGGCTCACAAGATGGCTACAGCAGCTCCAGACATCACATCCTTAAACCTCAGTTTCAGAGAAAACAAACATGGCTCCTTTCTTGTGTGTTTCCCTTAAATAATGAAGAAATATTTCTCAAAAGTCCCTAGCAGACTTTTTCCTCACATCTCATTGGTCAGGATTCAGTCACATGGCCATACTAAATCAATCACTAGTAAGAAAAGTGGGATAACTGCTATTGTTTAGACCAACCATAATATATATGACTCAATAAGGGGACAAATAAAGAGAAAAACAGAAATCAGAATTCTGACAACATAAAAGAAAGCAGGAGTCACTGTCAGGTAGGCAACCACATTTACTTTCTTTTGTTCCCAGCAAACATTTTCTGCTTCAGTCAGCTAGCATCCTTGCACGTGACTCATTCATTCCTGCCTCATTAATTTCTCATGCTGTCATTTCCTTCCTAGATACTCTCTACCCAGTCAGTTTCCCCGAGATCCAGCCTAGGTCTCTACATAACTGTTTATCTGACGTTTTATCCTTACTAGCTTATTCCTCTGTGACTTTCTTATATTTATGGTGAGTGACTTACAATTTAGTGGATTTATATTACTGTGAGTGACTTATAATTTAGCTATTAGCAGTTATGAAACTGTTGTTAGGATTTACTATTTCTCAAAAAATACATTTGAGAAACTTCATTGATAGAAATTAGGATAAATGACCTTTACAGAGACTTTCAACTCTCATATTTTGACTCCACAAGTCTATGATAACTGGTTTCTCTCCTTTGAGACTATTCACTCATTGAGGACAGGGTCCAAGCCTATGTGTCTTTATGTGTTCAACAACATATAACGTGGTGACTGATGCATTTTTGGAATTCAATCAATAATTATTGACTGACTGACTGGTTGATGGCTGCTCTAACCACCATTAACTCACTACTCAAGAAATTCTCATTGGCTTTGGGCATGAACTCTCCTAACTAGATGGAAGCAGGTGGTTGATAATTTGTTTTTCTGTCATGGCTGGATCTTAATTTTGGTATCTGCCCTAGAATATAGGTGATTTGCCTAATGAAATTTGGACACCTGGTGAAAGGTGGAACACAGACAAATGAGCAGGTGTACAGAGCAAGGAAAAGAAGGTGTTCTGGAAGTGAGCTCAATAAACACACACACAGAAACAGCCAGCCTAGACCATGACAGAGAGTCATGGATGAAGGCACAGGGAAACAGCCCTAGGTGATCCAGAATTCACTAGAGAGGGTGGGGGCAGATCCCCCTTGAGGGTGACCCAGGGCCAGGAGCGTTAGACATGTTTAACGTACTTAATGTTAGTGTAATGTTCCTAAAAACAGAAGATCAAAGGTGTCCAATCTGCTTGATTGGTAAAGATATTAAGGAAATAAAGAAAGCATTGTATTGAGCATGAGATAAAAATACTGAGAAACACCAGTCTGGTGTAGATGTTCCCTGCCTGTCTCCCATAGTTACCAGCATTACCCATCCCAACACCTGGCCTGCTTCATAGTAATGGTCTGTTCAGGTATCTGACTCTGCCTGTATTGTGAGGTAAGTGGTGGCAGAAGCCCTGCATTATTCATCAACATGTCCTCTGTGTCTGTTGGATGAAGAGGGCAAGTGTCCACTTGGCTCTAGACAGGATATGTAGTTGTCACTGCGACCTCCATATGTTTCATCTGCCCTTCTGGGGCACTTAGCACCATCCTTGGGGCTCCTCTTCTCTTTTGTCCTCAGATACAGAAGCTACCCCATAGAGGATTCGATATCCTTAGAGAATATGGAAGCCCTATTGCACAGATAAGGAAACCAAGGCTCAGATCAGGAAAGTCAAGGGAAACAGTGAATCCGCAGCACATCTCGAGTCTCAGCTGAGACCACCTCTACATCCTCACTCCTGTTGCTAGGCAGCACTGCCTCAGATTTTCAAAGTTTGCTGAAATTCTAATATAGAATACTTAAATTGGTTTGGTCATTTTTGGCTTTAAGGAGGGCGGAACTGAAAGGGGTGAGTTAATACTTCATCATCAATACTTTTTTATTTTTTTGAGACAGAATCTGTCTCTGTCACCCGGGCTGGAGTGCAATGGTCCAATCTCAGCTCAGTGAACCTCTGCCTCCCAGATTCAAGCAATTTTTCTCTCTCAGCCTCCCAAGTAGCCAGGACTATAGGCACCTGCCACTATACCCACCAACTTTTGTAGTTTTAGTAGAGACGGGGTTTCACCACCCTGGCCAGACTGGTCTTGAACTCCTGACCTTATGATCCACCTGCTTCAGCCTCCCAACATCTATACTCTTATAGATAAGCTTTTCTTTCCCCTGTGACATTGATGAAGAGACATGGATAGTAACATGAGTAGCGCAGAGGTGAGGGGTAGGGGGAAGCTGACAGAAAAGAGGAGCCCAGTGAACCCACTGCAGCCTTTGTCCCCCTTCATTGCTCATTCAGTTCCGCTCCTTAGCCTGGCACTTAATGTCCTTCCTGTTCTTTGCCTCACCTGCTTTGCTGGCTATGTTTTTCCTAAATAAGAACAATAATAACACAATAAGGATTTTCAAATAACTTTCACATTCACTCTGAATTTGATCCTTCCGATGACTGCATCAGGGAGTAGGAGTTGTCCAGGAGGAAAGATCTGGGGCCACAGCAGCCTGTTGACCTTGCCAAGGTCAGTACAAAGCCCTGCCAGATGCTGCCTCTTCTAGATCTTGCCTGAGGCTCTCCCCCAAAGCCCTGGTCTTTCTACACACCTCATTCACTCACTCTGCATCATTGCTACCACTCAGAATGCACAGCTGGGTGAATCCTTCCTCAACTCCTTTATTTTTAATTAGAGACAGGATCCTGCTCTGTCACCCAGGCTGGAGTACAATGGCATGATCACAGCACACTGTGGTCTCAAGCTCCTGGGCTCAAGTGATCCTCCTCCCTTCTTAGTCTTCTAAGTAGCTGGGACTACAGGCACATGCCACCACACCCAGCTAATTTTTTAGTTTTTTGTAGTTATGGGGTCTTGCTTTGTTGC
This sequence comes from Callithrix jacchus, assembly GCF_049354715.1. Taxonomy (NCBI): domain Eukaryota; kingdom Metazoa; phylum Chordata; class Mammalia; order Primates; family Cebidae; genus Callithrix; species Callithrix jacchus. The sequence goes on along the minus strand of NC_133514.1, from coordinate 30,116,976 downwards.
CCAGGCTGGTCTCGAACTCCTGGCTTAAAGTGATCCTGATTCCTCCTGCTCAGCCTCCCAAAGTGCTGGGATTACAGGTGTGAGCCAATGCATCTGACCCTCCTTCCTCAGCTCCAAATTCAAATCCCACTTACTCCATAAAACCTTCCCTGAACACTCTGCCCTCTCTTAGTCCTAGCAACTTGAGCCTGTCCCAGTGGCCCCACCTTATCATGGACTGCCTTGGATTACTAGGTGCCTATGATGTGTTCATGTCTGTCTCTCCTGAGCATGTCGATACAGTGTGCCTCAATTTACCCACAGAGCCATTGTCAGAATCAGTTGGTGACTTACAGTTCCCCTAGGGTTATTATGACAAGGAGTGAGAGTCAAGCTGGCATGCACCAAATGTGAAGACTTGGTCTGCATGGTGGAACCCAACTGACCCCAAAAAACCCCTGCTGCCTAACGTTTGGGAAAATTAACCTGAGACTGGGACCTCAAATTTCATTAATGTTTTCTATTAAAAGCACCATTTCCCATTAATATTTGGATGGTAATTGATCTCTAGAAGTCAGCCCAGGGAAGGACTGAAGGTGTCATGGCAAGGGAAGGAATGATCCCATAAGTCTCCCACTGAGCTGCTACAAAGCCAAATGAAAATATCTCCAGCTCCCTGGGGACCAGTAAGAACATTAGATTAGCACTCAGGTGAAGACTATTTGATGAGTCACACAGTCTTCAGAGGAAAAGCCACAATTTTATTAGCATTGGCTTGCCACAGATAAAACAGAATTTTAAAAACAGGTAGTTTTAAAAGCCCCCAGTCAAACGTTGAGATACTTTATAAACTTTGAACTATGCCAAAATAAATATTGCCTGATCTTATTACATCTGGAAAAGAGTGTGTTTACAAAGAGTAAAGAGGAATTCGTGACATGTTCATATTTTATGACTGTCAATTCAGTGATGTAATTATACCCTCATTTACTTACTCTCTCACAAATGGTATTTTTCAGGATTTTCTCTGTGCCAGGCACTGCTCAAAGGTGAATAAAATCTTATGGGACACTATGCTTACACACGAGTAACTCCTGTTCTAGTGGATTGTTCTTATGAAATAAGCAAAAGACATTATTTCCATTTAACAAAAGAAGAAACAAAATTTCAGAGGGACTTGGTGAATTTCCCATGTCACATCTCAAATAATTTAGAAAGCCTTTAAATAGCTGTTGTGAGACTCTTCCCTCAAACCTTGACCACAGTCCCCAGCTATCTCTATTTTATCACATAAGTCAGTAATTCTCAACTTGATACCTCTATTCTCTCTCCCTGAATCACAGTGAATCTTGAAGTCTGGAAAAAATGGAGTGCTTAAATTAAGATCTGCATGTCTTCAGAATTCAGGATTATACGGCCAAACTCTGTTGCCTCCCCTAGTGGCATGGGGAACAAGATGCCTGAGAACCCGTGCATCCCAGATTTATGTGCACAAGCCATTTTTATACAGACAAGAAACTCTTTTCTTCACCAACAGAGCGAATCTTAGGGTCAGGAATATTCCTGAAGAGTCTGACAGAGACTCAACTCTGGGGCACTGAGTAGCTCATTTTAAGGTTGCATGAGACTAAATTTATTCCTCCCTCACGCTTAATTGGAGCATTCATTTCCGCCCTCTGGCTCCCTGATCTGAAAGAAACATCTATTACTGACATAGAGGAACAAAAGGACATCTCCTCCAATTTGTTAATTATGCTCTGTTCTATGAACAACAACAGGAGAATTAACCATCGAAAAGAGAAAAAAACCCAAGTCCTGGCCCTTCTGTGAGGGGTGCAGCATCTGTATGCAGGAAGAGATGGAGCCATCTCTTTAAAGGACTAATACGTTGATTTTTGGTGGACTTTGTCCATTTTATTTCCGCACATTGGCTTTAAGGGGCACACGCATAGCAGCTTGATTTGGCTGGGTCCCAGTGGCATTTTCAGACTTGTAGCTGGAAGACAAGGATGCCAAGTGGAGAGGAAGTGGTAGGCTCTGTATTCACAGAGGATGACTTATTCCCGACCTGAATAATGTGATGCTTTCAAATGCTGTGTACCTGATTGATCTGTCCTTTTCCTGTCTTCAAGAATTCATGTATAAATGTTTTAGAAGATTGCTAATGTCATGCCAATGAATCTCTTCAAGTGCTCTTTTTTGGGGAATAAATAGCTATAGTCTCTTCTGCTTCAACATTGCTCATCTTTTTTGATGGCATTGTGTGGAATGAATGGGCAACATTTCAACTTCCTGCATGCAGGCACAAACCACACATGCGTGCGCGCGCACACACACACTGTCTCACTCTCTCTGTTTAGAATTTTTTGCCCTTTAGCCTACTTTTTAAGGAGGATCTTTCCTAAGGATGGTCTTAAATTTTATTTATTTATTTTCTTTTTTTGAGACAAGGCTCTGTTGCCTAGGTTGGAGTACAGTGATAGGATCACTAAAGCCTCTACCTCCCCAGGCTCATGCAGATCCTTCCATCTGAGCCTCCTGGGTAGCTGAGACTACCGGTGCACACCACCATATCCGGCTAATTTTTAAAAATTTTTCAAAAGACTGGGTCTCACTATGCTGCCCAGCTGGTCTCAAACTCCTGGGCTCAAGCTATCCTCCTGTCTCAGGCTCCCAAAGTGCTGAGATTAAAAGCATGAACCACTGCACTGAGCCAGGCTTTTAATTTTTTAAAGGCTTACCTGTCCATTAACTCTCCTCAAGTGCATTCTTTCTAGACGATGACAAGGCTGGAAATACAAAGACTTTTTTATCTTAGCTCAATGTTGGGCATAAAACAGGCCGCGCAGTGGCTCAAGCCTATAATCCCATCACTTTGGGAGGCCGAGGAGGGTGGATCACGAGATCAAGAGATCGAGACCATCCTGGTCAACATGGTGAAAACCCGTCTCTACTAAAAATACAAAAAATTAGCTGGGCATGGTGACGCGTGCCTGTAATCCCAGCTACTCAGGAGGCTGAGGCAGGAGAATTGCCTGAACCCAGGAGGCGAAGATTGCGGTGAGCTGAGATCGCGCCATTGCACTCCAGCCTGGGTAACAAGAGCGAAACTCTGTCTCAAAAAAAAAAAAAAAACAGGCAATCAAACTATTGGTGAGGCCCTTGCCTGGGGAAAATTCTTCCTAAGCCATGAGACTTAGGAAGCCTTACTCCTAAAAGAGAGGAAATACTGTAGTGATTTGAGAAAGACTCTTAAGGATTACAGCTCAATCAACAGACAGAAGGCAACTTCATCTTAAGTAGAAGGCAATGCTAGTTTTATCTCTGATGACCAACGTTGTAACCTTGAAAGAGGTTAAATTAACCTTGCTTAAATGTTCTAAGCCTCCATGTCCTTGTCTGTAAAATAGGGACAATATTACTGCTTAGCTTGGAGAGCTGTTGTGAGAATCAAATGATACAAGCATGTGTAGCATGTATAGCACAGTGCCAGTCATGTAAAAAACACTCTATACTTGGGTTTTATAATCATTATAATACTCTGATAATTATTAGAGTAACCCAGAGGCCGCCCAGTGGAGTAGAAAGATCAATGGCTTAGGAGCCAGAAACCGGGGAACCTGCATGTTAAGTATCATTCAAAAGGTAGCTGTGCCTATCACTGATTTCACATATGATTTCCCATTCCCCAATGCAATGTAAATGACAGTGGAGTTACACACATTCTCTCTCCCCACTAAGATTTGAGAAATGACAGTGAAAAGTGAAAGTTTGACAAGGAATGTTTCCATTTAGTATATGGAGTAGGCTACCTTTATGGCCTTTTTTTTTTCTTAAAATGCTTGGGGCTGAGTTGGAAAAAAGCTAATAGGAACATTTTCTGAGGAGAAGTGTTCTACAGGCTTCACTGGAAGAAGATGGACCATCTTTCTCTTTTAAAAGGCTTTTTGTGAGGAGCTCCAGATGAGCCACAAAACAGCAAGATCCATCATTTTGGCAGGATGGTTTTGCAAGGGCCTTCCAGCCCTAACTGTAGCCCTAAATGGCAATCTCTACTTATCTGGGACAATTTCATAGAAAACGAGGAGAAGCAAGACCACTTTTCATAGAGTTTTAGTTTCTTATTAGATCTGTAGACAGCTCCCAAACAACTTCGGAGAAAAGGATAATAGGACATTTCAATGGTTTTCATAATGATTTCCTTTTATTGCTTATTCCTTATTTTTACTCAACATTTCTACACAGCACACAGCTATTTCAAATCTTGTTTTTCTACTTAATATTATGGTATATATATATGTTTTCATGAATTAGCAGAGCTAATTCATCAGTTGTAATGTTCTTCAGCCGTGAGATTTTCCACATGTCATAAAACTAGAATTATTGAATGATAAAGCTAGATAGCCATCTATATTATATCTAATAAAAAGCCAAATTTTATGAAACCCCTACTATGTGTCAGGCACTATGCTAAGTGCTTTCCATATTTATTTCATGTAACCATCCTAAGAGTCCTATGAGGTAGGTCTTACTAAACTTTCCATTTCATAGATGAGGAAACTAAGGCTATGGTGGGTAAATAGCTTGTTCAGAGTCATACAGCTAGCAGGGCTGAAATGCAAACCTACACTTATCCACTAGGCTATGAGCTAGGTACCATATGGTCTTTATGTTTCAGAAGAGGATCCTTGCAGTCCCCGAGAGGTGTGTGAGTTTGCTCAGAGCCATCCAATTAGTTAGTGGCCATCAGTGCTGGAACCCAGTTTTCTGGACTTCGAGCCCCCTGATCTTTCCACTGTATATGTCACTCTGCCTCTCAGCATGCGAGATGCGGCTCCTGTATCTTTTTGAAACTCTCCTTTTCCTTCCTATGTTTGCAAAATTCACAGTGAATACTCTTATGTAATTGAAAATTAAATTTTTATGTAAATTACTTTTGACAATGGCACAGTTTCTGTTTTTTCACTCCGGCTCAAGTTATATTCTCTTGGGGCAGTCTACGTTTTCCAAATTTTTAGATTCAAAAAGTTCCCTTGAAATCCACAGGAACTCTTCTGGAATCCTCAAATGACAGCTCTGAGGCACCAGATTCCCCTGGGACAAGAAAACTGTCCACTCCAGTTGATCAGTTGCTAGGGCTTTGTCTCTTTAGGAAGCAGAAGAGAACCCACGTGTTCTCCCCATAATAGAACCTAAGTGAAGAAAATGATCACATACGAAATGCACCCAGATTCAGATTAAGTTTAAACAAGCTAAACAAGCTTGTTTTCAGCCTGTTCCTTCTAGATATAGCACTGGCATATCCTTAAACAAATGGTCTCAATGTGCATTACCCATACCTGTCAAAATCACATGCGGTCCTAGCCGATTCAGATATCACTGTTTGCTTCCCATGAGGAGAGTGATGAATGAGACCTGGTCCTTGTGTGTGGCATTGTTTATTTACTTTCCAGGTGAATTCATATTACAAGAAGCCTCTGAAATGGTTGTTATCCCTGTAATCTAATTTATTGCTCTGGGGACCTGATATGTTCTATACCTTAAATAATGTTAATTTTATTCTTTTGTGAGCTGAGCCTGGTGTTCACAAAAAGCCATAAGATGTAATTTATTTCTCCCCACTTGCCTTCTAAATATTAATTCTATTGAAAAATGTTAAGTAGATTATGTAAATCACGGTCATTGCAACCACTTTAAAGGTTAATCCTGCCATCATGTAGCCAGATAATTAATTTGAATTCGCTTCCAAGCACCAACTCTCAGGAAAGCCAAGGTATAATGGGTTGGAGTACCCTATTATAGAGGTCACTGTGGGCCTGCCTTTGATAAAATTTGGAAGAAACAAATCTCAAAGTTTTGAGAAAAAAGTTCCTTTGGGCCATTGAAGAGCCCAGCACATCACGGGATTAGAGCCACACTTTGCTCAGAATTTTGGAGACAGGTTTTACTGATACAACTTCTGCTTCCTTGAGTTTTCTTTTCTTTTTTTGAGAAGGAGTTTTGCTCTTGTCTCCCAGGCTGGAGTGCATTCATGCAATCTTGGCTCACTGCAACCTCTGCCTCCCAGGTTCAAGCAATTCTTCTGCCTCAGCCTCCTGAGTAGCTGGGACTGCAGGCACCAATCACCACACCCAGCTAATTTTTGTATTTTTAGCAGAGATGGGTTTCACCATGTTGGCCAGACTTATCTCGAACTCCTGACTTCGTGATCCACCGCCTCTGCCTCCCAAAGTGCTGGGATCACAGACATGAACCACTTCTTTTGTTGGGAAGCCAGGCATGGTTTGGTTTCAAAGATTTTGGGGCAGTCCTGCTGCTTCCAACAAAAAACTTCACCCACTTTCCAAAAATTACAGGCCAGAGGAGACCTTACCAGATGTTGTTATAACTTCAACTGTCTGTTGCCACACCCTACTCCTGAGGATACCCACTGATCAGTTATCCATCCAAGGGTGTCAGCCACCAGCCATGTGACTCTCTCCTGGGTTGATAGAGGATCCCTCATTGCAAGCTGGCTTGGATGCTCCTCAATGATGGATGCTCTTTAGTCAGCAGTGGGGCCAGGTGATGTGCACTTGAAGCTTATTGAATTTTTTAGACCTTCTTTAAGAAAAAGAATAGAAAAATATAAATTTAAAATTAGATGCAAAATGAATACGTACTTAGAATGTGGAAAGAAACCACAGTCATGAATTTAAAAAAGCTAACACTATAAATATCACTGAAGCCGTATAGTGATGCTATTTTATTTTTCAATTTCCTGACATGCCTTTATAATACATTTTTCCTAATTTTTTGACTGTCTACTGTTTGATCACATCTTCGTGTGACACTAATTTTGTAATACCATTTTCTATAGCGAGAATAGGAAGATAATTTCATCTTTCCTCTAGTATAGATCATCAGAATTTGTTTCTTATTATTGATAGGTTAAATAAAAGATACCAGCTTTATACAGACAAACTTGCTATTTTTAATGCAGTTTCAGATTTAGGCCCTGCAAACTGAGGAATTCTGATCAATTCTATTTCACATAATTCCCATCAAAAAAGAAAAAATAAATGTATATTTAAGGTAAGTTTACAGTTCTACATGTTATATTATTGAATATCTCCCTGACAAAAGAGAGCTTCAATTTTGACTAGGTATTGATGCAAACCAAGTCATTCTCCACTTCAGTTTTACTCTTGTGATGATTAGAACTTTCCTAGACTAGCTTGGCTTCAAACATCTCAAAGCTTGTTTCTTCTCCATTACCCAGACACTTTCCTGCCAGTTGTGGTGAATTCATTTATATTCTGATGTGACCTCTGGCCTTGCATCTTTTTTTTTTTTTTTTTTTTTTTTTTTGAGACGGAGTTTTGCTCGTTACCCAGGCTGAAGTGCAATGGCGTGATCTCCGCTCACTGCAACCTTCGCCTCTTGGGTTCAGGCAATTCTTCTGCCTCGGCCTCCTGAGTAGCTGGGATTACAGGCACGTGCCACCATGCCCAGCTAATTTTTTGTATTTTTAGTAGAGACAGGGTTTCACCATGTTGACCAGGATGGTCTCAATCTCTTGACCTCGTGATCCACCCGCCTCGGCCTCCCAAAGTGCTGGGATTACAGCCTTGCCCCTTGTGTTATGATGCTAAGTAAGTCAGCACAGTCAGTGTTAGGTATATTTCTGGAAGTAGTCCTCCACTGAAACGACTACACATGGAAATAATTAAAAGTCATATACAGGCTGGGCGTGGTGGCTTACGCCTGTAATCCCAGCACTTTGGGAAGCCAAGGTGGGCAGATCACTTGAAGTCAGAAGTTCGAGACCAGCCTGGCCAAAATGGTGAAACCCTGTCTCTACTAAAAATACGAAAATAAGTTGGGCGCAGTGGTGAGTGCCTGTAATCCGGCTACATGGAAGGTTGAGGCAAAAGGATCGCTTGAACCTGGGAGTCAAATGGAGCTGAACACTTCAGTCACTCATGCGGTGGTTGTGTGTCCTCGGGTAAGTTCTGTAGCTTCTCTGAGCCCCAGCTTCCTTATAATATCTTTGAAGTTCTAATAGCTGTAAGAATTACACATGATGCCTGTAAATTTCATAAAATGATGCCTGGTGGTTAGTAGGTGGTTTTGAGTTGGTTTTGAAAAGGTGATACTAAAATTCCAGGGTCCCTTGAGGGTGATGCTACTCTCAGATTGTCTCTTTTTAAAGATAGCTTTCAGAGGTAAAACCTCAGACCCCAACACTGCCACTGCCCACCTCCCTTTTTTTTTTTTTTTTGAGATGGAGTCTTGCTCTGTTGCCCAGACTCTAGTGCAGTGGCTCGATCTCAGCTCAGTGCAACATCTGCCTCCTGAGTTCAAGCAATTCTCGTGCCTCAACCTCCCAAGTAGGTGGGACTACAGGCGCCCACCACCACACCTGGATAATTTTTGTGTTTTTAGTAGAGACAGGGTTTCACCATGTTGGTCAGGTCTCAAACTCCCGACCTCAGGTCAGGTGATCCATCCCCCTCTGCCTCCCAAAGTTCAGGGATTACAGGCATTAGCCATCGCACCCAGCCTCTTGCTTTTCTTTTTTGTGAAGAGTATAACATATTTCTCTGGACCTGTGTGTATTGATCATATTTATAGATTGGGCTCTAAAAACGTCTTGGGGTCTGGTGTACATAGTTCTGTCAGTTCAGACACGAAGTGCCACAGAGCCTGACTACAGAGAATAAATATTCATTTCCCTTCCCTTAATTTTAAAAGAAGTTGCTATTATTACGAACAAGCCCACTGGTGACGGCACAAACATCAGCACTGTCTGCTGGGTGAGACAGTGGCAGAATGTTCTGCACATCTCCTCTAGTAGGAAATGTTCCAAGCATTCAAATGCAAATGAGCACAGAGCCAGCCTGCACTGATTTGCATTCGCTCTCTGGGAACCTGGTTTTTCCCTCTCAAATTCACGTTATGTGCAGATACGATACTGCAGTGAACAGGCCAAAGTAATGTTTTGCCTTTTCCACTCTGTTCATTTTATCCGATTTTGCAAAAATCCCCCAAACCCCATTCTTTCACTATATTGTTCAATTTTGCCCTCGTTTTACCAAGGTTCCCTTGTACTGTGCTCCTGCCAGCTCAGCCATCCGCTCTGGCCTCATTCTGTGTCCTAGCTCACTTGGGTGCTTCTCCTTCTCCTGTGGGATTTTGCAGCTGTTCTCTAGTGTTATTCTCCCACCCTGACCTCTTGCCTAAGTTCTGCAAAAAGCACGTGAGAGCAGCCGAGAGTGGACATATGTAGAGGACCAGGAAAGCTGGATATGCCTAGAATCTAATGCCAGACCTTGAGGGATTCAAGGTTCTGTTAAAGCAAAGTGTATTGAGGTCTCACATACATAAAGAAAAGTGCATAAATCAGGAGTCTAGTTGAATTTTCACAGCGTGAGCTCACATGTATAATCAGCACCCAGACCAAGAAATGGAACATTAGGGCCGGGCTTGGTGGCTCATGCCTGTAATCCCAGCACTTTGGGAGGCTGAGGGAGGCAGATCTCCTGAGGTCAGGAGTTCAAGATCAGACTGGCCAGCATGCCGAAACCCCATCTCTACTAATAATACACAAAAATTAGCCACGTGTGGTGGCATGAAACTGTACTCCCAGCTACTTGGGAGGCTGAGGCAGGAGAATCACGTGAACCTGGAAGGATCACACCACTGCACTCCAGCCTGGGTGCCAGAGCAAGACAATCTAAAAAAAAAAAAAAAAAAAGGAAAAAGAAAAGAAATAGAACATTAGGGCATTGCTAGAAAGTCATCACTTTCCTCTCCCAGGGGTAACCACTCTTCTGACTCCTAGACTATAATTTTGCCTAATAATGACCTTGACCTAACAGAATAACACAATATGTAATTTACTATGCCACTGCTTCTGTTTTGTTTGTAAGGTTTATCCATGCTGCTGCTCCTTCTCACGTCTGTGTGCTATCTTCTGTTGTGTGGGTATCTTGGAGTTCGTTTATCCATTCTGCCTGGGTTTTTGGGTTGCTTTCTGTTTGGGGCTATGAACATTCTTTCATGTGTCTTTTGCTGAGTACTGGGACACAATTCTGTTGAATATGTGCTTACAAGTGATGCTGTTGCCTCATAAGTAGACCTCATGGCTTTTCATGAGACTGTTTTGATGACAGGGGTATTTTGAGGAGGTCTGAAGAACTTTGGTAATCAAGTGACTTGTAAAATTACAGGTTTGTTTTGTGTTATGGACTGAATTTTGTCCTTCCAAATTCGTATGTTGAAGCTCTAACCCCAGTATGACTGGGTTTGGAGATAGGCCTTTTAGGAGGTAATTAAGGTTAAATGAGGTAAAAAAAGATGGGGTCTTAATGGGATAGAGTTGGTGGCTTTTTAAGACGAGGAGGAGGAGAGAGGTCGCTCTCTCAACATGCACACACCAAGACAAAGCCCTGTCAGCACATAGCAAGAAGGCGGCCTTCTGCAAGCCAGGAAGAGAGCCCTCACCAGAGCCCAACCCAGCTGGACCTTGATCTAGAACTTCTAGTCCTCAGAACTGTGAGAAAATAAATTTCTGTTGTTTAAGTCACCTAGCCTGATATGGCAGCTTGAGCAGACTGACATTTTGTTTTCTTTTGTTTTTTTGAAGTTGGAAAAGTACCTTTAAAAAAAATGTAGGGGCTGGGCATAGTGGTTCACACCTTTAGTTCCAGCACTAAGGGAAGTTGAGGCAGGAGGATTACTTGAGCTCAGGAGTTCAAGACCAGAGCAACCTGAGTGACAGAGTAAGACCCTGTCTCCACACACACACACACACACACACTATATATATATATATATATATATATATATATATATATATATATTAGGCAGGTGTGGTGGTACATGCCTGTAGTCACAGCTACTTAAGAGGCTGATGTGGGAGGATCACTTGAACCCAGAAGGTCAAGGCTACAGTGAATTTTGATTGCAGCACTACACTCCAGCCTGGGTGATAGAGTGAGACCCTATTTAAAAAATTATTTTTTTTTGTGGTAAAATACACACAACAAAATTTGCCATCTTAACCATTTTTAAGTGTGTAGTTTAATGGTATTAAATACACTCATAATGTTGTCAACCATCACCACCATCCATCTACATAACTCTTTTCACCAGGTAAAATTGAAACTCAATGCACATTAAACAGTAACTCCTCATTCCCCACCCTGCTTCATTCTGGCATCCACCATTTCACTGCCTATCTCTATGATTTTGATTACTCTAATCAACTCATTTAGGTAGAATCATACGGTATTTCGTCCTTTTGCATCTGGCTTATTGCACTTAGCATAATGTCCTCATAGTTCATCCGTGTTGTAAACTATGTCAGAATTTCTTCCCTTTTTAAGGCTGAATAATATTCCATTGTGTGTATAGACTACATGTTGCTTATTCATTCATCTGTCAATAGACACTTGGGTTGCTTCCATATTTTAGCTATTGTAAATAATGCTGCCGTAAACATAGATATACAGCTATCTCTAAGATGCTATTTTCAATTCTTTGGGACTGCATACTCAGAAGTAGAATTGCTGCATCATATGGTGATTCTATTTTTAATGTTTTAAAGAACTTTCATGCTATTTTCCACACTATTTCCAAGTAAAGTGGCTGTAATCATTTTACATGCCTACCAACACTGCACAGAGGTTCCAATTTCTCCACATCTATGCCAACACTCATTTTCTGTTTTTTTTTTAAATAGTAATCATCCTAATGATATGGAGTAGGTGGTATCTTAACTGTAATTTTAATTTGCATTTCTCTCTCTCTCTCTCTCTTTTTCTTAGACAGAGTCTTGTTTTGTCACCCAGACTGGAGTGCAATGGCATGATCTTGGCTCACTGCAACCTCCACCTCCTGGGTTCAGGTGATTCTCCTGTCTCAGCCTCCCGAGTAGCTGAGATTACAGGCACCTGCCACCACACTCAACTAATTTTTGTATTTTTAGTAGATTCAAGGGTTTCACTATGTTGGCCAGGCTGATCTTGAACTCCTGACCTCAGGCAATCCATCCGCCTCAGCCTCCCAAAATGCCGGGATTACAGGTGTAAGCCGTGGTCCCTGGCCTCCTTTTTTAACTAGTTCAGCAGGAACTTATGATTTTACCACCCCACCCTGCCTCCCCTCAAAAAAACCCTTACAAAACCAGAAAACAAAAATAATAAAAAAGATATACTCCAAACTTGTGGTTCAGCCAAACATATATGTATATATTTTTTGTCAGCTTTGGGGTTTGGGACATCAGTGCATTCTGCTAGAACTTTTGCTCACAACTGTCAGCATGTGATTGCAGAAGAACAGGAGGAATTCTGTCCTGATATATCCTCTGCAGTGGACATGATCCTTTTTCTGCCTGCTCTGCCTCTTTTACTTTGGAACTTTGTTTCTATATTTCATATGATTTGTAGGTCCTGTCAGTCAAGAATTTTTACTTCCGCTGCTATGATGGTAAGCTCACAACTGAGTCAGACTGACAAAATTACTCTGGAACTGTGCATAGTCTAGGGACAGACCTGAGGCCAGGCAGAATCCTGTAGTAATGTAGTCCTTAGGAAAGGAGCTTTAAGAGCCGAGTAAGCTGGAAGCTGCCCCAGGCATTTTGCCGGACGAAGAGAAAGTCTAGATAATAAAGCCAAGCAGAGTGAGAGACAGAATGAGAAGAGTGCCCTTGGCTGTTACTGAACCCTATGAAACTAGTGATGCCTCTAGTCCACCCCTGGAACATTCATTCATGTAAGCCGACTATTTCCCCATTTAAAATTGAAGTTGCCGGGTACGATGGCTCACACCTGTAACCCCAGCACTTTGGGATGCTGAGGTGGGAGGATCACCTAAGCTCAGGAGTTCAAGACCAGCCAGGGCAACTTAGCAAGACCCCATCTCTAAAAAAATTTAGCCTGGCCGACATTGATGAGATCCTGTCTCTACAAAAAGTATGTATGTATGATATATATATTAGCTGGGTATGGTGGCATACCTGTAGTCCCAGGTACTCAGGAGGTTGAGGTGGGAGTATCACCTAAGCACAGTGAGGTCGAGACTGCAGTGAGCCAAGATTGTGCCACGATATTCCAGCCTTGGTGACAGAATGAGACCCTGTCTCAAAAAATAAAAATAAAATAAATAGAGCTAGTTGTGTTTCTGTCATTGTGAAATGAAAAGGTCTCCACTAATTTTCCTACCCTCAAGAATAACTAATGTTAATATAAGAGGGTGTGTTGTCTTTCTCCATAAAGCCTCAAAGGAAAGAGTTTTCACCTGTTTCAACAGAGAAACTCCTCCTCCTACAGATCGCTCTAAATTCCTCCTGTGGCAACGTAACTACGATTCCTTTGTTCTTTTCTTCAGTGAATGTGCAAAATAGCTGGTTACCGTCTTCCGTAGAGTAATCTTTGTATCCTCCAGGGAAGACAACTGTCAACAGTTAATAGGTTACCCAAAGCTAGTTTCCTCCAGGCTGGGAATTCTAGTATAATAACTTAAGTCTTTCTCAAAGATTTTTTTTAGTATGCTTCTCTCTGGATTGTGGACTTTTGAACTTTCTCTTTTGATCTGGAAAGGTAAAGGAAGCCCCCAAAATTCATATAGAAGGTCTTTACTGAAAGAAACATAAAAATTCTATTACTGAAATGAAAAATAAATGCCATTTAAGTAAATGGCAAAAAAATTTCAGGCAGGAAAAAATACAAATATGTGTATCTATAAATTTTTTTTTGCTCCATTTGAAATAGTTTAATAGCAGTTGGCAATTTTGTGGAGATGCAGTTAGTGGTTGGGTTTTGCCATCTTATCAATGTGTTGTTGTGTGAAGAAGGAGGTTGGGGCTCGATGGGGCTCCTCACTGCTTGAATCTTCAAAGCTCATAGAGGCTCGGTAGCTCCCAAGTTCTGTAGAAATAAGCATTTCAGGAATCAAGCCAAAATCTAGGCTTGGTGGCACATGCTTGTAATCCCTACATTTAAGAGGCTAAGGTGGGAGGATCACTTGAGGCCAAGAGTTCAAGACTAGATTGGGCAACATGGGGAGACCCTGTCTTGACAATTTTTTTTTTAATTAGCAGGGCCTTGGGGCACACCTGTAGTCCCTATTATTCGGGAGGCTGAGATGGGAGGATCACTTGATCCTGGGAAGTTGAGGCTGCAGTGAGCTATACTTGTGCCACTGCATTCCAGTCTGGGCCTCAGAATGGACCCCATTTCAACAAAAAGAAAAAAGAAAAAGAAAAAAAAAGAGAGAATCAAGCCAAAAGGACTAGAATTACTAAAAGCATGTCTCATACCAGGAAGCTTTAATTAAAGTGAAACAGGTACCGATTTCCTTAAAGACCTCTGTTAAAGATCAATTTGTGACCTTAATGAATAACTGTTACTTCAGAAGTCTTTTGGGCAAGACCCAAAATTTTACCACGAGGTCTTTTCTTCTGTCTTTAGCCTAGGAACATGATACAAAATCCTTTAAATAGAAAACTTGTTAGGTTTAAAGAGAATTCTTCTCTCCATAAAATAATGTTCAGAACAATTAACTTTCAATTTTCTTTAATTACTTTTAAACATACATAGGTTCTGAAACACCATAACAACACTGTGCTCCAGGGAATCCTGGGGGTGGGGTGAAGGCAAGAGGCTTGGTCCTCAGATGACCTGTACTGCAGATAATCAGCAAATCTTGCATGCATGTTCCCCAATAAACCAGATAACAAAAATCAACTGTTCCTTCTTCTCCCCATTACCCCTCTTATCTAGTGTCTAAATATAATTCAATCATAGTTTGAGTAACTTAATTAAATTACCACTACTGTCTTCAAAAACAATATCTATTCCTGGTTAGCTAAATTACTTTGAGGCAAATTGAAAATGTGAACGTGGCTTACCTCTCTAACTGCACATTCACATTACCTGGGGAGCTTTTAAAAAAAATATTAATATCCTGGCTATACTTTTAGAGAGGTTTGGTTTTCATAGAGATGGAAGGGAGGGCAGCAGCTATTTGTATTTTTTTAAAGATCTGCACAGTTTTAAACTGCAGTCAAGGTTAAGAGTCACCAATTTAGAGACTGAAATAGATCAATCGCGGGTTCAAAAACAACTCACCAGGAAGCAGTATGGCATCACAGGAAGAGCACGAGAATCAGTGCTGGGTGTTTTAATCTTGTCTTTGTTCATGGGGCTTGATCAGTGCACACAGCCTCTTTGTGCATCATTCCCTCATTGGTAAAACTGGGATAATTATATTATGCCCACCTTACAGGGTTATTTCAAAGGAAAAAAGCACCTGGCCCATGATTGAACCTTTACAGCAAGATCTGCCATTTGTATAGCATTAACTTTTCCTGAATAAACCATCTTCTCTCCTGTTCCTCTTAGTTCACTCCTTGTGCCAGTAGGAACCCAAATCCATACTGTTTCTGTAAGCCCTGAATTCTTGGAATGTGCATGGATGGCACCAAAAACTATACTAAGGTTGCAGTGTCTTAGGGTTTAAAAGACCTGTTACTTGTGCTTTGCTGAGAACACCTAAAGTAGCGTGGCTCTGTAAAATGAACCTGAAGGTCCATGTTCCACTTTCTTACAAACCTACTGTGTTACCTCTGTTACTATGGAAAAGTTATTAACTAACTCCTGGCCCCTCTGTTCTTAATTGTTAAAATAGGATTTGATTAGACAAGCTCTCAATTTTCTTTTAATAATCAGAGTCTGTAAGCTTTAAAGAGACTGCATGATCCAAGCCAGACAAGCCTGCACATATTTTACCTGCCTACAGGAGAAAAGAGTGTTCAAGGTGCTTCTGCAATGAGGAGGTTCCATGAAGAGAGTAGATTTTTCTTCTGTAAGGCTGATTCTTTTGTAATCAATAGTGGAAAGCCCCTGACTTTTGGCTTGAGGAGAGCATTCATGACTCTCCCAATCAGTCTTGATGAAGAGTAAGCTCTCATGATTGATCTTAGGGTCAAAATGAGACCACATCAGAGCCTCCAGAGAGACTGAGCTTTCTGGTTGCCAGAAAGGGACTTTACTAAATACACAGGACATAGAGATTACATCGCCTAAGCAAGATTTGGACTAAAATTTCCAGTGTAGGTTGCACTTTACAGGCTCTCTGAGTCCACTGTTTCCAAACTGAACATGCATTGGCATCTCCTGGAGAGCTTTTTAAATCCCAGATTCCTGCACCCTACCCCCAGAGCTTCTGCCTGAGGTGGTCTGAGATGGAGTCTGAGGCTTTGCTTTTCAAACAGATTCCCAGGCGATGCATGTGGTACAGGTGGTGCTGGTCCTAGGATCTTACTTTTAGAAGCACTGCTTTAGGTTTCACTCCACGAACTTCTGTGTTGCTGTGTTAGTCTGTTCTTGCATTGCTATAAAGGAACCCCTGAGGCTGAGCCATTTTTAAAGAAAAGAGATTTATTTGGCTCATGGTTCTGCAGGCTGTACAAGCATGGCACCAGCATCTGTTCAGCTTCTGATGAGGCTTCAGGAAGCTTTTACCCATGTCAGAGGGTTAAGGGGGAACAGGGGTGTCACCTGGTGAGAGATGAAGCAAAAGTCAGAAGGAAGGAGGTGCCAAGTCCTTTTAAATAGCCAGTTCTTGTGTGGGGCACAGTGGCTCACACCTGTAATCCCAGCACTTTGGGAAGCCAAGGCGGGCAGATCACAAGGTCAGGAGATCGAGACCATCCCAGCTAACACGATGAAAACCTGTCTCTACTAAAAATACAAAAAATTAGCTGGGTGTGGTGGCACACACCTGTAGTCCCAGCTACTCGAGAAGCTGAGGCAGGAAAATCACTTGAACCCGGGAGGCTGAGGTTGCAGTGAGCGAAGATCGCGCCACTGCACACTAGGCAACAGAACAAGACTCTTTCTCAAAACAAACAAACGAACAAAGCAGCCAGCTCTTTTGAAACTAATAGAGCAGGAACTCACTATTACCAAGGGGAGGGTACCAACCCATTCATGAGGGATCCAAACACCTCCCACTAGGCTCGCCTCCACCATTTAAGTCACATTTCAACCTGAGATTTGGAGGGGGTACTTATTCAAACTATGTCAGTTATTAAAAAAAAATCACCTGGAACATTTGTTAAAAATACCAATTCCCAGGTCCCTTTTGTTTTAGTAGGGAGAGTCTGATTTAGAAGATTTACAGTGCGGCCCAGGCTATTCTTATAATCAGGGGCCATGAGGAAACCCTGAGTTAGTCAACTACCCATTAATTGCATCAGAGTCACTAACTGGGGAGATGTAAAAAATCTAAAATGCTGATCCCTGGGACCTAGTCCCAAGACTCTGATTCTGAAGAATGGAGCTGAGAGAGACTGCATTTTTAAAGCTTCTCAGATGATTCTGATGTGGAACTAAGTTGTCTCATTTTGTAGATGAGGACCCTAGGAAGGGTAAGGCATTGCTTAGAGCTACTGACAGAAGCAGAGCTAGGACCCACATGGCCTAAATCCCTGTGCTCAGTCCATACTATCATATTCCTTCTTGTCTTGAAACTGTCCCTACAGGGTTGATGAGAACTGCAGGCCAGGTTCTGGACAGAAGCAGAGTTATAATAAAGCATCAATCAGCCTTCACTCTGGCCCACTTTCTTCTTGTTAAGTCATGCAGCACTAGATACTAACCTATTTGCATCCGCATTGTTCCTACAGACAGGGTCTCTGACATCAGACTCATAAGGTTTTTGTTTAAGGATCGCTTAAGATGTTTTTCAGATCCTGAATTCCAGCAACTAGTTTGAAGACCCCCACAGAGGAATGAGACTAGCATGAGAATACAGCTTCTTCATTTCCCTGTCCCAGGATTTCACTCTGCCCTCTTTGACTAACCAGTGACCACACTTCAGCCCACTCCAAAACTCTTAAAAACCCTAACTCCAAAGTCCTTGAGAACATGGATTTAAGGTTCCCTCTCATTTCCTCATTCAGTGACCCTATGATTAAACTTCTTTCTCTGCTGCAACCCAGTATCTTCGTGTATTGACTTGCTTTGTGTCCTGGGCAATGAACCTATTATGGTTATAGTCTGGTGAGTCAGAGACAGTGACTATTTCCTCTGCCATTGACTTTCAGATGGAGAAGTCCAAGGAATTGGATAGTACTCTAAAATCCAACACTACCTCCCTGACACCAATTGGCTGTCCCACAATTCAATTCCAACACTGACTACTCTGAGTTAGTGTCAGATCCCACAAGCTAAAGCACAAAGTCCCTAGCAAGACTGCTCTTACCTCAGATGTCAGTCACAAATGGGGTCCCCAGGATACCCACGCTTCGGTCTAATTTGGCTACAAATTTGCAGCTTCCCACAATACAACTCCTCAAGTTTGATAACTTGTTAGAATGACAGAGAACTCAGGAAAGCACTGTGCTTTGGATTACTGTTTTATTACATACAAATGAACAGCCAGATGAAGAGATACACAGGGCAAGATCTGCAAGAGTCCTCAGCCTAGGCGCGTTGGTGTTCATGGAGCTGGGGTGCACCATCCTCCTGGTACATTGATATGTTCACGAGCCAGGAAGCTCCCTGGCACTTCAGTGTCCACAGTTTTTATCTGGGTTTCATTGTGTAGTCATGATTGATTACATGATTGGCCATACAATTGAACTTAATTTCTAGTTGCCCTCTCCTCCATGGAGGTTGGGGAAAGGCTGGAAGTTCTATAACTCCAATCACATGCTTGGTCTTTCTATCAATATTACAACCACCCCTCCCTTGAAATGCTCTAAGGGCCCACCACCAGTCACCTCATTTGCATAAGTTCAAATGTAGTCAGAAAGGTCTTGCTATAAATAACAAAAGATACTCCTGTTGGGAAATTCCAAGTATTTTTGGAGCTCTGTCCAGGAACTAGAGGGACAAAGACCAGATATAATTTTATGATATCCATGCATCTACATTCTTCCAATCTCAGCCTCCCTTATAACACAGCTTCTTAGATTCTCATCTTCCTGTCCCTCATCATTTACAGGGAGTAGAGCAATTAGGAAGATGCCGATGCAGACTGCACACCTGCTCAACTCATTAAAAAAAAATTCTCTTTGCCTTCACGGAAACAGCCTCTGGGTTCCAGTTCTGCTTAGCTCCCTGAGCAACGTTTTCTCTCTGGATGTGCATAAGAGATTTGGCTTGTGGCTAGCCAGGTCTCAGCTGTAACTTCCTCATTCCAAGCAACACAGTTCAGAGAGCTCTGCATCTTGGTTAATAATACCTAACTTTTGTTTATTGCATTACTACTTTCAAAATACTTTATACTTCTAAGTTAGGCTCCACAATGAATGACTCCATGGGACAGGTAGGAAAACGTAATAATTTCCTTATTTTTAATCCGACAAACAACAGGTGCTGTCTGGGGATGTGCTTAGCACAATTGTAGCCACTGAGAGACAAAGAGGAACAAAATGTGGTCCTTGCTGTCATCAGATTGGGAAACTGTAGTTCAGATAAATGGAATGACACCTGCTCAGAGCCAAGCAGACATTCTGACTCTTTTCCTAGTGCTTTTTCTGCTACAGGATGCTAGGAGCAGCAGCCTTTCATTAGAAAAGTCTCAGGGCTAGGCTGACAAGGTGAGCTGTGCCAACAGGACCTGTGCAGGGCATAGTAAGTGCTTCTCTAGGATGCACAGGCCTCTGGTGGCTTTCCCCTTGTTTTAGCTTCTTGTGGCTATTGTTTTAAAAAAAATTACCACAAACTTGACAGTGTAAAATAATAGAATTTGGTCTTTCCCAGCTCCGAAGGCCAGAAATCTGAAATCAGTATCGCTGGGTTGAAATCAAGGTTTCATCAGGGTTGCACTTTCCCCAGAGGCTCTCAGGGAGAATCTGTCCTCTGCCTCTTCTGGCTTCTGGTGGCTGCTGGCATTCCTTGGGTTGTGGCCATATCACTTCAATCCAACATTGTAGAAACTTCCTGTTCCATCTTTACATCACCATGTGTGTGTAAAATTTCCCTCTGTTCTCTCTTATAAGGACACTTCTGATGGCATTTAGGGCCCACCTGGATGATCAAAGGCTCTTTTTCCAAATAAGATAACATTTACAAGTTCCAGGGATCACTTATGACTTATTCAGCCTACTAGACTCCTGCAAACTAAAGCGCACTTTGAGAAGCAGGGTCCTAAGTGTTGATCTTTTCATCTCCAAAGGCACTCCATTCAGAGGCCAGAACACTGGCTCTAGAAGGGAGTATGAAAAATCCAGTCCAACACAAGCCCAGAGAGGGAAGGGCCTTTCACAGGTTTCTTGTGCAGAGTTAATGGTCACAGAAGATGTGGCCTCCTACTTTCCAGTTTTTCAGTCGTGGGCTGTTTTGCAAAGACGTTGAAACAGGCCAAGGAACCCTCTTGGGGGCCTGCTGGGCACCCCTCAACCATGGAAATAAAGAGAAATCTTGAGTTCCTTCAAAGGAAACTCTAGGCACTGAGCCAGCTTTGAAAAGTAAAGGAGCAACTGATAAGCAAGAAGGCAATAATAACCTAAAACAATAGCCAAGGAAGTCAGAGCCATGGAATGTTTGGTTCCTTTATAGAAACTAAAGATAACTTCTTTTTTTCTTTTTTTTTTTTTTTGATGGAATCTTGCTCTGTCACCCAGGCTGGAGTGCAATGGCATGATCTCAGCTCACTGCCACCTCCCCCTCCTGGGTTCAAGTACTTCTCCTGCCTCAGCCTCCCAAGTAACTGGGATTATAGGCACCTGCCGTTAGGCCTGGCTAATTTTTGTATTTTTCTTTAGTAGATACGTGGTTTCAGCATGCTAGTCAGGCTGGTATCGAACTCCCCTGACCTCAGGTGATCTGCCTGCCTCGACCTCCTAAAGTGCTTGGATTACAGGCTTGAACCACTGTGCCTGGCTGATAAAATCTTAATATATGTCCCTGAGTTGTTTCTTAGAAACAACTCAGAAACCCAGATCTCTTCTGGTTTGGACCCATTGGTGCACAGACCTCAGATGTGGGGGAAGGAAGGACTGAAGTCTGGCTGTGATTCTTTATTCTAAATTTCTTCCTGAGGGGCCTGGAGGGAGCCACACCCGCAGGTCAGAACTTAATATTCCCTTTTGCTAACCCCAAGTTTTTGGACAAAGCTTCTCTCCCTTAACCAATTGCAAATCAGAGAATCTCTGAATCTACTATGACCTGTGGGCCCTCACTTTGAGATGTCCCAGGTTTATAGGTAAAACCACTGTGTAGCCTCCGTATATTGATTTATGACTTTGCCTGTTACTTCTGCCTCCCCACCTTTAATGGCAGCCATTAAGGAGTTTGGGCCTTAAACATTAGCTGCCTGATTCTCCTTGCTTAGTGACCTGTGACAAATACCTCACCTTTTCTCACTGAAAATCCTGACATCAATGTTTGGCTTTGCTGCACCAGGTGGGCAGACCCAAGTTTGGTTCAGTAACGAAGTTTTCCACTGAGATCAGGAATATGTACTCTTTACATATATGAACCCCTCCCCTCTGTACTCACTCCCCTTCTGGGACTCTCTCCAAAGGCCTGTTTTGACACTTTACTTCCCCTACTAGTGTGCTGATGTGAGGGCAGAGGGGATGGAGTAGGGGCAGAGGAGGTGGGCAGGAGCTCACAGCCTGGTTGGGGACTGACAGAGGGCAGAGGCTGGACACTGTCTAGCTGGCGTAGGGAAGATCCTTGGTCTGATCCAAGGATGCTCCAGAGACCACAGCTAACTATTCCTTCCCCCACCCCACCTCTAAGCAGTTCTCCAACAGACCTTCCCAGGGGAGCTGGTTCACAGCCTCTCCACAGAATTCCAGGCTGCCAGGGATGATAAGAGCCAAGAGCAAAGGCATTGCCACATCTCATTAGAGCCAGGCTGCAAGGTAAGGGCTCTCGGAATGCAGAAATGGAGGAGCCTTTGAAGTGCAAATACAAAACTGCTGAAGGATCTTGGTTCTTTAAAGAGAGATTCCTCTTAGTGACTGGTTAGATGAAAACTCTGGAAGTTTCATGTCATATAGCATAAAAGCCAAATACTAGCAGTGAGCTTGCCGGAAAGGACAAATACATCTAAAAGAGACCCCAGCCTCTTTCTTAAACTAGCTCCCCATGCCTGCATGGCTGCTAGCAGCCTAGCGATTCTCTGCCCCACAGGCTAAGCCTGAAGGACAACGAATTCTCCATCGTTCCTGATATCCAACCAGCTGGCAAATCTTAGAGACTTGCTCTCTGCAATTCATTTCACATCAGTCCTTTCCTTGTACAACTGCCCTATTTATGGTCCTCATCTTTATTTTAATTACAAAAATAGCACATGCTTGTTTCAGAAGGGGCCAATAACTAAGGAATGCAAGGGTGAGACTTGAAGACACAAAAGACATAAAGGCAAGTTCTCCCCGGAGGCATCTTGACTTAGGACCAGTGAAACTGGTTTTGGACTTCTTACCTCCAGAACTGTATGAGAATAATTGCATGCTGTTTTAAGTTACCACCTTTGTGGTAATTTGTTACAGCAGCCACAGGAAACTAATACAGGTTGTTTACAACTTTTCAGAATTATAAATATTTTACTATCTTCTAAATCTTGATCGGAACCCTTGACTCCAGCCTCCCCTGGCTTCAGTCTATCCCAAGTAACCACTCCTCTGCTCCAGAGCCCATAATGATACCCCTACTGCTAGAAAGTGAAATCCAAACACTTTTGCTCAAAGACCCTCCACAACAAGCCCCAATCCACTTTTTTCTTTCTCTCTCTTTTTTTTTTTTTTGAGATGGAGTCTGGCTTTGTTGCCCAGGTTGGAGTGCAGTGGCACGATCTCAGCTCATTGCAATCTCCGCCTCCTGGGTTCAAGCAATTCTCCTGCCTCAGCCTCCCGAGTAGTTGGGATTACAGGCACCCACCACCACACCCAGCTATTTTTGTATTTTTAGTAGAGACGGAGTTTCACCATGTTGGCCATGCTGGTCTCGAACCCCTGACCTCAGGTGATCCGCCTGCCTCAGTCTCCCAAAGTGCTAGGATTACAGCCCTGAGCCACCGTGCCCAGCCCCAACCCACTTTTCTAGCCTTAAAATCAGCTATTTGTTCTATGACCACTCTACCCTCAACATGCACTTTGTACATTCATTGCTGGCTCATGAGGTTTTCTATCTGCGAAATGTCTTCCTTAACCCTTAGCTCTCGTATGCAGATGGCCTGAAGCTCTAGCTCAAATATGACCTCTTTCTATAAAGTCTCTCTTTGTCCTCCACCCACGCTAACGAGATGTTATTTTTGCCTTCATTGAACATGCATGTACTTTGCATCTCTTTCCTGGCAAATACCAATTTATCTTGTGTTTGAGTTATATTTTTATATATTATGTGCCTAGCACTTAAACAATTTACTGAATTATTTACTCATTAAATATCTGCTGAATTGAATTGAAATGTGAACTATGCTATGTAGAGAACAAGGCCTACTTCCTGCTTGTGTTCTAGTTTGATACTTATGGTAAGATGGAATCACCATTGATTTAACAAAGTTTTTTTAATTTTAATTATTCTGTTTGTATAATAGTTGTATAAACAGCATTGAATTTAACAACAAAAGACAGTCATTAGAAACGACTGGGTAAACTAGGCTTAAATTATGCTTCTAGTTTTTCAAACCTAATGTAAATTTCTCATATTAATACTATGCCTTCAGAGATGCAAGAATAAATATGATGGCATTCATGAGAAAAGACGTGGAGAATATGAGCTGACCCCAAACTCAATAGTGATTCCCCACTGTAATTCCGTTGTTGAAAATGCTAATACCATCTCAGGCTGCATTTTACAAGAGTGCAAATCCAGAACAAAGACGAGATTGTCTCATGGTTCTTTCAGATGCATCTTTTTTGGGAGATTTAATCAGTGTGGTCACTGTGTTTTTTAGACCTGGTAAAGCCTCAGAATAACCTGTGAAGCTGTGAAAAAAAAATACAGACTTCTGCATCCCACCTCCAAGAAATTGTGAATTCATAAGTTGGGCAAGAGCCTAGGGATTTGTATTTTAACCGGCACAAATTATTGGAAGCTCATTAGTCTAAAAAAAAATTCTTCAGATTGTTTTCAATAATGGACCTCTATTACTGAGAATATTGTGTCCAGTCTCTGGTTCCAGAGTCTCAAGCCCCCTGATTATTGCCTCTGCTGGGTCTCACCATAATCAATCCCAAGTGTTGGTCTTTGATGCTGTACCTACTGGGAAATGGAGTAAGAAATCAATTGGCTAGCAGGGAAGGTCTGGGGTTTTAACTAACTGGTTATTTTTTTGTTAGTCACTGTCTTTGTTCATTTGTGTTGCTATAAAGGAATACAAAGACTGGGTCATTTATAAAGAAAAGAGGTTTATGTGGCTCACGGTTCTGCAGGCTGTACAAGAAGCATGGCACCAGCATCTGCTTCTGGTGATGCCTCAGGCTGCTTCCACTCATGTTGGAAGGAAAGAGGGAGTCTGGATGTGCAGAGACCACATGGAGAAGGAGGAAGCAAGGGAGAGCATGAGTGGAGATGCCAGGCTCTTTTTAACAACCAGCTCTGCAGGGTTACTTGAATTGAGCAAGAACTCACTCCCTCCCCTCTACCCCGTCTCCTGGAGGGCATTAATCAATTCATGAGGGATCCACCTCCAAGACTGTAACACCTCCCATTAGGCCTCATCTCCAACACTGAGTATCGAATTTCAATATGAGGTTTGGGAGACACATATCCAAACTATACCAGTCACTTAATGCTCTAAACCTCACTTTCTCCATCAGTAATGTGGGCTGTAGTTCACAAGCTCCAGCCACTGGATTGATTTCACAAAGATGAATGAAATAGGCCTAGAATATTATCACAGCAGAGGAGCCACCAAAGACAAAAATACGTTAAGTGTTATCAGTAGTCTTATGTGTGTGCGGTGGTGGTAAGATCCTCAAGTGGCGGTGGCACAGGTAGAACTGGTACCTTATCTGGGTTGAGCTTATATTCTAGAAGGAGATCTGAATGATTAAAGGGAGTTATATTGCCCATAGCCTTTCCCTCACCTCAGAGGCAGAAACAGTATTAGCCACTCCAACTGCCTGGGGTGGAAGTGGTAGAAGTGGTGGGGGGAACCAAGGCCGTGAGTCACGAGGCTCTGCCCCTCTCTCACTGTCCATTCTAATTTCAGAGATTTACTGCTGCTACCCACATTAGCAAAGCCATTGGAAGAGCCCCATCCAGACAGATGACCAAGAGGAAGGAATCATTTCTCAGCCTTAACGCTATTTGTTTATCTTGTGCCCACTGTCATTAACCTCTGAGAGTGAAAGCAGGCTGGTCCATTTCATTTTCCGATCACCCAGTTAATGGCATCGTTAAAATTAATAGAGCACTCGTCTCAGCACTTAACGAGCAGACCGTGTTGAGGAGGCAGTGTTCCTGGAAAAATACTGGCAGAGGCCCCGAGTGTATTTCACTGTCAGTGTGGCGCAGCCTGGGCGCAGGTCCCATGAAAGTGCTGAGAACAGCTGGGAACCTTAGCTAAGACAATTGCACAGTTAAAATGGGCACTGTACATTCTCAACCCCATTGTTCCTTAGTAGAAGCCACTGCTGAACTGAAGCAGTCCTTGGAGTCAGAGAGGAGAAAGTAAGATAATTTCCACATTGATTTCTTTTGGATTAAAGAGGAAGTGGAGGGTTTCTGTTTGGGATGATGAAAACAGTTCTGGAAATGGATGGCAGTGACGGTTGCCCAACATTGTTCAATATACTTAACACCACTGAAGTGTACACTTGGAAACAGTTAAAGTTTTCTATGTTATGTGTTAGGCCTCCAAGTCCAGGCCTGGCCATTTTAGCCTTGGTGACCTGCACGTACACCTCTGGATGGTCTCCAGGAACCAGAAAGTCTGAAGCAACCACAAGTAACCAGGTAACCACAGAAAGAAGTGAAACAACTTGTTCCTGCCTCAACTAATTGCTCTCCCCCTGCAACCTGCAACCTGCAATCATTGTTCCTGCGTACCTTAAGGAATTTCCCCCTGGACATTGGGTTTCTTAAGACCTCCACCCCTGTAACTGTGTAATTTACCTTCCCTCTGCTTGCAACTGATACCCCCCACCCTTATGATCATGCCTGTTTGTAGTAGATAGCCCATACCCTTGTGACCATGCATCCCGTGTTGCCCTTCCCCTCGCTAAAATAGATTACCACCTTTAACTGACCATTTGCCCCGACCTATAAAACAAACTCCTATCCCATCGCCCTCTGCTGATGCCCTTTTCTGTCTCAGCCCGCCTGCATCAAAGGTGAATAAACAATCATGTTGCTCACACAAAGCCTGCCTGATGGTCTCTTTGCGCGACTGGCATGTGTGACATTATGTATGTTTCATCATAATTTTTTCAAAAAAGAAGGTGGTTCGGCTTATTCATAGACAAGTCCAATCGTAAGGGGAAGGTAGCTAAACACTTGCCACTATGTTCCTTCTTGATTTTAAATGTCACACTGAACACATAACCCTCTGTCCTATCTGTAGGGTTGACTTATCTTGGGAACAGTGACAAAAGCTGCCTCTTGTTGTAGGGACCATGCATGTGCTTTTGCTGATTCTAATTCTGGCTCATTTGAGAGCAAAGGGGGCTTCTTCAAACACGTCAATAGCTTTCAGAAAGGCTTGAACCCTGGCTGGGTGCAGTGGCTGGCGCCTGTAAGCTCAACACTTTGGGAGGCCGAGGCGGGTGGATCATCTGAGGTCAGGAGTTCAAGACTAGCCTGGCCAACATGGTGAAATCCCATCTCTACTAAAAATACAGAAATTAGATGGGCATGATGGCGTGCATCTGTCTGTAGTCCCAGGTACAGGAGGCTAAGGCATGAGAATTCCTTGAACCTGGGAGGCAGAGGTTGCAGTGGGCTGAGATTGCACCACTGCACTCCAGCCTGAGAGAGAGAGAGAGAGAGAGAGAGAGAGAGAGAGAGAGAGAGAGAGAGAGAGAGAGAGAGAGAGAGAAAGGCTTGAACTTTTGAGACAGGAGTAATGCAGTGTAGTTGCCGGAAAATAGAAAATGCCAGGCAAGTTTTACATGACTAGCAAAAGGAAACTATTAAAATAGCTACACAAGGTAGGGACTGCTAAGACCCTGAAAAACCAGGGTGAGGACCAAGCTGACTGAGACTGACTGGACCAAACATGGTGCTAGACTTGAGCCAGGTTTCACCTAGGACCTCACGACCTGCTCATTAACATCCTAAATCACACACTCACCAGTGCCATAACAGTTCCAGGAATAACCATATTTGGTGTAAAAATGGGTAGCACCACAGTTCCAAGAAATCTCCACTTTTTTCCAGGAATTTTCATGAATCTTCTACCCTTTGGTTAAAGAAACCTATAAAGGTAGCAGCCCCGAACCCCCTCGGTGGATCTCTCTCTTGAGTACACCTGCATCCCCTTTTTATGAGTGTGTGCTCTTCTCTTTGCAATAAATCTCTGTACTTTCACTAATACTTCCCAATCCATCCTTGAATGCATTCTTGAAATGGTGTCAAGATCCTGGACGCTGGTTGGGGTCAAGGTTCCACCAGTGTTTGGGGACCTTCCCCAGCCTACTGATATCACTTTTATCCTCTGAAAGATAGTTAGAAAAGCATTTGTTTCTGGAGTAGACCATCCTATTTTTCCTATGGGAATAATAAACAATTCATCCTAGTTAGCATAGGCAGTATACTGTTTGTATGCCAACTCTTCATTTGTCTTGCTCTTCCAGAACTGGATACTTCAAAAGAGTGCTGGACTAGGTAAGGACTTCTGAATTTCTAGTCCAGACACATCCCTCTGTTAAATTAAGTTTAGCCTAAAGCTGCCACCTTACATATTTTAAGTTCAGCCTAAAGATTTTTTCCATGCATCATAAACTATTACCTAACTGGATGTGTGAACAGACTGTAACCTACTCTTTTGCCAGTCACCAAGTTTTGGCCAATCAGAGGCAGCCAGCTGTTCAAACCAGGTTCAAATAAGGCAAACACTGAGCCCTAACCAATCCAGACATTTCTGTACCTCACTTCCATCTTGTCACATGACTTTCCTTTTTCTCTCCACACATCCTCTGCTACCACAGCACGGAGTTCCTCTGAACCTATTGAGGTTCAGGGGACTGCCCAATTCATGTATTGATTTGCCCAATGAAACTCTGTTAAATGTAATTTGCCTAAAGTTTTTCTTTTATCGCTTCTGTCGTATTTAGGCCTCTGAATGTCTTCACCATCCAGAAACAAATAGAATGTCAAGGCTGAAAGAGGCCTGAAGTGTCCACTTCACTGAACTCCCATGCAATGCCTGTCAAAGGCTCACAGTCTCTGGCCTGGCTTTCTTTTGAGAAAAGTCACACCCTGTAACTATTACTTATCTTATATCCTCAGGGAGTCTGCAGACATAAATAAGAGCTCAGACATAAATTAGGTTTCAGACACAAATAGATTTTTTAAGTATCTTCCACGAATCTCTATATCTCTATTGGACTTAGATTGGGTTATTTTAATCTTCCAGAAAGACTTGTAGGTTCAGACATTTCAGATCAATTCACATTTTCTACTTGCAATGTCTAGCTGGAAATCATGTATGGAAGCTGAGTCACCTCCGTTTCTTCTAGAGCCTGAGCTGGCTGTCACCAAAGCCCTGTACATTATGCAGACTCATTCACATGCACACCAAAAGCAACACTTGATGGCTGTGGAAGATTTCCATCCTCACAGGTCATGAAATGCATCTGCACTGGAATACTTCTTGCTTATCACCTACACTAAGGATTTACAACTGCCTAAGTGTTGTATTTCTAGTGACTGTACTCTGAATCAAAAACTCCTGCCCTGAGGCAAGGACAACTTCTTTATTCACATGGAGAAGGATAGCAGGTAAAGGGCAAACATTTTTTTTTAAATCTCTCTTTTCGTATGTGCAGAATAAAAATCTTAGTATAATAAGACCTTTCAAGTGCTTCCTCTCACTGTTCATTTGGGAAGGTATTTCACAGATGGTACGAACACCCTGAAATTTTGCCTGGTCTGAAATCTTTTATCTGTAGCTTTAGAAGAACAAAGGATATAACATATGGAAAAAAGAAACCAGCAGTAGATGGCACCGCTAAGGACTGGGACAGGAATGCAAATTATGGTTCCTGTCTTGAAATATTGCTGGTTGGTTTCTATCCATGGAGGGCCATCTTGGGGTGCAGGGTAGAGATTGTATATCAGATAATTAAGGGCATTGTGATTTCTTGACATCAATGCAGAACTGCGAGCTTTGCAAGTCCTCACCCTTTATCAAAGACACACTTTTTTTTTCTTTGAAAGACAAAATCATTGTTTTATCTGTTTTATGTACCCAATACATTTTCAATGCTGAGTTGAATTTCTACACAATTTTCTTTATCACAGACTCATGACATTTTGGTTTCCTTTCCTTACAAATGGATTTTTTTTATTGCATTTTAGGTTTTGGGGTACATGTGAAGAACATGCAAGATAGTTGCATAGGTACACACATGGCAGTGTGATTTGCTGCATTCCTCCCCTTCACCTATATCTGGCATTTCTCCCCATGCTATCTCTCCCCATCTCCCCACCCCCTGCTGTCCCTCCCCTATTCCCCCCAACAGACCCCAGTGTGTAGTGCTCCCCTCCCTGTGTCCATGTGTTCTCATTGTTCAACACCTGCCTATGAGTGAGAACATGCAGTATTTCATTTTCTGTTCTTGAGTCAGTTTGCTGAGAATGATGTTCTCTAGGTTCATCCATGTCCCTACAAAGGACATGAACTTATCGTTTTTGATTGCTGCATAATATTCCATGGTGTATATGTGCCACATTTCCCTGTCCGGTCTATCATTGATGGGCATTTGGGTTGATTCCAGGTCTTTGCTATTGTAAACAGTGCTGCAATGACAAAGACAAACTTTTAAAAGAAATGAGGAAGGTGGATTTTCATTTTTACAGTCATTGTTGGGATGGGTAGAATTGTGTTTCACCAAACTTTGTATGTTGAAATCCTAACCCCTAGTACTTCACAATGTAATCTCATCTGAAAAAGGTAATTGTAAATGTAACTGATAGATGATACTGAAATAGGGTAGGCCCTAATCCAGTATTACTGGTGTGCTTATAAAAAAGGGGAATTTGGGTATAGAGACAGAGAGAAGACCATGTGAAGATACAGGGAGATGCTATCTACAAGAAACACCAAAGATTCCCAGAAAGCCACCAGAATAAGGGGAGGCGCATGAAACTGATTCTTCCCTCACAACTCTCAGAAGGAACTGGCCCTCTTGACACCTTGATCTTGGGCTTCTGTCCTTGAACTGTGAGAAAATACATTTCTGTTGTGTAAACTACCCAGCTTGTGGTTCCTTGTAATGGTAGCCCTAGAAAACTAACATAGTAGTCAAAGTAAAAGCATTTACTGCAGTGTATTGTTTTTGCAAAATCATAGAAGCTTTTATACCTAAAAGTACAATTTTATTTTCAAAGCATTATGACTAGAAATATTTCTTACTATCTTGATTTCTATTCTATTGATCATGCAGTCCTCATGCACACATGTAAATTTGTATGTAATTCATAGAATCTTTCTCTATTCCTGATTCCTTATGTTTGGAATTCCTATTCTCAGCCCTTAAAAATATTTGTAAAGACTTCCTTTCTTAGACTCTCCTTCCCTCCCTCCCTCCCTCCCTCCCTCCCTCCCTCCCTCCCTCCCTCCCTTCCTTCCTTCCTTCCTTCCTTCCTTCCTTCTTCTTGCCTGCCTGCCTATTTTTCTGCCTGCCTTCCTGCCTTCCCTCTTTTCTTTCTACTTTCTCTCTTTCTCTCTCTTTCTTTCTTTCTTGACTTAATTGCTTATTGGGGCTGAAAACGTTCTCTCACAAAGATGCACAGAGCCAGATGGAACAAGAACCCCTTTAGATGCTCATTTTCATTCCACTCCATTGATTGTGTAAAGGTTTTTGTTTAAATTATGCTGGTAATTTTTATTTTCTCTAATGTCAAGAAGTCCCTTTTCCTAACTGATCACAAGGCACAGTACCTCCCCTTTATCCATGGGAGATACTTTCTAAGACCTCCAGTGGTCGCCTGAAACTTCAGATAATACTGAACTCTATGTAGACTGTTTTTTCCTGTATGTACATATCTGTGATAAAAATCTATCAGTTATGCACAGTAAGAGAATAACAACAATAACTAATAATAAAATAGAACATTTATAACAATATGGTGTACTAAAAGCTATATGAATGTGGTCCTCTTTCTCTTTCTCAAAATGTCTCACTCTTCTATACCTGTGGGTAACTAAAACCACAGATGGTGGGGGGACTACTGTATTGCATTTTAGTATTTTTAACAAATAGGTTAAAAGCTCACTAAAACTCTTTTTGGAAGAATTTTTAATAGCTTTTTGATAGTTTTGATATGAGAGTTTTTACATTTGAAACAGAATTTTTAAGGTAAAAAAATCTCATAAACTTGAAAATGTTTCCAAATATTCACTTTCAAATTATTCTTTTCATAGCATGCATCTCTTCAAAAAGCATCTTCTCACAGATTGGCCATCTTCTTTTAAAATCTGATAGATCATCTCTGATTTTTAAAATAACTCATGATGTGGGCAGATACAGGGCCCACTTGGCAAGTAGGATAAATGTCAGGGCTTCCTTTTTCTTGATGTTCTCTTGTGCTTGTATTATTATTATCTTCAGTGGACTTCTCAGATTATTTGGACATTTTCTAGGTCAGAGTTTTCTGCAGTGATGACATAGGCAACTCCTTTGAAGGAATCGTTTTAAGCCACTTGTTCATTTTGTGAGGATTAGTTTAATCTAGATAACAAAATCTATAAGTGCATTTAACCAGGAGCATCTCCAGTGCAATCTGATAGCTCATGGCTAAGTAAGGGGCTGCCATCATTATTCATTTTTTTTTTTGAGACAGGGTCTTGCTCTGTCGCCCAGGCTGGAGTACAGTGGCACAATCTCAGCTCACTGCAACCTCTGCCTCCCAGGCTCAAGTGATCCTCCCACTTGAGCCTCCCAAGTAGTTGGGACTATAGACATGTGCCACCACACCTGGCTAATTTCTGTGTTTTTATAGAAGTGGTGATTTGCCATGTTGCCTAGGTCTTGAACTCTTGGGCTCAAGCTATCCACCGGTCTAGGCCTCCTAAAGTTCTAGAATCACAGGTGTGAGCCACTGTGCCCAGCCTATTAACATTCGTGATGAAAGTATCTCCACTCTTAAGATCCTGGGAACACTACATGGGTCTCATGATGATGTTTGGGACATATAGACTAAATGAGGCTCACAATTTAATACATCTATTAATATTAGTTAAGTTAAACTTCTTATTTTTTTATAAAACTAAATATAAATGGAAGTTTTAGCATTTTCTCCAGCACTCCAATGGATCAGTGCTGGACATTCTGTTTTGGAGATCACTGATCTAGATCAAGGGTGTTTGGAAGGGCTATGAAATTCTTTAATACTTAAAAGATTGTGTATTTAATTTAAAAAACTGATGGAAAACATAAGGTTTTAAAATATGTCTACATTGTGGAATGGGAAAGTCAAGCAGATTAACATATGCATTACTTCACATAAATCCTTTGACACTTTTGATTAGATTCTGCCACATTGCTTGCCATAGCTTTGGGAAACACAGTGGCGATATGGATGGATTACCATTGTACAGTCAAAGAAACTCACAGTAAAACATCCTGGTCACTTCCAGAGTGGTGGATTACTGGGGCCATCTCTGTTATATTACCTCTAATCACTAAGTGAGTCTCTGCTCCGTTTTCATAAAGTTGTGTTGTTCTTTTAGACTGGCTCCAGTGGGGCTCCAAAGATAAGCCAGAATGTCCAATAGCAAACAAGCTGCCAAGTTGGCCAGAGTGATTTGTTAGGATTTCTTTTTTGGCCAATTAAAAAATAGCTGTCAAAAGCATGACTTTGCAGGACTCATTAAGGTAATGTTCAAATTGTCTTTAATAATTCCTTGACCATGATTAAGCAAAACAAATAACACAAAACAAAAATCTTCCTATTTCCCAGAGTCCTGGGTTTATCACAAATGCTATTAGTTTTAATGAGTTTGTTCTTTGATAAAAGAAGAACCACATTTGGGAATTATCATTACCCTTTATTTTTCAACACACACACACACACACCCCTACATTGGTTTGTTTCTGAGTGATATGTAAGGGAATTTAAAATATCATTTGGTAAATATATGTGCTAAGTGTGAATGGGTAGGAGTTATCACTTTTAAACACTTTATATAATATGAAGTACAAGTAACAAGGCTCCCAGCTGAAATGATTAAAAAGTGATATTGTAGAAGAAAATGTGGTCCCAGACTCTTCCTGTACCAGTGTTACTTGTTGAGATTGTTCCAATCTGCCTATTCTCAGGTTCTTCCTCCAGGATTCTAATATAGCAATAATAGGGATTTTTCAGATGATTCTTAGGAACACTGGAGTTTGAGCACCATTGTTCTAGGCTGTGTGTCAATAGAGATAAAGGTATCGACTCACTTGTGTACACACTGCAATCTGCTGCACTGGGAATGACTTATTTACTCTAGGTTCATTCACAGCTTCTGTTTATGGCCACATTGCTTACCATAGCTTTGGGAAACATTATGACAACAATGCCTCTGCTTCTTCCAGATTCTTGGCTGTCACTATCCTGACCTATCACCTGTGTCATATCCCATTAGGTTCTGTGGATGAGGCATGGTGCCTGGCACAGACTGACACATGTTGGGACAAACTTGGCAGAGCAGCCAGAGCCAAAGCAAAAAACAGGAATGAACCAAGATACAACCTTTGTGGAAAACCCTGTTGAACAAAAGCAACTCTGTGGAGTATCCTCTTAGCTGCAAAGTGAGACAGAATTACGGGGCAAGCTTGGCCACTGATGGAGGTAAAGCCTGATGGGCCTGGGGCTGGGGTGAACAATGAGGACAGGATTGTTGGTTTCAAACCAGTTTCTTTGACTTGCATTTCCCAGCATATGTTCTATAGAACACTAATCTTACCTGATGTTCCAGGAATAAAGGGTTTCATAGTTAAAACCCTTTCTTGGATATCCTCTTTTTTTTTGAACTTTCTATTTTGAAATAATTATAGACTGAAAGGAAATTGCAAAATAGTACAAATAGTCATGTGTATCCTTCGTCCAACTTCTCCCAGAGGGACATTTTATATAGCTGCTGTACAATTGTTAACCAGGAAATTGATATGGTACAGAGTCATTAACTACATGCCTTACTCCATTTTTTTTCTTTCCTTCTTTCTTTCTTTCTTTCTTTCTTTCTTTCTTTCTTTCTTTCTTTCTTTCTTTCTTTCTTTCTTCTTTCTTTCTTTTTTTTTTATTGAGACAGAGTCTTGCTCTGTTGCCATGCACCAGGCTGGAGTGCAGTGGTGTGATCTTGGCTCACTGCAACCTCTGCCTCCTGAGTTCAAGCAATTCTCCTGCTTCAGCCTCCCAAGTAGCTGGGAATACAGGTGCGTGCTACCACGCCCAGCTAATTTTTTGTATTTTTTTAGTAGAGACAGGGTTTCACCACGTTGGCCAGGATGGTCTCGATCTCTTGACCTCGTGATCCGCCTGCCTTGGCCTCCCAAAGTGCTGGGATTACAGGCGTGAGCCACCATGTCCGGCCCCTTATTCCATTTTCAACATATTTTACATGCATTCAGTTGTGTGTATGGTGTGGATGTGTATAATTTGATGCACTGTTATGCTGTGTGTAAATTTGTGTAACCACATCACCACAAAATGGCTTTTTTATACCACCCCTTTGTATTTATCCCCTCTTTCCATCTCTGTCCCCTGGAAACTCTTATCTGCTCTCCGTCTTTACAATTTTGTCATTTCAAGAATATTATCTATATGGACTCACACAAGTAAGTACAATTTCGAGATGGGGTTTTTTCCACTAAGCACAACGGCCTTCAAGATGGGTCCAGGTTGTTGCATGCATCAATAGTTTGTTCCTTTATGTTGCTGAGCAATATTCTCTGGTGTGACTGTACCACGGTTAGTTTAACCATTCATCAGTGAAGGACAGTTGGACTTTAAATCAGCAGTTTGGGGTGATAATAAGATGTGAACATTCAGGTACAAGTTTTTATATGGACAGACATTTTCATTTCTCCAGAATAAATGTCCAATAATATAATTTCCTGGTTGAATGGTAGTTGCACATTTAGCTTAATAAGAAACAGCCAGTGCGCCATTTCAAATTCCCACCAAGGACATATGAGAAATTGAGTTTCTCTGCTTCTTCTCCAGCATTGTTACTATTTTGTAGTTGTTCTAACAGGTTTGTAGTAATATCTTATGGTAATTTTGCATATTAAGTTTGCATGTTCCTAATAGCTAATGATTATAAATATCTTTGCATGTTCATATTTCATCTGTATCTCCTCTTTGGTGAAATGTCTTCTCATGTTTTTGCCCATTTTATAACTGGATTTGGGAGTTGTTTTAATTGTTCAGTTTTGAAGGTTATTTATATATTCTAGATTCTAGTCCTTTGTCAATTGTGTGGTTTACAAATGTATCCTCCCAGGTGGTAGGTTGTCTTTTATTTTCTTAACTGAGTTTCCACAGCACAAAAGTTGTTCATTTTGTTGAACTCTCACTTATTTTGTTTTTATGGACTGCATTTCGGTGTCACATCTAACCTAACCCTGGGTCTGGAAGATTTTCTCTTATGATGTCTTCTAAAACTTTTACAGTTTTACATTTAAATCTGTTTAAATGCAATATATAGTCCTAGTTTTACATTTAAATCCATGATCCATCTTAGATAATCTTGAGTTAATATCTACATAAGGTATGAGGCTTAGGTCAAGATTTATTCTATTTTTTTTTTAAATTCTCAATGCTTTCTCATATATTAAGGGCGAATTAACATTCCAAAGTCAAATAAATGTATTTTTAAGTTTAATCTCCATTTCTGAAACTTGGCCACCTATTTTGTAGCCAGTATTAATTGGGAAACTTCTGTATATAAGGTGCAGGGTTGGATACTGAGAGAAGGGGCAGAACCTCTGTTCTCTATGAACTGGTTTATTTTTATTCATTTGCATACATATATTATTTGTTTACACAATGCCCTTAGAACTATATTTTGTGGAAATGTTACTAAAACACCAGGGATTCAGTCTAGATTCTGTGGCTCACTGCACAGAAAACCAATGACTGAGATGACGAGTACTGCCAAGGAAGAAGGCTTTAATCAGGTGCTGCAGCTAAGGAGATGAGAGCCCTGTCTCAAATCTGTCTCCCTGACCAACTAAAACTAAGGAGTTACATAGCAGGGAAAAAATGAAACAACATGTAAGAAAACAGGAATTAGGAAGGAGCAAGGAAGCAACCTGATGAATGAGGGGTCAGGCATCTCATTGGATGTGGTGATCTGGTGAGTTTCAGTTCTTTGATACTTTTTTGGGAGAGGTTGAAGGTCATTTCCTGAGAAAGGAACTCAGATAAAGCAAATGTAGTTTCAAGCTTTAGAACCAGAAAGGTCAATCTCTATGTTTATCCAAAAAAGCTATCTATGGGAGGATTTAGTTGGTTGCAGAAATCCTTTAGGAAATACTGCTTGAGGCAGCGGATGGACAGAGAGACTGAGTCAGGTATCAGTGGAAGTAAAGAAAGATGCAAAATCAGAATGGCACACAGGCAAGGGCTAGGATCTGTTAGAAACCTGGAATCAAAAGCAAGGAGGGCAGACAAAGGAAGAGAGCTTGGGAGCTGGAGGGAGAGTGCCAGGGATCAGATATGTCTGATGGACTGTGATGGTTCAGTGTCCAGTCCAGTTTTTAAAGATCTGAGGGCCTTTTTCTTTCTTTGTTATTTGCTAGGCAATGCAACATTAGTGTCTGGCAGGAACCAGCTAGGTTTATATACACACACATATTCACCTTTTTTTTTTTTTTTGAGACAGAATTTCACTCTTGTTGCTCAGGCTGGAGTGCAATGGTGCGATCTCAGCTCACTGCAACCTCCACCTTCCAAGTTCAAGCAATTCTTCTGCCTTAGCCTCCTGAGTAGCTGAGATTACAGGTGCACACCTGTAAATTCTTTATCAAATCCTGGGATCTTCCAAAAGACTGAGTAAAATTATAATTTAATTCTACAGAAGTAGAATCTCAATTGAATATCATCTACCAAAGCACTTCAATGTCTGTCTTTTTGGGATCATGTCAAAGATCCTAAATCTGTGCTTACTTTGGTAGCAAGTATTAGTATTTAGTACATTAATAATTGGTGCTTGGAATGGTACAGAGACAATTAGCATGGCCCTTCACAAGGATGCCATGAAAACCTGTGAAGCTTTCCATATTTTTATTGCATTTGCTCAATCATATGTGGGAGCTAAAAGAAGGTGATCTTATGGAGGTAGAGAGTAGAAGGTAGTTACTAGAGGTTAAGAAGGACGTGAAGGTGAAGGAATGAAGAGAGATTGGTTGCATACAAACACATAGTTAGATAGAAAGAATAAGTTATAATGTTAGATGGTAGAGTACAGTGAATGCAGTACATGTTTCAAAAACAGCTAGAAGATAGGGTTTGAAATGTTCCCAACACATAGAAAGAAATACTCAAGGTGGATACCCTGATACTCTGACTTGATCATAACACGTTCTAAAGATGTAATGAAACATCACATGTACATCATAAGTAGGTAAAAATATGATGTATCAATTACAAAAAGACACTAAATCAAGAAGGAAGGCAGGCACCACTGTTGGGGGTGGCCCTGGCACCTTGTGATGAGTACTGGACAGACACAGACACAGGTGGGGCATAGGAGAGGCAGCAAACTGTAGGTCACCTGGTTCAGGAAGCTGTTTTAATCTGTTTTGAATGTAATTAAGTTGTGTTTTCTGTTCCTAAAGGATAGCTTTCTCTTTGCCATTTGTCTACTCCCCATTTTTCTCTACTAAGGTTTCCTTATCTTACACTGATCAGGCAAACAGGCTATTAAATAATACAAGTAAGAAAACATGAGAGAGAGATTGTTTAAAAGTGATCAAATGGCAAAGAGGATTCCTGACCAAAGGGAAAGAGGAACAGAGTGACACCTGCTATGTGTCAGTCACTGTGCTGTGTCTTTTCAACTGCCTGTCTTTATCCATTCTCATTACACACACACACACACGCACACACACACACATACACACACAGGAAATGGGTATTGTTATCCCTACTTAATTGATGGAAATGGAAGTCTGGTGGGCTACAGTAGACTGAGAACCTTTAGTCAGTAAGGGTAAAGGGCATTGCAGTGATTGAAACACCACTTCTGACTTCAGAGCGACACATTTTCTGCTGCTCTGCATCACCTCCTACCACTGAAATAGAACGTTTCCATGTCACCGCCCTTGAACCAAAACATTTCACTCAATTGTTTTTCAATCAGGAAATAAAAATATTAAAAAAGCAAAGATGACCCCATTTCCTCTTAACTATATTTAATACAGGGAAAGTGATAAAAAGAACACAGTAGATTTGGCATTAGCTATGCAAGCCTGGTCATACGGAATTAGAAGGGCACAGTTTGTAGACAGGCTCAATAGACCGTGGGGTCTGTGAAATGAATCCTGAGACAGTCAACATCGATGGGGAAGAAGCCCACCTACTCATAACACTTTGTGTGGGGCCCGGCTTAGTGCCTTAAAGTAGGGATCGTTATGTTTACAATTTGATAGTAGAAAGACAGAAAGGAAAAAAAAACCCTGGGCTGTAGAAAAAGTGTTTAAGCTTTTTAGATTACAAAATAGGAGCTATAACATCCACTCTGATGGCAGAAAAATTAAGTCTAGCCACTAAATCATATCAAAGCCAAAATACAGAAAAGAGGTGTGCTTCCTGTTAGAAGATCCACATGCACAAAATCTAATCGCGTTCCAGCTCAGCCTCTCCAATACCAGCTCCTCCTGGTCCTGTTTCTGGTGCTGCATGACAAGCTCCCCCTAGTGGGAAGCAGGGACATTTTGGCATCCATGCTCAGCTGATTAAGAACAATAGAAAAGTCTCAGGGTTTCCATTTTTGTTAATGCTGCATTAGTTGGACACTGAGCTAAAACCAGAGCCCAAACCAGTGGATTTTCGTGGAATGAAGATAAGAGTGGGACTTTTCACCATCCCCTCGTGTTTATGCTCAGGAAATCCTAATAGGACACACCCTGAAAGTGCAGGAATGTTTGAACAATCCCGTTCATACCTGTGCGCATATCAGTCAGTCTCTCTCAATCCCTTACTTCCAATGGGACCCAACAATGAAATGCATCCTACGTTGTCATAGACACCGTATGTGGTGCACAGAATTGGAAGGGCCCTTCTAATCCTGCTGACACCTAACTTAGGTGGGTAGAAGGCCAGCTTCACATCTGCTTTGCTTTCCACTTTACTATTAGCCTTTGCATGCACTCAAAGGGCTGCTGATAAGATCTGTCCAGTGACATTTTTATGTGCCCTTCAATCTTATTTTACTAACAGGTCAGCAACCTGAACCAAACATAAGGAAACCACTTGCTCCAAATCATCAGTAGAAGGTTGAGCATACTACAACCAAGAGGAAGTGGAGACACAAGGGATGCCAACTTGGAGGCTAATTTGCTATGTTCACTTCTGATTAGCCCTTGTCTTGTGAATGCCTCCTGATTACTACTTAATTTACTGTCCTTAGTGTAAGAACATAACAACCTTGATGTTGTCACACAAATTATAGGCTTTGATGCATGCAGCACTCTTGTCTCTTCTGGAAGGTAGTCTTTCATTGTCTTGCACAGGGCACATGTACTCTTTCCCTATGATATATAAGCCCTGGTTCTGGGGGTAACAGGTGCAGACATCTCCCTGACTTGCTGCCACTAAAGACCATGCTTCCATCTGTAAGTTCCCCCAGTAAAACATCCTTTACCAACACACTGGAGTTGTCTGCCTTGTTCTTTGGTTGCTTGGCTCTTTTGGCATTTGGGGACTGCTTTGCATATATGATCCTTTCATGGAGCAGGCATGTTCCCATGCTATCCAGCTGGCTGCTGACACTGCCATAGGGCAACCCTCAGAGAGAACTGGCCACCTCTCCCTTCAAGTGTTGAAAAGAGTGAGAAGTACAGGGCTACTCCCTAGGCCAAATGACCAATGCTCTGCTGGAGCTATCCAATTCTCACTGTTAGCCTGGGTACTCTCCAGGAGACCAAACATTCTGTACTTAGGCAGCCCTCAAGAATCAAAGAGTTACACCCTCAGCAGTGGAAAAGTTAAACACACTTTCCAAGTTAAAAACTCCTTGTGTTGCAGATCTCAGGATAGGCTAAAGCTCTTCTGGGGAGCATTTATCCCCGTTAATGTGTTGTTATCAGGGTTGGGGGTATAACTTACAGAGAAAGTCATGACACAGTGATACCACATGCTATCCATCTGCCATAGGAAGAAATTTATTGTGTTGCATGGATTTGTGCAATATAAATATTTCTCGAAAGAAAGAAAGAATGAATGATGACATCACTAGTTTTTAGGCACTGATTTTTGAGAATCTGCATATATGGAAGTTGAGTGTTCTGAAATTAGCACATTATGGTTGTGGAAGGAGTCAACTAGCTTAAGGAAACATAAGAAGCTGCAGGGAACCTGAGACAGAGTAGGATGAGGCAAGAAGAAAGACCTAGTGTGGGGCCAGGACTGTGAGACTCACACTTGGTCCTTTTAACAGGGACCTCCTAAGGCCTAGGGGATGGGATTAGCTCCAGATGTCACTGCACCCAAATGTCTCTTCACTGCTAGGGAGAGAAGAAAGGAAGGCAGAGAAAGCATGAGCGAGCCTGGCTGGGGAGGGCTACTAGGGTCCTTGTGGCAGAGATGACTCTACCCACACTTGAGAGACTGATGTGTCAGGAAAGCATGCAGAGGTAAGTGAGATGCTAGGTCAAGGAATGAGAAAAGAGAGTCCGGAGGGATCTGGGAGTAGATATGGGAAGCCATGGTGTCAAGCCAGAGACTAGAACCTGGGCTCAGAGGTTCTGGAGGGTGAGAGGGCAGTGCTGGCCAACCACACAGAGTAGGCATTGGAGTCAGTAATGGCCTAGGTGTGCTGGCTGCAGCCCAGCTCAGAGCCCAGGGGAAGCTGGCTGCACCTAAAGAACTGAGGCACTGCAAAAAGTTATACCCCTAAACTGTGGAGATGTTAGCCAAAGCTCCTTTCAGGAGTGGCAAGAGCTGTGTGTCTGAACCAGTCCTAGTACTGGCCGTGATCCTGATAACGTGTTTATGAGCTCTTGAGTTAAACCAATCTATAGAGGCCATCTGGAGTGTTGGCTTCAGTCCTTCCTTATCCCCACACCATCCCCCTAACGCTTTGCAGAATAGAGACCTCTCAAATACTGTAAGGAGAGTATGTGAATTTAGGTTGGCCTAATTGGTTTTGTGATTTCTGTTTGGTTGAGCTGTCAGGAATTTGTTCTGATGGGCTGGGTTGGGTGACAGAGTTATTCATTAACCAGACCTGAGAAGGGGAGGGAGCCATGTACAACTTGCCAAGCGCTAGTAGTTGACCTCAAACCCTAGAAAGGCTCCATCTCTGTCAAATGGAGTCTTACCACGTAAGTCTCTTCATCCCCCTACTCCACGTCATTGAATACAGAATAAAGGTACATGTTTATAGGCTCTCAAAGAGCAGGGACCACGTGATGTAATCCTTTGCATCTACTATTAGACACTGTCTAATATGGTATCCTCTGACCCCACATGGCTTTCAAACCCTTCATAAAGGGCTACCCTGAATTGAGATGTGCTGAATTTTGAAGAGTTAATATAGAAAAATAATGTAAAACATCTTATTAGTATGTTCTTAAATTAATTATGTTTGGTTAAGGAAAATATATTATTAAAAGTAATTTCTTCAGTTTCCTTTTATTTTATTTTTTTTAATGCAGCTACTCAAAAATTCAAAACTCTGTACAAGGCATGGTATTTCTGGCAGGTAGCACTATTTACTACCCTCTCTGGGGCAAATCCAAATCACAGATCTTATATAATTTGGATAATAAACCCCCTTCAGTCACCAGTGAGCCCACACTGATAAAAGAAATAAACTGATTGCAGAGCCTTTGAGATCTCAACCCAATTAAACGCTGACCTTTGTTCCTTCTTTTCACAGCCAGTTAGGAAATAAATTACTCAGAGGAAAATCTTAACAATTTCTATCAACTGAAAGTCTAGTCTCAGACCCAGACTGACTTTCATTCAATCCATTCTCTGAAATTTGAACATCTAACCGCAGACTTCCGGGGCTCATCTAGCTGAGACAGGGATCCTTCTGGAAAAAATAGGCAAGTCTCTGGGTGCTTCTAGCTTCTGGCCCTGTTCCCTCAAAAGGTCAGTTTCAATCTCAGATCACACAGGTCATGTGCTAGAACTCCT
Source organism: Callithrix jacchus (assembly GCF_049354715.1). Lineage (NCBI taxonomy): Eukaryota > Metazoa > Chordata > Mammalia > Primates > Cebidae > Callithrix > Callithrix jacchus. The sequence goes on along the minus strand of NC_133514.1, from coordinate 30,074,521 downwards.
TCTCCCCATGTTCCCTCAGGCGCCTGATCAGCGTGGCAGAGCCTGAGTTATAGGTCACAGTTCCAGCGGTTGTTCTTAGCTCTTTCAAAGCCACACTTAACACTAATCCTGAAGACTTTCTTTTTCTACATCACTTTATGCTTGGCTGGGATTAAATGGAAGACTTATACCATCAGCAAATTGGCTTTCCACACCTCACAAACCAACTCACATGCTTACTCCCAATCCTTGAGAATACTGGGTCTAATTCCCAAAGTCAGCTGGTATTTCAGGCTAAGATCAGCTCGAGCCTCCATCCAAGGCCTAGTGAGAATGCTCTGTTTGCCTAAGAGGATTAAGTGGAGGACAGCCAGCTAAGCTTCACAGAGACTTTTTAATGACTTCAGCTCTAATCGCTTCCTGTTCTAGGCCTCATCAGCCACCACCAGTTATGACCGGGCTTTTTTAAGTCTGATGTCACTAATCTGTTCCACTCCAAGGATGCCAAAGCCCCTCTCTTTGTTGTCTCTTTTGCTTCCCCTTTGTAGGCTCCACTTTTATTCTTCTGAAGAATGTAACCCCTTTGCCCCCACTCCTCTTACCTCTCAACCTGTCTCTCTCATCTCACCAGTTTGGTCTTCTCTCTGAGTATTTTGGACAGGAAGTAGAACCTCATTCACAGGCTCATGTCATCATTTTTGGAATAACTTATTTAAATGGAACATTCACTGTCACAAAAATAAACTTGCATTTTAGGGCCTGGTGCTGTGACTTGCACCTGTAATCCCAGCACTTTGGGATCCAGGTGGTTGGATTGCTTGAAGCCAGGAGTTCAAGGCCAGCATGAGCAGCACAGCAGGACACTGTTTCTACAGCAAATTTTAAAATTAGCCAGATGTGGTGGCCTGTGCCTGTAGTTCCAGCTACACAGAAGGCTGAGGCAGGAAAATTACCTGAGCCCAGGAGTTTGAGGTTGTAGTGAGCTATGACTGCACCACTGCACTCCAGCTTGGATGACAGAGTGAGGCCCTGTCTCTAAAAAAACGAAAAACAAAAATCTTTTTAAAAAAAGAAATCTGCATTTGATCCGAGAAAGCAGAGACAATATGTGTGAGCAATTTCTGGCTCCAGTTGTCTATGACTTGGAAAACCTGTTTATCCATAGTTCACCTCTTGATTGTGATATAACTTCTTTTACTTGGTAGTTCCCACATTCAGCTTGATCCAAAGACTATGATCAAAACTCATGGTGCCTTGTGGTGTTATTGAAATCTTTAAATTATTCTTCTTTTATAATAGAGTTACCTTTCCTCTCTGGTCAAGGAGCTGTTAGAGTGTGTGTCAGCTGGAAAAAAAAATTCTAATTACAGTGTCAATATTTTAAAAATATTTTGGCACTAGGCTTACTAGGTCTACTGTTTTGTGAGTTCTGTGTGTCCACTGTCCAGTTTTGGTATTAGTGTTATGTTGGCTTATAAAGGACATTGGACATGTTGATTTTCTTTAGAAAAAATTTTAAAGTATTAGAATTATCTCTTTCTTAAAATTTTTAAATTTAAAATTTCATTTGTGAAATTATCTGGGTCTGGCATTTGGACAAATTTTTCACTTCATGTATATTCATTCCTTAGGTTTTCTAATTTATTTGCATAGTTAAAAAATGGTTTCTGTCTTTGTGTTATTTCCCACTCTCCTTTCTAATTTTATGTATTTGGATGTTGCCCCTCATTATTGTTTAAGATATTAATGGTTTATCTATTTTATTTAAAAGCAACAGCACTTGGATTCATTTATTTTTCTCCCAAATACCATTTTTTAACTTTATTCAGTTCAATTCTCATTTTTATTTCTTCATTTTGTTCATAATGATCTTGTGTTCTTTTTCAAACTTTTTAAGTTGAATAACTAGTACGTTATTTTGCTTCTTTGTATTTATTAATGCTAAGTGCTCAAGCCTAATAATTTCCTCAAAACGTTGCTTTAATCATGTTCTTAGGTTATGAAGTACAGCTGGCAAATTTATTCATAATTATTATTGTCTAGGTTTTCTTTTCTTTTCTTTTTTTTGAGACAGTTTCGCTCTTGTTGCCCAGGCTGGAGTGCAATGGCACGATCCCAGCTCACTACAACCTCTACCATCCGAGTTCAAGTTATTCTCCTGCCTCAGTCTCTGGAGTAGCTTGGATTACAGGCACCTGCCACCATGCCCAGCTAATTTTTGTATTTTTAGTAGAGATGAGGTTTCACTATGTTGGTCAGGTTAGTCTCGAAGTCCTGACCTCATGCAATCCACCCGCCTCAGTCTCCCAAAGTGCTGAGATTACAGGTGTGAACCACTGCATCCTTGGCCAGGCTGGTCTCGAACTACTGACCTCAGGCAATCCACCTGCTTCAGCCTCCCAAAGTGCTGGGATTACAGGTGTGAGCCACTGTGCCCTGCCTATTGTCTAGGTTTTCTGCACAAATGTGCTGTGCTCTTTACCCTGAAGACCTGCTTGCTTTCATTTTTTGACTTTCCCCTCTTTTATGGTGTGCAGGACTGGTAGAGGGGTTGTCTTTTAATACACAGATGGGCTATCCAAGTGTTTCTTTTTATGACATCCACAAATCCTGATATTCTGAAATGACAAACTATTAATCTGTTCTCATACTGCTAATGAAGACATACACAAGACTGGGTAGTTTATAAAGGAAAGAGGTTTAATTGACTCACAGTTCTGCAGAACTGGGGAGGCCTCAGGGAACTTACAATCATGGCAGAAGGGGAAGCAAACATGTCCTTCCTCACATGATGGTAGGAAGGAAAAGTGCCAAGCCAAAGGGGAAAAGTCCTTGATGGTTATAAAACCATTAAATCTCATGAAAACTCACTCGCTATCATGAGAACAGCATGGCAGTAACTGCCCTCATTATTCAATTACCTCCCATTGGGTTCCTACCATGACAAGTGGGAATTATGGGAACTACAATTCAAGATGAGATTTGGGTGGGGACACAGCCAAACCATATCACAAACTTAAGAATACCACGATATCAATGTTTTGTTGTTTTTTTTTCTTCCCTCCTGTGTCTTCTCTGGGAATGTAAACCTAATTGTTCCAAACATAGCAGTTTGGGATGGATTTCACAGAATACTTTATCCTACTTTCAGAGATATTAACATCCTGCTATAGATGTGGTGAGCACATGTTGCATTCATTCATTCACCAACAGTTACTGAGGGTTAAGTGCTCATCTGATTGTGGGTATTACTTGCTCTTGTTAATTTTCACTCAGTCAGATCCAGATATTCCTCAGGATGGTTTGGGAAGCTATAGATATAATTTTCTGGGTGTTTCAGAAAGGGAAAGTGACAGAATTTTATCCCACCATCTGTTATCGGATGTGTCAGTAGTTAATTTTTTGAAGAGTATTTGAAAAATGTTTTAGACTCATGGAGCTCATGTGAAACTGAAGCTTGGTTTCCAAGTGACCATCTTCTTCAACAGAGGAAGAATTCTCTTGGCTTAACTGTTTACCTAAGCCTTAACTGATCTTTCATCTTCTAAACGCTATGCAGCCTTTATGCCTTTTACCTTCTTCCATCAATCAGGTAGAGTTTATTAGCCAGAATTACTCTGTTGAAAACATGGGCTTGGGCAGGCTGGAAACAAAGACAAGGGGCTCCCTTCTGTCCTTGTCTAAGGAGAATGCCCAGACACTCAGCTCTTTGCAGACTTGACTCTGAATCTGAAAATGTGCTCAGGTTCTTTTGTTCTTACCTAAGTTAGGCTGGCAACAACAGCTGATATGGAAGGTCAATAAGTGTGTCAATAAGCCCCTGCCTGGAGTCCTTTTTTTCCCACCTGCAAAATTGCTTTGGTCAGCAGAGACCCCGACTGAGAGGGGCCCTCTGTCTTTGGGTCATGCAGTTTCTGTTCATGCCCCTGGACAAGACTAACTCCAAAGAAAGAAAATCGAAACCTAATCATAAGTCACACTGGAGGCTTTACATAAAACTGGAAAATAATCAGATGGAGTTGAGCATCTCTCAGTCAGATCTTTGCTTGGGGCCCTCTAACTTATTAATGTGATGGCCTCTTTCACCCTGTGCTGGATGCTGCAGGCTTCTAGAGAGCAGCTTGGGGACTGAGGCCAACTCTACATTCAGGGAGGCCAAAGGCAGTGCCAGGTGAGTTTGGACGCACTTTCTAGCCACCTGCCTCATGTTATGATACTGCAAAATGCTTCCAAGCCAGAGACTCACTTCATAGGCTGGCTCAAGCTTTTGAAATAAAATACCCACCAGAAACAAGCATTGGCAGGCTCTCCTGCAGGGATGCGGTAGAGGCAGGGACGCTGGCCTTGTCTCCTCAGAGCTTTAGCTGATGGAGTGTTTCTTAATTTGGCCTCTATTTCAAACACTTTCTGAAAAAGAGGAGCATAACCAGGATATTTTCAAGGCAGATGATGCTTCTGCTTATTTTTTTCACAGTAGTATGTGAGAAATGGAGACAGAGTGATTGGAGAGAAGAGGATGGGGGAATCAATGGTCTCTGAAGGCCCCCTTGCTTGTGTGAGGGTGGGAGCTCAGGTGTGGGACAGCCTAGGTATGGGGGAGGGCTTTCCTCTACATAAATTTCTGGGGGAAGAAGTGACTTTCACAGAAAGAAGAAATGCTTCCCTTCTGGACCTCACTCTTTTGAAAGGCAAGATTTGTCTAGCTAATAAGGAAGGTAACAGATAAAGATATCAATAAAAGCAACATTAAACTTTTCCCAGGGTACACCAGCCTGGCCCTTCCTGAGAGCTGACAGAGGCTCTGGGTTAAAAATTACCTCTCCTTCTAGAACAATCTTTGAAACACTAAATCTGATTTTTATCCTGCTGACATTTATTAAACTTCAGTGGCCAGGCCACAGGAGATAAATCCTAGGGACTTCACAAAATATAGACCCTAATAGAAGATCACAGAAAAAACTGGACCCCTGGGGCTTATATCTTTAGTATGACCACAAATTAGATAGAAGCTTACTCCTCCCCACCAACTACTACTACTAACCCCAACCACTGCTCTGACCCTGGACATCAGGGAAAAATGTCTTTCTCCAGCCTTAGTACTTGGGTAAGAGAACAAAGTATCTGTCTTGATTATTCAGAAACACAAAGCCATGGCACAATTTTCCGGCTTTAATTCCCCCTACCTTGTTAGTCCCCACAACTCATGCTGAGAATTAGTGCAGAATGCCGCTGACTTGGAAGTGACTCTAGGCTCATGGTACCAAGAAAAGCAAATCCTCACAAAACTCACAAAGATACCATGCTCTAGAAGCATCATACAGCTGAAAAAACAAACAGCCGATTTAGCCTCCAAAAGGTTTCACAAATTGGGTTATCAGACAAAGAATATAAAACAAGTATTTTAAATTATGTTAAAGGTAAAAAAAAATACAGAGGTCTGTGTTAGTTTGTGAGGACTGTCATAACAAAGTACAACAGACTGAGTGGCTGAAACAACAGAGATTTACTTCTCACAGTTCTGGAGACTGGAAGTCAGCTCAGGGTGTCAGCAGGGTTGATTTCTTCTGAGACCTCTCCCCTTGGCATGTAGATGGCTGCCTTCACCATCTTTATACACTCATTTCTCTGTATGTTTTGTGTCCTAATCTCCTTTTCTTACAGCAAGGCCAGTCATATTGGACCAGAACCCACCCTAATAACCTCACTGAACCTTAATAACCTCTTATGTGGAGACCCTATCTCCACATACAGTCATATTCTAAGGTAGTGGGAATTAGGACTTCAGCATATGAATTTTGGGAGTAAACACAACTCATAATAGAAAATATAATATGAATAATGAACAAAATAATTAAAGGTTTTTAAGGAGATTCGAGAAAAAATTCAACTAGAACTTCTAGAAATAAAACATAATGTACCAAAGTTTATATAAACCTCAGTGAGTGGTTTGAGAGTTTAGCATGAGTGAAGAAAACCAAAAGACAGACCAGTAGTTTATCTACTTAGAGAACCAAAAGACTTAGAGAATCTTCTCAGAGAACCAAAAGACAGACCAGTAGTTTATCTACTGCACTGTCCAGAGAGAAAAAGGGATAAAGAGAAATATTCAGGATTAATGAGACTCCAATCCTCAGATTCAGAAATCCCAAGGAACCCAAGCAAGATTTTTTACAAAGAAAGAAATGTACACCCAGATACAGCCTAATGAAACTTCAAGATAGATTACTTACAAAAGAGTGACAGTGAAATCGACTTCTTGAAAGCATCCATAGAAGCAATAGGTAATAGTGGAACATTTGTTGTTGTCACCATTGTTTAATTTTTTTAACTTTTATTTTAGGTTTGGGGATTGTTTCATGGGGGAACTCATGTCATGGGGGTTTGTTGCATGCATTATTTCATTGCCCATAAATTAAACCCAGTAGCCAACTCCCAGTTGCTCCTCTCCCTCCTCCCACCCTCCACCCTCAAGTTGACCCCAGTGTCTGTTGTTTTTTTTTTGTGAAACCATATTTTAAATATGCTGAGAGAAAATGACCACCAACCTAAAACTGTATATGCCGTGAAGATACCTTTCAAAAATAAGAGTGAAGTTAAAAAAAATTTGAAGTAAAGAAAAACGGACAGTGATTAAAGGAAATTCTGAGGGCTTGTCTTAAGCACAGGGAAGACAATTCGAGTTAGAAATATTGAGATGAAAGCATGATGAGATAAGAAAGTGGCAAATGTATAAGCAAATCTTTAAAAAATTGACTGCATAAAACAATGGCAATAAACTTTTGTAAGTAGAGGTATAGTTGTGAAATGCAAAGCAACAATGGCATACAAACTGGGAAATGTAAGAGGATTAAAGTGTTCTAAGTTCATGTAATGTAAAGAAGGAGAGTAAACCTATTAATTAAATTTAGAATATGATAAGTTAAATATACTTGTTAACATTCTAGGATGAGTTCTAAGAGAAGAGAATTTGTTATATAACTGTATTAGTCAGGGTTCTCTAGTGGGACAGAACCAATAGGATGTATGTGCATATAAAAGGGAATTTATTAGTGAGAATTGGCTCACAGGATTACAAGGTGAAGTCCCATGATAGGCATCTGCCAGCTGGGGAGAGAGAAACCAGAAGTGGCTCAAGTCCAAGTAAGAATGCCTTAAAACCAAGGAAGCCCACGGTGCATCCCTCAGTCTGAGACGGAAGGAGATGGAGTCTGATGTCCAAGGGCAAGAGGAACAGAAGTGTTCATGTTTCTTCATCCCACATGGGAAGAAGAAAGAGTCAGAAGACTCAGCAAGCAAACTTATCCCCCCTTCTTCCGCCAGCTTTGTTCCAGCTGCACAACCAGCCAATTGGATGGTGCCCACCGACATTGAAGATGGGTCTTCCTTTCCTAGTTCGCCACTCACATGTCAATCTCCTCTGGCAACACCTTCACAGACACACCCAGAAACAATACTTCACCAATGATCTAGGCCTCCCTCAATCCAATCAAGTTGACATCTAATATTAACCATCACAATAACTTTTCAAGTAATAGAGAGAAATAAAAAATAATCAGTTCAAAGGAAGGCAAAAAGAAAGGGTAGGGGAAGAAGAAAAGAAGAGATATATACATATACGTATGTATATACATACATTTACATTTAATAGTTATGAAAGATAAAATAAGAAAGAGAAATAGGCCAGGCACAATGGCTCACACCTGTAATCCCAGCACTTTGGGAGGCCAAGGCAAGTGGATCACTTGAGGCCAGGAGTTCAAGACCAGCCTGGTCAGCATGGTGAAACCCCATCTCTACTAAAAACACAAAATTTAGCCCAGAGTGGTGGCACACACCTGTAATCCCGGCAACTCAGGAGGCTGAGACATGAGAATCGTTTGCACGCTGGAGACAGAGGTTGCAGTGAGCTGAGATTATGCCACTGCACTCCAGCCTGGGCAACAGAGCAAAACTCTGTCTCATTAAAAAGAAAAAAAATTTTAAAAATCTAGAAATAAAGCATTTCAGTGATTACATTCAAATGAACATGGATTAAATGCCTCAATTAAAAATCAAAACTTGTGAGACTGAATTTAAATGCACTTTTACGAGAGACACATCTAAAACACAAAGACCAAAACATTCAAAGTACACAGTGGAAAAAGATACAACAGACAAATCTAAATTAAAGAAAACAGTATCACTCTGTTTTTAGACTTTAGAGCAAAAATGGTTCTAGAGATCAAGAGGCTCCCAATGTATTGGTGGAAGTTTTAGTTCAACAGAAAAATACAATCTAAACTAGTGGGTACCTAAAAACTTAGTCTCAAAATACATAAGGCAAAATTAAAGAGACCTGGTAAGGAGAAATAGACACCATAGTAGGAGACTCAAATAATTCTCATAGTGACTGGACAAATATATTTTTTAATTTAAGGAAAATACACCAAACTGGAATAATGCATCAGACAAGCCATGCAGAAATAGGTTCCAAAAATCTGTACTGGAGTTCTTGCAGGTCTGTGGCTGAGAGTTCTGCTGTACACACAATGGACAACAACACCTGAGGCTTGCCAAGTAGCACCTGCTATAGGAGAAACAATGAGATGAGAGATCAAGCTAGCAGTGCTGTGGACATGAGTTCTGACCCTGGCAGACAGCAGAGATAACACTTCATGAACACCCCTGAAATCCAGGTCAAACACAGCAAGCTGTGTCTTAAGGGTACAGATGACATTCTAGAGGAAATATTTTCTCTGAAGAATCAGATGCTACATGTTTTAAACTTTGAAGTCCATATAGTCTCTGCTGCAAATGCCCAACTCTGCCATTGAGGCATGAAAGCAGACATAGGATAAGACATAAATAAATGAGTAAACCTGCTTTCCTGTAAAACTTTATTGGCAAAAAAAAAAAGTGTTAGATGTGGTGATGTTGGCACAACTGTGTGACTATACTGAAAGCCACTGATCTATATGAGTAAACGATATGTGAATTATATCTCAATAAAGCTATTTTAAAAAAAAGCAAAATAGTGCACCAAATTTGGCTAGTAGGTCATAGTTTGCTGACTCTAAGAATATGACTCGTAGGCCAAATTCTGCTGTTGCTTGTTTTTGTAATAAAGTTTTATTGGAACACAGCCATGCTCATGTGTGTCCTTACTGTCTGTGGCCGCTTGGATGCTACAATACAGAGACGAGCAGCCATGCAGGCTGTATAGCCTTAAAATTTTAAATATTTATTGTTTGGCCTTTTACAGAAAAAGTTACTGATCTCTGACATACAGCAGTGCCGATCAATATCATTTTCTGTAACAGAAATGTTCTGTAGTTGCACAATTTTAATCTGGTAGTCATTGACCCATATGGCTATGAAAAACTTGAAATGTGACTATGGCAACTGAGTAAGTACATTTTTAAATTTTAATTAAATTTATGTATTTATTTATTTGAGATGGTGTCTCACTCTGTCATCCAGGCCAGAGTGCAGTGGTGTGATCATCACTCACTGCAACCTTGACCTTATAGGCTCAGGTGATCCTCCTGAGTAGCAGGGACTACAGATGCATGCCACCATGCCTGACTAATTTTTGTATCTTTGCTAGAGACGGGTTTTTACCATGTTGCCCAGGCTGGTCTTAACCTCCTGGGCTCAAGAGATCCACTTGCCTCGGCATCCCATCCCAAAATGCTGGGATTATAGGCACGAGCTACTGTGCCTAACCTAATTCACTTAAATTTGATAGTCCCTCTAGTACAACCTACACCATATCCACTCTTAAAAAACCTGTAGGATGATCATGAGAGATGGTTTAGAGAATGAATTCATTAAGACAGCACTTAGGAAACACTTCTGACTTTTTACTTATCTGTAATATGAGAGCATAAAACCGAACATGCACATTCCAAGGTGATCAGATAATAATCAAACTGCTTGCTAAAATGAGAATCAACATTTTTCTGAAGAAGATAGTAGAATCCAGGTCTCTACAATGTATTATCGACAATGTCCAGTATTCAGTTAAAAAATAATTAGGCTTTCAAAGAAACAGAAAAACATAATTGATAATCAAAGCAAAAAACAACTAACAGAAACTGAGGTGGCCCAGGTATTAGACTTACCAGCAAAAGACTTTAAATCAGCTATTAAAAATATTGTCGAGGTCCAGGCACAGTGGCTCATGCCTGTAATCGCAGCACTTTGGTATGCTGATGCAAATGGATCTCTTGAGTTCAGGAGTTTGAGAACAGCCTGGCCAACATAATGAAACCCCATCTCTACTAAAAATACAAAATTAGCCGGGTGTGGTGCTCATGCCTGTAATCCTAGCTACACAGGAGACTGAGGCAGGAGAATCGCTTGAACACGGGAGACAGAAGTTGCAGTGAGTGGAAATCGCACCACGGCACTCCAGCCTGGGCAACAGATTGAGATGCCATCACACACACACAAAAACTGTCAAATAATTAATGAGAGATGTTCAAAGAACTAAAGAAAAATATGAATTTAATGAATTAATGACTATGAAATCTCACTTGAAAAATGGAAACTATTTTTTAAAACCCTATGGAAACTCTAAAACTGAGGTGTATAATACCTGAAAAGAAAAATTCACTGAATAGGCTTATTAGGGATGACAGAAGAAAAACTCAGTAAACTTGAAGACAGTTCAATAAAATTAAATCAATATGACAAATAGAAAATTAATTGAAGAAAATGATCAAAACCTCAGGGATGGATAGGGCAGTATCAAATGGCCTAACTTACATGCAATGGGGATTCTAAAGAAGAAGAGAATGAGGATGGTGGAAAGAGACATTTGAAAGATTAATGGCCCCAGATATTGCAAAAGTTGTTGAAAAACACAAACTTTTAGGTTTAAGAAACGTAGTGAACCCCAAGCAGGATAGACATAAAGAAAACCACATCTAGGCACGTCACAGTCAAATTGCTGAAAACCAAAAATGAATAGTAAGTAGGGAAATCAGCCCGGCACAGTGGCTCATGCTTGTAATCCCAGCACTTTGGGAGGGTAAGGCAGGCAGATCACTTGGGGTCAGGAGTTCAAGACCAGCCTGGCCAACATGGTAAAATCCTATCTCTACTGAAAATACAAAAATTAGCTGGGTGTGGTGGCACATGCCTGTAATCCCAGCTACACGGGAGGCTGAGGCATGAGAATCGCTTGAACCCAGGAGGTGGAGATCGCAGTCAGCTGAGATTGCATACCACTGCACTCCAGCCTGGGCAACAGAACAAGATTCCATCTCAAACAAACAAACAAACAAACAAACAAAAAATACCCAGAAAATACGGAAATCATCCAAAAAACAAAAGACACATTATATTTATGAAAACAAGGTCAAAAATAATTTCGAATTTCTTATTAGAGACAATGGAGGCCAGAAGACCAGAAATTAACACCTTAAAATGCTGAAAAAATCTCACCAGTCTAGAATTCTATATAGAGTGAAAATAAACTTTAAAATAATGGTAAAATTAAGACACTTTGGGATAAACAAAAGCTAATAGAATTTGTTACAGGCAGAACTGAACTGCAGAAAATTTCTCAGGGTATCCTTCAGAATGAAGGGAAATTGTAGAATATATAAACTTGAATCTACAGTATGAAAATGACGATTACTAGAAATCATGCTGCAAAGTATCTGGCAGAAGATAGTGATGAAAAGACAGACATTTTTGTGTTCTTGACTTTAGTTTAATTTCCTGTTTGGAACTGTCTCTTAATTCTGCTATTCTTTTAACTTCTTAACTAGATTTTTAATTGATTAACTTTAAGTTTTTCTTCTTTTTTAACATAAGCACTTAAAATCATAAGTTTCCCTGTACATAATACTTCATTTATGTCTTACAGATTTGGAGGGAGGAGAGGCAGATTATTCTCCTATATATCTTTCTGTTTTGGAAAATATTTAATGGCACAGGAGTATACTAATAATAATACATGCTAAATATAAGAAGTGACTAATAACAAAATACAAACAATATGATTCTAATTATTCCAAAAAGACACATTTGCCTCTTGGTATCATATATGCATGGGAAAAGAAAATGCACTAAAATATATACTGTGGTTGTATTAGTTTATTTTCACGCTACTGATAAAACTATACCTGAGCCTGGAAAGAAAAAAAGGTTTAATTGGACTTACAGTTCAACATGGCAGGGGAGGCCTCAGAATCATGGCGGGAGGCGAAAGTCACTTCTTACATGATGGTGGCAACAGAAAATGAGGAGGAAGCAAAAGTGGAACCCCCTGATAAACCCATCAGATCTGATGAGACTTATTCATTATCACGAGAATAGCACAGAAAAGACCAGCCCCCATAATTTAATTACTTCCCCCAACATGTGGGAATTCTGGGAGATACAATTCAAGTTCAGATTAGGTAGGGATACTGCCAAATCATATCAGTTGTTAACCCAGGGCAGTAAGATTACAAGCATTTTTAGCCTTCTTTATATTTGGTATATGTCTATAATGAGTGTGAATTATTTGTCTAATTAGAAAATAATTGCAAGAGAGAAAAAGAACGAATACTTACAGAATTGACAATTCAACATGAGGAAGTTTACCAGAACGGAAACAGTCTGCTTATGTTGTCTTGAATAAATATTACTGGAATTTCCTTTAAACCCAGCCTCATGGACATTACCATATTCAAGGGAATAATGAATATGCCCCTGACAAGCTTGCCTTCTTTGCCATGTGTCTAAGAGGTGGCCTGAGCCTAGTTTTGTGATCTCACATGCCTGCTTGCTGTGTAACATGCAACCTCACTCTCCTCTCAAAGGCAAGATGAGGTGAGAGAAGATTCTATAGTTGATGACAAGCATTCAAGATTGGGGTCTTAAAAGAGTAACACACAATACTCTAGAACCTGAATGCTTCAAATAACACATAGACAATTTCTGGTGAAATTGTCTTATTGCCATATCTTCCTGTTGAATTAGGTTTGCTCTTTTTCCAGTGAAGCTTTCTACCAGAGAAAAAAAGGCAAAGAATATGGTTTTTCTGATAGAGTCCCATGAGAATGCTCTGATGACACTGGAAAAGCTTTCTCTCATTCATCTACCCACTGTTGACTTGTAAAATAGCCTCTTTGCCTTCAGAAGAGAGAATAATGCTGAATTTTTCTGAATTTCTAAGATGAGAAATGATGTATTACTAAAATGGTGAGCTCTCGCTGAAACAGGGTATCTTCCAGCAGTGTGAGTTTGAGTTTATCCATCCTTCCCTTCCTCCCTCCTCCCACCTGCCAATAAATATTTCATTTTTAAATTTTTTAAAATTTATTTTTTCTAGAGTGCTTGTTAAAACACAAAATGAATGCTTTGTTGTTTACTTTTTATTCCTTTAATTTATTTATTTAGAGGCAGGGTCTGGCTGGAGTCCAGTAGCCCAATCATGGCCCACTGTAACCTTGAACTCCTGGGCTTCAGCTGTCCTCTCACCCATAAGTGTTTCTGTAGAAACAATTATTCATCATACATACTACTAGGCACTCTAAGGAAGAGAATATAAGATAATCTTTGGCCTTGAGGATTTCATGAGCAAATAAAAAGATACATGCACAGAACTAATTATAATGCAAGTTAGACTGAGTGAGTGCTAGTGTTTATTTATCATCTATATTTGAAATGTCGAGGAGGAGATGTTATAAGAACATAAGTCATTTCCCTTGCCTTTAAGTGACTGATCTCACTTGGGGTATAGAATGTAAATCTGCCAGACAAATCCTGGAAAAATTCCCATGAGTGACCTTGGATTCAGAGTTTGAGGAGAGCAAACGAAAAGAAAAACTCTTCCTGGCCCATAGCTGTGCTTTCTCCCCGTCCTCTGGAGCAACAGTGGTATGTCTCTGAAAATGTACATCATATATGTGTGTGGGAAGGTCTGCTGGCAAATATTTTTACAAGCTGTTTTCATCGGCCCTTTGCCTGCTCAACTGAAATTCCCAGGGCTCAAGAGTCCCATTGCTTAACCAGGATAGAGCTGTATTTCCATGTGCAATTGGCAAGCCTGGCATTTAAAGCACTAACAACAGCAGTGTGGATGCCCTAGCAGTCCCAGGAGCCCATTTGCTAGACCAGCTCTGCTCAGTGGAGCTTTCTGCAGTAACGGAAATGCACACATGCTGTGGCCACCAGCCAATGCAGCTAGTGAGCACTTGAGATGTGGCTGGTGAGACCAGGAAAGAAATTCTTAATTTTGTTTAAGTTTAATGAATTTAATTCAAATTAAAACACCTTAATTTTATTGAATTTGGATTTCTCCCATGGCTACTGTATTAGACAGCAGAGTTCTAGATCCTGAAACTGAAGAACAGGAAGAGATAAAGAGTCTTCCTTGAGCGAATAGTGGGTGCTCTGGTAAGTCACAGAATTACGTAGCTATCAGAGTGGGTAAAATCAGACCTTGGCCTTCAACAGCCAGATGAGCCCATGCCACAGGGTTCATCCTCTCCTCTCATCTCCACCCCCAACCCCAGCTTCAATATAGTGGCTTCTAACATTTTTTACCCCCAAGGAATGAAGAACTTGCAAGACCTCTTAATCTGACCTCCATTAACCTGAAGACTAGTCCCCTTTTCCCTTGCCTTGGCCACTTCAAACCTTTTCATCAGAGTGAATGGAAAGATTAGGATACTGTCAGTGACACACCAATAAAGAGTGAGATTGGGGCTCAAAAACCTGGATGATTTAAAATGTTATCTAGGTAATTCTCCCGAGCTGCCAGGTTTGAAAACCATGTGGCTTCATACTGTAAATAGAAACACAGTACAGAACTGACCATGATGACAGCATTTACTCACACAACAAATATTATTAAGCATCTGATATCAGGTGGCCATTCAAAGAAGTTAGGGAAATAGGAGTGAAAAAGACAGACAAGATTGCTTTCATGGGTCTAGTATGGGGAGACAAAAATAAACCATAAATTTAAAAATAAGTTGAGGCATAGAGTGTTAATTGACATGGAGAAACATAGTTGTGACGCGATAAAGACTAGATTTGGGAACTACTTTAAGCTGTGTGGTCAGGGAAGTCCTCTCTTAGGAGACGACGCTGATGCCAAGACTTACATGGTGCACAGTTAATTGTGCTGAGGTCCTGGGGAAAAGTGTTCCAGGCAGAAGGCACAGCAAGTACAGAGGTCCTGAATCAGGAACAAGCCAGGGCTGCCTACAGGTTAGAAGACAGCCAGTGTGAACGTGAAGAGAATGGAGGCACGGGGGACAGGGGTCAGATTATGCAGGGTCTTACAGGCATGGCAAGTTACCTAAATTTTATTCTGTAATGTGATTATAAGCCATTAGCAGGATTTATGCAAGGGAGTGATATGGTAGATTTGCATGCTTAAGAGATTATTTTGCCCGTTGGGTAGCGAATGCATTATAGTAAGGCAAGTGTGGAAGCCCAGAGATAGGAATTCTTGCTATGCCTAGACAGAAAATGACAATGGCTTGGATTAGGGCTGTAGCAGCGGATGTGGTGAGATATAATTAGATTCTGGACATATTGTGAAGTAAGAGAAAATAAGACTGGTTGGTTGAATGTAAGGTATGATAGAAAAAGGGAGTCAAAGATACATGATTGTTAAGTTTTGGATCTGAGCAACTGGGTAGCAGTTGATGGAATCATTTGTTGGGCAAATAAAGAATAGGGAAGAAATAAGCTTTGGAGTGATATCAAGAGTTTCATTTTGGATATTTGAGTTTGAGATGTCTGCTAGACATCTAAGCAGAGGTGTCATTGAGGCCTTTGGATTTAGGAGCCTGGACTTTCGTGGGGTGATGAGGACTGGAAAGATAGATTTGAGAGTCATGAATGAGACTGAAAGAGATTTCAATGAGAGGGGTGCAGAAGAGAAGGTAAAGGGAAAGAGAAGAGGAACAAAGGGAACACAAGGAAAAGGGAGGGAAGGGAAATGAAGAGAAGGAAAAGAAAAGCAAGAGGAGAGAAGGGAAAGGGAAGGGAAAGAAGACAAAGCAAGAGAAGAGATCTGGAGATTTATTTTTGGGGATTCTAGCATGAAGAGGCAGAAAAGTCAAGCTGATAATATGATAGAAGGAAAACCAAGAAAATTTCTTCCCAGAACCCCAGAGAAGAAAAAGCTCCATGAAGGAGGGAGGGGTCAACAGTGACAATAGCTGTTAGGAAGGCCTGTAGGATGGAGCAGAGAGTTGAACTCTGGATCAAGCAAGTGGGTACCACTTGAATAGAATTGAACCGATGGGTGAACTTATTGGGAGAGAATGGGCAGTGAGAAAATAGAGACAGTAATAATCTGTGACTTTTCAGAACTTTTGCTATAAAGGGAAGCAGAGAGATCGGCAATGATTGGATGGGAATATAAGGTCAAGGGAAAGGCTTGTTTTGTTTTTAAGATGAGCTATCTCAAATTAGATGTATTTGTCAATGGGGAGGATGTGGGAGTACGAAAGATTTTGACAGTACAGAATGATGAGCAATTCTCACTATCCTATGAGAAATCAGTGGCCACCTGGAGAAGCCTTACAGACCCCTGCTTGTCCATGAGTCATTCTATGAAAATCGCTCCTGTGGGCACTCCTGAGTTTCCATGTGTGAGAAAAACCTTTAACTGGAATGGATGGAGGCAATAGGGCCACTTGACGTCACAGTCTGTTAACAACTTATGGATCCTGATATCATCAGTTGGCATAAATCTTACCACCCAGGGAGACCTGCTACTCAAGACATGGCCCAGGAGGAGTGGGAGGCACTAGGTGACTCACCAGTCCTGGTGTTCGCTGGAACAAGAGCCAAGCATGGTCCATTGGCTTTCCATCAACTACTGCAATCTAGTGCCAACCCCCACCCCACCCCAAGGTAACATGGACAGGGCTAGGCTTTAGGACCACTGATTTACCTATCTGGGGTTGGTTTTCTTATACCTTGAACCCTGTCTTTTTTTCTTCTTTCTTTCTTTCTAAAAAACAAAACAGTTCTTCCCTTTCCAGCAGTAGACCCACAAGAACCCAGGAATTTGGTACAGGAGGTCTGGGTTATTCCTAAGTCTCTTTTTGTTCCCTCTAGATTGCTCTGTGGTGAGAAGTCAAGTGGAGATGGAACCAGGCAGGCTCTACACATCAATACAGATATGTTCCCACAGAGCCAGGCCTCTTGAGATTGTGTATCCATAGGGGGTAGATGACTACTGCTCTCCCCTGAAACTCCAAATCACAAGATTTTTAAGCAAGTTGCACTAAAGACCTAGTAATACCCATGACAGAGCGAACTGCTGCCCTCTAGATCAAAGACAAAGGAGTGGTAGTAGCAAGAGGTCCCAATCAACCTGTAGAGCCTAGTTCACAAGGAAGAGGTACATGTTCCTGTCTGGCTGGAGAGCTCAGGGCTGCTTTCTAAATGGCACTGCAGACTGCACTCCCATTCCTGGGGATAGCTGCCACAGCTTCACCAACAAAACCACCAGTAATCCATGTCAATGAATGGACACCCCCATGCTGGAATGTCCAGACTGAGAAAGAAGTGGCTCAGTACTATTGTATAATAGTTTATAGGAGCTAGGCATGGTGGCTTACACCTGTAATCCCAGAACTTTGGGAGACTGAGGCAGGAGGATCATTTGAGGCCAGGAATTTGAGACTGGCCTATGCAATGCAGTGAAATTAGTCTCTAAAAATTAATAGCCAGGTATGATGGCTTGCACCTGCAGTCCCAGCTCTACTCTGGAGACTGAGGCAGGAGGATTGCTTGAGCCCGAGTTCGAGGCTGCAGTTAGCTATGATTGCACCACTGAACCCAGGGCCACAGAGTCAGACCCTGTCTGTAAAAAAAAACTAATAAATTTTAAAAATAGCAATAAAGAAAATAGCTGTTAGGGCCACTACACTCAGAGTAATGGGCACTTAAACTAGAGTTTGCTTACCTGAAATAGAGAGGGAGGTGATTGTTGCTACCATAAGAAGCCTTTTGGGGAAATACTAAAAAGCACAGCTGTGTGGTGTCCTGCAGGGTGACTGCCTTCTCTCTGGTCTCACTTGTGTTTGAATGAGAGAGTTCCAATGGCTACTGGGGGAAAACAGAAATACAGATCAGATATCACTATGTAAGCATTAAATAACTTGCTACTCCAGGAAATGCCATTGAGGAAAGAAGTCAAAAGAACAGCCCTGTGCTAGCAGGTTCTAGATGAAAATCTTGCAGGGATTTTGTGTTTTTTCCTTTGATTATTATTCTTGGGAGACCTGGGAAACAATGTGACTATGAAATTGCAGAGCAGTGGATGTACGAACTTAAAAAGCAGTATCAATTGAAATGGTGATTTGCCCCTAGTTTGTGGCTAATAATAGAATAATATCAGTGCACTAATCACATAAATATTAATGAGTGGAAAAGAGCTTGACAACAAAGACAGAGTGTTTCAATCAGAATGAGCAAAATGACAAGCAGCAGGAGCAGGCTCTGGAAAGGGCTCTATGTTCTCATCAAATATGGAGTATCATCTGCTCCCCCAGCTGAGAATTTGACTCATTGACCAGTATACCTGGGAAGGACTCAGCAAAGTGAAGTAGCGTAGAGGGAGTCCTGGGAGTCACGTTTGATTCTGATGCAAAAAATCTGAGGGAATGTGCAACATGCTCTCAGTGCAGAAAATGGGGCTGCAGGTGCTTAGTTGGTTGCTTAGTGGATGCATTCAAAACTACCACTCAATTTCTACATGATCCTGCTTTCAACAGACATTGTGCATCCCAGGATGAGCAGATGTGGAAAAAATTGTGGAGCTGGTTTTGGGCAGCAGCCCCACTTTGGCTGCTCTTTTCCCTCCTGTTACTATGATCCTCATAATCATGCATGCCTTCAATGAGTCAGAGACACCCTGAGAAAAGCAGTATTCACTTGAACTAGCAGCCTGAACTTTGGAGACAGGATGACTGGGCTGGAGACCCAGCATACTGACTGGTTATGTGACCTCAAGAAAGTTATTTTGCCTCTGGAGGCTCAAATTTTCTCATCTGTAAAATGAAGATTTCAATACCTACTTTGTAGGGTTGCTATGAGAATTTGATGATCTAATATATGCAAAGTGCTTAATGCATACAATTATTGGCTTTGGGCAGGCACTCAATATATGTTAGCTATTATGACTATTATTTGATAAATTAAGAACTGCTAAAAAATTAGTGGATTTCTGAGGAGATCTCCCAGAGGTGCTAAGGCATGAAAAACAGGTAGGGTGAAGAGTCAATGCTTAACAAAAGAAATGAATATCCAATTCTGACCTTCCAACCCCACCTTTGTGCCCACTGGGGAGACCTCTTAGGCAGGTAACTCCAAATTATGATAGATTATTCTACCTGAAACTAAGGTTGTCTTGGCTCCAAATTCCTGGGCATGTGGTCTCTTTCTCTCTCTCTCTCTCTCTCTCTCTCTCTCTCTCTCTCTCTCTCTCTCTCTCTTTCCGTTTCTTAAAAACAGGGTCTCTCTCTCTGTCACCCAGGCCAACTCATGATCTAGAAACTTGTTTCTTTTCCTTTCTCCCTTTCCTTCCCTGGCCTTCTGCTTCCACTTCCCGTTCCCCTTCCCTTCCCTTCCTTCTTAGAGTCTCTCTCTGTCCAGGCTGGAATGCAGTGATGTGATCAGGACTCACTGCGAGCCTCAAACTCCTGGGTTCAAATGATCCTACCATCTCAGCCTCCTGAGCAGCTGAGACTACAGGTGAGCATCAGCATACCTGGCTAATTATTTAATATTTTGTAGAGATGGGATTTTGCTATGTTGTCCACACTGATCTCAAATTCCTGGCCTCAAGTGATCCTCCCACCTTGGCCTCCCAGAGAGTTGAGATTATAGGCATGAGCCACCGCACCCAGCCTAGAAACTTCAGTTTTTATGTGTCACTCTGAGCCACAGAAAGTGGATCTCAATTCTTCCAGAAGTCCCTCTAACTATGAGTATGGGGCTCCCTCCCGGCAGTCAGGACTTCATTCATATTTTGCATCAGCAGGACCACTGTTTGTATGGAAATCTATTCTTTCACAGTTCTGGAAGCCAGAAATCTGAAATCAGGGTGTCAGCTAGGACTTCGCTTGCAGAAAGCAATAGAGGAGACTTCTCCTTTGCCTCTGGTCACTTCGGTTTCTGGCAGCTCCTGCTGTGTTTTGGTTTGTGGCTGCAGAAGTCTAATTTCTTCCCTGTGTGTCTCTCTGTGTCCAAATCTCTCTTCCTTGGTCTTACAAAGATATCAGTCACTAGATTTGGGGCCCACCCTAAATCCAGGATGATCTCATCTCTAGATCTTCAACTAATTTTATCTGCAAAAACATTTATTTCCAAATAAGATCACCTATTCTGAGGTTTCAGATAGACACAAATTTTGGGGGACACTCTTCAACCCACTCTATTGGGGAACATATACTTTAATGAGACAAATAACCATTAGCTATAATACACTGTAGCAGAGAAGTTCCATGAGAGCCCTGCAATGAGTTCTGGGTATACAAAGGAAGGGATGTTCCCGTTCATTAGATTTGGGGAAAAATGGGTGGATAAGGTCATTTGAAAAGTAGGTCTTGAAGGATGGGAGACATTTTACAGGACGGGGCATTCCTGGAAAAGGAAAAAATATGAGTACAAAAACAGAGAGAATGGCAGGGTTACTTGGGAATCATAGGATTTGATTCTTGTATTATTCTGAAGAATAAGTATTGGTCACTTTCTATGTGGCTGGGCAACTTAATTACAAGTGTCTAGCATGGCACCTTGCACACACCACAGAGCTGTGTGCAAGGTGGTGATAATGTTTGTTGATGATACCAAGAGAAAGCAAAAGCATAACTGCGCCTCTTCCAATCAAATTCTTGAATTGCTAAGCTGAGCTTTGTGGTCACACGCATTATCTCTCACCAACTGGCACCAAATAATATAATCAATGTAATGATGACAAACATTAATTCCAATAAACAGCAAATTAAAATTGAGTCTAGAAGGGTAACATGGCCCTAATTACTACATTGGTGAATTGTTTTCCCTATTCCTGGAACAAATTCGTACTTCATTATCCTCCTTTTGTGCAAGAAATTGAGTGTTTGCAAAGTGTAAGGCATGGATTATGGACAGTGGTAACGGCAGCCCAACGCGGCCACTACTTTGTCCAGCTCAGCAGTGAACATGCAACCCAATGCCCATGTGCCACCTGCTGGTGACTACAACCTGGACTCACATTTCCTTTCTTTTTCCTTCATTTTTTTAGAGATGGAGTCTTTCTTGCTCTGTCACCAAGCTGGAGTGCAGTGGCTTGATCTCAGCTCACTGCAATCTCCGCCTCCCGGTTCAAGCGATTCCCCTGCCTCATCCTCCTAAGTAGCTGGGACTACAGGTGTGCATCACCACACCCGGCTAGTTTTTTGTAGTTTAGTAGAGACAGGGTTTCACCATGTTGGCCAGGATGGTCTCATTCTCCTAACCTCATGATCCACCCGCCTCGGCCTCCCAAAGTGCTGGGATTACAGGTGTGGGCCACCAGGTCCAGGCCACATTTCTTTTTATACCCAAATTACAGTGACTCTGGGCTCCCACCTGTTATCTTAGCAAGAATTTCCATCAACAAATGTTCCTAAACAGCCACAAGGTTACAAGGTTGGTAAGTTGGTCCCCTTGCCCTCTGCTTACGGTCAAATTGGGAGGACAGAAACTCAGGCCAACCCTCTTAGTATGACTTATAAACCACTGACTACTTCTAGACTCTTCTGCCTGCTGGGCTCTCTCCTCATGGTGCTGGTGCTTGGTGCAGGAGGAGGAGCCTGGGGTCCCTGCTTGGCTTGCAAGAGCTGTCTGTTGCTCATCCAGACATGCTTCAGTCTCCATTTAATGGTGAGAGTCCCCACTAGGTCAAGATCCCCTCTGGTTCCTTGGTGGTTTGATTTTTATGGCTGCTCAAAGCAGGCCATCTCTCTTTCAGGTGAGCCCTGCCTCTCCTGGGTATAGCTGCTTTTGCTCAGCTTTCACTTCTCAGGTAGAATCTACAAAATGGCATTAAATGGATCAATATTTTATAAAATCAGAATTTTATAAAATCACAGAATGCTTTACCTGCAAGGGATTTCACTAACCACTTGCTCCAATGTCTTCATTTTACAGAGATTAAATGATTTTCCCCAAGGCCATACACATAACAACTTAATTTTATTGATGTACCTAAGTTTATTATTGATCTGTTGTCTTAGCTGGCTAGGGCTGCCATAACAAAGCATGACAGATGGGTGGGTTCAGCCACAGAAGTAGATCATCTTACAGTTCTGGAGGCTGGAAGTCTGAGATCAAGGTTTCGGCAGAGTTGGCTCCTACAAGCTGTGAGAAGGAATCTGTTCCATGCCTGTCCCTGGCTTCTGATGACTTGGTGAGAATCTTTGGTGTTCCTTGGCTTGCAGATGATGCCCCACTGTAACATCCGCTTTCATCTTCATATGGCATCCTCCCTGTGTGAGTGTCATTGTCCAAATTTCCCCTTTTCCTTAGGACACCTGTCCTTAGGACACCAGTCAGATTAGATTAAGGCCCCAACCTACTCCAGTAAGTGAAGACCTTGTCTTAACTAATTATATCTGCAATGACCCTATTTCCAAAAACTTCTCAGTGGGGAATGTAATTCAACCAATAATATCTGTCTTCACTCAGATTGAAGGGTGGGTGGGATGGCACGGTCATCTCCACATGCAATTGAAAACTGTCAAAACAGAAAGATCATGAGTTCATCGAAACATGCACAGCTTTTTTGAGACAGTGGTGATCTTTGTTTAAAACCTTTAAAACAAACTCCATCTTCTTTCTGTCTTTTAAACTACTTTGCGTCAAAATGAACATGCACAATGAACATGCACAAGAATTAATGACTCTCAGGAATC
Source organism: Callithrix jacchus (assembly GCF_049354715.1). Lineage (NCBI taxonomy): Eukaryota > Metazoa > Chordata > Mammalia > Primates > Cebidae > Callithrix > Callithrix jacchus. Next base: position 30,051,650 of record NC_133514.1, on the reverse strand, counting down.
ACAGAATGTCTTAGCACGATGGGCACAATCGGAACCTCTAAGTCCGTCTCTGTGGCTGGTCAGCCTTGCATTTACAGCCTCCCTCAGAAACTATTGATATTTATTTCAAAACTAATTGTGCTGCGGTTTGGGACACAAAATGGAAAAAGACCAGTTCACATTGCAATCCATCTTGGAATGATATGGCTATTAAGGCACCAGAAGAAAATTGTTCCATTAAGTCAAAGGCAAACTTCAATTTGGAGGACGAAAAGGCCAGTGCCTTGAGATGAGGGTCTCTGTGTTACAGAACCATCACTGCATTTTAGTGGCATTCTAATCATCATGACACTCAGTTCCTTGCACTCATAAAACTCCCTTTTCTTCCTCCCCTTCCCCAAACCAATAATTCTCCATTATCCATGAGTGTTTTAAGCATGGCAACGTTCTACTCTCAGCCTGGCTTGACACTCTTCCTCTGCAAGAGCTGTGACTCCTCCTCTAGCATTTGGGGCTGTCCCTTACTCTAAACTGCAACTGCATTTAAAATTTGGACCCACCAGTCAATACCCAGCAGGAAATCTTAGAGGAGACCAATTTTTCTGCACACGTATGTCTGATTTCTCCCGGGAACATGCTAGAAATGCTGAATCTTCGGCTCCACCTCAGGCTCAGTGAAGCAGATTCTGCATCTCAACAAGATTCCCTGTGAGTGGAATGGATGCTGAATTACAGAAGTGCCACACAGTATCTCTCAGAGTTAGGGCTGAGTTCAGGCCCTCAAGGGCAATTGTCAAGCTAGTGAATGACTCCTTCTTATCTCTCAGGGACTTATTTTGTCCTCTGGTGGCTACTACTATTTGTAGTCATACAGTGTAAACTACTATTAGCATTAATTATTAATATCACCATACCCACTCAGTTCTCTGCAGAACAATCAATATTCACATATGAAACACAGGATGGTATATCTGAATTTCTAGATCAAATAAATGCTTTCTTGATTTCTTTTTCCTGCTGTCTGAGATTCCCTTTGTCATGATTCTAACAATTCTCATAGGATTATCATGATCATTAGTTAATTGGAACTTCTGATAGTTTTAAAATTGAAGATCAGAAAATGTGAACCCTGAAAGGGAACTTAAAGTTTATTGAGATTAACTTCCTTACTTGACAGATGAGGAAACCTAGTTATGATCTAGTCATAGCCTCAGATGAGTTCACCAGTCCCAGGAGTTTCAGGTAGGGACAGGAATCTACAATTTGTACCCTAGGTGTGAGCATTTTCTATACCACACTATACTGATCTGTGTTACACTGGACTGGTTAGTAGACTGCAGAAGGTGTTTGACCTGGTCACTTCTCAATTTCTAACCAAACTGAAGGGACTGAACAATGAATGAAAGTTTTTGGAAGGGTGGAGTAGCTTCTTTATATTCTAGCCTCTAAACTCTTCTCAGAGCTCACTGGTGTAGACTGCAGAGGAGAGTGCATGAAATGGGAGTTCTCATTGTTGTTTTCTTTATGTAATAAAATCGTTGCCTAAGGCAGCAGTCTGCCCACCATCCCTGATACAAGCGACCTGTGCAAAGGAGTGAATTCTGTCTAGACATCCAAAAGTGCTGAGGCCCTGCTACCTACAGTTTCACTTTATTCTTTGCAAAATAACCAGACTTCCAACATGATGTTGCCTCTCCATCTTCTGTGTTTACAATGCCAAAGAACCATCAGCACTAGAATCAAGTTCCCAGGCTCTAATTAGTTCATTCATTCAACTAATTGAGGTCAAGGAAGTTAACTACCTACGTGGCTTCTGGAGGGCAAGGGCTGTGGGGTCTTCCTAAGGGACATCAGCACTGTATTCTCCAAGACCACAGCTCCAGAGAAGCAACTGCACCCACCAGCTCCACCACCTCCACCCTCACCTATACCCGCTCCACCACCTCCACCCTCACCTATACCCGCTCCACCACCTTCACCCTCACCTATACCCGCTCCACCACCTCCACCCTCACCTATACCCGCTCCACCACCTCCACCCTCACCCATACCTACGTGTGCCCAGCCTGAGCTTGGCCCTTTGCATCTGTTACTAATGCCCAGCACTAGCTCTTTCTCCTGATATGCAGCCTGAGGACAGGGGCTGAATCATTTTTATTCCAATGACATCAAGGTAAAACATACATCAGGGCGGAAAAGAAATCGTAGCCTGAGAAGTACATGAAAAGCAGAACAGTGTGTTTCAAGGTTGACCTCAAAATGGCCCAAGAATATCTATGCAATGTTAATATTATATATTTACATATGCTTAATATATACTCTGTGATATATTTTTACATTTAAATAAAAAGAGATGTTGAATGTAGATTAGCTGAAGCTCATACACACATACAAACAAACATACATATCTCATAGATATCTCATACATATATCTACACATATATCCCATGGCTATCTCATAGATATATTTATGTTATTGTTTTCTTTATGTAATAAAAAATATAGATATATGCAGTATCCATGGGATATGTGCATAGGTATATGTAGAACTCTCATATTTTTTATATGTATGTATATATATGTAGATCTCAGCCAGGCACGGTGGCTCACGCCTGTAATCCCAGCACTTTGGGAGGCCAAGGCAGGTGGATCACCAGGTCAGGAGTTTGAGACCAGCTAGGCCAACATGGTGAAATCCCAACTCTATTAAAAACATACAAAAATTAGCCGGGTGTGGTGGTGCATACCTATAATCCCAGCTACTTAGGAGGCTGAGGCAGGAGAATCACTTGAACCTGGGAGGTGGAGGTGACAGAGCAAGACTCCATCTCAAAATATATATATGTATATATAATATATGTATAGAGCTCTGCAGATATGTATAGATCTCATATCTGATATGTAGATATACAGATCTCACATATATGAGATTTCATATGTATGAGATATGAGATATCCATGAGATGTTTGTAGATATATGTAGCTATAGCTCATGCATATTTCATATATGTAAATACATACATACATAAATAACCTGTATATGTCTATGAATACACATAATGTCTGCTACTCTGGGTCTAACGTGCTCATATTCCCTAGGGATATTTTTCTTGGGCTGTGCTTTCCTTTGCATCCCCACAACCTAGAAGGTTGAAGTGCTTGTCAGGAGGAGGATTCATTTTCCCAAAGGACAGTAGTAACCGGAATAAAATAAAATAAAATAAAATCAATGCTACCTGTAGTGAGCAGGTCTGTCCATGAGGTGGTGGTGTTAGTACAACGGAAGCAGGAGGGAATAAGGTCAGGGCAGAGAGCCCCCTCACCCCGCCGCGTTGAATCCACCATCAGGTGGAAGGATAAACCCATGACCCTCCACAAACTCTCGCCCCAAAGCCTGAAAGGTGCCCAGCCACTGGCTGCCAGGATGTAGGAGATTCGCACACATAGCTTCTCAGCAGATCCTAGATCAGCTGGCCTGGAGGCTTGGAAGCAGTCCAGGCAGGGGACACATGAGAAGCCATCAATAGCAATGGCTCTCTCAGGCAGACTTGAGTAGGATGTTCTCATGGATTCGGACACTCCTCACATTCTCTGGCCTGTGTGTGGTTTTCTTTGCCGCCCACTAAGGGCTTCGAGAAGCTTTCCAGCTAACACACAAAGCCTGGCACTGAGGCTCCTCCAGCTCAGCCTCCTGGGCAGGCTCTTCTACCCTTTCCACACACATCTGCAAGCTCCTGCTGTTGGAGTCCACAGAGACAGGACCCCGGCCAACAAAACATCTCTGCATATTGAAAGCACTCCCAAATACCACTTCTTTTGCAAGCAATGGCTGTTAAAGGCTGAACCACACCAAAGTAGATACTCCCTCTCTGCATGGTCTTTGAAGGGAGTGGAGCTGCTATGAAAACAATTCACCACTGAAGCTTTTCCTGGTGCCAGTCTTGCTTTCTAGTTTCCAAGGTTATAATTTTTTTTTTGAAACTGAGTTTTGCTCTTGTTGCCCAGGCTGGAGTGCAATGGAGTGATCTCGGCTCACTGCAACCTTTGCCTTCTAGGTTCAAGCGATTCTCCTGCCTCAGACTCCTGAGTAGCTGGGATTATGGGCATGCACCACCATGCATGGCTAATTTTTTGTATTTTCAGTAGATATGGTGTTTCTCTGTGTTAGTTAGGCTGGTCTCGAACTCCCAACCTCAGGTGATCTGCCCGTCTCGGCCTCCCAAAGTGCTGGGATTACAGGCATGAGCCACCATGCCTGGCCTGAAGTTCATTTCTATGTTAAAAAAAAAAAGGTACCCCGTGTTTTCACCAGAGAGAGAAGGGAGAAGGAATCTTGGTTGATTCTCTGTCTGAGGCAAGCGCAAGATCTATCTTACCACTTTCAGTTCATTTAGCAACCCTGCTCTCTGAGGACTTCACAGAGGGGGAAACTAGGCTCAGAAGGGTGAAGGAACTTGTCTGTAGTCACATGTGTCAGCCACAGAGATAACTGCAAACCCAGATCTCTCTGGTTTCCTTTGCTTTGTTGACTATGATGTAGATGTTAAACAACTGGCTTTCCAAAGAGAAGTAGTAACAATCATCGCATAACACCCCTTAACATCTTTGTGGCCCTCTACAGTATACAAGGTAACTTTCCACCAGGCGAGGTGGCTCACACCTGTGATCCCAGCACTTTGGGAGGCCGAGGTGGGTGGATTTCCTGAGGTCAGGACTTCGAGACCAGCCTGGTCAGCATGGTGAAACCCTGTCTCTACTAACAATACAAAAATTAGCCAGGTGTGATGGCAGGTGCCTGTAATCCCAGCTACTCAGGAAGCTGACGCAGGAGAATCGCTTGAACCCAGGAGGTGAAGGTTGCAGTGAGCAGAGATCGCATCATTGCACCCCAGTCTGGGAGACTCCCAGATGCTGTTGTTGAGATCATCAACAACAGCAACAGCCTTTCCATTGCTGGGCTCAGACTAGCATTTTGCAGACATGCTCCCTTGGTGGGCAACTTCACTGATAGTCTATCAACTGGTTTAGGGTGACAGGCTGTGCCAAAACTTCAGCCCTGTGGTTTCTGGGATCATAAATTCTGGGATGGTAGGCTCTGGAGAGGTGCAGCTCAATGACATCACATTTGGCCTGTCTCTCTGTTTTACCCAGGGCCAGCCTTGACTGATGCTGAGCAAAGTGTTAGTGATGAAAGACTTGTCAACACTGCCTGACTTCCTTCCTCACCTTCCATCAAAGGTGGTCTTTTGTCCAAAGCTCTTTGATTTGAGAATTAGGTCTTATATGTAACTCCCAAGTTAAATTGGACCCAAGAGTGAATTTGGATCTGTATTGAAGAGGGAGCTGACATTTAATAAGTTCTGGAGTGCCCTGGGCTTGCTGCATAATCGTAATAATAAAGACTGACGCTTTGAGCTCTTGCTGCAGGGGAGCTGTGTGCCAGTGCTTCTTCACTCTATCAGCTTCTTACTTCACAACTCTGCTGGGCACAGGCTATTTGTGGCCAGAGAAATGAGACACTAAGAGATGATGCGATTTGCCCAAGATCCTACAGCTAGCAATGGAGGCGTTGGCATTTGAATTTGTACAGTCTGTATTGCCAGAATGGCCGCTGACCTCTCCAAGGCCATGTGGGAGGTTTTCGATGAGGCCTGAAGCTCTGCGGAGTTCCTGGCATCTGGGGAGGCCTCTGTTTACATCCAAGCCTTGGAAGAAGCCCCAGGACAAAGCAGCCTCTAAGGACCACATACGGTGACAGTGCTGTGGTGGTGGCAGCCCACCATGAGTCCTGGAGCCCAGCTTATTTTCTCTCTTTCTTTTCCTTCCTCCCAAATCCTTTCTGCCTTGTCTGCCATCCAGCTAATCAATTCCAATTGATTCCAACTGATAACATGTTATTGGAGTTTTGTTTATTTGAAGGTCAGAAGGACAAGAATGTGGCAGCCTCCGCCCTGAAGGACCATATCCAAGCACACTTTCTTACACTGACTTCAAGTCTCAACCTGGACTCCAGCCTGCAGCCTCTGGGAGGCAGACTATCTTGTGCTCACCCTTGTCTTGGCAGCACAATCACATGATCATTTTGTGCATTTCCCTTTTGGGCCTCTGAGGCTATAAAGTAAATTTGTCTGAAACACAGAAAACACTCAGCAGCACATCTCACTCTAACAGACACTGTCAATCTAATTAGAGGGCTTGACTTATTAAAGGTCCCTGGCCACTTGGAACTGCAGGTCACCAAGGCACCAAAAACACTTGCCTGAATGGCACTGGATTAGGAAGCGGTGGGCTCACAGCCAGTTGTTACTGTGGACCCCCCAAATTTGTTTGATCATGACTGTTCTCAGTCATGAAATGCCACCCTCCTTTCCCAGGCCCTATCCTGCTGACAGAGCCCTGAACTGGCTCAGGTCCTAGCTTCTGGTCCTACCTCTGCAGTTGAATCGGGGTTTTGACCAATCCTTTTTCTTCTTGGAACCTCCGTATTCCCACCTGTACTGTGTGGCTACAAATATTTGCTTAGGATCATTTTAGCAGCTGTGAAGTGTCCTGGGAACTTTGAATGAAAGGTGCTCTGTTCCAGTTTCTGAATCAAGTGATGACTCTGGCCCTGTCCACACAGCAGGACTCTACAGGAGACAGACTGGACCCATTCATCCTTCATACAGGCCTAGTTTTATTCCAGTGACTTACTGTGGGCTGAGGCAGCAGGGCTTGTCAGAGAACTGAGCAGTCTTCACACTTTCAAAGTCCCTTCTATTTGGTAGGGCTGCTTTTTTTTTTTTTTTTTAATCATTGCATATTAGAAAAGGTAAAATCTACCATGCAAGAAAAAGAACAATCATGAAAGGAGAAAGCCCTTCTCAAGGGAGATCTGCTTATTAGTCCTTTGGAAGGTCAAGAAGGCCATTTGCCTGAGGCTAGGATTTATACTATTAGCATAGTAGACACATCTGGGGCCCACCCTACATAAATATCAGGGTGTCATTTTTACATTTATTTTTACATATGTGTGTGTCTTGTTTCAGGGTGTCCATGGTGCAATACAGCAGAGCTGAGAATCGATAGGATAATATGTCCAGGGCCTGCTGGTGATGAATGTGGGTGTTTTGGCCCATTTGGGCTGCCCCAACAAAATACCACGTAGACTGGGTGACATGCAAACAACAGAAATTTATTTCTCCCAGTTCTGGAGCCTGGAAGTCCAAGATCAAGGTGTCAGCATGGTCAGGTTCCGGTGAGGGCCCTTTCCAGGTTGTATATGGCAGACTTCTTATATACTCACATGGTGGAATGAGGGTGAGAGAGCGCTCTGGGGTCTCTTTAATAAGGGCACTAATCCTATTCCTGAGAACTCCACCCTCATTACCTCCAAATGGCTTCACCTTCTAATCCCATCACATAGGGAGTTAGGGTTTCAACATATGAATTTGGGAAGTACACTAACATTCAGTCCATTTCACTGAGTATTTTTGCTTCTTCAAAATGACTTCATTGTTGCAACATATAATCATGCCTCTGTCTTGAGGCTAAAATAGCATTGTCTTAGAGCTGGAATCTCCAGCTTTCTGCAATCCTGGACCCCTCTGCCAACCTCTCTAACCCTTCCCCTCTAGGAGCACTTACAGAATATTGAGTCTCTGCTTAGTCTCCCCTGAATCAATTTCTGCTCCTTCTTCTTTGAACTCCTCACTAGCCTTAGGGGCCAGGCATCCCATCCAGATATCATCCCCAACTGCAGAGAATCTGAGAAACTTTGCAGTCACTGTCTCCCTCAGGGCTCAAGTCTCCACTCCCAATAGGTCTTCAATCACCATGGTTTCCAATCTCACTTTTCTTCTGGGTATGCAGAGCACAGCTTCCCATTGCTTTCAAAGGGAAGTGCAAATATCTTATGCAAACTTACTGTATTCGTTTGTTCTCATGCTGCTAATAAAGACATAACTGAGACTGGGTAATTTAAAAGGAAAAAGAGGTTTAATGGACTCACAGTTCTACAAGGATGGGGAGGCCTCACACTCATGGCAGAAGGAGAAGCAAAGGCGTGTCTTATACCGTGGTAGGCAAGAGAAACGTGCTGAGAAAAAGAGGGGAAAATCCCTTATAAAAGCCACAGATTTCATGAGAACTCACTCATTATCATGAGAACAGCAGCATGGGGGTAATAACCCCCATGATTCAATTACCTCCAACTGAGTCCCTCCCACAGTGGGAATGATGGGAACTACAATTCAAGATGAGATTTTGGGTGGGGACACAGCCAAACCATATCACTTACCGACACCTTACATGATCTAGTCTGTGATCATGTAAGGTGGGGGGACCTTCTCTGCAGCTGGGGATGATATCTGGATGGGATATCTAGACCTTACATGATTAAGTCTTCCCGTTTGACTTAATTTCCTCTTATTCACCTCTTTGCTCATCAAATTCAGCCACATTGTTCTCTTCCTGTCCTTCAAACCCATCCAAGTTTATTTTCACTTTAGGGTTTTGTACGTTTGCTGGTCTCTCTACCCACTATATTCTGCCCACCAAAATTGGCATGCTATCTTCTTCTTGTCATTCAGATCTTTGTTTAAGTGTCATATTCCCAGAGCTAATTTCTTGAGCAGTTTGTCTAAAATAGCCCTTCTCTCTGTCACTTACATCTTATACAGCTAATTGTCTTCAGACATTTAAGATCATTGACAATTATTGATGCTATCTCTTTTCCTCCAACAGTAGAATACAGATTCGATGAGCAGAAACCTTGTCTGACATTTTCCCTGCTATATTCCTAACATTATAGAATGTATATGGTACTTGGTGGTCTCTATAAATACTTGTTGGATGACTCAATGAATGAGCAAACTATAAATATTTGTTATGAACTATAAGAAGTTGCCAGTGAACTTCACATTTGCAAACCTCATCATCTTTATTATGGGCACTAGAAGTCTCATCTGGATCCTGTGCCTAACCAGTAGAAAGTCATAGTGTTGGGCCTGGGCTGGGTTGCAGTGTCCCAGTCACCTAGACTTTGTGGAGCTTACCTGTGACTAGTAGACCAAGGTACCAAGGGTGAGCCAAGAAGCAACCTCCAAAACTCATCAGAAAGTTCAACCTGGCCGCACTTCTTATAGGCAAAGTGGGAAGATCTTGGTATGAAGCATAGGATATAAACTGGGGAAACTAGACCAGAGTTCAAGCTTGGAGGAATTCCCAGAGCCATGGGAACGTGGTCTTAGAAACCTGCTATAGTTTTGGGTGAGGCAGTGAAGGAGCAGTTAGACTTACTTGGTTCAGGCACACAATGACCTCCAATCCTTCTCTTGAAGGCATGAGCTGGCCACAGTTGCACTTTGCCCTGCTGGTGAGGATCTGATGCCAGAGAATGACAATGAGTCAAGGGCTGGGTGGGGAGAATTCATTGCTGTTAAGTCTTTTTGGATACTGAGTAGAGAATAGGTTTAGAGGAGGGGAAGGGAAGACCACAGGAACACCATTACAGAGGTTATTTATCAGTCCAGAAAAAAGAGGACAAGAGCTGGTGACAGCAGAAGGGAGGAAGAGAAAGAGATTCATGCAAGAGAATGACTGCTGCAAAATGTGCAAAATTTAAATTCAATCAGATTAGGCCAATGGAATAAGGAAAAAGAAAGAAACCATGAAGACCAGGAGGATCTGAGTTTGCTCAGCATTGGAGAGGGTGCTTCGTGCCTTGATTAAGTTAAAGACAGCAAGGGAGAGGCACTTGTGTGCAGGGAAATGTGCTTTACCTCTGGACAGGCTGATGTGACAAGCTCATTGGGCCTCCAGAAAGATTTTTTTCCAAAAGTAGCTAGAAATATAGGGCTACAGCACAAAAGACCCAGGAACCAGGAGAATGCCTGGAAGGATGGAAGAAATTATATTATTAAAAGTAAAATGGGCCATGCATGGTGGCTCATGCCTGTAATCCCAGCACTTTGGGAGGCCAAGGCAGGCAGATCACTTGAAGTCAGGAGTTCAAGACCAGCCTGGCCAACATGGGAAGACCCCGTCTCTACTAAAAATACAAAAATTAGCCTGGTGTGGCAGTGCACGCCTGTAATCCCAGCTACTCTGAAAGAGAGGCAGAATTGCTTGAATTGGGGAGGCAGAGATTGCAGTGAGCTGAGATGGCACCACTGCACTCCAGCCTTGGCAACAGAGCGAGACTTCATCTTAAAACAAAACAAGATAAAACAAACAAACAAAGTAAAATGGGGCTTTTGAAAGTAACCAAGAATTTTAGTAGAGGGAGGGGAGCCAGGGGGACATTTTTAGCTTGAATAAAAACTAATGCTGCTGGAGGGAAAGCTTGAAGCTGGAGGATGGTTTCTTATTTGAATGTAGGGTTTGGGATTTAATTATTTAAAATGTATCACTTGATTTCAGAAATCAGTTGTCTTTTGCTTTACAAAGAGGACTCAGGAGTGTCTTTAGAGAGTCAGAAGCCTAGGAAGCAAAATCCCAAAGGGGCCAGACCAGGAAAACCTAGCTCTCCCCAGTAAAAAGGGGAAGGCGCTCCCGTCCAGTGCTGCTTTCTGGGCCACAACCACCTGTGAAGAGCACTTTGGGCAGGTAATTTTGAAAACATCACACCAAAAAAAAGGATCGCATGTTATTAATCATAAACACAAAAACAAAAACAAATGAAGGTTTCTCCTTGCCTTTAAGTGAAGACAACCAAAAGCATGAGAGATGAAAACAAGACAGACACAACATGAAGACTGAAAACCAGATGATACTGTAGGGAGCATGCATCAAATTAAGAAAATAATTACTATGAGACTTAGATCACAGAACAAAAGGAGTCCTAAAAGAACATCCCACCTACAACAGAAACAAACAACAACTTAAAAATATGAAGGAAGTGGGTTGGGCATGGTGGCTTATGCCTATAATCTCAGCACTTTGGGAGGCTGAGGTGGGCGGATTACTTGAGCTCAGGAGTTCAAGACCAGCCTGGGCAACATGGTGAAACTCCGTCTCTATTAAAAATGCAAAGTGAGCCTGGTATGGTGGCAGGCATCTCTAATCCCAGCTACTCGGGAGGCTGAGGCAAGAGAATCGCTTGAACCCAGGAGATGGAGGTTGCAGTGAGCCGAGATTGTGCCACTATACTCCAGCCCAGGTGACAGAATGAGACTCCGTGTCAAAAATAAAATGAATAGAATAGAATGGTGATATTTCATAAGCCAGTATTACATTAATGAGAGAATATGATCAAGGTAGCCTTGGGTCCTTTTCCCTGAGTTTTTATAATAAGCCCCAGGCCAGGGTTACAAATATCAAGCAAAGGGAATACTAGGGAGGTAGGGATGAGGCTCCTAGTCAGGGCTAGAATAAGGAGATAGTCATGTGGGGGTGGGAAATAGGGCAGGTCTTAGCTAAGAACCTCAGAGGAGGCCTCTCAGGTCAGACCCAAGGCTACATACAGGGAAAGGGTCAGCCTCAGAGACGAGAGGCTGCTGGCTTTCCATGGGTGCAGCTTCTGGTGATGTCTCTTGGACTAGTTCCCACAATTCAGGTTACCTGCAGCTTCCCCCAGAAATGGACATTTTCCTTTTGAAATATAGGTTGGAGAGTAAAGTCTATTTCTTGAGAATCTTGAAGTGCCTCCAGGCAGTGTAGACCAGGAAACAGGAGATTTGGTGGTCAAATCAACTTTGAGAAATACTGGATTTAAATAACTTTCTTTGAATTCTCAGTGACCATTGAATTCTCAGTATATGAAAGGCCCTCCAAAGTCCAGCTTTTTTAATTTATTTAATGGGATGGAGACTTGCTCTGCCACCCAGGCTGTAGTGCAGTGGTACCATCTCAGCTCACTGCAACCTCTGCCTCTTGTGTTCAAGTGATTCTCTTGTCTCACCCTCCCATGTAGCTGGGATTACAGGCACCCACCACCATGCTTAGCTAATTTTTCTATTTTAGTAGAGATGGGGTTTCACCACATTGGCCAGGCTTATCCCGAACTCCTGATCTCAAGTTATTTGCCCACATAGGCCTCCTAGAATGCTAGGATTATAGGCGTGAGCCATCATGCCTGGCCAAAAGTCCTGCTTTTTTTTTTTTTTTTTTGAGATGGAGTTTCGCTTTTGTTACCCAGGCAGGAGTGCAATGGCGTGATCTCGGCTCACCGCAACCTCCGCCTCCTGGGTTCAGGCAATTCTCCTGCCTCAGCCTCCTGAGTAGCTGGGATTACAGGCACGCGCCACCATGTCCAGCTAATTTTTTGTATCTTTAGTAGAGACGGGGTTTCACCATGTTGACCAGGATGGTCTCGATCTCTTGACCTCGTGATTCACCCTCTTCGGCCTACCAAAGTGCTGGGATTACAGGCTTGAGCCACCGTGCCCGGCCCCAAAAGTCCTGCTTTTAAAGAAACCAGTTTAATGAATCCAATATTTTCCCCAATAAATGCCAGAAAGTTAGAGAGCCACAAAACACACTTTATCTTTGCTGCCTTGGGGCTATAATGTGGAATAATCACAATATTGGTCACCAAATTGGAGTTGGCTGATGTGATTGGCTGTGCCCATCTCTTCTTACTTCCGTGTTTCTACTTTATATAAAGTTGAAGGGAGCAACTTTCTCGGTGGAGGGCATCTGAGCAATATGTATTCTGGCTAAAGCCTCTCAGCATACTAACAGAGAAGTACAATACAAATTATCAATCTATTTGTAGAGCACTCTGTGTGTTATAAAGCACTTTACTATTATTTTATATAGTAAATATGTAAATATAGTGACTATGTAAATATATGACAGAGTAATATGATGGAGTTGGAAGAAGCTGAGCTGATTGTATTCTAGGAGTGCAATAAAACAAGCTTGGTCCCTGCAAGGTGTATGTCAGTTGGTTCTAGTAAACTGAATATTTGGGATAATTGGATCCCACTTTCTACAGCAGTTTCCATGAGTTGATGCACACCTACTGCTTGCCCTGGGGGTGTTTTCCCACCGATCCCTTCTCAAGGTTCACTTTTTAATTACTTGAATACCCCTAAGGTGCTGACTGAACAGGTTAATTTAAATGGGAAGACCTAAAACTCATGTTGTTTTTCAGCTCCTTGCTGAGGCATCTGATGATTATACCATCGCCAACAGGGTCAAGTCCAAATGCCTTTGCATCCTTTCACAACATCATCTCCCATCATTTTACCTGCACACTGCCTTCCAGCTCCCGGGAACCAGACCCCATTTCCTGACTGGGCTCTGCTTCCTCTGCTTCTCACCCCTCAACATACACACCCTACATTCTGTTCCTGGCTGCGCTTCTTTCCTTTTTCTACCTGCAAAGCCCTCCCCAGCTCCCCAAGGCAGAGCTAGTTGCTCCTTCCCCTGGATCCCATGGCCCTTTCTACCTATGGGCCTCCCATAGTGCCTAATGGCTCATAGATGATGCCCAGGAAACATTCATTGAGTGGATGATTCATTTAGGCAATGTCTTTTACTGCAGTGTCTCCAGATTTGACATTAAGACACCGGAAAGCATGCCACCAATTGCTAGCCGTCAATCAAGAGTGGTGGAAGGGAGGAGCCAGAGCTGGAATTGGTTGGCTGGGGGTGGTGGAACAGGCCTAGGCAAGCGGCTGCCAAGTATAATCTCTTTGGGGAAAGAGATATGATATGGTTTGGAGGTTTGTCCCCTCCAAATCTTATGTTGACATCTGACCCCCCCAATGTTGGAGGTGGGGCCAAGTAGGAGGTGTTTGGACCATAGGGGTGGACCCTTCATCAATGGCGTGGTTCCCTTGGTGATGAGTGAGTTCTCACTCTATTAGTTATTGATATTTGATTGTTAAAAAGAACCTGGCACCTCCTCCCTCTCTCTCTTGCTCCCACTCTCACCATGTGACACATCTGCTTCCCCTTCACCGTCCGCCATTCGTAAAAGCTTCTGGAGGTCTCCTCCAAAACAGATGCTAGCACTGTGCTTCTTGCATAGTCTGTAGAGCCATGAGCCAAAATAAACCTCTTTTCTATATGAATTACCCAGTCCTGGGTATTTCTTTATAGCAATGCAAAATGGTACAAGGAATATGTAAATTTTAAAAAATGCTTTTCTTTTTTTTTTTTTTTTTTTTTTTGAGATGGAGTTTCGCTCTTGTTACCCAGGCTGAAGTGCAATGGCTCGATCTTGGCTCACCGCAACCTCCGCCTCCTGGGTTCAGGCAATTCTCCTGCCTCAGCCTCCTGAGTAGCTGGGATTACAGGCACGCGCCACCATGCGCAGCTAATTTTTTGTATTTTTAGTAGATGGGGTTTCACCATGTTGACCAGGATGGTCTCGATCTCTTGATCTCGTGATCCAACTGCCTCGGCCTCCCAAATGCTTTTCTAAAGGAGCATAGATTTAATGAGGATGAGGAACAGTGGCCTCACAGGAAGAATGGATTCAAAGTAAGCCACATGGCATAGTAGAGGGAGGAAGAGATGGGGCAAAGGACTGTGCCTGGGCCCCACCCGCTGGCAAAGCAGAAAACCTACTGCGGTGCCAGGGGCGCTCCTTATCTCAGGGACAGGACAAGGCTGAGGAGCAGGCTGAAGCCCCTCCCCACCTTCAGCCTCCATCTTAAAGCCAGGGACTCATAGCCAGGTTCTCCTGGAAAAGAAGTAAAGGTAGTACATGATTTGCTACTGGTTTTTTGGCTATTTTAACAATCATTTCCTCTTCATGTTTAACCTTTTGTTATTTGACTAAAATCTCTAAGAAGAGCTTAGTTCCTTATGAGCTCAGTCCACCCTTGTTATCTTTCCTCAAAATTCCTGAACTCAAAGGGGCAGAAACCAGGTTTCTAGACGTTCAGCTCAGCCAGGCAAACAGCCTCTGGTAATTCCAGGCAAGCGCAAAGGCAAGCAGCAAATCGGGCAAACAGTAGAGGTTGCATCTGTTTTCTTTTTGAGAGTATCCTTATCAGAGAGCCAGAACTAGTCATTAAATTATGTTTGTTTGCTAAAGCTGCTTTATCTCGTTGATCCTGAAAGTGCAGCCATGTACAAAAAAGATCATAGACCACTGCAACTAACTGGGACTACGGAGTGTATTTAGTTCCTCTCGTCTCATTTCACAGGGTGGAAACTGATAGGGGAAAAAGGGAAACTCAAATTACAACAGACTTGATAGAATTTTGTTGCTGTTTTCCTCTAGACAACTCAGGCTCCAGTTAAGGTCCTTCTAAAAAGCCACCATTTTCTGATTTGCTCCTTTAGAAACAGGGCGGCAAATAAAAGGATGGGAACAGAAGTGAGAAAGGCACTTTGAAGCAACGGACACAAAACAAGAGCAATTGATGGACTTCCCGAGCTTGGGTAGATACTTCCACTCTGAACCAATCCTCGCATACAGGAAACACCATAAAATATTGATCTATGAATGGGTATATTGAATTGCCCATTCCTTCTTAAAATATACTAATGGACGGATGCAGTGATACAGGTACATCTCAATTGCTAATCCCATAAACATGATCGAGCATCCACTCTACTAAATCCACAGAGATTAAAGTAAGGACATAAATATGCATAATGAGAAGAACAAACATTTATTGAGAGCTACAGTGTTTTAGGTGCTGGACCAAGTTATAACCTTAATAATAAGTACAATTGTTTGTCCATTTTATAAGTAAGGAAACTAAGACTTAAGATAATGAAGTAGCTGGCCTGAGGTCACACAGCAGACAGGTGACAGTGCCAAGATTCTGAATCAGGTTAGCCCAAGTTCCTAATCATTCTGCCCAGTGACCCCCATGACACTAGATCCCTGGAACCTGCAGTATGGGTGGCACATACCCGAACAGAGTGCCAGTACCACGTGATAAAAACTTCAAATGGGAAATGGGAAAAGGGAAGGTGGGTTAAAGAACAGGGAGATTTGCTAAATCATAAAATTACAGCTGGATAGGAGGAGGAATGCCTAGTGTTCTATAGCACTGTAAGATGACTATAGTTAATAGTAACATAGTTTCAAAGAGCTAGAAGGAGGATCTTGAACATTTCTAAAACAAAGAAATGATAATGTTTGAGATGACAGATATGCTAATTACCCCCATCTGATCATTACACCTTCTATGTATCACATCACCATGTACCCCATATATTTGTACAATTATTAGTTGTCAACTAAAAAAAATAAAATAAAATAAAGTAAAATGGATTCCAAATGGGAAAAAAGAAAGAATTCACAGGGAAGGTAACACTAGAGCAGGTGCTTAAAGAATGAGGGAGGAAGTTCGGTGAGGTGGCTCATGCCTGTAATCCTAACAGTTAGGGAGGCTGAGGTGTGAGGATTACGTGAGCCAAGGAGATCAAGACCAGCCTGGGCTACATAGAAAGACCCTGTCCCTATTTTTAATATGCATTTATATTATAAAATTGTTTTTAAAAAAAGAATGAGGGAGGAAATGTCCATTTGGAGAGGACTGGAAGGGAGAAGTGCAACTTAGGAATGGGGCTGAGCTAAATAGGAATATCGTACCTGATGCTGTAGAAGAGGCGAATGGTGCCAGGGTCAGACTAAACATACCCCAGGGCTCAGGTGGTAGCCTAAATCCAGCTGAAGAGAGAGACCAACCTCCATGCAATCAGGATGAAAGAGCTGTAGACCGCGAGGTGGAAACTGCTGTTGGCCATCCAAGCTCAACCTTCATGGAGACTGGTGTACTGCTGCCCACTCAGGTCACCAGCTGGACGCTGCCCCGGAGTAGACTAGCTGGGAGGGTTGTGCAGGGTAGGGACACAGCCAAAAGGAGCTACCAAGAACCAGGGAAATTACTAAAGATGGTGTCAAGTTCTATGAAACAGTTTCCTTTTCTACAGCCCTTGGCTTCATCCAGCCTCATCCTTTGAGATCAGCACATGTTGCAGTCAGGGCATCTGCAAGAAACACAAGAGGCATCAAAGAAAAGGGTGATTCCACATGATATTGATGCCCAAGCATCCAGCGAAGTCAGCTTTCTGTTCTTTGCTCTGTGCTTGCCTAGGGAAGTCCTCAAGTTTGAAAGACCACAAATCATGGCTAACACAGGGACACCAGCCAGCCTGAATGGCCACAGCACCTCTGGCCTTCTTAGAGAGGCATCCCTTTTTTCTTTTGCACACCTTGGAGTTTCTCTTTTTCCATTTCCCACCCTAATCCTCTCTGAGGTTCCCTCTTCCTTTCCCTTTCTTCTTCCTCTTTCCTTCATCAGTCTCTGGTGGACCTGCCCCATGGCTGGCAGCTCTGGGCCCAGGCAGTTGCCAGTTCTGATTCTCCAGCCCCACTTTGGAAGAGCAGCATCCCCTTGTGGTCATGGACTACCTGCATCTGAATCCTCCAGAGAGCTGGGAAAATGCAGAGCCCTGGGCCCACCTCCAACCTGCTGAAATAGGCTTGCTGAACTGGAAGCTATGCCTCCAGCAAGTCTTCCGGGTCAGTTTTTGCTCACTAAGGTTTAAGACCCTGCTCTAAAGACAAAGGCCCTGGAAACTTTGGTCTCTCTGTGTCCCCCATTAACCCTTCTCTAAAAAGTGGAGAAGCTGAGTTGAAGAAACAGATTGAGTTTTTCCTTTTCTCTTGGTCATCTGCCTAGACATCCTTCTCCTCTACTGGATGGTGGGTCTCTAAGGATGGGTGTTATGTTCTACTCAGCTCTGGAACCCTGAGATTCCTGTTATGCCTGGGTCACCATGGGCACTTAGAGAATGTGGAATGAACACATTGTTGATGCAGGGAACGCCCTCTCTCCCTCCCTGCCCCCTCCCTTCTTTCCTCCTCCTCCCCTTTTCTGTTCCTCTTTCTCTTGGGACCCCCTTGGCCTTGGGCACAAAACCCAAATGTTTTAAGAGATGGTTAATGTTTAAAGGGAGACAGGCGGGCACTGGCAGGGCAAGGGCAGGTTGCTCAATGGGCAAACAAATCCACCTTCTTCTGTTGTCTCCTAAGCCAACAGGAAGCAGCCAAAAGACGGACAGATGGTCACTCACCCTGCAAGGGCTTGGGACAGCTGTCCTGCCTGCCCCACGCAGCAGTTGCATAACCTTGCTGCAATAATTTGGAGCTATAAATAGTCTTTACTGAGGAGCCCCAATCTGGGATTGGACAGGCCCGAGGAGTGGCCTTTATTTGTTGCCCCTTCAAACCAGTGGAGAAAAACATTTTTTAAAAGTCTTTCTTATAGAATCTAAGCCTGGGGCAAAGTATTCCATCTTCTTTGAGTTCAGCCTGTGGTCTTATTCTATGACTGCATTGAGAGTCTTCACACAGCTCTTTCTCCTTCTTACTGTGCCAGTATGTGACCCAGTTCCACTTACATAATGGTGCTAATGATGATAATGATGGCCATTCTTTAGTAGGTCTTCTTTCCTCCATTCCTATCACTCTTATCCTTGTCTAGTCTTTCATCTCTTGTGTATGGCCCTTTCAGTGCCTTGTCTGTTGACTGGTGACTCGGTCTCCATCTAGTATATAAGACTGATTCTCCTGAACACTCATTGTTTCATGTTTTTCCCCTGTTCAGAATCTTTCAGTGGCTTCCTCTTACTTATAACAGCCTACAATTCTCAAAGACACCTCCTATTCTTAATGTACATATTTATTTATAAATTAAGTATGTGTGCTACTGTCAGTTCATAGAAAATATTAGAAAAAGTTACTTTCATTGTTAATTTTTGACAAATCATAAATAGTAGTTCTAATACTTTCTCCCTGATCACTGGTGGGTCATTGTGAATACCCCACAAAGGCTATCATGAGGATAGCATTGAATCACTTTGCTGGGATATCAAAAGGCCTCCAAGATCTAGTTTCAGGTCATTTCTCCATTGTCTCCACATTTCTTAGAGACGACTATGGCCAGGCACAAGTCTAGGCTCAGGAGGTAATAATCAGTAGTTACAGCCCCTACATATTAGGAGCTCACAGAAGGGTAGAGGAGATAAACTCGTAAACAGATAACTTTTGGAGAGTCCTATGTATCATTGGAAAAGTTTGCACAAGGCACTAAGAAAGAACAGTGGAAAGAAAAAACAGCCTGTGTGAATCCAGAAGGACTTCACAGATGACTATTTGAGTGGGATCTTGAAGGATGAGTCTTTCACCAAGTCACAAAAAGGACAAAGGGCCTTCTGGGCACAGGCAAAGGCAAAAAGGTCAAGGAAGAGCTTGGCACACCGGGGAAGGGAGAAGCTGTTCGTAGAGGCTGATGGTGCCTGGAGGAGAGGGATGGAAGATGTGGATTGTAAAGGGAGGTTGAGACCAAATCACAGAGGACCTTTTCTGCCATACCAATAAGACTGGCTTGTATCCTGAAGTTAGTGGGAGTCATGGATGTTGTGACAAACTACATTCTCTCCTAAATCTGATTTCTCATGATTCTCCCTGCAGGAGTAACAGACTATAAAGTAGGCAGAATAAAATCAGCATTCTCTCCAGGGTTCCCATGAAGCCGACAGTCTGGGCTGCTGGGGAGGCCCCACACCAAGGCCCACAGCCTCAAAACAGCAGCACACACCTCTCCCCAAAGTCTAAGGGCAAGGTCAAGAGCATTCAGGGTTCAAACTAAAACTAAGAAAAGCGCACACTCCATGACTGGGACTAATGGTCATTGGAAAAGCTTCTCAGGGGTCACTAGAAGTTGATGAGATGAAGACATATCTCTGGTACATTGTCAGGAATAAATCAACCCAAATTCTAATAAAAGAACAAAGTTGTAAAATAGAACACAATGACAGATGCATGTAGTTTAATAAAACGGAGATTGCAGGGTAAGAATTTTTCATCTCTGGATTGCATCATTTCAGGATGGGAGACACCGCTATTTATCTTCTCTCTTTATCACAGTTTTATTAAGAAATTGATGTTTATACAGTGTTCCTACAGAAGCCATTTATCTTTTAAGTTCATTAGCATGTCCAATTCCTCTTCTAAAAAGCTTCACCTCGAAAATCTTTGTAGAGGGGTTTTCATTTATTTAATCAACCTTTACTGTGTGCCTAGTGGTTGCCACGCACTGCTCTTGGCTAAGGTTTTCCTTCTAAAGTATTTCCCTTCATCTGTGAAAATAGTGAAGGTGACCACTGTCTTCATGATGGGGACTTTCAGTTTTGCCCAGAAGGGGTGCTAGACAGACCCACAGACCGTGAGCTGTCTGCTCTGTCCCCCCTGTAAACAGGGCTGGGCATCCCTAAGCTCTTTGGGCCATGTGTGGAGGTGTGGTCTGTGTTGGAGGACTGGTGCCTTTCTCTGTGGGATAGAATTTTCCTCTGCACTGTACTGATACAGCAGCCTTGAGCTTTTAGCCTAATGTGCTAACAAAATGTCATAATCGTCCAGAGAAAAAATGTTGGACTGAATTAGAAATGATAGAGATGCTCATCTGGATAGGGACAAGACTGTTAGACATTATAAGAATGAAACGACAGGCTTGAGGTGCAGTTGTGTAGGGATGTGACCAGCAAGTTACTGACAACCTGAGCAACAGCAGGGTGTCATAGAAGATGGACTGGACTCAAAATCAGAGACTGGAGCACCAGCCTCAGCTCTGAACATCAGCCATCTCCTTGAAAAGCTCACAACCTTTCTGTCTCTCCATATTCCCTTCTGTCAAAGGCAGATGCTAGGTGGTTGCTAGCTAAGACCTTGATTCTAAAGTGCTGCATTTATTTCATCATATTTCCATACTTGTCACACTTGTCTACAAAAGCAAGATGGATTACGTTGCCACTTCCTCTTGTATGGATATATCTGAAATCTAGCTGCTTTCGTCGCTCTAGATAAGTGTTACTGACCTGCCATTTTTCTTTGGAAATCCTTTGGAAGGGAAGAGAAAGAAATAAACATTCTTTGTTATCCACTGTTCTCATTACGGGCTTCATTCTGTGGATCCTCTGATATCTTCAAATAAAGAGTGAGGCTGGGAAAAGGAGAAAGAGACATGCAAAAGGGGAAAAGGGATCTCGTGGGAGAGATGAGAAACGGGAAACATCAGCCCACCTCATCAGGAAAGTTGACTTTAGTGTCTTGAGTACTTTGTTTAAATATCTGTCATCACAATTCCCATTTGCAAATGACAGTGATAATGCAAGCTTATCTCATTAGGGTGTTATGGGAGAAATAATAACAGTTTAAATACACGGTCAACAAAGTACTGTCGTAATGTTCATTGTCACTGGTAACACGAATTGGTTTTTATATGGGCAGTAGTGGCCCCCAAATGAAGATCCTTGTCCCATTCTCCCTGAGAAGGTGGGCATACCAGGAGCTATGCCCAAGCACTACTACCCAGGTAGGCAAGATGGTCTGCTTATGATTTGCTTTCTATAAAGGCCCAGTGAACCTCTTAGGAGTGACAACCAGCCAAGCAGAGGCTGGCCTCTGGCCTCTAGTTTTAAGACTACTAAGCAATTCAGAATAGATGCTGTTTTGCCCAAGAAGGACACCAGACAGACCCTGAGCCACTTCTAGATGGTTGATTATTTCATTTGGTTAGGCGAGGCAATGAAGAACTCAGTAAATGGCAAAATAGTCTAGGAGTACTCAAACAAGGTGGTCTATGGCCAAGGTTCAGATAGTTTCATGAGTGCAGGCCACAAGTCAGAAAAAATCATGTATATGTATATTCCTTTCTATTTATGTATGATTCATATATTATATATTTTGAATGTATATTTAGATTTAGACTTATCACAACTTCTGACCCTACCTCCAATCCTCACCTCTGATTTGCTCTGAGAAGAGGTTGGCAAACTATAACCTGTGTGCCAAATCCAGCCTGTGGCCTGTTTTTGTGTGACCCACGAACTGAGAATTAGTTTTACATTTTTCAAGGGTTGTAAAACACACACACAGGAATATGCCACAGAGGCCTGATGCAGTGCAAAAAGCCTAAAATATTTACAACCTGGCCCTTTGCATAAAGTTTGCCAACCTCTAGCCTTGAGGAGTTACTGGCCTCCTGTGTATGACATACTTTATAATTGCTTTCTCATTTAATCTTTACAGCCATCCTGGAAGGGAGGTAGGATAGTTGCCATTATGTCCATTTTATAGGTGAGGAAACAGAAGGCCAGAACAGTTACATAACTGCTCGAGGTCACATTCATAGTGGCAAGGCTGGGAATAGACCCATGGCCTTCGAATTCTCCATCCAGGACTCTTATCAGTATATCACAAAGAGAATGACTGGCCAGCTCTTCTATACCAGGGGAAGGTTGAACTGAATCCAAACTGATTTGAGGGCATTGGGTCTGTCTACTCTTTCTTAGCAGGCAGCCCATGTGGGGAAAGTCATGAAGAGGATTTGGAAATCCTAGCAATGTTTAACTAGTCTTATTACAGATTTAGGCAAGGCAGGCTACAAAAGTTCACATACTACTCTGAACTGATCTCAGCTGTCCAGGCTGACAGTGCCCCCGACCCCCTACCCTACAGAGGAGCCCCTGAAGACAGTGGCAAAGGGTCGTTTGCACCCCTGGGCTGTCTGCTCTCCTAGTTCAGAATTCACTCCCCTCTGCTCCAGTGAGTGCTGTGCAGAGCTGCTGGAGTGAATGAATGCCCACATTATCTGACTCCCCAGCCTGTTGTCAGCTTCCTGGCCACAGACTGGGGCAGACTGTGGGCAGCTGGCGTGGACTGTAGCGTCCCTGACATAAACAACCCACAGCTGAGTAGTGGCTTGTTCTTATCCCCACCCTAAGCAAGGTCTCCCCGACCCCAGGCCTCCCTGCTGCCCCAGGGCTGAACAGGGGCTTTGTGCCCGTAATTCAGACCAGCTTCTGCCTAAATCCTTTTAACTGCTACCAAGCAGAGACCTGAAATAAAGATGTACATGGGGTTGATCCCCAAGTCTTTTCCAGGCAGGGGGCAGGACTGAAGGGTGACAAGACCCAGGCCCATCTGCCTGTCAGGGATGATTTGGGGAGCTTTGATAGAACAGTAGGAAGGTAGGCAGGGTGACTTTAGAGGCTCTTCTAAGAACTTACAAATCCAAGTCCTCAAATATCTTCCTTTTGGCTCAGTATGGAGTGACAGATTGCTGCTCTCAGAGATTGACCTCTAAGAAACAGAGTCAGCACTATTCATCATATCAGTAAGTACTTTAGCCCTTACTAGGCAGAGACCTGGACCCTAGGGAGGAACAACAGAGAGGGGAAAAGGAGGAAGACCAGCAAGAGTGGGGCTTCTTGGTGCCATAGTGCGAGAGTGCTGAGAATCCCGGCAGCAGATGTCAAGAAAGGGGCACAGTGGGGATGAAGGCACAGCAGCATTAGGCCTTGCTGTCTGTAATTCTTCCTCATCTTCACTCGTGTCACAGCATCTCAAACATAAGGAAGCCTTCTTGCTGTGTTCCCACTGCCACCTTGCCACCTCCACCCACTGTGGCTTCCCTATCCTCTTTCTCTCACTGTCCCAGAGAACCTTTCGCACAAGCCGGTTCCAAACCAGCAACTCTCATCTGAACAATCACATGGATCTGCAGCTCTTTATGCAAGTCTTGGCCCTGCCTGGCACTTTTTATGGCCCTTATTCCTTTCTACCTTGAATTCCAGTTTTTGGATACCTGTCCTATTTCCATCATGAGACTGTGGGCAACTTGAGGGAGAGCCCTGTCTGATTCAACCATAGCACCAAGCACAGTCCTTTGCCCACAGGTAAACCTGCAATAAATATCAGGCTATTTTAGCATTTCCTCATGATTCTTCCAGCCAGATGCTAAGAAAAACTTTAGAACCCTTGGAAAGGGTCAGCCAGGGTCTTTATAGCTGCTCTAATCTAAAAGGAATACTTTTATGCTCAGGATTTTAAAAAAAATTAATGTTATTCAGGACAACAGGTTGCATCAGACACTAATAGATATTTCCAAACTTCTTAGCAATCCACCCATCCAACACTTCTGCCAATACAAACACACCCAATGATGAGGGGAAGAAAGAGCCTTCCTTTTCTTTCAAAGTCACTCACATGTAAAGATCAATTAGGATTTATAGAAGACAGTTCTTACCAAGGGGCTCACTAGGCCTTAGTTCTGAAATCACATTTTTCCTTCTCAATCACATTTTCTGTAGGTCTCTTATTAGACCTGCCAAGACAGGCAATCTGCTGTGTCTGCTTATTTGCTGAATCACTGCTGATGTAAACTCAGCAAACAGCAACAAAAAGCTGTTTTAATGAGATTTTAAAGCTCAGCTGTGAAAATTGAAAGTCACCCAACATCAAACCACCCAACCACCTGAGAATATTGCACGGCAACGTTCTTGTCGCACAGCCATTCTATTTCTGACCAGCCAGTTTACAGTAGCAGGAAGGAAATAGGCAGGGAGGACAAGAAGCAGTTACTCAGGGACAATTTTGGGAGAATTAAATAATGTTTGCAAAGGGCCCAGCATAGGATCTTGAGTCAAATAGATGCTCAATAAATGCTGGTCGTCCATTCTGCAGGCTTCTTTTAGATCTCATATGAGTAGTGTTCACTGTGGTGTATAGTATTCTTCAGTATAAAACTTGGACTTTGAATGCATTCATCTCTTTGAATAATTAAACAAATGCAGCCACTCACACACTTAAAGAAGGCCACGATAAGAGTGTTACAAAGAGTTATAATTAATTCAATTATAGAACTGGATTAATTATAATTATAATTAATATAAAATTATAATATAAAGTTCACCTGAGTTCAATTAAAAACAGAGTTATGAATGAGTCTATCTTTTATTGTTTTAGTCAATCACATAGGCCCCTACTTGCCCCATGTTCAAGAAGTCAAGTGTCTCTCTCTGGGGGCCTCCACTTCTCATTCAAAAAAATACTCTTCCATTCCACATTGCCTCAGTCCAAAGGTGCTGAGGATCAGCTCTGGCTTCAAGGCCAGGCATCTGGAAACTGGAGACTGTTAGTAGTTAACTGTATCTCTTGCATGTTTGTGCCACACAGTATTTCAGATAAAGCTTTATGTGATCAGTACCTGGATGCTTGCCTGCTCTGTGGCAATGCCCTGCCTGGGTTTCTGCCCAGGCCAAGTGGTGTTCTGCTCCTGAGCTCAGATATGCAGCCTCCAGCAGCAGCCACATGATGTGCAGAAACAAATCTTCCCTCAAGTTCAGGGAATCTTAGGCCAGGGATTGAAAGTCACATGCCTATACAGCAGACAGATAACAGAAATGAGAGAAGTAGACAAAATTTAAGAAAAATTGGCATATACACTTCCTCCTCCTTCTCTTCCTCCTTCTACTCCTCCTCCTCCTCCACCACCGCCGCCTTCTTCTTCCTCCTCCTCTCCTCCTCCTCCTCCTCCTCCTCTTTCTTCTTCTTCTTCTTCCTATTTTGAGACAGAATCTCACTCTGTCACCCAGGTTGGAATACAGTGGCACAATCATAGCTCAGTTGAACTCCTAGTCTCAAGCAATCCTCCTACCTCAGCCTCCTGAGTAGCTGGGACCACAGGCATGCACCACCATGCTCAACTAATTTTTTTAATATTTTGTAGAGATGGGGCCTCATCATGTTGCCCAGGTTGGTCTCGAACTCGTGGGCTCAAGCAATCTTCCTGCCTTAACCACTCCAAGTTATACTTATGGGATTATAGTTAAGGGCCACCACACCCAGCCAGATTTAGTTTTTTATTAAACTTTAGTGTTAGCAGGTTATATGTAAATATATGTAGTATTGACTACATTTTCTATGTACAAAATGCAAGTAGAGAATAAGGAATGTTTAATACATACACTTTTTAAATAACTCATTTCTTTTTTAATAGAACTCTGGAAACCACGCACCACTGTTTGTAGAACAAAATGTCAATGTCTCTTCTGTTTTGTGTTCTAGTCATGGATTGCTAGAAGAATTGCACCTTTAGGTTTCTGGGACTTCAATATAGTTATGTTACATTTTCGGTACTATTTTTCCCTAAAATTCAAGTCTATCAATTTATAGTGCTTTCTTTATCCTATCAAGATTAATTGAGGAAAGCAAACTCAACAATGTTATTTGATTTTCATTAAGTTTGAAATACAAGTTTTTTGGAATCTGGTCTTCAAATGGACAATTTTAAAAATAGAGTTCAGTCTGTCACTTCCATTTCCAGTGCAATTAAGTGGGTCAGAGAATTTGCCACGAAATGAGTTTCTCAGATGTAATTTCTTTGAAATGAGTTTCTCAGATATAATTTCTTTAAAATGAGTGCATTGCATCTTACATTTCTTAACTATGGTGTCTAGGTATCTCACACATGGCCACCCTTCAAAACAAATATTCCAAATGTTTGTTTCTGATGGCCTAGTCTTCAGTGAGTGGGCCTGGAAATTTTTCCTTGGATCAGTGAGCAAGTCAATTTATTTCAGCAATCCAAAAAAAACTCTTTCTGGCCAGGCGTGGTGGTTTATACCTGTAATCCCAGAATGTTGGGAGGCTGAAGTGGGCATATCACTTGAGGTCAGGAGTTCAAAACCAGCCTGGCCAACATGGTGAAACCCCATCTCTACTAAAAATACAAAAAAATTAGCTGGGTGTGGTGTCACACATCTGTGAACCCAGCTACTCAGGAGGCTGAGGCAGGAGAATCGTTTGAACTCAGGAGGCAAAGGTTGCAGTGAGCCAAGAGTGTGCCAGTGCACTCTAGCCTGGGTGACAGATCGAGACTCTGTCTCAAAAAAACAAATATGTATCTTTCTAATTTTAACCCTCCTTGACTGATCTACCCAGACTCCATGAAATACAGCCCAATGTAGTATTCTGTTTCAAGAGGGTTATGAAAATCATTGTACTTTCTGCAATTCAAGGCACAGAAGCATATTCCATACTCAGTGCTAATTGCAACGTCCCTGACATTTTTCAATTCTAACCTTTAGCGCTAAGCAATTGCTGGTGAATAATGTAATGAAGAGACTGAAATTCTATGTCCTTACAAATGTCCCCCTATTACATTTCCTACTAAGTCTGAAATTAACACTAACCAGGTCACTTATCACATCCTGTAACCATGTAACCATGCTGTCTCATACTGACTGGTCTACTGTCTGTTCAAACCATCAAGACTCTCCTGGCACCCTAAATAATTCATTTTCTGATATTATGCCTATCATATTGATATATACAAATGATCTTTTAGCCCATGATTCCTAATTAACTCCATGAACAAATATACGAATTTACCAGGTACAGCAAGAAAACACTAGTAGTTGTTTAACTTTCTTACATAACTTGTGCTGTGGATTCATAGCCATACCTTCAATACACACTGCAACAGAATTTCTGGTTGTTTCTGTTTGGGATACATCATGTCTGTTGCATTCAATAGACATTTCATGTAAACTCATCATCTGTCAGTGGTTTCGTGGCCCACGCAGAATTTTCTCTGAAGATATAATGGCATTTAACTAAGGCATTATTTTAACAGATTCAGATTTTTTTTAAAAAAGCCTTTAAAAATACCTGTCCTCTTTTTTGTTTAGTGTTTTTTTATCATGCATTTTTTTTCATACCCGTCATAGCTATGACCATATTTTGTTGCATCACTTATGTTCTTTTGACACAGAAACACAACAACCTTCTCGAGGTATCTTTTGTTTCAGAGGAGCAGCAGGTGGGAGTTCAGTAGATCTGGTGTGTGACATTAAACCAGGCAACTTAACTTCTCCAGATCTCAAGTTCTGGGTCTCCTCTATAAAAATGATGGCCAGTTGCTGAATAACTCTCAAGGTCCTATATGCATGCTAATATGTTTAAATTGTATGGCCTGAAGTCCTAATGGATCCTAGGTTCCTCCTCTATCCCAGAGGCAAGCTGCCTGGAAGAGGGACTTTTTCCTAGGGAAAGTGAGTCTGTACCCCAAGCTATAACAGACATTCACAGCAAAGCAGCAGTATTATTATTCAACCTAGCACTATCTAATCTTAGATGTGATTATCTACAAAGCATTTCATTGCTTTTCACTTTATGCCTACATATACATAAGATTAAAAAAAAGAATAAAAAAGGATAAATGGGGTGAGAGGGGCCTAACATTATGTACCTACCACAAGTCAGGTGTATGCAAGGACTTCTATATACAAGATCTCATTTAATCCTCCCAATAAATCCATGCGGGCTATTATGTTGTCCTCGCGTTACAAATAACAAAAAAAAGCTCAGAAGAGTTCAATATCTGGCTCAGATGACACAGTTAGCAGCAGATCTAGGATCAGAGCAATTTTGTTTGGCCACAAGGCTCATGTTGTATCCACTATGCACACTGCGTGATTCTTGGTTCCTGGGAGTCTTCCTTGCCATTGGGTTTTTTTGAGTTGCCCATCTCCTGGGCTGTCCTTGTTAAACAAGCATGCCATGCTTTATTCTCTTAGGCCCCTTGGGCTTGGAAACCCTGGCTCAATGTTGGGTTGACCAGGTTGAAGACCAAAATGAGGAGAGATAAAGCCAGGATGCAGAGCTTGGTGTGAAGATCAACAAGACCCAGGAGCTGAAGGTCCAGCCGCAGCCGTGGGTCCAAGCTGGGTGCGCCTGTAAGAGGCAGGAGCTGAGAGGCAAAGGTCAGGAGAGGCAGGAAGTGGGCCCAGGACACACAACCTGAATGTGCTTAGGGACTGTTACAGCCCATGGTCCAACCCAAAAGCACTGACTGCCAGAGTCAAGTCCTTTTCAGAGGAGATGGAAAAACCAACCAACCAATTTCCCCCTAATGTTTATCATAAGCATCGTAAGAAGAAAAAAGAAATAATGAAAAGAAAAGGGGCTGGATATGGTGGCTCACACCTGTAATTCCAGAACTTTGGGAGGCCAAGGCAGGAGGCTCCCTTGAGCTCAGGAGTTTGAGGCCAGCCTGGGCAACTTGGCGAGACCGCCATCTCTACAAAAAATACAAAGATTACCTGGGTGTAGTGGTACATGCCTATGCCACCAGACTCAAGAGGCAAAGGTAGGAGGATTGCTTGGGCATGGGAGGTTGAGGCTGCAGTGAGCTGAGATTGCACTACTGCACTCCAGCAGCCTGGGTGACTGAGCAAGACCCTGTTTAAAAAAAAAAAAAAAAAAAAAGGAAAGAAATCAACAGAAGAACTTGCAATGAAAACCCACCCCATTCTTCCCCATGTGTAGCTTTTGTTCCCCAGGGCAAATGCTTTCTGCTCTCAATTCTGGAAGTTACCACCCTGACAATAACTAATGTGCATGCGATTTCTTAACTTATCAATGTAAGACATTATCAAGCTACTCATATCTACAGAAAGCTAAGGATTTAATTCACCTTAACTTCCCTCTTTTCTTCTTCCTAATTTTTGACAATTATTTTGTCTTACTGTTTATTACCTCTGAATAATAATGTAAGCATGTATTTTTACATTCCCTACGTTTTAGAAAGTATTTCTTGATTTTCAACTCAATTAGATGAAGACATGAGGGCCCCTCTTCCTTCCCCCAAATATTTCTCACTTTCTGACAGCTGGAATTTGCTTTTACACTGGGAAGCTGATCATATCACATTTTCCTCTATAACCATATTTAGTCTTCTGTGTTCTATGAGACTGATTCTCTAAGTTAAAAACCAATAAACACTATTTCTGTTATTATAAATCTGCAGTTGTTGATGTATGAATCCTTTTCATAAATATTGAGGCAGGTGCTGAGCTTGGATTACAAGACAGGGGTCACGAGGCAGGAACTGTGCCCGAGGTGCAGTGGATGCTCTTCATCACATTCCGGCAGCGTCCCGGGACCATGTCACCATCTGGCAGGGCTTCACTTTGGCATAAGCAGACAGAGGAATCTGGCCAGGATGCTGCTTCCACAGGGGTCTAGAAGCTCCAATTCTCAGAAAGAATGTTTGTCTCTAGAGAAGGGAGCTCCAATTTTTGCCTGAGGATGGCTGCCACACTTCCAAACTGAAGGATGGGTGAGGAGAAGATGCCCCCCACCAAATGGCCAGTTCTTCCCCAGATAACGAATTATCTCCTCTGCAACCTCACCCCTCCGCCTCCTCCACCATCCATGGAATATGACATCCATGATCTGATTCTCCAACTTGTCATCTGGTTTCTATTCTCTTTACCTGTCCTGAAATTGTGTATTTCTATTCTCTTTACCTGTCCTGAAATTGTGTGGGGATCTCTCCTCCACTGTTTCCTCCCATTACCTCGACCATTACAAGTTTATTGTCGTATTTTTATCTTATGTCTCTGGAGGGAGAAGTAAGCCATGGTCATACGTGTATTTTATTTTTCTTGATTATAACATAGTTTAAGTTTATTATAAACAAAAATTTTAAACAATCAAGAAAAATATAAAAAGGAAAGGAAAACTCCATAAAATCTTGTGCCTCAGAGGTACTCACTGTTAACAGGTTGATGGAAATTCTTCCCTAATCTACCAACTCTTCCTGCTCTGTGTGGAATTCCCAGAGGGGGTTCACATGTGTTTTTATATTGGAGTCTTCACTCCTCTGGGAGGCATTATGCCAAAGGTAGGCATTCACATTAAAGGGCAATGCTCATCCCTTTCTGCTGCAGCCCCAACCAAGGCTTTAGTGAAAAAGAACTTAGTCTGGGTAAATAGTTTTACTCAGGATTGCCCCTTGCTGCTCTACTTTTCCTACTCCTGGCTTCTAGAGCACCTTATGGTGGAGTTGCGTCCCTATGGCTGCATCCCTAAGGCAGCATCCTGAGTCCTTTTGCAGAGAAGGGCCCTTTCCAGCAGATTCTTCTGGAATCTTTTCTTTCTCTGGGTCAGAGTGTGGGAATACGGAAAGTCAGATTTACTGGCTTATGATATGCACATTTCACAGATGGGTCAGCCTCCCAAGTAAGGCATTACCATTTAGTCTCCTCTTACAGGGGAAGGGCTCTTCATGGATTATACAGTTGCTGGGTTGTAAAGAGAGGGCAGAGGACAGATGTACAAAGCTGAGAAAAGGTACTCATGGAATTTCTGACCTCCCACCCTTTTTCCTTTTAGGTACAAGCGCTTTTTCTTTTTCTCATTTTGCAATGTTTAGATTTGTTGGCTTGTTTGGACATGAATTAGAAAAGAGACAATTTTGTCTCTTTTTCAGTTGACTGCAGAGCCAGGGAGAGTTAGCAGGAGCAAGTTTAACTTTGCCTTCTACTGTGTGGGGTGACCCACAGGGTCAGAGACAAAAGAACTCTCGGAAGGTGTGCACCTGGCAGACCCAGTTTCTCCGTCCATGTGAGGGGCCCGTGTGAAGGCATCAGATAACGCCGTGATTTTCTGGGCCATCAGTCAACTCTCCAAGTCTGGGCTTTGCTTTTGACTTGGCCCAAGCTCCTGGCAGCAAAGAGGCAGAAGAGAGGGGAAAGCCTCAATCTCCCAGTCATTCACAGGTTGAAAGAAAAAAAAACCATCACACTGCTTCCCTGAGGAAGACTTTGGGCTTTTTCTTAAATGTTTATGCTTCTCTCCTTCATCCCCAAGTAAGACATTTTAGACAAATTCTACCACCAAGATACTGAGTCCATGGGTCCCAGGTAGGGAGGGTGCAGAGAGGGGCAGAAGGATTCTGCTTGTGGGTGACAGCTTGAAAAACGGAACTTCGCAGGGCCAGGCTCCCTACTCTTATCATCATTTGCTGACTATCCTAGGAACGAGGAGACAAAATCTCTCACATTCTTAGACACACAGATAATCAGAGCACTCTCTGAGACTTTCATCAAATTATACATTTTTTTTTTCCAGTAGTAGTTCTGGTGGAGATAGGGCATTTTATGGTTATTTTGGAAACAATTTCCTCTATATAAAAATGCATTCTGAGTTTGTTCTCTTGGGCAAAAATGTTGTCACTATAGCATGACAATGAACCCCTCCCAGCATTTTTGTTTTTTGTTTTGCAGTATATCAGGTGATTGAACTGAGAGATAAAACATGGAGATAGGAACAGGAAAATATAAAAGTTGCACCTTGCCAAGCTCACCACACCCAGAAAAAAAACAAAAACTGTCAATAAAACAAGGGCCCTGTACAACTACTTTTCCTTCAAGATTGAACTCACCTTCCTTGTTCAACATAGGCTTCTTGGACCCTGCAAAGCAGGATTGAGACTGCTGGCCTCTGTGTGACATATGTTTCTATTGCACCATTTTGCAATGATTTGTTTTGTCTTTTTTTTTTTTTTGAGACGGAGTTTTGCTCTTGTTACCCAGGCTGGAGTGCAATGGCGCAATTTCGGCTCACTGCAACCTCCGTCTCCTGGGTTCAGGCGATTCTCCTGCCTCAGCCTCCTGAGTAGCTGGGATTACAGGCACGCACCACCATGCCCAGCTAATTTTTTGTATTTTTAGTAGAGACGGGATTTCACCAAGTTGACCAGGATGGTCTCGATCTCTTGACCTCGTGATCCACCCGCCTCGGCCTCCCAAAGTGCTGGGATTACAGGTGTGAGCCACCACGTCCAGCCCTGTCTTTTTTTTTTTTTTTTTTTTTTTAAGACAGCGTCTCACTCCATCGCCCAAGCTGGAATACAGTGGCATGATCTCGGCTTACTGTAACCTCTGTCCCCTAGTTCAAGCGATTCTCCTGCCTCAATCTCCTGAGTGACTAGGATTACAGCCGCACGCCACCACCCACAGCTAATTTTTTGTGTATTTTTAGCAGAGACAGGGTTTTGCCATGTTAGTCAGGCTGGTCTCGAACTCCTGACCTCATGATCTGCCCTCCCAAAGTGCTGGGATTACAGGCATGATCCACCACATCTAGCCTATGTCTTTCCTGCCTATTATAATTTGAACCCCGTTGAGAGTAGAGACACTTACCTGTTTTTGTACTCTATCATTGAGTACAGTGCCTTAGACCTATATGGTAAAAACAAAGTCTAAGTGAACAAATGAATGAATGAATGAATAACATACGGATCATAGACTTGTCTTCCCAAAACATATGTCCACAAAAAGATTTTGCCTCACATTATTCTAAGTGAAGTGACTCAGTAATAGAAAACCAAACACCATGTGTTCTTACTTACAAGTGGCAGCTAAGCTATAAAGATGCAAAACCATACAGAAAGATACAATGTTCTGTGGGGACTCTGCTGTGGGAGAGGTTGGGAGGGGAGAGAGGGATAAAAAACAGCATATTGGGTACAGTGTACACATATCGGGTACAGTGCACCAATGATGCCTGCACTAAAATTCAGAATTCACTACTAAGGAACTCATCCATGTAACCAAAGCCAACTGTACCCCCAAAACTATTAAAATTAAAAAGATTGCCTCCTTGAACCATGTTCTTTAGGCCCTTAGTAATTACCGCTATCGTGTATTGGACACTTAAGTGCTAGGTACCATGCTGTGCACTTCATGCACAGTGTCTTATTTAATCCGGATTCCTCCCCTAAGTTAACATAGATGTGATATGATCTCAAAGTGTCTTCTGCTTCTTCATTGTGATACATGTCACACTTACTTTGTTCACCCTCTGTCTTTCTTGGATTGTAAGTCCCACGAGGATAGAAACGTCTTTTCTTGCATGATGCTGAATCATTCAGCATGCAGCCCATATCACATGTGCCATGAAACACATATTGAGTTCATCTTTGTGACTTTTGTGAGTCCCAGCAGATCGCTGGTAGGTGCTGTTCCAAGTATATTCCAGTATAATTATTGCAATCCTAGTTGTCTCTGTTCCTTTTTGATGCTCAGATAGAACATAAAGGAAACTCACAGATTTTCCTCGTGGCAGCTGAAAACATTGGTAACCTCTAACGTCAGTATTTGTCATCTCTAATGTCACCCTTAGATTACTCTGTACCTCGATCCTTGGTAGAAACTCCTTGCCTGCTCTCTGATCATCCTTTCTTTTGGTCTCCATTTCCATCTCAGTGTTGCTGTCTCCACCAACATGACATCGCTTCTAGGTATTGCTACTGCTGCTTTGGGATTCCAGGGATCAGCAGAACTGGAATGAAGTGGGCACCTCCAGGGGCAAGACAGGGCAGGGCAGGGTACAGGGCAAAAAGCATCTGATGTTGAGACTGTGCTCAGCTTAGAAAGCTTCAGGTACTTTTTCCCACTTTCCTGCAGGAGTAAGCTGGGTCCCCATCTCTACCAATCTGATGGAGTTCCCTTCTGCCTTCAACCCCATCTCCCCACTGCATACTACATTTAACATTTCCATCCTAATAGGATTTTCTGCATGGTTTCTATAGATTTGTTTTTCTGCTTATTTGAGATCTTTGCTAGCACCCTAGCTCCCAACTTCTCTCTCTTCCATTTCCAAATGCAATCATCTCACTGGTCTTGTCCCAAGGCCAGGAAGGAGTTGAGTAATTTCCACAAACTAGGCTAAGAACATTCTCACTGTCCCAGGGCACCAAACCAAGTTTCTGAAAGTGGCACAAGTTGGACGTTATTAATATTCTCTTTTTAATTTCTAGAAATGGAGATTTCCTCCACAGATCCTGGACAAACACACTCCTGACCTCTGGAGTCATTGCTATTCTGGTCCAGGGCCATCAAGGATCTAACCATTTCAGAAAAAATTAGCAGAGAGTGGGAGGAGTATTATTTCAAACTGGCACTGATTGCATTTGGCATCTTAGGCCTGCTGCTGGGATCATGCACTAAATCCCTGGTAGAAGAACAGAGGCAACTCACAGTTTCCATGATAATAATAAACTGCAGATGACTATTTAGAGCACCCAGACATGTATTTCAAAGTAAAGACAATAGAAAACAAACTGGACTGCAAGATGGGAGTCTAGGCCACTCACCGTGTGATGTTAATAGAGTCACTCAACCTCCTTGGACTCAGTTTCTTCTTCTATAAAATGGGGCTGTCATCCTCATTCAGCTCTAAGTCTCCTCTTAAAGCAAAGTGATGGTTCTTGGAAGTTATTTTATTTCTCCAATGAGAATCACTTCAATCTTCAGGCAAGATACCTGCCTGTCTCCTGCCCCTCTCCCCGTTCTGTCCCTGGGCATTGTGAAGCTACTTCTTCAGTTTCATGAACCTTGATTTCAGCCAAACCCTTGATCATTCACCTTAGAAGCCAGATTTCCTTTTCGAAGCCACAACTCTGGGAAAGGTCTTCACAGCCAGTTCCTGTTGTTGCTGAGCTGATCTTGTCCACTCTGAGTCAAGGTAGGATGACAGTTTCCCATGAAAATAAAATAGGTGTTGCATGAGAGAACATCTTGACTATTTACAAAAGATTTTCTATGCATCTGTTTTAAGTTTGTTCTTCAATTAAAAGAGTAATTTATTCTCTTGTATAAAATTTGGAAAACTAAGGTAAGTTTAGAGAAGAGGGCAAAAGCATTCTTAACCCCATAATTTTACCATGGAAAAATTCTGTTAGTATTTTGGTGTGTTCCCAATTTCCTCCGCAGTTTTTTACATTGTTGGAATCATGCTATTTATACTGT
Source organism: Callithrix jacchus (assembly GCF_049354715.1). Classification (NCBI taxonomy): domain Eukaryota; kingdom Metazoa; phylum Chordata; class Mammalia; order Primates; family Cebidae; genus Callithrix; species Callithrix jacchus. Next base: position 30,016,325 of record NC_133514.1, on the reverse strand, counting down.
TTTATCCTTTCTTCCCATTGAAAATTGTATGACAAGCACTTCCGCATGTCATTGAAGTCATTGATAAATAATATTTTAATAACTCCCTAATATTTTATTTTGTGGGCTTTGTCCTAAGGTTGAACAGTTAGGTTGTTTCTAGTTTTATTTTTAAAAAAATGTTAATAGTAAGGCTGAGCTGAACATTCCTGTGTATATGTCTTTGGGTGAAATTTCAAATCATTTCCATAAAGTACATTCCTAGAAGTGAATTACTAAATTAAAGAGTCTGAATAATTTTAAGATTCATGATACCATTTAATTTTTGATACCGTCTTGGTCTTAATTCTCCAAGCACATTTTGTGACTTAAATCACCACCTTTTCCCTTAAAGAATTGGCTAGCAATATGCAGAAAGCAGAAACTGGAACCCTTCCTGACACCTTACACTAAAATAACTCCAGATGAATTAAGGACTTAAACATAAAACTTAACACCACAAAAAACCCTAGAAGAAAACCTAGGCAAAACCATTCAGGACATAGGCATAGGCAAGGACTTCATGACTAAAACACCAAAAGCAATGGCAACAAAAGCCAAAATAGACAAATGGGATCTATTTAAACTCCAGAACTTCTGTACAGCAAAAGAAACAATCATTAGAGCGAGCCAGCAACCAACAGAATGGGAAAAGTTTTTTGCAATCTACCCATCTGACAACGGGCTAATATCCAAAATCTACAAAGAACTAAACAGATTTACAAGAAATAAACAAACCCATCCAAAAGTGGGTGAAGGATATGAACAGACACTTTTCAAAAGAAGACATATATGAGGCCAACAAACATATGAAAAAATGCTCATCATCACTGGTCATTAGAGAAATGCAAATCAAAACCACATTGAGATATGATCTCATGCCAGTTAGAATGGTGATCATTAAAAATTCTGGAGACAACAGATGCTGGAGAGGATGTGGAGAAATAGGAACACTTTTACACTGTTGGTGGGTGTATAAATTAGTTCAACCATTGTGGAAGACAGTGTGGCATTTCCTAAAGGATCTAGAAATAGAAATTCCATTTGACCCAGCAATCCCATTACTGGGTATATACCCAAAGGACTATAAATCATTCTATTATAAAGACACATGCACAAGTATGTTCATTGCGCACTGTTTACAATAGCAAAGACCTGGAACCAACCCAAATGCCCATCAACGATAGACTGGACAAGGAAAATTTGGCACATATACACCATGGAATACTATACAGTCATAAAAAAGATGAGTTTGTGTCCTTTGTAGGACCATAGATGAACCTGGAAACCATCATTCTCAGCAAATTGATACAAGAACAGAAAAATCAAACACTGCATGTTCTCACTCATAGGCGGGTGTTGAACAACGAGAACACTTGGACCCAAAGAGGGGAGTATCATACACTGGGGTCCATTGGGGGTGGCTATAGGAGGGATAGTGGGAGGGAGGGTGGGGGAAGGATAGTGTGGGGAGAAATGTCAGGTATATTTGATGAGGGGATAGTGGCAACAAACCACCTTGCCATGAATGTACCTCTGCAACAATCTTGCATGATCTGCACATGTACCCCAGAATCGAAAGTACAATAAAAAAAAGAATACTATGTTCATTTTAATAATGAGAAAACTTCAAGTTTTCTAACACTTTTCCAGAAACAACACATTCTAAAATCTCCACCCAAGAAACATCAGAATCCAGATGTTCGTCCCAAGCTGTGAATCCACTTAGTGAACACCTGCCTGACCCTAGGTCTCTTATGATACTTATCCTGTGATACTTATTTTCAACATTACTGGGAAACATGGAATTATAAAGGAAGCAGAGAGAACAACCCTTTAGTATAAGGAAGAGGAAACAGGTGAGGGCAGAAAAAAATCCTAAATTGTATTTATCAGAGCCCCTCTTCAATCACTGTACTTTAAACACATTAAAATATAAGAGAACCAGCTATTACTAGAATGTCTGTGTGACCCTGAGTCATTCCATAGCTTTGCTGCACACCAATCTCCTCTTCTGCAAAAAGAAGCGAAGTTATAGTGATTCCTCAGACCTGTTCAGTCTAGTGTCGGATGAGTCTGTATTTCTTCCCAGCAGTGTGAGGATAATGAAGTCACATGCTACAGGCACTTTTTTGAGTTTGAGGTATTCTTCACAATGGTGAAGTATTCCTCACAAGTTTTGAGTTTGAGGTATTCTTCACAATGATGATTGTTAAAATAACCTTCTTTGGGGTAAGGGATGCTGCATAAATGAGACGAGGCTGAATTTGGGATCAGATTGATTCCCAGCTTTGCTCATTGTTAGCTATATGTGTCCTTAGATGGATTATGCAAGTTCCTTGAGCCTTAGTTTCTTCATCTGTAAAAAGGCTGACAGCAGAGCCTACCCTATGCTGTAGTTGGAGGATTAAATAGAAAATGTATATAGCAGGCACATGGGAAGTCCCCAGGAACTAGCACTGTGAGAACTGCTAAGTCTTGTGTGCCAAAATGTTCATTACTCTTAGTCCAGCAAGGTAAACTGAGGCTCAAGGAATTTGCCCCTTGACAAAAATTACAGTAGGTTAGTATTGAAACAGATCCCCTCTGCCTTACTTGTCCAGTTCACCCCTCCACTGTACATCATTCAAGAACTAGCTGAGTGGAGCTAGTTCCCAGCACTTTGGGAGGCCAAGGAAGCTGGATCACTTGAGGTCAGGAGTTCGAGCCTGATCAACATGATGAAACCCTGTATCTACTAAGAATACAAAAATTAACCCAGTGTGGTGGTACATGCCTGTAATCCCAGCTACTCCAGAGGGTGAAGCACAAGAATCGCTTGAAACCAAGAGGTGGAGGTTGACATGAGCCGAGATCCGTCACTGCACTCCAGCCTAGTTGACAGAATGAGACTCCATCTCAAAATTTTTTTTTAAAAATTAAAAATTAAAAGAAAAGAACTAGGTGAGTGAAGACAAATATTTCAAATGGAAGCTTATGCAAAGCTATCATTGTTTTCCTAACCATGGTCCAAAGTCAACTGCCAGTATTATGTATGTATAAGCTTATTTTATCCAAGCAAGGTGGGAAAGTCATAATTAGGCACCACTGTGTACAGGACAAAGTCTAAACCCTGCCCTCTGGTATTCAAGAGGTCTCTGAGCTCCGCCTCAGGCTCTGTGGCTGTGCTTACTTCCTGTCACAGCCCTTCATGGACTCCAGGTTTCTGTTCAATCCATAGTGCATTATTCTCCTCCTGCAGGGACTTCACCATGGCTCCACAGAGCTGCAGCCTCCTTCTGGAAGACCTCCCCCCACGTCATTGGCAGCTTCCTCCTCATCCTTCAAGGCACAGCCTGCATGCCAGCTTTGGTGAAGTCTCTTCTCTTTCCAGACATACTTATTGTTCTGGGCTCTGGCTGAGTTACTATGGCATCCATGTTTTTCATCACATTTCACAGTGTGACCAATGTGATTTAGCTCCATAACAGATGGGAACAGGACATCTTTCTTCTATGGCCTCTCCAGCATAATCCTTAGTGGGTCAGATCTTCCCAAAGCTAGGAAGTATTACTTCTGCAAGGCTTCAGAAACCCAGAGAGTCTTAATGCAAATGTGTGGTTGTTCTTCTAAGTAGAAAGTGAGAAGGAAATTGTTATCTTTATTTTTTGTGTGTGTTCTAAAAGCAGTAAAAGCTTTTGGAATAAAAGCAAATAAAAAACGAGTATCTTAAATAGATGGTCATGCCATAATCATTATTTATATTTTTCTTCCACTGTTATAATGATAATCTGTTTTTGTTTTACACCTTTGAATCTGGATGTCGGATTGTATTAGTTACTATGTATGCTGGCTGCTCTGATTCATTGAATAGCCCTGGCATGATTCAGTCACTTAATAGCCATTAAGGTTTCCAGAAATGTGCCAGGTGATCTAGAGACTGAAGGAGGCTGGGTGCAGTAATTAATGCCTATAATCCCAACGTTTTTTGGAGGCTGAGGCTGGAGGATTACTTGAGGCCAGGAGTTTGAAACCAGCCTGGGAAACATAGTGAGACCCCCATCTCTACAAAAAACAAAAAATTTAGCTGGGCGTGGTGGCAGTGCACCTGTGGTTCTGGCTACTTGGGAGGCTGAGGTGGGAGGATTGCTTGAGTCTAGGAGTTCAAAGCTGCAATGAGCTATGAGCATACCACTGGACTTCAGCCTGGGTGACAGAACAAGACCCTGTCTCTGAAAAAAGAAAAGAAAGGAAAGAAAAGACTAAAGGAGACACAGTTGCCTTTTCAGCTAAACTCATACCCAGCCACCACAACACTTAGCCTTTCAACCCTAGAGACGGTCAATTTCTGGGGTTGCAGTGGAGCTTCAAGGCCCCACAGAGGTCTCTGCAGTTCTTTGGCACTTTCATTTCATGCTCTACCCCTCTATGTTCATTTTCCGCTTGAGGCCACTCTCCCTCCTTTCTGCCTGTGTAAGCTCCAACATGCTTAGACAGATCCTCTCTGTTCCCGAAGACTTCCAGCCCCACGTAGGCTCCATAACACACTCTCTTCTGTTTTACTCTAGTGGTTTCATGTTTGCATGTCTTATCTCCTCTTTTTAAAAACTCTTCAGTGTACTTAGCAGAGTGCAAGGTACACAACTGACAATAAAGAATTCACTCGTTGGTACTGACATTCTCCACATTCCAACAAATGAAATCGGGTTCCTCTGGTCTTGCTACTCTTGGGTGGGCTGGACTGGCAGCTGCATGGGCGTTTTCTGGGAGCTTGGGAGGAATTCAGAATTGCAGGCCTTGCCCTAGACCTGCTAAATCAGAACCTGCATTTTCACAAGATCCCCAGGTGATTTGCAAGCACATTGAAGTTAGAGAAGCACGACACTAAGTGATATTGATTGCCAAATTTTTTGTCTTTCTTCCTCACATGGTCCACGGATTTTGCTTCCCCCATACCTGGCTCTTACTCACATTTTCCTTCCTTTTCACTTCCTAGTGCACAACTTTAACCTTTTTTCCCAGTATCCTCAATCCTCCCACTCCTCTAGTCTCTCTCTCCCTGATTACAAAATGCCAATGATGCACCTTCTCAACTCTTTCCTTGTTCTTCCTTGAGCCTTTGGCACTTGCAGTGTTACCAATATACAGCAAGGCCTCCTGTGGGCTGTTGAATCAATATACATCTTGCTCATCAAACTGCCCTGTGAGAGGTGGTTAGCAAGAAATCGACCTCAGTTTTCTCTGGAATGGGTTATAGTTCTTTTAGCATTTCTGTTTATCAACACACTTCTAATTGAACAGAAGGAATTCATTGACCAACAAAAAATGTAAGGTGGCAGTGAATCTATTCTCTGCTTATAGATTTACCAGTTAAAAAAGAATTTGAGAACAGTAGCAGTCTTCATTAGTTGAGATTAAAACTTTAACTCAAAAAAAGGTATCGCTTGAAAACCAACATACAAAATCATACTTAGAAAAAGGAATGCTAGCGTTTGCTTTCAACAATAATTCTTCCACTTAAAAAAAAAAAAAAACTTCAAAGAGTCTTTAAACTAGTAGTCTTTAAAGTGACGTTCAAATTACATTTATTTACATCTTGATAAGAGCACGGGTATCTTGAAATTCGGGGGAGAGGGGAGACTTATCCTTAGCTTCAGTTGCTGTATTCTATGGGGAATCCAGGAAAAAGCAGGGTTGGGGCCTGAATTATACAGAAAATTGTATGAATTCCTCACTCCCTTTATTGTAGCAGGAACTAGCAGTAAAGTACTGGCTCCGGCAGAGCTCACCCCTTTCTGGCTCACTTCCTACCTGAGGGTTAATTTACAGTGATAATTTCGTTTAGACATTTTTAAAAGCAACTGCATTAAAAAAGAAAGAAAGAAAGAGATATATTGGACGGCATCTTCCTGAATGTCAAAGGCAGACAATAATTGGGTCATTTGATTTCTCTTCATTTTTCTAAATTCTCTGATTACCTGCACAATAACTTTCTTCCCCCAATCAATTAGTCTAACAATTCATGTCCATATTTTATTTTTAATGGTTGACTACTCATTTCATTAAAAATGTAAGAGCATTAGCTCCCTGTGAAATGATTCCATTGAGATGGGCATATTTAAATATTCATAACATAAAAATTAATAAATCTGAGCACAGTGTTTGCATTTTAAAAAGTCAGGCTACTGTCAGATGTACTTGGTCCCAGATGAGATTCACTAAATTAAAAACCTCAAGCATCCTCTTGTTATTGATTCTTCTAACAAAACAATGCAACAGAAATGCTATGGGAGTAGGAATAGGATTGCTACCCAATAACTCACTGATTCTCTCAGCTTCATTCAATTCTGGCTTGTTTTTCCTCCTTCTCATCTTTCATGCTACCTTCCATCCCATCACCTGATTGTGAACACTAAATCAGCCTTAATATCAAAGAAGTTAAATGCAGGGTGTGGATAGTATTTATTTCCATTGTGTTCAATGTCTCTCTCTCCCCTGCCAAAATAATCCAATGGATCCCAGTCGTTCATAGCAAGAGCTCTAGGGAAAACCTTTCCTGATAAGCTTCCTCCCAATTGGAGGAATGATTAAACACTTCACTGTGGGTAAAAGCTATTTGCTGTTTGTGTGTTCGTGAGCATTATATAGCCTTAGAATCAGCAAATTTGACATATCAGTAGATTGACTTAGAAGTTAGAGGAAACCAACCGGTGCAGCACCTCAATAACTAGCGGAGGCTTGAGAATGCCACTCAGAAAGAGGAAGGAACACTGAAATAGGCAAGACCTGCTCTCCCTGAAGAGCCCCTAGCTGCCCAGCATGGGATTACACTTTCCTCACATTCAACCCCAAGTCACTCCAGTTAGTGAAACTTGCCTGGATTGTCTGTGTTGGTGATATGGTTTGGCTGTATCCTCACCCAGATCTCAACTTTAATTGTATCTCCCAGAACACCCTTGTGCTATGGGAGGAACCCAGGGGAAGGTCACTGAATCATGGGGGACCAGTCTTTCTCATGCTATTCTCGTGATAGTCTGATGAGATCTGATGGGTTTATCAGGGGTTTCTGCGTTTGCTTCTTCCTCATTTTCTCTTGCTGATGCCATGTAAGAAGTGCCCTTCTCCTCCCACCATGATTCTAATTCCTCCCCAGCCATGAGGAACTGTAAGTCCAATTAAACCTCTTTTTGTTACTAGTTTCAGTTATGTCTTTATCAGCAGCGTGAAAACAGGCTAACACAGTTGATCTTCAAGTGATACCTTTGAGTTAAAGGTTTAAGTTAACTAATGAAGACTGCATCGGTTCTCGGATTCTTTTATAGCTGGTAAATCTACATGCAAAGAACAGATTCACCACCACCTCATGTTTTTGTGGACCAATGAGTTTCTACCTTCTGTTCAGTTCAAAATGTGTTGATAGAAAGACAAAAACAGCTAGAACCCATTCAAGAGATGATTGAGGTCAGATTTCTTGCTAACTACCTTTCACTTCTGATAGCAAAACTTGTCTAGATTAGTGTCCCCCACTAATGTGGATGATTTATTATGAACCAGGTTATTGGGAAGAACCTGGAATTTGGAGTCAGGCGATGGAATTTCTAACCCTTAGCTATCAAGTTTCAAAGTTCTAAAATTACGTATGAAAAGAGTACGACTTGCAAGAGAAAGCCTAGGGCTGGACTGGCAAATGGCGATTAAAAAAAAACGGACCCCACCCTATTCCTGTTAGGATCTAGATTACACTCCGTCATCTGGGGTCCACATACAGCCTCTGAGTCCTTCTCTGCCCACTCCTTTATTCAGACTCTGCAAAATGATCACGAGTTGAGATCTATTTGCCATCCCTAAAGATGAGTGATTAACAGAGGAGATTATTTTCACTTGGTCACGGCAGGGCAGGGCAAATTGACTAACTTCCTGGTGCTGGAAGCTACTCTGAGGCATCAGATTTTTGAACTCAAGCCCCAGGTTTAAGACTGAAAGAGTGAGAAGCCATCAGGATAACAAAGTCGGGATCCCTACGTTTATTTGAAATGGTCCCTGAACCACTATGTTTGGTTCTCAGGAAATGTGGAGCTATGTTTGTGATTCTAGTCATCTTTTATAAATTAAATTCCTCTTCTGAGTCAAGTAAGAAAAGAAAATACTCAAATCCGTACACTGCTTATTTGATGTTGCTGAAAACTTATAAAATTCAGTTGTTCTATTATAAAAGAGGCACATGTAGAATCCATACACAGTGGAGACAGACGGTGTACCGTTTCTCCCTGCATGTATACACACAGGTGATGAATGCATAAAATATACAAAGAATGGAATGTTTAGAGGTTGCATATAGCTTATACAGCTGAAAAATCCTGGAGTCACCTGTTTCAGAGCTTCTCCAAGTGTGGTCCACCTGCATCAGAACCTCCTGGGGTATCTGCTAAAATTCCAAATGGGGGGCCCACTCACATTTAAGCTGTGGAGTGGGCCCTTCTGAATCAGTCTTCTTCCTACCCCCACCGAGACTGATTCTGGGTCTTGCTGTTTGTGTGTTCATGAGCATTATATCGCCTTAGAATCAGCAAATTTGACAAATCAGTAGATTGACTTAGGAGGAAGAAGAAACCAACCAATGAAGGCACCTCTAATAACTACTGGAGTCTTGAGAATGCCACTCAGAAAGAGGAAGGAACACTGAAATAGGCAAGACCTACTGTCCTTAAAGAGCCCCTAGCAGTCCAGCATGGGATTACACTTTCCTCACATTCAACCCCAAGTCACTCCTGTTAGTGAAACTTGCCTGGATTTTCTGTTGGTGATATTGTGTGGCTGTATCTTCACTCAAATCTCAACTTGAATTGTATCTCCCAGAACTCCCATGTGCTGTGGGAGGGAATCAGGGGAAGGTAATTGAATCATGGAACCAGTCTTTTCTGTGCTATAGCGAGTAAGTCTGACGAGATCTGATGGGATTTCACACATTCAGTGATGTATGACTGGTTGACAGGGAGCCTTTCAAAGATACAAATGTTACTCTGTACCTCTGAAGGCCTAGGCATGTGTTTCTGGGCATGGCTGTATTTCACAGGCAAGTGTAAATGCATTTTTAAGTTACCAGTGGCTTTAGTATTATCTTGACCCCTCCCCGCCCCATAAACAGAAAGGCAAAAAATAGGTCTAAACCATTCAGGAAAAGATTGAGGTCAGATTTCTTGCTAACTACCTCTCACTACTGACAGCAAAACTTGTCTGAATTAGTGTCCTCCACTCATCATGACTTTAATTAAGTTTGGGTTGCGTTCTTTTGTAGTTCTTCCTCCTGGATTTGTAGTGTATTATATTCAGCAACGGGGAAACTTCTTAGAGCCATCCCATGTTATATCTGTACTTGCTTCTTCCCTGCCAAGTCAATTATAGTCTTTTTGCAGTTTTCCAGCTGTGATTTTGACATAATTAAATAGTCTTGATTTTCTGAAATCCAGTAGTTAATGGGAGAAAATGAGCTACAGTAAAAATGAACAATAGCAATGCTATATATTTATTCTCTTCTCTTCTCACCTGGAGGCCCCACACATATTTAAGCTGATATGATTAATTGGGAATACAGTGAATCTCTTTATCATTAAAAATCAGGCCCCTTAGAGGAGTAAATTATGGCACCTGCTTAGTTGCATTAAAATCATGACTTAAAAGGTTTAGGTGGTAGTTAAGTAATATACCAGAAGAGACAGAAAGTGAAGGGAAAATTCAGAAGTTAAGTGTGCTTTAGAACTCAACTTGGCCAGGGCGCCAAGCACAGCACCCTAATTTGTAGACTCCAGTGTTGGCCATACAGGATAAAGAACTGGGAAGTTGGAGAGCTTTCTTGCATCAGTTAAAGATCAGGGAGGAGAAAGCGGCCATCATCTGAGGAATTACCCGGATGATTTTGCACAAATGAGGTAGGCTGACAGCTAGGACATGAAACAGTTGGTGGCCGCAGGATTCAAAATGCTAAGCCAAGCTCCTGAAAGTGCTGATAGGCCAATGCTTTGTGGGGTTGAGAGCGATTTTTCTCCTGGAAAGTGTTATTTTCCCTTAGCATAGGCATCCTCTGTGCTGTCCTTAGGGAAAAAGAGCTGTTGTCAAAATCTCTGCTCAGGGAAGAATCTTGTAGATTTTATTACACTATAAATTGTTGCATGTCACCACGAGAAGGAATTTATCTCAACTCTTCTGTAGGATAAGGAGATAGAGGTGCAGGATAACTCTTGTGGTAGGGGCTGAGAGAAAGCCACATAGCTAGGGATACCAAGGCCCCTGCTTTGCTAGGCCCGCCTTAGTAGATACCAGAATAATGTGACAAGGCTGCAAGACCTGCTTTGAGCTGTGTAGAGAGCAGATCTGGGAAAGTGGCCAGTGGATCTACTCCAGTACCCTGAGAGGGCAACAGAGACTACAAGCCCCCAGCATGGTAGAAGGTCATATTCACTGAGCACTTTCCAAGTGCCGATTACTATGATTAGTTCCTTTTCTCTTTCTCTTTTTCCCTTTCCATCTTTCTCTTTCTCTCCTTCCTTCTTTCCTTCTTTCATTCTTTCATTTGTTTGTTTTGAGACTGGATCTTGCTCTGTTGCCCAGTCTGGTGTGCAGTGGTGTGATCATAACCCACTGCTGCCTTGACCTGTGAGGCCCAAGCAATCCTCCTTCATCAGCCTCCTGAATAGTGGGGACTGCAAGTGTGCAGCACTACACCTGACTAATTTTTTAAGTTTTCTGTAGAGACAAGGTTTTGCTTTGTTACCCAGGCTTGTCTCCAACCGCTGGGTTCACGTGATCCTCTGGGCTTGACCTTCCACAGTGCTGAGATTACAGGCGTAAGCCATCGCTCCCAGCCTGTGGTAACAGTTTCTTACTACTACTACTAACACATAAGTACCTAGACATGTCTTGTCACATAATCCCCACAAGAAGCCCCTGAGCTTCACTTGCTTTCTGTACAGTAAGGAGAGTTGTTGATCTTCAAGGCAACAACAGACATTGACTGAAGACTGTTTGATTCAGACCCCGATAAGGGGTCTTGCCTGGTGCCACCTCAGACTAAAGCTAACATCACCCAAACCCGGCTGCAGGTGTGCAGACAGAACTCTCCTACCTTAAGCCAAAGTGTAAATTCAGATAACATAATTGAGTGACAAAATGCATGGTTAAGGCAATGATGGGTAGTCAGGGGGAGCAGAAAAAATGTCAGTATGAGTCAGTGGTTGGGGAAAGTTTCCTGGAGAAAGAGGATTTGAGATGCATAGAAAATATGGGTGATATTTGAGGAATCAAAGGGTGATTTAATATGCACCTTCTTCTCCAACGCCTGCAAATGTTTTCAGTCTGCTAGATATGATGGGGGAGGCTAAAGAAATAGGAAATCAATTTTCTACTTTTAAATTGCTGATAATCTAGTCAGTGAAAAAGGAACTACAGGAAATGGTGATGATAAATACCAGCCAATATCCAGTTAATGGCGAAATTATGTTCTATTCTTTCAGAGGTCAGTAAGGGTTAAGGTGGTCAGGAAAGGCTTCCTGCAGGAGGAAGGACTTGAGACATGCCTTGGAGAATTCAGTGGTGAGATGGAAAATATAATGTCAGTAAATGCACAGAACAGGGAGAGAATGTTCATGGGCTGGTGAGCAGTGGAGCCATCAGGGATGGCGGCAAACCTCAGAGATATCTTCCATATTTCAGGGCTACGGTAAACTGAATCTCTTAAAGCTACCCACATAATTTGGAATTAAGGTTGCTCTCCTATGAGTTAAACTATAAAATGTGCACATGGTGGATAAAAGCAAGAGAGGCCAAATCATCTAAGAGGAAATGCCTAATAGCCTTACGAAGACTTGGAAGTGTCGTTTCTTCATCTCTAAAGAAAGAATTTGGCCATCAGAAAAATAGATAGTCAGCTCCCAAACTAGGAATCTCATGGGGTGAACGTTGGCTATGTTTGTCTCAGCACTGTCCAGGAAGAATGGATCCCAACCCAGTTGTCCTCTCTGAGTGGCTGGTGTGTGTCTAGTTTCTAATCATAGCAGCCTCTGTGAGCGCTGCTAAGGTGGGTTCTTCCCTGAGAGAGGCCTCTATTCCCCTGACAAATGAGGTGGCTAAACCTCCAAAACTGATGTTCAGGCCCAGGCTGTGGCAAAACTACCCCATACAGCCACTCCATGGGGATGTGTTAGTCAGCCGACTGGCTTCCCATTGTGACCCCCGGGCTGTTGCACGTCCCTCACTGGTTATGTACTGCATACTCTAGGGGGTCATCACCTAACACCCCCTGCACAAATGCAGACAACCTATGCAATCTCTTCAATGAGTTTCCATTTAAGCATCAGTAAATATATTCCAAAGGTCCTCAGTCATTTCCAGTGCTATGGAGCAAGGAGAGTTAAATCAGGGCCTACTTTTGGACCCCCTTGGGCTCCAGCAGCTGCAGGAGTGCAGCCCCTGGCCTCAGGAATCACATGTAGAGGGGAGTGATTCGCCTTCACCACTGTCATGGGGTAGCATACTTGGCATTCCCATGCTATCTTTCACACAGCTCCGGGTTCTGGCAGCTGTCAGAATATCATCAGCCTCCTCTGCTTTCCACATGAAATGGACAAGATTGTGGAACCAGTTACTGGAGATAATTTAAAATTCCAGGCTGTGGTTATATGACCTAATATTGACCTGATTTTGAAAACAGTCCTATTTCCTTGGTGGTGAGTTTCATGCCAGAAAATTCTTCTGTTTTGTAAATAACTGGCCAATTCTCCTGGGCAGATGGGGGCTCCTAGTGTCAAGGCTTGAGTCACAGCCCCAGGAATGTTGGATGGAAATGAGGATAGGTGACTAAGAGCAGGTGAGTACTGAGAGTCCTGAGGTTTCCACAGAAGATAGGGTTCTGTGAAATCTCTCTCCAGGTGATATGGTTTAGCTGCGTCCCTACCCAGATCTTATCTTGACTTGTAGCTCCCATAATTCGCTCATGTTGTGGGAGGAAACCAGTGGGAGATAATTGAATCACGGGAGCAGTTTCCCCCATACTGTACTTGTGATAGTAAATCAGTCTCAAAAGATCCGATGGTTTTATAAGAGGAAACCCCTTTGTCTTGGCTCTCACTCTTCTGTTGTCTGCTGCCATGGGAGACCTTCCTTTCACCTTCTGCCATAATTGTGAGACCTCCCCAGTCACATGGAACTGTGAACCCATTAAACCTCTTTCTTTTGTAAATTGTCCCGTCTTTGGTATGTCTTTATCTGCAGCATGAAAATGGACTAATACACCAGGCGAATCCATAGCAGCCTCATTAGTGATGTTTCCTCTCAGAGGAAGGAAGCCAGGTGCCCTCCCAGGCCAGATAGTCCAGCTTGACACAGTAGGGATCCAAGATCTCTAGAGGAAGATAGCAGAGGTTGGAAACTTTCAAACAGAAAGGAAAATGTGTGTGTGTGTGTGTGTGTGTGTGTGTATGCTGATGTGCGTGCATGTTGGAGAATACTTAGAATAAAGAAGGGTAAAAGGTTTTCTCTGAATACTGAAGTTTTTGGGATTTAGGAAGCTCACACATAACACCCATTTTCTCCACCTGAATTCCCAGTTCAGAGAGAGGAAGATGCAGGCTGGCCACAGTTGGAGATCAGCAGGTCAGCTGCATGGCTAACAGGCTGGTGCGCAGGTGTGGTCTTAGACCTGCAGCCTAAGTGTTGTGCCAGCACTTTAACCCTATGGACCCTCCCAGTTCCAGGTGAGGCCAGAGCTTGCTGAGCCTTCCCCACAGAGCTGGGTCCCTCTGCACAGACGGAAGCACCAGGATGGGTTGGTGCTGACTACAGGCAGATCTGTAGCAAGAAGGAATGGGGAAAAGCTGTGGCACACAGGCCCAGATTCTTCTCCCACTCACCAGCCTGACAATTGAATCCCTCCTGAGAGTGTGGGGGTGAATAGAGGCTAAGGTAGGGGAAAGTACCTTACAAGAGGTTCCTCCTCATAGAAGCACAAACCCATGTGGAAGGAGTGCTCCTGACCCTTAAGAAGTTCTATGCCAACACGAAGGAAAAACTAGAATCTGTATTACACTGTAAGGTTTTCCTCATTTGTGATTGATCTAAACTGACTAGAAATCAGGTGTCTCTATGAGCATCCCATGGACTTCGAAGATGTGCACAGGTATTGCTGTTGCAGGGCTTCGTTTACAGGCCCAGAGAGGCTTCTATGTCACAGTAATGAAGCATGAGAATGGGGTCAGAAGAAGAGATGTGGCTATAGGTCAAGCGGGCACCCCCAAATCCTCCTTGGGCTTCTTACGTTCCCTGAGTGTTTCATGTACTTCTGTCCAGATAGAAATGCAAGGGCCTTGAGAGGAGGGCGCATGTGTGATCTTTCTCAGAATTTGCCCTGTTCATCTTCATTGTGGCTCAGTGATGGTTCCATGATTTTGTCTCCATCCACATGGGACTGAAAACTGGCATATCTAGATATTAACTTGGATTGTTCCTACCAACTCTGACCTTGATAGGTATTGCAACCATTAAATGCACAGTTGGAGGGTCACCTTATCCAATCTCCAACCCCTGAAAAATTCCCTCAACAATTCCTATATAGTAACTTACATAGCTTCTGTCCTCCACAAACTCCTGTAGTAACTGCACTGAATCCTCTATTCATTTTGACACCATCACCTCAATTAACTAGATGCTTTGTGGCAGGATTATGTTTAATTTAATCTTAAGCTTAACTAGTGCCTTACTCATTCTTTTAAAATGCTGTGATATTAAAAAACATTTCTAAAGTATGTGAGCTCTGTATGTGTATTAAAAGAAGTTTAGGCTCTCCCTGCTGAGAATGGCAATCAGATTTATCTGAGATGGGACCAGGCTAATGGGATGAGGTTGAATATTCAGATGATGGTAGGGGTTGCAGCTAGAAGCCAGATCCAGAACATAGAAGAACAGGTCCAGCTTGTTAAGCCATGGACAAGAAGAGAAGTTGTCAGAGTTGGAAGAGATTTTGCTTATGGCTCAGAGTCAAAAATAGAAGAGAGTCAGGGGCAAATAGAGAGCAGAGATTTTTCAAGCACCAAATGACTCCTCCTCACTTACGGGGATTTCAGGGTGGCTGTTAGTCTCTAGCCCTCTGTCTCCCTTCAAGATCCTGGCATCCTGCTGTATGAGCAGGGGAACCCAATACAGCCAAAGGCTTTGCAACACCCAACACAAAAATTCAGAACATTACAATCCTTATGCAAAAAGCCCTTATGTATATTTAAGATGTTACTTCTGCAAAGTAATATGCATAAAATGGAACTAAGATATTAAATGGAGTGTACCACATTATTCAATACACATGGAATAGAATATAAAGTTATTGACAATCTAGTTATGGAGAGTTTAGTGCAATCATATTTAATCCTAAATTCAGCCGATGATATGATGACACACACAATGACTAGGAAGCTCTTTTTGCAAGTCTCTACCCAGATCTAGAAAATGCTACTTACCCCCCCTGATTAAGTAGATGAGATTGGTCTTGCTTCTTGCTGTGACATTGGAAGGTATCCAGGCAATAGAAGTGAACATGACTTTAGGAAATGATGTTCTCTCTGAGTCTTGTTTACTTCTGAACTCTGGAGGCTTCAGCATTAACCAGAGTGGAATAAACATATATATGGAAATCGTATCTGTGAATTCCACTCTAGCCAGTTTTTCCATCTCTTGCTCTTTGCCCTTTAATATAGTTGAAATGTCCCAGTATGAGATAGAAAAAAGTCTGTGTTTCTCAATGAAATCCAATTTCATCAACATTGCCATGTTCATAAATCCTCCAAATTTAGTCCTCTGGAATTTTCCCAGACTGAAATCAAATACTCACACTCCTGCCTGGCTCTCAAGTTCCAAGTCAGTAGTATCTCTCATTGCACTCAGACTGGATGTGACACTTTTGTGGGAGGTTATCACAATATAAGGACTGTGTGAGTAGTCAGAGCTTATCTAATCAGGTTTTCTTGACACTTGTTTTATTGTGTTCAAATCTCACAGGCTGATCAAGTGACTAGACTGTTTAGTGAGCTATAAGAAAGGAGCGCTTCCTTACAAATGCCTGTCCTTGTTTTAAACCCATTCTCCCACAAGTTAGAGGACTATTGCCTCATCCAGCCTGACTGATCACTATCTTGGAAGCCTGGGCATTAGTCTTATCTCTCTAATTTTAGAAGATACTCCTGAATGGGATAGGTATTTGGAAAAGATAATTCTTAAGGTCCCTTTGTAGATACTAAAATATAGTCAACACAGCATCTAGCACAATTTCTTCCTGTTCCTTATCACCAAAACAATTATTTAATTATTTATTAAATGAATGATTGAGTGAGTGAATAAATGAATAAATAGAATCATCAAGTGACTATGAGGACATCAAGTTCTGTTTCCAGTTCTTCCCTGAAAAGCCATTTTGCTTCGGATAAAACTCTTAACAAAAAAGACTTACGGTGCCAGATATGCTCTTTGGTATGCCAGAGCTCCTGTGGTAGGCAAGCAACCTTATCTACTCTTGGGTTTCTCACCACACAGAGATGCAACTGACATCCTTCAAAGCAAATGGGGTTACCACTTCACACTCATTAGGATGTTTTGTCAAAAATGGAAATGGACAATTGTTCGTGAGAATGTGGAGACACCAGAACTCTTGTGATTGCTGGTGGGAATGCAAAATGGTACACCTGCTATGAAAAACAATAGTGGTTCCTCAGAAAGTTACACATAGAATCCAACAATAAACCAGGAAAGGACATAACCAAAGAAGAAAACCACAGACAAATATCCCTGATAAACATAGTTGCAAAAACCCATAACAAAATGCTAGCTAACCGAATCCAACAACATATCAAAAAGGTAACCCACCATGATCAAGTGGGTTTCACACCAGGGATGCAGGGATGGTTTAACATACACAAGTCAATAAATGTGATATGCCGCATAAACAGAATTAAAAACAAAAGTCACATAATCATCTCAGTAGATGCAGAAAAGATATTTGACAAAATGCAACAATGCTTTATAATTAAAACTCTCAGAAAAATCAGCATAGAAGGGACATACCTCAATGTAATAAAAGCCATATATGACAAACCCACAGCCAACATAATACTGAATGGGAAAAGTTGAAAGCGTTCCCTCTGAGAACTGGAACAAGAAAAGGATGCCCACTCTTCCCACTCTATTCAACATAGTATGGGAAGTCCTAGCCATAGTGATCAGACAAGAGAAAGAAATAAAGGGTGTCTAGATCAACAGAGGAAGTCAAACTATTGATATTTGCTAATGATGTGATTGTATATCTAGAAAACCCCAAAGACTGCTCCAAAAACTCCTAGAACTGATAAGAGAATTCAGCAAAGTTTCAGGATACAAAAGTTATGTACACAAATCAGTAGTTCTCCCATATGCCAACAGTGACCAAGCTGAGAATCAAACCAAGAACTCAACTCCTTTTATAATAGCTGCAAAAAAAAATAAATAAATAAAATACTTAGGAATATACACAAGCAAGGAGGTGAAAGACCTCTACCAAAAAAAAAAAAAAAAAAAAACTATAAAGCACTGCTGAAATAAATCATAGATGACGTAAACAAATGAAAACATATCCCATACTAATGGATGGGTAGAATCAATATTGTGAAAATGACCATACTGCCAAAACAATCTACAAATTCAGTGCAATTCCTATCAAAATACCACCATCATTCTTCACAGAACTAGGAAAAACAATCCCAAAATTCATATGGAACCAAAAAAGAACTCACATAGCCAAAGCAAGACTAAGCAAAAAGAACAAATCTGCAGGCATCACATTGCCTGATTTCAAACTATACTATAATACTGTAGTCGCCAAAACAACATGGTACTGGTATAAAAATAGGCACATAGACCAATGGAACAGAATAGAGCACCCAGAAATAAATCCAAATACTCATAGTCAACTGGTCTTCAACAAAGAAAACAAAAACCTAAGTGTGGGGAAAGCACACCCTATTCAACAAATGGTGCTGGGATAATTTGCAAGCCACATGTAGGAGAATGAAACTGGATCCTCATCTCTCACCTTACACAAAAATCAATTCAAGATAGATCAAGGACTTAAATCTAAGACCTGAAACTATAAAAATTTTATAACATTGGAAAAACCCTTCTAGATATTGGCTTCAGCAAGATTTTCATGACTAAGACCCCAAAAGCAAATGTAATAAAAACAAAGATAAATCGCTGGGACTTAATTAAACCAAAGAGCTTCTTCATGGCAAAAGGAATAGTCAGCAGAGTGAACAGACAACCCACAGAGTAGGAGAAAATCTTCTCAATCAATACATCTGACAAAGGACTAATAACAAGAATCTACGATGAACTCAAACAAATTAGCAAGAAAATAAAATCTCATCAAAAAGTGGGCTTAGGACATACAATTTACAAATATAAAAAATGGTTACAGGGGTAAAATTTTCTGTTATGTATATTTTAGCACACTAAAAAATAGTAAAAACAGCCTGTAATCCCAGCACTTTGGGAGGCTGAGGAGGGCGGATCATGAAGTCAGGAGATCAAGACCATCTGGGCCAACGTGGTGAAACCCTGTCTTTACTAAAAATGCAAAAAAAAAATTAGCTGGGCATGGCTGCGCATGCCTATAGTCCCAGCTACCTGGGAGGCTGAAGCAGGAGAATTGCTTGAACCCAGGAGGCAGAGATTGCAGTGAGCCAAGATCATGCCACTGTACTCCAGACTGGGTGACAGTGTGAGACTCTGTCTCAAAAAAAAAAAAAAAAAAAAAAAAATACTAAAAACAAAAAGCAAATGGGATATTTGAGAGGCTGAAGGTAGAAGATAGATGTCAAGTAAATGATACCTCAGAATTCTTCTAACTACATTAGCCAGCATTTCATGTTGCTTCATGTCTTCCAGGTGCCCTCATATACCACTGTCTCTATCCTTACAACATGTCTCAAGGATGAGATTATAAGCCCATTCACAAATGACTAAGTGAGGCTCAGAGATGTTGACTCACCTAATGCCTTATCACTAGTCAGTAGCAGAGCTGTGACTTGAACACATTTCTCTATACTCAAAACACAGTGCTTTTTCGGTTTCTGCACAGTCACCTTCCTAAAGTGGTCACCATGCAGATTGCAGAAACGGAACTCATTCCTAATACTAGCGAGAAAGGCCAGTGAGCCAGCGATGCGTGCTGGCCCCAAGGGCAACCCAGCCTGCACCCAAAACCTGGCCTTACTCTCCCCCTCCCCCTCCGGGGGAGGGTGATAAAGTCTATAGTTGGGTCGACAGCATAAAATGCATTCACTTTAAAGATACGTCTTGACTATAAAATAAACAGAACCCCCACTGCTCCCTCCCTAAAGCTTTATGTATTCAGAGATCTTTCTAAGGCATTGACCTCAAATTTTAATCTTCTGCATGTTCAAAACTCATACTTGTCTCACAGCCCCATGGGCACTCTTTCAAGAAACTCTTCCATAGTTTCACATTTGAAGCCAGCATTCTTGGCATGAAACCGCTATTTGCAAGTATGAGGAGGAGTTTTCCCCACCTGGTGAAATTCATTCATATGATTTTCACTTTGTATGTGAGGTTAATCTCTTCAGAGCCCCATTTAGCACAGAGATAAGCATATATCACCCAATTTTATGGTTGCAGAAGTCACTACATCAAACCAGCCACTGACTTTTTCTGAGCAAAGCCATGCATCTGTGTAATTAATCTAGACTCCTCTCCTGCCTAAACCGAGTAAGTGCAGCTCTGCTTGTTGCAATCCATAGCAGCTTGAAAGATGGCAGGGAAGGCCCTTCAGTTCTGATGTTCCACCCCAAGGCATCCACTCATGGATTACCCATTGTTCTTGGCATTCCTGCAATGTGCTGTTAATTAAACTCCCCGAATCGTTATTTCCAGCAGTGACTGCCTTGAGCTGCCAAGAGTAGGTTAAGCAGACTCCACCTCCTGACCATCTGCCCTGGATTTGCAGAATGATTCTCTGGAACAGCAAATGTTGGGTTTCCAAGCTGGCCAGTGTGCTCACCCAAACACTGCCCACGGAAGCTGGGGAGAGGCAGTGGAGCCTTGTGGTTAGGAACATGGGCTCCAAACCAGACCACTGGGGTTTTAATCCTGACTCCACTACAAGCGAGTTCTATGACATTGAGAAAGCCTCTTAACTTCTCAATACCTGGTTTCCTCATCTAAAAAGTGGAGATAATAATAGCATACTCACCCTGTAAGTAGTTGGTATTAAATAGATTCTAACATGTGAAGTCCTAAAAATAGTGCCTGAAGTTGGGTGAGAGCTCAATATAGGTTAATTACTACCACTCTTAGCATTAATAATATGTATCTTGATTTACAGGGTAATTCACTAAAACACAAACCCTCAGACATTCCCTGGCTGTGCTTGTCAAAATCCATGGCTTTAATACTCAAAAGCAATTATGTTGAGTGACATCCCTTGGCCTTCCCCAAATCCTCTTAAATCTTTAGAGACTGCAGCAACTTGGAGGTTAAAAGATTACAAATCTCTAGTTGTCAGAGTTTCTGAGTCATTTACCTCCACACCTGTCATTTGAAGACCACTTTGTAATTTACAGACTTCCTCTGATGACTCTACCCTGGCAAAGCTCTAGCCTCGTGCCATATTGATTCATCTTTGAGGTCACATGAATTCTGGTGCTCTCTTAACTTTTGCATATGCCTTTCTCTTTGTGTAGCATGGCCACCTGGGAACATTTTGACCTTTTCCATTCTCTATAACTCTTCATGTGACTATAGCCAATTAGAAACTGGAAAATATAACCAATTATAAATGGTAAAAATGAGGGATGAAAGAAAGGAATTGCATACTGCAGTGTGAATGAGTGAATTACTCCTGAAAGTCTGGTAGGGAGGTCTGACTAGGAGCCCATGAGCAGTGCAGGTGAGTAGTAACCTTTGCCCGCTTAGAGCTCTCCTTTCCAGAGAGCCAAGCCCACTGTGTATAGCCTTGAGCTCGGGGACTCCTTTTTACCTTTCCCTATACAAGTTCCCATTTCAATGACAAATTCTCTTATTTTTTATTGAGTCCCTTCAAGATCCTCGGCTAGCAGCTTATGTTCTGCCTCCAACTGGCCTTCCCAGTTTGCACGTGCAGCCTTTTTGCCCACTACTGCTGTGACTTGTCGACTTTTCCCTGCTAGACCTTAAGTTCCTTGAGGCAGAGACCATGTTGTTTCCTATGGTCTCTCTTGTCCAACAATAGTATTTCAAGAGTGTTCAGAAAATAAGTAAACCACTCACTGGAATACAGAACTTGCTAAGAAGCATACTTAGAGGAAATAGTCAATACGACTGAGAAATTTGGAGAAAGCTTCACAGCAGAAGCAATAGATGTGCTGGGTCTTAAATGATGAGAATAATTTAATATCTATGCTGTTGAAACCCGAGTGGAGTGTGGGGAAGAGGAAGAAGCTGGAGGGAGGGAGGAGGTCACTAGACTGGAAGGAAATACTCATTTGGGAGTATTATAAAGGATGTTTCATACCAGGAAAAGTTTGGGCTTTATTTTGCAGAGAATCAGGATCTATTAAAGTATTTTAAGTGGGTAGTGTTTTAGAAAGCGTGTTTTTTAAACAGCAAGGTGCAAAAGGTGCATAATGCTTGCATCTATGGAGGACATAGATAAATAGATACTTTCGTGGATAGTATCTCTGGAAAGATACACTAGAAACTGGTAGCAGTGGTTAACTCTTCCAAAGGGAACTTTTGTAAGAAGACAGTGACGGAAGGAAGATAATTTTTGCTGTATTCCTTTTGCCCTGTTTGTATTTTTCTCATGTTTGTATTATGTTTTCTAGAAGAATACCCAATTTAAACCAATTATAAAATGTAAAAATGAGAAACAAAAGAAAGCAAGGAATGAAAGAAACAAAGGATTTGCATACCACAGTGTGAATGAGTGACTTACTGCTGGAAGTCTGGTAGGGAGGTATGGCTAGAAGCCTGTGAGTAGTGCAGGCGAGCAGTTACCTTTGCCCACTGAGAATGCTCCTTTCCAGAGAGTCAAGCCCACTGTGCAGCCTTGAGCTGGGGTCTCCTGTTTTCCTTCCCATATGCAAGTTCCCAATTCAATGACAAATTCTCTTATTTCTTTTATTGCAAGTCCAACGTCAAATTTTCAAAAAGGCAAATCCATCTTTAGTTGTCCTAGAAGAGATGACCCTTAGTCTTCCGTTGGTGTCCACTCTTGGCCTCATGTATGGTGTGCTCTGTGGGTGCTCGGCTCTCCTGGGCCTGGCCCTGGCCGTGCTCACTTTGCTGATGCTTTGCACTGAGACCAGCTCCCTCTCAGGGAGCTCAGGAAGGAGGGAGGAGAAGGGCTTGTTCTGCCCTTCAGAAGAGCACTTTGGTGCACAAACGGAGAGAAAGAGATCTGCTATTTGATCTCCCAAGCTGCGGCTTTGCTTTTAGGACATTTACAATCCGAAGAGAAAGAAAAAGCTCCAGATACATGAGAAGAGCAAAGTCAGGCACTGCGGGAGAAATCAAATCAGCACCGTGACCTGCCTCAGCTTCCAAAATGATGGCTTTGGGATTATGAAGAGCTAACAGTTTTGGACTCCTGATGAGAGAAACTTCTAGAGAAATCACTTTTTTTTTCATGCAGGAAGAATTACAGTTTAAGGGACTGATGACAGCACAAATAAAAGATGCACTTCGGTTTAAGAAAAGCCAACTTAAAAAAAAAAAAAAGCCCTGGACTTTGAAGCTAGATGTGGAGTATACTGAATACAAATTTAATGTTTACAGTCCAGGTTTTAGGAACCCTTCTCTGGTACCGTTGGATTGATCCTGAGCAAATAACTTCACCTGTCTGCGCTTTGAGTTTCTCTTTAGATCCCCATGATACATTTCAGTTTTTGCCTTCATTCCAGCAGTGTGAATTTGCATTCTAAAATGCTTCTTGATTTATTCATTGATGTCCTGTTACCTGTTTTCCTAGAGTACACAGAGCATCATTTCTCAGGATGCTGACGTCTCATCTGAGCCAGAAGTGGTGATGGGGGAAGGCGGAGTAACTAAGGCACTTTATGCTAAATCATCCAGTGCTTTAGGCCTTCAAATACTGGGGAGGTGAGAGCAGTTTTATTTCCTTCTAAGAACATGTCTAGTGCTGGCATCGCGTGACTAAAGCTGGGAAGTGCCTGTGATGGGGCCCCTCGAGGTGGCAGCAAGAAGTTCCTTTTGCACATGGGTTTGTTGATATGAAAATCACATTTCTGATACCGCCACCAAATCAGCACTTGTGTCTGTCAGTGTTTCAAAAACCTCTGGATGAAGAGAGGTCAACTCTTGCTTACTAGCGAGGATCTGAAAGTGGTTTGAAATCACGGGAACACATTTTTCAAGACGCTCCACCTTTTGGGAGATCCAGCAAACAGTAAATATCACCAGAATTAACTGTGCCAAGCAAACATACTCTCACAATTTAAATTGAATTGTCATCTTTGTGCAATAAAAGTTGAAAATTATGTGTTACACGAAGAATAAATTTACCCTATTACTTGAGTCAAAAGTAAATTAAAGACTGGATGCACTTACTTTTTAATAGGCTTTTTACATTGTCATTGGGTGTCCCTTAGTCATTTCTATCTAAGCCATATTTCTTCAAAGTGAGTCAGATGAATTTGCTATCTCTAATGTCCCTGACATTACCAAAGCACACGATGTTTCTTCAGTATAACTTTATTTCCTGGTAATAACAGTTGATCCATCTTAATATTGCTGAAGTTTGGGCTTTCAGATTCCTATGAAAAATGATCTATTTCCACACAGTTTCATTCTCTTCATTTAATTTTGGTGACTCTGGCCATAGTAGCAAATTCTAAAGATAATGTTTCTCCCTCCTATGGTCCAACAAGCCCTCTAGAGTAGGGTGGTTAGGTAAAAGAAAGGACTGGGTGTTTAGTTTTTTATTTGCTTTCTCTGACAGTCCTACAGCAGAGACCTTCTAATGTTCTCAGATCTCTTGTCTATACTGGGTTCCACTTCCACCCTGTCTCTCCTCCCATCATCCACCTTCTACTTACTCCAGGCTTTCAGATTCCACAGGCCTCCCTTGAGCCGTTGCTCACCTGCTCACTTCTGTGCCTCCTCCCGATCCCCTATCTTGAAGTGCTGAATTTATAGGCAGGGTACTCCCCACCATAGAGTCCCATCTCCAGCCTTGGATAGCTAAGCTTTCCTCTTAGCTTCAGTTCATCCTTGTGGTAGTTTCTCCTATGCTTGTCACGTCCATGCGCTTGGCCCTTTGCTGAGCGTGGCAAGAGGAATTTACCCTGGCCCAACAGCATCTTCTATTCATAATGATGGATGACCAAAGTATCGGGCTGAAACTAAAAGCAAAGAGAATTAAAAAGCCATCACTCTGGGGGTGGGTTGCTGCCATAAAGAGACTTCTTAATGTGAAAATTATATTTGCAATTTTACAACCAAATCGTGCTGTGTGTCCACAGGCCTTCCAGACAGAGGCCATGGGCTCTGCTTTCTTATTACCAAGTCACTGTTTCATTAAATGAGTTGGACTCAATAGAGTACAAGCAGAAAGCAATTACTTTTTTGTGTGCTAAGTTGAATGCTTCTGCTTTGCTCCTGGATGAAATCCCAGGCAGATCTTACAGAATTACCAAATAGCCTCATTTCTCAGATAATAAAAATGTCCAGTTTAATTCAAAACTCAAATTTGTCATACAATTTAAACTCTTTTCTTCCCACTGGTTGGACCTGATACAAGATTAGGAGCCAACAGTGGGGTAGCATCATGGTTGGCTAGGTCACTATTTCCACTCCTCCCTCATTCCGGCTCCCTCAGAACTGGAGAAGGGTGGAAAGAAGAAACAAAAGGCCCAAGAAAAGGCTAGCCTGGCTGTCACCGCGAGTTTCGGGGTTAGTCTGATTCTTTCTTCTGCATCTGTTGGAGTCTTCCTTTGACATCGAACTTAACATCGTGGGAATCTCCAACCTGCAGTTCTAAAGCAGACGGCGGCTGTGCATGGTGGCTCATGCTTGTAATCCCAGTACTTTGAGAGGCCAAGGTAGAGGATTACTTGAGCCCAACAGTTTGAGACCAGCCTGGGCAATATAGTGAGATCCTGTTTCTACAGAAAATTTGTAAGTTAGCCGGACATGGTGGCAAGCACCTGTAGTCTCAGCTATTCGGGAGGCTGAGGTGGAAGGATCAGTTGAAACCAGGAGCTGGAGGCTGCAGTGAGCTATGATTGCACCAGTGCACTCCAGCTTGTGTGACAAAGTAAGACCCGGTCTCTAAAAAATAAATAAATCAATAGATGTTTTTAAAATAAACAAAATAGGCAAAGTCTCATCCATCTGCCCACTCATCTGCCTGCCCCTTCAGCTCCTGGTACTCCCCTCTCTCTGTGGGGGTGCCTTCATCTCTTATGCTCTGTCTCTTCTCTGCTCCCTGGCAAGGGAGGCTCCAGTCACAATCTTCCCCTTGGGCTTTACAACTGGAAGGTCCATACCAGTCTCTGTACCCACCCAGTTCTGAGCCACACAGGTAAATCTTTCTGAATGGTCTCTGAGGCCTCTCTTTCTTTATCTAAAGTGAGGAGGAAATACCCATGCCTCTTCCCCCATGCCAGGCGCTGGGGTGGAGGTGGCAGGAATGCCCAGCTTCTGCCAATGCTTTTCAAACCAATCCTTGCTACTGGTTGCTTCAACCTCCTCCTAAATTTCTAGTCTTCTCTTTAACATCCGTGAAGGAGGTAGCCAGAACAAGTTTTGGGCCACCCCTACAAAGATGATCTAGAATCCCCTTTAAGGTAGTTTTCATCTTTGAGGTCCTCACTCAAATTTCAGCACAGAAGATACCATCTTAATATCCCATTGCAGTTACAGTTTCCTAAACAACCTCTCTGGTGTTGAAAAGTCACTTCAGGATGGAAAGCTTCTAGAAATGTAATTGTGATAAATTTTGACTCGTTTTACTCTCAATTTATTTCTCAGGAGAGACAGGAAGTGACACAAGAGATGCTGCTCTGAACCTAATATGTGTGCATTGAAGGGAACAGAAGGCATAATTAGATGTGCATCTCATATTTTAAGAAAGGAGATTTCAGAGGGTGATAGGTACATTTCAAATGTACCCATTGGGAGAAACTAAAAGGGAAGATGGGGTATGAGGCACTCAGAGATGCAGAATTACAACAAATATTCTAATAAAAAGGGTAAGCCGTGCGGTTATATGTGCTGTTGAGTTGGGTGCTCTCGGCCCATTCGCATAAGCTAGAAAAACCAGAGCACAGCCAGAGACACAAGCGAAGCGGCAGCTGGAGCCTAGAAGAAAGGCAGACGAAAGCCCAGGCCCAAGAGGAGCTGAAGCCTGCAGGACAGGACAGACAGCACAGTGGTTGGTACTCAATAAAATAACTCTGCTCTGCACTTGGCTCTGTCCTGAGCCTTCCATTTGAACTTGTTTGATCATCACAATACCCTGATGACATTATTATCTCTATTTTACAGGTGAAAAAATAGAGGCACAGGCAGGGCGTGGTGACTCACGTGTGTAATCCCAGCACTTTGGGAGGCCGAGGCAGGTGGGTCACTTGAGGTCAGGAGTTTGAGACCAACTGGACCAACATGGTGAAACTCCATCTCTACTAAAAAACATAAAAATTAGCCTGGCATGGTGGCAAGTGCCTGTAATCCCAGCTACTTGAGAGGCTAAGGCAGGAGAATTGCTTGAACCTGAGAGGCAGAGTTTGCAGTGAGCCAACCTTTGCCATTGCACTCCAGCCTGGGCGACAGAGCAAGACTCTGTCTCGAAAAATAAAGACAAGACATGAAATGGAGGTGCAGAGAGTTAAAGTATCTTGTCCAAAGTCAGGTAGCTAGGAAGAGGCTATGTCAGAATTCAAAGCTGGGACCCCAGGCCTTGGAGACTGTCCTTAACTATTGCCTCACTGCTTTTCTGTGCATTGGTCCATTCTGATCTCTACCATGGCTCTGAGTCTCTGAGAGTGTGACTTACGCTTTGCTCATCTCTGTAATCCAAGCATTTAGCTTCATGCCTGGCGTGTGGCACATGCTTCAATTTTGTGGAGTTGAACAAGTGGGACTGGTGGAACAAGACGATTCCTGTGTCTTATTTCAAGCTCTCCTAGGGAGATCTTGAAATATGGTCCTTGGGTTTGAGGATCCTGAAACTGAAGGTCATGGATGACAAGTGCCCTCCATAGTCTGAAGAGAAGGGTCAGCCACAGTCACCTTGAATCTAGATAGAGTGGAGCACGTGGGTCTGGAACACATGGGTCCAGCAACCACCTATGCCTGTGACAAGGCTAGTGGCCCTTGGAAGAAAAGAAAGACATCTTTGAAGAGAATGTATAGAACTAGAGAGAGCAGTGTTGCTTTTCTCCTCTTCCCTGCCTCCAACCCCACTAAAGGGAAATGAAGAAGGGTCTTGGAGAACCACCAGATGAGGGCTGTTTTCTGGAAGGGGAAGCTGACACTCACTTGCTGGCCAAGTACTGGCTGAGCTGCCCACACTCGTGAGCCTCCCCCAGGCTGTGGCTGTACAGGGCACAGGAGGGTCCCTGGGAGCGCTTGAAATGTGGCCCTTGGGTTTGAGGGTCCTGAAACTGGGACCTGAAGCAGCCCAAAGGCAGGGAGCTGGCTGAATCCCCCCACTAGGCAGGGAGAGAAGAGCGGGCAGCCATGGGAGTGCCCTGCAATCTTCCAGTTTGAGAAAGCCGAGAGCCAAGCGGGATGCCTGCAACAGGGACAGGAGCCTGGGAGTAGAAGGCAGGCAGAGAGAGCTCAGGGGTATCCTAAGAAATCATCTAAAAGCCCATGGCCCATGTCAGGGATGGTGTCCTCATACAGAGCCACATGGATCTGAGAGAGTTGTTTGTTGGGAGGTAGGGAGGTATCCCTAAATAATCCACAAAAGGATCCCCTAGGAAATTTCCAGTATGTGTACATAGGCAGTGAGAGAAAGCATTACACAGCTCAGAGCAAACCACAGTTAGCAGAACCACAGGTCCCTGGACCAAACCAAGAGCAGCAGAGAGTGGGTTAGAGGCAGGAAATGTGGTGGGAGGAGAAAAGGGAAAAGCTTCTGTTGGATGAGAGGGTGAAGTTTTGGTTTGGACTATACTGGATTTGCTAATATCTGAAAGTTGACCAGACCAAGCTCTGGTGAAGGGGCCACTCATCAGCTGTCGAGGGGCCATGATGGAGAAACAGAGGCTATTTCCTGATGTCGCCTACCAAACCAGCCTTTTCTGTCTCTGGGTGTACAAGGAAGCAGCATTTCCCCAATTCTAAGACACAATTTTCTTTAAAGAGAACATTGTGATACTTCTGAAATTCAATGCCCTATAAATCTAAGTTCACATTTATTTTTCCTCTAAAAACATTTTTAAAATTTATGCTGTTTTAAAATGTACCACATCTTCGGAGGGAGACTAGTTTGTAACGATAGAGCTGATGAGAGGCTTTAAGGTTCTGAAAGTGCTCTCTGGCATTACTGCAGGTTGAATGTCACTTTCTGACCTTCCTTGTTGTTGTCCAGCCTAGGCAGGAAAAGGCCAGAATAGGAGTAAACAGAGTTGGCCTGAGGTTGGGGGGTAGAAAGCACAGGGTACTCATGCCCAAGTTCTTGGCCAAGGATGTCCAGGAACCACAAGATGACCCAAGATTTTGAGTTCCAGTGGTGAGGCGGGGCCCAGAATATAATCGGAAGTTCAAGGTTAGCCATATAGGCCATATAGGATATGAAAGTTAGTGAGTCAGGAGAGATTTTTCAAGAAAGATGCAAGGGAAGGAAGGTAGGAAATAAGGGAGAAAGGAAGGGAGGGAGGGAGGGAGGAAAGTGGAAGGGAAGAGTAAGTGCCTGCAGTTGAATTCGTGGACAGAGGAGAACTGTTAAGGGGACTGAGATGATATAGATAGTCACAACTACATAAACTTAGGCAAAGGAAGGATTTTATACCTGAGAAAATTGAATCCTATGAAATAGGGTTAAGCAATGTGTCCAAGGTTACATGACTAGTAAACAACAGAATTCATTGACTTCAACTTTTCTTCAGTTTTCTCCCTTAACGAGAAAAAAAAGTGCCCATAATGAAAGGGGTAAAACAAAGATGCTTAGAAAGAAAATAAAACTTCAGATGGTTTTTTTAAAAAAAATAGTAAAAAAACATCTAGTGTGAGTGTGGTGGCTCAACTGAAATCTTAGCACTTTGGGAGGCTGAGGCAGGAGGATGGCTTGAGCCCACGAGTTAGAGAGCTATGATCATCCTGCAGCACTATAGGCTGGGCAACAGAGAAAGACCCTGTCTCTAAAATAAAAAAGAAAGAAAGAAGAATCTGAGAGTCCACAAAAGCAAATACTATTTTTTTTGTGGGTGCAATATTAATCTCATTTTCTTCATAGTGTTAACATCCTAGCGTGTTAAGGGAATTCATAGAACAAAACAAATTTGACAAAGTTCCTTAAAAACAGGTAGAAATACACAAGATGAATAAAATATGGTTTGGAAAATTCCTAAGTGATTAAAAACTCATACCCAAGGAGAATAAGCTGTATGGTGAATGAATATTAGTAAATCACCGTCCAAAGGAAAGGAACATTTATTTATTTCTCTGTTTATTGCTTTCACTGTCATTAAAATTTTTATTAATGATTCAAAGCAATAGAAAAAAAAATCCTGGTGGAATTATCTAAC
This sequence comes from Callithrix jacchus, assembly GCF_049354715.1. Taxonomy (NCBI): domain Eukaryota; kingdom Metazoa; phylum Chordata; class Mammalia; order Primates; family Cebidae; genus Callithrix; species Callithrix jacchus. The sequence goes on along the minus strand of NC_133514.1, from coordinate 29,986,548 downwards.
ATTTTTTCGCAGACCATAATTATTTGGGTTAGTAACGTGTATGAATTTTACATGTGTATGATCTTTACTTGTGTCTAAGAATAACTTGCTTCCTTGTTCATGGAGAACAGTGGTTTGTAGAGCATTTTTATTATAAGCTGAAGCTCTCCAGTCTTTTTCATTTGAATTACTATTGAAACAAGTGTTCTTCCTCTTGTTCCCATTGATTTCCTAGAAATAGAATAAATAGCTAGAAATTAATCTCTGTTGCATTTAACTTTTTAATTTTAGCTTAACACACCAGCTAAAAATTTTTTAACTTAAATATATCATTGGTGTATTAGTTTAGCATAGGACTTCTTCATTCATTCAACAAAATCTTGAGTACCTATAATACACTAGGTCTGTCATAAGCAATACATCTTTAAGATATGGGGTTCAAATATTTATAATCCACCATAGAACCAATATCTTTTAGAAGAAATGACCAAGGAATTCTAGAGCGCTGGAACATATTCCATGCCTGAGGCAGGTTTCTCTCAAAGCATCAGTTCATTGGGCAAGAGTTGTTCTGAAGGAGGCAGTGGAGCTTCCCCTGGCCCTCTGCTAATTCAGCTCCCAGTTCTGCTTGCTTGCTTCAGATGCAATTGATTCACATTTTTTTTTTTTGGTAGTCTAAACAACCTCTTCATTTCTCTTAATCCTCAGAAATTAGATCTTCAAATGTTTTCAGTCCTGTAAGATTCCCTGGATTTACATGTCAACTCTCATCCCTTTGAAGCTGGTGGCTTAAAACTTTCCCCCTTCCATGAATTCATCACTTCTACATAGGGAACAGTCAGGCATTTATTTGGGGGCATGATAGCAAGAGCAAATTTCTGAGAATAAGGAGAACTGGTTTTCCCTAAAAACATCTGTGTGATAGAAAGCAAGTCGTGCTACTTCTCCAAGCCTTGGCTTCATTCTTTGTCAACAGCGTGTCATGATGATGGGATTAACAGAATCATTGACTTGTCCTGTGTGTTACAATATCACAGTGTACTGGTTTGGATGCCTCTAAAGGGGACCCTCCCTGTGACAATGAAAATGCTCTGAGTTTGCAGATAAGGACAGGGAAGAGAAAGCCTGATAGAAGAGTTCTGCTGGCTACAGTGAAATTCTGGCTTTAGACTGACTCTGAACCCTGCAAAAATGGTCTGTGTACTAAGCTTTGAATCACTAATTTTGAAAACTGAGGCCCATTTCAGAGAAGCTTTCTCTTGAAGGAGTCAGGGAGAAAGAAAGAGAGATACTTTAAGTGTATATGTATGTGTATAATCCACAGAGATAAAAACTAAAGTTGAATTTACAGTTAGAAAGCGAATATTTGTATAACCACTGGGAGATCCCTTTTTAAAATAGAATTTAACTTTAGGGTACTTTTATTTATTTATGTATTCATTCCTTCATTTATTAGAGATGGGGTCTTGCTCTGTCACCCAGGTTGGAGTGCAGTGGTAATCATGTTAACCATAACCTTGAACTTTTAGGCTCAAGAGATCCTTCTACCTCCGCCTTCCAAGTAGCTGGAACTACAGGCACATGCGATCATGCCTGGCTAGTTTATTTTTTATTTTTTTGTAGAGATGGGGTCTTGCTATGTTGCCTAGACTGGTCTCAAACTCCCAGCCTCAAGCAATCTTTCTACCTTGGCCTTCCAAATTGTTGGCATCACAGGCATGAGCCACCACACCTAGCCTAGCGTAGTTTTAGATTCACAGCAAAATTGAGCAGAAGCTACACAGATTTTCTATATATCCTCACCTTCTAATCCCCCAACCTCTTGGATTATTAACATCTCCCACCAGAGTGGCACATTTGTTAAAATCAATTAACCTATATTGACATCATTATTACATAAAGTCTGTAGTGCCTGTTAGGGTTCACTCTTGGTGTTGTACATTCTTCTGTTTGTTTGTTTTGGGAAGGAGCCTTACTCTGTTGCCTAGGTTGGAATGCAGTGGTGCAATCTTGGCTCACTGCAACCTCCACCTCCTTGGTTCAAGTGATTCTCTTGCCTCAGCCTCCCAAGTAGCTGGGATTAGAGTTGTCCACCACAACACCAGCTAATTTTTGTATTTTTAGTGGAGATGGGGTTTTGTCATGTTGGCCAAGCTGGTCTCGTATTCCTGACCTCAAGTGATCCACCTGCCTTGGCCTCCCAAAGTGCTGAGATAATAGGCGTGAGCCACTGCACTTGGCCAGTGTTATACATTCTATAGACTTGGATATATGACATCTATCCACCACTATGAGACCTTTTTTAAATTGCTCAAAATGCCCAAACTGAAAGTTCAACACCAAAGAGAGCTTGCTGATCTCAGGATGTCAGCTCACCAGGACTTAGATCCTCTGCCTAGCTGATTCCTCTCTCTCAAGCCTGGAAAGTACAAGTAACCACCTATATGCTGGGTGGTCCTGCCTTACCCTGATTCCCAGGGAAGACAGATGGAAAAGCCTTCCAAAGGAGCAGGAGAACAAGAACTCTTTGGGGATCGGGCAAGAGCTGCCTGCCTGTCTGAGAAGGGGGCTCACTGCACTGGAGACATCAGTTAGGTGTCCAGCCCTGTCATGTGCCTGCAAAAATCAGCCTGGGAAGAAATTGTGAACTAGGGGAGCTCATCTTTGGGGCTCCTCCTGCTGCCTCTTAGCACCCCCTATTGCTTTCTCCATTAGCTACCTCTTTGTCTTCCTAGCATATGGACGAGAATTCAGATTCCTCCTGTGGCACACCAAGTGAATGATAACTCAAAGTTAGCTGGTAAGAGTTTGGAGAGTAGCTGCCAGGGAGCACCCTTCCAGGTTCTAAGGAAAGAAGCCATGAGGTTGGAGCAACAGGCAAAAAAGGGGAAGCTTTCTCTTGGCCCACTTTCTCTCTGCCCTGCCCCAGGAAAGACTGCAAGGTCATTGGGATGCACCAAACTTCCAGTCCAACTGGCCTGCAGTAGAGGGACCGGCCATCTCCATTCTCTCCTCCAAAACAGGTCACAATTTGAAATTCTGTTCAAGTACATGGAAACACAACTTCCAAGCAAGTTCATCTACCAAACAAACAAACAAAACCCAAAATATGAGTGTGCTGCTGCTCATCACAAAGAGACTACAACAAAGTCAAGGATAAATTTTGTGAGCACAGAGTTCACAGGACACTTCTGTGTAAGCACCAAATGTGACTCATTGGCATCATCATTATCAATGACAATCTAACACCATGCCTTTTTGGAAGAACATTCAGCATATTACAAAGATTCTGAATTAACATCTGGAATTATAAAATGCTATGGAGAAAGCCAAGGGTATGTTTCCTCTCAGCTCCTATGGATTTCTTAACCAGCATCCCTCTGCAGAATCGAGGACGAGTGGAGGAGTCACGTTTTCTCTCCTCCCCTTGTTCTCTCTGACTAGCTATTGTTGTCCTAAGATGCCAGGACCTTCTCTCCACTACCACTGGCGAGTTTGAGAGTGTTCAGGTTCAAAGCACACAGCATCTTGATGGACATGCCAGTGGGAGCCAGACGTCTAGCTTCCAGTCCCTGCTGAGTTCAACCCTCCGTGTGCCTTAGTTCTCTCATCTATAAAACAGCAATAACAATAAAATATCCCTCATGGAACTAAATACATAAATATCGTTATTTCCTGCCATGCCCTAATCAATCTTTTCTTCTCATCACTCATCTGAACAGCTCTTGTTAAGGCTGCTACAGTATCCCAGTGGAAATTTGTCAGGCCTCATCTTATTTGGCCTATCCACAGCACTTGACATAGTTGATTGCCCCTTTCTGGGAGTATCACTTTGCTTGGTTCTCAGAATAACAGTGTATTCTGGTTTTCCTTCTGACTCACTAGTTACATCTTGATCTCTTTTTCTTTATGATTCCTCATTTCCTAGACATTTGCATGCCCCAGAGCTCAGTGCTGGGACTTCTCTTCCAACCACACTCAACACTCAGTTCATTTGTCTGGTCCTGTGATGTGAAATGCCATCTAAGCCCACCTTAATATTTCTAGGCTGGACTCTCACATGGACTGCAGACTTACCCAATGCTTCCCTCAAGTTCTCAAGTTAGATCTGTCATAAGCACCTCTAAGTTAATAATATGCAAACCCAAACTCTCATTTCACCTCTTCCCTAAATAGCTTCTTGGGCAGTTTCCCCCATTTCAGTAAATATCAACTCTATCATTCTAGTTGCTCAGGAAAAAGTCTTTGGAGTCATCATTGACTTCTGTCTTCCTCTTATATACCACATTCAATCCATCAGCAGATCCTGTGGGCTCTACCTTCAAAGTGTAACCACACTTCTTACCACTTACACTGTTATTACCACAGAGCCACCATCACCTCATGCCTGGATTATTGCAGTAGCCATTTAACTAGACCCTTGGGGTTCACCCTGATGTCCCAGTCTATTTTCAACATAGCAACTAAAGGGTGCTTTCATTTTATTTTCATTGACAAATGATCATGTCATCTATGAGGTACAATGTGATGTTTTAATGTGGAATGATTAAATCGAGCTAATTACCATATCCATCACTAGAGGAGGCTTTTAAAACATGTCATGCCTATGCTCACAATTTTCTTGTGTGCTCCCTGTCCAACTCAGAGTAAAAGCCTGTGCCCTCCGAGAGCCCTGCAAGGTCCCACACGAGCTCTCTCTCTCGGCTACCTCTGGTTCCACACACCACCCTCCTTGTTCACATCACTCCTTTCTTCCTCCCCTTATTCCCTCCCTCCCTCCCTCCCTTCCTCTGTCCCTCCCTTCCTCCCTTCCTTCCTTCTTCCTTCCTTTTTCTCAATATGTGAAGCTGCTCACACCTTGGTGTCTTGGTTTCCTCTGGCTGATTTTGTCCTGGCTTTCTTATTCACATCCTTCAGGCCCCTGCTCAAATGCCACCTCATCAATGAGGCCTAATTACAGCAATATCTACCTCCTGCATCATCTGTTCCCCTCCACTGCTTTCTTTTTCTCCATATGACTCAATACTGTCTGATGTACTTTCTTTTTTCTTGTTTGTTTATTTGTGTTTTGCCTGGAAACCCCCAATAGAGTATCATCTCCATAAAGACAGCTGTTCTGTGTGGGTCATCACTGTATTCCTAGAGCCTAAATCTGTGCTTGGCGTAGAGGAGCCTTTCAGAAATATACTTGAATTAATGAATGAATGAACAAATTTTATATAAAACATAGGAAACACTTAATACATTCTTGCTGAGTGAATGAATGAATGAAAAACATTTATAATAAGATTTGACACATAAGAAGTCAAGCACTAGATGAATGAATGAATAAATACCACTTAGAAGTGGAGGCACAGGGGAAGCACTCCAGAAATACTTGATGAATGAATGAAATAAAGCATTTAGAGCAGTAGAAAAACATAGTAAGCCTTCAATAAATTTTAACATTTGCTATTCCAATGTCAAAATTCCATCATCAAGGGATACTACTCTCCCTCATGCTCACAAAGAATAAGCGGCTCCTAAGTCAGCACTGAGAGTAGGGAGAAGAGGAGAATGTAGAATTAATAGGAACAGGAGGCCCATCCCTTGGAACCTGTGAAGGGACGCCCAGGAAATCCTGGAACAAGTCCTGGGAATGAGCAGTCCCTGAGAGGGCTCACAGTCTCTTTCCGGCATTTCCATCCTGAGGTTTCCACAATTCTCGTCCATTGTCATTGTGGAGCTCTGAATATTAACAGTATGATCTGCTGTTCCCAGATGTACCATTTCCTTACCATCAAACAGTTCCTTTCCAGGTACAGCTTAAGGAGCACAGGAAATGGAGGTAATTGTCTTCTGTTTTGCCCTTCGTCTTTGTGAATTCAATGCCATCATTCCAGACATTAAATTTTCAACCCTGAAACTGTGTAACTGGGATGGTTGAGTTTGTGAAATGTTACAACTGCTCCACAATCAGCCACTTGCTTCCTAGTGTGAATTCATTTCCCTGGCTTCCACCAAACCCCTTATTGATACCAGCGTGAACTCAAGAAGGAGGGTTTTGCTTGGGATGAAAGAAAGATTGAGAGAGAATTTTTATCGTCAAGTTGCCAGGGGAAAGAACAGTGAAGGCATTTTTCAAATATGTGGGCCTCAGAATGCTAAGAGTTAAGTTGATCGGAGGGTGGAAATTCAGGGGTGAGGGTGAGATCAAATGTAAATTTCTTCCAAATGAAAACCAGGCAGTCTCCATATTGACTGCAATCATTGTGTGAGGCTGAGAAACTCAACTCTCACAACCCTATTCCAGGGCAAGAGTTTGATGCTAACTCATCTGGGCAACTAGGACCCAAGGGAAACCTCCCTGCAATCGTTCCTCTAAACATCTTTTTTCTTTTTGCTCCTTTGAAGGATCTCAGCTTACAAGGCTATGTCAATACTTGAGCAATCCCAATGAAGCGCCTAAGTGTCCAGTTCTCTGAGGTCTGGAACTGGCATCAATTCCATGAATGCACCAGCCTAGCAGGCATTTGTCCTCCCTCCTTCTTCTTTGCATGGAAATTTTTTGAATTTTGTGAGTTTGATACATTAACTCTGCAAATGCTGGCTCTTATCTGTAAGTAGCACTGCTGCCTCCTTGCCTAGAATTTGCAGTCACAGGGATGAGTTTAGGACGCATTTGCTTTCCTTGCAAAGATCAGGGAATAGGTCTTCCCCAGGGAGCTCCATGGGTAAAATTATATATAGGAACCAAGTTTTAAGAAAACTCACCAAGGGAAACTTGTAAGTTAATAAATGGGAGGAGGCTGGTTTCTAATATTTGTTTATAGATTCTGAATTACTCAATGGATAATCTGTAAGACCAGAGAAATTTAAAGCAAAAATGATAAACTCCCAGGGCTGCTTAGAGATCTGTGATGCATATTTGGGATCCCAAGATCTGTCCCTGTTTGGAATCTCGAGAAACTTAAAAGTCATCAGTGCACACCATTGATGTTCAGTTTTTCTGTCTTTTCTGCAATGTTCCAGCCACCTTATCCTTAAGCTACTTGCCATAGGAATGAACCATCACCACTAAGATGACCAAGCCAATCTGGGTTAACGTTACTTCTCAGAAAATTTTTTATAATTGATAATAACCAGTAAGTCCAATTGATAATAAATTTTGTTAAAAATTAAATATGATTTTTGAAATGACAATACAGATAGCCCTAACTACACCCTAGTTTGGTTCCTGTAAATCCATGGAAGTCACTGCTGATAAAAGTGAAATCCCATGTCCATGAAAGTTGCCACCAGTCCTGCTTTATACACTGTGAGCCTTTCCAACAGGCAGGGCAATTTGACTTTTTGACCAATGCTACTGCTATTAACAGTTACCGATGACACAGTGCTTACCTCGGGATGGGCACTGTGCGTGTGCTGGCACCTAAGTGGATGCCTTCATTCCTACAGCAGCCCTGTGAAGAGGATGGTATTGTCTCCACTTTGTAGATGAGAAAACTGAGAGGTTAGGGTGGCGGTATGAATCAGTAGCAGAGCTGAGAGTTGACCCCTGGCAGGTTTCTTTTCCAAGCTCCTGCTTTCCCCATGATGTCTCCTCTCAGTCGAACCCTCTCTCTAGCCACTCCTTGTGGTCCTAATGGCAGTGGTCAAAGAAGAGTGCTCAGCTAACCATGGAGGAACCCAAATTAGGCCACTTCAAGGTCATTCCCTTCTAATGTCTCCTCAGCTTCATGGAAATGCAACTCTAACTATCAATGCCTAAAAGGGATTTCAGGAAAGTACTAATAGTAAATGACATTTCTGGATTCCCTTAAAATCTGTGATGCATTTATCTTTTATATAACAATAAGTTACATAATCACAGAGTCCCAGAATTTCAGAGTTGGTTGGTACTTTGCAAATCGTTTAGTTCAGGCTTCTTCCTGATGTACCTGTTGGGAATAATTTTATAAAGAGGTAACTTAAGGTTCATTTTTTTAAGAAGTGAATAAATGTGATTGGCAGGGCTAGAGTGGTTGTTTTTCTCTGCATTCCTTTTGGAAAAAATAAGAGAACCTGAAGCCAAGTCCTTGGCCCTGAAGGTTTGAAGGGTGGAAGAGAAATACTAGAGCCAAATCAGAGCGTTTTACTGGCCTCCCACATTCTCTGGCTCAGTGTACTTATGGTCCAGCTACTGCTATGCAGAGAAATATTCCTGTGCATATATATAGTTTTCTGTTAGCTACCTGGAACTAAGAAGGCAACTAACCATTTCCCAACCCTTTTCTAGAAGCTGTAGAGGACAAAAAAGGTGGAGCCAATGAAATTACTGTGTGAGGCTGACATTTTCAAGAACACAAACTGGTGGTCTGTTCTCCCATATACTGAGCCGCTGTCTGCCCCCATAAGTTAGTTACTATCTCTAAGCCCCAATTTTCTTATCTTCAAAGGGAGAATATCAAATGTACATACCTCCTAAGATTCCCAGGAGGATTAAATAAGAAAGCCTTAGTTATCTGCTTAGAAAAGACCCTAATACATGTAAGCACTCAACTAAATAATGCCTACTGTCCTTTTTATTACCCTGGTGATAAGACAGATTATCAAGCTTCAAGCTGGTGAAAGTTAGAGGCAATTAGGGACCCATTTCTACATAAAATACTTTATAGTTGCATTTCAGTTTGTCTTTTAAATTTTCTTTAATCATATATTAGTGCCTGCTTTCTTCTAATTCATGCCAGGGGGCATTTAAGGCTTTTGGTGAAATTGAACTCAGTTTGTCTCCAGACCAATATGGGAGGTAGAGAAGGGGAGAATATAAACAAAGGCACCTAGAAATTTCTGCCTTGTTTCCCAGATACATAAGCTCAGAGGGAAAAATTCTTCATGCTTTATTCTAGAAGGAAACTCTTAGAAAGTCTCTGGTTAGTTTTATCAATGATCAGTCACTGATTGAGAATTTAATGTGGTCAATCACTGTGTACATTATCTCATCCAATCCTCACAACCAATAGTTGAGAGAGATTAATTTGTCCCATTTTCTGGATGGCTTTCCCCAGATCACCTACTTGGGGAATAGCACAGTCAAGCTGTGAACCCATTTTCATCTCACCCCAAGGCCCAGTCTCCTAACCACCACGCTATATATGTTCACAAAAAGTCAGTCTTAAGGCTCAGCACAATGAAACTGAGAAAGAAAGGAGTATGTCATTGTGTTGTTTTCAGAATACTTACTCTGGCAAATTTAGGGATCTCTGAAAGAGAATCAGGACTGGGTAATCTCTGGCAAATGTCTTTAAGAGCAGGGCTTTGACAAAGCAGTGTTGCAACACAGTGGCTCTAAGGGGCCCGTTTCTAATGCAGGGGCTCAGTGAGAGACAGCTGAAATGGGTTGCGCACAGCCTTCAAGGTTACCCATTGCCAAGAATGCCTCTGTCCTGCCATCTCCCCAGCATGCAGGACCAACCACAGGCCCACGTTCCTGATCTCCCTCAATCCTTCAAATCATTGCAAATAAAAATGATAAAAATAACATAGGAGCAAGTAATATTTTCTTCATCTTACATTTAGAGTAAGTCTTGTAAAATGTTATTGAAAATGGTATCAAACATAAGGTTTTTAATTTCAATGTTTATTTTAGATTCAGAGGGTATATGTGCAGGTTTGTTACCTGGGTATATTGTGTGATGCTGAGGTTTTGGATGAGAATGATCCTGTCACCCAGGTACTGAGCAAAGTACCCAGTAGGTAGTTTTTCAACCCTTCTCTCCCTCCCCTCTCTATTAGTCACCAGTGCCTATTGTTCCCATATTTATGTCTATATGTGATCAGTGTTTAGTTCCCACTTATAAGTCAGAACATATAGTATTTGGTTTTCTGTTCCTGTATCAATGCACTTAGGATAATGGCCCCCAGCCACATCCACATTGCTGCAGAAGACATGATTTTATTCTTTTTCATGACTGTGTAGTATTCCATGGTGTGTATATATATTTTCTTTACCCAGTTCACCATTGATGGGCACCTAGGCTAATTCTACATTTTTTGCTATAAATTTTTTAAGTGGGTGCTTACTTTGCCAACTCAACTTTGAAAGGCCACTTAATACCATGACAGCGAGCACTGTCCAAGTCTTTTGACAACATTTAGCCCCTCAACCCAAGAGCTCTGAAACCCCAGCATGCTTCCAAATGTCTTTGTTTTACCCTCATCTTTGATTATGTTTATTTCATCTCCACATCTGATGTGTCAACAAAAAGAGCCAAACTGTAAAATATTTGAAGAAATTTATTCTGGCCAAATGTGAGTGGCCAATGGCCTGTGACACAGCCCTCAGGAGATCCTGAGAACGTGTGCCAAAAGTGGTTGAAAGATGCCTTGTTTGTTTTGTTTTGTTTTTTTGAGATGGAATTTTGCTCTGTCCAGCCCAGGCTGGAGTGCAATGGTGCCATCTTGGCTCACCGCAACTTTTGCCCATCCGGTTCAAGTGAATCTCCTGCCTTAGCCTCCTGAGTAGCTGGGATTACAGGTGCCTGCCACCACACCTGGCTAATTTTTCTATTTTTAGTAGAGATGGAGTTTTGCCATGTTGGCCAGGCTGGTCTCAAACTTCTGACCTCAGGTGATCTGCCCACCTCGGCCTCCCCAAGTGCTGGGATTACAGGCAGATCCACTGCTCCCGGTCCCACAAATTGGTTTTATACAATTTAGGAAGACATAAGACATCAATCAATATATGTAAGATATACATTCCAAGGAAACTTTGCATTCATAGTAAGCTTTGCTGACAAGCAGTGGTTCTCAAACTATAGTGTGTACTTGAGGGGCTTGCTAAAACCTAAATCTCAGGCTCAGTGTTTCTGATTCAGTCAGTCTGGAGCAGGGGGCAAGAATGTGCATGCTTAACTAGCTCCCAGGTGACCTCAGCACTAAAGATCAGGAAACCACACATCCAGAACCACTGCTTTGACCAGCTGAATTCTTGAGGACTTCCTGAGAGCAATATCTTCTGGTACGTCGCCTCGGAGTCGTCAGATCCCTCAAAGAAGGCTCTCTCAATCTCATGCTTAGGGTCTAAGCCTGGCTGCCAGTATTTTGGTAACCTAAGAGGGCTTGTAGGAAGGCTCTTGTCATTAAATATGTAAATATCCATTCCCCCTGTTTTATATGGTATCTTTGCTATCAGCTAATTCTAGTCTCCTAGTCCAGAGAAACTCTGCTTCACCCTCTCCAGAGATTAGAAACCTCTCAACTCGTGTCAGTGTGGATGATGGGCAGTGCCTCAGCTGTGCAGGATGAAGGAGAAAACTGGGAATACAAATACTTCCTAAGCAGACTCACAGCTGATTTTTTATAGTCCCACCTTTGCCCACAATGACTGCAGCCATCGGTTCCTGAGTGTTTGGGGTGTTCTGCAATGTAGTAAGTTTGCTTCTCACCTCCCATTCTACCAGCTGAGAAGTCTGCAGTTTTCGGTCTGAAAAGTCAGCTGAATGTGTCCTTCTCCCTCCAGCTTCCAGAATTGCATTGTTCTGGTTTCCTCCATCATTTTCTTTGTCCTTATAGGCGTATGCTCTGTTTAAGCCCCATTACTGTTCTTTTTGTTGGCTTTCAATAGGAAAAGGAAATAAATGAAAATAATCAATCTTCTTCTGTTTTTACCTGAAAGTCTTTCACAGGATTTTACCCAAAAGTCCTCTAAAAAAATTTGGTTATTAGTTGCTGATAATGCTGAGCTGCTTGTGTTTATAAAGACAGACGTAGCCTGATTGTGACTATTTCAGGTTTATGGGTCATCTTTTTCTTTCTGTTCTAAAGAAAGCTTCCTATTTCAAAATAATGTTACTTAAAAAAAAAAAACACACACAGCACATCTCCAGTCATGACCCCCAGAATAAAATATGGAGACTCCCCCTTTTCTGACTTCTCAGATGTATATTAATTAGAAAATACCCTCAAGAAACAGTGGAACTGTAAATCTGATTCATTTCTATATTCAATGTAACATATTCAAGTTGTCAGAATTTTTACAATGCTTCTAATGAAGTGCCCAGCATAATGAATTGTACAATTACAATAAAATTGGGTTCTAATGAACAATTATCATTCAAAGCAAGAACACGCCAGGGTTTTTTTTATCCTCCTTCTCTCAGACTGGAGGCTAACAAGTAGTTGGAAAAAAAATTAATGGGGACGGGGGGGGTATGTGTACAAAGGAGCACAGTACTCAATTAAAATGACTCTCACAAAGCTAGTTTTTCTCTAAGTTTGTAAGTGGCAATAAAGCTTGAGAGAATAGCTTCTTAGGTATGGTTGTAGGAACTCTTCTGATCATCTGAGCTTTCCCAGATATGATATGGCACTGTATGAACTTGGGTGTGGGTGTCAGGCACGAATTAATGACTAACTAATGATATCTTTGAATTGAGTCTCATCCATGGAGCCATGTTCTTCCCTTCTGTCCTGTGAATTTGGAGTATCAAGTGACAATAGGAGGGTAAATGGACCAGAGGTTCTTTGCTGCCATCAAGGGTCTGAGGGAGAAAAAGTCTATGAATTGCTGCACCTGTTAAAATGAAAGCTGCTGGCCAGGCGCAGTGGCTCATGCTTGTAATCCCAGCACCTTGGAAGGCTGAGGCTGGCAGATCGGTAGAGTTCAGGAGTTGGAGACTAGCCTGGGAAAGATGGTAAAACCCCATCTCTACAAAAAAATGCAAAAATTCGCTGGTTGTGGTGGCGTGTGCCTGTAGTCTCCGCTACTTGGGGGGGGTGAAGCCAGAGAATCAATTCAGCCCAGGAGGCTGAGGCTGCAGTAAGCGGTGTTCATGCCACTACACTCCAGTGTGGGTGATAAAGTGACACCCTGTCTCAAAAAACAAGCATGAATACATAAATAAAATAAAATAAAAGCTGCCCTTTCCTGAAAGGACCAGTAAACATTGTGCTAGATAATTCACCATGTATTATTTCATATTTTCACAGCAACCCGCAAGGTGCGTATATTATAAATGAGAGAAGCTGAAGCTTAAAGATGCTGAGTGGTCAAAGGCATAACCAAAAAGAACCAGAGCCTGGTGCGCCTGGCTGGACACTCTAGCTGGCTCTCTAGAGAAGCCACTGTCTTGGCTTGATTCTTTCTGGCTTTGGTGCTGAGCCACTCCATGGCCTGCAGCAAGCCGGTCGCTCACTGTCTGCTCTCTAGAACCTGCTTTGTACAACTCTAGGGGCACTGATCATATTCTATCCTAGAGTTTTATAATACAAGGGCTCTGCTTTGACCATACGCTTTTCTCATTGGGATGGTGAAAATTACCATTGTCACTGGTTATGGTGCTTCTTCTGCAAGTAACAGAAAACTCCCAATTGAACAACTTATAAAAGTTTAAAAAAGAGGGAAAGAAAAAAGAAAGAAAGAGAAAGAAAGAAAGAAAGAAAGAAAAAGAAAGAAAGAAAGAAAGAAGAACGAACGAACGAGATCATCTCCTACAAATGAGGTTCTGGTGTAGCCCAACTCTGGGTCTGGTTACGTCAGTGACATCGCAATGTCACTGGGGCCCTGGGCTCCTCCTGTCTTCCTTCCTTGCTTCCACTGGGCCCCCCAGAGCTGCAAGGTGGCCACTATCGTTCCAGGCACCATATCCTGACACAACAATCAAAGGAAGAAGAGGAACAGATGTCTGCATTACTGCTCTTCAAAATCAAGGTAACATCTCCAAGATGGTCCCCAGGAGGCCACTGCTCATGCCCCAGTGGCCAGGACTAGATGACCCCAAACTCATTGCTGACAAGAGGCACAGGGTGGTCATGATTAGATCAGACTAATTTGGGTTTGCTCCTGAGTCAAGTTAGAAAAAAGTAAACATCTGTATAAAATCAGGACTCTTAACTGTAAGGAGAGAGGAAAGAACTGGCCATTGGGTGGAGAACCAAATGTGACTTTACCCAAGTGAAGCACAATGAACTTCTCTGAAGAAAGATCATATAAAATCTGGATTTTCATGTTGCCATGTTTTCTTCTTCTTCTTTTTTTTTTTTTTTATTATACTTTAAGTTCCGGGGTACATGCGCAGATCTTGCAGGATTGTTACATAGGTATACACATGCCTTGGTGGTTTGCTGCCTCCATCCCCTCTTCACCTACACTAGATATTTCTCCTAATGTTACCCCCCAAACTCCCACCCCCTGCTATTGCTCCCCTAGCTTCCCACCCTCCAAAAGACCCCAATGTGTGATGTTTCCCTCCCTTTGTCCATGTGTTCTCATTGTTCAACACCACTTATGAGTGAGAACATGTGGTGTTTGGTTTTCCATTCTTGTGTCAATTTGCTGATAATGATGGTTTCCAGGTTCATCCATGTTCCTGCAAAGAACATGAAGTCATCCTTTTTTTATGGCTGCATAGTATTCCATGGTGTATATGTGCCACATTTTCTTTATCCAGTTTATCCTTGATGGGCATTTGGGTTGGTTCCAAGTCTTTGCTATTGTAAACAGTGCCACAGTGAACATATGTGTGCATGTGTCTTTATAAGAGAATGATTTATAATCCTTGGGTATATACCCAGTAATGGGATTGCTGAGTCAAATGGTATTTCTATTTCTAGATCCTTGAGGAATCACCACATTGTTTTCCACAATGGTTGCACTAATTTATACTCCCACCAACAGTGGCCAGACTGGGTGTTTGGGGAAGAAAAGCATTGGTTTGGGACCTTAGTAGAGGAGGCACAGAGAAACTAAAATAGCTTCATCTATGTTAGGGCTTAAGCTAAATTTCCATGTATTTCGAAAAGTACTGTAACAAAGGAATGTCTCAATACTATAAAGCAGCAGTAGGTTGAGAATCCATGAAGAAGTGGGTATTTACCTTTCGGTATAGTTTAAGATAAGGGTTGTTATTAGCTGATCAGTAACAAGCTAAAACTGGAATCCAAAGGTTCTGATGACAACATTCATAAGGGTGTTCTGTACATCCCTGCAATCTGATTTCAGTACTTTGGGCTACACTGTGGGGTTGTCATGTTGCTCTTGTTCTCCCAGTGGTATTTGGACAGAGTTCTCTACAAGGCTGACAAATCATACAACGTGCGACTCTTCCTACAGATCATTTGTGCTGTCAGCACGCAGTTTTACCAGTTCAGTAAAGTGGGTCATATAGGAATACTGGATTCATCTGTGCCACTCTTGAAGGCTTTGAAGATTAATGAGCTTCTGCTAAGCATGCAAAGTGTTTTAAATTCTTGGAAGAAAAGATTTGCCTGTTACGAAACAGCAACATCCCTAATTATCAGCCATTAAGTTTCCCACCAACCTCAGCCAACAATCAAATGTGTGGAAAAAAAATTCTCTTTAAAAAATAAATCTGATGATGTCGCTACCTATTCAAAAAGCTTTCATGGTTGTGCTCACTTTGGCAGCACATATACCAAAAAGGTTTCTGGTGTCACATTGCCTGCAGGATGAAATCCAAGCTATTTTTAAAAACACCCAAGATTCCCTTGGTTGGAAATCTGACCCCTCTTTGTCCTCCACTCCTGTTTCCTCCAGTCTTACCAAGTCCTTCACGATTTCTGCCTGGTATGAACTGCTGACATCTGTGCCTTTGTCTAACTGCACTTCTTTATGTCCACCATTTAAATATCCATTCATGCATTCACACCCTGATCAAGCCAGTTCCTCTAGCAGCCTCCCTGTATCAGCTATCTAGCCCTATTAATTAATCAGAATTAATCAGTCTCATCTCAAGCTCCCATCTTTGTTTCCGCCTCTCTTTAATACTTTTTACAGTTGGCCCTCCTAATAATAAAGGTATTTTTGCATCTGCTGATCTTTCTGGGCCACTAAATGAAGAGCTTCCTAGGATAGAAACCAGCTATATCTTCAGCAATCCCATTTCCTCTTTCTGGACACACAGGGAGACCTCACTTCCTAGTCTTCCTTGAAGTTAGTTGGAGGCTATGTGTTTGGGTTCTGACTGATATGATGGGGTAGAAGTGATGGTAAGCATCTTCCAGGATTGGCCTTTTAAAATATTTCAGGTAAGCCTCCAGTCCTCTCTTCACCTTCTATAGATAGAGGCCAGCATCATAAGGTGAAAGTAGACAGGATTTCTCATTAATTACACTTAACCCTGAACAACATGGGGTTGAATTGCTACATCCATAATATTTTTTTCAGTAAAATTTACAGCACCGAGTGTGCCTGTCTCTCCTGCCTCCCCTTCCACTTCCTCCAATTCTTCTACCGCTGTCACCCCTGGCACAAAAAGACCAATCCCTCCTCTTCTTCCTCCGCAGCCTAATCATGCAAACACAACTTTATGATAGACCTTTATGATAATCTACTTCCACTTAATGAATAGTAAATATATTTTACCTTCCTCATGATTTTCTAAACATTTTCTATTCTCTAGCTTACTTTATTGTAAGAATACAGTATATAATACAGTAACATATAAAATATGTGTTAATCACCTGTTTATATTATCAGTAAGGCTTCCAGTCAATGGTAAAATTTTGGGGAAGTCAGGTTATATGCAGATTTTTTACTGCATGTGGGTTTGGCACCCTGTGTTGTCCAATAATTAATTGTATTTGTAGGAGAACGGCCAATCCACACTGGAAATTGTGTGAGTGAGAAATACACTCTTACTATATTAAGGCCCTGAAATTTTAGGGTTACTTGTTACTGCAGCATAGCCTAGCTTGCCTTGACTAACACAGTTTTTAAGGTAGAGGAGAACATGTATTATTCATTTTTTAAATTCTCCTTGTGCTCAGTTTTTTGCATGTATTAGGCATTTATTCACACTTGCCAAGTTGAAATAAAGAATAAATTTAAATAGCTGCCATAAGGATCACATATTTTCTCTAAGAAAAATTGTAATTCCCTTGAGAGAAACATCTCTGTTTTCCACAAACATAAAATAAATTATTTAACAAATGGTTGTTTCTGATTTTGCTGGCAGTCTTTAGCCCCCCTCCCCTTTTTTTTGAGACGGAGTCTTGCTCTGTTGCCCAGGTTGGAGTGCAGTGGCACAATCATGGCTCACTGCAGCCTGGACCTCCCAGGCTCAAGCCATCCTCCCATCTCAGCTGAGGGATTACATGCATGTGCCAGCATGCCCAGATAATTTTTGAATTTTTTTGTAGAGACAAATATTATCCTTGAATGTTATCTCTATCTTGGCAGTTTTCTTCATAGAACTGGCTCAGATGGTAATAATTCGCTTGGTTTGTTTGAATTCCAGATTACACTAGAAGCCCCATAAAGAAAGAAACACATCAGTTTTGTTCCCTATTGTTTCCAGGCCCCTAGAGCATGTCTGGTTCACATTCAGGGTGATGGGCAAGGTAAGGATGGAAACAGAAAAAGCTCAGAGTAAAAAAAAAAAAAAAAAAAAATCCCTATCTGTAGGGGTAAACAGCTCACACATCAAAAACCCCAAAGTTTCAGGTGTACACAGTAAAATAATCAATGCTATGTTGATGAAAAAAAGAAGCAAAAAAACTTAAATGATTAAAATCTGTTCCCTATGTGACAGCTCAATGAAGTAGAAAGAGCTCTGAATCAGCAGTCCGGAAAACCTGGTTTTATGTTCTAAGTCTGCCTCTAACTAACCATGTGACCCAAGGTGGGTCTTGGGTTGAACTAGATGGTCATCAAAGATCCCTTTCAACTTGAAAACACCCACAAGTGTGTGTGTGTGTGTGTGTGTGTGTGTGTGTGTGTGTGTTTGTGTGTGTTTTAAATCCTAACAGTACGGGTCCTATTGACCAATATATTGTATTATCTATTCTCAGAGAGAAAGTCGCCTGCTGCTAATTCCTAGGTGTCTAGGAGTTCTGCCTGCTGAATTGCCGTCAAAATGAGACAGAGCCCAGCAGTTGTCAGCTGTCCAGCAAGGGTCCATGAGAGCATCCAAATAAGGCAAGGTGTTTCTTTGATGTTTCTCAGTCTCAGCATTGGGATTTTGTTTCTATGAATGCTTTTCTACCAAATAGGATGTTTATATCACTACGTCCTATGGTATTATTGAAGTTACACAAACAGCAATTTTGAACGAAAGCAGATTTGGATGGCTGGGATCTACTTGGATGTGTGATGCTAATGAACTGCATAATCTAGTTCTTTGTTCGGCTTGTGCTGAAATGCGACGTCCCTGGACTGTGATTACACTCCCTAGTCATTCAGACTAGGAAATTCTCCCCACTTCCCTGTGGAGATGAGCATCTGAAGGATACATTTCCTCATGCTTCTTGAATATGAAGTAACAGCACTTAAAAATCTTTCATTCAATCATCATTTAGCTATCAAGGTCATGAAATAGCATGAAATGAAGCACTCAATCAATTATTGAAAGATAGGCTTTTTAAGCAATGACCATTTTCCCTGTCATAATTACCTCTGCTAACAGGAAAGGGAGAAATCACCACTTAGTTTCTTTTTGCGAAACACAAAGTTGCATCTGTGGGTTCTGGATCTAGAAATGGAGAGGTTTACTAAGTCAGAGAGGCTGTTTTGGGGTACAAACTCCCGGCCAGAGGCTGGCAGGTGACCAGGAAAGAAACTGCTCTGGTCCCATGGGGATGGCTGCCCTGTTTCCCTTTGCTCAGGGGAGTAGTCTGGGGACATGTTTGCTCTGTGAACCTGCCTTGTTAACTCGTTTGTCCCTTGAGTCACCGTCCAGAAGCTGCTTATGATCTCAGTCTGGTCTAGGGAGAAATCGGTCCCGTTCTGTCAGCATCCACCAGGCAGAATGACCAGACATCAATTACTTGGCTGAGTGAGGGCTAAATAACTGAACTGGAACATGTTACTGGTGCAATTTCTCAAACTTTGGGCTGGCATTTATCTAGCCCTGCAGCAGTGGGTAATTTTTCTGTGAACAGTTGTTAATTAGAGAGGGTTTGCTTTCTTTTTAATGGATTGATAACTCAATCTATTATGCTTTAAAATAATGTTTTAGAGTTTGTTTCCTCAGGAGAGAAATGCCATAAACTGAAGGAGATAGTAGTAAAGATCAGGCATTGGATTTTTAGAATACAGGATTTTAAAAATGCCATTAATCTAAAAAGCTTCCAGATACTTCACAGTGATGTTTCAGGAGAGCTTAACATCTGTGTATGTCTCAGTTGTGGTGAATTACTTAGCAATGCTTTTAGGAGGCAGAATCGGACATTGTGCTGCTAGTTGCCTTCCTTCCTTCCCTTCCTTCCTTCCTTCCTTCCTTCCTTCCTTCCTTCCTTCCTTCCTTCCTTCCTTCCCTCCCTCTTTCTTTCTCTCTCTCCCTTCCTGCCTGCCTCCCTCCCCCTCTCCCTCCCTCTCTCCCTTCTTTCCTTCCTTCCTTCCTTCCTTCCTTCCTTCCTTCCTTCCTTCCTTCCTTCCTTCCTTCCTTCCTTCCTTCCTTCCTTCCTTCCTTCCTTCCTTCTGAAACAGGATCTTGCTCTGTCACCCAGGCTGGAATGGGTGGCACAATCAGAACTCACTGCAGCCTTGATCTCCTCCTTGCTGAATCTCCTCCTTGCCTGAACTCTGCTCCAGGCCTCAAGTGATCCTCCTACTTCAGCCTCCCAAGGTGCAGGGATTATAGGTGTGAGCCACTGCATTTGGCCTCATTATCACCTTTAAAGAACAATTGATAACTTGTCCAGGATTTAGAGGTAGAAACTTGGATTTCTAGAGCATGACATAGGAAACCTCATTTAATTTACTTAATAAGAGTAAATATTGGACTAAATTGAGAATTTTTCAAGAAATAGAAATCTAATAGGCAACCTAAACTTACCATATCCAAAACCGAACTTGTTCCTTGCTAAAACATTTGTTCATTCCCCAATCATTGAGGCTGCTGGCTTTCTTGAGTTCTCGTTGTCCTTTACATCCCATAAGCAGGTCCTATTTCCACGACTGCTAAAATGCACTTTAATCCTGCCATTTGTCTCCATCTCCATGTCTCCCTCTCCGTCCACACCACCATCTTCACCTGTCCTACCCCATGTCTCCTAATTGGTTTTCCTGTTTTACTCTGCCTCTCTGTACACATTCTTCCCACAGCAGCCAGAGCAACCTTCTAAAATCATAGTGGGTCATGCCACTAACCTGTTAGGTAATCCCCACCACCTTCCCATTGCACACTGAAACAAACAAACAAACTTCTTACCATAGCTTGCAGAGCTCTGCGATTCTGGACTCTGCTACCCTTTCTGACCTTATCATATGCCACTATTTTTTCTGTTCCCAAACTCAACTCACACCAGACTTTGTCTCTTTGTTATTCTCACCTCTGGGCCTCTGCACTTGCTTTTCCTTCTGCTTGGATGATGCTTTCTTGGATATCTACCTGGTTTGCTCCTTCTCATTGTTCAGACCTGAACTCAGGGTATCTAGAAAAATCCCAAGAGTCTATCGCTCAGAACAGCACATTTCTCATCAGTGTTAGATATGATTTCTCAGGTGAGTTCTGAGTTAGCCTGTGACTCCACCGATGACCACAGTTGAGCCTCTACTTAGATCAGCCTTCTCTGTACTTCAGCCTGAAGAACCAACCTCACCTCATCATTTTCCAGCACGTTGCTATGATTTGCTTTCTTTACAACACTTGTGGCCACCTGGAATGGTTTCGTGCATCTATTTTCTATCTTCCCTACAAAGATGGGAGAAAGACAAGGCCAGCTGACTGCCCAGGGCTCTCTCCTCAGCACTCAGAACAGTGCCAGGCCACAGCCAAGCCTAACATATATTTGTTGGGTGAATATTGTGAGTGGGATCAAAAGGCAGGAGGGACTTGAGAATAGATGAATTGGGTTTTCTTCCTGGCTCTCCATTAAAGAGCAGTCGCCTAGGCTTAGATAATAATGGAGACTCCTTCAAGGTCTAAGTTCTATAACCAGCAAAGGAAAAGGCTTAACTAAGTAGAGGAACTTGCTGCTGAGCCTCATTCATCAGCAGATCAGAGCAACTGATAGGCCCTATAATGCTTTATGAATCAAGGGAAAATTATATTTCTTTCTTACAGTTTTTAATTTTACATGTATATATTTTGAGACAGGGTCTCACTCTGTCACCCAGGCTGGAGTGCAGTGGCATGATCTTGGCTCACTGCAGCCTCAACCTCCCCAAGTTCCCATCTCCGCTGGGGCTACAGATGCAGGCAACTATGCCTAGCTAAATTTTTTGGTATTTTTTTAGATATGGGGTTTTGCCACGTTGCTCACGCCAATCTTGAACTCCTCGGCTCAAGCAATCTTCCTGTCTTGGCCTCCCAAAGTGCTGGGATTACAGATGGGAGCCACAATGTCCGGCTCTTCTTTTTGGTAGTTTTAAAAGTCACAATTGTTGTATTCTAATTCTTTATAGATTGTTCTTTCTGTAAGGCATAGATAGTAGCACTTACTGAATCATGGCATTTTCTAGATGAGAATGACTCATTTTCCACCAGTGGTGGCTGGCGGTGAGCCTATGAAAGTGAGTTCTAAGTTAGTCTTGTGCTGTCTCCAATGAGCACTGCTAAAGAGCATGGAGGCCTTGCTCATTATCAGAGTCTCTCATTCCTTAGAGAAATGGGAATCAAAATGCAGGAGAGGCTTGAGAATAGATTGAATTGGGTTTTCTTCCTAAGCCTCCACTGTAGGTGGGAAGCTGAGGTCCCACGGATGCTGTGTGACTGTGCCCTGTCACACACCACACAGGGGCAGATCCAGCATCCAGGTCTCTACACCCAGGAGCTGCTCTTTCCTTCCTAGCACAGTACTGCAAACTTCATCCCTGGGGGAGCTAGCTGGGCTTGTGTCTTCCCTTCTGAGGCCCAGACAATTCTCTTATTCTTTCAGCTAACAAATGTTAGAGTGTCTACTCTCCCAGATAGCATCCGCTCTCACAGGGTTTTCCTTTATGGGAGGAACATCAAATAGTACAACTTCAATTGCCCATGCTTCTGTAATTCAAAATGGCCTTGGTCTCCTCTTCTAATTCATAAACCCAGTAAAGCCAGGAACTGTGCTCTGCAACCTCAATTATAAACACACAAGAGTCAGTTAATAAATATTTAAAAATCTGTGAATGATTACATTAGGATAAAGGACAATTAGTAGATCTTCTCAAAGAATAAATATGCTATAATCTTGGAAAAGCTGCAATTCAGGTAGGTAACTTGAGACTTAAGAAGAAACTAGAATATTGTTTTCTTTTAAGTTCATTCCAAAGTTAAGACCTGGCCAAAGAAGTTCTCAATTAATTGCCTCTTCCCTAGTTTCAGGATTAAGCTATATTTGATTTGATTATATAAGAAAAAGAGAAGAGACTTTGCCCTGAGTAACAAACTGTGGGTCATTCTTATCTAAAGTGTACAGAGGGGTATTATTTTCATTCCTAAAATAAGGCCGACTCACATACACACACATAAAATATGCCAGCGTGGCATGTGGCCCCATTCTTCCAAGTCCTTGGCCTGGGAATGTGGAGCTGACAGGCTGGCCTAGTGCAGAGAAAATCCAGACTTCCCAGGAACTGAGAATCAACTCTATTTTGGTTTAATGTCTTCAGACATTCAACATTTAAGACTATGCAGGATTCCAACTGCCACACACAGCTCCTGGTTGTAAGTCGATCGCAATTCTGGTTTCAGCTTTGTCTATACATAGTCATCTTCAAGGCTCTAAGGATCTAAGGGATCAAAGACATTTAACTTCTGGTTTCCTGTGTAAAACTCTGCAAAGAGCCCTTCTGGCCACCCAAGAACACTTTCACCCTGCCTGGTCCTGGGTTGAAACTTAGGTGTCCCCGTGGGGACCTCAGGGTCTACTGAGATTGCAAGTTACAGCTGGACCTTCTGATAAGCTTGACATGAAAATGCAGTTTGGATCCAGAGACTAAGGTTTCCAACTTCAAACCAGGACCTATGGTCTGGAATGTGAACTGGAATGAGTGGGTCCCAGAGTACTAAACATTGTATTTGTCACTTCAATCACTTAAAAGAAACTCTAGTACATTGGTTTTAAATACTGGTTTAGCATGTACAGATGTGTATGTGAATCCTGACTAGCTGCTCTGTTAACAAATCTTCCTTGAATGGATAACACTTAGGGTAGACAGAATAACACCTCGATTCCTCCCACCAGAGATGTCCATATCTTAATCCATTGTACCTATGAATATGCTACCTCAAATGGCAAAAGGGACTTGGCAAAGGTAAGGAAATTAAGAATCTTGAAATGAGGTGGTGAATCCACATTACCCAGGTGGGCCCAGTATTACAATGAAGGAGGTTGTAAGAAGGAGGTGGGTCGATAGAAAAGAATGAAAGGCTGTCATTCACAGCAACATGAATGGAACTGGAGGTCACTATGCTAAGTGAAATAAGCCAGACACAGAAAGAGAAATAACCCATGTTCTCAATTATATGTGGGAGCTAAAAAGGTGGATCTCATGAAGATGGAGAGTAAGTTAGTGGTTACTGGGGTTGAGAAGGGTAGCAGGGAGAAAGGGAAAAAGAGAGGTTGATTAATGGCTATAAATATACACTGAGAAGAAATAAGACCTGATGGCTGATAAATATGGTGACTATGGTTAACATGGATCAATTGTTCATTTCAAAATAGCTAGGAGAGAATACTTTGCTTTCCTAGCAAAAGGAAAAGCCACATATTTAATGGGTGGCTTTAAATGGATATCCCAATGACCCTTTGAGTTTATGAATGTGTCAAATCCTCAAATGCCTCCTGAAAACATGTATATCTATTACGTTTCAATAAACTTTAAAAAATTAAATAATAGCCAGACATGGCGGTGCAAGCCTGTAATCCCAGCACTTTGGGAGGCCAAGGCAGATGGATCACTTGAGGTTGGGAGTTTGTGACCAGCCTGGCTAACATGGTGAAACCCTGTCTCTACTAAAAATACAAAAGTTAGCCAGGCATCATGGCACATGCCTGTAATCTCAGTTATTTTGGGAGGCTGAGGTAGGAAAATCACTTGAACCTGGGAGGTGCAGGTTGCAATGAGCCAAGACTGTGCTATTATACTCCAGCCTTGGCAACAGAGGGAGACTACATCTCAAAACAATAAAAATTTAAAATTAAAAAATTCAAAATATTTTTACATGAAAGGAAGAGGCAGATAGGAGATTAGAGTGATTACAAGAACAAGGGTTATAGACACACAGAGAGAGGTCATATTGGCTGTGAAGACAGAAGAAGGAGTCAACCCCCCAGAGCAGGAACTCTATGTGAGTCACTGATACCTGTATAGCACCCAGAATAGCAACTGGTACATAGTAGCTACTTAATAAATGTAACAAGGATTAGAAACTACTCACAGGTTCTTTGGCGAGGGACAGGAACCCACATTTTGCTGGATTTTCCCAAGAGGCCAGCACTGTGTGAACCCTTATGTCATCTCCTAAGAAACGCACTAGGATGAAGGGTTATCCCCACTGTACGTATGAGATGAACAAACAGTACATCTTCTCGGATAGTTAAAAAATGCAAACTGGAGATTCTAATGCAAACATGATCTACATAATGTATGGTCCTATACTGTGAAGTTACTGTATGGGCACACTTAACTGCTCTGAATTCAATATGGAAGAAAGGGATGAGAATAGTCTTAAATTTATCTACTATCCCTACTGTCCCACCAAATGAGTGTGTGCCCCACTCGAGTGAAACAAGGAAGCATGAATTCACTGGCCTTATGTTCTGCATGCCTCTCATGATGTGAGTATATTCCCAGGCTGAGAGTAAATCTAATGTTTAGAGATATACATTTTTCTCAATACAATCCAGCCTCCAAATGGAAGTCCTCTATTTCATTTGATGCTCAACTAAAGAAACATTACAGCACTGGAGAAAAAAACAAAACAAAACAAAACAATACTAGCTAAGTATTGAACCAACCCCACACAGGCTGTCCCTGTGAGCTCCCCCTACAAAGCAGAAACTGAATCTGCTGCAACTTCCCAACCTCAATGCCACCACAAATCCAAGCTTCCAGCATCTCCCGCCTGCACTGCTGCAAAACTTCCTAGCTGGACCTCCTGCTTCCCCCACTACCCGCTTACCATCCGTGCTACCCACAGAACATGAAAAGAGAATGAGAGAGCTGGAAAAGGGAATTCAGATCATGAAGTGCTCTTGCTCAGAACTCTCCCAACACACTTGGAAAACAAACAAGCCCCAAAGCATCTATAATTCCCTGCCTGCTTGGCTCCATCCTGGGCCAGTCTCCCTGGGGCTGCTTTGCTCCGGCTTATTCTCTCCACAGGAGCTTATCCTGGCTCTTCCCTCTGCCTGGATGCTCTTTCCTTCCATCTTTGCCTGAGGCTCCTTCTTGTCACTCAGATCTCAGCTGAAATGTTACCTCCTGGGAGAAGACTTTCCTTGTCATTTTCTATTACCACGTAGGTCTTTGAATAGTGCTTAACACTCACTGATATGTGCTGATTGCCACCCTGCACCAAATGCCAAGCTCCATAAGAGCAGGGATCTTGCCTTCCTCAATCACATCTTCCCAGTGGAGAAAGTTGCCTGATGTGGATGGGGGCTCCAAGTGTGCCCCTCAAAGGGATTTATGAAGGACATGCTGAACTATCTTTGTTTTTTGCTTACTTGGTTACTTCAAAACTTAACCCCTGAAAAAAAATATGTGAGTCTGCTATAGAAAAGAAGTAGTTATTTTATAGAAGAAGAAATGGAGGGCTAAAGAGACCATGTGATTTACCCAAGATCACATAGCTGTAAGTGCTGAGTTGGGTTTTAAACCCAGGCCTGTTCAATTCTAATTCTCAGGCTCTTTCTACCATGCCACAGTACCTTCTTGGGGGTTGGGAGCACAAGAACAGGGTGGAGCTGGCCTGGGAAGCACTTCAGCGAGGAGAGGTGGATGATGTCTGCAGTGGAGATGTGCTGAGAGTCACCATGCTGAGAGCTCCGGTGACCTCCACGCACAGCTCAGTGGCCTTGCAGGAAACTTAAGCTCTCTGAATTTCTGCTTCCTCCAGTGGAAAATGAAGACTATAGTAGTTATTCCATATGCCCTATGGTATAAGGATTTCATGAGCCATTATACATACTATATTTAGGAAGGTACCTGGTACACAGCAGACCCTTCATAAATAGTAGCATCATTGACATCAATATCATCAGGAGAAAATGTGCACATTCACAGTTATCTGCAAAGCCACACTAAGTCTTGACTCTGCTACTGGTGGGTCAGAGGGCCAGGGGGCCCCCTTAAATGATCAGTTACTTCTCCTTTCAGCCAAGGCTTCAGCTGAGTAGGAGCTAAGAGTATATTCCTCTTTTGGTAGACACGAGGGAAGGGGCTCAGGAACCTTGTCCATATATAGCTTGAGAAAAATGAAAACTAGTCTTTTTCTTTTTCAGAATCACCACCCAAGCCCCAGTTGTACTCATAGCTGCTAACTCTGGCTTGATTTCAATGCCATCTCCCCCATCTCTAACACCTGCAATGGCCTGTTGTCTCTGCACACGTGCACTAGAATTAGACTATTAGAAAAAGCCCACTTACATTTATTTTAAAATATCTCGGCCGGGCGCGGTGGCTCACGCCTGTAATCCCAGCACTTTGGGAGGCCAAGGCAGGTGGATCACGAGGTCAAGAGATCGAGACCATCCTGGTCAACAAGGTGAAACCCCATCTCCACTAAAAATACAAAAAATTAGCTGGGCACAGTGGCGCATGCCTGTAATCCCAGCTACTCAGGAGGCTGAGGCAGGAGAATTGCCTGAACTCATGAGGTGGAGGTTGCAGTGAGCTGAGATCGCACCATTGCACTCCAGCCTGGGTAACAAGAGAGCGAAACTCCATCTCAAAAAAAAAAAAAAAAAATCTCTCTTTGCTCATTGTTGGCCCTTGTGACAAGTTAGGGTGAGTCTAATGGCCCAGCCATAGCCTTTTTCACACTGGGAAGCAGCTGTCAGTCTTCCTATTTCTTTCAGTATCGGCTCTCACAAGAATGATCTCCAGCCCTATCACTCATCTGGTTATCCTTTTTAGTTTGTCTAAATCCTTTTTTAAATGTCGTGCTCAGAATGGTATGCAGCACTTCAGATCTGATCTGATAGTGTGGGGATTGCTATCACATCAGACAGTGTGGGGTTATAACCTCTCCATTCTCTATTTCTCTTAGAGTGGCTCAAGGCATTTGGGCAGCCATGTGATATAGATACCTTTTGCTGTGTTCACTGTCAAATGAAATTCCTCAGTTGTTTTTCGACACCCGCCTCTAGGCTTCCCTTTCATTCATGGGTATCTCAGAGTCAGGGAATATATTGGAAGGTTTTGGCACCAGAGAGTTGGCTCCACGTATATCCAGTTTTGATGCTACAACATTAGCTAGTAGCTGAGACCGAATCAAGATCTTGTTCTAGGGCCAGGCTTGGTGACAATGGACCAAGGCACACAAGGTCATAGATTCTTTTTTTTTTTGAGACAGATTCTCATTATTCTGTTGCTCATGCTGAAGTGCAGTGGTATGATCTCAGCTGACTGCAACCTCCACCTCCCAAGTTCAAGTGATTCTCCTGCCTCAGCCTCCTGAGTAGTTGGGATTACAGGCACATGCCAACATGAACAACTAATTTTTTTTTTTTTTTTTTTAAGTAGAGACAGGGTTTTGCCATTTTGGTCAGGCTGGTCTCGAACTCCCGACCTCAGGTGATCCACCTGCTTTGGCCTTCCAAAGTGCTGGGATTACAGGCATGAGTCACCATACCCAACCCAGAATCATAGTCTCAGGAATCTAGTTTAGGTGCAGGGTCTGCTGTTCTTGCCTCTGACTCAACAGGTGCAGTCATCCTTGGGAATTCTGATGAGCTGTAAGATTTGACCATGGGTGCACAATTTTGATGAGCTGTAAGATCTGACCTTGTGCACCCATGGTCAAATCTTACAGCTCATCAGAATAAGATAAGTCAAAAACTAAAGTATCAGTCTGCGTGTTTGTTATGAGTAAGATCCCAAACTTTGTCCAGCCCAGATATTTACCAGCAAAGATCCCAGCACATAAGGGAGAAAGACCTGGAAGTCTGGGAGAGGTACAGAGACCAGGTTCCTGGGGCTGAGTATTAAGAAAGTAGGGTGCATAGCAGTCCTCAGTAGGTCAGGAATCAGAACAGGGTGCTGAGGTCAGACAGACACTGCTTCATGCTGTACTGCAGCCTTTCTAGTCTTCAGCGACCTATTTTCTTCTAGGATGTAGTCTCAGCTCCAGAGTAAGTGAAAGTGAGACAGAACCTTATCTTTGCTCATTGTCCAGCAGCATGGGGTCTCTGGTTCTCCTGGGTGTCTGGCTTTCCCAGTGGAATTCATTTCTCTCCCCTCCATCACTGGATTTCTAGAGAGATGACCAATTCGGGGATTTCTCTGCTGCTAATTAATAAAGGTTTATATATTATGGATATTAAATGCAAGTTAATCATCTTCCATTTCATATTTGTTTCCATTTTAAAAACCAATATCACAGTTCCTCCTTTGTCTCCAACCTAAGGTAGATGCTAGTTAGAATGCTTTTTTGAATTTTCATTGTATGCTATGCTTTCCCTTCTTAACTTTGGCTACAAAGATAAAGAGTCTTTCTCTTTCTTTTCTCTTTCTTTCTTTCTTTCTTTCTTTCTTTCTTTCTTTCTTTCTTTCTTTCTTTCTTTCTTTTTTATTTCTTTCTTTCCCCTCCCTCCCTCCCTCCCTCCCTCCCTCCCTTCCTCCCTTCCTTCCTTCCTTCCTTCCTTTTGACAGAGTTTCACTCTGTCAACCAGGCTGGAGTGCAGAGTGCAACGGCATGATCTCAGCTCACTGCAACCCCCACCTCCCAGGTTCAAGAGAGTCTCCTGCCTCAGTTTCCTGAGTAGCTGGGATTATAGGCATGCACTACCACGCCTGGCTAATTTTTGTATTTGTTGTGCAGACAGGGTTTTACCATGTTGGCCAGGCTGGTCGCGAACTCCTGACTTCAGTCATCTGCCCACCTCAGCCTCCCAAAGTGCTGGGATTACAGGCATGAATCACCATGCTCGTCCAGGAGTTACATCTGTCTCATTCGATGGCTTATCTTCTAGCATAGTGCCTGGTACACAGTGGGTGTTCATAAATATTAGATGAATGAGTGAATGAATGAATGAGGTAAATCATGGTTACAGTTGGGACTCTATTTTTGTGACCAAGATTTTTCCACTAGGCCCTACATCATCCTGGGATTAGAAGGTAGACCAGCTGGCCCATCCCGTTTATCCAACCTGTTTGCAATCCTGTGTCTACCTGCAACCCCTGAGCCTCGTGACCCTAGTCAGTCATCTTTGAGGTCATCCCCTCCCCATTTTGTCTTTATCCATTTTTCTGTCTTTGGAATTCAATTTCTTCCATCTTTATTGTCTGGCTTCTGATATGGATCTGACTTTCTTATTTAAAGGACCTCAAGTTGTGTTTTTCCTTGATTTGTTTTATTCTGATGTAGGCTATAGGTGTTCCTGCATTCTGAGGCCATAATGTTAGATTTTCTTTTTCATATATCACCTTTTGGGTCCTTATCAAGCTGCTATTGAGGCTTTCCTGCCAATCTGGCCTCATTGAAAGTCCTGATCACATACCCTATTTTGTTCTATATAGGCTTTATACAATAAAGCCAAGAGGAGGCCCATGGTTCCCACTTGTAATTCTAGCACTTTGGGAGGCCAAGGTGGGAGGATCACTTGAGCTCAGGAGTTCAAGACCAGCCCAGGCAACACTGGGAAACCCCATCTCTACAAAATAATAATAATATAGCTGGGCATGGTGGCATGCACCTGTAGTCCCAGCTACTCAGGAGGCTGAAGCAGGGGGATCACCTGAACCCAGGATCTTGAGGGTGCAGGCAGCTGTGATTGAGCCACTGCACTCCAGCCTGGGTAACAGAGTGAGACCCTGACTCAAAAAAAAAAAAAAAAAAAAAAAAAAAAAGTAAGGGAATTTCTAGTCAACATTTACTTATATTATAATATAGAAAATGTAAATCTTTTTTGTTCTCCAAACATCACAGTCATTTTTGAGGAGGAGCTGCTTTACAACACAATGGGAGGAGAGAATTGGGGTGATACTTAAGAGAACATCAAGATACACTGTTAAGAATCACTGGGCTACTCAAGAGGCACAGGCTAGCAGTGTGACCATGAACAAGTCACTTTTGTGGGTCACAGCTTCTGAATTTGTAAAACAAAGGAATCTTTAGTTTCTCAGGTTCCTTCTAAGTTTTATGATTCTCCAGCATTTTGAGTTTTTCAGAAAAGTTCATTATAGAAATACTAAGAATAATTGCTAACCACCCCAGTTCACGCACAATCACAACTTTGTGTTAATTTGCTCATAGGCCAAGTTGAATTTGCATTAGTGCCCTTGACAAAATAAGTATTGGCTTTTTAGATTTTTTAATTACCATGAGACTGGTGTATTGACATGGTTCTCAGAGCAATCTTAGAGAACAAGGAACTGTTTATGGGTCTAGTAATCTTGCAGTAGGCTATTTATTCTTTGGTATTTGGTTTGACATTTATTTTTCTTTTTCAGTCATATTGATTTAAATATCATTAGCCCAAAAATGTACCAAAGGGTAATTACATTGAATGTTTTGGCTCCCCTCAACTATTACCTTGCAATTCATCTTTTATGGCAAAGCTTCCCTTGTGAACGGGCCAAGAGGGCTGAATTTGAATCGCAGTCACACTTTTCTCAGCAAATGTGGAGTGTACTTTAAATGTAACAAAAGCAAAGGACAGGATCAGAGACAACATTTGCTAAATGCCAAATGGCTATTTGGATCTACTCGAGAGAGTGTATGTTATGAGAGGTGTGAAGGGCACTATTCAATCGTATTAAAAAAGAAAATGGGTGAAAATCAATTCCCATGAAACTGTATGTTTCCACTGAAAAATATGGTTGGTTACATTTTGAATCTTACAATTAACCTGTTAATTTTCTACCATTTCTTATACAATGGATGTTTAGTGGAAGCTGGTGAGTCTAACCCTAAACTGAAGAACTGTATTTCTTAATTGTAGTTATCAGGGGTTAATTGTAAGATTCAACTGGACAGGTGCAGTGCCTCATGTCTGTAATCCCAGCAATTTGAGAGGCTGAGGTAGGGGGATTGCTTGACCCAGGAGTTCAAGACCAGTCTGGGCAACATAACAAGACTCTGTCTATGAAAAATTGCTTAAAAAAAGAAAGCCTGGCATGGTGGTATGCGCCTGTAGTTTCAGATACTCAGAAGGCTTAGGTGGAGGATCCTTTGGAATTTGCCTGGTGGCAGAGCAAGACCCTGCCTGAGAGAGAGAGAGAGAGAGAAAGAGAGAGAGAGAGAGAGAGAGAAAATGTAAGATTCAAACAGCCCAAAGTTTTCCAAGAGCCCACCAGAGAAGAAAGATAATCTTTTGGGATTCAGAACTTATTGTTTCCAAATGTGGTATCTTTCATACCACAAGGTCAGAGCTGAGAAAAAAGTAAGGGAGTTAGAAAGCCTCTGTCACCTCAGAATTTAAACATTTTTGATTAACTGTCTTTTTAAGTCTATTTTTTCTGATTGAAATTCCAAAGCTGGGGAAGATTGGGTTGCAGGGAAGGAGTCTCCCAAAGTCATCTTATCCTTGTTAAACATGTACCATGATGTTAATGGATGTTTAGTGGATCTGGTGGGTCTAATCCTAAACTAAAGCAGTATTTCCCACAGCCCTTCTGCTGGATTTGTGTTGGAAATCACTTTTTATAATTAACCAGCCAGTGCCCTCTCTTTGGAGAGAAAGAAGAGTCTGCTACAATGTGACAAAAAGAAACAATGAAGAATTTAAAAACTCTATTTCTCTAGGGCTCCAGTTTTTGGGGGAGTTTGTCTATTTTCACTGTCCTTCCCCTCACCTGTCAGTCTCCCTCCTTGCCAGCCTCTAAAATGCCTGGCCTTCCCATAGGTTACTCTTTTCTTATCCAAGTCTTCAAACCTGGATTTGCAACACCAACCATTCTTAAGAAGTGGTGGAAAATTCTTCCAGGAATCCTCGTTCATTTCAACAAATAGAAAAAGAGTATGTTTTCTCTTTTAAAAATTGGAGACAGAGGGAGGGGCTTAAAGAAGCACACAAAAACGAGACTTGGAAGACTAAACAAAGTTAACAATGCAGCTACTAAAAAGGGATTGGAAATTATTGAATTCTGCAAACTTATTGTTAGATTTTTTTAAAAGAAACTAGAACCATCTGATCTTTGACAAACCTGACAAAAACAAGCAATGGGGAAAGGATTCCCTGTTTAATAAATGGTGTTGGGAGAACTGGCTAGCCATGTGCAGAAAGCAGAAACTGGACCACTTCCTGACACCTTACATTGAAATTAACTCCAGATGGATTAAAGACTTAAACATAAGACCTAACACCACAAGCATACCCTTGCTCTTTCTTTCTCCAGGACACAGCAGCCTCTTTTAATTGGCACTTCAGCAGTGGCGATTTCTTTCACCAAATGAGTCTCTATACTAATGTCCTGTTATCATGGAGGTCTCATTTACCTTTGACGGAGGGTTTTCCAATGCTGTGCTTCGGCTCCACTCCCTCCCCCCGGTGCTGCTGCAGAAAGTCCTGAGCATCCAGGGATCCATCTCTGCAGGGATCCACCTCTTCCATTGCCTTACCACAGCTCCATCTTCCCCCAAGCAAAAAAACAGCTTCAAGGTACCTGGTTACCTGTTGAGATGGGTCCATTCTTCTTATAATTTTTTGCAGAATATTGTAAAGGAGAGAGCTAACTGCAGGAAATGCTCCAGGTTTCAAATAATAGACTTATAAATTGTCTATTCAAATCTACTACTTGGTTGGCACCTGCCACTGAAGATGGCACTGGCAGAGTAAAGGATCTATCTTATTTTTGGTGGTATATTGGAGTAAAACCACAGAAATAACTCACATGTCCAGAAATTAGCAGCCTGGCAACCTGACTTATCTTGAATACAGGTAAATATCAGGAAGTAACTAAAAGGGTCTCCAAGTGGCTAGCATACAAGAGGAGATGAAGGCAGAGTGGAAAGCAAAGATGATCCACATTCTGGGCACTCATGGGCACATATTTTACCCAGAGGAGAGTTCCTAAGAACGCTGATTGAAGCCTTTGTTTTTAAAAATGACAATTAGAATAACTTAATTTCATCTGGATTCCCAGTCCACAGAGTCAGAAACAAAAGCTGAGAATGAAAAATGGAACCCTATAGGCTGAAAGTGATGTTAGAAAGAAAGAAAGAGAGAGAAAGGCAGGAAGGAAAGAAAGGCTATTAAAACAGGTACAACTAAGAAACCCATAAGGCCCACGGAGAATTGAGTGAACAACTCACTGTCTGAGTAGCCTCAGTCACCCTGAGGATATGTCTTCATTATAACACAGTTTTACAAGTAATGCACCCAATAGGTTTTTGAGCTTTGGTGTTTAAAAACAATGGACTTTCATCGGTCTGTAAATTTCAATATATAATTGAAGTACTCACTATTCAGAAATGCCTTTAAATGAGCTATCATGCTAGAACAGCGGCTCACACCTGTAATCCCAGAATTTTGGGAAGCCGAGGCAGGTGGATCACTTGAACTCAGGAGTTCAAGCCCAGTCTGGGTAACGTGGCAAAACCCTGTCTCTATAAAAATACAAAAATTAGCCAGGTTGATGGCATGCACCTGTAGTCTAGTTACTTGGGAAGCTGAGGTGGGAAGATTGCCTGAGCCCAGGAGGTGGAAGTTGCAATGAACTGTGATTGTTGTCCAGCCTGGATGACAGAGTGAGAGCCTGCCTCAAAATAAATAAATAAATAAATAAGCAATCATTACCTCATTATAGAGATAACAATCCCTGGATTAATAGCTGTGTTGTGCATACTCGATATGTAAATTAGACTCCCCATTTCCTAATGTACACTCATGCCAAGAGGCTGGAACTAGGAAAACATCAGTATTCCTTGTGGTTGTAACATGACAACAGAAGCAATCCATAGCCTGAAGGTGACCAGGACACTTGGAAGATGGAGGCACATTTTTCTTGAGGGTAGCTGAAGGCTATAAGCCAAAGGCAGAGGCTGAGGCATCAGTAAGAGCATGCCCAGTGGCTTCTGCATCTGCAGAACCCAGAGTCTTACCTGTAAAGTTACTGAAGGAAGAAAAGCTCTCACCTAATATGCTTTTCCAGTATTTCTGTACTTATCAAACACCTTCCTCTTCTTTTAAGGTTGAGTTCAAGCCATATCTTATAATGCCACTTCTTCCCCCTCTTAAGTCTGCTCACATAATTATCTAAATTACTCATTTGGCACTTGTCATAACTGCTTTATTTTGTTTTGTATGTATTGTTAAAACAAATAAGAAGGAAGCCATTAGTTGGAAGTCGCCTTGGTCACCAGAGCTCTTACATAAGCAAACCAGAACTTAACTTGAAAACATTTCCTGTAATTGACTTTAAAACAAAATGAGCCTCAGCCAGTTACAAGCAGCCAATCAGTCGATTGGTTATACAAATAGAGACCTCACATCAGACCATACTCAAATAAAGCAAACACTTACTTGTAGCCAATCAGGTAATTTTGCTTCCATGTTCAGTCTATAAAAGCTTGCTGCTCATGCTGCTGGAGTAAAGCTCTCTGAACCTAAGTTCTGATCACTGCCCAATTTATGAATCATTCTTTGCTCAAATAAAATACGTTAAATTTGTCTAAAATTTTTCTTTTAACAATTTGGTGTCAGAAGTGAGATCTGAAGGAGCCCTTTGGCAACTCCCAGGAGCACTGAGTGATCTAGCAAAGGTGCACACCAGGTTCATTGTGCCCATTGCTCTTTCACTGCAACTGAAGGTCATGAGTGAGTTCCCTCTTAGTATCCAACTCTACAAATTTACATTTTGAGCTCTCTCTCTAACTGGATTTGAATAAGTATTTAGCCAGACTGGATTCAAAATCAGATTGGATCTGATGATTAACCTTACTGAATCCAGTTAGAAGCCTTGGATAGATGTCTTCTGAAAATGAGTTTTTCTAAGATTCCAAGAGTCTGGGGCTCCATTTTGTGAGACACTAGCTACATTTATGTACAAAACATATGGTTCAAAAACCTATGTATTTTTGGAAAAATAGATTAATCTTACTAAAGACAATGTAATTACAGTGTTAACAGGGAAGTTTAAACTGCCAAGGCAGTTATTAGAAGAAAAAAACAGGTTCCTAAATGCCTCAAAAACAATGGGATATATTTTTAATTGGTATGCTGAGGCTTCTAAAAGACTAAATGAATCAAAGACTGCCTTTCCAAAAGCCTCTTTACAAAAGGAAAATGAGAACTCTTAAGTCTTTTTTTCACAAGTACTCATTAAAAACTTTAGCTATAACCAAGAGTCCACTAAATGGGTCATTCAAGAAAAGTAAAAAAACAAAAACAAAACTTTAGCTTCTAGATTAGTAATGTTCCACTGGCCAGAAATACAGCTCAAATCCAGATATTTTTAATAAATTAATGAGCATTATATATTGAACCTGGCACATGACTCACACAGTTAAAATTTAAACAGCCAACCAGGTTATTGGAGATACAATTAGGGACCTCCCATAGGGCCATATCCAAGTAATGCAAATGATTCATTATACAATACTCAAATACAGCAAATGCCTAGCTATAGTCAATCAAGTAATTTCTCTACCTTGCTTCTGTATTCAGCCTATAAAACTCACTGCTAACACAGCTAGGTAGCACTCTCTGGAGCTCTTCTGGTTTTGAGTGCTGCCAATTCATTAATTGTTCTTTGCTCAAATAAACTATTAAATTTAATTTGTGACCGAACATGGTACCTCATGCCTATAATCCCAGCACTTTGGGAAGCCAAAGCAGGAGGATTGCTTGAGCCCAGGAAGCAGAAGATGCAGTGAGCTATGATCATACCCCTGCACTCTAGCCTGGGCAACAGAGCAAGATCCCATTTCTTAAAAAAATAAAAAAAATAAATGTAATTTGTCTAAAGTAATTTTATAATGGTATGTATGTATGCATGTATCTATTTTAATTTTTGTTCTAGATAATTTATATATTTCAAATAGACAAAAGTTGGTATCGTTTACAGTGTCGTAAGATAAATTGCCTTTGAATGAGAGTTTTCTTCTCTATAGTTTGAAGTCTACATATGTCTAGATATGTCTAGAAAACTTACTACTGTAGAGAATAAAGATTGATGAAATCTTTGGGAGGCTGAGACAGGTGGATCACTAGGTTGAGAGATCGAGACCATCCTGGTCAACATGGTGAAACCCCATCTCTACTAAAAATACAAAAAATTAGCTGGGCGTGGTGGTGTGTGCCTGTAATCCCAGCTACTTGGGAGGCTGAGGCAGGAGAATTGCCTGAACCCAGGAGGCGGGGGTTGCGGTGAGCCGAGATCACGCAATTGCACTCCAGCCTGGGTAACAAGAGCGAAACTCCGTCTCAAAAAAAAAAAAGATTGATGAAATCAAATGAGGGAAGGGGAAGACATGTTTTTTCTTTTTAATTTCTTTAATACTGTCATTCTGGTGGTTGGGAGAGTTTCATATTTTCTTTAGATATCATTAGGTACCAAAGCTCTTACAGAATAACTCTAATGCAATATGAATTCTGCCATTTTGCTAGCACTGATATGGCTCTTGGATTTACTATTCTATTAGCACTATTAATTATATTCATATTGATTTTGTTTCAAATCTTATAAACTGGGGGTGCTTCTGGGGATTTGGGTCCACATTCCATTTTAAGGCTGTATATTCAGTTTTCATAAATTGTACTTGGAAGCCCAATGATTATCCTTGTTCATCTTGTATTATGTTTTCTTTATCTTCTAGACCCCAAGCTAACTGTGCCATCGTTTCTTCTTTTCTGGTCTTCTTTGAGTTCTTGTAAGAGTCAGAGATTTCAAGGCACTTTTATTCCTGAGCCAGTGGCTGCCATCTTGCATCAGTGTTCATGGAAATGGTATTTAAAACCATGAGAGTGAGTAAGGTCACCAATGGGGTGAATGTTCATAGAGCTGAAATGAGATACAAGAACTCCTACTTCCTTCCTCTTTCCCCAACTTTTTTAGGGACGAAGAAAAAGTCATAGGCTGGTAGCAAAGCTGATTCTTTAAGAATTTGGTGCTGCTTTAAGATAAGCACATGTAAGTCCACACTTTGGAGCATGCAGAAATGAGAAATGAGAAAACAATCCAGCAGCTAAATGACAAAAGCCATTGAGAGAAACAAATGCAGCAAATCCTCCAATTACTGCAGCTCAGCCAGCCATGCTGCTCGACTGCCTGTGGCTGTGATTGAGCTTTATATTTTGTTTGTTTTGTGGTGTTCTCATTTTGGAAGGAAGAGAAAAATAACTAGAAAACAAAGTTTTGTCAGTATTTTAGGACAAAAAATAACTTCCAGGCTCTATCCATCAACTTTTGACATTCTTTATTCCTGTCCTAAGAGCTGATGAGTAGAATTAACCTAAAAAGCTACAAGGTCCTGGCTAAATAAAGGTTCAGTTTTATTCATCGAGTTATGCTTCAGAAGGCAGAAGTAGTAGGTAGGTAGGTAGGTAATAGATAGGTAGATAGACAGATGGATAGAGATGTATAGATAGAGTTGTATATACATAAAGGTATATTAAGTATGTATATAAATAAGAAGGATGACATTAACAGGCATTTTCTAGTGAATTAAGAGTTAGCCAGGAAATCTAACCATGACACCTTCAACCCCTCCACCCAGAATCCCAGTTAACCTGGTGTTTACCAGACACTATTGTTGAATCCATGGGAGCAGGACTTTTCAAGTTGGTATATATACACACACACACACACACACACATATACACATACACACAAACACAGACACATAAGTAATAAGTCCTGGTATTAACAGACACTATTCTTAATTTTTCAAATACATATATATTATTGTGATTTAATACACATATATAATCTTGCACATATATAATACATATAAAATATATCGTCCTTAAAAGGCTGTCATTAAAAAACACTATTGTTGATTTTTCAAACATATATACAATATCTCAACTTATTGTGATATAATACACATATCTAAATAATCTCACATATATATTACATATGTAACATGCATAGTAAGGCTGGCATTAATAGACACTATAGAACCACTATAGGGAGCAGGACTTTTCAAGTTCTAAGTGCATGAACCATTTAAACAAAACACTACCCAGCCCTTAGAGGATTAGGCTGTGGGTTTTTAACTTCTTTGTGCCTTTGGCCATGTTGGCAGGTGGTACAACTCCTCTTTAATTATCAACTCCAAGCCATCCAGTTTGCCACAGCCGAAACAACCTTGGCCCTAACAAATGGAAGAATGGTCCCACTTGAGGCAAGTTATCAATGAGGTTGTTAGCAGGAGCTTTCTTTATTAGCTCCTGCCAGAAATTACAGTCAGGATGCTTCGTGAGCTGGAAGAAAGAGTAGAGATCCAGAGGAGCTGTTTTCAAGTCATCTGGAACGGCCCCAGAGAGGCTCCATCTGATTGGCTGGGAAGGTCATACGCCTAGCCCATCACAATATTCAAGAGGCCTGTTAAGCAATTTCTTCCAACCTGGAAGGTTAAGATGCAGCTTGAATGTACTATTTTAACAGCTCCTTTCTTTTTCACCAGCCAGACTACCCCTTGCTTACGTGACTTTTATAAAAGACCCAAGAAACTAACCCCAAAACTATTGTAGAAAAAAAGACAGCATTAAGATTTTTGCCCTTTCATTCTCTTCCTCTTCTGGCCATGCCTCTCCGCTCCTCGGGTCTTCCGCAGCCTGGAGGGAGGGTCTTGCATTTCACTCCACCATTCTCTTTTTATTTTTTATATTTTTCTTTCTCTTCTGGAATGAGAGAGCTGCGTTTTGAAAATCAATTTTAGTTTGGGCTTTTTTTTTTTTTTTAATTAACATTTTGTGTTACGTGACACTGCCAGGCTGGGATTGACTTACCAAATAAACGGACATTAGAAATCCACAGAGTCAGATCGATCTTTAATGAAAACCCAACACAAATTAAAAAGCCACTACTAAGTAGCAAGGGGTTGAAGGCAACTCCAACTAATTGGCACTCATAGCGGTTTCGCTTGCTGCCAAATTCCAGAGAACTGGCTCTCAATGCTGCCCCACCAAATGAGGCCAGTTCTTTACAGGGCTTGTGTTGCTAAGCCGCTAATTAGAGTGATGTGGGATACAGAACACCCCTAACAGAATGGAGTTTCTTCTCGGCATAGATGCTTCCCTGAAACTCGAAGCGTTTTAAATGCCCCCTAAAACTCTCCCTGCCATTTTGTAACTTGCCTCGATCAATGGTGATGAAACTGCTAAGCAGTATCTGTTCTCATTGCATAATGCAATATCCACTTTCTAACAATGGGGGCACTGGACAGGGTGGAAAGATCATTGGAGTTAGAAGTATATTTCATATCAGTGGGT
Organism: Callithrix jacchus; assembly: GCF_049354715.1. NCBI lineage: Eukaryota > Metazoa > Chordata > Mammalia > Primates > Cebidae > Callithrix > Callithrix jacchus. Next base: position 29,947,122 of record NC_133514.1, on the reverse strand, counting down.
CAGTAGACCATGATTTATGAAGTCCAAGTCTTTTAAAAGATGAAACAGAATAATGCTCTTTGCAAACTTTAAATTCTCAGGGTTTTTTCTAGTCAGTTGATTATTTAGAGCCATTTTTCTTACCCCTAGCTGCACATGAGAATGACCTGGGTGGGGTACTGGTGCCCAACAGATGCCAATCATTCAGAAATTCTGAAGATGGAAACCAGACATCAGAACCCTCCTTTCTCCAATCACCCTAGTTGATTGCAATATGAAGGTGGAATTGAGAACTGTAGTTCCACAGGAATAAAGTTTATTGTTTCAAATGATTTTTATAAACATAGAATGGGAAAAAAAAGTGTTGTGTAAAATATTTTAAAACCCGATCATTAGAATCCCTGTTTAGCCTCATGGCTTTGGATATGTCCATTCACAGAGTAGGTTTGACCTGCAAAATTAATGCTTTTTTCAGAGGTGTGGAGAAAATGATGAAGAGCTGTATCAGTTTGCTGGGGCAGCTATAACAAAGTACCACATATTAGGTGACTTGAACAACAGAAACTTACTTTCTCCCTTCTGAAGGGTAGAAGTCCAAGATCAAGGTGTTTGCAGGGTTGTTTTCTCTGAGGCCTCTCTCCTTGGCATGTAGACGGCCACGTCTTCTTGCATCTTCATGGGATCTTTGTTTTGTGTGTGTGTCTGTGTCCTAATCTCCTCTTCTCAAGGATACCAGTCATGTTTGGATTTGGTCCACACATATGACCTCACTTTACATTAATTACCTTTATAAAGGCCCTATCACCAAACATAGTCACATTCTGAAGTACTGAGAGGTAGGATGCCAATGTATGAATTTGGAGGGGGTCACAATTCAGTCCATAAAAAGCATATTAAAGTAATAGCAGATTTTGTGTGTGTGTGTGTGTGTGTGTGTGTGTGTGTGTGTGTGTGTGGTAAAGTGATGGTTAAGATTTAGTGTCAACCTGATTGGACTGAAGGATGCAAAGTATTGTTCTTGGGTGTGTCTGTGAGGGTGTTGCCAAAGGAGATTAACATTTGAGTCAGTGGACTGGGAGAGACAGACCCACCCTCAATCTGGATGGGCACCATCTAATCAGCTGCCAGCACAGCTAGAATAAAGCAGGCAGAAGAAGGTGGAAGAAGCTGACTTGCTGAGTCTTCCAGCCTTCATCTTTCTCCTGTGCTGGATGCTTCCTGCCCTCAAACATCAGACTCCAAATTCTTCAGCTTTTGGATTCTTGGACCCACACCAGTGGTTTGCCAGGGGCTCTCAGGCCTTTGGCCACAGACTGAAGACTGCACTGTCAGCTTCCCTACTTTTGAGGTTTTGGGATTCAGACTGGCTTCCTTGTGCCTCAGCTTGCAGGCAGCCTATTGTGGGACTTCATCTTGTGACTGTGTGAGTCAGTACTCCTTAATAAACTCCCCTTCGTATATATGCATCTATCCTATTCTGTCCCTCTACAGAATTCTAATACAGGTGGCAGTGGCAGGGAGGTGAAAATTCCTCTTTAAATCAAATTTATTATTTTTTTTAAAGACACTGAGAATAGATTCAAAAGTTGCCTGGGCATGTGTAATGTAAAGATCTTGAACCAGGGCCCATCATGATGGGAAGATTGTGCCAGAGGAAGGAAGTCTTAGGACCCACTGAAACTCTAGTGCTGCAGGTTTCCAGGAGATGCCTTGTAAAGACGTAACGAATCACCTACTCATTTGAACTCTTCAATTGCCTCCATTGTTCAGAATGCACCAGACAGCCTAGATTGCTCTAAGAGCATGACATAATAGACCTTCCCTTCCCAAAAGATCTCTCCTTTCTTGGCTCCTCAAATACTTACAAAATTTATATTCATTTAAAAGGTAAAAAAGTCTGTACAATGTGCGAGGTCTTGGTGCTCTTGAATTGTTGACATCTGTTTAGTTAAAATACTGAAAAATAATTTTTTCACCTTAATAATCCACTCCTTAAAATTGTGATTCCTGAGAAGTATCACCTCATGGGTTTGAATTTTAGTACTGAGTTTAGCTTTTATAACATTGAATATTTCCAGAGATGAGAATGAGGGCAAACATAGTAGCAAAACAGAAGGGGAAATCACAATATCTGTGTGTGCATGTGCATGTGTGTATATGTTCATGTGTGCACATGTGTGTATCATGTGTGCATGTGTGTCGGTGCATACACATGTATATGTGTATGTGTGCACATTTATGCATGTGCATATACATGTGTGGAGGTGTGTACATATATATTGTGTGTATGTGTGTGCACATGTGTGTGCATGCATGCACATATATATGCATATGTACATATGTATGTGTGCACCCACTTGTGTATGTGCATGTGTGTATGTGTTGAGTGTGTATGTATAGGGTGTACAGTTAAGGGAACATAGAACCAAGAAAGCGCAAAATACAAGCTCATGGAGGATGTGATTTACCCGAGTTGTGGATTTAGACCTGTCCAGAAAAATGTGGTATTTTGAGTGTGACGTAGTTTGAATGAATCTCCCAGTTCCTTGACTTATCCTACAACAAGAACAAAGATAATCACCGTTTGTGCAGATTGTATGCCCCAAATCGATTGCTGTGCCATTTCTCTAGCAGAGTAGATTGTTTCTGAGAACATTACATGGGCATAGCACTGTGCAGAGAGCCATGGCCACCACAAAAAGTGAAAGATATACTCAGTGAGCTTGGTGTTTAGTTAGGCAGACAGTGTATACTGTCGAAGATAAAGCTGGACACTAGTGAAAGTGACAAGGATAGCTTCTAGTAGTAGTATGCTATTGCAACAGGAAAAATAGTCCAGCATGAAGTGACTTCAATTGTGATTTGTGCAAAGTTGACCAGGCATTTTAAAAAGAGAAGGAAGGACTGGGGAGGGAGACAGGGTGTTTCTCAATAGAGTCAAGGAAGTGAAAAATTACAAAAGGTAGGAGAGGGGGTTGGTTCACATGAAACCTGTCTGGGGTTACTCACTGACTCTGATTGAAGTTAGGCTCTCATCCTTCCAAAAAGCCTGGGAGACAGGGGCCCTACCTTCAGGTAATGGCTGCAACCAATAGTAAATTCCTTTGACAGCCTCAAGTCTTCTCAGGTAGTCACATTAAGGATCTGGGGCCATCTTAGGGACGAGGCTTTGAACTGTCAAAAATTATGTTCGTGCTTGTTCAAGTCTATAGGTCAAAGTTGAGGTCTAGTAAAGAAGAGAGCTTAGAGGAGCCTGGTTATGGTGTGGTCAAAGAGTGTTTCTCAATACGCAAGTTCAAAGATAAGCAACGCCATGAAACTTACAGAGCAATGCAAAGGCTATCATGGGGTTATGATATCCGAATGCCCGTGGAGTGCCCCAAAGGAAAAAACATCCAGTCCTTTCAGAACCAAAGGCTGCAGTGAGAGATGTGAATTTGGAGCCATCCCTGTGGATTGGACTCAGGACAAGGAAAACAGGGAAGAGAAATTTTGAGAATGAAAGGACTGGGATAGTTCTCGTAATGAGTCAGGCACAGCCATTTCCATTTGTTTGTTGTTCACTGATTTGCATTGATCAGATTTCAAATTCAGGAGAAAAGCACTGAACACATTTGAAATAAAATGTAAGTCAAATTTTAGTCCATCTCTCAGTTTTGAACTGGTCTTTCTTTCAGTCTCATTCCTACTCTAAACAAAAAGGCAAACACACATATGACTTCACGACCAGCTCACACTATGATTACTGTCAGTGGGAAACTAGATCTTAGCTAGGGGCATGGTAATTTAAAAGGGTTCAGCTTGGCCCACAATACAAACTGGTCATTACAGAACATGTGAGACCTGACCCTCCTTCACCAACCTGCCCAGTGTGGCTAAAATTGGCATCCTGAATTAGAAATTGCTCAGGAGAGAAAACACATCATGTGCTGAGGGGCTTTCAAAACTCTTTTCTTGGTCCAAAAGGAAACTAGGCCAAAAACAGCAACTAGAGTAGACTCAAGTTTATAAAAGCTATCTAGATTCTACCACAGGAATGTGAAGAAAACTTAGGTCTTTCTTTTCCTTTTTTTTCTTTTTTTTGAGACAGGGTCTTATTCTGTCACCCATACTGGAGTGCAGTGGCACAATCTTGTCTCACTGCAACCTTGACCACCCGGATTCAGGTGATCCTCCCACCTCAGCCTCCAGAGTAGTTGGGACCACAGACATGTACCACTATGTACTAATAATTTTTATATCTTTTTTAGGGATGAGGTTTCACCATATTGAGCAGGCTGATCTCGAACTCCTGTGCTCAAGTGATCTACCTGCCTCAGCCTCCCAAAGTGCTAGGATTACAGGGGTGAGCCACTGTGCCCGCCCATTAGGTCTTTCATAAGCCCTATCTTTTTACCTAATTTGCTTTTTAAAAAGAAGTTGCTGTCATGCTTGGGTTACTGTCTCTTTTCTACTATTTTTTTTTTTAAATTCAGTTACTTCAAAATAAAAGCCAAGAATGTGGGATGCCATAGGATGGCTTCTTAAACGAGGAAGACTTTTCTCAATATCCTGCCCCAGGCTGCAATATAAATGGTACAATACTAACCTGCTCTTTGGGCTTGGGAATATGTGAGCACATGGGGCATGATTTGATTTCCCTTTCTCACTCTGAGACCCATGTCCCCGTTCATCTACCTGGTAGGCAGCGAGCCTTTGTGCAAACTACTTGCTCTCACACAGACCTCAGGCTATTACTACCCTGTCTTTTGTTCTTGTTGTTAGTAGTAGGAAAAATGCATCCTTGCAAATGGTTAAGTCTACTATTGTAAGTAAACCAAGATAATTGCATGGCTTTGGGTGAGTGGCTGAATAGCTTTCCTTGTTCATAGCTCCACTGGGTAGGCAGCAGAAGAGAATGACAGTGAACTTGAAATATGAGTGAGACTTCTCCTTACCCAACTCCATGCTTTGTCCTCCTACTCTTCCTGCTCCTCCTGTTGGAAACATATCCAGTTGGATGCAGCATTCAGGACCCTAATGAATATTCCCTTCTAGAATTGCCACCTTCACCTGGCTGTTTTACCTCCCTGGCAATAAAACCATCATGAAGAAACCTGCATCATGCCACAGTCTTGAGGGTGTACTCTGTCCTGGCTTTCCATCAGGAGGATCAAAGGGTAGTGGCAACAGATGACTCATGAACTGGCTAGACAACTTCAGTATGTAAATTTGGTGACATCTGCACACATGCCAAGGGATCTGGCAGCAAAGATCACAGGCCCAGGATAATGGGGCTATTGTGATTGCACACCAGCCTTTTTCCCTAGGGAACACAGACCCAGGGTTATCTTGCGAGATTTCAAGGGAAGCGCAAACTCTGAAGTTTTATGTGAGATGTTCTGATTTTCCAAGGTTGGCTTAATTTCCTGAAACATTGCAAGAGCCAAACAAATTACGTCTGAGAGCCACCTTTATCCTCAGGCTGCCAACCTCTGCCATGCTCATGACTGCTATCTTGAGAGGGTCTAACACCTCCTGTTTGCATGGGAATTAACATGCCATTTAGTGTGAATGCCTACCTGGTTGCTTTCATACATTAAAAATGCAATATATATCTTCTTCCCAGTGTGTAGTAAAAAAAAAAAAAATGCAACACAGAGTTACAGATACTGGTGATTAGCTACGTGTTTTGTTTTGCTTCGTTTTGTTTCAAAGATAGGATCTTGTTCTGTCACCCAGGCCGGGGTACAGTGTGTAATTCTGGCTCACTGTAGCCTCAATCTCCTGGGATCAAGCAATCCCACCTCCTCAGCATCCCAAATAGCTAAGACTACAGCCATGTCCCGCCACATGTAGCTAACAAACAATGTTTAGGAGCCACCTGTATCCTCATGGCTCCCAATGTAAAACCTCTTTTACTTTTCATTTTTATTTTTTGAAGAGATCAGGTCTTGCTATGTTGCCCAGGCTAGTTTCATACTCCTGGCCTCAAGGAGTATGATCCTCCTGCCTCAGCCTCCCAAAGTGCTGGGATTGTAGGCATAAGCCACCATACCCAGTCTTTAGCTAGGTTTTTTGTTTCTTTGTTTGTAAGAGATGGCATGCTCAGACACGCATTCATCACACAAATGCTGCATGTTGACTCTGCCTGGGGCTGACTCCAGCTGCCTCCCAGAGGAAAGGTCTCTCCTTCAAAATCAAAGCCAAAGATACTGTTAAGGCAGAAAAAGAATCTTGAAAAAATGTTACTTTTGCATTTACATGATAAATAATATTTGAGGACCAGAAATTGTAGAATTGGCAGTACCACAGCAAAGGACTATCTGGGAAATATTTTACTGATGCTAAAAGAAGAGAAGGTTTCAGTGGAGAATAGCTGAAGGGAGGGATAGGACAGGTCGTACATCTCCAGCCCCTCTTTTCTCCCTCTGCTGGTGAAGGATGGGCAGGAATAGTTAACGAGGTACCAGGCTAGCTTTTCCAAATGGAGAAGACTTGGGAGTAAATTGTGGTGTGAGCATGATGGAAAAACTCACATTCAACCAAGAAATCAGCAAGGATAACATATTATATGGGAATTATAGAAAACTGTTAATTTTCATGTTCTCTCTTTGCCTTGCTAGACGTTTTCTCCTGTCTCTTGCCCTTTCTTCAAGCCTCCTACACACTTGGCATCATGCTGCTCTCTGGCTGCCAAGACTACCTTCCTCTCCCGCCTTGATTCACATGCCAATACACTGGGCCTGTGTCAAAATTTCCACTGCCTCTGGCACAATGCAAGCTTGCTCTAATTATCCAATTACAATAGAGGGGAGGTAGGGGTCACATCAACTTCTAGAGAAATGCTGTCCAATAGAAATATTAGGCAAACCAGAAATGTGAGCTACAAGTAAAATTTTAAATTTCCTACTAGCTACATTTTAACAAGTAAAAAGAAAAAGTAAAATTATTTTTAATAATAGATTTTATTGAACTCAATATACCCAACATATTATCACTTTAGGACATCAGTCGTTTTCAAAAGTTATTAATATGATACTTTATATTCTGTTTTCTTTGTACTCAGTCTGTAAAATCCAGTGTATACTTTATACTTACAGCACATCTCAATTTAAACTAGCTACATTTAAGGTGATCACAATCTTTATGTGGCTAGTGACTACTGTTTGGATAGCACAAACATTTCCCTAATATGGGATAGTATTTAAATTCCCGCCTCCTTGGCTGGGCACAGTGGCTCATGCCTGTAATCTCAGCACTTTGGGAGATAGAAGTGGGTGGTTCATTTGAGGTCAGGCATTTGAGACCAGTCTGATCAACATGATGAAACTCTGTCTCTATTAAAAATATGAAAAATTAGCCAGGCATGGTGGTGGGTGCCTGTAGTCCCAGCTACTTGGGAGACTGAGGCAGGAGAATCATTTGAACCCAGGAGGCAGAGGTTGCAGTAGGCCGAGATTGCGCTGTTGCACTCCACCCTGGGCGACAGAGCGAGACTCTGTCTCAAAAAAACAAAAGCAAAAACAAAAACTAAATTCCCACCTCCAAGTCTTTGTCGATCATATAATGCAAAAGTGCCTACTATCCTACGATAATATATTTGAATAAATTAAAATGGTCTATTGACTCTTACAGAGTCAAAGGCAACTAGGCTAAATGAAAAATTCTGTATTTAGGCCCACAAAAGTCAGTTGTATAAATACAGAATGAGGAAGACTGGCTTAGGAGTCCCTGTGGGGGGAAAACATCTGTTTTTAAGTTAAGCGTGCTCTTGGAAGAGCTGCACTGTGATAGGATTTTTTTAAATGGATGCAATCAATGTAGTAACCCAGAACACAAGAAATAATTGGTCAGATCCAGAGCTGGATTTAGGGATGTCTCTACCATGCAAGTGCTCAGAAATCCAAACTATAAGATGCTCCATTTCATTATATGTAAAAAGAGAGGGAAAAAATGTCATTTTCTTGAATTCTTGGTTGAATGTGATACTTTCTGATATGCTCATTGCAGTGAAGGCTGAGTCTCTGAGGATATATTTGAGTTATAGTTGAGGGTCACTAAATGGCTTACAAGGAGGTGGGTGCAGTTATCTATAGTAGAATTAATGTTTGCTAGTAAGTTATGCGGGACTGAGCGAGAGCTGAACTGATTGGAGCAGTAGAGAAGAGGACCAGAGCCTCCGTGAGCCAGTCTTCCCTGCTTGACCCCAAGTCACAGTTAGGCAAATATTGAGAGCATATCCATTTGAAGGAATATAAAATTATTAACTAATGACTATTAATTATTAACTTCCTAGGGCACACAAAGTGTCCTTATCAGGCCATATCAAGAGAAGTGAGCTGAATCTTAAATATAATATTTCAAGATAGTCTTTGGCAAATGTGAGCTTCTGATGAGTGAGGGAGAAGGCTGAGAGGAACGAGGGAACTGGTAAGATCCAGAGCTGGAGTAAGGAGTGCGTCTGCCATGAAGGTATCCAGGGATCCAAACTATAAGATGTTCAATATCACTGGATGTGTAAGGAAAGGGAGAAAATGTCATTTACCAGAATTCTTGGTTCAGTGTGATACCTCATTGCAGTGATGAGCGTATGGTCAATTACCTCCCATGTGAGTTTGAAGTACAACTGACATCCAACCTAAGAGAGTCCTCTAAGAGAGAGAACTAAGAATATTCAGAAGATTCTCATGTAAATGGTGGAGCAGATTTATCCTGATCTCTGATTCTCCAGACAGCAACTGGGTATCCAACAATTCAATTTAATTCTGACACTATCTGGAGTTAGCCTCAGATCCCACAAATTGAAGGGGCTCAGTCCCACAGACTGCTCTCCCTAAAGACATCAGTTATAAGTGACCTGGGTTCCAGGTCACTCAAATTTCTGTCTGACTTTGCTACAAATTCCAGGATTTGTAGCATGCTACCTGCTCCCTTCCCCATGCCACATTTCCTTAATATGCTAGAACAACTCAGAACTCAGGAAAATGCCACACTTAGAACTATAGTTTATTGAGAATGAACAGCCAGATGAAGAGGTGCATTAGGTGAAGTCCAACAATGCCCTGAGCGTGAGAGCCTCTGCCTCTTTGGAGCTGAGGCGTGCCTCTCTCCTGGCATGTGGATGTGTTTACCAACACGGAAGCTCCCATTTAGATTTTACCAAGGTTTCATTACATAGGCTTGATGGATTAACTCATTGACCATTGGTGATTGAATTCAATCTCCACTGCCTCTTCCCTCCCCATAGGTTGGGGACAAAAGCTGAAATTTCTAACCCTCAAATAATGGCGTTATGTTTGACTAACCCCATCCTGAAGCTATCTAGGGGTTCCACTCTGGGGGTTCATCTCATTAGCTTGAACTCAGATTTGATAGAAAGGGGCTCTCATTACAAATAAGAAAAGACACTCCTATCTCTCAGGAAGAAGTACCCAGGGTTTTTGTTTTGGTTTGGTTTTAGAACCTCTGTGCTAGGAACCAGAGACAAACACTAGATATATTTCTTATTATGCCACAACTGTATTATCCCCAGCATGGATTAATAGTGGAAGTTGCAAGAAAGCAAGTTTTAATTAAACATCAGAAAGAACTTCCTCAAAATTAGAGAGTCCCATCAGTTAAAGGTTGGTTTTGTCCCTTGGGTAGTGAGACAATGAGCGCCCTTCTCTCCAGATACATGCAGAAAAGGGCTAAGCTGGTCAGGGTTGTAGAGATTCTCATTTAAAAAAAAAATAGTTAAACCCAAATACCTTTAAGATATTCCCAGCTGGATATGGTGGCTCGTGCCTGTGATCCTATCACTTTGGGAGGCCAAGACAGGCAGATTGCTTGAGCCCAGGAGTTAGAGACCAGTTTGGGCAATATGGTGAAAAGCCATCTCTGCAAAAAAGATAAAAATTAGCTAGACATGGCGGTACACACCGGTAGTCCCAGCTACTTAGGAGACAGAGGCGGGAGGGGTGCTTGAGCCCAGAAAGTTGAGGCTGCAGTGAGCCAAGATCACATCATTACACTCAGCCTGGGCAACAGAGCAAGACCCTGTCTCAAAAAATGAAAAAAAATTTAGAAAAACCCAACTTACCAACTTCAATATTCTAAACTAAAAACAAAGAATCAAAGGGTTAGGATTTATATTTTAAAAGAACAATTCTTTTAAAATGTCAAAGTAGATATAGATCACGGGAGAAATTTCAGGTTTTTCAGGTACCTTGCCAAATATCAGAATGACTCCTGCGGCTGTCCTTAGGCAGGCAGAGGAGAAAACACCCGGGAATCTGCATTTCCGCTCAACACCACTGCTATTGCTCCACCAGCACAGTCCCCACACCCGACTTTGCAAACTTGTGCACACATTCCTCTCAAAGAAAGAGGTAAATCTGGGGGAACTGTGAGGGTTGGCCCAGAAAATCTGACTAGTAGGAAAAAAAGGAGTGTAGAGAATCTTCCTCAAAGTGCAAACTTACTATTCAATGCCTCTTTGGAAAACCCCTTAAATTAATTGAGTCAGAAGGTATAATCATTGCTGTTTGTGTAGCCACAGATTCCTTTCCAAGAATGCATATAATTACAACTGGGAAAATTAAAAATCAGGTTTCCTTCTAAATTTGTTGCTAAATATATTGGATTATTGGGCCCACAAGTCACCAATCTTGAATCAGCTCCATTTTGAGAGTACAGAAATAGTGAAATTGTTCTTATAGAGGCAGGCTGACAGTATTGCTGCTATGGGCATCCAGCACAGAAAGTACACAGTAATACAGCTAGTCTAGAAGAATGACTTACTTGATGAAACAAAAGATCTCTATAATTCAAACCCAATCATCACTGCTCTGACCTCATCTTACTCAACTTCTAAATAGCATTTGATCTAGCGAACCACATCCCATTTCTTGAATTATTAGGTGCTCTAGACTTCCTGAATACCACACTCTTTGTGATCGTTATATTCTTGTTCCCAGAGATTCACGGATTATCCCTGTGAGAGAATTGCCCCTCCCCTCAACCACAAGCTGGATCATGAAAAGTGAATGCAAGTGACATATGCTGTGTCCCAGGAGAGTATTTTAGGGTCCTTGCCTGGTTCTGCCATCTCTCTTTTGCCTCCCCTGCAGACTGTTCTGATGGGCATGTCTCTTTCAGTCTGGGTCTGGAAAGGAGATGTGAAATAGACTCACAGTAGGACTGCAGCCACCATGTAACTCGAGTGAGAAATATACCTTTTTTCTCAGAAGGTACTGAGTTACAGGGACTGTTTGTTGCTGTGTATAATAAAATCTGAATAATGCACACTCCCTTTCCTCTAACTTCAGTATTCTTTACTGAGCTCATTCTTCCTGTCTGAGTTTTTAAGGTGGTCATACCTTCCACTAGCTCATCTCTCTCCCTGCATGAGCTCATCCAGTCCTGGGATTTTAAAGTCAGCCTCTGTGCCCAAATGTCTCAATCCCTGCTTTCTCCACCAAGCTCCAAATTGGTGTTTGACAAACTACAGCTCCACTGTGGCCTGGTGTCTGTTTCTTTATGGCCCAAGAGCTAAGAAAGGTCTTTGTACTTTTAAAGGATAGGGAAAAAAATCAAAGAAGAGTGTATAACGGGACTCTATGACCCTGACAGAAAAAGTTTGACTACCTCTAGTCTACACGCATATATAACTCAACTATAATGTGTCCCAACTGAAATTTTTGAAGTTCTCCTGCCAAAATTTTTTTCTGCCTCACTCTTCTCCATTTCAGCAAATGGCATTTCTATCTGCCAGCTGTCTAAATATAAAAATCTAGAAGTCCGGCATTGATCCTCTCTTTTATATCTTTTACCCAACCTATCAGCCCATTCTTTGGTTCCGCTCTGAAATACACTCTGAATCAGGACAGTCACTGCTCACCACTTTCACTGTTAAAATCCTGGTCCAGGCTGCCATCATCTCTTATCTGGAACCACAAGATTCACTTGGGGTCCTGCTCCCCTACCCCCATTTATTCTCATTTATGACAATAGCTCAATTTCTCAGAGATTACTCTGAGACCCCATGACTTGCTGCTAAATGACCTTCAGGGGCTTCCCATTCTTCCATGGCCTCTCCCTGATCTCACCACTGCTCTTGCCTCTCCACCCAAACCTCCTAGCACGCACCGCTTATTCTCTCCCCTAGAGCCACTCTGGTCCACTTTTTATCCCTCAAACACACCAAGACTGTGCCCAGCTCAGGCCTTTGCTCTTTCCTTCTGTCTGGATTAGTCTCCCCCTAGACATTCACACGGCTGCTCCATGTCATTAGGGCTTGCTTCAAATGTTCTCTCTTCAGACAGCCCTTCACTGCCTCTGCAACAAAATTGAAACTGGTGAAGTAAAACAGAACATCCTTCATCACTTCTTTCTTTTACTGGCCCAAATATTCAGGTCTCAGTCCACTTTTGCTTTAGCCATCGGAACTGGCATTGTCACTGGAGGAACCTTCTCAGAACCTAGAAGTTGCATTTGAAGATTCCAGTTACATGCCTCTATGACCTAGAGAGCAGCAATTGATGTACTGATGTTGCTTAAGCTATGAAAAAGGTGCGGAAGCCCCAGAATCTGGATGTGGCTTTGATGAACAAAGAAAATACTACATCTATTTGGAGCAAAGTGAGAGGTGAGCTGGGTGGGACAAAGCAGTGTGGCAACCAGGATAATATCTTTCTGTTAGAAATGAAAATCTGAATCCAGGGGATAATTTGAAAAGTCAATAAGATGCAGTTTTCTGAGAAGAAGCCTAATCCCTACTCCTAAGCACCACTACGCAAGACCAAACAGCCTTCCATCCAGGACACAGAGGCAACTCTCCATGGCTTTAATTTACAGGACTCAGGAATTCCTGCATTCTCTTCCTTATCTGCCACTGATACCAGAAAGCTCCTTTTATCTTATGATACTGGTTCCCGTGAAGTTGCAAATCCTCTTGGATAAAGAAACTCTCAAAGACATTTAGAAGGACATGAAGAGATACTTTTCAGAAGACATACATGTGGCCAAGAAGCATATGAAAAAAAGCTCAGCATTACTGACCATTATAGAAATGCAGACCAAAACCACAGCGAGATACCATCTCACACTAGTCAGAATGGCTATTATGAAAACAACAGATGCTGGCGAGGTTGCAGAGAAAAGAAGATGCTTATGCACTGTTGGTGGGAGTGTAAATTAGTTCACTCATTGTGGAGAGCAATATGGTAATTCTTCAAAAAGCCAAAAACAGAAATACTATTTGACCTAGCAATCCCATTACTGGTATGCACCTAAAGGAATATAAATCTTTCTACCATAAAGATACAGACATGCATATGTTCGCTGCAGCACTATTCACAATAACAAAGACATGGAATCAATCTAACTGCCCATCAATGATAGACTGGATGAAGAAAATGAGGTACATGTACACCATGGAATACTATGCAGCCATAAGAAAGAACGAGATTGTGTCCTTTGTGGGAACATGGTTACAGTTGGATGCCATTATGCTTAGCAAACTAATGCAGGAACAGAAAACCAAATATTTTGTGTTCTCACTTATAAGCAGGAACTAAATGATGAGAACACATGGACACAAAGAGGGGAACAACACACACTGGGGCCTACTTGAGGGTGGAGGGTGGGAGGAGGGAGTCAGTCAGAAAAAGTAACTCTTGGATGCGAGGCTTAGTACCCGGGTGATGAAATAATCTGTACAACAAACACTCATGACACTACTTTACCTATATAACAAACCTGCACGGGTATGTCTGAGCCTAAAAGTTTTTTAAAAATTACATTTAAAAATACATTTGGAAAAAAGAAGGCAATTAACTTTTGTTAAATACACAGTATGTGAGAAGTCCTGTATTCAAAACTTGTATTAGCTTATTTCATCCTTACAATCCCAGCATCCCTGTTTTACAAATAAGAAACAGCAGCTCAGGGAGATAGATAAAATTGCCAATGGCCAAACAATAGTAATTGGCTTCCAGAATCAGAACTCAGTCTGCAGGCATCCTAAGCCATTGTTCTTTCTGCTCTATGATTGGCCCCCTGTTTTGTCATAGATACTTGGGTTAGAATAAAAGGTTATAAGGGGGAGGAAAGGGCAGGAGATTCACAGACACCTTCACAGTGAATACTGTGGGTCCAGGATAAAGCAGGAAACTGGGCACATGGATTTAGAATCCTAGAAGAATCAAACTGAAAAGGACTTAAGGTACCACATGGCCCAACCAAGCCAACTTCACATGCAATAAAAATGAGCTTCAGAGAAGGGAAGTGACCTTTCTAAGTGAAAAAATAATAATTTAGACATTTTACTAGTAAGCTCTTACTAGATTATACTATGATTACAAACAATGCTAGACCCCAGATCTCAGTAGCTTACAGTAACAAAGATTTGTTTCTCGTGTGTGTTACATGTCAGCTGTGGATTGGCTGTAGACAGCAGGTCTGCACAAAAGCAAGTCGGCTGTGGGTCTGTTCTACATGTCCTCTTCTGGAGTCCAGGCTGAAGGAGCAGGCTGTATTTGGACATAATATTCTCATGGCAGAGGAAAAAAGTGGGGGAACTAGTAGAAACACGGTGGCTTTTAAAGCTTCTGCTCAGACAGGGCATCACGTTGCATCTGCTCATATCCCATCAACAAAGCAAGTTGCAGGGCTAAGTTCAACATCAGCTGGGGCAGGGAATAGATGTTTCTCCCACGGGAGAGCACAGCAAGTCACGTAGCAATGTGGGGGTGGGGGTGGGGGTGTCTAATCTTTGAAGAAAGGGGGAGTGAATAATTGGGAACAACAACACCATGTACCACTGATGTTCATTTGTGTTTAGTTCATACTGAATTTTGCCTTCCCCAGGGAAGATAGTATCCAACTATTGCATTCTTAGCCTCAGAAGAGATTGTGTTGCCGAGACAAAGACAGAGTTTTCTAGTTTTGATTTTGCAAAGCCTAAGTTAGCAATGTCTCTGGAGAGGGAGAAAGAGATGTGAGTACCTGGAGAGAGAAAAGGGGAAATGCTATAGCAACAGAGGAGAAAGATTTTATCCCTCAAGCTTAGAAAAGGAACAGGATTTTTCGGTGGGGGAGGTCCCAAGAATTGCAAGATTTAGCTAAACCTTTCTTAACCATGAGGGATGCCAGACCTCACAAGAGCATGCTTCTGAGGTGTCCTTGAAGAGGCCAAAGATGCCAGCCTTGATGAGAAGCCCAGGTGGGTGCAGGCTCTGTTCTCCATGGCCCTCTCCAAAGAATCCGTCTCCAAAGGTTTTAGATGGTGTGAGATTCCAGAGACCTTCCCCAAACCCAGGGATTCGAGGGCAGAGGCAGAAACATCACAACATTAAAGTTCCTGCCAAACCAGTTGCACAGGGAGCAGAATAAATCTGACTAAGGAAATAAGTGAGACATTTCTTTCATCTTATGCTGCGGAGCAAAATTCATTCAATGACATCTCACAGCTTAGTAAGGGACAAGACAATTCTTTAGATTTTCATTGAAACAATGAAATTGTTCATCATTCCCCATGCCAAGCCCTTTGTATTGGTTTGCTGAGTTGCCATAATGAAGTACCACACACTAGGTGACCTACACAACAGAAATGTATTGTCTCACAGTTCTGAAGGTGAAAGTCGTAGATGAAGGTGTTGGCAGAGCCATACTCTCTCTGAAGGCAGCAGGGATGAACCTGTTCTGGGCCTCTCTACTTGCTTCTACTAGTTTCTTGGCTTGTAGCAGCATGACTCCAGTCTTCATACAGTGTTTTTCTTCTTTCTGTGCATGTGTGTCCAAGTTTTCCCTATTTATAAGGACACAACTTCTATTACGGTTCCATCCTACTCTGGTGTGACTTCATCTTAACTAATTCTATCTGCAATGGTCCTCTTTCAAAATAAGGTCACATTCACGGGGGTTAGGACTTCCTTTTATCTTTTTTTAAGATGGGGATCTCACTCCCAAAAAACAGTGTCACCCAGGCTGCTCAGGCTGGAGTGCAGTGGCACAATCTCAGCTCACAGCCACCTCCACCTCCTGGGCTCAAGTGCCCCTCCTGCCTCAGCCTCCCAAACAACTGGAATCACAGGGGTGCACCACCACGCCCAGCTAGTTTTTCTATTTTTTTTCTAGAGACAGGGTTTCACCATGTTGCCCAGGCTGGCCTTGAACTCCTGGGCTCAAGTGATCCACCTGCCTCACCCTCCCAAAGTCCTGGGACTACAGGAATGAGCCACCACACCCAGCCCAGGTTAGGACTTCAATGTATAAATTTGGGGGGACAAAATTAAATGCATAGTGCCTCCTGTGAGGTAGTGTGGTATGTTGCCACTGAGATAGTCCTGGACTTTGAGCTCATGGGGCCATCCATCTAGGAGAAGGCAAACACTGAGTCCATCAGTGTGAGTGTGAGGCAGGTTCCTCCATCTTTACCACTTCATTCTCCTGTCCCATGGCCATACTGAGGTACAGTCTTCTGGTTAGACGAGTGTCAGAAACACTCTTGAGAGCCTTAGTAAACTGCGGCAGTCTTTGACGGTGTACATACCCACCCCATCAGTCTGCTGAAAGAACCAACAACCATTCCCCTTGTGAGGTGGCCTTGGCTAAAAATGCATCCCATAGGAAACCTCTCAGAACAACGAAGTTAGCGTGTTAGTTGTTCTGTCAAGTTAATTGGGCAACAGATGTAGTACTCCCAAAAGCAAAAGAAAGCTAGCAAACCAGTATGCTGATAGCCCCAGATGCTCTTCTGCTGCCCTGGAAGGAGTCAAGGCAGCCAGAGGACTGCTCATTGCATCTTCATGGCTTTTAAGACATCTGTCGTGCTGTGAGATATTAATTCCCCCACTTAAACTCATTCTATACCAAATACATCCACACAGGAGGCCCCCTGCTGCAGTGAATTACCACCTCCAACTCTGTTCCACTACCTTTCTGATCCTTGTAAAGAGAGAAGCAGCTTCCTTGTGTGGGTTAAAAAGTTAATGAAACCTAATAAGTCCTCAAACCCTGAAATTGAGAAGAAGGTACAGTTCGGATAAGCTGGAGAAGGATGATTCCAGTACATTTTATGAACAATTTCCCACCTTGAGTCTTACGTATGCCAAAAGGCATTTTTTTTTTTTTAAATACAAGGAGAGGCTCTGGGGCCAGCTGATTTATGCAGAATCTGGAATTAGACAGCTGTTTTCAGCATCCATAACTTTGTCTTGTATCTGCCACTTTCTTTTAAAAAAAATTTAGAACTTTACATACATTACATATATACAGATTTTTATATGTCGATCATGTCTCAACAAAGTGGTTTTGAAAAAAATTGATATTAATATTGGTATTAATATAAAATAAATATTTAATTACATTAATGTCATTGTATTGATAATTAGCAATGTTACGAATTCCATGAGCAATGACTTCCACTTGGTCTAGGCGGTCTTGAGATTGTGTGAGTTTTCTTTTTTTTCTCTGTTTTAAATTTAAGATGGAGTTTTTGTGTCTATTTTTTTTTTATGTTTTGGATGGGTTTCAGAAGAAGGGGAAAAGAGAAAATGCCTTTACCCCTCCATTCAATAACTGACCATTTTCTGACCACAAGCCAGAAATTATCCCAGAGTTTTCATGGAAAGATTCTATTTAAACTTGTTCACTCAATGACACTCTGTCTCTTCACAGCATCCCTCTTCTCTGCAAAGGAGCCAACATTCTGAAGCCCCTCAAGGGGGGACGAAGCAGGCCCTGAGCCTGACCCTCCACCTGGAAGTTCAAGGTAAACAGACCATTGTAAGGAGAGGGAGTGGTTGACAGGACCCAGAGAAAGGGACTCAGGCAATCAAAATTAAAATCACACCAGTCATAATAATAGTGGTGCATTGACTGAATACTTGGTATGTGCCGGGCTCCATATTAGGAACTGTAAATGGATTGCCTCATTTAATTCTCCTTATTTCACAAGTGAGAATATGGAGGCCAGGAGATATTAAGGGACTTGTCTAAGGAATTATATGGCAGAGTTGGTGATATGGTTTGGCTCTATGTCCCCACCCAAATCTCACCTTGAAATGTAATAATCCCCATTTGTCAAGGGTGGGGCCAGATGGAGATAACTGAATCATGGGGAGCACTTTCCTCCATACTGTTCTCTTGGGAGTGAATAAGTCTCATGAGATCTGATGGTTTTATAAATGGGAGTTCTTCTGCACAAGCTCTCTTGCCTACCACCATGTAAGATGTGACTTTGCCCCTCCTCTGCCTTCCACCATGAATTTGTGAGGTCTCCCCACTCATGTGGAACTGTGAGTCCATTAAACCTTTTCCTTTATAAATTACCCAGTCTTGGCCAGGCGCAGTGGCTCACACCCATAATCCTGGTACTTTGGGAGGCCAAGGTGGGCAGATCACAAGGTCAAGAGATTGAGACCATCCTGACCAATAAGTTGAAACCCCATGTCTACTAAAAATACAAAAATTAGTTGGGTGTGGTGTCGTGTGCCTGTGACCCCAGCTACTTGGGGGGCTGAGGCAGGAGAATCACTTGAACCTGGGAGGTGTAGGTTGCAGTGAGCCAAGATCACACCACTGTACTCCAGCCTGGTGACAGAGCGAGACTCTGTCTCAAAAACAAAAATGAAAACGAAAAATTACCAGTCTTGGGTATGTCTTTATTAGCAGCATAAGAACAAACTAATACAGTCGGGTTTACAGCCTACAAGATCTCAACCTTTTTCTCATAGAGAGTTTCTGCTTCCTCTGGTGTCTTCCAAGGACTGTAAGAATCTGCCTTGTTAGTCTCTCAGGGATCAAGCCTTAGAGCTTGGCTCCTTGCCTTAGGAGAGTAAGTCTATCCCACTCATGCAAAGTAATCAGTAAAGTGTATTCTTGGGCAAGTTGTTAAAAGAGAAACAAGCACTTGTCATACTTTTGGCTGCTCAGCATCTGAACTCCCTTCTTAAGTTCCACTTTTGTGTGAGCCTTCATAGAAAGCAGATAGGATATGGGTTGCCACCAAAATATGGTCAGGAAATCACTCTTGCCTAGAACTTTGAGTCTGGAACCAGGAGTCCTAGGAAAAGAGACTCTTTAGAACCCATCCTAGTGGCACCACCAGCAGCATTCAGGGGCCAGAGGTACCCAGGCAGCAGTAGTGGTGGCAGCCACCCTAACCAGCCTATATCCACTGTGTGGGTGCCCTTTCCTGTGCCAGCCAGCCAGCTTTCCTTGGTATTTGTCTCTTCTCTGTCCTCCCTGTTAATTATCTGAGCTACTCCATATTCTACCAGCAAGTTCCCTTTCTGCCTACAGTAACTAGAGTTTGTTGTTTGCTAATGCTGAAGGGGTATGAACAATCATGATGTACAGGCAAACAGAGCCAGCTTCATCCATCTTAGAAACAATTAATCTTACTTTGAGATGTCCCCACCACAGAGGCCAGCCTGAGCCATTGATCTCCCTCTGCCTCACCAAAACTAATGGCATCTTTTACATGTTTTAAATTGCTTATATGCTGGGTACAGTGGCTCATGCCTGTAATCCCAGCACTTTGGGAGCCCAAGGCAGGCAGATCACATGAGGTCAGGAGTTTGTGACCAGAAAGGTGAAACCCTGTCTCTACTACAAATAAAAAAATTAGCCAGGTGTGGTGGTGTGTGCCTGTAATCCCAGTTACTTGGGAGGCTGAGGCAGGAGAATCACTTGAACCCAGGAGGTGGAGGTTTTGCATTGACCCAATATCACACCACTGCACTTCAACCTGGCTAACAGAGCAAGACTCTTTCTCAAAAAAATTTAAAAATAAAAAATAAAAATAAATTTTAAAATTTGCTTATATTTTTATAGGCTGAGCTGTCTTTGGAAGACCTACAATGAAAGAGGAATAGATTTTGATCAAGAAATGGAGAAGATTTCAATGGTGTTAAAGATGGTGGCAGATGGTAAGAGCTTGCTGTGAATGCCAAAGAAGACACATCATCTTTTTCTTTGTAGATAGTGAATTTTCTCAGTTGGGATTTTTTTTTTTTAATTTGCTGATGTCATGTTTCCTTAATTTGTTCACTGCAGCTGCATCTGAGGACATGGTTAAGTATAGTCCAATGAACCATGGTCATAGGAGTAGTTTTGAATGGGCCACAATCAACCTGCACTTGACCCTGAGAAACAGAGAGGAATAGCTACAGGTGTGGGAAAACAAACACGTGTGATAGAGAGAAGGCAAAATGCCAGGCCAAGGCCGAACCCAGGCAAGCAGCATGTCGGTACTAGGGCTGTCTGTGATTGACATGGAGGCAATTCTCTGGTTCCAAGTAGGCAATTGACATTAAATAAGCGATACAGGAGATAGCATAGACCAATCCTTGAATCAAGGAGAGGATGGAGTTCAATACACCTATGAGCTGCTAAGAGAAATACAGAGTCCTATTTCTCAAGAATCTGCAGAACCCTGGATTTTGAAAGATAATGATTTAGAGAAAGAAAAAAATGGTAAATGCCAGTCATCAGACATGGGCACAAAGGAAGGCAGAGTCACTGGCAAAAAAAAATGGATTTGATGTAAGTAATAGACCTTCCATCTCTGCTTTCTGCAGTCAAGGCCTTTCCCAAGGGAAGGAGAGCAGCAGAGCCAGGCTCATGAGTGTAGGCCATGCTCTCAGACAGAAAAAAGATGCTACAAAGACTGAGCGACCAGTTGCAATGCATCTTGCCTCATTCAATCTTTCTTACAGGAATCTGGAAGAACTTTACAGGATGAACTGGTCTGTGTCCTACCTCAGGACAGTAAAAAAACAGAAACACTCAAAAATAGCCATTGTCTTTTACTTGTTATAGGGAAAGAGATCGTAAAACTTCCCTCTGTATGTAGCTAATTCTACTATTTATTTTCTACTCTTGTTTGTATCTGACTCAAAGCTCTCAACTTTGCTTAAAATTGAGTCCAGCATACATCAGAAGTCCACATGATTTATGTATACTTGTCAGTACTCTCAAAGAAATTCATTTGCTTCAAGTTCAAAATTATGTTACCTTATTCAACATTATAGAGTGCATGTATTGTGTTCTAGGTTTTGAGGATTCAAAAATGAATAAAACACAGTCCCACCTTTGGTAAACTTACAGTATAGCCCATAGCCGCCTTTGGGCTATGACAATTTTACCCCAATTTACAATATGGTTCAGCAAGAGAATTTTAGAAAGGAGGGGAAGTTGGAATGAGATAAAAGAAAAATAAAGGGAACATACAAGAAAGATTTCAAAAGCGTACTATGATGAACCCCATGTTTCCTGCTTCTGGAATTGGCTGTCTTGGAGCCCAGGGGACTAGGACTGCCACAGGGAGATCCCTACTAGCCCATTGAGGCCACCCTGTCTGTTTCAGACCAATCTGACACACACAAGAAAGCCAGTATAATTTACTCCATGACTGATTGAGAGAGACAGAATATTGTGTGTAATAAACTGTTACCCATATTACCTTTATCCTCACTAATGGAAATAACAGCAGTGGTTATAGACCCCAGGGCTTTGAGATGCCAAGGTAGGAAGATCACGTGAGCCCAGGAGGCTTGGTCCCAGGAGTTTGAGACCAGTCTGGGCAACACAGCGAGACCCCATTTCTTTTTTCTTTCCTTTTTTTTTTTTTTGAGACGGAGTTTCGCTGTTGTTACCCAGGCTGGAGTGCAATGGCACGATCTTGGCTCACTGCAACCTCCACCTCCTGGGTTCAAGCAATTCTTCTGCCTTAGCTGCCTGAGTAGCTGGGACTACAGGCACACACCACCATGCCCAGCTAATGCTTTGTACTTTTAGTAGAGATGGGATTTCACCATGTTGACCAGGACGGTCTCAATCTCTTGACCTCGTGATCCACCCACCTCGGCCTCCCAAAGTGCTGGGATTATAGGCGTGAGCCAACACGCCCGGCCGAGACCCCATTTCTATAAAAAAATTTAAAATCATCCAGGTAAGGTGGTGCATATCTGTAGTTCCAGCTACTTGGGAGGCTGAGGTGGGAGGATTGTTTTAGCCCAGGAGTTGGAGGTTGCAGTGAACTGTGATCCCACCATTGTATTCCAGCCTGAGTGACAGAATAAGAGCCTGCTCACCACCCTCCACCCCCCAAAAAAGATAATTTATTAAGTAGAGATTGTGGTCTTGAGGACAAAAGAACCACAAAATGAGAAACAGTATGTTGTTTTCATCTTTCTAGACTCTCACGTTGTTACAGGAACAGGCTCTACAGAGCCATTTGGTGCTGTTCAAAGCTGCGGTTGATTCATGTAAGTGTGCAGATCAGAGGAGAGATGCTTAATCAGCTTTCTGACTCCATGAGAAAGCCGCTCTAGCTTTGTGTAAAATGCTGCTTGCTGAACTTTGCTAACCCTCTGTCGCTGCACATGTAATTCAGCAGAAGAAAATGTACAAGTAGATCATTTTGCTGTGTGCTAGGGTCTCCATGATGATGAGCCTCTTCTACCATTTAGGGTTGAGGAAGGATTGTCCAAGACTGAAAACATTGCCGAGCAGCCAGGTGTGCCGTGCACCTTGTCCAAATCACAGAACGATATAAAGTTGTTGGATGGCACTGAATATTCAAAAACTTGTTTAATATGGAGCTTGGACACCATGTAAATGATATTTTCTGATCATCTCCTAAAGAACCCTGTAGTGCTGTTATTCGCTTTCCTTTTTAACTCATGAGGATTTCCTGTTTAACTCATGAGAAATTCAGTACACATTGTCCAAACAGAATAGGTTAAGTCACTACACTCTGCTAGTTGTCTCTCCATTTCTTTAGATCTTTCTTCTCTTTATTTCCTTCCGAGAAGTTTTATGTATTTCTTCAAACAGTTTTTTCACATTTCTTTTTAGATATGTCTGAGTATTTTATCATTTTGCTGCTATTGTGAATGGACCTTTTTCCCATCATATTTTCTAACAAAGAATTGCTGTGTAAAGAATAGCAACAGGCGCCGGGCGCGGTGGCTCATGCCTGTAATCCCAGCACTTTGGGAGGCCGAGGTGGGTGGATCACGAGTTCAAGAGATCGAGACCATCCTGGTCAACATGGTGAAACCCCGTCTCTACCAAAAATACAAAAAATTAGCTGGGCATGGTGGCGTGTGTCTGTAATCCCAGCTACTCGGGAGGCTGAGGCAGGAGAATCGCCTGAACCCAGGATGCGGAGGTTGCGGTGAGCCGAGATCGTGCCATTGCACTCCAGCCTGGGAAACAAAAGCGAAATTCCATCTCAAAAAGAATAGCAACAGGCTTTTGTACATATTTTTTTCTCTGTAGTCTACTGACCATACTTATTGGTTTCAATATTTTTCAGCTGATTTTTAAAAAAATTTTCCATGTATGAGACTATATTATCAGAATAATCATGCTTATCTCTTTCTTTCCAACTTTTGTATATATTAATTCCATTTTCTCTCTTATTAGCAAGTTTGGATGCCAATAGTAATGGAGCATTCTTACCTTGTCTCTGATTTTTATAGAAATTCTGTTATTAATTAATCATGGCATATGATGGTGGCTACTGATTTCTTTATATACTTTTGCCATATTAAAGGAACTTCCTTCGACTCCTAAGAATTTAATTAAGATTAGGTCGAGTTTTAGGGCACTAATGAGTAACTTTTTCCCACCTTGAGTTTAGAACCAATTCTGAACACAAGAACCAGACAGACACAGATCAAAACACCAGCTTAAATGGCAAGACTAATTGAAGAACATGGCACAGATGTGTGGACTCAGGTGGCTTTCTCATTTTTCATCCTAGAAATAAACCCACCTAGATGAAAGGGCAAAATGGTAAGCCTCCTCCATAAAGCCATGAATGCCCTGGTAAAATTAATACCACACGGAGGAGAGCATTCCAGAAGAGAGCCTGTCTGCAGGTGAGCACATCTAAAATGGAGAGCTGACAAGGGACAGAGCCGTGTATTCTCCAGTACTCACCAGACACTCCCTGGGAGGAAGATCCAGAGAGAGGACAGAAACATTACTGTTAGAAATCCCTTTATGGAAAGAGGAGGCCCATAGAATCGGAGACTTCTTATGTAAATGGCTAGTCAGTTTTCTCGAAAACTTGTTGGGCATCCGAATGAGTTGTCTATTACAACATAACAATTGCTGCCAACATAGCAACTTCACACACACTTATTATCTCACAGTTTCTGTGGGTCAGAAGCCTGAGTCTGGCTTAGCTGGACTCTCTGCTTTGAGATCTCTTAGGAGGCTGCAATCAAGGTGTTGGCCAGGATGGGGTGACATGGGAATGATCATCTGGGGAAGATCTGCTTCTAAGCTTTCTCATGTAGTTGTTGGACGATTCAGTTCCCTTTGGGCTGTTGAACTGATGGTCTCAGTTCCTAACTGGCTCTTGATCAGAGGCTACCTTTAGGTCCTTGCCTAATGGACCTTCCTGATGCAGCATCTTGCTTCATCACAGCCAGCAAAACAGAGAGTCTGCTGAGAAGATGGAAGTCTAAATCTTTTGTCATTTAATCATGGAAATACTATCTCCTCAGTGTTGCTGAATTCCATTGGTGAAAAGAAAATTACTCAAGAGTAGAAGACTCCACAAGGCTGTGAATACTAGGAGGCAGAGATCATTGGGGCCCATCTTAGAGGTTGCCTCCCACAGGCATCTATGAAAATTACATAGTTACACCATTCTTAATTTTGAACTATTCTTTAATTCTCAAAAGAAAAGTTGCTTGATCATGACTTTATTCTTTTAATGAACAGATGGATTAAGTTGCTGATATTTTCCTTAGGACCTTAATATCTATATTGATGATGTATTGGGCCTACACATTTTGCTTATTTTTATTGGGTTTGAAATCTGGATTCTGATCACCTAAAAAATTGAATTGGCAAGTGTCCATCTTTTCTTATACTGACATAGTTTAATAACACAGGAATGACTAGATCCTTTAAGGTTTGAGCGTATCCGCCTGTAACACTATCTGGAAGTAAATCTTTGACAAATTTATCAATCTATCCTTTCTCATTTTTAATATTATATGCAGGTATCTTTCTTTCTTTTTTTTTTTTGAGATGGGTTTTGCTCTTGTCCAGGCTGGAGTGCAATACCACGATCTTGGCTCACTGCAACGTCCACCTCCTGGGTTCAAGTGATTCTCCTGCCTCAGCCTCCCAAATAGCTGGGATTACAGGCATGCACCACCACACCTGGATAATTTTGTATTCCTAGTAGAGACAGGGTTTCACTATGTTGGTCAGACTGGTCTCAAACTCCCAACTGCAGGTGATCCACCCACTTCAGCTTCCCAAAATGCTGGGATAATAGGTGTGAACCACTGTGCCCAGCCCAGGTATCTTTTAAAGTGTTTTCTTGGCCAGGTTTATCAGCAGTTTGTCTCTCTTGTTGATATTTTCTGAAACCACTCTGTTTGTTTGTTTGTTTGTTTGTTTGAGATGGATTTTCGCTCTTGTTACCCAGGCTGGAGTGTAATGGCGCAATCTCAGCTCACTGCAACCTCCGCCTCCTGGGTTCAGGCAATTCTGCCTCAGCCTCCTGAGTAGCTGGGATTACAGGCACGCGCCACCATGCCCAGCTAATTTTTTGTATTTTTAGTAGAGATGGGGTTTCACCATGTTGACCAGGATGGTCTCGATCTCTTGACCTTGTGATCCACCCGCCTCGGCCTCCCAAAGTGCTGGGATTACAGGCGTGAGCCATTGAGCCCGGCCCTCTAAAACCACTCTTATGACTTTATCAAATTTTAAATTTTGTTATTTTCTAATTCTTCATTAATTTATTTTTTAATTTTATTTTGGTCTTTTGTTGTTAAAACTTCTCGAATTAAATTTTAACTAATCTTCCATCTTTCTTGTTTGATCACAAATTCCTGAAGACTATGGATTTTTCTGCCAGGATGGTTTTTGCTGTATCCTATAGATTCTGACATGCACTGCTTCCATTTATCTTATCTTTAAGTTGTCCAAATTTTGGATTTGTTTTCTTCATTTATTCAAAAGGCATGATAAAAACTCGTTTTTGTTGTAATTTTTAAGAAGTTAGGGCACTTTTGTCACCTTTTAATAGGTAATTTCTAATTCAGTGTACTGCAATTAAATAACATGTCTAATAATCATTTAAATTTTTACATTGTATTGAGATTTTCTGTGCAGTTTAGTACATGATCAGCTTTTGCAAATGCTCATTGGTGATTTGTAAAACTCTGTAAAGAGCAAAATTGTATTTGTTTACAATTAAGTTTAGATATTTACATATTCAATATATATTTTAATGTATTGTTTATTCAAATACATTATTGTATGTAAAATATTTAAATATCTAATGTTAAAATATTTTTGAATATTCAAAGCATTTTTGGTCTTATTTTTATACTACTTAATCTGTTTAATACTGAAATGAAAATATTAAAATTAACTACTAATATTAACATCTATTAAATTCTCATAAGCTTTCTAACAGTTTTATTGCCTTATATACATTTTCGCTATGTTAGTCAGTGGATAATGTTTATGACTATTATAGGTTTTATATGATTCTACCTTTTATTATTTGTAATATCATTCTGTCTCATTTAGATCACTTTGTTTTTAATTTTATTTTGTATAATAATCTTGCCACCCTGCTGGGTTTTTTAATAATACTTTCTTGGCTTATTTTTTCCCATCCCTTATTTTAAACCTTACTTTGACTTTTTTCTTTTAAAATGCAATCTTACATATTCAGCTAAATCATCTTTTAAAACTATATGAGAATCTTTGAAAGAGTCTTGTTTTGGCAGAAATTTCAACCCATTCACATTGATGACGGCTTTTACTTGTACTTACTGTTGGCAATATAGTGCAGATATCTTGGGCCTATGAGGTGGCGGGCTCATATAGTCTATAAGCCATTTTTCTCACTCATACATATTTTATCTAGAGCTGGTCCTGCAGAGGATAAGCAATTCTGCACTGAATAAACATAGGGTCTTGGTGAAATTCTTGCGGCAAGCCACTGGATGTTAACTGTCTCAACTTAGAACTATTATTGGGATCCTATGGTTAAATGAGGCAGAGGCACAGAGTACAAGTCTGTAGGCTCCTTTCCGCATAGCAAGAACTATGTCAGCAACATTTCAGTTCATCTCAGCTGCTCTGTTGGTACACAGGATGACAATGATGTTGTCCGATAACCTGTCTTGAAGGGCCCAAACCAACAATGTTAGGGTATTGAGTTACAGAGAAATACTAAGAAAGCTGCATTCATCCAGCTGTCTTTTCTTTAAATGGGGACAGTGTTCTTGACCAGAGTAATCTCAACAAATCTCCAGAAACCCTTTGTCTTTTTCATGTCTTAATTTCTTCAGGAATTGGACAAACGTCTATGCTTGCATGTTGGGAGCTCTGTTGGTGTCTTTTACTCTGTTAATATGCAGATCAAACTACATAAAAAGATAAGCTAACTATATTGAAAGAAAATAGTTGGATTAAATAACAGTCTCTTTGGTTCTGCTTTGGATATTCTAAGTAAAAGTAGGGAAAGAAAAGATGTTCTATTTCGATTCTAATCTTAGCTCTTCCCCTATAAAGAGCCTCTAATAAATGAGGAAGCCTGGGTTGAAATAAGACAGCCTTGAAATGTCTTTGTAAGTATAAGTGGATAAAAATTTACATTACTGTAGGGAGCTACTAAGGGTGATAATATAAGAAGGAAAAGTAAAGATTTTTAAAATGACATTTTAGAGTTCATATGTAATTCATCACTTTTGTGTAACTAGTCCAGGAACTTAAGAAGATACTATGTTAAATTATTTTATTTATATTCTAGGATTGAGTAGGTAGGTAAATATCTGAGTACTCGGATTCTCATTGTTGTAGAAAAGAGTAATACACAAGAAAATGGGAAGGCCAGAATGAGCCCTATGGGTTTATATTGGAATTGGAGATAGCATGTACTTATGGTTTTTAATATTTATACAGAGAAAAATAGAAACAGATGTTGTTACTGAGCCAAGCCTGGGTCTGCTTGCCTGGGGGTGAAGTAAAGCCAAACATCCACACTGAGGTTTTGCAGTGGGAGAAGGGTGGGTGTTTATTTTCAGGGCACCAAGCAAGGATAATCGGGCAGCTCATGATTAACATACAGCCTCCCTGATGGCTTACAAGCAAGGGTGTTTTAAGGCCGGGGCAAATCTCAGGAAAGCAGAAGTTAAAGGCAAAAGTGTACATTAACACTTGGAGGTTTTTTTTTTTTTTTTTTTTAGATTTAGATATCATTTATTCTATACTTGGAGGTTATACATTGGTTTGGCCTAAAACGGTGGAATATCTTGAAGCAGGGGCTTGCAGGTCATAGGTGAATTCAAAAATTCTATGATTTGTGACCGGTTAAGAAAGTGAAGCTTTGTCTAAAATCTCAGGGCCAGCAGAAAGGAACGTTAAGGTCTGGCCTGTGGCCTGACTTCTTCCAGGTCCTTCAGGAAGAGATTTAGAACAAAGAAAGGTGATCAGAGTTCAGTCCTCAGTTTTCCCCTATCTGAGATCCATGTGCCAGCAGATTCATTTGGTTGGGCTCTAGGTTTCTGAAAAACAACTCAAGGACATGGGTTAAGATGTTGTCTTTAGTTTCTACAGGAAACCAAACATTTTGTGGCTCTAATTTCCTTGGCTATTGTTTTTAAGCTACAATTACCTTCTTGCTTATTGGGTTGCTTATTTAGTTCTCAGGGCTAGCCAGGTGCCTGGTATTTATTTTCCTTGAAAGAACTCAAGATTTTCCTTGTTTTACCATGTTTAGGGGTGGGGAGGGCAGCAGGCTTCTAAGAGGGTATCCCTGCTCTGTCTCAATGTGTGTGTATTATACATATATTTCTTTGCTCTGCCCACTGAGAGGACCTAGAAGAAATGGCTCTGCACCAGCAATAAGAACCAGCCCCCAGATCTTAGATTCTAAAGACCATTCTCCAAGGAAAGACACAGGACTCCTTGAAGAAAAGGCTAATTGAAGGGCTGGAGCCAGGAAAGAACAAGATGAGCCTGGGATATGTTGATAATGTCATAAAATAGGAAAGTGCCCAAGACATGATAGAGCCATGCCGCAGGACACACAAACCCATCTGAAGGGGCTCCCAATGGCCAAATCTGGGATAATTTGAACAAGAAACTAAATAGTGACAGTAATGGGTTATATCTCATAGAATAAAATAAGAATCCATGATCCCATAACTGACATAAATAGATAATTTTAAAGTAAATAAATAGGGGGAAAGGGAGACTGATCATTTCTGTATGATTTCAGGGGAGAGATGGAATTAGAAAATCACCACCTGGAAAGACCACAGTCATAATCGTTTCAGGTGAGAATCCTCAAAGGATGCTAAAAGTGTTGGGTGAATGTCTGATTAGGACCAGGATACTTATTTTCAAAGCACCTCCTTATAAGATACTGCACTATTTGCAAAGGGGAAAAAATAACTGTAGTAATTAATCAAAGTAAATCTCACTAGGACAGATCAACATCCTGATATATGCATGAAAAATGTGCAACCTTCATCTACTTAGGAAGACCTATCAGACAAACCCAAAGTGAGGCACATTGAACACCAGAGCAGGCCTGTATTCTTCAACAGTGTCAAGGTCATGAAAGAAAAAGAAAGACCAAAGAACCACTACAGATGAAAGGAAGAGAACAGGACAATTAAATGCAATGTGAGATCCTTGACTGGACTGGACCAGAATAAAAACATTAGTGGGACAACTGAAAAAATTGGAATATCTAAAGATTAGATGATAGCGACATATCAGTTGATTTCCTGATGTTGATCTTTGAACTCATTTTACTCACATCATTGTGACTGTGTAAGATGTTTAAATTTGGGAAGTCAGAATAAAGGATATACAGTAATATTTTTATATTCTTTAAAGCTATAAATGATTTCAAAACGAAAAGTTAAAAAAAAAATCAAAGCACTACTTTTCTGTGGGTAGACAATATGTCCATCTGGTTTTGAACTTGGTAATTTCAGTTGAACGTGATAGTTGTGTGTTTTACAGCACACTTCTAACAGTGTCTTTAGTCACCCAGAAGCTGAGATTAGGTGATTCAGACTAGGTGATTAAATTTCACGATACACTCCATGGATGCAGTCATAGTCATACGGTAATTAAAGGCACTCAGAAACGTTGGTGTTGGTGGAACCTGGGAAGGAAAGTTGGAAGCATATGAAAAAGGGACAAGCACAATTCTCATCTTTTTTCCTTGCTATCTTTTATTCTGGCTTGCTAGTCACAATCAGCTTTCGGCTGCAAGCCAACCCAGAAGAGATCCAGTGTCTTCAAAATATAGGTTCTGCTTTGTTTTGGTTTTGGTTTGGTTTTTGAGACAGGGTCTCACTCTGTCACCCAGGCTGGAGTGCAGCGGCGTGATCTTGGCTCACTGCAACCTCTGCCTTCTGGGTTCAAGTGATTCTCCTGCCTCAGCCTCCTGAGTAGCCAAGGTTACAGGTGCCCACCACCATGCGTGACTACTTTTTGTATTTTTAGTAGAGACGAAGTTTTACCATGTTGCCAGGCTGATCTTGAACTCCTGACCTCAGGTGATCCATCCCCTTCAGCCTCCCCAAGTGCTGGGATTACAGACATGAGCCACAGCACTCAGCCCAAAAAACAGGCTGACCAAAAACACACTTGTGATCTTAGATTCAGCCCACTAGTAGAAGATTCAGAGAGCGGTAGGGAGTGGGGTACAGGATGTGACTTCCAGTCACCCCCACTTGGAAAATTTCTGCCGACCTAAAGTCTATAGTCTGATAGGCAGATTCGGGGTGTTTGAGAGGAGACTAGGTAAAGAATAAAACCAAGTCAGGTTCCTGGTCAGGTGCTCATCTTCATGTAGCCTTCAAAGCCAGGAAGGAGGGCATGCTAAACAAAGGCGCCCAGGAGCCAAGAGTGGATGGACACGCTCCCCAGGCATCTTGCTACACTGTTGGCATTTTCCTGCAAGGCTACATTTCTCCTGGAAGTTAGAGGTTTAAGAAGTTTATTCGTTATGGTTCCCTTTCTTTGGAAACAGAAGACCTGGTCACTCCATTCCATCTAAATGAAAATAGCTTTAAATTAGACCTGATATTTGATGCTTTTTTTTCTTCATATGAGTTGTTTGGCTGTGTGCTTAATTTGCAGTGAATCTGAGAGACCTATTCTAATATCCTTGCCTACATGAGAAAAATTCAGTATAAACTCATTCCTTTCTGAATCATTGAGAGACTATGGGTATGATAAAATATGGCAATTACTCTACAGGTCATATTCAGAATATTAATGTTTTTTAAATGTGAAATAAGCAGTGACAGGTGACACTGTGCATTTCTTACATTTTTAATATACCCCAGAGCTGCGAAATGGTGCTGGTGGAAGTCATCCCTGCTGTATCCGTTGTCTGCTACAGAGAGAGAAAATCATTAGATTTTTGCTGGGGCAGGACATCCCATCTTTCTGTTTAGACCTTTAGACACTGTACATGTGCCTGGACTCCCAAGTAGGCTAAGTGATGCACTCTCGAGGATCCAGACGCCCAGGCTTAGCCTTTGTGCTTCCTCCCAGGTTAAATATGCAAAGATGCAAGAAGTACTCATGGAAATGCCATTTGCACCCACTTCTAAATTTTCTTGTAGGTAAGGAAGCAGAATGCAAATGGGTGGATTTAAACTTTAATTTGGAACCCCTTCTCTTACCAATGCTAAACTTCCCCGGTAGAAAAGTTGTTTGGTCATGTGCACATACAACTAGTTCCCACCTCCCACAGCCAGAGGCTGCCTGCTGCCTGATGAAAAATGTGTTTAAAATGGAACCGTTTTGTTGTTGTTGTTAAATCTGAGACACCGAGATAGGGCACTCTTTCCCAGAAGGACTTGCACAAATGGAGGGTCTTTAATGAATACTGATAGGTCTGAATCTGAAATGAAAGATTAACAGCTATGTATGCCAGTGACAGATGTTGCAACCCAGTACAGCACAGCCTCATATGCCGTCAGCATCACTCCCAACAGAATTAAAGTAGAACTGCTCATTAATATAGAGAACAT
Source organism: Callithrix jacchus (assembly GCF_049354715.1). Taxonomy (NCBI): domain Eukaryota; kingdom Metazoa; phylum Chordata; class Mammalia; order Primates; family Cebidae; genus Callithrix; species Callithrix jacchus. The sequence goes on along the minus strand of NC_133514.1, from coordinate 29,915,110 downwards.
CTCCTGTCTTTCTTCTGCTTGAAAAGAGCCACACAGTTTCCTCAACACCAGACTGGTTGTATTAAACACTAGTTAGAATTTATTGCTTTGGCACAGCCTTTTGGTGGGGAGCTTTATTGTTGAATTTAATTCATACAAATCTCGTTACGTTTGAATTATTTTGCAGTAAAAACAAAAATGAAAGACAGTGCTAACATGTACAAGCAATTTTTACTTATATTTGAAGGTACAGAAAAATATCAGAAATGCATATAAATAGCATTTTTAAATGTTTTGCTCATCTAAACCAGGCAACAGTCATACAAATAAAGCAAATTAGAGATAAGAAGACACAGAAGGTAAACTGCTCAGTGTCCACCAATCAGTAGAAAAGCCCTAATCAGAACTAGGAGTTCTGGAAAGCCAGGCCAGAACAAAGAACAGAAGGGCTGGGGGCAGTGGAATAAGATGTTCTTTTGCCATGGTGAGATCAGGAAGTTCTCAGATAGACCACACCTTAGATACTGGTCGATTTCATTTTTCATCTCCTCTAGCAATACATTGTATTTCGGAGAATTAATATTTTAGATTTGAATGGAGCAATGTCAAATGCACTCCTTTTTAATTGTCTCAAACCATAATTTATACATATCTCAAAAGTTTAAATAAAAATGAGGATTTTGTGATTTTTCAAAAAAAAAATTACCTACTTTGAAGAATCCCAAAATGCAAGGAATACACTAACTAAAATAGGTTAGTAAGGAAGCTTGTATATTTTCAATGACAAAAGCAGCTCTCAGACATTTGTATGGTTGTTTTCTGGTAATAAGGTAGTTAAACTTGAGTTAGGAAAGGATTGATCTAGAGGTACAAGGATAAAGAAAATAGAAAACAGGAAAACTAAAGGGTTAGGCATATTATTTCAGCAATTCCTAGCTTGACCATTAATGTAATATCATGTCATTTTTTTTTTCTAATACGTTGTTTTGTTCATGTCATCCGAGCTGGAGTGCAATGACGCTATCAGCTCACCGCAACCTCTGCTTCCCCGATTCAAGCAATTCTCGTGCCTCAGCCTCCCAAGTAGCTGGGGCTACAGGCACCTGCCACCATGCCCAGCTAATTTTTTTGTATGTTTAGTAGAGACAGGGTTTCACTGTGTTGGCCAGGCTGGTCTTGAACTCTTGACCTCAGGTGATCTACCCACATCCACCTCCCAATATCATGTTATTCTTTTGCTTCGTGGCATTTACCATAAACTATCATTATTCAGTTCATTTATCAGTTTATTACCTTTCAAATGCAAGTTCTATGTGATCAGAGGGCCAACCTGCCATCTTCAAAGTCCTAAAGATAAATCCTCGGCCAGGGCCTGACACTTGGTAGACAGGCACTCAAAGATAATTTTTTAAAGTAAATAACAAGGACATGAACCAATGAATGAAATTCATAATCAGAATAAATACAGAATAAAGAATAAATTAATACATAATACAGAATAAAGAATAAATTAATACATACATTAATGGAAAATGAAATTAGATTTTTAAAATTTCATGCTTTTCCATTACAGGCAGTCACGTTATATAAAGGCTGGCAGCTGGCATGGCAGCTCAAGCCTGTAATCCCAGCCCTTTGGGAGACCAAGGCGGTCGATCACTTGAGCTCAAGAGTTCGAGACCAGCCTGGGTAACATGGGGAAACCCTGTCTTAACCAAAAATACAAAAAATTAGCCAGGTGTTGTGGTGTGTACCTGTGGTCCTAGCTACTCTGGAGGCAGACAAAGGAGGATAGCTTGAGCCTGGAAGGTGGAGGTTGCAGTGAGCTGAGATCAGGCCACTGAACTCCAATCTGGGGGACAGAGGGAGACCCCGTCTCAATACTACTAATAATAATAATAAAATAAAGGCTGAGTGGTCTCTAACATTCCATAACTGAGAACTGACTCCCTCCTGAGTCTCCTGGGGATCCATGGGACCTATAGCAAAGGCACCCCCCTCATCCAGGCAAGTGTTTAGGACTGTTGGCTTTGACTGATTTAGACTCATCCTACAGGATTTTATCTGCTGACATTTTGCTAAAGCTTCCATCTGATTTGCAAAGACTCTTAAACTAGCATTTGGGAAGGAGTCACTTAGAACATTTGCTTTACTTTCTTGTTCTCAATTTGCTGAGAAAGCATTTCTTAAAACTCTTTGGAGAAAAAAAAATTGCTCCTCAAACGCCAGCTGGAACCAAAGAGAAAGCTGTCTAAGAAAGTATTGATTGTCAGCAGAAGAGAGAGTTATGTGAGGGCAAGTTTAGGTTTTTATGATACAATTGATTTATTTATTATTTTGTTTTATTTTATTTAGAGACAGGGTCTCACTCTGTCACTTAGGCTGGAGTGCAGTGGTGTGATCATAGCTCACTATAACCTCAAACTCCTGAGCTCAAGCAATCCTCCCACCTCAGCCCCCCAAGTAGCTGGGACTTCAGGCATGCACCATCATGCCTAGCTAATTTTTGTTTTTAGAGGTGGGGTCCACTATGTTGCCCAGATCAGTCTCAAACTCTTGGTCTGAAGTGATTCTCCTACCTTGGCCTCCCAAAGTGCTGGAATTATGGGCATGGTGACAGTCACCATGCCAAGCCTATTATATATATATGGAGAGAGAGAGAGAGAGGGGGGAGAGAGAGAGAGAGAGAGAGACAGAGAGAGACAGAGAGAGACAGAGAGAGATGAAGTCTCACTTCTTTGCTCAGACTGGAGTGCAATGGTGTGATCTCAGCTCACTGCAATCTCTGTTTCCCAGGTTCAACCAATTCTCCTGCCTCCACCTCCCCAGTAGCTAGGACTACAGGCACCTGCCACCATGCCCAGCTAATTTTTGTATTTTTAGTAGGGATGGGGTTTCACCCTGCTGGCCAGGCTGATCTCAAATTCCTGACCTCAAGTAATCCACCCATCTTGGCCTCCCAAAGTGCTGGGATTGCAGGCCTGAGCAACTGCGCCTGGCTCTTATGACAGAATTTTAACCTCATTTTAGAAGTCAGGACTTAATGAGGACTGACATCAGGACATTGGGGCAGCCTGTATAATTAGAGCTCCTATAATTCTAGTCAATGTGATGAAAATACAAGACCCTCCTGATCTTCGAGTATGTCACTCTGAGCCACTTTCTGAAAGGAAGCTCCAGCCTCTACCTCCATTGGGAAGGCTCAAGTCATCTTTGGCCCTGAGGAGAAGCTGGGGATGCCAGTGTTCTAGGTCCCCACAGGAGAGGTCAAGGGAGGGCCTATGTCAACAATGCAGAGAGAACCTGTTCTCTATCACCAGACCTCCACCATAAGGACAGGCACTCTCAGTGCTGAAGAACTTGGAAATAGGAAAATTAGCACAACCATTGAATGGGACCTTCATTTAATAAATGAGTAATTGGAACCCAGAGAGGTAAAGTGATTTCTATAAGACAAAGTCATGGTAGAAAAATTGTGGCACAGGATATAGATCCTAAGTAGATAGAAACTGAAGGTCATGTTTTAGGGTGCAACACAGTCATGGGAATTCCTTCTGTCTTGTGCAATCTATTCTTCAGGAAGCCCCCAGCCTGAAAGTTGTTCTCATTGCAGGAGGGGTTAGGGAGGGAAAACCACAGATTGCCCCTTTTGCTGCTGCAGTATGCGAGAAAGGAGACAAAAGGAGATCCCTGTGTAAACGGAAATGTGGCTGGCATATTGCAGCAAGAGCAGAAAGAAGTTCTAGCCATTGCACACATGTGAAAAGAAACCAGTGAGGGAGAGCAGCCCCTGGAGTACTTGAAATTGAAGTTAATGAAACCAGAACATTCAAATCTAAGCTTGACGTGACTGTGCTTAGTTCTAGAGACATTTCTGCACTTAGTAGAAAAACTCCAATATGTCAGTGAAAGCATACCAACTCTAGCCTGCAGGGAACAGAGGAGAGGCTCAGCAGTGAGACACAGCCATGGCAATGGAGAGGAAGGTCCTGACCGGACATGGCAGACATCACGTCAGCCACTGCCAGCTAAGGCTTCATCAAGGATGCCCAGTATCTGGAGCTGTCACCTGCACAAGAGCAAATCCCAGCAAGCTGTGGGGAGCATCAGTTATCGAAACTGTATGGCTGAGGGGTTTGGCAAACTGTACAAACTGTGCAGTAATGCATTACACACCAAGGTTTCTGTCTCTGCAAATGAATCCCTTTAGAGAGTCCCACATACCTGAAGAATTGTTAGAGGTAGGCATTACATTTGCCAGGCTTACCAATATAACTCTTATCACCTCACAAGATTGGGGCTACATAGAGGTCCCCATGGAGTCACACACTATACAGAGACAGTCTGTTCCAGCCTGGGTGTGCAGCACATGACACACACTGCTCCAAAGCACTAAGAGTCAGGGAAACCTGGCAGGCAGATGTTTATATCCAGAAAAGCATGAATTATGGAGTTAGGCAGAACTAAGTCCGAATCCTGGGCCCTACCACCGATTGACCCTGGCCAAGTAAGTTAAGTTGGTGTCTTAGTCAACTTGGGCTGCCATAACAAAACGCCGCATATTAATACTAGCTTAAACAACAGGAATTTATTTCTCACAGTAAACTTCATGACTTCCTGAAAGCCCCATCTGCAAATACCATCACATTGGAGGATAGGGTTTCAACATATCAATAAGGGGAAGACACAGTTCAGTCCACAGCAGTTGGCCTGTGAGTCAAGTGACCGTTTTTCCCCCAGTTTGTGAAATACAGACAGCATTGTTGTAAGAGCTAAATAACCTAATCTATTGAAAAAGTCAAAAAGATGTTAGCACAGTGCCTGGTTACGTAGTAGGTACTCATATTCACTATCTGATACTTACCTAGACAACGAATCTGTGGACACTTCCCCCCAGATTTTTAAAAATTGTGCTAAAATATGCATAATATACATAATATAAAATATACCATGTTAGGCATTTTATACACTTTAGCACTGTTAAATATATTCACAATGTTGTACAACCAATGTCTGGAATTCTTCTCATCTTGCAAAATTGAAATTCTTACCCATGAATAACTTACCCACTAAAGAATTCCTCATTTCTCTGTTCCCTAAAACTTTTTAATTAAAATAAACAAATTTAAAAATCAAGAACTTTAATTGCTACTCTAAGTAGTTGCTAAGAATCAGGTTTTTCTGATGAACTAAATTCCAGAATTTTTTTTTTTTTTTTTTTGAGACGGAGTTTCGCTCTTGTTACCCAGGCTGGAGTGCAATGCGCAATCTCGGCTCACTGCAACCTCCGCCTCCTGGGTTCAGGCAATTCTCCTGCCCCAGCCTCCTGAGTAGCTGGGATTACAGGCACGCGCCACCATGCCCAGCTAATTTTTTGTATTTTTAGTAGAGACGGGGTTTCACCATGTTGACCAGGATGATCTCGATCTCTTGACCTCGTGATCCACCTGCCTCGGCCTCCCAAAGTGCTGGGATTACGGGCGTGAGCCACCGCGCCCGGCCCCCAGAATTTTTTTAAAGTAGACATCATAGTTGTTTCACAATGAGAAATTCGAACTAAATTCCAGATTTTTTTAAAAAAAGTAGATATCTTAGTTCCACAATGAGAAGTTCATGCAGGAACAAGCAATTAATTAAAGGTGTCAATATAGAATGACTGATCTGGTAAAACTCTATCTTTAAAAGATTATGAGGATTCAAAATTGCCATATTATATTCAAACTCTGTCAAATGGAAGCCTACGTTAGAAAGAGTGTGTGCACCTCCAGCAAATACTTAGCAGGTCTACGTGCATGAGGCAGGAAGGAGGACAGGCAAGTTGAGTGTAGATTATGCAGTGTTTTCAGACCTTCCTGATAACGATCACCTGAGATACTTGTTAAAAATACAAATTCCTGGGCCCCATCCCAGACCCACTGAAGCAGAATTTCCAGATTGGATTTCAGATATAGAGTTTTAAAACAACAATCTTCTAGAGGGTAAGAAATGTGTAGCCAAGAACACGTCCACCTTTCTAAAGAACTGCCCAGTAGTGCTGACAATGTTATAAAGCAAGTACTTGAGGATGGTAGCTCCAATCTGTCAGGTTCTGAAAGGTGAACTTAAAGGTTTGTTCCCAGCGCAGAGGCACATATAGCCTCAAATGAGGCACATTACTAGGGGACACTGCTAGGGGCACTTGGAACAGAACCAGGAACAGGGCACTATGGGATGCGGTAGAAATGAACTAAGAGCACAAGTCATGAATATCACACAGGGGAGGTCACACAGGGGAGGTGGAAGGGCTTATGCCACAGCCATGTCATAGGGCTCCTTCCAACTTCCACGTTCCTTTCAAAACATACTATAACTTGGAATCAGTTTATGGTATGCCTTTATTTGTTTTTTGTTTTTTTTTTTTTTGACAGTGATAATAGCAATTTAAAAAATGAACATGTAAACTGAAAACAAAGAAAAGCTAAATAGCATCTCTTAGAGACCTGCCTGGGTCACCTGGGGCCTTTGGTGCAGGGTGCAGGACTTACTGCAAGCAACCAGGCTGATTAAAAAAAAAAAAAAGGAAGATTCCCCAGGGGCCAGGAGATGTAGTAGAGATTGAGCATGGAGATGGATATAGTATAGAAACCAGGTCACAAGAAGAAGTTAGCTTTGGCTTTGAGTTGGGGGACCCAGCTGTTTTGTGCCAGACGAAGCCTCCAGCCCTGTGTCCCCTGCCCAGCTCCTACTAGTGCCAGTCTATGAGAACAGGCACTTACAGTCTTCTAACCTAATTATGCTATGCACAGTTACAAGTAAGGGTTTTAGTCCCAATATCAACAGCAATAATTCCTTGCTCAATATTACTTATTCTCTTTACTACTACTGGCATCCATCAAAAAGAAAAATACAAAAGAAACACTTCCTTGCAAAGCTCAGTCAATGTTCTTAATTTGCTACAAGGTGAGTTTTTTAAATTTCTGTACATATCTTCCACTTATGATAGTCCAAGCACTGACTCACACACAATTCATGTTGCTAGATTTTCCATGGCTTTCCTTTCTCATTGAGGGATTAATAGATTCTGTTTAATCAAAGTCATTTAGAAGGCAGCGGTGCGGGTGGAAGAGAAAGTGTGGGCTATATTAAAACTATGTTTAAAATACTCCTGTGTCTGTCTAAATTCTAGACTGAACCATGTGGCCCCAGATAAATCAGTCTGTATCAATTCCCTCCTCCTTCAGATCTGCAATACTGAAGCACAGTGCCTCATTCTGAATTAATGCTCTTCAAGTCAATGATGAAAAATACAAACAATTGTAAATCCCTTCTGTGATTGCAACATTCTACAAAATCTGCTGCTGCTGCTAACTTGTGGTTCAACGGTAAAGTGAGAAGTATTCAAGGTCAGAATATGAGTAAGGCAGGGAGGGAAGGCTGAAAAATAAGAAGAGCAATAAATACATTTTTGAGGGTCCTTATGTTTTTAACACTATTAGATTCTGAAAATGCCCAAACTTACAGCATGTTTGTGGTTCCTTAAAATGCATATGCTATATTCAAAACTGTGGCAAGTTTTCAGCAAATTCGTTGGAAATGGTCTGTACCAAATAAAAGTAAATTTTTACTTATTTGTTTGTTTTATTTGTTTTTGAGATGGAGTCTCACTCTATTGCCCAGGCTGGAGTGCAGTGGCACAGACTCAGCTTACCACAACCTCTGTTTCCTGAGTCCAAGTGATTCTCCTGCCTCAGCCTCCTGAGTACCTGAGATTACAAGTGCCTGCCACCATGCTCAGCTAATTTTTTTGTATTTTCAGTAGAGATGGGGTTTCACCATGTTGACCAGGCTGGTGTCGAACTCCTGACCTCTGGTTATTTACCCACCTTGACATCCCAAAGCGCTGTGATTACAGGTGTGAGCCACTGCGCCTGGCCAAAAGTAGATTTTTAGAGTATTAGTCTCTGATAGAATGATCTTAGAAATTACTTCTTTAGAACTAAGGAATTCAAAGAACACATTTAAAGGCTAAGTTAGCCTTTTACACCTCCTAAAAGTAGGATTATACTTGAGGAAAGAATGGAGAATGGGAGGGAGGAAAGAGGAAATATGGAGGATAAGGGTACAACATTATTCTTAGTGCCAAGAAGAAATGTGTTGACCAAACTAACATACAGCAGGGAGCATGTTATTTACCCAAGGCTTACCAGCCATCCAAATTATTATTTGGTTATTGTGTCCAAATAATAGAGATAGAAAACCATATTATCCATAGGAATTGAATATTTTATCTCTATCCCACATAGGAAATGTCTAAGTATAATACTATAGGAGTACTGGGGAGAACTGAATCCAAAACTTGTGGAAATCAGGACAGAAGCTGAGTCTGTGCAACTGCTCACAAATCAGAGTGTCAGAGCTCTGAAATTCCACCATTTGAACTCTATGTTCCAGCCCAACAAAAGTGTTGCATCCCCAAACAACCACCCCCTCTGCAACTACCATCACCCCATTCAGAAGAGTTCCCCCATCTCACCATGGCTGCCCAGTCTTTACTCACATTCAATTTAGGCTCAAAGTCTTCCCCTTCCGCAAATATCCCCCTTGGTATTCCTGCTGTTTCTTTCTCTTCCCTGTAACAGAACTTAGCTCCCAGCACTGGGAGTGCCTGATTTTTTGTCATGTCCCTCTGGAAGACTCTACCCTCTTTGGAAGACACAGATCTTACCTGTGCTACTCACCATTGCACCCTTGGTGCCTAGCACTGGGTCTGATGCACAGCAAATGCTTAAAACTATTTCTGGAATGAATGAGTCATCTAACACCTCCATTTACTGTTGAGGAAGTGAAATTCAGAAAGGCTGCATAGCTTGCCAAATGCCAGACAGGAATCAGGAGCGCAGGTATAAGTCAAAAGCCGGGTCTTGGACTGGTCGTGATAGCTCACACCTGCAATTTCAGCATTTTGGGAAGCTAAGGTGGGAGACTTGCTTGAGCCCAGGAGTTTGAGACCAGCCCGAGTAACAGTGGTGAGACCTTGTGTCTACAAAAAAAATTTTTTTTTAAATGGCTAGATGTGGTGGCATGCACTTGTGGCCCCAGACACTCTGGAGGCTGAACGGGGAGAATCACTTGAGCTCCGGAGAGTGAGGATACAATGAGCTGTGATCACGCCATTGCACTTCAACCAGGCCTCCTACCTCCTAGAGAGAGCTCTTTCTACTTTGTCAATGTCACTCTCCCCGAGAATGCTCCAGTTCTACTCTCTACCATCTCCGTCCTCTCATCCTTACAGCCCCAGCTTCTGTTTCCTCCTCCCTCACACTGACCTCAGCAGGCCCACTGAAGGTCAAAAGCATTCCTTAGGCATTTAATCACCTAACACCTTGTGTTAGAAATCTCACTGTTGTTTCCAATTGCCTTTTACATCTTGCCCAACCATGTTAAATGTGCTTCAATGTCCTCAGCTGCACCTCCACTTTGCTTTGTAGCCTGTAGCAGGGGCTCAGGTCAACGTTAATTTGATTTTGCAGTGCCACAAGAGACAGGTGACCCTTGCTTTTTCATAGGATAGTAACAGTGAAACAATAAATGATAGTCCCCACCCCAAGATGGCCAGAGAAGGCCAAAGAGATACTCATTTCTCATTCATGTCTCAATTCTAACAATGCCAAAACCTAATACCCCTATTCCCAGTGGACTAATGTTTCCTGATGCCTGTCTCCTCTCCTGCCATATATATTGATTTAATGAGAGGCTTCAGCTACCTCCATTATTCATGCTCCTCACTTCCCCTGCCTGTTAGCCATTCTCCAAATTGAGCTATTCAAACCAATTCATCAGATTACCCCCGGAAACAGGCTGGTCAAGGGATGAGAGCAAATAACACTAAGATTGCAAAGCCATTCTTGAACGGTGTGCTAAAGGCAGAAAACTGAACATAGAAGAGAGACAGTGAGAGCTTCAAGGAAGCCATTGAAGTGTCCTCAGATGCCAACAGATAGGAAAACGTGGCAGAGAGGAAAGTCACTGGGACGTAGACCCTGATAGCACCAAACTGTCACTCTGATTTGAACTCAAAAAAAAGGGGGAAAAGTACAGTCTACTAGATCTACATGGTTCCCAAAAGAGGAACATGTTAAAATATATTATTAAACCATTTTTAAAATCTGGTTTCAGGAGAAAAACCTTGGCCCAGTTTTATTCCTCATTTACACAGTAAGTACATTCATTCATCATTTGGCCTCCCCATCTCTTTGAATTCTATGAAGTGCTGCCTACTTCATCTCAAAATATCTATGCTTGCAGAAGAATGTGCAGTTTAAGCACAAAAGCTTTAAAATGCCACAAGAGTAATATCAAAAATCAGCTTAAGAACTTAAACGCAATATGACAAAAGACCAATAAATCTCAAGAATGAGTGCATTCATATTTTATTAAGAGAATTCCTGAGTACAGCATTACAGTTGGGCTTGCCATATAGAAGATATTTTCCAGTATCCTATGTTGATAATTGCAATAAAAGGTGTTGTAAATGCTATGGTCAGAAATGGGGGGCCATCTTAGGTTAAGGAGTTTTATTAAGGAAGGTAACTTACGGTTGCTCAGGAAAATTGACCATTGATTTTCCTGCTTATATCTTCAATTTGAAGTTATGCAGTTGAGTCTTACCTTTTTACATTATTTTTCTTTTCTTTCCTTTTCTTTTTTTTTGTTTTCTTTTTTTTAGTTAGGGTCTCACTCTGTCACCCAGGCTGAAATGCAGTGGTGTGATTAGAGCCCACTGCAGCCTCCAACTTCTGGGCTCAAGTGATCCGCCTGCCTCAGCCACCTGAGTACCTGAAACTATGGGTATGCACCGCCATGCCCACCTGATTTTTAAATTTTTTGTACTGATGGGGGTTTTACTATGTTACCCAGGCTAGTCTTAAATTACTGGCCTCAAGTGATCCTTCCACCTCGAACTCCCAAAGTGCTGGAATTATAGGTGTGAACCTCCATGCCCAACCCTTTATGTTATTTTTAAGGGAGCTTTTGGCTTTTAAAAATGGTTATTAAATAGAAAGATCCTCTTTCATTTCTCTGCCCCCACCCCCTTTTTAAACTTGAAAAAAACCCCAGTATTTACATTGATATTCATTCACCCATTTGTCTAAGTCCTTAAGGATATTCAGATAAACCCTTTTGTTTTAGGGAAAATAACACTTTCTTCCAAGACTCTCCTTCAAAAACACAGATTTCCATTTCACATTGCAGCAGGTGGTAAGACAAGATGGTGGCATCTTGGCTCATGTAGGCAATAGAGAGGAGACTGTCATTGGTCGAATGTGGCTAGAAGGCTGCCTGACAGCAGGGCCTTGGGCCAGATGGCTCTCCAGTGACATGACTCTGCTGTCCTACATCCCCAAGTGGAAGGGATGGAATTAGAGTAAAAACTATTTACAGACAAACACTACTGTAATGTCCTATCAGATGACAACATTGTCCACAAACAGAGGGAAAGACAAAGTAGACAAAGGATTTTCTGCCACTCCTGAAATCGTGAGTCAATGATCTGCACACTAATGTAAGATCTGGATGAGATATTTAATTCCCACTCTCTGTGATTAGAAACATACCTGCACACACACATACACATCCCCTTAACTTTTAAGACAACAGAACCATGCTTAGAATGCCACCTTCTATCCCTAGAAAGACTAGGCAAGGACAACTGAGCCACCATAGGCACCCAGGACAAAGCCTTTGAAAGGAAGTCACACCATCAAAAGCCTTCATAGGCACCTTGGATAGCACTGAAGCAGAAAGTTTAAAATTGGATTTAATGATATTTAGGAACCAAAGATTCATTTATTGAAAATAAATCTTGGGACCCAAAAATCACTAAGTCAAGGGAAAAGTCATGTTAGAAACTATGTCAGGCAAACCTGCCTCCTATTGTATTTCTAATAAGAGAGCTAGAAAGATAAAAAGCTACATGCTTCCCTCACAATTTGCCCACAAGGAAATTCGGTGTGGACAAAGGACAGACAGAACTCAAAGTCATTCCTTTTAGGCTAACCTGAGACAAATGCATATCTGATTCTTTCCTCTGCCCTATTGCTTATGTAAAAATGCAGATTCACTGAGCCAGACTAAATTGTGTATTCAGTGGAAGATTGATCAAGAACTCAAAAGAATGCAATCTCTTGTGTCTCATCTGCCTATGACCTGGAAATCTCCTGCTTCAAGTTGTCCCACCTTACAGGATTGAACCAATGTACATCTTAGCATACTGATCGATGTTCTATGTCTCTCTAAAATGTATTAAAGTAAACTGTACCCCAGCCGCCTTGGGAACATGTCATCAGAACCTCCAAGGCTATTACACAGGTACATCGTTATCCTTGGCCAAAATAAACTTTCTTTTTTTTTTTTTTGAGATGGAATTTCGCTCTTGTTACCCAGGCTGGAGTGCAATGGCACGATCTCGGCTCACCGCAACTTCTGCCTCCTGAGTTCAGGCAATTCTCCTGCCTCAGCCTCCTGAGTAGCTGGGATTACAGGCACACGCCACCATGCCCAGCTAATTTTTTGTATTTTTAGTAGAGACGGGGTTTCACCATGTTGATCAGGATGATCTCGATCTCTCGACCTCATGATCCACCCGCCTCAGCCTCCCAAAGTGCTGGGATTACAGGCTTGAGCCACCGCACCCAGCCCAAAATAAACTTTCTAAATTGACTGATATCTATCTCAGATATTTGGAGTTCGCAGGTGCAATGGCCCACAGAGTCACTCTGGGCCATGGGAAAGATCTGAGTGGCAGGTTTGAAATAAATAAAATTCATCTTCTTTCTTGTATTTTAAAGTGCATCCTCTCTCTCTCTCTCTCTCTCTCTCTCTGTGTGTGTGTGTGTGTGTGTGTGTGTATGTGTGTGTGTGTGTGTGTGTGTGTTTGTGTGTGGCCGGGAAAGAATGCAGTGCTGTCTACCAATTCCCTCTGGGCTCATAAGCAAGTGCTTGTTTACAGGAAAAGAAACAGTGGCTCTTTAGCACCTTATATTGATGAAATGAGCCATACTAAGTGTATCATTGATCAATTTCCTGACAACTCCAAATCAAAAGGTCAGAACCAAAAAGAGAAGGAAACTGGCTTGGGAAAAACCAAGGAGAATTGACCCAGGTGCTAAGTGCAAAGCCATTATCTCTCTGGATTCCCTACAGTGAGGAAGGAGCATCCCATTTGTCACCTCCTGGTACTTATTTCTGGACTCAAAGATGTTTGTTACCAAAAGGATGCTGAACAGTCTCTAGTCCCTCTTTATCATTTTCTTAAGGAGGAAGCAGAGCTCCAAATAGATTTTGGAATTTCTCATAGTCTTAACAGGCAGTGACTAAGTGACCGAGACCAGGTGTCCTGGGTTTCAGTATGTGCAGTGCATAGCAACAAGGAGAGCTGGGGTGTCAGGGGAGAGAAATGAGCCCCAGTCTTGTCCTGTGGCAGTGGTGGGGGGTGCACCTCTTCTTATATTAATAGAGATGAACAAACACTGCCCTAGCATGTTCACATTTTAATCCTCCTGAAAACCCTGCTTTCCCATTTTACAGATGCAGAAACTGAGGCTCCAAGAGCAGAAGTGACACCAAAGTCACCTAGCCCATAAGTTACCCTACATTTTGTGCTGCTGTTTCCCTTTTCTTGTGTGTCCATTATTTCAAGAAATACACCCAAGGAGCAGGTTCATTTCCTACCTAGCCATGCAAACCTGACAAAAAGAAAAAAGCCAAAAAGAAAACCAACAGAAAGCACTTCATATATATTCTTGACCAGCTATAGTGAAGCTGGCCCATCACACACACACACACACACACATTCACTTAACTGTTAAAAACAATTTAACAGTATTTAGAATGCTTGTTGTACATCAATTTCCTAAATGAAGGTTACTACTCACTATAGTATAACTTGAACTGAAATTGAAGTGAAATTCTTCAAGAAATGACATGATCCATTCTGATTCAAAGACTATTGCTATTGCCACATGTTTCTTTAACTTTTAGGAATGTCTTAAACTCACACTCTTTGGTAGAAGAATAAGATGAAGCTGCTATCATTCCTGCAGTCTACTGGCAAGTGTCCATATTTTAACCTTTCTTTTTTAAATTATGGTTCATCTCAACTTCCCTGGCATTTCCTGTTGGAAATGAAAGTCTTACTCTAGGCAAGCTAGAAGCACTGGTGTGCAGCACATTTGCACCCTCTTGGCTCCAGAGCAGAGAATTAAAACTGTCAGATGCAGCCCCTGTGAGGCTGGCTCCCGAATGCCAGCCAGGACAGCAGCAGTAACTGTGAACCAGGGTGCCTGGTCTCTAAGCTGTGCTCAGAGCAGATTTACATCATGTAAATGATTGTTCTAATAAAGAGAGTGGTACATTAGCCAAAACTCAAGGACATGCAAAATGTATTAGGCAATTTATAAGTCCAACAAATTTCCTGTGGAGAAACATTCCCAAAATGAATGTCATTTTAAGTCTTAATCTAAAAAGAATTATCATAACTGCTGCTAGTTTTCCCCACTAAAATTAATTCTGCATTATCGTCTATAATGGATCAGGACACTAGAAAACTGTGATGACCTTCTGTCCCTGCTGACACGAACAGTTCAGCACCTGCTCAGCACTGCAATCACATCTCTCAAATGTACAAAAGTTGAATTAATTCCTTGGAATTATATAAGTCTAGGGATCCGGCATCATTGTTTAGGCTCTTTTAGTATACCTTCAGTCTATAATAATTGCCACTGTGAAAAGGAATCTTCAATGGTTGTATATTTTTAACTGCATTTAAAATCTTTAAAAAAGGAAAAATCTCTCATTACCTGCAGAATCATAATTCCAAGTAATTGCTGTGTTATTAAAAATGGTGCAATAAAATTCATAGTAAAAAAACAATTACCAAAAGAAAAAAACTGGGCATGGTGGTGTGAGCCTGTAGTCCCAGCTACTTGGTAGGCTAAAGCAGGAGAATTCCTTGAGTCTAGAAGTTCAACCTGTAGTGTGCTATGATCATACCAGTGAATACCAACTACTCTGGCCTGGGCAACCTAGCAAGATCCTGTCTCTTTTTTTAAAAAAAACATTGATTACAGTAATATAAACATTCATGTTTTTTAATTTGAAAAAAGGGGCACAGAAGTCGATGCAGGTGATAGTGGGTTCTGCTGGTAGAAATCACTGATAGTAGATGATACTCAAGAGCGTTCTGTGTTCCACTCTGCAGAATACTGTCTATCATCAAGGCTGCTGCTGGCCTCTCTATGAGCTTTTGTGCCCACTAGTAAAAGATATTCTTCTGGCCTGCCCCAGCCTGTGGAAACACTCACCTTGGGGGACAGAGTGCCAGCTGAGTGTCAGCCCACAGCTGAAGGAGCCTTCAACTTAGGCTGGAACTTGGTGCAAAATGCAAAATATGTGCCCCTCTGCTGGCCCTGTCTGTAGAAGTAAAGAAGTTAAGAAACAGATCAATAAATGATGGCATACTTATGTGATGAAATACTAGGAAATTGTATTTTAAAGAATATTTAATAGCTGGGTGTGGTAGTGGGTGCCTGTAATCTCAGCTACGCTGTCTGTGGGCCCTGTCTGTGTAATTAAAGAAGTTAAGGAACAGATCAATAAATGATGGTCTACTCATGTGATGAAATACTAGAAGTCTTCAAAATTGTGTTTTAAAAAATATTTAATAGCCAGGCGTTGTGGTGGGTGCCTGTATCCCAACTACTCAGGAGGCTGAGGCAGAGAATTGCTTGAACCTGGGAGGCAGAGGTTGCAGTGAGCTGAGATCACACCACTGTATTCCAGCCTGGGTGATAGAGAGAGACTGTCTCAAACAAAACAAAACAAAACAAAGAATATTTAAATATTTAAACTCTTCTTTAAATATATCAGGGAAATATATGTGATAGAATGCTGTTAGAAAAGTAGATTATAAAGCCAATAATGCAGTGTGATCCCAACTTTATGAACAAATTATCAGTTGTAAATATCAGGAGAAGGTGTAGACTAAAACGTGAACAATTATCATCTCTGGATAATGCAATTGTGGCTAATTAATGATTTTGTTATTGATCGGTGTCTGCATTTGAAACATTTTCTTCAATGGGCAGAAATTACTCCTATAATAGAATAAATTTAAAATAATTTTTAAGATCTGATTCTATCTGCTTTTCAGCCAGGGAAAGAATGCCATCTTGTTACTTATGTTTTACCACATTCTTTCCAGTTAATACATTGGGATGTTAAAGCCTTAGAAAGGAATTGATTATTTCTCCAAGGCTGTGATATCCTTAAGGATGGGCAAGGAACCTATGGTGGTTTAATAAGAAAAAAATTGCAGCTTAAAGCAGGGGGTGAAGGTTTGAATTCTACTTCCAGTAGCCATTAGTATATGACCTTGAAAAACTACTTAATGGCTTTGATTCTGTTTCTCCTTTTATACCATGGGTTAATCATTCCTATCTTCAAGACTACACTGAGCATAAAATGAACTCATGGAACCAAAGCACACAGCATAGGGCCTGGTACTTAATAGGTACATAACAATTGCAGTCTTGTTACAACGATCTTGTATACTTCACACATCCCCTAGCCCTCTGCTTTGCACCTATTAGGGGCTGAATAAATGATATGATCAATGGGTTGTATTACACTTTGAGGAAGTCTGGCAGTTTCAGGAAATCTAAAATGTTATATAGCTGGGTAAGCCCTACAGAAATGGCCTTATTAGAACAGACCCTAGGTTGTGTTGGTGAGCACAGAGCCTCTCTGAAAGATCACATCTCTACTGCCAACTGTGTGTTTGGACACTTGTTACGTGTGCTGATATATGGTTTCAACCTCCTGGGGCTCTTTACCCTTCATGGGTGGACCTTTAAAAGCACAGTTCTCTCTATGTGGGAAAGGAAACTCAGAGCTTATGAATGAACCTGGACTTGAAGGCCTTATAGCAGCCCAATTAATGTGAGAGGGACCTCCGCTGGAAACTCAACTGCATAGGCAGATTTAATAGGGAAAGGTCCTTTGCAGTGGTGCCAGGAGGGGGATAGAATATTGGGCCTACCTCTCCCTCAGAACACAGAATTAGAGGATATCGATCAAGTGGTCAGGAAGTGCAGAGGGATAAGATGTAGGAAAAGCTAGGTAAGACCTTCAAGGCCATAATCTGGCTTTTGTAGCTCAAGAGAGTCCAGGGCTAGTATTTAAATTCTTTCTGTGCTTCTACTTAGATAGGTAGACTCAGACATTTTACCATAGAATCTTAGCAATTTTTATATCATCTCTATATTCTCTCTTTTACAGTCATTTTTGCTGATGTTCATTTTGAGAATACCCCTTATCTGAAAATGAGTGTTTAGCACTACAGGCCATGAGCAGGGCTATTCCCCCAGACCATCCTGACATCCTCTATCGTGGGGTAAATTATAGATGGGTAAATTACATCCAGGAAAAGGATGTGTGAGGACTAGCAGGGTTAGGTTCACTGTAAACCTGATGAAGTAAAGTGAGGCTGGATGTGGTGCTCCATGCCTGTAATCCCAACACTTTGGGAGGCCAAGGCAGGAGGATTACCTGATGTCAGGAGTTTGAGACCAGCCTGGCCAACATGGCAAAACCCCATCTCTCCTAAAAATACAAAAATTAGCCAGGCATTGTGGCAGGCGCCTGTAATCCTAGCTACTTGGGAGGCTGAGGCAGGAGAATCGCTTGAACCTGGGAGGCAGAGGTTGCAGTGAACTGAGATCACGCCACTGCACTCCAGTCT
This sequence comes from Callithrix jacchus, assembly GCF_049354715.1. Lineage (NCBI taxonomy): Eukaryota > Metazoa > Chordata > Mammalia > Primates > Cebidae > Callithrix > Callithrix jacchus. Next base: position 29,897,352 of record NC_133514.1, on the reverse strand, counting down.
GGGTGACAGAGAGAGACTCTGTCTCAAAAAAAACAAATAAAAAAAAAAAAATAAAGTGAAGAGGCCTCTCACTTACCTGAGACCTTTGCTTTACAAAATTCTGTACTATTAATGTATTTGCTTTCCTGCACATAAGGTTCTCAGACTTCATAAACTCCAGGCCCCACACCCCTGGATCTACCTCTCGTGCCCGGGCAAATCAAATGAGAGCTACACAGAACAGACTGGCAGAGGCACTGGGGTCTGTCCCCTCGAGGGGTCTGGTCTCTGCTGGAAGATTTTGGCATTGTTTTAAGGATTTGGAGCTGTTCCCATACAAACCCCAACACAGCAAGAGATTCTTATTAGATTGGGATGATTTTATCTATTGATGATTGATATCTGAACAAAGCAAAATAGAATTCTTTGGTGTCAAGTGCAACACTCATTCAGGCCATCCTCAAGATAACATGAAGCAGGACGGGAGCCTCAAATAACAACCTCTCCCTAAGCAGCACTGAAGAAGCCGAGAAAAGAAAAAACAAGAAAAGGAAGGCAGTGCCTCCAGGACCCCAGCACACTTTGATAATAACCCACTGAGTCCACCTGCATTCTTAAGAGGAGCGGGGTGTTCAGGTGACAGCTGACTCCTTAGAATCTGTGGGTGGTGTGGGACACTCTGTTGTTGGTATATCATTCACTCTTCCCCATGTGGCAATACTACACTGGGTCTGTGTGGTGGGGAATGAGCGAAGGGTTGGTGAATATCTTAGAATGACAAACCAACAAAACCCTAAATGGGATTTCTCAAAACACTAAGCTTTTGTTTGCATTGATTGATTGATTAATTGATTTTTTTTTTTTCTTCTAGAAATAGGGTCTTGCTCTGTCACCCAGGCTGGAGTGCAGTGGTGCAATCTCAGCTCACTGCAACCTTGAACTCCTGGGCTCAGAAGCACTGATTTATTAACATGCTCCTGGCTTTGGAATATTCTGAAAAACTCTTAGCTATGTCTTTTAGCATTAGTAAATAAAATGATGAAGGAAGAGGGTGATGAGTGAATTTGGAGGGCCACCACCCTTTGAGAAAGGAACAGAGAAAGCAGACCTGGAAATGAGAGTACGAAAGCAGAGGAACCGATGACAAGTCCGGGATCCCAAGAGCCAAGGCCATACCCGTCCCTGGGCTAAGAAATCAGCTCCAAAGGAAGCGCGTCTCTTGGTCGAGTGTAGATGTTTCTCCCTTGCCTTACTGTCTGTCCTTCTGCAGCTATTTAAGGCACAACATTTGAAGAATTGCATGGCTCAGCACTGATCTCTGGTTTATCACTTGAGGACAGTCATAACTGTTAAGTTTTTTAAGTTAACCCATTGACTTTAAATGGTTTTGGCCAGGAGCTTGCTTAATTCTTTAGGTAGTCATCAGAATTTTCAGTAAGAACATATTTAAAATGCAGGAAGCAGAGTGCTGTGGCCTTTGGATGTGGCTCAGCTGATACAGTAACCAGATCTGCAGGTATATCCAAATTCCTCAGAGGCACGCAGCACCAGGGAGCTCGCACATTTTTTAGAATAGGAAGGAATCCTAAGAGCTGCCAGCACTTAATTAATATTGATGGTTCCCTTCCTAGAAATGCTGGGCTTTGAAAGCACCTTAGATGTCATCAACTGCGACCTCTAAAACGTACAGACTTTGGATGGTGTCATTAGAAGGCAGGGGCCAAGGTACTTTAATTCAACTGGAAGCAGAACAAGAAGGGAAACTTGATTCTATGCAGAGCTGACCTACAGGTGGATATAAATTATTGATGAGGACTCAGCCTGATGAATTTGGGGGTAAAGGTGGATTGGCTACAGATGAATCACAGACTTTCTCTCAACCAGAGTGCCCAGGACTGGGACTGTAATTTTCCAGATGAGGAAACGAAGGCTACAGAAGTTAAGCAGCTTACCAAGGTCAAACCCAAGTTAGAGCCAGAGCTGGGAAGGTTCCCGAAGCTGACCCCTGACTGAGCTCGTTTCCTTCCACCCAGCCATCTCTGGTTTTATCTGATGTGTCTATATCAAACATCATGAATATGAAAAGGAAAAGACCTTGTTCTAGGTCAACAAATGTTTGCAGTTAGGGATTTTTTTTTTTTTTTTGGTAAAGCTTTTCCAATGTATACCAAATGCACCTGTGGAATATGCAAATAAGATGCCTACTGCATCTGGCCCAATAAATCTTGTGTATCTTAAAAACTCAGTGCTCATTGTATCCTTAAAACAGTTTTCAAAAATTAAGTAAAATTGTATCCACAGAGAGAATGTAATTGTGAACTGCCTCCCAAAATCTAACTGTGTTTATTTCTCAGGATATGGATCATAGCACCACAGTGTGCTACAAGGAACTCACCAATTACAGCTTAAAATTTCTTCTATTATATCAACCTAGCACTTCCATATACCTAACTCGTAAATTCACATAATAGCCACCTGACTGAGGGACAGCTCTACTTGGACAGCACACAATGACTTCAAGTGAAATAAATTTAAAAGCATATTAACCTCCCTCACCTGCATACCATTCCCCATTATTCCATACATTACTTCCATTAATGGCAATTTCACCTCTGTCTCATTTCCTGTTTTCCCTTTCGCATCCTTTTAATACCATGTCCTGGGACAACTGGCATGACCTTTTCTCTGGTCTATTTGGACAGTCTGTCAACCCTCTGATCTGTATACGCTGTTACCATGTTGTTATTTATGTCCCTCTTTTAGTTTTTGTTATTATCCTAATTTATTTTCTAGTTAGCTCTTTTTTTCAACTTCAGGGAATACATGCTTCATAGCTTTGCTACTTGGATAAACCGAAGTGCAGATCATGTAATTCCTGACTTTGTTTGACTTCCCCCAAAAGTGACCCTGAGACAAGAATTTGGGTGTAGGTAGTTCATTTGGAAGATAACACCTAGGAAAGAGAGGGGTTAAAGAAGGAAGACAAGGAAGGGAGGGAAGCCAGTGGTATGGTGCACTGCCGAGATTCCCCCTCAGGACTAAGGTCCTCACTCTCCCAGCTGCTGGGAGTGTTGCTGGTTGATGGCTTTTAGCTGAGTCTCTAGCCAGGAATTGATCTCAGCAGCAGAGAGCAGCCTTAACCCAGGTCCCAACCTGGGGCAGCCACGTCCATTGACTAATCAATAGAGGATATAAAGCCCTGCCCCCAACTTGGTCTCCATGGGTCAATGCTGAAGGGCTATCCCAGCACTAGAGCTTCCTGTGGGATCCTCTGAAGCTTTAATGACACCACAGTTCAACAACTCCTTCTATCCAGTCCTACTTTCTTTCATCTTCATAGGTGTTGGTCTCAAAGGAATTCTCTAATAAACTTTAAGCTTCTTGCATCTGTGTATAGCAGGGTCTATTTTTCAGTTGACCCCTCCTAAGAGAGCTAATAAAGTTGCATTTAAGACAAAAATGCTGCTGTGAGCAACTGAGGCTCAATTCTTTCAGGACCCTTCGAGAACCGTGTAAACCTCAGCAATGACCCATCAAGGAACAAGAAAGCTGGGGTGTTTATCCAGCAGCTTCTGTCCTTCATTGGTTGAGAGATGCTTCTAATGCAGTAATGTCCTGGTACTTCTAGCCTGTCTCTAGGTGGCCAGCCCAGAGAATGCTGTCAGGCAGAGAAGCTGGAAGCCACCAGCTCAAGGGGACTTGTCTGCAAGCCACTCTAAGAGTGGACTGACAGAATCTGGGCACAGAACACCAACAGCATCTACTACAATTCCCCTCCCCAAGAATCATCGATGGCTCTGCATTCCCTAGAGCAAGGATCAAGCTCACAGAGCAGTTTTCAGCCACTAAAGTGACTGGTTGTTTGGACAAAAGCAGCATTTTGACATTCTAAATGTAAACAGGGCAATCATACCCAGAGACTTCACACATTTGCTACTTATCCAGCCTCTGAAAACATTTAAGATCTGGGCACTTGGTCTAGAAAATAAGTTCAAATTTCTTTGACCACCCTCTTGCCAACATTTGTGATCTTTCATCAAGTAAGCTTTCTAATCCTGTGTTCTTTTAATCCACTTCCTTCCACCCAGAATTGTCTATGTTGTGTGTGTGTGCGTGTGTGTGTGTGTGTGTGTGGTATGTGTAAAACAAAATTCTAATCATGCAATACTATTCCAGAGACTTTTCACTGACCAAATCAATTTCAAATTCCTTGGTAAGGAAATGAGGGCTCCCACTATCTGGCTAACCCCTTTAGAAAGATGGGTTAGACATAGTCATGCCATCCCTAGGTACTCACGGTGGATTGGTTCCAGGATCCCCTCAGATACCAAGATCCTCAGATGCTCAAGTCCATTAAATAAAATAATGTAGTATCTGTATACAACCTGTACGCATTCTCTTCTATATTTTAAATCATCTCTGGATTACTTATAACACCTAATACAATGTAAATGATATGTAAATAGTTGTTATACTATCTTTTTTATTTGTATTATTTGTATTGTTGTATTGTTATTTTTCTATTTCTTTGAATACTTTTGATCCATGGTTGGTTGAATCAGAACATTCAGAAATCATGTAGACAGAGAGCCACTGTGTTATACATTATATATATAAGGCTATATCTATCTTACCCTTTCTTAGAACAGCCAATCCCATAACTCCCACTCTAAGACTGAAGGCCTGGGAACCAGGAGGGAGCATGGGTGCTGGTGTAAGTCCTGGAGTCTGAAAGTCTGCACTTGTGACATTGCAGTTGAACCCAGGAGGATAAGGAAGAGGCTGCTGGGGAAGGATGATTGCAGTGGGAGCTATCTGTTCCCCACGCAGAGGGTAGGAAGCCTGCCAAGGCTATGTGCATACTACGCATCAGTAGATACTTACCACACCTAAGGCAGAACCTTTAGCTTGGGTCCCCCGGAAACAGGATCAGTGTCCAGTGTCCTCAAAGTGTAAACAGCAGCAACACCAAGAGACACATGCGTGGAAATGTTGGCCTCTAAAATCTTTGAAGTTCTTGGGGAATGTTGGCGACAGCTGAACCTTGAAGAGCCTTTGGCAGTTCTCAGGCTGCTTCTCATTGATTGGAGGTGTCTCTAGGTCAGCACACACAATTTGCAGTTTTTATGGTTTAGTAATAGCTTGTTGTCCATTTTCAAGGATTAAGCCGAGTGGTGTTGATGTGATGATTACAGACATAAGTGCCATGCCCATTACTGCAATTAGCCCTCTATTAAAACGGACAGCATTTGTATAGAGAGCCTGAAGCTTCATAAGCTAAAAGGCAGGGCAACATTAAAATGTGGCCAGGAACAAGGAGACTGTATATTTCTGAAGAGGGCCAAGTTCCCTAAACACACCTCTGGCTAACATATGTGACTAGACAGAGACGCATCTTTGCTAGAAAGGGGTTTTGTGAACAGCTTTCCATTTTACCATCTACACTAGAAGCAACTCAAGGCCATTAGTCATTCCATGCAATGCTGCTGTGAAACACAAGAACAATCTTACCATATTGCAGTTCGACAGAAGTTATAAAGCAGGTCAATGACAGATCTGAATTCCAAGATTCGACCTTTGATCTTTTGATGCTTCTCAGCATCTTCCAGTGTTTTGTTTGACATCTGCTTTGAGAGGCTTCAGAAAAAGAGAATGTTGCCAAGCCCAGTAGTTAATGTTTGGTTTTATAAACAGTTAAATAACCATCTGGTGGTTTGCTTCAGCGGCTGTGAAAGCAAGGCTTAATTGCTGTAAGGATCAAAATGGACATGATACATTTGGGTGACTGCATTTTGGGTTCCATCCAGTAGTTCCGGTCCCCGTACTATTAAAGAACCTAACATATGGGCCTGTAGTGATTTGTTGACAGTCATTCCTCTGTCCAAGGGTGAGCACGCATCACTGCAGCAATCCTGACTTGTCCACTCCACGTCCTCAGCCCTGACCAAGCATCAGGCCCATAAATTGCATTGAATGAATGAGTGAATAAATGTGGATACTACAAAGATGAAAATCCTCTATTTTTAAAAGAGTTTTCCCTGTAACATCTGCACTGGGTTTCTTGCGAGCACCTGTGCTGGTAGAAGTGACGCACTTGTGCATCGTCTCTATGTGTCTGTGTTTATGCAAGGATGGGCTATTATGGTGTCTTTGTTCCTTACTGATAAGCCTTAATCAGTTGAATCTCTCTCATTTGGTTCTGTTTCTTCTACTGTGGTTTGGTTCAGTGCTTGGGTGGAAGAAGGCATCCTTCTCCCTGTCCTGCTATTAAAAAAATTGCTCAGCACATAATATGTTGGAGCTGTTTCCCTCCTTGTTCTCTCGAGGCCTAAGAGTGCACAGAGTAGAATCATGCATAATGCATTTCCCAGTTCTGTTGGACTTTCCTTCCTAAAATTTCATTCATGCTCACTGCTGTGGTCTGAATGTTTGCATGATCCCAAAATTCGTATGTGGAAGTCCTAACCCCCAAGGTGATGGTATTAGGAGTTAGAGCCAAGAGGTGGTGATTAGGTTATGGGAGGGCAGAACCCTCATGAATGAGATCTGTGTCCATATAAAAGAGGCCAGGGAGAGCTCCTTTGCCCCTTCAACCACATGAGGACACAGAAAGAAGACACTCTCCATGAGGAAGCGAAACTTCACCAGACACCAAATCGACTGGCACCTTGATCTTGGACTTTCCACCCTCCAGAACTGTGAGCAGCAAATGTGTGTGTTATTTATAAGCCATTCTGTGATTGGTATTTTGTTATAGCAGCCCAAATGGAAATAAGACATTCACCTGTGTTCATTCAGATGTCTTTCCCACCTTCCCATACAGTAAAATGCAGCTTTGCAAGAACCATGAGTTCTTAGGTCAGTTTGTGAAGTGCCAGGTTAACTAAAGCTAGCTAGAGACTCATGATGCAGGATTCCTCTGAGCCTGTTTTTTTTTTTTTTATTTTAATTTTTAGTTCTTTGTTATATGTTCAGGATATGCAGGTTTGTAACATGGGTAAACATGGGCCATGATGATTTCCTGTACCTATTCACTCATCACGTAGGTATTAAGCCCAGCAGGCATTAGCTATTTTCCTAACACTTTCCCTCCCCCACCACATCCTCTGACAGGATCTAATGCATGTTGTTCCCCTTCCCATGTCCATATGTTCTCATTGTTCAGCTCCCATTTATAAGTGGTTTTTGCTCTGTGTTTTTGCATTAGTTTGCTGAGGATAATGGCTTCCAGCTTCATCCATGTCCCTGCAACGAACATGATCTCATTCCTTTTAATGGCTGCAGAGTATTCCCTGGTGTATATGTACCAAAGATCTAGAACCAGAAACACCATTTGACCCAGCAATCCCATTACTGGGTATATATCCAAAGGAACATAAATCCATCTATTACAAAGATACATGCATACATATGTTCATTGCAGCACTATTCATAATAGCAAGGACATGGAATCAACCCAAAGGCCCATCAACAATAGAATGAACCTGGTTTTGATCCCAGAATACGTTTTGTGATGAACTTCTCTCAGGACTAGTGTTCCATCCAAGCACTTTTGGAAACAATAGCTTACCTGGCTTATTTCTTATTTTTCCTTGTTTCTTTACATGATCATATCTTTTCTCCAATGTTTCTCTAGAGATAAAATAATTTTCCTGGCTTTTCCTGTTTCCAATTTTGGTCATTTCTTAATCAAAATTATTGCTTAAACAAATAGGTATTAAATACATTTATAAAGGTCTTTATTTGCCAAACAGATAGAGAGTCACAAAATCTTGAGGCCCCTGTGCACTGCAAGGAAGGTGGTCACAGCCCATGTCCTGCCTCCCCTGGGAGAAGAAGAGGTGGGCGTCCCTGCTAGTGAGTGGCACAAGTGTAGAGTCTTCTGCATTTTTTTTCTGTAGCTGGAAGTGGCCACAGAAGCACTAGGAACATTTGCCCCAGTGGAGGTTTTCCCACAGTCCCTGTAGAACCCTAAACTCATGACCTTCCAGTGATCTGGAAGCCTTGACATTTTCATTCCTTGTTTCGGCAACATATCATCTTATTTATAAAAATGCCAGATGGCACATATTCATGTTTTAAATTAGTGTAAATTAAAGTTAATTTTTGTTTTGGCAAGATGTCTTTGAGGCTGGTATGATCCTCCTGGAGGAAATACTCTATATTTTGAGATACAGGGAGTTCTCAAGGCACAAAGGTCAGTGGGACATAGGATTCATATGCAAGATGACCAACTGGCAAACTGTGCCCCACTCCTGATCACACTTTCTTCTTGCAAGAGTCACTTGCTTCACATGCTGTGTGCCAAGTGCCAGTCCTGGCTGAGGACCATGAAGGGAGGCTGCAGATGAGAAGACATGGCTCAGCCTCCACTCCCCTCCCGACTCCCACTAATTATGGGCTCAAGTGTGACACACTCTCTGCACATTGCAGCTCTGGGCCCCCAGATGTGAAAAAGACAGAGATGCCAGTGATGTCTAGCTGCCATGGCCTCAAAGTATTCACCTACCCTAGACAACCTCCTCAAAGCAGGTTTGAATAAGATGGATTTCTTTCCGGTTTACTATAGAAATTCCCACCTCCACTGTGTTTATAGCAGGCTATTTGTTAATTTCTTTTTCATGCTGTTTCAGGACGTGGGTGTACTTGAGAACTGTTTAGGGTAGAATTTTTTTCCATGTGTGGCTTCCTCCTGGAAACAGAGATATTTGGCATGTGTTCATCCATTGTGTGGCCTTTCCCTTGTACCCCACACAAACCTTAGAAACCTGCCTCCCCAAGTGTCCCCTCTCATGGTTTCTCTCTCCACCTCCCCAGACTTCCTTCCCTCCTGCTCTGAGGCAGCCATCCAGGGAGGCTGTAAACCTCCCCTCCTCCAGCCAGAGCTGTAGCCACCAGAGTAACTTAATCATCCTCTCATTCCTGCTTGTGAATGAGGCGGTTGTCCTAGCAGTCAAATTGAATTAAGGGCTATATTTGCAAAACCCCAAATTTATTCTACTGAGGCCCAGTGAAGGCCCTAGAATTCAATCTAGCAGACTGGGGAAGAAAGACAAGGTGTCCCCAAAGTGAGACCATCACCCTCTTTCATCTGCTCGCTGAGAGCTGCAGCCTAGTGTGGTGGAAACAGCCTGGACTTTGGGGTCAGATCTTACTTTGAATCAAGACTCTCCTACTCACTGCTGTGTGATCTTAGATGAGTTACTGAACTTCTCTGAGTTTCACTTTTCTTACCTATGAAAGGGGGTTAAACAAAAATACCTAACTTTCAGGATATTGGTATCAAGTATGTAAAGTGTCTGTGCACCATGAATGCTCACAAAAAATAATAGTCCTTACTGTTTAGATTGAGGCTGTGACACACAAAAAAATAGTCATGAGCTGACCAGAGGGGTTTCACCTGTGGAGGTCACGGCTCCTGCTTTGCTCAAAATGCAGCAGCCAGTTTGTCGATGACAGAGACAAGGTCTCACCTGGGTTGCTGACGCTGCTCACAGCCACACCTTCCAGGGCCGACACATTCCCACCGCCTGCCCAATAGAGCATGAGGCATCATCTTGGAGACTTACTTGAGTGTCTCCTCACTGGTAAAGACTCCACAATGAGGCTGTTTCTGACCTGGTACCAAGTGAACTTGTTTCTTAAGCCCTGAACACACCATCCTGCCCTCCCTACTGCTGACTGTCTTATCCAGGGGAAGGGAGAGAGACCACCAAGACCCCTGGAAAGGTAATATGGTTTGGCTGTGTCCCCATCTAAATCTCATCTTGAATTGTAGCTCCCATAATCCCCAGGTGTTGTGAGAGGGGCCTGGTGGGAGATAATTGAATCACGGGGGTGGTTTCCCCCGTACCATTCTCGTGGTGACGCATAAGTCTCACAGCATCTCATGTTTTTATTAGGAGTTTCCCCTTTTGCTTGACTCTCATTCTTTCTCATCTGATGCCAGGTAAGACATGCCTTCCCCCTTCTGCCATGATTGTGAGGCCTCCCCAGCCACATAAAACTGTGCTGTGAGTCCATTAGACCTCTTTTTCTTTATAAATTTCCTAGTCTCTGGTAGGATTTTATCAACAGAATGAAAACGGACTAATACAAAGCGGCTCCGAGAGAGGAGAAAGTCTCCACAAAGCACAGTGGACGCCTGCTTACACATGCAGGTTCCTAGGCCCTCGTGCTCTCTGAAGTCTTTCCTGAGCAGGAGGCAGCCTGGAGAGCGTCCTGTATCTTCCAGAAGTGGGCTTGGTTATGACCAAGGTGAAGGCAATGTAGGGGAATTATTCATTTCTTTTCTCCTTTCTTGGAAACACAAGATATTTGGCAATAACAGCAGGTGGATAATAAACTCTGTACTAACCAACACTTGCTACAGATAATGTAGTGGCTATTGTTTAAATCTGCCCTGTGCCCATTTCCTGCCCATTTTTTTTTAAATTTGGTGACAGAAAATGCTCCTCAACAAAGTGGTGAGCATGGAACCAGGCTGGGTTATCCCTCTGGCCACAATTATGCAGCCACCAGTGTCCCCCCCCCTGGGAATTTTGTACACTTACAACAGGTAGAAGATGCCCTCTTTCCTCTCTGCTCTTTAAGTGGGGTTGGCCGAGAGATATGAGCAGCCATGTTTCCTGCGATGTGAAGAAGTGAATTTTTGGCCCAATTCCGTCCCTGCCTTCCTGGTATTTGCTTATGAACCAGTTCATTTCTTCTTTTTGTTTGTTAAATTAGGCTAGAGCAGGGCTCCTCTCTTTTGCAACCTAAAGAGTTATGACTCACCTAAGAGAAGCTACGAAATCTACAAATGCAGGAGATGATCTTGCCGCTTGAATCTGAACCAGTGTTTGATGAAAGGATGTCAGGTGTCATGAGCCAAGTCTGCTTGCTTAGAAAGGAAGTTTTGTGGGTGCGATGGCTCAAGCCTGTAATCCCAGCACTTTGGGAGGCCAAGGCGGGTGGATCATGAGGTCAAGAGATCGAAACCATCCTGATCAACATGGTGAAACCCCATCTCTACTAAAAATACAAAAAATTAGCTGAGCATGGTGGCGCATGCCTGTAATCCCAGCTACTCAGGAGGCTGAGGCAGCAGAATTGCCTGAACCCAGGAGGCGGAGGTTGTGGTGAGCCGAGATCGTGCCATTGCACTCCAGCCTGGGTAACAAGAGCCAAACTCCGTCTCAAAAAAAAAGAAAAAGAAAAAGAAAGAAGGGAAGTTTTGTTACTAGAGCCCTTAAATGTCAAACTTTTCTTTTCTTTTGGCAGGGTTTCACTATACTTCCCAGGCTGGTCTTGAACTCCTCAGCCTCCTGAGTAGGTGGGATTACAGGGGTGAGTTACTATGCCCCTGGCAAAAGTCAAAACTTCCAAGAACTTTCAAACACTAGCTAGAGCATGTCTTCTGTATCCTTGGACTGTTCTATAACGAATACGTTGAGTTTTCAGTGGCTCCTAGGTGCAGAGTTGAAAGTGTGCCTCTGCTTATTGTTGGAAATTCACTGACTTTCTTATTATGGGGCATCAGCTTGCCTTTGGCCATTCCGCAGGCTTTGGACCCCAGCACTCACGAACTTCATCGTGGTGAAGATGGGATCACTTGGGCCTGCCAATAGACCTTGTCCATCAGTGTCATCCTGGTGAGGGATGCAGAAAACCCAGGAGCCTAGCTGGCCCTAACACAAACAGTATCTGAATCTGTGACTCTAAACAAGTGATGGCTCTTTTCTGGGTCAGTTTTATCACCTGTAAACTAAGGATGCTACCCAGAAGAGTCCTTTAAACTCTAACAATCCCTGGTTTTTCAATATAATTTATAAATCAAAGTCTTAGCATTTGGAGTAAAATTAAGGGACAAAGACTTGCTATGTGGAGCTCTTCCACCTGAGCAAACACTACGCCCACAAAGTAGAAATTCCCAGTGACAAGGCAAACAGTAGGACCACCCTTGGAGTGGGAGAAATGAGGTTAAAGAAGTCATTGGGAGAGAGACCTCTTTTCTCAGCAGCAAATAACACTATCACTGCCAGATTAGAGGATCATTAAAAAACTCCGTGTTTTGACCAGACTCAAAACACACACAGAGAGATGGTGAGGCATAAAATTGGCATTTACAGGTAACTTTAGAATCTCATCAAGAAACTAAATTACCGTGGTGGATAACATAAAATACCCAATCCTTTGAGTACTAATCATTCTCATTGCTATATATGGTAACAAAACTAGGGAGTATTAGGAAGCAAGGTCATTTACACATGAAAGTCAACTTGGCTGAATATAAAATGCTTTTAGGTGCCTCTCCATTGTTTTCCCGACTCCAGTAGTACAGAGAGGTCAGAAGTCAGTCTGGTATTTGTTCTTCCATCAAAAACTTGTTTGGGGTTGGGGGTGGCATTTCCCATCTGAATACTTGCAGCACTTTTTTGTTTTGGTCTTTGGAACTAAAATATGTTGTCAATATGTGTCTAGCTGTGGGTGTTTTTAAATTGATTTTACCTGGAATTTGTGAGCCCAATCTATACACTCCAATCTTTTTCCAGCCTGGAAATGTTTTCTTCAATGAAGTCATTATCACTTATTGCTGTAGTTCTGGTTTTTTATTAGTAACACTGTAAGTCTTAAACTGAATTCCCATTCTTTTTATTTATCAGTATCTATCACTTTCCTTAGTAACATTTATTTTCACTTATCATGTCTAACTCTAGGTTCTTTTCCTGTATACCCTAAAAGACCTCTCAAGGTTTGCCTCCAAATCAATGTTTCCATTTTCTACACTGTCAATTTTGCTTCTTTCCACCTTCACAAGGGATTTTTATCTTTGATTCCATTTTTTTGCCATCCATTCTTATCTCATGTCTCTTTGTATCTTGTCTTCCTAACTTTTCATCTTTTCTCTGTGTGTGGTTTTCTATAATTCATAGACCATGTCTTCTTGCAATCCAAGATGTTTTTAAAATTTTCTTTTGTTTCCAGTAGTAAAACTGTTTCAGAGGGGGTATTTAGCAAACTGGTGATGCCCTTGGAATAATTACCATGCACTTGATAGTTTACAAATGTGTCAGGGTGTAAATTTGTGTTTCATTCTCATATACCCCAACATCTTACACTGGAGGGAAAGGCAGGTCTTTGTTTTCCAAGGGCTTGGTTCTTTTAGCCCCAAAGTGGTGCTAACAGCTCCTTCATGTTCCAGGAGCCTCTGGAGAAACTACTTCGATAAAGCATTTGTTTGGGAATTATGGACCCTCCCAGGAAGGGGCCAGAACTGTCCCAATGTGGGAGGGGCTCCAACCTGGTACTTCTGTGGATTTACAGAAAGATCCAGCCCAGAAAGGGAGTGAATCCCTAGACTCTGCGAGCTGTGGGACTGAAGTTTCTGCAGGTGGTAGGACACCCCATCTGAGTGCAATATTCTGGAAGAGGCTTCTCTCTGAGGGTGCATGAGATTCATGTCAGGCCAGCTAAGTGATCATCACCAAAGCCTGCCTTGAGCACTAGCCTCAGTGGGTAGTGAACACCTGACCTGCACAGAGGCTGGACTGCAGAAGGAACAGTGCTAAGGGCTGTGAACACAGAGTTAAGGAACAAAAGGTCTGTTCCCAGTTCCAAGAGCTGCATAAACCAGTTGACATTTAGCTTCTTGCTGGCCTTAGTAGGTGGAGGGTTCAGTTCTAGATTTCACTGTATTTAAATAATCAAGAAATGTGACTTTTTTGCACTTAGGTTTTATGGAGCAAGTTATCCTGGTTATACATAAATATTGTTCCAAGAAATCCTCTGAATAATCCTACCAGCAGGCATTAGTATTCCCATTTTATAGATCTGGAAACAGAGGTGCAAAGTTGGCAGGTAAATTCCTCCAAGGTCCATAGCTCACTGTGGCAGAGTCAGCATACTCATCCAATACCACCAGGTGACCAAGCTCTTATGCTACACTTCATTATCGCTAGGGCATGAGGATTATGTGAGTCTTCAGCTTTTTGTCTTTCTTCCTAGGAATTTCAGCAGGAAGTTAAACCAGAAACTTCCTTATTTTGCAATCAGTTCCTTTTTTTTCCCCCATAAACTATGTCTTGGGATTGTTCCTAAAAGTTGATAAACAATGCTGATTTTTAAGAAGGGAGAATGACAAAGAGAATTGCTTATTTACTAGTCTTGCAAAATTATAAGAGAAAAATTTCTAGACTTTTTAAACTAAGGAGGAATACTTTTTAAAAGGAGGCAGGAAGAAAAAAGAATAAGGGCTAAATTCAAGGAAGAAAGGATAACTTACTTCTCTTTTTGGAATAAATGGCCATGAGTAAAATAAGAGACAAACGACCCTCCACTTTGGAGGACTTTGCATTTGAAAGTGACCAAAGAATTAATAGGAAAAAAAAAATGAGAATGGTGCCAATACCTTTGTTAAGGCTGAATACATGGTTATCGCAATCTCTAAGGTTCAGACGGAAATAATGGCAAAGTCTGGCTTTGTATATTTTATAGTCCTGGCTATCTACCAAGTAAGACTCACATTGTGAGTTATCACGTTGTTGTTTTTGGTGAAGAATAACTGTATAACAAACTCAAGTAGTCTTTATAACAAATGCGCTATTGTCCTCCGCATCTTATTATACAGTAGGTGAAATAGCCTCATTAGGCAACCGCTGCCCCTCTGCCCTCTGAGATGCGTGTCTCCTCAGGCACACAAGCTGGGGGTTGAAGGAATAATCTCAACGTGTGTGACCTCCTAGTTTTAACTGCTCCATTTGAAACTCCAAAATAGCCTGTGGCTCTGCTTGGCGAAATCTTTAACATGAGTTTTGAGAAGAAAGAATGAAGTCTTTAAGTCATAATTCTCTAGAGGATATCAAATAATCATGAGGAAAACCATGAAGTCAATTCACTTCTGACTCTAAATTTCAAAGAAAAAGAGGAGTGACAGAAAATCAAAGGCTGATGGAAAACATAGTGGTGTACACTTAGGACTCGTTGCACATAAATACTTAGTTTGTTTTCCCTCATCTTTCAAGGGAATCGTTGTTTTCTTAATATAAATATATATCATGGCATGTTTGTAAGTAAGATCCAGGCAGTTCTGTAAATATACGATGAATCCAGGTGAAATTGCTTATACATATTCTGAAGTGCTTGCAGTATCAGAGTCACTTGATTCCAGAGGCATGCAAGAGAAACATCCCAGACCTAAGGCACAAAGCATGCAATAGCCAAGTGGTCAGTTACAGTCCTAAAGGCAGTTTGATATATTTTTCTCCTCACAAAAATGCATGTCGCTTGTCAAGAAATTCTGCATGCAACTTTGCTATGCCTTGCATTATACGTATAGAGTTACATGTTTAAATGTGATTTATGAACAGAGGGTGAATAAGCAAAGAATATAAATATATATGGGCTCTGCCTAATGGTATTTAAGCCTTTGGCAAGGTGGCATTCCCTGGTTTCTAGCCTCTTCACCTTGTCCCTGACCAGCCACCACTTAATGCTATTTAAGTCAATAATATGGGTTATGAAGTCCTTATTCATAACACAAATTGTCTGTGTACTTAGATTCAAAGCTAAAGTACTAGATAAGGTGTGCAGCTATTTTTACCCAGGCATACAGTAAATGATTCATTCATAAAAATTCTCATATGGCTATTTTGCAAGACGAGATATAATTTGCCCCAAGTCCAGATTATTTAACTTAGTTTTCCCCAGTAGCAAGAATGAAAGGTCAATACTAACCTGTCTAAAAGGTTAGTATTCAAATTTGGCAATATAAATCCAGCCTTAAGAATATCTATCCTCTGTAGGAAATAGAGCTGTAGGAAATAGCCAGGAATGCGGACAAAATTTAAATATAAAGATGCTTATTGAAGTATTCGGTTGGTGCAAAATTAACTGTGGTTTTTGCCGTTACCTTTAATGGCAAAAACCACAATTACTTTTGCACCAAACTAACAATAGAGAACATTTGGGAAGAAAAATCTAAGTGTCCCACAATAAGAAAATAGTTAAATAAAGTATGATCTCTCTGTGAAAGAACATTATGCAGGCATTAAAAAGCGTATGTCAGGAAAACTATAATACTAATATACTCAAAATGAGAAGCAGTCATGAATAAAAATGAAGATATTAAACTATATACATACACACACACACACACTATGATTCAGATAATATAATCTTTATGCACAGAATAAATACTGAAAGAAAACATAGTGAATTATGATGGTAGTTATCAATGGGTAGTACTGATTCTATTTTGATATTTTTCTGTATTTTCTGTAATTTCCACAATGTCTAATACTAATACATTATATTAGTATTAGTCAGTTGGCCTCTGAACAATATGGGTTTGAACCGCATAGGTCCACTTACACTTGGATTTTCTTCTGCCTCTGACACTCGTGAGACAGCAAGACCAACCCCTTCACTTCCTTCTCCTTCTCAGCCTACTCAACATGAAGACAACCAGGACGAAGACCTTTATGACAATCCACTTCCACTTAATGAATACTAAATATATTTTGTTTCTTTCTTTTTTGAGACAGAGGCTTGCTCTGTCACCAAAGCTCGAGTGCAATGGTGCCATCTTGGCTCACTGCAGCCTTGATGTCCCCAGGCTCACATGATTCTCCTACCTCAGCCTCCTGAAATAGCTGGAATTACAGGTCCGTGCCACCATGCCTGGCTACTTTTTGTATTTTTTTGTAGATACAGGGTTTCACCATGTTGTCCAGGCTGGTCTTGAACTCCTGAGCTCAATCAATCTGCCCACCTGGGCCCCCAAAGTGCTGGGATTACAGGCATGAGCCACTGTACCTAGCCAACATATTTTCTCTTCCTTATGATTTCCTTAAAATTTTCATTTCTCCAGCTTACTTTATTGTAAAACTACAGCATAGAATACATATAACATACAAAATATGTGTTAATCGCTGATGTTATTGGTAAGACTTCAGGTTGACAGCAGGCTATTGTAGTGAAGTTTTTGACAAGTCAAAATTCTATGTTGATTTTCAACTGCACAGGGGTTCATGCCCCTAGCCCCCAGATTGTTCAAGAGTCAACTGTAATCATAAAAAAGAATAAAAACACAAATGAAAGAAAATACATCGGGCTCACACAAAGCACTGCACGAAGTATGAAGTTGTAGAATAGAAGCAGTTCTGTAGTCACAGAGCTTTCAAACAGGTGATCCATTTATCAACCTCACTCAGGAGCTCAAAAGCCCTCAACGGTAAGAAAAATGCCCAAATGGGCTCGAGGAGCTTTGGAGTGTAAACTACTCAAGATCTTCTCACATGCTAAGGACACAGAGGACTCTGTCTGTTTATCTGCAGACAGAGGCTTATAGAGTTCCTTTGGAAGTATTTCTCTGCCTGTCCCCATAAAACATGACCTTGCAAGTCAATGTCAGTCAAATCTGAGAGAGGGGCAGGGGGCCTCAGGTAACATAATGCGCCAGAACACGTCTGCAGCTCTGACAGGTGCAAACAACTCCACTTGGCTAAATATAAATTGACTTGGGCAGTTTGGAAGCAGTCTCCCACTTACTATTCTGATCAAGCAAAAGAATGTTCTCTTTAGTTCTGACTCCCAAGGCTGGTTATTTTTATTTACATTAATTTTGCAATCATTTTCATTCAAAGAGAAGCAAGTTAGGAGTCAAAGAAGAAGAGGAAGAAGAAGAAAAGAAGAAAGAAGAAGAAGAAGAAGAGGAGGAGGAGGAAGAAGAAAGATTTCTGTTCCAAAATCTCAGATGAGAATAGGACTAGGTCTGAGCTGGTTTTCGAAATACATTAAGTTGAGAAGGAGATAAAACATTAGCAATCTTTTTTAAAACTTTCTGGATGAGCAGAAAGCTGATGTGAACACCGGTATAAAGGAACATTGTTTAATATTTAAGCCAGAAAGAGAACCTAACTTTTAATCAGCAGAGTGGAAATACTTTGGGTACTTACCAAACTCTGTGTCTTTGCCAATTCCTGCCATGCTCCCTGACATGACACTTTAACTCTAACTCCTCCTCCAGGATCCTGCTCAATGGTCTCATCTCCGGAGTATCCTCTGGTCATCCCCTTCCCCACCCACTCTGCTGCTAAACACACAGTCTTCCTCTTAACTCCCCTAACACAGGGACTTACCTTAACATACATTTATTCCAAATCCATATTTTTTAGCCTATGAGCTTCTCAGGGGTAAAATTATATTTCACTTATTTTTTCCATGTTCAGCATCCAGGCTTAAGGGGTTCCTTAGTAATATGTTGTTGGACAAGTAAGTGAATACATGAATGAATGAAGAGAGGTCTGAAGAAGCCACACGTAAGACTAAATGCAAGGAAGAAGATGGACAGTGCTACCACTAATAGCCATGAAAAAGAGCAGTTCGTGGATGAATAATAATTTGCTATGCTTAGCCACTACTGTTTTCTGGTTTAGTGTTTTCTGTTTTGGTTTGGTTTGTTTAGGGGAGGAGGGTTATTAAATGAAATTAAAGCTAAAACCAGGTATAATAGAGGGAACTTGGTGTGCATTGACTGAAGCATTGAAATTTGCCATTTTCACTTTCCCTCTTTGTTGCCATAAAATGAGAAGGTAAGGCAGGTTCGTGTCTGAGGGTGGGTCCATCTCTCAGGTTCTGGGGCTCTGGACTGCTGTGTCTCCTGCTGAAGCCACCCTCTGCCCTTGCATCTCAACTCTATCCTGATGGCAAAGACTGTGCTCTTTTCAAACTCAGATGCCACCCTCCTACCTACTAAGACTGTGGTGTGCCACAACTAAGTTTAATCCCTCTCTCCTGATCTGAAATAGTCATCTAAACCACACGGGAAATTATTGTCTATGGTTTCCTAGACCCATGCAAGAAAAATGCTTCCAACCCCTAATGCTACAAAGTTGTATTTACTTGTCCCAACTCTTTCCTGGTGTGGTTCGGATTACTCTTTGCCTGCATACCTTTTGCAATACCTGTTGGCTCTTCATCTTTGCCCACTCCTCCGGCATGCTCACTACACTTGAGAAACGTAGCCAGTACATGGCTTAAAAATCTTCAACCTACTCATCACCTAACAAGAGCAGATTTAAAGTTGGCAGAGGGAATATTGCATAGAAATGGTATTGCTAACCACCTACCAATAGCTGATTTCACAGGTGGTCCCTTATCAGATCTGCCCATCTGAAAAGAAGGAAGAAGATTAATAATCACACTTCAGACGGGAAGACTTCCTCCAGGAAAGCTTTCTATAGAGCTAAAGGCTTGTATTGGATTATTGTTGCCGATTAGTGTTTTAGGCTTGCATTCCTAGTAAAACTGGAAGCTGAGCTTGTAACACTTAGAGTAAATTTCCCAACTGCCATATTCAACATAATCAGTTTTCAGAAAGCTAAATATATCCAATGGGGAAAGACTGGTCTTTCTTTACACCCTTTCTGCATTTTGTTGTTATTGCTATTAAAGAGTACTTTTAAAAATAAAAATAAGGCCGGGCATGGTGGCTCATGCCTGTAATCCCAGCGCTTTGGCAGGCCGAGGTGGTCAGATCACAAGGTCAACAGATCGAGACCATCCTGGCCAACATGGTGAAACCTCGTCTCTACTAAAAATACAAAAATTAGCCGGGTGTGGTGGCACGCGCCTGTGGTCCCAGCTACTCGGGAGGCTGAGGTGGAAGAATCTCTTGAACCCAGGAGGCTGAGGTTGCACCACTGCACTCCAGCCTGGCGACAGAGCAAGACTCTGTCTCAAATAAATAGATAAAATTAAATAAAAGGATGGTAATAGGAGACGGTAGGTTTGTTTATTTTAATGTCTTTCTTGGCAGTTTTAAGAAGTTGGCAATCCTCTATCAATTTCTAATTTTTTTTTTCTAAAACTTTACTGGTCATTAAAATTAGAAAACTGGTAGCCTTAGGTCTAAAGTGGCTAGTTCAGATCAAGTTACATGTAAAGTGAAAAAAAGAAGAGCCTTTGATTCAAACTCTTTAAGGTTTTCTTTTTTTTTCTAAAATCATTTTCTATAGACCTCAAGGTGCATAATATGTGTCACGGAGGCCCTGTAGATTTAGGTAGTGATTATAACAGACTCACGTCAGGACGTTTCTTCTAAAGTGTACCTACCTGTGAAACCCTCCATATCTGGGACGCTCTGTGCCACGGCTGTCAGTCCTTTGCAACAGCCCTGTCATTCTAACGGGACGCTCTCCTATAGGAAGTTGCCCCTGCACCCTGGCTCCCGTCCTCGGGCTTCTGATGAAACGGTGACCCACCACCCCTTTCCGGGACCCTGGCCCGCAGCCCGATCACTCCGGGCGCGTTGCCGATCACGTGGCGGAGCAGTGCTCCGGGGAACCGTGGCCCCGCGTCCATTGGTCGGCGGCTGGAGTCCCGGGCGCACCCATTGGCTGCGAGGGGCGTTCACGTGAAATGGGGTCCGGGATGGAATCCTGAATCCCGAGAGGTGGCCGGAAAGTTAAAGGGGGCAGAGCGGCCGCCGGGAGCTGGAGTCCCGGGTGACTGCCGGAGGGAGGAGGCGAGCGCGCCGCTCTCGCGCAGGGACTGACGCGGCCGCCCGCTGGGGGCGCGAACCCGAGCCTGGTGCCCGGCTCCTGCCGTCGCGGCTGCTGTCCCTGTTCCCCCACCACCACCGCCCTGCGCGCGGATGCTGCCGCAGGCTGGCACGTCTGCCCTCGGGACTTATGAGCTGAACCCGGTACGTACTTTCCCAAGCCTCCAGTACGAGGGAAGGGCCGGGGACCCCGAGGCGAGGGCTTGCAGCGGGGACCCGTTTGGGTTCCTGCCACCTACACTTTCACCGTGAGATTTGCACTGTCACTCCGGCCCTTGAACACTCTAGGTGGGCCCCAGGGAGCTGTTGCTTCAACGTGGAGAGGGCGATCTAGGGACCGCAGCTGGGATGCGCCTGCCGCGCCCACGTGCTCCACCGAGCTGCTGGGCCCCGCTGCGACGGTGACCGGGGAGCTGCGGCTGGGCGACTGATCGCTTTGCCACCTGTTGTTCTGGCTTCCAGCCTCGCACAAGTTCCCAGCCCTGGGTCCAGACAGGTCCGGAGACGTCTCCAAAGTTGGGTAGTGGGGTTTGGAGCTTAAGGACAAGCCGCTTCGTCTCTCTCTGCGCCTCAGTTTCCCTGTGCAACGCGAGGAAATACACTTGTTAGGCTCTTAGGTCGCCGAGGGCGACGGGACCTAGGACGATCCCTCGTCCCGGGCCCTCGGGGGCCAGGCCGCCGCGCGAGGGTGCTGGTGTCGCGCTGCTCGCACCGGCCGGGGTTGCCCTGTTGCCGGCCCCGCCCGGGTGCGATAACGGGCTCCTCCTCCTCGTCGTCTTCTTCCCCCCTCCCGCCGACATCGCCGGGAACCCAGCCCAGGCCCTGCCTCCGGGACACACCAACGCTCACGTAGTCGGGCAGCGGTAGCCGCCCTTGCTACAACCCTGCAGGCTCTCCGATGAAGCGAGCGAGCTGGGGAGGGGGCTTTTCCGCCGCCCAAAAGGTGGGTGCAGCGCAAGGCCAAGGAGGCTTGTAGGGAGGTTGGGGGCGGAGTGCAGCCCTGGCCGAACTGGACGGAAGGGACAGGGTCGGAGAGTGACTTGTGGGATCCTCCAGCCTGGAGAGCACTGGCCTTTCCTATCTCCCTTTAGAACCCAAAGAAAGGGGTGTGGATGGCACAGTAGCTGCAGAAGAAGGATTAGGGGCCAGTAATGACTTACTGGGAGATTTGGGGCCTGTCAGGGCATTGTTTTCTGAAAAAGAGGAGAAAACAGAGGAAAGATTGGACTTGGGAACTGGGAGAGTTGGTGGAAGGTATTGGAGACTGTGGTCTGAGTGGCTGAGTCTGCCTGGGAGACCCAGGGTGCAGCAGAAGAGACAAGTCAGGCTTTGGGCTGGGAGGAAGAGGAGGAGAGGAAGGAAGGGTTCCTTGGGTAGAGTTGTTCAGGAGCCAAAACTAAAGTGAATACAGCTGGAGGACTTACCACAAAAGTACAGTTGAGCTATTTAGGGAAAAAAGTTAGAGGGAAGAGAAGCGCCACCAGGCATGGGTCACAACATACAATGTCAAGGCCAGGAGGGACCTTGGAGGGGGACCTCAAGCCCAGAGGGGTTGAGTGACTCGCTCAAGCAGCACAGCAAGGTGCAGGCATTCTTAGCCTAGTGCCGTTTTCCCTTGTACGTTTTTCAACGGCATAGGCTGTGTCATTTGAATTTGCCTTTTTCCTAGAATATGCAACCTCATTCACAAATATCAATCTCCAAGATGCTTTGGATGATGAGGATAGAATCAAGGGGTACAAGTAGCCTTTAGGGCTGTGTGAATAGGGCCCCATGGGCTGAGCACAAAGGGGAGAGACGTGCACTCTCTCCACGCTGGATCAGTCAAACCTTTTGGAAAGGAGTAAAGAATTGTTGGAGGGAGGTAGATGGCCATATCTTTAAAAATGAAAACTATAACCTGGGTTATGAATGTTTACTTAATGCAATTTGGCAGTTTTCAGTGTTCCTGGTAGGTTGTTTGTGCATCTGATTTGTGTGTGTGTGTGTGTGTGTGTGTGTGTCTTAGAAAAGAGAGAGAGAGAATGAGTGAATGGAGGGGATAATGTTGAGGCCCTAATTTTTAAAAAAAGATTTGTTTCCTATAAAAGGTACAGCCAGAAAGTCAGTAGCTCAGCTGCCTGAAACCGTGAAGGTCATGGGGTTATTTTCTGTGCAAGTCTGTAGTTTTCACAAGAAAAAATCACCATGGCTGCCTAACCTTGGCCAGCTGTCTTGGGAAGGTGTGTTGTCGTAGTGGAACAGAGAAAGCATTTATGGAAAACTATCTCCATGCTCTGTTAGGGTCTGCCCTGTCTTAGCCATGAATACTGAAATCTACCCTGAAGCATGGCCCAGTCCCTCACCAGGGAAATTGATCCCTTATCTCTGAGGCATCTTTATGGAAGCCCGTCTTTGAGAATTCATACCTACCTGGGAGCAGCACTCATTCACTCTTGTTCCTGTCCTGCAACTGGTATCAGATCCTGAGCCCTGCTCTCCTGGTTCAAATGTATGTCCATAGCTTCTGGTTCTTCTTCTTTTTTTTTTTTCTCCTGGCCAACTTTGGTGACTCATATTCCCTGGCCTGCAAAAAGGACAGAGCTGGAGCAGCCAGAGAGTCTGTCAGGAGAGGAGGCTTGGGGTGCCGCCTGCTGCATCCTATGTTAGAACCGATCATTTTCATGTCATTTGCAAAAGAAACACCTGTCCAGGTGCCTTCTTTTCAGTAACTTAATATTACCTTGCACAACTCAGTTGCTGGAGTTCTTCTGAATGACGGCAGCCATCCCTGTCACCGTCTATTGGGGAATTCCTGAGCAGATCAGGAAAGTCTGCATCAAACCAACACTTTGGTATGCTGATTCTTGGACAATTATCAGGGAAAGCAAAACTGGAATCTGTGAGGACAGGCAAGGTGACTGACAGTTGAGTCACACCCCAGATGGAGGCCACACAGTGAGGTTAGTGTTCTCACCTGCAGTTATGGTGACAAACATAGTGAAGTGATTCTAGACTGGGTTTGCTTGTGCAATGTCTTTGGGGCAGTAGCCCTCCTGTGCCATCATAACCCTACTTTTGCCCTTCATGGAAGAATCTTGCAATAGCAATTTGGCTCCTGCAAGTGCTGGCAGAATTGTTTAATTTGCTCTGGCTCTGACTAGAGCCTGGCCTCTCCAACCCGAACTTCTGCTTGTTCTCACAGCTTGGTGATAAAAGGGATCCCAGGTGCAAATTTATGCCATCAGGTTGAAAGAGTGAAACTCTACCAAGATCTTCAGCTAAGTCTCTTCAGCCTGAGGGATTAGAACTTGGGACGGTGGCTTTCGTGGGCTGTAAGTGTGGAGATTCTTTGATTGATCCTTTTGCTTTGGAATTCTGTTTCCACAGTATCTTGAGAGTTTCCAAGCCTTTTTCTACCATGCAGGAAAGTACATAGGAGATTGGTTTACAGGCTTGTTGGAGGAGCATAGAGAACTTGCAGTTGACCTGTGCTAACTCAGGTGAGGAGGAAGCTGTAAAGAGGAACCCCTCCTCCCTCAGTTCACACCCAGATTGTTAAGGATTGGTAGAGTGGGGGGCACTGGGACGCCAGATATAGCCTCTTGTTTGGTTTTCATGCTTATCTAAAAATGAGGCCAGGCACAGTGGCTCACACCTATAATCTCCTCACTGTGGGAGGCTGAGGCAAGCGGATCACAAGGTCAGAAGTTCGAGACCAGCCTGGCATGGTGAAATCCCATCTTTACTAAAAATACAAAAATTAGCCAGGCACGGTGGCATGCACCTCAGGAGGCTGAGGCAGGAGAATTGCTTGAACCTGGGAGGCAGAGGTTGCAGCTGAGATCGCACACCTGCACTTCAGCCTGGGTGCAGAGCAAGACCCTGTCTCGGGGGGAACAAAAATGAGACAAAACAAAAACACTACTTGTGTTAAAGTTAGAGCTGAGGTTAGAATTCCAACACAGTTTTGCAAAGGACAGGAAGAACTAAAATTTGGATAATTTGTAAGTATAGGATTTTTTTTTTTTACGTTGAACCTATTAGTCAATCCATTGAATCTGTGTAAACCTACCTTGCCTACTTCGGTCAGAACTTTCCTTTCCAGAACAGTTATGTGGGTATAAGAACACATAATTGAAAGCATATTCCCTTAAAATTTTCACTACATTGAGTTTCTTAGAGGGGAAACAGTGAGACAGATATCCTTTAAAATGCGTGTTTAAGCACCTGCATTCTGGCCATAAGTTATTGTTTTATTTGATTCTGAATACATGCATTTCTCTGACTGGCCATCTGTTAGCACTTCTTGCATCCCAGGGAAGTGCTGGACTTTTGGAAAAATGGGGTCAAATCTGTTATGTCTTTGTTCTTTCACATTTTTTCTTTACATGTTTGGTTAATCACAATCGAAAGGTGAAAATGAGAGGTTATTTATTGGACTGAACCAGTGGTCCCAGCTCTTGACTGAAGACAGTTGACATGTTGCCTGTCACTTCTTCGGGTGGCCATGGCTGCTCGAGAGTGAACACCCTAACACATCATCACAGACCTACACCTGTGCCATAAGAAGGGGAGACAGGTTTGCAGACTCATCCACATCCTGTGTTCTGTGATTCTCAAACTTGAGATTTTAATCCTAGTCTTGTCACTCATTTCCTTAATTTACTCCACTGAAACCGTCAAATCAAAATATAAATTTGTCCTGGTAATTAGAATGATAAAAAGTGCTCAGACTCTGGGAGGCCAAGGTGGGAGGATTGCTTGAGTTCAGGAGTTTGAGACCAACCTGGGCAACATGGTGAGACCCTGCCTCATAAAAATTGAAAAATTAGCTGGGCATGGAGGTGCACACCTGTAGTTTCAGCTACTTTGGAGGCTGGGGTGGGAGGATTGCTTGGGCCCAGGAGTTCAAGGTTCCAGTGAACTATGATTGTACCACTGTACTCCAGCCTGGGCAACACAGCAAGATCCTGTCTCAAAAAAAAGTGCTCAGCTTTAGTGAGACGGTAGTGTTGGGATGGGTTTTTGGCATATCTTAAAATATTTGAGGATTTTTTTAAGGTTCATTTTGTTTTGATGATAGATGCAATATTATTTTAGAAGATATAAGACAATACAAACAAGGAAACCAGAAATTCCTGAAATCTTGTCACCTAGGTATTCTGATTTTAAATATATCTCTACTATTTTTTCTCTGCATTTACATAATACAATTGACCCTTGAACAACATGGGGTCTAGGGGAACCTAGCCTCCAACACAGTCGAAAGTCCACATATAAGTTTCAACTCCCCAAAACCTTCACTTCTAGTAGCTTACTGTTGGCCAGAGTCTTACCAATAACATGAACAGTCAACTAACACATATTTTGTATTTTATATGTAACGTATACCGTATTCTTATAGTAAAGTAAGCTAAAGGAAAGAAAATGTTAAGAAAATCATAGAGAAGAGAAAATGCATTTACTATTCATTAAGTGGAAGTGGGTCATCATAAAGGTCTTCATTCTCACCCTCTTCACATTGAGTAGGCTGAGGAGGAGAAGGAGGAGAAGGGGTTAGTCTTGCTGTCTCAGGGGTGGCAGAGGCAGAAGAAAATCTGAGCATAAGTGGACCCACGAAGTTCAAACTCATGTCATTCAAGGATCAACTGCATTTTTCACCACAAGACTAGTTCTATGTATTAGGTACAACTATGTACAATTTGTCTTCTCTCTCTCTCTCTCTCTCTATATATATATATACACACATATATATAACAACATAAATATAACTCTTTTCATTCCATTTAAATATTTTTTAAAACAATGGCTTTAATAATGATATAAAATTATATCACATGGGCCAGGTATGGTGGCTCCTGCCTGTAATCCCAGCACTTTGGGAGGCCCAGGCGGTGGATCACCTGAGGTCAGGAGTTCGAGACCAGCCTGGCCAACATGGTGAAACCCTGTCTCTACTAAAAATACAAAAATTAGCAGGTGTGGTGGCAGGCTTCTGTAATCCCAGCTACTTGGGAGGCTGAGGCAGGAGAATCACTTGAACCTGAGAGGTGGAGGCTGCAGTGAACCGAGATGACACCATTGCACTCCAGCCTGGGCAACAAGAGTGAAACTCTGTCTCAAAAAAGAAAAAAATAATAATAAAAATCAAAGTACATCACATGGATGTGGTGCATTTGATTTAACCAGGTCCCTGTTATTGGTCATCTAGGTTATTGTCACTTTTTTCCCCGTCTAATGTGGCATTGAACATTTTAGTACATTAACCTCTATGCGTTTTTAATTCTTTACTTAGGATAAATGTCTCTATGTGATATTAGAATAAAATGATTAAAAATTAGAAAGGTTGTGCCAATTTAAACTAATGAAAATGTTTGCATTGGTTGGGCACAGTGGCTTATACCTATCAATCCCAGCATTTTGGGAGGCCAAGGTGGGAGGATTGCTTGAGTCCAGGAATTCAAGACTGGCCTGAGCAACATAGTGAGAACTTATCTCTATAAAAAATATTTTTAAAAAATTAGCCAGACATGGTGGCTCGTGCCTGTGGTCCCAGCTACTTGGGAGGCTGAGGTGGGAGGACTGCTTGAGCCCAAGACATGGACGCTGCCATAAGCGATGTCCACACCACTTCACTCTAGCCTAGGTGACAGAGTAAAACCCAGTCTTTTTTAAAAAAAAGTTTGCATTATCTTTTAAAATTTTTTCGTAATTCAATAGGTAAAAACATACATTGTTTTTAATCTAAATTTCTTAAATTAATAATAAGGTTGAGCATTTTGCATATTTATAGGCCACTTTAAAATTTTTTTCATGAATTTTCTATTCATGTTCTTTGCTTATTTTTCTATGTGGAATATTTGACTTTATTATTGCTTTGTAAGAACACTTTACGTATTAAGGTATTAGCTCCGCTGCTAGGCTTGTTGTGAAATATTTTCACAGTTTATCTTTAATATTTTTTGTGTTACTTATAATTTTTACTTATAGAAGAATATAGTTTTTTAAACTCAGATTTATCTTCTTTTAGCATGATTTTATTTGATTTTTATTCTTACAGAGGCTATTTTCACTTGTGGAAAAAACAAATATTCACCTATGTTAAAGGCTTAAAAATACTAAATTGTTGGTTCTTTTTATTTTATTTTATTTTTATTTTTTGAGAGGGAGTCTCACTCTGTCACCCAGGCTGGAGTGCAATGGTGTGATCTCTGCTCACTGCAACCTCCACTTCCCGGGTTCAAGCAATTCTCCTGCCTCAGCTTCCCAAGTAGCTGGGACTACAGGTACATGCCACCATGCCTGGTGAATTTTTATATTTTTAGTAGAGTCAAGGTTTCACCATGTTGGTCAGGCTGGTCTCAAACTCCTGACCTTGTGATCTGCCCACCTTGGCCTCCCAAAGTGCTGGGATTACAGGTGTGAGCCACCGCACTTGGCCTGCTGGTTCTTTTTTTAAAAAATGGCTTCCTGATATTTAAAAACCTACCATAAACTGGCCTGGCTTGGTGGCTCACACCTGTAATCTCAGGACTTTGGGAGGCCAAGGTGGGCAGATCATGAGGTCAGGAGTTCAAGACCAGCCTGACCAACATGGTGAAACCTCGTCTCCACTAAAAATATATAACAATATGCTGGGTGTGGTGGCACATGTCTGTAATCCCAGCTACTCAGGAGACTGAGGCAGGAGAATTGCTTGAACCCGGGAGACGGAGGTTGCAGTGAGTGGATATTGTGCCACTGCACTCCATCCTGCACAACAGAGTGAGACTTTGTCTCAAAAAAAAAAAAATCCTACCATAAGCTTAATGAAAGTAGGGTTGTGTCTGTCTTCACTATTAAATCCCACTGTCTTGCTGGATGCCCAGCATATGGGGAACACCCAATCCATATATGTGGGATGAATCCATCACTTTTTATCAGACTGTAGCAAATATAAAGCCATAAAGAGATGTCACATCACACTTGTTAGGATGGCTATTTTCAAAAAGGCCAAAGAAAATAAATATTGGCAAGGATGTGGAGAAAAGGGAACCCTTATCTCCTGCTGGTGGGAATGTAAATTAGTACAGCCATTATGGAAAACAGCAGGGAGTCTCCTCAAAAGACTAAAACTAGAACTCTTCTATGACCCAGCAATCCCACTACAGGACATATATTCCAAGGAATTGAAGTCAGTGTATCAGAGAGTTATCCGCACTCTTATGTTCACTGTAGCATTATTCACCAAGCCAAGACATGGAATCAACCTCAGTGCTCATCAGTGGATGAATGAATAAAGAAAACATGATAGATAAACACAGTGGAATACTATTCCATTTGAAAAAAGGAGGAAATCCTGTCATTTGTGCAAACATGGATGAGCCTAGAGGATGTTAAGTGAATAAGTCAGGCACAGAATGACAAATACAGCATGATATTGCTTATATGTGGAATCGGAAACAATCAAATTCATAGAAATGGAGACTACAGTGGTAGCCACCAGAAGCTGGGGGTGGAGGGACTGGAGAGGTATCCTTTGGCCAAAAGGTACAAAATGTCAGGTAGACAGGAGGAATAAATTCAAGAGATCTGTACAATATGGCGACTATACTTAGTAATGATATATTATATACTTGAAAATTACTGAGAGTGGATTTTAAGTGTTCTCACTGCAAAATAACGTGATGTAATGCATGTTAAGTAGCTCGATTTAGCTATTCTATAATGTATACATATATGAAAACATCATGTTGTATACCATAAGAATACACAAGTTTTACTTCTCAATTAATCAAGTGTGGATAGGGAGGCTCACACCTGTAATCCTAGCACTTTGAGAGGCCAAGGCAGGAGGATGGATTGAGCCCAGGAGTGTGAGACCAGCCTGGGCAACATAGTGAGAACTGTCTCTACAAAAAATTTAAAAACTTAGCCAAGCATGGTGTCTTGTGCCTGTGGTCCCAGTTACTTGGGAGGCTGAGGTGGGAGGATCACTTGAGCCTAGGAGGTCGAGGCTTCAGTGAGCTGTGGTCACGCCACTGCACTCCGGCCTGGGTGACAGAGTGAACCTTGTCTCTAAAAATACATAAATAAATAGTGTCCTTCAGGACAGTTATCTATGGAAGATACCTTTTTAATCAAATAGGTTTGGGAAATTTTAAAAACAGTATATGCCCTTTTAATGATCCTCTGTGGCACATTAGCCAACGGAAGGTCCCAAGAAATGCTGATGAAAAAACCTGTGTATTTAGTTTTAAAACTAGTGAGTTGCATACTATTTTGTTTGTTTTAACCTTGAACCCCCCATCTTGTCCCCTCCCCAACATAAACTTCCCTCAAACCCGTGTTGTGCTGGACCACACTGGAGTTAATCCTGACCTGTAGCCATGTGGGCAGAGATAAAAGGAAACATTGTTTGCCAGTCCCTGCTGGAATCATGCCTTTACACATCTATCTGATCTGATTGCTCTGCTGTTTTCTCTCTTCTGTCTTTCTAGGGTTCTAGCCTATTCATCTAGCCCCATGATGGCTGTGGACATCGAGTGCAGATACAACTGCATGGCCCCTTCCTTGCGCCGAGAGAGGTTTGCCTTTAAGATCTCACCAAAGCCCAGCAAACCGCTGAGGCCTTGTATTCAGCTGAGCAGCAAGAATGAAGCCAGTGGAATGGTGGCCCCGGCCGTCCAGGAAAAGAAGGTGAAAAAGCGGGTGTCCTTCGCAGACAACCAAGGGCTGGCCCTGACAATGGTCAAAGTGTTCTCAGAATTTGATGACCCGCTAGATATCCCATTCAACATCACCGAGCTCCTAGACAACATTGTGAGCTTGACGACAGCAGAGAGCGAGAGCTTTGTTCTGGATTTTTCCCAGCCCTCTGCAGATTACTTAGACTTTAGAAATCGACTTCAGGCTGACCATGTCTGCCTTGAGAACTGTGTGCTCAAGGACAAGGCCATCGCAGGCACTGTGAAGGTTCAGAACCTTGCATTTGAGAAGACCGTGAAAATAAGGATGACATTTGACACCTGGAAGAGCTACACAGACTTTCCTTGCCAGTACGTGAAGGACACTTACGCCGGTTCAGACAAGGACACATTCTCCTTCGACATCAGCTTGCCTGAGAAGATTCAGTCTTATGAAAGAATGGAATTTGCTGTGTGCTACGAGTGCAATGGACAGACACACTGGGACAGCAACAGAGGCAAGAACTATAGAATCATCCGGGCTGAGTTAAAATCTACCCAGGGAATGACCAAGCCCAACAATGGACCGGATTTGGGAATATCCTTTGACCAGTTTGGAAGCCCTCGGTGTTCCTATGGTCTGTTTCCAGAGTGGCCAAGTTACTTAGGATACGAAAAGCTAGGGCCCTACTACTAGTGACTGCAGGTGACAGGGCGTGGTGGAGCTGCTGCAGACAAGCCTAGCTCTGCTCACTGCGAAGTGGAGATGGAAGGCCAGGGAAGAGCAAAGTGGGACTTCCATGAGGCCTGGTTTTGGAAAATCAAAGCATCCTCTTCACTTCTTTCTTAAACCAGCAAATCCAGCCAGGTTCAGATTACACAACCGGTGTTGCACTCAAAGGAGTGGTGGTGGCTGGCGCGCTTTGGCACTGTGGCAGCCGCAAGCGTCTGTGCAGGTCGGTGCTGGAAAGGGAACCAAGGCTGTGCCAGTGCTGATGAAGCTGGAGGAGTCTCTCTTCTGCTCTCCCTTTGCTGTGGTACATCAGTCGCTGAAAGCCGCTCAGCCCCTGCCACCTCCTGTCGGACCCTCACTGTTCGTAGTGTTCATCTTTGGGTGCTCTCTGCCAGCCAGGCCTTTCCTGCAAGCTGCTGTGGGTCCTCCGGCTACGTGTACTTCACGCTTTATCTCTGCACTGTGACACATTGACCTGACTCATATTTTTAATGCAACTGCAGAAGAGAAATGAGATTGGTTCCTGTTTTCTGCACATTCATCTTTTGCATTTGATGTTCTACCATAGTTCATCTGATGTTCAGGAAAAGATAATAAAGGCAAATTAGCTTGTGATTGAAACAGGCATTTCCTCTCCCCTCTTCTTGGCCCCATAGATTATTCCAGCAGAGAGCGACACACCAGTCATCAAAAGCCACTGGCTCCTGTGCAGTGTCACAGATTGCAGGGCTCTGACAAGGCAGGACAGTCATGAGTGGGGACACTTTCAGCTTTTCCTCTTGCCTTCTGAGAGGAGCGCTCCAAATCCCCACATTTACCCTGAGTTGCTGGAAGGCTCAGTGACAAGATTTTTTAACTTGCTTGGCTGGTTTGTCTCATTCCTTATGAAAGAATTTTGGATCTCCTTTCCTGGAGAGTCATCTTTTCCGCTGTGTTTCAGACATTTGATTTGCAGATCCAGTATCTCCTCGAAGCCTTCAGAAAATGGTTTTATTTTTACTATGATTTACAATATCTAGACCACTTTACCAGCACCCAGGGACACGGATTTGGGTGTTCTTATTTATGGTGTGTGAATATGTAAAGGGATAAGGGAGAAAAACCTCACCCAAGGTGTTATACATTATTTTAAATGTTTGCCATCTCTGAAATTTCAGAGATTAATTGTTCTTAACCATATTGGACTAAAGTCTGTTGGTTAGTGCTGTTGTAAAAGAGACCTCCGGGGCTCATGCCTGTTATCCTAACACTTTTGGGAGGCTGAGATGGGTGGATCACCTGAGGTCAGGAGTTTGAGACCAGCCTGGCCAACATGGTGAAACCCCATCTGTACTGAAAATACAAAATTTATCCAAGTGTGATGGTGGGCACCTGTAATCCCAGCTACTTGGGAGGCTGAGGCAGGAGAATCATTTGAACGCAGGAGGTGGACATCGCAGTGGGCAGAGATCATGCCACTGCACTGCAGCCTGAGCGACAGAGTAAAACTGTGTCTCAAAAAAAAAAAAAAAAAAAACCAGAGCATGAGAGAGACCTCCAGGACATTCATTTTCAGATAGAGCCAAACCTGTGATTTTTCTTGAGCAAGATTGGCGTTTACTTAGGGGTGCTTTAAAACTATTTTTTTACATGTATATTTGTAGGAAGATGGATTTTTTGTTTCTATTTTTGTTTTTAGAGTTTGGCTAAATGACTCTTATTTTCTGTTTTGCCTGATCTTACTGAAGTGAGATCTTGCTTCCCAAGGCAAGCAAGAGGAGGATTGGAAGCACAGTTGCCTGGATTTGGAGGCACAGCTGTCAGGCTTTTCAAGCTAAGAGTCTTGTGCTAGGATTTTCTAGATTAATTTGAAAAGACCTCTCATATGTGGCTTTGTACATAACTAACAGGCAGATATGGAGTGCCTTGCCTCCTAGAGTTTTGTGGTTGGGTTAGGTTGTTTTTGTTGTTTTGTTTTTGCTTTCATTTCTGAAGTTTAAAATGCCTTGACTTTTTAAATGATCTTAAGTGCTGTTTCATGTAATTCTTATTCCTAAAACTGGCTATTCTTAGCCTGAAATCTAATGCTTTGCTTTTTGTAACTCTCCCAGGCAGGTAACACTGTAGGATTACATGATAATATAATTTTAGGGGAAAAAATATTTTTACCTTACGCTGTTACTGGGCAGAACTATGTTTTATATAGACATACCAGACGTCAGATACACAGACAGTACTTTAAATGTTATAAATTTGGTGATCAGAACTATTAATGGCATAAATCATTCAAAGATGGAAACAAAACTGATTTCATGTGGGTCCTGAATTTTACTTTCTTAAGAAGCGCCCTCCCTGCAATGCGTTAAAGGCACAGAGTGTACTGTCATTGACATGTTACCCAACTAAGGATCATTCTGTGTTCATAAGAAAAAGGCCTCAAGTGACTGTTTAATAAAGTCAGTTTAATTTCATCTAATAATGATCTTAAGACATTCCCATGTCAAAATTTGAAATATGGTAATTCACTGATAACTATCTCTTCTAAAGCAGCCATAAACCCTCTTTCTCTCAGCTCACCCCAGCTTTTTTTTTTCGCTGGAGGCGCCGGTTCCAAGCCCCCAGCCAGTACACCTGGGATGCTCACCCCACCACACAGTTCAGAAGGCAAGTCCTCACCTGCTTGCAAAGACCCTTCTTCTCCAATAAAAGACTCCTCATCAGGGCTGTCATTCAGTGATGTATGGGGGTCTGAAGAATACAGTCTGCTATCTGGCTTCTGTTTACCACTTGTTCCCCTACTACCCTCCTGCCGGAAACAGTCTTTTTCCTTTTGTCCCCGTTCTGTCCCATGAAATTCTCAGAAGGCCTCAGGAGCTGCACCAATGGGTTCTCTCCTCGTTTGACAGCTCATGATCAGTAGATAAGCCTACATAGTTCGGAGGGTGACAGGTTTCTTAGTTGGAGACTTCACTGCAGCCTGACTTGTAGGTTTATCTTCAGATAGACCTTGGTTATGGTAACAAGTGGACCCCGAGTCCCAGAATCTTTCCCTGTTGCCCCAGAAAGACCAGCCACCTGTCACAGGTGCAGTTGTCTGTGAATAGGGAAGCAACTTCATTTTTGTTTTGTATTTATTCCCTCAAGTGCCCTGGGGAGCATTTGCAAATTGGGTACAATAAATAAATATAAAAATATTTAATAAATAAGCTTTCAATATCTCTTGGAAGACATGAAGAATTTCAGTGGGTTTCTTTATTTAAAAAGTTATTGGTCTACAGGAGCTGGTGAGAAATAATGGAGCTGTGCATTTCTCCAGAAATTAAAACAATTTCAGAGTCAATGGTAGAATTTATTTTACCACTAAGATTTCATTTTAATGATGGTAAAATAGGATACATTTTTAGAAGATGTAAATTTGGAACTGTTAAAAGAATGCTCTGTGGTTTGATCTTTTCAAACCATTTTCTTTTTGAAAATAGCATTAGTTCTAGTCACATGGACATTAAATGGTACATATATGTTTATCAATCAAAAAAGTGTTCATTTTTTTGGAAGTGCCCATTTTCTGGATCTTCCCTCTTGATGGATAGGGAATGAAAACCTTGGTTGCCTTGTTTCCTCTTTTAAAATTTCTCATCCAAATGTCGTTCTGGGAGAGTCCGGATCACATCTCTCCTGACATGGTCACTGAAATTGGAGATAAGAAGTTACATGGATGATGGGACCTTGCAGGGTCTCACGAAGACAATTTGACAGCTTATCTTAATTTCCTAGAGTGAGACAACACATCTGGAACTGGGAAGGACAGCTGCTGTTCCGGGCAGTTTTTCCTGGCCATGGTTGTAAAGCTGTGCAACCCACGTTGTAAAGCCCTGAATGTTTTCAGTCTTGTGGATGAGATTTTAGAGACTGCTGGACCTCTGAGGGCTTTGAGAACGCAGCTGGAACGATGTTTCACTTTTACTTCAATGTGAATGTAAAACCAAGGACTCATCTTCATCTTATACCAAAAAGTGCCTTGTCAAGAAATTTCTGCATGTTTTAAAAGATAAATATTTTTATACACAAAGTTCAAGGGGAAATGCACTTTAAAAATCACAAGAATGGATGTTTTTCTGTGTGGTATGAGAGATTTGTTTGTATCTCATAAGCAAAAATGTAATAAAGGTAGACAAAACAAAACTGAAACTGTCCTTCTATTCTTAGAGCCAGAGGAAGCGGATAAATATTTCAAATCAATACATTTCCACATGTAGGTCTTAGGTTTCCAAAGAGAAAGCTCACAGTCAACGTCTGAGTTAAAGGTGCAAGGCAGAGAAGGAGATAACTGCTTTTTTAAAGTTGTCACAGCATAGCTGAGAAGGTAAGTGCTAGGGAAGAGATCCAGGGACTAGTGTTATTCTGCACCCATTTTGAATGATCCAAGGTCACAGGCATTCTTATCCTGTCATTTGCACTCAAAGTACAGTGCAGACAGATGTATTCAAACAAAAGCAGGAAAACTCTAAGTGGCTATCATAGCTTTTAACAGCTTAAGCAAACAAACTCTGTAACCAGCAAAACAAACCAGACCTTGGTAGGTAGTGGATACTCACCCTAAGTGAGATTTCCAGAGCTGCTGTTTTTCCAAGGTTCAGAACAAGATGCAGACAGAGTAGGGTGGGAAATTGCATCTTGAAGTTCCATGTCAACGAGTCCCATGCCACCCCAGGGAAGTGGGCGGTGGCTTTAGTGGAAAGGCAGAGTGTATTAAAGTTTAGCAGCTAGTGAGATGCAAAAAGTGAGCTCTGTACTTAACTTTCTCAAGATTTTCACACATTGCCCACAGTTTGCCTTCACAGACATGGGAAGGGTGGAGACGTTAACTCTGGTTTTTGTGAATGTCTATTTGAGGTTCAATGAGGTTTTAATAATCATGAACTAATCATAAGTTGTGAGACCAAAACCTCAGGGATGTCTGGAATAAAAACAACGTAAGAAAAAGAAAAACACATTTCTAGAGCAATGTCTCCAGAATAGCAAAAGCCTAGCTCTGAGTAATTCAGCTGAACATTTACCACTCATCTTCTATATACAACGCAGTCACATGCTTTTTCCCCCAGTCCCTGTGAAGGACATTCACATGTTCTGCATAACTGCTCTGGTGAGCATGGAGAGCCTTGGCAGGTATTGGAATTCAAGAAGTCTGGCTTCCAATCCAAGCTCTGCCACTGACCTCTTTGGCCTCCCATCTTCTGTTAGTGTCTCTGCTGAAGGGGCCCTGAGCATGTTTTGTGGGAATAAGGTGACCAGGGGCTCTAGCAGCGCCCTGAATGCTTTTGAGAGTCAGCCAACATGTTCATTTTTAAGAGGTTTCTAAATACAGACACTCATAAGAAGCGCCGCATACACTATTTGTGTCCTTTCAGAATCACAGGAGTGACTCACATTCCAGACAATCACTTGGACTTCATCACATCCTCAGTGATTGGGCAGGAAGAAATGTCAGAGAGCTCTCTATTTTATGGGTAAAGAGAGGAAGGTTGCTGGGCACAGTGGCTCACATCTATAATCCCAGCACTTTAGGAGGTCAAGGACAGAGGATCGCTTGAGGCTAGGAGTTCAAGACCAGCCTGGGCAATGTAGTGAGACCCCCATCTCCACAATTTTTTTTTTTTTAAATAGCTGGGTGTGATACTGTGTCTGTAGTACCAGCTACTCAGGGGACTAAGGTAGGAAGATGACTTGAACCAGGAGTTTGAGGCTTCAGTGAGGTGTGATTGTACCACTGCTCTCTATCCTGGTCAACAGAGTGTGACTGTCTCAAAAAAAAGAGAGAGAGAGAGGAGTGGGGAGGGAGAGACAAAGTCCCTGAGTGAGTTTCCTCAAGTCCCAGAGCCATCAGTGACTGAGCCAGGAGGACGACACAGGTCTCTTTTCCAAGAACTGTCCTGGTGAACCAGAATCAATCTCATAGAACTGAGGAACCAAGATGGTGATTCTAAAATGTAGTCCCTCATGCTGGAGAGATGCAGTTTCTGGGTGAGGGGTGAACACAATCTTTTTTTTTACAAGAAAAGCCGCATTCCTCCCAAGGGCTTCCTCAGCACATACCAGAACCACAGGCCGCATGAAAGTATGAAAGTTAGAATGAAATGATTTGGGACTCTGAGGGCCTGATTAAACCTCAGGATAAATTGGTGGAAGGAAATCACCAAGGAACGGTGGCTACAGGGGCGTTCCAGGAGACAGGCGGAATTCTTGGCCTCAGCGCTCTCTTATACCAGAGTAGAAACTCTGTGTGGCACAGGAAGACTTTAACTAAATCTCATTTCTTCTTGTCACCTTCCCTTGGAGGAATCTCAACAGATGCCTTTTGCTTTCTGCATGGGAGTCTCTGGTAAGTGACATGCTTGCATTGATGTTGTTCATTCCACAAACACTGCTTTGCCTCTCCAGCACTGCGGGCCCAGGATTTGGCAAAGGTGGGATGAGGATACAGAATTGTCAACGTTCTTTGGGGCCAAAGACATCAAGATCCCAGCCCTCTATCCAAAGCTACGAGATCAAATGACCAGGTCTGGGGTTGGCAACCTTTTCCTGCAAAGCACCAGCTAGTGAATATTTTAGGTTTTGTGCGCCACATGTGATCTCTGTCACATATTTGTTTTTATTTAAATGCTCTTTAAAAATGTAAAAACCATTCTTAGCTCATGGGCCATACTTAAAGCAGGACCAGGGCATACTTAAAGTAGGCCACGGATTGCCAATCCAAAGAAAGAGTCATGTAGGAAGAGAATTGAGAGCCGACTTGCTGAAGTCTTGAGTGAGCAGGTTATTTTCAGTTGCTTTCTTTTTTTTTTTTTTAAGATGACCATATAATTTATGATCTAAACTGGGGCACTTTTGAGAATGGATAAGGCTCCTGTGAGTCAGCCAGGAGCACCCGGTGGTATACACTAGAACACCTGGGCAAACCCAGTGGCATGAACCCTGTCCGAGCTCACCTTTCCTGGTTCTTCTGGATCTTCTTAGATCTCTAGAGAGCTCAGAAAGCCCAGACTGGTCTTGTGCAGGGAAATCAGTTCTGGCTGGATCCTGGATCATGCTTTTTTTGGATGGGTTATCATGGAGTGGTGATTTAGTCTGTGGTTAGATTTGTTTTTATTGGTTGGCTTTTCTTTCCTAATTGTAGTGCTGATGGCCAAAAACTCTCTGGAAACTTCAGCCAATTCACTCTTACCAGTAGCTTGTTTAGGAGGAAAGGGGTGATTCATGGTTTGGGCTTATTTCCTACCAGTGCTTTCCCCCAACTCTGCCCTATGCCCAACAAATTGAGCCTGGCCAAGCTCCCAAGGAAGCTGTTCATTGTGGACAGAGACCCTGAGGCTGGATCTTGCAGTATTCCAAACTCAAGTCCCCAGAAAATAAAATCAAAGTGCTCCTGGGAATTTAACTCCAGGGTCTCAGCTCATCTTTCTCTAGCCCAGCAAGTTCAAGAGGCCTTAATTAAGCATTGCAGGAGACCAAGGATGTAGAAATGCATCTCCGAAGTGCTCTCCCTGGGCCCTGGCCCTGAAGTCCCCCCTGCTTTCCTGGTGGCATCATGAGGGGCAGGCATACATGCTCTTCCTTTTCATCTCTGTCGCCCCCTCTGGCTGGTATTTACCATTACTCCCATGCTGAAGGTGGGTCTGTAATGCCGAGCACCCTACCGTTAGTGCTGAGGGGTCCTGAAAGGTTTTAGGGAAACCCGACATATCAAAGGGGAATCGTTCATCACCAAAGGAGGGTTAGTTTTCCAGCATCCATCCAAACACCACACATCACTGCTCACACTGCTAGAGCTGATGAGAGAGAAAAACCGGTCACTGCTTCAGCCAGGCTCCCTTCCAGAGCCACCACATGGATTGCCTTCCAGTCAACTTCTTGGTCTCATTTGAATGTGGAATTAGCCAGGTGAAATTTCACTGATTCTAATTATTATTACACCATTTTGTTACAAATTATTATATTATTAACTCTTCACCATTATTCAGTTATTTATTGGACCTAGCACTGAAAGATTTCTCCCAATTTTTTTTTTTTTTTTATATTAGGGTCTTGCTCTGTCACCCAGGCTGGAGTGCAGTGCCACAATTTGGCTCCCTGCACCTCCCAGCTTCCAAATATTTTCATAGGATATTTTTGAACACTGCTTTGCACATTTGCCCTTGCAACTAAGTATTTGTTCACGCACATTTTGCAGGGGTTTTTCTCATCAATTGATCAATCACTTCACCACCTTGCACACTCATCGCTTCTATTAGTCACACATTATATTACGCACAGACTTTGAAAACAAACATTTTTTTAAAAGTATTTTCTCCAGAAAAAAGTCCCTCTTACACTGGTTGATTGTCCTGCTTTGAAATGTCATGGCTTTGCCCCAGGGCTTCTGTAAGGCAGGACACACTCTGTCCTCACTGCGCAATGAGCAACATTGAATAGGTGACATTCTGCTGGCTGTGGCAGGAGCCGGAGAGAGAACGACAGGAGGCACTCTTTCCAGACCGCAGGACACCACTCATGCCTCATCTCGGCCTCTGCACTCCCTCCCCACTCAGGGAATGCAGAGGCCCGGTTCTCCAGCTGCAACCTCAGCCTGGTGCCACTGAACTCCGACAGGAACCGCTGGTGGTTTTCTAACATTTTCCGAAGCCATGGAATCTGTTCTTAAACCAAAGCTAATGTGAAGCCAATAGAAAAGCAGGTAGAAAATAGGGCACCCAAGACAGAAATTTCAGAAAGTGGGGAACAGCACCCATTCCCCTCCCTAGACCCCTGAAACACCTCTGAAGAGCCCCAGGGCTCCAGAAATATAGATGCAAACCCTTTCCTTCCAACACAGGAGTTGCACTCTCCTGCCTCCTAGGCTAATGAATGTAGTTGAAAGATATCCTATAAAATAAGGCAAAAGCAAGTGAACAAGCAAAACCTTCGTGGGAAGAAAACACAACTGCGGACCCCAAAATAAATATGGACTCTGGTTATGCTTTCCTTCTGTCCTCAAGGATAATTATTATGTTCTTTCACACACAAAAACTATTGGCTTGTTCACACAGAACCACACTTGAGCTGCCTATTATACATATGTGATTTATATTTACATTCATACATTAAACTGCTTGACAGGGCAATGTCTATTCCACACTAATAATAACACAGAAGACAAAATTACTAAGTACTCTATGGGAATGTAAAAAATAAAGCATGTCATTGTCACCAAGCTATTTAGAATCCACCAATAGTTATTTTAGTCTTTGCTCAAATTATACATTTTTTCCTCCATTTGCTTGCATCTAAGACCAGAGAGTCCTCATGCTTCCCGTTTGAAATGTAAACTGTTGTTTTGAGATAATTGTAGATTCACATGCAGCTGTAAGAAATAATACAGCGAGGTTCCATGTAACATTGGCTCAGTTTTCCCCAATGGTAACATCTGGCAATACTAGAATACAGTATCACAACAATGATATTGACGTTAATCCACCCAAGATATAATTTCTACTCTTTTTTTTTTTTTTTTTTTTTTTGGAGAGAGAGAGGGTCTCACTGTCACCCAGGCAGGAGTGTAGTAGTGTGATCATGGCTCACTGCAGCCTCAACCCCCCAGGACCAGGTCATCCTCCCACTTCAGCCTACCAAGTAGCTGGGACCACAAGTGTGCCACCATACCTGACTAATGTTTTGTATTTTTTTAATGTAAATGGGATTTTGCCACATTACCCAGGCTGGTCTCAAACTCCTGGATTCAAGTGATCCTCCTGCCCCAGCCTTCCAAAGCACTAAGATTACAGCCATGAGCCACTGCACCTGGCCTCAGTCAGGATATAGAACTACAAGGATGTTTCATGTCCTTAATAAGCATAGTTCCTCCCATCTACCCAGCTCTTCTCCTTCCCCAGTCCACTCCCACCATAGTCTTTGACCCCTGGCAACCAGCAATCTGTTCTCCATTTCTTTAATTTTGTTATTTCAAGAATGTTATGTAAGTGGAATCATACATGTAAACTTTGAGGATTGACATTCCCCACAGCATATTTCCCCGGAAATTCACCCAAGTTAGTCCGTATAACAACCATTTGTTCCATTTCATTGCTGAGGACTATTTCACAGTACAGAATAATGATATACTGATAAGCATTTGAGTTTCATCTAGTTTGAGTTTATCATGAATAATGCTATTATGAACATTCATATATGTTTTTGTGCAAATAACATATTTTCATTTCTCTGGGATTGATGTCCAAGAGTGAAATTGCTGGGTCATATGGCAGTCTCACATTTAGTTTTATAAGAAACTGTCAAATAGTTTTCTGGAGTAGTTATACTATTTTACAACGCCACCAGAAGTGTACCCTCATTAGGTGCACCCTTGTTTCTCTGCACCCTCGTTAGTTTTTTGTGTTGTCACTCTTTTTATTTATTTAGAGGCAGGGTCTCACTATGTTGCCCAGGCTAAACTTGAACTCCTGGGCTCACACAATCTTATAGGTACCCACCACCACACCTGACCACTGTTGTCACTACTTTTTATTTTAGCAATTCTGAAAGGTGTGTGGCAACATCTCATTGTGGTTTTAATTTACATTACTTCAGTCGTTAATTATGCTAAACTTCTCTGTGTGCTTGTTTGCCATATCTTATTTAGTGAAATGTATGTATATATTTGGCCCATTTTTTAAGTAGGCTGAGTTTTTTTTTCACTATTGAGTTTTGAGAGATCTTTATATATTCTAGGTACTAGTCTTTTGTTATATGTGGTTTTTGAAAATATTTCTCCCAACCTGTAGCCTGCCTTTCACTCTCTTCACATGGACTTTCTCTTAGTAAAGTTTACTCTTTACCAATTTTTTTCTTTCTGGGATTACACTTCTGATGTCAACTCTAAGAACCCTTCGCCTAGGCCTACATCCCAAAGATTTTTCCCTTTGCTGTACTCCAAAAGTTTTATAGTTTTACATTTTAAATTTGCAAATATGATGCACTTTGAGCTAAATTTGATAAGGTGAGAGGTTTGGGTTGAGATTCATTTTTTTGCCTATAGATGTCCACTTACTTCAGCACCATTTGTTGAAAAGGCTTTCTTTTGCCTCTGTCAAAAAGTACTTAGAGGTATTTACATAGGTTTATTTATGGGTTCTCTCACATTTATATAGGTTAATTTATGGGTTCTCTATTCTGTTTCAATGATTTATATGCCTATCCCTGAACAATACCATACTATCTTCAGTACTGTGGCTATATAGTAAAACCTAATATGAGGTAGAGTGATTCCTCACACTTTATTCTTTTTTTTTTCCAAGATTTTTTTAAATTCTAGAATTTGTATCTTTTTATATAAACTCTAGAGTAATCTTGTCCTTGTCTACAAAAACTCTTGCTGGGATTTTGATCAAAATTGCATTAGATCTGTCAATCAGTTTGGGAAGAATTGACCTATTTCTATGTTAAGTCTTTCAATCCATGAATATAGTATGCATCTCCATTTATCTTGATCTTTTAAAAATTTCTTTAATAGGTATTTTGTTATTTTCAGCACAAAAATCCTTCACATAAGTATTTAATTTTATTTGGAGTGACTTGTTTTGTGTTCTAATTTTGGTTTCAGGATGTTCATTTTCATAAATGAAAATGCAATTAATTTTTGTGTCAATCTTATATCCTGCAGGATTACTGAATTTGCTTATTAATTCTAGGAGGTTTTTGGAGATTACTTGAGATTGTCAGTGTAGATAATCATGTCATCTGAAAATAGAAACAGTTTAATTTCTTCCTTTCCAATCTTTATGCTATTTACTTATTTCTCTTGCACTTGTGCAATTGCTAAAATTTCTAGCACCATGTTGAGTAAGGGTGGTGAAAGTAGACATCCTTACCTTGTTTCTAATCTTAGACAGGAAGCAGCCTTTCACCATTAAGTATGATGTTACCAGCAGGCTTTTAATAGCTACTCTTTATCAAGCTAAAGAAGATTGATTTTTTTTCTTTCTTTGCAGTGGATTACATGGATTGATTTTTTTTAATATTGATCCAATTTTGCATACTTGAAGTAAATTTTGTCATGGTGTATAATTCTTTTAATATATATTTAGATTTGATTTGCTAATATTTTGCTGGGGATTTTTGTGTTTACATTTATAAGTCATGTTGGTCTGGGTTGTTTTTTGTTTTGTTTTGTTTTATATCAGGGTAATGCTAGCCTCATAAGATGAAGTGATAAGCATTTCCTCCCCTTCTGTTTTCAAGAAGAAATTGTGTAAAACTGTTAAATTTTCTTTAAATGTTCAATGGAATTCACCATTGAAACTTTCTGGGCCTAGAAAATTCCTTTTTGGGAGCTTTTAAATTATAGTTGAATATCTTTATTAGTTACAAGACCTAATAAATAGTATTTTCATTAAATATTTTTTCAAACTTCCTTATACATTTGAGCACTCAATAAATAGTTAATCAAGTGGTTTTCTCAGTGGATTTTGCAAAGACTACTTCTAAATTAAATCGGGCATCACAATAACCAATCATATAAACTAATTCTTAGTAAAATAAAAGGCTCTTGTCTACTGTGCAAAGTTTTTGTTCTGTTTTTTTGTGGTTTCTAATAGCTTTGATATTTTAGGCAAGTCAGAACTTGCCTAAACAAAAGTTTCATTAAACAAATCTTATTTATGTGTGATGTACTCTGGTATTTTCTACTGTATTGTGTATTACATTGTTTTAAAAAAAATACTGGTTTCAACTCATTAAATTGATTTCAGGACCCACTAATGGGCTACAACCTGCAACTGGAAAAACAATGATTTAAATATTCTCTCGTCTCTTCTATTTCAGATATTTACTACTAAATGTGTCCACTGCTTTTTTCTCTTGACGATAACACAAAGCTTATTAGACACCTACAGCACTATTTTACAATTCATTTTTCAAATCACTTCCAAAGTGGATTTAAGATAGTTTACAATAAATGCATACTTTATGTTTTTAAGT
Source organism: Callithrix jacchus (assembly GCF_049354715.1). Taxonomy (NCBI): domain Eukaryota; kingdom Metazoa; phylum Chordata; class Mammalia; order Primates; family Cebidae; genus Callithrix; species Callithrix jacchus. The sequence goes on along the minus strand of NC_133514.1, from coordinate 29,853,464 downwards.
TAAAAGAGAAAAATGTGAAATGATGGAGAAAGTACTTTTCCACTTTTCAGGAGTAAAAATAATTATGGAAAGAAAAGTAAAGTATCAGGAAATACACGTATCAAGTAATTAGTCTAAATTACTTCTCCCTATACTTTGTTAAAAAGAGATCAGAATTTCAAAGATCAGAAGAGGTTGCTGAGAGTGGAATTGTCCAGCCATTGCAGCCCTCCTTCCATGGGGCAAAAGAAAGAGGTCTTGGACAAATGTGGGACTCCCATGGTCTGGAAGTAAAGCTAAGGTAAACAGACCATCTCCCCACCACCAGAGCCTGAGCCTGGCATATCCGCCTAGCTGGGAAAGTAGTAGCTATAAATGCTGTTTGCTGTTCTTCCTGTAACCACAAGAAAAAGACAAAATTCACTGAGAAAGACAGATTTGAATTTTTGTGACCAGAGAATGGTCTTTCCAATGTTGTCATAGGACACACTTTTCACTCTGTTTTCCCTATCACTTTGCCATACTTGTGACATTTCCTTGTCACTTTGCCCATTATTCAGGATGTGCCCATGATTCATAGTACTTCATGAGATCCAAGACAAAAAACTGTAGAATCACAGATGTGAAGATATCATGAGGTCCAATCTCCCAATTTTACAGATTCAGACAATGAGGCCCAGAGAGGTTAGGAGACTTGCTGAATGTTAAAAGAGTTCCTGGCAGAAACCCACCTACACCTGTGATCCTAGCTGTCCTTCCAAGCTGGATGTCTTGCTCTTCAGCTCTGAGCTTAAAGTAGCACAATTCAGCAGTACAGTCATTTGCCAATCTATAGGGAAGTCATTTTTGCATTCACTTCTGACAGCCTATAAATCAGAGGCAGGGAGGGAAAGAGAGTAGGTGAAAGAGAAAAGGGCTTTGGAGCCTCGTCCTTGCTTAACCATATCAGAAATTTACAGATTTCAGCCCCATCTAAAATATTAATTAGTGAGGGAATGGAACACTACAGAAAAATAGAGGTGAGCCCTCACCTAGTGTTATGGTTAATGGCCCAGCTGGGAAAAATCAAACTTCGAGTCATTGGCTAGTAATCACCTACTAATTGCAAGACACTGTGGGTGATTACATAAGCCTGCCATACTGCCTCTTGCCCTCAATCAATTTGGACGTGCTAGCAAGTACTCCTTGACCAAGTGACAGGATGTGTGAGCTCATAATAGACAGCCAGTTATCCTTGACCATAGAAACACATTTATTTTCCAGTTGCTAATTTCAACAGAGCCCAAAACATAGGCACTGTGACAACACATAACACCCCCACATTTCCAAATGCCCCTTGCCAGAAAAACCAGTGGTCTATTTTTTCATCTTCTATCATCAGATATGATGCATGTCTAGACCAGTTGACAAGCATTCTGCTGATTTAGTGACATTAAAGCCAGCACTGATAGCCTTATTGCCACTGCAAAAACTAAGACTGATGTGCACTGCAGAATACACAAGCACCACCCCTCTCACCCAACTAGCCACAGTTACAGTCTTGAAGCAGAGTTATAGATAGCTAAGACACTTTCATTTCAACTTTTTTTTTTTTAATTTTTTATTGGATTTTAGGTTTTGGGGTACATGGGCAGAGCATGCAAGACAGTTGCGTAGGAACACACATGGCAGTGTGCTTTTCTTTCCTTCTCCCCTTCACCCCATTTCAATTTTTATATCATCCTGACAGATAGGCTGTCTTATATTTTAAATCCTAAGGTGAAACAAAGGAGTAACCATGCTGGTAATCTCAATTTAGCCTTCGCTTACTTCTAATTAAGAAACAAAAATTTGGCTTCCTTCCTCTCTTTACTAGTTCAACCCAAGAGTCACTGAGCAAGCACAAGAAAGGGAAGTCACAGTGGCCTGGGCAAGAGTGATATTGGAGCAAGGTGACAGAGGCACCTAGTGGCACCTGGCGATGAAAACAGTAATGAGGATAGAGTCAGAGTAGTGTGAGTAGGCCCCTGACGTAATTGAGAGAATGGCTACCTACAGGGGCAAGCAAATAAACATACTAAGGATGATGCAACCCCAAGAAATCGAGATAGAAGTATACATGTAAAGGTATATGGGTGTATACACAGCTATGTGTGTGTGCATATATGGAAGGATAAAAATACATCTATTTCCTAATTCTGTCCACCGAGAGGGCCTGGGGAGGCAACACTCCAGTAGCAAAGGCCTACTTTGCACCTAGATCTTGGCTTCTAAATATTACCCTCCATGAAACGAACTGGCTGATCCAGACCTGGAACAGAAAAAGTACCAGATATCCTGGAAGGCCTTTTTGTGAAGAAGTGCTCTAAGAGGAGAAGATGGTGCTGTAGGACCAACTCAGGATTTCAGTTCCCAGTGTAAGCGCAGAGGGTGAGTGGACTCCGTATTTCCAGATGGATCTTTATTGCCCACAGACCTTCCCAAGTGTAGGAGCCTCAGAGGCCACCAGGGCTGTTTGGGCCAGGGCCGCAGCGCAGCAGCACTCCGTACAAAATACACTGATTTGGTTGCCCTGTTGAACTGGCAATTGGAGATTTTGGAAGGCAGATTAGCACATTCATCTGATTAAATGGGACTTAAACAGAAAGCCAGGTCAGGAGATTCCCAGGCAGCAATGTTGTTCCAGCTGGTGCAGTGAGTCACTGCACGGGAAATCACACAGATCCCAGCGCCCTTTCAGCAGGCAACTGGAACACCTGGGAGAGAGTCAACCGTTCAACTTAAAAAAAAAAAAAAAAAAGGGCTCTGAGGCAGGGAGCCGGGTGATCAGGCTCGGCAGGTCCCACCCCCACAAAAACAAACAAAACAGCAATTGGAAATGCTCGGGGTTGAGAGTTTCACAGAAAGCACAGCTGAACCCAGGATGGTGCAGCTCGGTGGGGGAAGGGTGTACACCATTACTGAGGCACTCGACCCCTACGGAGGTACTCTGCCATTGCTGAGGCAACCAGCCATAACAGAGAGAGTCTGCCACTACAGAGGCAGGCCATCATCACCATGGCAGCTCTAACCACACCCATATAAACAGGACTACAGGAAATTACACACATCAGCAGGGCAGAGCCCACAGCTACAGGGTAGAGCCCACGACAGCAGGGCGGAGACCACGGCAACAGGGCGGAGCCCATGGCAGCTCATCATAGCCACTACAGGCAGGCAGTGATTAGACTGCCTCCTTGCTGGGCAGGACAGTGCAACAGATACTCATAAATAAAGCCCTAACTCCCGGGACAGAGCACCTGAGGAAAAAAAGGGGCTTTACAAGTTCTGCTGCAGCAGACTTACACATACCTGCCTAGCAGCCCTGAATGAACAATGGAGCTCACAGCTCAGCACTTGAGCTCCTATAAAGTACAGACTGTCTCCTCAAGCAGCTCCCTGACCCGTGTATATCCAAAGAGTCACCTCACAAAGGACTGATCAGACTGACATTTGGTGGGCATCATTCAGGGACAAAGATAGCAGAATGAGAAACAGGTAGCAACCCTCACAGTTCCACAGCTGCTACAGGTGTACCCCAGGCAAGCAGGGCATGGAGTGGACCTCAGCAGTCCTACAGCAGAGGGGCCAGACTGTTAGAAGGAAAACTAAGAAACAGAAATACTTCATCATCAACAATCTAGACGTCCACTCAGAGACCCAATCGGAAAATCCGCAACTACTCAGATGACAGGTGGATAAATCCACAAAGATGGGAAGAAACCAGCGCAAAAAAAGGAAAACACCCAAAACCAGAACACCTCACCTCCTACAAAGGACCACAACTCCTCACCAGCAAGGGAAAAAAACTGGATGGAGAATGACTGTGATGAAATGACAGAATCAGACTTCAGAAGGTGGGTAATGAGAAACTTCTGTGAGCTAAAAGAACACGTTCTAACTCAATGCAAAGAAACTAGGAACCTTGAAAAAACATTTGAGGAAATGATAACAAGAATGGACAACTTAGAGAGGAATATGAGTGAACTGAAGGAGCTGAAAAACACAACACAAGAACTTCGTGAAGCATGCACAAGTTTCAACAGCCGAATTGACCAAGCAGAAGAAAGAATATCAGAAGTCGAAGATCAACTCAATGAAATAAAATGAGAAGCCAAAATTAGAGAAAAAAGTGCAAAAAGGAATGAACAAAGTCTCCAAGAAATGTGGTACTATGTGAAGAGACCTAATCTACATTTGATAAGTGTACCTGAATGTGATGAAGAGAATGAATCCAAGCTGGAAAATACTCTTCAGGATATTATCCAGGAAAATTTCCCCAACCTAGCAATGCAGGCCAATATTCAAGTCCAGGAAATATAGAGAACACCACGAAGATATTCTGCAAGAATAGCAACCCCAAGGCACATAATTGTCAGATTCACCAGGGTTGAAATGAAGGAGAAAATGCTAAGGGCAGCCAGAGAGAAAGGTTGGGTCGCCCACAAAGGGAAGCCCATCAGACTCACAGCAGATCTCTCGGCAGAAACCCTACAAGACAGAAGAGAGTGGGGGCCAATATTCAACATCCTTAAAGAAAAGAACTTTCAACCCAGAATTTCATATCCAGCCAAACTGAGCTTCAGAAGTGAAGGAAAAATAAAATCCTTTGCGAACAAGCAAGTACTCAGAGATTTTGTCACCACCAGGCCTGCTTTACAAGAGCTCCTGAAAGAGGCACTACACATAGAAAGGAACAACCAGTAACAGCCATTCCAAAAACATACCAACTGTTAAAGAGCATCAACAAAATGAAGAATCTGCATCAAATAATGGGCAAAACAGTCAGCTAGCATCAAAATGGCAGTATCAAATTCACACATAACAATATTAACCCTAAATCTAAATGGGCTAAATGCACCAATCAAAAGACACAAACTGGCAAATTGGATAAAAAGCCAAAACCCATCGGTGTGCTGTATCCAGAAAACCCATCTCACATGCAAGGATACACAGAGGCTCAAAATAAAGGGATGGAGGAAGATTTACCAAGCAAATGGAGAGCAAAAAAAAGCAGGAGTTGCAATTCTGGTCTCTGATAAAACACACTTTAAAGCAACAAAGATCAAAAGAGACAAAAAAGGACTTTACATAATGGTAAAAGGATCGATACAACAAGAAGAGCTAACAATCCTAAATATATATGGACCCAATACAGGAGCACCCAGATATATAAGGCAAGTTCTTAATGACATACAAAGAGACTTAGACTCCCACACAGTAATAGTGGGAGACTTTAACACTCCACTGTCGATACTAGACAGATCAACAAGACAGCAAATTAACAAGGATATCCAGGACTTGAACTCAGACATGGAACAAGCAAACCTGATAGACATTTACAGAACTCTCCACCCCAAATCCACAGAATATACATTCTTCTCAGCACCACATCACACCTACTCTAAAACTGACCACATAATTGGAAGTAAATGCAAAACAACTATAAATGATAACAAATGCAAAACAACTAAAATCATAACAGTCTCTCAGACCATAGTCCAATCAAGTTAGAACTCAGAATTCAGAAACTAACTAAGAACCACACAGCTTCATGGAAACCGAACAACTGGCTCTTGAATGTTGGCTGGATAAACAATGAAATGAAGGCAGAAATAAAGAAGTTCTTCGAAACCAATGAGAACGAAGACACAACATACCAGAATCTCTGGGACACATTTAAAGCAGACTCTAGAGGAAAGTATATAGCAATAAGTGCCCACGAGAAGAGTGGAGAGATCCAAAATTGACACCCTAACGTCAAAATTGAAAGAGCTAGAGGAGCAAGATAAAAAAAAAACTCAAAACCTAGCAGAAGACAAGAAATAACTAAGATCAGAGCAGAACTGAAGGAGATAAAGCCATGAAAAACCCTTCAAAAATCAATAACTCCAAGAGCTGGTTTTTTGAAAAGATCAACAAAATAGACCACTAGCAAGACTGATGAAAAAGAAAAGAGAGAATAACCAAATAGGTGCAATAAAAAATGATAAAGGGGAAAATCATCACAGATTCCACAGAAATTCAAACCATCACCAGAGAATATGACAAACAAGTCTATGCACATAAACTAGTAAACCTGGAAGAAATGGATAAATTCCTGGACACTTGTGTCCTCCCAAGCCTAAACCAGGAGGAAGTAGAAACTATGAATAGGCCAATAACAAGGTCTAAAGTTGAGGCAGCAATTAAGAGCCCACCCCACAAAAAAAGCCCAGGTCCAGATAGGTTCACAGCTGAATTCTACCAGACACACAAAGAGGAACTGGTACCATTCCTTCTGAAACTATTCCAAATAATCCAAAAAGAGGGAATCCTTCCCAAATTATTTTATGAGACCAACATCATCCTGATACTCAACAAGAAAAGAAAACTTCAGGCCAATATCCATGATGAACATAGATGCAAAAATCTTCAATAAAATACGGGCAAGCCGATTGCAACAGCACATCAAAAAGCTTATTCATCATGATCAAGTAGGATTCATCCTGGGGATGCAAGGCTGGTTCAATGTATGCAAGTCTGTAAACATAATTCACCACATAAACAGAACCAAAAACAAAAATCACATGATTATCTCAATTGATGCAGAGAAGGCATTTGACAAAATTCAACAGCCCTTTATGCTAAAAACCCTCAATAAACTCGGTATTGATGGAACATATCTCAAAATAATAAAAGCTATTTATGACAAACCAACAGCCAATACCATACTGAATGGGCAAAAACTGGAAGCATTCCCTTTGAGATCTGGCACTAGACAAGGATGCCCTCTTTCACCACTCCTATTCAATATAGTACTGGAAGTCCTAGCCAGAGCAATCAGGCAAGAAAAAGAAATAGAGGGTATTCAAATAGGAAAGGAGGCAGCCAAATTGTCTCTATTTGCAGATGACATTATAGTATATCTAGAAGACCCCATCTCTCAGCCCAAAAACTCCTGAAACTGATAAGCAACTTCAGCAAAGTGTCAGGATATAAAATCAATGTGCAAAAATCACAAGCATTCCTATACACCACTAACAGACTTAAAGAGAGCCAAATCAAGAACGAACTGCCATTCACAATTGCTACAAAAAGAATAAAATACCTAGGAATACAATTAACAAGGAACGTAAGGGACCTCTTCAAGGAGAACTACAAACCACTGCTCAACAAAATAAGAGAGGACACAAACAGATGGAGAAACATTCCATGTTCATAATTAGGGAGAATCAATATCATGAAAATGGCTATACTGCCCAAAGTAATTTACAGACTCAACTCTATCCCCATCAAGCTACCATTGACTTTCTTCACAGAACTGAAAAAAACCACCTTGAACTTCATATGGAACCAAAAGAGAGCCCACATAGCCAAGTCAATTCTAAGCAAAAAGAACACAGCCGGAGGCATCACACTACTGGACTTCAAACTATACTACAAGACTACAGTAATCAAAACAGCATGGTACTGGTACCAAAACAGAGATATAGACCAATGGAACAGAACAGAGGCTTCGGAGGCAACACAGCATATCTACAACCATACAATCTTTGATAAACCTGACAAAAACAAGCAATGGGGAAAGGATTCCCCGTTTAATAAATGGTGTTGGGAAAACTGGCTAGCCATGTGCAGAAAGCAGAAACTGGACCCCTTCCTGACACCTTACACTAAAATTAACTCCAGATGGATTAAAGACTTAAACATAAGATCTGGCACCATAAAAACCCTCGAAGAAAATCTAGGCAAAACCATTCAGGACATAGGAGTAGGCAAGGACTTCATGACCAAAACACCAAAAGCATTGGCAGCAAAAGCCAAAATAGACAAATGGGACCTAATCAAACTCCACAGCTTCTTCATGGCAACAGAAACAGTCCCTAGAGTGAATCGGCAACCAACAGAATGGGAAAAAATTTTTGCAGTTTACTCATCTGACAAAGGGCTGATATCCAGAATTTCCAAAGAACTCAAACAGATTTACAGGAAAAAAAAAACAAACAAACCCATTTTTATAAAAAAAGTGTCTGTTCATATCCTTTTTTTTTACACGAGGCCAACAAACATATGAAAAAGTGCTCATCATCACTGGTCATCAGAGAAATGCAAATCAAATCTACATTGAGATACCATCTCACACCAGTTAGAATGGCGATCATTAAAAAATCTGGAGACAACAGATGCTGGAGAGGATGTGGAGAAATAGGAACACTTACACTGCTGGTGGGAGTGTGCATTAGTTCAACCATTGTGGAAGACAGTGTGGCGATTCCTCAAGGACCTAGAAATAGAAATTCCATTTGACCCAGCAATCCCATTACTGGGTATATATCCAAAGGACTATAAATCGTTCTACTCTAAGGACACATGCACAGGAATGTTTATTGCAGCACTGTTTACAATAGCAAAGACCTGGAACCAACCCAAATGCCCACCAGTGATAGACTGGACTGGGAAAATGCGATACATATACACCATGGAATATTATGCAGCAATCAAAAACGATGAGTTAGTGTCCTTTGTAGGGATATGGATGAATCTGGAAAACATCATTCTCAGCAAACTGACACAAAAACAGAAAATGAAATATCGCATGTTCTCACTCATAGGCGGGTGTTGAACAATGAGAACACATGGACACAGGGAGGGGAACACTATACACTGGGGTCTATTGGGGGGAATAGGGGAGGGACGGAGTGGGGAACTGGGGCGGGATAGCATGGGGAGAAATGCCAGATGTGGGTGAAGGGGAGGAAGACAGCAAATCACACTGCCACATGTGTACCTATACAACTATCTTGCATGTTCTGCACATGTACCCCAAAACCTAAAATGCAATAAAAAAATAATAAATTAATAAATAAATATCCCTAGTCATAGAGGCATGTAAGTTTGGAATTAGAGATGAACAGGATTTGTGGATTGGAATAGATCTGAAGTTTAAGATTTGATTTTGCTGATGAATTAACTATTGCTTGAAATGTCAAACAAAGCAGTCATTATCCATATAAAGGATAATAGTAAATAATAAATGTTTAGGGTTACTGAGGCAATAAAAAAGATGGCAATAAAAAAAAAGTTCTCTAAGAATGAGAGGCACATGGCGAAAGGATGCAGAAGCCAGCTTCACAGGAAACTGAGTGTCAAAATCTGGATCTATGTGAACATCAAAGTAATTAATGAGAGCAAGGTTTGTAACCCATTGAGCAATAGAAGAATAGAATGGATAATAACACATTTGTTTGTAAAAAATGGGAGCTGTGAAAGTTCCTTCTCACAATAGAATGCCAATTTGTTAATGTAAGGGGAATGATACAATTAGAAAATTGCCATTTGGCAAACATCACAGTAATAATTAATTCCGGCAAGAATGGTTTCTAGAGCAAGGAAGTAAAAATGGAATGAGTAATGGAATATTTACATAATACTTACTAACTATAAAATAAAAAAGTAACTTTACAGTGGAGAAATGGGGCAAATGCCATCTTAATCAAGCAAAGTTACCATCATCGATGAGGCAAAATGACCTCCGGGGCTATTAGAGAGTGGGCAGTGAGACCACTGCATCACTTCTGTGACATTCTTGTCCAAAAGGCATGACCTGGTCTAATCATGAAAAAGCAAAGGACAACTCAGCTTGAGGATCATTCTTCAAAATGTAAACTTCATAAAGGTCAAGGGCATGGAACGCAAAGAAAGATCTAGATAGGAAGAGGCTAGATCATGGGATCATGAATTGGACCCACTGGTAACAATCACATCATGGGCAAAACTTGAAAGGAGTCTGCATGAAAGGCATATGGGGGCCAGGTATGGTGGCTCATGCCTATAACCCCAGTACTTTGGGAGACTGAGATGGGAGGATTGCTTGAGGCCAGGAGTTCAAGCCCAGCCCTGTCAACATAGCAAGATCCCATCTCTATAAAAGAAAATAATATTTTACAAATTTTTAAAAAGGCACACAGGAGGTTTTTGTAGTTGTCTTGCAACTTCTCTATAAATTTGAAATTGTTTCAAAAAAATCTTTTTAAAATTGAGACTGATTAATAATTATAGATTGTGTCTTATACAGATTATACAGATGATGTAAGTGACAGTCAAGCATATGTCGAAGTGCAGTCTATAGACAGATGCTGGTCTGCAAATGGGTACCCTCCCACATCAAGAGGAGAGGCTTGCACCATAATGTGCGTCAGCTGCCTCACCAACCACACTGTAGTTTGACGGACAGGTTTTTAGTGCCGGATTTTCCCCATGAAGAAAGCAGTATGTTGATTCACAGTCGGTGCCAAGCTCCTCAAGCATCAGAGACCCACACTTTGAGTAGCACTGGTGTAACTGACAATCAATCATGAATTGAAACTTCATATAAAGGCATGTTAAATTGGAGCATTCTCTCCGGTGAGTCACAGTTAAAAAAAAAAGTCATAATCATATAGCCCCCAAGATCCCAATTCAGAACATACTCAGGAAAGCATTTTGGATGAAAAAGAAGGACTTGGCATCCACGTGACCCAGAATGGACCATAAATCAACCCAATAACCTTAAGGACCTTTTTGTTCAAGAGTATTTCTATCTATCAGCATCTCTACAGTCCTCAAAGGAAGATAATGCTTTCCTACACTCCCTTAGTTCATCAAATGAACACCAGTGAGACTCTTGCAATAGAGAAGAAAAAGTAATAATTTAAGACTCACTAATGCTTAAATGAGTTAGTACAGAGGAAAGGTTGTTTCATACAACTTTAGGAAAAACATGCCTTGGTCCTAAAGGAGATATTTCTTGAAGTGCTGGCGCCTAGCAAACTGGAAAACAAATGTCTGCACATGATTTTTTTTTAAGAGACGGGGTCTCACTATGTCACCCAGGCTGGAGAGCAGTGACTATTAGTCACCATCATAACACACTACAGTGTTAGACTCTGGGCTTAAGTGATCCTCCTGCCTCAGCCTCCTAAGTAGCTGGGAATACAAGCACATGCCACCATGCCTGGATTGTACTTGATTTTTAAAGTTCTTGGCCATGTGTTTCTTAATAATTATCTTTGAAAATAATCATTGTTGGCATGTTCTTCTCACGTGATTGGAGATAGCTCGTCCTGCTTGTTTCACATTTTTCCCTTTTTGGGGTTCAACTTGCCCATTCCACACTGGTATGAACATCTTTTCCCCTTTCTTTCCTTTTTTTATTTTTTAACTTCCTGCGTTATGCACCAAACCATATTGCTGTGCTCCTGTTGCCAAGAACTTATGTTGCCAGGGTAAATAAGATCACCTGCTTTGTGCCTTATAGTTCAGAGTGGCAGGGGGTTCAAGATCCAGTGGCTTCAGGGTAGTACTCCAGGTTGGGATACTTGGCCTTTTGGACCATCTAAGTCTACCAGCAGGAAGAATGATTAAAGAAATTGGCAGGGTCTTCAGTGTCAGCCAGCATTATCAGCAACTGCTGCACATTCAGGAAGAACATAAACACTCCTACCTTGACCCACACAAATCAATTGTCCTTGCTGCACCGGTTTTTCTGTAGCACCTGGAAGTGCTGCCAAACAAGGGGCTGACTGCCCAGAGTTGGCTGTTCCAGGTAGCATTGTTTGTCCCGGGTCTCCAGAAACTGTCTCATCAGCACTAAGTCTCCAAATATAAGTAACATACACCTGGACAGAGTGCTGGACAGAGTGATGGAGGGGACAGAGAGGCTTTCAGGGATCAGCAGAAGCCCTGAAAAACGGATCGTCTTGTTGCAGGTGTGGTGGCTGCCAAGGCAGTCAGAGCCCTTGGGATAGAGCCACATGCGAGGTACCTTTTCATTTCCAAATTTTAAAAAAGCACGATGTTTCTTGATGTAGGTTCTCCATTATTTGGCCTCTGCCTATTCCCATCGCATATCCGTGCTGCCACACACTGTAGGTGGCAACCAAAGCCAAGTTGCTTGGCGGGCCCCATACACACCCCATGCTATTTCCCACCTCCAGGCTTCGCTCATAAAATTCCTTCTGCCCTGTTTACTAGAGGGAGTGCCCGGCATGGAGTAGCCACCTAGGCATGATTATGGAACTGAGACTTCAGGTCCCTTCTCTCCCACTGGACTACATAATTTCTATGGCTTATTTTTTGCCCACTTTTTTTTTGAGATGAAGTCTTGCTCTTTTGCCAGGCTAGAGTGCAGTGGTGCAATCTTGGCTCACTGCAACCTCTGTCTCTTGGGTTCAAGCAACTCTCCTGCCTCAGCCTCCCGAGTAGCTGGGACTACAGGCGTCCACCACCACACCCAGCTAATTTTTGTATTTTTAGTAGAGACAGGATTTCACTATGCTGGGACTACAGGCACACACCACCATGCCTGGCTAATTTTTCTTGTATTTTTAGTAGAGACAGGGTTTCACCATGTTGGTCAGGCTGGTCTCAAACTCCTGACCTAATATGGTCTGCCCACCTCAGCCTCCCAAAGTGCTGGGATTATAGGCATGAGCCACTACACCTGGCCTGCCCACTCTTTAAGGCTTCTCCTTGGTCCATTTCCCATAGATGTGAGATCTGACCTGTCTCAGCATAGGCCAAGCCTACCCCAGAGGCATAGGTGCTGATCAGAATTGCAACCTGGAGAAAATAACACTTTGCATTAGATTAACCAACAACATGAATATAGCTTCTAGAAATATCTCAGATAATGAAAGAGACTGCCTCATCCAAATTAAAAAATATCCAGAGTGTGACAATACCTGTTTAACATGATGGTCTTTCGTTGCTATGGTAATCTTCTCTGTTGACATGACTCTAGTGATGAGGTTATCAAGGCCCTATCACTTCCCAGCATCAAAGCCATCTTCTAATCCACCATACAAACTAGGGCACTTTTGAAGGTCAGAAGGATTGTTATTTATAATACACCAATGCGACAGGTAAAAAAAAGACAGTTCCAGGCAAATTGAGATACATGGCCACATTTCCTATCAGACTTTAAAGTATCTCATATAAATAGATCCTCAACAAGTGTTTGCTGGATGAACATATCTGTTTTTTCCTCTCTAGTTGTAATTTAAAGTTCCTAAGGACAGAGGTGGCCAGGTATGGTGGCTCACGGCTGTAATCCTAGCACTTTGAGAGGCTGAGGCAGGTGGATCGCCTGCAGTTAGAAGTTCGAGCCTGGCCAACATAGTGAAACCCTGTCTCTACTAAAAATACAAAAAAATAGCTAGGCGTTGTGTCAGGCACCTGTAATCCCAGCTACCTGAGAGGTTGAAGCAGGAGAATCACTTGAATCCAGGAGGCGAATGTTGCAGTGAGTGGAGATCACGCCATTGCAATCCAGTCTGGTTAACAAGAGTGAAACTCCGTCTCAAAAACAACAAAAACAAAAAACAGAGGTGATGTCTAATGTTTCTTCTAGATTATGCATAATAATGGATACATCATACCCACTCAAAAATATCTGTTAACTGACTTACAATGAGATGTTTTTTCCAAGTGAAAATTCCCTATGGGTAACTGGAAATACAAGAATAGAACTTTGTTGAGAAGTGAAAGCTAGAATAGTTGGGCAGATCTTTAGCATAGAGAATATAGTGTTAGCTGGGAATAGAAACCCTCCCAAGATACTATAGATACCAAAGAAAAATCAGTGATGAGACCTGAAATATATCCACAGGAGGATGAAAGCCTCCTGTCATTTGCTGAGCTAGAACAAGATAGAAGTCATGGGCTTTTACTAATCATTGTATTTTATAGTATGGGAAGGGGGAAATGAAGACTGGAGATTATTTTGTTTAGCCAAAAGAGTAGTAATAAAATGGCTAATTTTAGGTGACATTAGTCTTTGGAAATAATACTTGAATGCAATAGAATAAAAAGACAACCGGGTGCCATGGCTCACTCCTGTAATCCCAGCACCTTGGGAGGCCAAGGCAAGCAGATTGCTTGAGCTCAGGAGTTCGAGACCAGCCTGAGCAACATGGTGAAACCTTGTCCTACAAAAAATAAAAAAATTACCTGGGCATGGTGGTGCACACCTGTGGTACCTCCCAACTACTCGGGAGGCTGGGGTGGGAGGATTGCTTGAGCGTGAGAGGTCAAGGCTGCAGTGAGCTGAAATCACACCATTGTACTCCAGCCTGGGCAACAGAACAAGATCCTGTCTCAAAAAAATTAAGAGACAGATTCTTACCCAGTTAACACAGGACAGAACTGTGGAGCACCACCAGTGACTCCCACTGCCTCATTTTACAGATGAGAGAATTAAGGCCCAGGGAAGTTAAATGACATCCGGTTACTGATTCCCCTTCTGGAGAATTCTTGCTGTGAGAATTTGACATTTCATTAGCCATTGGTGATACTTCAGCAGTCCTGGGGAAACTTCAGTCTTCATTCCAAGGCATGGCTGCAGTTTTCCCCCTTTAGATTAGAAAATTGAAACTTTTGAAGTTTTGCCAAGCTAAGGGCCTTCTTCTCCTTGCTTGGTGACTTTAACTCCCATGAGGTCTAGGTTAGCAAATGTGGATATGTTCTTGCAAGCATCAGGGAAAGTGCAAGGAGGGAGATGGCAAATAGAAATCATAAGCAAAAGTGGTGCCACCTGGCCTTCCTATGTGCAAAAATCCAGCCCTTGTCATGGCTGGCCCACAGCGTGTAAGATGCTGACAAGTGATTTAGACACACCTAGAACCAACTGGAGACCTCAGTCTCAGAGCAAATAGAGGGAATAAATTTATGACAAACCAGAAAGCTCCATTTTAAGTCCTGTTATAGTTTTAGCAGTAGCCAGAAGTGTCACTTTTGCAATGTCACTCTATTTTTCCAAGACTCTCCTAGTATTTCAATAATTTTCATTGTCGCAAAATTATGGGAGGTAACACCTTGGACCTTTGCACTTGGACTACTGCAAGGTTAAATTTATTCCTCAAAGGTCTGCAGGGAGCCTAAAGGAAAGCATATTTTATGCCCATAACCTCATACCAAAGCCACTCCTGAGAAGATCAAGAAGGTGAATTCTTCCATTGGCTCTGTCTTAAACTGTCATTCTCAAAAAGATGGCTGTAGCACACTGAGTCTGCCCCATGCCTTTTTCTGTTTCACTTTTTTTTTTCCAAGCAGGATGATTTTTCCAGTATATTTAAAGAAAAATAATACAAGGAGATAAGGAAGGGGAAGTATGGACCTTTAGAGATTTCAGAAATTGACAAGCTTCTTGTGTCAGGAAGGCACTAGTGAGGGCCTTAGTTTCATTAATGAAAACTTATGGATTGATGATTTCTTGGGAGAAAAGGCCCTGCATCCAATCTACTGTGCTGTTAATATAGGGCTAGGCCTGGTACTGTGTCATGGAAACTGAGTTCTGCAAGGGAGTCAGAAATGGAAACAACCTTTTCCGCCCACCTTGGACAGATTAGGCAAGGAGACAATTTTGGGAGGTGAGAAAGATAAGCTGCCCAACTCAGAGCACAGGCTTTCAAGGTGGATGACTATCACACCCTTAAGTTTTCTCCCTTTGTAAGAATTAGTGCCTTCTGATAAAAAAAAAAAAAAAAAAAAAAAAGTGACCCAGCCAGGATCAAGGCACTCCTAAGGAATGGCAGGTCAGCAGCATGGATTGGAACATGATAGACGGGAGGGAAGGGGGTTAGATGGAGTCAGAGATTTGGAGAATACCACATTAAGAACCAGAAATCCTGGCTTTATTATTTGAGTTTCATTATTGGAAAATATCTGGGAATTAAAGGTATCAGCGATATCATGGATACTCTAAGATTCATGGTCCACATCAAAATTTTGCTGAGAGATTTATTTCTGG
Organism: Callithrix jacchus; assembly: GCF_049354715.1. Taxonomy (NCBI): domain Eukaryota; kingdom Metazoa; phylum Chordata; class Mammalia; order Primates; family Cebidae; genus Callithrix; species Callithrix jacchus. Next base: position 29,837,698 of record NC_133514.1, on the reverse strand, counting down.
TTTCTGGCCACCAGAAACGAACCATATAATTAGGCTAAGTAATTTCAGAAAGAGATCTCAGTTCATTCCGAATTACTGAGGAGCAAGTAGAGGTGAAGGAAGGGGCAGTGAATTGCCCAAGATCACACAGGGGTTAGCAGCAACAGGGACCCTGCGGTCCGATCTCATGACTCTCTGACAAAAGCATATCTTCTACATCCACAGGACTCCCTCCCTCTGGGGCCTCCTGGACTTCAGGGGTCTCTTGGATGTGGATATTCACCCTGCACAAGAGAATCGGAAGGGTAAATATTCAGAGCGTGTATTTACATGACCATGAGCCATACTACCACTTTTTGTCTATGAGGAAGGAAAGATAAAACCTGGGTATCTACCCCATTCTAATAAGAAAAGGGACCTCAAGACAGGCAGATTTTAGTCCTGCTCCCAAACACACTCAGTTGTGTGACTGAGGGACAACTCTCTTGATCTCTTTAGGTCTCACTCATTGAGTCAATACTTAGGTTTGGGGGAATGCCAAATGAGATAATGTATATGGAATATTTAGCACTGGGCCTTGCAAAGAATATCTGAGCAATTATTATTACAGTTAACCCTTGAATAATGTGGAAGTTAGGGGTTCTGACCCCTGCTATGCAGTGAAAAATCTGCATATAACTTTTGACTTCTCAAAAATCAATTAATAGCTAACTTTTGACTAGAAGCCTCACCAATAATATAAACAGTCAATTCGCATATGTTTTGTATATGTATTATATACTATATTTTTACAATAAAGTAAGCTAGAGAAAAGAAAATGTTACTAAGAAAATCATAGGGAGAAGAAAATGCATTTACAACACTGCACTGTATGTATTGATAGTGTAAGTTCCCACTGTCTGCTCACAAGATGAATAATCTGTCTGAAATGGTGGCAACCACAGCTGCAGAGCTCAATCTATGGTACATATCAAGCAAGTCAGCTTTTTCTTGTAATGTCATGACTTTTCTCTGTTTCTTGGGAGCACTTCCAGTGTCACTAGGGACACTTTAGGATCTCATGATATTATTCAAGGTTTATGGTATTACACCAAAAATAATGAAAAAGTTTGAAACATTGCAAGCATTACCGAAATGTGACACAGAGACACAAAGTGAGCACATGCGTTTGGAGAAATGGTGTTGATAGTCTTGTTTGATTCAGGGCTGCCACAAACTTTGATTTTGCAAAAAATTCAGTATCTGCAAAGCACAATAAAACAAGGTATGCTCATGTTGAGAAGTTCTGTTATTTGGTCCATATACATACATAGCTGTTAAGTCTTCCTGATAAGTTGATGCTTTTGTCATTATGAAATGTCCCTCTTTATCTCTTGTAATAATTTTAGTTTCAAAGTCAACCTCATCTGATATTATTGCCACCCAGTCTTCTTATGTTTATTGTTTATATGGTATACCTTTCTTTTTCTATCCTTTTACTTTATCTTTATTTTCAACCTACTGTTTTCATATTTACAGTGTATCTCTTATAGGCAGTGTTCATTTAGGCCTACCTTTTTTTATCCATTATGACCATCCCTGCCTTTTAATTGGAATGCTTAGTTTATTAATATTTAATATAATTATCGTTGTGTTGGATTTAAGCCTACTATTTTCATTTGTTTTCTGTTGGTCTCATCTGTGTTTTGTTCCTCTGTTCCTCCTTTCCTACATTCTTTTGAGTTAATTGTATATTTTAGAATTTTATTTTAATATATCTATTGGTTTCTTAGTTATGACTATTTGCATGCATTTTTAGTGATTATTCTAGGGATTATTATTATACCCTTAACTTTCTTTAATTTTCTTAATTACTTAGGGCTACTTTTGCACCACTTTACATGAAATGTAAAAAGCTTGCACTTGTACAGGTTCTTTTACTCTCCCATTCTTTTTTATATAGTTTCCGTATATCTAGATACATTATACCAATGTCCATATACATCTATATACATTATAAACAATGTCTTAATTTTTGCTTTAAATAGTTACATGGGGATTTTCTCTCTTAGGGATCCCCTCCCACAACAGTGTGCGAGCTTGCTCTATTTCTGTTTCTCTCTCTCTGCCTAAATAAATCATTTTCTGTAAAATAAATAAATAGTTATATGTATTTTAAAGAAATTAAAAGGGAAAAGTCTTTTATGTTCACCCAAAAGCTTAACATTTCTTATGCTCTTCAAGAACCTTGAAATTCCAAGTTGCTATGTACTATGGTCTGAATGTTTGTGTCTCCCCAAGATTCATATGTTGAAAAAACCCTAATGTGATGGTATTAGAAAGCGGGACTTTTGGGAGGTGATTAGGTCATGAGGATGGAACCCTCATAAATGGGATTAATGCCCTTATAAAAGAGGCCTCGCTCAGTTGCCTCTTTCACTATGTGAGGATATAACAAGAAGACATCATCTGTCAACCTGAGAGTGTGGGCATTCACCAGACACCAAATCTGCTGACACTTTTAGCTTGCACTTTCCAGCCCCCAGAATTGTAAGAAATGAATTTCTGTTTACAAGCTACCCAGTTTATGGTATTTTGGTGTATCAGCCTGAATGGGTTAAGATGTGTGATACTTTTCTATTATCCTAAAGAACTTATAGTATTTCTTAGCGTTCAGATCTGCCAGTAATGAATTATCCTAGATCGTTTGTATCTGAAAAATGCCTTCATTTCAGTTTCATTCTTGAAGAGTAATTTTACTGGATATAGATATTCTGGGTTGACAGTATTTTTCTTTTATACTTTAAAGATATTGCTCCACTGTCTTTTGTCCTCTATTGTTTCTGTGAAGAAATCAGTGATAAATGACATTGTTGCTCTCCATTGTAATCTATATTTTCTTTAGCTACTTTCAAGATTTTCTTTTTGCCTTTGATTATCAGGAATTTGATGATTACTTATTTGATAAATGTTGTATATGTTCTGATTGTTCCACTGACCAGCCATCCCCCATCTCCCACCATCTCCTCAGTCCACCCTATTCCCTGAGACATAACAGTATTGAAATTAGGCCAATTAACAAAAGTGTTATTGTTAACAATTTCAATAATAATACTGAAATTAGACCAATTAATAACATTATGATGGTTTGCAAGTGTTCATGTGAAACAAAGAGTCACATGTCTCTCACTTTAAAACAAAAGCTAGGGATGATTAAGCTTAGTGAGAAAGCCATGTCAAAAGCTGGTATAAGCCTAAAGCTAGGCCTCTTGCTCCAGTTAGTCATGTTGTGAATGCAAGGACAAGGTTCCTGAAGAAAATTAAAAGGGCTACTCCAGTGAACATGAATGATAAGAAAGTGAAAAAGCCGTATTGCTGATATGGAGAAATTTTTAGTTGTCTGGATAGAAGATAAAACCAACCACAACATTCCTGTAAGCCAAAACCTGATCCACAGCAAGGTCCTAACTCCCCTCAATTCTATGAAGGCTGAGAAAGGTGAGGAAGTCACAGAAGAAAAATTGGAAGCTACCAGGGGTTAGTTCATGAGGTTTAAGGAAATAAGCCATCTCCATAACACAGAAGTGTAAGATGAAATAGCAAGTGTTGATACAGAAGCTGCAGAGAGTTATCCAGAAGATCTAGGTAGCATAATTGATGAAGATTGCTACAGTAAACAACAGGTTTCTGATGTAGAAGAAATTGCTTTTCACTGGAAAAAGATACCATCTATAGCTTCATAGCTAGAGAGGAGACATCAAAGCCTGGCTTCTTAGGAGAGGCTGACTCTTTTGTTAGGGGCTAATGCAGCTGGTAAATTTCATTTGAAGCCAATGCTCATTGACCATTCTTAAAATCCTAGGTCCTTAAGAATTATGCTAAACTGACTGCCTGTGCTCTATAGAGAGAACAAAGAAGCCTACATGATAGCACATCAGTTTACAGCATGGTTTACTGAATATTTCAAGACCATTGTTGAGATCTATTGCTCCAGAAAAAAAGTTTCCTTTCAAAATCTGACTGCTCATTGACAATGCACCTAGTGACTCAGGAGCAGAGATGGAGACATACAGGAGATTAACGCTATTTCATGCCTGCTAACTATCCATTCTGCAGCCCATAAATCAAAGAGTAATTTCAAATTTCAAGTCTTATTTGAGAAATTTATCTTGTAAGGCTATAGCTGCCATAGATAGTGATTCCTGTGATGGATTTGGGCAAAGTAAATTAAGAACCGTCTGGAGAAGGAATTTGCCATTCTAGATGCCATTATGAGCACTCGTGTGTCATGGAAGGAGGTCAAACTATCAACATTTAAAATTTTTTTCTTTTTATAAATATTTTTAGAGACAGGGTATCACTCTGTCACCACCAGGCTGCAGTAAAAATGGCACAATCATAGCTCTCTATGGCTTCGAACTCCTGGCCTCAAATGATTCCATCTCAGTTCTCCAAGTAGCTGGTCCTACAGGCATGTATCCAAAATATCCACATTAACAGGGATTTGGAAGAAGTTAATTCCACCCATCATGGATGACATTGAGAGGTTCAGGACTTTAATGGAGGATGTCAGTACAGAGGTGGTGGGAATAGCAAGAGAACTAGAATTAGAAGTGGAGCCTGAAGATATGACTGAATTGCTACAATCTCATGATAAAACTTGAACAAATGCTTCTTATGGATGAGCAAAGAAAGTGGTTTCTTGAGATGGAAACTACTGCTGCTGAAGATGCTGTGAACATTCTTGAAACAACAACAAAGGATTTAGAATATTACCTAAGCCTAGTTGACACAGCAGTGGCAGGATTTGAGAGGATTAACTCTAATTTTGAAAGAGGTTCTAGAGTGGGTAAAATGCTATCAAACAGCATCACAAGCTACAGAGAAATCTTTTGTGAAAGCAAGTGTCAATCAATGCAGCAAATTTCACTATTGTCTTATTTTCATGAATTGCCACAGCCACCCTAACCCTCAGCAACCACCATCCTGCTAAGTTAGCAGCCATCAACATCGAGGCAAGGCTCTTCACCAGCAAAAGATTATGACTTGCTGAAGGCTTGGATAATTGTTAGCAATTTTTTAACAATAAAGTCTTTTTATTTTTATTTATTTATTTTCTGAGATGGAGTCTCACTCTGTCACCCAAGCTAAAGTGCAGTGTCATGATCTCAGCTCACTGCAATCTCTGTCTCCCAGGTTCAAGCGATCTTCTTGCCTCACCCTCCCGAGTAATTGGGATTATACGCACCTGCCACCACACCCAACTAATTTTTATATTTTTAGTAGAGACAGGGTTTCACCATGTTGGCCAGGCTAGTCTCAAACTCCTGACCTCAAGTGATCCACCTGCCTCAGCCTCACAAAGTGCTGGGATTACAGGCATGAGCCACCTTACCTGACCTGAAGTATTTTTAAATTAAGATGATAGGTACATCTTTTATTAGACATAATGTTTTTGATATTTAATAGACTATAGTATAGTATAAAGATAACTTTTACATGCACTGAGAAACCAAAATATTTAGGTGATTTGCTTTATTGCAATACTTGCTTTATTTATTTATTTTTATTTTTACTTTTATTTTATTTTAGAGATGTAGTCTTGCTCTGTCACCCAGACTGGAATGCAGTGGCACGCTCTTGGCTCATTGCAACCTCCACCTCCCAGGTTCAAGCGATTCTCCTGCCTCAGCCTCCCAAGTAGCTGGGATTATAGCCATCCACCACCACACCTGGCTGATTTTTGGATTTTTAATAGAAATGGGATTTCGCCATGTTGGCCGGGCTGGTTTCGAACTCCTGACCTCAAGTGATCTGCCGACCTTGGCCTCCCAGAGTGCTGGGATTACAGGCGTGAGCCACTGTGGCCAGCCAATACTTGCTTTTATTGCAGTGGTCTGGAACTGAACCTGCAATTTCTCCAAGGTATGTCTGTACATAACATCAGAAAGTTGCATGGGACATTTGAGTATTTTACATGGGAGAGAAGGTGATAGGAAGTAAACTGTTAGGGCAGGAGAATGGAGGTACTGGGTTCAGATGAGCATCCTGTGGCATTTCACCTTCCCCAGCAGTGGAAAGTCTGGCTTATTCCTGTGACCTTTATGAACAAGGCATTTCTATGTCCTTAGACATTCTTTAGTATGACTACAACAACCTGGGCATCATATGGAAGTGCTTGATCAGAGCAGATAAATGACCTTACATATGATAACTAATAGTGCCTTGAATTTGGGGTCAACAGACTTTCTTGAGATCTGTGAGAACATGCCCTTGGCTGCCATTGTGCCACATGCTATATAAATCCTCTGCCTTCAAAGAGCTTAAAATATATTTGAGGATATAAGTCAGAAAGATATAAAAACAATCCCTAACAATATAAAGCACCACTGAAGTTTTAAATAATCCATTCAGATACAAAGTTACCAGGAAAAAAGAGCATTTAAGAATGGTAGGATTTGAAAAGGAATGGGGTCTGGGACTCCAGGGGTGGGTGTGCTGTGAGCAAAAGAAGACAATAATCTTGATGATCTTGGCTTCCCAGGGAAGAGCACAGGACACTGGCTGGAGGGGAGCTTCATGTAATAGTTCCGCCCTTCAGATGAAGGAAGCAGATGAAGACCTACAGTTATTGTTGGCTTCCTCCTTTGCCATTCATAAAACAATATACATGTTTGAATTGAAGCTTTGAAAACAGTGATAGGGACTGTTGGCCAGATGTACCCTACAGGAGGAGGGAGAAAAGCAGAAACTCTCCTTGCCCCATGCAGGGAATGTATGTTTTTATGCCATGCAGAGCCCCCAAAATAGTGTAAAAAGCCAAGATCTCCGCTGTTGCTGTGATGGATTTCCCAGGCAGGGGAGAGCAGAGGGGCTCTTTCCTTCTCTCTGAAACAAAGCAGAATGGTTTGGCCCCAGGCAGAAGCAAGCGGGGGATAACTATTTACTGGCAACTTAAAGGGAAACAAGGAATGATGTCGCTCTGTCCCACCCAATGCAGTTGCTTCTCTTTACTTGACATTCCTGCAGCATTTTGTACACAGTTCCTACCTCCCTATGAGACACTTGCGGATCTAATATCTTGGGATTTTTCCTCTCGTTCTTTTAGATATGGGCGTCTCACTACCATATGATTATAAGCTCTCCAGAGACAGGAGCTACTTCCTCTTCCCCTACAAATGCTCCTGAGATTCAGGATGCTGCAATGCAATGAACGGGTGTAGAGTTAATGCCTATCAAATGAATCCGGACAGAGCTGCTTTCTCTGCAGCTTTTACTTCCCAGACCCCCATGTGTAGGCTGACTGGGCACAGGCTGAGATACCAACTGTCCCACAGGAACTCTGAAAGAAGTGGCCACTGATAACCTGGCCCCTGCTGTGTTGTTCAGTGTCTGTGACTCTGTGAGCACAACAGATTTTTCCTGTCTCACTACAGAAATTCCATGGTGCCAGAGAGGAGGCCTTGCCTTGAGCCAGAGCCAGCTTTGTCAAAAGTATATAGTGGGACACAGAGGGTATTATGTTCAAAAGGAGAATACTATAGAAGGGGCAGAACTAAGCAAAAATGATACCACTTCACTGTAAAGAACATTTTTCAAATCTATCATTTGAATGCAAAAGCTACAAATAGTTTGTCGCATGTCTGTATCTACAAAGCACAAAGGTAGGGGCTGGCGTAGAAACTGCTAAGAGCTTAAAGTTTAACTGTGAAGAATGAGTAGGATTGGATTTCCAGGCCTGGCAATGCAGCCAGCTAAGAAGGTTTCAACAAAAATGTTTTTAAATGCACAGACGAGCTCTCAAGAAAGAAAATTTCACTCAGTTTCCAAAAATGCAGAGAGAAGTTTAAAACAAAGAGCCCAGAGAAAGACACGAGGTGACATTGTAACTTCTCTAGGGGAGAAGTTGGAAGAATGAGCATGATAAAATGTGTGATCTAGGGCAGTACTTCGCAAATTGTAATGTACACAGGCATCTACCTGTGAATCTTGTTAAGATAAAAATTATGATTCTGCAGTGGGGACTAAGAGTCTGTGTTTATGACAGCCCCCAAGATGCTGTTTCTGTGGCTGCTAGTTCCGCGACCACACTTGTGGTCTATGTAGCATTGCATCTTAAAGCCAACATTGAGACTATATGTTGACCTCAGCAAAGCTTTGAGCCTGATAAAACCATGGAGCTGGGAACTGAAAATCCTGCATTAAGCTGGAACGCTGCTAGAGCTGCCTCCTTGATTATAATCTCAACCAGAAATTGATCTTAGTTATAAGATCAACTAGAAATCAGTACAAAGGTATTACAAGAAAGTTTTCTGGTGGAGAAAGAAAATCTCTCTTGAAAAATTGGAACTCTAGGCCTGTACCTTGCATTGCTGAAGGATTTACATTTATTTATTTGGTCTAGGAACCAATAAGTTCAGGAACTAATATTAAAAAACAGCCTTAGGGTTGAGTGTGGTGGCTCACACCTGTAATCCCGGCACTCTGGGAGGCCAAGGTGGGAGGATCACTTGAGGTCAGGAGTTACCTTATTTTTGCATGGATTGTGGTATAGGAAAAAGCATAAAATTAGTTATCCAAATGAACTGGACTTCCAATCTGATTTAAAGCACAAGCCAAGAATATTTTAAAATCTCAACTCATTGTTTATAGATGTTACTGCTTATTTCCAAGGGAGAGGTGAGCTTTGATCTTTTGTCTAATGCAATATCATGTGTCCAACTGAGGCAGTAGAGAGAAGATCCTGCTCTGTGTTTCTGCTAAAGCTTTCACACTCTGGCATGGCCACACTCAACACCACTTAATGATCTAGTCATTCCAGTTTTCTAACACCTGCCTGGATAGACCCCAGGCCACAAAAACCCTGAAATTCCGGTTCTAACAACAAATCACTGAAAATCAGAAGGCCGCACCTTGAGCTCACAGCCAGCCCCACCTCCCTGAAGATGGGGCCCCTCATGCTCTGTGTTCTCAGTGGCACCAGAAAGACACCCTCCTGGGGCCCCTTGAGGTTAACTGTCTGCAGTAGAGAGGACGAAGCCAGAGAGACTCTCAAATTCTGATGCCTGTACCCCACACCACCCCACCAGCAAGCAGCAGGCAGTTTCAGATGCATCCTGACCAGAATAGTTCTTTTCATGAACAGCGTCAGACACTGTGTCTTCATTCAAAGTCCCAATGGCATGAGGGTGACCCTGTACACACAGGACGGAGGGCAAAGAACAAGAAGTATTCTCAGTCCTCACCTACAGCTAACACGTGACCTGGGAAGCCCTATTGGAGAACAGGTTGAGCTGCCGGGCCGTCATAAAGAAAACTGCTAGCTGTGCATCTAGAGACTGATGGAACAATCACAACCTGTCCTGATGGAGAAGCATTCAAGGCATGACCCCATGTCCCTATCTTTTCTGGTATTTGCAATCTCACCTCCACCACTTGCTTCTTTCCCCGGGGTTGAAAGAAGCTCACAAATGAACACATAAACAAACCCTTCTTTTCTTCGTTCATCTCTTTACTCTATCATCACCCACTCTCCCTGAATTTGTGCCTGAAACAACTCCTGCTGCTGACGGCCCCCAACAGCAGCCCAGTTGACTTATCCAAGGGTCCTCTCTTCTTCCTTTGAACATAACCTTAAAGAAGTCTTTTTTCCCTAGATAGCATGCTCTAGAAGTACAAGGGGTACACCTTAGACTTCTTGTTAGCCCTGATCTTTGTATACAGCAGGTGCTCACAATTGCCAGAAGGAAGGGATGGAGAGAAAAAGGGATTGATTCAGAAAATGATGTCACTGCATCCCGTATTCTTTCAAAGCAGTAAATCTCTGACCTTGCAGATCTTGAAGATTATAAAGGATCTGATTTCAGACCCAGTGGAAGCTGCGAGAACAATATGGTTTCGAGTTCTGCTGTTTCATTCTCCTGGGTTGATTCAGCTGCTGGGTGGGTGCCCTCTTCTCTCTAGGAGCTCCAGCCCCTTTTCTGGTCTGGCATTCCCCAGCCTGCAGTGTAGGTCACAGCAGATCCTACCGTATTCAGAGAAGCAGGGAACACGAGCTTGAATCTTCTTTCGTGCTCTCAAGAGAGTGAGATATTGGCAAGCACCTATTTTCTCAGCACTAAGGAAAGGGATCAGGGAAGGGTGAGTAGGAGACACTAGCTCAGATAATGAAGGGTTTTTTCTCTCATTTTGACAAGATGAGAACCACACAGGCAACTTTTAACCACCACAATTACTATAGACAGGCAAGAGCAGTGTTGACAGGAGTGTGGAGGAGAGCTTCCTGGAGCAAGTGGGGTGGAAGCTTGTCCTGGTGCAATGTGGAGTGTGGAAACGACGCCCAAGAACCATGGTTTGCAGGTCTATGGAATGGCATGAAGGCTTTGGAAGGCCTCAGAGGACAAAAGCACTGTCAAAGCTGCAGACACGTTGCAGTTCCCTTCAAAGGACCTGCAGGATGGGGATGGAGTCAACGGGAGGGGCACCTACCAAGCTGTTAAACAGAGAAGACCAGGCTTTTGCACACTGGGGACAAAGAATGAGTCCAGCTTGTGATAAGGTCTGATTTATTCCTGGCCCCGGTCGCCCCCCTGCTTTTGGTGATAGTTTCCATTTAAAAGTGAATTCCTATGAAAGGAGTGCTGGAGTCTGTGACCTGGGGTGGAGTGGACAAACACTGAAAAAGGGCTGACATGTATGGATGCCTCTGGCGATAGCAGTGGTTATATTTAGTCTCGAGCTCAAGTTAAACAGGAGGCCTCCTGCAATATGTATGAAGAGAGCACCAAGAGCAAACACAAGTGCAGGGCCAGTAAAAATAAAAGAGCAAAGTGCAAGACTGGAAAGAATAAATATGCACAGGCTCTGGCCCCTGGATATGCCAGGCGGGTGGAGCTGGTCACTGTGGACAATGCCAGGAGAGCCGCTGTCTCGGCAGAGGGGCCCCTTCCCATGGTCAAGTGCTCATAGTGAGTACAATGAATCCTCCAGTGCCTCCTGCTGTTACCATCTACTCTCCAGCTGTGTGCTTAAGAAAAGGCTGTGAAATCTTAGAGAAGTCACAGGATCCCCCTGGGTCCCAGTTTCTTCATCTATAAAATGAGGAGAACTAGCTACGTAAAACCCAAATTCCTCTCCTGCTTTAGGATTTTTTCAACTCACCTTACTAGCTTCTTGGAAAGGTGCGAGGCTTAAAGGCACCTCCTTTGTTCTCCAAACACTGTTGACATAGTGACCTGTTAGTATCTTGATCATGTCCTCTAAGGGATTAATTGAGCAAAGAGCCTTTTTCCCCCCCTTTTTGAGGACTAGAGTTGATCTACTTTCAAGTGTAACAGCTCAGCTCCTAATGGAAAATCTGATTCTCCGTGTAGCAGAAATACACTGGGCTGGCAGCCTCTATAGCACCTTGGAGCATATTAGAAAAATTTGCCCTCTCCAGGTAGGCAGAGTCCTGAGGGCCCCCAGCTTGGTGAGGGGAGCTCAAGCTGTATCTCAGCACCTCCCCACCCCAACCCACTCCACTCACCCCTTGGCTGGCCCTTCTGTAGGGCAGAACCTATGCAATCCTACATAGCAGTTTCTTTTCAAGAAAATAAACCTTCCTCCAAGTCAGGAAGGTTTATTTTCTTGATTCCTGTTTCTTGCTTACAGGGTCTCTTTTTCACATTCTCCCTCCTGCCTGGACTCTTCTGAGTTTTGATTCATGTACTCAGCTTTCTCTCTGATGTGTCATCTCCATACATGTAAGTATTAAGTTGGTGTGAAAGTAACTACTTTTAAAGGCATAAGTCACAATTACTTTTGCAAAAACCTAATAATAGCATGATAACACATAGATTCACAAAACAGGGCAACTTTTATTCACCACTGTAAGCTGTACATTCCTGAAAGTCAGGGACACAGTTTAACTGAGCCAAACGCTTGATCCATAGTGGATATTCAGTAAATACTGTTGAATGAATGCAGAACAGTCTCACAGTAGTTCTAAACTGCCTTTGAATCATGGATTTCCTTAATATGGTTTGGCTCTGCAGCTCCACCCAAATCTTATCTCAAACTGTAATCCCCACGGAGAAGGGCCTGGTGGGAGGTGACTGGATCATGGGGGTGGTTTCCCCCACACTGTTCTCATGATAGTGAGTAAGTTCTCACAAAATTTGATGGTTTAAAATGTGTGGCACTTCTCCTGCACCTTGCCACATGCGTTGCTTCCCCTTCTCCTTCTGCCACAATTTTAAGTTTCCTGAGGCCTCCCCAGCCAGGCAGAACTATAAGTCAATTAAACCTCTTTTTTTCATGAATTACCCGGTCTCCGGTAGTCCTTTATAACAGTGTGAAAATGGACTAATACACAGGAATATTTTTCCACAAAATGAACATTTACAAACCTACCACATTTTTCATACAGTTTGGGAAGGATCACCAACTCCTAGCATGAAGGGATTTAGATTTTAAGCCAGAATAAAAAGGTATGAGCCCTTTAAAAAAGAAGGGAGCGGGTGGGACTAGACAAAGGAACTAGGAGCTGACCCTCACCAAGAATCTAATGTTTCACTGGGTAATGGGTTTGTCATCTTCTTTAATCCTTTGAACCACCCTTTAAACAGGCATTACTATCTTCATTCTACCAAGGAGAAAATGAGGTTTCAATAGCTTTTCCACTGTGAAACACCAGACCAAATATTCAATCAAAAGCTCTACTGCAAACTCATGTTCTCTCTGCTATGTCATTCTGCCTCCCAATACTACAAATTCTCAGGATTCTACAGTCAATTTCCACTTATTGTGTTTTGGTGGATGAGGCCCTGTAAAAAAAACTACCATCTAAATCAAGCAAACAAATGCATTTTAAATATAGTCATATATTTTAGATTAAACACCTTTTTAAGGAATTCCTATAGAGTTCTAACAGAATCTATAAAATGATTTCCAAATGTGTTTTGCACATTATATTTTCCTTAGATTCTTAGACTAACAGTAGAGCAAAATAAAACCAACATCTCAGCTAATCAGAACTCTCCTCACTGGCACCTGTGACTAGGGGAATGTGCTGCTGTCCATGCTGAAAGAAAGCAAAACACAAGAGTCTTGACCTTGGCATACATTGACTCATTCACTTACACCATAGATAGAAACACAAGCTTTAGGGTCAGAAAGACATACGTTTGAGTTCTATCCTTTTTACTAGTTGGTAAGAGACCTTAGGCAAGTTACTTAACTTTGAAAAGCCTTAGCTTCCTCATCTTTAAATGAGGACAATCACAGCACCTATTTCAGAGGAATTATTGGAGGGATTAATGAATAATGCACTTAAAAGGTCATAGCACAATGCCTGGGTTGTAGTAAATGTGCCATAAATGTTACCTACAATTTTTCTTCTTTACCATCTTGGTCTACATCTACGTGTTCTACAATGAGCTGACGTGAACAGAATGATGGCCTGGAGGTTCAACATAACTAGTAGTTGCTTAGAAAAATAAGCCTAAATCTAGCACATGACTCAACAATTCCACTCACAGTTGTCTACCCAAAAGAAATGAAAGTGTGTGTTCACACCAATATTTCTATGCAAAGATTGCGACATTATTCATAATAACCAAAAAGTAGAAACAACCCCAAAGGTCCATGGACAGGTAAATGGATAAACAAACAGGTGTATCATACAGTGGAATACTCTTCAGTAGTAAAGAGCGTGAAAGCCACATGGAAGAGTACACACTGTATGATTATTTATTTGGTTGGGGTTTGTTTGTTTGTTTTGGCAGGTTCCTGCTCTGTTGCCCAGGCTGGATTGCAGTGTTACCATCACAGCTCAATGCAGCCTTGACCTCCCAAGCTCAAGTGATCCTCCCACCTCAGTCTCCTGAGTAGTTTGGATCACAGGCATGCACCACCACACCTGGTTAATTTTTTATTTTTTGTAGAGACAAGGTCTCACTATGTTGCCTGGTCTTGAACTCCTGGGCTCAAGCAAATCTCCTGCCTCCCTAAGTGCTGGGATTACAGGCATGAGGCACTGTGCCTGGCCCTGTATGATGATTTATACAAAATTCTGAACTAATCAGTAGTACTGGAGTTCAGTTCCTGCTTGGGGAGAAGGAAGAAGTGAGCATAAGAACTCTTTGCCAGAGGATGGATATGCTCACCATATTGTGGCGATGTTTTATGGGTATATACAGATGTTAAAACTTACCAAATTGTGTCTGGGTGCAGTGGCTCGTGCCTGTAATCCCAGCATTTTGGGAGGCTGAGGAGGGTGGATCATTTGAGGTCAGGAGTTCAAGACCAACCTGGCCAACATAGTGAAACCCGGTCTCTACTAAAATACAAAAATTAGCCAGGTGTGATGGCACATGCCTATAATCCCAACTACTCAGGAAACTGAGGCAGGAGAATAGCTTGAGCCTGGGAGGTGGGAGTTGCAGTGTGCAGAGATCATGCCACTGCACTCTAGCCTGGGCAACAGAGTGAGACCCTGTCTCAAAAACAAAACAAAACAAAACAAAAAAAACCTTACCAAATTGTATATTTCAAATAATGTGCAAATTACTGTATGTCAATTATACCTCAATAAAGCAGTTCAACATTTTTTTCTATTTCTTTTAAAAAATTTATTATTTTATTTCCATAGGTTTTTGGGGAACAGGTGGTGTTTGGTTACATGAATAAGTTCTTCCGTGATGATTTCTGCAATTTGGTTCATGCATCACCCAAGCAGTTCACACTGTACCCAAGATGTAGTCTTTTATCCCTCCCTCCCAACCTTTCCCCAGAGTCCCCAAAATCCACTGTATCATTCTTTTTGTTGTTGTTGAGATATAGTCTCATTCATTCTGTCACCCAAACTGGAGTCCAGTGGAGTGATCTTGGCTCACTGCAACCTCTGCTTCCTGGGTTCAAACGATTGTCCCTTCGACCTCTCAAGTAGCTGAGATTACCATCATGCCCAGCTAATCTTTTGTATTTTTAGTAGAGATGGAGTTTCACCATTTTTTGCCAGGCTAGTCTCCGAGTCCTGACCTCAAGTGGTCCACCCACCTCAGCCTCCAAAAGTGCTGGAATCATAGGCACGAGTCACCATGCCCAGCCCATTATATCATGCCCACGTCTTTGCATCCTCATAGCTTAGCTTCCACTTAAGAGTGAGAACACACGGTGCTTGGTTTCCCATTCCTGAGTTACTTCACTTAGAATAATGGCCTCCAATTCCACCCAGGTTGATGCAAATGCCATTATTTCATTCCTTTTTATGGCTGAGTAGTATTCCATGGTATATATACCAGTTTCTTTATCCACTCTTTGACTGATGGGCATTTGGGTTGTTAAACACCTTTTTAATTTAAAAAATGTAAACCTCTACAATGGCTTTTATTGCCTTCAGAATAAAATACACATTTTTATGATGTAGTACACAGTGCTTATTTATGTCTTCTTCCTCTTTCTTTTAAAAAAGTCTCTTAACTGCCTACTAAATAATGCATTACTTTTTTTTTTTTTGAGATGGAGTCTTACTCTGTCACCCAGGCTGGGGTGCAGTGGCACAATCTCAGCTCATTGCAATCTCCAGGGTTCAAGCAATTCTCCAGCCTTAGTCTCCCGAGTAGCAGGGACTACAGGTGCATGTCATTCCATATGGCTAATTTTTGTATTTTTAGTAGAGACCAGGTTTTACCATGTTGGCCAGGCTGGTCTTGAGCTCAGCCTATGATCCTCAAGTGATCCCCCTGCCTCTACCTCCCAAAGTGCTGGGATTACAGGCGTGAACCACTGCGCCGGGCCTGAAATGATAAATTACTTCTGAAGAGAGGCCTTGTTTGTTTGGTTTGCCACCAGGTCCCCAGTACAAAATGCAATGCCTAGCACAAAGATACTCAAATGTTAATGAGTGAATAAGAAACAGAAAATCATGAAGGGCCAAAGAGTAGTTCAAAAAATATGAAAAGTATGTAGCGTATGAGAGCGGCGAGAAAGGGCTGGGGATTGAACAGTCACAAACAGCTTCATGGGAAGGCACTCACAAAGGGTCCGGAAGGATGGAAAGGGTGTAAATGGGAAGAGAGAAGAAAGGGGGACTTCCAGAGAAAGTGGGAGAGCTAGACAGAGTAAAGGAAGAGAGGGGGTGAGTTTGTTTAGAACTTGGGCAGGAAAGGGAAGAGCCTTTGTCTAGACAGTGAAGAGTCCTGACTCCCATCGTAAAGGCAATGTTTAGCATGTGCAGGATGGGTACATGAGATTGAAGAAAAGAATGTCAGGAGAAAGTGAGACAGAAGATGGGAATGGAGGCCAGGCACAGTGGCTCATGCTTGTAATCCAGCACTTTGGGAGGCTGAGGCAGGAGGATTGCTTGAGCCCAAAAGTTTGAGGCTGCAGTGAGCCATGATCATGCAAATTCAGCCTGGATGACACAGTGAGATCCTGTCTAAAAAAAGAAGAAGAAGAAGGCAAAAGAAGTGAAGAGATGGACATTTCATGGAATGGGACTTTGGATAATTTGGGACTCTTCTCAAAGCATGCCTGAAATGTACAATCAATATCAGGCAGCTGGACTATGCTTCCAAGGTCAGCCCCAAGCTACTACTCTCCCTCCTTATTATCCTCACAGTGATACCTTCCACAATCCAGCAGTGACCTTGTCCAATTTCTTTCATGGTGCCTCTTCTGTGACTACCCCCATGGGAAAGAAGGCATTGCTTCTGGGGTACTTGGCCCTGGTTTGAGACTTAAGAGAAGGCCAATCCCTTGATGAAAAACCAAGTGAAGGTGTCCTCAGATACCCCTTGTTTTGATGCCACACTCTTCCCCAGCCTCTAAGATCCTGGGAGCCGGGGCTGGACTTGTAATCTGGCACCTCTTTATAAACTCAGCAGGAAACACTTAGAGGGCCTGGCTTTGTTTTGGAGGGAGAAGAGAGGAAGCAAAGCAACTGAAAAGGCACTGTTGACTTTTCATTCAATGCTAAAGCCAAATAGAATGTGTTTGCTCTGCGCTGAATGCCATGCAATGGAGAGTTTGTATTTGAACCTCATGAATGGCCAAGAGTAAACGTCCTCTCTACCTCAGGCCCTCAGCAATACATTTAGACAGTGCTTCAGGTTTTCCAAGTACTTTCACAGACATTATCTCATTTGATCCTCAGGTCAGCCTATGACGCAAGGGGGATTATTATGATTTCTATATTCCAGATAACCCAGTACCCTATGGTTAGGCAGCAGGGGCTCACCAAACGTTTCTTTAATGAGACTAGTAAGGCTAAGCGCTTTGCTCACAGAGCTGGGTTCACATGTTCTCCCCCTACTTCTATAGATGATCCTTAAACACAGAGCAAACTTCTATTATATAAACATCTGTCCTGGCTGAGTGCAGTGTAATCCTAGCACTTTGGGATGCCAAGGCAGGCAGATGGCTTGAGCCCAGGAGTTCAAGAGCAGCCTAGGCAACATGGTGAAACTCCATTTCTACAAAAATTACAAAAGTTTTTTACAAAAATTACAAAAAATAGCTTGGCATGGTGGCATGTGTCTGCAGTCTCAGCTACTCGGGAGGCTGAGGTGGGAGGATCACCTGAGCCTGGGAGGCTTGAGCCCAGGAGGTTGAGGCTTCAGTAAGCCATGATCACGCTATTGCAACTCCAGCCTGGGTATCAGAGTGAGACCCCATCTCAGAACAAAACAAAATGACAACAACAACAACAAAAAGAAAACCTGTCCAATGGATTTGGGTATCCTGTGGCCACAGCCGGTGTTTGAATTTGCAATGTTGAACTCCTCACCGTTACAGAGTTAGGTTTTAATAAGAGGTAGCCCTCTAGGTACTCCAAGTGGGGAGAGGTATGAAGAAGGGGAGGGGTTGAAAAAAATACCTATTGGGTACCATGTTCACTACTTAGATGATGGGTTCAATAGAACCCAAGCATCACCCAATATACCCATGTAACAAATGTGCACTTGTACTCTCTGAATCTAAAATTTAAGTGTTTTCAAAGAGGTAGCATTCATGAAGCCCTACAGTGTTGCAGGTGCTCTCATGAAGCATCTCATTTGGTCTTCACAATAGTTCTAAGAAAGCAGGTTATAGAATCCTCATCGTGCAGGTGATTGAAGTAAAGCTGTTGCTACTGCCAGTAGGAAAACCACAAGATTCACATCCGACCTTCTGGCTCCAGAGCCCATTCTCTTTCCATTGTGCCATGATGGCTTTTAACCTAAGAATTAATTATTTTTGGATCCTTCCTACCACCCATTTTAGGACTCTCTCAACCCCCATAATACATATACACAATAGCTATATAAAAGAATTATGTTTTTAAAAATATATATATAGGAAAAATCTCTCCAACCTTAATATTTGTCTGAGCCTTTAAATTCAGCAAAACACTTCATGGTTTCCTGTCTTCAGACAGACTGCCATTGTTCAGTGTTAGGGAAGGGCCCATCCTACAGGAGATGAAATACCTTGTAATCCCCAAAGCAGTGAACTCCAGCAGGAACTCACATTGCAAAACAGACTGAATAATGAGAAACACATTTATGTTCCCCAACTAGCACACAGAGAAGAGAGAAAAGGAGATGTGGTCTTTGTTCTGAGCAGTTGGGTTGCTGGAAACTCATCATTCGTCAACACACAGGAGGCAGAGAGGGAGACGGAACAGAGCCAAGCTCTCTCCCCTGTGCACAGAGCAAACAGGTGAGGCAGATGGTGGGAGGGTTTTTGCCTCATCAAAGAGATATGTGGATTGAAAAGTCTGAGACTCAGTGCTTGCAGCAATTGCAGAGAGAGAGATTGCAAGGCAAATATCAATGCCTAGCTCTTGAAGAGGCTTCTGGAATGCTGCCCAAGTCCACACTGAGAATGAGGGCGGGATCCTCTGCCCCTTGAGGAGACTCCGCTGGTTGTCTGGATTCGTCCTGAGAGTCCACGATGGTTCTCATGTTCATATTGTAATATTCTATTATTTTAGAAATTGGAGCTTGTCAAAAAACACTGTAGCTAATTTTTCAATTGTCCTCAATGCCTTGTCTGCTATTTGTATTAAATAAAGCAAAGCTTTTAAATTGCTAATAATCACTACTATCCTTGTTATTACTAAACAATTGATCTAAAGTAATTATTAGTAATTGTTGAAGCCAACTGATTGATGTATGGTGTACCACAATAAAAAATAAAAAAACAAAATAAAAAAGAAGTTTCCTTTATCTGCTTTTGAATGATAAGTAACACTTTAAACATATTGGCATCTTCCCATAAAAGTAACACCAGCTCTTCCATTGACAAAATAATTATTTTAAAGTCTTGGTCGGGCGTGGTAGCTAATGCCTGTAATCTCAGCAATTTAGGAGGCCAAGGTGGGCAGATCGTCTGAGGTCAGGAGTTTGAGACCAGCCTGGCCAACATAGCAAAACCCTGTCTCTACTAAAAATACACACACACACACACACACACACACACACACATGCACGCACACACAAATTAGCCAGGCATGTGGCATGCACCTGTAATCCCAGTGACTCAGAAGCCTGAGGCAGGAGAATCGTTTGAACCCTAGAAGCAGAGGTTGCAGTGAGCAGAGATTGAGCCACTGTACTCCAGCTTGAGTGACAGAGTAAGTCTCTGTCTCAAAAATAAATAAATAAATAAATAGTCTTAAGTTATATTACAAACTTTCTTTCTTTCCTTTTCCTTTTTTTTTTTTTTAGACAAGGTATCCCTCTGTTGCCCAGGCTAGAGTACAGTGGTACAATCATGGCTTACTGAAGCCTCCACCTCTCAGGCTCAAGTGATCAGTCTCCCAACTAGCTGGGACCACAGATACATGCCACCATGCCCCATTAATTTGTATTTAAAAAAAATTGTTTTTTTAAAAAGATGGAGTCTCACTATGTTGCCCAGGTGGGTCTTAAACTCCTGGGCTCAAGTGATCCTCTGGCCTCAGCCTCCCAAAGTGCTGGGATTACAGGTACGAGCCACCGTGCCACTGTGCCTGGACTTTACAAACATTATTTTTATGGCTGCTGTGCCCTTTTGTCCTGTGGTTCCTTAGTATCTTCATATCTGTACCCTACATCCAGCAACTGTTTTCCAGGAGATGAAGTTCTCTTGATAACTCAAGCACTCAAGGTTCTGTTCCCTTAAATGTTGCTTTGCTGTTGGGGTAGATGTGATATTCTCCTGTCCATGATGAGAGGTCAAACCAGATCTGTCTTCTGAAAGACTGAGTACCAACAAACTTGTATTAGCTACTCACTACCCATCAGTTTCTCCATGAAAGACTTCAAAGAACGGGTGAGATCTGTGATCCAAGAACAGGGCAGCTTCACAGAATGTCTGCTACTATGCATGCACAGTGGTCCACCTGCAGCTGCAATGAGGCAAACCTGAATGACCACTTTGGAAATGCTCACACCTACTATGAACATGACCCAGATGGTGGGCATCTGCTCTGACAATGCACGATTGCCCATGTTGAAGCTTAAGCTGGTATGAAATACATAAGTTTCTAAACCAAAATGAAGATGAAAATGATGCTCTTGACCTTGAAAAATGGAAGGAATTCTGAGAAATCATATACTTTTCAGTTGGTCCATATGCTAGTCGCATGCATATGTAGCCGATATTATGTATGAGTGCTAAAAGTAAATACTGTACATGAAGCATCCATCCTTCTACCATCACATTCAAAGGCAATGCCACAAACATACATAATGCAGGGCTGCTGTGATTGTCAGCACACAAGCATTCATCACTACAGTGCTGCAGAAGACCTCATCGTGCAATCAGTATCCAGAGCAGACCAAACTGGCCTTCACTATGCTCATCTCCCTTCCAAAAATATTATCCAGGTGTATGCATATGCCTGTGTGTATATTGGTTATTAGGTTGAATTGCATCCCCCCCAAATTCATGTATGAAAGTTCCTACTCCCAGTACTTCAGAAAGTGACTGGATTTCAAGCTTGTCTAACTGTGGGCTGCGTGTGAACCAGGACGGCTTTGAATGCAGCCCAACACAAGTTTATAAACTTTCTTGAAACATTAAGAGATTTTTTTTTAAGCTCATCAGCTTTCATTAGTGTTAGTGTATTTTGTGTGGCCCAAGACAATTCTTCTTCTTCCAATGTGGCCCAGGGAATCCAAAACATTGGACACCCCTGTTTTATTTTGAGATCTGTTCTTTAAAAAGGTGATTAAGTTAAAATAAGGTAATAGGGCAGGCTTGTTCTAACATGACTGATGTCCTTATATAAAGGGGAAATTTGGAGATGGACACACTCACATGGGGAAAATAGCATGTGAACAGTGAGCATGAAGGCAACCATGAGAGTGATGAGCCCACAAGCCAAGGACCGCCAAAGACTCCCAGAGAACCACCAGCAGCCAGGAGCCAGGCCTGAACAGCTTCTCCCTCCCAGCCCTCAGAAAGAACCAACACTGCCAACATGTTGGTCTCAGACTTCCAGCCTCCAGAACTATAAGCCAATATAATTCTGGGGCTTAAGAAGCCACTCACTCTGTTATTTTGTTATGGCAATCCTAGGAAACTAAGACAAAACACTTCTCTAAAAATATAAATCACCAGTTCTCAAGAACTCAGCGTATAAAGAAGTAAAAATCTGAATCTTGTCCAAGTGGCAAACCACTGCTCACAGCCCTGGTTCCTTACTGCTCTCACTTTCAGCTCACAGCTGTCATATGCATCCAAAGAGGTTGATATGTGTGAGAAAGAAAGAAAAAATTGCTCATTTGATTCCCCATAATCTTCAGTGATGTTCCCTTTCTGTTTATCTATGACAAGAGCAAATCTTAGTTCATGACATTGTCACCTACTTGACTAATAAACCAGTCTGTGGCTATAAACAAGATATTTGCTTATTCCAGCCCATGGAATAAGCTTCACTCAAAGGTGGAGGTGACCACAGGCCATGTGTGCAGTGGTGTAGATGGGAAGATTCTGAACAGAACGAGAAGCCAATGCCCTTCCAAATCCTCTCCAAATAAGGGTTTCCACAGCACCGTGGGGATCCCATCACTGAAACACATACATAGGTGAGGCACAGTGGCTCAGGCCTGTAATCCCAGCACTTTGGGAAGCTAAGCTGGGCAGATTGCTTGAGTCCAAGAGTTTGAGACCAGCCTGGGCAACACAGCAAAACCTTGTCTCTATAAAAAATACAAAAATTAGCCAGGTGTGGTGGCACGTCCCTGTAGTCCTAGCTACTTGGGAGGCTGAGGTGGGAGGATCACTTGAGCCTGGGAGGCAGAGGTTGCAGTGAGCCAAGATTGCACCACTGCACTCCAGCCTGAGTGACAAAATGAGACCCTGTCTCAAAACAACAACAACAACAACAGAAACACATACACACATTTCAGTGTGAGTGTAGAACGCTCTTTCCAACATCCAGAAATTAACAATTTTATTACTTTTTAGGGGTATTTAGGAATGTCTATCTCTTTAAAATATGTGGATAGATTTTGAAACATTATTGTAAATCCAGAAATTTGACTTGACTCCAAAATGTACATTTCACATTTTTGGAAACTGGGAATAATTTGTTCTTAAGTGCTGTTGTATGCTAACCAGACAAATACTTTCCCTTGGGATTCTTTTGAAAACTCTCATAACATTAGACCTTGACCTAAGAACCACTGTCAAATTTATCTTCCCTAATGGATTCGTTTATAGAAAGGCAAAGTTTAAACTTCTGTGTTTGACACTGAAATGCAAAATAAGCAAAACATTTTTATTTAAGCACAAAACCACCAAATAACAGCAAGAATTCTTTCTTTCCTTCTTTTTTTTTTCTTTTTTGAGACAGAGTCTCGCTCATTCTGTCACCCAGTCTAGAGTGCAGTGATGCGATGTCCTCCACGTGTCGGGTTCAAGCAATACTCCTACCTCAGACTCCTGAGTAACTGGGATTACAGGTGCACACCACCATGCCCAGCCAATTTTTGTATTTTTAGTAGAGATGGGGTTTCACCATGATGGCTAGACTGGTCTCAAACTTCTGACCTCAAATGATCCACCTGCCCCGGCCTCCCAAAGTGCTGGGATTACAGGTGTGAGCCACCACACCTGGCCAAGAATTCTTACCTGTGGTGTTCTTTTCTAACTTTCTTGCATGTGTTGACTAAGTTGGATGCTGCAGAAGGGCCGACAGGGAGATCAAATGCATTTTCTGGGTGTTCGTGAATAATTAACCTACAGCATTATTTTAAACTTACACATAAAGAAAATAGGGGAACATATATGTGTAACTATAAAGACCTTTGATTTTGGGGAACAAAAAATTACAGAAAATTATTGGCATTCCTTGCTGAATTCTGAACTTAAATGCAATTTTTTAGCTCTCTAAATGTGAAGTATAAGAAAGTAGTATTACACACTATAAAAAGTTTATAAAACACAGGAAAATAAATATCCCCAATTTAATTGCTCAGAAACAGCTTGGAATATTTCTTTTCTGTCTTACTCTCCTCCTAAGCCTCTCAAACTACAATTATACTGGAAAGTTCATTGTTTTATTTTGCTGTTATTTGTTTATTTATTGTTATCTTGTGTCCTTCCTTCACTTATCATTACTTTGAAACCATTTTCTTGTTTCACCTATTTCTTTTCTAAAGCACAATCTATAACTGATGACATAGTTGTATCTCTAAAGGAGAACCCCAAAGAGAAATTCCTTCCTCATTTCTTCTCTTTCATCCTATTTAAACTTCTTCTCTTGTTTTTTTTTTTTTTTTTTTTTGAGACAAGATTCTCCTCTGTCACCCAGGCTGGAGTGCAGTGGTGCTTTCTTGACTCACTGCAGCCTCCACCTCCCAGGTTTTAAACAATTCTCATGCCTCAGCCTCCCGAGTAGCTGAGACTACAGGTGCATGCTGCCACGCCTACTAATTTTGTGTATTTTTAGTAGAGATGGGGTTTCACTGTGTTCCCCAGACTAGTCTCAAACTCCTGAGCTCAGGCTATCCACCTGCCTCGGCCTCCCAAAGTGCTAGGATTACGGGTGTGAGCTACCAAGTCCGGCCCTCTATTTGAACTTTTAACCATGTGCATGTGTTACTTTTTCCATTTAAAATTGAATACTCCTAAAACATCATTTTCATTGACTGTGTAATTCCATCATATCCTATTTTTTTTCCACCTTGGCCATGCAGATTTTCTTACCATAATAAATAAAAATAATTTTTTCCAATATTTTACCATAATAAATAGAGTAAGTATCCCTAACATAGACCTTCATCTGCATTGCTGATTATTTTCTTTGGCTAGATTCCCAAAACTAGAATGACTGGGTCAACCAATGAGAACTTTGAAAGACTTTTACATTACTGGGCAAACAGTACCAATTGGTACCCCTGTGTACCCCACCAGCAAAACGCAACTGAGCTCACCACATCCCTTCTCTGTCAGCCCCTCTTCCTTTTCTCTCTCACAACAAATCAGGAGGAGAATGAAGCAGTAGAGTTTCTGGAGAATTGGGTCAAGCAAATGTCCTGGGTCCTTGGATTAGGCTCGCTTACAAGGAGAAGGTCGGATTTTTATTACCAGCTCTTGGCATCTGCCTGTCTCCTCGTTGCACATCCGCACATGCACAGATTGGAAACATGGCACAGTGAGACTAGGTGACAATCCAAGAAAATGCAAATGTGATCTCATCTTGTGGCCATCATCCTTGCTTTGCAAGTAGCACACCCTCTTTGCTGTCAATCGAGTCAGGAGCCGTTCTCTTGGGTAATTTCAGGGAATCTGTCTCATTGCTCACATTCACATCCTCCTCCTCCAAATTTTATTTCCATTCCCACCAGCAAACTGCACCTGAACCCATCTCACCACACCTTTCATTCTTCATTGAAAAGCTAAGTGAATTCTCCCACCTTATCCCTCTATTTTTCCTAATGGTATAAAACAACAAAAACCCAAGGCACCACTCTGGCTACCCAAACCTCATCATTTTGTGCAGCTGGTGAAGAAGAGGTGGGGAGAACAACAAAGTATTGGAAGTTGTGGGCTCCGAGCAGGACTTAGATGGTGACCAGAAGCAGAAGAAACCCTGATCTCTCTGAGCTCTGAAGGTAGAGCCAAGAGTCCCCACCCAGAACCAGTGGGGCTCCTCTCTGCTTCCTCTGCATAGGACATTTTCTTCTCCCGGAAATTTGCATCATCTAGGGGACCACAGTGAACCACCAGTGGCCCATGGAACATACGTTGTAAACACTTGTGTCGAAGTCATTCTCAGAAAAAGGAGGAGAATCTTAAGTTCCCCAGTGGAAAGAGATCTAGGCTGGGTGCAGTAGCTCCCACTAATAATTTCAGCACTTTGGGACACCAAGGCAGGAAGCCCACTTGAAGCCAGTAGTTCAAGACCAGCCTGGGTAACATATACCAAGACCCCATTTCGACTTATAAATATTTTTTAATTAAATAAATTAATTAATTAAAGAAGATGAGACTGGTCTGGAATGTGCCAGAATCAACTTTCCCCTTGGCCTATATGTTTTACAGGCAACAAAAAGGCACAGGTGAGAGAAACTCAGTGAAGAAGGGGAAAGATGAGAGTGAGGTAGGAACCATCTTATTTCCCTAATCTATTTGAGAATACTGAGGCTTAGTGATGGTGAATAACTTGCCAAATATCACACAGTGAGGAAGTGGTTAGACTACAGTTCCTCCCTAAGTCTGACTAACTCTAAAGCCAAGACCACTACATTAGACTGTACGTGCTAACCCTGCTGCTTAGGAACTAATGTCATGCTGTACTGCAGGGTAAAAGGAGCACGTATGAGCGTATTGACTCGCCCACATGACCAGGTCAGGGAATGTGCTTGGCCTGTTCTGCAGAGACACTCATTGTCACCTCCCTGGTTAAACCCTCCAGCATGCTATGATCCAAAGGGAATGACGTGCATGTGAGCAATGAGATGGATTCCCTGAAATCACCCAGGAGAACAGCTCCTGACTCAGCTGTGAACAGGAGGTGTGCTGCTTTCAAACAAAGGATGACTGGCAGCCAGCTGAGTCCAAACAAAGGGTGACTGGCAGCCAGCTGAGTCCGCAACTTGCACTTGTTGAATGGGCATTGCTCCCCCTCTGCGCCATCTCTCCCACCACTTATAAATGGGTTCATGGGCAACACACAGAAACATACACATTCTTAATCTCTCACCGTTTACGCAAACTTCTGCTTGCATCACATGTCAAATTTCCTTCCCACGTGAGCTGTGTTTTGCTGGTCCCCACTTCTGATCCTTTCCTCTTTCTCTTTAATGATAAAAAGAATATCAAGAGCTTTACCAGAATGGGCACAACTTGGGCTAACTGAATACAGTAAATGCAACTTCAGCAACATTAAATTCTTTGATGTTTCATAGTAAAGGAAGTGGGAATGACCAATTTGGCCTGAGTTATTCAGAAAACACTTTAATTAACTAATTAATTTTAATTTACAAAGGCTCAGACACAGAGCAAATGCATGCACTGGTGTTCAATGCAGAGAAGAGAAGGTGTCATCACCTTAAATGGGTTCTGCGTTCTTCAGGGTCAGAACCCTGAAGAACTGACCTCCTTTTTGAACTGACCCCGACCTTGCTGAGTTTACCAACTTTCCTGGCCATGAGGGTCAGAAATCCACAATGATTTCATAAGTAATTTCTCATGAAACCACATACCACAGCATGAGTCACAAATGTGGCTGTGTACCTGTAGGAGTATATGTCATTCTTGTTAAATCTGCCAGGAATAGGATGATCAACTTGTCCCAGTTTGCCTGGGATTTTCCCTATTTGTACCAAAAGTCTTATGTCCTGGGAAATCCTTCAGTTCCAGGTATATCTGAGTGATTGACCACCCTACCCAGGAAATAAGGAAGGAGCAAGGGGTCCTTAAAGTGTTATCCCTACCAGAATCTGCCTCTTTCTCTCTCTGCAAAAGTAGAGAAGCTGCAACCTGTGGGACCTGGTGCTTCCATCCAGCTGCATGGGGAAGACATTTATGTCAACTTGAGCAGAAGGTAGGGTATCTATATTTATCTATTTAAATATGTCATTATCTTTCCCAGCTGAGATGTCTGTATATGCATGTGCATTAAAATACATATAATTATACAAATAATACATGATCACTGGAGAAAAATTAAAAATAAAAATAAGGGCAAGGTCTGGTGGCTCGTGCCTATAATCCCAGCACTTTGGGAGGCCGAGGTGGGCGGATCACCTAAGGTCAGGAGTTCAAGACCAGCCTGGCCAACATATTGAAACACCACTAAAAATACAAAAAAAAAAAAAAAAAAAATAGCCACGCTTGTAGTCCCAGCTACTTGGAAGGCTGAGGCAGGAGAATTGCTTAAATCTGGGAGGTGGAGATTGCAGTGAGCAGAGATCTCTCCATTGCAGTCCAGCCTGGACAACAGGAGTGAAACTCTGTCCCCCAAAAAATAAATAAAATTAAATTAAATTTAAAAATAAATAGAAATAAGATGAAGGTGAGGGACAATGGGAGGGAGAGCATTAGGACAAATGCCTAACGTTTGCAGGCCTTAAAATCTAGATGATGGGTTGACGGGTGCAGCAAACCACCACAGCACATGTATACCTATATAACAAACTTGCACATTCTGCACATGTATCCTGGAACTTAAAGTACAATTTAAAAAATTAAAACAAAAAATATTGAGAAGATGAGAAGGAGGTCAAAACTACTCATAATCCTACCACCCAGCGCTAACTAGTTTAAAAACCAGTTAAAAGTTAGGGCCAGGTGTGGTAGCTCACACCTGTAATCCCAGCACTTTGGGAGGCCAAGGTGAGTGGATCACCTGCAGTCAGGAGTTCGAGACCAGCCTGGCCAACATGGCGAAACCCCATCTCTACTAAAAACATAAAAATTAGCTGGGCGTGGTGGCGTGTGCCTGTAATCCTAGCTACTTGGGAGGCTGCAGCAGGAGAATCACTTGAACCTGGGAGGCAAAAGTTGCAGTGAGCCAAGAACACACCACTGCACTGCAGCCTGGGCAACAAGAGTGAAACTCCATCTCAGAAAAAAAAACAAAAACAGTTAAAATTTTGAGAATTTTTTGGTGTACACTTATAGATTATAATGTAGGCATATAAATGGGTATACATAATAGTAAGTCGATTGCAGGAAAATACACAAAATGATGCTTTGATGTTACTGCTCATTCAACAGTAAGAGTATTCATCCATGCCAATGTGAATTTTTTTACAACATTACGTTAATGGCTACATAATATTCCGTAATATGTGTATATCACAGTTTGCTCAACCACATTGATTAGGTAGGACATTTAGGCGGCTTTCCATTTTTTACTGTTATAAACACTACTGAAACCAACGGGCTTGTTGCTATATCACTGAACACATCCTTACTTATTTTGTTACTGTGCATTCTTGATAGTAAAACTGTGGGCCGGGCATGGTGGCTAACGTCTGTAACCTCAGCACTTTTGGAGGCAAAGCTGGGTGAATCATGAGGTCAGGAGATCAAGACCATCCTGGCTAACATGGTGAATCCTCATCTTTACTAAAAATACCAAAAAAAAAAGAAAATTAGCTGGGCATGGTGGCATGCACCTGTAGTCTTAGCTACTTGGGAGGCTGAGGCAGGAAAATTGCTTGAACCCAGAAGGCAAAGGTTGCAGTGAGCCAAGATTATGCCACTGCACTCAAGCCTGGGTGACAGAGTGGAACTCCATCTGAAAAAAAAAAAAAAGAGTGAAATTGTGGGTCAAAGAGAATGCATTTGTTGGTTGGCTAGTTGGCTGGCCAGTTTTGAGACAGAGCTCACAGTCACCCAGGCTGAAGTGCAGTGGCACAATCTCAGTTCACTGCAGCCTTGATCTCCGACTCAAGAGATCCTCCCACCTCAACCTCCAGAGTAGCTGGGACTGCAGGAGCACACCACCAAACCCAGCTGGTTTTTGTATATTTTTGTAGAGACAGGGTTTTGCCATATTACCCAGGCTAGTCTCAAACCCCTGGGCTTAAGTTATCCTCCCACCTCAGCCTCCCAAATAGCTGGGACCACAGGTGCAGGCCACCACACCCAGCTAGTTTTTTGTATTTTTGTAGAACTGGTGGTCTCACCATCTTGTCCAGGCTAGTCTTGAACTTCTGGGCTCAAGCAATCTGCCCACCTTGGCCTCCCAAAGTGCTGGGATTACAGGTGTGGGCCACTATGCCTGGCCCACTATTCCTGTTTTTTAGCATTCATGGCAAATGCTCCAGTCTAGACAGACAAATTTGGACTCGAATGAGGACTGGAGTTATTTCCTATTAGGATAAAGTTATCTTTTCTGTGATTCCTCCTGGTTTCTCAAGAGATTATCTTCTAGATTTACACACACCAACACACGCGTGCTCATGCACACACTTAAGAAAAGCATCTTGATCAAATACGAGTTTGTTAAATTTGTCCTCAGCATGAAGACTGCCATTAACAAGTTAGAAAAAACCTGCTGTTCTGTCTCTCACAGACCTCAGCTGAGGAGAGATTGCCATTTTATGAACACCAATCCCAACAGCTATACTTTGTTATAAATTAGTCTCATATATCCTGTTTAATTCTTATTGACTCCTCCTCTTTTATTGTCTCATTATTTAAAGTGAATCTAAATCAGGGGCCCCGAGCTTTCTTTGTTAAGGGCTGGATAGTACATATTATAGGCTTTGTGGGTCATTATCATCTCTAACACAACCATGGCACTCTACTGGTTTAGCACACAAGCAGAGAGAGGCAATACATAAATGAATGAGTGCAGTTGTGCTCCAATAAAAATTCATTTCTAAAAACAAGCAGTGGGGCCAGGCATGATGGCTCAGGCCTGTAACGCCAGCACTTTTGGGGGGCTGAGGCGGGTTAATCACTTAAGATCAGGGGTTCAAGACCAGCCTGGCAAAGATGGTGAAAGCCTGACTCTATTAAAAATACAAAAAGTAGCCAGGCGTGGTAGTACAAGACTGTAATCACAGCTACTCAGGAGGCTGAGGGAGGAGAATCACTTGAACCTGGGAGGCAGAGTTTGCAGTGAGCCAAAATAATACCACTGCACTCCAGCCTGGGTGACAGAGCAAGACTCTGTCTCAAAACAACAACAACAACAAAAGCCGTGGGCAAGAATTAGCCCTTAGTCTGGAATTTGCTGATGTAAATCACCTAGGGTTTGTTAAAACACAGATGACTAGGCCCCATCCCAAAGTTTCTGATTCACGAAGTTTAGGAATAGGTCCAAGAATCTGAATTTATAAGTTTCTAGGTGATGGTGATCCTGTTGGTTGGTGGGCTAGAGGGCAGTGCAGGGGGGATTAACACTTGAGAATGGCTGCTATAGGGTGGTCCCATAAACCCGAAGTACTTAATAAATTATCATATTTATAATATGACATTTTTCTCCTGAGTGACTGAATTGCTTGTATACACCTCTCCTCTTGGTCTTCTTTAGAAGGTTAGAATGATCAGCTTTTGTATCAGTTCGGCTATTTAGTAAAAGCCTGTAGAATCCCTCTAGCTAGTGTGTAAAGGAAGGGGTTTATTAACGTGGTTAGGGTGCTCACAGACACCTTGGAAAAAGCAGGAGGAATATTTTCCTGGGTCATCTTCCAGCAGCAGCTCCCAGAATGGCACTGCCGAGCTGTCCTGATGCCATGCACCCCACCCCTCCTGCTTCCTCCAAGCCCAAGTGCGAGTCAAAATCTCACACCAAGAGGGTCTGATTTTTAAAACTGAAGTCTGGCATCTGAGTTGTGAAGTTAAGGGAGGCTGGAAAATGCAGATTTGGGGATTTGATATTGGGAAAGCAGATAACTACACAATTATACAAATGCAGGGCAACAAATGTTCAGATTTGGAGCAGCCACTGTCCATACAATTCCACCACTGAAAAAGAAAAGGCACAGTGAGAAATAGAAAGTTACAAAGCAATAAAGCTCCAGCTCTCTGGAATTTATTTCAAAAGAATGGGGTTAGAATGGACAGACATGTGTTGGAATAGATGAGGCAGTATTCTTTGAGACAGGGTCTCACCGTTGCCCAGGCCGGAGAGCACTGATGCCATCAAGGCTCATTGCTGCAACCTCAAACTCCTGGGCTCAAGTGATCTTCCTGCCTCAGCCTTCCAAGTAGCTGGGACTAGAGGTGCACACCACCACACAGGGCTAATTTTTAAAAAATTATTTTGTAGAGACAGGATCTTGTTATGTTGCCCTGGCTGGTCTTGAACTCAGGAATTCAAGCGATTCTCCCACCTCAGCCTCCCAAAGTGCTGGGATTACAGACACAAACCACTGTGCTAAGCATGAAGCAGTATTCTTCTTCCCCCCTCTATTTTTTTACAGGACCCATGCAAATCTCTGTTTCATTTCCATTTTAGTGTATGTGCTGCCAAAGCCAGCATGATGAGGCAGTATTGATTATGAGTCAATGATTGTTGAGGCTGGATACTGAGTACAAGGAGGTTCATTGCATTGTTCTCTCTTCTTTGTTATATGTTTACATTTTTCTTAATAAAGGAATAAAAATTTAAAAGGCATCAAAAGCAGAAAGAAAAAGAATGGAGATAAACATTGATCTCTGACCTCTAGATGGTATGCTTTCTCTTTTTGTGGTATACTTTCTCTACAGAGCATATACCACATAATACAGATCTTTGGATGGGAGTTACTGCCAGAGCACAGCCATCGTTTTGGCAACATTCCCAAAGGAATAAAAGAAGTAATGTCTTTCACTGAAAGTAGGTCAAGGTAAGGGATTATTACCACAGTCATTCACTTTGCTTTTCTCTGACAAATGCGAGGTGACCACTTGTTACATTCAATGGAGCTCTGATTGGCTGGGCTCTTCTAGGGTTACCAGCAAATAAAATATGCAGGGCCCCAGTTAAAATTAAATTTCAGATAAACAGCAAATACATTTTTTTTCAGTATACTTGTGTCCAATGCAATATTGAAGAAATGCTTATGCTAAAAATGTATTTGTTGTTTACCTGAAGTTCACACTAAAGTGGGTATTCCATATTTTATCTGGCAACCCTACTTATATGACTTATACCATTTAGGATATTCCATCCTCCCCACTTTTCTCCAATGCATTCCATGCCTTAGTTCACCCCACACTGTCTAGACTGGACTCTGTAATTATGACTCTCTGGGTATCTCATCATTAACTTTCCCTGCGTTCCTAGAAAGGCTTTTTCCCAGGTCTTAGATAAGTTCAAGGTAGACTTTCTCTCTGACCTTATGGCCCCTGAAGGGAAATGGGGAAAGATAGAAGCCATTTGCCTAAGGCTTTCCAAGCAGGTGCCTACTCTCTAAGATGAGGAGCCCAGATGTAGGTACGCATCCATTTCTTTCAATATCCTTTCAACACAGCAGAGATTGAGACCCCCAATAAGTACAGACCATTCCTGCTGTTGCATTCTTGATATAGATATTCAAAGGAAACAAAGAAAGAATGGTTTCATGCTGGAAATAAGGAGATAGCACCTCATCCAGCTTAACTCTCATTTTGTCAATGTTGGTTCCAGATTATTAGCACCACATAGTCAAGGTTCCATGACAGAGAAGCCCTTACATCTTTTCCTGCCTACCAGTGACTTGACAACTCATTAGCATGTCTACTGGAAGTGAGCCAGAGGAAGGAAATGATAAAACATCATGAGTCAACATGTTACCTACCAGAAGTTCTGGTAAAAGGAGTAAGAGGAAGACAAAGAAAATAAGTCTTAGGAGATTGTGGGGCTCTCTATTCTCCTTCTCCTCTAAACTGGGCTCATAGTGGACCTCCCTGATGAAGGTTCTAGAGAGAGACTAAATTCCATTTCCTGGAATCGTAAGAAATATCTACCATTCATGTTTTCCATTCTACTCTGAAGTTAAACAAATGTTAGAGTTCTAATGGGGTGGGGGAATACAGTGACTTTAAAAGGTGGCTACAGGGCCCAGATGGACTAAGATGAAGGCAGAATTATTCATACAGAGAGAACAACTTTTGTTCAGAAAAACAATATTCATTGGTATATTTGGTCTTCCAGTGTAGGCTAATGAGAAGTCTAGACAGAGAATAATTAAATGGCTTGTTTTGCATAAGAAATGGGAGTTGGTTTAAGTGTTCCCTTTAGGGAGGGAAAACAGGAATTTTGAGAGCTATGGAGAGAGAAAGATTGAAGAAATAGGTAGCAGAGGGGAAGGGGGATCCCAGGGACATATCAGGGGAAGGATGGCTGGACAGAAAATGGCTGAGCTGTCAATGCCTGAGGGATTCCAGCATCCGCTTTATAAAGAAATGATTTATTGTGGGAAATTTCAACTATGTACAAAAGTAACCAGACTCATATAAACAACCTCAATGCACCCTGGCCAGCTTCAACAATTATTCATGCACAGCCAATCTCGTTTCATCTAAAATGCCCTACTCACTCATCCCTCTCCCATGGATTATCTTGAAAGAACCTCCAGTGATAGTGTTTGGCTCTGTGTCCCCACCCAAATCTCATTTCAAATTGTAATCCCCACGTGTCAAGGGAGGGAACTGGTAGGAAGTGACTGGATCATGGGGGCGGTTTCCTTCTGCTGTTCTCATGATAGTGAGTGAGGTCACACAAATGTGATGGTTTAAAAACCTCTCTCACCTACTGCCATGTAAGACGTGCCATGCTTCCCCTTCCACCATGATTGTTAATTTTCCTAAGGCCTCCCCAGCCATCAGAAACTGAGTCAATTAAACCTCTTTTGTTTATAAATTACCCAGTCTCAGATAGTATCTTTAATAGCAGTGTGAGAAAAGACTAATAAACCCAGATAGCATGTTTTATCAGTGAACATTCAGTATAGCATTAAATTTTAAGTAGTAGCCAATTCTGGGTTGTACTGTCTGCCCCCCATTCTCTGTACCCCCTTCCTGCCCCCATTTAGCTGATATCCACACTAAATGCTTGTTCCTGCAGGAGCCAAGTGAGTGGTGCCTTGGGGGAGAGGGAAAATGAAGAAGTGCGCAAGGTCCACACTGGTGATGATTCCACACTCAGAGCTCTGAGCTGTCAGAACCCAAAGAATCATCTAGAAACCAAGAGACAATGGGAAATAAGGCAACAGCAAGGTGGAAGAGGTGAACATGAACCTGGTGAAAACCTGCAGGAAGATCAGGGTAAGGGTATTGCCCTGCCCAAAGGTGGGGGTGGTGCCCAGGCCACCCTCTCAGGACATCACATAAACATGGACACTAGAGGCTCCTAGACACTCACAGCACATATCTATCCAGACTACTTGGACTACATAGTTGAGAAAGTAAATGGACTTTGATGTGAGGAATGCAAGTCCTTTTAAATTATCAGGCCCAGGGAGATATTAAAATGAGACAGCAATCACGTCCTACTCCCTTTTTAAAACTGCTTTCTATTGCCACGAGTAGCTGTAAAGTAACCTAATAATGCCACATTGAACACTATAACCACACCCTATAGCCTAATGATGTATAACTAATCACTGATCAATGTTATTTCTGTAAGCCAGTTCCTGACAACTTTGTATCAGCCCTACTCCCTGTCCCCCCAACTTTTTTTTTTGTCTTTAAAAACCTGGTTATGTGATGGCACAGTGGCTCACACTTGTAATCACAGCACTTTGGGAGGCCAAGGCTGGAGGATTGCTGGAGCCTAGGTGTTCGAGACCAGCCTGAGCAACATGGCGAAAACTTGTTTACAAAAAATACAAAAATTATCCAGGCCTGGTGGTGTGTGCCTGTAGTCCTGGCTACTCTGGAGGCGGAGGTGGGAGAATCACCTGAGCCTGGGGAGGTCAAGGCTCCAGTGAGTCATGATCCACTACACTCTAGCCTGGATGACAGTGAGACCCTGTCTCAAAAAACAAAGGAACAAATAAACAAACAAACCTGCTTGGAACAAAGATGAATGGAATTCATACCCAAGGCTACTTGGGTCTGAGTCTTCCCAGCAGCTGTCAACCCTTTGGCTAAAGTAAACTCCTCCAGTTACATCTTATGCCTCAGCCTCTTCCTTTTAGCTTGACAGTCATTGAGCTTTAGCAAGTTCCTCTTTTTTGCTAGCCCATGCTGGACACATTTTAAATGAGAGTCATAACTAACATATTTGCATTATTCAAAATAGCTTCAAGAAACCAGAAACCTGTCACACATATTTGTTTTCTTCTTTAGAACAATGCATGTGTTTAGGGAAAATGAAAACAGTCTATAGCTGAACTCATGTTAGTGCTTTCCAGAATCAAATGGTCACAGACACTCAAAGCTCTTCTTCAGGAATAAGGGGTTAACCTTGCCTTCCAGTGCTTCACTGTCTGCTCTCAATGTTTGCTACTCCACCCCATTGTTCAACCCTTTTAC
This sequence comes from Callithrix jacchus, assembly GCF_049354715.1. Lineage (NCBI taxonomy): Eukaryota > Metazoa > Chordata > Mammalia > Primates > Cebidae > Callithrix > Callithrix jacchus. The sequence goes on along the minus strand of NC_133514.1, from coordinate 29,802,376 downwards.
CAAACGCCTGCTGTCAGCAATGTTTAGTAAATAGCCTTTTTAACAAAAGTGTCATTTCTTTCTCATATTAAAATTCCATAATAAATCTTTTTTCCCCACCCCATGAGTTTTTCTGACACCCATAAAGAATTTTCCTTTCAACATCCTGTCTTCTTGCCTTCTCTACTCAAAGCTTTACTTGACACCTGCCTTCCAGGTAAGACAACACCCCTTAGAGCTCGTAATCTTGCCAAGTTAGTCTTTAGACTTTTTTATCCTGATAAAATGTTTGCTCACTCAGCACTAGTAGCAATCCTCTCCTCTGAGAATTGAGGTCTGTGTACTCGTTAATGATCCCATAATGCCCTTGTAGTCTCTGTAGGACAAGGGCCCCACAAAAAAAAAAAAGATAATCTTTTCTTAGAGTCTTGGTTCTCAGACTTTGAGCATGCAGCAGATACCTGGAGGGCTTTGTTCTAAAAAAGTCTGCTGAACCCCACACTGAAGTCACTGATTCAGCAGGTCTGGATAGACCTGAGAATATGCATTTACATGCACAGATGAAAATAACTTAGTCTTTGGCTTCTAGAAGGATGCAGTCTAATGGATAAAACCCTCTTTTGATCTGGGCAGCACTTCAGAATTTGAAAATCTTCGTCGTATTTATTAGACTAAAAAAAAAAAAAAAACACCCTCACAACTGTGTTAGGGGAAGCAGAGTCTAGACTATGGGTTAGAAAACTTGAGTTGGAATTCCCTACCAAGTATTACCTCTATGATTATGGTCAAGTTGCTTAAACTCTGAAAGCCTGCCTGAGTTATCTGTGAAATGGGAATACTATTCTCCCAGGTAGGTAATACTTGTATTTGTAAAAATACTATATGAGCTAAAAACAAAAATGCTACACAGATACCCAATTAGAAAAAAAGATAGGGCGGGTGCGGTGGCTCATACTTGTAATTCCAACAGTTTAGGAGCCGAAGTGAGTGGACTGCTTGAGGTCAGGAGTTTGAGACCAGACTAACAAAATGGTAAAACGCTGTTTCTACTAAAAATACAAAAATTAGCTAGGTGTGGTGGCACATGCCTGTAGCCCCAGCTACTTGGGAGGCTGAGGCAGGAGAATCAATTGAACCCAGGAGGCGGAAGTTGCAGTGAGCCGAGATCACATCACTGTACTCCAGCCTGGCAGACAAAGCAAGACTCTGTCTAAAAAAAAAAAAAAAAGAAAAAGAAAAAAGATAGGCTGGATCAGTTTGAAAAAGACCATGAGAATATTATGAAACACAGGAAGAAAGCAGTGCATTCACCTGGCATGAAGAAAGGTTGGATGGGGTTGGTGTTGGGGCTCAGAAAACAATTCCCCAAATATGCTGCTTTGGACTTCAAACTGAGAGTACCTGGGGAGCAGCAAATGCAGAGAAGGGCTTTCTCTATCTAGCCTCTCTCATCTGATTAAGGGAAGTTCCTCCAGAAGAATAGTCATCAACCAGGGAAGATTAACTCAGGAAAATAGACTAAAGGTCTGACCTCTTGCTCAGAGAGACTTTTAACATAGGCTGCCAATTCATTCATCTGAGGGTTGCTGCCTGAGACACTTTTTCTGCTTTATAACCAGATAACACAGCCTTTGTTCACAGTGCATTTCCGCCCCTCTCCCTGCCTCACCTCATCACCACCACCCTCCCAGAGCCCCCAGCCCCTATATTTTTCTGTGGGGTATTAAAGCTTCAGTCAGCTGGTCCTCGTCTGAGTCATAGTTTGTGTGGTTCCTGTGCACATGTGCACGTAATACATTTGTATGCCTTTTCTCCTATTAATCTGTGTTTTGCCAGTTTCTTCCAGACACTCAAATTATTGAACCTTTAGAAGGTAAAAGGAAAGTTCCCTTTGCCTCTACATAGTTTCATGAAACAGATGGAATTTTTGCTGGGCCCTAAAGGTTTTCAACAGGTAGGGAATTAAGCAGGGAAGGAAAGTGTCGGGGAAATGCATGCCACATTTAAGAACTGGAGAACATGGGAAAATGATTAATCTGATGATACAGCTGCAAAAGAAGTGTAAAACCACAGAAAACTTTGAATACCAGGAAAAGGAGTTTCAGCATGCTTTGGTAGACAATGGGTAGCTAATAAGTGTCCTGACCAACGGATAAGTTACACTGGTGTGAGTATGAGGTAGATTGGAAGGAGAAGAACATAGATGCATCAGAAGCTGTTAAGTCCACATTCTTTAACAGCTCTCCCTACCACCCCACCTTTGGCTTTGTTCCTGTCTCCCCATCTTCCATTGGTGTGGCCTTATAATAAATCCCTATCTTCTAAATCATCAACTCTGCCCCAGAGAGCTCCTTCAAAGGAGGGGCAGCTCTCCTGTGGTCCTAGCCCTGCCTTCTGTGGCACTACAGGAGAACACACATCCCCCCTCCTCCTAAAGATTCTTGGCAGCCCTCTTATCCTCATTCAGATTTCTCTTCTGGTAAAATGTGCCCAGTTTTTTCAGCCATTTCTCACTGAAGTGGCTTTTCCACCATCTTAGTTACCCTTCTCTGGATATTATGTAGTTTCTCTCACAGAAAGAAAAGCACATGGTATTACCAAAGGCACTGGATAATTTAAACAAACAAACTTCTGATGGGCAAATAAGAACTTAATCCCCCACCCACCTCTTTTTCTTACTGGGTAACTTCATTGGGAGTACTTGAGAGAAAGTCAAGTACAAGGCCCAAGGGAGTTCTCACTTGTCTATGGTACCATTGACACATTGGCACCTTGGGCATATTTAAATCCTTCATCTCATTCTGACTTAGGTTTGCTTTGACTTACAGATTAACCCTAGATGTTGTGTATCTTTCCCTTAGGGAATTTTATGGGTGCCATTCCTGTAATCTACACCGTCTCTTTTATACCCTAGTTTTAGGGGACAGAACTGTGTGTACATTGCTTTAGATTTTCTTTTTTTTCAGCTTGGCACAGTGGCTCACACCTGTAATCCCAACACTTTGGGAGGCCGAGGTAGGAGGATCACTTGAGCCCAGGAGTTTGAGACCAGCCTGGGCAATAAGTGTCTCTACAGAACAACAGCAGCAAAAATTAGCTGGGCATGGAGGCATACACCCGTAGTCCCAGCTACTTGGGAGGCTGAGGCAGGAGGATCACTTGAACCCAGCAGATTGAGGCTGCAGTGAGCCATGATTGTGCCACTGCGCTCCAGCCTGGGTGACACAGTGAGACCCTGTCTCACAAAAGAAGAAGAAGAAGAAGAAGAAGAAGAAGAAGAAGAAGAAGAAGAAGAAGAAGAAGAAGAAGAAGAAGAAGAAGAAGAAGAAAAAGCTGGGTGCAGTGGCTTACCCCTGTAATCCCAACACTTTGAGAGGCTGAGGTAAGAGGATGGCTTCAGCCCAAGAACTCGAGATCACAATGGGCATGATGGCAAGACCTTGCCTCTACAAAAAAAAATAATAAATAAGAATAAATAAAAATGCATAAAAGATTTTGTTTCTCTTTCACTATAATAGTTAACCTCTGGTTGATCATTACATTTTATTCCTTTAGTTCATTTTCATTTTCCCTGAGCCTGAAGGGTTAACCTGCCTGTGGTTGATGTGTGCACACCTTGGGAATTTTTTGTGGCTTTCCTAAGCCCACCCTAAGTCTCTCCAGAAGCAACAACAAAATGCATGGCTAATACATTTCCACTTTTAATAATAGGGTCAGAGTGCTATTTCACATGAAGAATAGGTGCTATTTCACATGAAGACCATGTTCATAATTAAAACAAAGCATTGTAAAAACAGTTTTTTAAATGCCATGTTCAACATGCAATATGAACCTAATGTATACATGGAAGCCCTCAAAAGTGAATGTCTTTTGCTGTGTTATTGTTATTGTACACAAAAGCCTCTGAATGTCTCGTCAGTCTCCAAACCCTGAAAATTTTTCCCAATATGTGTCTCCCTCATTTCCTCACAGTATGTAACACATGTATCCAAGGAAAACGAAGGACAGATTGGGTTTTTGCTTTGTGTGGAAACACATTTCACTTTCCCTGCAAAAGCAAAATGTCTGTCTGAGCCCAGCTGATAAAACAAGATGTTTTGGTTTGATAAGATTTTTCTTCTATGTTGCTTGGTGTGGTGACATACTCAGATTCATTTAGAAAACAATTTTTATTGACTGTGACTCATTAGAAAGAATGTCGTGTGCTGGCATTTCATCACTGAACAGGGAATCTTGGCCATATAGGGCCTTTGGCTCAGATATGATTCAGGAAAGAAATAATGGACTTCCATGGGACCGGAGGAATGCAAGTAAACATGCAGTGCCCCGGTGCTCTTCTGTGTCATCTCACTGTGGTGTTAGTGGGGACGAGCTTGCTCCTGTGACTCCAAAGATTAAGACCACATCAGACCACACCAGGAGATGCTGCTTTTCCCTTAGAAGGACTGACAACCTAAGAAAACGATGTGTGCTATTAATCAAGGCTTTAGGAATTTAGCAATTTTTGAAAAGGAAATATTATAGGAAGTTCCCACATAAATGCAAGCACAATAAATATAAAGTACTAGCTGGGCCCAGTGGCTCATGCCTGCAATCCCAGCAACTTTGGGAGCCCAAGGTGGGAGGATCACTTGAGTTCAGGAGTTTGAGACCAGCCTGGGCAACAAACTGAAATCTCAGCTCTACAAAAAAAAAAATCAAAAAAGTATGTGCCTATAGTCTAAGCTACTCAGGAGGCTGAGGCCAGACAATTGCTTGAGCACAGGAGGCGGAGATTGCGGTGAGCCGAGATCGCACCATTGCATTCCAGCCTGGGTAACAAGAGCAAAACTCTGTCTCAAAAAAAAAAAGATATATGGGCCAGGCATAGTGGCTCACGCCTATAATCTCAGCACCTTGGGAAGCCGAGGCAGGCAGATCACTTAAGGTTAGGAGTTCAAGACCAGCCTGGCCAACATGGTGAAACTCTGTCTCTACTGAAAAAATACAAAAATTAGTCGGGTGTGGTAGTGCGTGCCTGTAATCCAGGCTACTCAAGAGGTTGAGGCAGGAGAATCACTTGAACCTGGGAGGCAGAGGTTGTAGTGAGCTGAGATTGCGCCACTGCATTCTAGTATGGGCAACAGAGCGAGACCGTGTCTCAAAAAAACGAAAATGAACCAAACTACAAAAAATATGTCTGAGTGCAGTGGCTTACACCTGTAATCCCAGTACTTTTGGAGGCCAAGGCGGGAGGATTGCTTGAGCCTGGGAGTTCAAGACCAGCTTGGGCAACATAGTAAGATCTCCTCTGTAAAGCATAAAAATTAAAAAGTAAATTTAAAAATGATAAATAAAATTTTTTAAAAGTACAATGTTTACTAAGTCATGGTGTTTTTTAAGGTATTTTATAGGACTTGACTTTTTCATAAAGTTAGTTGTAAATAAGTAGAAGACCCTAAACAAAAGGTTTACTGGATTCTTTGTAGTTTCATGTCAGTCTTTAGAGTTCTGATTGCATAAAGGAAGATTACTTGAAATATGTTTAAGCCTATTTAAGAAATGAGGCTTTCTAATATCAGAAGAATATAAATATTTCATACCAGAAGAATTATTTCATGCCAGAAGAATATAATTTTTCAGCGACATTTTAAATTATTTTTCTCCCTCCTGCACATTGATTCAGCAATATTTTTTAAAGCCTGAGATAATGCCTCTTCAAAACAAAATTTGAACACAGAATGGTTCAAAATCAAACTGGAAAACCAAAAGAAAAATTACCAAAATTCTACTTGTTATTTTATAAAAATCTTATTTCACTGATCTCCTTTACAATGCCCTATTTGCGAACCTGTCCATCAGTAACCTCCCCTCAGACACTCCCACTTGTACCTTCTCTAACGCTTACCCCTCTTGGAAGTATTCGGGATCACAAGTTGAGATACTTTAATAAGAGTGGACTTCAATAAAGAAGTCTCTGCTTCAGGAAGAGATAGGGCCTTGCATCTTTGGGATGATTTGACAGATTAATGCTACTATGTGATGGTTAAGATACCGCCTTCTGCAAAGATAAATAATGTTAATTCATGTGCTTCCAAAAATCAAGGACAAAGCCAAAGACGTAAGACCAGGTGATAAAGTTTATGGCTGAGAAGGCAACCAAGATTCAAACTGATTGACAGCAGAAGCCAGATAAGGATTATGCATTTGTTCCCGATGAGTGCGGTGAATAAAAATAAAAAATTCTGAAGGCCAGCAGAGTAGAAGAGGGGTGTAAATTAAAGAAAACCACAGAGTGAAAATACAGTGAGCAGCTAGACAACAAAATGATTTTGACTTCAGAGGAGGCTGAAAGATAAATCCCTACAGGTGGTGCTCAATGAAAGGATGTGAAACTGAGGAGGTCCTCGAGGCTAAGTCACGACTTGCAGTTCACCTGAGCATACTTGATGCTGACCCTGACCCTCTACTTCTCTCTCTGGGCTGCTTCTGTCGGGAGAGGGGGTCACTTTGTTCCTTAATGCAGTGGCTTCGGCTGAAAGGCAGAGCACATGTCAAGATGAAGCTCTGAAGAATTGATCAAAAATAGTGGCAGAGTGAGATGGAGATTTAAATCAAAGGGCTAATTTATGAAGGCTTCAAAGATTTTTTTTTTTTTTTTTTAAAGAATGAACATAGAGTAGTGGTTGCTGAGGGCCGGAGAGGTTGGAGGTAGAGGTGCCAACTGAAGGATACTTCAGATTTCTTCAGGAGGTGATTAAAATTTTCTGAAATCGAGTGTTACAGCTCTTTTGGAATTTGTCTAGCAGGTTTTCTGGTTTTCACTGGAAAACTCCCACAGTAAAAAACAGAAAAAAGAATTATTCTAAAATTGGCTGTGGTAATGGTTGCATTTATGCTGTGAATAGGCTTTAAAATATTGAAATGTACACTTCAAATGACTGAACTGTATGGTATATGAATTATATATCAATAAGGCAATTATATATCAATAAAACTTTTTTAAAAAAATAACAAAAACCTATAAGCCACTAGAGAGGAGAGTCAATGTGGTGTGAAAACAAAACAGCACAGCAATCTCACAGGACTAGGTGGGAAAACCAAAGATCACGAACCCCCCAGAAGGAAAGCTATTATCAAATGCTAAGGAGAGAACTACAGGAAAACTAAATCATGGTATTCTGTATTTCATTTCCACTTAGGAGAATTCTGCCTCTCTGTCAGTGTGTGTGTCACAGTCTTGCTCTGTCATGCAGGCTGGAATGCAGTCACGGTCTTGCTCTGCTGTCCAGGCTGGAATGCAGTGGTGCAATTTCCACTCACCGCAGTCTCAACCTTCCAGGTTCAAATGATCCTTCCATCTCAGCCTCCCAAGTAGTCAGGACTAGAGGCACACACCACCACGCTTGGCTAATTTTGTTTGTCTTTTGTAGAAACAAGGTCTCACTATGTTGCCCAAGCTGATCTTGAACTCCTGAATTCAAGCAATTCTGCCACCTTGGTCTCCCAAAATGCCGGGATTACAGGCATGAGCTACTGCACTCAGTCTCTCTTTGTCATTCTATTTCCAAAGTTGAATCACCTTGTCCTGCTGGAGCTCAAAAACTATGGGTGTGATGGAGGTGTTACAGCTTGAACCCTTTAAAGGAAGGCATCAGCCATAGAATGAGCTGCATGAGAACTTTTCCTGTTTCCCTACAGAATGAGGTACCAAGTTAAAGGAGTCAATTATCCCATCCTATCTGGAGAAAGCATTTCTCAGATGAATGAATTGGAAACTGAAAACTGAAAAAGGTGTTTTTATTTCTTTTCATAATTAGGACATCATTTACAAGACTTTTTTTCTTGGATGTTCCCCAAATTTCTCACATAGTCCTGGCATTACTAGAAACTTAATACTTGCTGCTTTTAATTATATCGAATTCCACCAAGGGAGCTTAAAGGTTAGGCATTTTGTGATGGGTGTGCATTCTACTTCTAAATGTAATAACTAGAATAGAAATTCCAGAAAAGGAAAAGTATTTATCAGACACTGAAGCTGCTTTGAGAAATGACCTTGTCAAGTTAACTGGTTATCATTAGATTTATTACAGTGGTTAGGAGAAACTGACCTAGTAGCTGTCTATAACAACTCAATCGTCTGCTTAGAATAATGCCCTGCTTTAGGCAGCTGTAAACACAAGATCTTCCTCTCTCGAGCTCAATAATCTTAGCAACAGTCCTCTTTCCAAACAGGCCAAGAAAGATATGTTGCTTTGGGAAACTGGAAAATCAACAGACCAAAACACCCAGAAGAACTGGGCAGAGAGAAGATAGAGCCCATGACAGCAGCCATGGGCTCTGTTCCAGCTCCCAACCCTGCCACCTGAGACCAACATCACAATTCTCTGCCTAGCCCTGCACACACGGGCTGCAAAAATGCTGAGGAAAAAGGAGATTTCAAATGAATTCATCCCCAAGTTATAAACATAGTTCAGGGAGTCTTGGTAAAAATGATTTTAAAATTTTTACTTTGATCTACAAACATGCGACTTGAACCAGATGCCAAATGTTCTCTTTCTGTGCACATTTGCAAGGATCGACTCCACTGCTTAAGTGGGCTAACTGATCCTTATGAGTAATGAGTCTTGTGTGTGTTCATTAGGAAGGTTTCACAGGTAAAAAAGTATTTGGGAAATGAGTCAATCAATTTCTTATTTTCTGTACCATACTAGTAGCTCAGAACCTACCAATGTGTCCCAAACATAACTAAGTATATTTAGAGTCCTTTTTTTCTTGAGACAATGTGTTGTTTTTTTTCCCCGGGCTGGAGTTCCATGGTGGGATCATAGCTCACTGCAGCTTTGAACTCCTGCTGGGCTCAAGTCATCCTCTGGCCTCAGCCTCTCAAAGGGCTAGGATTATAGGTGTGAGTCTACAATCCCCCACACCCTGCCTCTTCAGAGTACTTTATTTTTATACACAGGTTATTTCTTTTTTATTGTTATTTTTTTAATAGTCATTTTGTTTTTGGTTTGGTTTTTTGCTTGTTTGTTTTGGTTTCTTTTGAGACAACATCTTACTCTGTCACCCAGGTTGGAGTGGGTGACACTCTACCCAGTAGAGTGATCTCGGCCCACAGCAACCTCCGCCTCTTGGGTTCAAGCAATTCTCCTGCTTCAGCCTCCCAAGCAGCTGGGATTACAGGTGAGCACCACCACACTCAGCTAATTTTTGTATTTTTAGTTGAGACAGGGTTGCACCATGTTGGCCAGGCTGGTCTCAAACTCCTAACCTCAAGTGATCCACCTGCCTCAGCCTCCCAAAGTGCTGGGATTACAGGCATCAGCCACTCTGCCCAGCCATAATAGTCTTCCTAAAATCAAGCAAAAATAATCAATGTTCAGAATGATTGGAGCAACTTTCTAAAACCTGCTAATTCCTCTGTTGACTTATAATAGTTAAAATACTCAGCAAGGAAATAATATGTTCAAAAGTATAATCATTTTCTTCTTTATAATTCTTCCTGCTCTCACATTTGTAAAATAGTACTTTATTTTTTTATTTATCTATTTATTTAATAATTTCAACTTTTATTCGAGATTCAGGGGGTACATGTGTAGGTTTGTTTCATGTGTGTATTGCACAGTGCTGAGATACAAATGATCTTGTTGCTTAAGTAGTAAGCTTTTTTTTTTGAGTACTTTAAAAGTGTTATTTGAGTGAAATCGTTGTCTTCTGTCCTCTCATCTTGAGCAAAATAAATGATTCTGACGGTGTAACTTTTTTATACTTCTCAAAATACTTTCAAATGTGTTTGATGCCCATAGCTAAGAGAGGGTGGTACAGTCCTCTTTAATCCATCCAGCATTGCCAGGGAAGATTAACAAGGAGGCATCAACATAATGGAATTTTCTTGACCACTAAAGTTTACATGTTATGTTATCACACCTTTTAAAAATCTGTTGGAATAAAAATCTTTCTAAAATGTATTGCAATAAAGAAATGTCCATTAAAATGTAAGAATTCTTTTAAAAAATTTCCTATCATATTAGCAAGGATTTAAAAAGTTATCATACCCAGTTTTAGGGAGGATTCAAGGGAAAAGATCCTCATAGACACTGCTGATGGGATTGTGAATTCTGGAATTTTAGGAAAGTGATTTGAGAATATGGATGGAGACATTCAACCTGTTAACCCCACAATCCTTTTGTCTTTTTAATAAATATTAAAAGTGGCTGGTGTGGTGGCTCATGCCTGTAATCCCAGCACTTTGGGAGGCCAAGGTGGGAGGATGGCTTGAGCCCAGTAGTTTAAGACCAGCCTGCGCAACACAGTGAGACCCTCATCTCTATAAAAATGATTAGCCAAGCATGATGGTGAACATCTGTAGTCCCAGCTACTAGGGAGGACTGAGACAAGAGGACTCCTTGGGCCCATGGAGTCAAGGCTGCAGTGAGCCGTGACTGCTCTTCTGTACTCCAGCCTGGGTGGCAGAGAAAGCCCCTGTCTCAAAAACTAATAACAAAGTTTAAACATTTATAAAGAGTGCCAACCACTCTCCAGTCACTCAAGGTATACAGGTGAATAACACAAGGCAGCTCTCTGCTCTCAGGAAGCTTACATTCTAATGAAGAGAAAGAAAGACAATAAATATGTACACAGATAAAGAAAGATGATAAATTCAGACACACTGCATCCTAGGAAGAGAAGCAAGTATGGATATGAGGAGCCTAAAGGTGAGGGAGGAGGTTGCTTTGCTTGGTGCTCAAGAAAGATCCCTGTAGCAAATTGGCATGTGCCCCCACCAATCCAGCCTCCACTCAGCATTCATAAAAGATCCCCTAGCCAGGCATTGTGGCACACACCTGTAGTTCCAGCTACTAGGGAGGTGGAGGCAGAAGGATCACTTGAGCCCAGGGGTTCCAGCCTCCAGTGAGCTATGACCCTGCCACTGCACTACAGCCTGGGTAACAGAATAAGACCCTGTCGCCAAAAAGAAGAGAGAGAGAAAGAGAGCCCCTACTAAAAGCAAACCATGAAACCCAACCTACTTTCCCCAAGGGCAGGACAGCCACATGAGGTGTGAGGGAAGTTGTTGGGTGAGGTTTCTAGAAACGCTTCTTTAAATGTGAGATAGTCTCAGGTCAATTGCATATAATACTATTTTAGAAATAGCTAAGAAAATTTGAATTTAAAAAGAAGTTAATTAAGGGCTAAGGAGAAAAGCAATTCTGGATTAGATGTAGCTCCAAAAATATATGTTCTCTGCTTCCTCCACTTTTTTAGCTATAACACTTTGAGTGAAATTGTTCAAGGTTTAGTGGAAACTTCTTGCTTGGGGGAAGGAGACTGTTGAGGGAAGAATGTTGTATCATATATATTTGCAGCATAACTCTCTGTGCTCATATGTATGGGAAAATTGTAGAATATATGAAAGAAGCAAAATGAGGTAGAAAACGTGCTGAAGCAGGAGTTTGTTGACTTGGAGACCTGTCCCATTTCCGCTCAGACTAGCTGTGTAATCTTGAAATCATTCAGTTAATAGCATGGATCCCAGCTTCTTTAAAACTTGAGAAAATTGGACTGCATCATCCGTAAGGCCTTGTCCATATTATGGAAGGTCTTGTCACCTTTTTTTTTCTGAGACAGGATCTCACTCTGTCACTCAGGCTGGAGTGCAGTGTTGTGATCTCGGCTCACTGCAGCCTCATTGTCCTGGGCTCAAGCAATCCTCTCACCTAAGTGTTCTAAGTAGCTAGGACAATAGCCGGATGCCACCATGCCCAACTAATTTTTGTATTTTTTTTAGAGATGGGGTTTTACCATGTTGTCTAGGCTAGGTTACTTTTCTTTTTTCTTTCCTACTATTGACATTGCACACCCACATACACACACACGTGCACACACACACACACGCTCAGGTTAAAGATAAAATCCCACCATGAACTTTATAATAAACAGGTGCATAGAGCAGGAGAATTCCAGTCATAAAATAATGGACTCTTTATATCCAGAAAACTTAATACAGATTTCAGGCTGATGCAGGAATGTGTATACAGTCTTTGACTGTAACATACCTTATGTGTATGAATAATGTACCCTGTAGCTAAATCAATAATGGGGACTTATATTTGTATAGGTCCTAAGTGTTCACAAAACAATTTTATGTCATATCACTTGCAATTTTGGAGTCTCACGTGATTTTTAGAAACAGGGCAATAAGAATGATCTCCCTTTTACTAAGGCTTAGAAGTGTAAAATGGCTTGCCCAGGTTTACGCAGCAATGGGGAGCCGTCAAATCTTCTCCCAGTTCACGGGTATTTATTCCCATCTGCCATGTTGCCAGGCAGCTGGAATGACTCTCACTGCTCATGCTTCCTTCACCCCTCACTCCACTGTAGCTCAGCTGAGGCCACTGAGAACATCAGAACAGTGAGGCAATGTGATCACCAAACTTTCCCAAAATAGAAACCGTCACAGAGATAAACCAACCAAATGCTTCCCTCTCAACACACCTGTTGTCACATTTTAGTCTCTGCAGTGGGGTCTGCCAGACCTCTTATTTTTCCTTTCTTTTAAATTTCAGATAAGAAAATGGAATACTTAAAATGTTAAATTCTTTTCGTTAAAAACAATGACTGGCATTCATAACTGAACACTTATTGAATAACAAAATGTCCTACATCTTTACAAAGTCATGCATCTGATTCCTTTTTGCCTGTAATTAGTCATCCTTCTTCACCATGGCCAAGTGAACATGAAATCAAATCACTGCCAGTGTTGTTGAGTTTGAAAGTCATCAGGTGCCCACTGGCTGCTCTGAGAAGCCATCTTTGCATTGCCCCCATTTTATTGATGGAGTCCTCAAACTCTTGCTTTCTTGTTATCCAATGCATAAGATCATCAGGGGACGAGGTGTGTCACACACATCCATCCATGGACACCAACTCCGAGATGACCACCAACCCGCTTAAAGAAGAAGGAAGTTGTGCAGGTGGAGAAAGGAGAAGAGATGTCCCCGCTAGTGGGAACCCCAGTGAAGAAAATGGGGAGATGAGGCTGACAATGAGTAGGATGAAGAAAAGGAAGAAGGTGGAGAGGAGGAGGAGGAGGAGGAGGAGGAGGAAGAGGAGGTGGAGGAGGAGGAGGAGGAGGTGGAGGAGGAGGAGGAGGAGGAGGAGGAGGAAGAAGGTAGAGGCAAGGAAGAAGGTGGAGGTGAATGAAGAAGCGAAGGCCCCTTGTGGCAAACAGGGCACTGAAGATAAAGAAGATGGTGGTGTTAATATCATGAAGTAGAAGACCAGGAGGATAACCAGACAGCAGAAAAGTCAAAGAAAAAAAAAGCTGCCATGACCTTGTCTCAGAAACTAGACATGGTCACCTTGGAGAGAGAGGCTCATGGAGAGAGAGGCCCAGCAACCACAGACAGTGCCACCTGCTGGTGACACGTTCTCCACCACCCGCCCAAAACCACAACACAAGTTTGCAACAGGAGAGGAAAACAGAACGCAAACTTCCAAGGCCCTGCTTTTTCCTTTTTCTTTTTTTTAAGTAATTTTAAAAGGATATTTATTCATATTTTTTAGTTTCCTTTTATATTTTTGGGCATATTGTCAGGAGTCAGCCATTTTTAATGATCTCAGTGATCAAACCAGCCTCCTGCTCACCTCTATCCTACTTCTGACTTTACTTGTGGTGTGATCAAGTTCGTTATCACCTCAAAGGAGAAAAGAAACCTCGTAGAAAGAAACAGAAACAACTAAACAATCTTATTCTGAGCATTCTAGTAACTTTTTTTGTATATGCACTTAGCTGTACTATAGTAGAGACTGTTAAAAAGGTCAAATATAAAAGATCTATCTATATCTATCTATCTATGAAGCTGCTGTTTATTTTTTTGGCCTATTTGATGGATATGTGAAACAATGTTGTCCAACGGTGAACTGGAATTTTATTTTGCTGAGTTGTTCTAACAACAACAGCAAAGACATAAGGCATAAATCTTGTATAAGATCCACACGTGGTTGCCAAGATAGGAAATAACTATCCTAATTCAATTAAGTAAATTTAAACAGAAGATGATACCTTCAGGGATCATTTCTGTGGTTCAGTACCACAGAAGTTTCTCTAAACGTGTAGAGAAAAAAAAATGTTAAACAGGAATATATGAAGATCACAACATCATTCTCATTTTTATTCATCCTCTCATTAACATGAATAAAACCATTGCCCCTTCTGAGTTCTCGTGGGAGGGATTAGTTCTCATGGCCTTCATATCTGGAGCTCACTCCATGAGTAAATGTGTTTCTGGTTTAACTCTGGAAATGCTCAGACATTAGTTAAAGAACCATGGGGCACAGAGCAACCTATGAGGTCTCAAATAGAAACTGCCCTTGGCCCCACCCTTTCTATCAGCTCACATCAGGAAATCCTATCAACTCTACCAATTCCTGGATCTTTTCACCTTCCAGCTCCAGGGCCACGTGAGGGCTCCGGATAATATGCAGCAGTCTGTCTGCTCCGCCCTCTCCTCTAACTTCTGCCTTTGACCCCCTGAAGTCCGTTTTGAATGCAGCAGCCAGCCAGACCTACTCTTTTCAAATGCCAGAAAGATCTCAACACTCTTGTGGCTGAAAACCTTCTGGTCCTTCCATCTCACCCTTAGGAAAGCCCAGATGCTTGCAACAGCCCCCAAGGCCCTATGAGATCCACCCTTTGGACTTCACTGACATCAACTCCTATTTCTCAGACGGCTTGCCTCATTTTGGCCATCCTGGTTTTCTACTGTTCTTCCCCATGTTTGGTGCCTCTGCCAGACACAGTATCTCCAGGCAGCTCCCAGGGCTCTTTCACCTCCTGGCTGGGCTCTGCCCTGACCGCACTTTACTTCTGCAGCTGATTTCACCTTCCAGTTTTCTCCAGACCACCCCCACCCTTGATGCTCTCTTTACTAAAGCAGTGAACATCTTTTAATTTATTTGACAACAGACATAAGGATGTTTACTTTCTTCCTCTCCTCACTAGAATGTACAGTCCATCAAAAGAGGGATTTTTGTCTTTTTCACTGTGCCTAAAACGGTGTCTGGCACATACAGGGCCCATAAGAAATATTTGATGAATCAGCAAATGACTAGATAGATGCCTAACACTTGTTTTGCAAACCACAAACTAGTTAACAACTGTGATGTCTAAACTCGGACCTCAAAAGTGATTGGGTCTGTGAGTTACGTGCTGGGTCTTCCAGGTGACTATTGTTGCCAATCCCTGATGGGCCTCATTATGCAATTACAAATTGTGTAAGGCAGCACAGCCTGGACTTGGGCAAATCACCTGAAAAAAAGAAATAAGTGGCTAACATGTACACAGGAGCCAGGCACAGTGGCTCACGTCTGCAATCCCAGCACTTTGGGAGGCTGAGGTGGGAGGATCACTTGAACCCAGGAGGTCAAGAGTGTAGTGAGCAGTGACTGCGCCACCATACTCCAGCCTGGGCAACAGAGCAAGACCTGTCTCAAAAAACAAAAAAACAGGAGGCCAGGTGTGGTGGCTCAGACCTGTAATCCCAGCACTTTGGGAGGCCAAGGCAGGCAGATCACTTGAGGTCAGAAGTTTGAGACCAGCCTGGCCAACATGTTGAAACCTCCTCTCTATTAAAAACATAAAAATTAGCCAGGTGTGGTGGCACCGCCTATAGTTCCAGGTACTTGGGAGGCTGAAGCAGGAAAATTGCTTGAACCCAGGAGACAGAGGTGACAGTGAGCCAAGACCTGCACTCCAGCCTGAGTGACAGAGCAAGACTTTGTCTCGAAAAAAGAAAAAAGCAAACAATTACATGGGAAAACTGTTTCCATGTAATTGATGGGATAGTCAAAATTGAGGGGTAATCAAAAGTATTTAATTATATCAAAAGTAATCAAAAAAAGCATTTATCAAATCAATACAACCATTTTTCAGCTACTACATTGGTAAAGGTTTTTAAAAACTTTAATAATGCTAGCAAAGGAACCAAAAAAGGCACCTTTAGACCTTTAGAAAACAGAGCCCTTTGTGAACTTATTTGAAAAATGGTTTAGAAATTAATTTGTGGGAATTTACCCTAAATGTGGAAGCATCTTTATGGACAAATATTCTATTTACAGATGCATTTATAAATGCAAAACTTAAAAGAAACTTACATGACTAGACATATGAACAAGCAAACTATACATGGCTCATCAACTTGATTCTGTTTTTAGTGACTCATTAATAGTTCACCAATGTGGGAAAGCCCTAGTATGATGCTGTATACTCCAACAGAGTAGGGGAAAAGGCAGGTCAAATAGCAACAGAGGTAGGAGCAGGACACACCTGTGCTCCTGGATTCGGGTTCTCTGACTTCAGGGAGTGCCCCATCCATCTGATCCCAATTCCCAGAGACAGAGAGTGTCTTCCACTTCCATCGGAGCTGGGGATCACAGCTCGAAGGCCCAGAAACCTTTCCATTTCCAAATTCTTCTTTGTGATGTCTCCTCTTAGCATCACAGGAACCCATAGCACATAGGCACCCAATGAGATCCCAGAGCTTCTGAGGGATGTATAGGAGTTAGTCTCCAGAGTAACAATGTTGGAGCTCAGAAAGTGATACTTCAATGTGAAGGCATTAGGGGTGAAGTTTCTCTCTGATCTTCTCCTGCCTTTCGGTTTCTTGCCCCTCATTCTTCCCTGAGGCAAGCCATAGAAACTAGAATTCCTCTTCCCCACGGTGGGTCATAGAAACCAGAACCCCTTTTCCCTCAAAGCCAGCTATAAAGCCTAAAAATGTTAGTCTCTTGGCCAGGCACAATGGCTCATGCCTGTAATCCCAGGGCTTTGGGAGGCTGAGGCGGGAGGATCACTTGAGGCCAGTTCGAGACCAGCCTGCCCAACATGGCAAACCCTTTCTATACTAAAAATATAAAACATTAGCCAGGCACGGTGGCAGGTGCCTATAATCCTAGCTACTCTAGAGGCTGAGGCACAAGAATGGCTTGAACCAGTGAGGTGGAGGTTGCAGTGAGCCGAGATCACACCACTGCACTTGAGCCTGGGAGACAAAAAAATAATATATTACTCTCATCTCCCCCCACCTTTCAATGTACCAGCTGGCCATAAATAAAGACCCTCATTCCAGAGGGGTCATGCCCTACACCAGGGAAGAAGAAATGCTACAATCGAGAGCCAAGAAGAATCTGAACAGGCAGGCCTGGCTAGGTTTACCGTTCTGTTTATTACCAACAGCTCTGTTAAATCAAGTTTGGCTTAAATCTCTATCCTTACATATTTTAAGTCTGACCTAAAGAGTTCTCTGTACATCATGAACTAAAACCTAAATGGAGTTGTAAACAGACGAGAGTCTACTCTTGAGCTATTCACTGTGTTTTGGCTAATCAAATGTGGCCAACTGTTCAAATCGCATCCAAATAAGGCAAACACCAAGCTACAAGCAATCTGCCTGTTTCTTTGTCTCACTTCCGTTTTCTGTATGTTACTTTATTTTTTCTGTCCGTAAATCTTCCACCAGGAATCTGTGCTGGAGTCTCTGAGCCTACTCTGGCTCAGGAGTCTGTTGATTCGCAAATCGTTCTTTACTCAATTAAACTCTGTTAAATTTAATTTGGCTGAAGTTGTTCTTTTAACAGTTCATACCCTTTTTATCTAATCACACTTCTATTTATTATGTATTTTATTTTATTTTATTTATTTATTCTTGAAACAGAGTCTTGCTCTCTCACCCAGGCTGGAGTGCAATGGCGCAATCTCCACTCACTGCAGCCTCGACATTCCAGGTTCAAGTGATTCTCCTGCCTCAGCCTCCTGAGTAGCTGGGATTACAGGCACCTGGCAACACACCCAGCTAATTTTTGTATTTTTGGTAGGGATGGGGTTTCACCATGTTGGCCAGCCTGGTCTCAAACTCCTTCAAGTGATCTGCTCCCCTTGGCCTCCCAAAGTGCTGGGATTATAGATGTGAGCCACGGTGCCTGGCTCAATCACATTTCTACATGGCTGTCTCTGCTTCCTTGAACCTAAATGTAAACATGGATAGTTTATTCTGGGGCCTGGATTCTTTATCCTGAAACCTCCTGTACCACATAAAACTATGATCAAATAAATTGGTTGTGCTTTTTTCCTAGTAACCTGTCTTTCATTACAGGGATGTCAGCCATGACCTTTAGATGGGGAGGAAAGGGACCACCCCCTTTCTGTCCTTACAATCTTCACTCCAATTATATAATAGAAACAAAAATGTACGAATAGAAGTACAAAAAAGAGAACAAATGTATCTGTAGAAAAGTAAAGCTGAATTCTACAAAAATGCAACAGAATAGGATTAAGTGGGTACATAATTTATGTATTTTGATGGGCGTAATTTGCCCGACAACTGTTTTCCAATGGGAGCCTGCCATACAGATAAGTCCAAAAATAGGTTATTTAAAATGTGCTCTAAAACACCATTCCTACTACAGTATGTTTTTTTTGACATATCCAATCCCATCATATTGCCTTTACATGATAAGAGAGCTGGACCAGCTCTAGGGAATTTCAGGAGAATAAATCACAAATCTGATCAACTTCATAGGTGAATGTGGAAATGGAAGTTCATTATCACACCTATAGCCTGACAGGCCTGAGAACTTGGAATGCCACAGGATGTTGTTCTCCCCCCATCACAGACATATTTCCTTTCACTTCCAATCAATCTGTTGAATACCACCAAAGAGATGAAGAAAGCAGAAAAATAGAGTACTGCACTCTGTCATCGAGGGTTACAACGTGGTTCTCCAGAGGCAACAGAAGACTTGCTACTTTTCAGAAGAGAGTTCTTATAGCCAGTTCCTCCAAAGTTCTTATGGTTTCAAAATCAATTCTCTGACATTCACTGAGTGTCCTACAGTTCAGTTCTGATACTATTTGGAGTTACTGTCAGATCCCACAAATTAAGGGCTCAGTCCCACAAAACTGCCAGTGCCAGTAGGGTTCCCAGGCTACCTGAACTTCTACCTGGCTGACTACAAATTCAGGACTTTCTATGACTGCTTTAGGTTCAGTAATAGACTAGAGTGACTCACAGAACTCAGCAAAGCACTGTTTTTATGATTCACATAAAGTTTCACATAAAGGATACGACTCAAGAACAGCCAAATGGAAGAGATGCGTGGGACAGGTATAGGACTGGTGGCTGGGGTGTGGAGCTTCCGTTCCCTCTCTGGGCATGCCATTTTTCCCAGTACATCATGCGTTCACCAACCCAGAAGATCCTGGAAGCTTGTTACTCAAGAGTTTCTATTGAAGTGTCATGACTTAAGCATGATCAGTTAAATCATTAGCCGTTGGCTGGGTATGGTGGCTCATGCCTGTAATTCCAGCATTTTGGGAGGCCAAGATGGACAGATCGCTTGAGATCAGGAGTTTGAGACCAGCCTGGCCAACATGGTGAAACCCCATCTCTACTAAAAATACAAAAATTGGCCAGGTGTGGTAGTGTGTGCCTGTGAACCCAGCTACTCGGGAGGCAGAGGCAGGAGAATCGCTTGAACCCAGGAGGTGGAGGTTGCAGTGAGCCAAGATTATGCCATTGCATTCCAGTCTGGGTGACAGAGCAAGACTATGTCTCAAACAAAAACAAAAACTAAACTAAATAATTAGCCACTAGTGACTGAACTCAATCTCCAGTTCCCTTCCTCTCCACGGAGGTTGAGGGGTGGAGCTGAAAGTTCCAATCTTCTAATCATAAGCTTGGTCTTTGTAGTGTGGCCAGCCTCTCTCTTAAAACTATTTAAGGGCCCACCTTGATTGGCCTCATTAGCATAAACTTAGTAGGATCAGAAAGGATTCATGATTAACAAAAGACATTCCAACCACTGAGAAATTTCCAAGGGTCTTTGATGTTCAGTGCCAAGAGCCAGCGATAAAGACCAAACATATTTTGTATTATACCATAGTTCTGAAATGTGTTTTCTGGGTAAATCTCTTTATTGTAGTTTCCCTAAATACATCCTGAAGCTAACATATTTAACCTCCTTGCCAACTGTGCCCCAATTCTGTGTGCAAAGGATGTCCCTCCGTTTGTGTACACTTAGTGTGTTTCTTGATTCGTTCATTGATATCAGTGGTATAGGCTGCTTACCCAGAATGCTGCTGATGTCAGTGAAAGCGACTGCAAGAATCCCAGAAGACTCAGTGCTCTTGGAGAGTTCAACCAATTAGCACAAGGATAGGAAGTGACTGTTCTCAAACTAGCGGAGTCTGTCCATCTCTTTTGGTAGCAAGACACACCTGACTCAATTTTGCTTAAAGGGGATTTATTGAAAAAAAAAAAGTCTATCTAATCCTTTCCACTAAC
Organism: Callithrix jacchus; assembly: GCF_049354715.1. Taxonomy (NCBI): domain Eukaryota; kingdom Metazoa; phylum Chordata; class Mammalia; order Primates; family Cebidae; genus Callithrix; species Callithrix jacchus. Next base: position 29,782,073 of record NC_133514.1, on the reverse strand, counting down.
ACTGAAGAAAGGAAGAAAGCTGAGAAATAGAGCACAGAGAGAGAGAAAAAAAAACACTGCCAGGAAGCGTACTAGGAGCAGTAGCTGAAACTCACCTAGAACATCCCCATAGAGACCAAGCCCCAAGTTTCAGCCTTGTGCAGACCAGTGTAATAAGAGCTAACACAAATAGGGTCAACACAATAACGGCTAACATTTATTGAGTGGTTATTAATCACTAAGCACTATTTTAAGCACTTTATAAACATTAATTCTTTCATTTCTCACCACAACCCTGTGAGACCTGGTCTGGCATGCCCCTGTTTAACAGAGCAAAGTCACTTATTTAGTGGCATGGCATCTGAGCCTGGGGTCTCAATCCTTACATCATACTCACCCTCTAAGGATGGCTAGAAAATGCCTCTGCAGGTACACTCTGAATTTTAAGCAATTATACTCAAAATGACTGAAAATAAGTGAGCGCATTTGCTTGAGAAAAGGAAGTGATCATTCAAACTCATATTTAAGGAAAATGTGTAACTATATAGGACACTTACAAAGATCTAAACATACAAAGTTAGAAAACTGAAAGAAGTGGTTCTGGGCAGGACCAAGAGGAAGGCGTTTCCCTTAGTTGTGTTTTTCGTTTTTGTTTTTGTTTTTGAGTCAGGGTCTCAACTCTGTCACCCAGGCTGGAGTATAGTGGCACAATCTCAGCTCACTGCAACCTCTGACTTCTGGGTTCAAGTGATCCTTCCACCTCAGTCTCCCAAGTAGCCGGAACTACAGGCCCATGCTACCACGCCCAGCTAATATGGTTTCACCATGTTAGCCAGGCTGGTCTCAAACTCCTGACATCAAGCTATCTGCTCGCCTCAGCCTTCCAAAGTGCTGAGATTACAGGCATGAGCCACCACGCCCAGCTCTTAATCGTGCTTCTTAAATACACCTCCTCCAATTTGAGCATGTTAGCAATCTCAGCCTCCTCACCATGTAATGCCCTGAGCCACTTCAGGACTCTGCAGAGTTCCCACCAGCAAGAAGGCCCTCACCCGATGCAGTCCCTCAACTGTGGACTTCTCAGCCACCATGCTGTAAGAAGTAAATTCTTTTTCTTCTTATCTATATATATATACACACACACACACACATATAAAATATTTATCATATATATTATATATATTTAAATGCCTCCAATTCCCTATGGGAAACTAATTAATATCTCTAATACCCACTTTAAATAATAATTTAGCAAATAACTACAGTTCATTTCGTACAAGTTTTGCTACTTTCAGCTAATTCTTTCTGCTATCATTTTAAAGTCCAGAATAAAGAATCCACTTCCAAAGAGCATTAAATTTCAGTATCAGAACCAGCCTAGGCCAAAAAGAAAAAAAAATTAGCCCACTGAAAGAACAATGCTTTAACAAAGCTAATTTCCAGCTGAAGGTGCTGCCCTGCGTCACGTTTACAGCCTTATCTCTTTGATCCCCACAACAGAAGAGCAATAGGAATGATATTGTTATTCTTATTGCATAAAGAAGGAAGAGGCCCAGAGTTGTGATGGGCTAGACCTAAGTTTCCCACAGCTCACAAGTCCTGAAGCTGAGACCAGAATCCAGGCTCTTCCCTTCCTTCTGTAACTATGACCCATTTTTGTGATAATTTCCCAGAGTTTATATTAATAAGCATCAAAACTCACTGGCTTGGCCTACCCTCTGGTGATTTATCAATGAGTAGTGAAATGTTCCTAATGAGGACTCAGATAAGAAGCTACAGCTTCTAGAACAGACATAGAAAATCTTTTTTTTTTCTTTTGAGACAGAGTTTCATTCTTGTCACCCAGGCTGGAGTGCAATGGTGCAATCTCAGCTCACTGCAACGTCAATCTCCTAGGTTCAACTGATTCTCCTACCTCAGCCTCCCAAGTAGCTTGAATTACAGGCATGTACTACCACGCCTGGCTAATTTTATATTTTTAGTAGAGAAGGGGTTTCACCATGTTGTCCAGGCTGGTCTTGAACTCCTGACCTCAAGTGATCTGCCCACCTCTGCCTCCCAAAGTGCTGGAATTATAGGCATGAGCCACTGTGCCTGGGCTTGACCTAGAAAAATCTAATAGAAAGATAAAAATACGTGTCTTTTTTTCTCTTTTCTTTTTCTTTCTTTTTTGGAGCATTTAGAATGTACCAGGCACTCTGAAAAGTACTTTATATACATTCTACCTCATTTATCCTTAAAACATCACTGTGAGGGGCATAGTATTAGTTCTATCTTACAGATGAGGGAGCCAAAGGTTAAACAGTTTAATTTACCAAGGTAACAGTGAATAATCCTGTATGATGGAGAGGTACGTGTTCAGGTCTAGAACTCATCCCAGCCAAATGAATCCACAGAGACAGGAACTCTACAGGCTGTCCTTGGCATGAGCTGGTGATCATGCGCTCAATTTGCTTTCTCTGTGCATGGTTGTCCACTGTCCCTCTCGCCTCACCTGCGGCCTCTGAATGACTAGGTTATCTCTCCGTTGACATCTTCTCTTTGATGCAGAAATCCCATTTGGCCTTTGGGAAGCCTGGTATTCTTTTTGGGGGGCAGGTACGGGAGGAGGCCTAGTATTCTGTTACTTTTCAAAGAGCATGTTTCTGAGATGTCCCCTCCCTCAATGCAGAAATCAACAAGTCAAAAGCTGTTTAACTCTTTTAACGCCTAAAGGAAATGTTAATTGAGACTCACAGTGGGGCACACAACTTAAGAAAAATAATATTTTCATGAAATATTTTTTAAAAATCAAAATTAATGCCAAAAAGTCCACAAAATTCAAATAAAGACAGGATCCAAGAGTAAACTTACAGGACTCACCTCACTCCCCTTACCCCAATCTCAGCCCTGTCGGATGCTATCCATATTTCAACACTTGACATTTTTTTCAAGTGAATTTTCTTTGCATTAATTTTGCCCTTTTTTTTTTTTTGGAGATGGAGTCTCACTTTGTCCCCCAGGCTGGAGTAGAGTGGCACACTCTCGGCTCACTGCAACCTCTGCTTCCTCAGTTCAAGCAATTCTCCTGCCTCAGCCTCTCTAGTAGCTGGGATTACAGGCTCCTGCCACCATGACCATCTAATTTTTGAAGAGACAGGGTTTCACCATGTTGGCCAAGCTGTTGTCGAACTCCTGACCTTAGGTGATCTGCCCGCCTCAGTCTCCCAAAGTCCTGAGATTATAGACATAAACCACTGTGCCTGGCTGCCCTTTTTAAAGATGGCATTCGGACATTATTTATGTTGATGACTGAGTTTACATCTCACTCACCTCTACTTATCTTGGTCCTGGACTGGGTTCATGAACAGAATGATGGTCAGGTGCAGTGGCTCATGCCTGTAATCCCAGCACTTTGGGAGGCCGAGGTGAGAGGATTTTTTGAGCCCAGGAGTTCAAGAGCAGCCTGGGCAACATAGCTAGACCCTATCTCCACTAAAAATAAAAAAGATAATAGCTAGGAGTAGTGGCATGTACCTGTGGTCCCAGCTACTCAGGAGGCTGAGATGAGAGGATCATCTGAACTAAGGAGGTTGAGGTTGCAGCAAACTCTAATTGTACCACTGCACTCCAGCCTGGACAACAGAGCAGGATCCCGTCTCAAAGAAAAAGGACAGAATTATGACAGTGGGCCCTGATTTCTACTGGACCTTTTTCCCATGTCCTTCCCTGCTTCCTTCACACATCAGCTGTTCTCTGCCGGCCCCACCAGAAAACTGAGGAGTGATCACCTGGTGCGCACAGTTTACAGCTGTGCAGCGTCTCACGCCACCAGGTCCTGGGAGAGATAGAGGAAAGGAAAAGCCTTCTCCATATTCCACCAGAGCTGCAGGAGGAGTTTGGCTTTCCTCTTCTTAAGGACACTTTTTCAACCATCCATTGAGTTATGTGCCAGGAGGAAAATTCCTATCTTGAACCCTCACATCAGTGCTGACATGTAATTCTAATTATTGAATTCCCATCACTGTTTCTCTAATGCAGTGATTTTCAGTCTTTAAAAACACAAATCCCTATGCCCAAGCTGCTCTCAGATCGATGAAGTAAATCAGTGCCTCCAGAGGCGACAGCCTGGCATCTACGCTGGTCACAGCTTCCTCGGTGACTCCAGTGTGCAGGCAAGGTTCAGAACAGTTGCTTTAGAGAAGGACTGGACTTTGCTTTTCTTCGCTCAGGTGGTTGTGGCCCTTCCTAGAGGACAATGGCAGGAAAGGCTGCAGAGTCTGAGGGAGCTAGGTTCAATTCCTGGCTTTCCCACTTACTGACTTTGTGGCCTTAGCCAGGATAGTTGACTTTCATTTCCTCAACTGCGCTGTAGACATAATAACAGACTCTCCCCCTTGGATTTGTTTGAAGGGATCAAGCCAAGGCATCTGAAACACCTGGCATGGTGCCTAGTGGGCATGTGTACACTCGTGCTCCCCAACACACAGCGTGAGCAATTAGCCTTAGCATTTATGAAGCCCTTCTTCAAACAAAATGATATGAAGCTCAATTAATAAATAGGCAAAGGTGGAACTCCTCTGTTTGAAGGTGAGGGTAGCGACAGACGCAGGCCCCATTCTTGTTTTTTTTCTTTTTAAAAGACAGGGTCTCACTCTGCTGCCCAGGCTGGAGTATGGTGATGCAATGACAGCTCACTGCAGCCTCAAACTCCTGGCTCAAGCAATCCTCCCCCCTCAGCCCCCCCAAGTAGCTGGACTACAGGTGTGCACCACACTCGATTTTACACACACACACACACACACACACACACACGTTTTTGTGTAGAGATGGAAGAAGGGGGGACTTCTCACTATGTTGCTCAGGCTGGTCTCGAACTCCTGGCCTCAAGGGATCCTCCTGACTTGACGTCCCAAAGTGCTGGGATTACAGGCATGAGCCACCCCATCCAGGCTTTTTTCCTAGGACGCTCTATAGATCCTTACAGTCCTAGGAAATCATCTGAAGGACACAGTGTCAGGTATGTAGCAACATTATGGACTCAATCTGATTGTATTTGGGTGGGATTTTTTTTTTGAGACATGGTTTTGCTCTGTCGCCCAGGCTGAAGTGCAGTGGTACAATGATCACTACTCGGTGCAGCCTCAAACTCCTGAACTCAAGCCATCCTACTACCTCAGCCTCCTGAGTAGCTGGGATTACAGGTGTGTACCTGTTGTACAGGTGTGTAAAAATCAGCCTGGCTAATTTTTAAAACATTTTTTGTAGAGATGGGGATCTTGCTATGTTGCCCAGGCTGGTCAGGTGACATTTTTCTGCTTCAGAACTGCTTCAGCCTATTTCCCATTGCCTAGTGACAGGCATCTGCCAGCCAGCTGGCTGGCTAGGCCCAGGGACCACTCTGTGGCCACAGGAGTGAGCAGAGGAGGGCTGCTTAGCCTAAGTGGCCTTCTGGCTGCAGGCTGATCAGTGGAGTAAGCCACCACTAGCTAAGCTCACCTACCCACCCAAAAGGTACTGCTATAAATTCCCAGTCTCCCAGCTGGATAAATGTTTCTGTTTGGTTTTTAGGTGTGGGGTGGTGGCTACAGGCTGGAATGTTTCCTAAGTAGGAGAATATTTAAGTGCCCTGTGTAGGAAGACCCTCGGGGCATGCTGGCTTGGCAAGGAGTACTCCTTCTGGGAAAGAACAGCTCGCCTGTTTTCCCTTTTGGGAACAGCTGTGCTTTATTCGTTTCCTGGGCAGTGTTGTTTCTACCGTATGCTAAAACCTAACAGGTCAAAAATCTCAGCCCAGTTCACAGACCTCTGCCAGCCTCAGGCCGATTAGGAGGGTGAGGCAGAAGGTGCAGGCTGAGATCAGCATGAGTGAAATTGGCCCTGCCTGGAGCTCATCTGTGCCACAAAATTGACTGTATTTCCTCTTCCCGTGGGGAGGCCGATGTAGGCCCTGCTTGTGAGAGTGGAGCTTCCACTGCCTCCTTTCATTTCTTCCAATCTCCCAGCATCTTTAATTTCTTTTTTCATAAGGGGATGATCTTTGTACCAAGCTAATAGCTATATAAACGACTCAACAGTGAAAGCGTTTTTTTTTTTTTCCCCTCCCTGAGCTAGAGCCCATGTCCAGAGTTGTTTGGCGAGAAAGTTGATATTTCATACCTAGTGTTTAAAGTGTGTGCCTTCATTGTTCTTTAGGGATGCTGTTTTAGTAAGAATCGTAGTCACCGGGCTCTTTAATTGCAAGTAACAGAAACCAACTTGTGCTGGCCTTAGCCAGAGAGGGGAATTTGTTATAGAAATAAAGGAGCGTCTCATGGGAGCAAAGAGAGGAGTGTGGCCATGTGCATTATGGCCTCAGGAACTGGAGAGACGTCAGGGCCTCTCTGCCTCATCTCCTCTCGGCAGGCTCGCATTTGTGCTCCTCATGTCTCTCTGCTAACTGGCTCTTACTGCCAGACTGCAGGGAGAAATGTTACTGTCACTCAGAGGGCAGAGTCATCACTGCCACTCAAGAGATGTGCTCAGAAGGACTAGCGTCTCTCAGAACCGATTCTCAGGAAAAAGAACTTCATTGGTCAGATTCCATCAGCAAGGGCCAATGGAGATGGCTGATGGCCCAGTAGGCGTCCTCTCAGCCAAGGTTTCCAGATCTGTCAGAGGATCAGAGTTACTTGTGGGAATTTGTCTTTTTTTAACTTAATTTTTTAAATCAATTTTTTAAACACAGGCCAAGCTCCACCCCTTAGAATCTCTGAGTAGGGTCTGGGACTCTATTAAAAATTCATCTATAGATATGGCCACATGCAGTGGCTCATACCTGTAATCCCAGCACTTTGGGAGGCTGAGGCAGGTGGATCATTTGAGGTCAGGAATTCAAGACCAGCCTGACCAACATGGTGAAACCCCATCTTTACTAAAAATACAAAAATCTTAGCCGGGCATGGTGGTGCTTGCCTGTAATCCCAGCTACTCAGGAGTCTGAGACAGGAGAATCACTTGAACCTGGGAGGCGGAGGTCACAGTGAGCCGAGATCACACCACTGCACTCCAGCCTGGGTGACAGAGCGAGACTCCATCTCAAAAAAACAAAAACAAAAGAATTCATCTATAGATTCTGATGATAAATTAGATTTATTTTTTAATACAAATAGGGATCTTGCTATGTTACCTAGGCTGATCTCAAATTCCTGGGTTCAAGTGATCCTCCTGCCTTGGCCTCCCTAGTGGCTAAGATTACAGGCATGAGCCACCATGCCCAGTGTCAACGCAGACTTGAGAGCCACTGAAACACAAGTCTTTGGTATCCATGAATGTTTCTACTGAAGTCTAATGAGAACCTGCCTGTTAAGCTATCTATTTGTGGAGGCTAGACCTATACGGCTGAAGAGAGCAATTCATTTCAGTGCAAGTATATGAGAGTGGGTTGGGGAAGTCCCTACCCTACAGAGCACTGGCTGTAGAACCAGTCTAGTGGAAATCTGAGAAGCCAGCTCAGCGCTGAATCTAACATTACCACTTGAAGAGCTTCGTGGTCAGAACTCTTAGACCAGATTTCAGAACAGTCCTCACCATGTGAAATCTGGCTCAGTGTTAGCCAAGAAGATCATGCACATGTGGCAGGTCAGGGTGAGAGTCAAGGACAGGTTTGGAATCTCTATGTTCTCATTGAGGAAAAGTAGAACTCCACTGGGAAAAGACCACCTTGGAGAATCCAGTCGTATTTTATGTTCCTGTGTTCATATTTCTTCAACATGCTGTTTCTGCTGCTTGGTAAACTCTTGCTTCTCTTTCTAACATCACTGATTTGTTCTTCAAGGCTTAGCTTGTGTTTGCACTCGAAGGAGCCCTCTTTGAGCCTCTGGTGTACTAAGCTTTGCTTCTGTTCCTATACCGTCCTCTATGTACTTTGGCTACATCATGGATTGTAATTATTTCTCCATCATATCCACTTGATGATGGGTAGTTGGCAATTTGGTAACTAGATCTACTTGTATGGGGGCCAGTGTGAACTCTCCTACTGAACTGATGCAGAGATGTGTCTGCTGACCTGGCCCCTGGCTTCCCTTCTGCCCCTCCCATCCTACTTATTCCCACACCAAAGTCACCTTCCTTCTTTTAACAATCTCAACACCATTCCAGATCTGAGATCACTTATTCCCTAATCACAGAAAATTTAAGGAGCTCAAGACTTGTTGCCCTGCATCTGTGGAGAGTGGAACACAAACCTGCTCCTGCCTCATTAATGTCAAGAAGCCTCTCCATCAGCCCACCAGCACTGAGCCGTTTGAGTTTCCTTTGATAATGTCAGTAACACCTGGGTTGGCATTATTCTCACCTCAGTCTAGTGACTCAGTCCTGGGCCATGCTGAAATTGCATGCATACTAAGTATAGTGTAATGAGACAGTTTTCAGTGCAGACAGCTGAACCCCCAATCACTTGCTCTGCTGAGTGTTTTGGTGATTACACAGCACTTCTGCTAGCTTGCCTAAAATTTGTAAAGAGTACAGTGAGGGTGCAATGAGTATGGCTTTCGTTCATTCTGTATGTCTGGTGAGAAAAATGTGGGAATTCTAAGCAACAACTCTCCACTACAAGAGACTAAGCTCATTTTCTCAGTGCTAAGGAGTCCTAAATAAGAACCTTATCAAATGTGCACACACATACACACACACATTATAATATTACTGATGAAAACGTTTCATGAGCATATAAAAATAACAGAAATTTTCAACACTTTGGACTAAAGGTCTTTATATGGGATATGTCTAACCCTAGGGGTACCCCGAACTTTCTAAAGGCTCCCTCAGCAAAGGTAATTTCACAGGATGACCTAATTAATTTGGAATTTAAGGTAATTCTGAGCTTTCATACAGTTTCCTCTAACAAAAGCAAAACCATGGCATCCACACTATTTCTTCCATTCTACAAAACAAAGACACCACTCACCTTCCCAGCTCACTTGGCAGTGCTGCCCCATGGCGATAGTGAATACAGAGGACAAAGCTGAAGCTTCCTACCCAGAAAGTTTCCTCAAGTCAGCTTAAGGACTTAGGGCTTTGTGACTTTCCCTCTTCTAAACTTCTGTAAAGGGGGATTTAGGAATGGGGATATATAGAGACTTGTTAGGATATTCAAAATGTGAATATGTGGTAAATTGAAAGTAATGATTTTTATTGAACAAATTGGCCATTTCCCTCTCCAAGATTCCTGCCATGAAATAAATCACTCTTGGTGGAGGTCCCACCAGAAAAAAACAGCAAGCCGTCGGTAAGAACTACTGAATGCTACAAACAGCTTTTCTTGTAAATCACTTTTTCAACTATTTAAAAACTCATCACAGAACAATCATTGACTGGAAGGAAAAATACTCTTGGATAGTCAAAACAAAAAAAGTTTAGTGACGCTGAATATTTTAATTGTACTTGGAATAATTTTCAGAACTATCAGAATTTTCATAATGTGCTGAATAAATTCAACATGCCTACAGACAAAATGGATTACAAAAAAATTTAAAAACTGCCCACAATCATATTGCGAAATATTTACTCCAAATACAATCAAATGTCAATTTACTGAATCATATGAAATGTGTAATATTTACTACCTATTAACAGAAAATAAATTAGGTTCTAGCTAGCTGCCAGTTAGTTTTTAGTAGGATAACACTCCATATGAAAAATGTGATACTAGTAATTTTTGATTCCCAAATCTACCAAAAGCCAAACAGCTTAGTTCAATATACATACACACCTTTACTGACAGAATATCTTGCCTTTTATCAACCTACTTGCTTCCTAAATAACTTGTTCTTCCCACAGATGACTGCGACTACTTGCAAATAAGGGAAATTTTAAATCTTGACTTATCACTAATCATTTACAAAAGGTGTTCTGTAATTGTTTTTAATGATTTTTGTAAGTTTAAAATACACTAACACAACTTGAATTTTCAAGTCAGGCTTTTGTCTGAAAAAGTCAGTCCAATTTGATTAATGAAATGGATATTTGGATATTTTGCTTTATTTCATTATATGATGGACATGTATCATGAATTGAATGATTAAATCTGTGTTCCAAGGCTTTGATGAAACATACAATAAAAATATATTTAAAGCACTAACTGTACCAAGATTATTATGTCCAAAAAAGTGTTTTGAAAGCAATGGGTTGGATTTTCCCAACCCTTTATGAATATCCTGAATTAAACAAAGGTTTTCTAAGTTAAAGAGTAACAGGTAAACAATTAATTATCATTTTATAGTCTCGGTAGAGCCCTTTAGGTTTACATCCCCAAATACAAAAATTAGTAATTCTAAGTAAAAAAACACTTCTCAAAGGCTGCTTTCAAAATTCTGTTTTTAACAAAAATAAACGAGATACTAAACATGCTGTCAGCTGAAGAATGATTTATCATCACGGATGACAGATCACAATGCGATTTTTGTCATGGAAATTAAAGAACTGAGTAAAAGGCTTTTAGGTAAAGCAACTTCCATTCCTCTCTACGTAGGGGCTTTCAGTATTTAAACAGAAACGAAAGGGAAAGAATTGAAGCTGGACCCTCTTTCATTCTAGCAATGTCATATTAATCCAGATATATAAACTAATTGTAAAAACACTATCTCGTTAAAGAATTTCCAAAAATTTTACATTTCATCTAACGTCAAAAATGGTTAATATATCTTGATCCATTATGCAAATGACTAAATATAGAAGAAACTTAACACATCCTTAGGGTCACAATAAACAAACAGATCACCACTCAGTGTAGCCGTCACCTCCTGGGCTCAACCAATCCTCCTACCTCAGCCCCCCAAGTAGCTGGGACTACAGGCTTGTGCCACCACAATTGGCCTGTTTTTTTCTATTTTTTATAGAGACAGGGTTTCACCATGTTGCCCAAGCTAGTCACGAACTTCTGAGCTCAAGCGATCCACCCACCTCAGCCTCCCAAAGTGCTACCATTACAGTTGTGTGCCACTATGCTCAGCCATTTATCATTTTAAATGTATATACATTTGTTGCAAAGATGTATGGTAATATGATCAATGATTTTCAGGCATAAAAATATAGAGTAAAACCTGATGACAACAAGCTACAAGATAAAAACTGGATGTAGTGACATTGGTTCCTATACTCCAGCCCAGAGCCTGCGCTCAAATACAGGAGTTGAAAGCTGTAAGCTACTCTGAGGATGGCAGGTGGTGATGGTGGCAGCGCAAGTGACTGCCGTGTCACCATAAGGAATTTCTAAGTTTAGTGAATGGTAAGTTAGTGATGGTGAAACAATAAGCTTCACCATCTTACTTCTGTATCTTTGTACAACAGTACAAACTAAAATATTTGTTTCATTTTCTTCCAATAATATGACCCTAAGTTTTCACAACTCAATTTTTTGGGGTCCTACCTAGGCATTGTGGTGGAGTTTTGCTGTACAGTAGCACTCCCTTATCCACAGGGAATACTTTCCAAGACCCCCAGGATGCCAGAAACCATGGATAATACCAAACCTGCTGTTTTTTCCTGTACTTATCTATGATAAAGTTTATAAATCAGGAACAGTAAGAGATTAACAGCAAAAACTAATAAAAATAGAAGTTATAACAATATACTGCAATACAAGTATGAATGTGATCTCTCTCAACATACATTATTGTTACTGCATTTTGGATAACCGAACCATGGATAACAGGGGACAACTGTATTACATTAGAATAAAATCTGTGGGAGAACGGCAACAAAAATACAAGTTCAAGGAGAAAAAGGAATTTTAAAAACCTTCATGTATTTTCTATGTAGATAATGGCACTAAATTTCTATGGTATGTAGACTACACCGATTATATAATGAAGCATGTTTTGTTTTAAAATACCAGTAATTATACTATGCTGGATATTGTATCTTTTGCCAATATTTAAACTTAGGAACAGCTTTAAATGTGCAAATAGATTCAGTTTCTTTTTCAAACAATTTTTTTTTAAGTATTAGGGAGTTTGTGCAAAAGAGTGAAAAATCACTGCTCAACACAGAGGAAAGGCAAGCAATGACCTTTTTCAAGGCCAAAGATACAGCAGATTTTTTTTTTTAATCAGCAACATACAGACTGAACTACCAGGAAGGCCAGCTTAACATCTGTTTGCTTTTCCTGGCACCTAGAGGGAAAGTCAAGCACAGACAGGGATTAAACATTTCTACTCTTGAGGCAGAGCCTCTAAAGATTTATTTATGGTGCACAGTCACAGAGAAGGGGATGACTCATATCTGTAACTCTGCCAAAGCAGCAACTCACTCATCACAGCAGTCAGAACTTAAGCTATCTTTTGCAATTTCAGAACAGGAACTAACCTTAGAGGATATATTTTACCATCACTAATTATTTTTAACTAAGCATCCATTGTGTCTTAGGTTCTTGGGATACAAGTAAGAACCTGTGCCTGAATAATTTACACTCTTGTTGGGGAAACAGAAAAACCAACAACACAGTAAATGTGAATCTCTGTAGCATAAATGAAGGGCCCAGTGAGTATAACAAAAGTGCAATGAACCAATAGAGGGAGTTGTTGCCAAAGGTCTGGGTCATCTGGGAAGGAGAAGGCTGAAATCAAAGCAGGTCTTTAACAAAACAGAATCAAGGGAGTAAGACTGATGGGCTAACTTCCTGGGGACAGAAGTAAGACAGTGCACATGTGACGCAATGCGAGTAATGACAGTGAGGAAAGTTAACTACTACTCCAGAGCAGATGGCTACTATAAAAATTGTAAGATAGAAATCAGACTGTGGAAGGTCTTATATGCCAACAGAGAGCTGAGTTTTATCCCATGAGAAATGTGAGTTTCTGAGATCAGTGTGCAAAACAACATTTTAGGAAGGTTTTTTAAGAGACAGCAAGAGAGAAGTCGGTTAAATTTTAGCAATAGTCTGCGTAGCTATGATGGGAACAGAGGCTGGGGTGAGGATAAAGTAACTGGAAAATAAAGGACATTGTTAAAAGGGGAAAGGAGGGACAATGAGTTTCATGGTTTCAATCATATGTGACTGCAATAATCATGATCCCACCAAGAAAAATAAATCCAATGGGAAAACAGGTCTATGTTCGAAGGTGCAGAGTCAGCAAGCAAGAATGGACACTTGAAGTGGAAGGCTCAACCTCTGCCATCTTTCAATCTGCCATCACTAGTGATGGTGTGCCACACTGCACTAGCAAGCAGAAAATCATAAGCTTTCTCCTTTTTTGTCCTTTTATTCAATTAAATAGGGGAAAAAAGGACTTGTATTCTAAACTTGTTCGTGATCACACTATATACAGGCATACCTCAGAGATACTGCAGGTTCCGTTCCAGACCCCTGCAATAAAGGGAGTATCACAATAAAGCAACTCACACAAATGTTTTGGCTCCCCAGCGCATATAAAAGTTATGTTTAAACGATAGTCCATGAAGTGTGCAAAAGCATTATGTCTAAAAGTATGTATATAGATTAATTTAAAAATTAAATTTCTAAAAAAAGCTAACAATCCTATGAGTGCTCAGCAAGTCATCATCTTTTTGCTGGTATAGGATCTTGCCTCAATGTTGAGGGCTGCTGAGTGATCTGGGTGGTAGTTGATGAAGACTGAGTGGCTGTGGCAGTTTCTCAAAATGAGAAAACAACGAAGTTTGCTCCGTCAACTGATACTTGCTTTCACAAAAGATTTCTCTTTATCATCCTGTTTGGCAGCATTCTATCCACAGCAGAACTTCTTTCAAAGTTAGTCTCAGTCCTCTCAACCCTGCCACTGGTTTATCAATTAAGCTTCTGTAATATTCTAAATCCTTTGCTGTCATTTCAAGAATGTTCACAGCATCTTCACCAGGAATAGATTCCCTCTCAAGAAATCACTTTCTTTGCATTTATAAGAAGCAATTCCTCCTCCATTTAAGTTTCATCATGAGGTTGCAGCAATTCAGTCACATCTTCACTTCTAGTTCTCTTGCGCTTTCCACATCAGCAGTGACTTCCTCCACTTAAGTCTTGGGCCCCTAAAAGTCATCCATGAGGACTGAAAACAACTTCTTGCAAATTTCTGTAAATGCTGATATTTTTACCTTCTCTCATGAATCACAAATGCTTGTAATGGCATTCGGAATGGTGAATCCTTTCCAGAAAGTTTTCAACTGACTTTGCCCAGATCTATCAGAGGAATGACTACCTATGAACCACTACAGCCTTATGAAATGTTATTTATTAAATAAGATTTGAAAGCAAGAACTACTCCTTAATCATGGGTTGCAGAATGAGTATTGTGTTTGCAGGCATTAAAACCAACATTACTCTCCTTATACAACTCCATCAGAGCTCCTAGATGACCAGATGCATTGTCAATGAGTAGTCATATTTTGAAAAGATTTTCTTTTTCTGAGCAGTAAGTCTCAACAGCAGGCTTCAAATATTCAGTAAATGATGTTGTAAACAGATGTACTGTCATTCAGGCTTTGCTGTTCCCTTTTTAGAGCACAGGCAGAGTAGATTTAGCAAAAGGGCCCTAGGATTTTTAGAATGGTTAATGAACACTGGCTTTATCTTGAAGTCACCAGCTGCATTAGTCCCTAACAATAATCAGCCTGCCTTTGAAGCCTTGAAGCCAAGCATTGACTTCTGTCTGAGAAAGTCCTAGATGTTATCTTCTTTTAATAGGAGGCTATTTCATGTACATTAAAAACTTGTTGTCTGGTGTGGCCACGTTCATTAATTACCCTAGCTAGATCTTCCAGATAACTTACTACAACTTCTACATCAGCACTTGCTGCTTCACCTGGCACTTTTATTTTATGGAGACGGCTTCATCCCTTAAATTTCACGAACCAATCTCTGCTGGCTTTCAACTTTTCTTCTGCAGCTTCCTCACCTCCCTCAACCTTCACAGAATATGAGACAGTTACATTCTTGCTCTAGATTAGGCTTAGGTTTCAGCGAATGTGGGGTTTGATTTTTTATCCAAGCCACTAGAACCTTCTCCGTATCAGTAATAAGGCTGTTTTGCTTTCTTATCATTTGTGTGCTCACTGGAGTAGCACTTTTAATTTTCTTCAGTAACTTTTCCTTTGGATTTACAACTTAGCTAACTAATTTGGATCAAGAGTCATAGCTTTCAGCCCGTCTTAGCTTTTGGCAGGCCTTCCTCACTATGCTTAATCATTTCCAGTTTTTTATTTAAAGTTAAAGACATGTGACTCTTCCTGTCACTTGAACACGCAGAGGCCACTGTAGGCTTATTATTGGCCTAATTTCAATATTGTGTTTCAGGGAATAGGAAGGACCGAGAGGGAGAGATGGGGAAAACACAGACATTTATCAATGACGTTCACTGTCTTATATGGGTGTGCTTTGTGGTGCCCGAAAACAATCATGATAGTAACATCAAAGGTCACTGATTACAAGTCACCATAAGATAGATAATAATAATCAAAAAGTTTGAAATATAGGGAGAATTACCAAAATGTGAGAGACATGAAGTGAGCACATGATGTTGGGAAAATGACTTTGTCCATGCAGGACTGACACAAACCTTCCATCTGTTAAAGAAAGAAAGAAAGAAAGAAAACAAAATTAGTATCTGCAAAGTACAATACAGAGAAGTGCAATAAAATGAGGCTTGCCCTGTGGCTCCTCAAAGATTGAGAAGTATTCACCCTAAAAAAAAAAAACTAATGAAATTTATCTTGAGAACACGCATTTGCAAGTAGAAAAGCAGATCTGGCTTAAAGCTTCAGAATCAGTACTTTACCCCAGACTTGATAAGAAATCCACAAAGTTACTCTGACCTCTCAATCCGTCAAGGTTAAGCCGTTTAGCCTCTGTGTCATTATAAACTCTCCAGAACATGGGGGAAATTTTAAAGCAGAAATCCTTCTCTTCTCCACTTATCCCCATCTCCAAAAAACCTTAGAGCTGGTTAAATTAGAAGTTAACAGTATTTTATATGCTTTATTCAAAAAATGAACATCAAATTATCTTCTGATTTGCAACATTTAGTACAATCACATTGAAAATGTCTAATTTAAACTGAAGGATGAAGATGTTTATTCTACCCAGGTCAACCTAATTATTTCTGAAATGTCAGGTTAAGCCAAAGTCCACAAGGGGAGGCAGCATAGCACAAGGGTAAAGGACAGTGGCTCAAGTCAGACAGCCAGAGTCTGCAGCTCCCACTACTTCAACTTGCACAAGTCAACCACTCTGTACCTCAATTTTCCCATCTGTAAATTGGAAATAATGCCTCTCTCCCTCACCGGATTCTTATTAAACAATGGAGTAAAGTACCTTAGCAGTGCTCAATAAACGTTTGGAGCAAGTATCATTATTGTACTTCAACATTCAGCTCTAGGTTCTCATGTTACCAAGTCGATTTCTTGTTTGTTGATGGAACTTACATATTGCATTAGATAAGGGAGGTAAGGGTAGGCAAACTTTCTCCACAAAGGGCAAGACAGTCATAGTTTTGGACTTGCTGGCCAGATGGTACCACTGATGCAGCTATTCAAATCTGCCATTGTAGCACAAAAGTGGTCAGAGATGACATGAAAACAAATGAGAATGGTAGCTCTTTCCAAAACTTTAGAGAAACTAAAATTCAATTTCATGTAATTTTTATATTATACAAAATATTATTTAAAACCATTAAAAATATAAAAACCATACTTAGTAGGCCATACAAAAATAGGTAGCAGGCCAGATTTTGCCCATGGGTGGTGGTCTGCTGATCCCTGCTCTAGATTAACAAATTTATGGGCTATAGAAGCTTTGTGGGACAGGGACGCTTGAAATACAGGTTGGTGGTGCAGAAGAAAGAGGAAATTTTTAATAGAAAAAAGATTTAATGCTGTCCTCCATTTATCAACATTGTATTCGACTATGTGCAAAACATTTTTGCTGCTGGAATCAAAGATTCAGAAGTGACAGTTTCTGCTCTCTTACACTTCTCCATGATACCTCAGAAATGGCAAGTCTTCCTTCAAAGTACAGTACACCCGTGTGTGCTCATCTGTGAGGCAGGTAGCTTCTTTGGCACCTCTACCTAAAGCTGAGGACAAGCAAGCATTATTTATCCTGATCACATGTGCTTCTTCCCCTCTCCAGTAATCAATCCTACTACCAGTTTTTCTCCTGGTCTCCAAATTATTTGTTTTGAATTATCATTTTGGGGATAATACTTGGGATGATATACTAAAAGTCAACTTGTCCCATCTTTTTAAAAATTACCATTTTAATTAGTCCTCAGAGATACCCTCTCTCTTTTAATAGGTAACATGCTTGTGACTCCTGTGGCTTTTTTTCTGTTTCAATCCAGGCAGAAACTTGTCCCTAGGAGGCAGGATAAACAGATCTATCTCAAGGCAAAAAAGACAAATCACAAAAACATTTTTTCAGAGCAAATGTTAAATATTCGATCCAAAAGAACACAAAAAAATAAAAACAAAATATAGTGCTCTATTATATACTTCAGTTTGTTATAAAGATTGTGGATTTGAAAAAATCAGCAGAATCCTACTATGTCAGTGTCAGAGCAAGTGAAGCATAGAATAAAAATTAACATAGCTAATAATTATGAAAACAAGGATTGTTTGTAAATTCTAAGTAACTATTAATAAAAAGTAACAAAAATAGAATATACTAATCTTGTCTTGGTGTGGATACCAGAAAGACATCCGTCTCATGTGTTTCCTTGTAAAAAAATTATACTATTTGTCTGTTAAAGACAACACAATAAAAGTCAGAGTAAAAAGTAGTACTCTTGATGTTTAATATCATCTTATCAGCAAAATCCCTAATCAAATTGTAAGGGAGGACAGAGACTCAATAGGGTAATTAAAGGTACAGAAAAAAGAATGGGAGAAGATGGCACTGTAGGACCAACTCAGGATTGCAGCTCCCAGTGAATCCGCAGATGGTGAGTGGACTCCACATTTCCAGATAAATCTTTATTGTCCACAGACCAGGAGCCAGCCTGGCTGTTTGACCGGTGTGGCTGTTTGGGCCAGGGCCTCAGCGCAGCGGCACTCCGTACAAAGTACACTGATTTGGTTGCCCTGTTAAACTGGCAATTGGAGATTTTGGAAGGCAGATTAGCACATTCATCTGATTAAATGGGACTTAAACAGAAAGCCAGGCCAGGAGATTCCCGGGCAGCAATGTGATTCCAGCCGGCGGAGTGGGTTGCTGCACAAGAAATCACACAGATCCCAGCGCCCTTTCAGCAGGTGACTGGAACACCTGAGAGAGAGTCAACCATTCAACTTAAAAAAAAAAAAGGGCTCTGAGGCAGGGAGCCAGGTGATTACGCTCGGTGGGTTCCATCCCCACAAAAAACAAACAAACCAGCAATTGGAAATGCTCAGGGTTGAGAGTTTCATGGAAAGCACAGCTGAACCTAGGATGGTGCAGCTCGGAGAGGGAGGGGCGTCCACCATTACCGAGGCACTTGACCCTACGGAGGTACACTGCCATTGCTGAGCAGCCTGTCGTTGCTGAGGCAACCTGCCATAACAGAGAGAGTCCGCCATAACAGAGAGAGTCCACCACTACAGAGGCAGGCCATCATCACCACGGCAGCTCTAACCACACCCATATAAATAGGATTACAGGGAATTACACACGGCAGCAGGGCGGAGCCCACGGCAACAGGGTGGAGCCCACGGCAGCTCAGCATAGCCACTACAGGCAAGCAGTGATTTGACTGCCTCCTTGCTGAGCAGGACAGTGTAACAGATACTCATAAATAAAGCCCTAACTCCCCGGGACAGAGCACCTGAGGAAAAAAAAGGGGCTTTATGAGTTCTTCTGCAGCAGACTTAAATGTACCTGCCTAGCAGCCCTGAATGAACAACGAAGCTCACAGCTCAGCACTTGAGCTCCTATGAAGTACAGACTGTCTCCTCAAGTATAAACTACAGATAGTCTCCTCAAGCAGCTCCCTGACCCCCATATATCCAAAGAGTCACCTCACAAAGGACTGATCAGACTGACATTTGGCAGGCACCATTCAGGGACAAAGATAGCAGAACGACAAACAGGTAGCAACCCTCAGAGTTCCACAGCTGCTACAGGTGTACCCCAGGCAAGCAGGGCCTGGAGTGGACCTCAGCAGTCCTACAGCAGAGGGGCCAGACTGTTCGAAGGAAAACTAAGAAACAGAAATACTTCATCATCAACAATCTGGACGTCCACTCAGAGACCCAATCGGAAAATCAGTAACTACTCAGACGACAGGTGGATGAATCCACAAAGATGGGAAGAAACCAGTGCAAGAAGGAGGAAAACAACCGAAACCAGAACACCTCACATCCTACAAGGGACCACAACTCCTCACCAGCAAGGGAACAAACCTGGACGGAGAATGAGTGTGATGAAATGACAGAATCAGACTTTAGAAGGTGGGTAATGAGAAACTTCCGTGAGCTAAAAGAACATGTTCTAACTCAATGCAAAGAAACTAAGAACCTTGAAAAAAGATTTGAGGAAATGATAACAAGAATGGACAACTTAGAGAGGAATATGAGTAAATTGAAGGAGCTGAAAAACACAACACGAGAGCTTCGCAAAGCATGTACAAGTCTCAACAGCTGAATTGACCAAGCAGAAAAAAGGATATCAGAAGTCGAAGATCAATTCAATGAAATAAAACAAGAAACCAAGATTAGAGAAAAAAGCGTAAAAAGGAATGAACAAAGTCTACAAGAAATGTGGGACTATGTGAAGAGACCTAATCTACATTTGATAGGTGTACCTGAATGTGACAAAGAGAATGAATCCAAGCTGGAAAATACTCTTCAGAATATTATCCAGGAAAATTTTCCCAAACTAGCAAGGCAGGCCAATACTCAAGTCCAGAAAATACAGAGACCACCACAAAGATATTCCGCAAGAAGAGCAACCCCAAGGCACATAATGGTCAGATTCGCCAGGGTTGAAATGAAGGAGAAAATGCTAAGGGCAGCCAGAGAAAAAGGTCGGGTCACCAACAAAGGGAAGCCCATCAGACTCACAGCAGATCTCTCGGCAGAAACTCTACAAGACAGAAGAGAGTGGGGGCCAATATTCAACATCCTTAAAGAAAAGAACTTTCAACCCAGAATTTCATATCCAGCCAAACTGAGCTTCAGAAGTGAAGGAAGAATAAAATCCTTTGCGAACAAGCAAGTACTCAGAGATTTTTGTCACCACAAGGCCTGCTTTATAAGAGCTCCTGAAAGAGGCACTACACATAGAAAGGAACAACCAATATCAGCCATTCCAAAAACATACCAAATGCTAAAGAGCATCAACAAAATGAATTATCTGCATCAACTAATGGGCAAAACAGTCAGCTAGCATCAAAACAGCAGTATCAAATTCACACATAACAATATTAACCCTAAATGTAAACGGGGTAAATGCACCAATCAAAAGACACAGACTGGCAAATTGGATAAAAAGCCAAAACCCATCGGTGTGCTGTATCCAGGAAACCCATCTCACATGCAAGGATACACAAAGGCTCAAAATAAAGGGATGGAGGAAGATTTACCAAGCAAATGGAGAGCAAAAAAAAGCAGGAGTTGCAATTCTCGTCTCTGATAAAATAGACTTTAAAGCAACAAAGATCAAAAGAGACAAAGGACATTACATAATGGTAAAAGGATCAATACAACAAGAAGAGCTAACGATCCTAAACATATATGGACCCAATACAGGAGCACCCAGATATATAAGGCAAGTTCTTAATGACTTACAAAGAGACTTAGACTCCCACACAATAATATTGGGAGACTTTAACACTCCACTGTTAATACTAGACAGATCAACCAGACAGAAAATTAACAAGGATATCCAGGACTTGAACTCAGACCTGGAACAAGCAAACCTGATAGACATTTACAGAACTCTCCACCCCAAATCCACAGAATATACATTCTTCTCAGCACCACATCAAACCTACTCTAAAACTGACCACATAATTGGAAGTAGATCACTCCTCAGCAAATGCAAAACAACTAAAATCATAACAGTCTCTCAGACCATAGTGCAATCAAGTTAGAACTCAGAATTCAGAAACTAACTAAGAACCGCACAGCTTCATGGAAACTGAACAACTGGCTCTTGAATGTTGGCTGGATAAACAATGAAATGAAGGCAGAAATAAAGAAGTTCTTCGAAACCAACGAGAACGAAGACACAACATACCAGAATATCTGGGACACATTTAAAGCAGTCTCTAGAGGTAAACATATAGCTATAAGTGCCCACATGAGAGGAGTGGAGAGATCCAAATTGACACCCTAACATCAAAATTGAAAGAGCTGGAGGAGCAAGATCAAAAAAACTCAAAACCTAGCAGAAGGCAAGAAATAACTAAGATCAGAGCAGAACTGAAGGAGATAAAGACATGAAAAACCCTTCAAAAATCAATAAATCCAAGAGCTGGTTGTTTGAAAAGACAGACCACTAGCCAGATTAATAGAAAAAAAAAAAGAGGGCCGGGCGCGGTGGCTCAAGCCTGTAATCCCAGCACTTTGGGAGGCCGAGGCGGGTGGATCACGAGGTCAAGAGATCGAGACCATCCTGGTCAACACAGTGAAACCCCGTCTCTACTAAAAATACAAAAAATTAGCCGGGCATGGTGGCGCGTGCCTGTAATCCCAGCTGCTCAGGAGGCTGAGGCAGGAGAATTGCCTGAACTCAGGAGGCGGAGGTTGCAGTGAGCCGAGATCGCGCCATTGCACTCCAGCCTGGGTAACAAGAGCGAAATTCTGTCTCAAAAAAAAAAAAAAAGAGAGAGAATAACCAAATAGATGCAATAAAAAACGATAGAGGGGAAATCACCACAGATCCCACAGAAATTCAAACCATCACCAGAGAATATTACAAACAACTCTATGCACATAAACTAGTAAACCTGGAAGAAATGGATAAATTCCTGGACACTTGTGTCCTCCCAAGCCTAAACCAGGAGGAAGTAGAAACTATGAATAGACCAATAACAAGGTCTGAAGTTGAGGCAGCAATTAAGAGCCTACCACACAAAAGAAGCCCAGGTCCAGATGGGTTCACAGCCGAATTCTACCAGGCACACAAAGAGGAACTGTTACCATTCCTTCTGAAACTATTCCAAATAATCCAAAAAGAGGGAATCCTTCCCAAATCATTTTATGAGACCAACATCATCCTGAAACCAAAACCCAGCAGAGACTCAACAAGAAAAGAAAACTTCAGGCCAATATCCATGATGAACATAGACGCAAAAATCTTCAATAAAATACTGGCAAGCCGATTGCAACAGCACATCAAAAAGCTTATCCACCATGATCAAGTAGGATTCATCCTGGGGATGCAAGGCTGGTTTCAACACACACAAGTCTATAAATGTAATTCACCACATAAACAGAACCAAAAACAAAAACCACATGATTATCTCAATTGATGCAGAGAAGGTCTTTGACAAAATTCAACAGCCCTTTATGCTAAAAACCCTCAATAAACTCGGTATTGATGAAACGTATCTCAAAATAATAAAAGCTATTTATGACAAACCAACAGCCAATACCATACCGAATGGGCAAAAACTGGAAGCATTCCCTTTGAAATCTGGCACTAGACAAGAATGCCCTCTCTCATCACTCCTATTCAATATAGTACTGGAAGTTCTAGCCAGAGCAATCAGGCAAGAAAAAGAAATAAACGGTATTCAAATAGAAAAGGAGGCGGCCAAATTGTCTCTATTTGCAGACAACATGATAGTATATCTAGAAGACCCCATCGTCTCAGCCCAAAATCTCCTGAAACTGATAAGCAACTTCAGCAAAGTGTCAGGATATAAAATCAATGTGCAAAAATCACAAGCATTCTTATACACCAATAATAGACTTAAAGAGAGTCAATTCAAGAACGAACTGACATTCACAATTGCTACAAAGAGAATAAAATACCTAGGAATACAATTAACAAGGAACGTAAGGGACCTCTTCAAGGAGAACTACAAACCACTGCTCAATGAAATAAGAGAGGACACAAACAGATGGAGAAACATTCCATGTTCATGGTTAGGAAAAATCAATATCATGAAAATGGCCATACTGCCCAAAGTAATTTACAGACTCAACGCTATCCCCATCAAGCTACCATTGACTTTCTTCACAGAACTGGAAAAAACCACCTTGAACTTCATATGGAACCAAAAGAGAGCCCACATAGCCAAGTCAATGCTAAGCAAAAAGACACAGCAGGAGGCATCACACTACTGAACTTCAAACTATACTACAAGGTTACAGTAATTGAAACAGCATGGTACTGGTACCAAAACAGAGATATAGACCAATGGAACAGAACAGAGGCATTGGAGGCAACACAACATATCTACAACCATACAATCTTTGATAAACTTGACAAAAACAAGCAATGGGGAAAGGATTCCCTGTTTAATAAATAGTGTTGGGAAAACTGGCTAGCCATGTGCAGAAAGCAGAAACTGGACCCCTTCCTGACACCTTACACTAAAATTAACTCCAGATGGATTAAAGACTTAAACATAAGACCTGGCACCATAAAAACCCTAGAAGAAAATCTAGGCAAAACCATTCAGGACATAGGAGTAGGCAAGGACTTCAAGACCAAAACACCAAAAGCATTGGCAACAAAAGCCAAAATAGACAAATGGGACCTAATCAAACTCCACAGCTTCTGCATGGCAAAAGAAACAGTCACTAGAGTGAATCGGCAACCAACAGAATGGGAAAAAATTTTTGCAGTTTACCCATTTGACAAAGGGCTGATATCCAGAATTTACAAAGAACTCAAACAGATTTACAAGAAAAAAAACAAACGAGCCCATTCAAAAATGGGCAAAGGATATGAACAGACACTTCACAAAAGAAGACATACATGAGGCCAACAAACATATGAAAAAATGCTCATCGTCACTGGTCATCAGAGAAATGCAAATCAAAACTACCTTGAGATACCATCTCACGCCAGTTAGAATGGCGATCATTAAAAAATTTGGAGACAACAGATGCTGGAGAGGATGTGGAGAAATAGGAACACTTTTACACTGCTGGTGGGAGTGTAAATTAGTCCAACCATTGTGGAAGACAGTGTGGCGATTCCTCAAGGACCTAGAAATAGAAATTCCATTTGACCCAGCAATCCCATTACTGGGTATATATCTAAAGGACTATAAATCGTTCTGCTATAAGGACACATGCACACGAATGTTCACTGCAGCACTGTTTACAATAGCAAAGACCTGGAACCAACCCAAATGCCCATCGATGATAGACTGGACTGGGAAAATGTGGCACATATACACCATGGAATATTATGCCGCCATCAAAAACAATGAGTTCGTGTCCTTTGTAGGGACATGGATGGATCTGGAGAACATCATTCTCAGCAAACTGACACAAGAACAGAAAATGAAATACTGTATATTCTTATTCATAGGTGGGTGATGAACAATGAGAACACATGGACACAGGGAGGGGAGCACTACACACTGGGGTCTATTGGGGGAAATAGGGGAGGGACAGCCGGGGCGGGGAAGCTGGGGAGGGATAGCATGGGGAGAAATGCCAGATGTGGGTGAAGGGGAGGAATACAGCAAATCACACTGCCACGTGTGTATCTATGCAACTATCTTGCATGTTCTGCACATGTACCCCAAAACCTAAAATGCAATAAAATAAAATTAAATTAAAATAAAAAAAAAAAGAGTAATTAAAATGGGTCGACAGTAAAATCTATGGTTGAGCCAAAAGGGTACCAAGGCCAGGCACAGTGGCTCATGTCTAATGCAAGCACTTTGGGTGGTAGAAACGGGCAAATCAGTTGAGATGAGGAGTTCAAGATCAGCCTGGTCAACATGGTGAAATCCCATCTCTATTAAAAATACAAAAATCTGATGGCTTGCGCCTATAATCCCACCTACTCAGTAGGCTGAGGCAAGAGGATCGCCTGAGCTAGGAGGCAGAGGTTGCAGTGAGCCAAGATCACACTACTGTACTCCAGCTTGGCAGATGAGCAAAAACTGTGTCAAACCACAATAGGGTACTGAGAGCTTGTAATGTTGAAGGTCTTAAAGGAGTACAACATGAACTTGTTAGTACTTGGCAAAAATAAAAACAGGCAAAGAAATTAGCAGATAGACCTAAAAAAACCCCACCAATCTAGTGATTTCCTTGCCATCCTCAGATTTTCCAATTGCAGTTTCAGCTATTCATGTGCAACTATGGAGGTACATGAGAGGCAATTATAGTTCTGCTAGAGCATGGATTTGAATCCCACAGCAGGGTGGTTATACAGAAAAAAAATCACCTAAAGAGTGTGTCTAGATCTCTTGCCATCTGTGATTTGCTATTTTCTACTCCTTTGTCCTTTGCCCTGGCACAGTTAAGGATTTGTAGGAAATTCTTTAAGACTTTTAGTAACACTTTACAGTTTATCATACCGTGCCATCTGGGATTCACAACATCTCAGCATACATCCCTCTTGTCCTAAGAGTTAACTGTATAAACTTAAAGTGCTTGGATTTCCTTATTTTACTATAATCTGTAACAGTTTATCTAGGAACATCACACACTCATGCCTTCTGTTATTTACACATTATTCTTTATGATATTGATTATATGACTACTGCTCAAAAGCAGAAATTTATTGGTTTAAGAAATCTGCCCTATGCAGAGAATTCCCATGCTAAGAAAAATGTCTACTTTCCTGCTTTTCTCCTATATATCAGGTTTGGAAACCTCTGAGAAAATTCATTTGGTTATAATATATACATCTTTAAAACAAAGCAGCACCACAATTTTTATTAAAAGGTAAAAGGCAAGAAGCAATTCAATGAAATTGTTCCCTTGAAAGCTACAGGGAGAAAAATTCAATTTTGAAAATACATGGGTTTAGCCTCTAGATAAAGAGTTTTACTTTATTAACTCAAAATGCACATTTTAGATTTTAGAATTAGTTAAGAACTACTCAATATTTAGCAGCCATTATGTAAAATCAGAAAAACAAGTATTTTATTAACTCCA
The DNA here is from genome assembly GCF_049354715.1 of Callithrix jacchus. Taxonomy (NCBI): domain Eukaryota; kingdom Metazoa; phylum Chordata; class Mammalia; order Primates; family Cebidae; genus Callithrix; species Callithrix jacchus. The sequence continues at coordinate 29,756,075 of NC_133514.1, read as the reverse complement.
TTGGTGGCCAATGAAGTTTTGAAATAACAAAAACATAATATATGGTAGAAAGTATATTTTATTAACCTCATTGACGATACTGAATACAAATGCAAAATTAGGTGGTGACCCTTAATTTTTAGTCTATTTCAAAACATGGTCCCTCAAATTTAAGAATTAAGGAATATATAAGTCAAAAAAGGAAGGAGAACCAAACAACCAAATTGTAAAAGACCCCAGTGATTTATTTATGTATTATGAAGGTTGAGCTACAGCCTTTATGATATTCCTTTTAGTGTTTTCTTCTGAGTTTTCATTAATTTCTTTAGTAACTGAATTTTTAACAAGACCCTATAATCTATCACGATTCTTCCAATTATGAATTGAAAAGAAACATAGACAGATACGTATGCCAAGTATCTTAGGAAATTCACAGCATACATGGTGAAATTTTCATATAAACTTTTAAAATTAAAAGGACTATAATAGTTTTGAAATCCAAAGGCTAGATAAGACCTACCTTCCAATAATTTCTGCATTTTATGATTTCATCTAGTGATGGTAATAAAGAAATATATTCTATATTTTAACACCAGTAAGATATGACATTCAAAAGAACAGCCAATAAGATTTTGCATTTTAAAACCAAAGAGAATACATCTTGAACACCTTAAATTATAAAATTCTGTTCTAAGCAGGAACTGTTACTGGGTAACAAATACTGCTCATATCAAAAGTGCTGGTGACAAAGAATTCAGAATGCCCTCCCACAAAACATGTTCACGTACATATATCCTTATCGCCTGTAATAAGATTTTAAATGTTTTAAGGTGCTTAAAGTTTGCACTACAGGACTAATTCAATGAGTATTCATCTGCTGCCTCTTCATAGCAACTTCAATTGGAATGATCCACAGACAAAACTGATGTTACTTTCTAAAATGCGGCATTTGTGGAGGTGGAGTGCCCTCTATTGGTGAGGAGGAGGACACACTCATTAGCTGTCCTGCATGCATTTTCTCATTGATTCGGAGTTCACATCCATCCTGAAGCATTCGAACTGCTATTCGGGCGATGTTCTTAGAGTCATCAAGACCACAGTGAGGCCGCCCATCATAATCCATTCCTAATTTTTCAAGCATTATTGCCAGTTTGGTTTGGCTTCTAGGAACCTGAAAAATAAACAGCTTAGTAAATATTTCTTTGGTGTTCTAAACTGTAATACATAAGCCACAGATAAGCTGAAAAATAAGAAGCTAAAAATTAGCAATAATAGCTAAATAAAGCTAGGCAAAGGGCAATATCCCTGGTCAAATAAGGCAAATAAAAAAACTCAGGTCGGGCAAGGAGGCCCTGTAAATCTCAGCACTTTGAGAGGCTGAGGTGGGCAGATCACTTGAGGTCAGGAGTCTGAGACCAGCCTGGCCAACATGGTGAAACCCATCTCTCCTTAAAATACAGAAAAATTAGCCGGGCATGGTGGTGTATGTCTGTAATCCCATCTACTTGGGAGGCCGAGACAGGAGAACTGCCTGAACCTGGGAAGCAGAGGCTACAGTGAGCTGAGATCACTCCACTGCACTCCAGCCTGGATAGCAGAGTAAAACTCCATCTCCAAAAAAAGAAAACAAGCCTCAAATGTTCAGAGCTTTAAAATGTGATCTTAGAGTTTTAGTTAAAAATACAGACAGAATCCTCAGACATCTAAAACATCTGTAGTTTTGGGATTTGAAAATCATTTATTAAAGGGAATGTATTGTTCGGGACATGTAAGTTGAAGATCCACCTTTTTAATCCAAATTAGTTACTTGATATGGTAATTTTCTATAGTGCATTACTTTACTTGACTGATTTCTTGGATAAAAGATTAGCCTTTTTGGATGGCTAAAGATAATGAAGATCAAGAATGAAAGATGATGTCATGTGATATTTTTCAAATTATTTAAAATCCTGTTCCTTGATAATTAGAAAAAAAAAAAACTCACACTCTCCAAATTCCAATATGCACCTCTACTTTTGAGAATTATTGGCAGCTGGGTGCAGTGGCTCACACCTGTAATCTCAGCACTTTGGGAGGCCGAGGCAGGTGGATCACAAAGTCAGGAGATTGAGACTCATCCTGGCTCACGTGGCAAAACCCCGTCTCTACTAAAAAAAAAAAAAAAAAATTAGCCAGGCATGGTGACACGTGCCTGTACTTCCAGCTACTTGGGAGGCTGAGGCAAGAGAATTGCTTGAACCTGGGAGGTAGAGGTTACAGTGAGCCCAGATCATGCCATTGCACTCCAGCCTGGGCAACAGAGCGAGACTCCATCTCAAAAAAAAAAAAAAGGAAGAATTATTGGCTGGGCATGGTAGCTCACGTCTGTAATCCCAGCACTCTAGGAGGCTGAGGCAGGTAAATCACCTGAGGTCAGAAGTTCGAGACCAGCCTGGCCAACATGGTGAAACCCCATCTCTACTCAAAATACAAAAGTTAGCTAAGTATGGTGGCATGTGCCTGTAATCCCAGCTACTCCGGAGGCTGAGGCAGAATTGCTTGAACCTGGGAGGCGGAGGTTGCAGTGAGCCAAGACCACGCCACTGTACTCCAGTGTGAGTGAGGAGACTCCATCTCAAAAAAAAAAAAAAAAAAATTATTATTATTGTTACATTTTCTTCATGAAATGTCTATCAAGATTTGTTACGTTTTAAATTCTGTAGTTTGTACAACTATTTTGCCTGTGCATCTTGGACCTCAGCTTTTTCATCTGTAAAATGGGACTAATGACTGACTGTACAATTTACTCATAGGGTTACTGGGATAATCACAAGCAAATGATGTAAACATCCATAGTTATCTTAAGCTGTAATACTGCAATATATCTTGTACCTTCCACTAATTATCACTTGGAAAATGCACTTCTAAAAATAACTTTTCCAATACACTGGCTAACTTATGTGGAAGAGACAAATTCCTGAAAATACACAATTCACCAGGAACTGAATTATAAAGAAACAGAAAATCTGAATAGACCTTCACCTAAGAAGGAGACTGAATCAGTAACCGACAACCTCTAACAAAGAAGAGTTCTGAACCAGATAGCTTCACTGCTCAATTCTAGCAAATATTTAAAGAATTAGGACCAAGCCTCCTCAAAGTACTACAAATAATTGAAGAAATACTTTTCAAATCATTCCATAAGGTCAGCATCACTTTGATACAAAAGCCTGACAAAGACCTCATGAGAAAAGAAAATTACAGATCAATATCCCCCATGAATATCATGCTGCAATAATCTGTGACAAAATGTAAGCAAACTTAAATCAGCAGCATATTAAAAGAATTATATGCCATGACCAAGTAGGATTTTATCCTGAAATGCAAGGATGGCTCAACATTTAAAAACCAATGTTAAACCCATTAAAAGGAATGAAGGAGAAAACCCACATGACCATCTCAATTGACACTGAAAAAGGCATTTAATAAAATTCAATGTCATTTCATGATAAAAACATTCAACAAACTAATACAGGGAAAATACATCAACATAATAAAGGCCACATATGAAAAACCCACAACTAATATCATACTCAAGGGTAAAAGACTAAAAGCTTTTCATCTGAGATCAGGAATGAGACAAGGTGCCCACATTCACCACCTCTCTTCAACATAGTATTAGAATATCTAACCAAAACAATTAGGCAAGAAAAATAAAAAAGCATCCAAAAGAAAAGAAGTAACATTACCTCTCTTTGCAGGTGACATGATCTTACATGCAGAAAATCCTAAAGATTCCACCAAAAAGTTATTAAAACTAATAAACCAATCCAGCAAAGTTGCAGGATACAAAACAACACAAAAAAATTGACTGTGTTTCTATACAAAATGAACAATCCAAAATGGAAATAGCATCAATAAAATAAAATACTTAGGAATAAACTTAACCAAGGAGGTGAAAGACTTGTATGCTGAAAACTTCAAAATGTTGCTGAAAAACTAAAGGAGGGATGAAAAAATGGAAAGACATCCAATGTTCATGGACTAAACTTCGTATTAAGATATCAATACTATCCAAAGCAATCTACAGATTCAGTGCAACGTGTACATAGCAAAAAAAACACAATTTTTTTCAGAAATAGCAAATTCCATCCTAAAATTCTTAGAAAATCTTCAAGAGACCCTGAATAACAAAAGAACCTTGAAGAAAACAACAAAGTCAGAGATCTCACACATTTTGATTTCAAAATGTATTACAAAGCTATTGTAATTCAGAGTGGTATTACTATAAAGATAGACATATAAACTAATGAAACAGAGTAGAGTCTAGAAATAAACCTTCACAAATATATTGAATCAATGGGGAAAACAACAGCCTTTTCAACAAATGGTGCTGTGAAAACTGAATATCCATGTGCAAAAGAATGAAGTTGGACCCTTATTTTATACCATATACCAAAATTAACTCAAAGTTGATTGAAGACCTAAATGTAAGACATAAAATTATAAAACTTAGAAGTAAACATATGGAAAAAGCTTTATGACATGGATAATAATTTCTTGGATTACCAAAACACAGGCAACAAAAGAAAAAATAGACTTTATCAACATTAAAAACCTTATTACTAACATTATCAGCAGAGTGAAATGGCAATCTGTGGAAGAGAAGATACATTGCAAGCATATATCTGATAAGCAATTAATATTCAGAATAAAAAATTTCTACAACTCAAAACATCAAGGTACCTCAATCAGTAAATGAGCAAAGAATCTGAATAAACATTTCTTGATATGCCAATGACTAATAATCACATGAAAAGATGTTCAACATTACTAATCATTAGGGAAAAACAAAACCACAATGAGATACCACTTCACAGCCATTAGAATGTTCATAAACACACACATGCGCGCGCGCACACACACACACACACACACACACACACCCACACACCAGAAAATAACAAGCATTGACAGAAATGTGAAGAATGTGGAAAGTTGTACATTGCTGGTGGCAATGTAAAATGGTATAGCCACTATGGGAAACAATGTGGAGATTCCTCAAAAAAATTAAACAAAGAATTAGCACACGATCCAGCAATTCCTATTCTGGTTATATAGTCAAAAGTATACAGTATTTGTACACCCATGTTTGTAATAGCACTATTCATAGTAATTGCCAAAATATGGAAGTAACTTAAGTGTCCATCAAAAGATCAATGGATTAAAAAAAAAAAAAACATGGTATATTGAGAGGCCGAGGCGAGTGGATCACTAGGTCAAGAGATCAAGACCATCCTGGTCAACATGGTGAAACCCCATCTCTACTAAAAATACAAAGTAGCTGGGCATGGTTGCGCAGGCTGTAGCCCCAGTTACTTGGGAGGCTGAGGTAGGAGAATTGCTTGAACCCAGGAGGCAGAAGTTGCAGTGAGTTCAGATCGCACCATTGCACTCTAGCCTGGGTAACAAGGGCGAAACGCCGTCTCAAAAAAAAAAAGAAAACATGGTACAGGTTAAATATTCCTTGTCTGATTTGCTTGGGACAAGAAGTGCTTTGAATTTGAAATTTTTTTGGATTTTGAAATATTAAATATTTGTATTACACCAGTTTTGCATCCCTAATCTGAATATCCAAAACTTGAAATGCTCCAGTGAGCATTTCCTTTGAGCACGATGTCAGTGTTCAAAAATTTTCAGATTTTGGAGCGTTGCAGATATTGAATTTTTGGTTTAGGTATACTCACTCCATAATACATACAATGAATTATTATTCCACCTCAGAAAGATGGAATTCTGGCAGATGATACAACATGGATGAACTTTGAAGATATTATGCTCAGTGAAAAACGTCAGTCACAAAAGGTCAAATACTGTATGCTTCCACTTATAAGAGGTATATAGGTAAGTCAAGATAGAGACAGAAAGAAGAATGATGATTGCCAGGGGTTGGCAGGAGGGAAGTTCAATAGGCACAGAGTTTCAGTTTTAGAATATAAGGGTTCTGGAGAAGAATGTGGTGATCGTTGTGCAATGATGTGAATGTACTTAATGCCACTGAACTGTTGTGCACTGAAAAATGACTGAGAGCATTTTTAAGTGAACAAGTGTTATACAGGGTGAGCATCCCTAATCCCCAAAACCCAAAATCTGAAATGTCCGAAAATCTGAAACTTTGTGAGCACCAACAAAATGTCCCAAGTGGAAGATTCTATAGCTTATGTGATTTGTCCCAGTCAAAACACAGGTGCATGACACATAGGTAATTTATGTGTGATTAGGAAAGTGACTGCTTATTGGTAGCATCAGGAATGATGATGTCAAAAAACCAGATTAACCATATCAGTGGCTGAGACAGCCACTGATAGACAATTTTGCTTTCTAATGGTTCAATGTACATAAATGGTTTCGTCCACAAAAGTGTATGAAACTTACCTTCAGGCCGTGTGTATGAGGTGTATATCAAATAAAAATGAATTTCGTGTTTAAACTTGGGTCCCATCTCTAAGATATCTCATTATGTATATGAAAAATATTCCATAATCTGAAAAACCCCAAAATCTGAAACATTTCTGGTCCCAATCATTTCCAATTAGGAATACTCAACCTGTATTATGTATATTTTACCACATACAAAAAAGAGATAAAATGAAAAGTCCTAGATAGTTCCAAAAAAAGAGTTATTAACTTTATTGAAGGCCTGGTCACTTCATCATGCTTTTAAAACCAATGTGAAAACCTGGGGAAAAAACAAAAACAAGCTCTTCCTTCCTCTAGCTTAGCAAGGAAACGTTCTCAACAAGGTATCTGAGTTAAAGGTGAACAGTAGGAAAAAAAAAAAAGGCCAGATTTGCTGAGCAGTTTGAAGAAAGGCTGCAAAATGTAGCCTCCTTATAGACATCTTTCATCACATGAACCAGCTGAACAAGTCCCTATAAGAAGCTGGAGAAAATGTTTGACTTCAAGTGACAAGACTCTTGCATTTCAAAGGTAACCAAGTATGTCTTTGGAAATAATCATGTTACAACAGAAAACCTTAAAATGTTCACCTTTTGCTTGGGCTTGATAGTGAGGAAAGTATTTTAAATTCTCAAGTTTAACTGGGTGCAATCTGGAAAAACTATAGGAGAAAATTAAGTATTTTCCTCCCTTTCAACACCAGAGTATGATTAGGTAAGGGATCCTTTTTCTGAATCTCTGCTCAAACAGAGAATTTGACTCTAAGAGCTTTATAGGTACAATCTGATTGTATGCCAGAGATGAGACTTAATGCTCTGTCCCTAGAAAAGTTATGGATTTCTACAAAGTATCCTGTCATTCACTTGAAATCAGTAACATTTCACTGCAGTTTCAACTTTCTACGTGTGTAAGCAAGCTTTTTCTTATTTAACAAGCATGAACACCAAGGGCAGAAATTGTCTAATTTCAAAATAAAATGAATCTATGTGAGCTTATCTTAAATCAACCCACAACTGAGTATTTGTAAGGGGGTGGGGAGGAAAAAAGCAAACATTTTACAGTAAAGAGGTATATTTCAACATTCCTTTTACCTCAAAAACAGCATTTTAATGCATATACACAGACCTATAAAGACATTAAAAAGGCCAGGTGTGGTGGCTCAAACAAATAATCCTAACAATTTGGGAGGCTGAGGTGGGCAGATCACTTGAGGTCAGGAGTTCAAAACCAGCCTGGACAATACAGTGAAACCCTGTCTCTAACAAAAACACAAAAAAATTAGCTGGGCATGGTGGCAGGCGCCTATAATCCCAGCTACTTGCGAGGCTAAGGCAGGAGAATTGCTTGAATCTGGGAGATGGAGGTTGCAGTGAGCTGAGATCACGCCACTGCACTCCAGCCTGGGCAACAGAGCAAGACTCAATCTCAACAACAACAACAAAAAAGTAAAAATAAACCCAGCTGTATAATTTTCTAAATGCTAAGCCCACATTTGAGCCTGATATATCACACACAAAGAAAGTTTGTGTTTTCCCCCCAAAATCTTGTATAAAAAGGTGTCTTAGGCTATATTTTTACTCATATTTTTTCAGCCTACTTTTAGAAAAACCAAGTCACATTTTTGCTTAAGCCAATTATTTCACAGAAATGTATTAGTTACTTGCCTTTTAAATTTGGCCAGGTGTGGTGGCTCACGCCTATAATCCCAGCACTTAGGGAGGCTGAGGCAGGTGAATCACAAGGTTGGGAGTTTGAGACCACCGTGGCCAATATGGTGAAACTCCATCTCTAATAAAAATACAAAAAAATTAACTAGGTGTGGTGGTGCATGCCTGTAATTCCAGCTACTCAGGAGGCTCAGGCAGGAAAATTGCTTAAACCCGGGAGGCAGAGGTAGCAGTGAGCCAAAATTGTGCCACTGCACTCCAGCCCCAGCGACAGAGCAAGACTCTGTGTCAAAAAAAAAAAAAGTCATTTTTCTTTTAAAGAAAAAATGTTTTTGAACATACCATACCTTATTACCAATGCTAATAACATACCTTATTAGCATTACATACAGTAGAAATTTGTGATAGAGAGTTTTGTTTAGGTCTTAGATTAAAAAACAAACAGAAAAGGAAAATAAAGTTTCTTCTACTTATACTACTAACTGCATTATAGTTATCTATTATGAAGAGGGAAAAACCATACAAAAAAGAGTAGGCTAACAAACTGGTCAAAATAAACAGGTCCACAAAGAAAAACCACCGTTTACTAAAAAACACAAGGAGTATTTTATTGCCTTATAATATCTGCAACTTTCTGATTACACTAATTACTCTGAGCTGTAGATTTATACAGACCTGACAGAAAATTAGTTTGAGGTTAATTTTTAATAATAAAAATTATTCCATTTGGGAGTTGTAGCAAAAAAAGAACATAAGGGGATTGAGCTCCTCAACTGGAATGCAAATTTACATGAAATACAGAAGACACAGACACTTCTGAATCCAGACAAGAATTTCGTAATCCTTGGTTTCTTAAGAGTAAAATGGTCAGGCGTGGTGGCTCACGCCTATAATCCCAGCACTTTGGGAAGCCAAGGTGGGTGGATCACGAGGTCAAGAGATCGAGACCATCCTGGTCAACAAGGTGAAACCCCGTCTCTACTAAAAATACAAAAATTAGCAGGGCATGGTGGTGCACGCCTGTAGTCCCAGCTACTCAGGAGGCTGAGGCAGGAGAATTGCTTGAACCCAGGATGCGGAGGTTGCGGTGAGCCGAGATTGTGCCATTGCACTCCAGTCTGGGTAACAACAGCAAAACCCCGCCCCCGCCCCCCCAAAAAAAGAGTAAAATTAATTGCTAGGGAAGAAAAAGAAGAGATTTTTTAAAACTCTTAAAGAAGGTATTTTTAAAAACTTGAGACATGTTAATCAACCACAAATCTGTGAACCTTATTCTGATCTGATTCAACACACAAAAGGTAAAAGAAAATATTTACGACTTTTTGGTGAAGGAATTACTGCTAATTTTTAAAGATGTGAAAATGGTATGATAGCTGTGTTTCTAAGAAAATAACCCTTGGCTTTTGGACATATGTGATGAAATATTTACAGATCAGGTAACATAATGTCTGACTTCTGCGTCAAAATAATAAGGAAGAGGAAAGTGGGTGAGGATACACATGAAATAAGACTGGCCATGAGTTTGTAATTGTTGAAACTGGGTCATGAGGACTCATTATACCTGTCTACGTCTATATGTTTGAAATTTTCCATAACACGGTTTTTTTTTTAATGCACAAAATTAGTTAAACAAAAAAAAAAGTATCCACAAAAGGCCAGGCGTAGAGGCTCACACTGGCAATCCTAGCACTTTGGGAGGCCAAGGCGGGCAGATCACTTGAGGCCAGGAGTTTGAGACCATCCTGGCCAACACAGCAAAACTCCATCTCTACAGAAAATACCAAAATCAGCCAGGTGTGGTGGCAGGTACCTGTAGTACTAGCTACTCGGGAGGCTGAGACAGGAGAACTGCTTGAGCCCAGGAGACAGAAGTTGCTGTGAGCCAAGGTCACGCTACTGCATGCCAACCTGGGCAACAGAGTGAGACTCCATCTCAAAGACAAATAAACAAACAAAAAATCCACAAATAAAATACTATCAAATATAACCAAAGGACTAGCATCCAAAGTAAAAATCTATAAACCAGTAACAAAACACCAACAACAAAAGAACAGACGACCCAATTTTTTTTAAAATGGTCATAAATTTAAACAAGGACTTCACAAAAAAGCAATCCAGATAGCTAATACCTCAATGAGATGGTATCACACACCCATCAGATTTAAAAAAAACATTTAAAATGTCTGGTAATATCAGATGCTGGCAAAGACTTAAAGCAAATGTAAACTCACACATTGCTGATAAGAGTGCAAACTGGTACAACACCATTGAAAAATCATTTTTGCATTATCTAGTAATGTCAATGATGTACATATCCTATGACCCAGCAACTGCACTCTTAGGTTTATATCCTAGAGAAATGAGTGCACAAAGACACCAGGGGACATGCACAAGAATGCTTATAGCAATACTCTTCACAGAAGCTCAAACTAAAAACAATCCAATGGCCAGCCAAAGTAGAACAGATAAATAAGTCTGGTATAGTCACAAAATGTAATTAATAGCAACAAAGTAAATGGACTGCAGTGACATACACAATGTGGATGGATTTCAAGCATGATGTTGTGAGAAAAAGAAAATAAATAATATAGCCAGTATAACACTAATTATATCATGCTCAAAGCCAGACCAAACTATAGGGTATGAAGATATACATATAAGTATTAAAGCTATAAGAAATAAGAAGAAAATGATTACCGTGAAAGGAAGAATTAGGGTTAGCTCCAGGAGGAAGGAAGGGAGTTAAGTGGGTGGAAGTTACAGGGTATTTGCTTTATAACAATCTGCAAAACTCTACTTTTCTGCATGCTTACTTCTCAGTTTTAAAAGACTCTTAAAACAGAAGAGACTGTAAGGAAAAGCACCTTTTCTTATGAAACTACTTTAGAACATGCTTCTCCAAAATGAAACTGTAAAGGGAAAAAGACCAACACAGGATCTAACACATGATAGAGAATCAAAGGAAATCCCCTAAGATGATTTTAAAAGAAGCCTGAAGAATCAACAGTTCAGATTAGAACAGGATTAAAGGCTCCAGGAAGATAGTCTGCAAGGGAAAAATAGAGGGAAAAAAAAAAAAACTTGGCAGACTACCTGAGTGCTTTCAGTCATGAGAAGCAATGTGCAGTATGAATGGAGAGTAAGGGGGTAAGTAAACAACCCTAGGAGTAAATTATTACATCTAGGGAAACACCGAAAACACTCTCCATAGTCACAAGAGTATGAACACTGAGCGATCTGACTGAAAGGTAATAGAAAGATGCAGGGAGGGAAGGATAAGCAGGAGTGGGAGCTTAGTCAAGCTCAGTCTTCATCTTTCATTGCAGGAATTCAACAGATCACAAACTGAAAAGTCCAGAAGTACTATAAGCATGAAACTTAAAATATAAAGGTCAATATTTGAAAAAAAACCACACACACAAAAAACAGCTTTAAAGAAGTTGAAAGTGTTTGCCTCAGAACAGAAACAAGTTCTGGTGAAGGCTATGGCAGAAGATGCCACTCACTGTAAGTCTTGCAAAATCTTGCAATAATATTTTAAACATTTACACTACACATGCATATTAACTTTGATAAAAGTAAAGTAAAATTAAAATCTAGTGGGGAGCATTTGCTGCACAAACAATCCACATACTGACTACCCCTACAGTTTCAAACTTGTCAGATATATATAGTTAACCTATTTAAATAAAGTTAACAGGTTGAATGAGAAAAAGGCTTATCTAATTTGAACATAACTAATTTGGAATCTGAAAAGTAATAACTAATTATATGGCCTTTTTCAGTGAAAAACACCTGGAAAATTACAACTTAATATACACTTTTACCTTGTAAAAGTTTCCATATGACTTCCGAATATTGATCCACTTTTTAGCAAAAGAAGGATATTTGATCCTGCTGATTTGGCACTGAATGTTCAAGAACTTACTCATATCCCAAGAACTATAAATTAAAAGAGGAGAAAAAATGGATTAAATAAATGCTATACTATTTTACAAATAAGTATTTTAAATCATTTTGTATTCATATATGTAAATTTTCTCATATTCACACATGACATCCAGCTGAGAAAATTAACTTTGTTTCCTACAAAATATTAATTCAAAATTAAGATTTAAAAACAAAAAAAGAAGTCAGATATATTAATTTTTGTTCACTAATTCCTATTAGGTTCATCTTGATTCTTTTTATGGTTCTGGGCAGGCTTCTATCTTGCTGACTATTAATTGCTAAGCTTACTTTTAATGCCAGACTTATCGTAGTAAGTTCTTTGAGAGCATGCTTTAAAATAAAACCAAAAACAAAAAATTGAAAGAGACAAAAGTAGCTGATATCAAATGGTTAAAATACAATCTGTTCTGCTACAATATGTTTCTATAACACTAATCAATTTATTGTAGTTAAGAAGGACAATATTAACCGTGTGATATGGAAATTGTGTTCGTTCATATGTGGTTTTTCTTAGTCAAGGAGTCAGAATAATAGCAGTAGAAATTATAACCTTCTGCAGGAAACTAAAAAAGCCCTCAACTCAGCTGTTATACTGGGAAAAGGATATAATCCTTTGTATTTTCTTATAATACTGTCAACTATACTATAAGAAAATTAAAAACAAGTGTATGTCCCCAGGATACCTGTGCCTCTGTGCAATTTTAATATCCATTGAGGCAACCTCACCTTCCCTTAGTTGCTTGTCTGGGCTGTATCTCCAAATTATTTCTGGAGGCTCCAGTGATTGTTTTTTGATAGTGCCCTAGTTACAAAATTACGTTTAAGTTGTGAATGATCTGCCCCAGAAAACAAGACTTTAAAAGAACTGCATACTGTGGCAGAAACACCTGTATATGTTAGCAGAACACTGCTCACCAATGCTTAAAATCAGTAACAGATTTCTAAAGAGGTCCATAAACATTTTCCAAACTTGGCAATTATGATGTGCTTAAATTCAATGCTCTTCTCTTATCATACGTGAGGATCTCTAAGCCCTCTATGTTGGTAACATCTCAAGTATAGAGGATAATCCATACAGTTTGAAACAGAAGTTGTGTAGGACATTCTTTTCAACCTTAATGGACTTAAGGTATAGAAGATACCCTGGCACAGTGTCTGTAATCTGTGTTTTAATCTTTCTAATCTTCCCATTTAACCAGTGCTTTTTGAGCATACACCTTAAATTCATCACCAAGGTAAGCATTATGGAAGATTACCAGGCAGCGAAAGTCCTTAATCTGAAAGAATTTTAAATTTCCTTGCAAAAGTAAGTCCTATATATGTAAACAAAGATTTTATATCAGAATATATGGTCAGATGTCAACATGAATGGTACATAGCATAGAAGCTGTAAGATCAATGGGGTTGTCAGGGTAAAACACAAGATGGGCTTTGAAAAATGATAAATTGTTGAGAAGAGACTCTCAGTAGAGAGGGAAGCGTAAGTAAGCACACAGAGAAAGGACAAACCATGTGAATTCCTGAGCCAGTCTGACTAGAGTAAAGAGGATTAATGGCAGGTGAATTAGATTAAATGAGTCAGTTGGGATGAGATGAAAGGGCCTTCAATGCCAAGCTCAGGAATCTGGACTTTTTTGAGCAAGGCAGTGTCATGATAAAAACAGTTTTATGAAAGTCTTTTTAGCGTCACATATTTATCTTTCTGTAGTGCTCTAGTCCTGGATTAGACTGTGACCACTGCTTTCCTCCTCTCTTTCATTCTTAGGAGAAAGGAAATATACTGTCCCCTGTAGGGTGAGACTCTAGGGTCTTTAGTAATATTTTTGTGATTATTCTAAAAGTTAAATAAATAAGGGTATCTTTAATCTTTAAAAGGTAGATATAAAAAATAATCTTCCTAAATACTTACCCATCTGTTAAAATTGAATATTTATACTTTGTTCCTAATTCCTTCAATTTCATCCAGTCAATTACTTTTTTTAGTACATGAGGGAAGGTATCAGCTCTGTCTACCTGATCCTGAGGATATAAAAGTAAAATATATAAAAATCAGGGCTGTAGCTTCATGTAGCCCTACAAAATACCCAGACCTAACTTGGAGGGAAATGAATAGTATGAGAAAGGCTGATGCTTTAGATTCATGATTTCCTTGGCTTAGCTCCACCTAAAGTTTGCTAAGAAATTTGAAAAGTTTTATAACCAAGTACAAGGGACTATTTCAACTGAAATGTATAATCCTCCCAAAATTAAGATTGAAGATCAGCCCCAGTGGTTTTCTTTTTACAGGCCTCACCTAGTGGCTTGCTGGATTTCTAGAGAGGAGAAAAGAGAAATCTCCTTCTAAGCTGAAAGCCACAGCTCCCTAAGTGTCTTCCCATTTCAGGTCTCACACTTTTCCATACCATACTAACTACTGCTGCCAGATTGATCTTCCTAAACATAAATCTGGTCCACCCTATCATTCTCATACTTAAATCCTCCAACCACTCTCCACAGCTTTCAGGATAAATATATGCACAAGACCCTTCATGACCTGGATTGCCTCTGCCTATCTGGACCATTTTCTTGCTAGCCCATACACATCTGAACCATCCTGAACTACCTGCAGTTCTGCCAGTTCACACCAGAAATGTCCAGCCATTCTTTTTTGCCTACCTACCTTTCATGACTCAGCCTAAGTTCATCAACTTGAGACTGTTTTTCCCAGGACAATCTTTTATTCCCTCTGTCATAAATGGAAGACCTTTTCATAAATGTCCATAATACCCCAGTAAAATACTGACTTATCAGTCCTAACCATTCTGTGACCACAGGACTGACATACATCTATATACACATAAAGATTTATATATAAATCTTGGCATATATTATAGTAGGGACTCAAATACATGTGGAGTGAATGAATGAAGGAACTAAATAAATGAACAAAGTGCCTACGACATTAGAATACAACAAAAAATCAGAGACCTAAAAATTCATGAAACAGGCCAGGTGTGGTGGCTCATGCCTGTAATCTCAGCACTTTGGGAGGCTGAGGCGGGCTTGAGGTCAAGAGTTCTTTAAGACCAGCAGGCCAACTGGGTGAAACCCGTCTCTACTAAAACAAAATTAGCCGGGCATGGTGGAGCATGCCTATAGTCTCAGCTACTTGGGAGGCTGAGGCAGTAGAATCATTTGAACCTGAGAGGTAGAGGTCACAAGGAGCCAAGATTGTGCCACTGCATTCCAGTCTGGGCAACAGAGTGAAACTCCATCTCAAAAAAATAAAAATTAAAAATAAACGCAACATATAAAGTCAGGTTGTAAAAAGACACATTCTAAAACTTATCTCTGGCCAGGCACAGTGGCTCACATCTATAATCCCAGCACTCTGGGAGGCCAAGGCAGGCAGATCACTTGAGGTCAGGAGTTCAAGACCAGCCTGGCCAACATGGCAAAACCTTGTCTCTACTAAAAGGACAAAAATTAGCTGGGCGTGGTGGCACACACCTGTAGTCCCAGCAACTTGGGAGGTTGAGGCAAGAGAATTGCTTGAGCTCAGGAGGCAGAGATTGCAGTGAGCCGAGATCACGCCACTGCATTCAAGACTGGGTGACAGAGTGAGACTATCTCAAACAAACAAACAAACTTATCTCCAAGTTCAGTACGGTAATAATTTGTTAATGCTTCATTTTACAAATGAAATCTTTAGATTCATCACTACAACTCCTTAAGAGGAAAGGCTGAGGAAAAAGTTACCAGCTGTAAAATTTGCTGTGTTTTTAATTATTACAACATGAAAGATCTTTACCAAGCAAGATATTAATTTAAATTGTTCACACAGTAACAATTTTTTAAAACTCTGTTGAAAATAACTCCCTAATTTCAAAAACTCTTTCAAACTCTAGAAGGAAGAAGTTGGAATTATAACCTGAGTAATTCCAGTAAGGCTGATGCAGAAATCAGACAGCCGTGTGTTAATCTCTGGTCTTACATACTGCTGAAATGTGTCTTCCTGCAAGGGAAGGACAGCAAATTAAAGTAATTTATATGACTTAAGGTACACAATACATTATACCGACAAATTCAGTTACACCAGGTTATAATTTTATAAAATCTCATGGCATAAACCCTTCCACAGTTTTTAAGGATAATTCCCCATACCCAAAGCACTCTTAATTTTTAAATTAAAAAATCATTTGGTTCATAACTCAAAACAAAGATAAAGCAAGTGTGTGGAAAGTAAGACTTGAACCCAAAATTTAAATATTTTCCTGAGGAATAAAATATAATTTTGTTCATAATATTTTAAAACTACAAAGCCTATTAATGCAACCTCTACTTCAAGATACTAAGAGTTTTAAAATAATAAATTCTTTTTAAGAAATGCCAGTCTTCAGTTATAATAAATTGGCTCTAAACTATTGCTCTCTCATTTACTCCTGAATAGTCTTTATTTTCATAGAAAAATCCAATTGAACTAAATTCTAAATAGTCAAAATTTAATGTATAATACAGGTAGTTTAAGTGTTGCAGCCAGGCACAGTGGTTCACACCTGTAATCCCAACACTTTGTGGGGGCCGAGGTGGGCGAATCACGAAGTTAGGAGTTCAAGGCAGCCTAGCCAACATAGTGAAACTCCATCTCTACTAAAAATGAAACAACTAGACAGGGCATGGTGGCGAATGCCTGTAATCCCAGTTACTCCAGATTTTAACCTTTTCAAGAAGCTTTCACCATAGTCTTATTTTATGCTTACAACTCTGTAAACTAAGTGAGGCCAGTATTGTTATCAGGCTACAATCTTTAAGTACTTTTTCCTCTAGTCTAACAATGCCTCCCTAACCAGAACATACCAAGTCACATTTCAGAAATTAAGGACAATTTCAAAGCCTAAAGATTTAAAGGCAGCAACTGCTAATCCTAGGAAGTAGATATAGAGAAAATGACAAAAAATATTCTTTATGACAGAAGATTTAAAAATTAAGTAGCATTTATACATCCTAAGAACAAATTCTTTCTACATACTAATCTATTAAGTATATGAGCTATAAATGGTTGTAAAGAATTGTAAATGACCAACAGTAAAGAACAAAAAAGAACACTTGAGGTTGGGCACAGTGACTAACACCTGTAATCCAGCACTTTGGGAGGCCAAGGCGAGGGGACCACTTGAAGTCAGGAGTTTGAGACCAGCCTGGCCAACATGGCAAAAATCTCATCTCTACTAAAAGTACAAAAATTAGTCGGGCAAGGCAGCATGTGCCTATACTTCCAGCTACTCAGAAGGCCAAGGTGGGATAATCGCTTGAACTGAGGAGGCGGGATTGCAGTGAGCCGAGACTGCACCACTACACTCCAGCCTGGGAGATAGAGACAGACTCCATCTCAAAAAAAAAAAATTGAATTTCAAAAGTTAAATATTCTTTACTCACCAGACATACTGCAGAAAAATTCCATTTAACTGAGTATCACAGATAAATTAAGTCTATATCCTTTTAAGTATCACTATTTTTAAATTTTAAATGAAATTCTTTCAAAAATATATTGCAACTTCCCTTAAATTAGAATTCGATAGTACTAAACAGATATTACTAAAATTTTATTCACTATTAAATACTTTTAACAGAAGAATGCTAGAGAGAACTATGTATGCATTCATTGACCAAATCTTTAATCATCACTTAAATAAATTACATAAGTTCAAAGGTAGTAAGGGTTACTAAAAGTATAGGAACCTGGGTGCCTATAATCCCAGCTACTCAGGAAGATGAAGCAGGAGACTCCCTTGAGCCAACAAAGGAAAAAGCAGAGCAGTAAGGGGGATCAAAAACATGGGGTATGTGGGATAAGACACACTCTTAAATAGGATAATCAACTAGGCTTTATTGACAGGTAAGATTTAAGGAAGGACTGAAAAGAAAAATGGGATGGAAGGAGAGAAGAAGAAAAAGATCAGCCAGCAACACTTCGGGGTAAGAAAATTGGAGCTGAAGTCCTGGGAAGAAATGGGATAAAGCATGCCTGGCATTTTTGAGAATCAGCAAACAGGCCTGCAAAGAATGAATTAAAGAAAAGAACAGTAAGACAGGATCAATCAGAGGAAACAACAGGCCAGATCATGTAAGGAATATGGGTTGTACTGTGAGTTAAATGAGGAGCCAGTGCAGCGTTTTGGGCAGAGGAGTGAAATGACCTGACTTACATTTTAAAAGAATTACTCTGGCCACTTTGTTGAGAACTGGTTGTAGGACATGGACAGAAACACAAAGACCAGTTAGATGGAGAATGTAGTAAATCACATAAATGACAGGGGCTCAGACTGAAGTCACAGCAGTTCAGTTAAGTGACTGGGTTCTGTATCTATTCTAAAGGCAGAGCCAAACAGGAATCATTGATGGCCTGGATATGAGAGAAACAGGAGTCAAGGATGACTCCAAAGTTTTTGAACTGAGCAATTAGAGGGATTCTAATTGGAAAAAGCTGCCATCACCCAAGCTAAAGAAGGCTGAAGATAAAATGGGTTGGGGTAAATTCAACAGGTTGAGCCATGCAATTAGAGTCGTCAAGTAAGCAGTCTGGATTTGGATCAGAGGTACGGGTTGGAATGATGTATCTGAAAGTCACCAGCATAGAGACAGCTTCTGAAAGCTATGGAACTAGATGAGATCATCAAGCAAGAGGATGTAAGCGGAGAATAGGAGCTAGGATTGAGACCTGAGTCTTCTGATATGGGGAAACTGAGAAGGAGAGGAGGAACCAGGAAAGAAAACTGCAAATGGGAAACCCAGTAGGGCTGGAGAAAAATCAAGCAGAAGTTAGACCTGAAGAAAATGTTCCAAGGAAAGAGTATTAGAGCAGTGCAGTGTTTTTTTATTTTTTAAGTGAGAATGGCCAGGCGTGGTGGCTGACGCCTATAAACCTAGCACTTGAGGAAGCCAAGGCAGGTGGATTGCCTGAGCTCAGGAGTTCGAGACCAGCCTGGGCAACATGGTGAAACCCTGTCTCTACCAAAATACTAAAAATTAGCTGAGCATGGTGACACAGGCCTGTAGTCCCAGCTACTCGGGAGGCTGAGGCACGAGAGTTGCTGGAATCCAGGAAGCAGAGGTTGTAGCAAGCTGGGTTTGTACCACTGCACTCCAGCCTGGGTGTAAGACTCTATCTCAAAAAAAAAAAAAATGAGAATGGTCAATTTTGACAGGATTTAGGGTAGAAGTCAAAGATGATGTTGATGAATGATTTTCATGGAATGATGGGATTGAATACATAGCTTAAACTGAATTGAATTTAAACCCACAATGGTATGAATTTAAGAGAGAATGGGAGAAAAGACACACACATATAAATTATAAGTACATATAACTTATGTGAAGAATCTTCCCAAAAAGAGGAACAAAGAAATGGGGTAGCTGGCAGTTCAGTGCAATGAAGTGAACTTTTTTTATGGTGTGAAAATAATGTTTGTGTGTAGTGGCAGCAATATAGTAGAAAGCAATAAATCATAATGTCCAAATGAGAGAGAATTGCTAGAGTAATGTCCCTGAGTAAGAGAGAGGATGTAAAATCTAGTGATGGAAGATTACTTGCCTTCATAACTGCCATTTTTCCTTCTAATTTACTGACCATCAATCTGCTTTGGATGAGAAAATTATAGAAATAGACTAATTAAGACTGTAACTAAAAGAGATTGTGAACAGCATGAAGAATAACCTATGCATGTTAACTCACAGCCTTTTTAAACTAACTCCCAAGTGGGTTGGTGGCAACTGAAGATATCACAGAAGTGACTTTTGGAGAGATGAGATGTTAGGATATTCTTGCTCAGATTTCGTAAGGCAAACTATTATTTTAGGGAATTCCTATGATTTCCTGAACAAACAATGCACTGACAAGTATCTAAAGCATACATATTATTTGGCTTAGAAACCAGGGTTATAAAAGTCATTTCCCCCATAACCTCTCCACCAGAGAGAGATTCAAAAGTCATTTTGTAAATTATCATTCTTAGAGATCACACTAGCCCACAGCAGTGGTTATCAAGCCTAACTTCATATTAAAACCAACTGAGAAGCTTGAAAAAAATGCTGATGTTAGGGGCCCTATCAGAGAACAAAATTAGAATCTCTGGGACTAAGGCCAGGCATCAGTGTCATTAGTATGTTTTTTTTATTTTTTTACTTACAAGGAGATTCTGATGTCCACACCCAGATGTTCTAAGCAAATGGAAAAAAAATTTTTAACTTTAGCTACTGCAAAAAGCAAGCAGTAGTCTCTAAAATTGCTTTATAATAGCTTTTCTATTAATCAAGCTGATATAAAGTTCACAGCAAAGAAAAAAGCTTACTTCAGAAGAAGTCTAATTCTAGGTATATAGCAAATGAGGTCTTCCACATTACCAGTAAATGCCAGAATAGTTGCTGCTAGAAATACAATTAAAATATAAATATTCACTTACTATTTCTAAAGTATGCGTATTCAGTAAAACAACCGGAAATTCAATTATTTCATGTACAAACTCAGGTGGGTTTCCTTCTTCACAAGTGGCTTCAAAGTCAATAATACAAATGTAGTCATAGTAACTGTCAGCACAGCTGCTCTCTTTCAACATCAGCTTCTGCTTCTTATAATAGTTTTTCAGTCTCTTCTTTAGTACATCCTTTACTCCTCTAAGTACAAGAAGAGTATTTACACTTACGTAAATTTTATAGTCAAGAATCAAAACTCTTACCTGCGCTGGGTTGAAACTGACAATCATAGCATAATTTAGCAAATGCTAGCTAAAATCAATGTAAGAAAAGCAAGACTCAAAGCTAAGTTAGCAAAGAACTAATTAAAATAACATGTTTATTACAACATTAACATTTTCCTTCATAAGTAGTTTTTCATTTTAGTAGTATATAATAGCATTTTCTCCAACATAGACTGGTATTTCAAACCATAAACATTGTCAGCATATACCACCAACACAGTCACATTGCCTTATATACTAAGATAACATACATGATACAAACATTGAAATTAATATTAAATTATTCTACTGGCCAAATATAAACTTAGGAATATGAAAACTCATGTTGAAAAGATCACATTATCTCCTTCCTTTCTTTTGAGTTTTGTAGGTTAGTCAACTCAAAAGATTCACACGAATATGAAAGTGTTAGGAGCCTAGCATATAAAGGTGAGTGTCTGTTGGCTACTTAACTAGGACAACTAAATTAGAATACACTTTAAGTAAACTATGTCCAGAGGAACATCATCATACTAGTAGGTTCTTAACTACAAGTAAGTTTCTAAATTTATCATGGGTAGAATATGATTTAGGGGATTTTAATACTACAGGTGGCTTTAAAATTTCACAGGCCAGTCATGTTGGCTCGCTTTGGGAGGCTGAGGCAGGCAGATCACAAGGTTGAGTTCAAAAATTAGCTGGGCGTGGTGCCAGGTGCCCCTAGTCCCAGCTGCTCGGGAGGATGAGGCAGGAGAATGGCTTGAACCCTGGAGGCGAAGGTTGCAGTGAGCCGAGATTGGGCCATTGCACCCCAGCCTTGGCAACAGAGTGAGACTCTGTCTCAAAGAAACACACACACACTCCACAAATGGACTAATAGGGAGAAGAGAACAGTCCTAAGAGATAATAATGGTTGATCAGGCGATCTCATTCTTCAAACAGTACTTTTCCAAAAAATTAAGTAACAACCAGTGTTCAGGCTTCCTTCAGTGTTATGTAAATGAATCCTATATGGCCTGCAATATGAAATGGAAGTAAAAATAAGAGAATCTAAATTATAATTAATGTATAGTGCTAAGTATCGTATTTTGGTCATATTAACTAATTAACGGCTATTTTTAAAACTTTAAATATTTTATTTTCCTTTCTAAACATTAAAAAAAATCCTACCCATGAAAATATTAATAATCAACCAGTTAGCTATTTTAAGACAAAATGTCTTAATGTTGTTTCTTTGCTTGAAGTTTTCCAAATTATCAAAACCTAGGGAGAAAACTGCTTAACCCCTTTCATATCAAGGCACTGTGAATGACCTCTGTGTCATGTGACATCTTTGGATTACTCTGTTTTAATTTTTGTTGTTGTTGTTGGCGGGGAGGTGTAGTACGGGGAGTAACTACTACATTTACCGGAGTTGTCTGCAAAGCTAATGGCAGGACAAACATAACTAGTTGTTCTGGATAGAACCTGTTATCTTTAACATCTCCTTTGCTCTACCAAATACTCACCATGTTTGCCAATTCCAACTAAGAAAAATATTCAGAATCTGGTACTCCTTAATTCTTTCTGCTATGGCTCCAATTAGCTTCGTGGACTATGGCAAATGCCTCCACTACCAAAACCCTTCAATTCATTCCTTACCTTACTTGAGAACTGAGCACGAATGCCAATTTCCTGCTTTAATATTTTCAGTGGCACCCTTCTGCTTACAAGGTAAGATGTAGAGTTCAGCACAGAGTTCCTTCACAACTTGGCTACAACCTATCATTTCAGTATCATTCGCAAATGTTCCTGAGGTACATTGTGTAATGAAGACAAAATATACTATAAGTCATGGGTTCCACAGGCCAGATGGCTCACATTCATAATCTCAACACTTTGGGAGGTGGGTGGATCACTTGAGCTGGAGTTTGAGACCAGTCTGGGCAACATGCAGAAACACTATTTTCACTAAAAATTTGAAAATTAGTTAGGCGTGGTGGTGAATGCCTGTAATCCCAGCTACTCAGGAGGCTGAGGCACACAAATCACTTGAATCCAGAAGTCGGAGGTTGCAGTAGTTGAGAACACGCCACTGCACTCCAGCCTGGGGGCAGAGCAAGACTCTGTCTCAAAAAAAATAAAAAAAATTTAAAAGTCATGTTCTCAATATGTGTGGTACACTTTGATGTCCTATAACTTTGGTTACACAACAGCTGAAGAGAAGGCAAGATCATGTTGCAGAAACCATACAAATTATAGAAGTTTCTGTGTTTTTGTCTGAAATACCCTCCTTCCCTTTTCTGTCTGGCACAATTCAAATGTTATCTTTCTGAATTCCTGAGAAATACTCCCCTCTGTATTCTTACGCTGTACTGGGCCAGACCTGCAATATAGCATTGGCCACTCCATATTGTGATGATTTCTGTATGTTTTCCCAAAAGACTAAGATTGCCAAAGTGGGGAACATATCTGTAGTTACCTTTATAACTTCAATGTCTAGTGCAGTACTTAGAATTCAATACAGGCTTGTTGAATAAATGTATAAACATATATCTAGATCTCCAGCTCCCGTGCAAGCCAGGAGTAAACAACTAAACTTCACACCTGGGAAGGACAAAAATTTTGCTCAGAAAATCTTTTGCAGATTACAAGTTGTACCTTCATAACAGAAAGAATTGGGGAAATAGGAGTCAAAAATTTCTTCATAAATTATGATGTAGACATTCTAGAAAAAAAATTTGCTCTTTTGAAGAGTAGTGAAGCTCTATTTTAAAGTGGACAATGAATGCTAATTATAAGAGAATTATGATTCAGAGATGTCTCGAAACAGTAAGAGTTACCACCTATTTCATACAGGCCATTTTTCTTCTTGATGCCTGGCAGTTCTACTGTTTATAAAAAAATCTATGCAGTTTTCTGGACTCCAAAAGCCATTCCTGTCCCATGGCCCAAATCAATGTAAAGTGATCCGTTTTGCAAGAAAGTTACTAAAAACTTAGGTATGTGTATATCTCATTAAAGTACACAGTTGACTAAGCTGCATTGTTTTCTCATTCAATATACAATTAAACATAATGTACGCCATCATTGTAATTATTTTTTAGAAACTAAAACAAAACAAAAAAATATTTCTGGTAAGTGAATGATGTTTTTAAATTACTGTACCTGGTTTCAAACAAACTCTTTATAAAAAAAATACAAATGGCAAAAAGAAAAACAAAAAACAATCTCACAAATATAACTATCCGTCATGTAAATGACCAACTAAAAAAATGAAAAACACACTTGTTATGAAATAGATACACCATACATTGCTGGTAGATCATTAAAACATTCATAGACTTTGATTCAGCAGTCGTATCATCTAGAAGATGGACAGAAATAATCAGAGTTGCACATAAAAAATGTAAATTAGTTTTTTGAACTGTTAATAGGATCATGTCATTGTGGTAGGATTACAGATAATTTTTAATATTTCAATGTTTTCAAGACTTTCTAAAATGAGTATGTACTACTTTTAAAAGTTATTTTTAATTACCTGGTTTCAAGCTTGAATTCTGAAAGCTTAGCTCTGAGTTCTTCCTTACTCATTCTATTAATACAACCATTGGTAATAGCAATCTCTTTGTAAACTGGGTCACTGAAGTCACTCGCACTGGAGGTAATGAACTTGGATCCTTTTGTTTCTTGGCCATCAAATCTACACTGATTTTTCTACAAAAAAAAAAGATATACTTTATAAATAGTACAAACACCACAGATTTAAAGATTCAAACTTCTGAAGACTCTTCACTCCACATGTTCCATGAAAAGTGTTCTCTGCAGTTCGTGGAGGGAGGAAAAGATAAGAAGGAGGAAGATGTGTCTCCAGTACAATTTACCCTGCTCTATTCTGAGTCACGAGGTTTTCAAAGGAAACAAAGCTAAGTGAAAAGAGGACTGGTGTTGGGAGTCAACACCACCTCAATAGAGAGCCCCAGCTGACCATTTACTATAAATAGCAGCAATGACCTTGGGTAGTTATGTACTGGCTTCTGATCTTCAATTTCCTTATCTGTAAAATGGTATTTGGTAATGGTAAATAGTGGTTGGGCAGAATTATTACAAAGATTAAATGAGATTATTTGTATTGGGCTCCTACACCCACAGTAGCTATTAATGGTAACTATTAATATCACAAGCTATACAACAAAGCCTTCACAAACAATATTCTAGTATTTATAAATGCACCCATTTGTAAATGAACATTTACGTTATACATGTATAATGAATTCCTGGGAATTTTTAAACCCAACTTCATTTCATGTTAACAAACATTGCCCAACATAAAAATAAAATGGACTGCAAATCTAATTCAAAGCTTCCTAGTACTTCAAAGCAAAGAAGGAAATGCATTTCATTTTGAAACTCACATTTTCCAAAAGTTATACTTATGTCAGCTATCCAGAAGAACTACAGAATCGTAAATCTTTTCTCTTTTCATAAATAAAAATCTGTTAAGAAAAAATATGACTCAATTCTATTTTCTCCACAGGTAATCTCAAATTACTATTACATTAAGTTCCAAAGATTCATTTATAATTATTTTCCACATGCAATATCATAAATATTAACTATGTTCCAGAATTTTCAAAAATACATGGGACTTACTATTAATCCCTATTAAAGCTTGTTACCTTAGTTAAAATTTACCACATTGTCCTCATGTAAACTTTAATTACAGATAAAGGAAGGATAATCAGAGGCCACAGTCCCTGACTTAGAACTAACTGATCCTGATAGTTCAGGAACTATTTTTTACTCTAAGCTCTCAATTTAATGCAACACACATTTACTGGAAATGTAATGGTAGGTAAGGTGCCAGAGTACTCAGGAGTCACTCACATCCATCTCTTTTAGGAAGAGGTCAGCAGTTCCAATGTGTGAACTGTCCATAAATTAAAGAATAGCCACACTGAGGTTTCTTGTTAACAATGTTAAGGAAAAAAAAAAAGTATTGCTATTTGACTCATAATTCACTTTTAAAAATATATTACGTTTACAATAGATATCTCTCTACTTGATCACAACTCAATAAAAAATTATCTTTTGACTTTAAATTTACATTGAATTTTGAACTTCATCTTTAGGTTAAGATTTAGGTCAACATTAAGTAACAGTTCGTCCACCAAAACAGATGTCTTAATTAATTTAAGTAGATTTTCTCTATGGATAAATCCTCTTTCTGATTCACTTGTTAATTCTCATCCAAAACTGTAGCTACAAAAATTATTCCCAAGTAACACTTAGGCCTCGTCTATAGATGCTATAAATTATGAATTATATAAAGAAAAATTTGCTTCCTTTCTGAGGTCCAGTTCTAGAACTCTTCTCTTCTAGTGAAGTTCTAGGGACAGCCAAGGTCCAATCCTCAGAAATCAGTGTCTCCTGCCAAATTTCACATCTACACTAATGGATCACAAAGAAGGATGCTCAGATCAATCCGCTAAGGAGTAGAAAGAAAATACTAAAAATCGTACTTGTACTGTTAATCTGCAGAAACACAAAATTAGTTTACGAAATACATACTTACATATGCATCAGCATCCACACCAGTATCTACATCCATCTATCACGTATCACATACAGTATTGACCATATACTGAAAAAAGTGACAGATTCCACAATATGGAGAGAAACATTCACCTTCACAGAACAGCAACGTTTTGCAATATTCACATGTCCAATTAAGTGGATGTATAGTTTATATTATCTCAAATAAGAGAAGCTTTTACATTATGGGATATGGTAATGAAAATCTTCTATACCAAACAGAGGTTTATTATCTTGTGACAAAGTACTTTTAAACTGTTGTTGAACTTTAAGATGAATTACATATATTCTTTTACAAAGACAGGTATTCTAAAATTGCTGTCCTCTCTTATTGGGAAGGGAACTGGAGCTTGATTTTTAGCATTTTTGTTTAAATGAATACAAACTGTTGTTGCAATATCAAAGAAAATATATTTTAACAGTAAGCTAGAAGGTAACTGCTTGTCAAAAGAAACTTTTCCTATATAAAGAACATTTTGAAAACATGTACTTGCCAAAAATCTAGGCACTACCTATTAAAAAAAGAAAATGAAAACTCCTGCCTCTGCACACTGAAGAAAAAACTTAGAATTTTTCTTGATTGAGGTTCTTCCAAAAAGAGTTCTGATGAAATTTGAATCTACTTATTCAAAATATAAATATGCAATAGCTTCTATTAGCTTACAAAAACAACTGGCATTAGAGATGATAAAAATTTACCACCTGAATTCAACAAAAAACTTTGCTTGAGACTGAAAAAAAAAAGACTGTACCATGGCAAGGCGTTGTGGCTCATGCCTGTAATCCCAGCACTTTGGGAGATTGAGGCAGGCAGATCACCTGAGGTCAGGAGTTCAAGACCAGCCTGGCCAACATGGTGAAACCCTAAATACAAAAATACAAAAACAAGCTGGTCATGGTGGTGAGTTCCTGCAATCCCAGCTACTAGGGAGGCTGAGGCAGGAGAATAGCTTGAACCTGGGAGGCCGAGGTTGCAGTAAGCCAAAACCATACCATTGCACTCCAACCTGGGCAATAAGAATGAAACTCTGTCTCAAAAAAAAAAAAAAAAAAAAAAAAAACCTGTATCAATACTATTATTTTCTTGAGATAGGGTCTCACTTGTCACCTAGGTTGGAGTACAGTGACATGACCACAGATCACTGCAGCCTCCACCCACAGGCTCAGGTGATCCTCCCCACTCAGCCTCCCTAGTAACTGGGACTATGGGCAAGTGCAACCATGCCTGGCTACTTTTTATTAAAAAAGAATTTATCGGCCAGGCATGGTGGCTCACGTCTATAATCCCAGAACTTTTGGAGGATGAGGCAGGTGTGTCAGGAGATCAGGACCATCCTGGTCAAAATGGTGAAACCGTGTCTCTACCAAAAAGACAAAAATTAGCTGGGTATGGTGGCGTGTGCCTGTAATCCTAGCTACTTGGGAGGCTGAGGCAGGAGAAGTGCTTGAACCCAGGAGTTGGAGGTGGCAGTGAGCTGAGATCGCACCACTGTACTCCGGCCTAAAGACAGGGCGAGACTCTGTCTCACAATTAAAAAAAAAATTATTAAGAGCATGCAACAGTAAGTTTTTAACAATTACTACCGTCACTAAAGCCAATTTGGAACAGAGACCCAGGCCTTAAGTAGCTGTAAAAGTGCCAAGACTTTGAAATACAAAGAAGCATATTCAAACACACTTCTTTTATTAAAAGTAAACTTTGAAATTTATTTTAAAAACCACTCACACAATGAGACTGACACAATATATTTCAGGTTGAAGTGGGAGGCAGGTGGAAGAGTGGTCTTTTTAAGAGAGGGCTGTGTAAGTACTCTTTGAAAGTAACAGCTTTAGGAGGAGAAAGATAATTGCAAATATCCGAAGGAAGTACAAGCAGGGCAAAAGGAACATAGAGACCCTTAACGAGAAAGACCTTCCTTCCAATGTAAAAGAACACAAGGAAGCAAGGGGCACTGAGAGCAAAAGAGAAAAACTGTGTGAGCTACAATTAGCAACTGAGGCAGGCACCAGACCCTGCAGAGCAGCAAATCGAAGTTACTAAGGAGGGGAGTAAGCCAAATTCATGTTATGAAAAAGGTCATTCTAGCTGCCATGCGGAAATTGATTGTGGACGTAAGTAGCAAGAGCTAAGGCGCCTCCTGCAAATACCCACTTTATGAAGTGCTCAACATGTTTATTATTAGGAAAAGATCAATTTTAGTATTCAATCACAATCCGCAGTGCTAGCCAACAATTACATTCGTTAAATAAGATAATAAGTTTTAAGACTGTTCTACAACTGCCACTGTAACTAGGTTCAACCAATGAGACGTCAAAATCATTCAATCAATCGTATACTATGTTTATATGAGTCAGCAGTAAATAAGCAAAGGCAGCAAAGACGATGCTCCGCCTAATTCCTAAGAGAGAGGAATGAGGGAGGCTGGTGGGCGTTTAATTAAAAAAAAAAAGTTATGAAGTGACATACTAGGGTATATAGGGCGATTTAAAAATACAAAGCCTTGCAAATTACCCGTAAGGGCTAGATGGAGTGACAACAGCAACCGTGAACACAGAATGTTTAGAGCAGAAATCCCACTTAGAACCTATTAACCCAGTGTTGACAGGACTCCTAGATCTTGACGATTTCCTCCCACTCAGAAACTGATTCGGCCCTGAGGGGGTTTCATGAAAAACATCCCAGGATGAGGCTCGGGAGCTGGGCAGGGGGGAAGCAGCTGGGCTTCAAGGGCGCGCCGTGGCACCTTCTGCGGGACACCGGAGAAGAAAGGGGTGCTGAAGGCGCTTGGAGTATCGGGGCAACGGGCGCCGACAACCGGGCGCGGGCAGCCTGCTCACCTCAGGACTCGGATGCGGCGACTCTTCCCCGCCCTCCAGCCGTGGCGACTCCTGCAGCGCGGGAGCCACGTCCTCGCCGCCAGCCTCTTTGCTCTGTGGATTTTCCATGCCTGCTGTCACGTCAGAAGAAAGCTGCTGGGGCAGGACCGTCGCTCACTCTCACCCGGTCAAGCCCGAAAGCTTAGCCTTTCTCAGTTGAAAAATTACCGGGCTCGCGTTCCCGCGGCGGCGGCCACACAAACTCCTACGGCCACCTCCTACTTCCGGGAGCGTGTGGCGTCCACACGCCGAGCAGGCGCAGTGAACTCGCGCGCGCGGAACGCCAGCGCCGCAGCCCACAGTGGGAGGGAGGAAGAACCAGAGGGAGGGGCGCGGGGGAGAAGCTGGTGCGTGACCGGCCGTGGGCGGAGCTAGTGCGGGCCGAAGTTGCGCGAGTTACCAGAGGGTAGCACCGGAACGGGTGATCACGTCAGCATTTCCTGAGAAGGAAAAAAGTAGGGTGAGTGGGGAGATACCATAGAGAAAGATGTTTTCAACCATAAAAAATAGCATGTATAAAACAATTCACATTTTTCATAAGGAGTTTCCTAAAACTTCCACTGCTGGGCAAGAAAAGAAAATGGGTCTGGACTTAGCGTCCCACTATAGACAGTTAGCAAACAGAACAAAATACAGGAAACAGCTCTTCAGACACTGGATAACAGACCGCTGTGCACTGTTTTACCTGAGAGAAGAGAATCAAAAGGAGCCCTATATCACCCTGCCTTTTTTGCCCAGAGGCCATTTCCAGTCTGGTGCGTAGAAAGAAAATCAAATGGAGACCTAGGATCACCTGGTTGAGAAGATAGGGATTGGAGTTGAGGAAATTGGGGTAGTCCAAGTGGGTTGGAATTTGTGGGGCAGAATTATGGAGAGGAGGGAATTACATGGGAAAAGAGCTTCAGGAATCTGCTTAGGAATACCTTTGAATCTTTAACTGAATAAAAAACATAGAACTGCACAAGGCCAGGAGGGAACTATGATTAGGGAGCGCAGTACACCAAACAGTGATCAGAGCTCACACAGAACTGGGAATTATTTGAGTTCCCAGCAACCAGAGTGAGGAGATTATTGAATACCATGGAACCTGCACTAGTAACCTCAGAAGTGAAACTGCCATTGCAAAATTATCATTGAGACAGTGAAAGTGATTGGACCTAACCAACTCCATCTTGCTTTTAACCTCCAAGCTATCTTTATTCATTCCTGGGTTGTAGGCCAAACTAACATTGAAACTTAGTGTATAGCTTAGAGTTTAAAACCAAAGTGATAGCCCTCTTCTTGCCTGGGGGCTAGTCTGCTTTTGTAGGACTAACAAATTAGCCAAAAGATTAGAAATCTAATCTTTCTAAGATTTAGGAGTCATACAGCTGGAGGCTATAAGATTGTAACCCTCTCCAAATTGTTCCTGAGGATAATATCACTATTGAGACATTTTGTAGGCCCTGCGCTTGACTCAGCTGGCACCACCCAGATTGATAAACTGGCTCACCTGATCTTGTGGCCCCCCCCCCGCCACCCAGGAACTGACTCAGCAAAAGAGGAGAGCATCGACTACCCAACCAATCACCACTCCCCACTCACTGGCTTCCCACCTACAAAATTATTAAAAACCCTGTTCCCCAAATGCTAAGTGAGACTGATTTGAGTAATAAAACTCTGGTCTCCCACACTGCCCGCTCTGCATGAATTACTCTTTCTGTATTGCAATTCCTCTGTCTTGATAAATTGGCTCTGTTTAGGCAGTGGGCAAGGTGAACCTCTTGGGCAGTTATGAAAGTGTCATGCCTTAGTGATATACAATAGCTCTAGACAGCAGGACCCAGAGCATCAGCTACTGTAGAGTCTTCAAATGCTTAAAAACAAGCCCTGAAAGTATCAAACTACTCTGTAAGTAATCTAATTGCCTCTAAGAACAAAGTCTGATACTCTGAAAGACTACAGTAAAATCTAAGATTCAGCAACATTAAGTTCAAAATGTGAGACATCCAATCAAAAATTAAGAGACAAGCAGCACTTGGGGAGGCTGAGGCAGGAGGATTGCTTGAGCCCAGGAGTTTGAGGCTGCAGTGACCTATGATTGTACCACTGCACCCCGGCCTGGGTGACAGGGTGAGACTCTGTCTCAGAAGAGAGAGAGAAAGAGAGACATACTAAGTGGTAAGAAAATATCTCATGAAGTTAGTGGAAACAAACCCCCAAATGACAAAAATGATGGAATTAACAGACAAGGATTTTAAACACCTGTTATGAATATCCTCAAAGATTTAAAGGAAGGCATGATAGGAGAGAAACTGGAAAGATTTTTGAAAAGCAAATCAGATTTCTTGAGGAAAAAAAATACTTGAAATAAAAATTTCTTTGGATGGGATTGCTAGCACATTAGGCAATGCAGAAAAAAAGATTGATGAATTTAAAGACATAGCAACAGAAACAATGCAAAATGACAAACATAGAGAAAAAAATGAATACAGCCTCAGTTACATGTAGGACCAATTAGAGAGGCTTAATACTATTGAACAAAAGGTAGAAGCTGAGGCGAAATTAATGTAAGTAGAGAGTTTCCTTGGTCCAAGCTTGAGGATTGCAACCCAGGAGCATAGATTGAAGTTGCCCTGAATCCATCTACTCAGAAGATATGCCAATTTGGAAGTTACATGAACACCTTGTAATGAATCATAATTGTTTCAAGTCTTACACATTCTAGATTATTTGCTTTGTTAAATAGGCAATTGAAATAGGGCATAATTTCAATAACAATAATCGTTGATGGGCATAAGTACTCTTTTCTAACCGTGCATACCTCCATCTCAGCTTCTATCTCAAGAAACAACTCTTTTGACTTTGTTTCTTTGATTTCTAGAACTAGTGCAGCAGCATCCAGAAATTTGACTTGCCATAAAGAAAAAGACCAAGAAGAAGGGAATCTAATAGTGAGGCTTTTGTCCTTGAAGGCTGTGATGAGCAGCTGTGCTGGGGAAATCCAAGAAATCTCTGTGAGGAAACTGGATTGTGAGACACAGTTAAAGAATGTGCCTTCTAAAAATCCTAGCTTGGTGAAAATAGTCAAAGTCAGTCAAAAAATCGTCAAAAAAAAAAAAAAAAAAAAATCCAAGCTAGATGAAAATACCTAGGTAAAAACTACTATCATGCAGTAACTTTTTTTGTCTTTAGACTGATTTGAACAACTAAAGGCTGAACAAAGTGAAACATGCATGAAAAAATCAACTTAAAAGGAAGAAACTTAGGCAAAATTAATACAAATAGAGAATTTGTTTGGGCCAAACTTGAGGATTGCAACCGTAGATTCAAGTTGCTCTGAGTATACTCAGATTAGTAGCAGCTGCAAGTGAATTTGTAAAGGAAAGAAGAGGCAGTTCCTGTGTTGCTTATCAAGAATTTACTGTAAAGCCAGGCATGGTGGCTCACGCCTGTATGGGAAACCGAGGTGGGAGGATCACTAGAGGCCAGGAGTTCGAGACCAGCCTGGCCAACATGGTGAAACTCCACCTCTATTAAAAATACAAAAATTAGCTGGCATGGTGGCACATGCCTGTAATCCCAGGTACTCAGGAAACAGGCTCAACAATCACCTGAACCTGGGAGGCAGAGGTTGCAGTAAGCAGAGACTGCACCACTGCACTCTAGCCTGGATGACAGAGTGAGAATCCATCTCAAAAAAAAAAAAAAAAAAAGAAGAAGAAGAAGAAAGAAAACCAGAAACAAAAAAAGTGAAAAGAAAAAATAAAAATAAAAACTTAAAAAATGTATCATCCATCGAAATTCATTTTGCACATTTTTGTGTCTTTGTTTAGATAAACATGCTTAAGGCCGTATGTTAAAAGTTTCAGATTTTGAAATTGAGTGGAAGAAACTCTATTTTTTTGGCATAAAAAAGAAAATGGACTTTCTAGTATGAAGAATTCCAGATGTTTTTTATCATTTGAATTATAAATGATTAATTTGAGGCTTATCATAATTCAACTGACTCAGATTGAGAAATAAGAAAGATAAAGCAGGCCGGGCTCAGTGGCTCACACTTGTTATCCCAGCACTTTGGGAAGTTGAGGTAGGTGGATCACCTGAGGTCAGGAGTTCGAGACCAGTCTGGCCAACATAGCAAAACCCCATCTTCACTAACAACACAAAAATTAGCCAGGTGTGGTGGGACATGCCTGTAATCCCAGCTACATGGGAGGCTGAGGCAGGAGAATGGCTGAAACCCCGGGGACGGAGGTTACAGTGGGCCGAGATAGCACCACTGCACTCCAGCCTGGGTGGCCTGGGCCACCTAGGCTACAGAGTGAGACTCTCTTAAAAAAAAAAAAGAAAAAGAGCAAACATTAGAAATAGATTCATTTGAAGATACATATAATTTCTATTTGTGTGCTTGTTCAGCTTCCTAACATCTTCTGTTGTATCAGAAGCTCAAAGTTATTTTGGAAAAGAATATACAATTTTTCTGATTGCAAAAGTCATGCATATTCAGCTGAAAAAAGAAAATGAGAGATGTTTTCCGTCAATCTTTTTTTTTCTTTTTCAGATGGAGTTTCGCTCTTGTTACCCAGGCTGGAGTGCAATGGCGCGATCTCGGCTCACCGCAACCTCTGCCTCCTGGGTTCAGGCAATTCTCCTGCCTCAGCCTCCTCCGTCAATCTTTTAACAGCAACAGAACCAGATTATCAGGCTGTGAAAGAAGTTAGTTTCTTGAAATGCCGCCAGAGGGTGCTCAAACCAAACTCTAGCTGAAGTACAGGAAACAGGCTCCTATGCTGTTGGAGGAGCGCATCAGCTTTCAGTTTTAGTTTAGTTTGACAATAAGAAGAAATTAAAAATTCCTAGTCAGTATAGCATGTATTTGAATGTGTCCAAATTTTTAAAAGATTCAGCACTATTCTTTTTGGAGCCTAATTACACATTCCTGTAGATAGCAAACATTTATTGAATACTTAGTGTATTGTGATGGGTGCTATTGATAAAATTAGAGTAAAACTTGATCCTGGCTGTGCGGTGACTCATGCTTGTAATCCCAGCACTTTGGGAGGCAGAGGCAGTCGGGACACCTGAGGTCAGAAGATCAAGACTATCCTGGCTAATACGGTGAAATCCCATCTCTACTAAAAATACAAAAAAATTAGCTGGGCGTGGTGGTGGGCACCTGCAGTCCCAATTACTCAGGAGGCTGAGGCAGGAGAATCGCTTAAACCGGGAAAGCGGAGGTTGCATTGAACCAAGATCACTCCACTGCACTCCAGCCTGGGCGACAAAGCAAGATTCCATCTCAAAAAAAAAAAAAAAGAAAAAACTTGATCTTGACATTTTAGGATTCATATTTTCTCTGGGGAAAAAGGCACATGTAAACAAATTGATTAGAATCCAATGTGTTGTGCACCACACTTAAAATCTTTTGAAGGACAGGATTAAATTCTGCTCAAGGCAGATGAGTCAAAAGAGTGCTTCCCAAAGGAGCTGGGCCTTATGAAAGTAGGCATTTTTGGACTTCCAGATTAATGGCAGTGGACTGAACATCTTCGTTTAATCTCTCTTGAATCCCCCAAAAAAGGAGTTGTTTTAAGACCTAAATCCACAAGGAATAAAGGAATAGGAAAGAAGACAAGAGCTATGACATTTTGGAAGCTGCAAAATCAGTGGATCAGTGTTTACTGATTTAACAAATATATTTCTCATAACAATATGAGACAACAAAATCCCAAACTGCCAGTGAGAATGCTGAGAACGAACCACATATATACCACAAAATCCTCAAAGATAAAATTCCTGGGGAGCTAATATAAGGAGAACCAAGATGAAAGCTGTTTGGGAAAAAATTAGAGCCCTAGACCCTTCCTCACTCTGGCGGAAGTCTGAATGTTTATTCTCACCAAAGGGGATTAAAAGGTCATCCTCCAAGCTTCTCTCCCCAACTTGGCCCTCAGCAAGCAGCAGCTAGAACTTTACCCTCTAGGTGGAAAATTGAGACTGATGCCTGAGGGAATCTGGCACCCACAAAGAAAGTACTTGAAAATGCTGACACCAAGTGTTCTCCATCAGCCCCCTTCACATCTCTCTATAGTGAAACTTACAACCTCAGAGTTTTTAATAATGGTTTTTGTTTTGTTATTTAGAAACAAGGTCTCACTCTGTCACTCAGGCTGGAATGCCGTGATGTGATCATAGCTCACTGCAGTCTCCTGGACTCAAGAGATTGTCCTGCGATGGCCTCCCAAAGTGTTAATATTATAGGCATAAACCACCATGCCCAGCCTCTAATACATTTTTTAATTTTCCAGTCTTAGTTTTGAGCAGACCACCAAGGATTACTGTATATTTGATGACAGTCTATTATATAAAAGGTAGAGACCAAAAGAAACAAGCACAAAAAAGCAACTTAGAGGAAACAGAAATTATTCAAGACTTAAAAGCAACAGCTATAGGCTGGGCACTGTGGCTCACGCCTGTAGTCCCAGCACTTTAGGAGGCCGAGGAGGGTGGATCACAAGGTCAAGCATTCAAGACCAGCCTGGCTAACATGGTGAAACCCCGTCTCTACTAAAAATGCAAAAAATTAGCTAGGCGTGGTGGTGGGCATCTGTAATCCCAGCTACTCAGGAGGCTGAGGCAAGAGAATTGCGTGAACTTGGGAGGTGGAGGTTGCAGTAAGTGGACATCATGCCACTGCACTCCAGCTCAGGCAACAGTGTGAGACTCCATCTCAAAAAAAAAAAAAAAAAAAGCAACAGCTATAATCATATTCTCAGAGAGAAATGAGGGAATAAGAGAGAATATCACATCTGTGAAACAGTAACAAAGCCTATGAAAATGGAAGATCTAAGAAAAATAAAAAAAGAGTAGTTGGAAATTAAAAATATAATGGCAGAAAACAAATACTTGGCACTGTTCAATGTGGTATCCATTAGCCACTGTGCTTAAATTTACATTACTTGAAATAAATAAAATTAAAAATTAAACTTCTCATTTGCAGTAGTCAC
Organism: Callithrix jacchus; assembly: GCF_049354715.1. NCBI lineage: Eukaryota > Metazoa > Chordata > Mammalia > Primates > Cebidae > Callithrix > Callithrix jacchus. The sequence goes on along the minus strand of NC_133514.1, from coordinate 29,719,889 downwards.
ATTTTAAATGCTCGTAAGTTCTATGTGGCTAGTGGCTAAGGTATTGGATAGCATAAAGAACATTTCCATCAATTCAGAAAGTTTTGTGATAGAAGTTTAAAAGATAAATTGGAGGAATTCTCTTAGTAGAATAAGGCTGGGCACAGTGGCCCCTGCCTGTAATCCCAGCACTTTGGGAGGCCAAGGCAGGCAGATTGTTTGAGTTCAGGAGTTCAAGACCAGCCGGGCAATGTGGCAAAACCCTGTCCCAACAAAAAATACAAAAATTAGCCAGGCATAGTGACATGTGCTTGTAGTCCCAGCTACTCAGGAGGATGAGGCAGGAGAATTGCTTGAACCCGGGAGGCGGAGGGTGCAGTGAACTGAGATCATGCCACTGCACTCCAGCATGGGTGACAAAGCAAGACCCTGTCTCAAAAAGAAAAAAAAAAAAAAGGTCAAACAGTTGAATAATAGGAATTCTAGAAAGAACAAGATGGAGGGAAGAAAATAATCAAAGAAATAATTCAAGAAAAAAATTTGGAATGAAAGGCTATAAATTGCCAGATTGAAAAAGCCCAGTGAGTGTACTCTGAGGCATATTCTTGTAAAATTTTAGAACACTGGAGGTAAAAACAAAAAGGGACAGGAAGTAGTATACACAGTATTAAAAAACAGAAGGCTTCTGACTTCTCAATAGTAACATTGGAAACAAGAAAAAACTAGTGATCTCTTCCAATATCTGAAAGAAAAGAATTTGGCTTAGAATTCTATGCTTAATCAACTTGTAATAAAGTATGGGAACAGGACAAAGATATCTTCAAACATGCAAGGTCTCAATAACCTCTGTGCATTCTTTCTCAAGATTCTTCTGAAGGATACATGCAAGAAAATGAGAGGGCAAACCAAGAGAGAGGAAATTATGGGATTCAGAAAAGATAAGAGTATAATGATGGGTACCAGAGACTGGGAAGGGTAGTGGGGAGCGGGGGATAAAGTAGGAATGGTTTATGGATATAAAAATACAGTTAGTTAGAAGAAATAAGATTTAGTATTTGGTAGCACAATAGGGCAACTATTGTTAACAACAATTTACTGTATATTTCGAAATATCTGACAGTGAAATTGAAATGTTCGTAACACAAAGAAATGACATATCCTTCAGGTGATGGCTATCTCAATTATCCTGATTGGATCATTACACATTGTATCCTTGTAACTAAATATCACATATACCCCATAAATATGTACAACTCTTATGTATCCATAATAAAACAGGAGATCTAATACAGGACAGAGGCAGAGAGAATCCCCAGGATGATGGAGAAATATCACAGCAAGACAGCTGTGCTCCAGAGACACTGGTCAGGATCGAAGCAGTGCAATTCAAGAGACAGGCACGTTGAATGCTGTTACCACCAAGATGTTGAATACGATTGCATACTCTATTTAACGGGTGAACAGGAAGTCCAGTAAATCTGGTCAGATTTTGATGTGTAATTACTTGGTCTTTTTTTTTTTTTTTTTTTTTTGAGACAGTCTTCCTCTGTCACTCAGGTGGGACTGTCACTTGGCTCTCTGCAACCTCCGCCTCCTGGGTTCGAGCAATCCTTGTGCCTCAGCCTCCTGTGTAGCTGGGATTATAGGTGCACACACTCATGCCAAGCTAAGTTTTGTATTTTCAGTAGAGACAGGGTTTCACCATGTTGGCCAGGCTGGTCTCGAACTCCCGGACTCCAGTGATCTGCCCACCTTGGCCTCCCAAAGTGCTGGGATTACAGGCATGAGCCACTGCACCCAGCTGCTTACTTTGTCTTTGTTAAGACTTAATGAAATTCTACTTTCCCCTCCAAGTCCTGCTGCCATATTGTTGAAGATACTCATTCACCCCACAGAAGTATTGTGCTTTGAACTATGTAAGAGCTGGAGACAAAACGTGGTAAACTAAGAAGAAGACACACTGTAATTCACTGTGTCTAACCGTATTTCTTCTTGATGCCTGGTATTCCACTTCAGAGTTCTGTCCAATGCCCTTACACCCCCCCATTTCCTAGGACACACATACAGCTTTGCCCACCAATTTCCAGAAGTTTCCTGTCAGCAATCAAGATGATGCCAGGCTATGACTTACAGACTGTTCATCAAATAGAGATGATTCTGCCCGCCCGCATACAGCTAAGTTTGTGTTTGCATCTTAATTTTTCAAAACTAAACAATATGATAGCTAGGCATGTATCCCTACATGAAAAATAGATTTTGAAAAGGCAATTAAAAAAAAAACAACACAGTGGGGGCTTCGAATGCACTAAGTTCTGTTTCTCAGCAGGGATAATAGGTGCCAAATGCATTTTATTAGTAGTAGTATGTTGCTTATATGTTGTTAAAAGTTGTTTTGTGTGTATAACTTATATGTTGTTAAAAGTTGTTTTGTGTGTATAATACATGTTACCATTTATAAAAGCACAGAAGAGAAAAACATTATTTGCAAAAATTTATAAGCCTCTACTTTCCTTTAAATAATATAATTATAAACTTGTATGTTTTGTTAAACTATGACAAAATATTATAATGAGGAGGAAGTTTCCAGGCAGAGGAGGAAGGGGTGTATACTTAAGGAGATTTGCAGAAAGGTGAGAAGGCTTGAAGGTACCTGGCATGGTACTCACGGGACCCAAAGATGGAATGGAAAGCTAGTCGCTTATATCCAGAAAACATTCTTAGTGCAGGAACAAGCAAGATTAATGGCACGTCTTGTCAAATTTTTGAATTAAAATGATAAAAGATTATAGAATTATCCCAGCATCAAAATACTAGAACTCTTTTCTTTTCTTTTTCTTTTTCTTTCTTTCTTTCTTTTTCTGAGACCAGGTCCCACTCTCTCACCCACGCCGGAGTGCGGTGGCACAATTACAACTCACTGAAGCCTCAACCTCCCAGGCCCAAGCAATCTTCCCACCTCAACCTCCTGAGAAGCTGGGACTACAGGTGTGGGCCACAAACCCAGCTAATTTTTGTATCTTTTTAGAGATGGGTTTTACCACGTTACCCAGGCTGGTCTCAAACTCCTGGGCTCAAGTGATCCACCTGCCTTGGCCTCCCAAAATGCTGGGATCACAGACATGAGCCACTGCACCCAGCAAAAACTAGAACTCAACACAGAACAAAAATTAGATAGTCCTCAGATTTCTCTGACATACTAAATTCTATAAGCCAATTGACAACATTTTGAGGGAAAAAGTTTACACCCCAAGAATTTTATTGTCAACCAAGGTACCTGTCTTCTGTGATGTAAATAAAAATTCTTAGCTATGTAAGGGCCCATTTTTAAAATGCTTGAATAAGTACTCTAGGCAATTGAAAATTATTAGATTTAAAATGAGGATTTCAAGATGGAATTTTGTAGGGTTTTATTGGAGGCATTTCTTCCATCATTGTCAAAATCACAAAGCTCAACATTATACAAACGATATGACAATAGCCCTTAAATTTTAGTATGTGTAAGAATTCCAAGGAACTCCATAATACTTCCTGGGGTCCTTATTTCAGAATTTGACTTTGTAGATCTGGGTAGCCTCCAAATCTTCCTTTGTACCTCACATTGCAGGGATTCTGAGTAGGCATTAAGACTAACCATATTTTAATGGAAATAGGAGAAGATTAAACTGCTAAGTTTCTGACTTAGTGACAAAACCACTAACATTAAGAAAGGAAAGGGAAATTTCAAGAATATTTAAATTCTGTAATCAGAGAAGCACTGTGCATCTAGAACACGATGATATTTTCAACTTATGATGGATTTATGAGGCCATAACCCCATAGTTAGTCGAAGAGTATCTGTACCTTATCAAATGCCAGCAGACAGGCTGTAACATTCATTACCCATTCCTGTATGAATCAACCATCATTATGATACTCATTAAATAAGGACTTTTCTTTAACTTTTTTTTTTTTGAGACAGAGTCTCACTTTGTCATCCAGGCTGGAGGGCAATAGCACAATCTCAGCTCACTGCAACCTCAACCTCCAGGGTTCAAGCAATTCTCCTGTCTCAGCCTTTGGAGTAGCTGAGATTACAGGCACCTGCCACCAAGCCTGGCTAATTTTTGTATTTTTAGTAGAGACAGAGTTTTACCATATTGGCCAGGCTGGTCTCGAACTCCTGACCTCAGGTGATCCTCCCGCCTCGGCCTCCCAAAGTGCCAGGATTAGAGGCGTGAGCTACCATGGCTGGCCTTAAATAATGATTTTTCTATTTCCATAATTCCTTCTGTAGTTGACATTCTACTACAAAGAGATGCTTTCCTATGTAATTTATTTATTTATGTCAGTATGGATTCATGGCTATTTTATTCAAGAAAATGTAATCCATTTCTATCTTTTTTTTGGAGGCAGGGATGACACTTATATTAACCTAGATTTGGCCAAGGAAGTTTCTTCAAGCTGGTTCCTATGTCCTTTTGACATGTTCCCATTACTTTTTCAGCATTTTCTTACTTTCTTGTGCAGCGAACTGTTTTAAGCTTATTCTGTCTTTCCTTGTCCTGGCCCAGGAATCAATCAGTTCACTAAAGAGTCCTTCATCCTTTAGTGAAGAATTATTTATTTATTTAGAGTCTTGCTCTATGTCCCACGCTGGAGTGCAGTGGCACAATCTTGGCTCACTGCAACCTCTGCCTTCTGGGTTCAAAAGATTCTCCTGCCTGTGCCTCCCCAGTAGCTGGGATTAGGTGGGTGCCACCACTCTTGGCTAATTTTTTTTTTTAATAGAGATGGTGTTTCGCCATGTTGGCCAGGCTGGTCTTGAACTCCTGACCTCAAATGATCCATCCACCTCGGTCTCCTAAAGTGCTGGGATTATAGGCGTTAGCCACCACACCTGGCCTATTGAAGAATAATATCTGAAAACCAGTACACTCATTGCTACAGTAGGGCCACTGCTTCTGAGACCTCTCATGAACAGAGATGGAAGATACATACATGCACATACTCTATATAACTATTTCGATCTTATCTATCTTTGTCTATATAAACTGTGAGTTCACACTGATATCATCAGTTTCAATCCAACACCTCAAGGTTTTTCTCAGCCTTTTATATTTGTAATCTCTTCCTCCACAATACAATATCTGCCTCTAAGTATTCTCAGTATAGTTATTTACTTGCATATTTCAATATTCCCATCATTTTATCTCAGTCTCCACTGTCCCTGCTCTCTCCTTGCACAGCTCTCTTATTGAGTTTAAATCTCTGCAGGATCTATGACTTGCTAAGTTTATTGAGAGGAAATAACCTTCTCAAAATATCCAGAGGATGCTCAGCTGTTAAAAACTTAACCCTCGGCCAGGCGTAGAGGATGTGAAGGCTCCTACCTATAATCCCAGTACTTTTGGAGGCCGAGGTGGGTGTATCACTTGAAGCCAGGAGTTCAAGACCAGCCTGGCCAATATGATGAAACCCTATCTCTACTGAAAATTACCAAATTTAGCTGGGTGTGGTGGCACACTCCTGTAATCCCAGCTATTTGAAAGGCTCAAGTGATCCTCCCACCTCCAGCTCTGGAGTAGCTGGGACAACAGGCATGAGCCACCATGCCTGGCTTGTTTTTGTTTTGTTTTGTTTTTGTTTTGTCAAGATGGGGGTCTCTTTATGTTGCTCAAGCTGGTCTCAAACTCCTGGCCTCAAGCAATCCACCTCCCTCAGCCTCACAAAGTGCTGGGATTATAAATGTGAGCTACTGTGCCCAGCCTTGCCACCCATATCTTTGCTTTCTGTGGATGAGTTTCAAAGCACAATGAACCTGAAAGTAAGAGGTCAAAAATCTACTGCTCTGCTGAAGCTGAACGGCAGCTAATCCATTCCAAATAGATAAAAATCTTTCTACTCTGAAAATAAGCTAGAAAAGATATCCCACAATATCAGATTCATTAAAGCTCTTTGTGAAAGGATAATGGGTGATTCTTTTGTTCTGGTTCCACTTGCTTATTTCAAACTACCCACATGTTCTGTTTTCTGTTCATAATAGTTAACAATGGCTAACTGATTATTGAACTGTTTTTAGTGCTACTTACATATAAAAGATATAAAAATGAGGCAGACTCCTTCTTTCCAAGTTTGGCTGAGGCGTAAGAATAATAGATACTAAATACCGAAGTGAATATTCAAACAGACCACAAAGTAGGGTTTAGTCAAAAACTAGTTACATAGTTTTGACTACTTCAACTAAGTCAAATACAATCCTGGGCCAGACATGGTAGCTCACGACTGTAATCCCAGCACTTTGGGAGGCAGAGAGAGGTGGATCACCTGAGTTCAGGAGTTCAAGACTAGCCTGGCCAACATGGTGAAACACTGTCTCTACTAAAAATTGTGATGAGAATGCCTTTATTTGCATGTTCATAATAGTGTGAAATTAGGTGATTCTTTTTTTTTTTTTTAAAGTCTCACCAGGCTGGAGTGTAGTGGCTCAGTCTTGGCCCCCTGCAACCTCTGCCTCCTGGGTTCAAGCGATTCTCCTGCCTCAGCCTCCTGAGTAGCTGGAACTACGGGTGCATGCCACCATGCCCGGCTAATTTTTGTATTTTTAGTAGAGACAGGGTTTCATCGTGTTGGCCGTGATGGTCTTGATCTCTTGACCTCGTGATCTGCCCAACTCATCCTCCCAAAGTGCTGGGATTATAGGTGTGAGCCATTGTGCCTGGCCAGGTGATTCTTTATTAACCTTAAAGCAACCAAACAACCATTAATAGTGGATGCTCACAACAGTCCTGAATGATAAAGAGAACAGATATGATTATTATTCCCCTTATACAGATGAGAAATCTGTATTCCCTACTTGTCATTTCAGGAAAACTGAAAGCAGAGAGAGAATGAATTCAGGTGGTGTTGACAAAGGTGTGGGATATGCTAGAAGAACACAAGAGAGAAGAGGGGTATTACCCAGAGATCAGAAGCTGCAGCAGTCCCTGGGCTGGCGCTGCTGAATGTCTGGAGATCTCTCCACTGCCGTGGAGCAGAAGCCAACCCTGTATCTCGCTGAAGCCTCAGATGCTTCTCAACCCCCTGTTGTATATAGTCACTGGTACTGCTACCAGTGGAGCCAAAGTAGGATCACTTCTCTCTGTCTCCCACCTGCTCATCTTCCCTGGAGTTAGGGAACATAGGCAATGACACAAAGAAAAGCAGAGAAAGGTGGGAGTCAGCCAGAGAACCAGCAGAAACTGTGGCTTGGAAGCAAATGGAGATTTGTTGATAACTGGAATTAGGAGCAGTCAGGACTAGAAGCCAAGATCAATTTCACTTCCAATGCTAACTGCAAGTTTGAGGGTCTTCAAGACTACACACAGACTTGATAATTTGTTAGAAGGACTCACAGAACTCACTGAAAGCTGTTATACTCATAGTTGTGGCTTATCACAGTGAAAGAATGCAAATTTAAATCAGCTGAGGAGGCCAGGCATGGTGGTTCACCCCTGTAATCCCAGCACTTTGGGAGGCCAAGGCGGGCAGATCACCTGAAGTCAGGAGTTCGAGACCAGCCTGGCCAATATGGCAAAACCTCATTTCTACTAAAATAAAAAAAAATTAAAATAATTTAAACAATATTTCAGGGCATACAATATGAAATAATTTTAAGTATAAAGTATATTTTCAAATAGCATATGAGTTCATTTTTAGATAATCTGTAGTAATATTTAAAATATATAGAAACATTTAGTTTTTTTCCTACTTAACACTGATACAGACTATTTATTTAAATCAGGCTGGGCATGGTGGCTCATGCCTGTAATCCCAGCACTTTGGGTGGCTGAGGGCAGACTGATCACTTGAGGTTGGGCATTCAATACCAGTCTGGCGAATATGGCCAAACCCTGTCTTTACTAAAAACACAAAAATTAGCTGGGCATTGTGGCACACACCTGTAATCCTAGCTACTCAGGAGGCTGAGGCATGATCACTTGAACCCGGGAGGTGAAAGTTGCAGCGAGCTGAGATTGTGCCACTGCACTCCAGTTAACAGAGTGAGACTCCATGAAGAATAATTAATTGGTCAGGCACCGTGGCTCACGCCAGCACTTTGGGAGGCTGAGGCAGGCAGATTACAAGGTCAAGAGATCAAGCCCATCCTAGCCAACATGGTGAAACCCCCATCTCTACTAAAAATCCAAATATTAGCCAGGCATGGTGGCATGTGCCTGTAATCCCAGCTACTCTGGAAGCTGAGGCAGGAGAATCTCTTGAATGTACGAGGTGGAAGTTACAGTAAACCGAGATTATGCCACTGTACTCCAGCCTGGTAACAGGGCAAAACTTCATCTCAAAAAAAAAATTAAGTAGCAAAAACATGATTTATAAACAAATTCAAGAAGAGTGTATGTGATATTTAGCCTTAGGATCAAACATATATTAAAATCTGGTTTAAAATTTAAAATTGTATATTACTGCATAAACAGATTGCCTTTATCACATTAAGCATGAAATTGACTTACTATAATTTCCACGTTTTGTTTCTAAGTCATCAATTCAGAGGAAATATCTCAAGCTTCTAAATATAGATATTTGTGTGCAAACAACATATTTCAGATGTTAATGTTTATTTTGATAAATAAGTCAAATTAGATTTAATAGGCACATTTTCTCTTTTAGTATCCTTTGAAGTACAAGAAGTATTTTGTTGTGCTACATACTTTTGTTGAGATGAATACAACATACAATCTGCAAAGATTTCCTTGAAATGGATTTGCATAATTATTATCATTTTAATAGTCTTCAACAAGTTGTTGGATTTTTTTTTTTTTTTTTTGAGACGGAGTCTCTCTCTCTGTTGCCAGGCTGGAGTGCGATGGCGCAATCTCGACTCACTGCAACCTCCGCCTCCCGGGTTCAGGTGATTCTCCTGCCTCAGCCTCCCAAATAGCTGGGACTACAGGTGCATGCCACTGCACCCAGCTAATTTTCAGATTTTTCATAGAGATGGGGTTTCACCATGTTGGCCAGGCTGGTCTCAAACTCCTGACCTCATGATCCACTTGCCTCGGCCTCTCAAAGTGCTGGGATTACAGATGTGAGTCACCCACCTAGCCTTATTTATTTTTTAATAGAGATGAGGTCTTACTATGTTGACCAGGCTGGTCTTGATCTCCTGGCCTCAAGTGATCCTCCTATCTTGGCTTCCATAGTGCTGGGATTACAGGCAAGAGCCACTAGGCCCAGCCTCAGAACAATTTTTTCAAAGACATAAAGGAAAATGCATCGGATTAAAAAAGATATCAATTATATTGAAATATATTCATCACAATGCTTATAAAGCAAATGCATGAATTACCAATATATTTGCTTCTTTATTAATACATTAAATAGAAAAATCTAGTAGGATCAAATTGTCTAGTATCACAATTTCAATGTAGTGAAGAGCACAAATAATATTTTGAGATGTCTTCCACTGAAATGTGAAATAAAAGTATCTTTCTATCCATCACAAAGTTACAGGTACTCTTAATACTGCGGTTACTTTCCTGTATTCACAATTGAAAAATGCACTTAATTTTAGTTAGAGTTAAATTGAAATGAAGACTTTTTTTCCTCCATTTAAGTTCATGGACCCACCTTGCTTATATCTCCACATTCCTTGAGTATTCATAAAGCCCTGATTAAGAACTCTGGGACTGGGCACGGTGGCTCATGCATGTAATCCCAGCACTCTGGAAGGCCGAGGCAGGTAGATCATGAGGCCAGGAGTTTGAGACCAGCCTAACCAACATGGTGAAACCCCGTCACTACTAAAAATCCAAAAATTAGCCAGGCATGGTGGCAGGTACCTGTAATCCCAGCTACTTGGGAAGTTGAGGCAGGAGAATCTCTTGAACCTGGGAGGTGGTGGTTGCAGTGAGCGGAGGTGGAACCACTGCACTCCAGCCTGGATGACAGAGCGAGACTCCATCTCAAAAAAAACAAAAAACTCCTGACCTAGGGCTATGAATTAATCTACACGATCAAAGTCAAGCAGCAAACATAGCCATTTTCTGATTCAAGTAAGAAAAAAAATGAAAATCAGTGTAACAATTTGCGGTTGGAAATAAAGGTCAAATTTTGGGGAGTGTTTTAAGGAAGTAAAATTGAAAACATTTTTTTTTGTTTGTTTTTTTGAGATAGAGTCTCACTCCATTGCCCAGGCTGGAGTGCAGTGGAGCAATCTCGGCTCACTGCAACCTCCACCTCCTAGGTTCAAGTGATTCTCCTGCTCTAGTCTCCTGAGTAGCTGTGATTACAGGCATGTGCCACTATGCCTGGCTAATTTTAGTATTTTTAGTAGAGACGGGATTTCACCATGTTGACCAGACTGGTCTTGAAGTCCTGAGCTCAAGTGATCCACCCGCCAGCTTTGGCCTCCCAAAGTGTTGGATTACAGGCATGAAACACTGCGCCCTGCTGAGACCAAAATTTAATGCATCATTTTCTCTCACAATTCATTTATGAAAAGTTAGCTACATGGCCACATTTAGCTGTAAAAAAGGCTGGGGGTAGGCAGGGTATGATGGCTCACACCTGTAATCAATCCCAGCACCTTAGGTGCCTGAGGTGGGAGGGTCACTTGAGAACAGTGAGGGTCAGTGAGAACATTCACTACAGAACAGTTCAAGACCAGCTTGGACAACACAGTAAAACCCACATCTCTACAAAAAATCCTAACAATTAGCCAGGCATAGTGGTATGTGTCTGTAGTCCCAGCTGCTTGGGAGGCTAATGGGAGAGATTGCTTAAGCTCAAGAGGTTGAGGCTACAGTGAGCCATGATTGCACCACTGCTCTCCAGCCTGGGTAACATAGCAAGATTTTGTCGAAGGAGAAGGAGAAAGAGAAGGAGGAGGAGGAGGAGAAGGAGAGAGGGGAAGGGAGGGAGAGGGGGAGGAGGAGGGGGAGATGGAAAGGGGAGGGAGGGGGAGGGGAGGAGGGAAGAGAAAGAGGAGGAAAAGGAGGAGGAGACTGGGAAATACAGTTTTTAGCTGGCTTGCCATTTTCCCAGGAAGAAGGGGAAAATGGACTTGGGGTAACAACATGCAGTGTGCCATGCTGCACGGTAGTCAGAGACAACATGGTGGTCTGTTGTGCTTAGTTGGTGCTAACTCAATAGAGTAACTGTGTCACCAGCCTTTCTCTCTGATCCCCAACAATTGCCCCATATGATTAGTTGGTACATACTCAAAGACTCTCAAATGGGAGATATTTGTCACTATAATCTCTAAAACTAGAGAGTGAAACAGTTGCCATGATATCTTCTTAAAATCCCAGGTATCCACATACTTCTGAGACATGTTGCCCTAAGCAAACAGAAAGGCAGAAAACCCTGGAGACAATATGAGCCCCAGCACAGATCCCCTAGGGGACATACCACATTCTTCTCTCCACCTGTTCTGCAGCCCAGCCCTCCCTTCACTGCACCCTTTAGGGGAAGGAGTGCTGATCTGTAGGAATCAGAGGCAAGGGCATTTATTTCCACTGTCATGGGGATGAGGTCTCTGTGTATTTGTGATTCAGACATTTGGGGGATTTGCTTTCTCTTCCTTAAGGCTGGCCCAAAGCTGCATCAGTTAGGGGGCTGCTGCACCCCAAGAAGCAGGGTGGTGGAGAAACCATGGATAGGTGGGTGGTGGCAGATGGGGGAGCTCTGGCAAGTTCCCAAGTGCAGAGGCAGCAATGCCCATAGCAGCAACTGCTATCTTGTGCCAGCATCAGCCATGGGCTGTGTCCAATGCCCACTACACTGGTCTCCTCACTGCCTGGCTTGTGCTCCTGCCTGCCACGAGAGCTTTGACTCTAAGCCTGCTTCTCCCGTCTGCTCAGCTCAAGCTGGATCTCCTGAATAGCCTTTGCTAAATTTCTTCCAGTTATTGAAGTTGGATTTTGTTGCTCACAAATAAGATTCCTGACAGATAACAGTTTGAGGGGATTAGAGATGCTCCCATCTAGCTCTCAGGAGGAAGCGTATTTCTTCTTTTTTTTCTTGGATTTGTGTTATCACACTGGGCTTCTCAGGAGGCTGTGGCTTGCACTAGACTTGGAGGAAAGGGAGTTCAAGATGCTTTTCATCCCACTTTTACTGGTGTAGCCCCTCGGGCCTCTCTCTATCCAGGCCAAAGGAATCCTTCACATCATTTAGCCCAGGTCACAACTCTCTGGAGGCTTAGAGAAAAAGTCTAATCATAACAATGACAGCCAGCTTTGTCTGCTCTCATTCTCCCTCCAACCACCCTCTTCCCCATGCTAGGAAAGGATTTAAGTGATTAGGAGCCGGCTTTCCCAGAGGGTACTTTCAATCTCAGCTCCACAGATCATTTTATCACCTTTCACCAACCTGGTAGACTGTGCATTGTACAAGGTAATCTGAGTCCATTTTGTGGAACACATAGGGCCAGAAAGTGCTGGCTATACAAGTCTGGAATTAGTATTTATAGAGTTGTATACTTTCAACGGAAAGTAAAGACGAGATATTCTGAGAGAAAAATAAATAAAAGCTAGTATGGGCTTTTGTGGAGGAGGATTAATAAGATGCGGTTCAAGGCTGGGAATGCCAAAAAAGAAAGGAGACAGATCCAATTATGAACATTGAAAATCTATGAAACTGTCTCCTCCAGTCTATGTTCAAAGGAAAAGCTCTCAGTGAAGATGAAATGATTTTTTAAAGAATTTTTGCTTTGCATTTCAGAATTTGCACTTATTTATGGAAGCAAATATGCTGTATATGAACCTGTAATCCAATGTTTCTATTCCCTAAAATGACAATGAGGATGATGATGAAACAGCAGTCATTTATTGGGCACTTGTTTTTTTTTTTCTTTTTTGAGATGGAGTCTTGCTCTGTCGCCCAGGCTGGAGTGCAGTGGCATGATCTCGGTTCACTGACATCTCCACTTCCCAGGTTCAAGCAATTTTCCTGCCTTAGCCTCCCTAGAAGCTGGGATTACAGGTGCATGCCATCATGCCTGGCTTATTTAACTATATATATATTTAACTATATATATATATATATATTTAACTATATATATATTTAACTATATATATATATTTAACTATATATATAGATAGATATAACTAGCTAATATCTCAAGACTAATACAATATTGTATTTTTAGTGGAGACGGGGTTTCACCATGTTGGCCAGGCAGGTCTTGAACTCCTGACTTCAGGTGATCTGCTTCCCAAAATGCTTAGATTACAGGCATAAGCCACCATGCCCAGCCCACTTTTTTTTTTTTTTTTTTTGAGACACAGTCTCTGTCTCCCAGGCTGGAATGCAGTGGCACAATCATGGCTCGCTGCAGCCTCAACCTCCTGGGCTCAGTCGATCCTACTGCCTCAGCCTCCCAAAGTGCTGGGACTACACTGCATGAGCCACTAAGCCTTGGACCTATCTATTAGACATTTTCTATCTAGCACCATGCTAAGTGATTTACACATATTAGCTCATGTAATCTTCATACCTGTATATGGCTGGTGCTATAATTTTCCTCCTTTTAAAGATGACACTGAGTCTTAGATAAGTTAACCAGCTCAACATCATATAACTAGCTAATATCTCAAGACTAATACAATATTGTTGCCATAGCCTCCTTTTTTCTCCAGCATTTATATGTATTTATTTACTTTGTGAAAGCACCAAATGAAAAAATGTTCACTCTTCTTTTGTTTCCAGCTGCCTGATTGGTTTTCTTCACCTCAACTGCACATTGGAATCACCTTATGAGCTTTTAAAAATTATTGATGCCAGGGTCATGCACTCAGCCAATTAAGTCAGAATATCATGTGTACATATCACTATAGAGCAAGTTAAGCTAACCACTGGATTGGGATGGAAAAAGAAAATGAAACTGCCATTGCATTGAAACTATGATGACAGATTCCTGGTTAGGAGAGTGTGAATTAGAGCAACTAGGGGATAAGGACTACAGAGTCTGCTTTTAGCTCCAATAAGCAAGAGGTTAAGTGGAGGAAGTAATGCATTCAACAAATACAGAGTCACTTCTCTATTTCAGAACGTGTCTCATAAGCACTAAATTTAAAGGGAGAAAACAATGGAAATTTAGGGGTAATTCTCAAAAAGAACCTCCCTGGGGATAGATAGTACACAAAAGTAAGGACAAGGGACTAATGAAATTGCTAACATTTATTAGGAAAAAAAGAAGGGTCCATAGGAATAGACCCAGACATTTATATTTTATAAAGTCTTCTCAAGAGATTCTGTTGTACAACCAAGATTGAGAATGATTGCCTCATCTCCTTCCTCTCAATCCTGTTTTCCTACCCTGCACATCTCCACTTTGCTATTTGTTATATATCATATAGCATCTGCCTCGGAGTTATGGGATTGCCAGTCAAGCAAATGGCACGCAGCCCTGCAGAAGAGATGCTGTGCTCAAGCTAGCTTGACAGGGTTTCTACAGGCGGGCAGCTGTTTGAAGATTAAGAGCCTGGGGATACTGGATTCTGTCCCCACCATTTCATTCAGCTTATCCTGGCCATATATTTCCTCCAGTGTTATTTCCCCATGATTGAGCTTCTAAGAACTGCTGCACCTGGGACTTGGGGCCAGCTCAGTTATAAAATGCCTAGAAAAGATTTTGGAGACTCTGCTCTTTTTCTCTGTGAATAAACTCATCATTTCAGTGCCAACCTTCTCATTGTGATTAGTCTACTAGCTTTGGACTTTTTTTTTTTTTTTTTTGAGATGGAGTTTTACTCTTGCCACCCAGGCTGGAGTGAAATGGCTGGATCTTGGCTCACTGCAACCTCCACCACCCAGGTTCTAGTGATTCTCAGCCTCCGAGTAGCTGGGACTACAGGTGCCTGCCACCATGCCCGGCTAATTCTTGTATTTTTAGTAGAGATGAGTTTTCACCATATTGGCCTGGCTGGTCTCGAACTTCTGACCTCAGGTGATCTGCCCTCCTTGGCCTCCCAAAGTGCTGCTGGCATTACGGGTGTGAACCACTGCGCCTGGCTTGGCTTTTGACTTTTAAGTGAGTCTGGTTTTTCAGCAACTTCACCTTCCTTCTTGGACTCAACTCTCAAGTCAATAATAAAATTCATAATGTTCCTGATGGAGACGGAGTTGCATCTTTTACTTTTCTTTTTCTTTTTTTTCCTAGACGAGGTCTTGCTCTGTTGCCTAAAATACAAAAATACAAAAATTAGCTCTCTACCAAAAATACAAAACTTAGCTGGGCATCATGGTGTGACCCTGTAATTCCAGTTACACGGGAGGCTGAGGCAGGAAAATCACTTGAACCCCAGAGGTGGAGGTTGCAGTGAGCTGAGATTGTGCCACTATACTCCAGCCTGGGCAACAGAGTGAGACTCTGTTTCAATAAATAAATACATACATAAATAAAATAAATAAACTTCAGCGTATAATGTGTGCAAGTGTTTTCCAGTGTCTTCTCTGAAGTACAAAGTTTCAAAATAAATGGAAAGTTATATAATTATATTCCATACTATACCTATGATATATAATTACATATACATCCTACAGTGTATTCATTGGACATATATATATATATATATGTCCTTGTACCTTGTTTATATATATATATATAAACAAGGTACAAGGATAATACCATTGTGTGCAAATGCACTAAGGTGGAATACTTTCCTTTCCACATAACTGTTTTCAAAGAAGCATTAACTCTGAATGCCAATATTTTCTTCTAACTCAAAAGGAAGGGCATACTTTAAAAAATATTCAGTAGAAAATGCACAAAGTTTCACCATGAAAGCATCGTTGTCATACTGGCTTTTCTTCAATGCCTGCTCATCACACCCTCCTTTCCCAGACCCTAAAAGGACATCCACACTGGTGACTCTAGTGCCTGGCTTTCTTGGGAGGTTTCTTCTTCCTACCCTGGTGAAGCCCAGTCTTGTTTTGTAGCAGTTGCCATAGGAGCAGCCCGTGTTGTACATAGGGTGACTGCATCACTAAACAAATACATGCAAATAGCTGGGAAGGCTGATTTCAGCCTGAATACTTCAGACACCAAGGAATGGAAACAATCTGTGCAATTTAAATAGAACAAATCCCAATGGTCCCAAGGGAAGTGGGTGTTTATTTTTAAACACGATGCACTACGACTCAGGCTTCTTGCATCACTGACTGACCGTCCTGAGCGGGTACCTGTGTCTGTTGCACGGCGGGTTTAAGACCCTCGGCTGGGCCAGAGGAGGCAGGGAAACAAACCAGCCCTGCTCTGGGCTTCTCTTCCTAGTGCCCTGACTGCCTGCTCCTGCACCCCGTGAGCCACGGCCGCTATTTGCATCCCCTAGCCAGGAGGTGCCAAAGGTGTTGGAGCACAGACCCGCTTGCTCTGCATCCAGCGCCCTGGCAGAACAACGGGGCTGGGCAGACGGGTGGAGCCTGGCGCCTTGTCCACAGTGATCACCACCCCAGCACACGGGATTTGCCTCTTCTGCCAGTGCACCCTGGCGGGGCGCAGGAGAGCACATGAGGCCTGCGCTTTCCAAGGACTTGCTGGCAGACCAGGGCGTGCCAAATCCGCAGCCTGCCTGGTTCCTTCCCAAGTGCCAGAACCACGGAGGGAGGACCTGCACTAACTCCAAGACCTCTCTGCAAACTGGACAGCGAAGGAGAGCATCTCCTAACTTTGTAAACAACAACAAATAAACAGATACAAAAACATGGATGAGTGCATCATAGTCCTCACTTGGTTTTGAAATACTAGTTTTCAATGTTAGTATGTTATTACTAGCCTTTTACTATTATTATGTTTAAACAGCATTCACTTTGTTCTTAAGCTGGATTTTAGTTTTTTGAGGGCAGCTTTGGGTTCCCAGAAAAACTGAGCAGAAAAGTCCAGAGAGCACCCATGCATCCTCTCTCTGCCCAACAGTTAGGCTGTCACCATCTTGCATTAATGTAGTGCATTTGTTACAATTGACAAATCAATATGATACATTGTTATTAATTGAATCCATGGTATACATTAAAATTCACTCTTTCGTATTGTACAATTCTATGGATTTTGACAAATGCATAATGTCCTGTATCCATTATTACAGTTTCATACAGAACTAGCTCCATTGAGCTCAAATTCTCCTGTTCTCCACCTATCCAACCTACCTCTTTCACCCCTTCCCCATCCTCTGGCAATCACTGATCTTTTTACTGTCTCCATGGTTTTGCCTTTTCCAGAATGTCGTCTAGTTGGAACTGTATGTTTGCAGCCATTTCTGACTGGCTTCTATCATTTAGTAATATGCCTGTAATATCCTCCACATCTTTTCAGGGCTGATAACTCATTTCTTCTTAGCGCTGAGTAATATTCTGTTATCTGAATGCACCATAGTTTGCTTATCTGTTCACACACTTAAGTACATCTCGGTTGCTTCCAATTTGGGGTGATTAATGACTGACCTTTTTTGTGTATCTGTAATTAAGAGATTACACGTTAGAAATAATCCTCATATGGTGTTTATTAGCCAAACACGATAAGTAATGGCTTTCTGCAGTCAAACACCCTGGGACCCAGTGTCCCCTCATGTGGTTCTAATGCCTCCCTCCTCTGCATTCTCCCCTTGCACAGATTAGACACACAGTGAAATTTTTTTTGAAATCTAATTGTTATAAAAATGATACCCACTTTAGGTGAACAGTTTTTTAAACACAGAATATGTCAAGTGAGAAGTAAAAACTTACTTTCACACCAGCCCTTTTCTCACTCCCAAGAGGTGATTACCCTTTATCATTTTTTTAAAGGCAGATAAAAAGTAGGATTTATTGGTGGGCAGTAGGAGGGGACAGTACAGTACAGGCCCTGATGAGTGCAGGGCCCACCACTTGTCCAGAGAGTCAGGATTGGGGGTGTACTTGACCCCACAGCCATCTGGAATAAGCCGCTTCTCAGCCACCATGTCTTCAAATTCATTCACATTGAACTGGGTAAAGTCCCACTTCTTTGAGAAGTGGATCTTCTGATGTCCAGGGAACCTGAACTTGGCCTTGCATGGGGCTTCAATCACATGCTCATTGTTCTGCGGCTCAGTGTGAATGTACATGATGAATTGCCAATGTGAACCCTGGCCACAGTGCCCTGGGTCTTTCACAAAGGCATCTCAAATACCTGTTTGGAGCCTACATTGAGGGTAGTGCAAGGTCAGAGAATGAACATACATTGGAAAGGCCTGTCTCCAAGGTCCCTTAGAGCCACCCATACAATAACAGGCTGCAAACAATACCAAAGAAGCAGCTGTTTGCAGCCATTGCACACCAGGTCCCCATGAGGAAAGGAACTCCATCAGCTTAATTGGCTGCAGCCCTTTACCATTTTTACATGTAGCCTATGATCTGTTTCTTCTTCACATACAAGCATATGTGTACATTGCCTTTTTATGATAACAAAATATATACACCCACCAGAATATGTGTAAACGATTTCTTTAAAAAGCATCTTGTATTTGTTTCTAAGAAAATGGAAGTAGATTTTCTTTCAAATAAAATAAAATCTGATATGGTTTGAAAATAAATCTGATATGGTTTGGCCCTGTGTCCCCACCCAAATCTCACCATGTAGCTCCGACAATTCCCATGTGTTATGGGAGGAATCCAGTGGGAGGTAATTGACTGTACTCATGATAAGTCTCAAGCGATCTGATGACTTTAAAAATGGGAGTTTGCCTGCACAAGCTCTCTTTGCCTGCTGCCATCCATGTAAGATATGGCTTGCTCCTCCTTGCCTTCTGCTATGATTGTGAGGCATCCCCAGCCACATAGAACTGTGAGTTCTCCACTAAACCTCTTTTGTAGATTGACCAGTCTTGGGAATGTCTTTATCAGCAGCGTGAAAGTGGACTAATATACTAAATTGGCAATAGTAGAATGAGAAGTTGCTGAAAAGATACCCAAAAATGTGAAAATGACTTTAGAACTGGGTAACAGGCAGAGGTTGGAACAGTTTGGAGGGCTCAGAAGAAGATAAGAAAATGTGGGAAAGTTTGGAACTTCCTAGAGACTCGTTGAATGGCTTTGATGAAAATGCTTAGTAATATGAACAATAAGGTCCAGGCTGAGGTGGTCTCAGATGGTCTCTTGTCGGGAACTGGAGCAAAGGTAACTTTTGTTCTGTTTTAACAAAGAGACTTGGTGGCATTTTGTCCCTGCCCTACAGGTTGTGGAACTTTGAACTTGAGAGAGATGATTTGGAGTATCTGGGGGGAAGAAGTTTCCAAGCAAAAAAAGCATTCAACAGGAGTCTTGGGTGTTGTTAAAGGCATTCAGATTTAAAGGAGAACAGAGCATAAAAGTTTGTAAAATTTGCAGCCTTACAATGCAATAGAAAAGAAAATCGTATTGTCTGAGGAGAAACTAAAGCTACTGCAGAAATTTGCGTGAGTTCTCCATTAAACCTCTTTCTTTTGTAAATTGGCCAGTCTTATAGAATCTTTATTTTAAATTATCTTTTTGGTATCCCTTAATGAGAGAGAGACTTTTGATTCCTTTTCTCCAAAATACAACTCAGTTTCATGATTCCTAGTGCTTCACTAAATGAATAAGACATTGGTATCACTCCTGAGCAGTGGGAGAGTTGGGAAGGCGGCTTGGTTTGTCTTAACTTCAATTGCAGATTCTTAGATCAGCCATTATTTGTATTCTCTCATTCTGTCTTCTTGGTAGTATTATGCCTATTCTAGGAAGCAGCTTATCTCTTCTGAAACCAAGTTCCATTCAGAGTTGCTCATTTCATTCCTGTAGAATAAACTTTTTGGGAGGGTTCATTCTGTCTTAGCAAGAATATTTGTAGTTCTTTAGGAAATAGGAATAGGAAATAATATGAGTTCCTAAATTCCATTAGAGTAATAATAACCATAGTCGATGTTCAAAGCATAACCAAGTGTTCATCAATTTCATATGGAAGGCCTGGTTAAAAAACAAAAACAGGCTGGGCACGGTGGCTCACACCTGTAATACCAACACTTTGGGAGGCTGAGGTGGGCAGATCACGAGGTCAGGAGATCAAGATAATTATAGCTGACATGGTGAAACCCTGTCTCCACTAAAAATACAAGAAAAATAGCTGGGTGTGGTGGCATGCACCTATAGTCCCAGCTACTCTGGAGGTTGAGGCAGAAGAAACACTTGACTTAGGGAGGTGGAGGTTGCAGTGAGTTGTGATCGCGCCACTGCACTCCAGCCTGCGGACAGAGCAAGACTCCATCTCAAAAAAAAAAAGATAAAAAGAAAAAGGCACTTCTTCTTACAAACCATTGCTTTTGTGGTAATAAGTTTACAGTGGAAACTTTTTTATGGAATAAAATAGTAGTGTCTTAACTTCTAGGAGGGTGGTTTTGGTTTTGGTTTTCTTTTAAAAGGCATCTTGATTACTCAGTTTGGACATCACTGTAGTATCAGCAGGAAAAGAATCTCCTCTTGATCAATGCTCTGTGTGAATGAACGAGCACACCCACTGGCACTTGGTTGAGTCCATTGCCAAACTCTTTCACAGAGGGGAATTTGCTGGCTCTATGTTTTTGATATGAGTAAAACCATGGATTAGTGAGAAACCCCTTTATATATTAATGGAAAATTTCTACTTGAGAAACTGTATTCAGTTCTCGTTAGTTGTCTCACTAGGCTTTTGAGCATCTACTAGATTAAAAAAAAAAAATCAGCTCTAGGAAATAGAAACTCTTCAGGCAGGGATTGCACAATAAGCATAAGAATGATGGGCTTTATCTGCTGCATATGGAATGTTACTAACTCATTTATTTAAATTGTATATAAATGTGCACTGATAGGAGCTAGGGGTCATCTATTTTCCCCCACAGTCTTCTAACACTGTTACCAGCAAATAGTCCCATTTGCTCTATTTCCAATGTAAAAGATGTAACATAAGAGAACTAAAGCGGGCAAAAATACTAAGATGGTCCATCTTCTTATCTGTAAAATCCCTAAACCCACATGTGCTGCAAGGATTTTGAGCCAATGGAAGTGGTGAGGTGACAGAGGAGAACAGGTATGGTATATGCCAATGCATAATCACATGGTCTTCTTAGATTCCTAAATTTCTAAAGTCAAGTAGATTCAAGTCAATCATTTCCCAGGGCCAAGTCCTCTATAGGTAAATTTCTAAACACTATGAATTACTTGGCCAAATGCTGTGTTACCTGTTTAGATTATACTTTGATATAATAGTTAAACAAGCACCTAGATCACTGAACAACTTATTTACAAGTACTTTCAGGCTATTCATTGGTGTAGAAGAGATTTTCCAATCCTGAGATTCTATGATAATGTTGAATTTTCTCAGCATGTTCACTCACTTGGTACAGGCTGTCTAAAGTAGCCAACTACTCAGACAGTGAGCCCACAGCACCACTGCAATTCAACCCAACAAGCAGAAGTAACTTGAAGTAATTTGTTGTTATTTCTTGTTTTTAAACATCTTCAAGTTCAAGAACTCCAGCACACCTGGATTCACACAAGGTCATATTAACAAACTCAAACTCCCCCCTTAGTTAAACAGGTCAACAGTCTGCTATAACCAAATGTGTGTTCCATTTTTTTGTGTGTCCATTAAAAGGACCTAGACTAATAGGTAGAGAATATTTCCAATTTTATGTTATTTTTCTACTTACGGTTTTGGTTTTTTTTTTTTTTTTGGTCAGGAGAGAAAATGAGTTAAAAAAAAAAGTTTGGTTTTGATAACTGAACTCAAAGCTCACTAAACAAAAATTAGACAAGAGGCCAGGTGTGGTGGCTAATGCCTGTAATTCCAGCACTTTGGGAGGCCAAGGCAAGTGGATCATAGGTCAGGAGTTCGAGACCAGCCCAGCCGTTATGGTGAAACCCTGTCTCTACTAAAAATACAAAAATTTGCGGGGCATGGTGGCATTTGACTGTAGTCCCAGCTATTCAAGAGGCTGAGGCAGAGGAATCACTTGAACCTGGGAGGTAGAGGTTGCAGTGAGCCGATGTCACATCATTGCACTAGGTGACAAAGCGAGACTCCATCTCAAAATAAAAAAAAAAAAGAAGAAAAATATTTTTAAAAAGTTTGATTTGATTTATGATTTTTCCTCTTACTGTTTATGTCTGTCAAGGAGACTTTACATATCTAGTTATCTCAATAAACTATTATTTGTATAAAGGTATGTTGTATTTTCTATGTGGCTATTTATTTATCCAATTATTATTAATATTACATTGAGCATCAAAGATGTAACACATACTGTCCTATTTGAATGCAGGTATCTTTTCTGATGATCATATCTCAAGCATGTAATTGTTTCATTAAGCTATATATATGTGTGTGTGTCTGTGTGTGTGTGTGTGTGTATGTATGTATATACATAGCTTAACCAATATATATAAAGATATATATTTTTGATGTTGTTGTTATTTTTGTTTATTTGAGATGGAGTTTTTACTCTGTTGCCCAGGCTATAGTCCAATGGCGCAATCTTGGCTCACTGCAATCTCTGTCTCCTGGGTTCAAGCAATTCTCCTGCCTCAGCCTCCCAAGCAGCTGGGATTACAAGTGCTAGCCACCACACCTAGCTAATTTTTGTGTTTTTAGAGAAAAGACATTTCACCATGTTGGCCAGGCTGGTCTTGAACTCTTGACCTCAGGTGATCCACCCATCTTGGACTCCCAAAGTGCTAGGATTACAGGCATGAGCCACTGCGTCCAGCCTTTTTGTTTGTTTCTTTGTTTTTAGAGAGAGTTTTATTCTGTCTCCCAGGTTTGAGTGCAGTGGTGTGATCATGGCTAACTGTAGCCTCAACCTCCTGAGCTCAAGCAATCCTCCCACCTCAGCCAACTGAATAGCTAAGTCTACAGGCAGGCTTCACTACACCTGGCTACTTTTGATTTTTTATTTTTTGTAGAGATGGAGTCTCCCCATGTTGCCCAAGCTGGTCTTGAATGCCTGGGCTCAAGCAATGCTCCCACCTCGGCCTCCCATCATGCTGGAATTACAGGTGTGAGCCCCCATGCTCGGCCACCTTAACATTCTACACAATAATCTGGAAATTTCCCTTTGCACTTGGCAATAAAATTGCAGAAAGGAGTTGGATATTAACGGAAACTATTTCAAGTAATTGGAAACAATTGGCACTTGCACATCTTCACACTTTTCATTTGCAAGGAGAGTAATAAAACCCCAAGTAATTACAGTCAAATGGCCCTCCAGCTGTGTTCTTCTGCACACATAAATCATATCCGCTCAGTGTTCTGTCAGTCAGATGGGCCAAATTGCCCATCTGACAATACTGCAGTTGGGACTATATTTATTAATTGTATGTAACTATTGATAGAACATGAACAAGTAAATCTGATAAAGTTCTTTTTATGTAAATAGGATTTATTTTCATAAAGATAAATAAGAATTCCAATAAAAATAGAAAGAGCTTGTTTCTTGTCACCCATTCTGTTGGCAGTCAAAGAGAAGAGAGGTCACTTTAGTTTTCTTATGACTGGGTGGGATCATGGCCCCCTGATTCTGCTTGCAAGGCTTAAGAGAGAGGAGCCAATCATGCATTTTTTTTTTTTTTTTGAGACAGAGTCTTGCTCTGTCGCCCAGGCTGCAGTGCAGTGGCACGATCTCTGCTCATTGCAACCTCCTACTCATGGGTTCAAGCGATTCTCACACCTCAGCCTCCTGAGTAGCTGGAATTATAAGTGCACACTACCATGCCTGGCTAATTTTTGTATTTTTAGTAAAGATGGGTTTCACCATGCTGGCTAGGCTGGTCTTGAACTCCTGACCTCGAGAGATCTGCCCACATTGGTCTCCCAAAGTGCTGGGATTACAGGCTTGAGTCACTGCACCTTGCCAATCATTCATTCTTGGCAGAGCTAAAAAGCCCAAGTTCAGTTATCAGGGGACAAGCGTGGCCAGAGGGGATAGCACCTATGATGACTTTAGCAAGCTGGGGGTTCATTTCCTGAGCTTTAAATAAAGATATTTCCCAGATGAAAGGAATCATGCAATTCAGTACCCTGAATGTCCACAGGTCTGATAAATCTATGGTGCAATTGAGTTCATGTTAGCATTGGTGTCTGAACTTTGTCACTTTGTTAGTTCCCATCAACATAGCTGCAGGACCTCAGTCCCCACATTTAAAGTTCTCCTGGCTGTCAACAGATGACTGGATAAACAAAATGTAGTGCGTGGATATAATGGAATATTATTCAGGCATGAAAAGGAAGAAAATTCTGATGGATGCTACAATGTGGATGGATATTAAAGACATTATGCCAAATGAAATAAGCCAGACACAGAAGGACAAATATTGTACAATATTTACAAATTACAATTGTGCAAGTATTACATAATAATTAGACACTATTGTACAAATATTCTCTAAGGTAGTTAATTCCTAGAGACAAAAATGTAAAATCAAAGTTATCAGGGGCTAGGGTAAGGGGAGAATTGAAATTTATTGGTTAATGAGTGCAGAGTTTCAGTTTGGAATGATGAAAAAGCTCTTGAGATAGATAGTGGTGATGACTGCATAACAATGTAAATATACTTAATGCTGCTGAACTGTACATGGTAAAATTGGTTAAACAGTATGTTTTGTTATGTATGTTTTACCACAATAAAAATAAAATTATTGTTATTCAAATTTTTTTAAAACATTAAAAGTTCTCTTAGTTTTTCCAAAGGCTCTCCAGAATTGTCTCACATTTGCTCAGAAAGAAATTCACTGATGTTCATTATTTTTTGGCAGTCTTTTAGAAATTTCTTTGTATTTTTGAGACAGTCTTGCTCTGTCACCCAGGCTGGAGTGGAATGGCGCAATCTCGGCTTGCTGTAACCTCTGGCTCCTGAGTTCAAGTGATTCTCCTGCATCAGCCTCCCAAGTAGCTGGGATTATAGGTGTATGCCATCACGCCCAGCTAATTTTTGTATTTTTAGTAGAGATGGGTTTCACCACATTGGCCAAACTGGTCTCAAATTCCTTACCTCAAGTGATCTGTCCAATTCAGCCTTCCAAAGTGCTGGAATTACAAGCATGAGCCACTGCACTCAGCCAGCTGTCTTATACAGTAAGTCCTCTACTTAGAAGTGTTTCATAGAGGAGTCACTTGTTCACTGCCACAGCTACCAGCGTCTCCTGCTCAACATACAGAAGGCTACTTCCTTATCAGCTACATTCTCCATGCTGCAAACCTTCTCATACACAGAATGGCTCAGGTTTCCATTTGGTCCTCCCTGCTGTATGGTCAAGCTGTGTGTCCACAGAAATATGAGGAAGCCCCCCTCTCCCTGGCGTTCTATGCCCCAATCTGAACCCCAAAGCAGTATGCTTATCTTGAGGCTCCCCAATTCACAATTAGAGCAGTTTCTGTCTGTAACTCTTTGTCTTAGTCTGCTTTCTGTTGCTGTGACAGACTACCACAGACTAGGTAATTTATAAACAATAGAAGTTAATTTAACTCACAGTTCAGCGGACTGGAAAGTCCAAGAGTATGGCACTCGTGTCTAGTGAGGGCCTTCTTGCTGTGTCATAACATGGAAAAGGGCGAGAGCCTGCCACCTCAAGTCTCTCTTCCTGTAAAGCCACTAGTCTCATCATGGAGGATCTGTCTTGATGACTTCATCTAATTCAAATTACCCCTAAAGGCCCCACCTCCATCAACATATGAAGTTGGAGATTAGGTTTCCAATACATGGAATTTGCAAGGCACATTCAAACTATAGCACCCATTTAACCACAGAGGCTCAAAAATGGTCCCAGAATTTTCATTGTCTTAACTTCTCTGGACTTTGGCACAGAAAATGCTGCCCAATGGCATATTTTAGCTAAAACATAGCCGCAAACATGGCAATTTATTCAAATAGAAATTTGGAGTAAAGATAAAGATGGCCAGATCCTCATTTCAAAACCTTAATTAGACTCAGCCAAGATAAACTGATCATGATTCTAAAATCTGGTAGTCTTCCAGGAAGCTTTGGTTCACTGTAAGTACTGACAGTGCTTTTTCTATTTCTTGTACATATAACTAGCTGACCCAGCTATTCTTATTTATTAATGCCCCTCTGGGTAGTTCAGAACAATCTGTCAGAATATGCTGGTCATCCAGATGGTCAGGGAGTGATCTTTGGAGTGACGGAATGTGAAGGAGTGGAGCACAGGAAGGGCTGGATACTCCAGGAGCAGGGCAGCTGGAGGAGGTATAAATCCTTCCTCTACACCCTTAGGCTTTCTTTTGTAAAGACTTCTGAATCTTGTTCCCCAAAAATATATGTTCAATACCTACCCATTCATACACATGAATGTGGCCTTACTTGGAAACAAGGTCTTTGCAGATACAATCAAGTTGAGATGGGGTCCTACTGGATTCTAAATCCAATGGCTGATATCTTTATAAGAGAAAGGACAGTGAAATTTGAATACAGAAACACAGGCATACAGAAGGGAAGGTCAAGAGATGCCAGGCAGAATTTGGAGTGATACAAGTATATGCTAAAGAACGCCAAGAGCCAGGCACAGTGGCTCACACCTGCAGTCCCAGCTACTCAGGGGGCTGAGACAGGCCAATTAATTGAGCTCAGGAGTTTGAGACCAGCCTGGACAACATGGCAAAACCCATCTCTACAAAAATATACCAAAAAAGGCCGGGTGCGGTGGCTCAAGCCTGTAATTCCAGCACTTTGGGAGGCCGAGGTGGGTGGATCACGAGGTCAAAAGATCAAGACCATCCTGGTCAACATGGTGAAACCCCGTCTCTACTAAAAATACAAAAAATTAGCTGGGCATGGTGGGGCACAGCTGTAGTCCCAGCTACTCGGGAGGCTGAGGCAGGAGAATTGCTTGAACCCAGGAGGCGGAGGTTGCGGTGAGCCAAGATCGCGCCATTGCACTCCAGCTTGGGTAACAAGAGTTAAACTCCGTCTCAAAAAAATATATATATATGTGTATATATATATATATATATATATACACATATATATATGTGTGTGTGTGTGTGTGTGTGTGTGTGTGTGTATACCAAAAAAAAAAAAAAAAAAAGCCAGGTGTGCTGCTGCATGCCTGTAATCCCAGCTACTCAGAGGCTGAGACAGGGGGATTGCTTGTGCCCAAGGAGGAGGCTGCAGTGAACTGAGATTGTAACACTGCACTCCAGCCTGGGCAACAGAGGGAGACCCCATCTCATACAAACAAACAAAAAAGAACACCATGGATTGCCAGCAGCCACCAGAAGCTGGAAGGTCATCCTGGGACAGCCTTAGCATCCCCCAAAAGAATCTGTCAACACCTTGATTTCAGACTTTCATCCTCCTGAACTGCGAAACAATACATTTGTATTGTTCTGAGCCACCCGGTTTGTGGTAATTTTCTATGGCAGCCCTAGAAAACTGATTTTAAAAACGCATGGGAAAAGATTTTCTCAGAACCAGGATCTAGAAAAGCTTTTCAGTGGCTTGCCATCATTTGACACATGATGTGAATTTAGTAACTAATCAAATTTTCTTTTCTACTTGGGCCACCACAAAGTTTTGCATAGCTATGGACCCAATGATAGGGCATTAGGGTATAAATGTGTGGTGTTCATCTCTTTTCTCTTCCTCTAGTTTTAAAGTATAAGCACATATTTCTGTGTTACTACATTCATTTATGTTCATATGCTGTCACAAACTCTTTTACTTTTACACTGAGGAGAGGGGGAAAAAGTAGTAACTGGATAAACCTGTTTGTCCCTTCCTTCCCCAGGAAAAAGAGCTGAAATGTGATGAACCTAGATTATTAGCTCTGAAATAAGCCATACTATTTTTTCAACTGATATGACCTTCTCATTCCAGAGTTCAGAGTTCAACCTCTTCATTTCAGAATTGAGGAAATGGAACTGTAAGGTCATATGATTAGAAACTAGTGGAGGTCACCATCTCTGTCCCTGGTTATTCCAAACCTTTTTATCAACTGAGTACCAGGTGCAAAGATACAAAGACAGTGCTAGTTGGAATTTCATACAGTGTTACAGATAATGATGCCAACCGAAATAATTTATCTTGTTGACTATTAATAATAAACATTTATTTTTAAATAAAATCAAGCAACCAGTCACCTATGCTTTTATCAGCAGATTCCCAAAGCAAAAACTTTTGAGTTATTCTACCTTTTGTTAATTACAAAATTCAACATTTCTAGCATAAGACTTCTTTTTTCAAGAAAAGGAGGGCTAGGTTATTTGGCTTGCCTTTAAAAATTGAAAAGCTGAAGAAAGGTGACAAGAGGGGGACTCAATGGCCAGTTTGGGGATAAAGCCTGTTTTCAGGCTTTAACTATTGGATGGGGTTGAAAGAGACCCAAGCTACATATTCCCTGAGGGAACTGGGGCGACACGCAGTTGGCCAAGGTTGTTAGCCCTGTGGCAGGAAGGGGACAGAAGTCCAGCACAGGGCGGCAGTTCCAGAAGTATCCCTATAGCCCTTAACCACAGGTGCAACCCCTACAGCATGAGAGCTAAACAGAACTTAACATGCTCTTCTGGCTTATCACCACCAGAGACTAGAAAATACTACTTTGGAGCTGAGCAAAACAGAAGAAAAAAGAAAAGGAAAAAAATCCTACAAATTCCCTTAGGGAATATGTAGCTTGGATCTCCCCTAACCCCATTTAATATATTACTCTGAAAATAGGCTTTATCCCAAAACTGGCCATTGAGTCCCCACTTGTCAACTTTTTTCAGCTTTTCAATTTTTAAAGACAATCCAATATTGGCCACAGACCAGCTCTAACATGTATTTGCATTCTGAGCACACAGAGTCTGAGGGAGCCACAGAGCCACAAACATTAATTTGGATTGAGATGGTTCCCAGGCAGCAGTGTGCCTAAGCATCTGAAAGCAGCATGTGCACAGCCTCCCAGGGAAAGGCATATTCATCCCAAGCCTCAGGAAATCCTCATGTATAATTTTCAAGAAAAGTGTCAAACATATAGTTAAAGAGAATCACACTCACATAAAGCAAAAGTGCTTGAAAGAAAACCAGCAGAAACAACAGGTAATAGAAAAAGGCCACATGAACTTCAGGGATAAGAATTTTCAGACTCTGATGATAAACCCACTCTGCTTACCAGGTTTAAATAAGTAAATGACAAACTTAAAAGTATTTATAGAGAAGAAACTGTAAAAATAACATATAATTATATTCTAAATTATAATTTCATAAGCGATTTCAAAGTCACATAAACATGACTTGAATGTATATGACCAGATGAATGTGATCTGAACATCACCTGTCTAGAGGGTCCTTGAGGACCAAGGATAGATAATGAAAACGGAAGTGGAAGAAATATTTTGTTCAAATCAAATTCCTAGCCATATAAGTTTCTTTGTTTTATTCTCTCCCCCAGACTCCTCCTGTAGTCTTTTTATTTCTCTTTTTTGTTGAGACAGGGTCTCACTGTGTCTCCCAGGCTAGAGTGCAGTGGCATGATCTCAGTTCACTGCAACCTCTGCCTCCTGGGTTCAAGCGATTCTCCTGTATCAGCCTCCTGAGCAGCTGGGACTATGGGTGTGCACCACCATGCCTGGCTAATTTTTGTATTTTTTAGTAGAGGTGAGATTTCACCATGTTGGCCAGGCTGGTCTCAAGCTTCTGACCTCAGGTGATCCACCTGCTTCGGCATCCCAAAGTGCTGGGATTACAGGTGTGAACAACCACCCCATCCCTCCTTCTGTAGT
This sequence comes from Callithrix jacchus, assembly GCF_049354715.1. Taxonomy (NCBI): domain Eukaryota; kingdom Metazoa; phylum Chordata; class Mammalia; order Primates; family Cebidae; genus Callithrix; species Callithrix jacchus. Next base: position 29,690,215 of record NC_133514.1, on the reverse strand, counting down.
CTTTATCACTAAGAGTCATCCTTGCCTCTCTTTCATCTCCCACATTCAGTTACTAATTCCTGCTGATTTCACTGTGTAAACATTCTCAGATAAGTTCCCTCTTCCTTGTCCTGCTCTCATTGCCAAGTTGGGGTCTCATTCAATTCACTACCTGGACTATTGCATTAGCCTCATGGCTGATAGCTCACATAGCTGTCAAAATTATTTAAAAGAAATATATACATGATGGTGTTATTTCTAAGCTTTCATTCAGTTCCACAACTACTTATTTAGTACCATTTAGGTGCTAGGAGCCGTTTTAGGTATTGAAGATCCATTAGTGAGCAAGACAGATAAGATTGCGACACTGAAGGAACTTAAACTCAACTAGGAATAAATAATTCAAAGCCATGTTTGAATGCCTCTTCTAAGCCCTGACCTCTGTGACTTCTATGTCTGTTCCTATATATACCCTTCCAACCATCAGAGCTGTGTTTTCTGCCTCATGCTTTATGCTCAAACAATATTAATCATTTTGTGGTTCACCTTAGGTATCATTTCCCCCCTGAAAACCTTCATGAGCTTTGTATCGGCCTCAATGGCCCTTCTCTGTGCTCCCTTTGCACCCTGTGTATACTTTTATCACAGCGTTTTCCTCCTTGCCTTTTGTTGATGTTTTGTTTTTTTGAGATGGAGTCTCGCTCTGTCACCCAAGCTGGAGTGCAGTGGCGCAATATCAGCTCACTGCCACCTCCCCCTCCCAGGTTCAAGCAATTCTCCTGCCTTAGCCTCTCAAGTAGTTGGAACTACAGGCACACACCACCATGACTGGCTCATTTTTGTACTTTTAGTAGAGACAGGGTATCACCATGTTTGCCAGGCTGTTCTGGAATGCCTAACCTCAGGTGATCCATTTACCTCGGCCTCTCAAAGTGCTGCGATTATAGGAATGAGTGACTGCACCCAGCCTATTGTTTTTGGGACAGAGTCTCACTCTGCTTCCCAGGCTGGAGTGCAGTGGTGCAGTCATGGCTCCCTGCAACCAAGAACTCTGGAGCTCAAGTGATCCTCCCGCCGCAGCCTCCCAAGTTGCTGGGACTACAGGTTTGTGCCACTACACCTGGCTAATTCTTTATATTTTTTTTGTAGAGATGGGGTCTTGCCATGTTGCCCAAGGTGGTCTCAAACTCCTGGGTTCAATCTATCCTCTTGCCTTGGCATCCCAAAGTCCTGGGGTTACAGGCATGAGCCACTGTGCCTGGCTAAACACATTTTACTAAAATTAAATGTGTATTGTTTGTCTCTTTCACAAGGCTGCAAGATCTTGGAGGAAGGAGACTTTGTCTTAATCACTTTTATACTTCCAAAGCTCCATGCAATGGAGATAGAAAAGATAGAAATCAGGATTAGAAGGCTAAAAGGAGTTGGCTGTGATACTGGTTTTGCACATATAGGCTGAGGGAGTAGGTGGCATGGGAAGGCTTCCCTAGGCGGAACAGTAGAAAAGTCATGAGGAAGGTTGGTACAAAAAGAAAGGGCTTGCTCATGAGTGATTCTGGCAGTTTCTCAACATTTGTTGGCTTGTGAGTATAACTATGACATGGGTGTGACTGTAAAAACAAGAAGCTGCTTGCTTTAAAGAGATGAAGCTCTGCAGATGACAATATTAAACCCCTTCACTCTTGTCACTTGCCTCCAGATCTCTTGGTCCCTGTGAAAGTTACGGGGACAGGGGATGTAAATGCTTCAATGTGGTCATAGAGAACTATAATACCCATGTTATAAACATGTTCATAAACATGATCAGAAATGAAATAAGTGATGATAGGCAACTAACCATGGCCATGGAGGGTCCTAGTTTCAGAAAAACTTGGATATAAAAAAGAAAGGCCCATTTTGGGAGGCTGAGGCAGGTGGATAACTTGAAATCAGGAGTTTGAGACCAGCCTAGCCAACATGGTGCAACACCATCTCTTCTAAAAATACAAAAATTAGCTGGGCGTGGTAGCAGGCACCTGTAATCCCAGCTATTTGAGAGGCTGAGGCAGAGAATCACTTGAACCCTGGGAGGCAGAGGTTTCAGCCAGCCAAGATTGTACCACTGCACTCTAGCCTGGGTGACTGAGACTTTGTCTCAAAAAAAAAAAAAAAAATAGAAGGGCCAAAAGAACACTATGGAATAGACATGAGACCTGGTTACTTGGCTTGGCAGTGTCAGAGAAGAGAAATATCTTGCCTTCCTATCTTAGGTTCAGGGTTCAGAGCTTAGACTCCTATGACAAAAGAAACAAGAGAAAATAAACAAGAAAAAAAGCATACAAATTGGATGTTAAGTTTTACATGACACGGGAGCCTTCATAAGGAAATGAAGACCTGAAGAAAGAGGTAAACTCATGTATTTTCATGCTATGTTTGATGAAGATGAGGATGGCCATAGAAAAGTATGATTGGACAAAGGTGTATGATCTAATGGCAGTAAACTGAAGAGAACTTAGCCAGGCCTGTTTGTGCAGGTTCTTCTCTGGGTCCTTGTGTCTTCAAAGATTAGGATGTTCCTTTCTTCCAGGTATAGGGACACAACCTCTGGAATGAGGGTCTTACAACCTGCTTTAGGGGAACATCAGAAAAATCCTCTCTAAGTTTATGATCTGCTTCAGGGAAAAAGGGTAGAGGGAAGGTGAGAGCAATCTTCTTGTTTTGCCATTTTCTCAAGTTCTTTCACCTTAGAATATTTTGGGTAGTGTGTCCTGAACCCATTAGCAGCCCTGGGCCCTGAGCCACTCCTGGCAAGCCGATGTAACAGCTAAAAAGTAGAAAGAGACAGCAGTGACCCTGGACTTCATGCTGAGCACCTGGCCTTGTGTCCCTTTGATTTTGCTGAGCCTCAGAACATGATGAAATCCATGGAGGAGAGTGGTCCCAGGCTAAAAAATTAAGGGACTGCAGAGGCCGGAAACAAGAGAAGTTGGTAGACTTAATACTCCACTATCTTCCATGAGTGATGTGGAGATTTGCTCTAGAAAATGAGAATATACATTTTCTTATTAAAAACACCAAAACCTGGCCAGTTGTGGTGGCTCATGCCTGTAATCCCAGCACTCTGGGAGGCCAAGGCAGGCCGATCACTTGAGGTCAGGAATTCGAGGCCAGCCTGAGCAACATGGTGAAACCCTGTCTCCGCCAAAAAATACAAAAATTAGCCAGGTGTGATGGTGCACACCTGTAGTTCCAGCTACTTGGGAAGCTGAGGCAGGAGAATTGCTTGAACTCAGGAGGCGGAGGTTGCAGTTAGCCGAGATTATGCCACTGTACTTCAGCCTGGGTGACAAAATAAGTGTCTGTCTCAAAAAAACAAAAAGCAAAACAAATAAACCACCAAAACTTTACTCATTATTCTGATGATAGACTTTGAGATAATTGGATAATTGTTTCTTCCTCAGTACATTTATTCTGCTTATTACTGATAGAGAATGTTTCTAATCACAAATGAAGGCCAAGCACGATGGCTCATGCCTGTAATCCCAGAGCCTTGGGAGGCTGAGGCAGGAGGATCACTTGAGCCCAGGAGTTCGATGCTACAGTGAGTTATAATTGCACTGCTGTACTCCAGCCTGAGCAACAGAGTAAGATCCTGTCTCTTGCTGAGCAAGGTCGCTCACACCTGTAATCCCAGAACTTTGGGAGGTCGAGGTGGGTCAGGAATCCAAGACCAGCCTGGCCAAGATGGTAAAACCCTGTCTCTACTAAAAATACAAAAAAATTAGCCAAACATGGTGGCAGGTGCCTGTAATGATTCCAGAGAATTGCTTGAACCTGGGAGGTGGAGGTTGCAGTGAGCCAAGATCAAGCCACTGAACTCCAGCCTGGGCAACAGAGTGTGAGGAAGAGAAAAAAAATGATGTCTCTTAAAAAAAAGACTGATGGCATCTTTTGGCCTAGCTAAAGTAGATTCATCTATAATCCCCTCTATCATACAAGAATATACAGAGAATTTTATCTCTGGAGTTCCACACTTCTTGATTTTGTGAGTTTTTTATTCATTTTGAGTATTCTTTGTTTTTCAGGCTCACATTACCCAAACGCATTCCAGACCCTCAGATTGCCCCTGTCATTCCAATTTTATGTGTGGGGCTTTGCCATCATTGATGTGGGGAAAGAAAGATCAAAAAAATTTTCCTAAAAATTTAAAAGTACTTTGAAATTGAGAGCGTAGTCCCAAAACACCATCTTGCTTTCTAGCCAAACCTGTTCAGTGGTGATGATTCCCACCCTTCACTAACCAGCCAGGCTGGGTGATGACAGCCAGGGGAAGTGGGAGGGAGGAGGGACAAGCAGAAAGGGGACAGGAGGGGAAGAAGAGAACAGTGCTTTGTTCTCTCCTCTCACCTCTCTAAGTTGGGGGAACTTCGAGTAGAGACGTGCATCTTTTAACCCTAGCAAACATGGCACCACCCAGCTCATAACAAGGCACCAACTCAATATACTTTTTTTTTTTGAGACAGAGTTTCACTATGTGGCCCAAGCTGGAGGTCAGTGGTACAATCTCAGCTCACTGCAACCTCTGCCTCCCAGGTTCAAACAATTCTCCTGCCTCAACCTCCTGAGTAGATGAAATTACACGTGCCTACCACCATGCCTGGCTAATTTTTGTATTTTTAGTAGAGAAGGGGTTTCACCATGTTAGCCAGGCTGATCTCGAACTCCTGACCTCAAGTGTTCCACCTGCCTTGGCCTTCCAGAGTGCTGGGATTACAGGTGTGAGCCACCGGACTTGGCCTCAACATACATTTATTTAGGGCTTATTATATGCAAGGCTCTGTTGTTGTATAAAGCATCTTCCCAGTGAGAGGACCAACCTGTGGAAACAATTTAAATATCATTCAAAAAGTATCTAATAAATATTGGACAACCACAGAATTGTTTTTAAAAGATGAGCTGGAACCCTCTGTATTAAAAGGAAAAGGTATCCAAGAAACATAGTTGAAGGGAAAAAGTTTACAGAACAATTTGTGTGTACTGTGAACACTGTTTTGATTGTTTTTACAATGTAATGTACAGTATAATGTTCAGAGCTATGGTGGAGCTAATGAAGTTTAAGGCTCAGAAATTCTCACTTGCATAAGGGTCTTCAAAGACCTTGATCTTAATTTAATATTTATCATGAAGAGGGTCTCCAAAATAGTTTAAGTGTTAGTTTAAAAACCTGAATCATTCCCTGGTATTTACATACATAACAAACATCATGGCCAACCTGAGGTATCACAGCTGGAGTATAAATGTTTTGTTTTTGAGAGAGTCTCATTTTGTTCCCTAGGCTGGGGTGCAGTGGCATGATCTCAGCTCACTACAACCTCCACCTCCCCAGTTCAAGCAGCTCTCCTGTAATCCCAGCTACTCGGGAGGATGAGGCAGGAGAATTGCTTGAACCCAGGAAGCGGAGGTTGCAATGAGCCAAGATGGTGTCATTGCGCTCCAGCCTGGGGAACAAGAGCAAAACTCTATCTCCAAAGAAAAAGAAAAAAAAAGAGAGAAGAAAAGAAAAAAGAAAATTCACAAAGCAGTATGTGATTTATTTCTTCTGGCCAATCAAATGTTACAAACAATAAGTCTTATAAGTGATTGTGTGTGGTTCCAGTGACAATGAGGTAATGGCTAAGCTGTAACTGAAGGAAGAAAAAGTCTGAAAAATAATGGGTAAAAAAAAAAAATCTAGATTGCAGATTGAGGAGTTGACATTCATCAAATGCCGCTATCCATCAGGCACTTTACTAGGTGCTTGGCGTAATATAAAACAGAAAGATTGTCTCATTTTCAGATGAGAAAGCTGAAACTCACACAAGTAATTTCCCATGGTTGAACAGCCAGCTAGTAGAGGGAGCAGAACGTGCCTTCAGTAGTGTTCCAAAATCTATGCTCTTTCCACTACAGAGTTCGACATGGGAGTTGCATAAACACATTGTAATCTAAGCCTCACTAGCTGGGAGGTTCTGGATGAGGTCACATTTATATGCAGGTTTCACTAGTTCAAAGTTCCTATCACTCACTCATTGAAGAATTCTAATTTTGTGCAGTAAATCAGTGCTGCTTCCCTGTACTGGTCTCCACCACGTGAGAACACTGGGCCACCACTGCCCTTGTCTGCTTCCCGTGAGCTTTAGTACACAGCCTGTCTGCTGTAATTCTTTCAATCCTGACAGTGCAGCAGTTTCTTTAAGATGACTGCTTGGTTGGGCACTGTGGCTCACGCCTGTAATCTCAGCTCTTTGGGAGGCTGAGGTGGGTGAATCACCTGAGGTGAGGAGTTTGAGACCAGCCTGACCAACATGGAGAAACCCCATCTCTACTGAAAATCCCAAAATTAGCCAGGTTTGGTGATGCATGCCTGTAATCCCAGCTATTTGAGAAGCTGAGGCAGGAGAATCGCTTGAATCTTGGAGGCAGAGGTTGTGGTGAGTCGAGATCACACCATTGCACTCCAGCCTGGGCAAGAAGAGTGAAAAAAAAGACGACTGCTTCTCCCTTTCCGTATTATGACAGCTGGTTTGGGGCCACAAGGCAGGCAGTGATTTTTATGGCATAGCAAATTTGATTGGCACATTGGTTGATTGAGTACTATTTTTGTTTCATTCATTCAAATATTTATCAGGGGCTGTGTGAGGAGGAGGTGAACAAGAATTATGAACCTTGTTTTTACACAGAGACAGTTAGCTATTATTGTAATGAGAGGAGGCAGACAATGAGTGTAATAATTGCTAATTGTGGTAAATGCTATTAGGAAAATAAACAGAGGGCGGTGATAGGAAAAATGACAGGCAATAGTGAAGAGGTGGTCGGGATTGTTTGCATGTAAAGCATTAGAACATCAAATAAGATAGCAATTTCTTTTTGCAAACATAGCTTTGTTGGTTTGTTTGTTTAAACTCCCCAGGGCAATCACTCATTCCAGGAGAGCTGAGCAGATTATAAAATAAAGCATCAGTGCTAATGCTTTGCCTGGCACCATTATTTTCCTCTAACGCCCATGCACGGTTGCAGAGTCTGCCTCATACTACCAACCTCCTTCATCTCTCCAGATCAGTGGTTCTGAAACCTGACTGAGGCAGGGCACAGTGGCTCATGCCTGTAATCCCCGCACAATGGAAGGCTGAAGCTGGTGCATCAGTTGAGGCCAGTAATTCAAGACCAGCCTGGCCAACATGGCAAAACCCACCATCTCTGCTAAAATACAAAAAGAAAATAAATTAATTCAAAAAATCAAAATAGCCAGGTGTGATGGGGTACACGCCTGCAGTCACAGCTACTCAGAAGGCTGAGGCACAAGAATTGCTTGAACCTGGGAGGAGAAGGTTGCAGTGAGGTGAGAATGTGCCACTGCACTTCAGCCTGGGCAACAGAGGGAGGGAGGGAAAGGAGGAAAGAAGGGAGGGAAGGGAGAGAGAAAGAGAAAGAAAGGAAGAAAGGAGGGAGGGAAGGAAGTGAGAAAGAGAGGAAAGAAAGGGAGGGAGGGAAGGAAAGAAAGAAAGAAATCTATGTGAGTAATCAGAATCCCTAGGAGATGTTTTAAAAATTTAGATACCTTGGCCCTGCCTCTAGTGATTACAGTTAGTGGATTTTGGAGGAGTCTTAGGCATAAATATGTTTTGAAGGTTCCCAGTTGATTCTAATTTGTAGATTGTGTTATAAATCACTGCTGGAGAGTGATTCTCAAACTTAAGCATGCATCAAAATTTTCTAGAGGAATTTGTTATTGTTTTGCTCACTGGTTTTTCTAATTTTGCCCTAAGGAAATGACCTGGTTGCCTTGCTAAGCCCCCTGGAAGGCTCCTGATTTTGTTATCTGTGGTTTTCATACTTAGGGCAGGGCTTCTTCATCTTTAATGGTCATAAGAACCTCCTGGGAATCTTGTTAAAATGCAGATTCCGGGTGATTGCAAGAGGCTGTGGGAGTAAGAAATGGGGGTTGCTTAACAGGTATAGCATTTTAGTTTTGCAAGATGAAAAGAGTTCTGAAGATAGGTTACATAATGACATGAATGCACTTAATACTCCAGAACTGTACACTTAAAGACAGAAAACTTAATGTTACTGAGAGCCAGCTCAGCTTACAGATCCCCACCCAGGTGGCACTGAAAGAAATAAGGCAGACAGCCAGATAGAACAGCAAAGTGGGTCTATCCAGGGGGCCAGCAGCGTTCGGAACTGAGAGCCTCAGGAGCTGACAGCATTCCAGACTGAAGGCCCTGAGTAGGCGCTGATCCATGCCTTTATTCTCTCTAAACAGGTGCCCCATTAACAAACAGGTGTTTGGTATTGTCTCATAATACAAAATATGCCAAGTAGGCAGCTGGTGCCCACTTATCACTGATTACAACCTAAAAAGTATTCTCCATGAGTGGGCCACGGGGGCAGGGTCAGATATCTTAAATAATTGTTTTAACTGGTGTATGATATTTATACATTGTCCTGCCACTTTGGAATGCCCCAAGTAGTTTGCTCTGGTGGCGGGGTGTGGGGGGTAGGTTTCCTTGCCATTGTTCTTCCTAGCAAACAATATATTCTATCATACACTCAGCATTCATCAATATTCATAAACTTAACATTTCCTCAACATTATCTTATGTGTATTATATTTAGTAGATAAATCCTGTCTCTACTAAATATACAAAATTAGCCAGGCATGGTGGTACATGCCTGTAATCCCAGCTACTCAGGAGGCTGAGGCAGGAGAATCACTTGAACCCAGGAGGTGGAGGTTGCGGTGAGGCAAGATCATGGTGAGCCAAGATCGCACCATTGCACTCCAGTCTGGGTAACAAGAGCAAAACTGTGTCTCAATAATAATAATAATAATGTAGATTCAGTAGGTTTGGGGCCGGACCTGAGATTCTGAATTTGTTTGTAAGTGTCCAGTGAGGCCAGTGCTGTTGTCCCAGGCACCACACTGGAAGTAGCAAGGGTTTAAAGTGCACCAGGACAACCTGGGGGAACTTGGTTTAATGAAGATTCTCCACCCCCATCTCAGAGATCTTGATTCAACATGTCTGAACTCTCAGGAGAAGGTACTCTGAATTCACTGTGGGAAATAGAAAAGTTCCTTTTTAAAATTTCCTTTCTTTTTAAAGAAGAAGTGTGCTAATAATAACTTGGTTAAGCCCTATCCTATGTAGCTGTTAGACATGCCATGCTTACAGGCAGGTAGTGCATTCTGTGTCCTTGTACTTTAACCAAGATATCTGTGCTGAACATGCTCACAGACATGTCCCAGCTCTCAATGCTTTTACCTGTTTAGAAAATTTTTAAGTTGTTAGCCAATCAGGTTTTATTTTAGATTCAGAGATCAGACACAGCAGTAAGGATGACCCCAAATGCATAAGAGATAAATTTACCTGTTTTCCTCTGTTCATTGTACTCTCATGGCATGATGGCCAGTGAGGGTACCTTTCCTGCAGTCCGGGAAGTAAAAATTTTGTTGCAGAAAGATCCTTTGTCTCAATGCTAATTTTTCTTTGCAGCACCAAGCATCTATTTCCAACACTCATTTTGAGAAACAATCCTCTCTGGGCTTCACTTCGAAGATCAGAGAGGGAGATAGATAATGTACAGATGGGAAGTGATTCTGACATTTAATTTCTTGTTCAATGCTCAAAGTTTCTCTGTGTTTACTGCTCTGTGGAGTCAGTGGTCCACCCTAGTTCAGCCAGCTAGAAATGGAAAAACTTCTCCACTAGGAAAGGAAGTAGTGTCAGAATTGAATCATCCAGTGCCCATTTTGGCAGGCTGTGGGTTTAGAGTTGCCCTGGAACTTCTGGAATAACATATCAACCTCAGGGGTCCACAGTGTGCCACACCTCACCAGGTATCCCCCAGGGCCCCCATGCTCTTACCAATCCACCCCCCATGCCATCTCCAGTTCATAGCAACACCTGATAACCAATCCAAACCAGCTCCTGGCAAGTCTCAGATCCCCAGAGTCACTCAAAGACTCACAAAGTACTCTTTATCTGCACCTGCTACATGACCAGACCTCAACCCTTTCATCTCATTTGCCAACAACTGTGAGGCATTTACTGTTATCACCATTTTATGGGTGAGAAAACAGGGGTTCTGCTAAGATAGGTAACATTTCCCAAGTCATAGAGCCAGTGGGTGACAGAACCAGGTTTTGAAAGTAGCTTTTTCTGGCAGGAATGCCCAGGCTCTTTACACCGTGGAGACCTGTTTCCACCGGCCAGGAATCTGGGCCAATAGTGGATTGCAGCCCAGGAGAAACTGATTAGCATTTAAGCTGTGGCCTGGATGCCAGGAAAGGGCCCTCCATTTGAAGTACGCATCTCTGGTGCTCACTGTCCCCAGCAAGGAGCACTTGTAGGAAGATCTCTGGAATAATTTTCATTAAGGGATAAACAAGGCTTAGCCTTCCTAACAAGGAATGAAATTTTTTTGTTTTGTTTTTTGTTCGTTTGTTTTTGAGACGGAGTCTCTGTTACCCAGGCTGGAGTGCAATGGCGTGATCTCAGCTCACTGCAACCTCCCCCTCCTGGGTTCAAGTAATTCTCCTGCCTCAGTCTCTGGAGTAGCTGGGACTACAAGTATGTGCCACCATGCCCGGCTAATTTTCCTGTTTTTAGGGGAGACAGGATTTTGCCATGTTGATCTTCGAATCCCTGACCTCAGGTGATCTGCCTGCCTCGGCCTCCCAAAGTCCTAGTGTTACAGGATGAGCCACTGCGCCTGGCCACAGGTAATGAAGTTTTTAAGAGTAAATTGAGCCCATGGTTGCTAGAATGCAGGGGAAATCCATGAGTATGCTTGAAGGAGATGAGGCGTTCAGGGACTCTCCACTTAGACAAGATCTTTGAAACTGAAAGGGGCCCTTCTTGGTTCTCTTTTTCTTTGTTTCAAGAGAGGTTTCCATAGGGCAAATTGAAGTATAAACATGATTTAATGTAAATTCCCATATGTCGGTTTACAAATTTCTTTTTCATTTAATGAAAATTCTTTTTCATTCATTTCATTTCTTTTTCATTTCATTTCATTTAACTGTTAAATGAAAAAGTTGAAGATGAGATGGCCTGTGGAAACAGGTCTCCATGGTGTAAAGAGCCTGGGCATTCCTGCCAGAAAAAGCTACTTTCAAAACCTGGTTCTGTCACCCACTGGCTCTATGACTTGGGAAATATTACCTATCTTAGCAGAGCCCCTGTTTTCTCACCCATAAAATGGCAATAACAGTAAATGCCTCACAGTTGTTGGCAAATGAGATGAAAGAGTTGAGGTCTGTATCTTCAACTTTGTTCTACATACCAGTTGAAGATGAGATCAGTAGAACACAAATCTAGGGGCTGCATGAAGAGGCAGCAGGATGTAGAACTAGACCAGCAGTCAGGGTCAGATTGAACCACTAGAGAGATTTTAGCAATATATAAAAGTATCATTATACGGCTGGGTGCAGGGGCTCACGCCTGTAATCCCAGCACTTTGAGAGGCTGAGGTAGGTGCATCATCTGAGGTCAGGAGTTCAAGACCAGCCTGACCAACATGATGAGACCCCCCGCCTCTATTAAAAATACAAAAAATTAGCTGGGCACGGTGGTGGGCACCCGTAATCCTAGATACTTGGGAGGCTGAGGCAGGAGAATCACTTGAACTCGGGAAGCAGAGGTTGCAGTGAGCCGGAATCGCACCACTGCACTCCAGCCCAGGCGACAGTGCAAGACTCTGTCTCAAAAAACAAACAAAAAAAAAGTATCACCATACAAAGGTATTAGCAGAGGTGAGCAGACTGGGTGAGACTAAGGCCACTCAGATGGCCAAGCAATACCTCAGGTCTGGGATTGTGAGGACCCGAAGGGGAAGGAAGCCTGCTGCGGGGGGCACGTAAGACCCTGGGATTTGCTTTGACTTCGCTCTCATAATACACTTCACAGGAGCTGATCCTCCAATCTGGGATCTGAGACTCAACAGCATTGCCAAAGAAATACCAAAAAAAATACATCAACAAGGAACTGCCAGAATTTGAGTCTGAAGAATAATGATGCCCTAACAAGTAGAAAGACTACAGTTTAGGTTTTAAAGGTATTAATGCACCTCAAGTAATACTGGAGTAAGTTAAAGGTTTTGGTGTGTGTGTTTTTTAACCCCCTTTCTAAATAGCTTTGCTGGCTATTTCTGAAAGTGCTAATAATGACAATAAGGGGTATTAATTCAACACGTAATACATGCTGCACGTTTGCCAAGCACCGTGCTCAACCCTTTTTGGGCAGGAACTCCCTACACCCCTCCTTTCAGCTTCCTTTCAGCTCTGCCAAAGATTCTGTCTCAGCAGCTTTGGATGGAGTTTTCGGGCTTCCTGGCAGTGTCCATTGGACCATGAGGTCAGGGTGGCCTGATTCCTGTTTGCCCAAACACTGGGCACCACTGTATTTTTTTCAACATGTTTTTTTAACTGTTGCTGTAGAGAGTAGAAATCTACTTCCACCCACCGTTCCCCACCCTGCGTGAGCACCCACACAGGCAGCACAGCCACAATCACGTGACATTGGAAAAGCGTCTTTAAGTCATTTGGCTCTCAGATTACTTGTGTCTTGGAAAAATACTTTTGCTCCAGATGAAATCACAGAATGTTGGAACTGGACTAGACCTAAGACTCCACTTTGCAGTTGAGAAAACTCAGGCCCTCATGGGATAAGTAACTTGGATACCGTCAGCCAGCTAGTTAGTGGCAAAGCTGAACTCATGAATCAAATGTAACTTTCAGCCAAGGCTTTCCCATTATACCTCCTCGTAACTTCCTATCAAGCCATTTAAAAGAGAAGTGACTGGAGAAACAAAATAAAGATAATAGAGCTAATCACTTAATAATCAATCACCCTGATACCTTGATGAGAGGTATCAGTCAAATTCCTCTGAAATGTCTCATGGGGAAGTTTCTACTGAACCATACTAGTTTGGTCAGATATTTCTTCTTTGATTCTGAAACCATCTCTAAAAAACACCCAGAGAGAAGCTAAATTTCAGTTTAAAAAGGCAAAAGCTGCCTGGTGGAGTGGCTCATGCCTGTAATCCCAGTATTTTGGGAGGCTGAGGCAGGCAGATCACCTGAGGATGGGAGTTCGAGACCTCCTTGACCAACACTGAGAAACCCCATCTCTGCTAAAAATACAAAATTAGCCAGGCATGGCAGTGCATGCCTGTAATCCCAGCTACTCGGGAGGCTGAGGCAAGAGAATCACTTGAACCAGGAGGTGAAGTTTGTGATGAGCCGAGATCATGCCATTGCTCTCCAGCCTGGGCAACAAGAGGGAAACTCTGTTAAAAAAAAAAACAAACAGGCAGAAGCCTCTTGCCAATCTGAGCATTTAAGGCTCCAAAAATTGTGTCAGATAATAGATGCTAAGAACCCTTACACCCCTGAAATCTGCAGATCTGCATATACTTTAAAAAGTTTTTTATATTTTTATTTTTTTATAAATTTTATAAATTTTATATTTTTTATTTTTTATAAGTAGGGTTTTGCCCTGTTACCTGGGCTGGAATGCAGTGGCATGATCATAGCTCACAGCAGCCTCAACTTCCCAGGCTCAAGCGATCCTCCTGCCTCAGTCTCCCAAGTAGCTGGGATTACAGGTGTGTGTCACCATGTTGAGTTAATTTTCTAATTTTTTTACAGAGATAGAGTCTTGTTATGCTGCCCAGGCTGATCTTGAACTCCTAGCCTCAAGTGATCCTCCTCTGACCTTAACCTCCCAAAGTGCTGGAATTACAGATGTGAACCACCACGCCTGGCCTGTATATACCTCTAAAAACCAATCTTTCCAGAAAACTGGAACCAGGTCATGGAGGATACATTTTTGTACTTTATATACCTGTTGCACAAAAATCATCTGCTCGATTTTAACCTAAAATCTATGTAGCAAACTGTCCTTTACTAAAATGACTTTGCTCTGAATCAAAACCAGCTGACGCCAAGGAGCTTGAAGCCTTATATGGGAAGGAACTGATCCTTTGAAAACCAGGTCTCCTGTAAACAGAGGATGCTAAAACTGGAAAAAAAGATTACTGAGTAAGTCTTTGCATTTCGTACACTATTCTGCCACATTCCAAAAAAGGATTTCAAGCCATCAGGAGACATAGTTAAATAGAAAATTTAACTATTTGCCTTTTGAAAATTATGATGATATAATTTTATACATGCCGGCTTGCTAACAGCACCAGCATTAGTTTTAGTTTCTTAGTTTGTCTGAATTATGGTACAGCATAATGAACTAGATTTTGTTTGTTTGTACTCAGATGTATCTCATCTAAGGAAGAATGTCTCAACTATGATTCCAACTCATTTATTCCACTTCCAGGAATTCCTCCTAAAGAAATATTTCAAAAGAGAAAAAATGCAAACCATGCAGAGACGTTTGTAATCAACTTGATTTATGATAGCAAAAGGCAAGAATGAGTAACAATTAGACAATGGTTAAATAAACTATGACAGCAACTCCGAATAATATGCAACTGTTACAAGTGATACATAGAAAAACATAACAGAAGCAATTACATTTGGCTATTATGTGTCATGATTGTACACTTTAGGAATGGTTTTGGTATTGCCTTACTTTACTTGTCTTTCATAACAGCCCTGTGAAATAAAAGCAATTATCTCCATTTGCTGATAAGAAAATAGACTAGTGGGCTGGGCACGGTGGCTCACATCTGCAATCCCAGCACCTCGGGAGGCCAAGGCAGGCGGATCACGAGGTCAAGAGATCAACCTGGTCAATATGGTGAAACCCCGTTTCTACTAAAAATACAAAAATTAACTGGGCGTGGTGGTGTGCACCTGTAGTCACAGCTACTCAGGAGGCTGAGGCAGGAGAATCCCTTGAATCCAGGAGGTGGAGGTTGCCATGAGCTGATATTGCACCATTGCACTCCAACCTTGTGACAGAGTGAGACTCTGTCTCGAAAAAAAAGAAAAAAAAAAAAGAAAGAAAGTAGACTATAGACTAGTGAAGTGGTTTGTCTGGGGTTTCTCATGAAATATTCAGCACATTGACCACAGGGATCTAAAACCATAGGTACATAGATCAAGACTGGAAATAGCATAACAAGTTGCAAGTAGGTACTCCAGTAAAGCAGTGTTTTTCTCCATGAGTACATGTATATGTATTCTTTTGTAAAACTCCCTTAAACACTAAATAGATCTAAGATTATTTATCCTAATCATTGAAGTTCTTCAGCTTTCTTATGAAACACAGAAATCTTGAGATGACCTATGGTATAAGTTCTCCTTGCTTTTGCAGATACACACAAATCATATTCTTTCAGAGCCTGCATTCCCATACAGAAAGAAAGATTCTCAGGGTGGCTTTTACATCTGGGCTTCCCACTGTATTCCCAATTCCAACACAGCTATGGCCACAAAGGAGCCCTTCCCACTCAATCTTTCTGGGGGCATTCACTTGTATACCCACTAAAGAGATTCCCCTCTGACAATTAAAGCCTTGGAGGCCTTCACAGCTGGATGTTTCCAGAGATGCTTTCAGGACAGGTGTCCTGCAATAGCCAGAGTGATCTGTTGGGAATATGTGATAAAGCTCTCAGCTTGGGCTCCTGTTTTAATGTGACAAAGCTACCCTCACCAATATGTTGCTCACTCTGTGATATGGTTTGGCTGTGTCCCCACCCAAATCTCACCTTGAATTGTAGCTCCCATAATCCCCATGTGTTGTGGGAGGAACCCAGTGGGAGGTAATTGAATCACAGGGGGCAGATTTTTGTCATGCTGTTCTCGTGATAGTGAATAAGTCTCACAAGATCCGATGGTTTTATAAAGGGGAATTCCCCTGCACATGCACACACTGTCTTGCCTGCCACCATGTAAGATGCAACTTTGCTCCTCCTTTGCCTTCTGTCACGCTTGTAAGGCCTCCCCAGCCATGTGGAATTGTGAGTTCATTAATCTTCTTTTTCTTTATAAATTACCCAGTCTTCAGTATGTCTTTATTAGCAGTGTGAGAATGGACTAATACACTGTTTCTCCTTTTTCTCTTTGAGCCTTGATTTTTTTTTTTTTTTTTTTTTTATGGAGTCTCACTCTGTCTGTTGCCCAGGCTGGAGTGCAGTGGGTTCAAGCAATTCTCCTGCCTCAGCCCCCCAAGTAGCTGGGATTACAGGAACGCACCACCATGCCCTGCTAATTTTGTATTTTTAGGGTTTCTCCATGTTGGTCAGGCTGATTTCAAACTCCTGACCACAGATGATCTGCCCACCTTGGCCTCCCAAAGTGCTGGGATTACAGGCATGAGCCACCAGACCCGACCTTTTTTTTTTTTTTGGTATTTTTAGTAGAGACAAGTTTTCACCATGTTGGCCAGGCTGGTCTAGGACTCCTGACCCCAGGTGATCCACTTATACCTTGGCCTCCCAAAGTGCTGGGATTGTGCATGAGCCATCACGCCCAGACCTCAGTGTCTTTTCTAGGACAAAAGCATCCCCCATGGGGAACCCTCATTCTAATTCTAACATCTTCAAAGCTGGAACAAACAGAGCAGAAGGCAGCACTGTGTTCCTTCTTGTCAACACAGAAACTGATGTTCATGCTTATCCAGATCACACCTTCTCCACGACAGCATGAACAATTTCTGTTTGAAAGTGATATTTAAAGGATTCTTGCCTGGCTACAGTTTGATTGTAAACACAAATGTAAACAGAGGAACTGAAACTTGGAAGCAATATTGACTTAGAAGTAGGCATCCAGGGAACACTGTGTATATGAGTGTGTGTCTTTTAAAACTCTCAGATCTTACAGACTGAGAATCCATCAAGGACCCCAGTTTGAAAAGCATTGCTCTAACCTCACAGTCTTTTGGCTACAGCCCTCTTTCTCTGCTTCCTTTCAGAATCAAGTGTTGTAAAGAATGGGATGGGCATAGTGGCTCATGCCTGTAATCCCAGCACTTTAGGAGACTGAGACCAGCGTGGCCAACATGGTGAAACCTCATCTCTACTAAAAACACAAAAATTAGCCAGGTGTGGTGGCACACGCCACCTACTCAGGAGGCTGAGACAGGAGAATCACTTGAACCTAGGAGGTGGAGGTTGCAGTGAGCAGAGATCACATCACTATACTACAAACTGGGTGATAGAGCGAGACTCTGTTTCAACAACAAAAAAGAATTGTCCCCACACATCATCTCCACTTCTTACTCTGAAGCAAGCATTCTGGCTTTAGCTCCTGCTGTTCCACTGAAATGGTCCATCCAGCAACTCCTTTTGAGAAATTGATGGGCACAGCTCAGTACTTGCTTGCAGCATTATTGTGTAGTTTTGGACCCTCTTGACCTTTCCCTATTCTTCTCTTGTCTTCATGTCCCAATATGTGGTCCCCTCAACCATCTGCCCCATAGCTCCTCAGACCTCACACTTCATGTACACTATCCCCGGGTAAGTCCTCAGCAAAAGACGGATGGGCAGTGGTGATAAATACCGGGACTTCCCCACCCTCGAGTAGGACAGCTCACAGGTGCATGTTTCTCACCATTTCCAAGATTTCCCCAGAAATTAAGCTCTAGTTGCCCACAAGGGTAACTTGCTGGGTAACAACCATTTGTTTGGTTTCTTCTCTTTTCTGTTTCACTCCCTCATTTCCCTACTATGATTTCTTGGAATCATTTCCTAAATAAACTGTTGCATTCAAATTTGTAGTAGAGACAGGGTTACACCATGTTGATCAGACTGGTCTTGAACTACTGACCTCAGGTGATCTGCCAGCCTTGGCCTCCCTAAGTGCTGGGATTACAGGCATGAGCCACTGTGCCTGGCCGGGATTTTGCTTTTTAGATATTATGGTTCATTTTTCTGTACATGGGTGTACATTACATAATATCCATAGCAGATTTTTCTCCTTTAGTGATGTCATGATCTCCCACTAGCTATGCGGCAAAATACTGGAACATGAGGGAGAATCACAGCATTGTTAATATTTGTCTGGATCAAATAAGCGCATTTGATTTTTTTTTTGTGCTATGTAAAACATACATAGCATAAAATTGTCCGTTTTAACCATTTTAGTTGGATAGTTGATTGGCATTAAATATATTCATATAGTTTTACAACCATCACTACCCACCATATCCAGAACATTGCAGGAACAGAAAAACAAATACCACATATTCTCACTTATAAGTGGGAGCTAAATGCATCTTCGCAAACTGAACATCTGTATGCATTAAACAATTGCTCCCCATTGTACCATGCTATTTTCTGTCTCTCTGAATTTCACTCCTCTAGTTATCTCACATAAGTGGAAGCATGCAATATTTGTTCTTTCATGTCTGGCTTATTTCGCTTAGCATAATATCTTCATGGTTCATCTATGTTGCAGCCTGTACCAAAATTTTATTCCTTTTAAGGGCTGAATAATATTCCATAGTGTGCATATATCACATTTTGTTTTGTTTTGTTTTTTGAGATGGAGTCTTGCTCTGTCACCAGGCTGGATACAGTGGCACAATCTTGGCTCACTGAAACCTGTGCCCTCCAGATTCAAGCAATCCTCCTGCCTCGGCCTCCCCAGTAGCTGGGACTATAGGTGTGTGCCACCACGCCCAGCTAATTTTTTGTATTTTTAGTAGACACAGGGTTTTACCATGTTGGCCAGGATAGTCTTGATTTCTTGACCTCATGATCTGCCTGCCTCAGCCTCCCAAAGTGCTGGGAGGGCATGAACCACCGCTCCCGGCCATGTATCACGTTTGTTATCCATGAATGGCTAGGTTATTTCCACTTTCTGGCTATCATGCATAATGCTGCTATAAACTTAGGTGTACAAATATCTGTTTGAGTCCTTGTGAATATGATTTTTAGTAGACACCCCATATCTACACATTCAGTATATGCTATGTGTATTTATTTATTTATTGTGTTTTACATTTTTTAAAGTCTTACTCTGTTGCCTAGGCTGGAATGCAGTGGCACCATCTCAGCTCACTGCAACCTCCTCCTCCCAGGTTCAAGCAATTCTCTTGCCTCAGCTTCATTAGCAGCTGAAACTACAGGATTGTGCCACCATGCCTGGCTACTTTTTGTATATTTAGTAGAGACAGGTTTTCACCATGTTGGCAAGGCTGGTCTCGAACTCCCCACCTCAAGTGATCCTACCACTTCAGCCTCCCAGCATGCTGAGATTACGGGTGTGAGCCACTGCTCCCAGCCTCAGCATGTGTGATATATTTTTAAACCATATTGAGTGTCTATCCTTTGAAAGGTTAGAGCTCAAAAGACTTTACAAAGAACCTACAGAGGTGAAATATTCATTATGTTTTAAAATTATAGATAGACAATAGGTGTAAACAAGGATAGAGGTTTAACACAAAGGAAATAAAGGCACAGCTTAATGACAAGATATAAAAATCAAGCGCCGTAAGTACTGTAAAACATCCTGTCTTTCTCCTTTTATGAATACTTGTCTTAGTTTCCTGAAATTGAACATAAAGAGATTAAAACTTGAGAGGCAAGGGGTAGTTAGAATGATATTTAACTTTTGTGAAAACTAACACTGACTTAAACTCTTCCAATGCATTCTGTGGGTTTAAGTAAACTATTAATAGCCTTACTTAAAAGTGGATATTAAAAAAATTGTGACAATGTTGCCCAGATTGGTCTTGAACTCCTTGGGCTCAAGTATCCCCCCTGTTTTAGCCTCCTAAGTAGCTGGGATAGACTTTATTTATTACTAGTTTAAAAATCTATTTATGAATTTACATAGTTGCTGTCACTTGATTTCTAGGAGCTTTGAGGGATATTTTGTTTTGGCTCCAAATACTGTCAGATTTGTTGTTGTTGTTTTTCCACATCTGGTTTGTTTTGTTTTGTTTTGTTTTGTTTTGAGACAGAATTTTGCTCTCGTTACCCAGGCTGGAGTGCAAGGGCACAGTCTTGGCTCATTGCAACCTCTGCCTCCCAAGTTCAAGTGATTCTCTTGCCTCAGCTTCCCAAGCTGGGATTACAGGTACCCACCACCATATTTGGCTAATTTTTTTGTATTTTTAGTAGAGATGGTGTTTCATCATGTTGGCCAGGCTGGTCTCAAACTCCTAACCTCAGGTGATCTGCCTGCAGACTTCCAAAGTGCTGGGATTACAGGTGTGAGCCACCGCACCTGGCCAGGTTTTTTCTTTTATAAACACAGCAAGCACATTCACTTTGTCAAGGAATGAAACAAGACAAATAAAACAGATGGCCAGCTGAAGCATCAGCCCATATAACCCCAAAAGATGATTCTTATTTGAAAAATCATACAAATAAGATCTTTAGCAGAGCAACTACATAGCTCAAGCAGGCTTAACTATGAGCAGCTGGCACTACTCCTAGCAGCTACAGCCTGGAACTGTTGCTAGGTAACCATTTTGAAATAGACACTAACTACTAACTGCCATCTCCCTTTTCTCCTCTTTCTATGAACGGAAATCTTAATTCCTAAATGCAGTGTAACATCAACGAGGATGGGAGGCCGGGGAGGGAGAGAGATGGAGAGATGTTAGTGCCTGCTTGTGAAAATACTTAAAAGAAAACAACACGCCATTCATAAATAACTATTTTGTGAATATATTCATTGTTTTTGACCCTGATATGGTTTGGCTGTATCCCTACTCCAATCTCAACTTGAATTGTAGCTCCCAGAATTCCCACCTGTTACGGGAGGGACCCAGAGGTAGATAATTGAATCATGGGGGCTGGTCTTCCCCATGCTATTCTGTGAAAGTAAGTCTCACCAGACCTGATGGGTTTATCAGGGGTTTCTGCCTTTGTTTCTTCCTCATTTATTCTTGCTGCTGCCATGTAAGAAGTGCCATTTGCCTCCCACCATGATTCTGAGGGCTCCCCAGACATGTGGAACTGAAAGTCTGATTAAACCTCTTTTTCTTTCCAGTCTTGGGCATGTCCTTGTCAGCAGTGTGGAAACAGACTAATGCAGTAAATTGGTACCAGTAGAGTGGGGTGTGGCTGAAAGATACCCAAAAATGTGGAAGTGACTTCGGAACTGGGTAGCAGGCAGAGGTTGGAACAGTTTGGAGGGCTCAGAAGAAGACAGGAAAATGTGGGAAAGTTTGGAACTTCCTAGAGATTTGTTTAATGGCTTTGACAAAAATGCTGATAGTGATATGAACAATAAGGTTCAGGCTGAGGTGGAATCAGATGGAGATGAGGAGCTTGTTGAGAACTGGAGCAAAGGTGACTCTTGCTATGTTTTAGCAAAGAGACTGGCAGCATTTTGCTCCTGCCCTAGAGGTTTGTGGAACTTTGAACTTGAGAGTGATGATTTAGGGTATCTGGCAGAAAAAACTTCTAAGCAGCAAAGCTTGGTGCTGTTAAAAGCTTTCAGTTTTAAAAGGAAAACAGAGCATAAAAGTTTGGAAAATTTGCAGCCTGACAATATGATAGAAAAGAGAAACTCATTTTCTGGGGAGAAATTCAAGCCAGCTATAGAAATTTGCATAAGTAGTAAGGAGCCTAAGGTTAATACCCAAGACCATGGGGAAAATGTCTCTAGTCCATGTCAGAGACCTTCATGGCAGACCCTCTCATCACAGGCCTGGAGGCCCAGGAGGAAGTGATTTTTGTGGATCTGGTCCAGGGTCCTTGTGCTGTGTGTTGCCTAGGGACTTGGTGCCCTGTGTCCCAGCTGCTCCAGCTGTGACTGAAAGGGGCAAACATAGAGCTCAGGCTATGGCTTCAGAGGGTGGAAGCCCCAAGCCTTGGCAGCTTCCACATGGTGTTGAGCCTGGTGGGTGCCCAGAAGTCAAGAAGTGAGGTTTGGGAACCTCTGCCTAGATTTCAGAGGATGTATGGAAACATCTGGATGACCAGGCAAAAGTTTGCTGCAGGGGCAGGGCCCTCATGGAGAACCTCTGCCAGGACACTGAGGAAGGAAAACGTGGGGTTGGAGCCCCCACACAGAGTCCCTACTCGGATACTGCCTAGTTGAGCTGTGAGAAGAGGGCCACCATCCTCCAGACCACAGAATGGTAGATCCACTGACAGCTGGTACCATGTGCCTGGAAAAGCTGCAGACACTCAATGCCAGCCTGTGAAAGCAGCTGGAAGGGAGACTGTACCCTGCACAGCCACAGGAGTGGAGCTGCCCAAGACCATCAGAATCCACGTCTTGCATCAGTGTGACCTGCATGTGAGACCTGGAGTCAAAGGAGATCATTTTGGAGCTCTGAGATTTGACTGCCCTACTGGATTTCAGACTTGCATGGGCCCTATAACCCTTTGTTTTGGGCAATTTATCCCCTTTGGAATGGTTGTCTTTACCCAACACCTGTACTCCCATTGTATCTAGGAAGTAACTAGCTCGCTTTTGATATTACAGGCTTATAGGCAGAAGGGACTTGACTTGTCTGAATGAGACTTTGGACTGTGCACTTTTGGATTAATGCTGAAATGAGATAAGACTTTGGGGGACTCTTGGGAATGCATGGTTGGTATTTAAATTTGAGGACATGAGATTTGGAGGAGCCAGGAGCAGAATGATATGGTTTGGCTGTGTCCCCCCTGCAAATCTCAACTTGAAAGGTAGCTCCCAGAATTCCCACATGTGGGAGGGACCCAGGGTGAGGTAATTGAATCACGAGGGCCCGTCTTTCTTGTGCTATTCTTGTAATAGTGAATAAGTCTCATGAGATCTGATGGGTTTATCAGGGGTTTCCACTTTTGCTTATTCCTCATTTTTTCTTACTGCTGTCACTTACTAAGTGCGTTTCACCTTCTGCCATGATTCTGAGGCCTCCCCAACGTGGAACTGTAAGTCCAATTAAACCTCTTTTTCTTCCCAGTCTCAGGTATGTCTTCGTCATCAATGTGAAAACAGACCAATTTAGACCCCACACTTACCACCTTCCAAACCAAAGCAATTTGTGTTGCTTTAAATTTTAATAGGTTATACTTCCTGACATTTCTCCCAAAATTCAGTAAGTGTGTAATTTTTATGTAAAGGATACAAAAGCTAAATTTATACTGTTATTTGAAAGCTCATTAAAAAATCTCTTTTGTAAAGATGATGAGTTAATAAAAATTATGCTACTTATTATAAATTATTATTCCACATAAGGGCACAATCTTTTTGTGAGGGAGAGTCCACTTCATGCCCTGCTTTTATTGACTAGAATTAGGTGCTTAAGAATACCTCAGGATATCCCACGGGAGAGTTATATCATGAAGAGTTATGTAGCTTCATTTTTTTTTTTTTTTGAGACAGAGTCTAGCTCTCTTGTCCAGGCTGGAGTGCAGTGGCATGATCTCAGCTCATTGCAGCCTCTGCTTCTCTGGTTCAAGTGATTCTCCTGCCTCAGCCTTCTGAGTAGCTGGGACTACAAGCTCATGCCACCAGGTCCAGATAATTTTTTTTATTTTTAGCTGAAGCGGGTTTTCACTGGTCAGAATGGTCTTGGTCTCCTGACCTCATGATCTGCCTGCCTTGGCCTCCCAAAGTGCTAGGATTACTGGCATGAGCCACCATGCCCAGCCTATAGCCTCATTTTTTAAGGGATACGGGAGTTGTTGGAGAGAGAAGAGGCAGGGAGAGAAAGACATGACTAAAATTTATATCAGTTAGGATTAGATTGATCTGTGAGTGACAGAAAACTTCACATCAGAGTGGGTTCAAGAAAGAAGTTTACTTTTTGTTCTACATAAATTTAGCTGGCATAATGGCACCACCATCATGAAAAGAAGATGGACTTCCTCCATCTTCTTGTTCTACCGTCTCCAGTCTTTGTCTTTCACTCCATGTAGTCCAAGATGGGTGTTTCTTCCACATCAAGCACCTGTCCTTGTATTAGTCCACTTTCCCACTGCTATAAAGAAATACCTGGCTGGGCATGGTGGCTCTCACTTGTCATCCCAGCACTGATGGAGGCTGAGGCAGGCAGATCACTTGAGGTCAAGAGTTCGAGACCAGCCTGGATAAAATGGCAAAAGCCCTCCTCTATTAAAAATACAAAAATTAGTGGGGCATGGTGGTGCATGCCTATAATCCCAGCTACTTGGGAGGCTGAGGCAGGAGAATTGCTTGAACCCAGGAGGTGGAAGTTGCAGTGAGCTGAGATTGTGCATTTCACTCCAGCCTGGGGGACAGAGCAATCTTAAAAAAAGGGGGGGCAGGGGGACTGGGCACAGTGGCTCACGTCTGTAATCCCAGCAATTTGGAGGCTGAGGTGGGTGGATCACCTGAGGTCAGGAGTTTGAGACCAGGCTGACCAACATGGAGAAACCCCATCTCGACTAAAAATACAAAATTAGCCAGGTGTGGTGGTGCATGCCTGTAGTCCTAGCTACTCAGGAGGCTGAGGCAGGAGAATCACTTGAACCCAGGAAGCGGAGGTTGCCGTGAGCTGAGATCATGCCATTGCACTCCAGCTTTGGTGACGAAAGCAAAACTCCATCTCAAAAAGAAAGAAAGAAAGGAAGGAAGGAAGGAAGGAAGGAAGGAAGGAAGGAAGGAAGGAAGGAAGGAAGGAAGGAAGGAAGGAAGGAAAGAAAAGAAAAGAAGTACCTGAGACTGGGTAATTTATAAAGGAAAGAAGTTTAATTGACTCACAGTTCTGCATGGCTGGGAGGCTTCAAGAAACTTACAATC
This sequence comes from Callithrix jacchus, assembly GCF_049354715.1. Lineage (NCBI taxonomy): Eukaryota > Metazoa > Chordata > Mammalia > Primates > Cebidae > Callithrix > Callithrix jacchus. The sequence goes on along the minus strand of NC_133514.1, from coordinate 29,665,602 downwards.
ATGGAAGAAGGCAAAAAATAAGAAAATATTTTCTTCACAACACAGCAGGAAAGAGAGAGTGAGTAACTGTCAGACACTTATAAAACCATCAGCTCTTGTAGAACTCACTATCATGGGAACCACGAGGGGAGAACCATCACCATGATCCAATCACCTCCCACCAGGTCCCTACCTTGACATGTGGGGATTACAATTCAAGATAAGATTTGGGTGGGCACATGGAGCCAAGCCATATCAGTTCTCCTTCTACCCAGCAGGAAAGGAGAGAGATGAGGAGGAAGGCACCCTTCCTTTACAGACACTTGGTAGAGGTCTCATATTCCACTTCTGAACAGAGAAGTGTTTATGGACAATTTCTTTTGCCTTTAGTCTGTCAGACTCCACTCACTTCCACAGTTACTTAGGTTAACATCTTTTCCTTCCACCTCTTCAGTGAGGTAGTTTTATACTTTTGTAATACAGTTAGATCATGTTACTGCATTCCACATTCCATCCTGGGATCTTTTGACCTCCTGAATGATTTGTAAATGTGCATTCATTTGGGTTTACTCTTGGTGCTATCCAATCTTAGGAATTTTGTTAGATATTATTTTAAATATTAATAGAGGATGTCATTTACATATTATTTTAATAAATTATATTTAATATTCTAATATTTTATATTAATTTAATATAAATAACAGCAAATTATTTTCCCAGGGTCACACAGCTGTTAAGAGTCAGAGCTGGGATTCAAACACAGATGAGTGAGTTTGCAAAGCCTCCTTTCCTTTCACCATGCCAATTTCTTTTTTCAAGAATCTTAAACTCTGAATCAGCTCATATTTTAGGGAAAACTTTAGGTTTATTATTATTTTTATTTCAAGATTGAGTCTCACTCTGTTGTTCAGGCTGGAGGGCAGTGATATGATCTTGACTCACTGCAATCTCTGCCTCCCAGGTTCAAGTAATTCTCCTGTGCCAGCCTCCTACGTAGCTGGGATTACAGGTGCCCACCACCGTGCCTGGCTAATTTTTGTATTTTTAGTAGAGATGGGGTTTCAATGTGTTGACTAGGTTGGTCTCGAACTTGTGACCTCAGGTGATCCAACTTCCCACCTCAGCCTCCCGAAGTGCTGGGATTATAGGCATGAGCTGCCGCGCCCAGCCTAGATGTTAGTAAAAGTTATTTTTTAGGGCAGTTTTAGGTTCATAGCAAAATTGAGTGGAAAGTACAGAGAGTTCCCATATACCCCTTTTCCCCACACATGCCACGGCCTTCCCTGCTGTCAACCTCCAACACCACAACAGTACTACATTTATCACAATCAATGAACTTACATTGACATGTCATTATCACCACAGTTTACTATTGGTATTGCACATTCTATGGGTTTTTGTTTTGTTCTGTTTTTGTATTTGTAGTAGAGACAGGATTTCACTATGTTACAAAGGCTGGTCTTGATTCCTGGACTCAGGCAATCTGCCCGCCTTGGCCTTCCAAAGTGCTGGGATTACAGGTGTGAGCCACTGCATTCAGCCCAATCTATGTGTTTTGACAAATATATAATGACACACATCCACTGTTGTCCAGACATCAGGTCAGATTTGGAATTTGGACATGGGTTTGTTTTTAAATTGCCAACTATCATTGGATAAAAATAGCATGCTAATGACTGATTTGATCATAGGTTAATGAAGAGGCACAGACTAGAGGTGTGTAATCTGTATCCTAACTGATACAAATTATGGTTGACTAATGGTCAACTGTAAATCCTGTCCCACCATCTATGTTTCTTTCCCCTTGCTGTAGTAATATCTTGGATGAGTCATCACCTATTTACTGACACTTTCTTCATCCATCCATCCACCTATCCATTTATCTATCCACCCACCCATCGATTGATCCTTCCCTCCCTCCCTCCATCCATCCATCACCACCTGGATACCCAGCAGCGCCCTCTCACCTCACAATGTCTAATGAAGTTGTTAAGTCTTCTCCCCATACTTCTGTTAGTGGGCTGGCAGCTGTGGAGGCCGAAAGAAGATGGAGGCGATGCAGCATTAAAGGAAGGAAACGAACCTTGTGTCAAAAGTAACAAGAAGAAAAAACCAACCCTTTCATAGAAATTCAGCTAAAATTCAGGCCAGGCACAGTGGTTCACATCTGTAATCCCAGAACTTTGAGAAGCTGAAGTGGGTGGATCACTTGAGGATAGGAGGTCATGAGTAAATAGATGATTGATGGTCAAAGCCAAATTTCTCACTGTTGGTACAAGGGAAAGAGGCTAGAATGATCCATGTGGTAATGGATTAGAGATGGGAACATCCCTATGAATGCATATTTAGCTTGATATAGCTATAAATGGTTACACACAGAAATGTTTATGGATATATGTAAATACATGGGTTAGTATATGCACATATATTTCCTTTCTCTTTCAGCCGAGAGGCAAAGACTTCCCCACAGCAACAACCATACCTACCAGCTAGATCTTGATATCTAGTATCATTTTTCAACAAAAGGAACCAGGGCTTCTTGGAGAAATGGCAGATTCTATGAGGGGGGTAGAAAATATGCAAGATGTCTGAAATATCCTGTAGAGCCAAAAATTAAGGAAGTGCTTAAACACACACCATACAAACACACACACACACACACACACACACACACACACACAAAGAAGGAGTATGTCACAGGCACAGGGAAGTCAACTCAAAGCTGAGAAAGAAGAAAGAAAGGAAGGAAGGGACGGAGGGAGGGAGGAGAAAAAAGAGAGAGAGCAAAAAGAGAGAGAGAAAGAGGGGGAGAGAGGAAGAGAAGAAGGGAGGAATAGAGAAAGAAAGGGAGAGAAAAAGAGAAAGAGAAGGAGAGGAAGGAAGGAAAGAAAGAGTTAGATTAAAACTCAAAACATTTAAAAAATCCTAGAGTCCACGTTGATATAAATAAATGACTAAATAAGAACTTCCAATAATTTATGTAAATCTTCTATCTTAAAGAGATGGGCTGTAGTCTCTCCTTAAGTGTGGGCCATGCAGAGCAACTTCTTCCCAAAGAGCACAGAACAGAAGAGTTGGCGGGGGAGGGGGTCACTTTGCAGCAGAGAAACGTCACTAATACTCTCTCAGCCAGGTAATCAAGGTAACAGCAGCAGGGATAAGCCATGTCGATACTATGTACCCTTGGCATGATGTGATAAAATGGCATTCTGCCTCTGTAGTCTCGCTCCCAGCAACACTTAACTCCAGTCTAATGGGAAACACATTAGACAAATGTCAGTGAGGGACATGCTACAAAATACCTGTCCAATATTCCTCAAAACTGTCAAGCTCATGAAAAAGGAAGTCTGAGAATCTGTCACAGCCAAGAGGAACCTAAGGAGATGGACAACTAGAATGTCATGTTGTATTTGGGATGGATTCCAGAACAGAAAAAGGCTAACAGGTGAAAAATAAGGCAATAAGAATATAGATGTTAGTTAATCACCTCCTATTAATATATTCATATATCATTACATTAATTATAACAAATGTATCATAAAAATGTAGGAGGTTAATAATAGGGGAACTTGAGTGTGGCATATATGGAAACTCTGCACTGTCCTTCCAATTTTTCTATAAACCTAAAATTGCTCTAACACATACTGCTTTTTTTTTTTTTTTTTTTTTTTTTAAGAGAGAGTTGTGCTTTGTTGCCTGGGCTGGAGTGCAGTGCGGTGATCTAAGCTCACCATAGCATCCGCCTCCTGGGTTCAAGTAATTCTCCTTCTCAGCCTCCCGAGTAGCTGGGACTACAGGCATCTGCCACCCTGCCAGGCTAATTTTTGTATTTTTAGTAGAAATGGGGTTTTACCATGTTGGCCAAGCTAGTCTCAAATTCCTGACCTCCTGTGATCTGCCCACCTCAACCTCCAAAACTTCTGAGATTATAGGCGTGAGCCACCATGCCCAGTCATATGCTGCTGCTTATTTTTAATAGAATGGCATATGAAAGTACCTGGCACCTTGTAAACATTCAACATGTGCATGCTGACTTAATCTACTTGTATTTTTGGTACAATTCCTCAGAGAATAAGTATCTTCCTTGTTTTGGGCATTCTGTGTATAGGGTAGAATTATCAGAATTTTCCCAAATTTCTGTGAAGTTAGCTCCACTCTTGAAAGGGAATTTAGAATATGGTTCTATTAAGAAAACAAATAGATGAAATAAAACGGAGTCTGGAACAAATATAGACTTGAACATCAGAGAGTAGGGAGGGACACACATGAGCACAAAGCCAAAGTTGAAACTGACTCACTTCACAGAAGATAACAAGAGATGCAGGGAACTGACTGATTAGTCACAGCGCCCGCTCTAATTGTGACTACAAAAGCCAAACTGTTTTTATGGGCAACACCCACTGAGCCAGATGAAACAGGAGGAATTATTAAGGGAGTGTTCCATTAGGGGTGCGGAATGATGACACCAGCCTCCTTGCTTCTGAGAACTGATACCAAATGTAAGCCCAACAACCTGGAGCAAGGAGGGGAAAACAACACTTTAAAGGAGCTTAAGTAATCAAGTGATAAGGACCCAACACACACTGCCAATGAAGGAAGGGATTCAGGTGATCAGGGTTCTGGAGGCACCCAGCAAGATGCAAACTACTGAGAGGGTCAGGGTTTCTAGTCCCAGCTCTCAGAGATCCAAGTTTTTGTGCTTTTTCTTGCTCATTATTTAAAAAGCATTTCTTTTTCAGTCATTCCTTCCTCATTTGCATCTATTTTTCTTTTTCTTTCTTTTGTTTTTGGAGTTTTTTTCAGACAAAGTCTCACTTTGTCACCCAAGCTGGAGTGCAGTGGTGCCACAGCTCACTGAAGCCTCAACCTCCTGGGCTCCAGCACTCCTCCCACCTCATCCTCCCCAGTAGCTGGAACTATAGGCATGTGCCACCACCTCTGGCTAATTTTTGTAGAGACGGGTTTTCATCTTGTTGCTCAGGCTGGTCTCAAACTCCTGGCTTCAAGTGATCCCCCTGCTTCAGCCTCCCAAATGCTAGGATGACAGATGTGAACCACCCCCAGCCTGTATCTATTTTTCTATGTTACCTTCGTTAACATTCACAATTAAGCAAGCAAACAAAATACATAACAGGTATGAGAACTTGCTAGCAAATAAATGCAAACCACATACCCAGGCCAGTCTTCATATAGAGGGATCCAAACTGTTAAATGGAATAACTACTGTGTAACAACAGGGCTGTGTTTTACTCTAAGCTGTAGGTATCAGAATGGGTAGAACTTTCAGGCCTTAAAATTTATATCCATTTTCCAGCAAGAGAGAATGATTGAAGATAAAGATATAAGAGCTTCAAAATAAGAGTAAACATATTTTGTGTGTATTTTATTACTAAGAATTAAAGCCAGGTATGGTGGCTCATGCCTGTAATCCCAGCACTTTGGGAGGCTGAGGCAAGAGGATCACGAGATCATTTCAAAAACAGCCTGGCTAATATGGCGAAACCCCAACTCTACTAAAAATACAAAAATTAGCCAGGTGCGGTGGTGTGTGCCTGTAATCCCAGTTACTCGGGAGGATGAGGCAGAAGAATCGCTTGAACCTGGGAGGCGGAGGTTGCAGAGAGCCAAGATCGTGCCACTGCCCTCCAGCCTGGGCAACAGAGCAAGACTCCATCTCAAAAACAAAACAAAAAAGAATTACATTGAGGCAGTTTATATCATACACATAACCACTTTGGGTCTGCATGGCTCGCATGTAATACCACCATTTTTGTTGTTGTTGTTGTTGTTTGTTTCTTTGTTTCCTCAGAGTTTTTTTTTCTTTTGAGACGGGGTCTCAGTCTCTCCCTCAGGCTAAAGTGCAATCATGGCTCACTGCAGCCTCGACCTCCCAGACTCAAGTGACTCTCCCACCTCACCTTGCAAGTAGCTGGAACTACAGACATGCATCACCACGCCTGGCTAATTTGTTGTAGTTTTTGTGGATATATCATCTTGCTATGTTGCCCAGGCTGGCCTCAAACTCCTAGGCTCAAATGATCGTCATGCTTCGGCCTCCCAAAGTGCTGGGATTACAAGCATGAGCCACTGTGCCCAGCCTAATCCCAAAGTTTTGATTACCTTGACATCCTTTTCATCTTAGCCCAATTTAACTTAAATCCTAGATTCTGAAAAGTACATCCTTTTGAGAAATAGCCCCACTATTGAAGAATACAGTAAGATATTACTAATGGCATTTTTGAAATTGTTTACAATACTTAGAATTACAGAGAAATCTAGAACCATTGTATTCAGGATTCTCTGGCTTTGGGTCCTTCTTAGATTTAATTCTCAGGTCTTGTGTAGGGACTTCCATGGACTGAGCCCCTTCTTCAAGGGTCTCCACCTTGGTTGCATTTCAGATGCTGCTTTAATAAATCACAATGCCCAGGCCACTCCTCAGATCAAATAAACTCACATCTCGGGGGTGGAATCCAGGGATCACTATTTGTAAAGTTTCCAGGTGATTCCAAAGTGCAGCCAAAGTTTAGAGCCACTGTTCCCATATTATGATTATGATGATGACTATTATTTTTATTTTTGATACAGAGTCTCACTCTTGTCACCCAGGCTGGAGTGCAGTGGCACAATCTTGGCTCACTGCAGACTCTACCTCCCAGGTTTAAGCAATTCCCGTGCCTCAGCCTCCTGAGTAGCTGGAATTACAGGCACGCACCACCATGCCCAACTAGTTTTTGTATTTTTAGTAGAGACAGGGTTTCATCAGGTTGACCAGGCTGCTCTTGAACTCCTGCCCTCCAGAGATCTGCCTGCCTCAGCCTCCCAAAATGCTGGGATTACTGACATGAACCATAGTGCCCAGCTCCCACACCACATTTTTTTGGCTTTGTTTTTAAGATGTCTGCATTTTAAAAGGGAATTCCTACTGAAAAATGAGATTGCACATTGAATTTTGGGGTCATACTTTCTAATACCATTTGAATAATTGAAAATTAAATTAGATTTTGAGAAACTCTTTTACAGACACTGCGCAAAGGGTTTCCCCTACATTTGCAATAGATGTGGGGTGGCATGATCCATTTTGAAGCAGAATGAGGAATGAACATTAATGAAACTACTAACTGGTAAATTATTTACAGACTGTCTATTTCTGCTAAAACAGCAACTTACTTTTTTAAAAAAATTCACACTTTGGCTGGGCACGGTGGCTCGTGCCTATAATCCCAGCATTTTGGGAGGCCAAGGCAGGCTGGATCACGAGGTCAGGAGATCCACACCATGCTGGCCAACATGGTAAAACGCTGTCTCTACTGAAACACAAAAAAATTAGCTAGGCATGGTGGCGCGTGCCTGTAGTCCCAGCTACTTGGGAGGCTGAGGCAAGGGAATCACTTGAATTTGGGAGGTGGAGGTCGTGAGCCAAGATTGTACCACTGCACTCCAGCCTGGCAACAGAGTGAGACTGTTTCAACACACACACACACACACACACACACACAATTCACTCAAGCTCACTTGCTCTTTTTCTCTTATATAAATAGGTAACAAGATAATTTAATTCAGTGAGATTAGTGAGGTGAATATAGATCTTTGAAATAAATACAATAAAATGTTACTTTTATGATCTTATTTTGCTAAAGTTTCTAGATGATAGAAAGCAAATGCAAATTTTGACCTATGGTCACTCCTTAATATTTTCAGCAGCAGAAAAACAAATCTGTTAGAATACCTGAATTTTACAAGCAAATTCAATGTATTTCATACAGACAAACATAACAATGTCTTGGCTGTAGTTATTCATAATCCTAGATATTCACTGAGCTCTCACTGAGCATTTATTCATTTCTACGAAGTCAATTTTCTTGACACATTTTACCGTCTAAAGGAAGATCTCTGCTTCTGTTAACCCTTCATGCAACTTTTACACATGTGTGTTTAGGGTGTAGTGCAATCAGATTGGGATTTTCCTTTTCTGTTTTTTGAGACAGGGTCTTGCTCCGTCACCCCAGCCTGGAGTGCAGTGGTGCAATCTTCACTCACTACAGCCTCCGCCTCCTGGGCCAAGTGATCCTCCCACCTCAGACTCCCAAGTAGCTGGGACCACAGGTACACACCACCACACCCGGCTTCTTCTTCTTCTTCTTTTTTTTTTTTTTTTTGTATTTTTAGTAGAGATGAGGTTTTACCATGTTGACCAGGCTGGTCTCAAACTCCTGGCCTCAAGTTACCCACCCACTTTGGCCTCCCAGAGTGCTGCCTGGCCTAATTTGGGATTTAAACAGACATTCTGGTCTTTCTAAAAGATGCCTGACAGAACAAAAAACTGGAGGCAGAAGATTAGTAGAAGAGCATTAGATACTTTGTGAATTACTGTATCCAGATTGAGGAATGAGTGCCTGAATGAGCGTTTACAGTAACTGAATCACCTGCTGTCACAACAAACCAATTCCTCACTTGAAAGCCTTTTAAATTTGGGAATCGTAAACGCTTTTAAATGAGTTGTAACAAGCACAAGAAATAGCTAAATGACTTTGGGGAATCAGTTGCTGAGAACTAAATATCCCAAATTCTCCTATTCAGCTGGCTCTGACATTGACTCACTCATTGATCTTTAGGGATTTAGTTCTTTATGCTTTAGTTTTCCCATCTATAAAATGCAGCATTAGTGTCTATGTCATGGAGTAAAATAGTTAATCATTTACACATACTTTGAAGATGAAAAGTACACGTAATTAAATTCCATGAGAGTTCCCAGGAAGGTTGCTAAAGATGTGAGTGAAGTTCATTGTTCTAGCTAAAAGTTAGAAGCTCTTCAATGTTAGTACCTTTTTTACACTTTATTCACTGATGCAACAAATATTCATTTGTGACCTACCATGTGCCAAGGCCTAGGTTAAAAGTTGGTGGTGAAGCCGGGTACTGTGGTTCACACCTGTAATCCCAGCACTTTAGGAGGCCAAGGTGGGCAGATCTCCTGAAGTCTGGAGTTCAAGACCAGCCTGACCAACATGGAGAAACACTGTCTCTACTAAAAATACAAAATTGGCCAGATGTGGTGGCTCATGCCTGTAATCCCAACTACTCGGGATGCTGAAGCAGGAGAATAGCTTGAACCTGGGAGGCAGAAGTTGCCATGAGCCGAGATCTCGCTGTTGCACTGCAACCTGGGCAACAAGAGTGAAACTCCATCTCAAAAAGAAAAAAGAAAAAGTCAGTGGTGAATAAAACAAATTCCCTTCCTTATGAGGTTTTAATATTATAGGGGAAAAAGGCAACAAACAAACATACTAGGTAGTGATAAGTACATGGAGGGAGGAGGTAGGAGATGGGTAAAGAAATAGAGAAGTCGACAAGGTAAGAGTAGGGATCCTATTAGTCCTTGGTACCAGTTTTCCGTATTAGCTGTTTCTCATGTTGCTATAAAGAAATACTTGAGACTGGGGTAATTTATAAAGAAAAGAGGTGTAATTGACTCATTTTCCAGGCTGTACTGGAAGCATGATTCTGGCATCCGCTTGTCTTCTGGGCAGACCTCAGGAAACAATCATGGTGGAAGGGGAAGAGGAAGCAGGCACCTACCTCTTACATGGCCATAGCAGGAGTAAGAGGGAGGGGAGACGTGCTACACAATTTTTAAACAGCCAGATCTCACGAGAACTCACTCACTATCACAAGAAGAGCACCCGGGGGAAATCCACCCCATGGTCCAATCAGCTCTCACCTCAAACATTGGGGATTACAACTGAACATGAGATTTGGGTGAGGACACAGATGCAAACCAGATCAGGGTGGTTAGAACAGGCCTCTAGGGAAGGTTACAAGAGAAAGCAGGAGAAGGGGGTTCTCATAAACATCTTAAGAGAGCTTTCCAGTAAGTAGAATGTGCGGGGGGGCCTATAAGGTACCATACACATTCCATCTCCAGCTGGGAGGGAGTGAGTGGGGGTCTTGTGTTAAGGGACACTCCTATGTCCTAGGAGTGAGAGCAATATATGCCAACTTCTTCTCCAAGTAAACAATGATGGTGTACAGGGCACCACAGGAATGTCAAAAATTGAGGAGTCCATTGTTTCTTCATCAAGTATTTATTAGTGCCCTTTATTTTCTAGCTTTTTATTTTTGTGAGAAAGAGTCTCACTCTGTTGCCTAGACTTCAGTGCAGTGGCACAATCTCGACTCACTGCAACCTCCGCCTCCCAGGTTCAAGCAATTTTCCTGCCTCATCCTCCCAAGTAGCTGGGACTACAGGCATGTGCCACCACGCCTGGCTAATTTTTTGTATTTTTAGTAGAGACAGGGTTTCACTGTATTTGCCAGGCTGGTCTCAAACTCCTGACCTCATGATTCACCAGCCTCAGCCTCCCAATGTCTTATTCTTTTTTAATTGTCTTATTTTCATCTTAATTTGCAAATTGACTGAATTTGGGAGGGGACAAAACTACATAAAATACACAGTAGCAATACTTTTCAAAAAGCTAAAGAGATGAGCAATATGAAGATTAAATGACCAAATTTCACCTTTTGCAAGACTTTTATAAGAGCTCTAACAAACCAAGGTTAACCACTTTAAAATAAAAACAAACTAGGCTGGGCACGGTGGCTCACACCTGTAATCCCAGCACTTTGGGAGGCCGAGGAGGGTAGATCGCCTGAGGTCAGGAGTTTGAGACCAGCTTGACCAATATGAAGAAATCCCAACTCTACTAAAAATACGAAAATTAGCAGGGCATGGTGGCAGGTGCTTGTAGTCCCAGCTACTCAGAATGCTGAGGCAGGAGAATTGCTTGAACCAAAGAGGCAGAGGTTGCAGTGAACTGAGATCGTGCTACTGTACTCCAGCCTGGCAACTGAAGGAGCTTGTCTCAATAAATAAATAAATAAATAAATAAATAAATAAATAAATAAACAAACAAACCAACCAACAAAATTAGCCAGGCATGGTGGTGCATGCATGTAATCCCAGCTACTCAGGAGGCTGAGGCAGGAGAATCACTTGAACACAGGAGGCGGAGGTTGTGGTGAGCCGAGATCACAACATTGCACTCCAGCCTCAGCAACAAGAGCGAAACTCTGTCTCAAAAAAAAATAATAATAAATAAAATAAAAACAAACTGCTGTTCACAATTCCAGGCCAGTCTATTGTTTTGTTGTGTGGCTGTGGCGTCTCTATTGCACACTAAGACTTCACTGCAGATCACCCAGGACCCATGAGATCAGCTCTGCATGCTCAGTGAGGCCGGCCAAAGAAGAGGGCTGTGATCTAGCACCCTGATTCAGTGGCCCCTGGCAAAGACGCTGCCAGTGTGCTCCTTCCATACAGAAGTGCCCAACACATCTCTAGCCAGCTTCCAAAGCAGCGAGATGCTAAGCATCTGTATCATCATTAAATTGCTTCTAATGTAGTCTCTTGAAAGAATAGGTAAATGTCAGAGAGATGGACGTGAATAGATATGTTACATTATTAATGTCAAGCAGGGAATGAAAATCCAAAGATTTTGAATTCATTATAGCTATATCATTTACATCTTGATGGGGTTAGGGATGTTGGAATTACAGTTCTATAACTTTCCCCCACATCTTTCCAACCTATTCTTTCCTGAGGCAGGGTCTTCCTCTGTGACCCAAACTATTCTGTAAAAATACTATGCTGAGGCCTGGCATGGTGGCTCATGCTTGTAACCCCAGCGCGTTGGGAGGCCAAGGCGGGTGGATCACCTGAGGTCAGAAGTTCGAGACCAGCCTGGCCAACATAGTGAAAACCATCTCTATTAAAAATTAAAAAATTAGCTGGAAGTAGTGGTGTCTGCCTGTAATCTCAGCTACTTGGGAGGCTGAGAGAGGAGGGAGAATCACTTGAATCCAGGAGGCGGAGGTTGCAGTGAGCTGAGATCGCACGACTGCACTCCAGCCTGGGCTACAGAGCAAGACTCCATCTCAAAAAAAAAAGAATCCGATGTAATTCAACTCCTTCCTTTTATGGTTGACAGAATTGACAGTCACAGTGGCTATACACCTTGCCCATGGCCACAGAGTGAGGGAGGGTAGAGACTTCATATTACAATGTGGCTTTTTCTATCACTTGATTATGAAACTTCACCTAACTCAGATGATGAATGTGATAGTTACCATTGGCCCCAATGTACCTCCATACCCAGTCTTTGACAATGCCTTAAATCCTTACATGTGGGGTCTGCTGGTAGGATGTTTGTATCAACTTGGACAAGACATCAAGCACCATCTTCCATGCAAATGCCGGGTGAAAACAAACTAGAGTATAATATAGGCCACTAGCCCAGACTCTTACTTCTCATGCTGAATTCGCTTTGGGGTGCTTGGTCTCCTTACCTGCTGTTACCCTTGACCCCTACACACATTTGCCTCTTGTCCAATGATCAGCTCTACACAAGGGGATGAGGGGTAAAGAAAAAGGGTGTTTTTAAAAGGGGATGAAGCAAGGGTCTCTTTAACAGGATTAAAGTTAAGCAAAGACAGCATTTCCAGAACTTCATCTGCTTCCATTTTTCTTTTTTTTTCAGCTGGAAGTGAGAGTTCTGGAAATGTTTTGTACTGAAATATTAAGCAACCAGATTCCTGACATTGTTGAAATGGATTTTAAAATCCCCAATTCTATGAGTCTCATGCAATTAACTTAGAGAAACAGCACATGTTGGATAAGGCTTGTGTTATGGCCAAGAAGGAAGCACAGAGTGATATTCCAGGAAAGAGGGGGATTTCCTTGTGGACATATTTGCTCTCAATCATAAATTGAGATATAGAAATATAACGTTAAATATTACAAGTATTTTTTGTGATTGCTTAGACAAAGTACATGTGTATTTTTGCATGAATTTCTTTTGATATTTATTCTGATAAAGATCATACCTATTACAGGAAATTTGAAACATGAAAAAGAAAAAAAGGAAAACTGTTTAATTTCAGTAAGCAGAAGTAACACTTACTCATAAACTGATGCATGTGTTCTCAGGCTTTTTTCTATAGAAACATATTTATACATACATATACATATAACTACATATAGATCTATTTTATTTATCAAAGTAGGGTCATGTTTATATAAAGGACTGTATTTTGATCTTTTGAACAAATATTACAGCCTGAGTATTTTTTAAAGTTATTAAATTTTCTTGGAAAACAGTTTTTAATAACTACATGGATTCTATGATATATCCACACCAACATTTATTTATTCATTACTGTTGGAAATCCAGGGTGATTTCAGCTTTCCCCCCTATATATCCTTGTATGTAGATCTTTGGGTACATCTCTATTTCTTTAGAATTAAAAAAATTTTTTTCATAATTTTTATTTTAGTAGAGATTGGGTTTCACCATGTTGGCCAGGCAGGTCTCAAACTCCTGGCCTCAAGTTATCTGCCTACTTTGGCCTCCCAAAGTGCTGGGATTACAGGTGTGAGCCACCATGCCTGGTCTTTTTAGAAAACTTTTTATTTATCTCAGCTTTTTGGCTAGCAGGAATTTCTAAAACTAAATTCCCAAGTGTAGAACATTTTCTTAGTTTTTTTTCTGTATATTATTAAATGCTCTATATACTGTTCTGCCAATTTGCACCTCTAGCTGCGGTATTTGATAGTGTTCCTTTTGCCTATTCTCTGATTAATATTGGATGTTTAAAAATTGATTCCAATTTGACAGGCTAAATATGGTATGCTATTTTAATTTGCATCAGTTTGATTACTCCTGTAACTTAAACTCTTTAAAACATATATGTTCACTAGCTATTTGCATTTCTCCTAATGCAAACTGTTTTGCCCATTTTTGTATTATAGTACTCATCTTTTGCAAATTGATTGGTAGGAACTCCTTATATATTTTTACCATAAACCCTATGTCATATGTATTGAAAATATTTTCTCTATCATTTTCTTTAACTTATTTATTTTATTTTATTATTTTTTTGAGATGGAATCTCACTCTGTTGCCCAGGCTGGAGTGAGTGGTGTAATCTCGGTTCACTGTAGCCTCTGCCTCCTGAGTTCAAGCAATTCTCCTCCCTCAGCCTCCCAGATAGCTGGGATTACAGGCATGCACCACAATGCCTGGCTAATTTTTGTAGTTTTAGCAGAGATGGGGTTTCACCAGGTTGGCCAGGCTGGTCTCGAACTTCTGATCTCAGATGATCCATCTTCCTGGCCTCCCAAAGTGCTGGGATTACAGGCATGAGTCACCATGCCTGGCATCATTTTCTTTAACTTATGATGGCACTTCTTCTCTGTAATAAATTATGAAATGCCACCTGTGCCCACAAGTTGCAAAGCTGTTGTAAAGCTGATTTGCTTTACAAGGAGTCAGGTCTCAGTGTGTTTATCTGATGGGATGAATGGAATGAAACAGACATGTGCAGGGTTTTGGGAATCAAAGTGGAAGTTTTGAAGCTGAAGTTCTTAGGTCTTCTGGTTTCTATCAGATATTCTCATTCTAATTGTCAAAATTATACATTTTTCCAATAAATACCCCAATTTTAGTTTCAAAAGTGGTTACAATAAAGGATCTGGCTGTTATTAAGCAAGAGACATAATTAGCATGGTTAGTGTCCTTATAGATATGTTTCTTTTGAGACAGAGTCTCGCTCTGTCACCCAGACTGGAGTGTAGTGGCACAATCTCGGTTCACTGCAACCTCTGCCTCCCAGGCTAAAGCAATTCTCCTGCCACAGCCTCCCAAGTAGCTGGGACTATAGGTGCCCACCACCATATCTGGCTAATTTTTGTATTTTTTGTACAGACAGGATTTTGCTATGTTGCCCAGGCTGGGCTGAACTCTTGAACTCAAGTGATCTGCCTGCCTTGGCCTCTCAAAGTGCTGGAATTACAGGCATGAGCCACCACGACTGGCCCTTATAGACGCTTTTTCAGACTAACTTTGAGCAAGCCTAGATGGCTGGCTATGATTAGAAAGGCTTCTGGTACATAACTGTATTCTTACTCTATTTTCCTCTGTCTTCTTTCAGCGAAGCAAGCTTGTCCTGAAGTCTCTCTTTCTCTTTCTTGCTATTACTGTATTTCCCTGAAAGCCTGTAAGAACTGCACACACGAAAACATACTGTTCCTTGGTTAGAGGACTATCCACTTCTCACCCCATCTGCTTTGATATGACAATTTTCTTTAATGGACTGTAACTTGTAAACTCACTTCCAGATAAAAATGTCTATGTTAAGATTCTTTGGGTTTTAAAGAAGAGAAACCAATTCAAAGGCCCTCTAGCAAAAGCAGGAGATTTACTGTAAGTCTTGAAGGTAGGGAGAGGAGCTAGGTAGGATTCAAGAATACCTGTCAAGAAAGCAAAATGTGATTGGAAACCCAAGAAATGTGGCCTCTCTCTCATATTTGCCATCTTATTTCTTGGCGGACTGGATTTTCTCTGCTCCTAAGGCCCTTTAATAGTCTGGAGATGGCTGCTTATGGTTCCAAATTTGCCATCTGGACCCACAGAAAGACTGACATTCCTTCTCTCAACCCCAAATCCAAATTTATTTTTCTTCTTCTTTTTTTTTTTATTTGAGATGAAGTCTCGCTTGGTTTTCTTTTCTTTTCTTTCTTTCTTTCTTTCTTTCTTTCTTTCTTTCTTTCTTTCTTTCTTTCTTTCTTTCTTTTTTTTTTTGAGACAGAGTCTCGCTTGGTCCTCCAGACTGGAGTGTAATGGCGTGATTTTGGCTCGCTGCAACCCCACCTCGTGGGATCAAGCGATTTTCCTGTCTCAGCCTCCTGAGTGGCTGAGATTGCAGGTGCCCGCCACCATGCCTAGCTGACGTTTTGTATTTTAATAGAGATGGGTTTCACAGTGTTGCCCATGCTGGCCTTGAATTCCGGAGCTCAGGCAATCTACCTGCCTTGGCCTCCCAAAGTGCTAGGATTACAGGTATGACCAAGTCCAAATTTCTAAGAAAGTGACTTTGGCCCCATTTCAATGAAGTGCACACCTCAGGTCTAATGAATCGAAGGCAAGGATGTGAGGTCATATGGACAAATGGCTCCTGACAGCCCACTGCTGGGGGAGACAGGGAACTGTTAAAGAATCATTGGGAATTTATGCAGATACAAAAAAGTTGTGCATCATACCAACTGTATTTTTAAAAGCATGTCCTAGAATCTTTTGTCAGATTTAATGTTACACATGAAGATATATAAAAATAACCTAAAACTATCCATTTTAAGAACATCATCTGCAAGAAAGTGAACACTAAAATTTAAGAGGAAACCTGAGTTTGGTTCCAGTTAAATCCAGTTGCTCTGCAGAGACACAGCCTGTGACACAGTAATGATAAGCAGCAGGGGCATATGATTATGTCCTAAACTGCTATGATAAGCCTTCTATAATGTTTCCAAATAATTTTGGAGGATATATTCATTTAATTTGTACAACATGTTAAACTTGCTAATAAGAACTTACTAAAATAAGCCCAATTAATAATAATAATAAATTCAGTGTTCCATACTAGAACAAAGCCAAACCTCTAACACATAAACTTAATATTCCAACTATTGTTTTGAAAATATAAATTAAATGTTAACGTAAATGTATTCAAGATCCACCAAGATAATGGAACAATATTATCTTACAAAAAAGGGAAAAACTTCCACTGCACTCCAGCCTGGGCAACAGAGTAAGACTCCATCTCAAAAAACAAACAAAAAAGAATTTGATTGATGTCTTATATCTCCCAAAAAAACCAAGCTGAGCCCCACACCTAGAGCACATTTTTCTTAGTTGAGCTTATTTTAGCAAGTTCTTATTAGTGCATGTTACTATTAGGCACATGTTCTCCTGTCTTCTAGTAAATACATGGCTTCATAATGTTGATGAGAAAAGTCAAACCCTAAAATATTTGAAGAAATATTTTAATCTGATCCAAATATGAGTGACCATGGTCCATGACACAGCCCCCAGGAGGTCCTGAGAATAAGTGCCCTTGGCGTGGGGCACAGCTTGGTTTTATACATTTTTAGGAGACATAAGACATCAATCAAATTCTTTTTGAGATGGAGTTCCACTCTGTTGCCCAGGCTAGAGTTCAGTGGCACAATCTCAGCTCACTGCAACCTCTTCCTCCTGGGTTCAAGCAATTCTTCTGCATCAGCCTCCAGAGTAGCTGGGATTATAGGCATGTGCCACCAGGCCTGGCTAATTTTTATAGTTGTAATAGAGATGGGGTTTCATCATGTTGGCCAGGCTGGTCTCAAACTCCTCCTCAAGTGATCCACCCACCTCCGCCTCCCAAAGTGCTGGGATTACAGGCATGAGCTGCTGCACCTGGGCAATCAAATACATTTAAGATGTACATTGGTTCAGGTCAAAAAGGTGGGACAACTCAAAGTGGGGCCAGGGCTTCCTGGTTATAGGTAGATTTAAATTTGTTCTGGTTGACAATTTGTTGAGTATATCTAAAGACCTGGGCTCAATAGAAAGAAAATGTCTGGGTTAAGACAAAAAATTGTGGTGACCAAAGTTTTCATTGTGCAGAGGAAGGCTTCAGAGAGAATAGGTTGTAAATGTTTCCTACTGGACTTAATATGGAAAAGGGGATTCTCTACAGAATGCAGATTTTTCCCCATATGTATATGACTATACAAGACAATTTCAATGTATGGCAAGAAAATATATTTGGGGTTAAAATATTTTGGTTTACTTCCTTATTTGTTATGTGATGTTACACCAAAGTCAGGTTGGAAGGTAGGCCACATTGTATAGGGTTAAATATAACCTCTCTGATGAGACTTGATGGTTTATAGACCGTGACTCCCCAAGTCCCTAGGGTAGGAATTTGGGCAAGAGAAGAAAAGAAGTCAAAGCTTAGTGTGTCTTCAGTAATAATAATAGTATTATTATTAACAGTAATTACAATCATTTGGTAGGACTTTACGTTTTCTTTTTGTATGCCTTTTTTGGGGACAGGGGCAGAGTCTCTATATTGCTTAGGCTGGAGTACAGTGGCATGATTTTGGCTCACTACAACCTCTACCTTCCGGGTTCAAGCAGTTCTCATGCCTCAGCATCCTGAGCAGCTGGGATTACAGGTGCTTGCCATCATGCTCAGCTAATTTTTGTGTTTTTTGTAGAGATGAGATTTTGTCATGTTGGCCAGGCTCGTCTCGAACTCCTTGACCACAAGTGATTTGCTCACCTTGGCCCCCAAAAATGCTTGGATTACTAGCATGCACCACCAGGCTTGGCAGGACTTTACATTTTCAGTGCTATGCTTTATAGTATGTATTATGTCATTGCAGACACCTCAGAAATTCTGAAACTAGAATGTTCAAAAAGGAGGGCCAAATAGCCCTGTGTCATTTATTTAAAAGGTTGTTACTAAGTACACTTATTTTTAAACATGGAAAATAATTCAGAACTTTGTGGATGGAGGCAAAATTTTAAACCATTTGTCTCACTGTGACTGCAGTCACAGTTCAGAGTGGTAACTAAAGCTCCACACCCAAGCTTACATTCTGCACACACCACCCTTGGAAGGAGGAGTGGAAAACAAAAGCACCTGAGCTTCACTCACCATACCTAGGAGCACAGCTGGGTCTGTGGATCATGATGCCTTGCTCTCCCTTTCACAGAGGCTCCATACAGGCCCTGATATGGTTTGGCCATGTCCCCACCCAAATCTCATCTTGAATTCCCACGTTATGGGAGGGATCCAGTGGGAAGTAATTGAATCATGGGTCAGGTCTTTCCTGTGCTGTTCTTGTGATAGTGAATACGTCTCATGAGATTTGATGGTTTTATAAGAGGGAGTTACCCTGCACAAGCTCTCTCTTTTTTGCCTGCTGCCATCCATGTAAGGCATGACTTGCTCCTCCTTGCCTTCTGTGAAGGCTTCCCCAGCCACACGGAACTGTGAGTTCATTAAACCTCTTTTTCTTCCAGTCTCAGGTATGTTTTTATTAGTCCATTAAAAATGGACTAATACAGGCCCCTTTCAAAAAGCCCAGCAATAGAGTGTCTCCCTGTCCAATACTTGCTTTTAGCAATAGATACGAAGCAGAGGATGATAGGGGCATCCTCTCTGCAACCCTTTCTCCCCATTCCCTCCTCCTGGATACGCTTCATTTTGCCAAGTATGCTCTAGTTAGCCTAATGTGTCGTGACTATTTCACAGATGTTTTCCATTTGTCTTTCACTGGACTAATTTTCCTTGTTTTTCTCAGAAAGAGGATGTTTGCTCCAGAATTGGGAGAGAGAATGGTGGGCAGTTGAGGGTTGGGAGGGGATACTGCTAATTTGGGACCCCTGGGGAAAGTTTTGGAATTCTAGGTGATATTGAGGCAAATCCTTTGGCTTGCAGTGAAATGGCTGGGTCCTGTGGAATATCTTCAGCTGAAAGTACTTTCAACGGATGCTAAAAATACATTGCAGTTTATTTTCCCCAGTAGGGAGCATATGTGTTCCCACTTGACCTGGAAACACAAAGGGATCCAATGTTAAATGTAATGTTGCTCATTCCAAAATAAATGAGTTTTCTGTAGAGCAAGGGAAAGAAAAAACAACAGTCGTCTGGGTACGATTTTTCCTTTGCTCTCTGGAGGAGTCAGTGTCTTGAACACATACTTTATGCTCCATGTTTGTAGTTAAGTGGCAAGTCTCAGACTTCTTAGTCATTGCTGATTGGAACTGGCTTGCTTTCAAATCAGATGGTCAGTCCAAGGCCCATTTATTAAATTTGGGAAAGGGATGAGGTATGTTTTAAATATTTTTTTCATAAAATCTTTTAAAAATCCAAACGAAAGACATCAGATTCTTTGTATCTAATCTGAGCTTAATACAGTCATCTTCCATCTTTTTTCAAAAAAATGCCCTTATAAAAATACAAAATCTGAAACACCTGCTAATTGGAGTGTAGATTTACAGACACTGGTATCAGACCCTTTCTGCGTGAAACTAGCAAATTGAACGAACACAGCTGATCTACAGCTAGCATAGAAATTCTGTTGGTTTCCTGCAGTGACATTTAAGCTCGGTTCTTACAGTTGGGGACACTTTGTTTAGAGCTTTGGATTGCCCAATATAATATTCTTCAATTTTGTAAGAGTTCAGCTCAATTTCTACTGAAGCCTGGGTGGCAGCCCTGTCTCCAGCTGGTACCTCTTTCCCTCTTCTCTACAGCTTAGAATACACACTCTGCTCCCAATCAATTAAGAACCCATCCCCTCCACCCTCCCAAACCCCAAGAATTAGCGCAGTGATTAAATACATGGGTTTTACAGTCAGTCTCATTTTGAGTGAATTTTGCCACTCAATAGCTCTGCTTATATTTTTCTCCATCTGTAAATGAGGCTAATGGAAACTACTCTTCAGAACTATTGTGAAGATTAAATGAAATATTGCACGAAAAGCACACAGCACGGTGCCTAGGTGCATAGAAAACTTTAAAGAGCTGTTAGCTATTAGGACTGGCGATTATTCTGAGATTTCTGTGAGTGATGCCCAGCACAAGGAGAGAATGACATGACCACCAAGTCCTCCTTTGGTAAAACTCTTTGATGTCAATCTTTAAGACTTTATTTCAAATCCCCTGCTCTGGACCAAGCCTAACACCTTTTAGAGGGATGATATCTCTTCTGGGCCGGGTGCAGTGGCTCACGCCTGTAATCCTCAGAACTTTGGGAGGCTGAGGTGGGCAGATGACTTGAGATCAGGAGTTTGAGACCAGCCTGGTCAACATGGTGAAACCCTGTCTCTACTAAAAATACAAAAATTAGCCAGGCTTGATGATGCATGCCTATAGTCCCAGCTGTTTGGGAGTCTGAGGCAGGAGAATTGCTTGAACCGGGGAGGCAGATATTGCAATGAGCCTAGATCATGCCACTGCACTCCAGCCTGGCCAACAGAGCAAGACTCTATCTAAAAAATAAATAAATAAAAATATCTCTTCCTTTTCCTCTTTCTGTTTTTCCCTTGACTTTTTCCACTTCTATCTCCTCCAAAGACAAGCCAAGAAGGGTGTGCCCTGATTAAAGTCATGAGGTGAGATTTTCTCTTAGTTACCTTTAGCTACATAGGAGGAAGCATTGCTGCTGCTGTCATTCATTTAAAGCAAAATATGATCTAAAATTACAAGGAAGGGGAACTGTGGGAAGTCCTTTGCTCCTTTTCATGATACAGGCAATATATCCTCAGCTTCTCCAGACTTCAAGGAGAAAACCCACTTCATTTTCTCGTGAGATATTGTAACCCAGCCCTGGGTCTCATTTGCATGGAAGGGTTAAACGATTGCCAAATTTTCTTTCAAGACTAGACAGGTAGTTTTCATAGTCCAAAGTCAGTTGGAGCCTCCAGCCCATGAATATCCTGTCTTCTAAGCTAGCAAACAGCTAGGTAAACGAAATCAGAACCAAAGTCTAAATCAGAACTAAAGCAGCTGAAAAAGTACTACATATCCTGGAAGCTGTGCTTTCTGAACTCCTGAAGGGTAAAGGGAGAGCAAGTTAAAGGGTTTGTTTTAAAGACCAAGTCAATTAACAAATTGTACTAGTTTCCTAGGATTACCCTAGCTTTAAGGACAGACTGTCTCCTATCCTGAGAAACCCCTCTGTCTTGTGCACATTGGAACATTTTGTCACCTTAACATCAAGACTTGATTGAAGTTGTAATTGATAAAATTAAAATTCAATGGAAAAGTGCACTCATATGATTTTCTAAATGCATCTTTAATAGTAATAGAATAATCTAAATATAAGTGGAAAAAACGTATTGACTAAATGTCCCCCTCAGAAACTATCGTTATCTAGGCAAATCCTGGCCACTCTGCCCATGTAGTTACAGTGCTTCATTTGGTAGCACTTACTCTAATTGCAAACTTCATCCCTAGAAGGAAATAATTAGCCTTTACAGGGACTCTTTTTGAAAACTCAAACCTTAAAGTGACACAAAATATCGTATAGGCCAAGAAAGGAGAAAGTTTCCAAAGGAAGTTGTTTAACATTTTCAGTGATGGGAGGTCAAGGAAGGACAAAGGGTGAGTTGACCTTTTAGAGGGCAAGGCTGATGGCATGGAGGGGATGGAAACCGGATTCCTGGACTGGCCCAAGTAGGGAACCAGGGGAGAGAAGCCAGATTAGCCTAGACCAATTATGGAAGATATTTGACAGAGAAAGGAAGTAAAGTAGTCAGACAGTGGCTAGGGCATTAGCAAGGTCGAGATAATTCTGTCGAGATGGAGGAAGGCTGAGTATGTTAAAGACAGAGCAAAAGAAACCAGGGAAGGAAGCTTACTTGGGGCTCATTGATAGTTTTAGCAAAGGATAGAAATAAACTACTCTTGTCCTCCTCCATCCAGACTTTTTGCTCTTTTGTTTTTTGAGAAGAGTCTTGCTCTGTCACCCAGGCTGGAGTGCAGTGGTGTGATCTTTTCTCATTGCAACCTTCACCTCCCAGGTTCAAACGATCCTCCTGCCTCAGCCCCCTGAGTAGCTGAGATTACCAGAGTGCACCAACATGTCGGGCTAATTTGTTTGTATTTTTAGTAGAGATGGGTCTCACCCTGTTGGCCAGGCTGGTCTTGAACTCCTGACCTCAAGTGATCTACCCACCTCGGCCTCCCAAAGTGCCGGGATTACAGGTGTGAGCCACCATGCGTGGCCAATCAAGACTGTTCTTGACAAAAGACACTTATCTGGAGAATCTAGGATTCTCCTCTCCAAACAGCCATGTTTTAAGGCCTCACTTAAGACACAACCTCTTTCCATGTGCTCTCCACTCTCCTAATGACTCTGTCCTTGCAGAGAGGGTCTGGACTCTGAGAAAAGGCCAATGTGCATGAAATGTTCTTGCCATCACAAGGCAGCAGCGAAAGAGAACACAATCTAAGAGTCAGAAAACAGAATACATTAAAAGGCTTAAGCTGAAAAGGTTTTGGAAAGTTTATAGATTAGGTCCATGACATTGGATAGATCTCTAAGACAAGAACGTTTATAATAGAGTTCCTGTTCTCCAAACTACGCTGTTGTTTTTGCTTTTAGAAAAACCCTACCATTTGCAGGGCCACTCCTATCCATTGCAGGTCCCAGGGAAAGGGTACATGTGAAGGCCCACATACCACATGCCTAAATATCTAAATGTGCTACATCACCCTATCAGATGTGGCACACTCACACTCCTTGTCCTAACCTGGGTTTCATCCAGCACAGAGAGGAGTTTCGTGGTTAAACAGCTGAAGTCCAGCTCCTGCCCAACCCCCAGGCCTAGGGAAGCCCATTTCAACAACTTCCTTTGAATGACTATGAAAGACTGCCCCACTTTCCCATCCAGGCTTGACACTATTTGCATTGGGAATTCAGGATCCTCCATACGACGTGTGTTCTAGAAAGTGGAGGGGGCATGCCCCTTGGCCTATCAGGAGCTTAACCACCAGGGGTGCAGCATGGTGAGAGGAAGGCCAGGTTAGGTGTCCATGACAGGAGTCCTTCTTGCCTGGGTTGATACTTGGGAGGATTACTTGAGCACAGGAGTTCGAGACCAGCCTGGGCAACAGAGCCAGACCCTGTCTCAATTTGAGAAAAAAAAAAAAAAAAAAAAAGATACTTTGATGGATCACTTTTTTTCCTTTCCGAGACAGTCTTGCTCTGTTGCCCAGGCTGGAGTGCAGTGGTGTGATCTCAGCTCACTGCAACCTCTGCCTCCCAGGTTCAAACGATTCTCCTACCTCAGCCTCCGGAGTAGGCGAACAATCTGCTCGCCTCAGCCTCTGGAAGTGCTGGGATTACAGGCATGTGCCACTGCACCCATCAACATACTGACTTTCAAGGAACTCACAGACAAGGATTCTTACAAGGCTTACTACTATATTGGACTACAGGTGTGCTACCACTCCCGGCTAATTTTTGTATTTTTAGTGGAGATGGGGTTTCACCATGTTGGCCAGGCTGGTCTTGTACTCCTGACCTTATGATCTGCCCACCTCGGCCTCCCAAAGTGCTGGGATTACAGGTGTGAGCCACTGTGCCCAGCCCACCTATCATTTCTATAGTTCTTTAGTAAGCAATTTCTTTGAACATGGAGAGCACAAAGAAAAAATGTTTAAAGCTATATGGAACACAATTTCTTTCCAAAGAGTCTTCTTTTATCATTGAGTTCTGATTTGACTTTCTAGGTTTTAATACACTGGCTTTATTTTGTTGTATTGTGTTGTGCTGTGTTGTGTTTTGAGACAGCATCTCACTCTGCTTCCCAGGCTGGAATGCAGTGGTGCAATCTTGGCTCACTGCAGCCTTGAGCGATCTTTCCACCTCAGCCTCCTGAGGAGCTGGGACTACAGATGTGAGACACCGCATCCAACTAATTTTTGTATTTTTTGTAGAGATGGGGTCTTATCTTGCTGTACAGGCTGGTCTCGAACTCCTGAGCTCGAACAATATGCTCACCTCAGCCTCTGGAAGTGCTGGGATTACAGGCGTGTGCCACTGCACCCATCAACATACTGACTTTCAAAGAACTCACAGACAAGGATTCTTACAAGGCTTACTACTATATTGACTCTATCAGCACATGGCAGGCGGAGGGACTCACAAAGAATTGCCCCACTGAGCAGACTTATTCACACCAGGCTTTAGGGCTTCAGTGAGGCCTGAGCTCAGGGTCCTATCCAATTCTTTTCATCAGATAAAGCAAATTACAGATGGTCTCCTGACAAGGGCAGAGTACAGTTTTCCAAGGACATTTAAAATGGAAGTATAAGCTAGTCAGGGTGGCATATGCCTATAATCCCAACTACGCAGGAGGCTGAGGCAGGAGGATGGCTTGAGCCTGAGCAACATAATAAGATACTATCTCAAAAAAAAAAAAGGAGTATAATTTTCTTTTGAGACAGAGTCTCCTCACTCTGCCACCCAGACTGGAGTGCAGTGGTGTGATCTTGGCTCAGTGAAACCTCCACCTCCCAGGTTCAAGCAACTCTCCTGCCTCAACCACCTGAGTAGTTGTAGATTACAAGTGTGCGCCACCATGTCTGGCTAATTTTTATGTTTTTAGTAGAGACCAGGTTTTGCCATGTTGGCCAGACTGGTCTCAAGCTCCTGACCTCAAGTGATTCACCGCCTTGGCCTCCCAAAGTGCTGAGATTACCCAAAGGCATGAGCCACCACGTCCGGCCATTTTTTGTTTTTAAAATAATTTTTTAAATAACAATATTATTTAAAAAATGAACACCATGAATTTGCATGTCATCTTTGCTCAGGGGCCATGCTAATCTTCTCCGAGTCATTCCAATTTTAGTATATGTGCTGCTGAAGTGAGCACAATTTTCTTTTTTTCAATTGATTCCAGCTTCTGCAGAAGGATGTATAATTTTCTGATGGCTTCTAAAAAGGAACAGCTACCAGTTACTGAGATCACATAAGGTGGTATAGGACAGTGATACCTACTCCA
This sequence comes from Callithrix jacchus, assembly GCF_049354715.1. Taxonomy (NCBI): domain Eukaryota; kingdom Metazoa; phylum Chordata; class Mammalia; order Primates; family Cebidae; genus Callithrix; species Callithrix jacchus. The sequence continues at coordinate 29,640,223 of NC_133514.1, read as the reverse complement.
GTCTCCTTACCCAGGCTGAGTTCATATTTGTGTTAGAAGGAGCTGCAGGATGGAGAATTTGGGGTCAGGCTTGAGAACAGTGTGAGTATGGGTGATGATCACCGGAATACCTTCCACATGGGGAGTTAGCAGTCCTGCCTGTGCTCTGCCTTGCTGGCTGATTGAGAAGTCAGTTACCTTTGCACCCATTTCCTCCTCTGTGGGGGGAAAAAATGGTCAGCCTAGATAATTCGAATATTTCTTGTAAAATTCTGAGTGTCTCTGGGAGGGAATGTGGGTAGGGCTACCCTGAGCCATTTGAACTCTTGGGAAGTCCTTCAGAGAGAACACAAATTACTCTCGCTGTTCACTTACATTTCACCTGTGGTGTCAGAGCCTCGGGGCCCCAGCACACCTGGGGAACATCCTCTAGTTACAGCATGTATTGCCCACAGCCTGATAACCATCAGTCGGATGGATTTCCAGCCTCAGATGTTCAGCTGATCTCTTAGGAAAGACTAACTCCTCATGTTACTGCACAGAATATGGGTCCCCAAATGACAGCCATAGTGTGTGTCAGGTAGAGCTGCAGTGGGTCTGGTGGTGCCTTTAACCAATTAAATGCAGTTTTCGGTCCCTGAAAACTATTTGTTTCCTTATCAACAGACCTGAGGGACATTGGGAGTCTTGGTAGGTTTCCAGGCTTTTGTAAGTTCGGAAGAAATTATTGACTTAGCATAGATGTGAGCTCAAAGAAATGTTTTCTAACAGCAAGAAAAATAAGCATTAGAGTTGGCCACTGGATTGCGAGTTTTGCCTGAAACAGCTGCCGTTTTCTTAAACCCACAGAGCAACATGCACTGTATTACTGGGGATATGGTTGTTGTTTCACGGGGTTGTTGTGAAGATAAATGGGATACCTCAGATAAAACACCTTGTATCCCACCCTAACAACCCGCCTTTAGACTGGTGGGGCACCTGCTCAAAAGCCTTCCTCAAGGGGCTTAAAACCTGTGTTTCGGTAGGTCTGATACCGGTGGGCTGGGGGAGATCCCCTAATGCCAGTGTGACATTGACCCCAGCCAAGGTTCACGCTCTTGACACTGTCCAGAGAATGAGTTCAAGGACAACAAAGAAAATAGTGACAATATGGAGATTTATTGCAAAGGGGAAAGTACACTCAGGAAAAGGGGTTGTGGGTATACTAAAAAGAGGGTCACACGCAAGGGGGTTTGGGGTGGCTACCTTCATGGACTTCTTTAACCAAGGGGCGAAATATTCGTGAAAATTCCTGAAAAAGTGGGGAGATATCTCGGGACTATGGTGCCACCCATTTTTACTTTAAATATGGGTGTCCCCGGAACTGTCACGGCACTGGGGTGATTTCAAATGTTAATGAGCATATAATGAGGTCCTAGGACAAACCTAAGTCAAATCCAGGACCACGCTGGGTTCAGCGGGTCTTAGCCCGCTTGAAACACACCCTGGTTTTCAGGGTCTTCTCAGCCCATAACCTCTAGTCGAGTGAAACTGCAGCCTGGTATTTTTTCTTCTCTGACCACCCTGCATTACTCCTGTCTCATGTTCAACACGAAATAGGGCCTCAGGAAATATTTACCAAATGAATGAATGGTTGCCTGCTCTTCTCCTGCTTTTGTTTAACCACACTTTTGTCCTAAGCTCCTATGATGACACCCAGGGCCCCCAGGTTCTGCCAGTTCCACCACGGTGTGAATGCAGCGCGAGCTGCAGGGGAGCAGGTAAAGGGTGAGTAAGGGAAGCCGGCGGATCCGACGCATTAGAGAATAAGAAAAAGAAATCCTTAGAGACTGGGGGCCAACAAAGAGCCTGACGCTGGAGAACCCAGCAAGGGGGGCCTGGCCCCCACATCCGCCGCGGGAACGACCTCTCAGCCCAGCGCGGTCCCGGGCGGTGGCCCGCCCCCCGCCAGGCGCCCCGGGCCCCGCAACCGGCGCTCTCCGCAGCCCCCGCCCCCGGGGCGGTGCCGGGAAAACGCGGCGCCTCCGCGGGTCACGTGGGGGCCGCTCCGGCGGGCGGCGCTGCCGCTTCCCGATCGCGCCCTCCCAGCGCCGGGGACGCGGCGCCCGCGCTCCCGCCCGAGTCCGGGGAAGCCGAGACAAGGAGGCGCCGCCGCCCCCTCCCCGCGGCTGCGCCCCGGCGGTGCGCCCGCAGCATGCCCGCCGCGGAGCCGAGCGTCGCCCTCCCCCAGGAGCTCGCGGAGGCGACGCCGCTGCCGGCCGCCTGGCCGCGGCTGCGAGGGTAGCGGGGCCCGAGCCGGGCACGCTGAGGCGCCGTGCGGCGGGCGGAGAGGGAGGAGGAACAGGCATCCTCCGCGGCGCGCGGGCGGCGGCCCTGCTGCCCGGCGCGCCCATGGCCGGGCCGCAGGGAGAATGCGAGCTGCCCTCCACGAGCTCGGCGCCCCACGTTGCTGCTGCCATTGCCGCCGCCGCCGCCCCTCAGCTGGAGGCGCCCGGCCGCTGGCTGCGCTAGGACCCGCGGTCCCCGGCCACCGTGCGCGGGAGGGCAGCCAGGGGCGGGAGCCGGAGGGCCCGGGACGCGGCGCGGCATGTAGCTGTGGGCTCTCGCGCCCGCGGGAGGCTATCGGCCTGGCCCCGCAATGGCTGGGATGGACAGTGGCAACCTGAAGACGGCGAGGCTGTGGCGGGACGCCGCCCTGCGCGCCAGGAAGCTACGGAGCAACCTGCGCCACCTCACCCTCAGCGCCGCCGGGGCCTGCCCGGGGGCCGAGTCCGACCCGCTCGAGTCCCCCGCCTCTGCCCAGTTCGTGCTGCCGGCCAATCTTGGGGACATTGAGGCGCTGAACTTGGGGAACAACGGCTTGGAGGAGGTGCCCGATGGGCTGGGGTCGGCGCTGGGTAGCCTGCGCGTCCTGGTACTGCGCAGGAACCGCTTCGCCCGGCTGCCCTCGGCGGTGGCCGAGCTCGGCCACCACCTCACCGAACTGGACGTGAGCCACAACCGGCTGACCGCCCTGGGCGCGGAGGTGGTGAGTGCTCTGAGGGAGCTGCGGAAGCTCAACCTCAGCCACAACCAGCTGCCCGCCCTGCCCGCCCAGCTGGGAGCTCTCGCCCACCTGGAGGAGCTGGATGTCAGCTTTAACCGGCTGGCGCACCTGCCCGACTCCCTCTCCTGCCTCTCCCGCCTGCGCACCCTGGACGTGGATCACAACCAGCTCACTGCCTTTCCCCGGCAGCTGCTGCAGCTGGCGGCCTTGGAGGAGCTGGACGTGTCCAGCAACCGACTGCGGGGCCTGCCTGAGGATATCAATGCCCTGCGTGCCCTCAAGATCCTCTGGCTGAGTGGGGCCGAGCTTGGCACGCTGCCTGCCGGCTTCTGCGAGCTGGCCAGTTTGGAGAGCCTCATGCTGGACAACAACGGGCTTCAGGCTCTGCCTGCCCAGTTCAGTCGCCTGCAGAGGCTCAAAATGCTCAACCTCTCTTCCAACCTCTTCGAGGAGTTCCCTGCCGCGCTGCTGCCCCTGGCTGGTCTGGAGGAGCTCTACCTTAGTCGCAACCAGCTCACCTCCGTGCCATCCCTTATCTCGGGCCTGGGCCGGCTTCTCACCCTGTGGCTGGATAATAACCGCATCCGCTACCTGCCCGACTCCATCGTGGAGTTGACCGGCCTGGAGGAGCTCGTGCTGCAGGGGAACCAGATCGCGGTGCTGCCCGACAACTTTGGGCAACTCTCCCGGGTGGGCTTGTGGAAGATCAAGGACAACCCACTGATCCAGCCCCCTTACGAGGTCTGCATGAAGGGGATCCCCTACATTGCAGCTTACCAGAAGGAGCTGGCTCATTCCCAGCCGGCGGTGCAGCCCCGGCTCAAACTGCTCCTGATGGGGCATAAGGCTGCAGGAAAGACTTTGCTGCGCCACTGCCTCACCGAGGAGAGAGTGGAGGGATGCCCGGGAGGAGGGGACAAGGAGAAGTGCTACCCACCTTCACCTCCCCCTGTGAGCAAGGGCATTGAGGTGACCAGCTGGACGGCCGATGTCTCCCGGGGCCTGCGGTTCATCGTGTATGATTTAGCTGGGGATGAAAGTTACGAGGTGATCCAGCCCTTCTTCCTGTCTCCGGGGGCCCTGTACGTGCTTGTGGTCAACTTGGCCACCTATGAGCCTCTCCGCTTTCCCAGCACCGTGGGCTCCTTCTTGCATCGGGTCGGGGCGAGAGTGCCCCACGCGGTGGTGTGCATCGTGGGCACCCACGCAGACCTGTGCGGGGAGCGCGAGCTGGAGGAGAAGTGTCTGGACATTCACCGCCAGATCGCCCTGCAGGAGAAGCATGACTCGGAGGGGCTGAGCCGCCTGGCCCAGGTGGTGGACGAGGCACTGACCCGGGACTTCGAGCTGCGCTCTGCCAGCCCCCACGCAGCCTACTACGGCGTTTCGGACAAGAACCTTCGACGGCGCAAGGCCCATTTTCAATACCTGCTCAACCACCGACTGCAGATCCTCTCCCCGGTGCTGCCTGTTAGCTGCAGGGACCCGCGCCATTTGCAACGCCTTCGGGACAAGTTGCTCTCAGTCGCTGAGCACCGAGAAATCTTCCCCAACTTACACCGAGTACTGCCTCGATCCTGGCAGGTGCTGGAGGAACTGCATTTCCAGCCACCTCAGGCACAGCGACTGTGGCTAAGCTGGTGGGACTCGGCGCGCCTGGGCCTGCAGGCGGGTCTGACCGAGGACCGACTGCAGAGTGCCCTCTCCTACTTGCATGAGAGCGGCAAGCTACTGTACTTTGAGGACAGTCCGGCGCTCAAGGAGCACGTCTTCCACAACCTCACGCGCCTCATCGACATCCTCAATGTCTTCTTCCAGAGGGATGCTTCCTTGCTGCTGCATAAGCTGCTCCTGGGGACCAGTGGAGAGGGCAAGGCGGAGGAGGAAAGCTCCCCATCCATGGTGCTCCCCACCCCGAGCCAGGAACTGCTCCGGGCCACCCAGCTCCATCAATATGTGGAGGGCTTTCTGTTGCATGGGCTCTTGCCAGCCCATGTTATTCGGTTGCTGCTTAAGCCTCATGTCCAGGCCCAGCAGGACTTGCAGCTGCTGCTGGAGCTGCTGGAGAAGATGGGACTCTGTTACTGCCTCAATAAACCCAAGGGCAAGCCTTTGAATGGGTCCACAGCCTGGTACAAGTTCCCAAGCTATGTGCAGAATGAGGTGCCCCATGCAGAAGCCTGGATTAATGGGACCAACCTAGCCGGGCAGTCTTTTGTGGCTGAGCAGTTGCAGATTGAATATAGCTTTCCTTTTACCTTTCCACCTGGGTTGTTTGCAAGGTACAGTGTCCAGATCAACAGCCACGTGGTGCACAGGTCGGATGGTAAATTTCAGATCTTTGCCTATAGAGGAAAAGTTCCTGTGGTGGTGAGTTACAGACCTGCCAAGGGAGTCCTGCAGCCAGACACCCTGTCCATTGCTAGCCATGCATCACTACCAAATATATGGACCGCATGGCAAGCCATAACCCCCTTGGTAGAGGAACTGAATGTCCTGCTTCAGGAATGGCCTGGACTGCACTACACCGTGCACATTCTCTGTTCTAAGTGCCTTAAGAGAGGATCGCCCAATCCACATGCTTTTCCAGGTAAGCGGAGAGAGGGACAAGGTTCTTCTCTGATATGCTGTAAGACACGCTTTTGGCGATACTTGTTTCTCATTTGGCAGAATGTTTACTTAACTTCATGGGTTCTCCAGGAAAGCTGCGTAAGGGAAATAGAGAGAAATTTGGAGACAAGCAAAAGTCAGTACCTGAGCATTATGAAATGCAGTCACAAGAGTCATCCTCTCCTAATAGACTCAGACTTCCAAAATGGGTTTCAGTCACATTTGCCATCTCCTTTCCCTTCTTCTCAATGTAGCCCACATTTGGTGGAAGGAATTTCAGGTGGTTGAGCAGGCACTGGGCAGTGTCTGATGTTAGCCTCTTACTCAGCCTTGGCTAAAGTGTATATTAGGCATATCTCGAAGGAGTAGATGGAGTTTTTTAACGCAATTTTTTAAAAAACTTAATTTTTTGTGGGGACATAGGTATGTATATTTATGGGGTGCATGAGATGGTTTGATACAGGCATGCAATGCATAGAAATCACATCATGTAAAATGGGATATCCATCCCTTCAAGCATTTAAGCACTGTGCTCACATTGAGTGTAATTAAAAAGTAAAAATTACTGCTCACTTTTCTTAAGAAAATTCCAGAGAAAATGTTTTGAAATTGGCGTGAACGATGGCTGAGTAAAGACAAAAATTTCAGACTGTAATGCATGACTAAATCCTGGGGCTGCTGCTCCATTCCGCCCACTCAGGCATGGAAGATAGATGACAGAAATCTTTGAGGGGAGTTTCCTCGGGTATTTCCTGTCAATTTCAAGTTTTATACACATCTTAAGGTTGGGTTTTGGTAAGTGTTAACCAAATGAAACTTTCTGGCAGTGCTTAATAACTGAGATGGAAGGGACGAATAGCTAAGAGTTTTCTCTTCTGGGGAGTGTTTTCCAGCGGACTTTTTTTTCTTTTTCTTTTTCTTTTTTAAACCATCATAAGCAAGTGGAAGAATTCCAGGACTAGTTGTCTGGTATTTTTTTTTTTTTAAGACTATGGGTTTTTTTGTTTTTTGTTTTTTTTTCCTTAGAGCAGTTTTAAGTTTACAGCAAAACTGAACAGAAGGTGCAGAGATTTCCCATATATCCCTTTCCCATGTGTGGCTTCACCAATATCAATCTCACCACCACAGCAGTACATTTGTTTCAGATGATAAACCTGCAGTGACACATCAGTATCACACAAAGTTAATAGTTTACACAAGGTTCATTCTTTGTATTGGACATTGTATGGGTTTGGCCAAATGTCCAATGACACGCATCCACCATTATAGTATCATGTAGAGTACTTCTACTGCCTTAAAAATCCTCTGTGCTCTGCTAGTTCTTTACCCTCAACCTTGGCAACCACAGGTCTTTGTACTCTCTCCATAAGTTTTGCCTTTTCCTTGTCTGGGATTTTTCTGAGACTGGTTAATTGGTATCAAACTAGTTTTTAGTTGGGAACATGTCCATTTCCTCATCCTTTGCAGTTCTTTAAACAACTTGTTTTTGGTTTGTTTGCTTGTTTGGTTTGTTTTGCGTGGAGCAGGCTTGGTTAACATTCCAAGTGTCCTAAGCACAAACCAGACACAACAATAGGATCCTTGCACGTTTCTCACCCACCTTGCACGGTTCCCACCCCCAGGGGACACGGAGGGGTGATGAAATGGAAGCCTGCTTCCCACTCTGATCTTTGTCCTGGTCAGAGGGACAACAAGAATGCAGCCGGTAATGGTATCAGGAAGGAATTGAATACAATATTTCTGAAGGTGACATCTTTCCGTTGCCCTAGATCTAGGATGAATTTAATTCTTCAGCATGAGAAAAGGCACTGTATTCAGTTACCAGCTGACTGAGCCATCCATTCTGTATGTTTATCTGGAATCTTGTCACTCTTCATGAGTTGGTAGACTCTTCAGTTGGTTTTTTATTTGTCATTGTATGTTATTCATGGGAGCAAGATACTAGTTTATTGTGATACCAAATGGAATAAAGTGATTCAGAGTTACATAGTTACAGGGTAGCTTACTGAAGGAACTACCTGAAGCCATTCTTAATCCTAAGCAATAAAACGAATGTTATTAACAACAAAAGGAGAGACATAGGTTATTGAGCAAGTAAAGATCTTCTAAGAACTTTGAACAGTCATGAATTACACCAGCAAGCTTGTACTGAGATGCAGACAAACCCCTTGTCTTGTTTTTTTGTCTATTTGCCTTTCAAACGAGGCACACCTGGTTTTGCAATCCAGGCTATAAGGAAGAGATTGTCTTTTTCAATGAGGAAAACAAATGATTGAAAAATTGTAAAATTTTTTTTTTTTGTAAAAAATTTTTTTTGATTGAATAATTGTAAAATTATTCCTATTCAATATGTTGAATAGGAATAAATCATCAGTTGTTTTGGGGATGCAATTATAAAATATATACATATAAGTATTGGTAAATATGTAAAAAAATTTTTTTTTGATTGAATAATTGTAAAATTATTCCTATTCAATATGTTGAATAGGAATAAATCATCAGTTGTTTTGGGGATGCAATTATAAAATATATACATATAAGTATTGGTAAATATGTAAAAAAATTTTTTTTTGATTGAATAATTGTAAAATTATTCCTATTCAATATGTTGAATAGGAATAAATCATCAGTTGTTTTGGGGATGCAATTATAAAATATATACATATAAGTATTGGTAAATACTTTTGTCTTACAGTTTTTTGATTTTTGAATTATGTTGTTTTTCAAAAGTAGAAAGGATGATTATTGTACACTTTTCATTACATTAAGAAGATGCAAAAAACATTTTCCTTTTCTGTATTTTTCTGTGATAACCGTTATTTGTTAGTAATTGTTACAGTTGTGAAAGACTTGGTAAGAGTTAGGATGATCAAAGTTAGAAATGAAAGCTAGCTTTAGGAACAGAATTATGTTGAGTGTTCAGAGCATACATTAAAGATAGATTCGTTGAATCCCTAGATTATTAAAATACGTATTAATTCAGCAGAAACCCTTTGAATCTATTGGTGTCTTTGTCTTTTTTGTTTTGTTTTTTGAGATGGAGTCTTGCTCTGTTGCCCAGGCCAGAGTGCAGTGGTACAGTCTTGGCTCACTGCAATATCTGCCTCCTGGGTTCAAGTGATTCTCCTGCCTCAGCCTCCCAAGTAGCTGGGATTATAGTTAGCCATCACCACACTGGGCTGATTTTTGTATTTTTAGTAGAGAGCGGGTTTTACCAGGTTGGCCAGGCTGGTCTTGAACTCCTAACCTCTGGTGATCTGCCAACCTTGGCATCCCGAAGTGCTGGAATTACAGGTGTGAGTCACTACCCTTAGTCGCCTTTGTCTTTTTTTTGCAGACTTGCTGCCCGTTGCTGGTAGCCAGGATTCCCTTCATTTTGCTGTTTTCCTTTTCATTACTTGGTCCTATGTACTTGTCTTAGAGCAGTTTTCTTCTTGTCGGATATTTGCTTATGCTTTTATTCTGTTCTACCATTATGACCTCTAAACTAAAAAAGTTGGTACTCTTAAAGTTGGGTGACGACATGTTAAGATGTGGTAGAGCTGGGTGTCATGGCTCACGCCTGTAATCCCAGCACTTTGGGAGGCTAAGGCGGGTGGATCACGAGGTCAGTAGATCGAGACCATCCTGGCTAACAGTGAAACCCGGTCTCTACTAAAAATACAAAAAATTAGCTGGGCATGTTGGCATATGCCTGTTATTCCAGCTACTTTGGAGGCTGAGGTAGGAGAATTGCTTGTACCCAGAAGGCGGAGGTTGCAGTGAGCCAAGATCGCGCCACCACCCCCTAGCCTGAGTGACAGAGCAAGACTCTGTCTCAAAAAAAAAAAAAAAAAAAAAGATGTGGTTAGAACATAGGCTTGGAGCAAGATTTTAGTGCTTTGATATTCCTTTTAAGCATGTAAGTGAATACTGTGTGCTTTTTAATTGGAAGAGTGTGTCTTAGTGAGTCAAACTTGCAGTGACTGCAGTTTTTCACTAAATATCCCACTCCCCTAATTATTTAACGTCATTTTAAAAAAGAATGAGAAAGCAACCCAAATCGGTAGACAGGATTAGTTCTGTGGCTTTTTTGTAGCTTTACTGTCTTTCATTTACTCAGTAATTTGATGCCTTTCTGCGTCTCCTGCCAAATGTCTTCTGTTCTTCCGTTTCTTGCACATGGAGTGTACCTCTCCAACGACTCTCAGCATATTTGAGTTGTTTTGTTGGTGTTTGGATGTGTCCTGATACCTCTTTGATTAGGTTGTTCACTTGCTGCTTCTGCGCCAGAAACACACCTGATACTTTGTAGCATCTTCAGAGCCTCTCAGATGGTTGCTTAATGATGGTTCAGTGTTTTGTGAGAAATGTCTTTTTTTTTTTTTCCTGAGACAGGGTCTTACTCTGTCACCCAGGCTGGAGTGCAGTGGGGCAATAATGGGTTACTGTAGCCTCAACCTCTTGGGCTCAGGTGATGATTCTCCTATCTCAGCCTCCTGAGTAGCTGGGACTACAGGAACACCCTACCATGCCTGGCTAATTTTTGTGTTTTTTTGTAGAGACAAGGTTTTGCTGGGTTGCTCAGGCTGGTCTCAAAATCCACCTGCCTCAGCCTCCCAAAGTGCTGGGATTATAGGTGTGAGCCGCCATGCCCGGCCTGAGAAATCTCTCTTTTTCTTTGTTATTCACATGCCCAGTGAAAATCCCAGGTAGTACTATAATGGTTATCTGGCTTTGTTAGCTTCCCAGCTCCCTCCCACTCCCAACGTTCTTCCAGCATTCCCATTGTGCCTCTATGACTGGTCTCAGCCTTGAATGGGTCCTTCATTTTGACCACTGAAGCAAAGCAAAATTCTTGCCTTATTATATCTAAGTTTTAGAATTGCTGGAATTTGAGCCTGACCTAGTTGTTTGGATTGAATTAGTCATTGTTTTTAATTCCACAAATGTTATTCAGTATCTCTTTCCTTAAGCTTTATTAATATTGATGCATCTTGGCTTTTCTTTTTATGAACAGGCTGCTTTGAACTCTCTGGGACTTTTTTTTATGTAAAAATCAAAACCTTAATCAGGCACTAGGAGAAACAAATACTGTACAGAATAGAATTCTAGAAGGGTAGAAAGGCCTTTGGAGTATTCATATTATTTTAAGTATTGAGTGCCTCTTCTTTAAACCCTGGAATAGAATCTCAAGTCCATCCCTGCACAAGTAGTTTAGAATTTCCTAAAGTACTTTTTCTTTAAAAATTTTTTCCTTTTTTTTTTTATTTTGTGAAATAGAGATAGGGCCTCGCTATGTTGCCCAAGCTGGTCTTGATCTCCTGGCCTCAAGTTGTCCTCCCCACTCAGCCTCCCTAAGTGTTGGGATTAGAGGTGTGAGCCACCATACCCAGCCAGTGTTTTTTGTTTAATGGGTATTTTTTTTTTTTTTTTTTTTTTTTGAGACAGAGTTTCGCTCTTGTTACCCAGGCTGGAGTGCGATGCCGCGATCTCGGCTCACCGCAACCTCCGCCTCCTGGGTTCAGGCAATTCTCCTGCCTCAGCCTCCTGAGTAGCTGGGATTACAGGCACGCGCCACCATGCCCAGCTAATTTTTTGTATTTTTAGTAGAGTCGGGGTTTCACCATGTTGACCAGGATGGTCTCTATCTCTTGACCTCGTGATCCACCCACCTTGGCCTCCCAAAGTGCTGGGATTACAGGCGTGAGCCACTGCGCCCAGCCTGTTTAATGAGTATTTTATTCCATACTCTGAAGTTATTCTCCTTTGTCTGCGAAGAGGTTGAGGGGCTTTAGCTCGGTGATACTCAAGGGGAATGAAAGAGGAAGGGTGGAATTGGACATTTCTATTTGTCTTCTCATATACCCATTAACTTGCTTCTATCCATGGGAGCCCCCCCGGCCCTTTTTTTCTGAGACTGAGTCTCACTCTTTCATCCAGGCTGGAGTGCAGTGTTGCTGTCTGGGCTCACTGCAACCTCCATGTCCTGGGTTCAAGTGATTCTCCTGCTTCAGCCTCCTGTGTAGCTGGGATTACAGGCGCCCACTACCATGTCCCGCTAATTTTTATATTTTTCGTAGAAACAGAGTTTAACCATGTTGGCCAGGCTGGTCTTGAACTCCTGACCTCAAGTGATCTACCTGCCTTGGCCTTCCAAGGTGCTGGGATTATAGGTGTGAGCCCGGCCCTTGGGAGCCCTTTCTGATTAAGGACACCTGACCATCCATCCATTAGGGCATCAGAGCACCTTTGATTTTGTTTCGTTTTGTTTTTTTGCAAACCAGTGGCAGGTGCAGGCCCAGTCTCCTGCCCTCTCTTGTCTCTGGCAGCCTTGGCATCCCTGTTTCCTGGGATGGAGGTCTGCTTTGTGTTTCCAGTCTCTGTGGAAAGCACATCAGGTAGGGTCTGCTTGGGGCAGGCCCAGCCAGGTCTCAGGCCTCTTTGGTTCAGCTTTGCTTTTCTTTTTGTTTTTGTTTTAAGATGGAGTCTTGCTCTGTCGCCCAGGCTAGAGTGCAGTGGCATAGTCACCGCTCACTGCAACTTCCACCTCCTGGGTGGTGATCTTCCTGCCTCAGCCTCCTTAGTAGCTGGGACTGACTACAGGTGTACACTATCATGCTTGGCTAGTTTTTATATTTTTAGTAGACACAGGGTTTCACCATGTTGGCCAGGCTGGTCTCAAACTCCTAACCTCAGATGATCCTCCCTCCTTCGTCTCCTAAAGTGCTGGGATCACAGGTGTGAGCCACTGCACCCAGTCAGCTTTTCTGATTGCAACATTAGTTGCTGGGGGCTGATTGTCAGGTTTACCTTCTTCTGAGGCTGGCAGCCTTCACTTCAGCAGGGAGGGATTAGGAACCCTTGTTTAGCCTGCCTTCTCCAGGGCTGCTCTAGCCTGAATGAAGCTGATTCCTCCCACTTCTTGGCTTTGGAAGGTTTGTGCAGTGTGTAGAACCCAGAGTGATTGATGGGCATCTCAGACAACCACAGAGCACCTATGATGATGTGTTATTGTTGAACCATAAAGACCCTCTCATGTGTTAGGAGTGGCAGCATTACTGCACAGGTACATGCTCTCCTCTCTGAGTTCTGACATTTTATGTGATGGTCCAAGACTGTGCACTGCCTGGCGCAGGGCTGAGCAGGTGGAAGGGGTTTGGAGCAGGTTGGCTACATGGAAAGAGCTCAAGAAACTCTTGAGTTTCCTTCACTTTTGCAAATCTGAACAAGCAGACTTGGGAGAAGGGCAAGGAGATGGGGAAACTGGAGTCATGTTAAGGCTGTTCTCTGGAGGTTCCTGTTTTGCTTGTGCCAGTCTGCTTTTTGGGTGACGTGGCTTAATGAGTCAAGCCCTGATGACTGATGCTGCTCTTCTTCCTCATCTTCCTCCTCCTCCTGAGTGAAAGTCGCATCATATGAAAAGAGCCATTTTAAAGTGAACTATTCATGGTGTTTAGTGCATTCCCAGTGCTGTGTACCTGTCACATCTAAGCCAAGCCCTTTTGGAGGTGAGGGGCAGATAGATTGGAGGCATTCCTCCTGGGGCAAGTTGATTGGCAGTTCTTTTGCCAGGCTTTGTAGCAACTTTCTTTCCAAGGTATGACAAGAAGAGTAGGGGTTTCGGGGCTAGGCCTGGAGATGCCATGTTGACTGGATGTCTTTGGCGGGGTTGCGGGGATCCTTTCCCTATGGATGAGAGGACAGAAAGGAGGGCATCCAGGTCTCCTGGTCTGCTCTGGGGTGTACGTGACTTGATGAGGGGCTGACATACATGGGCCTCTGTAAAGAACACATAGAAGAGAAGTACAAATCGATGCTGTGTAATTCCTATCTTCTGCATAGAGTTTGGTTTTTTTTTTTTTTTTTTGAGATGGTGTCTTCCTCTGTCACCCAGGCTACAGTGCAGTGTTGTGATCTTGGTCATTGCAGCCTCTGCCTCCTGTGTTCCAGCAATTCTCTTGCCTCAGCCTCCTAGGTAGCTAGGATTACAGGTGCATGCCATCACACCCGGCTCATTTTTCTGTATTTTTAGTAGAGATAGGCTTTCACCATGTTGGCCAGGCTGCTCTTGAAGTCTTTTTTTTTTTTTTTTTGGAGACGGAGTTTCACTCTTGTTACCCAGGCTGGAGTGCAATGGTGCGATCTCGGCTCACCGCAACCTCCGCTTCCTGGGTTCAGGCAATTCTCCTGAGTAGCTGGGATTACAGGCAGGCGCCACCATGCCCAGATAATTTTTTGTATTTTTAGTAGGGATTGGGTTTCACCATGTTGACCAGGATGGTCTCGATTTCTTGACCTTGTGATCCACCCGCCTCGGCCTCCCAAAGTGCTGGGATTACAGGCTTGAGCCACTGCACCCGGCCAAGAGATTTTTTTTTAAACATAAAATTTGAGTTCAAATCCTGGAATAACTGGGAAGACCTTATGAAGGTAGGGTGGCAGCAGATGGTGATGGTGGCAGTGATACAAATTTAGATGACTACCAAATTAGACAAGTGTCGTCAATCACGGTTGAATACCTGCTCTATACAGAAGTTTGTACTGAACTGGGAGTTTTAGGAAAATAAAATAAAATACATGATCTTGGCCATGGGGCGCTGTGTTGGGATCTTGGTTAATGTCATTGTTGATTCTTGTAAATATGGAATCTGACCTCATACAGAGAAAATCATTTGTATATTTGAAAGATACTTTTTGGGAGGAACCCTGACTTTTGATTTTCCAGAAAAACATATGATCCTACTGAGTAAAGTAGGCTACAGCTTTGGATTTCCTTCATATGTATGATTAGGTGGAAAGTAATGCTGAAGTCAGTCTTTTGAGTTAATTTTCAGTTTGGATTATTTGTTTGTGGGAAATCTCAGGCAGAACTTGTGAGGATGCTGGAAAAAGAAAATTCATTGTACACGAGGATGTCTAAAAACTTTCCAAACTAATCAGCCTCTTCTTCAGGAGTCCTTACCTTTTTTGTGGGGACAGGAGTGTTGCTCTGCCACCCAGAGGCCTCTTCTTCAGGAGTTCTTACCCTTTTTGGGGGGACAGGAGTGTTGCTCTGCCACCCAGATGCCTCTTCTTCAGGAGTTCTTACCCTTTTTTTTTTTTTGAGATAGGAGTCTCACTCTGCCGTCCAGGCTGGAGTGCGGTGGTGTGAGCTTGGCTCACTGCAACTTCTGCCTCCTGGGTTCAAGTGATTCTCCTGCCTCAGTTTCCCGAGTAGCTGGGACTATAGGCATGTGCCACCATGCCTGGCTTATTTTTTTGTATTTTTAATAGAGAAAGGGTTTTACTATGTTGGCCAGGCTTGTCTTGAACTCCTGACCTCAAGTGATACTCCTGCCTCAGCCTCCCAAAGTGCTGGGATTATAGGTGTGAGTCACCATGCCTGGCAGTAGTCCTTACCTTTCTTGTCATTTATAGACTTGCTCCCATTTGGGGAAGGATTCAAATCGTCCATCATTTCCGGACACCAAAGACTATATGAACGCTGACTCCACAGACAGCATCCATTAAAGTGCGTACCATCATAATAAAAATATATGACTGCTGGATTTCCTTGCTGAGATGCTTTGATGAAATACTTTTCTACTATTAGCATATTAAATGTTGAGGAAAATTAAAGGGTTAGTTTTCTTAGAGCCTCTTTATTCTTAAAATGAAGCCTATGGTATTAACATTAGTACTAGTTTATATTAGTAGTAAATTTTAGGCCTATAGAAAAAGCCTCCCTCCCTCCCTTCCTCCTCAGTCTTTCTATCTATTCTTCCTTCTCTCCTTTTTTCCTTTTTTTTTTTTTTTTTTTTTTTTTTTGAAAAGAAGGACTTTTTAAAAAGGTAATGGAAAGGGAAAATGCAAAATCAGAAAAATATTTCTCCTGGATGCCATTGTTTGAATTACCAACTTTATTATTGTTGTAATGATTCTTGTTTTTCTTTTCTTTTTCCTTTTTTTTGAGACAGAGTCTCATTCTGTCACCAGGCTGGAGAGCAGTGATGTGATCTTGGCTCCCTTCAACCTCTGCCTCCCGTGTTCAGGTGATTCTTCTGCCTCAGCCTCCGCCCAGCTGATTTTTGTATTTTTTTAGTAGAGATGGGGTTTCACCATGTTGGCCAGGATGATCTTAATCTCTTGACCTTGTGATCCACCTGCCTTGGCCCCCCAAAGTGCTGGGATTATAGGCGTGAGCCACTGTGCCCGGTCTGATTCCTGTTTTTCATGTCTAAAGGTTGTTGTGTTAATCATCACATCAGTCTCCTTGTTTTTGGAGAATAGGTGACAATGTTGATATTTTCTCCTGTTGCAGAGACGGTGCTGAGTGCCTCTTAGGGGCACTCTAGTTTAATCCCCACAGAAACCCTAGGAAGTAGGTATTATACTGTCTTTGTTTTCAGAAGGAAAAATTGACATTTAGAGATTAAGTGAATCCGCAGAGTTAGAGAACTCTGGGGCGTCAGCCGCAGGCCTTAGCTCTAACCCACCATCCTGTGGGTCTCAGTTAGGTTGCCATTGATTTCCAGAGTACACCAACTCACCTGCTCTCCCTTCATATTCTAAGTTCTGGGCAGACGGGATCTGGTACTGCATAGGAACTGCCTGTGCAGAGGTCAGTGGAGGTCATGGTCAGGTGGAGGTAAAATGGGGAGAATGCCATCAGAGGTCTCAGAGAGGCCACACTGCAGGTGAGTGCAGAGGATGATTTCCAGTTAACCACCTGAAGAAGGGAGGTGGAGCAGTTCAAGTTTGAATGCCATTTGAAAGGCAGGGAGCAGACAAAGACTTCAGCAGGCCAAGCGGTGGGCATGTGTGCACAGATGCATTTTCCATTTAGAAATTATAATAAGGGAGAGGCTTCTTTGTTTAAATGACGTTCATGGACTGGTAAACAGTTTCCAGTGACCCACTGGCCCATCAACTAGAGTTTTGGAAGCATTGTTCTAGCCTATCCCTTTGTCATCGAGCTGGGCTCTCTAAGACCTTGGAAGAGATTTATGGCTGGGAAAACAGAAGAGTAGTTTCACATGATTTGCTCAGACTCATAATCAAGTTATTGTTAAGCTGACAGAACACCTGCTCTGCAGAGCCATGTTTAAGCGTGCTGCTGGTCACTTTCACTATGTCTGAGTAGAGGGAGAAGGAGTGTTGGTTATTCATTCTAACATTAGCCAGAGAGCTGCATGCCTCTGTAATCCCTAGGAATGTATCCCAGAACATCAATTTCCTTGCCCTAAATCTTATCCTAACAGATCTTGCAATGCAGGCGAATTTGGATCTGACACAATTACCGTTTTATTGTGGGCTAAGTTTCACTATATTTACGTTATGCTTATTTGTGTGTGACACTACTCACTGACTGAAAATGCGATTTTTTAAAAAATTTGCATTAATGGGACACCATAGTATTTTTGTTTTGTTTTGCTTGGGGCAGGATCTCACTCTGTCACCCAGGATGGAGTGTGCAGTGGCACAATCACAGCTCACTGCAGCCTTGACTTTCTGGGTTTGAGTGATCCTCCCTCCTCAAGCCTCCCCAGTTGTTGGGACTACAGGTACATGCCACCATGCCCAGTTAGTTTTTGTATTTTTTGTAGAGACAGGATTTTGCCACATTGTCTAGGCTGGTCTCAAACTCCTGGGCTCCGGTGATCCAATCACCTAAGTGCTGGGATTACAAGTATGTGCCACTGCACCCAGCCCTGGACCACTATGTCTATGCACTTCATTTGTTGGACACCACTTACCACACTATGACAGTGGTTTTGTTCCCCTCCCCTCCCATCCCCTTTCCTCCTCTGTCTCTCTCTCTTTCTTTCTGAGTCTTTCTCTGTCTTGCAGGCTGGAGTGCAGTGGCATGATCTTGGCTCACTGCAACCTGTGCCTTCCAGGTTCAAGCACTTCTCCTCAGCCTCCCAAGTAGCTGGGGCTACAGGCATGCACCACCATGCCAGGCTAATTTTTTCATTTTTAGTAGAGATGGGGTTTTACCATGTTGGCCAGGCTGGTCTCAAACTCCTGACCTCAGGCAATCCGCCTGCCTTGGCCTCGCAAAGTGCTGGTATTACAGGTGTGAGCCACCACGCCCAGCCGACAGTGGTTTCTTGTATCTTACCATCATTTGAGTTTGTCTTCCCTTGCCTGCCAACTTATCAAAGTATCCTCAATTACATTTAGTCAAATCCTAGGAAGGACAAGGTATTTTTAAATGGTACTTGATATTTTATATTTGCTTTATAGTTTGACCTGAAACAGGGTGGAGGTTGTGTTGTTTTCGAATTGAAACATTATAATATGGTGGTTAGTTACAAGAGCTTTGGCAGTAGACTGCTGGGTTCTGATCCCTGTGCCACTGTTTCTTAGTTGTGTGACTTTAGGCATCATAACAGTTTGTCTTGGTCCTGAGGGTTGACATACACGTGTTAAATGCTTAGAACAAGCTTGACACCTGGTAAGAGCTCAGCAGGAGTTGGCTGCTGTTTCCACCATCCCAGAAGGTACAAGAGTCGAAACATACATTTAGAAAAGTGGTAAGTATGTGGATAAAAACTCTTTTCTTCATAGAAGTGATGGAATACAGTGTGAATGTGATCTCTGTTCATATGAACATCTTAGGCTCTTTTAAAAATGCTTATTCCTTTTTATAAAACATTTGAAGGGTAGAAGAGAAAGGAAAGTTTCCCATGGTGGCTATCTAAAATAATCACTGCACATTTTGCTCCGTGTCTTTTAGTTTTGTTTCCCCCTTAAGGTGAGGTTTTTAAAATACAAAGTTGTAATTGTATAAATAATTCAAACATTGATTTTTTAAACACTTATGCTAATATGAATATAATTTCCTGTGATTAGTATTTATACAGTAATTGAAAATGCTTGCATAATAGTACATCAAGGTGATTTTTTTACCTTTGTTTATTTAACTTGTGTTCTTTGTGTGTATCCAACCATTTGTACTCTCCTTCCCAGTTTTTGTTGTAAGTAATTCTCTGATGACTGTATTTCTTTATGGAAGCTCTTTCATATTTGGGCAGTAATCCCCAAAGTAGAATCATTGAGTCAAAGGCAAAGAATGTCATTAAATCTCAATACACGTTTACATTGCTTCCCATGAGGATAAGCATATCAGATGCAAAGTGTTTTTCACTGCACCTCCCCAACATTGGGTATCATCTATAAAATGCACTAGCATTTAATGGAAAACAATATGTCACCGATGACTCAACATTTAACTAGTGGATGTGAATGTTTTCTTGTATAAATGTTGCCTAATTGTGTTGCTTCTTTTCTGAACCCTCTAATAACATCTGTTGGCATCATCATAGTGTTTTTTTCTCTTTTTTTCAATCCCAGTGTTTTATCAGTTTGTATTAACTCTTTATATATGAAAGATAACCTTTTGTCTATCATACTTAAGGCATTTTTTCTAGCTTATTTGCCTTTTTGCTTTAAAAACCTCTGATGTTTTGAAGTATTAAATTTCATTCAGTATATTAATAGCTTCCACTGTGATTTCTTCTAGAGCTTAAAAAAACCCTATAACATTATTTTTCTAAATATAAAAAAAGTACTATGTATATGTGGATGGTTGATTCATTAGCAAAGGCCCATTTTCATAACCCCTCCCCAAACTCTGTCTTCTGTAAAATCTTTTTTTTTTTTTTGCGACGGAGTTTTGCTCTTGTCCCCTAGATCATGCGTGGCGCACGATCTCAGCTCACTGCAACCCCCACCTCCTGGGTTCAAGCGATTTTCCTGCCTCAGCCTCCCGAGTAGCTGGGATTATAGGCACCCACCACCACACCCAGCTAATTTTTTTTTTCTTTTTGTATTTTTAGTAGAGATGGGGTTTCACCATGTTGACCAGGCTGGTCTTGAACTCCTGACCTCAGGTGATCTGCCCGCAACCCCCTTGGCCTCCCAAAATGCTGGGATTACAGGTGTGAGCCACCATGTCCGGCCTATGAAATCTTTTTGCTGATTTCTTCCAGGGAAAATAAAGCATGTATTTGCATATATTTTAACATGAATGAGATTATGCTATACTCATTGTTCTGCACCTCACATTTGATCACTTCAGAATATATTTTGGAGATGCCTCCATATAAACAGTTATAAGCCTATTGTAGATTATTGTGTGTGTGCGTGTGTGTGTGTGTGTGTGTGTGTGTGTAGAATGTCATAGTATATTCTGCAAATACAGTATTCTAATGGATGTACTGTTTAGTCATACCTATACTGACAGATCTTTGATCCTTTCCAGATTGTTAAACTAAGTATGTTCTTCACCTTCCAGAGGTTTAAGAAATACTCAGTTTTATTTCCTTCAGGGTTAATGATCCCTCTCTGTGCTCAGAACACTTTTGAGATGCAGTGAGAAAAAGACAAATCTCTAAATCAAAATGGTAGGACCTAAAAAAAGCCTTAAGGGTTATGAAGGCTTCACTTTGTGATTTAAAACAAGATAATTTTAAAAAATTGACTTTGGTGATGCATATTGGAACACCATTGTTTTCAGCATAATTATGCATTCCACATAATTATTCATTAATTCAGCTATTACATGTGATATAGTATTTAGACATAGCAATAATTACAAATTGTACATGTTTCCAGGTAAACATACCGCTGATCAAAATAAAACAGTGGTAGCAAGAATGATACTCTGTCCGTGTCAGAGATCAATGAAAAATAACTGAGAATGACTGTATCTCATGGACTCAAAACATTGTGTCTGCCATTCTGTTTTTTAAAGAAAACTCTGCCCGTGCCACGTGGTAGTTTTTATTTGTATCCTATAACCAGCCTCTCGAGTTTCACACGGTTGTATTTTCTAGACCTAAGCTTGGTGCATTTTGCACAGGAAATGTTTCTTGGATGTTTTATCCTCATACCAAACAGGAATTTAAAATTTAAGAGATTACCCACACTCTTTGCTTTTCCGGACATGTGCTAAAGAAAGTGTGGGTCTAACCCAGCACACTAAAATGTGTTTGACTTGTAACAAAAGAAAAACACTAAGCAATTAAATCCTGGTATGGTTGCTTTTGTGTTTAAAACATACTCAATGGCATATGTGTTTTTTTTTAAGCTAACGAAGTCCCAGTCAGATTCTCGGGAGTTTTTACAGAGGGCTCATAGAGGTGTTTGGTCTTTAAAATCCTTCCTCATGCTAAATGCCAAATCAGTGCAGACAGTACGGTGGAACAGAGCTGGTCACATTTTCCCTGGACATGCTATTAGAAAATATATTCACTGGGATTCTCTTGACTCATGGCATAGCTGAGGTGCCTTTGATTCAGGAGCGCTGTTGCTTATGAATTGCATGTGGAAAAACTAAAAATAGAAATGTGAATTTTCCAGAAGAACACTATGATACCAAAAATGGCTCACTAGTCTGCCTAGAGCTGGGCTGTTTTGTGCCCAAGGTACAGTCATAAGAACTGGGATGCAAAGCCCTGCAGGGTGCATCTGTCCCCTTCCCTGATACCACTCACCCCCAGATGGCTCACGAGTGGCACTGCTTGGTTGTCTCCATCTCTCTTGCATGATGTTCTGCTGCCTGTCTGAGATGGAGCAGGTGTTCTTTTGAATGTATTTGTTAAGCCTCTGAAATGTATGCATTTCTCCCTCCCCAAGAAAAACACACATGTGCATGCTCTGTGCTTCTCCCTGGTTACTATGTTGTTCCCACCTTTTTTCCCCCCGACTAGGGGGTAGGGAAAAAGGAAAATCCACTCATTTTCTATTTGGTCCCTTCAGGAATTTGCCTTAGGGGCTGTTGGGCCAGGGTTCACTGCAGCCAGACAGAGCTTATCAGCTGTGTGTTAACCCCTCCCAGACACTTCTTGAATGCTGTTCATGCATCTGAGCCTCTGTGTAATGTGGTGCGGCATTAAAAGCTTACCCAAATAGCAGGGATGACTGCATCTTGTTGATTACCAGGGCTGATAACATTTTCTTGCTTGATAAAAAGAAAAGCCACGTGACTGTTTCCAGGAACTGATGAGCTGCCATGCATCCGGCCCCAGGTGGTCTGCATGAAGGAGGCTACAAGGTTGGAATCCTCCTGCTGTCCCCTTTTACAGTTCATAAATCTTCTGACTTATGGGGCCATTTGTGATTGCAGACACATTTATTCATGGGGGGATTTCCATTGAGATCATAACCCACTGTCAAGCAGGAGGAAGAATCAGGAATTAGAATGGTGTACATTGTTCTGTTAGAAAAGAACAGAATTCTTTGGTCATGGACAAATACTTGCTTTTGAGGAATCTGATGGTGTGTCGGCGGCTTTGTTCACATCCATGTACAATCGCATGGTGTCTCACCTCCCAAGGATGCAGAAGAGCTTATACTACACAGATCATTTTATAATGTTGGCACCGGGCATGTGTTATTCAAAGTGTGAATAACTTTTTGCCTCATCCTCCTCTTCCTTCCCTCCTTCTCCATCCTTTGATTTAGCTCTTTTCTGGAATGGGGCAGATTTTCATCTCAGGGAGTTGATATGGTTTCCTAGGGTGACATAGAACAAGTGTCACCTTAGCTATAGCTGCTGGAGATGAATAGTGCTCTGCAGCTTTCTTGCTTTATATTAAACCAGCATCAGAGAAAGAGGCTTTGCATCTTTTTTTTTTCATTTTCTTTTCTTTCTTTTTTTTTTTTTTTTTTTTTTGAGACAGAGTCTTGCTCTGCCACCCAGGCTGGAGTGCAATGGCAGGGTCTGGGCTCACTGCAACCTCTGCCACCTGGGTTCAAGTGATTCTCCTGCCTCACCAAGTAGCTGGGACTTCAGGGTCCCACCACCACACCCTGTTAATTTTTGTGTTTTTAGTAGAGATAGAGTTTCACCATGTTGGCCAGGCTGGTCTTGAACTCCTCACCTCGTGGTCTGCCTGCCTCGGCATCCCAAAGTGATGGGATTACAGTTGTGAGCCACCGTGCCCGGCCTGCCTGGCATCTTTTATCAGCAGTATGTTAACCTCTCCAAGATACTCTTGAATGCCATTCATATATCTGAGCCTTGGATGCAATTAAAGGGAGTGGATTAGGAAGTCAGGGGGCCTGGACCTCTGGGAAGCCACTTGGCCTCCCTGGGCCTCAATTTCTTCTGTAAATAAGAAATAATTCTAACAATTCCTAAGCATTTGTACCTGCTATTGCAGTCCCCTTAGATGTTGTGAGGGGGAAATGAATGAATGGATGTCAAGTTGCCAAGTAGTTGTTTTTTTTTTTTCTTCAGACAGAGTCTTACTCTGTTGCCCAGCTGGAGTGCAGTGGAGTGATCTGAGCTCACTGCAGCCTCCACCTCCCAGGTTCAAGTGATTTCTTGCGCCTCAGCCTCACGAGGGTTAATGATTTCTCCCTGTGCTCAGAACAGTCTTGAGATGCAATGAGAAAAAGACAAATCTCTATCAAAATGGTGGGACCTAAAAAAAGCTTTGAGGGTTATGAAGGCTTCACTTTGTGATTTAAAACAAAGTAATTTTAAAAAATTGGCTTTGGTGATGCATATTGGAACATCATTGATTTCAGCACATTATGCATTTCACAGCTAAATTCAACTAGTATTACAGGCATGCGCTACCACACCCAGCTAATTTTTGTATCTTTAGTAGAAATAGGGTTTCCCCAAGTTGGCCGGACTGGTCTTGAACTCCTGACTTTAAGTGATCCATCTGCCTCGGCCTCCCAAAGCGCTGGGATTACAGGTGTGAGCCACTACGCCCAACTGCAGGTAGTTTTTAACCATGTAATAAGGGTTTAGTAAACGTTAGCTTTGATTACCATCATCCTTGTTTACAGATGAGGTGCATGGAGATGCAGAGGAGGGCTAAGTCATATGGCCAGGGACACGCAGCACGTAGCAGAGCCCAGGCTGCCCTCAGGAACCTATGGTCTTTGCTGTCACCCTGTGCTGCTTCTCAGGAAAGTAATAGCCTGTCACTCATTAAAAATGGATAATATTTAATGAAAAACAGAGTAACTCCAGGATACAGAGCATGCAATGAGCTGAGATCATATCATTGCATTCCAGCCTCAGCAACAGAGTGAGACTCCCATCACACACACACACACACACACACACACACACAGAGTAAGGACTCCTTTGTGTGTGAAATGCACATGCTTGCTTTTAACATTGTAGTACTGCACTATAAACATTTGCTGGGGATTGGCAAGGAGTGGCCATGGGGCATGGGAGGGAAGCTGTAGTCTAGGGTAGTAGTGTGGAGAGTAAGCAGAGACTTGCAGGGCTGTGTAAAAAATTTCAGGAGAAAAACATTTACAGGGGCTAGGAGAGGTGCCTGCGGGACTGAATCTGTCTTGAGCCAGGTGTATGTGTATGGGGTGGTTAGATGGATGGTAAATAATGCTTAGGGACTTTCTGTAAACCAGGGCCACTAATGTGTGATGGGCTATACAAATTATGGGAGCCTACTATTCATTTCTCAATGCATGTTTGTAAATATTTTTGTTTTACTTTTCCTTTTAAGCCTTTTTTTTTTTCCTAAGAAACAATTTTGCTCTGTCATTCAGGCTGGAGTGAGGTGGCGGGATTTCAGCTTACCACAGCCTCGACCTCCTGGCTTCAAGCTATCCTCCCACCCCAGCCTCCTGAGTAGCTGGGACTATAGGTACCTGCCACTGTGCCTGGCTAATTTTTTGTTTTTTGTTTTTTGTAGAGATGAGATCTCACTATATTGCCCAGGGTAGTCTCGAACTCCTGTGCTTAAGTGATCTGCCCACCTTGTCCTCCTAACATGCTGGGATTACAGGTGTGAGCCACTGCACATATCCTGTGCAAATACTTTTTAGCCTATCTATTCACTAGCTAACAGGTTTTCACTGAAAGGAACTTTTGGCAGCTCAATGTTAAGCTAAAATAAAGCCTGATTTTTCTTCAGAGGGGTGAGAGGGAAATGTTGAAGGGTCAAAGGGGGAAATATCAAATTTCCATTTTGTCAGCACACTCGGCAGCAGTGTGGAAGATGGATTTCAATGGAGTGAGAATGGAGTCAGAGGGACCACTTAGAGGTAATTCAGACAGCAATAAACGATAGAGGCCCCCAGGTAAGTCCTTCGGGATGAAGGCAATTGAGTGCAGAATGTGAATGAGGCAGAGTCCTGGGGCTCTCTCCTCCTGCTGTGAGATTTTGAACCTTCCCAGGCTTCGGTTTTCTCATCCATCAGACAGAAAGCATGACTGATTTGAGTGTATGTTTCAGGAAAACTTTTAACCACAATGGGAGGAAGGCTGTGGCATGTTTTCAAAAACAGAAAGCAGAAGTGATTTGATAAGATTAATTTCAGCAGGACTGATGAGGGTTGGCTGCTGGCTTAATTGGTTTATTAGGGTCATGTAGCCACCCTCTTGTGATGGATACCAAGTGAATTCCAGAAGATTTATAGTCTTAGGTTTGTAAGTAATGCCATTTGCAGAGGAATAAAGTTCTTTATTTCTTTAATTTAGAAGGGTCTCGTAGAAATAAGAGACTTTATGAATATCTAGTAACCTGTCACTGCTTTAAAATACCACAAGGATAAATGATGCTGATTGCCGTGTGCTTGGCATGATGAATTATGTATGTAGTGTGCCCTGGAGTTCTTTATGGCCACGCATAGCGAATCAGCTTTTGTTCTAGCCTATTTTCAGTGGTAGTGCTTGTAAAAGAAGAGGTCAAAGCAAATGCATTAAAGAGATGTGGTTGGTGCAGAATGATTGGGTTTTGCTGTCCTGTTCTGTGCATTGGTTTTGTTTGTGCTTTGATTTTTCATTATCAACTTTGGGGAGGGCGGGAGGAGCAGCCTTGTGGCATTAACAGCTGTGTGATGGCACAGAGCAGGAAGCGCCTCTTCTTGGTTCATGCACCTCCAAAGTGACTCTCTTTTTACCTTCCTCCTCCTCCTCTCTGCACCTGCTTTGCATGTTAGCTCTTAACTACTTTTCCACATAATAATAAAAAAAAACGGAAATAAATGATTAGGAACATGCCCATGGTATTTTTTTCTCACTTTCTCTAGATTCTAGATGAAACTGGGGAGAACTAAGGCATATGAAACACAGCAGAGAATGTCTTTCTTTTTCCCTCTCCCTTTTTCTCCTCCCCTAGCAAAGATTTCTTTAGAATCTGGGTGAGATATCAGCGGTACTGTTTACATATGAAGTAGTGATGACTGTGGTTGGAAGCCAGCTGTAACTTTGCTTAGTCATTTATAACTTCTTTCTATGTGAAGGTTACTACTGACTTGATGAGAGGAGCCTCCCAAACACAGGTGTCATGCCTGACTCATGAGCAATTAATTAGAAAGGACCCAACCCTCGTATTTCATTGTGAGTTTGTGAGCTGCCTCATCTTCCATAAGATGATCATTTGTGGGGCTGATCGAAGGCAAAGATCTGAGTAGTTGGGAGTAGCTCCCAACTGAGACGAGCCCATGCCTGCTGTGCATATCTGTTTGCACATCTGTTTACCAAAGGCCAGTCCCAATGTAGTAACAGTAACACTAGGTAATCAATACAGTCAGTCTAAAAATGTTGAGGCTATCCTTCTCAGTGATTAATTACAGCTTTTAGCTCATGCTAGATTAAAAAAATCTTTGCATCTTTGCAAGAATAATCATTAACTTGGTTTGTCTATGATACTAGCTGAAAGATGCAACACAATGCTCATGCAATGTAGAGAAATGGGATAACTTCTAGAGTTTACACGTAAATAGTTGTTTGTCAGGATATATATTCATCGATTCTAGATTCATTCGGCAGGAATTTACAGAGGCCTTGCAGCAAGGAATAAGCAAGCATCTGGGAGATTCATCTGAATCACCCTTAGAGCCTGTACTTGGGGAACTTGGTCCAGAGAGTGGATCAGGCTTATGCACTATACCATTTACTATCATAAATGGTAAGAAGTAAATCTAGATAGAGTGCTGTGGGAGTTCAGAGGAGAAAGAGGGTCCTCCCAACTGAGTGGGGCCATTGAGAAACTGAAGTTCCATTTATTAGTGGTATGAAAGGCACGTTAAGAATAAAGGATGGAGTTAAACAAATGGTCTTTCCCTCAGATCCCAGGGTTTTTAACCTGTTACTAAAAAAGTATAGCAATTTATAATGTTTGAATTATTATTAGCCTATTGTCGTGTAATAATACTTTGCATACTTTTAAAATCCTGGGGTCAGATTAATAATAAAAGAGTGGAGGCCAGGTGTGGTGGCTCACACCTGTAATCCCAGTAATTTGGGAGGCCGAGATAGGTGGATCATGAGATCAAGAGATCAAGATCATTCTGGCCAACATGGTGAAACCTTGTCTCTACTAAAAATACAAAAATTAACTGGATGTGGTACATGGGAGGCTGAGGCAGGAGAATTGCTTAAACCCAGCAGGCAGACGTTGCAGTGAGCAGAGATTGGACCACTGTATTCCAGGCTGGCAACAGAGCAGACTCTGTCTCAAAAAAAAAAAAAAAAAGTAGAAACACTGTTTTCATAAAAAATTTTTCTATGTGACACCTATATGGAAGTACCTGTGGGCCTTCTTTTATTTTTATGCTATTTTATTTTTGGTATCTTAGGAACTGTAAGCAGCATACTTTCAAGAATGTGATGGTATATTTTTAACTTTTGTTATAAAAATGCAATGGAAAGTTTATATGGTGAAGAATTTAGTGGGTTTGCATATGCTAATGACCACTGTGATTTTAATAAAACCACAGCCTGTGTTTAATTGCATTTCCTGCTAGCACAGACTTGAAGAGCTCATTCCATCTGTTTTATTATCCTGTTTCCTTACATCTATATTAATGCACCTTAGCAATACAGTGAGCCACTGTACCTGGCCTGAAACATGTTTTTGTTTGTTTTTTTAATCTAGGTGGATTCCTAATTGATTTGTTGGAAACTAGATACCCTTTTTAGTAACTAATATGTGGTTCATACCTAAAGTAAAAAGAAATCTCAAGAAATTTTGTTAATATATTATGTGTAGCTGAACTCTAAGCTAAAAATAGATCATACCAATAAATCTTTCTCTTTCTTTTTTTTCCCCAGTGTCACCTTCAAATTTATTGTTAGTGACTTGCAAATGATGGGATTATACCTTACAAATTGTCTTATATCATATATATATTTCCCCATTCTCTAAAGAAGGCTAATTATGCAAGTACACTGTTCTTTCTTGATTTATGAATTCATGAATCAAGAAACCCCATTTGTACAAACCCCATTTCAACAACAACAACAAAATTTGCTGGGCGTGGTGGTGCTTGCCTGTAGTTCCAGCCACTGGGGAGGCTGAGGTGGGCGGATTGCTTGGGCCAGGGAGGCAGAGGCTGCAGAGCTGAGATCATGCCACTGTACTCCATCCAGCCTAGGGAACACTGACACCCTGTCTCAAAAAAAAAAAAAAAAAAAAAAAAGCGATCCTTACTAAGTCGCCATAGATCCCTGTTCTAGGTTCCCATTCAGTGTCAGAGTTTTATCATCTGATAAAACAATGATCAATTAGAGAGCTTTTAGCAGGCAAAATGACACCAGGTTTACTGGACCAATGGTAAAGAGAAGTGCTCCTAGGTTCCCAGGGCCTCTTTTCTGTATTCTTCCTGCTTAGAGAAAGAGAAGAGTAAAGCCACTTCAGCCAGGAGTAAAGCTTTCCAAAATCTGCCCAGCCAAGTCCCCAGGGGAACCAGGATTTCAGCTTCTCTGTCATCACCTCTGTTTGAGGTTGGCATGCTTTGGTGCTTTTTCCATAGCTACACTGTCAGGAGAGCAGGCCAAGCTGCCTGAACAAGGAGGGGTGTGGAGGATAGTCATTCTGTTGCTGGAATAATCCCTGCCCTAGTTTTTCTGCCTTCCTGAGAAAAATAATAGAAACCAATTGTTTTATATAAACCAGGCTTCTGACCTTTTTGGACTATGAAAATTAAATTTTCTAAGACATTAAATGTCAAATTTGGGAACCAAAAATAGTTGGACTAAGTGGCTGTGTGGTCGAACAGTGGCAACTCAGTTCAGATCTTAATTACAAGAAGTTTCAAAGAAGTTATAGGAGCCTCACCTTGAGTAGACTAGGATTTGACAGTTGAGTGATACAAAGTTGTACTTAACAGCCACTTTCTAAGATGAAGTTTTCCAGAGAGTAATTCATGACAGGTGTCATCTGTTGCTTTTCTGTGTGATTCCACTTCACCAGGGCTGTCCTGGGAGGTGTCCCTGGTTGGGTTTGGATCTCATCTGACTTAGGGTGGTAACTCCTTGTCTCCTTCGTCTCCATCCTCTGTACCTTGTGTCTCTCTTTCCATTTTTGATTATTATATCTAGGAGTTTCTAATTCTTTTCCTTTTGAGTTTTGTTTTTTAAACTAAATGGAGCTAGGATTGTATAGGGATGTAATTTCTCAGCCTGTCATCTGAAGAGTGAAACATGGTTTTTTGTTTGTTTGTTTTAGTTTTTTGAGACAGAGTCTCACCCTGTCTCCCAGGCTTGAGTGCAGTGGCATGATCTCAGCTCGTTGCAACTGCCGCCTCCTGGGTTCAAGTGCTTCTCCTTCCTCAGCCTCCCAAGTAACTGGGTTTACAGGCACGTGCCACCATGCTCAGCTAGTTTTAGTAGAGATGGGATTTCACCATGTTGGCCAGGCTGGTCTTGAACTCCTGACCTCAAATGATCCACCCACTTTGCCCTCCCAAAGTGTTGGGATTGCAGGCGTGAGCCACTGTACCTGGCCTGAAACATGTTTGTGTTTGTTTCTTAATCTAGGTGGATTCTTAATTGGTTTGTTGGAAACTTGATACCCTTTTTAGTAACTAATATGTGGTTCATATCTAAAGCGAAAGGAAATCTCAAGTAATTTTTTGGATGAGATGATTTCAGCACCATGTTATATAACTTTGATATCATCTTATTTGAGTCCTCTCTCCCTCTCTCCCTTCCCTTCCCTTTTTTCCCTAGTGCCTGTAGGTGTGAGTTTAATGGTAAAATGACTGCCAAGTGACCCCAAGTTCAAGGACTTTTATCCTGGCATGCAACTGGAAAATTCAGTTTATATGATAAGTTTCAAAACTGTCCGGTAGATAGCTGGTACAAATTATAGGAAGAGAGTCACTAATTTCATGCTCATTGTGGTTCTAGAAGATGATGTAAATATCTGAGGATTTTTAGGAGCAATAAAAAGTGATCTCACTGAAACAGTTATTTGCAGATTGCATTTTGACTTGTCTGAAGTACATCGAGATCAACATAAGAATAGGTAGGATATGAATTTGGTCCAAGGAACATTAAAAATATTTTTACCTGGTGATTCTGATAGGAAGATACTGTGTCTACTAATGTGGTAGTGTGGGAGGGTGGGCAAAGAGGAGGAGGAGCGGGGCAGGGCCATTTTGTTAGTGGTGTGAAAGGCGCCCCTTGAATTGTGCAGTGGACAACCCTCATGGCCAGTAGCAGCAGGTTTGGTTGAGCATAGGGGTAGAAAATGGCTTTGTTTTTTAACTTACTCTTCTGTATTTATGTTACCAAAACACCAGAGATTTGGTTTAGGTCCTGCCACTTACCTCACAGAAAGCCAGTCACTGAGACGAGTATTGCCAGGGAAGAAGGCTTTAATCAGGTTCAGCCGAGGATATGGGAGCTCAGTCTCAAATCCATCTCTCTGACCAACTAAAATTGGGGATTTATATAGTGGGGAGGCAGTGTAACCACATGCCAGTACCAGGAATTAGGGAGGTATAAGGAAGAGGAAATGGTCGATGAAGCTGGTGGTCCCTGAGGCAGTCATAATGGGTAAAGGGCCTGGTGTCTCCTTGTCTAAATGCAGTGATCTGGTGGGTTTCAGCTCCTTGATATCTGGGAGGCCTGATGGTTGGTTTTCTGAGAAAGGAACTGAGATAAAACAAATGTAACTTTTAAGACAGGGAGGATCAATTTCTAAGTTCATTAGAAGCTATTTATTAATATATTCCTTCTATGGGACAATGGGGCAAGTTTCAGTTACAGGTAAGGGCCAGACTCTGAGTGAAATAGTCCATGGACTGGGTTAAGGACCAGCATGCTGGGGAAATGATTCTCCGAGGCAGTCTGAAGAGGTAGGAATCAGATGATTAAAACAAAGATTAGAAATCTTTTAATGGTAAGGTCTGGAAAAATCTAAGGACTAGAGACCATGGGTGCAAGGGGTCATGGCTAGTGGAGCAAGAAGAGAACATATGTGATAATGATATAGGTAAGAGTCCATTCTTGATGAGGTCAACTGGGCAGGAATTCTTTATGCTCCATCTAAGCAGGAAATAGATGAAGGCCTTTGAAGTCCTACTGGCACGTGTGCAAGAAGCCACTGTTAATTTACAGAGGAAAAAGGAATGGAGGGAGCAGCAGCATCAGTTTGAGGTCCTGTGATATACCCATTGGGGATGAATTGTCCCACAGTTATTAAATTATTTAAAAATAAGAACTGTAGGTTGGGCGCGGTGGCTCAAGCCTGTAATCCCAGCACTTTGGGAGGCCGAGGCGGGTGGATCACGAGGTCGGCAGATCGAGACCATCCTGGTCAACATGGTGAAACCCCGTCTCTACTAAAAATTACAAAAAATTAGCTGGGCACGGTGGCGTGTGCCTGTAATCCCAGCTACTCAGGAGGCTGAGGCAGGAGAATTGCCTGAACCCAGGGGGCGGAAGTTGCGGTGAGCTGAGATCACCCCATTGCACTCCAGCCTGGGTAACAAAAGCGAAACTCTGTCTCAAAAAAAAAAAGAGCTGTATTCTAAGTTACACTGCCTGGTTTCAGGGCTTAGTTTGAGGCTATAGTAATCAAGACAGTGTAGTATTGGTGTAAGTATAGATAGGTAGATTGACAGAACAGAATAGACCCACACATACATGGCCAGTAGATTATGGACAAAGGTACAAATATAATTCAATGAGGAAAAGAATATTTTCTTTCTTTTCTTTTCATATAAAGTTAAACATATGTTTACAAGATAACTCAGCAATTTTACTCTGCGTTAATTCACCCAAGATAAATGAAAATGTGTTTTAAAAAGACACACAAATGTTCATAACAGCTTTTTCCACAATCACCACATACTGGAAACAACTTTGGTTGTCTGGTGCATGGATAAACACATTGTACTGTGTCACTTAGCAAGGAAAAGAGATGAACTACTGATAAAGTGACATGGATGACTCTGAAAAGCATTATGCTAAGTAAGCCAGACAGGAGTACATATTGTATGAGTCCATTTATACGAAGTGCTAGAAAAGGCAAAACAGAACAGTGTCAGAAGGCAGGTCAAGGACAGGTGGTATGGGGAAGGGATTTATGGCAGAGAAGTACAAGAGAAACTTTTTTGTGGTGATAGAAATATTCTACCTCATGATTGTGGCAGAGGTTACAAGACTACATACATCTGTCAAAATGCATCAAGTTCTACATTTAAAATTGGTGAATTTTATTATATGTAAAATGTCTTTATTATATCTTGTTAATTTAAAAAATACGTTTTGATTAAATTATTGCCTTAGATGTCCTGAAATGTGTGCTTTTCACGTGAATTCAGTATATGCCTTGTGATTATGTCCTTTGTAGATGAATACTTTGGTAAGTGGAACATTGTTGTTAGAGATATATTCAGATTTTCTACCTTAGTTTGTGTGATTGATTATATTCTGTTAGATTGAACCACATGAAATTGTTGACATCAACTCATTCGTGACCTACAAAAGCAGCAATTTCACATGGCATAAGTATAGTAGAGATTTTGTTTGTTTTTTAGTTTTTGTTTTTGATACAGAGTCTTGCTTTGTCACCCAGGTGGGTGTGCCTCAGCCTCAGCCTCCCGAGTAGCTTCGGGATCGCAGGCACCCGCCACTAGGCCCGGCTAATTTTTGTATTTTTAGTAGAGACCAGGTTTTACCACATTGGCCAGGCTGATCTCAAACTCCTGACCTCAAGTGATCCTCCTGCCTTGGCCTCCCAAAGTGCTGGGATTATAGGTGTGAGCCACTGGCCTGGCCATTTGCTTTTAATTCATTGGAAAGCCTTGGCAATGTTTACATTTCGATTGTTAAATTTCAAGGGTTTTGTAAGACAAAAAGCCTCCGTTTTCTGTTTTAAATTACACATTTTATTTTGCCTCCTTTTGCTTTAATTCAGTTCAGTAGATGTTTTGTATGCCTCTACCACTTTCCAGGCATGCTACTTGGAATTACAGTGGGTGAATGTAAAAATGACTTTGATACTGCCTCAGCCCAGGCAAAGTTATGTGATGAAATTAAAAGGCATGTGTAGACTTTTTGTCATAGTCGCTAATAGGGACTGTGAAATAGAACTCCCAGCCCTTCTCATGCCCACTGCAGTGAATATGTTATTTGGGCTTTCCTAGTGAAGAAGTAAGTGGTTGTGGGTTTGGATACATACGTGTACATAAATATGAATGCGTGTGAACCCAGAAGAATGGAAACAAGATCAATAATTTAATTTCATGAGAATTAGAACTGTCTGCCAAGAGCAAACATTTCTCTCAACCTTTTTCAAGGGAAGAAAAGGTCTTGTAGTGTGGCATTACTTAGTGGATAACCTCACACTACTCTCCTTAAGTTATTGGTTGAAAGCATGGAGCCCTCAGTCCTAAGTGAGATGGTCTGGATGATGTTATGGCGTTTCATTTGGGAAAGTGGCTTCATCATTAAGCCTCCATTTGCTATGATGGTGGCAGAGCCACACTCAGCACCAAATGACCCCTGGGGAATTCCTGAAGACACATTCTAGAGAATCCAGTACAGGTGTATGCAGGTTGGTCTCCTTGATGCCATATTTTCTCAGGCTTCTAATCCCAGCAAAATGGAAAGGAAGTGAAGTTGTTCTTAAGGTTTCCTAAT
Organism: Callithrix jacchus; assembly: GCF_049354715.1. NCBI lineage: Eukaryota > Metazoa > Chordata > Mammalia > Primates > Cebidae > Callithrix > Callithrix jacchus. Next base: position 29,606,744 of record NC_133514.1, on the reverse strand, counting down.
GGGTATATTTTCTCCTTCTCTTTTTCTAATAAGTACAGGGGACTGAGAAGGCAGGGGTTATTATTTTTACGTGGAATGGACCTACCCTAGCTGTCAGAGATGAGCTTGTTGATACATAGCAAGTCTGTTGTCTTTGGGCATCTGCCACCAAAGAGAGTGTACCCAAGAAGGGCTGTCGTGTGAGTGGGATGGGCTTCCTTCTTTTATTCTGTGCCCTTTCTGTGGAATATCAGGCCTGTGTGTATTCCCTCTAGCCATACCTTTGCTCTTGATGGAGGATTTGCAGCCCTGAGAGGGAGCAGGCAGACCCAAATTAACTATTTCAGTTTTTTGTGGCACCGTGGGACAATGGGAGAGAATACAGGCTTTGGAGCCAGCCAAATGTGGCTTCAAATCCTAAATCCTCCACCTAAGGTATGCAGTCCTAGGCAAGTTATTTTAATTTGTTTGAACTGTCACTTATCTGAAAATGGGATTAATACCAGATGTCACTTAAAATTAGTAAAAAATGCAGTGGACTCTTGAACAGTGCAGGCATTGGGGGCACCAACCCCTTGTGCAGTTAACATCTGAGTATAACTTTTGACTTTGCAAAAACTTAACTACTAATAGCCTACTGTTGGCTGGAAACCTTACTGATAGAATTAATAGTCAGTAACACAGATTTTGTGTATTATATACTGTATTCTTACAATATAGTAAACTAGAGCAAAGAAAATGTTATTAAGAAAAGCATAAGGAAGAGGAAATATATTTACTATTCATTAATGGAAATAAATCATTGGTAAAGGCCTTCATCCCTGTGTTAAAACTGAGTCGACTGAGGAGGAGGAGGAAGAAGAGGAGGGGTTGGTCTTACTGTTTCAGGGATGGCAGAGGTAGAAGGAAATGTTCATATAAGTAGACCTGCACAGTCCACACTCATGTTGTTAAAGGGCCAAATGTATTTTATTAAGCTGTCTTTGAATAGCACCAAGTATCTTAGTTTATGAGGAGGACTCTGAGAAGTTCCGCAGTTAAGAAACATAGTGAGCTATTTTTGGGGGGTTGGGGAGTGGGACAGAGTCTTGCTCCTTTTCCCAGGCTGGAGTGCAGTGGTGCGATCTTGACCTACTGCAACCTCCACCTTCCAGGTTCTTGTGATTCTCCTACCCCAGCCTCCTGAGTAGCTGGGACTACAGGTGTGTGCCACTATGCCCATGTAATTTTTATATTTTTGTAGAAATGGGGTTGGGCCATGTTGGCCAGGCTGGTCCCAACTCCTAACCTCAAGTGATCCTCTCCCGCCTTGGCCTCCCAAAGTGCTGGGATTAAAGGCGTGAGCCATGGTGCCTGGCCCTGGTGAGCTTTGTTTAACCAAGCATTTCTCAAACTTATTGGCTGAAGAATCTTTACGTGTGTGTGTATGTGTGTGCATGTGTAAGAAGTAGCATCCTCTGGAGCTGGTGTTATGCAGAAAATATGTTGAGAAATGCAAAACAGAGATATCTAGCTGGTTTTCATCTATAGGCTTTTTTCACTGAGAATGCTTTATCCTTGTCATTACGGATATTTCCTATTTCTTTATTTCTGTTTTTGTCTGAATTATGAGTATAGTTGATCCTTGAACAACATAGATTTGAACTGCATGGGTCTACCTATATGCTGCCTGTGCATACTGAGGGCTGACTCAACTCATATACAGGTTCCAAGGGCCAACTTCAGGACTTTATGAATAGATTTTGGTATGCTGAGGGTGGGGACCCTAGAACCAAACCCCACATATATACTGAAGACTGAGGGAGGATTGCCTGCATTCATTTTTTACACTGCTGTATTGAGGTACAATTGTCATACCGTGAACTGCACACATTTCAGGGATAGCGTTTGGTAAGATTTGATGTTTGTATACCTGTGAGGCCATTGGCACAAACGAGAGTATCACCCAAAAGGCGTACATTAAAAATACACTAAAATTATGCCTTTTGGGTGATACTCTTTTGTTTGATAGTTTCGAACTGCTGACCTCAAGTGATCCTCCTGCCTTGGCCTCCCAAAATGCTGAGGTTACGGGTGTGATCTTAATATAGTTGTAATCTTAGCATTGCATAATCATTTTCAGTAGCATAGACCTCATCTGTTGCACTAGGTCTTAATAAAATAAATCACTCTTATTGAACCCTTATTAGCCTCCAAAACTTGATGGGCCATTTAATAGAATTTTTTAAATGTAATAGAATTTTAAATATTAAATTTAAATTTTATTTATTAGAATTTTCAGAGGGGGATAATGTTATATATTTAGATTTTGATGACATGCAGACATCTGAGTCTTGCCTTTTAAAAAAGCAAAATTCATGTCATAGAGCTATTGTAAGAATAAGATAATACATATAAAAGTGCCTAACACAATGCTTGGCATGTAGTGGGCACTTACTAAACAATTTCCTTTCTTCCCTTCCTGGCTTCTTAACTACTCTGTGCCTTGCAGACCTCCAGTGCTGTGTCCCAGTTTGTTTTCAGATACTAGACAGATGGCTGTTGCTTTGGGATGGGTCAACGGCTGTCAGGCATGGAGTCAGGCAAATGACCCAGATCAATGAACACGGGTCGTTGTATTAGAGCATTTTGTTTTGCTCAGCTCAGCGATTTGAATCATCTTGGATTTTCTCATTTGTTTAGAATAAATCTTCCCCAAAATTGATGGTGTTAGATTCCTGATAGTAAAATGTATCCACAAGTGAGCAGATCAGCAGATCGAATTTGCCCAACTCTACAGGGAAACTTGCTTTAGGTATTTTAAAAGTTAACTTATCAATGCCACTGTAGGTTAAATTAAGAGACAGTTAAATACATTTATATACTGAGTTTGCAAACAAAAGACTGATTAATTCTGAACTCATTTTTAATCAGAATTCCTATTATTTCAGTGGCTGAATAAGAGGAAAGATGAAAGGACCTAAGCCCAGAAAATTCACAGGTTTGTTTAAGGGTAGAAAATTTGGCCTATTTTGGCCTGGAAGATGTCTCCTTATGGAGTCAGAAATCCGAAAGGGATGTTCAATTAGAAGCAAACTTGTCCTGTGTTGGTTAACCATTGAAAGTTGCACTGGCAGTTTAATAATTAAACAATAGGACCACATCTGGAATTTATTGATCCCTCATGAAGTTTCTGTGTAAATCTTTATTGCCTTGAATTGATAGATTTCCTTTTTCCCCTCCCACTTTGCTTAAGGGACTGAATTTGTTTCTGGCGTTCTAAGACTCTTTAGAATTTGGCAGTGCTTCTCTAGGATTTTTTCCTCTGCACTGCCTCCAAAACAAAATTATAAACAGGCTGACTCTTTTGGGATCTTTTTTTTTTTTTAACTTTTCTGAGGTAAAAATGTTAGGTTTTGAGCAAGTTTGAAAGATGAGAACTAGAATATATTTCTCTTTATGATCTAGAGAATCCTAGTGGCTGTTAGGGCAGTGTATAAAGAAAACCATGAGGCTGCAGAGTTTCCTGGGTGCAACGATAAGCTAGTAAATGCTGATGACAGGGAATCTGGCTCATGGGCTTGAAACCATCCATTAACTCATGAATTGATCAGACATCATGGGGGTCTGCTAAGTGCCACGATGATGCTCTGTGCTGGGAATGCAAAGATGAGTACGGTAGGAATAAAAGACCAATTTTATTTTTTACAGTGTCAGTCTTTTTAGTGTTGAAATGTAGGACCTTATAAGTAAATACTACTAAGCTAATTTCCCAATTTAAAGTCTTTGAATTATTGTCTTGGTTGTTAAATATAGTCAGTGTTTCCCACCAGTGGATCCCAAAGCCTCACCTGATACATTTGGCAATGGTCAGGCCCTCTTTTCCATACTCCAGAGAAATTACAACAGGAAATATTTATACACCACCCCTCACTTCCCTTGCTGCTTTTCGTTTCTGCCTCCTACTTTCTTTGATCTTGAAATCAAGGGGAAGTGCAGTAGCTTCAGGAGTGTCTTCTAGGCAAGTGCCGTTTCTGTGCCAGGCTGTAAGCTTGGGACAGATCTCTCCAGCACTGTCCTGGCTTGACCTGACCTGGCCAGTGACTCTTGTATCTTGCCTAGCCCCTTTGGCTGCTGGCATAAAAAGAGCCAGAGAGTTTGTTTTCCAAATATGGGCTCCAGATCTTACTTTCAGAGCTGTGCATGTGAGGAGTTCATGGGGAATCCCTCATCGCAGCCGAAATGGGGAGGACTGTCTTCTAAATTGTAGTTCTGAAACAGGTAAACTTTCAGCCCCAGTAGCTCTCACAGCACAAAAGTGAGGAGGCTTATTTGACATTGAAATAACTCAGCGTCTTTTCTCATTAGTGTTTTTGAATCTGTTATGGCCAGTGTTTTCTAACCCCCTTCACATTACCTTGTCAGTGACTTGCTTCAGATGCAAATAATGGCAGAAAGCATAATTTTTTTTTTTTGAGACAGAGTCTCACTCTGTCACCCAGGCTGGAGTGCAGTGGTGCAATCTCAGCTCACTGCAACCTCAGCCTCCCAGGTTCAAGTGCTTCTCCTGGCTCAGCCTCCCGAGTAGCTGGGACTACAGGTGTCCGCCACCACACCCAGCTAATTTTTGTATTTTTAGTGGAGTGTTTTGCCGTTTTGGCTAGGATGGTATTGAATAGCTGACCTCAAGTAATTCACCCACCTCTGTCTCCCAAGTGCCGGGATTACAAGTGTGAGCCCCCATGCAGCCAGTAAAGCATAATTATTTACAATTTCCAGTTCCTCACAATTGTTCATTTCTTGAGCTTATACCTGAAGGTGAAGATAGTATGTCATTTTCAGCTTCTGTTTTCTTATCCAGATGACCCTTACTGAGCACTCACTACCTGCAAGCTGTAATGCTGTCTATTTTTACATGGGTTCCTGTGATATTATCATCAGTATTAATCCCGGAAGTTTCAGAAACTTCAGCCTAGCTTGGGTTTACTTCTCATGCTGTGGATTTTACTTCTGAAGGGTGAATGGTGGATGATGTCCAGCTAGGCAAGAACTTTGAAAACGGTTTACTTGCACTGTGTACATCTACATTGACTCACAAACTCACACATCCCACAAAAACTTTTTTCTTTCTTTCTTTATTTTTGAGATGGAGTCTTGCTGTGTTGCCCAGGCTGGTGTGCAATGGAGTGATCTCAGCTCACTACAACCTTTGCCTCCCCGGTTCAAACAATTCCCTTGCCTCAGCCTCCCCAGTAGCTGGGATTACAGGCCCATGCCACCATGCCCAGCGAAAGTTTGTATTTTTAGTAGAGATGGGGTTTCACCATGTTGGCCAGGCTGGTCTCGAACCCCTGACCTCAGGTGATCATCCTTTCTCAGCCTCCCAAAGTGTGGGATTACAGGTGTGAGCCACTGCACCTGGCTAAAAATGTGTTAGCAAGTTCACGAGGGGTCAGGATTAAAGAATCTATGCGATATATAGAATGATGGAATAAGTTCTATAATGTTCATTTTCATTGTGCAGGATAGAAACATTATTGGGCATCTCAGGCAGGATTTAATTCCCTGTGTTCTTGAAAGTGCTTGGTAAGTGCCTCTAATCTTCCACTGTATGATTCTAGTTCAGGTCTGGCTCTTTCACCAGTGATCTCCTGTGGTAAGATGCCATGTGTTAATTTCTCTGTTTTCCCCTGCTTCTAATACAATGTTAAGACTGCCAGATAAAACACAGGATGTCAGCTGAGTGTAGTGGCTCACACCCATGATCTCAGCACTTTGGGAGGCCAAGGCAGGTGGATTTCTTGAGCCCAGGAGTTTGAGACTAACCTGGGCAACATGGCCAAACCTCTCTCAACAAGAAATAAAAAATAATTAGCGGGGTGGTGGGTGGTGGGGGGTACGGAGGCACAACTGTGGTCCCAGCTACTTACTTGGCAGGCTGAAATGGGAGAATCACTTAAGCCTGGGAGATTGAGGCTGCAGTGAACTGTAATAGTACCACTGAACTCCAGCATGGGCTGCAGAGTGAGATCCTGTCTCAAAAAAAAAGAAAAACAAAAAAAACAGGATAGCCAGTTAAATCTGAATTTCAGATAAACAATAAAGTGTTAATTATTGGTGGGCCTCATACATACATCTGTTGTTACATCTGAATTTCATGTAAGCAATGAATAATTTTTAGTATAAATATGTTCCATGTGATATTGATTTAATTAGTCATAATATACGGGTTTTTTTTTCTTTCCTTTCTTTTTTTGATACAGTTTCCATTTGTCACCCAGCCTGGAGTGCAGTGGTGTGACCTTGGCTCACTGCAACCTCTGCCTCCCAGCTTCAAGTGATGCTTGTGCCTCAGCCTCTGGAGTAGTTGGGACTGCAGGCTAACACCACCACACCTGGCTAATTTTTACATTTTTAGTCGACATGGGGTTTTGCCATATTGGCCAGGCTGATCTTGAACTCCTAGGCTCAAGTGATCCTCCCACCTTGGCCTCCCAAAGTGCTAGGATTACAGGTGTAAGCCACTGCACCCAGCCTATATTTTTATTTTGTAAACTGGGCAACACTATACAATGCCCATGACTTTGAAACTTTTTTGCTCCTAAATCAGTGTGATTTAATAATGTGAACACAACTAAGACAAATCAAGGTGTTCATGGAGTTGGTTGATCTCTTTTACAGAATGCAAAATGGGAATTGGGCATAGTAATTACCCTCCTTCACCAATGTATTAGCAAATATGGACCATTTAACCTACAACAACTAAATAACTTTGGCAATAGAAATATGTAGCTATGCCAGCAGAGTGGCTTACACCTATAAACCCAGCATTTTGGGAGGCTGAGGTGGGCGGATCACTTGAGGTCAGGAGTGTGAGACCAGCCTGCCCAACATGGAGAAACCCCATTTCTACTAAAAACCCAAAATTCACCAGGAGTGGTGGTGCATACCTGTTATCTCAGCTACTCAGGAGGCTCAGACAGGAGAATCACTTGAACCTGGGAGGCAGAGGTTGCAGTGAGCTGAGATTGTACCATTGTACTCTACCTTGGGTGACAGGGCGATACTCCATCCTAAAATGTGTGTGTGTGTGTGTGTGTGTGTGTGTGTGTGTAGCTAGGACCTGAACTAATGGGTGTGCCGACACTGTTTGCCTTTTATGTGCCAGGCACTTGCAATCTAATTTGTGTTTTTAAAAATGAGTGATCTTGTGCGATTGTGCATGTTAACTAATAAACGTATGTCGGGGATCATGGAACTGTAGTTAGGAGTCAGATCCTGCCTGGTTCCTTTCTGCCTTCTCTGCTGTTTCTGGTTGCTCCTCTTTATTCCGAATGCAGATAGGGCCAGGCGCGGTGGTTTACGCCTGTAATCCCAGCACTTTGGGAGGCCAAGGCAGGTGGATCACGAGGTCAAGAGATCGAGATCATCCTGGCCAACATGGTGAAACCCTGTCTCTACTAAAAATACAAAAAAATTAGCCGGGCGTGGTGGCATGCGCCTGTGGTTGTAGCTACTCGGGAGGCTGAGGCGGAAGAATCGCTTGAACCCAGGAGGTGGAGATTGCAGTTAGCCAAGATTGCACCACTGCCCTCCTGTCTGGTGACAGAGCAAGACTCTGTCTCAAAAAAAAAAAAAAAAAAGAAAGGGGTAGGTAGGACAGGAGTTTGTCAGCTGTTGAGCTAGAGGGAGTAGCTTCAGAGCAAACTGTGACCACATGTGGTCTTTTAAGCCTCCTTTTCTTTGTGGGATGTGTGAGTGTGTGTGTGTCGGTGCAGATGTACACAGTGCAAGTAAGTAAGCCTGAGTGGATGGCAAGAGCCTCGTTTGTATAGTAGGAGAAATGGAGCCTAAAGGGGCAAAATCAGAGTCTTGGGAGCAGACACAGAGGCTGAGTCCAGCAGTTGCTGCTGAGAACAGAATCAGGACCTCCTGCCTCTTTTGGGTTATACTGGTTTTTTTAGGTCTCCCTCCCAGCCACAAAGTAAGACTCTGAAATTCATCTGGGCCTAAATGTTCTTAAGGAAATGTAATCAGTTCTGACCTTAAGTATTTAGAAGTGAGGACTCATACCCTTCTCCCAGAATGTAAATTTGACTCACTGGGGCTAACAGCAATGATATATAAGAAACTGTTTACCGGACTTTGTTCTGATATCAGCCAGGCTAGAGCTCTGCATGGTGGGAAGCTTTCTGTCGGCTGGCCGTGCCCTATTAGGGAAGGCAAAAATAGAAAGCTTTTGCTTCGGAATGGAATCAATGCATGGTTATTAAAAGCATCAATGGCAAGTGGCCATGGAAGTCGAAATCTCAGCCTTAATGAAGGGCGATGGTGTCCAGAGAACACATTATTTTGCAAATAAATAAAATCCTCACATTGGTTTTGGAGTGGTTGAAATCAGCAGGCACCAGGTATAAACCCTCTTGGGTGGGTGCGTGTGTGTGTGTGTGTGTGTGTGTGTTTGAGATGGAGTCTCGCTTTGTTGCCTAGGCTGGAGCGTAGTGGTGTGATCTCAGCTTACTGCAGCCTCCTCCTCCCAGGTTCAAGCAATTCTCCTGCCTCAGCCTCCCAAGTAGCTGGGATTACAGGTGCCCACTACCATGCCCAACTAATTTTTATATTTTTAGTAGAGACAAGGATTTACTATGTTGCCCAGATTTGTCTCGAACTCCTAACCTCAATTGATCTGCCCAACTTGGCCTCCCAAAAGTGTTGGGATTATAGGCATTAGCCACCGCACCCAGCCATTGTAGTATGTTTTACATAGTCATGCTAATGACATTTACACCTTGCCTGGCACTCCTGAAGCCTCAACTCTCTGCAGGACAGAATATCTGAAGGGTACAATTCTCATGGTGCTGGAGAGGAGTATCCTTTGAGCAGAAGCCGGAATTCTACCACCCACTCCCTGTATCTCCCAAACTGGGGATGGCATCACTGTTCTTGAGGGAGTGCTCAGTCCATATTAGGGATCCGCCTGGAGACCTGAAATTTACACTTAAGCTTCAACTTTGTCTAGAGAAAACATTTTCTCTCTGTCACCAAGAGAATGGAGAACATGATCGCTTTTGAAGTCTCACCTGTCAGGAAACCTTTATTTTTATGGGGGGCATCAGAACTTCCTCTTTTTCCGTGTACCTTAGTTTACTATTACTTGAAGTATTTTGGTTCAATTAACTTCCTGTATTTGTTCTTATTTTAAGTACATTCTTTAGTTAAAGTGCTACTCAGTGAATGGAAACAGAAAAACAAGGCAAGAGGAAGGGGTATAATATGAAAGAATAGAGTTTTGTTTCAGTTCTGTTTTGTAACGGTAGATAAGAACCATAAACTTTCTAGTCCCTGGTTTTTAAATAGTATATGGAAACTCCATTTTGTTCTTCTACATAGTAGGATGAATTTAATTAAGCTGCCAAGGAAACTTGTTGATTTAAATAACAACTCCACATGCAGAGTTTGAAGAGGCTGTTTTGTGGTATCTAGCCTCACTTTTAAGAGTATTTTCCTGAACCTATCCATGCATTTGTGAGATGGTTCGTTTTATGTTTGTGCAAGGCCTAGTATCCCACTCACTTGTCAGTGAGGGACTCACTGAAGTGGCAGAAACTGTGTGCATATTAAGTGCTGGAGGAATGCTAAATATTAAAATTTGGGATCAACCACAAAATCTAGTTTCTATTTATAAGACACCCAAGACTAAATAAACTGTAGGACAGATGAAATGTGCACATTCTTTTTGGTAAAAGTCAGTGTCCTGAAAACCACCAAAGGTTAAGAAAAAGGGAAAACAACTTTGTATTTTTCATCTTCTGTAATTCGTCTACCTTGGAATTTTCTCCTAAGCTCTTGAGGCACATTTATATACATGACCCTACGTAAGACTTTGGATGATAAAGTAGAGGAGATTCACTAAGGAAGAACAGAGCAGGTGTAGGTGATTAGTGCCAGGGTAGTCAAACCATGGATCGAGGTATTGGGGTGAATATGTAACTTGCTGGTTGCAGATGGGGAAAGAGAAGAGACCGCTCGCTGAGATTACGTGAGTGTTGAAGGGTTAGATGAGCTGGTGTATAGTGGTGCTGGCTTGGTCTTTCTGGGTGTTCTGATTTTCTTTTTTTGAGATGGAGTTTCACTCTTGTTGTCCAGGCTGGAGTGCAATGGTGCGATCTCCACTCACTTCAACATAGGCCTCCTGGGTTCAAGCGATTCTTCTGCCTCCGCCTCCTGAGTGGTTGGGATTACAGGCACATGCCACCACATCCAGCTAATTATTGGGTTTTTAGTACAGACAGGATTTCGCCATGTTGGATAGGCTTGTCTCGAACTCCTGACCTCAGGTGATCCACCTGCCTCAGCCTCCCAAAGTGCTGGGATTACAGGCGTGAGCCACCACGCCGGCCCTAAGTGTTCTGACTTTATCTCTACCAATAAACTGTGGCTTTGGACATTTCAAAGTCTCTGGTTCTGTCTTCTAATCTTTAAAATGAGAAGCTGGATTAAATGATCTCTAAAGTCTGTTCCAGTTTAAAAATTCTACTACCGTTTAGAAATCCATTGCTAGGAAAATGTTAGCACCACAGTCTATCTCTCTAATATGGGAGGTATTTTTGAGATTGGGTATCAGTGAGACTTACTATTGCTATTAAACATTCTATAAAAAGTGGGAAATTATTAGTGCATATTGTCACAAACATGTTAAGCTATTTGCATTTTAATGAATGAAAGAGAACTCTTAACATTTACCAAGGGGTACAGCTGAGAGTTAATAGTTTACAAGGGGTATAGGTGAGAGTCAATGGTTTATACATGTTAACTAGTTACTGTTAGTTGCCTCTGGATTTAAAGGTATGCACACTGATTTTTACTTTTGGTAGCCTCAAACCTAGTCAAGAATAGATGAATCATACAAAATTACCTTCATTAGAACAAGCATAGTATTAACTATCAGTGCTACGTAAGGTAAAAAGATTGCAAACTCTCTGTGAGGCCTCATTAAATTCCTTTGCTTTCCTGAAAGTTTCTACCATCCTGAGAAAGTCTAGCAGCTTCTTCAGAGACCTGGTTGCCTTGTGTCTCAGAATATTTAAAGGAAAGTGCATTTTCTTTCAAAATGGAATTTTCCCTGGGTCATACCAGGCAATTAGGGCTTTGAGCCATAAACCATCTTCAGGATTTGGTTCCCTCTGAAAGAAAGGGAAAGGAGATAACTTTTACCCTTGCTAGAAAGTAAAGCTTATCTACCCTTACCTGTTTGCAGTTTAGACAAAGGAAGAGTTTATCTATACAAAAGCATAGTTTCCCTGACCACAATGAAGCATCTACTTAGACTGCTCACTTCTTGACTAGGAGACACAAACAAAATCAATTTACAGTCCAGGGGAGGGAGGACTGAATAGGACTGCAACTGTGAAGGTCTAATGTGCAACCGGTAAATATCTTTATAATAACCTCACATTTTTGTTATGCAGAATACACGCATGTTCAAGGGCACACACATTATACATTTGTGGGCTGGCGAAGGCAGAAGATCAGTGAACTGACAACTTTCAGAATTAATTTCTGCAAGGCCAGGGGAGGGGGCGGTAGCTCACACCTATAATCTCAGCACTTCAGGAGGCCAAGGCAGGCACGTCACTTGAGGCCAGGAGTTTGAGATCAGCCTGCCTGACCAGCATGGCAAAATCTCATCTCTACTAAAAATACAAAAATTAGCTGGACATGGTGGCACATCCCTGTAATCTCAGCTACTCAGGAGGCTGAGGCAGGAGAATCACTCGAAATCCAGGAGGCAGAGGTTGTAGTGAGTCGAGATTGTGCCACTGCACTCCAGCCTGGGCAACAGAGCTAGACTCTATGTCTCAAAAAAAAAAAAAAAGAATTAATTGCTGCAGAGCTTCTCTTTTCATTGTGTGCCTTTACGCTGCTACTGGGAGGAAGTGGTCAATTCAATCACTTAGCAATTTAAGAGGAAGTAAGTAGAATAGTGGTTTGCATTTAGAAGTAAATCCCCCTTCCTACCTTCAGAAAAAAAAAAAAAGGTAATTTGATTTAACCACTTTTTACAAAACCAGTTTTGAGAATGGAAGCTGACTTTGCGCTGTTTGATAAAGGCGGTTCTGTGGATATTTCATTCATTTGTGTCGTCAGCCTGTGGGCTGATGGCTTGCCATAGCAGTCTATGTGTTGTTTTTTTTTTTTTGCTTTAAAAAACACATCCTAATGTAAGGACCAAAAGCTTTGTCCATTCTCCACTGAGTACTTTATTTATTGCTTAAAAATAACTATCTCTCAAGAGAGCTGGTTGTTTAAAAAAAACAATAAAAACTGCCTAGCTCTGTTAGTAGTAAAAGGGCTTGTCATTGTCTGATGTAGTGTTTTCATTCAATTTCCAATTAAATGATCAGGAGGTTTTGAGTTCTGCATGAGCTCTATTTGCCATATACTTGCATCTCTTTATGTTAATGGCTTTCACTTTTATTCCTTTGCCTGCAATGGAGAAGAAAATGAAATGGGATGGCATGACTTTTTTTTTTCTTCCTCTTTAGGCCTGGCTGGCCCTTTATAAAATGGAAAGTAGAGGCACTCCCTCCAAATGGCTAACATGGGTTCAGTGGTGTGTAAATTGGAGTCATAATCCCTTCTTTGAAGACTAGGAGGAGGCTATTATGATAAATGTTGGAGAAATGATTAAAGAGATGAGAACAGCAGGATGCAAGTGGCAACTGCAAACCCTGTAGTGTCAGGTGGGACACCCTGTGAGCTCGGCTAAAAGGGGCAGAGAAGCAAAGGGATTAGCCAGTGCAGCCCTGGGTGGCCAGGGTGGAAAGCAGTCCTCCCAGATGATTGTCCCAGCAGTTCAGTTGCACCCAGTGTCTAAGTTGTGCTTTGTTTTTTCTTACCTTTTATCTTAGAATGGGGAAAATATCCCATAACAGGGAAGGATGTTTGTATAGTGCTTTTAATATTACCTATGTGCGTCAAAGCAAGTATACTGCCTCTTTCAACATTTACAAATCTTTTTCTTAAGCAGAAATGTGGTGTGAAATTGAGGTTATTCAGCAACATGGGCTATACTAGGTATTGATTAGACTAAGCTGTTCATCCTTCAATGAATGATTTGACTTTAAACGCCTGCTATCTGAAGTGGTTGGGAATAAAAACCTTCTTATCACTGTGATAAAACAGAATTTTAGTCCATACACATTTTCTGAAGGTCCAGAATGTGCAGGGAATTTACTGCAAATTTGTCTTCCTCAGGTAGTCAACAGATGACAATTCTAAGCATAGGCTGTTTTTATTTCTTAGTATAAAATTACCAGCTGTCTTATCAATAGTGAATTTCCAGTCTGTCTTTTTTCAAAGAAATCCTGCCTGCTTCTCAGTAGATCCTGCCTGCTTCTTTGTTTCTTAAGATATTTCTGGTCAGGTGCAATGGCTCAAGCCTATAATCCTAGCACTTTGGGAGGCCAAGGCAGGTGGATCACTTAAGGTCGGGAGTTCGAAACCAGCCTGGCTAACATGGTGAAGCCCCATCTCTACTAAACACACAAAAATTAGCTGGGTGCTGTGGTACATGCCTGTAATCCCAGCTACTTGGGAGTCTGAGGCAGGAGAATCACTTGAGCCTTGTAGGCAGAGGTTGCAGTGAGCCCCGATCATGCTATTGCATTCCAGCCTGGGTGACAAGAGGGAAATTCTGTCTTGAAAAAAAAAAAGATACTTCTAACTACTCAGTATACACAAGTACCTATGTCTCCATTCTTCCCATCAATTAGAAAAATATCCTTGGAGTTAGCCTTATTTTGGTGATTAAGAAAATTGTTTTGCTGAGTGTGTTTAGAGGAGGGATGTTGCAATTCGTTCATTCATTTATTCATCCATTCAACAAATATATATTTTGTCTGGCATGTAGTAGTCAGTATTCAACAAATATATATTGTGTCTGGCATAATAAGTTTATTCATTCATTCTGCAAACATTTGTTGAGTGCAGTGTATCAAAGGTCATTGTAGACACTGCACAGTCATGTTTTTATGGGTTTTACATACTAGTGATGAGAGACAGAATGATGGGTGGAGGTGGGTGGGTGCTATTTTAGATAAAGCATCCAAAGAAAACTTCTCTGTGAGGGATAATTGAGAAGGACCATGAATGAGGTAAGGGAATGAGCAATCTTGTCATGTGAGGGAAGAGCATTTGAGGCAGGGAGAACGAGTGCGGAAGCCCTGAGACAGCTGTGTTCTTGGTTTGTTTGAGGCACGACAGGAAGGCTGCAAGCAGGGAGAGAAGGAGAAGAGATCAAAGAGGTGCCAGCAGCAGAGGGAGATTCTGTGAGGGCTGGGAACTTTGAGCTGAGACCATAATAGTATTTTAACAGCCCCTGGAGAGTGTCGGGTGAATAGGTAAGGGTGATGGCAGGGAAGTAGGGTAGGGGACTTCTGCAGTAGTTCAGGGAAGGAACACTGGTACGTTTGACGTGCATAGTAGCAGTGGAACTGGTGACCAGTGGTTTCTTCCTCCTTCCTCTCCTCCTCCTCCTCCTCTTTCTTCTTTCTTCCTCCTTCTTCCTTCTTTATTCTTCTCCCTTCCCTCCCCTTTTTTACTTTGTCTTTCCCGCTTTCCTTTTCCTTTTCTTTTTTTGAGACAGACTCTCACTCTGTTGCCTAGGTTGGAATGCAGTGGCATGATCTCAGCTCACTGCAACCTCCACTCTCCAGGTTCAAGCGATTTTTCTGCCTCAGCCTCCTGAGTAGCTGGGGTTAAACTTGCTCACCACCACGTCCAGCTAATTTTTGTATTTTTAATGTAGACGAGGTTTCACCATGTTGTCCAGGCTGGTCTCAAACTTCTGACCTCAACTGATCCACTTGCCTTGGCCTCCTAAAGTGCTGGGAATACAGGTGTGAGCCACTGCGCCTGGCCTATTTTCTAGATCTGTTTGGAGGATACAGCTGAAGGGGTTGTTGATGGATTGGTTCTGGGTTATGAGAGACAGAGGTAAAGACAATGGTTTTTGGCCTGGCAACCAGAGAGATGGTGTTGCTATTTATTAAATTGGGTAAGTTAGGGAGAGGAGAAGATTTTGAGTAGAAAATAAAAATTGTGTGTGGGACCTGTTTAGTTTTTAGTATGGTTGTTATGAAAAGCTATTATTGTCTCATTCAGTCTTCTCTATGCTTTCTTATAGGGTTAAGTGTGCTTTTGTTAACAAATCTCAGAGTAACACTAACTTAAGATAGGGAAATACTAAGTCAAAGAAAGGAAAATTCAGGATAAAGACTAGAAAAGACCACTTAGGAAAAACCATCCCCAGGAGCCTGCCATGGGCCCCCCAGCAGGAGGATCTTGTCAGAGGCCATTTAATTAAACTGTGTCTCACTGAGAACCTGTTTCCGGCAGCCTCACGGATGCAACTCTCAATCTTCTGTTCCTGAGTCTGCCTCTAGATAAGCGTGCATCCAGGCTTGGGTTTCACTACCCGATGTGCTCTGTGATGCACTAATATTACTGAAAAAGAATTTTATTTTCTGCTGCTTCATAGATGGCGTCAGTTGTAATCTTGCCAGTATTGGTATTGACAATGAAAGCACCTTTTTAAAAAAAGTTTTTAAGTGTTTATAGGACTGTTTCTGACTTTTATGTGAACTAACCTAGAAAACTCCCAGTATTTGTTGAGCTGATTAAATCTGAAAAGGAATGGCAGTTGAAGCAGAACATGAAAAAAATCCACTTGATTTTATCTTATTTGCACATGTGTGAAAGAGGGCCAGTTTAAATTTCTATTTCTAATTTTAAAGGGGAAAAAAAACACGTGTATTCAAAATACTGAGGGTATTTATATCTTAATCCATTTTATAGGTCTTCTTAAGTTTTCCTCTTATTCCAACAAAAATGAATTGTTTTGTCTTCTTTCTTTTGTTGCTCTTGTTCATATTTTCATCCAAGGATTGCTTTGTCATGCGGATAGTTTTGGGCCTTCTTTTTAAAAATACAGCAACAACCTCACTGACCAGTATTAGAACTTAAATTGGCTTATTTGGCCAGTGGTTATGG
This sequence comes from Callithrix jacchus, assembly GCF_049354715.1. Taxonomy (NCBI): domain Eukaryota; kingdom Metazoa; phylum Chordata; class Mammalia; order Primates; family Cebidae; genus Callithrix; species Callithrix jacchus. The sequence goes on along the minus strand of NC_133514.1, from coordinate 29,590,733 downwards.
CCTCTGTGCCAGACACTGTTTTGATGTAGTAGTAGTGCCAGGTGACACCCCTCCTTTCTAGGAGTTGAAAATCAAGTTGGGGAAGAGGAACAGTCAGTAATCGAATATGCCAATGTATAATTTAAGCTTTGAGGAGATATAAGAGAAGGTCAGGGGATAGAGAATGATGGGCGGTGCATGAGAGATTATTTAAGAAGGAGGCATCTGAAGCAGAGCTCTGACCCACGAGCCTCCCATTTATGCCAGAGAAGGAGAAGCCAGCCTGCCTCTGCAGAATTAGAGCATGCCAATTGTGTAGTTTTTAGATCTTTTCAGATAAGAAGCTGGTGCAAGAGTCATGCTAACTTTAAACAATGACAGGCATGCTGTGTAGACACCTAGGCATATTTGTATTTTTGCAAAGAAAACTGGCTAAGTGGGAATAGCATCATGTTTTGAAAAAGTCTGGACTATTTCCTGAAATGAGCAAATGACACATTTGAAGCTTGCATCTGGTTGAGACTGTCTGTGGGTCATTTTTCCCATGTTAAAGAGAAATAGTAATATTGAGACAATGATTATTTGACTTAGAATCATAAGGTTTTTAGAGCTCATATGGAAGGACCTTTGGAGATGACCTTGGCGAATTTTTCCCATTTCTTTGGATGGCAAAGCTGCTCCTGAGAAACTGCCCACAGTTCCCCTGCTAGGTTAGTAGTAGAAGGGCTGACACTGCAGTCTCAGCTTGCTGACATCAGAGTTCTTTCCTCTCCATCTGTCACTCTTTTCCAAAGGATTAGAATCTGTGTCGCCATGCCTTTCAGCATGATGCCTATGTAGTTAGAGTCCCAGAAAAGAGCAGATTTTTAATTACTTAAATTGATCCCACAATCTTATAGGATTCTGCAATTTACTATATTTTGTTCTCTTTAGGCAGGTAATTCTGCTTTGCTTAATGATAAAACGAAGGTAATTAATTCTTCAATTTCTACCTTTCCATTTTTGGACCTTAGTATAAAAGTTAAGTTTAAGAGAAATACAGCTCTTTCCAGCCTGCTAGGTAGGGGTGAGTTGCTGATGGTTATGGGAGCAGGCACAGAGTGAAGTGTGGGGAGAAATGTGCCTCTGCCCTCTCTTCTGACCTGCTTCTTCTATGCTGGACCCACTCACCTTTCACTTTCTTCTTTCTCTCAAACAGACCCTGCTTCTTGCTTTCTCTCTCCCTTTCTTTTTATTTATTTGTTTGTTTATTTTTGAAATGGAGTTCCACTCTTTCACTTAGGCTAGAATGCCGTGGCGTGATCACCAGTCACTACAGCCTTGACCTCCTGGGCTTAAGCCATCCTCCTGCTTCAGCCTCCTGAGTAGCTGGGACTAAAGGTGCACAACACTGTGTCCAGCTAATTTTTAAATTTTTTGTAGAGATGGGGTCTTGCTATGTTGCCTAGGCTGGTCTTGAACTCCTGACTTCAAGTGATTCACCCACCTAAGCCTCCCAAAGTGTTGGGATTATAGGCGTGAGTCACAGCGTCTGGCTCTCTTTTGCTTTCTTAGATGCTAACCAGACACTACTCTTTTGTTTTCCTGTTAATTCAAACCATGCTAATTTGTAAATCCAAATTACCAAGGCCCAAGTGAGAAACTGGAGAGATCACAAGGAGTGCCATGAGCATCCATCTGTGTGTCCTGCAGCACTAGGTGGGAAGGAAGAGGAGGCAGTGTCTGGTATTTCTTCGTGATGGTGCATGGGTTACCAGGATTAAGGCATTGTTTCTCCAGTTTTCATGTGCTCTCCGATTACCTGGGTACCTTGTTCAAAATGGATGATGCTGAGTCCAGAGATTGGGGCAGGGGCTGAGGTTCTCCTTTCCTCACCAGCTCCCAGGTGATGCCAGTGCTGTTGGTGCAGACCATGCTTGATTGCAAGGCTGTATGGATGGGGCCTCTCGTGGGAGTTACACGTGCCTCCTGAGTCACTTTGATATTGTGAGTTACTATGTACTGGAAGTATTGACATTTAAAATCAGATGTGGAGTTGGGCACAGTGGCTCACGCCTGTAATCCCAGCACTTTGGGAGGCTGAGGTGGGCAGATCACCTGAGGTCAGGAGATCAAGACCAGCCTGGCCAACATGGTGAAACCACATCTTTACTAAAAATACAAAAATTAGCTGAGCATGGTGGTTGGTGCCTTTAACCACAGCTACTTGGGAGGCTGAGACAGGAGAATCACTGGAAGCAAGAGGCGGAGGTTGCAGCGAGCCAAAGTTGTGCCACTGCACTCCAGCCTGGGCAACAGAGCGAAACTCCGTATAAAAAAAACCATCAGATGTGTAAAGTTACAGTCTCTCTAGAAGCAGGTAGGGATGGGTTGTGCGGCTTCTTTCAGGACGTCCCTTTAAAACCTGCAGCAGGCAGTCCAGTCACTTCGATTATTAAAAAGGCGCAGCCTTGTTGGCACTCAGCCTCCCGCATTGGTTGGCTCTCCATTTCATTCTTTCACCATAGAGAAACAGAACCTGATTATTTTTAACTGCATGCCTTGCTGAGACTGAGTAGGGGTTTTTATTTCTGGAGCTAATGCAGAACACACATCCCTCTTTTTTTAAATGCAGAAAACCTCACATAGTGTTGCCAAAATAGAATGGCATGTTTCCTAAAATTATGCAGCAACATAAGGGGTAGTTTATTCTGGAATAAGGAGAGGAAAATCAAGTCTTTTTGTCTTGTTCAACCCAAAGAGAGTACCAGCAGGGTGTGGCATACATAGGGTTGGGAAGGCTTCGAGGGGCAGTGAAGAGTAGAACCGGGGGCTGGCTTCTTATTCCTGTTCAGTCTCTCTGCAGCCTGGAGAGAGCTACTTAACTCCCTTTGGGCCTTATCATAGCCATTTTTAAAATAAAGGTCCTCCACTCGACTATCTGACCAAGTTATGGCTAGCTCACAAGGCCTCTTACATTCAGCATGTTTGCTTGAGGGGAGTGAGTGTGAGTATTTTGCATGCAGTGGGTCCATTCCCAGAAAGCAACAAAAAGAAGGCTTGAAGTGTAGCCTGCCATCAGTATTGTTAGCACATTAAGAATATTTCAGCCAGGTGCAGTGGCTCACACCTGTAATCCCAGCACTTTGGGAGGACAAGGCAGATGGATCACGAGGTCAGGAGTTTGAAATCAGCCTGGCCAACATGGTGAAACCCCATCTCTACTAAAAATACAAAAATTATTTGAGTGTGGTGGTTGGCACCTGTAATCCCAGCTACTTGGAAGACTGAAGCAGGAGAATTGCTTGAACCTGGAGGTGGAGGTTGCAGTGAGTCAAGATCACACCACTGCACTCCAGCCTGGGTGACAGAGCAAGAATCCATCTCAGGGGGCAGTGGGGAAAGAGTATCTTAAAGAATATGTGAAGAAGATGTTACATATTTAGGCTGAGCTTTATTAATGTACTTGGCGTTGCAATGGCCCTACATTTTGTTATTTTTTACTTATTTAAGGTTAAATGAAGACATTTAAAATATTACATGTGATTGGGCTTATAGTTTTACATACAATGCCAACGTTTTTGTGCCTTGTTTAAAACAAATCCAATATGAGAATATACTTTTGTGTAAGAAGTATATCATTTTATAAAAGGATTTATAAGATATTTCAAAGCAGGAAACCTGTAGTACTTTAAAAACTGGTACCTTCTACATCATCTTTTTAGGAGCATTATTTATCACACAAGGCAAGGTAAATCACTAAATTAGGCATCCAGGCAAACAGAATTAGACTAGAAGTATAGTGAGGTGTGAGATTTAGGGGGACAGGGATTCTAAGAACCAGCAGCATTGAACTAATGGACTTCTTAAAGGAATGTTGCAGAAGTGATCGTTCATCTTAAAAGATTGTGCCTTCAGAACAATTGAAGGATCCTTTTGCTCTTGTGTACAGTGTGCCGAGTTTGGTGATACATTATCACTGGGTCCATGAATGACCAGCACCATCATGGCTGCCAAGTCCTTGAGATTTGAAGATGATGTGGCAGATGGTAATAAACCATCTCTCTCTCTTTTTTTTTTTTTTTTTTTGAGATGGAGTCTCTCTCTGTTGCCCAGGCTAGAGTGCTGGCTCACTGCAACCTTCATCTCCCAGGTTCAAGTGATCCTCATGCCTCAGTGTCCTGAGTAGCTGGGACCACAGGTACATGTCACCACACCAGCTAATTTTTGTATTTTTAGTAGAGACAGCGTTTTGCCATGTTGGCCAGGTTGATCTTGAACTCCTGACTTCAAGTGATCTGCCTGCCTCAGCCTCCCAAAGTGCTGGGATTACAGGCATGAGCCACCATGCCTGGTCAGTAATGAACATCTTGTTGCATCCCTGGAGCCGTCCTAATAAAGGAGTAATGGCAGTGGGGTTGGGACAGTAGGTGCTTGGATATATCTTTTGATGGATAGCAATTCTTTAAAAACATTGAGTTACATTATACAAATAAATATTTGTATATATGTTTCTCTATATATCCATTTATTAGAATTAAGAGAATACATTCAAATACTAGTGGATCTGTATCAATTTTTTTCTTTTTCCTCCAGTCATTGTGTTTATCTTGACTTGATATCAAAACTCTGGAAATACTTATCTGAGGCAGTCGAGGCATGGTAGGTACTGGATCTTCTGTAATGCGATAATTTTTGTTTCTTAGGAACAGTTGGATTCAGCCAGGTAACTGTTACTCTTTGGACTTATGTTACAGGGATATCATGATGGCGTTCCATTGATCTGTGTAATCAATAATGTATTGCATTATTTAAACCAAACTCATAGGAATAAATAAGACTGAGGATAAATAATACTGCTCTCCTTATTTGAGAGCAGCCTGGTGATTTTGAAAGTTTGCTTCTATGCAGTCGTCAGATCTGCAGAGCAAGCTTGCGAGATGAGAAGGGCATGGATTGGTGGACATAAGAAATGGGGTGTTAAGGCAAGTGTTTACTTACCCACAGTCACTAAATTCGTAATCTGTAGATTTGGGACCAGGACTAGGATATATCGTTTCTAGCCCAGTGTTCTTTCTGTGATATTTGTTAAAGGAACAGTCTGGTGAAAGGGACAGTCTGGCTCTAAAATTAATGATGATAGCTTTCTAATATATAACACTTTCCAGTGTGACAGGCTTTTACATAGATAGCATATTTTCTTCACAGACAAATAATGTCTTTACATTACAAATGTTGGCTAAAGATGTGGAGCCTTTGCATACTGTTGAGAAGGAAAAGACTTTTTTTTCCTCCATTAGTTTTTGCATCAAATCTTTTATAGTCCTTGTTTTTTCTTAATTCTCTCTTTTCCGCAGGTTTAATTTTCTTAAGCGAAGGAATTATAATACTAAGTAATATCTAGAATAGACAGTTCTTTCAGGAAATGGGCTTATTGATATCATAAGTTTTGGTGGTCTAATTTGTCAATGTTATTCTCATTTCTTAATGGCATTTGTCTTTTCGAGTAGTAACTTGTATTGAATTAAAGTCTTTCACATGTGTAGAGTGGAGCAAAGAGACCTTGTATGTGTCATAAAATTGTGCATCCCTTTGCTTAGTTTTCATTGTGTTAGAGAAAGTCCTTTAAAATGTGAAAATAACTGCTACTCAGGAAGGGAGAAGATGAAGTTATGTGATTTTTTTTTTTTTGAGACAGGGTCTTGCTCTCTTGCCCAGGCTGTAGTGAAGTAGTGCAATCTTGGCTCACTGCAACCTCCTCCTCTCAGGTTCAACCAATTCTCCTCCCTCAGCCTCCCAAATAGCTGGGATTACAGGTGCCCATCACCATGTCCAACTAGTTTTAGTATTTTTAGTAGAGACAGTGTTTCGCCATGTTGGCCAGGATGGTCCCGAACTCCTGATCTCAGGTGATCTGCCCGCCTTGGCCTCCCAAAGTGCTGGGATTACAGGCAAGAGCCACTGTGCCCAGCTGACATGTGGAATTTATGTGAGGCTTGTTAGGAGGTGTGGGGTATGGGGGGAAGAAGGACAGCTTTGCTTCTTTTTATCTTTCAATATGAAAGCACAGCAGGATAATGTAAAATTTTTTTATTGATGTATAGTTTGCATACAATAAAATGTACCATTTTAACTCTACGTTTGGGTGTGTTGTGATGGATTTAGATACCTGCCACTACAATCAAGATTATAGACCCTTCCCTTCAATCCTAGGTTTCCTTCCTGCCTCTTCCCAGCCAGGCCTCCCTCATGCCAGCCTCAGGCAACCACCGATGGGTTTTTTGTCGCTGTGGATTATATTTGCCTTGTCTAGAGCTTCATAGAAATCCTGATGGATAGTGTTTTGTCTGACCTTTTCACTTAGTGTAATGTTTTTGACACTCACTCTTGAGCTGTTGCACAGGTCGGGTCAGTACTTCTTCCCTTTTATTGCTGAATATGCCTGTTTTTTATGCATTCACCTACTGGTAGACATAGAGGCTGTTTCCATGTGTGGGGTTATTATAAATAAAATTGTTATGAACATGCATGTACAAGTCTTTGTGTGTTGGACATGTGTCATTGTTTCTCCTCAGTAAACATGCGGGAGTGGAATTGCTGGGCATATGGTATTTAATATTCCACTGATTTTACTGAGCAAACATAATGCTGTTTTCCATAGTGACTGTACCGGTTTACATTCCCACTCACAGTGCACAAGGTTCCAGTTTCTTCACCTCGTAGCCAACACTTGTTATTTATTTCATAGTAGCCAACTTATTTATTTCATATTTAATGGGTGTGCAGTAGTATTTCATTGTGTTTTGAATTTGCGTTTCCCTAATGATTAGTGGTGTGGGCATCATTTTTTTTTTCTAATTGACGGGGTCTTACTCTCTCACCCTGGCTGGAGTACACTGGGGTGATTTTGGCTCACTGCAACCTCCCCCACCTAGGTTCAAGCAATTCTTGTGCCTCCGCCTCCCAAGTAGCTGGAAGTATAGGTATGAGCCACCACTCCTGGCTAATTTTTGTATTTTTAGTAGAGAAAGGGTTTCACCATGTTGGCCAGGCTGGTTTCAAACTCCTGACCTCAAGTGATCCACTCACCTCGCCTCCCAAAGTGCTGGGATTGCAGACATGAGCCACCGCATCTGGCAGAGCATCTTCCTGTGTACTTATTGGATGTTCTTCTTTGGAGAAATGTCTGTTCAACTCCTTTACTGCATTGCTTCTTAAAATCTTTGGACTTGAAAGCCCAGCAGGATAACTATTTTGTTCTTCTGATCTAAGAATATATAAAGATCTTGCTCAAATCAGCAGAACATTTGTATCGTCATTTCAGAACTGCAGCGCTATGAACATCTAGTTGCTAATTACATATTTAGAATAGTTCATATTTCAAAATGCTAAATAAGTATTTGTGGGCACTGAGCCTAGTTATTATGTTTTGCCAAAGTCACAAGTTCCCCCATTGCACTTCCCAGTCCAGTTCAGCTTGTACAAAAATACTTAACATCTTTTTGCATGAAACTGTGTTTTGGTTCTGATGTTATGCAGACAGAATGAGACTTATATATCTTTAAAGAGTCATTTTAAATAAACAGCAAGATAACTATTACTGCAGGAAACAAAAGGAGGAAAGAAGAAAGATTGGTTAACTTAGAGAAAAATGGCAAAATTCTGATGGGAAAGGGAATCAGAATTTTGAGACTCCTGTGAGTTGAAAGAGGACAAAAGGAAGTTATCTAGTTCTACTTTGTGTGTTCTCCCCAACCTTGAGTTCATGGCTAGAGATGAATTGAAATACCAGGAAGTGTTTAAAAAGGAAAACTGGGTGGCTGAGTGATGTGGCTAATGCATTTAGTCCCAATACTTTGGGAGGCTGAGGCGGGAGGATCACTTGAGGCCAGGGGTTTGCTACTAACCTGGGCAACATAGCGAGACCCTGCCTACACACACACACACACACACACACACACACACACACATCTGGGTGTGGTTGTGGACACCTCTAGTCCCCAGCTTCTTGGGAGGCTGAGGCAGGAAGTTCACTTGAGCCCAGGAGTTTGAGGTTGCATTGAGTTCTGATCATGTCACTGCACTCCAGCCTGGGCAACAGAGCAAGACCTTGTCTCTAAAGAACAAAACAAAACAGTAAAGTAGAAAGGAACGTTCTCTAAGAAGCTAAGAGCCATTGATAATTACAACTCCCAGATGCAAACTTTTGAGTGGGACACTACCCAGAACCTGAGGCTACTTAAACTATTATTTTGTCAGAAGCAATAAGGTTGGCTGAAATTTGCATTTGAAACATTATACTTTTCTCATGTATCACAGCCTTTATGTAATTGTTCAATTGTGTTTGAAAAAGAATTGACATCATTGAGGTGTTCGGTTTTTTCCTTTTCTTTCCTCTCTGTCTTGCATGGTTCAGCATGTTGTTTCAGGTCAACAGATATATTATAGATTGGAGTTCAGCAAACTTTTTCTGTGAAGGGCTAGATAGTAATTATTTCTCGCTTTGCAGGCCATAGTTTGTCTGGTAATACCTACGTGTGCCACTGTAGTAGCATTGGTTAGCAGAATTGCACCATCTTGGAAAGCAGTCATAGATAATATGTAAATGACTGGCCATGGTTAAGTTCCAATGAAACTGTATTTACAAGAACAGGCAGTGGGCCCTCTTTTACTAGCCTTTGTTCTAAATAATTGCAAGAGGCCAGGAAAAGTTTAATTTCCATATTGAGAACTGGGTCTTAATATTGACTGTTCTACATCATATTATTGGGATCCCAAATACTCTTACTCAGTAAAGGATCTTTTAAAATTTTAATTTGAAACCATATTCAATGGCAAGAATCCTGAGGGAGTGAGAGAGAAAAGCTTTATAAATATTAATAAGCGCTGAAAGTTAAGTTGTTGAAAAAATTTCAGAACTGCAGTCATTTTAGCACCGTTTTATGAAAAAAAGCGATTCTTTCTCCTTTAAATTGCTTGGGCTCTTGTCAAAAATTAGTTGATGGCTGGGTGTGGTGGCTCACACCTGTAATCCCAGCACTTTGGGAGGCCGAGGCAGGTGGGCGGATCACTTGAGGTCAGGAGTTTGAGACCAGCCTGGCTAACATGGTGGAAAAATTGTTCTCATAAAAGATCATTATATAGCAAGTTTGGAATTTAGCTTCAGTTTTCATTTCCTTCTAGAAACATCTTCATCATTAAGAAAATGAGAGAATTAATGAACATATATTTCCTGAGCGTTAGCTGTGATATCTTGCTAGTCACTGTTATGGCAGCTGCATGATGGGCGTCTCATAATTCTGTTCCGGGGTGTCCACCGTCTAGAAAGATGCTCAAGACCCATGGGATAGGATATTTTTTTAGGAATGTGTGTTTCAAACTTTTTGGAGTATTTTATTTCTAAATAAACTTTATTAAGATATAATTTATATACAGTAAAAACCCACTGATTTTTTTTAAGTGTATGATAGAGTCTATAGGTTTTGACATACATTCTCTCCTAATCAAGATAGGGAGTGTTTCCATTATCTCAAATGTACCCTGACTCTCCTCATGCCTTGTTCTGTCATCCAGGCTAGAGTGTGGTTGTGCAATCGTGGCTCACTGCAGCCTTGAACTCCTGGTTTCAAGTTGTTTTCCTACCTGTCTCTTGAATAGCAGGGATTACAGGCATGTACCACCATGCCTGGCTAATTTTTAAATTTTTTATAGAGATGGGGTCTTCCTATGTTGCCCAGACTGGTCTCAAACTCCTGGCCTCAAGCGATCCTCCCACCTTGGCCTCTCCGAATGTTGGGATTATGGCACGAGCCACCACACTCAGCACATGTCTAGCTTTGCAGGAAACTGCCAAACTTTTCCAGAGTGTTTTACCATTACATTCTGATATGGTTTGGCTCTGTGTCCCCACACAAATCTCATTTTGAAATGTAATCCCCAATGCTGAAGGCAGGGCCTAGTGGGAGGTGATTGGATCAGGGGTATAGTCTCTAATGTCATAGCACCAATCCCCCTTTGCTGCTGTTGTCACAGCAGTGAATTCTCATGGGATCTGGTTATTTAAAAGTGTGTGGCCCCTCCCCTCTCTTTCTTCCTCTTGTTCCTGCCACATGAGACACCTGCACCCCCTTTCCCTCTGTGATAAGTAAAATCTTCTTGAGGTACCCTCTAGAAGCAGATGCTTCCATGCTTCCTATACAGCCTGCAGAACTGTGAGCCAATTAAGCCTCTTTTCTTTATAAATTACCCAGTCTCAGATATTTCTTTATAGCAGTGTAAGAATGGGCTGATACACACTTTGACCAACAGTGTGTGAAAATTCTAAGCCTGGGCAGCAAAAAGAGACCTTGCCTCAACAAAAAATTAAAAGTGAAGATTTAGCCAGAAGTAAGGCATGTCCTGGCTACACAGTAGGCTGAAGTGGGAGGAACGCTTGAGCCTAAGAGTTCCAGGTGGTAGTGAGCTATGATTGAGCCACCGCACTCCAGCCTGGGCAACAGAGAGAGACTCTGTCTTGAAAAAAAAAAAAGAAAATTCTGGTTGCTCCACATGTTCGTCAGTACTTAGTATTGTCAGTCGTTTAAATTGTAGGCATTCTAGTGGTTATGTTGTATATCCTAGTAAGGTTTCTATTTGCATTTCCCTGATAGCTAATAATGAATATCTTTGCTCATTGTACCATTTGTGTAGTTATCAGCTGTGTGTGTGTGTGTGTGTGTGTGTGTGTGTGTGTGAAGTGTCTTGTTCAAAGTTTTGCCCATTTTTAATTGGGTTGCTTGTCTTATCACTGAGCTGTATGAGTTTTTAAATATATCCTAGAAATAAGTCCTTTGCCAGATGTTCTTCCAATTTGTGGCTTGCTTTTCCATTTTCTTAACAGCATCTTTTGAAGAGCGAGAGTTTAACCTTTCAATTTGTCATAGTCTTTTTTTCTGGTTGGTACTTTCTCTCTCTCTCTCTCTCTCTCTCTCTCTCTCTCTCTCTCTCTCTCTCTCTCTCTCTCTTCTCTCTCCTCTCTCCTCTCTTCTCTCTTCTCTCTCTCAAGGTTAAGAAGACCTTCACCTAGAAGTTTGTAATTTCTGCTTTTTCATTTAGATCTAGGATTCATTTAAAGTTACTTTGGGGTGTGTGTGTGTGTGTGTGTTTGTGTGTGTGTGCATGCATGCCTTGAAGTAAGGGTTGAGGTTTGTTTTCTTTTCCATACAGACATCCAGTTGTTTTAGCACCATTGTTTGAAAAAAGCGATTCTTTCTCCTTTAAATTGCTTGGGCTCTTGTCAAAAATTAGTTGATGGCTGGGTGTGGTGGCTCACACCTGTAATCCCAGCACTTTGGGAGGCCGAGGCAGGTGGGCGGATCACTTGAGGTCAGGAGTTTGAGACCAGCCTGGCTAACATGGTGTGAAACTCCATCTCTACTAAACATACAAAAATTACATGGGCGTGGTGGCACACACTTATAATCCCAGCTATTCAGCAGGCTAAGACACAAGAATCGCTTGAACCTGGGAGGTAGATGTGGTGGTGAGCCAAGATTTTGCCACTCCAGCCTGGGTGAGAGAGTGAGACTGCCTCAAAAAAAAAAAAAAGTACCATTTACGTGTTTGTCTCTTTCTGAACTCTATTCTGTTCCATTGATCTATATGTCTATTCACATTACCTTGATTCTTGTAGTGTTGTGATCAATTTTGAAATCAGGTAGTTATGGAGATGTATTTTTCCCACCAAATACTAACCAGGCCTGACCCTGCTTAGCTTTCAAGATCAGGCATGTTCAGGGTGGTATGGCTGTAGACAAGAAGACGTATTTTTAAGTTGGATTTCTTTGATCAAACTTGTATCAAATGCATAATTCTACTCACATTTGAAAAATGAAGTAAGAGTATCATTTTTCAAACTTGGCATTGTTCGGGACTGATCTGTGACTCCCAAATTATATGTTGAAGCCATAACCCCCAATGTATATTGGAGATAGAGTCTATAAGGAGTAAGGTTAAATGAGATCATAAGGGTGGGTGCTGATTCAGTGGGATTAGTGTCCTTATTGGAAGAGACCCCAGAGAGCCTGCTCTCTGTCTCTCTGCCCTGTGAGGACATAGCAAGAAGATAGCATTCTGCAAGCCAGGAAGAGGCCCTCACCAGAAACCAACCAGCTGGCACCTTGATCTTGGACTTCCCAGCCTGTAGACTGCGAGAAACTACATTCCTATAGTTTAAACTACCCAATCTAGTATTTTGGTACAGCAACCTGAGCAGACTAAGACAAATAGCAAGTTGACTTTAAGGGAAGGGAAAATGTACTGACAATATTGGCTGGGCGTGGTGGCTTATGCCTGTAGTCTCAGCACTTTGGGAGGAGGTGGATCACCTGAGGTGAGGAGTTCGAGACCAGCCTGCCAACATGGTGAAACTCCACCTCTACTGAAAATATGAAAATTAGCCAGGCATGGTGGCACTGCAATCCCAGATCCTTGGGAGGCTGAGGCATGTGAATTGATTGAACCCAAGAGGCAGAGGATGCAGTGAGCGGAGATTATACCACTGCACTGCAGCCTGGGAAACAGAGCAAGACTCCATCTCAAAAAGAAATATATAGGCCAGCATACCTTGCTTTAGGGCCAGCTTTGGTGACCTTGGGTGCATGTTTCCTGTAAAATTAGAAAATTGGTCCAAAGAACTCTAGAATAGCCCCCACTAATGTCCTATTTAAATTTAATAACCTGTAATTTTAGATAGATTATGAGTGATTTTCTCTTTTACTTGTACTCTCTGCCCTGATTCAGGTTTTAAAATAGCCGGACAAAAGCAAGACTGAAAGCCAAATTGTTTGATGAAAACAGTGGCTGACACTTAATAATAACTTAGTCTTCTTTTGGTTAAAATGTTTCAGGAAAATCCTGAGGTAGAACTAGACTCTAGTTTGTTTTAGGAGTTTTTACAATTGTTCCTTCCTTGGGCCTTTCACTTGGTGTTTCCTGACACAGAACTAGAAGCAATGCTTTCTCCTTAGTTAATGGCTCCCCAGGCCAGAGGTGGGTCACCTCTCATATCTGTGTCCTGGGACAGAACTCAGGAATGGAGAGAAATTAGAGGTCATCTAGCCCCCTGCACTTCAAATATGGTCCCTGGACCAGCAGCTTCAACCTCTCCTGGGAGAATATTAGGAAAGCAGAACCCCAGGCCACATCCCAGACCTCCCGCAGCAGGTACACTCTAAAGCAACCTGAGAAACACGTTCTAGTTGGACAGCGAAGAAACTTCTGTATGGTCTTCCCAGCAGACCATCTGGCCTCTGGATACCTCTGAAGGTGACCTCATTTGAGGCAATCTGTTTCATTAGTGGATAGTTCTATTCAAGTCTCTTTTTTGTATTTATTTGAAATGTATCTTCTCCTACCTTCTAGTTTAACTTGCTGTCATCCATCGGTCCTGCTATTATGTCAGGCACTGAGGATACCCCATGCAATCTCCTTTCTCAAAGATCTCGCAATCTTTTGTTTGTTTGTTTGTTTGAGATGGAGTCTCACTCTGTTGCCTAGGCTGGAGTGCAGTGGTGCAATCTCAGCTCACTACAACCTTCACTTCCCAGGTTCAAGTGATTCTTCTGTCTCAGCCTCCTGAGTAGCTAGGATTACAGGTGCCTGTCACCAAGCTCAGCTAACTTTCGTATTTTTAGTAGAGATGGGGTTTTGCCATGTTGGCCAAGCTGGTCTTGAACTCCTGACCTCAAGTGATCCACCCACCTAGGCCTCCCAAAATGCTCTGATTACAGGCGTGGGCCACTGTCCTGCCAGATCTCACAATATAATATAGAAATAGAGATGTCCATGAATGGACTGCAGCACACTGAGAGATGCAGTGAAGATGTTGTCCAGGGTGCTGAGCCGCATGGAGAAGGCGCTGGAGGCCTCCAGGTGGGGGCGCAGCCCAGTACACATACTGAACTGGAATCTTTGAGACTCAGGATGGGGAAGGGGTTCTGGGAGGACACTCCAGACCCAAGGAAGAGCTTTGCAGAGGCATGAGAGGTGACACGTTGGGCTCCCTGAAAAGCTTGATTTGCTTGTGTTAAAGTAGCGGGAAGCTGGAAAAGTGGGCCAGGGGCTGGATCACAAAGGGCCCATTCTGCAGTGTCCAAGGAGTTCACTTGAATGTGGGAGGTTGGGGCAGATAGAATTGCATTGTAGGAAAATGGCTGTTGGCTGCAGTAAGGAAGATGGACCAAAGGGCAGAAAGAGGGAGGCAGTGGAGGGCTCTCAGCAAGTTGTTGACAGAGCCTAATCCAAAGACATGAAGGACTGAACCAGGGGCAGGATCAGAGCTCTGGCCCTGGATGCTAAGGAATCTCCCTCAGAAATTGAAAGCAGCAAATCCTGTCCCCTAAATTCTCCACTTTTGCTCGACATTTATTTATTAGGGGCCAGCTCTTTCCAGGGTGTGCACGCCATGAAGAGTGCACAGATAAAGGCGGTGTGGTCCTTGTCACCATTACAGAGTGTGCAGTGGGCATCTCCAGTTATTCCATCTTCATGTGATACTGTTTTAAATGCCCTTATCTTTTGTGTTTTTCCTCCGTGGAATGGTCTAGTTGATATTCCCCTTAACCGGTAGTGACTGAAACTGAATTGCAGGCTGTAGGTAGTGGTCTGAGCAATGAATAGGGCCCAGGCTGTTACCTTCTTTCTATGAAGATGGCCTAAGATACAGTACAGACCATCTTTTAAGGCTATCTGAGAGCACTGCAGCTTTAGACAGCCCTAGGTCAGAGCTACTGACAGCATCCCAAGGAGGCATTCGCATGTGTTCTGCTTCCCTATTTGTCTTCTGTATCTGATGCTTTTGATGTCACTGCATCTAACTGTAAGCTCAAACTATATCCTATTAGACATTATCTTGTTAAACAGTTCCTGCTACTCTAGGCTTTTGAGATGTTTTTTAATCTCTGGTTTCATCCTGTTAATTCATTCTCTTGGTTATAAGCCAAACAAATGATCGACGAGTTCCCTTGTCAGTTTGCATCAGCATCATTAACTGAAATGTCCACAAAGGTAGGGTGTATGTCAATCCTGGTAGATGTAGGCTGCTTCACACTGTGTCTACAGATCAGGAAAAGGTGGCATTCCTAATCACCGGGGAAGTAAATACATCAATAAATGTGGTTTAGGACAGCTGAAGAGCTGTTAGAAAAAACAGGGAGCTGGGGTCGCTCCAAATTCCTTAGATAAAAATAAACTATGTAGCATAGAAAGTCTCTTAAAACAAAGAAATTAAACTGGCTGAAAGATTTAGACTTAAATAATGAAATCATAAAAATTATTAGAAGAAGGCCGGGTGTGGTGGCTCACGTCTGTAAGCCCAGCACTTTGGGAGGCTGAAGCAGGCAAATTGCGAGGTCAGGAGATCAAGACCATCCTAGCCAACATGGTGAAACCCTGTCTCTACTAAAAATATAAAAATTAGCTGGGTGTGGTGGTACGCACCTGTAGTCCCAGCTGCCCAGGAGGCTGAGGCAGAAGAATTGCTTGAACCCGGGAGGCAGAGATTGCAGTAAGACAAGAGCACACCACTGCACTCCAGCCTGGCAACAGAGTGAGACTCTGTCTCAAAATAAATAAATAAATAAATAAATTACTGGAAGAAACATGAGAAAATTTTAAGTGTATCTTGGAATGGAAACAGAAGATTTTCCCCCCGTATGTGTATCACAAAACACATAATCTGTAAAGAAAAAGACTAACTTTCCTAAAATAAAAATTTCATGAGAAAATTTTAAAGTTCAATTGGGCAAAAATTCCATACATGAGGTCAAAAAACAAGGAATATATTGGAGAAAAATATTTGCTGCGTATATTTCAGTGCTAATTCCTTTAACGTGGAAAGAAGTCTTAGAAGTCAGTAGGAAAACTGAAAGCTGGAATAGTTAAACCAACGTTGATTGCTAGAAGTGAGCATGTGAAAACATAGTAAACTTCACTTTGTTTAAAAATACAAAGGAAAATAATGAGATTTTTTTTTTTAACCTGTGAGATTGGCTGTGCTAAAGTTTGATAATAACCACTTGCTGGTGAAAGTATGAGAAAATAGATATATTGAGTTGACAAGTGTTGTTGAAGGGCATTTCTACAATATTCTTAGACTAGAATTTAAAAGGTTCATATTCTTAGACTCAGTAATTCCACTAGTGATCCTGTAAATGCTTTCCAGCAAGTATACAAAAATAGTTACACAGGTATAAATGTAATAATAGCACTTACAGTAGCAAGAAAATAGAAGCAGCCTGTATGACCATCTGCAGGTGTACAGCAAAATATTGCGTAGTGTTAGAAATGGCACAATTTTCTATATACTAACTGGGAAAGATTCAGTATACTAAATGAAAAAGCAGATCACTGTAGGAGGATATTGTGTTAAAAAATTAAAAAGATAAATGGTATATCAGTAAAGAACATACTAGCTATAAAAAAAAATGAAGGTGGCGTATTTACCTCGTACAAGAGGTCTGCATATGTCTGCAGGGCAGGGTTGGGACAGGGTCTCACCAATGCCATCCCTGCCTTAGGTGCCATGATTCTGCTCTGCAGTACTAATTATGTGGGCCTCTGTCCTCATGGCAGCAAGATGGCTGCCCTCTACCAGACCTCACATCTGCATTTCTGATGGAAAAACGATATAAGGAGGAAAGTAAGAACATGGAATCAGAAAAGTCAAAATATTTCCAGAAATCTCCAACAAACTTCTTTTTTTTTTGAGACAGAGTCTCACTCTGTACCCAGGCTGGAGTGCAGTGGCTTGATCTCAGCCCACTGCAATCTCCACCTCCTGCGTTCAAGTGATTCTCCTGCCTCAGCCTCCCAAGTAGCTGGGACTACTGGCATCCATGACCATGCCCAGCTAATTTTTGTATTTTTAGTAGAGATGGGGTTTCATCGTGTTGGCCAGGCTAGTCTCGAAATCATGACCTCAAATGATCCTCCATCCTGGGCCTCCCAAAGTGCTTGGATTACAGGTGTGAGCCACCATGCCCGGCCCAACTTCTGCTTAACATTTCACTGGCTAGAAAGCTACCCAGACCTTTGAGGGAATCTGTCAAGGCAAAAATTTTGATTAGGCACATGTTCTCCCCTGATACACAACCCAGAGTCCTATGAATATGGAAGAAGAGGTCAAGGGATATTGGGTAGGCAGTTAGCTATGTGTGACACTCACACCCTTGTGTTTGCGTGCAGTATTTCTGGAGGGCACCTGAGAAATGGTTAAAGTACTTAACAGACTGGCATTCGGGAGGAAGGTGGACATTTGTTTTTCACCTTGTAATGTTCTTTCCTGCAAATTTTCTTTACAAAACAATGAATATGTGTTCACTTTAAAGGAAGGAAGTTGATAGGAAGCTGACAACAGTCCATAACCAGACTCTCTTGGGTACAGCTGTCCAACCAGTTACTCAGAACCAGGTCACTCAACCCCTGTGGACCTCAGCCTCAACTGCAAAATGAGAGGTTAGAGTAGATAGTATCTTAGACTTCTTTTACCATTGAGCCTCCTCCAGTTAGTTACACAATCTCCAGGAGCTGAAGGAGAGAATTAAGAGTCAGCTCCTTTAGCAAGAAAAGACGTCTACCATTTTGAACAGGTTCTTATTTAGCCTTTGTGATGGCTAAATTGTGTTCCTTCTAAAATTCATATATGGAAGTCTGAATCCCCAGAAGGTGACTGTATTTGGAATTAGGTCTTTAAAGAGGTAATTATCGTTGAATTATGGTAATTATGGTTGAATTATAGGTTGGGCCCTAATCCAGTATAACTGGAAGATATATATATATATACTATGTATGTACCCAGACATACACAGAGGGAAGGCCACGTGAAGACACAGGGAGAAGGCAGCCGCCTGCAAGCGGTGGAGAAAGGCTTCATAAGAAACCATCCCTGCCAGCACCTTGATCTTGGATTTCCAGCCTCCAGAATTGTGAGAAAATAAATACCTGTTCTCAAACTGGGCACAGTGGCTCACACCTGTAATCCCAGCACTTTGGGAGGCTGAGGCAGGCAGATCACTTGAGATCAGGAGTTCAAGTCCATCCTGGTCAACTTGGTGAAACCCTTACTCTACTAAAAATATAAAAATTAGCAGAGGCTGAGTCAGGAGAATTGCTTGAACCTGGGAGGTGGAGGTTGCAATGAGCCAAGATGGCGCCACTGCACTCCAGCCTGAGCAACAGAGCAAGATTCCATCTCAAGAAACAAACAAACAAACAAAAAGACCTTTTCTTTAAGTCCTCCAGCTTGTAGCCCCGTGTTAGGATAACTTTAGCAAACTGATACAGTCTTCTGTCCCTTTACTCTTTTGTGAGGGGAGCTCTGCATTTTGCAGAATCTCTAGGACAGCATGAGATTGCACTGACTTAGCTACTGCCTTGATTCCCTTCCCTGGTGAAAACAGATCACGTAGGAGTCTAGCCTGGGAACCTGCAATTGCTAAATGTGAGCTGGGGCCAGAGAAGCATGTCTGACTGGAAGAAGCAAATCTGTTACCATGAGGCCAGCGCAGCTTCCTCCAGGGTCCAACTGCTGTGCATGCCTCCTTCCTGGGTTCCTTCGGGCCTTGCCTCCAGCTTGCTTACCTGTCCTCTAATGTATTTTCTTTCCTTGAACTTGAGAATTGATGGATAACCTGTCTCACTCTTGATTCCTTGCCTGGCTTCTGACTGCTAAACCCATCTGGACTACAAATGGTTTATCTTTTAGAGATGATCTATAGCTCTTCAGCGGGTGGGATTTCAGAGCAGAATCATGTTATATGAGTTACCTTATAAAAGATACTAGCAAGAATCATTTTCTTCTGATGGAGCAGAAAGGGGTGTGTGTGTGTGTGTGTAAGTGAGAGAGAGAGAGAGAGAGAGAGAGAGAGAGAGAGAGAGAGAGAGAGAGAGAAAGTACCATTGCCCTTTAAGCTTTCAGCCCAGCACTGCATCTGAGCCAGAAGACTGAAATGGCCTGCAGTGTTCCAGGCCGTTGAAGACAGATCTTTTCTGGGGCTAAGTGAGGGCTGGTTTTCCTGTGCTGGAGTGGGTAAGGACTCTGGGGCACCCTGTGTGCTGGGAGGGAGGGAGGCAGGCCTGTGTTTCTAACAGATGCTTAGATGATGGAAGGTAGGAAGAGGTTGGCCGCAAGGCATCCTGCTCCCTGCTGAGCCCCTGAGAAGGTGGCCTTATTTATGAAGTTTGCCTGCCTGTTTACTGGCTTCTTCTCATGGGAGCATAGAGGGCCCCGCTGGTCAGGTGTCAGACCAGAGAGCAGCGCAGATGCATAGATTTAGTTCTGGCTCGCAGGCAGGTAGCTTGAGCTCCTAGAGGGAACTGTTTTTGCTAAGTAGGGAATGAAAAGCATGTTTATTTATGCACAAAATTAAATCTCTCCTATTTTTATATGAATTACCATTGTTTTCTTCCCTGCAGGGAAATTTGCTATGGTACAGAACTAAGTAACAGCCTTTTATGTGAGCACTCACTCATACATTATGCACGATGTGGCTAAGATCTTTGAAGCCCAGGGAGATGGGCATATCTCTGAGTGGAGAGATTATTTCTGTTTTCAGCCCTCACTATCTTCTGTGCTACATTGGAAACAGAGCACAGCCACTATGGGGCTGCTGAAATTTTGCAGATGATGCTCTTCTCAGTGCCCTGTGGCTTCATTACCTTGTGGCCAAGGCTGAAGATGGGAGAATTAGGGAAGTGGTGGGAGGGCAGCCTGGGAGAGCCAGGACATGTTTATGTGCCCTATTTAGGAGATTGTTCTACTTCATGCTAAATTTGTGACGAGTTTTCACTTAAGAAGCCCAGAAAATTAAGTAGAAAATAAATTTTTACAGTATTTTAAGCTGGAACAGATTATGTAAAGCTGGAAGAGACCCCAGAGATAAACCAGTTCAGTCCCTTCCTTTTGCAGTAGAAGGGGCGAGGCCCAGAGGACTCAAAGTGTTTCAGCAACGGGCAGGGAGTTAGCACAGCATCAGAATCAGACCCAGGCTCCGTGTCCAGCTCCTCACTTCTCGTTCTCGCAGCGTTGCCCACCCGGCCTTCACAGCACATTTCTCTGGATACAGAGAAAAAGCTGTTTTTATAATAATTTGTCGGAGCCACATAGTAACTTGCAAATAAAGATTTATACTTAATAAGAAAAATGGATACTCCTGAGAGAAGCTGTTTATGAGTTACTGGGTTCTAGTCAGAGCTCCTGAGCTAATTTAAAAGGAAAGATGGGATTCTGGCAAGAGGAGGGCTATCCCCAGATTCCAAGGATGGGAAAGAGAATCTCTGTGTGGATTGGAATTCGAGACTGGTCTGTGTCCCTCTGTCTCTCCTTCCCAGTCTTCCCACTGTGTGCTCTGTGCAGGATCCCATGCCTGGACCTATTACCCTCCCTCCCCACCACCATCCTGCTGGTACCTTCGGTCCTGATTTTCTAGTTTTCAATCATTCGACACCTTCTCAGTCCCCCTGACTTGGCCCCGTCTCCCTGGGAGTCCCCCAACTTGGTCTCTGTCCCCATCTCAGTCCCCCTGACTTGGTCCCTGTCCTCATCTCAGTCCCATGACTTGGTCCCTGTCTCCATCTCAGCCCCCCTGCCTTAGGGTTCCTGTCCCCATCTCATTCCCCCTGACTTGGGGTTCCTGTCCTCATCTCATTCCCCCTGATGGGGTTCCTGTCTACATCTCAATCCCCCTGACTTGGGGTTCCTGTCCTCATCTTGGTCCCCCTGACTTGGGGTTCCTGTCCCCATCTCAGTCCCCCTGACTTGGGATTCCTGTTCCCATCTCAGTCCCCCTGACTTGGGATTCCTGTTCCCATTTCAGTCCTCCTGACTTGGGGTTCCTGTTTCCATCTCAGTCCGCCTGACTTGGTGTTCCTGTCTCCATCTCAATCTCCCGGCTTGGTCCCTGTTCCCATCTCAGTCCCCCTGGCTTTGGTACCCTGTCTCCTGCTCCATCCCCTGCTGCCACCTCTGTCCCTGCAGGCATCTCAGCCTCTCCCTGAGGACTTGCTCCATTTTCCTCTCCCCTCAGATCAGCTTCCTCTGCAGCTGCACATGATACGAATGACCACTCCAGCCTCTCTCAGCTTAGCTTCAGTCCCCCACCACGGACTGATTCTGTCTCACCCCAATTTCAAATTCCCCAGGGAGCAGTCTGATCCACCTGCTTCAGCTCCTCTCACCAGCCTGTCTGGTGCTGCCACATGTAGAAATTGGCTACCCTTGTCTGGTGGACAGCCCTCAATCTTGTCTGTGGCCAGGGTCTCAAGGCCTCATGCTATACACTGTGTATAGCGCCTCATGCAGGCTTCACCACAGTCTTAGGAGGCATGCAGTGACATCACCCTTAGACATGTGCAAACTGAGGCCTGGAGTCATCAGAGCCATTTGTCAATGACCCACTGCTAGGAGGCGGCAGAGCTGGAGCTAGCCCCCGAGGCCAGTGCTGCGCTGTTCTCCTTTTGATGCTGGCTTACTCAAAAAATAATCAGTGAATCCCTCAGATGTCCACATGCTCCAATGCTGAGTAAACCCAACTGTCTTTTGCATCTATTTGGAAAAGTTACTGTTTAGGCGCCTAGACTAGGTCTAGATGATCAATGCAGGTTTGATGGCAATAGGATTTTATTGAAACCTTGATGGAGAACCTGCATAGTATCTACTAACATCTTCCCATGCTTGGGGGCAGAAGAGGATTTAATATATGTCAAGTCTTTGTAGCAACATCAAAGGAAGATTTAAACATTGCTGGATGTTTTGTGCAATTTTTTTAAAAGCACCCCCCACCTTTTAAGAAAATGTGAAGCTCTGGCATAAATCAAATTTATGTGATGATTGACTTCCATTTTCATCACCTCTGGCATGAGTAACAGCTCTGAATGGACATAAGAACTGTGAGCAACTTGGGGAGGGAGGTGACTGCTTCTGTGCTATTCTCTGTGCAGAACAAAGATCACACATACTTGCATTCCGTAAAATCTGCCGTGATGAAATCCAAGAACCAAGAAATGCCGGGTGGAAATAGGCTTAGTAGTAAGTGACCTTCTATTTCCACTTCCCTCCTCCTTGTTAAGATTCTTTGGCCTCCTGCACAGGGGCCTTAGAGGCATCCCATAAGCTTTGCACAGAAGCCGCTAATCCTCTGGCAGGCAGTTCACTCTGTTTCCGTCTGGCAGCTGCTCCCTCTCACACTCAAGGACTCGCAGGGAGTGGCCGCTGGGCCTGCAGACCCTGGGAGACAGTCAGGGAAAATATTTGTGGAACTGAGACCCAGAGGCCTCCCCCTTCCCTGTGCCGACTCATGCAGGCTCTATCTCTGTTGGCTTTTAAATGAAGAGGGGTAGGAAGGGCAATGAAATTAAAGGCCTTGCCAGGTGTTGCTAGAGAGCTTCTCTCTCTCACTGCTGCTATTTTTTCTTCATCAAATGTGTGATGTGGGTTTGTTCAAAACATCTAGTGGGTTCTCCACTTAGATCATTTAATTCCAGGATACAAATGGCATTGCAGCTTTGGCCCGGAATCACACTTTGCACTGGGCTAAGGCCACCTTTAACTGCCTGGCCAGGTAGCTAGAGATTTTCCGGGGGCACCGCTAGAGTTTTTCCCATTCCTGACTAGAGATAATCTCAGAGCAGGAACCAGCTCCAAGTGGAGGGCCTCTGAAAGACCACAGGATTGGAACATGGATGTGTAGACTCACTTTTTCAAGGGCATGCAAGGAGATTACTTAGGAAATGGGGGATTCCATTAAAAATTAATTTATGACATTAGTCCACTTATGTAAAATTGTTTGGGTGAGTTTGGGCAGAGGTGTAGGGTGGGGAAGAGAAAGACATGGAGATCAGGTGAATAAAAAAATTGGGAACAGAGAGAGATCGATCCAAGATGGCCGACCACTAACAGCTCAGGATTGTAGCTCCCAGTGAAAGCCCAGAGAACGAGAGGACGCCATACTTTTGGACGAATTTTCGTCACTCACTGATCAGCCGATTCCCAGTGGAGGAGCCCCACGGGTCGCCAGCGCGACTCTTGTGGCCGCCGCAGCGGTTTTGCCGGCGTCTCTGCGCAGCAGCTCTTCATGCAAAGCCAACGGGACTGCTTCCCCTACTGACCGGAGTTTGGCGCTCTGGGAAGTCAGAGCCGCTTGTTGCGGACTCAAGAGGGAAGCCAGACCAGAGATTCCCGGGCAGAAGAGCACCATCAGTCTCACCGCTGCTATTTAGGCTGCCACAGTGGGTTGCTTGGATCCCAGCACTGGGAATCAATAAGTCGGACGTCGACTCAGAAAACTAATTAGAAAGGTGGTTCATCTACAATGAAGGGAAAAAAACAGCCTAAGAAGGCCGAGTATACTCAAAATCAGAACCCATCAGCAACGGAACAAGCCCTGATGGAAAAGGACTCATCAGCAACCGAACAAGCCCTGATGGAAAAGGACTCATCAGTAACGGAACAAGCCCTGATGGAAAAGGACTGTGTTCCATTATCTGAAGTAGGCTTTCAAAGGTGGATGATAAGAAACTTCTGGGAGTTAAAGGAACTTGTTCTAACCCAATGTAAAGAAACTAAGAACTTGGAAAAAAGGTTAGATGAAATGTTGAAAAGAATAGACAGTATAGAGAGGAATACAAATGAACTTATGGAGTTGAAAAATACAACACGAGAACTTAGTGAAATATGTACAAGCTTAAACAGCCAAATGGATCAAGCAGAAGAAAGGGTATCAGAGGTCGAAGATCAACTTAATGAAACAAAACAACAAGACAAGAATAGAGAAAAAAGGATAAAAAGGAATGAGCAGTCTCCAAGCAATATGGGACTATGTGAAAAGAACTAATATACGCTTGATTGGTGTACCTGAATGTGACGGAGAGAATGAATTCAAGCTGGAAAATACTCTCCAGGACATTATCCAGGAAAATTTTCCTACTTTAGCAAAGCAGGACACTATTCAACCCCAGGCAATACAGAGAACACCACAAAGATATTCCTCAAGAAGACCAACCCCAAGGCACATAATCGTTAGATTCACCAAGATCGAAGCGAAGGAGAAAATATTAAGGGCAGCCAGAGAGAAAGATCAAGTTACCCATAAAGGTAAGCCTATTAGGCTTACAGCAGATCTCTCAACGGAAACCCTACAAGCTAGAAGAGAGTGGGGGCCAATATTCAATATACTTAATCAACAGAACTTTCAGCCCAGAATTTCATATCCTGCCAATTTAAGCTTTACATTTGAAGGAAAAATAAAATTTTTTAGGAACAAGCAAGTACTCAGAGATTTTATTACCACCAGGCCTGCTTTACAAGAACTTCTAAAAGAAGCACTATACACAGAAAGGAACAACCAGTATGACCCTTTCTAAAAATACACCAAAAAGTAAAGAGCATTAACATAAAGAAGAATTTTTATCAACAAAAGGACAAAATAGCCAGTTAATATCAAACGGCAGCAACCCTAAATTTAAATCGACCAAATCTCCCAATCAAAAGATACAGACAAAATCTAACGGTATATCCAAAGATATACATAGACTCAAAATAAAGGGTTGGAAAAAAAAACGTACCAACCAAATGGAGAGAAAAAATAAATAAATAAAAAGCAGGAGTTGCAATTTTCACATTTGACAAAATAGATTTCAAAGCTACAAGGATACAAGGATAAAAGGATTAATGTAATAATAAGAGATCTTAACACCCAGATACATTTAAGACCCATAATGAGATTTAGATTCAATGAGACAGAAAATTGATAACGATATCCAGGACTGGAACTAAGATCCAGAACAAATAAACTCAATAGAGCTCTCCATTTTAAACACACAAAATATACATTATCCACAAAAATCTAACGATATATCTAAAGTTATACAAAGACTCAAAACAAGGGGATGAAAAAAACTCACCAACCAAATGGAGAGCAAAAATAAATAAATAAAAAGCAGGAGTTGCAATTCTCACACTTAATAAAATAGATTTCAAAGCTACAAGGATGCAAGGGTAAAAGGATTAATGCAACAATAAGAGATCTTAACACCCAGATACATAAGACACATAATGAGATTTAGATTCAACGAGACAACAAATTGATAATGATATCCAGGACTTGAACTCAGAGCCAGAACAAATAAACACAATAGAGGTCTCCATTTTAAACACATAAAATATGCATTAACCACTTTAAACACTCAAAATATTGATCGGCCATTATTGAAACCCATTTTAGGAATGAAGTAATATTCCTTTTTCCCTCTTTTTCTTTTTTTCTCCTTCTTCTTCTCTTTTTCCCTCAAAAAAAATAAAAAATAAAAAAATAAAATCAGCAAAGGGAAAAGACACATAGGGCAGAATCCAAGAGAGACCAGGCACAGGCGTGCAGTTTTTGTCTCCCAGTAGAGTAAAAAAAAAAAAAAAAAAAAAAAAATTGGGAACAAATATTGTTTTCATGCTAACTTGACTGTCCGATAATACACTGTCAGATGAAAGAAGAGAACGTTGCAGTTATGCTTCTGGTATGAATCGGCTTAGAAGAAAAGAAGTCAACACAAAAAATACCTTGTGTGTGCATGTGCTTTTGGAAGGTGTAGGGAAGGGCACACAGCAGTCTAACCCTGGGGACTTGCGGAGGGAGTAGAAGGGAAAGGATTATATCCTTCTCTTTATACATCTTTATAGTTATTTACTTATTCAAACCAGTACTGTTAATTTTTGTAATTAAATAAATTTAAAGAAAGGCTTTTTAAATATAAGAAAGCTTTTCTGGGGAGTAAAAATCAGAACAAAAACTAAATTTACACTGGGATAGATTATTTTAAGTTTTGTGTTTCATAGATAGTCTATATAGGCTGGGTGTGGTGGCTCATGCCTGTAGCCCTAACACTTTGGGAGGCCAAGGCAGGAGGATAGTTTGAACTCAGGAGTTTGAGACCAGCCTGGGTAATGTAGCAAGACCCCGTCTCTATCAAAAATAGGAAAAGTCAGCTGGTCATGGGAGTACGCACCTGTGATCCCAGAAACAACTCTGGAGACTGAGGCAGGAGGATTGCCGAGCCTGGAAAGCTGAGGCTGCAGTGAGCTGTGATTGCACCATCACATTCCAGCCTGGGTGACTCAAAAGTACAAAAGCCTCTGTGGGGAAAAGAAAGTTGTCTATTCTGTCTACAGCCATGTATTTTTGCCTTCCTAGAGGTAACCACTTTGGCCAGATTCTTGAGCATTCTTAAAGAAATGCTCCGTGTTTTTAAAAAACATATATATATATATGATGTATATATAAATATATAATGTATATATTTGCATTTATATAAGTAGGGAAAGAAAGAAAGTCTCCCACCCAAAAATGGTAGAATATAAACAGTGTTTTGTATCCTTTTTAAAAGTTAAATATATACCCTGGAAAATCCTGGTATATAGAGAGCTGTTTGAGTCTTTTTTATTGGCGGCATGATGCTTCATTGTATAAGCTGGCTTTATTCAGCCAGCCTTCTGTTGATGAGCATTTTGATTGTTTTCAGTATTTTACTGGAGAAACAATACTGCAGTAAAGACTCAAGGCTATTTTCTTTGACATGTGTTAGTATATCCCTAGAATAAATATCTTGAAGTGGAATTGTCTAATTTTTCTCAAAAAGGGGCTACAAATACAAACTTCCTTCAGAAACATGTGAAAGTGCTAGGTATTCTTTATAGAACAAGGTCTGCTGCTGGAAGTGAGGTAAACTACAGTGAGAGCAGCAGGGACTTTAGAGAAGGGAATAGGAAAGTCAGGTTCTTGCAATTGCTTCTCTTATAGACACCTCTCCTTTCAGAAGTTATTTTTGCTCAGACTTTGGTTTTTATATTTCATGGTAACAAGGTTTTGAGGAAGGAACTAAACTTTGAGTTGCTATTATGTGCCAGGCCTAGGGTTAGGTCAGTTGTAAATATCATTTAATTCTTGCAGCATTCCTGTAAGGTCCGTATTTGGCATTTACTATCTGCAGTTCACAGATGAAAAAAATGAGGCTCAGGGATGCTAAGTAAGTTCCCCAAGGTTATACAGTGGATAAATGTCAGAATCACCTTCCATACTTCATTAAAGTACTCATGCTTTTTACCATTCTTCTCCTCCTCTTCCTCGTAGAAAAATAGAAATCTCTGTAGCTCTTGCATCGTGAAGGATCTGGGGATGCATGAACCATGAACTAGGTGGAAGACCAATTTCACCCAACGTTGACCTGTGATGTGTGACTTTGCTTGTGTTTAAGAATTGCTTTTAATAAGCTTACGGGATGTGCAGAGAAAATTTACTGTTGAATTATGTGGATTGTCTTTAGCCACAAAGGGCTGTGTTCCAGAAACTCTTCTTAGTCTACTGACTTTAAAGAGCCAGCTCTGAAATAGTGATGATCTGAAAACTGGTTAGGTTTCAAGGTGGACCCACAAAGCCCACAGAACTTAGAACATTCTGAAAGAGTATGGGGTGTCCATGATTTCTTGGCGTTCTCAGTCCATAATGGAATAGGAGAGACTGTTTGGGTAGATACAGGCTAGAGCAGGGGTCCTCAATCTCCAGGCACTGACCAGTGCCAGTTCACAGGCTGTTAGGAACTGGGTCACAGGGCAGGAAGTGAGCAACTTCAGCTGTATTTACAGCCGTTCCTCATCACTTGCTGTACCGCCTGAGCCCCGCCCCCTGTCAGATCAACGGCAGCATTAGATTCTCATAGGAGCACAAACTCTATTGTGAATTCTGCATGTGAGGGATGTAGGTTGTACACTCCTTATGAAAGTCTAATGCCTAATGATCTGAGGTGGAACAGCTTCATCCAGAAACCATCTCCCCACCCCCACCATCCCTGGAAAAATCATCTTCCACAAAACTGGTTTCTGGTGCCAAAAAGGTTGGAGACTCCTGGGTTAGAGCCACAGCAAGGAGAACAGGAGGGGTGAGAGCCCCCATCTGTGGGCTGCGACAGAGTTCAGGGGCACTGCAGTAGCATTCAATGCTGCAGCAAGACTGGCGCTGTGGCCAAGGATCTAGGGCAATAGGCAGCCTGCTTAGGTGGAATTGTTAAAAGCATCAGAGAGAGCACTGCAAGGAGGAATGAGGCCATTTATTATTTTTGAAAATCAAGTATGTGCAGGTTGGCGACTGCCCATCCGTATTTCAAATGGCTTTATTAAATGAATCACCTCTGATACAAATGGACTTCAATTAACAAGGAGCTTGGATGTAATTTGATGTAATTTCTTAGCTCAAGAAATCAAGTGCTTTTTTTTTTCCCTTTCCTAAAAGCCAGGGTAAATTTTCTCATAGCTGATAGAGATTATTATGGTTGTTATTCATTTTATCAGAAGTGGTATAGTATCCAGTCTAGGTGGAGAGAGGATGGTGCCCTTTGGAGCTAATTTTCTGAGTCTGCCACTAGATTGCTATGTGCTTCTATACTAAAAGCAGCCAGTGTCCTGATCTCTAATTACCCTTAGCCTTGGCTTCTCTTTGACGTTTGGGGGTAGGGCGGGTATAGTGTTGGATGAGCTAAAGCTTGTGTCTCACTTTTAAGTTATAGTTCTTTGAACCTTGTCACAGGTAAGGAGTCATTTTCTGAGTCTGAAGAAGAAGAGGAGGAGAAAGAAACCAGGCTTATATGTCTTGAGTTGATTAGAGATGGGTGAGAGTGTGTTCACCTTGACTTACTTTCCCTAATAGTCAGCTTTTACATGCTGGTCCTTCAGTCAGTAGGTGTGTTTCCATGTTATTGCTACTCCTTCAAAGTTTATAACCATCAACTATCTTTAACTACTTTGACTTACTGATATAATAACCATTGGTAGGTAGTATCATCTACCAATTATTATTATATAATATCTAGTATTAATATTAGAACTTTCTACATGTTTGCGTATAGCTTCAACTTGAATTTCATCTCATAGAATATGCTTTGTTTTTCTTTTACAAACATTACAGTGAGGCACAAATGAAATAATTATAAATATTTTACACAAAGATGCATGCTTTTATGGCATTTCTGCCTGTGTGCATATTTGATCTATGAGAGCCCCTGATTCTTTAGCATGAAACTCATGGGATATGGTCAATGAAATTTGTCCCTCTCAGAATCTGTCAAGCATTTTATTCTCTTGGGCAGGGTAGTCATGCCATAACTTCAGTTGAGATTGCTTAGTGATAGTTTAGGTTTTGGATTAACCAAAGGGTTTTGTGTTTTTGTTTGTTTGTAATTGAGATATAACTGGCACACAGAAAAAATGCATAGTTGAGTGTCCAGTTTGATACATTTTGACATATACATACACCCATAAAAATCATCACCAAAGACCCAGTGATGAACATATCCGTCACCCTCACTCCTTGTTCACTTTCGTTCCTTCCTGGCTCACACCCTCACCCCAGGTAACCACTGATCTGCTTCCTGTCACTCCAGGTTAACTTGCATTTTCTAGAGTTTTGAATAATGGACTCATCTAGTATGTACTTTGTTTTTGGTCTGGCTTCTTTTACTCAGCATAGTTATTCCCAGGTCATCAATGTTGGTGTATATATTCATGACTCACTCCTTTTCCTTCTTGAGTAGTAGTCTATTGTATGAAAACACAACAATTTATTTAGTTGCTGACCTTTTAATGGACACTTGTATTGCTTCAAATGAGGCAGTTTCTAGTTTTTGACTAGAAAACTTAGGCTGTTAGGAACTGGGCCACAGGGCAGTTCACTTGAAGCCGCTACAAGTCTTTGTAAGGATGTATACTTTCATTTCTGTTGGGTAAAGATCTAGGAATGGCATAGCTGGGTAACATGGTAGGTGTATGTTTCAACTTTTCAAGAAATGCCACCCACAGTGTAGGAGAGTTCCAGTTCCCCCACGTCCTCACCAACACTTGATTATGCTGAGTGTTTTTCATTTTAGAAATTCCAGTAGGCATGCAACAAACATATGAAAAAAATCTCAACTTCACTGATCAGTAGAGAAATGTAAATCAAAACCACAACAAGATACCATCTTACCCCAGTCAGAATGGCAAGTATTAAAAAGTCAAGAAACAACAGATGCTGGCGAGGCTGTAGAGAAATAGGAATGCTTTTACACTGTTGGTGGGAATGTAAATTAGTTCAACCATTGTGGAAAACAGTGTGGCAATTCCTCAAAGACCTAGAACCAGAAATACCATTTGATCCAGCAATTCAATTATTGGGTATACATCCAATCATTCTGTTATAAAAATACAGGCAGGTGTATGTTCATTATAGCACTATTCACAGTAGCAAAGATATGGAATCCACCCAGATGCCCCTCAGTGATAGACTGGATAAAGAAAAAATGGTACATATACACCATGGAATGCTCTGCAGCCATAAAAAGGAACAAGATCATGTCCTTTGCAGGGGTATGGATAGAGCTGGAAGCCATTATCCTCAGCAAACTAACACAGGAACGGAAAACCAAACACCACATGTTCTCACTCATAAATGGGAGCCGAACAATGAGAATACGTGGACCCAGGGAGGGAAACAACACACACTGGGGCCTGTGTGTGGTGTTGGGGAGGAAGAGGAAGAGTGTCAAGAAGAATAGCTAGTAGATGCTGGGCTTAATACCTAGGTGATGGGTTGATCTGTGCAGCAAATCACTATGACACGTGTTTACCTATGTAACAAACCTGCACGTCCTGCACATGTACCCTGGAACCTAAAATAAATTCTAACAGGCATGAAGTAGTATCTCCTGTGGTTTTAATTTGCAGTTCCCCAATGTGCATCATGTTGAGTCTTTCCATGCTCTTATTTACCATCAGTTTACCTTCTTTGGTGTCTGTTAGAACTTTACCCATTTTTAAAAGTTGTTTTATTTTCTGAAGTTTTGAGAGTTCTTTACCTATTTGGCATTCAGGTCTTTTATAAGATATATACTTTGCAAATATCTTCTCCCAATCTGTGACTTGCCTTTTCATTCAGCATTTTTGGAAGAGCCTAACTTTTTTAACTTCCATGACAGGCTTATCATTTTAAAAGAAACTACAGTCATTCCCTGCTTAACAATAGGGATATGCTCTGAGAAACACCCTTGGGCGCTTGTGTCATTGTGTGAACATCACAGAGTACACTTTACACAAACCTAGATGGTCTAGCCTACTACACACCCAGGCCGTGTGGTCTAGTCTGTTGCTCCTAGGCTATGAACCTGTACAGCATGTGACTGTACTGAATACTGTAGACCACTGTAACACGATGATAAGTATTTGTGTATCTAAACATAGAAATGCTGCAGTCAAAATACAATGTAAAGATTTTTAAAATGGTGGCTCATGCCTGTAATCCCAGCACTTTGGGAGGCCGAGGTGGGTGGATCATTTGAGGTCAGGAGTTTGAGACTATCTTGGCCAACATAGTGAAACTCCATCTCTGTGAAAAATGCAAAAATTAACTGGGCATGGTGGCATGCACCCATAATCCCAGCTACTCAAGAGGCTGCGGCCAGAGAATCGCTTGAAGTCAGGAGGTGGAGGTTTCAGTGAGCTGAGATCACTCCACTCCACTCCAGCCTGGGTGACAGTGAGACTCTATCTCAAAAAACAAAAAAGAAGTCATTATACAGCATCTGACTATATTTTATTCACAGTATCAAGCTCTAAAAAGCCTATGGCAAAAACAAACACAAAGCAAAAGCAAACATGCCTGTAGCCACACTACCCCCTTCCTGAGTCCCACTGCCCCTTCTTGCCAAGATGGTGTCATAGGAACCATATTCATTCTCCCACCTAGGGCAAAATCCTCAGCAAAATATATGAAGTAATGATTTCCAAGACCGTAAGCGTCAGGCAGCAAAGGACAGCGATCCTGAGCTATGAGAAATGAATGAGGCAAGCCCTGTTGTTGCCCCAGCTTACTGTCTTGAGTTTCCAAGCTGTGGTGCCAGGAGGGTGGGCTGAGATAGCCAACCCATAGGAGAGAACTGCAGAAAGCAAGATCTCCAGAGATGTGCCCACCACCCTGGGACGCAGCAGGGTTGACCAGCCCATGTAAGTAACCGAGACTGGAGGATAGAAAGGGGGTTGCTGAGATCTTACTCCAGCTTCAGGCGCCCCCTGCCTCACAACCCCAAACCACTAAATGATTCTTTGGATCTTTGCCCTCCCCTTCTCAAAGGAAGCCATTTGCAAATATGACTCAGAGGAAGACATTTTGCACTATCCTTACTGGCTTCCCTTGAAGACTCTGAGCCATGTCATCCTCAACATTGAGGAAATATTTTAAGAGGTTGGCATTAGAATTGCCCCAAATGGAACTTGACTTTGTTGTGGTTTTCTCTTTAGTTTGAAAAAGATCCAGTAATCCGGTAAGATAGCAGAGCAGGGAGTGCTCCTTCCTGGAGTTTCTTTGTTTGCTCTTGGATCGCATGCGGAGGAGGTGGTACTGCCCAGGGAAGTTTGGAAACTTCCTAGCTGGGCACTTGTGCACCCTGTGGAAGAAAAGGGTGTGGACTCCAACTCCTGCAGCCTAACCCTGCACCACACATGTCAGGTTCAGAACTACACCCCTGAGGGCACTGGAGAGACTGCCATGTTATGCCCCCAACTTACGGATTCAGGGATGGATGAATTGAGTTCTTCAGCATATATCTAGGGAATGCCATGTGCCTACTGGCACTATTTCGGATGCTTGGGTTCCAACAGTGAGCAAGGAAAATCTCACTCTTGTGGAGCTTACTTCCCCACAGAGGAGACACTGCATCAGCTAATATGTGTCAGATGGATATTGGTTACCCAAAGGAGAGGAACACTAGCATTGGCCAGGCATGGTGGCTCACGCCGGTAATCCCAGAACTTTAGGAGACTGAGTTGTGACGATCGCTTGACACCAAGAGTCTGAGACCAAGCTGGGCAACATGGTGAAACCCCCATCGCTACAAATTTTTTTCTTAAAGTAGGTATGATGGTGCGTGCCGGTGATCTCAGTTACTTGGGAGGCTGAAACTGCAGTAAGCTATGATGGCGCCACTGTACTTCAATCTGGGCGACAGAGGAAGACCCTGTCTCAAAAAGAAAAAAATAAAGAATTAATTCTGGTTTGCCATTACAGCTTTTCAGAGTTTGAAGAGGCTTAGGAGTGCTAGCTTTAAATTGGTCATGAAACTTAATTCTTTTTCTGTCATCATAGATGCTGTGGGTTTAAAATGGCCTCAAGTCCCAGCTGGATTTTATTCTGTGAATGACACTCGGGTAGGGGTAGATAAAGAAAAGCTGGTATTGAGAGAGCATTCCAGCTGGAATCCTCTCCCTGTAGTGCTCTGGGAGATATTTCTGCATGTGTGAAATATTCATGTGCAAAAGGGGAAATTGAGCCATTTCAAGGTTGCTTCCGGACTTGAGGCCCTTGGGTCTGACTCCAAGACTGTGGGTTTTCTCTTGTCTCCCAGGCCCTTTCAGGAAGGCCTCAGTTCTACCCTACCCCACCAGCCCCAACCTTCACTCCTGCTCCTTCCTCCCTTCCTTGGAGAAAAATGAATTTGCAGAAATGTTAGGAGACAAGAAGCAAGTACAGTTGATCCTTCCACAACTCGAGGTTTAGGCAAAGTGACCATCCCCTACCATGGAGCCACATCCACATATAACGTTTAAGTCCTTGACTTAACTGCTGATACCGCACTGTTGACTGGAAACCTTAATGGATAATAACATCAATAGTCGATCAACACACATTTCATAGGATGTATATATTATATGCTGTGCTCTTACAATAAACTAAGCTAGGGGAAAGAAAATGTTTGGAAAATCATAGGAAGAGAAAATGTATTTACCAGTTATTAAGTGGAAGTGGATCTTCATAAAGATCTTCATCCTCATCGTCTTCATATTGAGTAGGCTGAGCAAGAGGAAAGAGGAGGGGTTGGTTGGTCTTGCTGTCTTAGGAGGTGGCAGAGATGGAAGAAAATTCTCCTATAAATGGACCTGCATGGTTCAAACCTTTGTTGTTCAAGAGTTGACAGTATATGGCTTCTGATCATTCTTTTTTCCCGCACCCCAAGATAGTCATGCTTTGTTGCCCAGGCTGGAGGGTAGTGGCATGATTTAGGCTCCTGCAACCTCCGCCTCCCGGGTTCAAGCGATTCTCCTGCCTCAGCCTCCTGAGTAGTTGGGATTACAAGTGCTTACCACCACACCTGGCTAATATTTGTACTTTTAGTAGAGACAAGGTTTCACCGTGTCAGCTAGGCTGATCTCAAACTTCTGGCCTCAAGCAATCTGCCTGCCTTGGCCTCCCAAAGTGCTTAGATTACAGGTGTGAGCCACCACACTGGCCTCACTTCTGATGGTTGTTAAGGACTTCATATGATTCCCCTTAGTACTTCAAAGTCAGGTAGATTTTGATGAGGTCCTTGGGGGCTAGTGTTTATAATTTCAGGTCATAAAGATTCTGATTTTTTTGTTGAAAGGAAAATGAATGTTGGGAGGGAGAATGTTATAGTCCGAATGCTTTTATGCGGCCTGCAGTAACTTCTCTGAGCCTGGAACCATTTTCCAGTAAGAAGTAGGTGACAGGCTATCAAAATAAAGAGTAACCTTTTGAAAGCACTTCAGTGCTGCACTGTGGGCTTTTTATAATCTTGACTTGCGTTTTGTGAGAGGAGAGGGCTGAGCTAGGTTTGGGCTCCGCTCCTCCCCTTCTCTGCTTCCCAACACTCTTTGATCTGGTAAGCTTGTCTCATCCTTAGCCAAGTCTGCTGGAACTTTATCCAGAGCAGGAAAAGAGGAAATAGTTTTCCTTTCTTGGGTGGATTTGTATTTATATAAACCCTTAGTGGGGAAAATGGAGCTGAGTGGCAGGCACATGCTTCTGCAGGGAGGCGTGGTGGGATGAGTGAATGGTGGGAAGACGCAAGGGCAGCCTGTCCCTCTGCACCGAATCAGCTTTGACTTGGGTCAGATGGTATTGGACCTTTTAAGGGTCAGTGAGGAGAGGATGGTGTAAGTCCTTGTGCACATTTTCTTAAGGACATACTCACATGTAGGGCCATTACAGAGAGAGCAACAAAGGGCAGGGTGTGTGTGAATCTCAGTATGTTTGTATCACTATAGAGCAGCTGTCCCCAACCTTTTTTTGGCACCAGGGACCAGTTTCATGGAAGACGGTTTTTCCACGGACTGGAGTTGGCAAGATCGTTTCAGGATGATTCAAATGCATTACATTTATGGTGTACTTTATTTCTATTATTATTACATTGTAATATACAATGAAATAATTATACAATTCACTATGATGTAAAAACAGTAGGAGCCCTGAGGTTGTTTTCCTTTAACTAGTTGGTCCCATCTGGCGGTGATGGGAGACAGTGACAAATCATTAAGCATTAGTTTCTCATAAGGAGCAGGCAACCTAGATCCCTCGCATACTCAGTTCACAGTAGGGTTTGCCCACTACTATGAAAATCTAAGGCTGCCCCTGATCTGACAGGAGGTGGAGCTCAGGCAATAATGTGAGCAATGGGGAGTGGCTGTAAACAGATGAAGCTCTTTGCCTGCTCACCTGCCACTCATTTCCTTCTGTGCTGCCCATGAACCCATACCAGTCCACGGCCCGGGCACTGGGGACTCTTGCTCTAGAGCGATTCCCCCAACCCTTACCTGTGAGGGATACTTTCCAAGGATACCTGAAACCACCAATTGTACCAAACCCAGTTGCCATTAGTTGGAAAATGTTTCCGGTCATGTCTTTCTCGCACAAACATAATGCCTTTTTCATTTTAACCAAGCACTTAGCAGGTACTGTAACCATACCTTTTGCACTTTGAGGTGCAGCAGCAAAACTAGCATGGATTTGTCTTTTTTCACAATTTCACGGGTAGAAGATTCGTACTCATTGTAGATCTAGTAATTTCAGCATGCAATTTTTTTTCTTTCCTTATTAAGTCAAGACCTTTCAGCTTTTTGCTTAAGTACTTAACAGCTTCTCTTTGGCAGATCCAAATCACCAGCATCACTGCTCTTGCACTTTGGGGCCATTATGAAGTAAAATAAGGGTTATATATTAAGCACTGCAATACTTTGACAGTGCATCTCATAACTGAGAAGGTGCCTAAGTGATGAGCAGGTGGGGAGCGTCTAGAGTGTGGGGGACATGGGACAAAGGAGGATTCATGGCACTCGGGGGATATGGAGCTGGACAGCTTGAGATTTCATCATGCCACTCAGAACGGTGCTAGATTTAAAACTGATGATTGTTTATTCCTGGAGTTTTTCATTTAATATTTTCAGACCTAGATTGACTGCTCATAGCTGAAACCTTTGAAAGCAAAAACCAGATAGTGGGGGAACACCGTATATCTAAATATATCACTATATATACTGATACATATGAGCGAATGACAAGTTCAAGTCATTTTCCTGTTTTTGTTGTTACTAAGAGAATAATGTTGTGGAAGGCCCTAGCTCTCCTTTGTAACATTGACCTCGCAAATTTTAGCTTCTCACAATGTGTCCCACTGTTAATTTACTTCCATGAATTAGTCTCAATGTTTTCATACCAGCCCTTGCCACTTCTTGTGGATGGTGAAGTTTTTAAGTGCGTGTGCCGTCCATGTGAATGCTTCTTTTCATTGTAGGGGGTGCAGGGAAAACTTCCCCTTTGCTCTCAGAAGAAGGCTCAGTGATAATCAACTGATGAAAGACAAATTAATAAGATGATTACTAAGGCAAATAAATTTATTAACATTCAAGGGGGATCACAGAATGATTACCCTAACCCCACAATAGGGTGCAGAAGTTATACCCTTTTTCATAGGGGAGGGAAGAGATGAGAATGTAGACAGTTCTTTTGAGAGGCAGTAAGTGATTATTAGGGAGAATGAATGGACCACAGAGACAGAAATTAACTTCTAAGTGATTCTCTTTTGAATCTGAATGAGCCTGAGAGGCAGACATTATCTTGTGAAAAAGTCTGCCAGGTATGGTCACATTCCTCAGATTTTTTCCTGAGATAATGAGATTCCAGGGAGGGCACAGAAAGCATTTATGATTCTTGTGGCAAGCCTTCTTGGTCAGATAAGGAAATTCCAGAAATAGTCCCTGCCCTTGGGGTTTGGGGAGGCACAAGACAAGGTTAGAGGGACCTTCATTCTGAGGCTTATTTCTGAGGCCTCTTAGCTTTCAAAAGTACTCAGGTGTCATATTTTGAGGAATGATTTTCTATACCCCCAGCATCATAAAACCGCTTCATTTAAGCTTCAAGTGGTGCTCCATGGTTCCTTTCTGAGTTTTCTTTCCTTTCCTTTTTTTTTTTTTTTGAGACAGAGTCGGGCTCGATCCCCAGGCCGGAGTACAGTGGCGCAATCTCAGCTTACTGCAACCTCTGCCTGCTATGTTCAAGTGATTCTCCTGTCTCAGCCTCCCTAGTAGCTGGGATTACAAATGTGTGTCACTTTGCCAGGCTTATTTTTGTATTTTTAGTAGAGACGGGGTTTCATCATGGTAGCCAGGCTGGTCTCGAACTCCTGACCTCAACTGATCTATCAGCCTTGGTCTCCCAAAGTGCTGGGATTATAGGCGTGAGCCACCGCACCTGGCCTTTTTCTAGGATTTTTAGAAATTCCAGAGAAATCTTATACAAAATCTAAAGAAAGCATCTATTGTTCTTGTGTTATTGCAACTTTTATAGTATCAGGGTTCATCTGGGACCGATAAAGATGCTGAGAACAGTAAGTTTAAAGAAATTAGATATAGAACAATACTTTGCTATTGTTCTGTCTTAGAACCAAAAATAAAGCCCTTCTTAGTAGGTGACTCAGCTTCCTGAAACCTCCCCGGGGAAATTTCTCCTACATATTAACACATGCCACCTGAGACAGGTTTACTTGTTGGCCTGGGATGTTTATCTGGC
Organism: Callithrix jacchus; assembly: GCF_049354715.1. NCBI lineage: Eukaryota > Metazoa > Chordata > Mammalia > Primates > Cebidae > Callithrix > Callithrix jacchus. The sequence goes on along the minus strand of NC_133514.1, from coordinate 29,552,874 downwards.
CCCCAGGAATATTTATTTTGTGTCTGGTAGAGTCTCAGACTTCAAAGTGGAATCTTCCTGAAGTTTCTACCTGGCCTTTCATCCCAATGTTGTAATGGACATTATGGGAAGGAAACTCCTCAGGGACTCTGGAGATACTAAGACCCTGACGCTTTTGTAGCAGGTGGGCATCCTGGAGGAAGAGTGGCCTAGAGGAGGGGGAGATGGGTTCTCTCTCTGTTGCAAGTGTTAGAAACAGAGAGTGCAGGAGGAAGAGGAATTGCATGAGGAAGACAGAAGGTTGAATGCTACAGAGGATTGGATGTGTATGAATTTTTTTTTTTTTTTTTGAGACTGAGTCTTGCTCTGTCGCCAGACTGGAGTACAGTGGCGTAATCTTGGCCTCCCAAGTAGCTGGGGCTACAGGTGCGTGCCACCGCGCCTAGCTAATTTTTGTATTTTTAGTAGACATGGGGTTTTACCATGTTGGCCAGGATTGTCTTGATCTCTTGACCTTGTGATCCTCCTGCCTCAGCCTCCCAAAATGCTGGGATTACAGGGGTTGGCTGTATAAGCTTGTAATATGAGGGAAGAGACTAAACTCTGGTCGAGATTTGAAAAGTAATTTTAATAGCAGCTTTTTCCCCTTGGTTTTCTATGGTTGAACATTTGCCAAATGCATTGGAAGGGGCGTTGTGATCTGAGGCCACAGGTTTTTGATCTAGAAGAGACCTCACTGATGATCTGTAAGGGGGCCCTTGGAACAAACGCACCTCTTGTTGGTTTAGCAAACCCGAGATCATTTAGTCATTCCTTTCTCCCTCCTATCTTTCAAACCAAAAAAATTATTTTAAAAAAGCTTTATGTCATACTGTTAGGATGATAGTCTTCTGACAGGAGTTGGGCTACACAAAGAAAAGTTGAGCTCATGGGCTCCAGGTGGAGCACCTGCCATGAAAGGAAAACTGAAAGGTGCCCACCATCCGTGCCCAGCGTGTGGGCCTGGTACGGCCCCCCGGCATTATTCACTGGGAGAATCTGAGAGCCATTGTGTGAGCCACAGAAGTAATCAAGGTTGTGACCTTTTTTCTTCCTTTTGCCTATAACTATCACCACTTTGGAGGATGTTTGGAAGAAGTGCTGACCTTGAGTTTGTTTAGTGTTGCCTAGTGACCATGGATACTCGCGGAAGAGCGGTGCTGAGAGCATTCTTATATAAGGGGCACCTCTGAGAACCCCAACCGGCCTGGGTTTTTTTGCCCTGCTGATTGTACTCTGTGACGGATAAGATTTCACAAATTGTTTCCAAAGCTTCAAGGCACTGAAGGGTGTTTTTGAGTGTTTTTTTTTTTTTTTAAATCTAAAGAAGTCTCAGCATTCAGAATCAAAACTGGAGTTGAGAATTCTACAAATGGCTGGAAATGGAAATTTCCTCACATTGTTAAATTGCTCAGAACTCAGTGGGTTCCTACATTTTAGAGTTGCAGAGATATGTGCTGAAATTGAAAACACAGTTCTAGCAGAGGATCATAATTTTTGATGTGGTAAGTTTTTGTAGCTGTCATTGGAATCATACATCAGGATATATTCAATTATCAAGTGACCCTATCAGTTTGAGTCATTTTGCAGAGGAATGGTATCTGTGGGGCATTGGTTCCAAGACCCCCGTGGGTACCAAAGTCTTTGGATGCTCAAGTCCCTGATACCCAGTGACATGGTATTTGCACATAACCTGTGAACATCCTTCTGTGTGGTTTATTTTATTTTTTGAGACAGAGTCTCACTCTGTTGCCCAGACTGGAGTGCGATAGCACAATCTTACTGAAATCTCCGCCTCCTGGGTTTAAGCGATTCTCCTGCCTCAGCCTCCCAAGTAGTAGGATTAGAGGCATGTGCCATGATGCCGTGCTAATTTTTGTATTTTTAGTAGAGCCAGGATTCCACCAGGTTGGCCAGGCTGGTCTCTAATTCCTGACCTCAGGTGATTTGCCTGCTTCGACCTCCCAAAGTGCTGGGATTACAGGCGTGACCCACCACGCCTGTCCTCCTCACTTATATTTTAAATCATCTCTAGATAACCTATAATAACTAATACAGTACAAATGTTATGTAAATAGTTGTTATACTATATTGTTTAGGGACTAATGACAAGAAAAAAGTCTGTACATGTTCAGTACAGATGCAATTTGTTTTTTTTCTTTTTTTTTTTTTTTGAGACAGTGTCTTGCTCTGTCACCAAGGCTAGAGTGCAGTGGCACGATTTCAGCTGACTACAACCTCCGCCTCTTGATTCAAGTGATTCTCCTGCCTCAGCTTCCCAGGTAGCTGAGATTACAGTTGCCTGCCACCACACCTGCCTAATTTTTATATTTTTAGTGGAGAGGGGGTTTCACCATGTTGGCAAGGCTGGTCTTGAACTCCTGACATCAAATGATCTGACCCCACCCCTCAGCCTCCCAAAGGGCTGGGATTATAGGCATGAACCACCACGTCCAGCCCAGATGCAATTAAGAATTTTTTTCAACCTGCAGTTGGTTGAATCCAAGGATGCAAAACCCACTGATAAGGAAGGCTGACTCCATAATTGAGCTGAGAACAAACCTTGTTCACAGGAAGAATGCAGCATCCCTACAGTTTTGGGGAACCACTCTTTGAATCCCCAAATCCCCTAAGAGCATATGTGGCTAAAAGCCGGAATATACCTGTGTGTACTCCAGCTGACTTGTTAATGTCTCAGCAGGAAGATTGTTGCCAAGTCCACCAATAGCCTGGATACACTGAGTAATTCCCTCAAAAGTTCAGCAGCAATTCATCCCCTTTCAGGGTATTCCAGCTGCCTTTCCCATAAATTCAGCATCCCATGTGGGTGGCCTTCCACGGACAACCACAGCTAATGCCTCATCAAGTTTCCCAGGATGTCCAATAGCATGCTTTCCCCACAGCCTGCTTCTTCACCCCCAAGACAGCTACCCAGGGAATTTTGTTTGCACCCAGAGGACAGTCCCCTGCCTGCTAGCTTTGGCCAGCTGACCATGGATAGTCTGGCTCCTAGCCCAGCAAACTTCTCTACCATCCAAGGAGCTGCTCTAGACTTTACCCTTCATTACTCATAACTGGGTAGCTTATAAGGAAGAGAAATTTATTGCTCACAGTTTTGGAGGTTGGTAAGTCCAAGATTGAGGCATCAGCAGATTTGGTATCCAGTGAGGGCTTTCTGATTCACCTACAGCATCTTATCGCCATGTCCTCACATGTGCTTGTATGAACTCTGTATATTTAGAAAAGCAAGCCTTTAGAGAATCTTTTCATGACTACAGTAATAGTGTCAAGAACTTACTAGATGCCAGATACACTGTTTAGTATGTTTCATGTATGTATTACCTAATTTAAACATCATGCTATCCTTGACACAGGATATCTGGTAGTGACGCGTTTAGTCAATTTTGTTGTCAAAGTTCAGCACAGCCACTTCTTCCTGTGACCATTGGCAAAGTGTGGCCTTTTCCATCTGAGCCTCAATCTCCTCTTCTGTATATAACGAGGATAATAATTATCCCTACCTCCTGGTGTTATTGTGAAGACCGAGATGACACATATACAACATCAAGCAAATAAAAAGTGCTCACTGAATGTCAGTTGCTGCTGTGGTCATCTTTTCTTCTTCCGGGGTTAACTTAGGCTTGTTTTGCAGTTTGACATACATTATAGTATGATGGTAAAGGACAATGCATGCATTGTTCTCCACTCTGATAACAAAAGTCGCAGGGGCCTTTGGCTAAGTGTCCCTACTCTGAAGTCTTTCCCAATCCTGTGAATCAGTATGAATCTCTCCTTCTCCAACACCTCCAACATCTCATGTAAATTTCCTTGGGACCTCATCATACAGGACTGTATTCTTTGCACACTTGCCTCCCTTGTGGACACTGGGATCCTCCATGGTGGAGGTTGTGCCCTAAACTCTCAGACCCCTGCATCTTCTTCAGTTCTCACAGACAGTGACATCTCAGTAGTTAGTTACTCAGTGAAATAATACAGTTTATTTTGAAGATCAAGTTTATGTTAAATTTGAGAATGATTAGCTTCTGTTTTACTAGATAGCGCACACACAAACCATTCTTCATATTTGAGTTAAGATCATTTTGAAAGGAAAAAGCTGTTTTTCTTTTTTTTTGTCAGTGAGAGCGTGTAACGTTGCTCAGGTTGGCCTTGAACTCATGGCCTCGCCTCCTCAAGTGCCAGGACAACTGGCCGGAGCCACCATGGCCCCGTGAAAAAGCTGTTTTTCTTATGTTATTAATCTGGGAACTGTGCAGGTTTCTTAAGTCCTAAGGATACTGTCACCACGTAGTAGGTTGTTGGAGTATACAAATGTGCCGGAAATTATGGACTGTTCTACTTGTTGCTCAGTATTTATTAACATCAAGTGAATTTTTCACATGTGTGGAACTTCTCAATGCTTTCCACCTTCATGCTCTGTTTCCATGGATGGCAGTGCTTCTAAGACCCAAACAAAAGTTACCTGGCTCTGTGTTACACGGAGAGTCTGAGGTACAGTTAGAGTTGATAACTGAGGCTTAATAGTCTGCTGTATGTTATTTCAAATTCTCTGACAAAATGATCTGATCACTGAAAGCTATGACATACTAGCCAAGAAGCCAGCTGTGCCAGGCTGGTGCCAGGGATGGGTGCTGAGGGCAGGGGTTTGGCACCCCCAGTTGTTACTCTAGGTGCCCAGGTAGATAAAAGCAGAGGGAGCTGGGGCCTGTGTGGAATTAGGACCAGGAGAGAGTTTTCAGGGGAAACCAAAGAAGCCCCATCTGTGTTCAAGCCCTGGGGATGATTTTGGGGCAAAAGTAGAACTTGAAGATGCCAGGCAAGGAGCTAGGTGAAGGCAGTCCCGGAAGTAAGGGTGTTAAGAGCCTGGGGTGCCCACAGCACCTTCTCGTTGGAGTCCTAGCTTCTGTGGTACGTGATGGGTGGGTTGGTTTACGGACGTGCAGCTCTCTGTGGGACTTGGAGCAAATCTGTTAAACTCAGAGAGCTTCTGACTTATTAATCGATGTTTGGACTGGACACCTTCCAGGTTCCAGTCTAGCTCAAACATGCTGTTACTTTGGTTCATTTCATTACTTGATAAGCATTTAACGTTTACATTTTTAACTTGCATTTTTATATTTGGGGATCTTTTCCTACCTGGTGTTGAAGTGTAGTTCTCATATCCACATACCCATGATACAAGCTAATGATGCTAAATTAACTTTGTAGCAATTTGCTGTTTACAGGAGTTTGGTTAAGGAACCCAAGTTACAGTCAGTTAGTGCGACACTGTATACAAATGTTCACATCAGGAAATTAATGTCTTTCATAAAAGCATAATGCTTAGTTTGCCGGGCGCAGTGGCTCACGCCTGTAAGCACTTAGGGAGGCCGAGGTGGGTGGATCACGAGGTCAGGAGATCAAGACCATCCTGGCCAACATGGTGAAACCCTGTCTCTACTAAAATACAAAAAAGTTAGCCTGGTGTGGTCGTACATGCCTGTAGTCCCACCTACTTGGGAGGCTGAGGCAGGAGATTTGCTTGAACCTGGGAGGTAGCAGTCACATGAGCCAAGATTGTGCCACTGCACTCCAGCCTGCCAACAGACTGAGATTCTGTCTCAAAAAAAAATACTGTTTTTAGATTGCTCATTTAGGAAAGGTGAGTTCTGGCATAAAGAAGCAGTCCCTACTTTGGGGGAGGAATTAGGCTGGGGGCAAAGAGTAAGGGTCCCAGAAGTGGGTTCCCAAGTTCACATCTCGAGTCTGCCGCAGGTTACCTCCTGGCCCTGGGTATACCACATAACCTCCCAAACCTCATTTGTAAAATGAGGATAAACCCATCTAGGGACATTGTGAAGATTAAACGAGTTATACATTAAAAACTGCGAGCCCCATGCTGACGTGGGCATGCACTATCACTGTGGGCTTTGTTGGGGATGAGACATTTAGAAATATGGCATTTTTGTTTTGCTTTTTGAGAGAGTCTCACTCTGTCGCCCAGGCTGGAGTGCAGTGGCCCCATCTCAGCTCACTTGAAACCTCTGCCTCCCAGGTTCAAGCAATTCTCCTGCCTAGCTTCCTGACTGGCTGGGATTACAGGCACCTGCCACCATGCCTGGCTGATTTTTGTATTTTTAGTAGAGACAGGGTTTCACCATGTTGGCCAAGCTGGTCTCAAACTCCTGGGCTCAAGCGATCCACCCAGTTCGACCTCTCAAAGTGCTGGGATTAGAGGCATGAACCACTGCACTCAGCCAGAAATACAGTATTTTGAGGCAAAGGAAGTTCATATCATTGTATGTCAGCAGATACAGTGGTCCCCCTTATCCATGGTTTCACTTCCTGTGGTTTCAGTTACCTGCAGTCAACAGTGGCCCAAATACATGTGAATGTAGCATAATAATAATTTTGAGAGAGCATATTCACATAATTTTAGTTATTAATACAATATATTGTTATTGTCCTATTTATTGTTATTAATTTCTTACTGTGCCTAATTTATAAATTAAACTTTATCATAGGTGACTCTTTATAGGCAAAAAGAGTTTGGTACTGTCCTCAGTTTCTGGGGTCTTGGAACACATCTCTCAGGGATGAAGGAGGACTGCTATTCTTTGGAGTCTCTAGAATTTCAAGTCAGCAATAGAAGTGGTTGGTGCATAGAGGTGAAGTTTTAATTGCAGTAGTGTCTTTCCCCAGTTGGTGTACATTTCATGTCCTTAATTTGGTGAATTGTCTTTCTCGAAGCCAGGCATGGTGGCTCACACCTGTAATCTCAGCAGTTTGGGAGGCTGAGGTGGGAGGATTGCTTGAGGCCAGGAGTTTGAAACCAGCCTGGGAAACATATGGAGACTCCAGTCTCTAAAAAAAAAAAAAAAAAAAAAAAGTAAAAGGTTAAAAATTTGCCACGTGTGGTGCTGCATACCTGTAGTCCCGCTACTCGAGAGGCTGAGGTGGGAGGATCACTTGAGCCTGGGAGATGGAGGCTGCAGTGAGCTATGATTAGGCCACTGCACTTCTGCCTGGGTGACAAAGCAAGACCCTGTTTCCAAAACACCACCACAAAATTTAGTTCCTAGGTTTAAGTAGGGCAGTTTGAACAATAACGTGTTCCATTGTCAGCCAGCAGCTGTTTCTTGGGTACTCTCTGAGAAACGACAGGGTGCCCTGGGCATATAGATGACAGAATGGAACTCATCACTGCTTTTAGAGATTTAATGATCTTGTTGAAGAGACATTACATCTAGGTTCATGCAGAGTAATGGTCTTTCTTTAGGTATTGTGGTAATCCATTAGGTTAATTATGTGTTTTTACTAGACTTATGAGATAGTGTGTGTCAGTGCATCTACTTCACACATACCTATCAGGGCAGTCCCCTTGCCTGGAGGAGGCTGGGCTGATCTTAGGCTGTTTGTCCCCCCCCTTTTTTTTTTTGAGACAGTCTTGCTGTCACCCAGGCTGGAGTGCAATGGCATGATCTCGGCTCATTCAACTTCCCCCAGGTTCAATCGATTCTCCTGCCTCAGCCTCCTGAGTAGCTAGGATGACATGCAGTGCCACATGCCCGGCTAATTTTTGTATTTTTAGTAGAGACGGGGTTTCATCATGTTGGTCAGGCTAATCTCAGACTCCTGACCTTGTGATCCGGCTGCCTCTGCCTCCCAAAGTGTGGGATTACAGGTGTGAGCCACCGCGCCCAGCTGTGTTTGCTTTTTTAACACCTTTAGTCTGCTGTGTTTCCAGGTCATTTATACAGGGCTTTGTTGAATGGCTGCTATAGTCTGCTTGAGTCCCATCTGCCCCAAATCCTAATTATGAACACCTCCTTGGCAGCCCTTGCTTTGGAGGGCTCTGGGGACTCTGGCTCAATCAGTGACATCTAGATAAAGATCCCTGGAGTTAGTCTGTTAGCGGGAAGGTGAGCAGAGCAGCGACAAACAGATGCTGTCTTTGTCTAGTGTGGGCCTTCCTGCCGTAACCATGAGAGTTTTCTCCACGGTGACGCAGAGAATTTGTGCATTGGAGCCAGCGCCCAGGCAATTCTGCTGTTCATGGTTGCACATTTGTTCTCAAACCCTTTGCTGCTTCACTTCTGCCCTTCTCCCTGTGTTCCCATCCCAAAGCAGTGCTTTCTTTGTAATTTAGGGCACATCTCCCTAACACATTTCTCTCTCTCCTCCTGCAGGGGAGTTGCTGAGTCAGCCCAGACCAGAAGGAGTGGCAGAGATCATTTGCCCCAAGAACGGCAGCGAGCGAGTGAATGTTGCCTTGGTTTACCCACCCACACCGACTGTGATCAGCCCCTGTTCCAAGTGAGTTCTCAAAGTCCCTCTGGCCCCTGGACCTGGCTCCTGATCCCAGCTCCATAGATATGACAACAAAAATCCAACTTAAACTGCATCTGCACAAATCTTGAAAAGTCCCCCCTAACAGACAGAATTCTTCTGTGTGACATCAGCATCATGACTTATGCAGCCAAACAGGAACTTTGGTTTCCTCTTTTTTATGATTTTTTTTTTCTTTACTTTTGCTGATAAAGTCAGAACATTTTTTAACAGCTTCATTGAGATGTCATTCACATGTCACAGTTCACTTATCTGCAGTATACAGTTCATTGGTTTTTAGTTTATTTGCAGGTATATGCAACCAAGAAGAGCATACTTTTTGATGGGCAGTCAACTGTTATTGCAGAATTAAGTTGGCTCCCACTTAAAAAACAGTGCAGGTCCCTCCCACGAGCAAAGCCTGCAGAAAATCAGTAATAGATTGTTTTTTTGTTGCATGGTTCTGATTTTTGAGTCAGTCCCTGAAAATCAAGGGCTGTGCAGTTTGCCACTGCCTTGCCCAAAAATGGACTTGAAGACAGAGAATGTACATGTGCAAAGTAACTTTTGGATAGAATGTGAGCTTACTATTCTAGATGGCACTCATCCTGTTTGGGTTTTGTGTATGTGTATTTTCTGTTTTGTCTTGTTTGTATTAAGAACCAAAGAAGGCCAGGCATAGTGTCTCACAACTGTAATCCCAGCACTTTGGGAGGCTGAGGCAGGGGGATCATGAGGTCAGGAGTTCAACACCAGCCTGGCCAAATGGAGAAAACCTGTCTCTACTAAAAATACAAAACTAGCCAGATGTGATGGTGCATGCCTGTAATCCCAGCTACTTGGGAGGCTGAGGCAGGAGAATCACTTGAACCCAGGAGACAGAGGTTGCGGTGAGCCAAGATCGCACCATTGCACTCCAGCCTGGGCAACAAGAGTGAAACTCTGCCTCAAAAAAAAAAAAAAAAAAAAAAACCAAAGAGGCCACCTTTAAAGCAGCAGCCACCGATCTTTTTGGGTCAAACCTCGTTATCTGGGTGATGTCAGCAACATGATTTCTCCAGCAAAATACTCATATCCATGCAGCAAACTTGACTTTTCTTCCTAGCCGGTCACATGGAATTTTTTAATGAAAAAATTATATATGACTCTAAGCTTTTTTTTAAGGGAGATCAGAAAGCGTGCAGTTTAGGAATTGTGACCTGTCATCTCCTCTTAGGAAACTCGCTATCCAGCTGCCTTCCAGGGCAGTATGACAGGTGTCCTTGGCTCGTCCCTGACATGGCAGCTTCCCTGCCTTTGGTGTGCTCCCTGCAAAGCGAGGGTTCCCCGTGGCATCCTCATTCATTAGCTGCTGCAGTAGAAGTAGGGGGCACTCGACTCAGTGCCCCCTTTCTCCAAACTGAGCAACTCATTACAGAGAACATCCCTAATCTATCCTTGCTGGAAAATATCACTGACACCCAAGGGAAACTCTTATCTAACGCTCTTATATTCAGACTACTATTTAACTGTCATGTGTGTAGCTTAATTTATTACTAACAGACATTGTGAATCTTGAAGTGCTTCTTAAATATTAAAATAGGATTACAGAGTAATTGAGTGTTAGGTTGGTGCAAAAGTAATTGCTCACTTATGTTTGTACCAATCTAATATTAAGCAGAATATCCCCTGTCCTGAATATATCAAACAACAGAAATTTTATTGTTTTTTTTTTTAATTTCCTTGAAACTATACACATTGGTCCCTTTCTTTCAGATACACCTGGATGAGGATAGATAAAGGGATATTGTATATTGTCTTTTTCTTTCTCTCTGTCTTTTTTTTTTTTTTTTTTTTTTTTTGATACTCACTAAGTTCTTAAAGCTCAAGGGGATATTAGAGAACCAGCAGGATATGAAACAAAGGAAACAAAAATTCAATATACTTTGCATTGGCACAGACTTTCCAGAGCCAAGAGAGACATGAATCTATTGTTTTGCCTTAGCCACATGCTATTGAATAGGCAAGATAGAGGTAGGGGTTAAAATATCCATTTGTATAAGAAACCTTCCCAGCATTGAGCCAGCTTTATCATTGTTTTCCCACGGGCTGCTTCTTGTACTGCCACGGAAAGACCACATTTATACCAGCTTGAAAAAAATGTTCTCAGCCTCTCTCTCGACAGTGTATTGAACCCAAATGAACAAGCAGCCTCAAAGCCTTAGGTAAGCAGTGATAAATAGCTGCAGCCATCTAGATCCTGAGGCAGCCTCCTTAGGGACTGAACCACTTTTGACCTAGCTATTAGAATCATTTTATCTTGAAACAAGTTAAAAAATAAAGCCTCATGAAATGGATGACAGCATTGCAATATAATTCTCAACTCTAAATAAAGGAATGTTCACTAAATAGGAAAGTTTCATCCTAGCAAGACATTTCTTGGAAATTACCATGTTTTAGTGCAGCTGCGAGGGGGAAATGATCTCTTGTGTGACTTTATAGGAAAGCACACATAGATTTGAAGTCTGTGCTTGTGCTGCCCATGTTCCCCACCTTCACCCGCTTAAGCTCTCACAGCTTACATCCATGAACACAAAACAAAAGCTAGCCCATGTGGAGGCTGGCCAGGCTCCATGGAAGGGCCCATTTTTGAGTGGATAACAATGTATCGAAAGCGGGAGATTTGGAGGGATCAATGAGGATAGCTGGCCAGGAAGGTAGCCATTTAGTCAACACAGCTTGGGCCTGAGCCTGAGACTTGGGGTCCCAGCAGGCATTAGACATTGGAAGTCTGGGGCTATTGCACTGGCTTTCACCTCCAGCCAAGGTAACTTAAGCAGGTCACCATAGAGATCAGGGTTTTTTTGTTTGTTTTGTTTTTTGACAAAGGGTCTCATTCTGTCATCCAGGCTGGAGTGCAGTGGTGTCATCTTGGCTCATTGCAACCTTCACCTCCATGGTTCAAGTGATTCTCCTGCCTCCTGAGTAGCTTGGACTACATGCACACACCATCACACCTGGCTAATTTTTTTCTATTTTTTGGTAGAGACAGGGTTTCACCATGTTGGCTGGGCTGGTCTCGAACTCCTGACCTCAAGTGATCCACCTGTCTCGGCCTCCCAAAGTGCTGGGATTATAGGCATGAGCCACCATGCCTGGCCAAGGTCAGGTTTTCTTAATCAGGCATGTAAGGTAGAATTTCTCAGGGAAGAGACCAGGCATGAGTCATTAAAAAACAAAAGAAGTCACCTAGATGAGTCTAACATGTGTACACTGGACTTTCTGATGGCTCAGTTCCAGCCCATGCCTCTAAGGGTGGGCCCCCTGGCCAATGAGGCCTTAGGTCTGCTCTGTGGTCAATAACTACTCTGTGGCACAAAGGTAAAACTGTCCGTGCCACCTGCTGTCAGTCCCTCCCACCCTCAGGTAGGGTGAAACTATCACTTACTGTTCAAATCAGGAGAGGATTGAGAGCGATGGGAAGGCAGTCAATCTTCATGCTGGGATGATGGGTACCCACCAGAAGGCTCCCAGATACACCAGAGTAATCACCCTACTCTTAGGTGGCTGATCTAGATCTTACGGTGTTTTTTAAAAAGACATTCCAAGCTCTTCTTTAACTGGTTTACCTCTCTCCTTTATTGGTCAAATCAGGGACTTGTCATTTAGTGACCTGCTTTTGACCATGTGTAAAACTAATGCTGCTGCAATGCTTCTTTATAAAGAAGAAGCCATAGATGACCGTTAGCTGATTGGCCTTTTTAAATGAATGCCAAGCTTTCATTTCTCATTTTTAAAAATTTCTATATATTTTATTCTCCCATGTGGAGAGACAGAGAATAAGGAATAGGTTTTTGATTTTTTGTGTTTTTGTTTTTGTTTTTGAAACGGAGTTTTGCTCTTGCTGCCCTGCTGGAGTGCAGCGGCACGATCTCTGCTCACCACAATCTCTGCTTCATGGATTCAAGTGATTCTCCTGCCTCAGCCTCCCAAGTAGCTGGGATTACAGGCATGCGCCATCATGCCTGGCTAATACTATATTTTTAGCAGAGATGGGGTTTATCCGTGTTGGTCATGCTGGTCTCAAACTCCTGACCTCAGGTGATCCCCCAATCTTGACCTCCCAAAGTGCTGGGATTACAGGCGTGAGCCACCACACCTGGCTTTGTTTTAAGAACATGATTTGGCTGGGCATAATGGCTCATGCCTATAATCCCAGCACTTTGGGAAGCCGAGGCAGGTAGATCACAAGGTCAAGAGATGGAGACCATCCTGGTCCACAAAGTGAAACTGCATCTCTACTAAAAATACAAAAATTAGCTGGGCATGGTGGCGCATGCCTATAGTCCCAGCTACTCGGGAGGCTAAGGCAGGAGAATTACTTGAACCCAGGAGGCAGAGGTTGCAGTGAGCCGAGATTGAGCCACTGCACTCCAGCCTGGATAACAGCGAAACTCCATCTCAAAAAAAACAAAGAACAGAACATAATTTACTCTTATAACTTGTCTCAGTGGTTTGATGGTTGAGGTCTCCACCAGCATTTCATTGAGAGGTTACAGGAACAGGGCGAAATGCCTCCCCTTCTGCACCTCACCCTCCAGGGAGAAACGAGCTGAGTGGCTTCTTATCCTCTTTGCTGATTATCAGATAGAAATTTGAGTAATTTCCATGCTTTGGATATCTCCAGTTGATATTTAGGGATATCTGCATTTAAGATGAGGCGAACATTCATCTAATAGCAGATTTGCCTGGGTTGCTCTGAAAAAATCTGACTTCCTCAAGGCTACAGATTGTGACAGATACATTTATAAAAGCTTTATTGATGTATAATTTCCATACCATAAAACTCTCCCTTGAAATAATTATTAACATATTTACAGAGGTGTGTTTATACAACCATCACCACAATCTAATTTTAGAACATTTTCTTCACCCCAAAAAGAAACCTTGTGCCTATTTGTAGTGAACTTGTGTCTTATCCAAACACCTAGTTCATGGAGTCAGTAAATATTTTTAGTGTCACTTTCAGGAATAGTTTTCTGGCCGGTTTGTTGGTATGAAGGAGATTTTTGAGGTTTTTTGTTTTTTGGGTGTTTTTTTTTTTTTTTGAGAGAGTCTTACTCCTTCACCCAGGCTGGAGCACACTGGCTCACTGCAACCTCTGCCCCCTGGGAGTTCCAGTGATTCTCCTGCCTCAGCCCACCCAAGTAGCTGGGACTACAGGGATGCGCCACCATTCCTGAATTTGTATTTTTAGTAAAGATGGGGTTTTACCATGTTGGTCAGGCTGGTGTCAAACTCCTGACTCAGGTGATCCTCCCGCCTCAGCCTCCCAGAGTGTTGGGATTACAAGTGTGAGCCACACACCTGGCCTAGATTTCTGAGATTTAAAGAGGTTCTCATAAACATATTATCTCTGGCACAGTTCAGTCTAAAGACAGTGACTCGTCTTGTTCCTCCCAATGCCAGCTTCCTATTTCCTAGACGGTGGAGAGGAGCTGGAGCTGATTAGAGGGCTCCTCCTTTAGATCTTCATCACAGCCTAATTGAACCCTAGATATTTCAGGGGTCCTGAGCCTTGATATTAGGAGTCAAAATACAGGGCAAAAATAGACTTCTGGTGGGCAAGGTAGGAAGCAAGTAGAATGCATAATCTTTTAAAACTTTTATTTGTGAATTTCTGTCTCTGTTCAATTACTCCGTCCAGATCAGGTTGAGACCCAATATTCCAATTCCCAGGGAGCATGGGAGCTTCTCTGAACAAATGGCAGCTTGCCGGTTGCATTTCATTTGTAGGGATCCTGCAGAATGCTTCTCTTTCTCCTTCAAAAGAGCATTAGAGCAACTCCCTCCTCTACTAAACTGAAGACTGTGATACTCTGCCAGATAACCCAGTTTATTTACTGATGTTTGTGTAAAAGACCAAGAAAATTCAACAGGTCATCATATGAGAATGTTTTACCTTGAGGCATTACTGGAATGCAGCCCACATTCTAACATGTGGTTTCTTAATGGACTGACCCTGGCATATACAGGAAATGCGCATGTGTCATTCTTACTTCCTGACAGTTGCATTTCTCCTGCAGTAGTTCTGTATCTGTCTGTGCTCCATGATTTGAGGAGTGGTGGGGGTTCAAACGGAAGAAGGAAGTTCATTCTGATTTTGGCTGATCATGTGTTACAGAATTAGCAAAAAAACAGTCGGGGGGAGGTGGTTTGAAAATTGTTGAGCTGGCCAGGCACAGTGGCTCACACCTGTAATCCCAGCACTTTGGGAGGCCTAGGCAGGCAGATCATGAGGTCAAGAGATCGAGACCATCCTGGCCAACACGGTGAAACTCCGTCTCTACTAAAAATACAAAAAAATTAGTCGGGCGTGGTGGCACGGGCCTGTGGTTCCAGCTACTCGGGAGGCTGAGGTGGAAGAATTGCCTGAACCCAGGAGGCGGAGGTTGCAGTCAGCCGAGATTATGCCACTGCACTCCAGCCTGGTGACAGAGCAAGACTCTGTCTCAAAAAAAAAAAAAAAAAAAAAAAAACTCTTGAGCTACGCTTTCCTTTTTTAGGAAGTACTAATAATAATAGAGGAGAAGGCTGAGTTATTGCATTTCAAAATTCCCTTTTAAAATCTTGGATTATTGCCTGTATACTGTAGAGTTCCCATTCAAGCAAGAGCCCCATTAAATTCCAGTTACTTGCTGTTTGTAAGTATTCTCAAAAGCACTGTGATTACTTTGCACAGGAATTTTGGCAGTAACATCATTTTAACATAAAGATATTTAAGCCCAATCACAGTAGCCTTTCTTAAAACGCAGGATGAAGTTTGTAGCCTTTGTATCACCAAATAAACAGGCCATGTATGTCTAACAGCACACAAATTAGTTAGTATGGACTTGAAAAAAAATTTTTAAAAAGCAGTGGCATGAGGTGAATTAGGTAGGCTTCATCACAGTGGAGAATTTTTCACTGACCACAGAATTTTAAAATATAGAGGGTGAGGATGGGATGGTATTTTATAAGAAAAGGCCACATGTGGAGGTTGCCTGTTGGGGGTATCACATTGATTTGCATTGATCTGTTTTGTGCTATGCAAGGAATGAGACAGCTCTTTGCCTTGCTATTTTAACAGGCTAGGGGAATTGTGTTTAATTATTTAGTCTCCCATCAGCCACATTGATACTGGAATTTTTCCCTCTCTGCTTAGGTATCTTCATACTTTCTTGGAAAATTAAGTGGAAAAGATAGTGCTTCTTTTTCTTATGCCATCATTTTTACTGTACCCAAACTGTGACTTTAGGAGCACCAATTTTTAAGGGTAAGTCTCCATGAAGCAGAGAGCATTTCTTAAATAGGTAAGGCCTTCTTGAGGACTTGGAGAGTTTAACAGGGCTATGGGGTGTTGGGATGCAGAAATTCTGGAGAACAGGCATCCTAAGATGACAGTCCTGTACTTCTCTAGAATCAAGTTGCATGTGGGAATTAGGAAGAAGGGAACTGCTTGACTTTTGCTTAATTTACTATGATACTGCGTAGACAGTGATCTTAGATCCTTGTTCGAAAAAGGAAGTCATTTAAAAAAAATTTTTACTGTTACGCAGCAATAAAACATCAGGTGGATCCACACCTTCAGGAACTACACAGGGAAGCAGCAGGGGTGATCACAAGGCAGGGAGAGGGAGGGACTGGGGGCAGGAGGGGAGGAGTGGGCCAGGCCTGGTAAGCAGGTCAAGACAGGTTCATCTGAATAATCTCAGTGGCCCCAGGGCATAGGGGTTGCCTTAGTCATCTGGTACCTGGCTCTGGGGTGATTAGGGCAGGTGGATGGTGGCCTGGAGTGTGAGAGCCGGTAAAGGAGGTGTTCAGGGTGTGGGTTCAGGATTAGTTGGTTTGTAGTTGAAGAGTATACTCTGGGCAAGTTGTTTTACCATCTCTAGGAATTGTCTAGGAGGAGGGACAGTCCCTCCAGGGTCTGCAAGGCCCCCAATAGGAAAGCATCAGAATACAGAAAATAAAAAACATGGTTAATACGACATGTCATGGCTTCAGTTTCAGCCTAAATGCCTCAGTACCTTGAGTCATCATTTCTTTGTTGCATCCCAGGAAGGGAAGATTTCAATTCTCTAACCTGGGAAGACTCAGGGTCTGGGCTCCCCAGGCCAGCCCCTCCCTTCAGCTCCGGACCTCTGTTTCCAGTGTCTCACCTGGAGCATCCTGGGATGTCCTGTAGGCTTCACACGTGTACAGCTGAATGTATTGTCTTCCTCCCCCAAAGTTCTTCCTCAGTCTGTGCCCTGTTTCGGGTAATGGGGTAGCTTTGCACATTGGCCCCAAGCTAGGAGTAGTGAGCCTCAACACCTTCCTCTGCTTTCTTCCCTATATGCAGTAATTTTCCAACACCTTTTATTCCATCCCATCAGTGCCCTGACATGAATGAATTTGACCCATATCTTCAACTGCAGACTCAGGCTTCCCTTTAGGGCCCAACCCCCCTCAGCAACCACTTCACCCATCTCTGTCAAGGTTCCTGTGACTGAGTTTCAGCTGGCCTCCTGCTTGCTCTCTCATCTTTTTTGTCCTTCAGACCAACATTAATTATCTTTTATCATCAGATCTCATCACATCTCTCCCTCTTGAAAAGCCTTGGATGGCTTCCTGGTGATTACAGGCTCAACTTCAAACTCCTGGACATGGCCCTGCACAATCAGACCCCAGCCACTCTGCCAACACACAGGACACTCCCTTACCATGGGAGGTCAACCATGGTGTACCCTGGCTGCCTCTCAGTCTCCTGGCTGGCTGCGGCCAAGGTCATATGTCAGCTCCTCTGGGAAGCCTCCCCTAGCCCTGCTAACTATAATCGGTCACTCTGTTCTTCACATCTCCTTAATACTTTTTTTTTGTTTGAGACAGTCTTGCTCTGTCACCCAGGCTGGGGTGTAGTGGCACAATCTTGGTTTACTGCAACCTCCACCTCCTAGATTCAAGCAATTCTCCTGCCTTAGCCTCCTAGGTAGGCACCACCAGACCCAACTAATTTTGTATTTTTAGTAGAGACAGGGTTTTGCCATATTGGCCAGACTTGTCTTAAATTCCTGACCTCAGGTGATCCACCTGCCTTGTCCTGCCAAGGTACTGGGGTTACAGGTGTGAGCTGCTGTGCCTGGCCTTCCTTAAAACTTTGTATATACCTCTTTTGATAATGATCTCATAACATCTTGGCTACTTTTTACCTGTGACTTTTTCATCACATCTGATGTATCATTCATTCAACCAATCTTTGTTGAGTAATTATCCTCTAGTAGGCATTGGCCGGGTATTGAGAATATATAAAGAGCTAGATCAGATCCTGTCCTCCAGAACCTAATAGCATCTTTGGGGAAGATGAGAATCAAAGTCACAACAGACAGACTTGTCAGAGTCTAATTATAATTGAAACATGGTACCTACCATGATAGGTGCATGAGCAGAATCTTGTAAGCATAGGGAAGAAAGAACTCTACCAGGAAGAATCAGGAGAAGTTCCAGGAAGGTGGATCCTGAAAGGAGGAGGACAAGTTTATTGAGATAGAGAAGTAGGGAGAAACAGAGAAGGTTGGTGATTTTGATGGTTGTTTTCTCTTATGATCCCAAATGTGGAAAATGGTATAGATGTGAAAAACTTTTCAAACTGGTTGAACAGTGGGATATTCCCTCTAGCTGCCCTTGATTAGGTATTCTTGTGTTTCTCAATTTTCCATGTAGCCTGGGGAGCAGCCAGCCATGCACGACTGTCTGCATTTCAAAAGGTTTGTTAGATTCAGTGGGAAAGTGTTTATGTAGCACATCTCCCACATGAACCCAAAACTCACACCACCAAAGTTAACTGCTTGATGGAGATGTGTGTTTTTACACTGCCATCCTCCTTACAGTTAGATTTATTATATTATTAGTTTAATTTGAGACAGTTTTCAAAACCATCTCTTTCAGGAGTTTACTGTATTAATAGGCATTCGAAAAATTCTCACGGCAGAGTGCCTTAGAAATGTGAAACGCTTCCCTGGGGCTCCAAATATCCAACTTCTCTTTTAGCTTTCAAGCATGCTGTGGAGTCAGCTCACCCTAGTGAAAGGCCTGGCTCTGCCACTTGCTAGTATGTGCCCTTGGGGAAGTTATTTCACCTTTTGGAACCTTAGTGTCCTTCTTAGTAAGATGCTGAGTAGGATGGAGCCTACTTGGTGGGATTGTTAGGAGTTGAAGATAAGTAATGCACTAGAGTGAACAGCCTAATTCCTGTTTTTTGGAGATGTCATTAGTATCATGCTTGAATGAGTTCAGGACTGAATCTTGTATGGACTGGAGAAGTGTCTTAGGCAGACGCTGAATTATCAGTGTTCCTGAAATCAGTGTCTCTCCTAACAAGAGATGGGGGATTGGAGGAAACAAATCATAACTTCTTTTTCCTGTCCTTTCAATGTCTTTGTATATTTTCTTAAAAGTTGTTTTAAAAAACACTTTCAAAAACATCCCATCATATGTCATTGTAAAAACATTTGATAGTTTTTCCACTTACCATTTTATCGGAACTGAATGCCACCTTGTTTCTGTGCCAAGGCTGCAGTAGTTTCTGCATTCTGTAGTCATCAAACTCCAGATTTTCATTGACTACCTCACTTATAAAATTTTGAGTGAAATCATGCTTTTTAGTGTGGACAGACATCTCACTTGTCATTTCTCTGCTTTCTTCTTGTCCACCCATACAGGAAGAACGTTGGTGAAAAGCACAGAAACCAGTGACTTTTGTGGCTGTGGAATTTCCATGGAGAAAAGAGAGCATTCAAACACCTGGACCATCTTTTGCACCTGGCATATCCTCTGCACTCCCCCCGCAGCGTGTTCTGTGAACTTGAGTGACAAAGCGTGCTTGCAGGGGGCTTTTCAAAAGACTGGGGAAGAGGGGTGGAGAGGGGTGGTGGGGAAGCATGGGCAAGAACATGGAGCAAATGTTTTACAACCTGAACCTCAGAACTGTGATCCTCCGAGGAGCGTGCTACTTGAAGAAAAGAAAAAAAAAGTCGAATGGCTTCTCAGGGATTTTGTTTTCTGTGCACATATAAGCCATAGTTACAGTACAGGTGGCAGTATTTAGAGCACTCAGAGTTCAGTTCTGTTAAATGTGAAAGAGGGATTGACTGACGTTCATTGCTGTTCCGTAACTAGTGTAAAATATGTATATGTTTATCTTTATTTTTATAATATGCAAATACATTTAAATTTATACAGTTTGAAGCTTCTAGCGTTAGTTCACACTGGGTGCAATATTCTGCATGAGAACTGTGCCAAGATGGGGCTGATTTCTTATTTTAGTATAAGATGTTTTTGTTTTATCTTTATTCTTTAATCCTCCTCAGATTAAAAAAAAAAAACTTCTCTGTTAGCCCATGGATTAAGTGTTGGTTCATAGAGATTGCCAGTGATCAGAAAGAACCTTAAATGTGCACTTCAGACCGTGTCCCTTCCCTTCTTTTCAATAAAGGTCCCTGCCTATGTAAATCGTCGGGCAGGCTGGTGGGAAATCCTTTGTTTTCCACACGTGTTATTAGTGCCAGGCAGAGATGGGGCACACTTAGGGGCCAAAGAGGACAAAAAGTCCATGCAAAACTTGAGTCTGTTAATGGCTTAAGATAACCAGGAGTCAGTTCTGAATCTTACAAAATGCCCTGCCTAATAAGGACCTCATTTGGCCGAGCACTTGGCAAACATATTACTTATTAGCAGAGCTCTTTGCAGACCTTCCACATCTGGCTGTCAGACCTTAAGGTAGTGAATTTAGGCTCCAGTTATGCTCACTGGAGAGCATAATCCCACACGGGTTATTTATAAATGCAGAGCCTCTCATTGGATGGTCTCCAGCCAAGAACTAGTAAAACCCTTTTGTAAAAAAAATCTTCACGAGGCAAAACTTAAAAAGCAAACCAAACAAATTGCTCTCCATTTTACTTTTTACTGGGGCCAAATAGCATATGCTACAGTAGTAACACGTTTTTTGGAGAATGTAAAGAGCACTGTTTACATTTACCTCCTCTGTGTGTTGACTGAAAATGTATAAAACTGACTGCTTCTCGCCAGTGTCAGACAAGAAGAGTGAGTTGCTGGTACTCACTACTCTCGCTTCTTTTGTAAAGTATTAACTCTTAGAAGGCCACAGTATACAAAGTCTCAATACGTTTTTTAAAAGAAATAACAAGCAAGCAGCTGCCCTGCTAGAAATCACAAACTGATTTTTGTAGAATGTTTTGTGGCCCAGGAGTTAACTTCACTGACTCCAGAACCTGAGGTTCAGAGAAGGATTTCTTAGGATCATTAAAAACAAATGGGATCAGACTATTTCTGCATTGTTTTAGCACTTGAATAGGACTCCTCCAGTTTGAGATTTCATTTTCTTTGAGAACACAATCACAAGATTAATCTGGTTAGTCCTTTTGTCACAGTTCTCGTGTGTGTGTGCGCGTCTGTGTGTGCGTGTGTGTAAAACTGGAATGGTAACATTTAATTGCTTTTTGGACCTTTGAATAGTTGGGCAGTAAGAATTTTTTAATTGGCATGAGACAGTTCCTCAACTGTCAAATTTACCAACTTTGACCAGTATTTTTAAAAAGGCTTATTTGTATGATGTTGGGGCTAACTCCCTGGGGACCATATTAAATGACAAAAATGCTCCTTTGGGTGACACACCCTGCAAAGTATTTGCTATTATCATGAACATAACCACCCACATTCTTAATATCTGATATTTTTGACAAGTGATGTTTTGTGCTGTCATCTGGACCCTAGAGAAGCAGTGTCAGAGGAAACCATGGTGTCACATGTGTCTTAGCAAAAGGCTTACCGTGATAGAGGATCATGTGACCAAAAGATGCTCCAGAGAAGCTTGAGAATTTGCTTCAGGGTGGGAGGAGGGTTGGAGATACAGAAATCACTCTGCTCTACAGGAATCTTCGGCTGTCTATGCAAGAAATTCCATTTTCTCTTTCAATACCTGGAAAGACACGGTGGCCACCGAGGCGGACAGGCAATTCAGTAAGCACAAGAGGGACGTTTTCCAAGCAAGGCGTCCGCTGCCTCTCAAACAAATGCCCTCCAAGTTTGTTAGGGTTTCTATTCCTGCAACTTGTGGTATCAAAACCACTTCCTGGAATTGTCCATGCACTGCCAAAATAAATGTTTTCCCCCCTTCTAAGAAAAAAAATTACAGTGCTCATATTTGACACTTGTGTATTGAACTCTTTTGAATGAATAAGAAGGAAAGGGTTAGGTGTAATTCCTGATGGGATGTGTGTTGTTTTTCATGCCATGGTTTGTGGATTGTAATTGTGGTTTCCCATTTCGTTGTTGTAACTGGGCAGAAATTTAAAAAAACAAAAAACAAATAAAAATACCAAGAAATGGTCAAGTAATTTTACTCCCAGAGCTTCATTATTTCTGATTTTGTTCATTTGTTTTTGCTTTTAATTCTGTCAGGGAATTGTGACATGGTAAAAAGCCCCACAAACCTGCCTACCTCAACCATACCTCGGCTTTCTGTTGAAACTGCTCTTTGTAACCCAAATGTGACAGGCAAGCAGTCCAAACCCATGCCATCTTGGCCCCTGCAACTTGTAATTTCGACCCTACCCAGACAATGTGTAAACAAATGCTTATCTTAACTTTTGTGAACCACTTAGGTAACAATCAGAATGTCAAAAGTTCCCTGGCCCTCAGAATGTCCGGAGCCCCTCACCCTCATCTTCGCCCAGGAATCCACTGGAATGTCTGAAGCTCCTCACTCCCACCCCTGCTCCTCACCCTCACTCCCAAGGTGGTTGTACGGGTATAAAAAGCCTTAACACCCTCCTTTCAGGTCCATGGGTTAGAGAGATGTGAGTCCTCTGTGGCCACCGGCAATAAAGTCCCTGCAATTTGGCATACTTTTGTCTTGGTGTTGACTTTCTATGCTCGCTCCACTACAACATTTTGGAGGCCCCAGTGAGATTTTAAATTTTTGTCCATCACCAGACAAAAGCCGTCTCAGAGTCTTGCCCAGGCGGCTACTCCCACCTCGGGGACCTCTAGGGGAGGCACCCCCTGAGATGTTCCAGGGCCCCAGAGTTCCGGCCCCATGGAGGATGAGTGACTACCCAGCCGCCATTTACCTGAAATTCCTCAGGGTCCCAGCAACCTCCAGAGGTAAATCAGGTCTGGGGACCGGTCCATCAGGAGAGCCTGAGTCAGGACCAGACATGGTCATTGCAAATTTGACCAGGCAAGCCTACCGTGAGACATCACTGGAAGTTCAGGTTGCCTCACTGGAGGCTCAGGTAATTCAGTTTTCGATTGTTTTCATAACCTTGGTGTGTGTGAGAGAGTGAGTGTATATATATGTAGTCCCACGGCTGGAAGGCTATGGGTCTTGTATGGGTCTTCACCTGCAGTTCCACAGGGACATCATAAGGCATAACAGTTGTAAGGCCAGTTGCCTTGCCGGGAGCTTGGACATGACTATCCCTCTCAGCGCCAGAAAACTACATCACCACTCCATGCTCGACATCAAGCCCTGCACTCAGCATCTAGCTCCACCATGTGGCTTCCCCAATGCCCACTTCTGCACTCCACACCAGAATCTGCACTCAATACTAAACTCTGCACTCAGCACCTAGCCCGCCATTGGAAAACCCTGCCAAAATTTAAAAGAAGCCCCACCAAAACCTGCCCAATAGCATTTTGCCCCATCCTGGTCCCACTCCCCCTGGGCGGCCCGCTCACTGGAAATCCCACCTACCTAACAATAGCAGCTTGCCCCGTCTACATCCTGTTCCTTCATAACCAATCAAGACACCCTCACTCACTAGAAAACCCCATGCCTTGGGAAGTCAGGCGCTACTTCTCGAGCCCCCTTTCCCCAGACCATAGAACCTCACCCAGGAGCCAATTCAATTTCTTTATTTCAATAACTGGTCTCACTTGCCTCATTCAAACCTTACATTTAGTGCCTCAGTTGCCTCATTCGAACCCTTACATTTGGTGCTGAAACCCAGGAGGAGTTCTAAGACCCCTCCTAGGGGAAACTGACTCCTCCACCTGAAGCCAGACCAGGGAACTGTTCCACCACAAGGTAAGACTTCTGTTGCCCACAGTCTCTCCTACTGCTTTTCTCATGGACTCCCTGCTCCTAATCGCAGCCGCATCAGGGACTCCTTCCCATCTTGCTGTGGGCCAGGCCCCAGCCTCATCCCGAGGACCTGAGCATAGAGGAGACATCCCTACACTCTTGTCTTCTTCCCCTAAGGGGTTTTCCGGGGGTCAGGAATCTGAGGGAGATGTCCCCATCTTCCTGAACCGTCTCTGGTGTTTGGTAGTGCAGTCCAGGATGCCTTCTGATCATTGCAGCAGCAGCAGCTGAGGTTTAGGTAATCAGAAGTCCTGCCTGTAAACCCGGGCCCTGCCCAGGAGCAGGACCAAACCCCGGCTTACAATCCTAAACTAGCCCTTTGGCATGCAAACTCCCGTTAATGGAGTAACTGTACTTTCAGTTTCTCTAACCTCGGCATGAGTGAGTGAGTGAATTCTAAGCAGCAAATCCAGATTTGGCTGTATTCTCGGCTCCTGTTTCTGCTCCTATCCTCTAACTGTCTCTCTCCCTCTCTCTCAAGATGGTGGCCTTTTCCCACTTCTAACTCTCTCTCTCCCTCTCTCCCTCTTTCTCTCTCAAGATGGCAGCCATTTTCTGCTTCTAATCCTGCCTATTCTCTCCCACTCTCCCTCCCTTCCTGTTTCAGTTCCTGTCCTCTCACGTCTTTCTAACAGCCATCCTCTTTCTTCTCCTTTTATACTGCCCCTCAACCCTACATCAGTTAAATCCTACCCACAAATCCTCCCCCCTATGTGGAATCTCAGCCCTGCCTGGCTCTGCACTCTCTGAAAACCTGGAAGACCTGTCCTGCCCCACCCGCTTTACCAACCCTCCTCCTTATGCAGGTCTTCAACTCCCTCCTCCCTCTTCTCTTTCTCCTCCCCAAAGCCCTAATATGACTTCCCCTGTCAGTGCTCATGGCCCCTCTCATGACCCCCTACTCCTCTGCCCTTTGCGTGAGGTAGCCAGGGTCGAAGGAGTTGTATGAGTGCATGTTCTGTTTTCTCTCTCTGACCTATCAGCTATCAAGAAGTGCCTGGGGTCTTTCTGCACTAACCTGACTGCCTACACCAAAGAGTTCCTCTATCTTACCCAGGCATATGACCTAACCTGGCATGACACATATGTAATCCTATCCTCCACCCTCACCCCAGATGAGCAGGACCGAATCCTTACAACAGCCCGGGCACATGCTGATCAGGTACATCTAACCAACAACCAAATGCCAGTGGGGGCAGCGGCAGTCCCCAAGGCCACCCTGAATTAAAACTATCAAACAGGTCAAGATAGCTGCTGCCACAGAGACCAAATGCTACAATGCCTCCTAGCAGGCATGCAGAGCGCAGCTCAAAAAGTAGTTAATTATGATAAGCTAAGGGAAATAACTCAGGGCCCTACCAAAAACTCCGTGGCCTTCCTAGACCAATTAGCTAACACTATAATTCTCCATACTCAACTGGATCCGGCCTCCCTAGTGGGGGCTACAGTCTTAGCCACTCATTTAATTTCCCAATCAGCAGCCGACATTAGAAAGAAATTTAAAAAGGCTGAGGAGGGCCCCCAAACTCCTATACGAGACCTGGTAAACATGGCATTTAAAGTTTTTAATGGCCGAGAGGAAAAGGCTGAGGCAGCCCAACAGGCCCGCCTACAGAAAAAGGTAAGCCTCCAAACCCAAGCTCTTGTGGCAGCCCTGAGGCTGGCAGCCCACCAGGCACCTGATGGGGGGGGTCCATCGAAGCCTGCCAAGAACTCCTGAGGCGTTCCACCTGGGTGCTGCTTCAAGTGTGGTTGGGAGGGATGCTGGGCACATTAGTGTCCATGTCCCCGACCACCTACCAACCCCTACCTGGACTGTAAGGGGCTGGGACATTAGTGCAGTGAGTGCCCATTCCAGACTACAGGCCCACCCCCCACACCTCTCTGTGGGGGGCAGGCTGGTCCGCAGGAAACAATCCCATTGCTTGAACTCCTCGGCCTTCTGGACGACTGATGCAGCCCAGACTCGAAGACCCCCATCTCCCTTGCCAAGCCCAGGGTAAGGCTGAAGGTAGCGGGTAAGTCCATTTCCTTCTTAGTGGACATGGGGGCTACCTATTCTGTATTGCCTTCCTACTCAGGACCTAGCATACCTTCCCAGGTTTCAATCATGGGAACTGACGGAAAGCCTTCCTGTCCTAATCAAACCCATCCTTTAGCCTGTGTCCTCAAAGGACACCCTTTTTCCCACTCTTTTTAAAATCATACCCTCATGCTCAGTCCTCCTTTTAGGACTAGACATTTTCCAGACTGTGAGGGCCACTCTCCAACTCACTGGCCCCCCACACTCAAGCCCATCAACCACCCACCTCCTACTGCCACTCCTAACTGACACCACATTCTGCCCTAACTCCTCTCCTCAACCCCCTATCCCTCCTGATGTAGTTAATTCCCTAGTATGGGATACCTCCAAGATTGAAAATCCTTCAGTCAGCCTTCACTGCACTTCCCCACTCAACTCAGCTACCTTGCTTCCCCTTCCATCCCTTTCCCCCTCCCCAGCCCACTCCTGCCCTGAGCTAATACATGCATTTGCCAAACCCCGAGAGGGCTTGTCCGACCTTCCCTTACCTAACCCAGACCTTATCTTCTATGTGGATGGAAGTTCGATAATGACAGCCGAAGGGTGATGAAGGGCATCCTATGCGGTAGTCACAGATTCAGCCACCCTTGAGGCATGTCACCTCCCCAATAGAACCACCTCATGAAAGGCAGAGCTCACTGCCCTAACCTGGGCTCTCACCCTGGCACAGGGAAAGCGAACAAATATCTATACTGACTCGAAGTATGCTTTTCTGATTACCCACTGCCACTCTGCCCTCTGGAAAGAGCGGGAATTCCTTACCACAAAGGGTTCCCTATAATCAATGCTACCCAAATCTCTAATGTCCTGCAAGCCCTGTCACTGCCCAGAGAGGTTGCACATTCTGTGGTATCATGTGTCCCGCCTCAAGCTGGCCCCCCAAAATGATCGGTGGAAGTCCAAACCCTTGGGCCCCCTCGCCTCCGCCTCACCCATGGCCCCTACCCATCGCCCCCTAACCCTTCAAATTCTTCTCCTAACAATCCTTTTAGTTTCCCTTCTTAAGGCCAACCCCTACTACATCTGGCAGTTCTACCTTCAGGAATCCTGGACGGAAGACTCCACCACTAAAACCCAATACATTGCCCAAACAGACTGCCAGCCCACAGGCTGCCAGTCAGCCATAGTATTTGAATTCCCAAAATCAAAGACCAATACTATTAAAAACTCCTGGAGTAACTTTGGCCTCTGCTTTCTATGTGACCAAACCAAAGACTATTGTCATTGGTGGAACACCACCTATGGTGGATGCCCATATACTTCTTGTGTCATGCACAAACCCTTCAAATCAAACATCGACCCAAAAAGAAGAATGCTCTTCACCGACCACCAAGGTAGTGTCTCTTATCATCCACAACCCCTGGGATGGCTGCTGGGAAAAGGGAACTGCAGGTGAAATATACGAAGGGATTACAGATAGCCACTCCAGTGGCACATAGCTAATATTCCAGTCCTATACTCGTGTTGTACCTAACAACTCGGCTTGTTAGGCAGTACCATCCTACAGAATGAAGCCACCCTAACTAACCAATTCGGACCCCCAAATAACACTTCCTCACCTTTCTCCTGGTTAACTTTAGTACAGCAAGGCGCTAACATGTTAAATTTAACCGGAGCCATAAATTTCACCAACTGCTTTCTATGTGCCTACCTCAACAACCCCCTCTTGGCTGAAGTTCCCCTCCAGACCAAGTTCAATTTGTCACAATCACCTACAGCACCACCTTAATGGGCATCCCCTTGTTCAAAATACACTCTCAAAATCTCTCTCTCTGCTATGGAATGGCCAACAGCTCCAGCTGCAACACCACAGTAAAAGTAAAATCCTCCCTTTAGCACCTCCAGGAGGATACTTTTGGTGTAACGGGACCCTAACCAAAGTTATTAATGCCTCCTTTCCCTTCCCTGTGTGCCTGTCACTTTGGTCCCGCAGCTAGAAGTATGTGGGCAAGCTGAGTTCCTATCCCTCGTCGCACCATCCCCTAATCACCGGAGCAAACGAGCAGTCTTCCTCCCAATAGTGGCTGGCCTCTCCTTAGCTTCCTCTCTAGCAGCAGCTAAAATAGGGAGTGGCACCCTGGGCTACAGTGTCACTTCAGTCGCCCAACTAGAAGACAAGTTTCATGTGGCCATTGAGGCATCAGCCACCTCTCTGGCCTCCCTCCAGCGACAAATCACATTGCTGGCCCAGGTAACTCTCCAAAAACAACAGGCCCCAGACCTGCTAATGGCAGAAAAAGGAGGTACCTATCTGTTTCTTCAGGAGCAGTGCTGCTATTACATCAATGAAACAGGCCTTGTGGAAGAAAATGTCAACAGTCTCTATCACCTCCAAGAGGACCTCTGCAAGAAGCAGAACACATCAGTCTTGCCTCTCAACTGGTGACAATTCCCCGTGCTTACCTGGATAACCCCTATTATCTCTCCCATTATTGTAGTTTGTCTTCTGTTAATGCTAGCCCCTTTTTTCCTCCAGTTTTACAGGCCTGCATAAGGAAAATTTCCAGGGTGGCCATAAACCAGATGCTGCTTCACCCCTATGTCCAACTTCCAACTGAAGCATCAGCCAACTGACCCCCCCAACTCCGCCCCTACTCAGCAGGAAGTAGCCAGAAAGAAGCAGCGTCCTATATCATCAAAAGGGTTGGAATGTAAGGCCAGTTGCCTTGCCGGGAGCTCGGACACGCCCATCCCTCTCCACACTTGAAAACTATGTCACCACTCCACACTTGACATCAAGCTCTGCACTCAGCATCTAGCTCCACCACGTGGCTTCCCCAATGCCCACTTCTGCACTCCATACCAGAATCTGCACTCAACACTAAACTCTTCACTCGGCACCTAGCCTGCCATTGGAAAATCCCACCAAAATTTAAAAGAAGCCCCACCAAAACCTGCCCAATAGCATTTTGCCTCATCCAGGTCCCACTCCCCCTGGGCGGCCTGCTCACTGGAAATCCCACCTACCTACCAATAGCAGCTTGCCCTGTCCATGTCCTGTTCCCTCATAACCAATCAAGACACCCTCACTCGCTAGAAAACCCCATGCCTCGGGAAGTCAGGCGTGACTTCTCTGGCTCCCTTTCCCGAGACCATAGAACCTCACCCAGGAGCCAGTTAAATTTATTTATTTCAATAACTGGCCTCAGTTGCCTCATTTGAACCTTACATTTGGTGCCTCATGCCTCATTTGAACCCTTACAACTGTGATTCATCTCAGAACTAAAAATTCTGAGGTTACCAGACCCAGGGTTTATATGGGTACACCTTGGCCAAGACACTCTGAAACATCCCTCTGGGGACGTGGCCACTGAAACATCCCTCTGGGGACGTGGCCAGGCAGGCATCAGACTGGTCTCCCATCTGGGGAGCACCCATCCTTTGTCTGTCAGTCCTATATGTGGTTCTGTCTTTATTGTAAATTCGCCAGTTTTGTTAGACTCCTGTTGGCTGATATACAGTGGTTTAAACCTGTTACTCTTGAGGTAAATCTTATCCATTGGCTACATGAACATTAACTTCAAGGAACTCTAATTGAGCGAACACCCCTGGAAATAATTCTGTTCGCTTTCCTTTTCTTCTTCTTATTCTATCATTAAGGCCTCATTCTTCCTTTTTCTCATGTCCGAGAGAAAATTCTGCCCCTGACAACTTGGGTGTAGTTTTTTTCTCTGTTTTAGGGAATCAAACTTTAAATAAGAAACTACTACCCCTCTTTGCCCATTTAAAGTAAAAAAGTAGTGACTGTCCTTCTGTCAAAAGAAACAGAAACAGGGAAGGAAAGAGAAGAAAAGACAAAAAAATTAGGGAAAAAAAGGTAAACCGAAAAGAAAGAGAAAGAAAGCAGACAGAAAAGAGAGGAGAGAGGACAAGAAAGTAAGAGGGGGGAAGAAGAGAGAGGAGACAAAGAAAAAAAGAGAGAGGAGACAGAAAAGAGAGAGACAAAACAAAAAAGAGAAAGGAAACGAGAGAGAGTAGACAGAGAAGAGAGGAGAAAGGAAAAAGGAGAGAGAAAACAAAGGGAGAGAGAGAGTAAAAAAAGACAAAAAGGAGAGAGGAGATAGAGACAAAGAGAAAATAAACAAAAAAGAAAGTGACGATCCTAAACATATATGGACCCAACACAGGAGCACCCAGATACATAAGGCAAGTTCTTAAAGACTTACAAAGAGACTTAGACTCCCACACAATTATAGTGGGAGACTTTAACACCCCACTGTCAATATTAGACAGATCAAACAGACAGAAAATCAACAAAGATATCCAGAGCTAGAACTCAGACATGGAGCAAGCAAACCTGATAGACATCTACAGAACTCTCCACCCCAAATCCACAGAATATACATTCTTCTCAGCACCGCATCACACCTACTCTAAAATTGACCACATAATTGGAAGTAAAGCACTGCTCAGCAAATGCAAAACAACTGAAATCATAACAAACAGCCTCTCAGACCATAGTGCAATCAAGTTAGAACTCAGAATTCAGAAACCAACCCAGAACCGCACAGCTTCATGGAAACTAAACAACTGGCTCTTGAATGTTGACTGGATAAACAATGAAATAAAGGCAGAAATAAGGAAGTTCTTCAAAACCAACGAGAACGAAGACACAACATGCCAGAATCTCTGGGACACATTTAAAGCAGTCTCTAGAGGAAAGTATATAGCAATAAGTGCCCATATGAGAAGAATGGAGAGATCCAAAATTGACACCCTATTGTCAAAATTGAAAGAGCTAGAGGAGCAAGATAAAAAAAACTCAAAACCCAGCAGAAGACAGGAAATAACTAAGATCAGAGCTGAACTGAAGGAGATTAAGACACGAAAAACCCTCCAAAAAATCAATAAATCCAAGAGCTGGTTTTTTGAAAAGATCAACAAAATAGACAGACCACTACCTAGATTGATTAAAAAGAAAAGAGAGAACAACCAAATAGATGCAATAAAAAATGATAAAGGGGAAATCACCACAGATTCCACAGAAATTCAAACCATCATCAGAGAATATTACAAACAACTCTACACACATAAGCTAACAAACCTGGAAGAAATGGATAAATTCCTGGACTCCTGTGTCCTCCCAAGCCTAAACCAGGAGGAAGCTGAAACTATGAATAGACCAATAACAAGGGCAGAAGTCGAGGCAGCAATTAAGAGCCTACCACACAAAAAAAGCCCAGGTCCAGATAGGTTCACAGCCGAATTCTACCAGACACACAAAGAGGAGCTGGTACCATTCCTTCTGAAACTATTCCAAATAATCCAAGAAGAAGGAATCCTTCCCAAATCATTCTATGAGACCAATATCATCCTGATACCAAAACCCAGCAGAGACCCAACAAGAAAAGAAAACTTCAGGCCAATATCCATGATGAACATAGATGCAAAAATCTTCAATAAAACATTGGCAAGCCGATTGCAACAGCAAATCAAGAAACTTATTCATCATGATCAAGTAGGATTCATCCTGGGGATGCAAGGCTGGTTCAACATACACAAGTCTATCAACGTAATTCACCACATAAACAGAACCATAAACAAAAACCACATGATTATCTCAATTGACGCAGAGAAGGCATTTGACAAAATTCAACAGCCTTTATGCTAAAAACCCTCAATAAACTCGGTATCGATGGAACGTATCTCAAAGTAATAAAAGCTATTTATGACAAACCAACAGCCAATATCATACTGAATAGGCAAAAACTGGAAGCGTTCCCTTTGAAATCCGGCACTAGACAAGGATGCCCTCTTTCACCACTCCTATTCAATATAGTACTGGAAGTTCTAGCCACAGCAATCAGGCAAGAAGAAGAAATAAAGGGTATTCAAATAGGAAAGGTGGAAGCCAAATTGTCTCTATTTGCAGACGACATGATAGTATACCTAGAAGACCCCATTGCCTCAGCCCAAAAACTCCTGAAACTGATAAGCAACTTCAGCAAAGTCTCAGGATATAAAATCAATGTGCAAAAATCACAAGCCTTCCTCTACACCAATAACAGACTTAAAGAAAGCCAAATCAAGAACAAACTGCCATTCACAATTGCTACAAAAAGAATAAAATACCTTGGAATACAACTCACAAGGAATGTAAGGGACCTCTTCAAGGAAAACTACAAACCACTGCTCAACGAAATCAGAGAGGACACAAACAGATGGAGAAACATTCCATGTTCGTGGTTAGGAATAATTAATATCGTAAAAATGGCTATACTGCCCAAAGTAATTTACAGAATCAATGCTATCCCCATCAAGCTACCATTGACTTTCTTCACAGAACTAGAGAAAACCACCATGAACTTCATATGGAACCAAAAGAGAGCCCGCATAGCCAAGTCAATTCTAAGCAAAAGGAACACAGCGGGGGGGCATCACACTACCGGATTTCAAACTATACTACAAGTCTACAGTAATCAAAACCGCATGGTACTGGTACCAAAATAGAGATATAGACCAATGGAACAGAACAGAGGCATCAGAGGCAACACAACATATCTACAACCATACAGTCTTTGATAAACCTGTCAAAAACAAGCAATGGGGAAAGGATTCCCTGTTTAACAAATGGTGTTGGGAAAACTGGCTAGCCATGTGCAGAAAGCAGAAACTGGACCCCTTCCTGACACCTTACACTAAAATTAACTCCAGATGGATTAAAGACTTAAACATAAGACCTGGTACAATAAAAACCCTAGAAGGAAATCTAGGCAAAACTATCCAGGACATAGGAGTAGGCAAGGACTTCATGAACAAAACACCAAAAGCATTGGCAACAAAAGCCAAAATAGACAAATGGGACCTAATGAAACTCCACAGCTTCTGCACGGCAAAAGAAACAGTCAATAGAGTGAATCGGCAACCAACAGAATGGGAAAAAATTTTTGCAGTTTACCCATCTGACAAAGGGCTGATATCCAGAATTTACAAAGAACTCAAACAGATTTACAGGAAAAAAACAAACAAGCCCATTCAAAAGTGGGCAAAGGATATGAACAGACACTTTACAAAAGAAGACATATATGAGTCCAACAATCATATGAAAAAATGCTCATCGTCACTGGTCATAAGAGAGATGCAAATCAAAACCACATTGAGATACCATCTCACGCCAGTTAGAATGGCGATCATTAAAAAATCTGGAGACAACAGATGCTGGAGAGGATGTGGAGAAAAAGGAACACTTTTACACTGTTGGTGGGAGTGTAAATTAGTTCAACCACTGTGGAAGACAGTGTGGCGATTCCTCAAGGCCTTAGAAATAGAAATTCCATTTGACCCAGCAATCCCATTACTGGGTATATATCCAAAAGACTATAAATCGTTCTACTATAAGGACACATGTACACGAATGTTCATTGCAGCACTGTTTACAATAGCAAAGACTTGGAATCAACCCAAATGCCCATTGATGATAGACTGGATTGGAAAAATGTGGCACATATACACCATGGAATAATATGCAGCAATCAGAAATGATGAGTTTGTGTCATTTGTAGAGACATGGATGAATCTGGAGAACATCATCCTCAGCAAACTGACACAGGAACAGAAAACGAAACACTGCATATTCTCACTCATAGGTGGGTGATGAAAAATGAGAACACATGGACAGAGAGAGAAGAGTACTAAACACTAGGGTCTATTGGGGGGAAATGGGGAGGGCCAGTGGGAGGGTGAGGTGGGGAGGGATAGCCAAATGTGGGTGAAGGGGAGAAAGGAAGTAAAACACACGGCCATGTGTGTACCTATGCAACTGTCTTGCATGTTCTGCACATGTAACCCCAAACCTAAAATGCAATTAAAAAAAAAGAAAGAAAGTGAAAAGACAGAGAGATAGGAAGGGAGGAATTTAATGCTTTTTAGGGTCCCTGTGCCAAGGCGACCAAGAGCTGCAGGGGCTGCGAGCTCAGTTTTAAACTGACACATAAGGGGTATTCAAATAGGAAAGGAGGAAGTCAAATTGTCTCCATTTGCAGACGATGTGATTGTATATCTAGAAGACCCCATCATCTCAGCCCAAAATCTCCTGAAACTGATAAGCAACTTCAGCAATGTCTCAGGATACAAAATCAATGTGCAAAAATCACAAGCATTCCTATACACCAATAACAGACTAACAGAGAGCCAAATAATGAGCGAACTCTCATTCACAATTGCTACAAAGAGAATAAAATACCTAGGGGCTGGGCGTGGTGGCTCACACCTGTAATCCCAGCACTTTGGGAGGCCGAGGTGGGTTGATCACGAGGTCAAGAGATCAAGACCATTCTTGTCAACAAGGTGAAACCCCGTCTCTACTAAAAATACAAAAATTAGCTGGGCACGGTGGTGCGTGCCTGTAATCCCAGCTACTCAGGAGGCTGAGGCAGGAGAATTGCCTGAACCCAGGAGGCGGAGGTTGTGGTGAGCTGAGATTGCGCCATTGCACTCCAGTCTGAGTAACAAGAGTGAAACTCCATCTCAAAAAAAAATAATAATAAAATAAAATACCTAGGAATACAACTAACAAGGAACATAAAGGACCTCTTCAAGGACAACTACAAACCACTGCTCAACAAAATAAGAGAATACACAAACAGAGAAACATTCCATGTTCATGGTTAGGAAGAATCAATATCGTGAAAATGGCCATACTGCCCAAAGTAATTTACAGATTCAACGCTATCCTCATCAAGCTACCAATAACCTTCTTCACAGAACTGGAAAAAAACACCTTAAACTTCACAAAAGAAAGCTCGCATAGCCAAGTCAATTCTAGGCCAAAAAAAACAAAGCGGGAGGCATCATACTACCAGACTTCAAACTATACTACAAGGCTACAGTAATCAAAACCGCATGGTACTGGTACCAAAACAGAGATGTAGACCAATGGAACAGAACAGAGGCATCAGAGGCAACACAACATATCTACAACCATACAGTCTTTGATAAACCTGTCAAAAACAAACAATGGGGAAAGGATTCCCTGTTTAATAAATTGTGTTGGGAAAACTGGCTAGCCATGTGCAGAAAGCAGAAAGTGGACCCCTTCCTGACACCTTACACTAAAATTAACTCCAGATGGATTAAAGACTTAAACATAAGACCTGGCACCATAAAAACCCTAGAAGAAAATCTAGGCAAAACCATTCAGGACATAGGCATAGGCAAGGGCTTCATGACCAAAACACCAAAAGCATTGGCAACAAAAGCCAAAATAGACAAATCCACAGCTTCTGCATGGCAAACAACAACAACAACAACAACAACAACAACAACAACAAAAAACAGTCATTAGAGTGAATCGGCAACCAACAGAATGGAAAAAATTTTTGCAGTCTACCCATCTGACAAAGGGCTAATATCCAGAATTTCCAAAGCACTAAAACAGATTTACAAGAAAAAAACAAGCCCATTCAAAAGTGGGCAAAGGATATGAACAAACACTTTACAAAAGAAGACATGCATGAGGCCAACAAACATGAAAAAATGCTCATCGTCACTGGTCATCAGAGAAATGCAAATCAAAACCACATTGAGATACCATCTCACGCCAGTTAGAAGGGCGATCATTAAAAAATCTGGAGACAACAGATGCTGGAGAGGATGTGGAGAAACAGGAACACTTTTACACTGTTGGTGGGAGTGTAAATTAGTTCAACCATTGTGGAAGGAAATGTGGCAATTCTTCAAGGACCTAGAAATAGAAATTCCATTTGACCCAGCAATCCCATTACTGGATATATATCCAAAGAATTATAAATCATTCTACTATAAGGACACATGCACACGAATGTTCATTGCAGCACTGTTTACAATAGCAAAGACCTGGAACCAACCCAAATGCCCATTGATGGTATACTGGACAGGGAAAATGTGGCACATATACACCATGGAATATTATGCAGCCATCAAAAACGATGAGTTTGTATCCTTTGTAGGGACATGGATGAACCTGGAAACCATCATTCTCAGGAAACTGACACAAGAATAGAAAATCAAACACCAGATGTTCTCACTCATAGGTGGATGTTGAACAATGAGAACATATGGACACAGGGAGGGGAGCATCACACACCGGGCTCTGTTGGGGGGAAATAGGGGTGGGACAGCAGGGGGTAGAGAGTTGGGGAGAGATAGCATGGAGAGAAAGCCAGATATAGGTGAAGGGGAGGAAGGCAGCAAATTACGCTGCCATATGTGTACCTATGCAACAATCTTGCATGTTCTTCACATGTACCCCAAAACCTAAAATGCAATAAAAATATAAAATAAAATAAAAATAAACTGACACAAAAAGAGGTTTTTTTTTTTCTCTGCCAGCCTCCAGCCCCGGCTTTCAGGCAGGCCGCACTGCCTCAGGGTACAGTATTTGCATCCAAAATATGGCTTTAAAACACTTTCTAACTCTTTGTAGTGCAAGTAATCTGTTAGCACAGTAGTTAAGGTATAGGGCCTGCAACTGCAAGGTTGTTGGTTCAAATCCTCAGTGAAGCCAGTCTTAAATTAGTGAAATCTCTTGGGGGAAATTCAAAAGCTAAAGGAAAAACCAAATGGGGTCGTCTAGCTCCCTGCCTTGTACCTCCCTCCAATGCATGACGGCCAACTTCAAGGTTGGGTTTTCAGGCCAATATGGGGTGAAATTAACCCCTGGAAAACTCTGCTCTTTATGTGAACTAGAATGGTGATCTTTTGGAGTTGGGTAGCCTAACACTGGGACCTACGACTCAGAAAAAAAAAAAAAAATTACCCAGGCTGTATGGAAAATGGTTACAGGAACTCCTAGACACCCTGACCAGTTTCCAAACATTAACCAATGGTTGGATTTGGTCCAACAACCCCCTCTGTGGTTAAAATCCTGCATAAAATAGGCTAAACTTCAGGTCATATTAGCTGGCCCAAGGAAAGCCCCTTCTGGGCCAGCCATTCTCCCCACCCCAGCGGAGGATCAGGAATTACCTCCAGATCCATCTCATAAGCAAGGACACACAGAGACTCAAAACAAAGGGTTGGAGGAAGACTCACCAATCAAATGGAGAGAGAAAAAAAAAAAAAAAAAACAGGAGTTGTAACTTTCGTCTCTGACAAAATAGACTTTCATAGTAACAAAGACTAAAATGGTCTTTTACATAAGGTAAAAGGATCGATGCAACAACAGGAGTCAACAATCATAAATATATATGCACCCAATATAGGAACACCCAGAAACCTAAGACAAGTTCTTAATGACTTATAAAGAGACTTGGACTCCCGCACAATAATAGCGGGAGAGTTTGACACCACATTGTTAATATTCAATGGATCAATGAGATAGAAAATTAACAGGGACTATATAAATTGAACTCAGATCTGGAACAAGTAAACTCAGTGAATATTTATAGAATTCTTCACCCCAGGTCCACAGAACATATATTTTTTTTAGTATCACATTATACCTATTTTGAAAGTGACCACATAAACGGAAGAAAATCACTCTTCAGCATTTGCATAGCATTTCACAGATTTAATGAAATATTGGTTGGCTGTTTGTTATTTTCTTTCCTTATTCCTTCCTGTCTCCGCTGTTAAGCACAATTATCAGTATAAAAGAGGTTTTTAATACCTAATTTTAGATTGCATTCCAGCCTGGGCAATAGAGCAAGACTCCTGTTCTCTCTCCCCCTTTTCTCTTTCTCCTTCTTTCTTTCATTAAAAAAGAAAGAAAGAAAGAAAACATCAGAGCCACAACCAGATCAAGGATAATTTTAATCACCCAATGAATTAAATTCAATGTAAATTCATCTTTGCTTCTAATTTCATATTGAAGCTAGAAGCAAAAACCTTACTTCTAACTCAAATAACAGAAAAACTTATTTGTCAACCAAATAAGAAAAAAAAAATTCAGGAAAGTATTTCAAAGCAAAGACATTAAATACACCACAAACTATCCCAAGTAAATGCTATCAAGGTTTTTTTAATGACTTTTTTTAAAAAAAAGGAATTACCTCCACCCTACTCAAGGTCCTCCAAACCAGGGCCTCAGCACCCCCGGACAGTACTAGTCACCAAACCTTGCCCCCTCTGCACACCTGCAGTGGGGATCCACACCCGCCGGCAGTCCTTCCTCTCCAAAAGGCACCCCCAACAGGAGAAAACAATCTGGGTTGCCCATTCTTTGTTCACATCTCCTTCTCGTCAAGTGACTTATACAACTGGAAGGTGATAGAAATTAAAGGGGATTTTTATGGCCTGCAAGCCGGCAGATGCCTCCAGTGCGAGGGGCTATGCAGGAGGGGAGGTGCTAGGGAACTGCTGAGTTTAATAGTTTCTGGGAGGGGTTCGTGCTGGGGAACTGCTAAGATGGCGGGGGGGGGGGGGGGGGAGGAGAGGGGGGTGGTTAGAAACCTGCTGAGATGGAAAGTTCCCCAGGAGGGGGATCTTAGGGGGCGGGGTTTTACAGTGCAGTAAGTTCTGTCAAAAGGCTCAACATCCCCCATTCTCTGAGAAGCCCCAGACTTTGCCAGGGCTCTTAAAATCTGTACTCCAGACTCATCGCCCCACTTGAGATGACTGCCAACAATTATTACTAATTCTGTTCACCACAGAGAAAAGAGGCAAAATTAGACAAGAAGCCCTAAAAGCCATCATAGGTCCAGGGCGAGAAACAGTAGGAAAAAAAAAAAATAACTGGGACTGAATTAAAAAGGTTTTTCCCTCTACCTGACCCCAATGGGACCCCTTGGGGGGGGTCACCAGGCTCTGAACACTTTTCACCGGTATCTTTTAAAAGGGGTTAGGGGAGCAGCCCACAAGCCCACTAACCTCTCCAAGGCAGTGACTGTAGTAACTCCGTCCACAGGAGTCGCCGGCTGCCTTCCTTGAGCAGTCTACAAGATGCTACACACTGGGGTCTATTGGAGGGAATGGGGAGGGACAGCGGGGGGGGGAGCTGGGGAGGGATGGCATGGGGAGAAATGCCAGATGTGGGTGAAGGGGAGGAAGGCAGCAAATCACACTGCCACGTGTGTACCTGTGCAACTATCTTGCATGTTCTGCACATGTACCCCAAAACCTAAAATGCAATAAAAAATAAAAGAAAAAGAAAAAAAAAAGAAAATCCAAAAAAAAGATGCTGATCGCACCTACACTCCTATTGACCCTGAGGCTCCAAAAAATCAGCGGGCCATCAATCTGGCTTTCATTTCCCAGTCAGCCCCAGATATTAAAAGAAAGTTACAGAAGTTACAGGGATTCCAGGAAATAAATTTATCCCAATTGCTAGAAATTGCCCAGAAAGTTTTTAATAACATGGGTCCTCCTGGAGCTGTACAAAACAAAAAAAGGTTACTAAGGCAGTAATAGCAGCCCTTCAGAAGACGCGAGTCCTTCCACGAGGGCAGGGGGATGTAAAAGGGCGCCGGGGGTCCCTGGCCCTGTGAGGAAGAAACCAATGTGTGCACTGTAAAGAAGAGAAACATTAAAAAAAAATGAGTGCCCCGAGAAAAAAAACAAGTAACCACTCAGGAGCCACTGAGGGCTATCCTCAATTTAGAAGATCAGGATTGACGGGGCTGGGGCTCTTATTTAGTAAGCCCCAGGAGCCCAGCGTCACTTTAAGAGTTGGGGACAAACCTGTCAGCTTCTTAGTCAACACTGGGGTGGCCCACTTGGTCCTTACTCAGCCTCTAGGACCACTATCCAGTAAAAAAACAATTATCCAGGGGGCCACAGGAAAAACCACAACAAGCCCTTAAACCACCAACCGATTTATTAATCTGGGGAACAGCACCGTCAGCCACTCCTTCTTAGTCGTTCCAGAGTGTCCGTACCCAATCCTAAGACGGGACTTACTTCACAAACTTCAAGCAAATATTTCTTTCCATGAGGGTCAGGCTGGCCTCTCAGTTTCTCCCCACTTGACATCAGGGCCACCTCAGCAAATCCTCATCACCTGTGCTCTGTCAGACGAGTATCTCTTGCAGGAAGCTTTATCCTCAGAAGCAGATCAACCACCAACATCAAACCTCCACCAGTTCCAAGAGAATGTAATCGGAGTGTGGGCTGAGA
The DNA here is from genome assembly GCF_049354715.1 of Callithrix jacchus. Classification (NCBI taxonomy): domain Eukaryota; kingdom Metazoa; phylum Chordata; class Mammalia; order Primates; family Cebidae; genus Callithrix; species Callithrix jacchus. The sequence goes on along the minus strand of NC_133514.1, from coordinate 29,513,254 downwards.
CAAATTCCCCAGGCCTGGCAAATCACCATACCCCAGTGGTGGTCCAGCTATTGGCAACGGTAACTCCAGTCCAGGTACGACAATATCCCATGAGCCAGGAAGCCAGACAGGGAATTGCTTCACATATAACCGGACTCCTAAAAGGAGGGCTCCTTACTACCTGTAAGTCCCCCTGGAATACGCCTGCTCCCTGTCTTAAAACTTGGCACAGAGAACTATCGGCCTGTATAGGGCTTAAGGGAGGTAAACAAATGAGTGGAAACGGTCCACCCTACGGTTCCAAATCCTAAGTCTCTTGGGCGCAGAACACCACTATTACACTGTCTTAAATCTCAAGGATGCAGTCTTTTGCATCCACTGGCCCCTGTTAGCCAGCCAATATTTGCTTTTAAATGGACTAACCCCGATACTGGGGTCTCAGGGCAACTCACTTGGACAAGACTGCCTCAGGGGTTTAAAAACTCCCCCATTCTGTTTAATGAGGCACTTAGCCAAGATCTTGCTGCCTTCTAAGCTAAGTTCTCTGAGTGCACCCTACTCCAATACATGGATAACTTACTCTTGGCTACAAACCCCAAGAGGCCTGTAAAGAAACCACCCAGTCATTATTAAAGACCCTACTGGGTCTCAGCTAAAAAGGCTGAACTCTGCCAACCAAAAATTACTTACCTGGGCAATATCATAGAAAAGGACAACGGGTCACTGACACCCAGCCGAGTCCAAGCGGTGCTGCAAATACCCATCCCCACCGTGAAATGCCAAGCTCAAGAATTCCTTGGGGCAGTAGGGTACTGCAGGCTATGGATTTTAGAATTCGCCAAGACAGCCAAGCCCCCGTATGCCTGCACTGGAGGAAATCAGCCCTTAACTTGAACAGAGAGCAACGGGCTTTTAACAAGCTCAAGACTGCCCTGACTACAGCCCCAGCCTTGGCCTTGCCAGACATCTCTAAACCCTTCCGGTTGTTTGTGTATGAAAAACAGGGAGTCACTAAGGGGGTGCTCACCTAGACGCTAGAACCATGGTCCTGGCCAGTCGTCTTCCTTTCAAAAAAACTTAATCCCATAGCCTCTGGGTGGCCAGCTTGTCCCTGGCCAGTGGCAGCTATAGCCCTGTTAGTCAAGGAGGTGAACAAACTAACCTGGGGCAGGAGTTAAATTTAGTGACACCCCATGCAGTAGAGTCACTACTCCGTAAAGCTCTGGGAAAATGGATGTCAAATACCTGCATAGTTCGATATCAGGCTTTACTTTTGGACCAGCCCTGCATAAAGTTTTTAGAGGCTACAGTTTTATTATTTGTTTGTTTGTTTTATTTATTTTTTGAGACGGAGTTTCGCTGTTGTTACCCAGACTGGAGTGCAATGGCATGATCTCAGCTCACTGCAACCTCCACCTTCTGGGTCAAGCAATTCTCCTGCCTCAGCCTCCCAAGTAGCTGGGACTACAGGCGTGCGCCACCATGCCCAGCTAATTTTTGTATTTTTAGTAGAGACAGGGTTTCACCATGTTGACCAGGATGGTCTCGATCTCTTGACCTCGTGATCCACCTGCCTCGGCCTCCCAAAGTGCTGGGATTATAGGTGTGAGCCACCGCGCCCAGCCTAAAGGCTAAAGTTTTAAGCTCCGCCAAGCTGCTACCTGACAGTGAGCCGAAGGAGCTCATACATGACTGCCAACAGACAACGGACATCCTCCACGCTGCTCAACCAGACCTCACTGACGTCCCCCTGCAGAACCCAGAGGAGGTACTGTATACGGATGGCAGCAGTTTCATGGTCAATGGAGTCAGGTATGCCGGGGCAGCCGTGGTCACCCTAGAGCGGGTTGCCTGGGCCCAGGCTCTTCCACATGGAACCTCGGCCCAAAAGGCAGAACTCATACCTCTGACAAAGGCCTTAGACTAGGCGGAGGGAAAAACTGTTAACATCTACATGAATAGCCAGTATGCCTTTGCAGCGGCTCATGTATGTGGAGCCATTTATAAAAAAAGGGAATTACTTACCTCAGAAGAAAAAAAAACATCAAAAATAGAGGAATCCTAGCTCTACTAAAGGCTATATGGAAGCCCAAGGCAGTCGCATTAATATACTGCAAAGGACACCAGAAGGGAAATTCCCCAGAGGTGACGGGAAATAGGGCGGCTGACCTACAAGCCAGACAGGCAGCCTTGGGGCCAGTAAAACCTCTGCCTCTTCTTGTAACTCTGCCGGCCCCAACCCTGCCCCCTACCCGTATGTACTCACCTAATAAAAACAACTTTGCTAAAGAACAAGGGGCACACAAGATTCCACAGGATGATGGATTCTACCGGACACAAGGATTGTGGTCCCTGAAGCTCTAGGACAGGCCCTAGTTAAGAACACACACCAGGCCACTCAGAATAAACCAAACTAACTGAGCTGCTAAAAGCCAAATAGTACATTCCCCACTTACCTAAACTTATCAAGAAAATTACTACTCGGTGTAATGTATGTGCCCGAGTAAATCCAAAAGGGAACAGGTCTAGCCAGGTAGGAGTAAGACAGAGGGGATAACCCTGGGGAGCACTAGAAAGTAAATTTCACTGAAATAAAACCCCCAGCAAATGGCTATAAATACCTCCTGGTGTTTATAAATATGTTCTCTAAACGGGTCGAAGCCTTCCCCACTAGGTCAGAGACTGCCTTGGTAGTCACACAAAAAAACTACTACAGGACCTTGTTCATTGGTTCGGCCTCCCTCTAACGCTGGGGTCAGATAATGGGCCTGCCTTTACTGCGCAAATTTCTCAGGGCCTAGCCAAAGCCCTAGGTATATCCTGGAAATTTCACTGTGCCTACCCTCCCCAGAGTTCAGGGCAAGTCAAATAAATAAACCAGACTTTAAAAGAAACCCTGACAAAGTTTATCCTAGAGACAGGTAAAAACTGGGTCAGCCTGCTTCCTTTCATCCTCCTCCGCGTCCGATGCATACCCTATTAGAAAGGCTTCTCCCCTTTTAAAATCATGTTCGGTAGTCCCCCTCCCTTACTCCCCAAACCAGCACATACCCTGCATGCTGAAGTCCATAATTATACACTTTTAAGCCCTTACAGGTGCTCCAGTCTGTTCAATTCTGGGTACACCAGTTCATTAAGGACACCCGTCCCACCCCGTTGAACCTCGAAGACCAGCCAACACACCCCTTCCAGCCCGAAGGCTCTGTCCTTGTTAAAAAATTCGCCACGTCTGGCCTCACTCCCCATTGGAAGGGACCCTACACACTTATCCTAACCACACCCACTGCACTCAAGGTGGACGGACCAACAGCCTGAATTCATCACACCCACATTAAGACTGCCCCACCGGAAGGACAACAGAGTGTCAAACAGTCATCCCCTGATTCACTAAAGCTAAGACTTGTTCGCTCTTTGTGGTCACCACCTTCACCACCCTAATCCGTGCTGTAAATCCCTACAGCAACCCGCCTCAGAGCCCACCTACTATCAATGGGTCCTCACTGAGAGCTCCACTAAAGAGTATGTTAGTTCCTTAACTAGAAAGGAATCCACCCTAGTCAACTTAACCCTGGAGTGCATTCCAAAGAACCCTATTACCTTCTCCCTAAACCTCTGTGCCCTCCTGGGCCCCAACGTAAATTTCAAAACAAGTGAAAGTGTAGCCGGGTGCGGCAGTTCAAGGGCAGAGCAACAACTATCTGTGCCCAGGATCCATCCCACAAAAAAAGATGGAACTGTGGAAACTTAAATAAATGCTTTTACCCCCACTAGGGTTGTAAAACTATCTCCACTACATCAGCGCGCACCAAAAACATAAACTCCTTCATCTCTTTTAACCAAGACCCTCCCCCATCCCCATGCTACACCAGGTCTTAAACCCACCCAAGATAACTGTAACTATCCCAGATGGTAAACAGACAACGGGGTGAACCTGGGGTCTCAGAGTATACATATGCCTAAATGGGACATGGAAAACAGCATTCCTACTTCTACCGGGACTCATGTTTGGTCCCTGCCTCCTAAACCAACTGCTCAGGTTCATAAAATCTAGGATAAACTCCGTAAAATTAATAATATTAAAGTCTCAATATAGGCCTTTAAAACCAACAAACAATACTAACCTGTTAAAAAAATCAATAATTTAATTCCTGTAAATAGAACAAGGGGGAATGTGACATGGTAAAAGCCCCATAAACCTGCATACCTCAACCATACCTCAGCTTTCTGTTGAAACTGCTCTCTGTAACCCAAATATGACAGCCATCTTAGCCCCTTCGATTGTAATTTCCACCCTACCCAGACAATGTGTAAACAAATGCTTATCTTAACTTTTGTGAATTGCTTAGGTAACAATGAGAATGTCAAAAGTTCCCTGGCCCTCAGAATGTCCAGAGCCCCTCACGCTCATCTCGCCCAGGAGGTCATTTACAGAATCCACTAGCCCTACTGTAACAATAGGAGGTGTGTCCCACATGGAGAGGAGCGGCTGGCCCTACAGCTGTACCCAGCAACCTCAAGCACTCACTCTATGCCACTGCCGTCTCCTCTTGGTGAAGGTGGTGCAATGAACACTCATCAATTTGGGCCTTGTTTTTCTTTAGCAATGTGAGAGATAGGAAATTTCTTCCAAGTTTATATCTTAGACTACATTATAAGGAGAAGAAGCTATAATCTCTTCCTCTATGGCCATTATCCACTATTAGCATAAACATATACCCATGTATATATATTCTCTAAATCAGCTACGTCTTAAATCAGCTACCTTGACTATCTCCTAGAACAGAACTAGGCAAGCTCCAAACCCTGGTGCACGCCATTCCTTATTTGGAAACCCTCCTGACCTTCTCCTGACTAGCTTTCTCTCCTTCCTTGTCTTGTTCCTCATCTTCTTTCCCCTTATCTATTCAAGAAATTTCCAAGTTTTTGGCCAATTAGGTCAAACATAGAATGTGAAGTCCCATTCTGGCCAATGAAAACTGAACACAACAGTAAGGCAATTGCGTCAGGTTATGAAAGCTATAAATGTCTCTGTCTCCCTTGTTCAGGTGTGCACTGGTGGCAAGACTGCTGGTGAGTTGCACCCTTCCTGCAGGAAATAAACTAGCCTTGCTGAGTAATCCATTGCCTCGGTGCGGATTTTTCCCAAAGTTATAAACCAGTTTCCAACATCAAGAAACTGAGTTATTTGCTGAGCAGGCCACACAGAGAAGCAGGTGTCAGTGGTGTCAATTAGAAGTGCATTACTTACCACTTATGTCGTTCCCTCCTAAGGCAATTTCCCCCTTCCGTGAGCTTTTTGAAAGAACTTCCAGGTTCACTGAACTTTTGTAAACCAAAAGGTGACTGAGGCAGGTCTCACTTGAATCATTTATTTAGCCAGGGTCAAGGATGCGCCTGGGAAAAAGCACAGGTCACAGGTTATCTGTGACCTGTGCTTTTTCCAAAGGGGGTTTGGGAACTTTGGTATTTAAAAGGGAAAGAGCAAGCAAGAGGGAAAAAATAGGGAGGGTAGGCCATGAGGCAGATGGTTACCTTCTTGTGAGGCTCTGATTGGCTTCACTGAATTTACATTTTACATGTGAAAAGAGGGAGTAGAGGAAAAAAAGCAATTATGCATTGTCACCATCTCAGTAAATCTACATTTTACACAAGAGAAGCTCAGCAAATCTACGTTTTACACAGGAAAAAGTTAACAGCTGTCTGTTTGGGAACAGAAAGAACAGTAGTTTTTGCGTGAATCAGTTCCTATGCTGAACTTTCTCTTTGCCACCCTGAGTTTGGAATCCTGAGATTCTATTTTCCTTTCATACTTTGAATACAGAGTGTCTGACACATGATGGCAGCTTCTGTGCCAAATTCAAATGCTCGGGGCTTCCTTTGCTCATGGCTGCTGATGTCCCCCAGTGGAACTGGCAGTGACAAAGGCCATCACCTGGTGGAAATGCTGCTGCTGCTGCCAAATCGGAAGGGGGTGTGAAAGGACCAGAAAGGATGTTAGAAAGCAGATGACCTTCTGCAGTGATCTGTGTTCCATGGCATGAGAAAATTCACCTGGTGACAAACCCCTATTTGAATATTTGTAACCTCTTTCAGGGAAGAAATGCCTTCTTCGTCTTTCAAAACTAGGAATATTTTTGAATGAAATGAATTTTATTCTACATGAGAGGAATTCAGACTGTTTCATGGAACATTTATGTCTCCTGAGGTACAAATATGCGCTCCTCTTTAAAATGATTCTGACATCCAATAATAAATGCTGCATTAAAGACAGCTTAAAAAAGAGGCTGGGCACAGTGGCTCATGCCTGTGATTCTACCACTTTGGAAAGCTGAGGAGGAAGGATTGCTTGAGACAAGAGTTTGAGACTAAACTGGGCAACACAGTGAGATCCCCATCTCTACCAAAAAAACTTTTTTTTAATCAACCAGGTGTGGTGGTGTGCTTGTAGTCCTAGCTACTCCCAAAGCTGAGGTGGGAGGATCGCTTGGAGTTTGAGGCCAGCCCGGGTAACACAGTGAGACCTCATGTCTACAAATAATAATAATAGTAATAATAATAGCCAGGTATGGTGGCACATGCCTGTGGTCCCCCAGCTACTCAGGAGGCTGAAGCAAGAAGATCACTTGAGCCCAGTAGGTCGAGGCTGCAGTGAGCCATGATCATACCACTTTACTCCGGCATGGGCAACAGAATGAGACCTGATCTCAGGAAAAATTGAGAGTCTTATCTGCAGGCCTTTGAGAACCTTTTAGATATCAATACAAAGAGTGAATTTCTAAAAGCTGAGAGAATGTGCAGCATTTCCACATGTATCTGAGTGTGGATAAGCACCTGGCATCCACCTCTCAAGTCTACGCCCACATAAAAGACTCTTCCTTGCAAGACCTTGCTGGGCAGCCTGGACAAACCAGGACATTATTTTTGTCTACATCCTCAGAGTTGTCTGGACATCCCCCCAGACCAGTGTTTCCAGAGTAGTGTCATGTACTCCAACGCAATCTCAGGCATTTGTAATTGAGGCACAGATGTCACCAAATCATAGAGAATCATGTCTTTTGCCTTATGTAGGCAGCTAGGTGCACTGACTCCAGACTGCCTCCATTTGAATCCTGGCTATCCTAAGCAACTCAAGGTCAGGTAACCAGGTCCACACGTTTGTGTCTTTTCACAGCGTCAGTCTTTTATTGATGCTATTTCAATCACAAAAGCCACAAGCTACATAGAATTCCCAAGGACACGATTCTCCTTACTATTACCCATTCACTCAGTAGTCAGAGCTGTAAGGCTCAAACCATTCAACAAGTCAGTCAACATAGCAAACCATACATTGTGTGGTATGCTGCTTAATTGATATATGAATGTTGTAGATTAAACATTCCACATCAAATAAAGTAACATTTTATGTCAAGAGAGGCTGGGTGTGGTGGCCCACATCTGTAATCCTAGTACTTTTGGAGGCCAAGGTGGGCAGATCACTTGAGGTCAGGAGTTAGAGACTGGCCTGGCTAACATGGTGAAACCCTGTCTCTAGTAAAAACACAAAAATTAGCCAGGCGTGGTGGCGTGTGCCTGTACAGCTACTTTACAGGCTGAAGCTGGAGAATTGCTTGAACCTGAGAGGCAGAGGTTGCAGTGAACCGAGATGGTGCCACTGCCCTCCAGCATGGGCAACAGAGTGAGACTCTGTCTCAAAAAAAAAAAAAAAAATCAAGAGAAAAGGGTTGAGGGAAAGGGTTCACAGTCCAGGAAAAGCAAGGTAGACAAAAAGAATGTCCTGGCCTGTCCAGGCTGCCCAACAAGGCCTTGCAAGGAAGAGTCTTTATTTAGGCATAAACTTCAGAGGTGGATGTCAGGTGCTTATCACAAATGACAGCAGGACAGTATCTGTTAAGATAGCTCTTCTGAGCTGGCAAAGTCCTGCGCTTTTTGTGGCCACAGAGTTCTCTGGTGAGGACTGATAGTGGGAGAGTGTGCCTGGTTATGTCCTTATCTGGTTGGGTGCAGTCTCTATTGATTAGGTGAACATCTGGTCCCTGTCAGCATGATGCCTTTTAAAATGTAAGATGAAGTCTTTTTCTAAGATGGAGTTGCTTATGTTAATGCTGCTTGGTCCACTGGCTCTGCCATTTATTCTATCTTGTACCTCAGAGTATTAGTCCATTCTCACACTGCTACAGATAAATACTTGGCTGTGCACAGTGGCTCACGCCTGTAATTCCAGTACTTTGGGAGGCCAAGACAGGTGGATCACCTGAAGTCAGGAGTTCAAGAAAACCTGGCCAACATGGTGAAACTCCATCTCTACAAAAATGCAAAAATTAGCCAGGTATGCAGGTGGGTGCCTGTAATCCCAGCTACTTGAGAGGCTGAGGTGGAAGAATCACCTGAACTGGGAGGCAGAGGTTGCAGTGAGCTGAGATAGTGCCACTACACTCCAACCTGACAGAGCAAGACTCTGTCTCAAAAAAAAAAGAAAGAAAAGAAAAAGAAATACTTAAGACTGGGTAATTTATGAAGAAAAGAGGTTTAATTGGCTCACAGTTTTGCAGGCTGTACAGGAAGCACGATGGCTTCTGAGGAGACCTCAGGAAACTTTCAATCACGGCAGAAGGTAAAAGGAAAGCAGGGGGCGATGCTACACACTTAAAACCAGATGTCGCAACAATTCACTCAGTACCACTAGAACAGCACCAAAGGGTAAATCCACCCCCATGATTCAGTCACCACCCACCAGAACCTACTTCCAACTTTGGGGATCACAATTTGACATGAGATTTGGGTGGGGACACAGACCCCGTATCACTCAGTTTCCTCATGTGTAAAATGGGAAAACAATCTACCTCGTACAATTGTCATGAATATTAAATGCAATACCATGTATAAAGTGCTTATGACAGTAAGCGCTAATCAAATACAGCTATTCTATTGCATAGCTCTCTTTATACAGAGAAAGCAGGCCTCAAGTTCAGAGCCTTTAACAGTATCTAACTAAAATGTTTAATTTTTGTTTTCATTATATTTATTAATTGGCTATTTGCATGAGTGATAAAACATTTGCTTTAAAAATAAACTCATTTAGAGAAATACTTAAAAGTATATAGAAAAAAATTTAATTAGTGAAGGTGATACACAGATATAGAAAAAATGTGAAGATATAGTAAAAATAAAAATGTTATGTGAATGTCTGAATATAATGAAACTAGTTCGCGAGGTATGTACAAGTTTTAACAGCTGAATTGATCAAGAAGAAGAAAGGATATCAGAGGTCAAAGACCAACTTAATGAAATAAAAGGAAAAGACAAGATTAGAGAAAAAAGGATAAAAAAGAAATGAGCAAAGTCCCCAAGAAATATGGGACTATGTGAAAAGACCTAATCTACGTTTGATAGGTGTACCTGAATGCGACGAAGAGAATGAATCCAAACTGGAAAATACTCTTCAAGAACTTTCCCAACCTAGCAAGGCAGGACAATATTCAACTCCAGGTAATACAGAGAACACCACAAAGATATTCCTCAAGAAGAGCAACCCCAAAGCACATAATCATTTAGATTCACCAGGGTTGAAATGAAGGAGAAAATACTAAGGGCAGCCAGAAAGGTCAGGTTACCCACAAAGGGAAGCCTATCAGACTCACAGCAGATCTCTCAGCAGAAACCCTACAAGCCAGAAGAGAGTGGGCGCCAATATTCAACATCCTTAAAGAAAAGAACTTTCAACCCAGAATTTCATATCCAGCCAAACTAAGCTTCACAAGCGAAGGAAAAATAAAATCTTTTGTGAACAAGCAAGTACTCAGAGATTTCATCACCACCAGGCCTGCTTCACAAGAGCTTCTGAAAGAAGCATTAAACAACCAATATTAGCCTTTCCAAAAATATGTCAAAAAGCAAAGAACATCAACATAATGAAGAATTTACATCAACTAATGGGCAAAACAGCCAGCTAACATCAAATGGCAGTAATAAACTCACATATATTATTATTAATCCTAAATTTAAATCGACTAAATCCCCCAATCAGAAGACACAGCCAAAACCCATCGGTATGCTGCATCCAGACCCATCTCACTTGCAGGATAGACAAAGACTCAAAACAAAGGGATGGAGAAAGATTTACCAACCAAATGGAGAGCAAAAATAAATAAATAAATAAAAAGCAGGAGTTGCGATTCTTGCCTCTGATAAAACAGATTTTAAAGCAACAAAGATCAAAAGAGGCAAAGAAGGTCATTGCATAATGGTAAAAGGATCAATGCAACAAGAAAAGCTAATGATCCTAAATATATAAGCACCCAATACAGGAACACCCAGATACATAAGACTTATAAAGAGACTTAGACTCCCACACAATAATAGTGGGAGACTTCAACATCAATATTAGATAGATCAGCGAGACAGAAAATTAACAAGGCTATCCAGGACTTGAACTCAGATCCGGAACAAGTAAACTTAATAAACATTTATAGAACTCTCCACTTTACACACACAAGATATGCACTCTTATCAATACCACATCATACCTACTCACAAGTTTAAATGAAATATTGGTTGGCTACTTATTTGTTATTTTCTTCATTCATTTTTTCCACTATTAAGCACAATTATTGGCATAAAAGAGGTTTTCAATACCCATTTTTAGACTGCATTCTAGCCAGAGCAACAAAGCAACACTCCCATTCTCTATCCCTCTTCCTCTTCCTCTCCTTCATTTTTAAATTTTTCTTTCTTTCTTTCTTTTTCTCTTTTTCCAAAAAAAAGAAAGAAAGAAACTAGTCAGTCCAGGACTCCTGGTCTAATGTGATCCCACTGTTTAATGCAACCCATGGAAGAGACCAGGTGATTTGCCTGAGTAAGTCTGAAGGACCACAGAAGCTTTTAAAGATGGCTGGGTATGGTGGCTCTCACCTGTGGGAGATCTTTGGGAGGCCAAGGTGCGTGGATCATTTAAGCCCAGGAATTTGAGATCAGCCTGGGCAACAGGGCAAAAACCCATAGTTAAAATACAAAACTTAACAGCCTGAGCAACATGGCAAAAACCCGTATCTACTAAAAATACAAAAATTAGCCAGGCACGGTGGCCTGTGCCTGTAGTCCCAGCTACTTGGGGGGCTGAGGCAGGAGAATCACCCAAGCCTTGGGAGGTCAAGGCTGCAGTGAGCCGTGATCGGGCCACTGCACTGCAGCCTGGGCAACAGAGTAAGCCTCTGTCTCAAAATAAATAAATAAAATAAAAAGATACTTCTTTCAGTTTTAAAATTTCTGCTGGTAAGACTTATTGGAAGATTATTGATTAATTAATTATAGATTATAATATAATATTTATAAAACTAATATTTTTTAAATTTGAAATGTATAGTAAGTTGTTCTTTCTTAATATTTGTTTCAGTACAGACTTTTCCTAGAAATATAACTCTGAAACTTGGGAAAATATATTTGATTTGTGAAAACTTTCATGTTTTTTAGGCGGTCGTCCTTATGGGTAGAATACTTTTTCTCAGAATGTTTTACTGAAGCCAAACTGAAAAAGTGAACCCACATGTTTCCCTCATTAGAAATAAAAGCCAAATCTTGCTAACTGAATTGGTACACACAGAACAGAACAAATTGCTTGGGTTTATTTGATGCTCAGTGCTTGAGAAATCATGGCATGAAATTAGGTTGGGTACAGGCCACATACCCAGTGTGTGTGTCAAGGGGTTTCTGTAATGCCCTGCCAGCTAAATATGCAGTCACTCTTTCCTACTCCAGAAAGCAACCCTCGCTGGTAAATGAGCAGGACTTCCAGAGGGACACCGAATGAAGCTCAGCTGAAATTCTCCCCAGCAAAATAGCACTTCACTGGGGAAAAGCTTTTTATTTTATTTTATTCTACTCTTTTGAGACAGTCTCATTCTGTCTCCCAGGCTGGAGTGCATGGCCTTATATCAGCTCATGCAACCTCCACCTCCCTGGTTCAAGGGATTCTCCTGTCTCAGTTTCCCAAGTGGCTGAGACTACAGGTGCTCACTACCATGCCCAGCTAATTTTTGTATTTTTAGTAGATATGTAGTTTTTCCAGATTGGCCAGGCCAGTCTCAAATTCCTGGCCTCAAGTGATCCACCCACCTGAGCTTCCCAAAGTGCTGGGATTACAGGTGTGAGGCCTGCACCTGGTCAAAAATTATTTTAAAAAGCAAAATACAGGCAAGTCATCATTTAAAGCCTCTGGAAATTGTCCTAAAAACATATAGCAGATGGAGAAACAGTCATTTGAGAAAATGTACCAAACAGCAGGGCGCAGTGGCTCACATCTGTAATCCCAGCCCTTGGGAGGCTTAGGTGGGCAGATTACCTGGGGTCAGGAGTTTTGAGACCAGCCTGGCCAACATGGCAAAACCCCGTCTCTACTAAAAACATAAAAATTAGCCAGGTGTGGTGGCAGGCACCTGTAATCCCAGCTACTCAGGAGGCTGAGGCAGGAGAATCTCTGGAATCTGGGAGGCAGGCAGAGGTTGCAGTCAGCCAAGATCACTCCACTGCACTCCAACCTGGGCAACAGAGTGAGACTATGCCTCAAAAAAAAAAAAAAAAAAAAAAAAAAAAAAAAAAAAAAGAAAGAAAGAAAGAAAAAAAAGAAAATGTACTAAACGCTGATAAGAAGAATAGCCCAAGTCTGACCTTTGATCCATGACCTTGCCTACCCCTCCTCCCCTCCAGCTCCAGAAGCTCTATTCTGGGCCCCATGCTCAGGCAGATGTAGTTAAGGAGAGGGAGATTCCTGCTCCCCTTAACACCCTGTCTGTGGCGGCACAGTTTCACCTTGGGAGTGTTAAAGCAAACTAAATTAGCCCAAGAAGGACTCCGTACCTCTACATTTGAGCCCTTGTGAACTGGAACCTAGCTTAACAGGCAAGATTGAAAACCTAACTTAGGAGTATGCCCTATAACAATAAGTAAGTCTTGGCCAATCCCAGCGGCCATACTTCAACCACTCATAGACTGCTAGGTGTTCAAACTGTTCAGATAAGGTAGACACTAACCTGTAACCAATCCAGCTGTACTGTGCCTCACTGCCGATTTCTGTACGTCATCCCCCCTTTTTTTTAATCTGTAAATCTTGCACCGCGTGGCTGCGCTGGAGTCTCGGTGAATCTGCTGTGATTCTGGGGGCTGCCAGATTCTCGAATAGTTAATTGCTCAAATAAACTTCTTTAAATTTAATTCAGCTGAAGTTTTTCTTTTACCAGGAGGGAGGGGCTGCTGGCACTTATCATCCCTCCCAGCTCCTTATTGCAGAAGCTCTATTCTAAGTAAGGGTAGGGAACAAGACTAGGGCCTCCTTGCACTTAAAGGGGAGACTCCCTGCAGGAGGCCACAAATAAGAGGGCTGACTGCACCTGCCAGCTCTCTCACAGGGCAGATTCGATACCAGGGAAGGCAAATCGAGAAGACCAGGGCTGCCACATCATCCTCCCTCAGCGCTCGCCTGTAGAGCAGGGATGTCATTCCTGGAAAAAGTCTCTGAGGTGGTGGGGGCGGGGGAAGGCATGCGATCAGGGCGAGGAACTCTGCAGCTCTGCCCGAGGAAACTGACTTTATTTGAAACAGTATCTGGAGAACTGCATACCTAAGGGTGTTGTCAAAAATAGTGGAGACGAAGGTGGAGAGCAGCGAAAGAGGCCGGAGCTCCAGCATATGAGTGGAAGGGCAGAGAAGCTGGAAGCTTCATAAAACCAGGGCAAGACCCCAGAAGAGCGCTGCTGCGATCAGTCAATTCCGGGATCACAGTCAATTCTGCCGGTTGGGAAGGCTGTGCACGTGCACTAGGTTTCACCCACTCAAGGCCAGTCAGAGCAGGATGTTGGGCAGACCTGAAAGCTTACCCCAAGTCGTACACAGACCAATCAACACAAGGCAGAAGCTTTGTAACCAAATGCAAGTCCAGCTGCTCGCTGCTTGCACAGTCCAATTAATAAGAGTGAGGGCTGATAGAAAGAAAGCGACTTTTATTCCAGAGCTTAGCTGAGAGGAAGAGATACAGGCTTTTGCCTTAAGTGAACCACTTCAGCTTTGGGGGCAGACAGCCAAGGCTTTAGGGGGCACTTGGAGTGAATGCTATGCAGAGGAGGAGGAGCAGGGTCTATGTAACTGGGACTTGCTGGCTGCCACCATCGAGGGCAGAGCTGGGTTGTAAATTGACTATTGTCTCAGGCAATCTCTTGGTGGGGAGAATCCCGGAGAGTGCCTGGTTTGGTTCAACATTTGGTCCTCAGAATTTCTAAGCAAACATGTAGTTAGATAATCTCTCAGTGCAGGGAGTGCCCGGTGGAGAGAAGGTAAAGGTTACAAATGCATTCCTAAAGAGCTAAGTAAGAGGTGAACACGCAGAGAAAAAGAGAAAAGAAAGATAATTTTTAGGAAAATGGGGTACTCGTTTACAGTCTCACTGGCACAAAAGGCATAAACACAATCTCTGAGCAAACACTGGCTGAAAAATAAGCTACTCCAACCCAGGGGTGAAGCCTAGGAAGCCAGGCTTAAAACTAAATTTGTTCTCATTCCTGACTGTCTGGAAGACTGTGGATGCTTGAGGCTGAGACCTCTCGGGAGTGATTAGAGAGGGAACTCCAAGCTGCTAGTCCCTAGCTGAATGCAGAGTCAAACAAAATGTAAATTCCCTGCTGTGTGACAGCAACCTCTGAATTACACACACAGCCAACAGGAAAGGATGAAAATCTAATTGACTACGGGGCTTAAGCACAACCTTTGACTAACCAGTGACCTATGCAGCCCCAAGAAGGGGCAAAATCTGAGCAGGGACATCAAAGAGCTCCAATAAAGGAAATTATGTAGGTAATGATAAAAGCTGCATAATTACATGTCTTTATTTTTCTTCTCTTGACTGATTTGGAAAAGCAATTGTACAAAACAATAGGTATCTAATTGTGTTGTTGGTCCTATCACATACAGAAATGTAATATATTTGACAATAAGAGAACAAAGGAGCCAGGTGGAACTAAGCTGTATTGGTGTAAGGAAATACTTAAGGTGGCATCGATTAAACCACACACTCCTAAATAACTGAATCAAAGAAGAAAGCACAAGAGAAACTAGAAAACACTTTGAGATAAATAACAATTAAAACCACAACATACCAAAACCTATGGGATCTAGCTTAAAAAAGTGCACAGACGGAAATGCCTATTAAAAAAAAAAGATCTCAAATCAGTAATCTAAACTTGACCTTAAGATGCTTGAAGAAGAAAAGCAAACTAAATGCAAAACAAGTAGGAGGAAAGAAAAAAGAACAGAAATAATGAAATAGAGAATAGAAAGACATAAAATCGACAAAATTAAAAGAGCCAACTTCTAATTTGGAAAACCTTTAGCAAGACTGATCAGGAAAAAACTGAGAGAAGATTCAAATGTGAATGAAAGAGAAAACATCACTACAGACCTCACAGAAATAAAAAGGGTTATATAGGAACACTGTTGTATGCAACACACTATTGTATGCCAAAAAGTTAGATAACCTAGATAAAACTGGACAAATTTCTATAAAGATGAACATTACCAAACTAACTCAAAAGAATAGGTCTAAATAGACCTGTAGGAAGCAGAGATTAAATTGGTCCTTTTAAAACTTCTCACAAAGAAAAGACTAGGACCAGATGACTTCACTAGTGAAATCTACCAAACATTAAGAGAACTAAGACCAGTTCTTCTCAGTTTTTCCAAAAACTAGATCGCTTTCTAACTCATTTTATGAGGCTAGTATTATCAAAACCAAACAATAACATCACAAGACAAGAAATCTATAGACCAATATCCCTAAATAACATAGAGGCGAAAATTCTGGGGGGGAAAAAAAAGCCAGAAAACTGAATCCAGCCACACATAAAAAGAAGTATAGACCAAACGGGATTTATCACAGAGATTCAATGTTGGCTTAACATGTGAAAATCAATTGATGTAATATACTGTATCAATGGAATAAAAGACAAAAAGCAAAGATTTCAGGAAAAAAAGCTAAAATTCATTAATGATTTAAAAATGTAATAATAATTTAAAATAAAACCTAACCATCCATCAAAATAAGAATGAAAGAGAACTTCATTATCTAAAAAAGAATATCTATTAAAAACCTACAGCTGACATACCATTTAATAGCATGTTAATATTTCAGAAAGACTGAAAGCTTTTCTCCTAAGTTCAGGTATAAATAAGCATGTTTGTTCTCATGAACTGTTTCATTGTACTGGAGATTCTAGCCAGGCAAGAGAAAGAAAAGGCATCCAGATTGGAAAAAAGAAACAAAATAATTATATTTACATATACCATGATCTTGTATATAAAAAATCCTAAAGAATCCATCAAAAAAAAGAGGCACTAAGAGTTTAGGAAGGCTACAGGATACAAGATCATACAAAAATCAGTTGTCTTTCTACACACTAGCAATGAACATTCTAAAAATTAGGAAAACAATTCAATTTTCAATAACATTGAAAAGAATAAAATGCTTTGGAACAAAGTTAACAAAATGATTGTAAGACTTATATACTGATTACAAAATATTGTTGAAAGAAGCCAAATAAATTAAAACACAATCCATATTCATGCATCACAAGATGCTAAGATGGCAATACTTTTTTTTTTTTTTTTGGACATAAGTCTCGCTCTGTTGCCTAGGTTAGAATGCAGTGGTGCAATCTCGGATCACTGCAACTACCACCTTCCATGTTTAAGTGATTCTCCTGCCTCAGGAGTAGAGGAGTAGCTGGAACTACAGGCACATGCCACCACACCTGGCTAACTTTTGTATTTTTAGTAGATACCGGGTTTCACCATGTTGGCCAGGCTAGTTTCAAACTCCTGACCTCAAGTGATCTGCCTGCCTTGGACTCACAAAGTGCTGGGTTGAGCCACTTTGCCCAGCTGGCAATACTGTTTACATTTATCTTCAGATTCTACACCATCCCTGTCAAAATTCCAGTTGCCTTTTTTTTTTTTTTGTAGAAGTTGACAAGATAATCTTAAAATTCATTAGGAAATGCTAAAGACCCAGAATAGGCAAAAATCTTAAATTAAAAAAAATTTTTAAGGATTCTAACTTCCCAAACTCAAAAATTGCTTCACAGCTACAGTAATCAAGACAATGTATTATAGTACTAATATAAGGAGATAAACTTATAGACCAATAGAATAGAGTTGAGATTCCCAAAATTAACCCTTACATTTATTTATGTTTATCGATTTTTGACAAAGGTGACAACTCAATGGGAGAAAGAATAGTTTCAACAAATAGTGTTGGGACAACTGGGAATTGACATGGAAAAGAATGAATTTGGACCCCTACCTCATACCACACACAAAATCTAACTCAAAATAGATTATAAACCTAGATGCAAGAGCCAAAACGATCAAACTCCTTGAAGAACATATAGTAGTCAATCTTTGTGACCTGGAGTCAGATAATATGTTCTTAAGATTCAAAACCAAAAGCACAAGTGACAAAAGAAAAAATAGATGCATTAACTTGAACTGTATCTAAATTTAAAACTCATGCTACACACAAGGCTGTCAAGAAAATGAAAACAACATACAGAACAGGAGAAAATATTTGTAAATCATATACCTGATAAGAAACTAGAATCCAGAATATATAAAGAGCACTTATTCAATAAAAGACAAATAATTCAACTGAAAAATGGGCAAAGGATTTGAATACATATTTCTCCAAAGAAGATATCAAATGGCAAATGAGCACATGAAAAGATACTCAAAATTATTAGCCATTCAGGTAATGCAAATTAAAACCACAATGAGATACTACTTTGTACCCATAATAATAGTATAAAAATGGCTATAATGTAAAAGAGGGATAACAACTGTTTATGAGGATGTAGAGAAATTGGAACCCTGATACATTGCTGGTAAAATAGCACGGACACTTGGAAAACAGTTTGGTGGTTCCTTAAAATGTTAAACATAGAGTTACCTTATGACTGGGCAACTCCACTCCTCCAGTTCCAAGAGAACTGAAAATACATATCCAGCCAAACACTTGTCAACAAAAATTCATAACATCATTATTCATACTAATTAAAAAGTGGAAACGATTATATATATACTGATGAATGGGTAAATAAAATACTATGTATTCACACAAGGAATATTATTTGACAATAAAAAGGAATAACATGCTATCATTTGGATGATCCAGAAAAATACTATGCTGGGTTAAAAAAAAATCCAGTCATAGAATATCACACTGTATGATTTCATTTCTATAAAATATCCAATAGGCCAGGCATGGTGGCTCCCGCCTGTAATCACAGCACTTTGGGAGGCTGAGGCAGGAGGATCTTTTGAGCCTAGGAGTTAGAGACCAGCCTG
Source organism: Callithrix jacchus (assembly GCF_049354715.1). Taxonomy (NCBI): domain Eukaryota; kingdom Metazoa; phylum Chordata; class Mammalia; order Primates; family Cebidae; genus Callithrix; species Callithrix jacchus. The sequence continues at coordinate 29,494,897 of NC_133514.1, read as the reverse complement.
AGCAACATGGGGAGACTCCATCTCTACAAATTTTTTTTTTTTTTTAATTAGCAGGGCATGGTGATATGTGCTGGTAGTCCCAGCTACTTGGGAGGCTGGGGTGGGAGGATCACTTAAGCCTGGGAGGTTGAGGCTGCAGTACAGTGAGCTGTGAGCTGTGATCACACCACTGCACTACAGCCTAGGTGACAGAGCAAGACCCTGTCTCAAAAATAAATAAATAAATATAGAGTATAGGCAAATAGATAGAGACAGAAAGATTAGTGGTTGCTTACAGACAGATAGAAGGAGAAGAAATAGAGAATGACTGTGAATGGGTGCAGAATTTCTTTGGGGAGAATAAAAACGTTCTAAAATTAGATTGTAATGACCGCTGGACAACCTTGTCATTACACTAAATCATTGAATTGTATATTTTGAAAGGGTGGACTATATGGTAAAAGCAGTAAAATTATTTTTAAACATGATAGATGAACAAGATTGCTACTATATGAAAAGGTAAACTGTCTTTATTATAATCTATTAGTTGTAACAGATTACTGGACATACCTGAAAACTCACTGAGGAAACTCTGTGTGATATAAACATTTTGCTTAAGAATTTCCATCCTATATGGCCATGGGAAGAAATAGTAGATAAATTTTAAATTTTACCTTTTTTTTTTTTGAGATGGAGTTTCACTCTTGTTACCCAGCTTGGAGTGCAATGGTGCAATCTCGGCTCACCGCAATCTCCGCTTCCTGGGTTCAGGCAATTCTCCTGCCTCAGCCTCCTGAGTAGCTGGGATTACAGGCACACGCCACCATGCCCAGCTAATTTTTTGTATTTTTAGTAGAGACGGGGTTTCACCATGTTGACCAGGATGGTCTCGATCTCTTGACCTCGTGATCCCCCCGCCTCAGCCTCCCAAAGTGCTGGGATTACAGGCTTAAGCCACTGTGCCTGGCTTAAATTTTACTTTTAATTGTTTCTGCTGTGTTGAATTTATTCTGAAAGTTTATATTTAACTTTTGTTAGGCAATGCCTTTGAACTTAGTTCCTGAAATTCTTTCCTGCATGCATGCTGCTGGAAGGAGGCAGCAGGTAAACACGGCTCTCCATTTTCTTGTTTTGAACATTGAGGAGGTTTGGAAAAGTCAGCTCGATGTCAGGTCTCATATACCAACACAAATAGGAGCTCTGCAATAATAATAAGAGAAAGATGGAGGATTAAGAGGTTTGGAAATTAACTGCTAATTCTTCTTGCACTGGTCCAAGTGTTTTACGTGCCTTAAACCAATTTAATCTTTCCAATAACTACAGGAGATAGCCTGTTATTTTGCTGGGACTGCCATAGCAAAGTGACCTAAACAACAGAAATGTATTTTCTCCTTCCTTCCTCCCTCCCTCCCTTCTTCCTTCCTTCCTTTGTAGCAGAGGTATGCTTGCACTCACCATCTCAAGATGCCTTTGCCCACAGTCCCTCCTGCTTCTCCCTGACTCCAGCGTTGCTGGTTGAAGTAGGCATAGGCATCTGCTGGCCTGGCATGCACAAATGGACCCGTCTAAGCAAGGCTCCTACTTTTAGGACTAGAAATGGGCAAGGCAACAAAAAGTAGGAGCAGAGGGAATGTTGTGATTCGGGGAGAAGGGTCAAAGTGGCCACTAGGGCCACTTCCAGGTCAAAGCTAAGATGGAAGAGAGACCTGGATAAGGCAGAAGAAGCTGGCTGAAAGAGGAGAACTGAACAATGCAGAAAAGCATGCCAGAGACCACACACTCTGAGAGTGGATCTGAACATGATCGGGGTCTCCAGAGTTACCTCCATCTCCCCAGTCCAAATATATATATATATCACCTCCATCTCCCCAGCCCAAATATATTCTTAAAAGAACCCATCTCCCCAGAAACTCACTGATCAAAAGAATTTGAATGAATCCCTGCATTTGCACTGGCAATATCCAGTTGAAGCAATACCCCTTTCCTAGGAATTCCTTCATTCCATTATTGGGCACTGCCATGGTCTCAATACCTGTTTCCCCTCGAAATTTGAATGTGGAAACCTAATCCCCAGTACAATAGTATTAAGAGGAGAGACCCTTAGGTGGTGATTAGGTCATGAGGGTGGAGCCCCCATGAATGGGATTAGTGCCCTTATAAAGGAGGCCTGAGTTCAGGCATAATGGCTTATGCTTGTAATTCCAGCACTTTGGGAGGCTGAGGCTGGTGGATCATGAGGTCAGGAGTTTGAGACCAGCCTGGTGAACATGGTGAAACCCTGACTCTACTAAAAATATAAAAAAATACACCTGGGAGGTGGAGGTTTCAGTGAGCTGAAATTGCTCCATTGCACTCCAGCCTGGGCAACAGAGCAAGACAGAGCAAGACTCCATCTCAAAGAAAAGAGGCTTGTGGCTGGGCATGGTGGCTCATGCCTGTAATCTCAGCACTTTGGGAGGCTGAAGGGGTCAGATCACAAAGTGTCAGGAGATTGAGACCATCCTGGCTAACACTACTAAAAATACAAAAAGTTAACCGGGTGCTGTGGTACGTGCCTATAGTCCCAGCTACTAGGGAGGCTGAGGCAGGAGAATTGCTTGAACCTGGGAGGCGGAGTTTGCAGTGAGCTGAGAGTGTGCTATTGCACTCCAGCCTGGGCGACAGAGTGAGACTCCATTAAAGGAAAAAAAAAAAAAAAAAAAGCCTGAGGGAGTTGTTTGCTCCTTTCATCATTCGAGATCACAACAGGAAAGTGCTGTCTATGAAACAGAGACAAGCCCTCATCAGACACTGCCTCTGCTGGCTCATCGGTCTCAGACTCTGCAAGATCTAGTACTGTAAGAAATAACTCTGTTATTTATAAATTACTCAGTCTAAGGTATTTTGCTATGGCAGCCTGAAGGGACTGAGACAGGCACTCATGTGCTGGGAGCTATCTGGGGCAATGAAGATTCAACACTACATAAGACCCCTGCATAGAGCTGATTTGCTTGTGGTTATAGATGGTAATGTTCAACACTCACTACCGAATTACTCACCACAGTTCCATGTCCTGTGCTTGCCCATCCGGGCCACGAGCTTTTGCCTCACACTGTTCAGAATATTTTCTCATCATAGAATTCCCTTCACCAGCTAAAATCCTACCCCATTTGCTAGTCCAGCCCAAAAGCTACCTCTTCCTTATAGCTTTCTAGAAACTCTCAGACAAGGTTAATTTCCCTCTTTCCTATACCACTTAACACTTCTGTGGCCAGCGTGGCACTATGCCATTTGGCCTTAAAGTTGGTTACATGACTAATCTTCAGCAGTGTAAACTCCTGAAGAACCAGAAATGCGCCTGTTTCCCCCTCTTCCTAGGGCTTATCATGGAAGTTTCCCCATATGATCCATTCAATGCATACCGGTTAAAATTACATTCAACCTATGAGGAGCCAGCAAGGGAGAAAGTGAGCAGGACATTGACCTTCATCCCTTATTTCCAGCTTCTATATCCAAAAATATGACCCACCCTATCTCCTAAAGTAAAATGAAATGGTGATGCATAAAGGCTTCAGTCTAGCTGCCTCCCTACAAATCTAAATTATCACCAGCTCATGGATAAGCTAGTTGTTTTTCAGCCTTGGCATGTGGTCAGGATTGCACAGCTAGGAAGAAAGCATAATAAAATACTTCCAGGTGCTTTGAACTGGCAAAACTATGTTTACACAATTACATGAAAACAAGCTAATGTGATGGCATTGCAGACGTTTAATGATGTTGGGATCAGGAAATTACAGTTCCCTGGTTCCACGTTTCACTGCAGAGTGGTTTGCATCTCATCAGAAAAGAATCTCACTTTGGAGTTAGTCCTTCATGCATGGGAATTGCTACAGATAAGGGGCTGGTAAAGTGAATTATGTGAATTTTATTTCCTCCTGAGAGGTGAATATGATACGTGGATTTAGCTTCTGGGATGTACCAGAAAATTTCACTAATGATATGCAGGTGGCAGCAACATGGAAAATAATAAAAGATATCTTCTGCGTCTTTTGTATGTGTGTCCAGGATTTTTTTTCAACCACTTCTTCTATGAAGCTCCACGGACTTTGCCAAGACCTCATGGACATGGGCCAGAGATGAGCTAATGCAGTACTAGAAAGAGCAACTGGACTTGCAATCAGAAGACGCAACTGAAGACTCGAATAGCCACCGAGCAGCCACGGGATCTTGGGCATCTTGCTGGACTTCTTTAAATCTTGGATTGCTCGTCGGTATACTCAATAACTGTTTAAGGTCCCTTCCATGGTTTGAGTTGAATCTATATCAGGTCATTAGACTGTTGTCCCACATCTACAAAATTACTGGAGCTGACCCATCCACATTAGGGTTATTCTAATTACGCTGATTCATACAGATGTTCTGATCTGGCTGTCCTTGTGACTGACGCTGCATCTTTCATACGGCGGTCTGAAAGTAATACGATTTGGCTGGGACTGTGACACTGTGTCCTCTTACCCATACATGGTATTAGAGGCACAGCTTCTAGGATTGCTATTGTCTCCCCAGCAGCATATTCTAATAGTTCATTCATGTGATCACTGGCCTTCAAGGATTTTATCACAGTATTATTTGAACTAAATGTTTGAGTTCTTAAGCTGAGAGGCTGGATGAGGGATACATTATCTGTACAGGGGTAATCACTTGTAAAAATAAGGAGATTCAACACAGTTAAAGGAAAATGGTAAATTTGCCATCAGAAATATTTACCCCTTGGGGCATCTCTAAAGTGCTCTTCTTGGAATCCATGTTTTTGAAACATGGACCAACAATACTATGAAGTGCAGCATTCCTAAGGCCAAACTGCCAAGATGGAATCCAAAACAGATTTGCATTGCATTGGGAAGCCTGTAGCTGGGAATGGCAGTGCATGCCTATAACCTCAGCTACTTGGGAGGCTGTGGCAGAGGGATCACTTGAGTCCAGGAGTTCAAAACCAGCCTGGGCAACATAGCAACATCCTGTCTCATAAATTTAAAAAGGATTATAAAACACAGACGCTAAGAGGGATTTTGTCAGTAAACCCACCTCATTTCTGACATCTAGTACTATCAATGCTCTCAAACACAGTCCCTTTAAAGTTTGCCTTTTTTGGACTCATAGGTCACAGCACACTGAGGTCACAGCAGTGGAAGTTGGACCACTTTGGAAAGCAATTATCAATATCTATTAAAAGTCATTAATGAATCCAAATCCCTGCATCAAGTAACTCTACTCTCAGAAATCTATTCCAACATCGTAAAGAGATGTCAAAAATGTATACATAAGAGACGTTTCCAACAAAAATTGAAACTGACCATGGGAAAATGATTCTGTACAGTTTGTGATGGAAAATGTCACTAAAATGATGCTTCTGAAGACTGTTCTAATAATATACAGAAATTTTTATATGATCTTAGTAAAGAAATGAGTCAACACACATGAAGACAAATGCAGGACAAAAAGTTAACAGAGGGGCTAGGCACAATGGCTGATGCCTGTAATTCCAGCACTTTGGGAGGCAAAGGTGGGAGGATTGCTTGAGCCCAAAAGCTGGAGATCACCTTGGGCAACATGGCAAAACCTTGTTTCTACAAAAAATAAAAAAGTTAGCCAGGTGTGGTAGTGCACGTCTATAGTCCCAGCTACTCTGGAGGCCATGGTGGGAGGATCCCTTGAAGCCTGGAGGTGGAGGTTGCAATGAGCTGAGATCAAGCCGCTGCACTCCAGCCTGGGTGACAGAATAAGACTTCATCTCAATAGAAATAAAATAAAAAGCTACCAGAGATTAGATTTGGGAGGATGGGTGATTTCTCCCTTCTCCTTAATACTTCACTCTCTTTCACAAATACCCACAATAAACTTTACCTTAAAGCTTCTATAATTATAAATTTTTTTAATTATAAAAGGCATTTAAGAAAAACAGCTGCTGTGTGTTTCTTAATTACTCACTCCTTATTTGAGATTGCCTTGTCACCCAGCTCATCAAATGCTTTCTCTCTCCCTGCAGAACATTAAAGCCACAGAATATTCTGCTGGTGATGATTACAAATGTCACAGCCCTTAAAGCCAGGTTTATTGGAAAATCCCAAGATGGTGGGGGCAATACCCTACTTATTTTCAAATGATTATTTTAAGGATAACAGAAAGAAACACAACAAGAAGGGCATTCATGGATGACTCTGGCTCTGAATCTGTAAGCAAAGCCAAGGGCTAGAGTGAGCCGACCAATGCCAGCACAACTTGATCCTACAGGAAGGTAAGGATGGTTTCATACTTTTTTGGAACAGGCTTTTCTGTGGAAGCCTCAAACTCTTGGAAGATTCCAGCATTTTCCCCCTAAATTAACCCATCCTAAAATAGTCAAGGTGAGGCCAAGAAAAATCAGAGAGCAGACTTCAAGCTTTGGGTTTTTGGGCCACATCCAGTGTATGTGGACAAGCTTTCTGGAAGGTGGTCTTGTGGGGTAACAGCAAGTGTACTCCAAGGCATTTACATCTCTGAATAATGAAATTATTGGCAGTGTTGTTTTCCTTTTGATGCTTTTCTGTATTTTCTAATCTTTTTAAGTGAGTTGTTGTTGCTTTTATAAGGAAAAGAGTAATTTTTATTTTTAACATCATAATTGAGGGCGCTATATAAAAAAAAGCTGCACAGGAAAGAAGACTCAGAAGGTTGTGAAGGGAGATTTTATATATTTTTTATATGTAATAAATAATATATATTATATTTATATTTATAAAATACTTTGTTTGCATTTCCTAATTGTAGCAATGGAACTACATTCCATTTTCCATCAGAAAAATATACATTTATTTAAATGTACCTGAGTCCTAAAGTTCTAAATGAACTCTAGGAAATGTTTATTTTCATTGATGGATATTCTTTTATTTCTGGGGTTGGGGGAGCAATTCGTCAGTTCCAGATCATTAGACATCCACATAACTCAAGTTTGATGCTGTTGTAAGTATTTACTGGGCACCTTACTTAGGACTGCAAGGGTCTATTTGTTTCACTCATTTATTCATGCAACATATATTTTGGATAGTCTATATTTAAAAAAAAAATTGAGATGGGGTCTTGCTCTGTACCCAGGCTGGAATACAGTGGCATGATCATAGCTCACTGCAGCCTTGAACTCCTGGGCTTAATACATGCTCCTCCTGCCTCAGCCTTCCAAGTAGCTGGGACTACAGGTGTGCATCGTCACACTGGGTAATTTTTTTTTAACTTTATTTATTTATTTTATTTATTTTTTTGAAGAGAAGAGGATCTCACTATGTTGCCCAGGCTGGTCTCAAACTCCAGACTTCAAGTGATCTTCCCACTTCTGCCTCCTAAAGTGCTGAGGTTACAGGTATGGGCCACTGCACCCAGCCATAATATTCTGTACTTAAGTTTACTGATAAATACATTTGTCTGTATCCTGAAGGAACTTTCTGTCTTGCTGAGAATATAGATGAGTTAATCAATAATTATAATTCAGCAGTGGTTCTTAAAATTAAGCATGCATCAGGCCAGGCATGGTGGCTCACGTCTGTAATCCCAGCATTTTTAGAGACCCGGGTGGGTGGATCACTTGAAGTCAGGAGTCCAAGATCAGCCTGGCCAACATGGTGAAACCCTGCCTCTACTAAAAATACAAACATTAGCTGGGCATGGTGACATGTACATGTAGTCCCAGCTACTTGGGAGGCTGAGGCAGGAGAATCACTTGAACCAGGGAGGTGGAGGTTGCAGTGAACAAAAATCGTGCCACTGCACTCCAGCCTGGGTGGCAAGAGTAAAACTCTGTCTCAAAAAAAAAATTACACACACATCAGAATCATCTGGAGGACTTTTTCAACCTCAGATTGCTGGGCTAGACCCCAGAACTACTGATTCAGTCAGTCTGGGAATCCCAAGAAATGCTGGTATGGCTGTCCTAGGGCTCACACTTGAAGAACCACTGCAATATCAGTGCTTAAAAGAGAGGTATATAGGGTGCAGTGGGATCACCTTCAGTGGTGTTTTACTGCTGAAGGCTGTGAAAGAGGAACTGAGATGGCAGAGGGCATGGGCCCACAAGGCAGAATGTGCAATCAGTCCATTAGGATCCTGGAAGTCTTAGTTACTAGGTAACTCTTCACTTTCAGGACCTGGGAACACCTATTACCTTCTTCCCTGCTACTCTCTGGGACAAAAATCCCCAACTCCATTTCTCTCCTGCCTCCTCTCAAAACTTCCTTTAAACTCTGAAGAAATCAGAAGGGGTTCTACATCTCCTGAAGAGGATAGGCTCTGTGCTATAGGTGGTGAGGAATTGGCTTCAAAACAAAAAGGACCCCAAATCATTAAAATAGTTCTGATGCCATTAGATATATAAGGAACATAACCTCACCACTCTGGAGTCAGACACCAAATCACAAGGCCCTTCAAGAAGGCTTCAGGCTGTGTACAGTGGCTCATGCCTGTAATCCCAGCACTTTGGGAGGCCGAGGCGGGAGTATCACAAGGTCAGGAGTTTGAGACCAGCCTGGCCAACATGGTGAAACCATGTCTCTACTAAAAATACAAAAATTAGCCGGGCATGGTGGTGGGCACCTGTAATCCCAGCTCCTCGGGAGGCTGACGCAAGAGAATCGCTTGAACCTGGAAGGCGGAGGTTGCAGTGAGCTGAGATCAAGTCACTGCACTCCAGCCTGGGCAACAGGGAGACTCTGTCTCAAAAAAAAAAAAAAAAGGAAGCTTCACTAATAATAGCATAATTGGCCCTGGCAGAGAGTCTTCCAAATGGTTGTGTAAGTGGGGATGGGAGGGAAGAAAAGGACTCATGGCCCCATGGATGAAAATGCTTATAAAATGACTGTGTTGGATAGATCCTTTGCTGTAGCTGCAGTGACCCCCATTTACTGACTCTATGAGTATATAATGTAATCAATGGTTTCTCCTAAGTCTGCATAATCATAAAATGTTATAAAGTGTTGCTATATTATTAAGTTAGAAGGCCACTTATAAAATACCTTCTGGATGAAGGTCAACTAGATGACTACAGTATTCCCTGAGTGGAAGTTCAGCTGTTAAACAGAAATAGCATGAGCTTTAATTTCTGCAACTGTGAACCTTGTATTTTGTCAGCTGGGTAAATTTAAATGTACCAAGAGAGCTAGTCTCATAGAGTGACTCATAGAATAGATAATTTTGCAGCAGTATACTCATTCTCTAATTTGCATTTAATATAAACTTGGAGTTTTGGGTGTTGCATGTGAAGGGTTATATCTGAAATATTTAATAAGTCTATAAAGGTGAGAGTCAGTACACCACAATATTATATTTCTTGAACAAATGTGTGTGTGTAAGGAATAAATCTGAGAATAAAAATAGCATATAGAGAGTCCAGGCACAGTGGCTCATGCCTATAATCCCAGCACTTTGGGAGGCTGAGGCAGGTGAATCACCTGAGGTCAGGAGTTTGAGACCAGCCTGGCTGTGAAACCCCATCTCTACTAAAAATATAAAAAATTAGGTGTCAGGTACCTGTAATCCCAGCTACTTGGGAGGCTGAGGCAGGAGAATTGCTTGAACCCAGGAAGTGGAGGTTGCAGTGATCCGAGATCACACCATTGTACTCCAGCCTTGGCAACAAGAGCGAATCTCCATCTGGAAAAAAAAAAAGAAGCATATAGAGAAGAATTTTGGAGTAAAATTCTTCACAGATTTCTCTTTTAATCTAGCAAATTTTGCTAGTAACTTGCTTCCCTCCCTTTCTTGTCTTGTAGCTAATCTGATTTACCTTCCTCTGTATCTGATGAATGGTCTATCCAGCGACTGGCAAAAGGAGAATAACAAGATGGGGAGGAATAAGATTGAGAATACCACGGTGTGAACAGTTCCCTCAGAGTGCTTCATTTTGGCTCCAGGTAAATTAAAATCAACTGAAGCTTTCTTTGGTACATTAATTCAGGGTATCAGGTGTTAAAATCCACATTTCAAAGGGCCTTTTTTTTTTTTTTTTTTTGCATGTAAGAACACACTAGGCCGGGCACAGTGACTCACACCTGTAATCCCAGCACTTTGGCAGGCCGAGGTGGGAGGATCATGTGAGGTCAGGAGTTCAAGAACACCTGGCCAACATGGCAAAACCCCGTCTCTACTAAAAATACAAAAAAAAAAAAAAAAAAATTAGCCAGATCTAGTGGTGAGTGCCTATAGTCCCAGCTACTTGGGAGGCTGAGGCAAGAGAATCGCTTGAACCTGGGCAGTGGAGGTTGGCAGTGAGGCAAGATCACGCCACTGCACTTCAGCCTGGGTGACAGAGGGAAACTTCATCTCTATAAAAAAAGAAAAAAATAAAAAGAAGACACTAGTCTGGTAGGACTTGAGTACATCTTTTCTTTTCTTTTTTCCCTTCCTTCCTTCCTTTCTTCTTTCCTTTCTTTCTTTCTGACAGGGTCTCACTCTGTTGTCCAGGCTGGAGTGTAGTGGTACAATCTTGCTCACTGCAACCTCTGCCTCCTGGGTTCAAGCGATTCTCTTTCCTCAACCTCTGCAGTAGCTGGGAGTACAGGTGCACCCCACCATGCTGGCTAATTTTGTGTTTTTAGTAGAGCTGGGGTTTCACCATGTTGGCCAGGCTGATCTCAAACTCCTGGCCTCAAGTGATGCATCTGACTTGGCCTCCCCAGGTGTTGGGATTACAGGTGTGAGCCACCATGCCCAGCCAAGTTTATGTTTTCTGTGTGCAATGCAATGATGAGGTGGAAATTATTATATCCAGTTTATAGACAGAGAAATACAGATGATAAAAATAGAAATATTTGTTTTTTTAAAATGCTATTTAAACAGCAAAAATGTCTTGGGAAATATGCTTGACCAAATGTGGGGAAAAAGTTAGATTTTTCTTCTTAGCACATACCTAAGTAAATTCCAGAAGAGAATAAGGAGATTAACTGTAAACATTGGAAATACAAAACTGCTAGATGAATAGAATAAATATTTACCTAATTTCAAATACAGTAGAATTTTCTAACAAAAGCCATAAAGGAAATTACTTCTTTTGATTATATGCATCTTTTAAAAGTTCTGTCTATCTAACAGTACTGTAGACAAAAAATAAATGTGGAAAATAAATTTAAAGAAATATTTGCAATATACATGAAGAGACGGTGTACTATTAAAAAAAATTAAAATATTAGGACCAGGTGCAGTGGCTCACTCCTATAATCCCAGGGCTTGGGGAGGCTGAGGTGGGTGGATCACTTGAGGTCAGGAGTTAGAGACCAGCCTGGCTAACATGGTGAAAACCTGTCTCTCGGCCGGGTGTGGTGGCTCAAGCCTGTAATCCCAGCACTTTGGGAGGCCGAGGCAGGTGGATCACGAGGTCAAGAGATTGAGACCATCCTGGCCAACATGGTCAAGTCCCGTCTCTACTAAAAATATAAAAATTAGCTGGGCATGGTGGCGTGCACCTGTAGTCCCAGCCACTTGGGAGGCTGAGGCAGGAGAATTGCTTGAACCAAGGAGGCGGAGGTTGTAGTGAGCCGAGATTGTACCACTGCACTCCAGCCTGGCGACAGAGTGAGACTGTCTCAAAAAAAAAAAAAAAAAAAAAAAAAACACACACACAAAATCCTGTCTCTACTAAAAATACAAAAATTATCTGGGTGTCATGGCACATGCCCAGCTACTCAGGAGTTTAAGGCAAAAGAATCAAATGAACCCGGGAGGCAGAGGTTGCACTGAGCCAAAATCAAGCCATTGCTCTCCAGCCTGGGCAACAAGAGCAAAACTCCATCTCAAAATTCTCAAAATAATAACAATAATAATAATAAAACAATCACCACCAGAAAGGGAGCATGAGGAAGTAATCAAGTATTTTTGAATAGAAGAATTTGACTTTATATCCTCAGGTTAAAGACAAAAACTATAAGTAATTATTGTGGTTAGTAGGTTTGTTTTTCAGTATTACATGTTAGCAATTTTGAAACTATGTATATTCTAGAATTGACAAAATAATGGAATCCAGGTTTTTTACTATCAAAGAATAGAATTACAAATATACAAAGGGAGAAAGCTGGATAGCCTCTCGTAGTGTTGGATTAGAATTGGAAGTATCAGTATAAATGCATGGTTTTAAATACATAGTTACAGAAATCAATATGAATCTCAGGACACAGACATATACCTGGCTCTGTTGGCTGCAATGACATTCTGGTAGCAATGAGCATATTTAGTGCCCAGACATGGTTTTCAAATACCACTTTTGACCGAAAGGAACCAGAGCTCCTTGGAGAGTTGGCTGATTCCAAAGATGAAACATTATGCTGAGCAAGTAGGTAAAGAAACGCTCAAAGAATGATAGGAACATGTCACAAAGAGGATAGGAACCAGCTCAAAGAGGCTCCCACTGACCAACTCTGGGACAATTTGAACATTAAAATAAAAGAGCAACAGATTATCATTCATCAAATAAGATTAGAATCCATGAATATCTACATTCATATAAATGAATGAATACATAAATAAATGGATGGAGAGAATGAAAAATGCTTCCTTAGAGCAGATGCAAACTAATAAATGAGGAATGATGGAATGAGAAAATCGCCTTTCAATAACCATCATAATAATAACTGATTCAGCAAGAATCATCAAAGGATGGTAAAAATAGCAGTAAAATTTTATTTTATTTTATTTTTGAGACAAGGTCTTGCTCTGCCACCCAAGCTGGAGTGCAGTGGTATAATCTTGGCTCGTTGCAGCCTTAAACTCCCAGGCTCAAGTAATCCTTCCACCTCCGCCTCCTGAGTAGCTGCGACTAAAGGCACACACCACCACGCCACCACGCCCAGCTAATTTTTGTATTGTTTTTGTAGATACAGGGTTTTACCATGGTGCCCAGGCTGGTCTTGAACTCCTGGTCTTAAGCGATCCACCTACCTTGGCCTCCCAAAGTGCTGAGAGTACAGGTATGAGCCACCATGCCCAGCCACAAATACAATTTTAAAGATTTAATAGGATGCTTACATAGTATCTGGTTGTTCCCGTTAGATAGCTTTTAATTTCAAAGCGTAAAATGGCAACTTTTACAGTAGAACATGTTGGTGGGAACCACCTTAGTCAAATGATCAGAGTTAACAACATCAGTAGTGTGTCAAAACCACAGCACGTGCTTCCTGCCCTAAGGAAAACACTGCAGCATTTCTGCAATATTCCTGCCAAGATGCATAACATGAATCTAATAATGAGGAAACATCAAAAAACTCAAAACCATTTTACAACATAATTGACCTACACTGTTCATAAGTGTCAAAGCCAGACAAGAAAGACTGAAGAACTACCCAGATTAAAGGATACCAAGGGTACAAGTGTTATAAGTGTTCTTTTTTTTTTTTTTCGTGACAGAGTATCACTCTGTTGGCCAGTCTGGAGTGCAGTGGTCACAAGTGTTCTTGGATTAGATCCTGGATCAAAACTTTTTCTTTTGGTAAAATAGCAACTGTGAGCCAATGAGTAAAATTAAAGAAATTCTGTGCAGATTAAATTCTACTATAATATCAATGTTAAGTTTCTGATTTTGATAAATAGAATCTTGGGGTATGTATAAGACTGGTCTTGTTTTAAGAGAATACACACAAAAGTATTTATTTATTTATTTAGTTTGAGTCAAGGTCTTGCTCTGTCTCCAGACTGGAGTGTACATCATAGCTCCGTGTGTGATCATGGCTCACTGCAGTCTCAAACTCCTGGGTTCAAGGCATCCTCCCACCTCAGCCTCCCGAGTAGCTGGGACTACACCCCAGCTAATTTAAAAATTCATTTTTGTAGAGATGGGTTTTGCTATCTTGCCCGGGCTGTTCTCAAATTCCTGGCCCCAAGCAATCCTCCTGTCTTGGCCTCCCCAAGTATTGGGACTGTAGACATGAGCCACTGTGCCCAGCTACACGGAAGTACTTAGAGGGAAGGGGGCATGAGGTTGGCAATTTACCATGAGATAGTTCAAAAAAGGTAATATACGTAGGAGAGAGGCAGAGAAAGCTAGAGAGATATGAGGCAAATGTGACAATATTTGTATTGGGGAATCTGGGTAAGAGTGTATTGAAATTCTTTATTCTATTTTGCAATCTTTCTGTTAAGTCTGAAATTAGTAAATGGTAGAGATATGAGAATTTTTTTTAAAAGTCTCTCCACAAACACACACAAAGACACAGAGACACAGAGACACACACATGCAAAAACATGACTGAGCTGGGCGCGGTGGGTCAAGCCTGTAATCCCAGCACTTTGGGAGGCCAAGGCAGGTGGATAACAAGGTCAAGAGATCAAGACCATCCTAGTCAACATGGTGAAACCCCATCTCTACTAAAAATACAAAAAATTAGCTGGGCATGGTGGCATGTGCCTATAATCCCAGCTACTCAGGCGGCTGAGGCAGGAGAATTGCCTGAACCCAGGAGGCGGAGGTTGCAGTGAGCCGAGATCGCACTATCACACTCCAGCCTGGGTAACAAGAGCGAAACTCCGTCTCAAAAAAAAAAAAAAAAAAAAAAAAAGCGACTGAAGGGAATTTAGCAAAAGTGTTAATAATGTTTATATCTGGATGGTGAGATTACATAGTAATAAAAACATTACATTTGAAATTAATCTTTATGTTTTTACATTCTACACATCTTCAATCATGTGTATTTATTTTAAACATATTAATTTATTTAAAATTTAAAAAGCTCTAGCAGGGTCTGTGGCCCTTGTTCTGACTGTCACAAAGGCACTAGCTTTTTGGTGACAGTTGTCTTGTTTTCATTGCTGCTTGGCTATGCATGGACACACCCATCTGGGCTCCATCAGCAGCTGTGGTGGTGGCAAAATAGTTCTTGGTATGACCAAGACAGCAAGACAGCTGTAGTCTCAAATGACTGAGAGTGTCACATGCTTTTCCCCTGAGGTGCTGAGTAGACCATATACCAGAAGGAATTCTAAAAACAGCAATGTGCATGCTTTTTGCTGCAGAAGCACCCTGTCACTTCCTTGTGGCCCAAGCATTTCAGAGTGAGAAACTTGGAGTGTGTCTGCATTGTTAAAAGTGCCCTTTCATTATTTTCTGTGTGTGAGAAAGATTTTCGCTCTTATTGCCCAGGCTGGAGTGCAGTGGCTCAATCTCGGCTTCCTGCAACCTCTGCCTCCCAGGTTCAAGCAATTCTCCTGCCTCAGCCTCCCGAGTAATTGGGATTACAGGCACCCACCACCATGCCCAACTAATTTTTTTTTTTTTTGCGTTTTAATAGAGACAGGGTTTCGCCATATTGGCCAGGCTGGTCTTGAACTCTTGACCTTGGGTGATCTACCCACCTCAGCCTCCCAAAGTGCTGGGATTACAGGCATGAGCCACTGCACCCGACCTAATTTTTTTTAAAGAATTATTATTTTTTACAGATTTATAGAGCATGCCCTCTTAACTGTTGTGACTTGGAAAAGTGTTATTTTCCCTGTAGTTGTAGTTTTTAAAATAAAATTTTCAACAGCACATCTCACAGTCTTGGGCAGAGATAACAGAAAATCAGTAAATACTAGTCTGATTGGCTCATTAAAATACAATAAATGAGTCAAAAAGCTAAGTTTCTGGAGTGAGCAGAAAGCACTGCCATTCTTGTCTTTAAAGTATCAATGATGCAATGAGTTTGACAGCCTTTTGAGCAATTTATTTCACAGCTTTCCAATTTCTGCCAGTTAGAAGCGACATAGGTGAGTCACTGAGTATTCATTCCTCTGGCCACAAGCCAGGTGACACTTAATGTCAGGATGTCAGAGGGTAAGTCACACCCCAACTTTTTCCAAAACTTCTAGAAGAGTCTCACAATTTTATGTAGGCAGACATCTTGAATTTTTTATCAATCAAAATCCAGACCTAATTGATGAAGCTTTTTAAATCATAAAGCTGCGTCTTTTATTTTCAGAGAAAGTCACATGTCTAGTTGTTCTAGATTTTTCTACTTTCCTTCTGTCACTATGAGAGATTATTTCCTCTATTTATTCTCAAAGACTGCCACCATCCAAACATGGAGAAAACCCTTAGCCCCTCATTAGAGGAATGAGACTTGGAGTTTCTATTAACCAAGTTTCTGAGCAACCTCTGTTTTACTCAGACAATTTAAAATATACTCATGTTAAATGGCATGTCTTTGGGAAACCCAACTCACTTTCTGATATTTACAAAATATTTAAAGAAAGAGAATAAAAAGCCTTTAGAGCAAACCCTGGAAATATATAATTTACTTCCCAAATATCCAGAAGAGGTTGTATGGTAGTAAAAAGCTTATTGTTCTACATTAAAATTAGGCAATGTGTTTAGTCACTTTCCAGAAAATAAATTTAAATCAGAACGTGACATAAATATAAAAATATAACAAGATTGGTAAAAGATTTTGGGGTCTTAGAATTCAAGTGTGTCTGTTGTTTACATCATAATTTCTGTATTAATGGTATTAATAATTTCATCACCTTTTAGTAATAGTAATATCTAAAACATATAGTTATTTAAAGTGACTTACAGGCCGGGCGCGGTGGCTCAAGCCTGTAATCCCAGCCCTTTGAGAGGCCGAGGCGGGTGGATCATGAGGTCAAGACATTGGGACCATCCTGGTCAACGTGGTGAAACCCCGTCTCTACTAAAAATACAAAAAATTAGCTGGGCATGGTGGCGCGTGCCTGTAATCCCAGCTACTCAGGAGGCTGAGGCAGAATTGCCTGAACCCAGGAGGCAGAGGTTGGGGTGAGCCAAGATCGCGCCATTGCACTCCAGCCTGGATAACAAGAGCGAAAATCCGTCTCAAAAAAAAGTAGGAATTCCTTTAACCCTTACGCTAGCCTTACTAAGTATGTACAATTCTATCTTTTTTACAGATGAAGAGACAGGTACCAAGAGTTGATTGCCCAGGTCTACACAGCTAATAAATGGCAGAGCGCAGATTCAAATCCTAAATCCTGAAGACAGAGTCCAAGTTTTTAGTTGCTATATTTGGCTGTGTCTGAGTTATTATCAGAAGCAAATTGTAGTGCCAAACTTTCCTCTTTTGCCTCCCAGCACAATTAACAGGTGGTCTCTCCTTCTCGCCAAGGAGTGTTGGGTAAATGTTTAACAACCAACTCTCTGAAGAACAAATTTATAGCATTTGCCAATTTCCATGGTGTAAATATTCCTCCATGGCCAATTTCAAGTTACCAACTTGGTGTCACTGACCATGAGGTTGAGAAAAGATGGGCTAAAAATTTAGCAATTGGCTCTCAAGAGCCAATCCTATCAGACAGTTCATTTTCTGGGTGTAATTTTAAGAGTAAAATTGAGGCAAGCAAGGGAGAAATTTAGGTCGTGGGTTACCGTTTCAGTGGTGTCTGACTCCAAGTGCTCCTCCAGACAAGTTTCTGAGGTTTCCAAGGTCTCTTAGGGGAAAAGAACCAGGATGTGGGTTTGCCTTGCACTCCTGAGAGTTTGGCATTGTGCTGTGCCACCTGGTGGCTGTAACTGGCAGTTGCTGTATTCCCTGCTGCTGTCTTGAATTCAGGCTTAAGGTTCTTCTCCCTGAGATGGGCAGCATTCTTTGCCCAGGAGCAAGTTGTTACTAATTAGCCTTCTGTTGGGTAATCAGACTCTTTAATTGAAAATCTCCTTTACTGAGACCTTTAAGATAAATTCCTGGGCATTGGGCCAAAGGGCACTTGAGTAATAAATTAGCAGCCTTGTTGTCCTCCCCTGAAACCACCACCCCAACTCCACAGTGGTAGAGAGCTTCCCCAGGCTTGGTTCATAAATGCTAGAATATCCAGTGTCCTAGCAAATGTCCCAAAGTTCTTGTCACTGTTTTCTTAGAGGTGTAGAGGGTCTTCAGCAAATAGGTCTTCAAGACTTTCATCTTGAGATTCCATAGTTCCAAAAACTGAAGGCACATTCCCATCTGCCATCTTATAATCCTGCCCTATCACAGATCCTCCCTCACTAAATAATTTTAAGATTATATATCTATATCTACATCAATAATTTTAAAATTATATACATATATAGATTCTATATATACATATATAGATTACATAGATAGATGACAGAGATAGATAAATAGATAGACAGACAGACAGATGGTAGATAGAAGTGATTTGGAGGTTACCTTTTGGTTTGTGCTGATCCATACCACCAATCTCCTCTTTAGTGTATTAGTAACGGAGCACTAGTCCTATATTTGGGAGGTCCTCAAACATTCTTCCTTTCTTTCTTTATTTTTTGCAGAGACAGGGTTTCACCATGTTGCCCAGGCTGGTCTCGAACTCCTGAGTTGAAATAATCCTACCGCCTCAGCCTCCCAAAGTACTTGGATTATGGCATGAGCCACTGCACCCAGCCACCTTCTTCATTTTTCTATCTTCTACTTACTATGAATTTATTTATATAACAAGTATTTACTGAGCAGAGCTATGTGCTAGGCACATGGCTGGGATGTGGACACAATAATGAATTAGACATAGATACAGCCCCTGCACTTGGGGGCCTATT
This sequence comes from Callithrix jacchus, assembly GCF_049354715.1. NCBI lineage: Eukaryota > Metazoa > Chordata > Mammalia > Primates > Cebidae > Callithrix > Callithrix jacchus. Next base: position 29,476,392 of record NC_133514.1, on the reverse strand, counting down.
ATGATGTGGTGGAAACTAGGAATACATTCGGAAGCCTTAGACAAAGCAGAATGCTTGGGTCTAATGAGGAGGACCAATAGATTCTGAGCAGAAGGATTGGGGAAGGCTTTTTGGAGAAACATTTAGCTGATCTTGAAGTATATATAGAATTTGGAAAGAGGGAGAGGTAGGGAAAGATGAATAAAGGAATGAAATCATAGACTGAGTTTTCAATACAATCAATACTGTATGTTGGCTGGAGTGTAGCATGTTCATGAGGCAGACATAATGAGAGATGATGCTAGAAACTAGGCTGGAGACAGAAATGAGATGGCCTCAATTACCATGGCAAGAAATGTGGACTTCATCCAGTTAGTACAGAAGGTTAACCTTGCAACGTCTTTAAGCAAAGGAGAATGTCAGATTCACAATGAAAATAACTGTCTGTCCAAACTTTGTTGGGCACATGTGCCGGTTGTGGGAATGTTTTCTGCTTGGGAACTCAGGACAATCCAAACGCCTCACATAACAGTAATGGATGTGGAGATTTCTGACGAGAGATAAAGAATGTTGGCTGGGCACAGTGGCTCTCGCCTGTAATCCCAGCACTTAGGGAGGCCGAGGTGGGTGGATCACCTGAGGTCAGGAGTTTCCAGATTAGCCTGGTCAACATGGTGAAACCCTGTCTCTACCAAAAATATAAAAATTAGCTAGGTGTGGTGGTGTACACCTGTAGCCCCAGCTACTGGGGAGGCTGAGGCAGGAGGATCGCTTGAACCTGGAAGGCAGAGGTTGCAGTGAGCCAAGATCACGCCACTGCACTCCAGCCTGGACGACAGGGTGAGAACTTTGTCTCAAAACAAACAGGGCTGTGCACGGTGGCTCACGCCTGTAATCCCAGCACTTTGGGAGGCCGAGGAGGGTGGATCACGAGGTCAAGAGATCGAGACCATCCTAGTCAACGTGGTGAAACCCCGTCTCTATTAAAAATACAAAAAATTAGCTGAGCATGGCGGTGCGTGCCTGTAATCCCAGCTACTCATGAGGCTGAGGCAGGAGAATTGCCTGAACCCAGGAGGCAGAGGTTGCGGTGAGCCGAGATTGCACCATTGCACTCCAGCCTGGGTAACAAGAGCGAAACTCCAGCTCAAAAACAAACAAACAAACAAACAAACAGAATGTTGCTGGTGGCACTAACCAGTTTTGGAAAGCCTTGTCCCATGAAATGAACAACTGTTCACTCATAAAAAAGAAGGTAGAACAAGCAAAGGGAAAACAAAAATATTAAAAAGTAAAATCAGCCTTATTAAAAAGGAAGAGAAGGAGGTAGAGTAGAGGAGGAGGAAGGGAAAGAGGATACCTGATCTGGGAATCAGATCTGTGGGCAGCAGCTTCTAAGGAAAGAGATGACAGAACTTGAACTTGGACAGCAGGGAAGGGAAGAGGGGACTTGCAGAAGGAAAATTGGTGTTTTACTGATGTGGAGTTTGAGGAACTGGAGAGTTAAAAATGACTCAGGGCCAGGCAAGGTGGCTCATGCCTGTACTCCCAGCACTTTGGGAGTCCAAGGAGAAATCTCTTGAGCCCAGGAGTTCAAGACCAACCTGGGCAACATGGCAAGACCCTCTCTCTATAAAAAAACTTTAAAAAAATTATCTGGGCATGGTGGTCTATGGTCCCAGCTCCTCAGGAGGCTGACGGGGGAGAATGGCTTGAGCCCAGAAGTTTGAAGTTGCAGTGAGCTATGATTTTGCTGTTGTACTCCAGCCTGGGCAACAGAGTGAGACCTGGACTCAGAAAAAAAAAAAAAAAAGCTCTCTGCCACCAAGCGCTGCTGGACCTGCAGGTCTGTCAAGCTGTGGATGCTGGTCTCTGTTCCACAAGATGGGGTTTGTTAAAGTTGTTCAGAATAAGGCACAGTAGCTCACGCCTGTAATCCCACCACTTTGTAAGGACGAGGTGGGTACATCACCTGAGGTCAGGAATTCGAGACCAACCTGACCAACATGAAGAAACCCTGTCTCTACTAAAAATACAAAATTAGCTGGGCGTAGTGGGACATGCTTGTAATCCCAGCTACTTGGGAGGCTGAGGCGGGAGAATCACTTGAACCTGGGAGGCAGAGGTTACGGTGAGCTGAGATTGTGCCATTGCACTCCAGCCTGGGCAATAAGAGTGAAACTCCATCTCAAAAAAAGAAAAGGAAGGGAAGGGGAGGGGAGGGGAGGGGAGGGGAGGGGAGAGAAAGATAAGGCCTACTTTAAGAGATACCAAGTGAAAGTCAGAAGACAACAAGAGGGTAAAATGGATTACTATACTCAGAAATGCTTGGTGATACAGGATAAAAATAAATATAACACACCCAAATACAGGATGATAGTTCATGTAACAAACAGAGATATCATCAGTCAGATTGCTTATGCCCTCTTAGAGGTGGATATGATAGCCTGTGCAGCATATGCACACAAACCCCCAAAATACGGTGTGAACGCTGGCCTGACACATTCCGCTGCAGTGTACTGCACTGGCCTGCTGCTGGCCTGCAGTCTTCTCAGTATGTTCAGCATGGACGAGATCTATGAAGGCCAAGTGGAGGTGACTGGTGATGAATACAATGTGGAAAGCACTGGTGGTCAGCCAGGCGCCTTAACTGCTATTTGGATGTGGGCCTTGCCAAAACTACCGCTGGCAATAAAGTTTTTGGAGCCCTGAAGGGAGCTGTGGGTGGAGGCTTCTCTGTCCCTCACGGGATGAAACGATTCCCTGGTTGTGACTCTGAAAGCAAGGAATTTAATGCAGAAGTAGACTGCAAGCACATCATGGGCCAGAATGTTACAGATTACATGTGCTGTTTAATGGAAGAAGATGAAGATGTTTACAAGAAACAGTTATCTCAATACATAAAGAACAGCATAACTCCAGACATGGTGGAAGAGATGCATAAGAAAGCTCATGCTGCTATATGAGAGAATCCAGCCAGGCAGAGTGTCTCACACCTGCAATCCCAGCACTTTGGGAGGACGAGGCGGGCGGATCACCAGGATCACCAGCCTGGCCAACATGGAGAAACCCTGTCTCTACTAAAAATACAAAATTAACTGGGCAGGGTGGTGCATGCCTGTAATCCCAGCTACTCGGGAGGCTGAGGCAGGAGAATCACTTGATCTTGGGAGGCAGAGGCTGTGGTGAGCCGAGATTGCGCACTTGCACTCCAGCCTGGGCAACAAGGGCAAAACTCAGTCTAAAAAGAAAAAAAAAAGAACCCAGTCTATGAAAAGAAACCCAAGAAAGAAGTTAAAAAGAAGAGGTGGAACCATCCCAAAATGTCCCTCACTCAGAAGAAAGATTGGGTAGCTCAAAAGAAAGCAAGCTTCCTCAGAGCTCAGGAGCGGGCTGCTGAGGGCTAAACCAAACAATTTTCTATGAGGATTTTTTCAGATAAAGACAATAAACGTATGGACAGCAACTTAAAAAAAAAAAAAAAAGATTCAGAGAGCATTTCCAAAAAGTGATTCAGAAAAACATCACAGAAGCCATTATACCACCTCCCAGGTTCAACTGATTCTCCTGCCTCACACTCCCGAGCCGAATAGCTGGGATTATAAGTGCCTGCTACCGTGCCTGGCTAATTTTTGCATTTTTAGTAAAGACACGGTTTTACCACGTGGGCCAGGTTGGTCTCAAACACCTGACCTCAAGTGATCTGCTTGCCTTGGCTTCCCAAAGTGCTGGGATTGCAAGACATGAGCCACTGCACCTGGTCTTAGAAATCACAGTCGTATCCACTCCTTGGAATCACCAGGAACTTTCTCTTTTAGGGTAGGCTTTGTTTCCTTAATTAACTTTAAATAATTTTAGGAACAGATAATCCAATAAGAATTTATTTACTCTGTAAAATCAGTTTATATAGAAGCTGGAGAGATATTATTTGGACTTAAGAAAACATCTTTTTACCTGCGCTCGAAGGCAAAACACAGAAATGATTTTTACCTGCCGAGGGTCATTGCTATGTCTTTGATCTGGAAGATCTTTAAGGGAGAATAATCTGACTTAGAGGCTTACTTAATCATTTGCCATGAGGCAGGGGTTAAAGTAAGCGGGCTCTGAATCCTTTTGGCTGAGTCTATGGAATCTGGGAGTTCATTCGGCGTCAAAGGAATACATCTCAACACATTAAGAGCCACACATCTATGGCAAACTCAAAGACGACATCGTAGTGAACGGGCAATGTTATGTTGCTCAGGCTGAGTGCAGCAGCTATTCAAGGCATGATCGTAGCTCACTGCAGCCTTGAACTCCTGGGCTCAAGCAATCCTCCTGCCTCAGCCTCTTGAATAGCTGGGACTACAGGCATGAACCAATGCACCTGGATTTTAGCCTATGGATTCTGAGTGGCCAAGAGATTATCAAACAATAGCCTTGAAAATTGTATGGGTACTCACATAAAGTGGATTTGGGGAGGGGCTTTTCTCTCCAAATGTGTGTGTATTTATATGTTTCTACAGGGCTATGTAAACATGTAGTACAAAATATAATATTTATATGTTTTGCCTTAATAAATGGGGGTTGCTGTGAGGAATGGGAAGAAAAACCAAAGACAGGGTGAAGAGAAGCAAAGGAAAAGGAAAACATAACCTGCCCTGAACCTTGCCTCAGTGATGTGTGGTACAATCACATAATGCATTTAAAGTCACATTACTTAAATGAAATTGAAAATATAAACTTGAAAGAAATAGAAATAGAAATTAAAAGAAAGGCTTTTGGCTGGGTGCCATGGCTCATGCCTGTAATCCCAGCACTTTGGGGGGCCGAGACGGATGGATTACGAGGTCAGGAGATTGAGACCATCCTGGCCAACATGGTGAAACCCTGTCTCGACTGAAATACAAAGTTAGTGAGGTATGGTGGTGCGCACCTGTAGTCCCAGCTACTCAGGAGGCAGAGGCAGGGGAATTGCTTGAACCCAGGTGGCAGAGGTTACAGTGAGCTGAGATTGTGCCACTGAACTCCAGCCTGACGGCAGAGGGAGACTCCATCTAAAAAAAAATGGAAAAAAAAAAAAAGCTTTCATCATCAGTGGATATATATGCTTTGTAGTTTTTGTGAAAAAGGATCCTGAAGAAGAGAAAACAGAAGCTGACTTCAGATTAGTGCTGTTAGGTGATATCATACCCACTGCACACCCTAGGTTCCCCTTACATCACTGCTGATGCATCTATTCATTGTATCATGATATGGTTTGTGTGGCTTGCATAGTTGCGGGGACATGTTGGAATAAATGAATGAATTAACTAAAGTATCTTTACCAGGAAGAAGAGCTCACTGAAGCTATTGTGGTCATTTAGTATGGCCACTGCTAATTTTTATTCCCAAATATTTAGTAGTTTCATGTGGCTAGTTGCTGTAGATTTTTTGGGAGTTAGACATTGATACCAATGGGAAAATACAGTATGAAAGTAACACATTTTAACCTTCTTCAAGGGAGGTTGTCCAAGTTTGCATGGCAATTGGGTTGATTTTTCCTGTGTCCTTGAATAAATCAAGGATGTCACACTCTAAAGAGCTATCACGCTGATAAAGACTTTGGACTGCAAGATTTGGGTTTAAATCTATCATTTACTAGTTGTATTTTTTTTGACAAGCGATTTGATTTCCCTGAAACTCAGTTTGTTTCCTTGTCTGAATGCCCTTAATGACACTTTTGACTCATACCAAAAGGTCTCTTAAATAGTGTCTACATTGCATATTACACAAGGAACCAAAATGAATATTCAGCCTCCATGAATAGGGCAAATATCCCCAGACAGGAGCTACAGGGACACGTCTTCCATACCAGGGAGAGCAGTGAGGCAATTAATTCACACCAGGAGTATCTTCCCTTGCCAGGCCCTGAGATGACCCCTGAGCATGGAGTCCCAGAATCATGCCATCTTTCCACTCAACCCTGCTATCATCATTTACTAGTTGTAGTTATCATTTACTATTTGTATTTACTAGTTGTATTTTTTGGACAAGTTATCTATCATTTCCTGGTTGTATTTTTTGGACAAGTGATTTGATTTCTCTGAAACTTGGTTTGTTTCTTGTCTGTAAATAAAGATGATGGGAGTCATTATCACATAGTATTGTTGAGAATAATAAATGAGATAATGCATGGCTTGCAAGATGTCGGGCACATAAAAAGTATGGAATAAATGTGGGTGTTTATGGTGGTGACCACTGTGATTTCCATGTGGAAATCATATCGTAGCATCCAGTTCTGGCTTGGGGAGGGAGTATCTCAGACCCTTGATAACCCAGGAGGAAAAGCAGGGTTGACTAAGTTGACATGATGAATTTCCAGGCTGGAAAGATGCATGATCCTGGGCTCTACACTCAGTGGTCATCTCAGGGCCCGGCAAGGGAAGATATTCCTGGTGCGAATTAATTGCCTCATCACTCTCCCTGATATGTAGAAGACACGTCCTCATAGCTCCTGTCTGGGGATACTTGCCATATTCATGGAGGCTGGATACTCATGTTGGTTCCCTGTCTACTATGCAACGTAGACACTTTTCAAAAGTGGCACTTAGGGCAAAGTGTGGTGCCCAGATTGAGCCTGTAGGTGGCAGCAAAAACTCAGACTTGGAAAGCCAGCCCACAGAGCTCCAGGTGTACCCAAGAGGCTTCTGTTTTTACTGGTTTATAGAAAACACCTGGAAGCTGTAAGCAGCTGTAATTTTAGTGGATTCCACACACCATTCACAGCTGTAGTAGTCTTTTCTCCACCGTGAGTGGAGATACCTCAGGTCATTACAGCAAACTTCAAAAAATCACATATGCACGTTTCTATATGTTTTTTAAAAAAATCAGGATTGTCTTCTCAGCAATAGGAAATTATTAGGTTGTTAAGAGACAGGCCACAGACTATGACCTATGAGGCCATTACGAATGCCATTTATGCTGCAACAAAGGGGTAGACCGGGTTGCTAAGGAAACACTGCACACACTCCTCAGGGTAGAAAGAAAATAGGGAGGTACTGAATGATTTCTCATCACTTTCAAACCCATGTGGCTCTCTTACAGCTGACATCAAAGTCACTGCTTTTGAATTTCATTTTATTTAATATTATTTGGTTTGCCTTTGCTTGATTTATCTCTACCTACCCCTTGAGTTTCAAATTTTCTGTGAAAATGTTTAAGTGTGTGTCTTGTAGGAAGCATATAGTTTGATATCACGGCTTAATGCGTTTGGAGAGTCTCTATCATCTAATATTGGTGTTCAATCCATTCACATTTCTTGCAGTATCTGATGGATTTGATTTCACATCTTCTTATTCCTTTATATTTTACTACTTATTATATCTCTTGTTGTTCATGCTTTTCTTTTTATAAATTTCTTCCAGATTAATCAGCACATTAATTTAAAAAATTCTATCCTCCTTTCTAAAATATAAAACAATGCAAATTTTACTACATATCTTCTATATTTTAACTCATAAAGTCAGAAGTCTCTGTGACTATGTGACTATACTCAAATAGTCACTCTGACTCTCTAAAGATTCAACATCATTCCCACTCCCCCTGACCCATGGAGACACTGAGAAGACATTCACTTTCCCACGTACTCTCCCATTCCTAACCTCTATAATTTATTAATGAAGTTAAGAATTGAGTTATAGATAATTTTTATAACTTTTTATTTTTTTGAGATGGAGTCTCACTCTATTGCCCAGGTTGGAGTGTAGTGGCACCATCTGGCCCACTGCAGCTTCCACCTCCCGGGTTCCAGTAATTCTCTTGCCTCAGCCTCCTGAGTAGCTGGGATTACAGGTGTGTGCCACCATACCCGGCTAATTTTTATATTTTTAGTAGAGATGGGGTTTCACCACGTTGGCCAGATTGGTTCTGAACTCCTGACCTCAGGTTCCAGCTGCTTCAGGCTGCCCAAATTCCATTCTGTGTATCTCTGTCTTCTTAATTATCTGAGACCCCTGTGTTCCGCCCTCTATTCCAGGGTTTGGTAAATGCCTCTAGGTAGAAACTCATGGTGATTTTAAGTCTCACTTTGTTTTCTTTCTTTGGAGGATTAGTCTCCTATGCTGCCTTTAGCAGATTCCTGAAAACAATTTTTTCATGAAAATTGACCAGTTTTCTAGGTGTTTGCTTAGAGGGAGAGAGTTGGTTCCCTGCCAGTTCCTCTGTCATACCCGTAACCTTATGCCTTTTATAACAACAGCTCTTTTTTTTTTTGAGACAAGGTTTCATCATTTTGGCCAAGCTGGTCTTGAACCCCTGACCTCGTGATCCACCTGCCTCGGCCTCCCAAAGTGCTAAGATTACAGGCATGAGCCACCATGCCCAGCCAACAACAGCTTTTAATTCATTTTTTTTTTAAGTTCTGGGATACATGTGCAGAACGTGCAGGTTTGTAACATAGGTATACATGTGCTATTGTGGTTTGCTGCATCTGTCAACCCCTCATCTAGGTTGCATCAAGTATTTGTCCTAATGCTCTCCCTCCCCTTGTCCCCCACCCCCAAACAGACCCCAATGTGTAATGTTGCCCTCCCTGTGTCCATGTGTTCTCATTGTTCAACTCCCACCTATGAGTGAGAACATCTTAATTCATCTTTTAAACATTTTGAACTTCTTTTCATAACTACTTTCAGATTACAAGCAATTACTCTTGATAACATCAAATGAAACGTAGGTATTTCTTGTACTGACATTTCAAGTTTTAATTTGCTTCAGAGAACACTTTTGAAACCCAAGCATTTAACCACCTTTGTGCTATGATAAGGTTCAAAAGAAGGCAGCTATGATACAGTAGGAAAGTCACATACAAGGGTAGTTTCTTAGTTTGTATTTCTCCAGAAGCAGATCCTGAGTGCAAGTGGTTGTTTTGGGAGGTGATCTCAGAAATGCTTGAGAGTGGGTGGGGCGTTAGGGGAAGAAAGAAGCCCATATACAGTCCCCTTGCTACAGTGGCCAACTGGAGATTAATACTACTGGGAAACCGAGAATCAGTGTAGAATGAATGTGTAGAATAACTGAGAATCAGTGTAGAACAACTAAGAGTTATTCTACTTCAGGGGTGAGGGAACTGGGGTATTTATCTTCCAGTTTCTGCCAGTCATTAGTTGAAGGCTGCTTCTAGGGAGTATTAATTCCCTTGCTTCCATCTTGTGTATGAGTAATGGCAGCAGCTGCAGCAGGGAGGGGCAGCTGGGGCTGCCCACTCCATGGAGCCCATGGGAGCCCTATCCCTTCTGAGTTGGGGCAAGAACTTTCTGAGTGCTACTGCAGCCACCCAAACCTTGGCTACAGACCCAGGCCTCCTGCTTTATGGAGCAAGCAGGAGCCCTGTCCTCCTGGGTGGGGCTACAGCTGTCCAAACTGCAGCTGTGGAGTCTCCCTGTGTTCTTGCAGGATCTGCCCTCCTGGGTGCCCTCCCCCTCCCACTCCCCTCTTCCTGAAAAGATTGTTCCTGGGTCATCTCTAAAGCAGGGTTCTCTATCATCAGATGTAGATGAGTGCTCTCTGGCATGTGGTCCTAGTAACCAACTATGTCATAATACCCCAGGCTGTTACTCTTGCAACTGTATTCAAGGCCACTAGCTCCACAGTGGCACCAACTGTCAAGTTACAGGTAAGTTTCAATACCAGAGGCAAAGCCTCATTCCTGCTCTATTCTTAGCTGTAATAAATAAAAGAGATGTAGATGATTCAATTGAAAGTCTAATATAGAAACGGTTTTATTCTTTCCATAAGGAAGCTGCTATCATAGCATTCCTTGCACTGAGTGTCAGTTACTATTAAATGTCTTTAAAATGACTTATTCTATATAGAATTTCAAGTCTCTTTTCCCATAGGAATTGTTAAACTTCTTTACAAACTGACCTTATAAAAAAGGAGCTGAAACATTTCAATAAAAATCGTTTATACATTTCATGGTGTATTGTTTTAACTTCCTTCCTGGTTTGTGGTAAATTAAATTGCTTATTAAAATAACTTTCTTAATTGAACAAAGTCATCTTGTTTTCCTAGAGGGTTTAAAAAACTGAATATCCATAGGTGCAGTCAGGTTTCAGTTCAATCTCCAGAAATTTTAGGCTGTGACTTAGCCATGGAAGCTTCCTAATCCCAAAGCTAACCCTGGGGATCCCAGGGTTCCATACCAGTCAGAAGTGCTGGATTTGAATCTTGGCTTTGACACTAATTTTGAGCTAGTTGTTCTGAACCTACTCCCCCTATTACCTTTTTAGAAAAGGTAATAATCTCTATGCCTTTTGAGATAAAGATCGAATTTCTGCAGCATAGCAAAATGTTCAAACGTTGGTTTCCTACTTAGGTATATTTCACTGCTAAGCTAGTCCTTTTGCTTAAAATTTATAAAAAGTGTTTTTTTATGCCCTTATTTGCTTCCAAACTTGACGGAACTGAGGAATCTACCAATGTAGAAGCTGAAAGAAGTAATGTGTCAAAGGCTTATTTATAATAAATTATGTGTATTCTGTAGTTTGCAACATAGAGTATAGGTGTGGACCAGGATTTCTCTCCATTGGTCTTGCTTGCTGGGGGAACATGCAGATGCTTGGACTAGTGACACCTCTGCTTGTCTTCCCAGATTACTGCTTTATCCACATCCACATAGGGAATCAGGGGCATTCAATCTCTGATGGCAGACAGGGTAACAAAGCTGGAGAATGATCTAAAATCCAATAGTAACAACCTTGTGCAAATCACTTAATCCTTTTTCCCCAAGTGATGAAAACAGGATTAACAAAACCTACATCAGACCAACTGAGCATTGAATGAAAATGCTTGTATACTGCTTAGCACAGTACCTGAGTTTGATAACATGAGTCCAAATTATAATAAATCTAAGTGGTCTTGGAAGGTTTTTCTTGCTAGATCTTTTCTAGACTATATTTTTTTCCTTGCAGGATAAATTTGTGTAAATTGCTACGCATAATTAGAAGTCCTAGACTTATTCCTATGGATACAAAACAAATTGTGCTTTGCAATCAAGTATTAAAAATTCCAAATAAAGATCAATTTGATCTGAAGAGCAAAGACTTGGATTCCACCTTCCCTGAGGAGGCTAGGCTCTGTCTCTGTGGCTGGTGGACAGAGCATGCATCATTAAGTTGCCCCAGAGGCTCAGCTGTATCCCAGAGAAACCATGTCAGCCCCACAGAACTCTCAACCCATCATGCATAGAATGAATCTTACTATCTTCTCCCAAGAGCAAAGCTCACTTATAATTTTGCTCTTGGCAAGTCTCTCCCTATGCACAAAATGTATAAAATGACATGAAAGAATCAGGCTCAAAAGCATGTACAAATGATGTACTACAAGATGACCACTTTCTCTGGACAGGTTTAAGTTAGTGCCTGGGCCCCCTTTGGGCCTTAAGCCTTCCACCAGCAGCCTTTCAGGGCTTGTGTTCCGGCTAGCTCAGCTGACTTCCCAGGGCTCTGTGAGAAATGTTACCCTCATCCCCACTCTTCTACTCTGCAGTTCTCACTTCCTACTTGGATCCAAGAAACACCTGCCAATTCCTCTTCCTGGGAGGGTTGCTGACTATATGCAGCCACATCTCCTATATGTCAGATATGTACCCCTCATTCCCTTGCTCCTTCCCTGCCTTATTTATACACTACCCTTTTTCCTATCTTTGGTCTCCTGTGAATGTTGCCTAAGTACTACCCTACCAGAATAGTTTAATATTTCCTGTTATGCTTTCTCAAGAATTTACAAAACACATCCAAATGTCCCTTTCATCAGAAATACTTGATCTTACAGACAGATACTTAAGATTTTATATGTAACAATTCCTAGCTATCCCTGTCTCCTAAATAGGTTTTTATTTATCAATTTTGTAACTGTATCTATTTGTAGAAATGTCTTGCTACCAACTCTAAGAGTCTTTTATTGTGATCATCTCTACATTACCTGTTAATTTCTTACTTAATTTCTCTACATCAAATAGATGGAGCAGTGAGCCTGTGGCAGATGTAAAATCTGAATTTCCTTCTAGAAACTCAACTTCTGAACATAATTATAGGTCTGGATTTTCTTCTAGACAAACAAGACACTTTAGAAAAGTTAATTGATTCTCTTATTAAGCTTGAAGAGCTCTACCCAACACTTGAGTTTTTGTGTCTATCTCTAGCAATTAAGAGTTAGATTAAGCACTTTACTTTCATTTTTTTTTTTAGGAATGGGTGAGGGTCATGGATGGTGAGAGGGAAGTGCTAAGTGTCTACTATTTTAACTCCTGAGGAATACCTACGGAATTCAAACCAAGAACTAGAATATAGAGTTTGTTGGGTTCAGACTAATAATTAGCTTTTTTCTGTTTGTTTTTGTTATGTTTTGTTTTTGAGACAGGGTTTCACTTGGTCCAGCTCAGGCTGGAGTGCAGTGGTGCAATCATGGCTATCTGCAGCTTTGACCTCCTGGGCTCAGGTGATCCTCCCTTCAACCTCCTGAGTAGTTGGGGCTACAGGTGTGAGCCACCACACCCAGCTAATTTAAAGGATATGAACAGACACTTCTCAAAAAGACATACATGCCGCCAACAAACATGAAAAACTCATCATCACTGATCATTAGAGAAATGTAAATCAAAACCACAATGAGATACCATCTCATGCCAGTCAGAATGATGATTGTTAAAAAGTCAAGAAACAAGGCTGGGTGCTTTGGGAGGCTAAGGTGGGTGGATCACCTGAGGTCAGGAGTTCAAACCAGCCTGACCAACATGGTGAAACTCCATCTTTACTAAAACCACAAAAATTAGCCAGGCATGATGGAAGGTGCCTGTAATCCCAGCTATCAGGAGGCTGAGGCAGGAGAATCACTAGAACCTGGGAGGCAGAGGTTGCAGCCGAGATGGTGCCATTGTACTCCAGCCTGGGCAACAGAGCATGACTCCACCTCAAAAAAAAAAAAAAGTCAAGAAACAACAGATGCTGGTGAAGTTGCAGAGAAATAGGAACACTTTCACACTGTTGGTGGAAATGTAAATTATTTCAACCATGTGGAAGACCGTAAGGTGATTCCTCAAAGATTTAGAACCGGAAATACCATTTGACCCAGCAATCTCATTACAGAGTATACAACCAAAGGAATAGAAATCATTCTATTTTAAAGATACATGCATATGTATGTTTATTCCAGCACTATTTGCAATAGCAGAGACATGGAATCAACCTGAATCCCCATCAATGATAGACTAGATAAAGAAAATATGGTACATATACACCATGGAATACTATGCAGCTATAAAAAGGAATGAGTTCATGTCCTTTGCAGGGACATAGATGAAGGTGGAAGCCATTATTTTCAGCAAACTAACACAGGGACAGAAAACCAAACACCGCATGTTCTCACTTATAAGTGGGAGCTGAACAACAAGAACACATGGACACGGAGGGGAACAACACTCCCTGGATCATGTTGGGGGAGGGTCAATGTTGGGGGAGAGCATTAGGGAAAAGAGCTAATGCATGTTGGGCTTAATATCTAGGTGATGGGTTGGTCTGTGCAGCAAACCACCATGACATACGTTTACCTATGTAACAAACCTGCACATCCTGCACATGTACCATGGAATATATATATATATATATATTTATGTTATAGATCAGTCAGCTTCCCCAGGCTCCACTGTTCAAATTTTATTTCTCTCCTCTCAGCCTCCTCTAATTCTTAACCCCCAGAATAAAGTTAGAGAGTTCCTTTGAAAACATCTGATTCATTCTTCCCAGCTTTATGGATGAGGAAACGGAAGCCCAGCAAGGGCAAGGCTTATACTCTTGGGATACAGGTATCATTGAAGTGCTAGAAAAACTGCAGTGATCTTGTCTAGCCTCCCTCAGCCCTGTGGTGACAGGCAGCTCTTTGGGAGCTGCTGTGAATAGTAAACATGGTGGTGGAGGGGGGCAGAGAGTGTCATCGGCCTCAGGCTACATGTCACTTTCTCTCTGCCTGAGAAGGGCAACTCCTGCCCTCCCAGGTTCTCAACCTGGTCACGTTGGTTTACAAGAGGGGCTGCTGGCTCACCTTGTCAGAGCCCCTGTATAACTCAGGCCAGCAGTAAGACAAGAGTTAAATGGGTTCATGCTTCAATCAAGTCTTAAGCAGTTCTCTCCACATGCCACTGAAGAATCAAGTCCTCTTGTCAGGACTGCTCCCCCTGCTAAGCTCTGTCTACATTTTCTTTGATTTGAACAAATGAAACCTCATTTTCCCATGTTCAGTCCTGCTTGGTGGAGAACTATTTACACATGAAATTCCTTATTTTTTGCTTATGGCTCATGCCTGTAATCCCAGCATTTTGGGAGGTTGAGGCAGGTGGATCTCCTGAGCTCAGGAGTTCAAGATTAGCCTGGGCAACATGGTGAAACCCCATCTCAACAAAAAATGCAAAAAATTAGCTAGGTGTGGTGGCACACGCCTGTGGTCCCAGCTACTTGGGAGGCTGAGGTGGGAGAATCGCTTGAACCTGGGAGATTAAGGCTGCAGTGAGCCAAGAACATGCCGCTGCACTGCAGCCTGGGTGACAGAGGGAGAACTTGTCTCAAAAACAACAACAACAACAACAACAAAAACCAAAGTGCTTATTTTTGATTCTGGAAATGTTATCCCAAAAATTCAGGGTTTGTTGGCCTGGTGAATAACAAACCATGCCCCTTTAGAACACAGGTATGATTTACAGGAGTTTTATTACTTGCACAAGTAAGTAGGGCACTGGGGTTATTCTCTGAAGCAGTGTCTCCCTGAGGGAAAGTGACAGGAGGGTGTTAAGGGGTGATGGAGAGGGGAAGGGATGCGTCACATGCAGGGGAGAGGTCCCAGTGGCACCAATGCAGTGGGTCCTCATGCCAGCACATAGGTCACCTGTGATGCTCATGAAGCTGCTGTCCCCCCTGGGGTGGTGACTACAGCATGGCGATGAGGAAAATTCACCTAGTTCATCTATAAGTTGTTGGGGTCTGTCAGGAGCTGCTTTTAACCAAGTGGGTGACCATGCAGGGTCTAGGAAAAAACAGACTGCAGGGCAGGAGGCTGCAAAACAGGCTGATTGCTTAAGTGGGTTAAATTCCTAGAATCCCCGGAGACCCTGCCTGCCTGCTTACAGAATATTCTAGAAGACAGGTTGAATTTGTTCAGACGATATTACCTCTGAAAGAAGCTGTTGGCCTGACAGAGTAGATGACAAGGTTGACTCAGGCTTACCCCGTTGTACCACCAGCTGCTTCTTGGCCTTACCACCCAGTTCTAGAATGAAGGAGAAGCAAAACTAACTGGTACTGAGACCGAGACGCTCACCTGTTTTCATGATTTCTTTAGTGGAAACTTGAAGTTCTTCCTTTTGTTTAAAAAACTCCTCTCTTTCTTCTTTCAGTTCTCTGCCCAAGTACCTCCTTCATCCTGACCACTTTTCCTAAAATACCACCTTTGGCCAGGTGTGATAGCTTTCACCTCTAATTCCAACACTTTGGGAGGCTGAGGTGGGAAGACCACTTGAGCTCAGGAGTGTGAGACCAACCCAGGTGAAAATAGTTATAAAAAAAAAAAGCTGGGTGATGTGATGCACACCTGTGATCCCAACTACTTGGGAGGCTGAGCCTGGGGGATCCACTGAGGCTGGGAAGCTGAGGCTGCAGTGAGCCGTGATCATGTCACTGCACTTCGGCCTGGGTGACATAATGACCCTGTCTCCAAAAAACAAAACAAAGCAAAACAGAAACAAAAACCACCATTCTTTCTCCATCCCTGGTAGCGTTGGCATCTCTTGGGAGCTAGTTAGGAAATCATTTCAGGGCCTCACTCCAGACCTACTGAATCAGAATCTGCATTTGAAAGAGATTTCAGAGTGATACAGCCTACACACATTAAAGTCTGCCTTAATCTTTTCCATTTTTATTTGTACAGGATCACTGGAGAGAATTTAAGTTCCACACTGAATGCAGCCTGGATGATGTTGTTTTCCACAATGTGCTGGCAAAATGCCAGACATCCGAAAACATGCTGGGTGAACAACCTACACAATGGAGGGGAGGATGGTTGCCAAAGCACCTTGACAGCACCTCTGCAGCCTCCACAGTAGATAACCCGGTGTGTGCTCAAAGCCTCACCCCTCCTTAGTGAGGGCGTGTGTCTAGATGAGAGCCAGATTAGCAAATGGGTAGAGAAGGGGTGCGTTAACGCAGTTTCTGTCCTACTTTCACAGATCTCACTGTTCTCTTGGCATCACTTGAGTAATCGCGAAAAGACTTCATCCATTAAATGGGGACGCTTACTTCCTCTGGGGATTGGGAGGATTAAAAATGAGTCTGGTGGTGACAGAGGTCAGAAGGGCTTGATTCAAGACAGCAGTACTTTGAGTGTGTTCTCTGTGGTGCGGTTGCAGTGCTGATCAGTGGTTAAGTTTAGGGCAAGTTTAGGATACGTTCTTACACACAAAGAATTACCCCCAGGCCAAACGTGGACTCCAGACTGATAGAGGAGTCTCTTTCCATGTAGTCCTGAACTTTTTTTTTAAGAGACAGAATCTTGCTCTGTTGCCCAGGCTGGAATGCAGTGGTGTGCTTATAGTTCACTACTGCCTTGAACTCCTGGGCTCAAGCGATCCTGCTGCCTCAGCCTCCTAAGTAGCTAGGACTACAGGCATGTTGCTACTATGCCTTATTAATTTTTAAAATTCTTTTTGTAGACATGGGGTGTGGCTCTGTGGCCCAGGCTGGTCTTGAACTCCTGGTGTCAAAGCATTCCTTCCACTTGGCCTCCAAAAGCCCTGGGATTACAGGCTGTCTTGAACATTTTTATAGCAAAAAGAGGTTTGCATTTTTTTTTTTTTGGAGATAGAGTCTTGCTCTATCATCCAGGCTGGAATGCAATGGCATGATCTCAGCTCACTGCAACCTCTGCCTGCTGAGTTCAAGTGATTCTTTTGCCTCAGCCTCCTGAGTAGCTAGGATTACAGGTGCCCACCACAATGCCCACCTAATTTTTTGTATCTTTAATAGAGATAAGGTTTCACCATGTTGGCCAAGCTGGCCTGGAACTTCTGACCTTGTGATCCACCCACCTTGGCCTCCCAAAGTGCTGGGATTTGGGAGGTGGAAGTTGCAGTGAGCCGAGATAGAGTCACTGTACTTCAGCATGGCAACAGAGCGAGACTCTGTCTCAAAAAGAAAAAGGAAAAAAAAAGTGCTGGGATTACAGCTGTGAGCCATGAGGCTCGGCCTAGAAGTTTGTACTTTTTCAAGGGGGAGTTTTGGCTTTATTTCTCTTGATAGGGGAAAAGTAGTTTTGACTCTCAGCAACTTAACCCTAATCCTCAGGCAGGAAGTGTTTTGCATATAAGGCAGCGGAGAATTATTGGGGTGGGGAGAAAAGCAAAACACACAAAAACATCAGTTTTTTTTTTTTTTTTTTAATTTTTTTATTTTTTTATTTTTATTTTTTTTTAACCAAAGCTTCCCTTGAGATAGAATTATGACACAGCCTAGATTCAGCATTTTCCAGAAGCCCAGTATGTGTATGTTGTCTGCTAGGTCCTGACTTCTCAGGTCCTTAATTGCTGCCTTCAAAGGTGAAAAGAGCCCTGTTGCACTTTCTCTTTTCTGGCTCTGTACCCTCGAGCAAGTCCCCAGGCTCATCTAGGTGGCAGGTACTCAAAGGTCTGAAAATGAGCCACCAGTTGGGATTGAAATCCAAGTGAGACAGTCCCAGTGAAAGCCTTGCAATTCCAAGTGTGGTCCATGAACTGGCGGCACTGGCATCTCCTGGGAGCTAGTTAGGAAATCATTTCAGGGCCTCACTCCAGATCTGCTGAATCAAAATCTGCGTTTGAAAGAGATTCCAAAGTGATACAGCCTACACATTAAAGTCTGGCTTCAGAAAGAAATAAGTGATTCCACCACAAAATGGCAAGGGAAGTGACTCTCTCTCATCCCTTCCACTCTAGCAGGCAGTGTGTGCTATTCAGCCAGTCCTATCATAGCGCTCTATTATTAGTGCTTGCTGAACTGAATGAATGTTCCTATCTCTGAAGGGTAGGTTTAAAAGATGAGCTTCAGTTCAGTTAAAGGCACCCTTAAACCAACCACTTGGAATTGAAGGCAGCCCTGCTGGAGACCCAGTCCCCTTCATGGAACACACATACCTGCCTTCCTGTGATTCTAAGCACCACTGCTACAAAGGAAAAGATTTCCAGTCTCACCTCAAGTGGAAACTGGTGCTTCTCGTTTCTCAACAATAGGCTTGGCTTTGCAAAGAAAACAGCGTGAACCTGAAAACAAAGCAATCAGGGACTTAAGTGGGGCCTGTTGGCTTTTTCTAGTAACCTTATGCTAAGAGGTGCAAAGATTTGAGTGCTAGATTTCAGACAAAAGTGCCTGGGCAGCCAGGAAATTGTTAGTAATGAATGAGTAAACTCCCAAAGGTTGTACTAAAGACAAAAGAGCTTTTGTGGATCCACTGAAACAGTTGTTTTAAAATTTTATTTATAAATAAAAGATATATATATATATATGCTTTAATGTGATAAACAGGCTCCATTTTTTTTACAAAATGTTAAACCTAGAGTCCTCTGCATCCTGGATGAGGCATCCAAAGGGTGGAATAGTACAGCATTAGGACCTTCGCTCTCCTTCTGCTTCTGGAAGAGAAACTCTTGTGTGCCCTCAAAGTTCACAGCAAAAACAAGTAAGAAAAAATATAAATCCCATGTATGCAATGAAGATGGGTAGCTATGAGTTAATCAGGTTATATCATTCCATACAATCTATTAGGCTGCTGGTATTTGCATGGTTCTAAGTTTAAGAGGCTCATTCAAACATGGCCAGAAATATATTGGCCTCCTGAGAGTTTGCATGGCAAGGAGTTAGTTTCAAGATGTTAGATTGTTTCTGAGCATTGCTGACTTCAACTCTGGTTATTGTCCCTGGTCCACGTGATGCAAATGACACCCTTTTCATATATTCTTCAGCAAAAAAATACTAAAAGCCCATCACTCCCTAAGAGGACTCTGCTCCCTCTGGAGGGGAAAACGAAAGTCTTTAAGAAGAATACCAAACCCAGCCTGAACTAATCGTCGAAGGGGGTCCTGTATGGTCCCAGGAAAGGAAGATTTCCGTCCACACCAGCGAGGGACAAGTGTCCGGGTTCCAAGTCGGAGCCAGGCGGGCCTGTGCGGGGTTGAGTCCTTTGCCACCCGCGATCCCCAGGCTCTCCAGGCGTCTAGAGGTCGGAGTCGCAGGGCAGAGAGCTGTCGTAGGGCTCGGTGTTGCACGAGGAGGACGCTTCTGCCCCCTCCCCGTCTAGGACGTCGACCCGGTTGGTATAGGCCTTGGGCGGCGGCCGCGGCATGGGGAAGCCGACCTTGGCCTTGCGAGGCTGGGCAGGCGGCGGCCGGTGCCGACCGTCGCGGTAGTACTTGATGGCGGGTGCCAGCTCGGGCTCGGGCCACTCCACTTGGATGGTGCTGACGCTGCTGCGGCGAGGCCCGGCGGAAGGCGCCTTGCGGCAGCGGCGACACCGCTCCTCGCACCAGGGCGCGAAGCTGAGCGCCAGCGAGAAGCCGCCCAGCAGCAGGAGGCAGCTGCCCAGGTAGCACAGCACCAGGCTGTAGCTGACCTGCACCGTGACCGGGCTGGCCGGGGCGGGCAGGACCTCGCGGTCCCCCAGGAAGTGGTTGTACCAGGACACCGGGATAAGGCTGAGGAGGCCGGCGACGAAGAGCACGAGGCCCGAGACCCCGGCCAGCGCGAAGTGGGGCGTGTCCTGCCAGCAGCGCACGCCCAGCGACGCCAGCAGCAGCCCCAGGACCGTGGTGGCCAGCGAGGTGACCATGAGTGGCCGCGCCACCAGCACGGGCTCGGCCGCGAAGTAGCCCCACTGGTCCGGCTGGCCGCACTCGCGCTCGCTGCTGCTCTGCTCCCGACACATGTCCCACAGGCCCTGGTACAGCACCACGTCCACCGGCTGGTTCAGGAAGCCCTTCACCAGCCGCCAGCCGGGCGCCAGCGTGCCGGTCAGGTTGAGCAGCAGTCCGCAGGGCGCGAGCACCATGCCCAGCGTCATCACCACCGGCGTCCGCATCCCGGCCCGCCGCGCCGACGGCGCACCTGCCGCCTTCCTTCTCCGCTGTCCCCTTCTCTCGGCCGTGCCCCGGGCTCCGGGGACCCGAAATCGGCTCGGGCTCCTGCGCCCTGATGGCTCTAGGGACGCTCTTTGTCTCTACGCGAAGACTGTCCCAACTCAGGCTAGTTCCCTCCTAGCGTCCCGGCCGCTCCGCCCTCCTACTGGCCCTAATCGAAACCAGCCCGCGGGCGGGTCTGACCGAAACCGCGGGTCCAGGCGCGGGCAACCAGGGGCGGCCGCCGGGGCCAAACCCGGCCGGGGAGAGAGGGATCCGAGGTGCGCGCAGGAAGCGGCGAGGCCACCTCCAGTGCGGCAGGCGAGATGGGTATCTGAGCGGCGGGGACACCCCACCTTGCAGCAGGGCGGCTGGGCCACACCTGGCCTGGA
This sequence comes from Callithrix jacchus, assembly GCF_049354715.1. NCBI lineage: Eukaryota > Metazoa > Chordata > Mammalia > Primates > Cebidae > Callithrix > Callithrix jacchus. Next base: position 29,455,881 of record NC_133514.1, on the reverse strand, counting down.
CTGCTCCGGGCCGGAGCAAAGGTCGCCCCGCCCCCGGCTTCTCGGCGCCGCCCCACGGGGCCCGGCGGACTGTGGAGCTGGGAGGGAAAAGAGGCGGCGCTGTTACGACGTGGTGGCTGCGCAGCTTCCCTGCTGCTCAGCGGATCTCGGCTCCTAGAGTTTTTCTCCCGTCCCTGTCCGTCGACCTTACGCGCGTAGTTTCGCCCTCCACTCCTAGCGGGTCCCCGGTGGCCCCCCAGGTTTGCTCTATAACTTGGGACCACACGAAGCGAAGTGAGCAGCCCAGAGCGCTCCCCGGGGCTGGAGGTGCGCTGGGTGAGTGTGTGGAAGCCCACCCAGTCCAGGAGCGTGTCCCAGGGCGTTGCACTTGATGAATTTCCTTAATAAAAGCTCCACACTCTGGATTAAATTAGACTCAAGAATCCATACCAGTGTATTTCTGGGCTGAAGGGTTAGGTTACACGAGGATTTTCCCTTCCTTTTACAGTTTTGTCAAAGACTTTCCAGGGGACTAGAAAGAGGGAGGGGTGTTCCTGGGTGTCCTGCTTAGCACTTCTTGCAGGTTCATTTAATTTAAAGGGTCCTGTGGCCTTTTCTCCGCTGTAGGTTATTTTACAACTCTATACATTGTAGAAAGCTTGTAGAATTGCAAATGACTTTGGTCCACATCAAGGCCAAAGAGTTTGTCCCAGGGGAATGATTATTGCCCAATAGATACTGACCAGTATGACATTGATTTGTAAATGCATTTTAGCATTCCTGTTTGCCTGCATATGTCTGTCGTTTTGTTCTTTGCATTATTTTTCCTTTTTAATTATTAATTAATTAATTCATTTATTTATTTAAAACAAGGTGGGGGAGTTTCGCTATGTGGCCCAGACTGGTTGCAAACTCCTGGCTCAAGCGAGTTTCCTGCCTCAGCCTCCAGAGTGGCGAGGACTGCAGGCAAGTGCCCAACCGCTTTGGCTTTGACATCATACTGCTTTTATTATTCAATCACGAGTTAAATAACATCTTTTGCACATACTTATTTTATTGTGTGAAAGTCACGATTTTTACATTTCTTCTAAAAATTATCCTTTAACAACACTTTTTTGTATTTTCTATATTTTAATAATGAAAATGTGTTACCATTATAAACGTTTAAAATTAATTTCTAAAATTCAAAGTTAATTAAGTGTTGGTTTGAAATAATTTTGAATATTCCACAGTGGACAACACTAGGAATGACAATGAGTGCCTTATTTATTTATTTTATTTATTTTTTGAGACAGAGTCTAGCTCTGTCACCCAGGCTGGAGTACAGTGACACAATCGCAGCTCACTGCAACTTCTGCCTCCTGGGTTCAAGTGATTCTCCTGCCTCAGCCTCCTGAGTAGCTGGGACTACAGGCACACGCTACCACGCCCTGAAAATTTTTGTATTTTTAGTGGAGATGGTGTTTCATCATGTTGGCCAGGCCTGTCTCGATCTCCTGGCCTCGTGATCCACCCACCTCGGCTTCCCAAAGTGCTGGGATTACAGGTATGAGACAGCTCGCTTGGCCACCTTTTTTAAAAGAATATTTTAAAATAAATAATAAACCTGTGGTAACATACATGTAACATACAGTTGACCACTGTAAGCATCTTTAAGTGTACAGCTCACTGGTATTATGTACATTCATGTTGCTGTGTTACCCTCACCACCGCCCACTCCTGGGATTCTTTTCAGCTTTCCAAACTGACGCTGTACCTATTCAACACTAACGCCTCTTTCTTCCCTCCCCCCAGACCCTGGTGATCACCATTCTACTTTTTTCTGTCTATAACTTTGACTACTCTGGGTATCTCATCTAGCTGGAATTGGACAGTATGTGTCCTTTTGTGACTGGCTTATTTCACTGATTGTAATGTCCTCCAGGTTCATCCATATTGTAGCATATGTCAGAATTTCCTTCCTTTTTAAGGTTGAATAATATTCCATTGCATAAAAATACCACATTTTGTTTATCCAGTCATCCATCCATGAACACTTAGATTGCTTTTACCTTTTGGCTATTGTGAATAATGCTGTTACATCATTCATGTAACAGTGCTATATATACATTATTTTTAATTTTTTTAATTAAAAAAAATTTTTAGGTGGCATCTTGCTCTGCTGCCTAGGCTAGAGTGTGGTGGTGAAATTTCAGCTCACTGCAACCTCCACTTCCTGGGTTCAAGCCAGTGATTCTCCTGACTCAGCCTCCCTAGTAACTGGGATTATAACCTCTGCTTCCTGGGTTCAAGCAAGAGATTCTTCTGCCTCAGCCTCCCTAGTAGCTGGGATTATAGGTACCCACCACCGCACCCAGATAATTTTTGCATTTTTTCTAGAGATGGGATTTTGCCTTGTTGCCAAGGCTGGTCTTGAACTCCTGACCTCAAGTCATCCACCAACCTTGGCCTCCCAAAGTGTTGGGATTACAGGCGTGAGCCACTGTACCGGGCCTGTGCATCATTTAAAATTTGTCTTGTTTCATTCTGTGTGGTGATTGACCATGGAAAGCAGGAATCAATTTGCCATCCCTCTCTTTTTTTTTTTTTTTTTTTTTTTTTTTGAGATGGAGTTTCGCTCTTGTTACCCAGGCTGGAGTGCAATGGCGTCATCTCGGCTCACCACAACCTCCACCTCCTGGGTTCAGGCAGTTCTCCTGCATCAACCTCACAAGTAGCTGAGATTACAGGCACGCGCCACCATGCCCAGCTAATTTTTTGTATTTTTTAGTAGAGACGGGGTTTCACCATGTTGACCAGGATGGTCTCGATCTCTTGACCTCGTGATCCACCCGCCTCGGCCTCCCAAAGTGCTGGGATTACAGGCTTGAGCCACTGTGCCCGGCCCATCCCTCTCAAACATATCAGAAGGTATCATGTGCTACACTGCCACTGCATGTGATTTGAATCCTCCTCCAAAATAGTTTCCTTTTTGCTTAGATCTCTGTGGAATAAGTGAAACCCCGGTGTTATTTACCTGTGGGGAGGAAGGGAATCCTGGATGTTCTACTTCCTAAATCTGTCTCTCGTCCTTCCATGTCTCTTTCTTCTCTGTTGCCTCTTCCTAGTCCAGGCCATTCTCTCATCTTTGTCCTTAAGCTGCTAACTGATCTCCTACATCAGGCTTTGTGGCTCCCTTTTGAATTGCCACAAAACCCTCACAGCTGGCCTGCATTAACCCTTTACAAGACCTCCCCCAGTCCCGCCCAGCCCTGCATTCCAGCCCTGTCTCTCCCTCCCTTCCCCCTCATCTCCTTACATTATAACCCAAAGAAACTGGATCTTTTCCCACATTTTCCTCAAGCATTGTGTTCCCTTTTGCTGCTAGCCCTTTGCAAATGCCCTTCTCCTTTTCTAGTGCTCTGCCTATCGCTTTCCCACTCCATTGCATCCTTAGATCTTTGCTTAATTGCCATTTTCTCTGGGAGGGTTTCCTTATTCCTTAGATTTAGTTGATTTTTCCTTTCATGTACTTCCATGACCCCCCTTCTACCACAGCATTCACCACAGTTCCTTAGTCCTTGAATCACCTTGTTTTCTAGAGTTCTCTGAGGGCGGGGATCATGTAGATCTTGCTCTTTTCTGTCCCCCAAACCCATCTTGATGCCTGGGCCACCTCAGCCACTCAGCAAATCAATTTTATGTCTTTCTGCCCTGTGTTCCTCCACATAGTACCAACAGAATTTTCCACTTAATGACTGGCCAAAATGGATGGTGGCATGCATCTCAGTCAGCAGGCTGATTTGTTTGAATGTTTCTTTTTCCTCAGCATAGGAAACAACGGGTATGGGATGGCTCCAGATATTTATGACAAAGAAGTATAGACCCATGGGGGTCACTTTCTGTGGCAATAAGAGAAAGAAGTGGTTGTGCTAAGGATAGCATCTGAGGTTAGAGCTGACCTTGCCTGAGTTCATCATAAGTCTGAGGGAGAAATAAAGCATGAGTTGCTGTGTAGCAGCAGTGCATGATTGCTGCGGTTAGGACCTGGCTGTGTAAGTGGCTACCCAGGTTCCAACATAGATTTCTTTTCTCAAGAAGGCCCCGGTGGTAATGCAAGAATCTGTTGACTATGCCGCAGGTTTTGAAATGAGTAGTGAGCCCCCAACAATTAATTCTGAAGGGACCGATGCTGAGTCCCCCATTCCCCTGCTAGGCCTTGGAAACTACCTCGCACAAAGCTGCAAACTTCTGCAACAGCTTCATCTTGGAAAGTCACGTTACCAACTTTGGCCGGGACAGACGGTCCACTAGATGATCAGTCCTCAACCTTTTTGGCACTGGGGACAGGTTTCATGGAAGATAATTTTTTCCATGGGATTGTAGGGGAAAAGATGGTTTGGGGATGAAACTGTTCTACCTCAGATCATTAGGCAGCCTAGATCCCTGGCATGTGCAGTTCACAGTAGAGTTCATATTCCTTTGACAATCTAATGCCACAGCTGATCTGACAGGAGGCAGAGCTCAGGCAGTAACTCACTTGCCCGTGGTTTGCCTCCTGCTATGTGGCCCAGTTCCTAACGGGTCACAGACTGGTACTGGTTGGTGGTCCGGGGCTTGGGGACTGCTGCATTAGATCACTTTGCCATGATGAGGTATCCTTAGATTCCTTCTGCCAGGTCTTTATTTTACTTTCTCCAAAGCTATTTTCTCTTTTTCTTCCTGGAACTCTGAATACCCTTTCCTGTATTTGCTAAGCAGATAAGACAATTTTGTTTCCAATGGTATGCTATGAGGATTCTGAATATGGGTGAGAAATGAACAGCATTGATAATCACCCTGTGGTAAATCCACTTCAGTGGGTTATGAATAAAAATTAAACCATGAGAAAACTTAAACTATGATCTTTATTTTTAAATAGCATTAAAACAGCCAGAATTGAACAAAGCCCTAGTTTTTCTTGTTGGCCAGTAGCCCAACAGCCGTTTTATCAATTGTGAGTGCCTAATATTGTGGAAAATACTTTTCACATCCAATTTGAAGTAGGCCTCTTATTAGCTCAGTATCACTTCACTCTAATTTGTCCTCTTTATAGAATTTATCACTGCCAGGTGTTTTCTAATATTTGTGTATTGACTTATCACTATTGATTCCTACACTGCATTGTAAGTTTCTAAGACTAGAGATGTTGCTTGTGGCTGTATCTCAGCTGCTAGAATAGTGCCTAGCTCATAGTGAGTACTCCATACATATTTGTTAAATAAATGAAAGATTTTTTGTCAAGTTCCTACACAGTAACACAGTAGAAGAATATAGCATACATTGTTTTTTAAAAAATTATAGTAAGATACACATAAAATTTACCATGTTATGTGTACAGGTTACCAGTGTTAAGGTCATTCACCTTGTTGTGCAACCAATCTGCAGAACACTTTTCATTTTGCACGACTGAAATTCTATACCCATTCATCAACTATCCATCCTTGCTATTCTCTAAGCCCCTGGCAATCGTCACTCTGCTTTCTGTCACTCTGAATTTGACTACTCTAGATAGCTTAGATAAGGGGACTCATACGATATTTGTCATCTTGTGACTGGCTTATTTCACTTAGCATAATGTGCTCAAGGTTCATCCATGTTACCGCATATGTCAGAATTTCCTTCCTTCTTATTATGGTAAGAAATAATATCCTGGCCGGGTGCGGTGGCTCAAGCCTGTAATCCCAGCACTTTGGGAGGCCGAGGCAGGTGGATCACGAGGTCAGGAGATCGAGACCATCCTGGTCAACATGGTGAAACCCTGTCTCTACTAAAAATACAAAAAGTACGCTGGGCACAATGGTGCATGCCTGTAATCCCAGCTACTCAGGAGGCTGAGGCAGGAGAATTGCCTGAACCCAGGAGGCGGAGGTTGCAGGGAGCCAAGATTGCGCCATTGCACTCCAGCCTGGGTAACGAGCGAAACTACGTCTCAAAAAAAAAAAAAGAAAGAAAGAAAGAAATAATATCCTATGGTCGGCATATTCCAGATTTTGTTTATCCAGTCATCTGTCAATGGACAGTGGACCCTTGGGTTGTTTCTACCGTTTTTTGGTTATTGTGAATGCTGCTGTGATGTATACATCTTTTTTTTTGTTTGTTTGAGTTGGAGTCTCGTTCTGTTGTCCAGGATGAAGTACAGTGGTGTGATCTCAGCTCACTACAACCTCTACCTCCTAGGTCCAAGCAATTCTCCTGCCTCAGCCTCCCGAGTAGCTGGGACTACAGGCATGCACCACCATACCTGGCTAAATTTTGTATTTTTAGTAGAAACAGCATTTTACCATGCTGGCCAGGCTGATCTCAAACTCCTGACCTCAAGTGATCTGCCTCTCTTGGCTTCTTCAAGCACTGGGATTACAGGCGTGAGAGTATACATAATTTTGAATTTGTCTTATTTTATTTTCTGTGTGGCAACTTTAGATGGCCACTAAAACAGGAATCAACTTGCCATCCCTCTCACACAAATCAGAAGGCATCCTGTGATACTATGCCACTGTTTCAAAAATGTGCCGAATGATGTATACATCTTCTAGTGACTTCAAATCCTTCTTGGTGTAGAATCACAGTGGCCTCCCTTGACAAGAGGGAAATGCTGGGTGGGAGTGAGGGAGGGGCTGTTCTAGGGATAGCATCTGTCTCTGTCTCACCATACCTGCTTCTCTTCAACCCTGGCCCTTCCTGTCTCCTGCAGGGCAAACATATTTACCATGACATGGACTAAACTCATTTAGATCTTTGAGATAATTTTCAGTTTGAATTGTTATTTATTTATTTTTAGTCACAAGGGGTTTGTTTCATTTTTGGCAAAATGTATCTTTTGAGTAAACCAAATGGCCACTGGGCAAAGTCCTAAATAATGTAAAACCTAAGTACTAGAGTGATGCCAACGCTTTCCAAATTAATGTACAGATCAACTCTGTCAGACTGGGACTGGATAGGTGGTTTCAGAGTTCATTTGAACAACAAAATGAATGAAACACATCAAAAAACTTTTGAATAGAACAGTTGCGAAAAGGTCTGCACACTCCAGCTGTTAAATGTAATTTAAAACTATAATAACTTAAATTCTATATTAGCACTAGAATATGAAGGTAGATCAATAAAAGCATCATCAATTGAAGCCAAAAAGTAGACCCTGGTTATATACAAATTTATAATACGAGAAAATTGGGATTTCAAATCATAGAGAAAGGCATGAAAACTCAATAGTGTTGTTGCAATTGGTTAGTTTTGAAAGAAGAAGAAACCTAAGTTCATACATATACATCATGAAATATGTAAAAACAAAGTCTAGGTGTACTACATAGTTATATGCAAAAACTAATACTGGCTGGGCGCGGTGGCCTATGCTTGTAATCCTAGCACTTTGGGAGGTCAAGGTGGGTGGATCACTGAGATCAGGAGTTCAAGACCAGCCTGGCCAACATGGTGAAAACCCATCTCTACTAAAAATACAAAAATTAGCCAGGCGTGTTGGCAGGTGTCTATTAATCCCAGCTACTTGGGAGGATGAGGCAGGAGAATCGCTTGAACCTGTGGGGTGGAGGTTGCAGTGAGTCGAGATTGTGCCACTTCACTCCAGCTTGGGCAAGAAAAACAAAAAACAAAACAAAACAAAAAACAGGTAGAGATAAAGCTACAGGAGTGAAAAGGTTTTCTAAGCAAAATATCCAAGATGGCAATGGTAGAGAAAAAGGTTGATAGATTTTGCTATATGAGAGTTTAAAATGTTTTGATTTCAACATGGCTCAAACAAAATTAAGATAAATCTTTATTCATTTACGTGGTGAAAAGAAGTTGATATTTCATCTATCTGGCAAATCAATAGTATTGCAATGAAAATTCGGTGAAGAATATGCACAGAGAAAAAGAAAATAGACATCAACTAAGCAAGTTCAAAGATGATAAATTAAATGATCCTTTTATTCACAAAAGTGCCAAACAGAACAAAGAGAACCCATTTTTTTCTTCTTAAATTGGAATAGTGTAGGGGGAAAATACTACCCAATTTTGGCTTGAGTTGGGGAAAAAATCAACACTAGAGGTAAAGTAAATAAACATTTATTTTAGACAGGGTGTTGCCATTTGTTTTTAAAAGCCTTAGATATGAGCCTTCACTTTGGTTTCTCAATTAACTTTCTAGGTGTTTGCTTCAAGGAAATAAACAGATTATGTAGAAAGATTTAGTATAAAGACATCCACTAGAGTCCCCTTTATGAGAGGCTGATTATAAAATAGTGAGGCAGTATGAAACCAATTAAATCTTTAAAAGAGTATCTGTGTATAGAAAAATATTAGAAGGAATGATGGGATGTACAATTGATTTTTGTTTTGTTTGAGATTTTGCACATTTTCTTTCTCTAGAATTTTAGACATATGAAAAAGATTATTTTAAAAAATCAAGGCCAGTTAAGTCTCTTCATTTTTCTAATTTTGAAATAAAACCTCCAATTCCTATGACATGTATTTTTCTCCCATAATTGTGAATGTACAGCCTTTTATGGCCATCACTAGCTCTAGTCTTATATGAATAGAGCTAAATTCTATTTGGATGCAATGACAGTCAAGCCATTCACAGAAATACATGCGAAACGGATGATGTGCACAAATTCCAGGAAAAAAATGGAGTAGGATATTTCTACATTTCTAAGTATTTTGTATGTTTATACATGATATAGACACAGTCTTTACATGGAAACAAAGAGCAATGACAGAATTCAACATACAAATCAGTCATATGGCACTGACTTTTAACTTCAAAAATACATTCAGCAAATATGCTGTAGACTGGTAAACAGAAAAACCGGACAGCCCAATTTCTCATCTTTAGTTATTTCTCCTTTCCAAAGGTCATTTTAAATATTATCATGTTAATACTGGTGAGCACAGCATACTTAGAAGTATTAACAAATGTGTTTTCTCTTCTTTCTTCCTGGAACTCTGAATGTGCTTTCTTTCCTGTGGTCGCTAAGCAAATACGGCAATTCTATGAATGGTCTAATTTTATGTTTACAATATTATGCTATTAGAATTCTGAGCATATGTCAGAAATATGTTGACCTTAGTAACGCAGGGAAAAATTGTATGTTTCTAGTTCATAAACTTCAATTAGAATGTTTAGGCCAGGCATGGTGGCTCACACCTGTAATCCCAGCACTTTGGTGGGGGGCCAAGGAGAATGGATCACCTGAGGTCAGGAGTTCAAGACTAGCCTGGCCAACATGGCTAAACTCCATCTCTACTAAAAATACAAAAAATTATTCAGGCACGGTGGTGCATGCCTGTAGTCCCAGCTACACGGGAGGCTGAGGCATGAGAATCGCTTGAACTTAGGAGGCAGAGGTTGCAGTGAGCCGAGATCACACCACTGTACTCCAGCCTGGGCGACAAGAGCAAAACTTCATCTCCAAATAAATAAATAAGAGTTTAAATTACATTAAAGGGAAAATTTTAGCCAAAAGATGTCAAACAAAACTGTGATGGTTTGCAAGAGAAGTACTGCCCCATCCCATAGGACTACTTATTTTGGATGAAAAACTAAATCAACAAGCAGTTTTGATTGATGGATCCCCTGAACTTGGGAAAGAAAAAGGAGCGTAAAAGCAGGTGCCTCCTTGCATATTTTCAGGGCATAACAGTCCCTCCTTCCCTGAACAGTGACACATTGTCATCATACTCTGAGTAGCAGGACATGTTGATTCTTCATCAGTCATTGCCATGAGTGGAACACAGTGTAAACCTGTGCTGGAAAGTTCTTTGTCCTGTTTTACTGCTGCTCTCAGTTATGGTTTACCCAGACGTAAAGGGGATAAACTCCATCGAAACAGCTGCAATATGAGAAATAGAGGAGTTACTCTTTATTAACATTTACTAATACACACTGATTTCAAAAGCACCTCATATAGACACATGCAGAAATGCATATTGCCTCCTTTATGGTTGATGTAAGAGTTGTTTAAAGTCTAGTAGATATAAAGTGAATGTCACAAAATAGAGACATTTCTAAGTATAAACTTTTGAGAGAGACCATTTTGTCATCAGCTCAGCTTTCCCTGCCACCTCTATCTTGTAGATGCCATTCAAAATGGAACTCGTTAAACTTGCAAAACTTGTCATTTGTTTACAAAGCTTGATGCCATGGGTTAGGCATTTTATCAGGTTTTCAGTTCATTTGGATCAATAACAATATATAGTGTTAACAATTAGACAGGTATTCTTTCATTCCTGACCCTGTTACGTGTCAGAAAGACCTGGGAATAATGCCCAACAATAGGGAACTGGGCACACCTACTAGGGTATGTGCAAATAAACCAATGCTGGGGCTGGAAGTGTGTTAGAGAGCATGTACTCTGACGTCTTATTTTCCTAATGTAAGTACCTTGGTGCAGACGGAAGTGGCTTTCAAACTGATCATAATTAGCACCAACTCTGGAAACCCTTTTTCTTCCAGAGTAAAATGAAAGCAGTAGCTCACGTCTGTAATCCCAGAACTTTGGGAGGCCAAGATGTTAGGATCCCTTCAGCCCGAGAGTTTGAGACCAGCCTGCAAAACAAAGTGAGAAGCTGTCTCTATATAAAATTTTTTTAAAATAGCTGGGCCTGATGTTGGGCGCCTGTAGTCCGAGCTACTTGTGAGGCTGAGGCAGGAGGATTTCCTGAGCCCAGAAGGCCAAGGCTGCAGTGAGCTGAGGCATGCCAGCCTGGGTGACAGAGCAATACCCTGTCTCAAGAATAAAAAATAATTTCTTAAATGAAATGATTAGTTTCTACTCAGTAGGATTTCTATAAGGATGAGTGAGAAAACCTTTATAAAATATATAATATATAAAAATCATACATATATATGCCATCTTGGCTCACTGCAACCTCTGCCTCCCAGGTTCAAGCAATTTTCCTGCCTCACCTCTGGAGTAGCTGGGATTACAGGCATGCACCACCATGTCCGATTAATTTTTAGTGTTTAGTAGAGATGGGTTTTCACCATGTTGGCCAGGATGGTCTCGATCTCCTGACCTCATGATCCACCTGCCTTGGCGTCCCAAAGTGCTGGGATTACAGGTGTAAGCCACTGTGCCTGGCCAAAAATCATATTTTTTATTAATACTAACAAGGCTGGATTAATCTATATTTGAGTAGTATCGAGTTTCAACCTCCTTATACTTATCATCTAGTGTTTCTAAAATGTATGATAAAAATGGGAACCTACAAGAGTATAGCAGAGTAGTATGTTCATATTGATGATGTTGTTAGTGACTTGAAAGGCGATATTTAGGTATATCTAGTTTTCTGTACCTATGAGATATAAGAAGAGTCAACATACGATGCAACATTTTTATTTGAGGCAGAGTCTTACTCCATCACCCACGCGGGAGTCCAGTGGTGCCATCGCAGCTCACTGCAAACTTTTCCTCCCAGGTTCAAGTGATTCTCATGCCTCAGCCTCCTGAGTAGCTAGGATTACAGGTGCATGCCACCACACCCAGCTAATTATTGTATTTTTAGTAGAGCTGAGGTTTCACCTTGTTGGCCAGGCTGATATCAAACTCCTGACCTCAAGTGATCTGCCCACCTTGGCCTCCCAAAGTGCTGGGATTACAGGTGTGAGCCACTGTTCCAGGCCAAAAATGTTTTTTCTCAGTCATTGAAACAGTAATTGAACATTTCTGAAAGTAGAATTTTTAAATTTAAATTTAAATTTAAATTTTACTTATTTATTTTAGACATGGGATCTTGCTAGCCTCAAACTCCTGGGCTCAAGGGATTCTTTCACCTCTGCTTCCCAAATAGCTGGGACTACGGGCTCATGCTACTGCACCCAGCAGAATATTTATATGTACTTGGATGATTCAAATTTGAAGTTTCAAACTGGAATGATAAAATGAAGCTGTGAAGAGGATACAAATTACAATGGGTAGAATGGGGAAGACAGAATATCAAAAGAAAGCAAACAGATTAGGAATTGTCAGTCTTCTTTAAGAAACCTAGAGTGCCCCATCAACGCCCGGTTCTGTTAGCTCCAAGCATATGTTATTTGTGTTTTGATTTAAATAGGTTTTAAATCTCTTAGATGATTGATTCTATTTGACTGTAATTCATGAACAGTAAATTCTAGTTATGATGTTGCTTGGCTGCCAACTCTGCTCTAAATACCAGATTTAGTTAATTGGAAGATACGTGATCCCTCTCTTGCCTGGGGAATACTTGCTGATCCCGTTGGGAGGAGGTGGGCTGGATTTCAAGGATTCATCAGCTGAAAGACACGTGGGAGAGGTAATGACCTGTGGCACCTGTTAGGCGCATTACATTACCTGCGAAAAGTTACTTATTGTACAGGCCATAAAAGCTACCTCATGGAGACAAGAGTGTTTATCTATCACTGGTTGGCAAAGAAGGAAGTTGCTTGAGAGAAACCTACAAAGTATGTGAATTTTGAACTGCATGATAACGAAGATAGAAAGTAAGGCAGAGGACATTGGTAAGAAATGACATACCAGTGACAAGTTTGGCTAGTTTAAAACTGCAAGAGACTAGAGAAGTTGGCAATCCATTTCACTGATTAAATTGAGGACGGCCAGTGCTCACCATGCATGTAGCATGATTTCTATCTTAAAGACGTAGAAGACTGAGTCAGTTGGCCTGTGCTATATTTAAAATTGTATTCAAATTTTGTGACAAAGAAACAACAGTTTATTATTATTATTTTTTTGATTCTCTGGCTAGGCTGGGTAACATTTCTGCTGGTCTTGCCTGGGCTTAGTCATGGGGCTGATGTCAGCTTGGGCTGGGATCTGGGCTTGTGTGCGACAGCATGGCCCCTCTTTCTTTACAGTCTCTCATCTTCTAAAAGGCTGGCTTGGCTGCTTTGCTTGGTGGTTCAGGGTTCTAGCAGCAAGAGAGGGCAACCCTAATACACAGACACTTTACAACCCTCTGCTTGCATTTGCCGAGTCACGTGCTCAAACCCAGAGGAGAGGAGATTATCTAGGGCATGTACAGAGAGAGGTAAGAACAAAGCCAGGTCATAACTGTGACTATGGATCACAAGTATATTCAGCTATCCTTACTTTATTTTGTTAACTTTTTTTGAGACAGAGTCTTTCTCTGTTGCCCAGGCTGGAGTGCAGTGGCACAGCTCAATGTAACCTCTGCCTGCCAGGTTCAAGTGATTCTTATGCCTCAGCCTCCAGTGTAGCTGGGACTACAGGCATGTGCCACCACAGCTGGCTAAGTTTTTACATTTTTAGTAGAGACAGGGTTTTACCATGTTGGCCAGGCTGGTCTCAAACTCCTGGCCTCAAGCAATCCACCCGTCTTGGCCTCCCAAACTGCTGGGATTACAGGCATGAGCTACCACTCCTGGCCAACTATCTTTAAATAAGAATATCAAAATATCTTACGAATATCTACAACCAAAGAGTAGAATTCCTCTAGACCAGTGATGACCAATAGAAAGATATATAGTTATGTATGTAATATAATTTAATTTTTTTTTTTTAGGTGGAGTCTTGCTCTGTCACCATACTGGAGGGCAGTGGCATGATCTCAGCTCACTGCAACCTCCGCCTCCTGGGTTCAAGTGATTCTTGTGCCTCAGCCTCTTAAGTAGCTGGGATTACAGGTGCATGCCACCACACCCAGCTAAGTTTTTTGTATTTTTAATAGAGACAGGGTTTCACCATGTTGGCTAGGATGGTCTCCATCTCCTGACCTTGTGATCTGCCTGCCTCAGCCTCCCAAAATGCTGGGATTGCAGGCATGAGCCACCACATGTGGCTGTAATATAATTTAAAATTTCTTAGTAGTGACATTTAAAAAGGTTAAAAAATGTGAAATTAATTTTTATACTATGTTTTATTTCATACAATATATCTTAATTTTATTTAATCCCATATATCTTAAATATCAACATGTACTCAATATTAAAATTATTAGTGAGCGATCTACATTCTTTTTGGTGCTAAGCCTTCAAAGTCTGTATGTGTTTTACACTGTGATACACCTCAATTCAGGCTCGCTATATTCAGAGTGTTCAGTAGTGTCAGGTGACATGTTGTCATTGGGTTAGACGGTACAGAACTAGATGCTAACAGCTGGGGAAGAGGGAGTAGTAGAACTGGAAGTCTGAAATCCATTGACAGTCTGTATGCAGAATAGTCACCTCTTGACAGCTAAGGGTGGGAGGCAGGAGAGGGAGGATCTGTGTAAAAAAAGAGAATAAGTCTAGGCGCGGTGGCTCACGCCTGTAATCCCAGCACTTTGGGAGGCCGAGGTGGGTGGATCACGAGGTCAAGAGATCGAGACCATCCTGGTCAACATGGTGAAACTCCATCTCTACTAAAAATACAAAAAATTAGCTGGGCATGGTGGCGAGTGCCTGTAATCCCAGCTACTCTGGAGGCTGAGGCAGGAGAATTGCCTGAATCCAGGAGGCGGAGGTTGTGCTGAGCCAAGATCGCGCCATTGCACTCCAGCCTGGGTAACAGGAGTGAAACTCTGTCTCAAAAAAAAGGAAAAAACAAGAGGAGGTAATTAAGTCTATCAAAAAGAAGAGAAGAGAATCTGGTCCTTAGAGTTGCCTCCTTTCATGGTACTTTTTCATTCTAGTTCTAGACTTTTCCTCATGTCACCTTACAATAAAACTTCTTATCCTGAAAAAAAAAAAAAAAGGAAAAAACAAAACTCAGAATAAATGCTCAGTAGCAAGAAATTTATTCATATAATCCATTACACTAAAAAATACTAACAGATTCTTTTTTATTAATTTAAAATTAATTTTTAAACTTTTAGGTTCAGGGATACATGTGCAGGTTTTTATATAAGTAAATTGCATGTCGTAGGGGTTTGGTGTACAGATTATTTAATTACCTGAGTAATAAGCATAGTACCTGATAGTTTTTTGATCCTCTAAGATTCTAACAAATGTTAATTTGTTAACATTCAACATGAATAACTAATTAAATCAACAACAACAACAACAACAAGAAAAATCCTCTGGTGAAATAAAAGAGAGGGATGTTTCCCTCAGTGGTAAAGAATATCTACTAAAATCAATGGCCAACATTGTAAGTGGTTTAATAGCAGAAGCGTTCTCAGCAAGTTTGGAACTATTTTTTAAGCATTGAGCTGGAAGGGATAACCAATGAAATTAGATAAGGGCCTAAATTTAAGGGTAAAAATATTGACAGGAAGAGGCAAAAGAGAAAAAAGATCCCATCTAGAATGGCGGTGACAAGAAAATTAATAGAATTTCTATGAAGTTGTGGTAGATTAAAAATGACTACAGGCCAGACGTGGTGGCTCACGCCTGTAATTCCAGCACTTTGGGAGGCTGAGGCAGGTGTATCACAAGGTCAGGAGTTCAAGATCAGCCTGGCCAAGATGGTGAAACCCTGTCTCTATTAAAAGTACAAAAATTAGCCAGGTGTGATGTGAGTGCCTTAATCCCAACTACTTGGGAGACCGAGGTAGGGAAATGCTTAAACCCAGGAGGCGGAGGTTGCAGTGAGCCGAGATTGTGCCATTGCACTCCAGCCTGGGTGACAGAGTGAGACTCTGTCTCAAAAAAGAAAAGACTACAAATTCTTTGCCACTTTGCTGAAAAAGAGCTTGAATCTAATTCAACCCTCAATGACTAGGCTTGGCAGTGTGACTTGCCTTGGTCAACAGGACGCTAGCAAGTATGGCATAGCAGAGACTTGATAGTTGCTTGTACATGGAAGCTTGTCCAAGTAAAGAAGCTAATCTAGTGTGTAGAGGATGAAAGGATGCTTGGAAGAGGATCCAGCTAGATCCAAGGCTCTTGACAAGTCCATCTTGGTCCCTGCATTGCAGCTGAATATAGTCTCAAGAATGAGCCCAGAAAAATGATAGAGAAATAATAAATAGTCATTAACTTGGGGATGTACTATCATGCAGCAATAATTGACTGATATACAAGAAAACTGCTTAGAATTCTAGAGTCATAGTTACTTTAGAAATCATTAATGACATTGCCTTATAACAAAGGGATACTGGAAACTGGGACTAAGAGAGTTTAAGAGCGGGGGTGACATGAGCAGGTCTGAGGCCAGCAGTTTCATCTCCATTTATGCATTAACTTACTCATTCTTTCATTAAGTATGCTTTGAGTGCTCACTGAGCTTGGTACTCAGAAAGATGAAACAGGCTAAGTTCAGAGGGAGAGACAGGTATAGGAGGAAACAGCCATGATATCAAGAGATAAACAGTGTAATAAAAGTATATGCAGAGGGCTGTTTCCGGGGACACAGGGTCAAAGTCGGAGGGTCACTGAAGTGACATTTGGACTAGCTCATAAAGGATCAGTAAGATGTTATGAGTCAGAGAAGGTTGGGGAAGGACATTACAGGCAGAGACATGGGTGGCAAAGGCCCAGAAATGTCTTAGTGTAAACAGAATCAAGGAAACGGTAAGGGGTATGGACCACTCTCCAGCAGGTGATAAAAGGACTTTATTCAGTTTGACTTTTATCCTTGAGGACCTAATTCTGCAAATCCATTTTGGATTGCCTTCCAAAGAATCTCGATTTCAGCTAACTCCACCATCCTTTTTGCAACAGGTTTCAGCCAGGACCTACAAAGTGAAAAGGACATCTCCTGTAATACTTAGATAGAGGATTCAGAATTTATACTTTGTCTCATCTTTGCTCTTCTCTCTTTAACATAATGTAAGTTTCTCTGCTGTTTCATTTTATCTTAATAGACAGGTAAACATAATTTTGCACATGACATTTGGAGATGATCTGCTCTTAAAAAATGAACTAATGTATTTTCTTCCCTGCAAAAGATGGGAAAGGAGAACTCTGATAGTTTACAATCAGTTTCCTTCACCAGCTCCCCCTTTGGCATTGAAATAAGCCTTTTAACTTCTTTGTAATTTATCTGAATATCATTTATTAGACTTTGACACAGAGACAAGTGTTCTTCATTGTCTGTATCTGTAATTAGGGAAATATGTTTTCTGAGAGTGTTAACATTCCAATCCATCTTCTAGCTAATTGTTTTAATCCCTGTAAATAAATAAATGGAAAAAATGTATCAATCATGGTTTTTCTTTTTACTAGCCCACATCCTCATTCAGGGGTTGCACTGTTGATGATATTCAGGCAATCAGGTTCTTTTTTAAACACCTGACCCATTACTTGTTTCTAGTTAATATGGAAATAAATGGCTCTCTCTCTCTCTCTTTCTCTCTCTCTCTCTCTTCCTTTTTTTGGGGGGGTGGTAGGGGGTGCGGGTGGTGGGATGGAGTCTCACTCCGTCTACCAGCCTGGAGTACAGTGGTGTGATCCTGGCTCACTGCAACCTCCGCCTCCAGGGTTCAAGCAATTCTCTGCCTCAGTATCCAGAGTAGCTAGGATTACAGGTACCTGCCATCATGCCTGGCTACTTTTTTGTATTTTTAGTAGAGACAGGGTTTCACCATCTTCTCCAGGCTGGTCTTGAACTCCTGACCTCTTGATCCACCCACCTCAGCCTCTCAAAGTGCTGGGATTCCAGGCGTGAGCCACCTCACCCCGCCCTCTCTCTCTGTTTTCAAATACGTCTGGCTTGTGCTGTTACAGTGCTTAAAGTGAAATTGAATGTCATGTGAAGCCATTTGAAAATAAAAAAGCACTTGAAATCTTGTCTCTTTATTTTGTGACACATTTCATTCTTCTAATTCTAGCAACTTTTAAAAAATTCATTTAGTTTGCTTCATTTTTAAAATATGCCCTCTTGTTTCTTTGATATTCTTAAGCAGCATAAGCTACTCCTGCTCCTAGACACACATACTTACTCTGCTGTGTTGTGGTGGGCCGTCAGGAGGAACCACTCTTAACTCTAGCACGTTGTGAGCTCTCTTCCAGCAAGTAATGGAACTGGGGAGCTGGTACTTGAAGGATGAGACTTTACCAGGCAGATATAGGAGAAAAGTGATCCAGTCCGAGGAAACAGTGTGAGCTAAAACATGAAAGAGTGACTCCTGAGGATCATGAAGTGTGTTATACTATAAATGTATAAGTGTGTGTGTGTGTGTGTGTGTGTGTGTGAGAGAGAGAGAGAGAGACCTCACCATTGCCATCACTGTGATGCTGCTCTGGCAGGTTCGGAAAAAACTTGAATGTCACGCTGGAGAGTGTGGTCTTTATTCTGCAGGTGAGAGAACTACGAGTGATTTTAAAGCCAGGTAATGAAATGCTCTGATTTCGTTTTGAGCCATCAGTCTGTAGCAGAACAGAGAAAGGGGGCTGGTTAAGAGACTATTTAATTGCAGTGTTTCATGTGACAGATGTTAGAGTTGGACATTAATATTCCAGAAGAGAAGTGCAAAGGTATTGTGGTGCTGGGGGTAGTGGTTAGCCTGGGGAATGGGTGCATGGCAAAAGCCAAGTTTCACAGCAAGACAGGGAAGAGAGGGTGTGCGTGAATGGGGAGGGCAGGGATGGGGATGTGGGATGGGAGCAATTTGACTTTGGGTATTTAGAAAGTTCAGGGAGGAAGGTGCCATTGATGACTCTGAGATCTGATATGGATCAGGGTGAGGTCTGATGCCTTTTGTTTGGTTGTTCAGTTGCCAACATTTTTAGACACTTGTTTATCTGCTTGGGTGTTCTCTCCTTCCACCTTCGGCTCCCTAGTTGTTTAATGTCACTTTTCATATATATATACTTTTCATATATATATATATTTGACTCCATCTCAAATATATATCTTGTTTTTTTTGAGATGGAGTCTTGCTTTGTTGCCCAGGCTGGAGTGCAGTGGTGTGATCTCAGCTCACTGCAAACTCCACCTTCTGGGTTCAAGTGATTCTCCTGCCCCAGCCTCCTGAGTAGCTGGCATTACAGGCACGTGCCACCATGCCCAGCTAATTTTTGTATTTTCAGTAGAGATGGGGTTTCACTATGTTGGTCAGGCTGGTCTTGAATTCCTGACTTCAGGTGATCCTCCCACCTCAGCCTCCCAAAAGTTCTGCCATTACAGGAGTGAGCCACTGTACCTGGCCAACTTTTGATATACAACAATGAAAATTTCATATTGCTTGTTTTTTTGTTTGTTTATTTGGCTGAAATGTACTCTTCCAACATTTAAAGTCAAAGTGAATAGAATTCAGGTCAACCCACTTAAAATAAAAGGAACCAACTGCCATAACAAGACTTAAAAAGATAATAATACAGAGCCACCACTTTGCCTATCTCTCATGTTTTATTTTTACCATTATAATTTTCTCGTAATTATCCACTTTGATTTTTTCTTCTAATATTCTTTTTCCATCTTCCCACTTAGAGGGAAGCAGTATATATATTGGGGCATTTTTCCTGGTCATTTTCAGAGCATTGGCCCTGCAGTTACCTCCCCATCTCTCAAGCTGTCTTGGGGAAATACTTAGAAACTCAGATTAACATTTTCATCCCCATAGCTTGACCTGTGAATCAACAAGATACATAAAACTATTCTTGGAGTATTCTTACCCATAAATGTCAGAAAATGTCTTCCTTAAAAAATAGAAATGCAAAAATCTCTGCTTTTTATTGCAGCACTTACATATGGCCATGTAATAGCCCTCAATGAATATTTGTTGAACAAATTAAAATCTAAATTATTAAAAAAAAAAGATTCTCAAACAAATGACTCCTCCTTTTTATTACACGGCACCATGGTTGTAACAAAATGATGTTTGTTTTGCTCTCCAAACCAGTTCTGTATAATGCTAAAAATTGATGATGATTCATAGACATTTTGACTGTCATCTGCCATCAAATCACTATTTAAAAAGATAAAGAGTCCTATATTAGATAGAAAGAGGCCTCACATATAGTATTTCATCCCCCAAAACAAGTACTCATCAAAATAGATTCTAATAATTATGGAATCTACATTCAGTGAATATAAGATTATGTTACAGTGATCAAAGCGCCTTTTTCTAATTAGTGCATGCTAGATAAATAGAATAGGAAGATAATCATTAGTGATTTCTTAGAGTGTTGTAGTTTAATGGGTCAAGCATGTGGCTAACACTTGTAATCCCAGCACTTTGGTAGGCTGAGGCTGGCAGATCACTTAAGGTCAGGAGTTTGAGACCAGCCTGGCCAACATGGTGAAACCCCATCTCTACTAAAAATACAAAAGTTAGCCAGGCCTAGTGGTGCACCCCTGTAATCTCAGCTACTCGGGAGGCTGAGGTGGGAGAATCGCTTGAACACAAGAGGCAGAGGT
The DNA here is from genome assembly GCF_049354715.1 of Callithrix jacchus. Classification (NCBI taxonomy): domain Eukaryota; kingdom Metazoa; phylum Chordata; class Mammalia; order Primates; family Cebidae; genus Callithrix; species Callithrix jacchus. The sequence goes on along the minus strand of NC_133514.1, from coordinate 29,435,665 downwards.
TGTAGTGAGCCAAGACCGTGCCACTGCACTTCAGCCTGGGCTACACAGAGCAAGATTCCCTCTCAAAGAAAAATAAATTTTAAAAAGAATATTGCTGTAATGTTTCCCAGCATTAGTTTAATGAGATTCAGCTGAACCGCCCTCCCCAGCCAGACACCAGCAGAGAGACCTGAGTTTGGCAGTCACGGTCAGCTGTAATTCTAGCATGGACAGTTTTTGGCATAGTGTATTTTTCTAAGAATAACTGATTAGGTTTTTTATTTAAAACTAAAACTGTTTAATATAAATAGGATATTACCTGTAGTATGATTATATATGCTATTATGTTATATAATTTACATAACAATATAATTTTATCTAAAATTAAAACAATTTAATATAACTAGTTCTATTCATAGCATATGTGTACATTATATTCTAAATGGCTGTATATTATTTAAAATAGTTATAAGAACTTTCAACATGTTTTTTAAAACCTGTAATTCTAGGACAAATGCAAATAAATAAAAATGCTATTGCCTTCAGTGCCTGTAATGAATCAATTGTTTTGCATATTAATTCAAGAACAGTTTTCTCAGCTCATACCAGATAGGTTACCGTTCATGCCTTGGCAGATGTCTCTGGGCTCATTTTCACAGTGCAAGAGCACTGGCAACTTTGTGTTTTCTTTTCGAGATGGAGTCTTGCTCTGTCACCCAGGCTGGAGGGCAGTGGGCGATCTCAGCTCATTGCAACCTCTGCCTCCTGGGTTAAAGCCATTCTCTTGCTTCAGCCTCCTGAATAGCTGGGACTACAGGTGCACAGCACCACGCTCCACTAATTTTTGTGTTTTTAGTAGAGATGGGGTTTTGCCATGTTGGCCAGGCTGGTCTCAAACTCCTGACCTCAGGTGATCCACCCTCTTCAGCCTCCCAAAGTGCTGGGATTACAGGCAGGAGCCACCATGCCTGGCCAACTTTGTGTTTTCTAAGAGCCTCCCTCTGACACCATTCCTGGCATAGAGCAGACACTTAATAAATATCTTTTAACCTCAGAAAAATTGATTGAGTTTATTCCTTTTAAGGATAATCTGTCATGGTTTAAGACAAAATTGGACTTTCTTTAGAAAGTGCCAGCCTTGATAAGTCTTGAAATCTTGAGTACTACTAAGGTTATCAATTTTAAGAGTTAAAGTAGCAGTAACAGCAAAATACCTTTTGATAACCTAAAAACTTGTGTCATTTCCTATGAAAGATTTGACAGGTATAACTAGAAGATAGACTGCCAGCTTGGAAAACAAATTCAGGCTTGGTCAAGGCAGACACTGACCTGTGTCTAAAATGTGACAGAAAGCTTCCTGTATGTAATTAAAGATTCGAAGTCAACAAGTAACAGGAAGATAAAAATCAGGCCACTTACACTGCTTGGCATACCACTGCGTCATTCCTGTAAACAGGAAAACGAAAGTACTTCACCTTTGTTTTTGTATTTTATGGGCAGACACGAGGGCCCCGTGGAAAAAATTCAGGTCTCATCTAGTAATAGCATTTTCTGTTCTTTAGTTTTTTAAAATTTTGATGTGCAGGAAATTCACTCTTCTGTTTCAGATTTCTCATGCATAAAATGAGGAGAATAATATCTGCAGCATGGTGCAATTGTAAAAATTGAGATAATACAGTATTATGCATGGTGCCGCCTTTAAAATTTCATCTGTGGATCTCAAGTTTACTTTTTGCTGCTCCTCTAGGACTTTGCTTCTGACCAAAGCATGTCCTCTCAAAAGGCTTGTTATCAGGCCTCCATTCCCATGGACTCCTGTCATCATCCTGCTCCAATTATTTCTTTGGCTCTAGCCCATCAAGTTCCCCAGTGGCCTCCATATCTGCTAAACCTCATGGTCAATTCCTGTCAATTTCCTGTCCTCCAAGCAGCATTTGACACAGCTGAACACTGCTTTTCTGGAAATGCAGTTTTCTCCAGGGTTCCGGGGCTACACAGTTGCCTGGAATTCCTCCACTGACGTAACTATTTTTCTTATCTCTTCAGTTCACTTCTCCTTGGTGGATTTCTAGATGTGGGGGTGCTCCAGGAATTTGATCTGGGACCTCTTCTCTGTCTCTCCCTGCTGCTAAGGCCATCAAGTCATCTTATGCATATATTGAAGACCTCTCATCTGAGCTCCAGAATTACATATGGAATTGTCCACTTGGATTTCTACGAAGCGTTTCAAACTTAACATGGCCCAAAGCAAACTGTCTGTCTCAACGTCTCCCGTCTTCATTCCATCCACCTCTTGCCTAGTCTTCCTTTTTTTGCTTCATGGACCTCTTTTTTATTTAGTTAAAAATTAGAACTCATCTTTTTTTGTTTGTTTGTTTTGTTTTAGATAGAGTTTCACTCTTGTTGCCCAGGCTTGACTGCAATGGCACAATCTCAGCTCACTGCAACCTCTATCTCTTGGGTTCAAGTAATTCTCCTGCCTCAGCCTCCTGAGTAGCTGGAGTTATAGGTGCCTGCCACCATGCCTGGCTGATTTTTGTATTTTTAGTAGAGTTTCATCATGTTGACCAGGCTGGTCTTGAACTTCTGACCTCAGGTGATCTGCCTGCCTTGGCCTCCCGAAGTACTGGGATTACAGGCATGAGCTACCATACCCAGCCTGGAAGTCACCCTTGACTCCTTTCTTTTTATGTGTAATGCATCAACAGGTTCTATTTGGGCAGCTTCCAAAATGAATCTTGAACCCAGCCTCTCCTTATCATTTCCATGGCTAAAACTGTAATCCAAGCCACCATCACCACTCATGTGGGTTTCTGCCAGTATCCTGTACCTTGATGGTCCAGTATCCATATAGAAGCCATAGTCATCTCCTGAAAGCATAAGTCAGATCAGGCTTGAAAAGCCTAAAAACTCTTATGACCCTTAGAATAGAATACCAACCCTTTGGCCTGGCCTGTGGTCCAACATGACCTGGCCCGCTGACCTGTTCTGCACATATGTCTTTCTCATTTTCCTCCTCACCCACCATGGTCTGGCTTCAGTGATGGGTTTTTGGTCTCTCTAGCATGCTGTACTTCTTCTTCCCTTAGAGCCTTTGCAAACGCTCATCCTTCTAGGAATTTGCTCCCTGAGGCTGCCACACTGTGGTCCTGTATCATCATTTAGATGTCAGATGTTATCTTCCCAGAGACTTTCCCTGTTGAGCTTTGCTAAAGGAGTCTCTCGCCCGATTCCAGCATTCCCTATGGCCGACTAGAACCTGGCATTATGTTTACTTTTTTCTGGTGTTTTGTTTGAGACAGGGCTTGCTATATCACCCAGGCTGGAGTTCAGGTTACTGCAACCTCTACCTCCTGACCTCAAGCAGTCCTCCCGCCTCAGCCTCCTGAGTAGCTGCGACCATAGGCACACACCACCAAGCCCAGCTACTTTTTTTTTTTGTATTTTTAATAGAGACAGGGTTTTGCCATGTTGCCCAGACTGGTTTTGAACTCCTGAGCTCAAGCCATCTGCCTTCCTCAGCCTTCCAAAGTGCTGTTGTAACAGCCCAAGGTGTCTAGGCACCTTGCCTGCTGCCTAGACAGAGCCAGTTTATCAAGATGGGGGGTGGGGGCTGGGCATGGTGGTTCATGCCTGTAATCCCAGCAATTTGGGAGGCTGAGGCAGATGATTCACCTGAGATCATAAGTTTGGGACCAGCCTGGCCAACATGGGAAATCCTGTCTCTACTAAAAATACAAAATTAGCCGGGCGTGGTGGTGTGTGGCTGTAATCCCAGCTACTTGGGAGGTAGAGGCAGGAGAATCACGAACACTGGAGGCAGAGGTTGCAGTGAGTCAAGATCATGCCATTGCCCTCCAGCCTGGGCAACAAGAGTGAAACTACATCTTAAAAAAAAAAAAATGGGAATTGCAATAGAGAAAGAGTAATTCACACACAGCTGGCTGTGAGGGAGACAGGAGTTTTATTATTATTCAGAGATCAGCGTTTTTAAAGATAATTCTGCCGGTAGGGGCTTGGGAAGTGGGGAGTACTGATTGGTCAGATTGGAGATGGAATCATAGGGGGTCGAGGTAAGGTTTTCTTGCTGTCTTCTGTTCTTGGGTTGGACAGCAGAACTGGTTGAGCCAGATTACAGGTCTGGGTGATGTCAGCTGATCCATCTAGAGCAGGGTCTGCAAAATATTTCCAGCACTGATCTTAGGTTTTACAATAGTGATGTTATCGCTAGGAGTAATTTGGGGAGGTTCAGACTTTTGGAGCCAGAGGCTGCATGATCCCGAAACCATAATTTCTAACCTTGTAGCTAATTTGTTAGTCCTGCAAAGGCAGACTGGTTACAGGCAAGAAGGGGGTCTTCTCAGGAAAGGGCTCTTACCAATTTTGTTTCAGAGTCAAATCACAAATGGAATTCCTTCCCAAAGTTAGTTCAGCCTACGTCCAGGAATGAACAAGGAGAGCTTAGAGGTTAGAAGCAGGATGGAGTTGGTTAGATCTGATCTCTTTCACTGTCATAATTTCCTTAGTTATAACTTTTGCAAAGGCGGTTTTACTGGGATTACAGGTGTGAGCCACTGTGCCTGGCCTATATTTATGATATGTCATTTAGCATGTTTCCCATCTGTACAATGTGTGCTCTGTGAGGATAGAGGCTTTGTCTTCTTCAGTGATACATCCCAGAGCCTGGCAGAGCGGGCATGCTCATTACATATGTGTGGAGAGAATACAATTTTTAAAATCCAGTAAGACATCCAATAGATTGAGTTTCTCCTGTTCTTGCGTGTGCATATGCATGTGTTTATAAGGAGTTTAAAATAGACAATTTCTCTTTGTGTTTTTACATTTTTAATCTGATGTCATTTATTTATTTATTTATTTGAGATGTAGTTTCACTCTTGTTGCCCAGGCTGGAGTGCAATGGTATGATCTCAGCTCACAGCAACCTCTGCCTTCCAGGTTCAAGTGATTCTCCTGCCTCAACCTCCTGAGTAGTTGGGATCACAGGCATCTGCCACCATTCCCAGCTAATTTTTGTATATTTGTTAGAGATGGTTTCACCCTGTTGACCAGGCTGGTCTTGAACTCCTGACCTCAGGTCGTCTGCCCACCTTGGCCTCCCAAAATGCTGGGATTACAGGCGTGAGCCACTGTGCCTGGCTGATATCATTTATTTTAGTCCCTATGTGTTAGGTTCTGGGTTTGAAGTTGAGGAGACAAAAATGAATGAGATCCAATACTTTGGGGAATTTCAACCTAGTGAGTAAGCTAGGCGCATACATTTGTTTTAATTGTAGTATTATAAAATGTACATACTATGAAATTTATCATTTTAGTCATCTGTAAGTATACTATTTATTGGTATTAAATACATTTAGAATGTATAACCATCACTACCAAGTTTATGCAAAACTTTCATCATTCCCAACATGAACTTGGTACCTAGTAAATAATAATTCCTCCCCTTTCCTAGTTCCTGGTAACCTCTATTCTATTTTCTATCTTTATAAATTTGACGATTTTAGGTACCTCATGTAAATGGAATCATACAGTTCCTTCTGTCCTTCTGTGTCTGGCTTATTTCACCAAGCATAATGTTCTCAGGGGTCATCCCTATGGCATATGTAAATTTTGTTAATTTTTGTGGCTGTATTCCACAAATTTGTGGCAATATTCCATCGTATGTGTATACCACATTTTGTTTATCCATTTATCTGTCGATGGACACTGGAGTTGCTTCTATCTTTTGGCTATTGTAAATAAGCTGCTATGAATATTGTTATACAGGTATCTGTTTAGACCCTGCTTCTAATTCTTTTGGATACGTATTAAGGAGTGGAATTCCTAGTTATATGGTAATTCTATGTTTAACTTTTTGAGAAACCAAACTATTTTCCAGAGGAGTGACACCATTTCACATTTCTATCAGCCACGTTCGAAGGTTCAAATTTTTCTACTTCCTCACCAGCACTTGTTTCCCATTTGTAAAATAATAGCCGTTCTAGTTGGTTTCAGTGAATAAGTAGATGTTAACAATTTATTTTGCACTGTAGATGAACTGATAGAGGAGTGAGTTGGATGCTATGAAAATTAGAATGTAAAGAGATGCTATCTATCCATTCATACACCCGTCTATCCATCTATCCACCCAGCCATTCACACAACCATCTAAGTTCTAACAGAAAATAACTGCAAAGTCTGTTGGCTCTGGGATGTGAATATTCAAAGTACGTGCAATTTAATAATCTAAAAGATTGCAAGACATGTCATTGGCACCTGAATGGCATTCCTGTAAACATAGTTTTATTAGTCAAGATCAATTCCCAGTGCATTTGAAAAATCCTTTTTAACCTATAAAGTAATTGAATAACGATATTAGCAGGGCTATAGCAAAAAAACCCATTGTTTCTCTGGGGAAAGTTTTAGGTTCTTTTTGCAATTTGGAGGGAGATAAGATGTTGCAGGTCAGAGGTCTCCTCTAGATAGAGTCTAGAGCAGGCTACCCTGAACATATCTCCCCTTCATAGTGGAAGGACTGACAATCCTCTTCCCTTTTTCCTCTTCCCCAACAACTGCCCTCCCCATCTTGCCCCTACGTTCCCAGGGAGTTGATATTTAGTGTTTTGCATCTGTGGTTCTAAAAGTAAAAGCTCTGGTGTAAGTGAGAGACTGTAAAACAACTGAAGTAGGGGCAAGATGCTGGTGAAATGTAAGTTAATCCTCATGTGCGTTCCAGCGTGTGCTGTCCTGTGCTTACCAAGCTCTCTGAATTTCAGCTTCCAGAACTGTGCAGTGGGTATGATGACACCATTTCACAGTCATCCTAAGATAATTAAATGAGACAATCCATGTTAGCACTTAGCATGGCACTCTGCTCATAGTAAATGTCCTGAAACAGCAGCTATTACGATGATTACTATTATTATCGGGCTCAAATGGCATGTAGAAATGCCTGAAATACAGTAGATTCTCAATGGCCATTAGTTTCTTTCCTTACGTGGCATCTTTGAGGGGGAACATTTTGGCATTTTGATGACCCGATTTGACGAGTTTAGGCCTGAGATTGGAGAAAGATGGGACAGGCGATGGCTACAGGGAGAAAGAAAGGCAAGGCGTTGCAGGTCATAGGTCTCATTTATTCGTAAATCTGGTGGTCCTGGTGGGAGAGTACGTTATTAATAAAAGGACGGACTGCGAATGTGGGGGACATATGAATGGGGTGGATGGATACAAGCTCTCTATAACCTTCTTCATTGATCCCCTGCCAATTTAAAGCTTGTTAAGAGCTAGAAGATTCTGGTAATCCTGGCCTGGGAGGGCTGACCTGAAATATGCTTCAGGTATGATCTTTTAGCTCCACCTGCCGGAAAGAGTTGGTACTTCATTCTCTTAAAAGCCCAGAGCTCATAGTGGATCGACTTCAGGCCCAATTGTTATCAAAGAGATTTTGGTTTTCTGTATAGGTTTATGGTTTAAAAAAAAATTAACAGAAGTATACATTGTATCAATAAGAATTTAGCTCGGATGACTCCTAACTAAAGGAGTTGCTCAGGGTTACTCAGTGGGTGCCTAAAGCAGTTCTACTATTTGCATTCTTAGAAATAATCACTGATTACACGCTGCCCAGAACAAAGAACAGCTGAGGCCTCTCATCAGACCACCCCTCAGGGCAATAAGGTATGGTGGGAGTCCTGTGCACCTGCCACATGGCCTGGACCTGAGGGGCTGCTCGGATCTCTGATGACCCCCTCCTAGTGCTCTCTGTCCTGGTCTTCATCATCTTCTTCAGAGAAGGTAATGTGGCTTTTCTTGGGTCTGGGGTCTCCTGCAAGTAACTCTAATACATTTTTTTTCAGAGTCTCACTCTGTTGCCCAAGCTGTAGTGCAATGGCACAATCTCCGCTCACTGCAACCTCCACTTCCCAGGTTCAAGCGGTTCTCCTGCCTCAGCCTTCCCAAGTAGCTGGGACTACTGTTGTCTGCCACCATGCCTGGCTAATTTTTGTATTGTTAGTAGAGACAGGTGTTTCATCATGTTTGTCAGGCTGGTCTCGAACTTCTGACCTCAAGTGATCCGTCTTCCTTGGCCTCCCAAAATGTTGGGATTACAGGTGTGAGCCATTGTGCTCAGCCTTTAATACCTTTTAACGCAAACTCAGCGCAATCCTCTCATTTGTCTGCAGGTGTCAGCAAATCTCAGCCAGTGAAATTCACTGTACCAAGATACGGTCTTTTCTCAACTGCATTGGGCAGTGCCTTCCAATCCAACAGAGTTTGCCTGTGCTTCCTTTAAAAGGCAGTGTCATCTTTGAGAAATCCCTTAAGATGTGGTCTGAATACCAGGGCACATCCATCAGGGCCTCTGCCACTTTTGCTACCTAAATGACCTAAGCTTTCCAAGTCACAGTATTCTCATCTGCAAAACAGAACAATACTGCACCCACCTCCTAGGATGAAGTGTGACAAAACATGTAACTTACTTTTTATAGATAGCGACGGTGCTCTGGAAGTCAGAATACTAAGAAATCCTTTGTGGTAAGATTCACCTTTGAGTGCCTCCCCTCACTGCTTCTTTTTGAGCTGACATCAGCCCAACTTATTCAAAACTTCAGGGTCAGGAGCGGTGGCTCACGCCTGTAATCCCAGCACTTTGGGAGGCTGAGGCGGGTTGATCACAAGGTCAGGAGTTCGAGACCAGCCTGTCCAATATGGTGAAACCCCATCTCTACTAATAATACAAAAATTAGCCAGGCATAGTGGTGGGCACCTGTAGTTCCAGCTACTCGGGAGGCTGAGGCAGAAGAATCACTTGAACCTGGGAGGTGGAGGTTGCAGTGAGCTGAGATCACACCACTGCACTCCAGCCCTGGGCGATAGAGCGAGCTCTGTTTCAAAACCAAACCAAACAGAACACCACAGAAAAACAACTGAGAGCAATACTACACCAACCTCCTAGGATGAAGTGTGATAAAACATGCTAACTAGCCCTTTATAGACAGCAGCTGTACTCTGGACGTCAGAATACTAAGAAATCCTTTTTGGTGAGTGTCACCTTTGAGTGCCTCCCCTCATTGCTTCTTCTTGAGCTGACATCAGCCCAACTTATATTAAAAACTTGATAGGCAGCTTCTGCACAGGGAGAGTTGGTCGTATCGGGGTAAAGAAGTTGCCTAGAGGGAACACTTGGTTTGCAGGAAGGTTCTTGGTGCCTCTGAGAAGGGTCTTTCAGAGCATCCAGGGACAGTCACTTTGTTGTAGTTACATGAAGCCCAGTTCATCCCTCAGACAGTCTCTTGTCCCAGGTGACAGAGCAGAATTGAGTAGAGATTTTTTTTTTTTCTGACTTGCGTCTTGTGTGGGGTGAGGGGGTCCTAAGAAGGTGTCTGCTCTACACGTGTCGAAATGAACAGGGTGTTGGTTGATTAATTTCTTAGTAATTTTATACAAATTCAGAGGCTTAAAGCAACAGAAACGTATTTCACAGTTCTAGAGGTATGAAGTATGAAATCTGGCAGAGCTGCTCTCTCTCTTCTGTGTATTTAATCTCTCTCTTAAAAAATAAATAAATAAAACACAGGCCGGGTGCGGTGGCTCACGCCTGTAATCCCAGCACTTTGGGAAGCCGAGGCAGGTGGTTCACGAGGTCAAGAGATTGAGTCCATCCCGGTCAACATGGTGGAATCCATCTCTACCAAAAATGCAAAAAATTAGCTGGGCATGGTGGCATGTACCTGTAATCCCAGCTACTCAGGAGGCTGAGGCAGGAGAATTGCCTGAACCCAGGAGGCGGAGGTTGTGGTGAGCTGAGATCGCGCCATTGCACTCCAGACTGGGTAACAAGAGTGAAACTCCGTCTCAAAAAAAATAAAAAATAAAATAAAAAATAAAACACACAACTGGGCAGGGCACAGAGGCTCATGCCTGTAATCCTAGCACTTTGGGAGGCCAAGGTGGACAGATCACCTGAGGCCAGGAGTTTGAGACCAGCCTGGCCAACATGGCAAAACCCCATCTCTACCAAAAATACAAAAATTATCTGGCTGTGGTGGCGGGCACCTGTAATCCCAGCTACTCAGAAGCCTGAGGCATGAGAATTTCTTGAACCCGGGAGGTGGAGGTTGCAGTGAGCTGAGATGGTGCCCTTGCACTCCAGCCTGGGTGACAGAGCGAGACTCCATCTCCACAACAACAAAACAACAACAACCACAACTGATGGCATTTAGGACGCACTCAGATAATCCAAGATAATCTCCGCATTTTAAGATCTTTCCCTCACTCATGTCTGCAAGGAGTTTTCTTTGTAAGGTAACATTTACAGGTTTCACGGCTCCTGGGACCTGATATCTTTGGGCAACCATTTTTTTTTTTTACCTACAACAGAGGGGATTAGAGAGTCTGCCATTTGTCACTGAGAATGGAACCCAGGGGGCAGGAAGCAAGGTTACTTGAGCGGAGATTCTGCTGTAAGTATTCCTGTGCTCCAAGACAGGATATACTCAAAGAGTTGCAAGAAACTTTCTGGCTTAGCGGATGTGAATTTTTTTGTTGCTGTTGTTAATCAATGAGAGCTTGTTATGTTGTTCAGGTTGGCCTTGAACTCATAGCCTCGCCTCCTCAAGCGCCAGGACAACTGGCCGGAGCCACCGCGGCTCCCCGTGGATATGAAATTAGCAGCAGTGTTAGAGGTATGGAGTACTGCCATAATAGAATAGCTTTACACAGAGGCAACCAAAATCCGCAATTTGCAAAGCAGCAGGCTGTGGAGGAGGACTCAACACAGATTTCCTCCCGTTGCTCACCTCTGCATTGTAGCAGAAAGACAGCTACAGACATTATGTAAAGAAAGGGCCAAGGCCCTGCTCCCGTTATACTTCTTTTGTGAAAACAGAATTTCTGCTTCTGGGCAGATGGAGTAGACACACTGTTTCCTATACCTCCCACTAAGTACAACTGGACATCATGGGTGTTGCATGTCAAAGACAGTAGAACTCTGAAAGGTGAAGAGAAGAAGGCAGACCAGCTTGAAACCCCAGGATTCGAGGAACAACACGATGGTGAATGCCCTGGCTTGTCTCTCGCTTGTTCTCTCTCTCTGCCTCATATATCTCAAATTTGAGCTGATGAGGCCAGTAACCCAGAAGTCCCAAGTGGTACTGGCAAGAAAGCACCAATAAAACCCTGCTTTCTCTAGCTAAAGGACAAGGAAAAAGACAACCTAGTAAGATAGAAAACTTTTGGAAAATAACTGCTCTTTTCCAGACGAACCTCACTGAAAACACCTGTCCTTGCAAGGGCTGAATGGGAAGCCTGGGCATCCATCCTCATGACACTGGAACGAGGCATCTTGACCTCCCAGCCAGGGAGGGGTCACAGAAGTTTAAGTAGGGAACAGGGACTTTCTCTCCCCTCCGGTGATGAGCTCCAATCCCTGCAGTGTCAGCAGAGGCCACATGGGGAGCCCAGATTCCTGCCTCCACGGGAAGAAATGACATGTCCCTTTATTTCCCCACTAGGATGGTATCAGAGGAGGTCCCGTGAAGAGTCAGGAATTCTGCCATTACCTGGTGGTAATGAAGTTGCCCCAGATATCTTCCTAGTTAGAACTTTGAAAGTATAGTCAGAGGCTGGGCACGATGACTCACACCTGTAATCCTAGGACTTTGGGAGGCCAAGGCAGGAGAATCATCTGAGATCAGGAGTTTAAGACCAGTCTGGCCATTATGGCAAAAACTCATCTCTACTAAAAATACAAAAAGTAGCTGGGCATGGTGGCACACTCTTGTGGTTCCAGCTACTCAGGAGGGTGAGACACAAGAATCACTTGAAACCAGGAGGCTGTGAGCTCAGATCGTGCCACTGCATACCAGCCTGGGTGACGGAGTGAGACTCCATCTCAAACAATTAATTAATTTAATTAAAAACAAAAGCGTAGTCAGAATTCTGGGATTTTAATCCCAGTTCCAACATTTACCAACAGGATAATCCCAGGCATGTTTCCCCATCTCTGCAGGGAAATTGAGAGCATTGCCCAAAATTGGGATTTCAGTTCACGCTGCTTCTCCCTCGGGTTTGTTGTGGGGATCAGTGAGATGATAAGGGATTAAAACACAATAAGTGATTTAAGAAAAAAGTACAAAATAATGGCTATAAAAATTATTTAAGGGGGGTGCAGTGGCTTATGCTAGTAATCCCAGCACTGTGGGAAGCTGAGGTGGGCACTTTGCTTGAGGTCAGGAGTTTGAGACTAGCCTGGCCAGCATGGTGAAGCTCCATCTCTACTAACAATACAAAAATTAGTTCAGCCTGGTGGTGCAGGCATGTAGTTCCAGCTACTCTGGAGGCTGAGGCATGAGAATTGCTGAACCAGGGAGGTGGAGGTTGCAGTGAGCCAAGATAGTACCACTGCACTCCAGCCTGGGTGACAGAGTGAGACTGTGCCTCAACATAACAATAATAATAAGACTGGGTGTGGTGGCTCACACCACAGCACTTTGGGAGGTCGAGGTAGGCGGATCACCTGAGGTTGGGAGTTTGAGAACAGCCTGGCCAATATGGTGAAACCCTGTATCTCCTAAAAATATAAAATTAGCCAGGCGTAGTGGTGGGCACCTGTAATCCCAGATACTCGGGAGGCTGAGGCAGGAGAATCACTTGAACCTGGGAGGTGGAGGTTGCAACGAGCCAAGATCATGTCACTGCACTCCATCCTGGGCAACAAGAGTGAAACTCTGTCTCAAAAATAAATAAAATAGTAATAATAATTTTAACAACTATTTGAAAAGAATAAAGAATTGAGCATTATCATTATTATTTTTAGGGGTCTTACGTAGCCTGAGAACCTACAATATGCAGGCAGGATGGTTAATGACCAGCAAGGTCACAGGGACCTCAGCCTGCTCTGTGTCCCTCCCTTGCCCTGGTTAGGTCTTGGGTGACGCATGAACTTTTCTCATGTCATTGCTTCTCCCACTTGGACTGCATGGCATTGTCCCTCTTCTGCTGCCTCCAGCTCCTCCTCACTGATGGAGATGCCTTTATTTTAATCTCTTACAGTGCCCTGAATAAACACTACTTGCCGTATTTAATTGAATCTAAAATGTCCTTCATTTTAAGCTCCATCATTAGCTGATGCACTCACAAAGAGAGGAAAAATTATTATCGATAAGACTATGACACTGTCTTAACGACAGGCCTGCCTGATGAGTGAATTGGCCACGCCCACCTCTTGTTGCACTGGAATTTCTTTCATGGATTCTAAAGGACTTGACAATTTCCCTGCCTTCAGCTGCACTGCCTGGCTTCTGCTGGGCATTCCTTTTTATAGCTCAATAATTTGGTGTGACTTAGCTTCCCTTTGTGTTCTCTAAAGCAGTGCACTCAGACTTTAATGTGGGTACAAATCAACCAGACTTTGTTAAAATGCAGATCCTGATTCAGTAGGTTTGGGGTACAGCCTGAAATTCTGAATTTCAATCAATCTTCCAGGCGATGCTCCTGGTCTGTGGACCACTCTTTGAGTAGCAAGGTTGTAAGGCACTTGGTTTGTGCTACAAGAAATATGGAATTGCAAGCATTTCTCCTGTGATGAATATTCACTTCACAAATAACAAATGTATGCCCCACTGCTCTGTCTCCTCACCTTTCTGAATATGCTGTAAGTTTTCATTTCATTTTCTTTTCTTTTCTTTTCTTTTTTTTTTTTGAGACTGAATCTTGCTCTGTCACCCAGACTGGAGTGGTACAGTGGTGCAATCTTGGCTCCTCGGTTCAAGAAATCCTCCTGCCTCAGCCTCCTGAGAAGCTAGGATTACAGGCATGTGCCGCCACACCTGCCTAATTTTTTGTATTTTTAGTAGAGACTGGGTTTTGCCATGTTGGCCAGGCTGGTCTTGAACTCCTGAGCACAGGGGATCTGCCTGCCTCGGCCTCCCAAAGTGCTGGGATTACAGGAGTGAGCCACCTCGCCCAGCAAGTTTTTTCCTTTCAATGCTGAATCATAATACAATCTTTCGGAAGGCATTTTACATGGCAATTAAACCCGGCATATGAAGTGCCAACAGTGCACATAATCCCGCTGAAGTGATGACAACAGCCACAGCTGTGAACAAGTTTGCACATGCGGCAATGACAGTGAGGTCACGTGGGTGCCTGGAGGGCCGTGATTGAAAGACACTTTCGATCTATTCCGATGTCAGAGAATTCAGAGCTGTTAAAAGGTGAAAAAATGTACATCTTAGAATCAATGCAAAGTGGAAAGGAATTTATTCTTTCAGTTTCTTCCATTTTCCCCTTTCCTACTTCCTGCTTTGCTGTCAACCTGGTAACCTTTTTTATTTTCAGAGACTGACGCCTGTCACAAATGGACTTTGCTTTTAGCGAGTGTTTACTATTCCATCCATTGGGGCCCATCCAGAGCCCTGTCTGGGAGATGGCTGCTCTTACCCCAAGACCTTGTTGAATGGTTTTTGTTCTGGGACTGTCACCTTCCAGCTTGGCTACTCATCCTCTTCCTCAGAAGCCCATGAGTTATAATCTCTCCTGAACATTTCCTTGGTATGCCACACTTTCTGTGAGCTTGCAAAATGAGTGCCTTTCCTGGGATGCTTGCTAGTATGCACTGAGCTTAGCACAAGATAGGTGCTTAGAAAATGTCTGTTGAATGCTTTGGAGAGATAAGACACCACTGATCAGAATGCCTGAAATTCTTGAATCACTGAGGATGCATTTTTATCTGCAGAGAATGTGGACTGCATGAGCGCTTTACATCAGCTGGGGTGAGGTTAGAGTGGCAATTTCCATTAGTTATGCTCGGAATTTTTCTCACCCCTTGACATATTATCAACCCTTGACCTAGAGTGGAATATCACCCGAAAGAGGAGACAGGATAAACAAACATGGAAAGAATTTAAATCTCTAGGTTCACATTTCCCAAAATATTTTCTAGGAAGAAACATTTGAGTTTCCAGGGATTTTGATGGGTGTGCTTCCAAAGTGACTCTGCGTGCTGTGTGAAATCAACACACATCCCCACTTGTCTTCCATCGAACTCAGCTATGAAACCTGAACAGAATATGTATCAAATAAGTTGGGGAAATTCTGGAATGAAATTGAAATTCAAGTGAAACAGTTTTATTTCCTGCACACACCTGGGCCATCTCTATTAAGTGTGTGTCTCTAAGAAGGGGTTTATTTGTAGTTAACCTTTTTCAAACAATTTGGTTACAGATTGTTTTTCCCCTCAAGAAGCATCACAAGGCCGGGCACAGTGGCTTATGCCTGTAATCCCAGCACTTTGGGAGGCCAAGGCAGGCAAATCGCAAGGTCAGGACATGGTGGACATGGTGAAACCCTGTCTTTACTAAAAAAAAAAAAAAAAAAAAAAAAAATCGGCACTAATTTTGCCAGCTCACAGAAAGTGTGGTCATTCCAAGGAAGTGTCCAGGAAGGATTATAATTCATGGGCTTCTGGGGAAGAAGATGAGTAGCCAAGTTGTAATCCCAGCTACTGGGGAGGCTGAGGGAGGAGAATCGCTTGAACCCCGGAGGCAGAGGTGGCAGTGAGCCGAGATTGTGCCACTGCACTCCAAAAAAAAAAAAAAAAAAGATATGCTGCTTTGGTTCAATGATTCAATGCTCATTTTTTTGGAAATGGTGTCTTGCTCTGCCACCAGGCTGGAGTGCAGTGGCACGATCTTGGCTCACTGCAACCTCTGCCTCCTGGGTTCCAGCAATTCCCCTGCCTCAACCTCCCGAGTAGCTGGGACTATAGGCACATGCCACCATGCCCAGTTAATTTTTTATCTTTTAGTAGAGATGGAGTTTTACCATGTTGGCCAGGATGGTCTCAATCTCCTAACCTTGTGATCTGCTCTCCTTGGCCTCCCAAAGTGCTAGGATTACAGGTGTGAACCACCATGCCCAGCCTGATTCAATGTTTTCTATGTCCCCACATGCAGATTCAGTGGATGACACCTTGCATATCTTTTTTTTTTTTTTTTTTTTTTGTGACAGAGTCTTACTCTGTTGCCTAGGCTGGAGTGCAGTGGTGTGATCACAGCTCACTGCAGTCTTGACTTCCCAGGCTCAGGTGATTCTCCCACCTCAGCCTCCCAAGTAGCTGGGATTACAGGCATGTGCCACCATGCCTGGCTAATTTTTGTATTTTTTGTAGAGACAGGGGTCTCACTATGTTGCCCAGGCAGGTCTTGAACTGCTGGGCTCAAGTGATCCTCATGTGTTGGCCTCCCAAAGTGCTGGAGATATAGGTGTGAGCCACCATGCCTGGCCACCCTGCATATCTTAAATGAAAGTTACACTTTCCTTTGATAGCTGTCATGTTTTGGAGAAAAAAACCTATCAGTTCACGGTGACTTTAAGTTGGCCCATCTGATGATCTGATGAGTGGCTATAAATGCTTACTTCTTCTAATTTACTAATTATACCAGGCTTGCTATTTGTCCCTGCTTAGTGGCTTATGTGGCAATAATTAATGCAATTATATAGCAAGATTAACTTTTCTTTCATAAAACTCAGTGAGCTTGGTGAAACAAGAGGGCAAAGGAAAAGAAGTAATGAAGCAGCTTATAATCGCACAGAGACGAGTTGCTAGATTCAACATTGCTGGAAAGTTGAGGCTGAGCAGATCTGAAACTTTGAGTTATTTTCCTACCTCTGTATCAGGAGTACAGAGGAAGGAAAATCAACAAAGAGCTTTGTTAGAAAGCATGTTGAGGATTAATCAACACTTACAGAATAACATTTGCTCAGACATGGAATACCTAGACCTTCTTTTTTAAGACAGTTTCATGTAGGATGAAGTCTATTAAACTTTGCAGTGTAGTAAACTGCTATAAAAATAGAAGATTGGCCAGCAAGGTGGCTCATACCTGTAATCCCAGCACTTTGGGAGGCGGTGGTAGGTAGATCACTTGAGGTCAGGAGTTCGAGGCCAGCCTGGCTTACATAGTGAAATCCTGTGTCTACCAAAAATTACAAAAAAAAAAAAAAAATAGCTGGGTGTGGTGGGGTGCACTTGTAGTCCCAGCTACTCCAGAGGCTGAAGTGGAGAATCGCTTGCACCTGAGAAATGGAGGTTGCAGTGAGCTGAGATTGCACCACTGTACTCCAGGCTGGGCAAGACAGAGTGAGACCTTGTCTCAAAAAAAAAAAAAGGAAGCAGCAGCTTAATGCAACAGCTTTTTTTTTTTTTTCCTTGATATGGTCTTGCTTTGTCAGCCAGGCTGGAGTGCAGCGATGCAATCCTGGCTCACTGCAACCTCTGCCTCCCGGGTTGGAGCAGTTCTTCTGCCTCAGCCTCCCAAGTAGCTGGGATTACAGGTATGCACCACCATGCCCGGCTAAATTTTGTTTTAGCAGAGACGGGGTTTCACGTTGGCCAGGCTGGTCTCAAACTCCTGACCTCAAGTGATCAACCCAACTCAGCCTCCCAAAATACTGGGTATAAAGGCATGAGTCACTGCACCTGGCTTAATTTTCTGACCCAGTTTTTCCAAGTCTGCAATCAGTTGTCAATTGGGGTCATATCTGAGGCTCAGGGTTCTCTTCCAAGCTCATGTGGCTGTTGCCAGAATCCATTTCCTTGCAACTGCAGAACTCACAGGGCTGCATCTTCAAGGCTGACTGGAAAGTCTACCTGGCTTTGAATTTCTCTGACTTCTTTTAATGGCTCATTCAATTAGATTCAAAGTCAACTGATTAGGGATCTTAATTATATCTACAAGATCTCTTCTGCCGTATAAAGCAAAACAATTATGGGAGTGGCATTCTGTCTTACCCACAAATCCTGCTCATATTCAGGGGAAGGGGCTCGTAATCATTATTATGTATGTATGTAACCAGGGGACCCAGCTAGAACCCTTGGGACCCAGCTTAGAATTCTGCCTGCCATGTGAAGTGAATATACACCTCCGTTTACCTCCCACTAAGCCCAACTCTGAAATCTGGACAGAGTAAAAGGACAGCTATTTGAAAACTCTGCAAAATAACTGTCAGTGGGAAATCAAGGAACACCACCAAAATTCTAAGAGTCATAAACCAGCAGATAGAAACAAGATCCAGCATAATACTGAAAATGTTCAGGATACAAACCAAAATTACTTGTGATTTTAAAAACCTCTAATTGTAAAGCTGCATTGTTGTCTGGGGTAAATGCCCAAGATTCGTTGTCTCACAGCCTCAGAAAACTAGGACTGAACACATAAAGAGTGAGCTTAAGAGCAGAAGTTTAATAGGTGAAGGAAAGAGAAGAGCTGTCTCCTACAGAGAGACAGGTCCTGAAGGGGTCACCAGTCCATGCAAAATACAGGGGTTTTATAGATGAGCTTGAGGAGGCGGTGTCTGATTTACATAGGGAACAAAAGATTGGTCAGACCAGGTGTGCCGTTTGCATAAGGCACAAAAGACTGGTTAGGGTTAGGTGTGTCATTTGCATAGGGTGTGAAAAGGTGTCTTCTCCCTCCCTAATCTTTCATTATGCAGATGGGTTCTCCACCTGGCCCAGCCAAGTCACCTGTTTCTTTACTGTACACCTGGTAACAAAGAAAAGGGAAGATGGAGCCTCCATGTTGGATGTGCCTGGCCCCCAAGTAGCTTTTTTCTACTGGTACAGCTGCTGGCATTCACCCATGCAAACTTCCTGCTTGCTTATCTATCTCTGTAGTTCAATTTTTCAGGATGCTCCTTGATAGAAAAAATAACTTCTTGGGCTACTTTTTGTTAGAAGGGGAGCCTTGCTGAAGGCTCTTAACCCTCACTATCTGCCTAAATAATTTATTTCTACCTCCTGTATCATTTCCATGGGAAAAGAAAATCAACAGACATCAATGGTTAGATGACACAGATATTAGAATTTTCACAAGGACTTTAAAGAAGCTATTATAAACGAGCAAGTCCAAACACTCTTGTAACTTTGGATTTAATTTGGTCTCCCTTTTTCTAGTTTCTTAAGGTTGAGGATGAGGTACTTGATTTCAGAACGTTCTGCTTTCTAGTGTAGGCACATAGTGTTATAAATGTACCCTAAGAACTGCTTTAACAGTGTGCTGAAAATTTCGATGTGTTCATTTTCATTTAAATGAAAATACTTTCTAATTTCTCTTTTGATTTCTTCTTTAATCCATTTGGTATTTACAAGTGTCTAATTTGGTATTATTTAGTTTCCACCATACAAATCATTGGAACTTTTCAGAGATCTTTTCATAATTGATTTTTAATTTGATTCCATTGTGATCAGAGAACATAATTTGTATGACATGAGCACTTTCAAATTTATCGTAACTTATTTTATAGCCCAGAATATTGTCTATCCTGCAAATACTCTGTGTATACTTGAAAATAATTTATGTTTTGCTATTGCTAGGTGGAGTGTTTTACAAATGTCAATTATGTCAAGTTGCTTAATAGTGACTTTCTAGTCTTTGATAAGCTTGATTTTCTTTTTACTTCTGTCCATCAGAGCTAATTATTGAAATTGCCAACTATAATTTTGAATTTATTTTGTTTTCTTTGTAGTTCTAACAATTTTTGCTTTATGTAGTTTGAAGCTCTGTTATTATGTGCCACTGTTAGATATTTGCCACTCCAATTTTTTTGATTAGTATTAGTATGGTGTATTATTAAAAATATTATTTTACTTTACCTGTGTTTTAATATGAAAAGAACATTTCTTCTCCTTCTCCTCCTCCTTCTTAACAACAGAAATTTATTTTCCCACAGTTCTGGAGGCTGAAAATCTGAGCTCAGGGTGCCAGCATGTTTGGATTCTGGTGAGGGCTCTCTTCCTGGCTTGGCAATGGTCACCTTCTCACTATGTGCTCACATGGCCTTTCCCTGGTGCCAGTGTGGGTGGGGGCCAGGAGGGTAAGAAGAGCACGTCTTATAGACAGAATTCAAGTGGGCCTAGATTTTTTTTTAATCCAATTCGACTATTTCTGCAGTTAGTCATGTTTAGATCATTTACATTCAGTGTGATTATTGGTATGATTAGGTTTACATCTGTCCTCTTGTCATTTGTTTACTAGATAGGCTATCTGTTCTTTATTCACTTTTTTTCTATTTTTGTCATCTTTTGAATTAACTGATTTGAAAAATAATTTTATTTTATTTTTTATTATTGGCTTACTAGCTATAAATCTTTTTGTTATTTTAGTGGTAAAATGTAATGTATATAGTTTATAGTATAGAGAGTGTATCATTCTCATTTATCACTGTCTTCTTTTAAGTGATCTACCACTTTGTAAGAATCACATAATAGAATATTTCTTTTTCCTACCTCCTGGTTGCTCTGCTAGCACTGTAATATATTTTACTTGTAAAGCTTAACTACATTGTTCTTATTTTTGTTTAAATATTCCGTTACCTTGTAAATAGATTTAATAAGAAAAATTGGCCAGTCAGGGTGGCTCATGCCTGTAATCCCAGCACTTTGGGAGGCCAAGGTGGGCAGATCATGAGGTCAGGAGTTTAAGACCAACCTGGCCAACATGGTGAAACCCTAACTCTATTAAAGATACAGAAAATTAGCCGGGTGTGGTGGCAGGCTACTTGGGAGGCTGAGGTAGGAGGTTGCAGTGAGCTGAGATTGCACCATTGGCGCTCCAGCCTGGGCAATAGAGCAAGCCTCTGTCTCAAAAAAAAAAAAAAAAAAAAAAAAATCACATACAGTGACAACTTCTGGTGTTCTTTATTTGTGTAGCTCCTTACTTCCTTCTGCCTAAAAGACTCTAAAATTTCTTGCAGTGTGAATTTACTAGTGAATTCTTTCAGTTTTTCTATGTTTGGAACCATCTTTATTTCATCTTTGTTTTTGAGAGATATTCTTAGTTGGTGTAAAATTCTAGCTTGACAGTTTTTGTCTTTCAGTATTTTAAAGATGCCTTTTTTTGCTTACATTGTTATATTTAAAAATCTGCTCTCTTCTTTATTTTTGTTTCCTCTTTATGTAACATCTTATTATTTTCCTCTGGTTGCTGGAACATTTTGTATTTATCATCTAGTTCTTTAACAATTTAATTATGACATGTCTTGGTGCCTTTTTTTTTCATGCTTCTTTTGCTTGGGGGTTTGTTGAACTTCTTGGATCTGTGGGTTTTTAGTTTCAATTAAGTTTGCAATGTTTTCAACTGTCATTTCTTCAACTATTTGTTCTGTTACCTCTCCTCTCCTTTGGGAACTGCACTGCACATATATTAGGCCAACTGATGTTGTCTCACAATTCACTGATACTCCTTTAATTAAAAAAAAATTTTTTTTTTCTGGATGGCCATGGTGGCTCACACCTTAATCCCAGCACTTTGGGAAGTTGAGGCCAATGGATCACCTGAGTTTAGGAGTTCAAGACCAGCCTGGTTTCAACATGGTAAAACCCTGTCTCTACTAAAAAAATTACAAAAGAAAAAAAAAAAAGAAAGAAAAAAAATCAGCCGGGCATGATGACACATGCCTGTAATCCCAGCCACTCAGGAGGCTGAGGCAGGAGAATCACTTGAACCTGGGAGCTGGAAGTTGCAGTGAGCTGAGATGGCACCACTGTGTTGCAGCCTGGGTGACAGAGTAAGACTCTTGTCTCAAAAAAAAAAATTGTTTTTCCTCTCAATGTTTTATTTTGGATAGTTTCCATTGCCATGTCTTCACATTTACAAAGCTATTTTTTGCAATGTCTAATCTACTCTTAATCTTATCAAATTTTTAAATTTTAGACATTGTAGTTTTTCATTCACAGAAGTTCAATTAAGCGATTTTTAAATCATTTTTTATTTCTCTACTTAACTTTTTGAATATCTGGAATATGGTTATAATAACTACTCAATGTCTACTAATTCTAACATCTGTATCAGTTCTGAGTCAGTTTTAAATTATTTCATCCATCGTGTGTTATATTTTCCTTATACTTTCAATGTTTGATAATCCTGATCAGATAATACCCACTGTGTTTCTACCCTCTTTGGATACGTGATATTTTGTTTTCCTATAGCTGTTCTTTAGCTTTACTCCAGGATGCAATTAAGTTGCCTGGGTATAGTTTGAGCTTTTCAGGTCTTGATATTACAATTTGTGAGGTAGATCTGGAGCAGTGTTTGTTCTGGAGCTAATTATTTCCCACCACTAAGACCCAATGTTCATGAGTATTCTGCCCATTGTTTAGAAGTTTGTTTCTTCCCCAGCTGGCTGGTGGGAGGGAACAAGTAATCGTCTTGGCACTTGGTGAAGACTGGGTGCTATTCTCTAATCCTCTCAGAACTTTTTGCCCCTCTGGCATTGAGGAGTATCTTCACATGCTGTCATGATCAGTACTGCACTGAATGTTTGATGGAACCACGTCCAGATCCCGGGATTCTCCTGTGTACAGCTGTCTCTGCTGATTGTCTATCCTGTAAACTCCAGCTGCCTTGCTATTCCTGGACTCTCATTTCCATCTTCTTACTTAAAGAAGTCCACCAGCTTCTACCTGGGTTCCCCTTCCTGTGCCACAGTCTGGAAACTCTCTCAAGACAGTAAACTGGGGCAAGAATAGGTGTTCCCTAATTTGTTTCCCATCTCTTGGAGGTCACTGTCCTTCATTGCCTGATAACCAACATCTTGCAAACTGTCATTTAATACATTTTGCTGTTTTTGTTTGCATAGGTTCATTTTGGTTTCAGGCAAGTGGCAAAATGTGTCCACCTTAAGTCAAAATCTGACTCCATCTTAACAGAAGCAGCATTCTTCCAGCAGTGTATCCTTGTCACATATAAAGAATAATCACACAGTGTTTTGCTGATGTGAAAGTGAGATGCTGGGAGGTTACAGGCCTCACCAGAGAGCCAGGTCCATCCTCTCCCCATGATGCTACCTCCTGGAGGAAGGGCAAGCACTTGTCGTGTCTTAGCGACAGAAGCTTTAGTAGAATCTTTCCATCCTGGCATGTTACTTGGCTATAATTACATTACAAATGCTAATGGGAGTTATAATCACAATTATGCTAATCTCTGTGTTTAGTGCCTACTGTTGCAAGCAATTATGGCCAATGAGCTCAATTTGTAAGTTAGCACTTATTAAAGTTAGCCACTGACATAGACTGTTTTAGGCAGACTGCCTCTAACATTTGTGAAAGTGATTTACTTAAACAATTTCCTAATAGGGCGTAAGTGCTTACAAAAAGGCTTTTCATCTTTATTTTCCTCTGATGAAACAGAAAGGAAAATATGCCTGGAGTCAATGTTTTGGCCGATCTATTAGATAACAAGGACTCTGTGAAGTTCTTTAAAAATATTTCAGAGAATGTTTTCTGAAGAAACTGCCCAGTTCTGGCTCAGAGCTCTTATAGGAACTGTAGAGGAACTGATGAGGGGAAACCTCGTACCCTAAATGGCAGCAAATAAGAAACTTGGCAGCCTGTGTAGGCCATGGAAGACAATTAAGACAGGAAATTATACACACACGATCTCTTTATATTTACGTTTCATGAATTTATCTGGGAGTCCATCAAAAGCAGATATGTCGAATGGATATAGAACTAGACAGGCAAGATTCTAAAGCATAAATTATTCTCATTGGTGAAAGGAGAAGTGTAACTGAGATGGTCTTGAGGGCTCTTGCTTTTTCCAGGAGTCGATAATTTTCTGATCACCAACTCCAGGCTCCAAGAGCTCACACTGGCCTGAGCTTTCCAGGACCCACCTTGGGGTGCCCAGCAGGACTTATTACAGTGGAGGCTGGCATCTACCAGCATGTGACCTTCTCTCCCAGTTTCTGTGGTCTCTGTCTTTAAAGACTGAGCACTATTCTTGGTAAGTAAAATGAATAACATTAAGGATTCTGAGTGGGGCCGTTCTCTAAGCGGGCAGTCTCGACCTCCCGTTTCACCTTTCTCATCAGGGCCTTTAAGTTCCATTTCTGGTAATGTCCCAAACATCCTAAATGATCTTTCTTAATTCTTCCAGTTTTTCTCTACTTCTGTACTCCACACCCCTTGCATCCCACATCTGAACAAGATTCCCAAAGAATACCGACAGAAAAGCAAGTACTTTTTGCATATTTTACACAGATATTTACAAATAATGATCACCTTGGAGCTGATAATAAAAAAAATGCATGGGACAAAAGATTTTGATACATGTCTTCTAAACAGATAAAATAGTAGGATAACAGATGGGCTATTTTCTTTTTAAAAAATAAGAACATTTTGTCACTGCGGTGAAATGTACTCTGTCTCTCTCTCTCTCTCTTTTGACCAAATGATCATTAATTTCTTTCTGCAGAGTTCACCCCAAATTCAAATTTGAACACATCTCTCTGATCCTGCCGTACGCTTTCTTGGTTGTCGCTGTGATTTCCTTAGCTATTGTAGAGTTTAGAACCAGCTGATGCTCTGAAAGTGATTTCTGATGCTGGCACTTGTACGATACAACTCTCCTTAACTTTTTATAAAAAATAGAACATATATATAGACAAGAAAGACATGTAGGTGTTAACTCTTTCCTTTCCTATAATATTGGGAATGGCGAATGGAATGAATTGATTTTTTTTCCCTGCAATCCCGGTGGCCAGAATTGAGCACAACAGAACTAAAAAATGAGCTGGGAGTGCTGTAGACTTGCATAATCAAGGCAAGCAATTGGTAATATCAATAGCATGATCTTTACAGTTTTGACAATGTGAAATAAGCTTGGTAACTGTTTTTGTTTTGTTTTGGTTTGGTTTTTGAGATGTAGTCTCATTCTGTTGCCCAGGCTGGAGTACAGTGGCACAATCTTGGCTCACTGCAACCTCCACCTCCTGCGTTCAAGCAATTCTCCTGTCTCAGCCTCCCAAGTAGCTAAGATTGCAGGCACTCACCACCACAACCAGCTAATTTTTGTATTTTCAGTAGAGATGGGGTTTCACATGTTGGCTAGGCTGATCTCACACTCCTGGCCTCAAGTGCTCCACCCAGCTCTGCCTCCCAAAGTGCTGGGATTACAGGCTTCAGCCTCTGTATCAGGCCAGCAAGCCGACTTTGATGGCAGGGAAAGTATACTGATAATATAGGACAGGATTTCTTGCTTGGGGACCAGCTATTGTATTGGGGGTTCTTGAAGCATTTCTGCACCATGCATAAATAATCCAGCTACTGGTCATAAGTTGACTGTATTAAGAATAGTATAATAAATAAATGAAATAAAAACAAAAACAAAGAAATCCATAATCAGGCACTTTTCATGAGAACATCATAAGGAAATGGGAGGGTTACGCTCTGCCCAGGTAAAGTTAGAGCTGTCATGAGATTCCTTGAATGCAGTGTACAGTGCACGAACAAATGCAGCAAGAACCAGCCATTTTGCCAGAAATGCTGTCACATCAAATGGGGAACATTTTGCTCTCTCCTTTTTATTTTTATTTTTGACAGAGTCTTACTCTGTTGCCCAGGCTGCAGTACAGTAGCACGATCTCAGCTCACTGCAACCTCCACCTCCAGAGTTCAAGTGATTCTCCTGCCTCAGCCTCCCGAGTAGCTGGCATTACAGGTGTGAGCCACTGCGCCAGGCCATCACTTTGCTCTTTTCTACAGATCAAGTGACCTTTCCGGACTTGAAAGTTTCTGACACTTTTTAGGGTCAACTGGGCGCCCCTGGCTGAGGCACATTTCAGTAGACGAAAGTCAAGTTGTCTTTCGCCTGAGCACACAACCAAGAGAACAAGTCCTGGCAACCAAAGGCATCATGGATGTGACCTGGCTGTCCTTGTGTTTGGAAAAAAAAATAAAAGAAAGAATTGAATCTGGGCCAGTTAATAATGCAGTCCACTGGTTTGTGCCCAAGACATTGAATCTGAGAGTAGTGGTCACTTCCAAACGATGATATATGCCCAAAGGAAACACATAATCCTTCTCCCAGTTTGTCTTTGAAGACCCAGTTACCTTGAAGTCACCTCTTTATACCAGCATCAACACCCCAAATTAGTCTCCATTCACAAATTATCTCCGATGCTGCCTCTCTGGGAAAACTTAAAAGCCTATTTAACAAGAGGAGCCTGCTGCCAAGAAGTTGGCTTGGGAGAATGGCAGTAATTAAATGATGCTAATATTTAGGCTCTTGCAGGTATAACAAAGCCTTCTTTCTTTGTCTCAGGTGGGGACACGTTAGCACATTGCTTCTGTTTGGGAAAGGAGACTATTGTGGGGGTGTGAGAAAGGGGAAGAGGGGAACAGCAAGGCAGGGAGGGGAGGCTGACTTCTCAGATCTGAAAGGAGAGATTGATGCTGGGAGGGAGAAAAGCTTAATGTTAATATTCATCAGAGATGAGCCCCCGGCATTGCAGCCTGAGACTTACCAGAAAAGGTGAGATGGAACAAAGTCATATTCTTCGTTAAATGCTTTATTGTCTGTGAGAGGAGGGGCAAGAAGGAGTGGAGGGTTTCAGGGAGAGGCCAAGGGAAAGAAAAATAAAAAGAACTGTCCTAGGAACGATGTGTTGGATGAATTGCTCTGTGTACTTGGCTAGAGCCAGGAGGCTGCTAAATTCTCAGCAGTTGCCTCAGTTGCAGTCTTGCAGTGGTGGGAAGAAAGGATTGGGAAGATGGAGACTGGAGTCCTTATAACAGCGTTTTCTCTTCCTAGCTGTGTGATCGCAAGTTGTGAAACAATCAATCACATCTCTAGGAATGGGGAGCTGCCTCGCGCTGGCCAGACTCTCCCCCGCACTATGTGCACTTACAGAGAGTGACCCTGCCCTCCTGTTGTTCTGGGTGCAAGAACACGTCTGTGCTGTTTTCTCTGCTCCAGTGTGTGCTTGTCTCATGATTTGAGTTGATCCAGAGGTTGGTGTGATGGATGTATCCTGCAGATCTAATAAATAAGTAAATTCGTGCCACTTCCTTCAACTAAAGCAATTTCATCTGTTCAGCCCACAAAGAGGTTAAATGGAATGCACTGCTCAGGGCTCAGGGCCAGGGTTCCAAACATGTGGGAAAGAGCCTGTATGCCTCGTTCATCGTTGCCTAAGTTGGATAGATTCCATCTAGGGAGCCTGTATCCAGATCAATCTCTCTCTCAATTTCTCAGCCTCTCTCTCTCTGTTAGAATTTAATTCTGGATGAGACCATCTAAATCTTAGAGGATTATGGCTCAGTCAAAGACCAGGTTGCTGTTTGCAGCTTCTGTGAAGAGCCTCTGTGCTAGAGTTAAGAATGAGTAGGGTGGTGGGAGGAGAAACAAGGAGAGAAATTTAGCTGGAGCATATTCTTTTACTGAAGAAAAATACATTTGACCTGGCCTTGGTTTCAGATCCAGCATTGCTTACTTTTTGTTTAAGCATGGGAAAAAGAAGTTGGAAAATTCCACCACTGGAAAACTAGGGTAGGGATGAGAAGGTATAAAGGAAAGAGGAAGCAGTGGGTTCTCCCTTATGCTTCTATTATTGTTATTTTTTCTAATTATAGAGGTAGAGAATATTATAGGGAAGTTATAAAATATAGAAGAGTCCAAAGAAGGAGTTTAAGACACTCATAATAGCAACATTAAAGGATAAACACTGATATAGTGTGGATATTTATCCCTCCCCAAATCTCGTGTTGAATTGTAATCCCCAGTGCTGGAAGGAGAGTCTCATGGGAGGTGTTTGGGTTGTGAAGGCGAATTTCTCATAGCTTGGTGCTGTCTTTGAGATTGTGAGTGAATTCTTGTGAGATCTGGTGGTTGTCTTTGAGATAGTGAGTGAGTTCTCATGAGATCTGGTTGTTTAAGAGTGTGAGGCATCTCTTTTTGCTCTCTCTCTTGCTCTGACTGTGTGATGTACCAGTTTCCACCACATTCCACCATGAACAAAACCTCCATGGGGCCTCCCCAAAAGCCGAGCAGATGCTGGCACCATACTTATACAGCCTGCAGAACTGTGAGCCAATTGAACCTCTTTTCTTTATAAATTACCCAGTGTTCTCTGGTATTTCTTTATATCAATCCAAGAATGGCCTAATAAGAACACCATTAACCTTTCGGAGAATTATTTTATTGCAGTTTTATATGCTGCTTTTTTTTCCTCTTAATAAGTATTTTGAGGGCATCTTCCAAAGACATTGCAAAATCTGCAAAATCATGTTTCTTAAAAAAGCAGTTGATTAGTACTTCACTGCTGGATAAAATATAAGTTATTCAAGCATTTCCAAATGCTGGGCACTAACGCTGCTTTCTCCCCCATTGTACAAGAAAAGCCCCAATGCACACCTTCATACACATACTGTGTGTGTGCAAATATATAATTATTTTTTGAAAGTATGTTCTTAGAAGAATTATTAAACTAATTCTTGATGCTCTTCCAAATCCTAGCAGGCAGAAGTGTTTTGGAGAACAGCCTTAGTGTTACCCCAAGGGGCTCTAACAGCTCAGCTTTGGAACAGAGGGCATCTCATGTGCTTCTCAGGATCATTAGTGCAGGTGTGTATGTGTGGTGTGTGTTTATGTGTGCTGTGTTTTGTGTGTGTGCTGTGTGTTTGTGTGTTGTGTGTTCATGTGTCTGCTGTATGTTTGTGGTATGTGTATATGATGTGGTGTGTGATGTGTGGTGTATGTGTGTGCATGGTGTGCTTGTGTGGTGTATGTGTGGTGTGTGTGTATGGTGTGTGTATTTGCTGGGTTTGTTTGGTGTGCAATGTGTGTGTGATGTGTGTATGTAGTGTGTGTAGTGTGTAGTTATGTGGTATGTGTGTTTGTGTGTGTATGAGTAGTGTGTATATATGGTATGTGTGGTATGTAGTGTGTGTGTATGTGTACTGTGTGTGTGGTGTGTGTATTTGGTGTGTTTGGCACATCAGGTGTGTTTGTGCAGTGTGTGTATATAGTGTATGTGGTATGTGTGTTTGTGTGTGTGTATGTGTATATTGTATGTGTGGTATATGGTGTGTGTGTATGTATACTGTGCATGGTGTGTGTATGTGGTGTGTGTGTATTTGTGTGTATGGTTTGTGTGGTGTGTGTGTGCAGTGTGTGAGGTTTGTGTGTGGTATGTGTGATATTTATGTTTGATGAGTGTGTATGTGGTGCATATATGTGTTTGTGGTGTGTGTGCCTGTGTGTGTTTGGCTAGGAGAGAAGAAGGTGCCATAGTCTTGCATCAGATGATCCCTTGAATTTCTGTGACCTCTGACCTGCCTGGATTCTAGAGCAAATCTCCCAAAGCTGTGCTCGTCTTCAGGGTGAGTGGATGACCCCCTGAGGTGTGGCCCCCCCAACGCGTGATTCCCTGTGGTGTGATCCCCTGTGGTGTGAACCCTGGCAGTGTGATCCCCTGATGTGTAATCTCCTGAGGTGCAAACCCTGTGGTGTGATCCCCTGAGTGTGTGGACCCCTGAGGATCTGATATATGTAATACAGAACTGTTAAATTCTATCCTCTTTAAAATTAATATATTAAAGTCCTGGTCAGGGATGGTAGCTCATGCCTGTAATCCCAGCACTTTGGAAGGTCGAGGCATGTAGATAACTTGAGGTCAGGAGTTTGAGACCAGCTTTGCCAACATGGCAAAACCATCTCTACTAAAAATACAAAAATTAGCTAGGTGTGGTGGCGTGCGCCTGTAGCCCCAGCTACTTGGGAGGCTGAGGCATAAGAATCACTTGAATCCTGGAGGTGGAGGTTGCGGTGAGCTGAGATCATACCACTGCACTCCACCCTGGGCAATGAAGACAGACTCAATTTCAAACAAATGAAAAAAAATTAAAAAGTCCTAACCCCCTGTATGTCAGAATGTGACCTTATTTGGAAATAGGGTCACTGCAGATATAATTAGTTAAGATGAGTTCACACTGAAGTAGGGTGGGCCCCTAATTTCATTATGACTGGTGTCCTTATACAAGGAA
This sequence comes from Callithrix jacchus, assembly GCF_049354715.1. Taxonomy (NCBI): domain Eukaryota; kingdom Metazoa; phylum Chordata; class Mammalia; order Primates; family Cebidae; genus Callithrix; species Callithrix jacchus. Next base: position 29,405,862 of record NC_133514.1, on the reverse strand, counting down.
TGGGAGGTGAAGAGGCATAGTACTCAGGAACAACTCCATGTGAAGACTGGAGTTAGGACTGGAGCTTGTTCCTCTTTGCCAGGTCAGAAATCCATCTCAGAGCTTCTGACCAACCTACCATCCAGCCGCTCCTCCATTTGAACTCAGAGGTTGACACTGGGTTGCTCCCAGGTGCCACACTGTCTCAAACTCTGACCTATCCTCTTTTCACCCTAAAACCCAACCACTTGCACTGCGTAGTGACTTTGCCCTTTATAAAGCACTTCCAAAGACTTTATTCCACTGGAACCCTGTGGTTGGTCATCCCATTTTGAGAGAAGACCCAGAGACATCAATGCATCTTGCCCAGGGCCATGCCCTTAGGGAGAGCATCTCTTGACAGAAGCCCTGCTCTGTCCCCTGTACTTTGCAGCTTGTTTTTTTCAGTCTTGAAAATTTAACCCCTCATGACTGGGCTCTAAAAATGTGATTCTGAGCCAGGTATTTACATGTGAATTTAAGGAGCCCAGAGAGTTCCTTCTTCAGGGTGAAAACTACTTAAAAAAAATTTAAAGCATTCTTTGGCATTTCATGGCATAAAAATAAATACTTTAGGTATACACACCCTTCTCTTTTAGCAGGTTTTGCATAAATGGATTCTTCAGCAGTCTTGGCTTGGTGCACTCCTCAGTATCCCAACGATGGGCTACTCATCTGTGGCCATTTCATCTCTTAAAAACAGGGATCCCAAAGGCCTACCCTTAAAGTGGTCAGGAGCATTGGATATGAGCTTAACAGCTGGCAGACAATTTGTATGTTGCCTGAATTAACATTTCTCTTTTTTTTCTTTCAAAGAATTTTGTACGAAAGTAATTTCAAATAAATCATTTCATTTATCTGGGACGTAGTTTCCCCATCTATAAAATAGGTATGGCTCCAGCCTGCCTTTCTGTATAAAGTAGAGGTATTCAAAGATCTACAAAGTTTCTGAGCTTTTGATGTATCAGGGTCCTAGGGTGTATCACGAAATGCTGCAAACAACAGGAACGTGTTCTCTCACAGTCCTGAAGGCAAGACATCTGAGATCACGAGATCTCAGAGACCATGCTCCCTGTGAAGGTGCTAGGGAGAGATCTGTTCCTGCCTCTCTCCTTACCTCTGATAATACTTTGGCTTGGGTTCATGTCACTGGGTCTTCTCTCAAAATGGGATGACCAACCACACCTAGTTCCAGAGGGTTCCGAAGGAATAATGTCTATGGAAGTGCTTTATAAAGGGCAAAGTCACTAAGCAGCACAGGTTGTTGGGTTTTAGGGTAAAAGGAGAATAGGTCAGAATTCGAGGCGGTGTGGCACCTGGGAGCATCCCAGTGTCAACCCCTGAGTTCAAATGGAGGAGGGGCTGGACGATAGGTCGCTCAGAAGCTCTGAGATGGATTTCTGACTTGGCAAAGAGGACAATGAAAATGGAAGACATTTACTGGGGGGAACCAATGCAGATTTTTCTTTTTTTCCGCAAGATGTGTCATGTATTTATTTTAATAGCTATAGGGGTCTATGTCATGTATTTATTTTAATAGCTATAGGGGTCTATGACCAATCCATTCTCCCTCCCAAAAGTCAGGGGTCCCTTATTTAGAAAATGAGTGCATGGGGCTCACATAGAATGGTAAGGGGCAAGGAGCTGGGGTACGTTGAAAGAAGTGCACACGACACATTTTGAGATATGCATTCATCAAATCTAATCAATAATCCCCTCTGACCACTTTCTTTTTTTTGAGCTGGAGTCTTGCTCTGCCACCCAGGCTGGACTGCAGCGGCACAATCTTAACTCACAGCAACCTCCATCTCCCAGGTTCAAGTGATTCTCCTGCCTCAGCCTCCTGAGTGGCTGGAATTACAGGTACATGCCATCATGCCCAGCTGTTTTTTTTTTTTTTTGGTGGGGGATGGAGTCTTGCTCTGTTACCCAGGCTGGAGTGCAGTGGTGTGATCTCAGCTCACTGCAACCTCCACCTCCTAAATTCAAGTGATTCTCCTGCCTCAGCCTCCCCAGTAGCTGAGATTACAAGTGTGCTGCACCACATCCAGCTAATTTTTGTGTTTTTTGTAGAGACGAGGTTTTGCCATGTTGGCCAGGCTGGTCTTGAACTCCTGACCTCAAGTGATCAGCCCATCTCAGCCTCCCAAAGTGCTGAGATTACAGGTGTGAGCCACTGCACCCAGCCCCATCTTCCAATTTCTCCACCTTACTCAGCATCTCACAATGCCTCTTCTGCCCCCTTTCTGTGACTCATTTTCCCCCTCAAGGCTTCACCTGTGTTGTCTGGGGAGAAGGGGAGGTGATACTGGAATAGGAAGTGTCATCTGCCTCATGTGCACCCCCCTGGCGCCCTTACTGGAGTTGGGTGTGCTCTGTACATCCATAAGAGACTGAAGGAGTGATTGATGTCAGAGTGGTAATGTGAGGCCCTCAGACTGCTGCTCCCATTCTCCCAGGAAGATGTGAGAGAAGGAACCTGACCACAAATGGTTGTGCATTTGTCTGGGAGTTAGGAGGATGAAGGCTGGAGGCCGAGTGGGCAGGAGGAGGGAGGAGAAGAAGGAAAGTGAGAAGCTGTGACTCACTTAGAAAGAATTGGGTTGTTGGACTTCATACATTCTCAAGGGCTGGAAAAGCAGATGTGAATGGCCTCAAATTTAGCTAATAGAGAACACTGATTTCCTTTATGCAGCTCAGCCAAATACATTTAACTTGTACTTAAATATTGCCAGCAAGTATTTTTCAGTTCTTTTATAATAAAATCCTCTTTTTAGGTTACCTTTCAAATTTCCTGGCTGTCCCTTAGAGGAGCTGCATTCAGTATTAATGTTTTAATTCAGCAAGACATCTGACTGTTAATTATACTGCTAATATACATTTCTTCCTTCCTCTTTTAGAGAAATAGAGAGAAAAAGACAAACCCTCATCTTCTAGAACTATTTTCTTGTCCAGTGTTTATAGCACTACTGTATATATAGGATCCTCTCTCTGAAAGCTTGCCTCTAGGTTTACTTGTCCACCAACAATTTAGCCAGGCCCAATGATAGTATTTGTCAGTGGCAGAAAAGCAGTGGATTAATAACAGCAACGAAAAGAGCAAGAAGAAAGCATATTCTTTGTTATTGCTGCACTACGTCATAATTACAGTTTCACACAGCCCCTGTGTTTTTAAAATCTGACTTCAGGTGACAGTACAGAAAGCCAGTGAAGCTTTTACTCTCATATGCCTTAATGGCAAAAGGTATATGGAGTTTGTGAGCTGAAAATTGTCCGGAACTAAAGAATATTTTATGATTTAAAGTAATTGCTATTGTTATAGTGAGTCTAACAGGAGGAAATCTTCAACAGCCCTCCTCTTCCATGGAAACTGTCTAGGAAACACATCTCAACAATTCAAGAAATTCTCATAGCATGGGTGTTCCTGGCTTCCTGCTGTTTTCTCACTCCTGCTCCCCTCAACCTTCACCCCCACCCTAATGAATATTCAGCCTGCATCCTTCAACCAGGATTTTGAATAGGATGCTTCCTGTTTTTCCTATTAAAGATTAACTGTTGTCCTGGGTAAGAGATTGTTTGTTTAGTAAGACCTTGCAGCTGGGAATTCCTGTTTATTTTTTATTATGACCCTGGTTCTGGGGACAACATATATTTCATAGTCACAAATAAGGCCTTGTATGTTCCAATGGCTCTGTTAGTCCTGACTCTGTGTTGCAATTATTTTTTAATCTATATATCTGTCCCATCTCACTGTGAACAATTCAAAGGCAGGAATTAAGTCTTATTAATTTATCTCTTCTGTTGCCCAGCATAGTGACCAGAAAAGAGCAGTAGCTCAATAAAATATGTTGAATAGGTAAATAAGCTGTTAAAAGAAAAACCTTAACTGAATTAAATCTAAAGGCATTTAATTGAGCAATGAATGGTTCACAAATCAGGCAACCCCCAGAATTACAGCAGATTCAGAGAGGCTCCTCGTGAAGGGACACCTTGCAGTCAGAAGAAAAAAGGGAAGTGATGTACAAAAATCAGAGGTGAGGTACAGAAACAATTGGATTGGTGACAGCTCAGCATGTGGCTTATTTGAAGACAGTTTGGACACTCAGGAGTGTATGAGTGGTTGAAACATGGCTGCTGACATTGGCCAAGACTCAGCTGTCATTACAGGTATGATTCCATCAAAGCTGTTTATAAATAAGTGCATATTTGCCATTTAAAGTAGTAGTTTTTTGATCCATGACTTGGGCTTCATGGGATTAGATATGAGGACATGCCTGAAAGCCCCCTCACAATTAGAATGAGATCCTTGGCCGGGCGCGGTGGTTCACGCCTGCAATCCCAGCACTTTGGGAGGACGAGGTGGGTGGATCACGAGGTCAAGAGATCGAGACCATCCTGGTCAACATGGTGAAACCCTGTCTCCACTAAAAATACAAAAAATTAGCTGGGCATGGTGGCACATGCCTGTAATCCCAGCTACTCAGGAGGCTGAGGCAGGAGAATTACCTGAACCCAGGAGATGGAGGTTGCAGTGAGCCGAGATCGCACCATTGCACTCCAGCCTGGGTAACAAGAGTGAAACTCCGTCTCAAAAAAAAAAAAAAGAATGCCTATGCAACTGTATTGCATGCTCTGCACATGTACCCCAAAACCTAAAATGCAATAGAAAAAAAAAGAATGAGATCCTTGAGTTTTTTCCTAAAAACCTTATGGATGGTGTTTTGCATTTGTCGTCTGCGAGAAGACATGTACACACCTTGGTATTTCTTTAGTACTCATTTTTAAGGGCTGCAAATTGACTTTACAAACGTAATTTCATAAGTCCTTAAATAAAGCCTGGGAAACAGTAGATACATTGAACATTTACCAAAACTCTTCTGTAGCTTCTTGTCACCCTAGGGATAAATTCCTCCACAGCTTGCTCTTTCTCAGTCACTAACCCCAGTTATACCAAACAATTGCAGGTTTCACCTCATGCAGGGTCTCTCGCCTTCAGCTTTTTGTGTACACTGTTTTTTCTCCAAAGCCCTCCCTCCCCAACTCCTAGTCCTCCTTCAAGTTGCGAAACTTGAATGGCATCTCCTCAAGACAGTTTCCTGATTTCCACACCCAGTTAGGTCCCTTGCTAGTTACTTCCTCACAGACGGAATGACATGGAGAAATTGAGTCCACAATGCAAACATTTCAAGAGTATTCACAACTTTTTAAGTTATTTTCAATGTAAACAGAAAATATTTGAGTTCAGGGCTGTCTTCTTTGTGATATCCATGTCCTTTTATTTACGTATTTGAATTGATATTCTGTCCAAAGTTGCTGCCAAAATTACATTTTAGAGGAGCCAGGAAGAGCTTGTCAAACATCTTGATGTGTGGTTTGCATGGTTTCATTTGGTCTGACAATCTTGTCTATCCAGAGAAAAAGGAAGTCAATTTCTATCTTTGCTTTCTTTCTCTGGATAGTTTAACATATTATTAGTAGTTTGTCCGTAATTCAAATTCCATTTTTAGGAACATTGGAAGATTATATGACATTTCCGATTTTATTAAGACATTCTTTCATTTAATATTGCTTAAAAAAAGGAGTTCATGTGGAGGCTGAGAAGGCTTTGGTTATATAAGCAGCTTTATGATGGCTTTATTTTAGTTGTATAACATATTTGTTGTTCTTAATAATATTCAGAACAGCAGAAGAATCAAGAGGGCAGATTTTGAAGGAGACTATGCCACATTTGATACATAAAGTAATGTATCTGAGGCTCATCTATATACTTGAAACGACAATAATACCTACCTCATAGGATTACTATAGGGGTTAACTGTAATAATTACTATAGGGGTTAAATGTAATAATGAGTTATTACATTAATAAAATGTAATATGTACTAAAGAGTTTAGTATGATATACAACTCAAGGTAAGTAGTCAGTGCTAGCTATTTTACTATTATATATATGTATATATATGTGTATATATGTATATATATATTTGTGTGTATGTATATATACACACACACACACACACACACACACACACACTAACAATGAAGTGGCATTGTTGGAGTAATAATCTGGGGTAAATACCTGAGATTTGTTGTCTCATGGCCATGAAAAACTAGGACGCGGTCACACAAAGAGTGAAGTTCAGAACGGAAGTTTAATAGGCAAAACAAAGAGAGGAGATCTCTGTAGCAGAGAGGGGTCCTGGAGAAGTGGGTTGTCAGTTCCACTGTGGAATGCAAGGGTTTTTATAGATTAGCTTGAGGAGGTGGTGTCTGATTTACATAGGGCATGAAAGATTGGATGGACCACGTGTGCCATTTGTATAAGGTGGGAAAAACTGGTTAGGACTCAGTATGCCATTTGCATAGCGTGAAAAAGCTGGCCACCTCATCCTAATCTTTTATAATGTGAATAGCTCGACCTAGCCAGTGCCATGTTACCTGTTCCTTTACTGTACACCTGGTGACAGAGAAAAGGGAAAATGATGGAGCCTCCATGTTGGACACACCTGGTCCCCGGTGGCCCTTTTCTATTGGCACAGCTGCTGGCATTCACCTGTGCAAGGTTTCAGCTTGCTTATTTGTCTGCAGCTCAATTTTTCAGGCTGCTCTTTGTTAGAAAAGAAATGATTTGGGGGCTGTTTTTTGTTAAAAGGGACATTTCACTGAGGACTCTGTTGCCCTTACTATCTGCCTAAATAATTTCTTTCTACCTCTTGTATCACCAAATGGCCCTTTTCCCTTCCTGATCAGGTGATTTCCTTTTTCAAGTTGACCTCCTATAGGTGCCACAAAAGTTACAGCAGTCACAGGGACAGTGAGTCTGATCTAGTTTTCTGTTCCTGTGATGCTAAAAAGCTAACTTAAATTCTCTTAGGTCACAGAGTACCATAAGCTCTCGAGGGTAAGGAGTGTAGCATCCTTATCTTTGGACTCCCTGCAGCCCATTGCTCAGTGGTAGAAGACTCATCTCTACATTTGCCTCCATGATGGTGTCTTCGTTCTGTTCTTTCAGCATGGTTTGGATGGCCATCCCTCTCCTGCATGGAGCCACCAGTGGGCTCATCCTGATCCTAAGGCCCGCTGTGTCTTGCCCATAGGTGCTCAGTGAATGTTTGTTATTAGGAGTATGCAGATGACAAACATTCCTTTTCAGTAAGAGCAGATGAGAAAATAAGTGCCTGATTTTAATCCCACTTCACTTTCTTCCATTTTATGGTCTTGGCAAAAAGTGTGAGGAAGGATTTGATCACAATTTTCTTCACTAATGCTTCACCTACCTACCTACCCAATCAACAAAGCCCTCAGGATTCTGCACAGGCATCAGCTCCCACTTTACAGGGCAGCTTAAGTCTTTGTGGTCATTATCATATTAATGAGTTATTGACTAGCAAACACATCAGCCTAATATTCAAGCCAGGGCTGCTGATGGAATCACAAAAGGAAAGATGTTTTAAAAGTTATATTATGATTGCTCAAACAGATTACACTGGACGTCTTTTGTTCTCATTAATTAGAGCCATGGCAGACCCATTTCTAAAGAATCTCCTACCTATAAAGGTAAAGGAGGAAAGCCCTCATGGATCCCTATAGGTTTTATTAATTTCCACCCCTTCTTCAAGAATTCATACCCTGTAAGAACCAACAAAAACAAGATCTATCATCTATTTATCTATCTATCTATCTATCTATCTATCTATCTATCTATCTATCTATCTATCATCTATCTATCATCTATCTATCAATCTATCTATCTTTTTTGCTACTTGCCAATCAACAATGACTCCTGCTCCTGAGTGCATAATTGTTTTGAACTGTTTTCTCAGGCTTAAGATAGAAGCTTCCATGCTCCTTCCCATCTTCTTCATCTCACACCATTTATTATATGACATCACAAATGGACACTACTCTTAGAGTAACAGATTCTGATTTTTATTTGTCCTTTACTATTTTGTGAAAATAATTCAGAAGGAAGTCAAACTAGCCAGTTTTTCAGTCCAAAGGGGTCTGAGCGCTATAATCCTGGTTCTCAATTTCCCATCAGCCTCTTGAAGAACTTGCAGGTCACTGGGTGGGACTTAAGCACCCTTAGCACTGTACCACTTTTTCATCTGTCTGTAGGGAAAACTGGAAGAGGTCCCCAATGTTTATAATTCCCAAAAGGCGAAGTTCCTTAAAAATTTCATTCTGTTAGGATGATTAAAAACCCTCCCATGGAAATACTTGAGTTGGATAACATTATCTATTTAGGTGGTAAAGCGGTGGGTATTATGATTTATAATATGGGAGCTGCTTCCTGGGCCAAACTTTGAGTTTGTTTATTAATCCTGGAAACCATTATAACCAAGTTAATAGGAAAAAGGAGATCCCTGAACTCTGTGTACTTGGAAGTTCCTGAAAACAGCTCAGAGTTAGTAACTGGCTGCCCCCAGGTGAAATCCGTGCAAAGAGCCATGATGAGAAACCTCTCTGGAATGCCCTCCCACTCCTTCTGTACTTAGTCATTTATGTTCAGTGACTTCCTTAGGATCACGTCCTTTCAAGAAGGATCATTCTAAGAGTATTTTTGTTACAGGAAATTTAGAGACAGAATGTTTAATTTCACAAATATATAAAGATGCAATCAACTTGTCACTAGCCTAAGGTATGTTCTATTTGCCATATAATGAGGCTTAACTAAAAGTTAGTCAATTCTGATAACTTGAGAGTTCATGGTGTTTAGAAAGAGGATCTGAGCTGACTTGCAACTAAATCACTTCTTAGAAAGTACTTCAGGATGGAATTGGTGGCTCATGCCTATACTCCCAGCACTTTTGGAGGCTGAGGTGAATCACCTGAGGTGAGGATTTTGAGACCAGCCTGACCAACATGGTGAAACTGCATCTGTACTAAAAATACAAAAATTAGCTGGGCATGGTGGTGGGCACCTGTAATCCTATCTACTTGGGAGGCTGAGGTGTGAAAATCTCCTGAAGCCGGGAGGCGGAGGTTGCTGTGAGCTGAGATTGCACCATTGCACTTCAGCCTGGGTGACAGAGTGAGACTTTGTCTCACAAAAAAAAAGAAATTACTTCATGCACCACAAAATGTCTGATGTCGTTTGCTGGAGGTATCAAACGGTTAATGAAAACAGCCAACATGAATGAAGTTTTAGTTTTTACAGTTAGCCACTGGTAAAGTCAGGATGAGATTTTTCAACCTCATGGTTGGCATCATGGTTAATGGCGGTAATCTGTGCAAAGAATTTTGAAGAGTGCCTGGCATACAGATGGTTCTCAAAAAATGTTAGGTGGTATTATTATCATCATTAACAAATAAATAAGCTTGAATCTATGATCAGTGCTGGAGAAATCTGGTGATCAATATAAACTCACATCTCAGAAAGGTACGGCTGTCCATTTTCCTCTAAGATTTTGATAAAATTTGCAGAAACTCTTCTCCACACTTTCTCTCCTAACCTATTTATTTAAGGAAACAATTTGGTTTAAATATCTAACAGGGATCTGTCAGCAAGACTGAAAGTCAAGGTTTCTATCATTATGGAAACAGATTTCTACAGATCATTTTCAAAAGATCATGTTTTTAACCATGCAAGAATACATATCAAAATTTAAGGATTACTAGAATAGAATCAAATATTGTAGAAAAAAACAACCACCACCATATTTTAGTAAAATGGGCATGTGGAAATATATGTCGCGTATCTTCACATCCCCATTTTCACATTATATGTATATTACTATATCGTTATATATAACAATATAATTTATGTTATATATTATATATTACTATATATAGATATATATAAAAATATGGAAAACATATCTAGAAACACAGAAAATGTTTCTATATACAGAATATTGAAAAATACAGTTTAAAAAGTATACCTCAATGTATATTATGTAATATATATATTACATAATATATTCTTTATAATTTATAATTAAAATTTATAATAATAGATGATATAATATAAATATATAAAATGCATATTATGTGAAAATACATATATTTGTAATATGTATATTTTACAGGGAAGGATATATAATATAATAATAATATAATATATAATATGAAAATATATTTTACATATTTATTTTACAATTATATATTTTCACATTATATATGTAATATATATATTTTATATTATATTTTATAATACATATTGTATATATATTATAAAATATATATATTATCAGAAAATGGAAAGTATCCAGAATGTCTGCATTAGGAAGCTTCAGGAGGCTGGGGAATGTTATTTTCTGACTCGTGGTCTCTGGAAGAGGATTCAGGTCTGTGTGTGGTCTTGGCCTGCGTCCCAGATTTGCCCTTTCTCCCTCTAGCCTGGTGAGCCAGGGCCAGGGGCCTTTGCTTTAATCCTACAGTTTCTGCTCAATCATTAGCCCTTCCTGTGACCCTCACCTAGATGTGATTCTCCCTCTTTTATGCTCCAGTAACAGTAGTGTTAGTGTTTTGAGTCGGTCAGCATCCAAAACGCTACTGTCCTCATTTGATTAAGGTCAAGTCTTTTTATATTGGGTTGGCACAGAAGTAACTGAAGTTTTTGCAATTACTTTTAATGGCGAAGGCCACAATTACTTTTGCACCAATCTGATAACTTCTTTCGTGGCGAAAACTTTTTGTTACCTTTATATTAAATGTCTTGTACTTAGTAGGTGCTTTAAAAATGTATTAAATGAATGAATGAAATAAAAATAAAATTAAATTCAATGGTATATCATTTATCATGGACCTAATTTAAATTAGGTACTCAGTAAAGGGAAGCTATGATTATGAAGATATATAATTTCATAACTAAGTAGTGAGGCATATTATTTCCATATCTCACCTAGTATTTGAAATATAGCTTTAGGTGAAAAAGTTTAGGCTTCCAGACCATGTTTTCAAAAAGTTAATCAAACTATGAAAGCCTCAATATGTAGTAGAATTTCTCTTGTATGTTGAACTCTCCAGAATATGCTCTTGAACATATTTCTTTTCCAAGATAACTTTATTTTTCATGTTATAAAAATGTTAACGTAATTATACTAATCTTAAAATAAACAAAATCTCACTTAGTTTTATCATCCAGAGACAACCATATGAATATGCAAATTTTGTTTTCTGGGCAGGATTCTTTTTTTCAATATAGTTGTGATTCATTCAAATAAGATAATTAAACAAATATTTGCATTATGTTTTTTATGTGTCAGGGCTGTGCTTATAATGTGTCTACTGTGTTTACATAGAGAATATAATTTTGTATTCAAATTGTAACAAAATAATAACATTTGCAAATGTTATTCAAAACTCTTTGTAAATATAATCATGCTTCTTAAAAACTAAGCATCCTGCGGTTGATCCTTTTGGTCCTTTTCGATATTTTAATACTGCAACAATGTTTTAGATGCTTAGGATGCTTTGTTTAGGAAAGATTCCCAGATATAGATTTACTGGGAGGAAACCTATGAACATTTTAAGACTTTTGTTACATTTACCAACTTGCTTTTCAAATGGGGTACAAATTATCTGAATGGAGAGACAGAAATACAGAAAACAAAGAAAAGTAAATAATTGTAATATAGGCCGGATGTGGTGCCTCATGCCTGTAATCCCAGCACTTTGGGAGGCCAAGGTGGGTGGATCGCCTGAGGTCAGGAGTTCAAGACCAGCCTGACCAACATAGTGAAACCCCATCTCTACTAAAAATATAAAAAAATACACCTAACTGGGTGTGGTGGCAGGTACCTGTAATCCCAGCTACTTGGGAGGCTGAGGCAGGAGAATTGCGTCAACCCAGGAGGCAGAGGTTACAGTGAGCTGAGATTGTGCCATTGTCCTCCAGTCTGGGCAACAAAAGCAAAATTCTGCCTCCAAATAATAATAATAATAATAATTGTAACATAGTATTTTGTAAATGTTGAAATAAATTCTTTGTCTAGAAAAAAAGAAATATAGAAAACATGTATAGAAACAGAAAATGTTTCTATATACAGAATATAGAAAGATCAATTTTAAAAAAGTATACCTCAATATTAAGGCTTTAGTGACAAACCAGAGAGTGAGGTGATGTTCAACCCCACTTTGTCAAATGCTTGAAATTCATTTGTAGTTGCCAGCTATTATGGAAGTTTTGATGGTGCCCAGAGAGAGAAGGAAATGTCTGGTTGAGGCGCCTTACCCCTAATCCAGTGTCTCCTAAAAGCACAGAACCTTGGTAATTTAAGGAAGATGTCCTTCTGGTATGCCTAGAGGCACCTAAGACCATGACAGAGTTAGGACAGATATAGTAGACTGTACACACACAAGAGTTTCATGTAACAAGTAAAACCAAGGTTTCTTTCATGTTAAATATACAGTCTTATTTTTAGATAGGAAGAATGCCAGGCTGAAGCAAGCAGTGTAATATAATCTTGTACTGTCTTGAAGGAAATTAGCCAGGGAATTGATTCATGTTTAGCCATGTCATTCCAGGAATCCTTTAAGCTGTCTATAGGGAGCTAATACTTTCTGAAAGTTATTTTGTCCAAAAGAAACAAAAACTTCTGATGTAGAAAAGATGGACATTGGAGGCATGTTTCAATTCAGTTACATTCTCTCTCTCTCTCTCTTCTGTCTGATATGTGACATACAGTACACATTTTAGAAATTTAGGTGACTTCAGTGATATTTCAAGATTTTCCTTACAATTGACAATTGAATATAAAGTTTAGAAATTTGGTCGTGAGTAAAGAGGTGGAATATTTACCTGTCCAACTCGGAACCCTTCCCAAGGCATGCTTCTAAAGGCTGAGTGTTTAGCTAACTCTTATAAATGCAAGGATTTATCAGGCCTTCACCATCTGGTTCCAAGTGTTATGTACATGAGGTCAGGATTTCAGTCCCCAGATAACACTGTTAATTGTACCTTATTTCATAACCAGCCTACCTTGTCCTACATTGAGTTGGTGTTTGTACGGAGACAGCATGAGGTAAGGCCTGGGAAGGAAGAAACGTGGGGATAGGAGCTCCTTTGACTGATCCCCTCGTATATACCATTAAGTTTACCAGAAAGATCAGGTAAGAGAGGAATTATCGATCATTCACTGTAAATTCGTCACCAGTGTGGGAGGAGACTTTATGTGTATGAAGGACAGTTCATTTCCAATTATAATATATATGAATAAAATCATATTATCATTAACCTCTGCCTTTCTTTTTTCTTTCTTTCCCTTCCTTCCCTTCCTTTCCCTTCCTTCCTTCCTTCCTTCCTTCCTTCCTTCCTTCCTTCCTTCCTCCCTTCCTCTCTCTCTTTCTTTCTTTCTTTCTTCTTTCTCTTCCTTTCTTCTTTTCTTTCCAAGCTGAGATTGTGCCATTGCACTCCAGCCCTGGTGACAGGCAGGACTCTGTCTCAAAAAAAAAAAAAAAAAAAAAAAGAGGGATTCCTTCTCTGGGTTCCCTCCCACGACAGTGTGGGAGCTGTCTTTCTTTCTCTCTCTAATAAATCACTTTTCCTCAAAAAAAAAAAAAAGAGAAAAGAAAAAGAAAAAGACTCAGATACTGTAAGCTCAGGATTCCTCTCCTGTAACTCAACTCACTGCAAGTGAAGGAGACACCTGGTTGTCTTCCACTCACTCTGTGAGATCTGAGACTTAGAGAATCAGTATAAGATAAAGCAAACGTTCTAGCTACTGCTATTGCTGTAATAAAGTTACTTGTCTTTGACCCAAGAGTTTCATGTCTTCTGTCAACATCCATGAAACTGATAGGTTAACCCATTAACTTGCAAATAGAGTAAAATCTTTATATAAAATGCTTTATAACTCTTGATAGTTTTTCTGACATGGATGGGATGCCAACAGATATCTGGCTTTCTGGAAAACAAAGAATCCTATGAGCCAATGAATGGGATTTGAGATAAGTCCATGGGAGTCAGTAGTGAATGTCTTGACCACTATTTTTCACAAATGCCTAATTCTAGCCTGCTTTCAGTTTCTTTAGTTGTGTCTGTTCCAGAAATTTGAGAGGAATTATAGTTAATTTTCAATATTTTTAAGTAATAAAGGCATTAAGCCAACTAGTAAACCATCTCCCAAATCCAGAGAGCAGCATCTCCCCCAGTGGGAATGGCCATGGGTGTTCCTGTCACTGGCTCACCAGGGAGGGCAGAAAGGAAATGGCTAGAGCTCGGTAGTTAGTGCACGAGAAAGGGTTTCCTATACCCTGATGGCTTGTGAGGGACCATCAGAAACCCCAGAAAAGTTTGTGGGATTCCAGAGAGAAGAGACCATTGCTTGGCTTACCAGGATTTAACTGGGGACTCTAAAAGCCTCACTGAGAAGTTCCATATGTATGTGTGAAATGGCTGGGCAATGGCTGGAGATGTGGTGAGCAGGTGGGTGGATCTGGGAGCAGCCCCTCAGGATGCATAGGCAGATGAAGGTGCCCTGTCATTCAGAATATGGTTGAACATGGAAGTCTCAGTGGGGTTCATTTGAGCAGAATGCAGAGCACATGGAATAAGAGACCAGAAACTGTAATAGGACCATGTACATTGGTGGATATCCCATAGCATATACCCAAGATCTGGATGCCTTGCAGATAAAGCCAAGAGCTAGGACAGCAAACTCCCGGGAAACTCAGCTCCTTTCTGGGGATGAGAGAAGGAGAAGAGGGAGTAGGACAATCTTTAATCTACAATTGCCAGGGTTTAAATCTGAACTGACCCTACTTAAAACCAAAAGCAGCAGAGATACTGAGTTGAAATGGGGATTTAGGAGGGAAATTAGGTTCTATCATAGACAAGAAGATCAAGTTGCATGTATAAACACCTGAGTTGCAAGTTTTAAACCTGCTGCATCTTAAATGCATTCTTAATCCCATCTTCTGATGCTTGTTTTGACTCCTTTCTCTCCGGTGCCTTCAATTTCGGTTCACTGGCTGCTCTGGGTTAGTCATGCTCCTGTGATTCATTACCGTGCTCACCAAAAATTCCTTTCCATGACCCCTTGAGCCCCTTAAACTATCACTGCATTTCTTATCTCTCCCACCTGAATTTCCTGTAAACATACCCGTATCTTTACTTATTCAATTCCTGTTCTTTCCTAGAGTCACTATTGGTGTTGGTCACTGCTATCCTACTGGAATTGAGCTTATAAAGTTCACATGTAGAAATCAATCAATCAATCAACTTTTCAGAGCCCCTCCTTTCCCATCTCTCTGTGATATTTGTCAATGTCAATTGAGCCCTCACTCTCCTTGAAATTCTTCCTTTTAAAAATCCTTTCTTATTCTCCTTTCTCTTAAATTCAGCCTGATTCTAACTTTCAGTAGACTTGGGTAGTTTATTCCAGACACTGAAGCTCGCCTTTTGGGTTTCACTTATTCAACTGAAATGTGAGATTGAATTGTGCCTGTTTATTTTTAAAGAAAAAGAAACAAATTACCATGGCAAAGCCTAGCTGGTGGCCCAGGTACACTGCCACCATACTAAAGAGCTGGTGTCTTTTTATGCATAGTGGGAGAGCACTAAGATTGGTGCTATCTGACAGAGACCAGATGTATGATGTTGCATACATTTGCATAAATTACTCCCATATTTGTTCTTCCTGCTTAACTTTCTCAAAAGAAAGGCTGCCCAGCCTTTGTGAATATTGAAGTCAGAAGGCTGAGTTGTGGTGGCCATCTGACATTGTGGAGCTGGCTTGCAATTAACCATGGTAATGACTGCAGGGAGAGTACTGCACTCTTGACACAGGGAAGGGCTAAACCCTTGCTTGCTCCACAGAGGAGGCATATTACTTTTCTCTTACTTTTGCAGGGACACCATATATTTGGGGATGCTGAAAACTTAACCAACAAAAGACCTCTGCTCCCCAATTTGGAAAGGGCATTAGGTATAATGCTATTTCTGGTTGCTTTTTGTTTTTGTTTTTAACCATATTTTATAGCCAAACAGAAATCGCTGCATAACTTCAGAAGATGTTTCCTTGAAACATCTGAAGTATGTGGTTGTGAAGTATGAAGCTGGTGAAGTATGTGGTCACCCTGCAGAAGTGAACAACACAACAGTTTCATTTCTTCCTTCCTAATCAGTATGTATACCTTTTCTTTCCTTTTCTTTTCTTGTTACATTAACTAGTACTTCCAGTACAAGTTTGAAAATGAATGGAGAGGGGGACATCCTTGCCTTGTTCCTGATCTTAGTGAGAAAGCTTCTGGTTTCTCACCATTAAGTATAATGCTAGCTGCAGGGTTTTTGTAGGTGCTTTTTATCAAGTTGAGAAAGTTTCCCTCTATCCTCAATTTCTCAAGAGATTTTATCATGAATGGGTATTGTGTTTTGTCAAATGCTTTTTCTGTATTTATTAGTAGGATCATATGACCCTTCTTCTTTAGTCTGTTGATGTGATGGATTACATTAATTAAGTTTGGAATATTGAACTAGACTTATATACCTAGGATAAATTTCAGTTGGTAATGGTGTATAATTCTTTTTGTATATTGTTAGATATAATTTGCAAGTACTTTGTTGAGGATTTTGGTATCTATGTTTATGAGAGTTATTGGTTTGTACTTTTATAATGTCTTTGTTGCCATTTGTTTCAGAGTGACATTGGCTTTGTAGAATGAGTAAGGAAGTATTCCCTCTGCTTCTGTCTTCTGAAAGAGATTACAGATAATTGGTATAATATTTTCCTTATATGTTTGGTAGAATTAATCAGTGAATCCATCTGGGCCTGGTCCTTTCTGTTTTGGAAGGTTATTAATTATTGCTTCAATCTAAAAAAGCACACATAGGCCTTTTAAGAGTGTTTATTGCCTCTAGTGTGTGTTTTGGCAGATTATGTCTTTCAAGGAATTGGCCCATTTCATCTACATTATCAAATTTGTGGGCACAGAGTTGTTTATTATTCTTTAAATGTCCATGGGATCTGTAGTGATGTCCCTCTTTTATTTCTGATGTTAATACTTTCTTTCTTCTTACTTCTTTCTTAGCCTGACTAGAGGCTCACTGTTATATTGATTTGTTCAGAAAACCAGATTTTGGATTCTTATTTTCTCTATTTCCTGTTTTCAATTTCATTGGTTCCTGCTCTAATGTTCATTTGTTTTTTTTTTCTGTCCCCTCTGGATTTTTATTTGTTCATTTTTGAGACAGAGTCTAGTTCTGTTGCCCAGGTTGCCGTGCAGTGGTGTTATCTTGGCTCACTGCAACATCCTCCTCCTGGGTTCAAGTGATTCTTGTGCCTCAGCCTCCCAAGTAGCTGGGCTTACAGGTGCATGCCACCACACCCTGGCTAATTTTTGTATTATTAGTAGAGATGCGGTTTTGCCACGTTGGCCAGGCTAGTCTCAAATTCCTGACCTCAAGAGATCCGCCCACTTCAGCCTCCAAAAGTGCTGGGATTACAAGCATGAGCCACTGTGCCAGCCTCTTTCACCTTTTAATTTTTCCCTTTTTAATTTGCTCTTCTTTTTCATGTTTCCTAAGGTGAAAGTTTAGATGATTTTTAGATCTTTCTTATTTTAAATGTTATAAGTTTCTCTCTAAGCATTGTTTTTGCTGAACATCACAAATTAGCCTAAGTTGTGTTTTTATTTTAGTTCATAACATTTTAACATTACTTTTGAGTTTCTTCTTTAAACCATTTTAATTAGAAATGTGTTATTTAGACTCCAAGTATTTTGTGATTTTTTCCTGTTATTTTTTGTTATTGTTTTCTGCTTTAATTCCTTTGTGCTCTCAGAGCAGGCACTGTATGATTTTTCATTCTCTTTAATTTTTTCAGGTGTGTTTTATGGCCCAGAATCTGGTCTACTTTGGTAAATGTTCCAGGTCATCTTGAGGAGACCATATATTCTGCTCTTGTTGAGTGAAGTAGTCTATGGATGTCAGTTATACGCAGTTGATTGATTATACTGTTGAGTTTAAATGTGTCCTTACCGATTTTCTCCCTGCTGTATCTACATTTATATCTTCTTGGAGAAAGGCCTCCTTATCATTATGTAATGCCCCTTTTTATCCCTGATAACTTTCTTTGCTTTGAAGTCTGCTTGCCTGAAAGTAATATAGTGACTTCTACCTTCTTTTGGTGAATATTAGCATAGTCTTTCTTTCTGCAACATTTAGTTGTTTTTGTTTGTTTGTTTTTGTTTGAGACTGAGTCTCACTCTGTCACCCAGGCTGAAATGCAGTAGTGTGATCTGGGTTGCAACCTCTGCCTCCCAGGTTCAAGTGATTCTCCTGCCTCAGTCTCCTGAGTAGCTGGGACTACAGGCCTGTGCTACCACACCTGGCTAATTTTTGTATTTTTAGTAAAGATGTGGTTTCACCATGTTAGCCAAGCTGGTCCTGAACTCCTGACCTCAAGTGATTTGCCCACCTTGGCCTCCCAAAGTACTGGGATTACAGATGTAAGCCACCATACTTGACCATCATTTACTTTTAATCTATGTGTATGTTTATATTTGAAGTGGGTTTCTTGTAGGCAATAGTCAGATATTATTTTCTTTTTTTTTTTGCAATTAAAAAAAGCACAGATGTTTTGTTACAAAACCAAGATTAGAAAAAGATTACTTTTTTTTGAAAGATAAAGAAAAAAAGAGGAAAAAAAGAGGGAAAAAGAGAAAAAGAGGGAAAAAGAAATATTACTTCATTCCTAAAATGGGTATCAATAATGGCCGATCAATATTTTGTGTGTTTAAAGTGGATAATGTATATTTTGTGTGTTTAAAATGGAGAGCTCTGTTGAGTTTATTGTTCTGGATCTGAGTTCAAGTCCTGGATATCGTTATCAATTTTCTGTCTCGTTGAATCTAAATCTCATTATGGGTCTTATGTATCTAGGTGTTAAGATCTCTTATTATTATATTAATCCTTTTACCCTTGTATCCTTGTAGCTTTGAAATCTATTTTATTAATTATGAGAATTGCAACTCCTGCTTTTTATTTATTTATTTTTGCTCTCCATTTGGTTGGTAAGTTTTTTTTCAACCCTTTATTTTGAGTCTTTGTATATCTTTAGATATACCATTAGATTTTGTCTGTATTTTTTGATTGGGGGATTTAGTCGATTTAAATTTAGGGTTACTGCCATTTGATATTAACTGGCTATTTTATCCTTTCATTGATGTAACTTCTTCTTTATGTTAATGCTCTTTACTTTTTGGTGTATTATTAGAAAGGCTCATACTGGTTGTTCCTTTCTATGTATAATGCTTCTTTTAGAAGTTCTTGTAAAGCGGGCCTGGTGGTAATAAAATCTCTGAGTACTTGCTTGTTCCTAAAAGATCTTATTTTTCCTTCAATTGTAAAGCTTAAATTGGCAGGATATGAAATTCTGGGCTGAAAGCTCTGTTCTTTAAGTATATTGAATATTGGCCCCCACTCTCTTCTAGCTTGTAGGGTTTCCGCTGAGAGATCTGCTGTAAGCCTAATAGGATTCCCTTTATGGGTAACCTGATCTTTCCCTCTGGCTGCCCTTAATATTTTCTCCTTCGTTTCAATCCTGGTGAATCTAATGATTATGTGCCTTGGGGTTGGTCTTCTTGAGGAATATCTTTGTGGTGTTCTCTGTATTGCCTGGGGTTGAATAGTGTCCTGCTTTGCTAGGTTGGGAAAATTTTCCTGGATAATGTCCTGAAAAGTATTTTCCAACTTAAATTCATTCTCTCCATCTCATTCAGGTGCACCAGTCAAACGTATATTCGGTCTTTTCACATAGTCCCATATTTCTTGGAGACTTTGCTCATTCCTTTTTATCCTTTTTTCTCTATTCTTGTCTTGTCATTTTATTTTAAGTTGGTCTTCGACCTCTGATATCCTTTCTTCTGCTTGATCCATTCGGCTATTTAAGCTTGTACATATTTCACTAAGTTCTCGTGTTGTATTTTTCAACTCCATAAGTTCATTTGTATTCCTCTCTATATTGTCTATTCTTTTCATCATTTCATCGAACCTTTTTTCAAAGTTCTTAGTTTCTTTACATTGGGTTAGAACAAGTTCCTTTAACTCCCAGAAGTTTCTTATCATCCACCTTTTAAAGCCTACTTCAGATAATGGAACACAGTCCTTTTCCATCAGGACTTGTTCTGTTGCTGATGAGTCCTTTTCCATCAGGGCTTGTTCCGTTGCTGATGAGTCCTTTTCCATCAGGGCTTGTTCCATTGCTGATGGGTTCTGATTTTGGGTATACTCGGCCTTCTTAGGCTGTTTTTTTCCCTTCATTGTAGATGAACCGCCTTTCTAATTAGGTTTCTGAGTCGACGTCCGATTTATTGATTCCCAGTGCTGGGATCCGAGCCACCCACTGTGGCGGCCTAAATAGCAGCAATAAGGGTGATGGTGCTCTTCTGCTCGGGAATCTCTGGTCTGGCTTCCCTCTTGAGTCCGCAACAAGCGGCTCTGACTTCCCGGAGCTCCAAACTCCGGTCAGTAGGGGAAGCAGTCCCGTTTGCTCTGCATGAAGAGCTGCTGTGCCGAGGCGCTGGCAAAACCGCTGCTGCGGCCTCAAAAGTCGCGCTGGCGACCCGTGGGCCTCCTCCACTGGGAATCGGCTGATCCGTGAGTGACAAAAATTCGTCTAAAAGTGTGGTGTCAACTCGTTCTCTGAGCTTTCACTGGGAGCTACAATTCTGAGCTGTTAGTGATCGGCCATCTTGGATCTCCTCAGATATTGATTATTTTAATCCACGCTGACAATCTCTATCTTTTAATTGGCACATTTAGGCTATTGACATTCAAAATGATTATTGATATAGTTGGACTGATATCTACCACATAGCCTTTGCTTTTTTCACCTGGCGATATAACTTGTAGATCTTTCCATATCAGTCAGTACATGTAGATCATCCTATGATTATTTTAACAACTGGTTGCTATTCCACTATATGGTGTACCACAATTTATTTAATCAGTTCTATGATGACAGGCATTGATATCATCAAATCTTTTACCATTGTGTCTATCATTTTAGTTCTGCCTCTGCTTCTGGACTGTTAGTGCCTTCTGAGGGCGTAGACTACATCTTACTCATGGCTATTCTTTCAGAACTCTGTGCAGTGCCCCAGCCTTACTTATTACTGCTTATTAAGGCAATGAATAAAAGAATAAATGAATGAAGCAAGCTGGGCCCAGTAAATTTAGATTCTGGTCCCGATTCCCTATGAATGGGCTTTCTGAGCTCAGGCAAGTCCCATCACCTTTCCAGGCTTCAGTGTCAATACTGAAGTAAGTAGATAAAATGATACAGCACTTCCAGCTCTGAACTCCTATGATTTCTAGTGTTAGATTGACCTGGGAGCTGATCCCCCTTTCAGCCTCAGGAACTGAGATGAGGAAGAGTCCCTCTCCTGCTGTTGAATAGAGCCCCCTCTTACCTGGGCCACCACTCAGAGCTCAGACTGTTCAAAACCTGATCATTTTCATTTGGGAGTAGACATCAAGGGTTGGTTGGTCCTTTAATGTCCTCAGGGCCATGTGAGGTGGCTGTGCACTGGGATGAGAATCTTTCTGTAAGAGGTATTTGCCTGGTTACAGTGTCTGATACAGAGTTTCACAGAGTTGAAGTGCTATTTGCATAAAATGTCCCCATAATGCAGGGCATTGTGCCTTTTCTGAAAAGAAAAAAAAATGCATTAACAAAGGGCCTCACAATGATGGGAAAATGGATGTTAACATTTCTGCCTGACTGATAATCTCTGATGTTACCCTTGGGAAGCCCCAGCTTTCAGAATGATTTATTTGTTAGGGTTGGTGGTTTTTTCTCCCATAATGGGTTATCTGGCAAATGCAGCAATGGGCAGTAGCAGGAGGTTCAGTGCTGGAAACAAAATGAGAGTTTTATGTTTTCTGGGGATTTCAGTTGTTTCCCCAGTTTTTCTGGTTTCTGAGGTGAAGTTTGCATTTCAAACAAAATAGGGACAAAGAATCAGTAGGCTTCTTTGGGTTTGTGTTGTTGTTCTTTGCATGTCCTTTTTTCTTACTGCCAAACTCTCAAGTTGAATGTTTGGCCCTCAGGGGTGAAGCTGGGGGTGAGGGTTTTTTTTTTTTTTTTGACATTTCCTGTGATATCTTTGGTTTTATATTTCTTTGGTATACAGAAACCTTATAGTGATATTATTGGAGAATTCACGAGATGATATCTTGCCAAGAGGCTGGAGCACAGTCTGCTTTGCAGCACACAGCAGGCATTGAGTGGGAGAGATGCCCAATGGTCAGAACCTTAGAATTCCTTTCTATGGGAGAATACAGGAGATTATTTGGATTAATTATCTGCTTGCATTTTGCTCTCACATTTGGAAGCGTATTACCTTGGTTAAGGTCCCTGGGTGCTTCTATATAATGTCCATACACAGGATAGCTTCCCTCACTACCCACTGGCTCCTCAAAATCCTCCAGTTTTCTGAAGTAAATATTACTCTTAATGCCTGAACTTTTGAGTCCAAGGGTCAAATCGGTAACATTAACAATAGTGCTAATTATGGCCTCTACTCGGTTCTTGGAGTTGGATGGGTTCTTTGTTGTATAGACGAAGGTCCACTTACCACTCAACAGATATTTATTTATGGTTGGCATCTAAATAGGTGTTTTCAGGTAGAGCATATGGTTTCTTCTCTCACTAGATTTACAATATAAGAGAAAGAAGAAAATTAACCATGTTAAGGTAGAGCTCAAGTCTGTTTTTGATTATGTCAACAAAAAGTCAAACTTTGTAAAATATTTGAAAAAATTTATTCTGAGCCAAGTATGAGTGACCAATGGCCCATGACACAGCCCTCAGGAGATCCTAAGAACATGTGCCCAAAGTGATTGGGCCACAGCTTGATTTTATACATTTTAGGGAGACAAGGCATCCATCAATATGTGTAAGATGTGCATTGGTTTGGTCCAGAAAGGTGGGAAAACTAGAAGTGGGGGCTTCTGGGTCACAGGCAGGTTGAAATATTTTCTGCTTGGCAATTGGTTGAAAGAGTTATGATCAATAGAAAGGAATGTCTGGGTTATGATTATATTATGAGAAAGAGTTGTGGAGACCAAGGTTTTATCATACAGAGGAAGCCTCCATGTTGCAGGCTTCAGAGAATAGATTGTAAATGTGTCTTATCAGACTTAAAGGGTCTGTTCTACCAGTAATTCCAAAAGGAAGGAGGCTGTAATGAGGCATATCTGGCTCCCCCTTCCCATGATGTCCTGAACTAGGTTTTTTTCAGGTTAATTTTTAGAACGCCCTTGGCTGAGAGGAGGGGTCCACTCAGATGGTTGGTTGGGGGGGTGTGTGTGCGCATCTTAGAATTTTATTTTTGTTTTACAATTAAATGCCAAGAGAAATACTAATATATGCTGACTGAGATGTCTAAGATAATCTGTGTCAAGAGGAATCAAAGCTCTATGGTCCAGACAGAGGACCCTTATATCTTTGACCTAAAAAATGTGATGTAACCTGGTGGGCAGCTCAGTTTAGACTCCAGTAACTCCGCTGACAACACTCCCTGACCTTGAACTTGTCCCACACATGAAAGGTTTTTGTTCTATTACGAAAGATGACTGAAATGACCTCCATCGGGGGATACAAAATCTAATTCATTAATTAAAGAAAAAGTCTTCAGGGAGCCTTACACACTTCTTGGGATAACAATTGCTACAGCCTCCCTTCTGACTTATCATGAAATACATTTTAGGACAAGGTTTTGGCACAGAAAATACAATCAGAATCTCTCCTACAAGAAGTACAATTACAGGGGATTTTAAATTGACAGTGGCTGACAAGATTTCAACCAGCACATTAGAAAATCAATGACAAACACGCTTTTCAACATCAGGGAGCTGTGATGGGCTCCGCTTAATTGACAGCCAGGGAGAAATGTGTGACTACTTGTAGTTTACCTAATATTAGTTTATAGGCTTCTTTACAGGCCAGCAGCCATGTTTCTCACCTTGCTCTGCCTTCCCTTTGCCAACTCTCTGTAGACGAGGTGAAACTGAACCTTATTCATTATCACTCCACCTTGAAGGAGAATTCAAATGCATCACTTTGAGGTCTAAAAACAAAGTCCCTAACAACAGTAGAGCAAGGAAGAAATGAAGTAAAATATGGTTCATAAAACTGTTCCTACGTAATAGTTAATCTGCTTTGCTGAATTAGACAGGGGTGTGTTTTAAAAGTTTCTACCTCTATATTTTAAAAATATATTAAGATGATTAGCCACCATTTCTGTGTGTGTGTCCATCTGCATATTTGTCACAAAGATATCTGCAGTTTTTCTGAAGAAAAACAATTAAAAATTGGCCTCATGATTTTTAAAAAAGCGTTTTTAGTCACCCAGTTGGTTCTTAGAGGTAAAACTCAGAATACTTGTTCATTTTCTTGATTGAACCCTACTTTGTAGGACAAAAACAACTGAATATTGGCAATTTCATAAGGATCAACCAAATAAACCAGTTAAAAGCCTGATGATATCTTGTGCATTGTGATTTCAAGAGCTCTGCAAAGGATCCATAACCTTAATGCTAGATAAAATCACCTGTTCCATAATCTAAAAAATAATTATAATAATAACATAGTAAATAGTATGTAAATAAAACATGGAGAACAACACGTCTTGACTTGAACTAAAGTTCAATGACAAACTTCAGAGTCATTCCTTAGAGTTAAATGAGGCAAGCACACAGCAGAGCCCAGATGGCTCAAAGGGGTGGTGGGTGGAGGCACAGGGACATAGAAAGGGTGGCCTGTCCTCTGAAGAGCCTCTGGAACAACTCTGCCAACGCTATGATGCTTACCTTTCCAAAAGGTCATCCTTCCATGTTACAGTCAGTATCTTGGCTGAGGGGTGGTCCCAGATCTACATACATCCATCGCATCCTCACTGACTCTGCTGGGAAGAGACTGGATTGTTTCTTATCCAAAGTCCTGACCACTAATATGTGACTGATCCTGTATGAAATGGAGAGATTGAAGATACAAATGAACAATGGCCAGGCCACATATATAAACAAAACACTGAACTACAACTTGCTCCAGAAACCAGCCCCCTTATCTACACTAATCAGCCCAGCCACCAGCCTGCAACAAGTTGAAACTGTAGAAGGCCAGATTGCTATCTCTAGTAACAGTCCTGAAAACCAAAAAGTCACTTCTGTATCAGTTGGCCTGAAATAGCCAGGACTTGATTAATAACTCACAGCTGATCCTCATTTTCGTTCCTGCTTCCAATTTAGGACCCACTAGAGAAAACCAAATGTGCTTCCCTATCCAATCCCATAGGTTGCCCTGCTCTGAGTCTGCCCAACTATGGCCTCCCCATGCCAGCAGCCTTCAATCAGGGCACACCTGAGGCCTTCGCTTCTTTCCACTATGAAGCCCTCCCAGTCTTTTGCCTGTCTTCGAGTCTCTGCCAAAGTGCAATTGATGCTGGCTGACTCTCTTGTTATAGTAAGCTCTAAATAAACGGTTGTTCTGTTTTCCTATGGTTGATCTTCATTTATTTCCAAAAGACACTTCTTCAACTCCCACCCCTGGTTCTGAACATCCACACCTTTTAAAGTTACTGCCTCACCAGCTTCTTTGTCCTGGGACAGGGCCTCTGCCAGTCCTCAGGCATTGGATCCACTCTGGACCACTGTGTACCAGGTTGAGGGAGGTGGGAGCACTGCTCCAAAGCTGTTTATCTACCTTCCTTCCACTGCCTCCTTCTGACCATGGCTCTTATGCCATTTTGGAGGTGCCCATGGATAAGGCAGGGGAAGCAGAGAAAGTCCCTTTTATTCTTGGATGTTTCTAAATAACCCCCTTTCCGACAAGGTCAAGTGTAAAAGGTAGAGTGGGGAAGGATGTTCTGGTTTCTGCTCTCCTTTCTTTCCCTTTGTGTTTCATCCTGTCTCCTCCCCAAAATCCTCAGGCAGACTTTGGGCTTCTTTCCCTCCCTATGTGTCTTATTGTCCACGTGCCCCAAGGCAACACCTGTCTCTATGAAACATCCTCTACACTATGAAAGAAAGCAGCTGGGTGTGGTGGCTCACACCTGTAATCCCAACACTCTGGAGGCCGAGGCAGGCAGATCACCTGAGGTCAGGAATTGGAGACCAGCCTGGACAACATGGTAAAACTCTGTCTCTACTAAAAATACAAAATTAGCTGGGTGTGGTGGCATGCACCTGTAATCCAAGCTGCTTGGGAGACTGAGGCAGGAAAATCACTTGAACCTGGGGGGCAGAGAAAAAAAATAATGTAGCCTGGGCAACAAGAGAGAAACTCTGAAAAAAAGGCAGGCAGGCAGGCAAGCAGGCAGACAGATGGGCGGGCGGGCAGGCAGGCAGGCAGGAAGGACCTCTAGGTCTTGTAGAACCAAGTCTGCATCTGCATTGGTAGATGACTAGCTGCTGCCCCAAGCCCCCTCAATGTCCCACCACCTCAACTCCTCCCTGAGGACACCTGGAACAACAGCTAAGCAGCTGAACTGTGCTCCCATGGTAAGGCCTGGACTGTTCTGATTGGCTGGGGCCTGGTCTGTTCTCATTGGCTGGTGATTGGCCTGTTCTGATTGGCTAGTGCATGTGCAGCACTGGTTGTTGAATAATTCAAATTTCATGCCTACCCTAACTCCTTATCTCAGGCTGCCTGGGGGGAAGGCAAGACATGCAGAAGTGTAAATGAAAACACGTGAATATTTTAAAAACTATTACCTCTTTATAAGCAGAACACCTAATCTCCTAAGCAGAACTCCTAAGCAAACCCCCAGTGAAGCTAGGTGAGCAAGGTGAGAGCCTTACTTTCTGCATGCCCGCACGTTTCACAGTGCTTACCACCCACACTCTTGGAATCAGACAAGGCTGTGCTTATGCCAGGCTCTGCCACTGACCAACAGGATAGCCTTGGGTCTGCTATTGACTTGTCTGATCTCTAGAGTCCTGATCTTTAAAGCAGACCAATGATGCTTACAGTGATGTGAGGATTTAATGAGGTGATGTGTAAAATATACAGCCCAGTGCTTGATTGATAGACAGTACCTATTATTGGTATTTTTAAGGGACTTTCTTCCAAAATTTTGAATATTAACAGAATTTTAGAAAACTTTGGTGTACAGTACATGAACATAATATCAACTTTGTGGATTTGAGTTTTAACAGCAAGAGATGGGGTGTCCTTATCAAGGCTCATGGTTGCAAGCATGAGATGGAGTCTCTCTTGCATAAGGAGAAGAGGAATTTAATACTTTCATTCTCAGTGGGAGTTACATTGCCCAGAGAAGGAGTGAAAATTAGTCTCTGAGGAGCAAAGAAAAGCTTAGATATTGGAATAGACCATTCCCTCTGCAGGGTCATCGTCTACAAACAGATGTACTGAATATCTGTGATATTAAAATTTCGTTGGAGGGAGTGGGGAAGTAGGAATGATCAGAGGAAAAAAAAAGCTTTAAAAAGTATTTTAGTGATTATGGGCGTGTGTGAAAGGGTTAAGAATCGTGGGAGGAAGTGGGTAGCTCTTAGAGTCTTATGTGTCTATGCACTGGCCAGAACACCAGGCTCATATCAGGGGACAGTTGTCATCCAGGCAAAAGTAGGCTGATTAGGACATGCCATGATTGCCACCAGGTCACAGTTACTCTGGCTCAGTGTCTGCCATCTTCTCATTTTCAGGCAAGTGTATTTCTTATCTTCTAATCTATGACCTGCCCTCCGGGAGGTGAGTGGAAATGCCACTCATTCCTATCAGGCTTTCCTTTCTCTCTGCAGGGATGGGTCCTTGGTTCCTAAGCACCTTCTAACTTATGACCAGTCCATGGAATTTTCCTAACTCATCATTTCATACCCAACTTTCTTATTATTCTCAGTGCCTTCCTTCATCAACTGTGCTCAGGTTCCCTTAGAGGGGAGCCCATGGTTTTCTAAACTTGGACTGGAATGGGGTGGGTAGCTGGGCACAGGGAAGAGCAGGGGGCAGCTGAATAGCTCTGGAGAGGCTTTTGTGGCTGTTGTCATCAGGATTGCCTGGCATGCTTCTTGGAGACAATACTTTGTCTTGTCTGGCATAATTAGTGCATTCGTGTATTTTGTACAATGCTTTAGTGTTCAGCATTTCACATGTCATCTTATTTGACAGCAGCAACACTGCCATGGAATCTTTATTATGAAACTCATCTTCTAACTGAAGACATGTGTGTATAGGAAGTACAAACTATCAAGATATAAAGGTTCAAAAGGAGAGTTGGAAAGAAGACATGTTGCCCACTCTGAGACTAATCAAGATTCTCTCTATTTCAGCCCCAGTGATAATTAAGTATCTCTGTCTTCTATAAGTTGAATGCTTTGCGGCTACAGAGCTACTTAAGACTTTCCCTCCCAGCCCTCGTAGTTGGCAAGGTGTTTTCAACACAGTATTATTTATATTCATAAAGTCCTGAAACAGTAGTGCCTCTGTCCCCCACCCACATTAATCACTCCTCTCTCTGTGTGTGACCACTGAACCGCACACGTGCCTCACGTTCCTGGCTTGTTTAGTATATGGCCAGTACTGGGCTAAGTGGCTTTACATGGAGGAATTCGTTGAGCCTGCGCAGCAACCCTCTGACATAGGTACTATTATCTGGATTCTATGGATGCAGACACTGAGGCTGTAAATAACCCGTGAACATACAGCTGAGAAAATGGCACAGCTGGGATTCAAATAACCATCTGTCTGACTCCAGAGCCTGAGTTCTTCTCTGCTCTACCTGTTGCCTTTGTTTATAAATTGGCTTCTCCCACTGGCATCTAAACTCTTGAGGACAAGGGCCATGACTTTTATATTTTGCCCCTAGGAATAGTGCCTGGAACGTACTAGGTTCTCAATAAATACTTGTTGGATGAATGCATGGATGAGCGAATGGATAACTCTGGAGCCTTTCTGAAAACTCAGTGTTCAGGTATCAAGTGAATATCCTTGCTCAGGATGCTCAGTAGGCTGAACAATACATTGTCTCAGAACTTTGAACTCTTCTCTAATTTCCTGAGGGATGAGGCTGTTCTCTTCTGTCTGGGTGTGGCTGTTTTTCCCTACTGATGTCTTGTTTTTTTCTTCCTGTTGAGTGAGCACAAATACTCTAGCCAACTAAATCATGAGGTTATTATTGAAAAATTTGAAGGGGGGGGTCATAAGAATAAAAATTTTAAATAAATTATAGTCACTTAAAATACACAGCATACACAGAGTGGCTTGTAGAGAAAAGCTTTCTTTGTCTGTTTCATCTTTTTGTGTGTGCAGTAGTCACCTACTAATCAGGAAATTATTAGATATTTGAAAAGATGGATAGAAAACTAAGAATCCGTGATGAATATCAAGTTTCATATATATTTTAAGGTCTTCCTCTTCTCAATTTTGCTTTAGAAATAAGCTGGTTCTGGCTGTTTTAGTTTGCTTGAATGCTCATTTTCAATTTCCTAGGGAAAAGTTTTCCCTCTTCTTACTGGTTCATCTGTCTGAACCTCTTTCTCTGAGTGCTGCCAGCTCCATGGGTTCCTATAAGCTCCCTGGGTACCTGTGATTATTTAATTACCTGATTATTAGCTAAATATTTGTCTTAAAGTGTTTGCATATTCTTGAATAAGAAAAATCATAATTTCTTCAGAAACAATTCACAGAATAGGTTCATAAGACACAAAAGTGAAAGGTAAAATTGTGAACGAATTTATGATAGAATTCCACATCAGAAAAATCAAGGAAAAATGTAGTCTCTAGCTCCTGTATTGACCTTTCTCTGGTAGAGTTTCCTTGAAGTGACCTTCTTTCTCTGTCTTCAGAGCAGGTTACCTGTCTTTGCAAGCAGGCTTCTGAGGCAATTATTTTTGGTTGACTTTCAGGTTAACATTAAAGGCAAAAGAGGGACCCAGACTTAGAAAGAAAACGTTGGCAGCCTGGACCAGAGCCAGGCTTGTTCTACACTCCTCTAGTGAGTGGTTCTTAACTCTGGCTGCACGTTATTATCACCTAGATATCTGGAATTCTGATTTACTTTTACTAGTGTATGACCTGGGAATCAAAGTTTTAAAAAGCACCCCAGGTGATTATAATGTAGAACCAAGATTGAGAGTTATTATAAAGGAATTTCATATAACACAGAGCAATTGCTGGAAGTCCTAGCTAGAGCAATCTGACAAGAGAAAGAAATAAAAGGCACCCAAATTGGAAAGGAAGAAGTCAAATTATCCTTGTTTACAGATATATAATCTTATATTTGGAAAAAAATCTGAAGACTTCACCACGAAATTATTAGAACTAATAAATTCAGTAAAGTTGCAGGATACAAAATCAACATAAAAAATCAGTGGCATGTCTATATGCCAACACCAAACAATCTGAAAAAGAAATCAAGAAAGTAATCCCACTTACAATAGTTACAAATAAAACAAAATACCAAGAAATTAGCCAAAGAAGTGAAAAATTTCTGCAATGAAAACTATAAAATAGTAATGAAAGAAATGTAAGAGGATACAAAAAATGGAAAGATACTTTATGTTCATGGATTGGAAGAATTAATGTTGTCAAAATTTCTATACTAACTAAAGCAATCTACAGATTCAAGGTTCTATAAAAATACCAATAACATTTTTCAAAGAAATACAAAAAACAATTCTAAAACATATATGGAATCACAAAGGACCCAGAATAGCTAAAGCTATCCTGAGCAAAACAAAACAAAACAACACAAAACAAAACAAAACTGGAGGAATCATATTACCTGACTTCAAATTATACTACAAAGCTCTAGTAACTAAAATAGAATGATATTGTCGTAAAAACACACAGACCAATGGAACAGAATAAAGAACCAGACACAAATCTATATGTCTACAGTGAACTCATTTTTGAAAAAGGTGCCAAGAACCTACATTGGGAAGAAAATAGTGTCTTTAATAAACAGTGCAGGGAAAATTTAATATTTATGTTCAGAAGAATGAAACTAAACCCTTACTTCTTTCCATATACAAAAATCAAGTCAAATTGTATTAAATAATTAAATATAAGACCTCAAAGTATAAAACTACTCAAAGGAAATATTGGGGAAACTCTCCAGGTCATTGTCCTTGCAACCAAGAAATAAAAATGGGCAAAAGAGATTATATCAAGTTAAAAACCTTCACAGCAAAGGAAACAATCAACAAAGCGAAGAGACAACCTAAAGTGTGAGAGAAAATATTTACAAACTACTCATCTGATAAGGGATTAATAATCAGAATATATAAGAAGTTCAAACAATTCCATAGGAAAAAAATCTAATAATCCAATTAAAAATGGTCAAAAGATCTAAATAGATATTTTCAAAAGAAGACATATGAATAGCAAACAGGTATATGAAAAGGTGCTCAACATCACTGATTATCAGAGAAATGCAAATCAAAACCACAATGTAATATCATCTTACCCCAGTAAGATAGCTTTTATCCAAAAGACAGATGATAACAAATGCTGGTGAGGATGTGGAGAAAAGGGAACCCTCCTACACTGTTGGTGGGAATGTAAATTAGTACAATTACTATGGAAAACAGTTTTGAGGCTCCTCAAAAACTAAAAATAGAGCTACCATATGATCCAGCTCTATTGTATTTACTCAAAATAAAGGAAATCAGTACATAGAAGATACCTGTACTCTCATGTTCATTGCAGCAACCTGAGAGCTCATCAACAGATGAATGGATAAAGAAAACATCCATATACAGAATGAAGTACTGTTCAGCCATAAAAAGAATGAGATTCTGTCGTTGCAACAATATGGATGAAACTGGAAGTCATTATAGTAAGTTAAATAAGCCAGGCACAGAAAGTCAAACTTCACATGTTCTTACTTACTTATGGGAGCTAAAAATTAAAACAAACTTGTGGAGATAGACAGTAGGAGGATGGTTACCATAGGTAGTGGAGGTAGGGAGGTGGAGATGGTTAGTGGGCACAAAAATATAGTTAGAATGAATACGATCTAGTCTGATAGCACAACAGGGTGGCTACAGTCAGAAACAATTTATTGTACATTTTAAAATAAGAGTATAATTGCATTGTTTGTAACACAAAGTAAGGTTACATGCTTGAGGTGACAGATGACCCATTTATGCTGATATGCTTATTTCACATTGCATGCCTGTATCAAAATATCCATGTTCCTCATAAATATATCCAACCACTATGTACTCCCAAAATTAAAAATTAAATAGATAATAAAAACAAACAAAAAAGAACAATTGCTAATGGAGAAACAAAAGGGTGAGAGTTGCCACTGACTTAGCTCTAGAAAAACAACCTACAAATAAGAATCAAGTGGAAACTTTGTCCTAGCTCTCTGGGTGCCGACTGTTTAAATCCTCACTTCTGAAAATGTGGTCTAGACCAGCAGGAGTAGCAGCAGCAGCAGCACCTGGGATTTTGTAAGAAATGCAGAATCTCATCCCTAGACCTAGGGAGTCAGAGTCTGCACTTTCACAAGATCTCCAAATGACGCATCTGCCATGGTGATGTTTGAGAAGCCTGACCTAGATAGCCACAGGGTGGAAGAGAATGACCAAGAGTGGGGAAATGCCAGCTCTGGGCTTCATACAAGACCAAGCTTGGTTTTTTTTGACACCTCATTTAGCTGATACATCCTAATAGTTCTTGATTCTCAATGCTCTCCTAGAAATTTTCCCTGTGGCCCAAGGGAAGTCCCTTTAAATGGTGCTTTTCCTGTCCCCACCTTAAGGTGGTTGCAAATGTGTTTGCTGCTGGTGGTAGTTGGCCCGATCAAGCTCACTCTTACCCCCTATGTCTAACTATATATAATATCATTAAATAGCTATGATATTAATATACCCATGGTTACTGAAACAAGGGAATTTTAGAGCACATAGGGTAGACTAAAGGCAAATAATGCATTTTCTTAAGAGACAGAATACAAAAGAGTTAGAAATATATTCCAAAATTGCCTGAAGGTATTTATGAATCATATTTCCAGAAGAAGTGGCCAGTATGAGAAAGGGAAGGGTAATGATCAAAGGTGAACACTCTGCCACTCACCACCTGGGAAACTCTTTGAGCTTTTATTTTCTCATCTGTAAAATAGACATAGTATTATGCAGCCAACCTCAAAGGATCCTTTTGAGAATCCAGAGGGAAAACATATCTGAATAATTTGGTAAACTGTAAAGTGCCTCACATGAAGAGAAAATTGTTGTGGCTCATATTATTATTATTATTTTGAGATGAAGTTTCGCTTTTGTTGCCCAGGCTGGAGTGCAGTGGAGCAATCTCAGCCCACCGCAACCTCTACCTCCCGGGTTCAAGTGATTCTCCTGCCTCAGCCTCCCAAGTAGCTGCGATTATAGGCATGGGCCACCATGCCCGGCTAATTTTATATTTTTAGTAGAGATGAGGTTTCTCCGTGTTGGTCAGGCTGGTCTCTAACTCCTGACCTCAGGTGATCCACCCACCTCGGCCTCCCAAAATGCTGGGATTACAGGTGTGAGCCACCACCCAGCCCTGGCTCTTATTATTAAACTTAAACTCTTTGGAAGTTTAGGTTAAATAATAACCCTGCTTAGGGAGGGCAATTATGTCCTCCTGAAATGTGGCCTGGAGACTCCTTTGACTTTTGAACCTGGACCTGACCCAATGTGACATTTCCTATGTCCTTAAAAAATATGACCACAATGTTGGTCCAGAAAAACTTCTGTATATATCTGTTTAATAAATTGGAAATAGAATATATATGTAATTTGGTTTCCCTGTTTTTTTCATATAACATTACAGCTTCCCACTAATCATTAACATTTTTCCATGTTGTTAAATATTTATTTGAAAACATTTTAGTTACTCTAAAGTATTTTATATTCATAAATTTGTTCTCTTATGGAACACATTAGGTCTCCAATTTTGACTCTTATAAGTAATAATACTATAGTAATTATCATTAAACATTAAATTAACATGCATCTCTTTTTTCCTCTTAGTGTATATTTCTAAAAATGAATTTATTGGGTCAGGCTTAAAGATTTTTAACGCATTTAATGTATATTGAGGAGTTGTGCAGTTTCCAGTGAAAAGTGGCTTGAAGTGTATAAGAATGTTTATTTTGCTGTGTGCTCTTCAAGGGAAATAATTTTTTTGCATCTGTGTTTGAAAGGTAAATACGATACATTAAAATGGTAATTTCTACTGCATTGCTTTATTAGAAAGGTTATATATATTTCATATGTGAATTGAACATATGCACTTTTTCTTTTGTTAGTTTTCACCCTCATCTCATTTTTCTATCAGAGTATTTTTATACATCTGTAATTTTATTAGCCTCATCCACAGCACTGCCCCCAAGGTGAAAATTTTAACTAGGAATAAAAAGGATGTTTCCTTTCTGTTCTTTTT
Source organism: Callithrix jacchus (assembly GCF_049354715.1). Classification (NCBI taxonomy): domain Eukaryota; kingdom Metazoa; phylum Chordata; class Mammalia; order Primates; family Cebidae; genus Callithrix; species Callithrix jacchus. The sequence continues at coordinate 29,371,505 of NC_133514.1, read as the reverse complement.
TTAACTGATTTTTTTTTTTTGAGATAGGTTCTCAATCTGTTGATCAGGCTGGAAAATAGTGGCTTGATTTCAGCTCACTGCAACCTCCACCTCCTGGGTTCAAGGAATCCCCCCATCTCAGCCTTCCTAGTAGCTGTGATTACAGGCACGTGCCACCACGCCTGGCTAACTTTTTATATTTTTTGTGGAGATGGGTTTTCATTGTGTTGCCCAGGCTGGTCTTGAACTCCTGCGCTCAAGTGATCCACCTGCCTCGGCCTCTCAAAATGCTGGAATTACAGGTGTGAACCGTTGGGCCTGGCCTCCTTCCTTTTCTAACAGGGCTTTGCATTGTTCATAAAATTGGCCACTCATTCTGCTGGGTATAGAGATTCCAGTGAAGAATAAAAATACTATTCTCAAATATCATAATCTCTCTTATTTTATCACTGAATTATAACTTTAACTTCTTCCACTTTCAAAGTCAAATAAATTCAAATTAGCCAAAAATATGAGCTGAACCTTGCTTAATTGATAAATGATAGAGCATCTTCATAAATCTATACAATCCAGCCCAACATTCTATAATTCCAATGTGCATTTGTCTATGTAATGTCTATGAATCTTGCTCTGTTTGATGTAGAATTTGCTGATAGTGGTATTACCAAACAATAAATATATGTGATTACAGTTGTCCCTCAGTAGGGTAGATTCCAGCCCCCACTTTCATACCAGAATTCTTGTTTGTTCAAGCCCATGATATAAAATGGCATAGTATTTGCGTCGATCCTATGCACACCCTCCTGTACATGTTAAATCACCTCTAGACTACCTAATACAATGGAAATGCTATGTAAATAGTTGTTATAATGTATTATTTAGGGAATAATGACAAGTTTGTATGTTTTCAGTACAGATTCAATCATCCATTTTTTTCAAATATTTTCAATCTGTGGCTGGTGGGAGAACGCATGAACACAGAGAGCTTACTATACTATAATATTAATGATATAAATTATATTACTGTTAGCTGTACAGATTAAATATACTTTATAGAATATTATATGTAATATTCATCAATATGCTTATATTGATAACACATCTCTTATCTATATGCATTAGTATCATCTAAAGCCAAAATTTGCTAATACTAGAAGGAAATTATATATATTTGAAGCTGAAGAATGTTGCTCTGTCCTTATACACTGGTCTTCATAGAAAACCATTCTCGTTCCTTTTACACCCAGCATAAAAGGTTTAGCAGAGGCAGAACCCAGAGAAAATCATAGGGTTTTCCTCGCAGGTGTTCATATGGCCAAACAACAGGGTCACGGGGGGTCACTGCCTGAGCTGATGCTGAGTTCCTTTCCAGGGATTGCATGGCTTCATTCCAGAAGTGTGGTTTCCTCCTAGACTTTACTCCTGTGGTTAAGAGAAGTGACAAAGTGGCTCATTCATGTGGGCTTTTTGTGGAGAACTAAAAGCAAAGATGTGCCCGAGGTGTAATCAATTAAGCTTTTCCATCAGAATCAACTCCATATTAAAATAGACATCCTGATAAATGCTAATAATCCATGAATTCTTACTGAATAAGATGGTTTTTATAAAAGAAATTATAAAAATCACAGAGGATTTTAAAAATAACATATGCCCACACTGTACTTAATTTTACATAAACATTGATTCTGAGACCAACCATCAATTCAGAAGGGGATGGGCAGAAAAGAGAAACTCTAAATTACGTGTAAATATTGATTAAAGGCAAAATTGATTAAAGCAAACTGATTTTTAGAACACTAAAATATGGCCAGATGTGGTGGCTCATGCCTATAATCCTAGCACTTTGGGAGGCTGAGATGGGTGGATCACCTGAAGTCAGGAGTTTGAGACCTGCCTGACCAACATGGCAAAACCCAGTCTCTACTAAAAGTACAAAAATTAGTCAAGTGTGGTGGCACACCTGTAATCCCAGCTACTAGGGAGGTTGAGGAAAGAAAATTGCTTGAAGCCAGGAGGTAGAGGTTGTAGTGAGCAGAAATCATGACTCTGCAGTCCAGCCTATGTGATGGAAGTGAGACTCCATCTCAAAAATAAAACAAACCAATAAAAACCCCCATCAACACTAAAATATATGTAAAAGCATGCCTTAGAATTGAGCGGCAAGTACGCTTTAACTATGATGGGTTGATTCTTAACTTATGTTTGATTTTCTGTATCAGGGCTCAGTAGAAAGCTCACCCTGAATCATTTTAAGAGGGTCCGAAATATTTTGGAAACTCTTTAACCCTTTGACTTCAGTATGACAGGACTTTAAACAAGTTCTGGAATAAAAGCCTGTGACCCTCAACTTCAAGTGAGAGTGTATGACTTGAATCACATTGAATGTGACACTTGAGGCTATAATTGTTCTGCCCTCATTTTTTAAAAAAAGGCTAATATTTATTGAGTGTTTATTAGTGTCCAGCCCATGCTGCCTCTGATTTAATCCTCACAATAAAGCAACGAATTAGTTTCAATTGTTTTTTTCCTTTTACAACTGAATAAGTGAGGCTTAGTGAGGTTAATTAAATCACCCAAGTATGTTTCACAAAGTCACAGTTAAAAGAAATACACAAAAACCAGTTGTTTTTCAAGTGTCTTGGCAAACTCCATTCTGTTCCTGTGTACCCTGGATTCCCTGCCTGCTGTTGTCAGTTTGTGAAGACAATCAAGACTCATTCCACTTTCCTACACCAGCCAATGTCTACCTTTTCACAGCACTAGTTGCTTGAAAAGGAATATTAATTAAAATTAATCCACAAGTTCCAGTGTCAGTAAGATTGGTTAATATTTCATAGGTAAGATGCTATGTTGACAACAAACACTTCTCAAGTACAAAATAACCACAACCATTTTATTTTTGAGACGGGTCTCATGCTGTCCCCCAGGCTGGAGTACAGTGGTGCCATCACTGCTAACTGTAGCCTCTACCTCTCCAGGCTCACGTGATCCTTCCATCTCAGCTTCTCAAGTAGCTGGGACTACAGGCATGTGCCACCACTCCCAGCTAATTTTTGTATTTTTTGTAGAGACGAGGTCTCACCATGTTGCCCAGGCTGGTCCCAAATTTGTGGGTTCAAGCAATTTGCCCACCCTGGCCCCTCAACGTCTTACAATTACAAGTGTGAGCCACCATACACACCTGGGCACTCACAATCATTTTTAAAAGACAGATTTGGTCTTCTTTTCCCAGGATACGGCACACGCGTTGGTGGGCTTCGGATCAAGCCTACCATCTGAGAAGATGGTAAGATCAATTTAATTTACGTGTCTGGAAACTGATTTTTTTCCCTCAACTGATAAGTTAGTTGAAAAAGGAGAACGAAACAGTTCAACTACAGCTTGATACCAAATTACCCTCATTATATTAAAAGAATAAAATGATGACATGAGATCATGTAGATAAAAGAGAGGATTATTGTGACTACATTCTTGTTATGGACATTGTTTGACCACAGCATCGAGAAGAAGCTCGAGCTCACAATAGCTGAATGACCCACATGAATGTGGAAATCAGGTTCTCCCCAAAATATGCTCAGTCGAGACCAAGCCACAGGAGGCTAACCTGGGCTTCTCACCTGAGAACAGCAGCATCTTAGTAATGAAGACTGATGAAGCAACAGAAACAAGTGTTCATCAGCTATTTTCATAGAGATCTCCAGATTTCAGCCTACCAAGGCAATATGACCATGTGAGAGTGATTCTCCCTTCCCATGATCATGATGCAATTTTTGTTTTTTTGCTTCTGATTTCCTGAAGTAGTTAAATTTCCAGTTTCCTCAGGAAATCACATGAAACCTCATTTCCTATAAAAAAAAATCTCAGAGATTCAGATTTTACATCAAAATTTAAATATAAGAGATTGAGATGAGTATCTGTATTTTAAGCTGAGTCAAAAATTGTCAAAGAATCAGATTAAGTATGGCTATTTAAAATAAAGTAACAGAATTATAGAATACACCTTATTTCATGGACTTTGGAATGCAAATACCCCAGAATACAAGGATACTCATCTTTTCCCTTTGTTCTATTCTCTCTCTCTCTCTCTCTCTCTCTCTCTTTTTCTGGCAGTATGAGACTAGCTGAACAGTTCTATAAATAGAAGAAAGTATCATCATTTTAGGAAATACGGTAGAGATAAATATGGAACAAGGGAGACAGGTGCTAGATAGGAACATGCTGGCAATCCTGGGTCTGCCATTAGCTATTCATGAAGTTCTGGGATCCCAAATACACATCTAACAGTGATAGTCATACAGCTCAGAGGGAATCAGGAGACATCCTGGGGAAATAATTGTCTACGAGAAATTGCCAACACCTAAGTATAAATTAAACATAATCCTGACTAAGCGTTCCCTGTCATTAATCATTGTGCAGTGTCGCTCCCATGACCCCCGGGCAGCATTAAACTCCAGGAAACATTCCTGGCTCTGTTCTAAAGACGTTGTGTCTGGGCTAGGAGACTGTGGGAAATAATCAGCTTCTGCCCAGAGGATAGGGGTGGGTCTGGTATTCATCCCTCGACCCCTTCAAGCCCCAGGAAGACAGACATTTCCATGGGCTCTGGGTCTAAAGATGGCTAAGTCACAGGAGTAGTTTCTTATGCTGTTTCAGTGCTATTGGGTCACAAGGAATTGGCAAACATCTCAGAGACAATTCCCTCTGCAAATAAGACTTGGGAAGTCTGCTTGGAGAACCAGAGACTGAAGAATCCTGAAAGAATATGCAGAAATCATGTTATCTGCTTTGAAAATAATATTCTACTCATAGCTTTAGTTCATAGAAAATGCAGGGACCTCTAAGGATTCAGAAGCACACATTGCGGCAAGATCGTACACTTTAAATCAGGGACAAAATGGTGCTAAAATCCAAGCCCAAGAGTTCTCCATCTCGGTGCACACTGAGTGATTTCATGTTCTCTTTTATTTTGCCGCCCACTGAGGGAAGCGGCTAATTTAAAAACATGAGGTTGCTCCCCAGTCACAACCTCTGCCCTGGGTTCCTGCCTGTCCATGCTTCAGGCGCTGGGTGCTCACATGACCTTGACTGATAAAAAACTAAATCAGCCAAGACTCCAATGCAAGACCTGAATTTTGGCTCTCGTTTTAACCTCAGACTCTGACCCTCCCTCCACGTGGCTCCTGGCTATCTTGTCCTGCCCCGCAATGCATGATATTATTTTTATGCATTCTGCTCTCTTCGCCATGTGTTGGCTGCTGTTCTAACTGGTAGAGACCTAGGGCTGCCTTTCACTGGAATCCATTCCAAAGGTGGTGTAGGAGGAAAACAAGTCAGTTGCAAATTGTTCAGGTGGCCTAGTCCAGGTTTAAAAACATTGCATCAGGTGCTCCTGTGGAGGTAGGGTCAGCTGTCTAATCCTATTCTCTAACAATAGTTGATGAGGGCTGGGAGTTGGCAAATAAGCAGGTCAGGTGTCCTGGGGCCAAGGATTGAATTGGATTGTTTTCCATGAAGGAAGTGGGTTCCAGGAAACTCAATGGTGAGCAAAGCAGGGAAACCTGCAGAGTCTGAAGTGGCTGAGCCTGAAAAGGGGCATTTATACCAAGGTGGCAGAGATGACACTGAGGCACTGCCACAGAACTGCAGATCTGAGGCCAGATGATGGCAAAAGGCTGTTTCATGGGTAAAAAAAAAAATGTGTGAAAAATGCTTTTGGAAAAAGTTTTTGTGGATAAGCACTCAAAAATGGTAGCTGTGAGGTTAATGGTTAAAGTAATGTGAGTTCTAGACTGTTCTTCTGTCCTTGTAATCATGATCCTTTGAAAAGCTGTATATTTTCTGCCTATTTACCTTCCCTGTTAGGACAGGGGTAGTTCAGCATTACAATTAGAACAGGCATTTTAGGGTTGGATTGCCTGGATTTGAATTTCAGCTCTGCCATCTGCCAGCTGCCTGACATTGGCAATCTGTTTGAGTCTCACATTCCTGGGGTGATAGAACCCACCTCCTAGGGAAGTTGTGAATTTTCAATGAGATACTTGGTGACAAGTCTTTTTCACAGTGACAGGTATTATTATTTTTTAATATTTCTTGTCTCTACTCTTGAGTTTCTTTTTTCATTGTTTTGTTATTTATAAAAACAGTACAGATGGGGTCTCACTATGTTGCCCAGGCTGGTCTCAAACTCCAGGACTCAAGTGATTCTCCTACCCTAGCCTCCCAAAATGTTGAGACTACAGGCGCGAGCCACCATGCTCAGCCAATCTTTCCCTTTTTATTTATTTATTTATTTATTTTTGAGACGGAGTTTCGCTGTTGTTACCCAGACTGGAGTGCAATGGCATGATCTCGGCTCACCACAACCTCCGCCTCCTGGGTTTGAGCAATTCTCCTGCCTCAGCCTCCTGAGTAGCTGGGACTACAGGTGTGTGCCACCATGCCCAGCTAATTTTTGTATTTTTAGTAGAGATGGGGTTTCACCTTGTTGACCAGGATGGTCTTGATCTCTTGACCTTGTGATCCACCCGCCTCGGCCTCCCAAAGTGCTGGGATTATAGGCGTGAGCCACCGCGCCCGGCCTATCTTTCCCTTTTTATAAGAGTGAAATACTATATGTGAAATGTCTGGCATAGTTCTGTATAAATATTCAGTTATTATTAGTAGTAGTGGTAGTAGCAGTAGTATATGTGGCATAACTTGCCCCGGATTACACACAGAGTTCATGACAAAGCTACAATTAAGAACCAGATCTCTGAAATCCCAGCCTATAGAAGGTTTTAAAGATGATACTAAAGATTTCATCTAAAGATGGTACTAAAATGCCATCTACCTTTACTCAATAAAATCAGTTCCTGTTCGTGTTTATTTTAGGTAGTGTTTAATAGGAATTCTCAAAGACTTTGACTTCTCTGATGAAGTGCTCCCAGGCCGCCGTGAAAACTCCCAGGAGACACTTCTCACTCCAGGTTTGGAGTATTCCTTTAAATATATTTGCAGGGATGAAACTAGAGCCCATTATCTTACATGTAACAGATCAGAAACAGAAAGCCAAATACCCCATGTTCTCACTTATAAGTAGGAGCCAAATGAATATGTGGACATAGAAAGTGGAATCATAGACATTGGAAACTCAGAAAGGTAGGAGGATGGGCAGGGGCTGAGGGATGAGAAATTATCTAATAAGGACAATGTACACCATTTGGGTAATGTTTAAACTGAAAGTCCTGACTTTACCACTATATAGTATATCCATGTCAAAAAACTGTACTTGTATCTCCTAAAGCTATGAAACAAAATATATGTGTACATATATTTACTGATTATATAAATATAAAAGACCATTCTTTTACCACTTAACATTTTCACTTTAGCTTTAAATCTCCAGGAGGCTGCAATGGTTGAAGATTTGGCTTTTTAATGTACAGGATGGGGAGCAATGGGTAAGCAAAGGATGAATACTAACTCCCTTCAGGGGTCCACATGCTGGATTTTCCCTGTGGGCCTAAACACCACCCGCGGGGTGGCACTTGGAGAGCTAGGAAAGTTTTAGAACTCTGTTTATAAAAGATATCAAAAAATATCTCAGAAGGTAAGAAATTCTTTAGGTTCCCGAGTTTCTAGCCTACACACTAGTACCAGGGAAGCTTCTTACTCTTAGGCTTTCGATGGAGCCAAGCAAATCCAAGTTACCAGGAGTAGCAGATTGTTAAAGCTGTGAATTGGAAGAGTCTCAGTGGTCATGTAAAACTGAAAGGGGAATCTAGAAGAAGTAACAATATTAGTTGTTATAAAATATGGAGCACCTTTGAGAGCGAAAAGAGAACTTTTAGTAAATATGCTTGTGACAGCCTTTGAAAATCGATGTAATTCACCATCAAAGAGCAAAACCATATGGCCCTCCCCATATATGCAGAAAAAGTATCTGACAAAATTCAGCATCCATTTATGATCAAAACTCTCAGCAAATCAGGAATAGAAGGAAATTTCCTCAAGATCATAAAGGATATTATTAAAGAAAAGTCATGCTGATAACATCATACTTAACGGTTACATACTGAATACTTTCTCCCTAAGATAAAGACAAGGATGTCTGCTGGCACCTCTTCCATGCAAGGTTTTATTAGAAGTCTATGCAATGAAGTCAGAAAAGAAATAAAAGTCACAACAATTATAAAGGAAAAATAAGACAATTATAATGACAGACAAATATTATTTGTGAATAAAACCTCAAGAAATCAATAAAACAACTAGTTACTGTATTTAATAAGCTTGAGGGATACAAGGAGAATATACAAAAGTCATTTGTATTTCTAAATACAAATAGTAGCAAACAGTTGGAAAAAAGCTATTTCACTCACAATAGCACCAAAGCAAAAAAAGTTTAGGAATAAATTTAACGAGAGCTGTATCATTATGCTGAAAACCAAAACATTGCTGAGAAAAATTAAATAAAGCCTAATAAATGAAGAAATATATCATGTTTGGAAGACTCCATATTGTCAAGATGTCAATCCTTGCCAAGCTGATCAAACGTTCATCACAAGTTCAATCAAAATCTCAAGAAGATTTTTTTTGGTAGATATTAACCAGTTGATTTTAAATTGCATGTGAAAATTTGAAAGACCTAGAAAGACAAAAATATCATGAAATAAGTACATGTTAAAACATTCATATTATCTGACTTCAATATATACTACAAATAAGGTAATACTTGTTTTATACAAATACTTGTTTATTTTTGTTTGTTTGTTTGTTTTTGAGAGGGAGTTTTGGTTTGTTGCCCAGGCTGGAGTGCAGTGGCACAATCTCGGCTCACTGTAACCTCTGCCTCCCGAATTCAAGTGATTCTCCTGCTTCAGCCTCCCAAGTAGCTGGGATTACAGGCACCCACCACCATGCCTGGCTACTTTTTATATTTTTAGTAGAGATGGAGTTTCCCCATGTTTGCCAGGCTGGTCTCGAACCTCCTGACCTCGTGATCCACCCACCTCGGCCTCCCAAAATGCTGGGATTACAGGCGTGAGCCACCTCGCCTGGCACAAATACTTGTTAATATAGTAATCAAGAGAGTATGGTGTTAGCATAAGGATAGACAGACAGACAAATGAAACAGAATAGAAATCCGGAAATAGACCCACACATGTAGGGACAACTGATTTTTTAAATGGTGGTTAAATCTACATAACATACAATTTATCATTTTAGCTAATTTTAAGCGTGCAGTTCTGTGGCATTGAGCATAGCCACACCATTGGGCAGCCATCACCACCATTTACCTCCAGAACTTTTACATCTTCCTGAACTGAAACCCTGTATGCATCAGACACCAACTTCCCATGACTTCTATTATGTAACTCTCATACCTTTTTTTAAATTGCATTTTAAGTTTTGGGGTACATGTGAAAAACATGCAAGATTGTTGCATAGGTACACACATGGCAGTGTGATTTGCTGCCTTCCTCCCCTTCACCTATATCTGGCATTTCTCCCATGCTATATCTCCCCAACTCCCCAGCCGATGCTGAAGCTCGTAACTCTCATACCTTGTGTAAAAATTAATCCACTGCAGAAAGAATACACATTTGTAAAAATCTGCCTCATTGCTTAGGAATTGTGCTCACAGTTTCTCTGTGCTGAAAGTCTTATGCTTGTTTGCATGTCTGCTCATTTAATTTGGAAAACATAGGAGAAAACTCTCAGAATCTAGGGCTGATGACCAGTTCTTAGATATAAAACCAAAAGTAAGACTAATAAAAGAAAAAAATGGATAATTTGAGTTCAAGACCAGTCTGGCCAACATGGTGAAATCCCATCTTTACTAAAAATACAAAAATTAGCTGGGCGTGGTAGCTCATGCCTGTAATCCCAGCTACTAGGGAGGTTGAAGCAGGAGAGTCACTTGAACCCAGGAGGCAGAGGTTGCAGTGAGCTGAGATGATGGCACCACTGCACTCCAGCCTGGGTGACAGACTGAAACTCCATCTCAAAAAAAAAAAAAAAAAAGATAACGGAGACAATGAGCTAACCTGCAGCAAAAGACACTGATGACACAACTCTGCCCTGACCCAGGTCTGCCCTGGAAACTATTTTCTCCATTGTAATTGCAAAAACGAGAGACCCCTGAATGCCTGACCATCTGGTCCCTGCTTGCCACTGGGAGCCAGAGTGCTGGAAGGGCAGTTTTTTTTCTGTCCTATTGGCCCTGGGGCTGATTTTCTGGATCAGGGACTTCAGAAAGAGAGCTCGTGTATAATTCTGAAGCATCCGTACGCAGCCTTTTTCTCCGCTTGGATTCCTACTTGAAGGACTCTGTTTGAGAAGTGAGATTTCTGCTCAGCAGATTTGTTTTTCGAGATATTCTGAATCAATGGCTTCTTTAACATGCTTTGATTACCTAAGCTCTAGGCTGCATTTCAGCTTTTTCTTTAATTAGAGGATCCTTGGAGCTGAACAGAGAAAATCAAATCTCCTGAGAGCCTCAAAATTGGTTCCTAGATGGAAAGAATCTTTGGGAGCTACCGAGTGCTAGTTCCCATTCTGGCACCCTTCCTTAAACAGAAGGAACTAAGCCAGAAAGTTGTTAGTATCTGAACACTGCATAAAACGAAAAAGAGAAGAGCAAAGGGATCTGCTGTCTCGTAACTGTTCTTTTTTCTTTTGTTTTTTCTTTTTTTGAGATGGACTCTCACTCTGTCACCCAAGCTAGAGTGCAGTGGAGCAATTTCAGCTCACTGCAACCTCTGCTTCCCAGGGTCAAGTGATTCTCCTGCCTCAGCCTCCAGAGTAACTGGTACTACAGGCATGTACCACCACGCCCAGCTAATTTTTGTGTTTTTAGTAGAGATGGGGTTTTATCATGTTGGCCAGGCTGGTCTCAAACTCCTGACCTCAAGTGATTGGCCCATCTCAGCCTCCCAAAGTGCTGAGATTACAGGCATGAGCCACCACTCTGGGCCAGAACTGTTCCTTTTAAAAGGTCTTCCTCAGTTGGCTTCACTTGATTGTTCCTTATAGTTTGAATATTCCAAATAGGTTCTCCCTCAGGGTTGAGGCTACCGCACCCTCCCTACCTCTCAGACTGGACACCTTGGACTCTGATTTCTCACTCTTCCTTGGCCTCCCCAGATGATGATGGTCTCCAACTCCTGCAGATGCTTCCTCTTTCAGACTCCTCACATCCATCTGCTCTCATACCCAGTAACACCTCCCCTGTTTAGACCATTTTTTTTCTTCTTGCCTAGATCATTGCAGTTGACCTTAACTGACTCTAGTCCCTGCCTCTGTCCAACCTATACTGCAAAGGTATGTCCACTTACTTTACCCAATGTGCAGCTCAGATTACCACATTCCCATGCCCCCGCATCTTCAGCAGGCTATCATCACTTACGGAATTAAGCACAAACTCTTCTCTAAATCAGTTTTCTTTTCTCTGATTCTCGCCCACAGCCTCAGTGACCTGATTCCTGCCATGCTTTTTCAACTCTGGGCCCTGGCTAACAATATACCTCTATTTTGAAGTGTCTTTCATCTCTGTCCACCTCATTCTTTAATGCTCATTCCAATGCTAATTCCTTAACAAAGTCTTCCCTGAACTTCCAATTGGATGTATTCTCTCACTCCCCTAAGTCTGTTAGCACCTTGGAAAAAAATCTTATGAACATACTTTCTCTCCTATAATAAAGTCTATATTTGGCTTATTTCCATTATTAGATTATAAATTCCTTGAACAACAGAGCCATGTTTGACTTATCTTTGTAATTCCATCTATATTTTATACAGTACTTAAAACACAGTAGTCCTTTCAAAATTATGAGTTGACTTCAATTTAATTCCTACTACTTAAAATTTTTATTAAAATAGGTTAAGATTAGTGTCAGCTTTCTTTTTCCAATTAATTGATTGTGGTCTTCAGTTGGTATGACACATTAAAAATGAAGGGAAAAGGCTGGGCATGGTGGCTTATACCTGTACTCCCAGCACTTTGGGAGGCCAAGGTGGGCAGATCACCTGAGATCAGGAGTTCGAGACCAGCTTGGTCAGCATGGTGAAAACCTCTCTCTACTAAAAAGACAAAAATATTATCTGGGCGTGGTGGCAGGCACCGGTAATGTCAACTACTTGGAAGTCTGTGGCAGGAGAATTGCTTGAACCTGGGAGGCAGAGGTTGCAGTGAGCTGAGACTATGCCATTGCACTCCAGCCTGGGTGATAAGATCAAAACTTCATCTAAAAAAAGAAAAAAAAAAAAAATGAAGAAAAAGGCCAGAAGATAGGACACAGGACTGTGAGACAGGGTCTCTCTCTGCTACCTAGGACGGAGTGCAGTGGCACAATCATTGCTCACTGAAGCCTCAAACTGCTGGGAACAAGTGATCCTCCTGCCTCAGCCTCCTAAGGACCTGAGACTATATGTGCATGCCACCATACCTGTCTAATTTTTGTATTTTTTGTAGAAATTGGGTCTTGCCATGTTGCTCACTCTGGTCTCGATCTCCTGCCCTCAAGTAATCCTCACACCTTTGCCTCCCAAAGTCCTGGAATTACAGGTATGAGCCATCATGCTAGGGGGAGTACTGATGTTCCTTAATACTCTTCAGCTTCAAAGCATCACATACTTGTTATGACCCTCAGTTAAATAGGTGCTGTGCTGCCCTAGGAAATAAAGTATGGAACGTGTAAGAGAACTGTGGGTCTTAGGAATTGTCTGCGAAGCAGAATGAGCTGGAAGCTTCATGGTGGCTGATGACCTGTCCTGCTGTCTGTGGCTACAGCAGAGTTATCACCAGTTCAACAACTTTGGAGACATGACCATTTTTCCTTTGGGAAACTGTCTACAAAATATTATTTTTGTTGTGTCTTAATAATTGGCAAAGTTGTTCTTGCAAATGTCAGGCTCTCTAGGTGTCACTGGAGGAACCAAGGAAAGAACATTTTTTTCTAAAGTTGCATGGGGGCTTAAAGGAAGAAGAGTTAGGTTTTATGATAGTAGGAGAAATTGAAATTCTTAAGGGAAAAGTAAACCTCTATGCGTTAGAGGGATTAGGGGTAGTTGGGGTTGCTTTTACATTTCTCTCTCATTACCTAGAGATTTCCTCCTGGAACTCTTCTCTGATAAAACTGTGATGTGTTTCGTTACTGTTTTAAGCAAGCAAGCCAGTTGCTGTCCAATGTACTCAATAAATATTCACTGATGGATTGCTGGTAAATGCCCTTGACTATCTCAAATGTATTAACTCTGCTTGAGGTGAGAGCCATGTGGAACTTACATCCAAGATGACAGCTAGCCCTCTTGCAGCTCAGAGATGACCTGGAATTGCATTTGGTTTTCATTTGTTTGTTTTGATAAACCATGGGTGTATGAATCCATTCTCACACTGCTAATAAAGACATACCTGAGACTGTGTAATATATAAAGAAAAGAGGTTTAATTGACTCACAGTTTTGCATGGCTGAGGAGGCCTCAGGAAACTTATCATCATGCCAGAAGGGGAAGCAAATATGTCTTTCTTCACATGGCACAGGAGACAGAATGAGAACTAAGTGAAGGGGGAAGTGCCTTCACTTGGTTCTCATGTAAAACCGTCAGGTCTTATGAGAACTTACTCACTATCACGGGAATAGCAAGGAGAAAACTGCCCCCGTGATTCAGTTACTTCTCATCAGGTCCCTCCGATGATGAGGATTATGGAAACTACAATTCAAGATGAGACTTGATTGGGGACATGGCCAAACCATATCAATGGGCTTTCAATATCTTTGTTACCCCAATCCTGGCCCCCTTGACTGTACATTAGACACTTCATTTGGGCATGAGTGGATCCTAAATTAGATGAGAAAGGCTCTTCAGATTATTTTTCATGTTTTCACAGGCCTTGAAGGACACACGCTTATTTTATTCATAATCTTCATCCAGTTTTTCCACTCTGTTGATTTCCTCTTCTTCCATTGTGAAGAGCAGATTCTTAGGTAGGAGGACACGTAAGCCAAGATGTTCATTGGAGCCTGTGAGGAATGCGGAACTCCTTTTAATCCTTGGCAAGGAATGCCTGTCCTAGGAAACAGAGCAGGAAGAGAAGAATCTGAGCCAGAGAGGCCACCTCTCCTCACTGATTCTGGACAATGTTTCAGGATGTAGCCCCGAGCTTCAGGAACCAAGTCTGGGTTTTAATAAGGAGAGTGACTCTGGAACAATTTGTTTCTAAGACAAGGTTTTCTCTGCCACTACTGGAGGAAGCCAGTGCAGAGGAATTACCATCAACTGGGTTTCTACCTTTCTGATTTAAGGTTGTAATTAATTTTTGAAACTAAACATAAACATAGTTTTTTACAAAAGCTAGAAATATATTGATAAATATTTTTAAAATAAAATTTAAAATATTACCATGCAAAAATAGACACTACTGTATACATATATAGATGGCTCTAGATATTTTTCCCAAGCAAATATATATATACATGTATTTAAAAATATATAGTCATATTAATTGCTCAGCCGTCTGGGTATTGTTTTGTTTTTCTTTTTAATTAATTATTTATTTATTTATTTGAGACAGGGTCTCACTCTGTCATCCAGGCCGGAGTGCAGAGGCATGATCTCAGCTCACTGCAGCCTCCACCTCCTGGGCTCAAGTGATCCTCTCACCTCAGCTTTTCCAGTATTTGGGACTGCAGGTGTGTGCCATCATGCCCAACTAATTTTTGTATTTTTTTGTAGGGAGGAGGTTTCACCATGTTGCCCAAGCTGATCTCAAACTCCTGAGCTCAAGCCATCTGCACACCTTGACCTCCCAAAGTGCTGAGATTACTGGCATGGGCCACCGTGCCTGGCCTGTTTTTCTTTTTTAACAACACATTATCTTGTGTACTACTTCCCTATCAGGAAATGTAGATATATATCTATATATATATACACACATATATATATATGCATTTAAAGTGGCTTCATAAATATGATTTTAGAAATGTTTTATATTAAGCAGTATGTATCATTTCAGTACTGGATTTGAACAAAGTTGCAGTCATTAATATTAATTATTTTACTTAATTTTGTTCTGCAATGAGGATACAGGGTTCCTTTGGTGTAATATTCATATTAATATTTGGGCAAATAATACTGACATTTTGCCTAAAATATTTTTTATGTAACCCAAATATTATGATATATCATTTAGGGCCATGCTTTCACACATGCGTTTAGATAATGTTAGGCTTTAGCTTTTACTCTAGGCTGGCCCCCCACAAATTCTACATTTTCCTTTAGTTTTTCCCTGTTTTTATTTCTGATCCCATAGATTCTTCAGTGTGTCACCTTAAGTCAGATTAGGACATAAACCCAAACACAGAGCCTGCGTTTCTCTATTTCCCACAAGCAATGCAATCTCACTGGGTTTTGTGCTTAACTGAAAATTCGAGGTGTCACAGGGAAAAACCCCATCATGTATTATACAGCCTATCTCATTTTCCCCACTGCATGCTGGCTCTGCCATCACCCCTGCACCCTGACCCCCAGCTCACACTGTTCCTCTGTTGAGGAGCCAAATGGGGCCCCCAGAATTCTGGTGAACAAAATTGGCACAGACATATAACTTTTTATTCATTTTTGTTGATTTGAATGGAACTGGCTACATGTTGATGCTGCCATTCAAATGGACTTATTCACTTAACATAGATTTATGGACCTATGGAGCAAAAAATAACCTCGAAGGATGAAGGGCAGCTTTCTCCATTTGCAGAACAAGAAACCAGGGGCAGTATTTCCAGCCTCATTGGGATCTTTAGGGCAGAGTCTTACACAGAATTTCAAGTTTCTGGATTTTGATCCCAATTCTTTGTGGCCTGAGACAAAATCAGGAGCCCTTTCCCCACCACAGAGAAAGAAGGAAACCCCTACAAACCCTCCCCCCATCTCTGGGTCAGCAAGATTCAGGGCCAGAAGATGCAGACAGAAGAGCAAGTTTAGGCTGTAAAGCATCCAGGCTTAAAAAAAAAAATAGGCAGAAATTAAAGGAGACAAATTTTTAGATACCAGAGAAAGAGTGAGCTATTAGCATTCAAACCATGAAGTCTAACATTACTGCTATGACTTTTCTGCTTATCTCATAAATCTGCCTAAGCCCCTGTGATCAGAAGGATGACCTCAGTTTGGGGACCCTGGGCATGAGATCCAAGATTTTGAAGATTTGTTCCAGGAGTTGCCCTCTGACTCTATACAATCCTTGGGAATTACCTTAACCTTTTTGTGAACTGGCCCCTCTTTAAAGTGAGATAATATTACCTGCCTCCATACAATGCCTTTTAAAAATCTATGAGACTGAATTTTTAAAAATCTATGGGGTTGGGTGGGGAGGGAGGTTGGGAAATGTTGTGTTTTAGTTTAGAGGGAAAAATCATATTTTGCCCTTTCACCAACATTTAGATGATTGTCTGAGACAAACAACATAATTAAGTTTGTGTGTGTGTGTGTTTAGTACTTTTCAGTTGAACAAAATATAATCACCCCACGAATAGTTTACCCTTAACTTTTGAAAATCTTTGTTTTGTCTTGGGATATTATAGCTTATATCTCATATAAAAACCAATCTTGGAGAATAAAATTTGAAATTATAGCAAAATATAGCCATCCCTTCTAGAGTATGCCTGGAACTTCTCTTTTCTCTATGTGCGTATAATAGAATGTACAGTTCTTGCTGGCTCCTGATATCTAATCTTTTGAGTTAGGGTGCCAACAGCTTATTTGCAAGTCAATTTGCTGATGACTTCTAATTGTACAGCATCTGTTCTGATCTCTAGTGAGCTTTAAGATTGAATTCTGACTGCCTGTGGAATCTCCACTTGAATATTCCAAAGCCAAGTCCATCTAAAAATGTCCTGGACAGAGCTCGTCATTATCTTCCCTGTCCTCCATACCAGTTGTCCTCTGTCCCAGTTAATCACCCGAGCCTGACATTCATTCCACACCATTCCCCTTCTCTCACCCAGTACTTTTGAGTAATTGAGAAATCTTACGACTATATCTGAAATCTTTCTTCTTTTCTTTGCCATATCGTAGTTTTAATTCAGTCCCTTATGGCTTATCTGAACTATTGCTACTTATTAACTCAACAAGCATTTGTTGGGGATATATTTCATGTCAGGCACTTTTCTAGGAAAGTGGGATACAATTAGTAAAGCAAATGTACGAAGATCCCTACCCTAGAAGACTTACCTTCTAGTTGGGGGAAAAAAAGGGCAGACAATAAAAACATAATGAATGGGTAAAGTATATAGTAAATTTAAAAAATATAATGAATTTTTAAAAATTACGTAGTAAATTTAAAAAATAACTGCTGGTTGGGTGTAGTGGCTCACACCTGCAATCCCAGCACTTTGGGAGACTGAGGCAGATGGATCACCCGAGGTCATGAGTTCAAGACCAGCTTGACCAACATGGCAAAACCCCATCTCTACTAAAAATACAAAAATTAGCTGTGTGTGGTAACGCATACCTATAATCCCAGCTACTCGGGAGGCTGAGGCAGGAGAATCACTTGAACCCAGGAGGCAGAGGTTGCAGTGAGCTGAGATCATGTCATTGCACTCCAGCCTTGGCAACAAGAGCAAAACTCCATTTCAAAATAATAATAACAACAATAATAATAACTACTATCCATAGGGCATGGGTACTGGGAATAATTTGGTGGAAAAGCTGTAGTTTGCCCTTTTAAATAGGAAATTGGAGTAAGCCTCTTTGAGAAGATAACATTTTGTGAAAGGCTTGAAGGAGATGTGGTTCCCTGGGGGAAAACATGGCAGACAGGGGGAAGGAGCTGTCACATGGGAACGGCTAGGTGCAAGTGGAAGAACACAACTGGAGTAGCAGGAACGAGGGAGAGAGTGATTGGAAGTGCGATGAGGGTTCCCTGTATGAACTTCAGCTTTTTCTGAATGGAATGAGGAGTCATTGTGGAGTTTTGAGCAGAGGAATCATGGGACCTGATGTGTGTTTTAAGAAGGTCACTCTGGGCCAGGCATGGTGGCTCATACCTGTAATCCCAGCACTTTGGGAGGCCAAGATGGGCAGATTATGAGGTCAG
The DNA here is from genome assembly GCF_049354715.1 of Callithrix jacchus. NCBI lineage: Eukaryota > Metazoa > Chordata > Mammalia > Primates > Cebidae > Callithrix > Callithrix jacchus. The sequence continues at coordinate 29,353,456 of NC_133514.1, read as the reverse complement.
GAGTTCGAGACCAGCCAGACCCATGTGGTGAAACCCCGTCTCTACTAAAACTACCAAAATTAGCTGGGCATGGTGGTGCACACCTGTAATCCCAACTACCTGGGAAGCTGAGACAGAAGAAATGCTTGAACCCGGGAGGTGGGGGTTGCAGTGATCCAAGATCATACCACTACACTCCAGCCTGGCAACAGAGTGAGACTCTGTCTCAAAAACAAAAAAAGAAAAAGAAGAAGTTCACTCTCGCTGCTGGCTTGAGAACAAACTTAAGAAACCAGAGAAAAACTGGGAGACAAGACTGAAGCTGTAGCATCAATAAAGGCAAGAGATATTGGTGGCTGAGACAGGGTAGCAGTGGAGGTGGTGAGAAATGGAGGGTTGTGGAAATGTTTTGACAGTAAAGACAGCAGAGTTTTTGGAAGTACTGGGTTGCAGTCTGAGAAAAGTACAGGAATCAAGGGTAGGGGGTTTAGTGAACCAAAGGGTTTACCTGCCAATGGGTTCTGCCTGCCCAGTGGTACTTCCTCTGTGAAACCCATCTTCCCTCCTTTTTTTGTTTTTTGTTTTGTTTTGTTTTTTTGAGATGGTGTTTCACTCTGTCATCCAGGCTGGAGTGCAGTGCCTCAATCTCAGCTCACTACAACCTACACTTCCCCGGGCTCAAGCGATTCTCCTGCCTCAGCATCCCAAGTAGCTAGGATTACAAATGCACACCGTGATGCAGGGCTAAATTTTTTTTTTGTATTTTTAGTAGAGACAGGATTTCACCATGTTGGTCAGGTTGGCCTTGAACTCCTGACCTCAGATGATCCACCTGCCTTGGCTTCCCAATGTGTTAGGATTACAGTCTTGAGCCACTGCGCCTGGCCCCCTCCTTCTTCCAGAGCAATCCTTCTACAGGGCAAATCTGGACCTGTCTCTTCTCCTTGCTTCAAAAGGTCAGCAGCACCTCTTTTCCTAGAGCCCCTTCATTTGCTGCAAGATGCCTTTTGTGATACGGCCCTGCCTCTCCGTCTTCGTTTCCTACTTCTCTACCTTGTAACCACTCCAAACCACCGGCAGGGGCCTGCACTTCCGGGCGGGATCATGATTTTGTCTCTTCGACCATGCTGTTTTTATTTTCCTACTTTGCTGGTGTGATACCTTGTTTCTGAAACTCTCTTTTCTGCTGGTTTGCCCAATTGTTGGAAATTCTATTTCTACTACAGTATCAGAGACTGAACCAAGAGACAGAGGTTGCAGTGAGCAGAGATTGCAGCATTGCACTCCAGCCTGGGTGACAGAGCAAGACTCCATCTTAAAAAAAAAAAAGAAAAGGTAATGCTGTATCCTGAGTTGCAACCAGAAGCCCTGTGGACTGGAGAGGGATTTGGCTTAATTTAGATTCATGAAGATCCAGACTCTGAACATTCTTTAGGAGGTGGACTGGCCACTGCTTGTGGGTACCCACCATTCCTGGTGTACACCTGGAATAGCAATCATTGCATCACATTGAAACGTGTCTGTTTCTTTTGGGACTGAATATAAGCACCTCACTCCTCTCACCTGCATGTGCTTGTCATATTACCAGGCACAAAAAGTAAAATTGACCCTTGGACAACACAGATTGGAACATCACAGGTTCACTTATATCCAAGTTTTCTTCTGCCTCTGCCACCCCGAGATAGCAAGACCAACCCCTCCTCTTCCTCCTCCTCCTCAGTCTACTCAACCTGAAGACAACAAAGATGAAGACCTTTATGATAACTGATGTCTGTTGAATGAATACTAAATATATTTTCTTGGCTGGGCTTAGTGACTCAGGCCTGTAATCCCAGCACTTTGGGAGGCCGAGGCAGGCAAATCACTTGAGGTCACGAGTTGGAGACCAGGCCAACATGACAAAACTCTGCCTCTACTAAAAGTACAAAAATTAGCTGGGTGTGGTGGCATGTGCCTGTAATCCCAGCTACTCAGAAGGCTGAGGCACGAGAATAGCTTGAACCCAGGAGGCGGAGGTTGCAGTGAGTGGAGATTACACCACTGCCCTCCAGCCTAAGCAACAGAGCAAAACTCCATCTGAAAATAAATAAATAAATAAATACAATACAATACATCTTCTCTCTTATGATTTCCTTAGTAAATATTCTTTCTCTAGCTTTATTCTAAGAATACAAGACATAATACATATCACATATGAAATATGTATTAATCGATTGTTTCTGTTATCAGTAAAGCTTCCATTCAACAGTGAGCTGTTCATGGCTAAGTCCTGGGGAAGTCAAAAGTCACACTGTTTAAGGTTCAACTGTAGTAAGAATTCCATGAATGTTTGCTGCTGTGGTTTGACTGCTCAGAGTCTGTGTCTTCATGCGTCTAAATTAAGCCAAATCCCTCCCCAGTCCACAGGGCTTCTGGTTGCAACTCGGAATATAGCATTGTCTTTTTAAAAAAATTTTTCTAAGATGAAATCTCACTCTGTTGCCCAGGCTGGAGTGCAGTGGTGTCATCTCGGCTCACTGTAACCCCTGTCTCCCTGGTTCAAGCAATTCTCCTGCCTCAGCCTCCCAAGTAGCTGGGACTACAGGTGCACACCACCACACCTGGCTAATTTTTGTATTTTTTAGTAGAGACAGGATTTCACCGAATTGGCCAGGTTGGTCTTGAACTCCTTGCCTCAGATGACCCGCCCATCTTTGTTCGGTAGAAAGTCCCGCCATCTTTCCCCCAGGTTTCTTGCCCCCACCCTCCCCCCAGGCTTCTTGCTACCCTGAGAAAAGCCCGCCAAGCCTGCTCTGTTCTGCCTAGCAACAACAAGCAGCCAATCATCGCAGCAGGAAAGCCCGCCAAGCCTCGGCCTATCCTGAACCGACACATAACCCTCTGAGCTACCTCAGCAGTCCGCCCAGAAACGGACAGCCTATCCTAAGCTCCTACGACACTCAGCCAGCCCTGTATCCACGCCCCGTCCACCCCCCCTATAAAACCCTCCTACCTCAGCTGCGCAGTCGCAGCCAGCCCCCGATCTCCTTCCTTTCCTGGCCTGCCCGCTGGTCCCAATAAACCTGAACTCGGCTTCCAACTCTCGCTAGAGCTGTTACTTGGGATCGGGTACCGGGCAGGGGATCACGTCGGGGTCGCACAATCTTGGCCTCCCAAATTGCAGGAATACAGGCCTGAGCCTCTGCACCTGGCCTAGCATTACCTTTTATCCCTGAAAACCCCAAGAGGTTAGATAATGTCAGTGCCTCATGTGGCTAATGACTTTCCCTCCAACCCACTTCGAGTTCTCTCTGCATTGCTTCAGCCATCCTGCGCTTCAGGGGGCCTGCCTGCCTCTTGGGTATTTCTGTAGTGAATCCTGTCCATTTTACACTTCTCTCCAGAACATAAGAAAACAAAAGCACAAACAGCATTTTCTCTTGACAGTCCAGGTGACATTTCTGTGTAGGGTTACTATGGCAGTAAAGATAGCCCAAGGGAGTGACCAAGAGATATGTCTTTGTGGCTGACAGAGGTCACCTTTGTGGCCCAGGTCTGAAAGAGGCAGATGGGGCCATTTTGCAAGCTCTCTATTCAATGAAAGTCAGGGACAGAATAAAAAGGGGTTTTGGACACACATCCTAACACAACAGAGCAGATGCAGGAAGCATCAAGCTGAGTTTTTCAGGAGGAAACAAAGAAATGAGAATCCGAACAAGACATTCCCCCTCCTGTGAAATAAAGACCCCAATGCTCCATTACACTGTTTGTTTAGCTCCCATAGCAGGGGTCTTGGGATTGCAGCCAGGTGCTCAAAGCCAAGGCTATTTGCTGAAAGACAATGGCACCCAGCCTTTAGCCAGTGCAGCCTTGCACATGTGCTTGGGAGAGCCACAGCTTCCCAGTGGCTCTGTTGGTGGCAGCCTGGCAACCTCATATTCTTCTGAAGGCTGGAGGGGCTCAGGGAAAGCTAGTGGGGGAGCAGTTGGCAAGGGCAGTGAGTCTGGGGCTTTAAACAACCTCAAATGCCCTGTGACTTTCTAAGTCTTTGGTAAATTACCCTTTATTTGCTTTATTAAGCCTCAGCAGCCTGGAATTGTCTCCTCAAAACTCAGCCATCTGTTCCCCTGCTGTCTATATTCTGACCACAAAAAAGGGGATCAATTTCAGTAAAAGACTGTTCTATCCTTTTAAAATAATGGAACAGGAGCCAGGCATGATGGCACGTGCTTGTAGTCCCAGCTACTAGCGGGGTGGGAAGATGGGAGATGGGAGGATGGCTTGAGGCCAGGACTTCTGGGCAGTAGTGCACTGTGCCAATCGGATGTCCACACTAAGTTCAGCATCGATGTGACCTCCTGGGAGTGGGGGACCACCAGGTTGCCTGAGGATGGGTGAACCCACCCAGACGGGAAATGAAGCAGGTCAAAACTCTCATGCTAATCAGTAGTGGGATCATGCCTGTGAATAGCCACTGCACTCCAGCCTGGACAACATAGCGAGATCCCATCTCTAAAAAGAAGACGAAAATTTACAGAAAAAAATTACAGAAAAGGAAATGGAGAAGGAGAAAATGAATGAGAATAAAAGTTTAAGAGACATCAAAGAAGAAGGTAGCCATTTCTGAAACAGAACTCTGAAAAAACACATTGTGAATTTCTCGGTGATTACAGTTAGGATGGCCAGCACTTTAGTCAGCACATTGCTGAACAAATATATATATATATATATCAAGCTATTTTAAATGCAAGGAAGGGAGGTGCTGTGAAAACAGGGTCGCGGGGGAAGGCTTTCATGGAATAGTTCCTGCCGTCAAGGGAGACAAGTGTAGAAATTTAAATAACAAAGAAAGAGAAAAATCAGCTCAAGAAACATTGCAAGATGAATGCCAGGTGCAGGCTAGAAGTTCCATAATCATTTAGCAGAGGGTGCAAACACCATGAGCTGAAAAGTTTCAAGGAAGGGAAAGTGAATTTAAGGAAATGGAAAAGATCCACAGAGGCACCAAGTTCATCTTCCGACCCAAACAGAATCATTTCTGCAGCGCACAGCTTCTTCTAAAGTATTTTTTATAACAGGCATCCATGACCTCTGAAGTCCAGCCCTTTTGTTTTGAGAATGTTATTTTTTTCTAGAAAATGCCCCTCAACACAGAGCTGAGGGCTAACTTTCTTTAACTCCTCCACCCCCTTGTTTTTATCCTTCCAGGCAAGATCGTTTCACCCAGCCCCTCTTTAAACTTGAAGACAACCACCAGGAGTTCCTGGGTCCTCTCCTCTCAGGACCAAACATGCTTCTCTGTTTCCCTCACATGGTTCAGAATCTAGAGTCCTCTGGCCACATTGCAGTCTGGAAATGCTTCTGCCCCCAGGGGGTGCCCAGCCCAGAGCCTAGCACCCCAGATGAGATTTTTTTTTTTGACAGTCTCATTCTGCCACCCAGGCTCGGGTGGAGTAGCATGATCTAGGCTCACTGCAACCTCTGTCTTCTGGGTTCAAACAATTATCCTGCCTCAGCCTCCTGGGTAGCTGGGATTACAGGTACCCACCACCACGCCCAGCTAATTTTTGTATTTTTAGTAGAGACGAGGGTCTCGCCATGTTGGCTAGGCTGGTCTCGAACTCCTGACCTCAAGTGATCTGCCTGCCTCAGCCTCCTAAAGTGCAGGGATTACAGGTGTGAGCCATCTCATCCCACCTCCAGGTGTGTTCTGATAGATGATTCTGTGACCACCATTTATCATTCTCTGAACATGATTCTTCTAAGCATATAGCCTAATGTTTTCTTGAGTTTCAGTTACCACACTGTAGGTTGCAAACTTGTGATCAACCAAAAAACTCTTTAGTCTTTTCCATTTAAACTTGGTGCTGAGACAGATGTCCCCTACTTGAGTGAAATGTCAAGATGGGTAGATGTGAAGATGAAGGTGTTTGTATTGGGGATAGGCTGGAGCAGTGAAGGTGTTCAGGGAACTGAGGAGCTGCCAGATATCAACATTTACTTTAAGTCAGGCAGGATGGTGCACCCCTGTGGTCCCAGCTACTGAGGAGGCTGAGGCAGAGGATGCCTTGAGCCTAGGAGTTTGAGACCAGCCTGGGCAACATCATGAGGTCCCACCTCTAGGAATTTTTATGTTAACATTAAAATATTAAAATATTTTTATACCAGCATGAATACAGACTGAATAGAATATAGAAACAGAGACATAGAAATTACATATATTAGTAGGCAGTTATGAACTATTCAATATGTAGTATTAGGAAATTTGTCTGTTTATTTGTTAGAAGTGACAATTCAATGTGTTGTTGTATACCACTATACACCCAAATTAATTTCAGATATGTTAAGGATCTAAATGTTATAATATATAAATATGCATATAAATCTTCCCCCAAAAGACATAAGACTCCAAAAATGTTATTTAAAATGTTGTACCCAGTCTGGGTGTATATTAATTCCACTGATCAGTTGTGTAACAAACATTTACTGTATAACAAACATTACTTCTTATGTATACTTAGCACATTGCCTGGTATTTGTGGAACTGGTGTTCGGGAGGCTGAGGCAGGGGTATTGATTTTACCCGGGAGATGGAGGTTACAGTGAACCGAGATCATGCCACCAAACACCAGCCTGAAGACAGAGCAAGACTCTGTCTCAAGTAATAATAAAAATAGTAAATTTTAAAAAATGTTATACACAGAAGAAGGCTTTAGATTTTTTAAAGAATTAAATGATCCTGCCTCTGTGGTACTCACCAAGGATAATGGATCTTTTGCATGTGAGAGGGTTGAGCTATAAAGTAAAGGGATGATTTTCTTAAGAGAAAAAAATAGGTGGCATTCCACAAAGCATTACAAAAATAGAATATACTATTTTTCTTTAAACTTTTCAGATTCCAAGTATTCTCTAACTGCACTACCAAGAATATCTACACATATACATGTAAATAGAAACATACGATATGTGTGTATTTGTCCATACATATATAAAATATATAAATATATATGAAAGAAGAGTATCAGATGCTTCCAGGGTCCCTGTTTCATATCACATTTACATATAATATCCACTTTCTCTAAACTCTGTCCATATATATTCCTTACAGGAATGCTGTAACCCGGCTAAATGCAGCTGATGGCACTTACAAGTCTTGGTGACAGAGAAAACAGCTTGATACAAAAGATGGTGAGACGGTTTTTCTGAGAAGAGTAAAAGGACTCCAGGCATGAGGGCTCTGGAAAATATCATTGAATGAATAAGTGATTTAATGAACAAATAAATGAAGCACCAGTGGTTGAAGGGCTTCTAAGTTTTTCACCCTGATGTGGGTGGGTGGAAAGGCCTATCAAAGGCCTTGAGAAAAAACTGCCCTCACAGCCTTAACCCTACAGGCCTGGAACCAGATGGACATTTTGGCTTCACTGATCACCCGGTTCACTTGTTTTTCAGTTCATCTCTTCCTATAATAATATGGTCTGTTGTAGCTATAATTCACCTCCAGAGCCATCAGAATTCTCCTAGTGAAAATGGCCCTGAGATCAAACACAGGGACCATTGCTAGTAAACTTTATAAATCGAACAAGAAATCATGTGATATAATCAGATAAGTAGTTCATTTTGTCTCCCAATCTGTCATCATAACCCTGCCCCTGGGTTGACTGCTCTCTGATACTGTGGTTTTGTAACTCGTTGATAAAAGTTCTTCAAACACTTAGAGACACACAATGTAATTTCAATAATATAAACGTCCAGGCTGGGCACCGCGACTCATGCCTGTAATTCCAACACTTTTGAAGGCCTAAATGGGTGGATCACTTGAAGCCAGAAGTTTGAGACTAGCCTGACCAACATGGTGAAACCCTGTCTCTATTAAAAATACAAAAAAATTAGCTGGGCGTGGTGGCACACATCTGTAATCTCAGCTGTTCAGGAGGCTGAGGCAGGAAAATCGCCAGAACCCAGGAGGCAGAGGTAGCAATGAACCAAGATGGTGCCCCTGCACTCCAGCCTGGGAGACAAAGTGAGACTTGGTCTCAAAACAAAACAAACTTCAACAAAAAAAGCCCAGCCCCAGGTAATACACTTTAAACTTGAATTAACGTTACTCTTGCCTCCCCCTGCTGTACCCCACTGAGAGCTACCTGGTTGCTGGGCGTGCGTCCTCCTATCCCCCTAGCTTGCCAGCTGGGACCCAGGCAGGGGATAGGGCAGAGAGTAAAGGGATGTTGGAAAGTTCTTGCTCAACTGCAACTGGTCCGAGGTGACTCACTCTCTTGGGACCTGTAGATTTTTAAAACCAACTCTCTCATCAGCCGTTTTGTGGGTTATTTGGAGACTCTCCTAGCAGTGCTCCTCAGACTGCAGTTCCTGAAATGTGGTCAATTCCCTTTCATCAATGGCTGCTCTGGGTTCAGACCTTGTCTTTTTTTGGTTGGTTCAGGCCATGAAGGATGTCTCCATTGGTCTCTCCTCCCTCATGATGGCCTCTACCTGTATTTTAAATGGATGCAGGATAGCTCATTCTCCCCCAGGATCCTTTTCGGTTCTATGGGAAACATTTATGCAGTCTCTGCCCAGGCTGACTCTGCACATTCTAGGCAATCTCAAGCAGTGACTCTTTTCAAAAAAAATTTTTTTTTTGGAGATGGAAGAGTCTCGCTCTGTTGCCCAGGCTGGAGTGCAGTGGTACAATCATAGCTTACTACACACTCCAACTCCTGGGCTCGAGAGATCCTCCTGCCTCAGTCTCCCAAGTAGATGGTACTACAAGCATGTGCCATCATACCTGGCTTAAAAAATTTTAAATAATTTTATTTCCAAATTAATACAGTTACCTGAGTTCAGTTACCAACACATTGAAGATTTGAAAATAATTATTTTCTTTTAGACACACTCTTACCCTCAGCTCTTTTTTGCTTAACAGAGCAAATAACTTTGTATAGATAGTACAAAGGTAAACCTTAGCCAAGTTCAAGTCCCATATCAACAGAATGCACATTAGAGAGATTTTATTATACTGTTGTTCAAAATCAAAGACTACATGCAAAAGCTCAAAGGACTGATTCTTCATTGTTTCCAGCTGAATGTCATAGAGATGGAAAGTGGGCCTTTGTTACTTGACTAGACCATAAGTTTTACATGAATGCTTCGGTTGACAGCTATTATTTATCATAACTGTGCTCTTACTCTGCTATGTATTACAGCTCTTTAAAAACCCACAACATCACCTCTATGTATTTCCCATTGGGGTAAAAGGCATTTAAAATAGAAAATATATTTTTTTATGCCAAAAAAGTGGCATTTACTAATCTTATACTATACAGCTAATATTACACATGCTGTTTTTATCTGTAGGGTGCTTAACAGTCAGATATAAGTTAACCTTTCCAATTATCCTGGGCAGGAGAATATTAGGAAATAGTTTTATATTAGTGCAGACATAACAACCAATAAATTCAAGAGTTAACAGAGGATCATAGAATAAAATTATGACATCTAATTGACTGAGTACAGTATGTAGAATGTATTTCAGATAGTTAATTTAAGAAATCTATTTTAAAATTTTTATTTATTGATATATCATATTTGTACATATTTACAGTGTACATGTGATATTTTGTTACATGCATAGAATGTGTAATTATCAAGTCAAGGTATTTAGAATATCTATCACCTGGAATGTTGATCATTCCTCTGTGTTGGGAACTTTTAAGTCCTCTCTTTCAACTATTTTGAAATATACAATATATTCTATAGTCACCCTACTCTGCTGTCAAACATTAACACCTATTTCTTCTATCTAACAGTATGTTTGTACCAATTAACCAGCCTCTTTTTATCCAACCCCCTTACCCCAACCCCACACCCTCTTACCCTCTCATATCTATCATTCCATTCTCTACCTCCATGAGATCAACTATTTTTATCTCCCACATATGAGTGAGACCATGTAATATTTGTTTTTCTGTGCCTGGCTAATTTCACTTGACATAATGACCTACAGTTCCATCCACATTGCTGCAAATGACATGATTTTATCAAGCCAGTGACTCTTCTTTACAGAGTGTCAACCAGCTCACCAACACATCTCTCCTGACTTGCAAATATCCCAGAAAGAGTCAGACATCCATCCATCCTGCAACCCCCAGACACAAAGAACACATCTGAAGCTCTCCAAACAAGCCAATGAAAGCTACTCTCTCTCACTCATTGCCTTTAGATAGAACTTACAGCAATCAATTACCCCTCCAAACCAACTCCCCTCACTCATTCTTTCTAATTTCCCTCTTTCTTGACCTTTTTATACCTCTGATCTGTGAGAATAGCCTTTGGGTCTGAAGCCCAAGACTTGTCTAACAACTTTTTAGATATTTCTTTTGAAAAATTGATGCTTATCTCACAACAAATTTCAATATTGGATACCTTTCTTAGTGCCTCAGCTGACTAGTTTAGCATATTTTTATACTAGTTGATCAAATCTTAGTTTTTGTCCCAGGTTAATGGCTCTGATTCCATGGCTAAATGGAGATTTCATGACTAAAATAGGCTTATTAATCTTAATATAAGTATGTTAAAAAGACAAGGACGAGACAGGGATTTTAAAAAGGATCATCTCTTTAACTTGTTTTCTGTGGTAGCCAAGCCTCCAAAATGGTTCCTGCCTCCTGGGATTCACATCTTTGTGTAGTGCGATGAAATCCACACTGGCTCAGGGTTGCTGCTGTGTTTGATCAGTAGAATACAGAGAAGTAATGAAATGTTACTTCCAAGATTATATTTTGATTTCTTCTCACTTGCTCCCTGTCTTATGTAGAGATTCACCCTGGGGGGAAGCCATGTTGTGATCAGTTTCACTCTGGGGGGAAGCCATGTTGTAATCAGTTTCACTCTAGAGGACCCATGATGTGATCAGTTTCATGGAGTCTCCCACATAGGAAGGAACAGAAGCCTCCTGCCAGCAGTTACATGAGTGAGGTTGGAAATTGAGCCTCCAGCCCCAGAAGCTAAGTTTTTAGAGACTGCGGCCCCAGATGACAGTTCAACTGCAACTTAATGAGACATCCTGATCCAGAACCATGCAGCTACAACATTCCTAGATTCTTGAACCTCAGTAACTATGTAAAACAAAATGTTTGTTATTTCAGGTTCCTAAGTTTGGAGCTTTATAATGCAGCAACAGAAAACTGATATGCTCTATAAATAAATAGTTGGAATAAAGATCTTTGCATTTGCAAAGTGTTGCATTTACTAACATACCTGAGTCCCTCTATATTCTAAAGTCCATTATAAAAACAAAATATAAATTTATTGAATTCATCTTCACTCCTTTCAAAATATTTATTGCAGGATTTCTTTAAAAATGTAAGCAGAACAATTAGCTATTTTTAAAAAAAGATTTCATCCTTAAAATCCAACTTCCAATTTTTCAGAAACATATGCTGTTTAAGTAAGGCATGTTTGTAAAACCACATCTTCAAGATCCAAACAGGACTCTGAGAGGTCATATGAATTATCATGCTTGCTTCAGGCAGTTTTGTGCTCTCACCTTTCCACACATATCACATCCATTTACTTTTTGACAATTTCTAAAATGTGAAGTGGGAATGGCAAGAGGAACTATGGGGAAAAGCAGCAGCATTTGCTATCTCTGTAGTCAAGAAAATTCTTAATAGGTAAATAAATGATTTCACATTCAAACTGTTCTGTTTTCATTTTGCTTAATTTTTAAGGAAGCGAACAACCATTTAGCACCTGGAGAACTGAGGCAGAGACTAGGAGAGGCTTTCAACAGATGATTGTGTAGCTAACAAGGGAAGGGAGAAAGAGGTTTAACCTGGGTTTTATGGACAGACTGTGCCCCTATGCTGAGTTCTGTTCCCAAACACAGGGATGTGAGCATTTGTAAATGTAACTGCCTCTTCATGGTATTAAACATGTTTCATCTTTTATCACTACTAAAGCAGCTGAAAATGAAAGTCCTAAAAATAGTACTGTGAGGGGGTGGGGGTGAATTCAGAATTTGCCAATACATCAGTAGTAAAGAGACAAATTCTATTTAGTGCCGTGTGAGAAACCTAACACGGCTCATTAGAGCATAAAACATGTTCCAGAAGCCATTCCTGGGGCAGCCAGGATTAAATACACACAAGTTCCCGGTCCACGTCCTACTCCTTCCCTTGCAGTGGAATCTGAATTCCCTTGCATTTGTAATGAGGAAGCGTCATCTTGCTAAAGACTTTGGTATCTTCCTTCTGCTTCTTACCTAACCTTTCCACCTCCTGGAAGGTTTGGGGTTCAGGGCCGCCTCCATTGCTATTACGGGGGTGAGATGCCATTGGTAAACATTCTGAGTCTGTGTCATGGTTCTGTTTGTATCCGATGCCCATTTCAGTCAGGCCTGAGTAGTGCCGGTAACGTTCATTCTGGAACAGTCTAGCCTACTTCACACTTGCTTTGCAGCCAATGGAAAGGCCAGGGCTGACACTGCTGCCCTTCACATATTAGGTGTGTTAGCTGCATCTTCCTTCTTATCTGGGAGAAAGTTTATATGGTCTGTGCACAAACACAGGTTGACTCAGGTAAACTAAGATAAACTCAGGTACACCCAACTACATTCAGGCTTTTTTAGCTATACTGAGGTTCAGGGGTTTCTGGTTCAATGATACCTCTCCATAGCTCTCAAATTGAGATTTTTCAATTAAAAAGGATAATTCGAAACTATATCTGAAGTATAGAATGAAAATTTAAAAGTGAGATACTTTGGGAGGCCGAGGCGGGTGGATCACAAGGTCAAGAGATCGAGACCATCCTGGTCAACATGGTGAAACCCTGTCTCTACTAAAAAATACAAAAATTAGCTGGGCATGGTGGCACGCACCTGTAGTCCCAGCTACTCGGGAGGCTGAGACGGGAGAATTGCTTGAACCCAGGAGGCGGAGGTTGCGGTGAGCCGAGATGGAGCCATTGCACTCCAGCCTGGGTAACAAGAGGGAAACTCCATCTCAAAAAAACAAAACAAAACAAAACAAAAACTGAGATGATCCTAAGGATGAGCTCACTGTTAAGTAAATAAGAAAAAAGATTAAAATGAATAATAAAAATATTAAAAATGACAACTGAATGTATTAAGTAGCCAAATAAAATATAGATTAACAAGTATATATTTTGTACTCTTTGGTCTGAATTAAGTATAAACACATGGATTTGAATTTCTGAACCCGTAGTCCAGTTTTTTCTTTTAAGAAGAAAAGCTGTCCTTTTTTATGGCTGCATCATATTCCATGGTGTATTTGTGCCACATATTCTTTATCCAGTCTATCACTGATGGACATTGGGTTGGTTCCAAGTCTTTGCTATTGTGCTATAACAAACATACGTGTGCATGTGTCTTTATAATAGATTGATTTATAATCCTTTGGGTATATACCCAGTAATGGGATTACTGGGTCAAATGGATTTCCATGGATAAAGCTGGAAACCATCATTCTCAGCAAACTGACATGTGAACAGAAAGCCAAACAGTGCATGTTCTCATTCCTAAGTGGGTGCTGAACAATGAGAACACATGGACATAGAGAGGAGAACATCACACACCCTGTTGGGGTGTGGGGAGGACAGGGGAGGGATATCAGGGGGTTGGGGGATAGGAGAAGGATAACGTTAGGAGAAATACCTAATATTGATGATGGGGTTATGGATGCAGAAACCCACCATGGCACGTGTTGTTACCTATGTGACAAACCTGCATGTTCTGCACATGTATCCCAGAACTTAAAAGTATAATAAATAATAAATAAATAAATAAAAGAGGAAAAGTTGTCATAGCCGTGGAGGTCTCCCTTGGTCAGGCTTGCACCCACACATCTCCCTCCCGTGACAAATACAAGGCTGCAGCAGGGGAGTCTGATCATGTCTCTGCTTCCTGGATCTCATTGCACCTGTGGGACAGGACATGTACCTTCAAGGCCTGAGTTTCTCCCCATGAAGATCTGCATAGGGCTGAGATACCTTCTGTGAAAGAAGAACAAATGTTCCTTATGTAGTATTTTGCCTGTGACAAACAGATACTCACACATCAATGAACTGGTTAAGAAGTGAACTACACTACATTTGTTAGAGTCTCCTAAAGTTGGAATAGAGAAGAGAGCTTCTTTCCAGATGTCTGAAGCAGGACTACCTAACCATATAGAAGGAGATATTAAATTACAAAAAATAATTATAACTTTAAATACCCTTCATATATCACTATATTAGTCCATTCTTGCATTGCTATAAAGAAATACCTGAGATGGGGTAATTTATAAAGAAAAAAGGTTCATTTGGCTCACAGTTCTGCAGGCTATGCAGGAAGCATGATTTGGCGTCTGCTTGGCTTCTGGGGAGGTCTCAGGAAACTTACAATCATGGCAGAAAGTGAATGGGGAGCAGGCACATCTCACATGGCCAGAGTAGGAGCAAGAGTGATCGAGGAAGGACATACCATGCACTTTTAAATAGCCAGATCTCAGGAGAACTCACCCACTATTAGCAAGCCCGTATCAAGAAGAATGGTGCTAAACCATTCATGAGAAATCTGTCTCTGTGATCCAATCATCTGCCATCAGGCACCACCTCCAACATTAGGTATTACAATTCGACATGAGATTTAGTAGGAACACAAAATCCAAACGATATCAGTTGCTCATTCCTATGACACCACTCTACTAGCTGTGTATCTCCATGGTGGCATTTATAATGTGAATTGCAGAGAATCTGCATTCCTTTAGGCTGGGTGTACTTCTGTTTTTTGAGACACAATCTTGCTCTGTCACCTAGGCTGGAGTGCAGTGGTGCCATCTCAGTTCACTGCAGCCTCTGCCTCCCGGGTTCAAGTGGCTCTCCTGCCTCACCCTCCTGAGTAGCTGGGATTACAGGTGCACCCCACTACTCTTGGCTAACTTTTGTGTTTTTAGTAGAGAAAAGGTTTCACCATATTGACCATGCTTGTCTTGAACTCCTGGCCTCAATGATCCACTTGCCTCAGTCTCCCAAAGTGTTGGGATTACAGGCATGAGCCATCATGCCCAGCCCTGGGTGTACTTCTTATGTATACTTAGCACATTGCCTGGTATTTGTGGAATACCAGTAAATGGTACACAACTGATCAATGGAATGAATGAACTTTGCATACTTGTAAATAAAAATATCTGATTCATCCACATAATTTACCCAAATGAAGGGCTGCAGCCCTCCTTTATGTCAGCAATGTTATGCATTCACATTTGTTTTCTCCTAGTCCAGTGATAGATGCAGTTTTCTTGCTTTGCTTATTTTCCACATAACCTCTGGGTGACCCTAAATGAGGCCTTACCTATCTGGCACTTTATCTTGTCAAAATTCCTTGCACGGTTATCACTCCTCTCTATCTTGACTCACGGTTGGATCAATCGACAGAGTAGGCATTTAATACCTGAAATCAATCTCTCCCGTTTTCAATCATTTGTCTTTGCTGGGTCTGACTTCCTTCCAGTTCCATGGATGAGCGTTTGTGTGGCTATCCCAACCTCAGCAGCCCAGAGGAGAGTTTCCTAGAGACAGCTGAGAGGCGCATGCTTCTTCAGCCCTGATGAGGACCTCTGTGTATTTATGTGTGTGAACATGCAGTCCCTTGGAGCCAAGCAAAGGAGAGTTGTAAATGAATGTAGTTTCTGCTGCTGGCTGCCTGTCTGGCCACAGTCTTTTCATCTACAAATGTGCCCACCTTTTCAGTCTTGTTGAGAGCTAGCTATGGGAAGATATGCCACGCTCATGAATACCCATTTAACTGCCATGCATGTAACATGAAACCAGGTGCAGCCTATCAGTAAGAGGAAAGTACTTAAATGGCAGAAATGTCAAAGGGAAAGCAGGTAGCAATGGCATCCTATCCCCAGGGTGAAATGTAGACCATCAGCTCCAAAGCCCTGCAGGCTGCCTTGGTGCACAGTAAATGGGGTCAGGCTCTCCTTCAGGTTGAAATTTCTACCCAGCCAAAGTTAGATCTTCTTGGAAGCAAATTTACTGTCTCACACATTTAATGGAATCTACCTGCCCCTGCCACTGTCAGTGGTATCATCATCACTGCCAGAGGTAACAAAAGTGTGGATTGCTGCTGGCAGCCACTCATGAGCAATTCTGCTCAATTGA
This sequence comes from Callithrix jacchus, assembly GCF_049354715.1. Taxonomy (NCBI): domain Eukaryota; kingdom Metazoa; phylum Chordata; class Mammalia; order Primates; family Cebidae; genus Callithrix; species Callithrix jacchus. Next base: position 29,337,331 of record NC_133514.1, on the reverse strand, counting down.
CTGTGTAATGTTTAAATTGAGGACTACTCGCTAGGTGCCAGGCACTGAGCTGAATGCTTCCTATACAATTTCTTGCAATTTCTCTCCTGATGCTGCTACGTATACCATTAGAATTTTTCAGGTGAAGAAAATGAGGCTGTAAGAAGGTATTCTTAAGATTACACAGTTATGAAGCAGAAGGCTAAGGATTTCGAGCCTGTCCTGCCCGACAGCAGAGCCTGAGAAACAGGAAGGTGGCTGCAGAAGATGGGTTTACCCCAGCACCAATCTGTGTGGCCTCTGTGATAGTGATTGATATGGCCTTGTCTTTGTAATTTCAGAAAAACTTCTTCCATCTTACTTCAATCTCTTTCAATGGGAAAATATTGGTATCCACATGTCATTTTGTTTTTGCCTCCTTGCAAATACTTATTGAACACGTGAAAGTGTATTTCCAAAGAGTTAGAAACATGACTCTCATCTAAATATAGAATAAACATGCATCAAAAATGTATTCAACTCATTGAGGGAACCAGTATGATGGTAATGCTGGTTCCAAAAGCATTTTGAGGAACTGGATATTAAGAGGCATTTTAGGGGTAAAAGTGCCAGAATAAGATTCCTGGATTAGATGCAAAACTGTTAATGTCCTACAGGCAACGCAATCATGAAATTGAGGTTATCATCTCTACCAAATAGAAATCTACAAAGTAACATGTAACTTCATAGTAGTGTCTAGCTCTGATCCAAGTTAATGACAGAGTTGAACACAAGTACATTTCCTTAGATCAATGGGTTCTCAAACTTTTCTGCATGTTAAAATCACTTGCAGAGTTTTATTTTTAATCCTGACACCAAGATCCCACATGTATTAGTTTCTTATTGCTGCTGTTACAAACTACCACAAATGTCATGGTTTAAAGCAATCGAGCTTTATTTTCTTGCAGGTCAGAAGTCTAAAATGGGTCCAACGAGCTGCTTCCTTCTAGAGGCTGTAGAGGAGAATCCTTTCCTTGCCCTTTTCACCTTCTAGAGACTGCCTGCATTCCTTCGCTTGTGGCCCCTTTCTCTCCTTCTGAGGCAAAAGTTCAGGGTCTTCTCTCCCTTCTCTGACCTCTACTTTCATCTTTAAGCCTTCTCTGTCTGACTCTGACCCTCCAGCCTCCTTTTTGTAAGAACCATTGTGATGACCTTGGACCCATCCAGATAATCCAGGATATTTTCCCATCTCCAGATCCTTAACTTAATCATATCTGCAAAGTCTCTTATATGTAAGGGAACATATTCACAGGTTCTGAGGATTAGGTTGTGGGCATCTTTGGGAGGTTATTGTTCAGCCTATCACATCACCCCCAACCATTAAATCAGGATGTCTAGGAGTGGGAGCCAAACAGTCATAGTTTTCAAACGTCCCAGGTGTTTCCAATATGATGCAAAGTTTGAAAGCCACTTCCCTAAATAATTAGATAAGCTTTATATGATGCTTCAATATACCACTGACAGAATAACTCTACCTTAGCAGAGTTAGCACAACACTCCAAAACAGGCCACTCTGGCATATTGACTATTTTGAGTTTAGGGCACCTGAAAAACAACAGGTGTGAGATGATCACTCTGACCTTTTTCTTACAAGTGGAGACGAAATTCACATGTGAAAGATGCCTTCCCTATATCAGAAGGAAAGCATCTTTCTTATCGTCAAGGATAGGAAGTTGAGGCCAAGGGAAATTTGTACAAACAAGCCTTGCTAGACTAAACTTACCTTCCTATCCACTTTTTCACCCAATTAACTACTTACTGAGCCCAAGCTTCTTGTCCTTGTGACATTTTCACAACTGCATTTCCTTATGTAGTCTCCCCTGCCATGTAAGTTTTGTACTAAGTAAATTTGTTTTTCTCCTGTTGATCTGTCTTATCTGTCTCTTGTCATTTAATTATCAGTCCTAGGGGGAAAAAAAGAAAGAAAAGAAAAGAGGGTACAGGTAAAATTTTGTTTCCTCTATATTTGTGAATTTTGGATAATTTTTCTTAACAAACAATAAATTACTGAATATTTATCAAATGACTAAAACTATGTTCCAATTAACATCTGCAATAACATCTTTGTATCTGATCCTGACTTGGTTGCTCTTCTCACTGACTGTGTAAACTTCGTGAGTCAATGCTGCCTTTTGCCCTCATGTAAAATGGAGCAAACGGAACTCATTTCTGTCACAGTGGTGACAGTGGAGGAAGATGTAGGCCAAGTGATTGAAATGCCATCTGTCTCTGTGACTGCTGCACATGTCCACGGTCGGCTGCTGGAGGATGAGTCAGTCTCAGGTTTGCATAGCCAAGAATCATGATCTGTGGACCACAAAAGACTCAGGCTTGTCAATGCTGCTCAAATAACGAAAATGAAAATAACATGCACACACACATACCCACCCATCTGTCCTTCAATTATGCCTGACGGCTGAAAGCAAGCAGAGGAGAGCTGTGAAAACAGTTAGCGGCGGCATACCTGGGAATCTTGGTGAATCTCCAAAAAACATAAAATCTCTTGCAGTAAACCTATCATCAGTGTGAGTTTACTGCATTTCACCCAGTGGAGATCCCAGAGCCTCGGGGTAAACTTTTCAGGAGAAGAAACTGGTACTTATTTTCAACCAGAACACCTGAATTTATTGGAGTAGTTCTTGTCTTTTAATGGAAACAACAGGACATTCCCAAGGTGTGCAATGATCTGCAGGCTATTCCTGAAAACTCTGAAAGGCCTGAAGAATGTGTCTCAGGCTGATGGGAGGGGAAACTTACACTCTTAAGGGCCCATTTAGAGACCACATTCCCATCTCTGGATGCCCCTGTTCTGTTCCTGTGGACAAACTTTGCTCTGTTTTAGATATGTGATTCAACTTAGTTGACTAGTTTTATCAGTTCCTTGTTACTATACAAGACTAATAATCACAACTTTAATGAGCCATTAATCAGGTTTCCTAAAGCCATGATTTTCCAATCTCCTTCAACCAGCAGGGCCAATTTTTCAAATAAAATCATTCAAAAGCCAATATATAAATGGCAAAGGAAAAACTGTGACCTTCACAGCTGGCACTATTATGCTTCTTAAAATAGGACATACAGTCAATCCTAATTATTTACTAACTTTAGATTTGTGACTTCACCTACTTGCTAAAATTAATTTGTAACCTCCAAATCAATACTTGTGGTGCTTTTGTAATCATTAGCAAACATCCACAGAGCAGTGAAAAAATTGTTACCTGAAGCTCCTGTTCTCAGCTGAGGCTGAACAAGGCAGCTCTCTACCTTCTTGTTTTAGTTCTCATACAGTAAACAAGAGTCCTTTTGGAAATTTATTTAGTGCCATTTGTTTTATATTTTTATGGTTTTCGTTAGTGATTTTGCTGTTATTAAGTAAAGAGTATATATCAAATATGGTGTCTTGGCCAGGTGTGGTGGCTCACACCTATAATCCAAGCACTTTGGGAGGCCGAGACAGGTGGATCACTTGAGGTCAGGAGTTCGAAACCAGCCAGGCCAACATGGTAAAAGCTTGTCTCTGCTAAAAATACAAAAAAAAATTAACCAGGTGTGGTGGTGGGCGCCTGCAATCCCAGCTACTTAGAATGCTGAGGCAGGAGAATCGCCTGAACCCAGGAGACAGAGATTTCAGTGAGCCAAAATTGAGCTACTACATGCCAGCCTGGATGACAGAATGAGACTCTGTCTCAAAAAAACTAAGCAAACCAAAACAAAAACAACACATAAAACAAGGTTATGTATTAATTGGTTAATAAAAATGTAATGACCAGAGATTTGCAGAAACCTAATCCTCTATTTCCCCTGGAAGCAATGGTTCAGTACTCACTGATTCAGTGTTTGTTATCATTTTATAAAATATAACTACCATGAATAACAAGCATCAACTGTGTCTTTGTTTGGAAAAATATCTGGGTGATAGTTTAATTAGATGGTGAAACTCCAGGGGCCTTGGCAGAAATTTGTTTGTTCCCACAGGGATGAAGTAGAGAAAGAAAAGAAGAAAAGACAGGAAGAGAAAGGAAGGAGAGAGGAACTATAGGTAGGAAGGGACATATTAGGTTGGTGTAAAAGTATGATTTTTAACATCACTTTTCACATTCACCCCCATCTCACTAAAGGACCAAAAGGGCAGCCCCCAGCAACAGAGACTGAAAAGGGGTGGGGGAACAGGAATTTCTAATGCAGACTTTTAGGATTTCTTGCCATGTTGAGTATACTATGACTTTGTGATTTCCAGTTCTTTCTTAAAGTTTACTATATTTAATGTACCCCTCATGCTAGCTGTTTAGTTTCTTTTTTTTTTTTCCCCACGGAAATCAGGGGAAAAAAAGACACTTTTGTCTTCAGCAAAGTGATGTGCACTTTTTTATTTCTTTTTGAGACTGAGTTCCCCTCTGTCACCCAAGCTGGAGGGCAATGGCACTATCTCTGCTCATTGCAACCTCTACTTCCTGAGTTCAAGTGATACCCCTGCTGCAGCTTCCCGAGTAGCTAGGATTACAGGCGCATGCCACCACACCAGCCTAATTTTTTTATATTTTTAGTAGAGACAGGGTTTCACCATGTTGGTCAGGTGAAACTCCTGACCTCATGATTTGCCCACCTTGGCCTCCCAAAGTGCTGGGATTACAGGTGTGAGCCACTGCACCCATCCTGATGTGCACTTTTTAAGGATGCAGGGTCTCAGCAGAGAGAATCATGACAATGTAAGCCCTCCGGGGATCTGAAAGCATCTTGGAGAGGACTTTGCTGTATGGAAGGCTTGGACTTGAAAACGCCTTATCCCAGCAATTTTACCTGGTTTACAAGGGGCTAGGAGGGCTCAGGAAGCTGTTCTGTTTGCAGCAGGGCACAAAAATAGAGAGCCTTGTGAAATGCCCTTGCCATGGTTCTCACCTTGACTTTGCAGAACAGAGTGCCAACCGTGGACCAAGTATATAACAGCTATGTCCATAACAGTGTAGTGAGCACAGTTCCTCTTTGGTTCCGGGCCTAGCACATTCCCTGACAATGCCCCTGAGAAGGAGTCACTGGGATTTAGCTTCACCAGTCTCTTCTCACTTGGCCTTTCAGGAGGGTTGCCAGGTTGTACCCAGAGCACAGTTGCAGAACCCAGGACTGGACTGGGGCCTGGAAAATGCAATGTTCCCTTTGGGCAATTGCAGCTTTCTGTTTGGTAGCAAACCCTTCGCTCGTCTTTTGCCTTGCCTCTGGAATTCTGCTAGGAATCAGGCTTCCCCCAACCTGACTTCTTTCTTGGAAGATGGAGTTTTAAAATTGTGTTTATTTATTTATTTATTAGAGATAAGGTCTCATTTGTTGCCCGGGATGGATTGCAGTGGTGCAATCATAGTTCACTACAGCCTCAAACTCCTGGGCTCAAGTGATCCTTCCGCCTCAGCCTCCAGGCTGGTTAATTTTTTTTAAAGGTTTTTTTTTTTTTTTTTTTTTTTTTTGTAGAGATGGGATCTCGCTATGTTGCCCAGGCTAGTCTTGAACTCCTGGTCTCAAGTGATCCTCCCACCTTGGCCTTCCAAAGCACTGGGATTATAGGTGTGAGTCACCACGCCCAGCCACGATGGAGTTTTTCATGGAATGAAACCAATCTCTGAACATTCCAGCAAAGCTCCAGCAGATCATTATTTCCCCTGACTGCACACATGTGCCGGAAATGCTCTCGTGTGTAAACCATTGAGTTTCTCAGTGGTGGGTTGAGGGGAGGAAGTGCCAATGAGATAAACTTGCCCCGGTGAATGTAGGATTCCCAGGACTCTCCATAACAGACACTGGAGAAGAGAAACAGAAGAGGCTGCCACTACGGCTCCTGCTGCACCTGTACATTTAAGGTCCAAGGAATTTCAGAGCACAGCTTCATCTTTCCAGCTTACCTGGTTTCTTTGCTTCTGCTGTGGGAATCCAAGGACCCAAGACTTACTCATTTTGTGTCCTGAGCCCAGCACGTGCACCAGCCATAATAGCCCACATCACAGACATGTTTGTACTCCCTTTCTCTCATTTTTTTCTTTACCAGTTGCGTCAAGTTGACCCAATTTCTCCTTTTGGGCTTATGGACCAACAAATCAGTGGTTGTAAATATCTGTGACAAGGAGAATTTATTTGCCACACATAAATGTGTTGGAGGTAGTTGGTGACAGGAAAGAAACAATAAGATTATTACTTAAAATGTGGTGTATTTTGGGGTCTGAGTAAGTCTTCTGATGGATTTTTAGGACAGCAGAGTGTTTGCGTCTTTTGAGATTATGAATTGAACAGCCAGTATAGTCAAACATTTTCCAGGTCTGTAAAATAGCTCTTAGACAACTTGTTTGACTCAGTAGGCTGTTTAATTCAGGCAGAATATTCTGACCAGTAGCCTTGGATAAACACAGAATGGCAATAACCCAGCTTTTGCGGGGTTTTGTTTTTGTTTTTTTTTGAGATGGACTCTTGCTCTGTCAACCAGGCTGAAGTGCAGTGGCATGATCTTGGCTCACTGCAAACTCCACCTCCTGGGTTCAAGCAATTCTTGTGCCTTAGCCTCCTGAATGGCTGGGACTACAGGCATGCACCACCACATCTGGCTAATTGTGTTTTTAGTAGAGATATGGTTTCACCATGTTGATCAGGCTGGTCTTGAATTCCTGACCTCAAATGATCTGCCCACCTCGGCCTCTCAAAGTGCTGGGATTACAGGCATGAGCCACCCCAGGTTTTTTTTTCAGATGGAGTTTTGGCTCTTGTCGTGCAGGCTGGAGTTCAATGACACAATCTCGGCTCAACAAAACTCCGCCTCCTGGGTTCAAGCGATTCTCCTGCCTCAGCCTCCTGAGTAGCTGGGATTACATGCAGATGCCACCAAGTCTGGCTAACTTTTTGTATTTCTAGTAGAGATGGGGTTTCTCCATGTTGGTCAGGCTGGTCTCGAACTCCCAACCTCAGGTGATTGCCTGCCTCGGACTCCCAAAGCACTGGGATTACAGGCATAAGCCACCGCGCCCAGCCCTGACCCCAGGTTTTTAATATGTATATGTAGTCTGGTTAAAAGGTTTAAATACCTGTATGCAGTCTAGTTAATGTCTATATGTAGTCTAGCTTACAACCTTTTAACTAGACTGCATATAGCTATTAAAAGAGAGATGTGAACATCTCTTCTATCTTTTTCTTCCTTTCCCAGGTGTGTGAGTATGTGAGATGGGGCCGAGGGGTTGGAAGGCGAGCTCTAGGACAGGATCCACAGTACTGGTGGCCTGGTGACAGGTGCACTCAGCTTCTCTTCAGTAGGAAAATAGAGTAGGTTGAAGCCAACCTCAGGGGAGCCAGGGCAGGGGCTCTCAGCCCACCTTCTGCTGCAAAGATGACTCACCTTTTCATGGCCCTCAGTTCCTATCTGGTTGGGCAGGTACTGAACAAAGCAGGTGACATCACCCATGCATGGAATTCTTCACTGTTCTCTGCTACACACACTGTATTCAACAGAACCTCTCATCTACAGAGACTCCTTAGGTATGTACTGTTGCCAAGCACTGTGTGGTCCGAGTTACCTGTTGGCTCCTGGATCAGGCTCCTCAGTTGCTCGTCTGGGTAGACAGGGCTGAGCTCATGAAATGAAGGGCAGTGGTCTTTGGTAGCTTGGTCTGAGCAAAGTCCCATCTTCTGACATTTGGTCAGGACACCAGAGCTGCTTCTTAACAGAGAAGAGTAAATTCTGCTCCCTGGATCCATGACCTTTCAGACGTAGAAACATTGGTTCACCAACCCTCCTCTCCACTTCCGGTCATTTCTTTTTTATCACATTTACCAGAACAAATGCAATTTCTAGCCTTCTCACTGCCCAGCTCCAGCGAAGCCCACGCACCACTGTCAGATTCTTCTTCCTTAAATACAGCTTTGATCGTCATTCCTCCCCTGCTCAAAAGCTGCAAATAGTTCCCACTACCTACAGAGGACGGAAGACCGCGCTTACTCAACCTGTCTCCAAGTCCCCACAATAGGGCCTCAAGCTGCTTTCTCACACTTATCCCCTCCTTCTCTCCTAAATGAACTTTCCTTTTCCCTCGATTCTCTTTGCAGGTTGCTCAGAGTGTGTCTAGAACACCTTCTCCCCCATGCCTCTGTTTAGAAATGGTTCCTCGGATACTCCCAGTCCCCTCTCCCCGTGAAATCCTCCCCATTCTTCAAGTGTCAGCCCTTTCTCCAACTCATTCTTAATTCTTTCAGCCCAGAGGGACATCTTTCACTGCTCTAAATTAACTGTCCGTTTCAGGCATTCATTTAGTGCTCCTGATTCTCTCCAAACTTAAAAAAAAAAAAAAATTTTAGTTCAGAGGTACATGTGCATGTTTGTTACAAAGGGGGTTTGTTGTACAGATTATTTCATCACCCAGGTACTAAGCCTAGTACTCAACAGTTATTTGTCCTGATCCTCTCCCTCTTTCCACCCTCCACTCTCCAACAGGCCCCAGTGCGTGTTGTTTCACTCCCTGTGTCCCTGTGTTCTCATCATTTAGCTCCCACTTATAAGTGAGAACATGTAGTAGTTGTTTTCCTGTTCCTGCATTAGTTTGCTAAAGATAATGGCCTCCAGCTCCATTCATCTCTCTGCAAAGGACATGATCTCATTCTATTTTATGGCTGCAGATTTTCTCTAAATATATTGCACCAATAAGAAATCGGTGAGTGAACACTGGTAACTGGTGGCCCATGGCAATAGAATATTCATGAGCTGGTCCCCTTCTCCCTTTCAAAGGTCAGGCCTGGTCAGGAGTGAAGAGCAGAGGGGGAATAGGAAAGTTCTCACGTGGAAGAAGCACCTGGCATTTACTCTAAGAAAAAGGATGTTTCCTAAACAGCGAGGCTGTTTTGTTTAGCGAATCGAATTCTTCACTGTTTTGGGCCAAATACACTTTGTTTTCTAAAGCAGAGTCTACTATTACAGCTGTTCCACATAAAGCTGATGCCATTGTCTTCATCTCAGCCCCACTGGGAGCGTGCTTCTGCTCTGTGTTCCAAGCAGCAATAATGGATTTATGGAGATATTCACATACTTCTCCCTAGCCCCTCCCAATCCCCAGCAGGGTCCCATTGTTACAGCATCGCTGGTCAACATCTCCACACTCTAACATGCATCCTGAGCCAAATGGACCGCTGGTTCCTGACTCAGGTCTATGATCTTGGTGTTATCAACACCAAGTCTATGATCTTGGTGTTATCAACACACCAAGTGTGTCATCAACACACTAGTCTCAATAAATGAGCCAGGCAGCCTCAGAGAAATGTGGATTGATATAGGATAAAGCCTTTACACCTTGTGAAGGGAGAGTCTGGTGTTCCTAGAACCAAGGCATGAGAAAGCTGGTTGAACTGAATTCCAAGAAGCTGCCAGGTATGATAAAAGGGTCCCTCGACTACAAGTTTAAATGCCTGATTTCTGATCCTCCATTACTTCTGATATGACCGGGAAAAGAACTTTGTTCTTGGCAGAGGTTTCCTTATCAGTAAATGAAGGGTTTTTTATTTTCTAACAATTTCTTGGTTTTCTTTACATTCTAAAATGCTAGGCGTCCGAAGAATCTTTGCACCCAAGTCTTAAGTACATGACCTTTTTTTTTTTTGAGACAGAGTCTTGCTCTGTCACCCAGGTTGGAGTGCAGTGGCAGGATATCATCTCACTGCAACCTCTGCAGACAATTCTTGTGCCTCAGCCTCCTGAATAGCTGGGATTACAGGCACCTGCCACCATGCCTGGCTAATATTTTGTACTGATAGAGTTTCGTCATGTTGCCCTGGCTGGTCTTGAATACCTGGACCCAAATTATCTGCCTGCTTCGGCCTCCCAAAGTGCTGGGATTACAGGCATGAGCCACCATGCTGAGCCTAAAGTACATGACCTCTTAAGATCTCTCCCAACATTGTGACCTCCGAGATTTGCTATAATCCTCACTGCAGAAAGAATATACACTTGAAAATGTGTCATTGCTTTGGAATTGTGCTCACAGTTCTTCTGTACTTACTTGCATGGCATGTCAGTGTTTTCCAAAATTCCTGCCTCTTTTGGCATCAGTGAAGATTCTTGATTGCAAGCAACAGAAATCAAGTCCGGTTAACTTAATATGAAAAGGACTCTTATGGCAGGTTCTTTGATCTCACAGAATCAGCTCTGTGAACTGAGAACCCAGATAACACAAAAGGCATGTTATAAAGGCGCTCACTCCATTCGTGATATTTGTCCATTGCCAGCTGGTAGGTTTCTACTGTCCTTGCCTGCTTGCCCCACACCTGGGCAACCAAGTTAATAAGACCATGGATGTTCTGTGCCCCATCAATGTCCAGGAACCTCAAACAGTGCACCCTCTTGCCCATTTGCTAGCCCCAACCCAACTTCATCCCCTAGCCATAATAAAAGCCCAGGGCCACCCCTACATTGCTTTGGTTGTCTTCCAACACAAGCTGTTCCCTCCTAGGACTCCCAGCTTGTGGGTACTAAATATAATTTACGCTACTTCATTGGTGAGAGTGTTGTGTTATCTCTCATGACACACAGGAAATCCTTGGGTTAAGCCACAGAATTCCAGCTGAGCATGGGCTGTGCCCCTGCCTCTTGAGGCTGCCACAACTTCTGGGAATAATTTGCAAAGTGACCCTGGGTCTTTGTGACATGCCGCGAAGATTCCAAGTTCTGGATGGGAGGATCACCATTCTTGAGCCTAGGCACATGGTTGCCAGGGCAGGAGGAAGATGTCCTCTTCTGCTTCCCTAGTTATGGGCACAGCAGCTTTAGAAGTATGGGGTGGGGGCCGGGTACAGTGGCTCATGGCCGGGCACGGTGGCTCATGCCTATAATCCCAGCACTTTGGGAGGCTGAGGTAGGTGGATCACAAGGTCAAGAGATCGAGACCATCCTGGTCAAAAAGGTGAAACCCCGTCTCTACTAAAAACACCAAAATTAGCTGGGCATGGTGGGGCGTGCCTGTAGTCCCAGCTACTCGGAGGCTGAGGCAGGAGAATTGCTTGAACCCAGAAGGCAGAGGTTGCGGTGAGCCGAGATGGCGCCATTGCACTCCAGTCTGGGTAACAACAGCGAAACTCCATCTAAAAAAAAAAAAAAAAAAAAAGAAGTATCTGGGGGGAGAACAGAAGAAATAACCTTCAAATACAATATTTAAAGGCGGAAAATCTGTCATTTAGAGACTTAACAATTCTTTGTGAATAAAAAACTTTCACATCTTACAGTCTTCAGGTACTTACGAAGCTTTTTTTAAAATTGAGATAAAATTAACATAACATAAAATCCATCATTTTAACTATTTTAAAGTGTGCAATTCAGTGGTCTTTAGTATAGTTACAATGTTGTGCAGCCATTAGTGATATCCAACTCCAGAACATTTTCATCACTTAAAATAGATACATTTTACCCCTGAAGCAGTCGGTCCCCATTCCTCCTCCTCCCTTCCCCAGGCAATCACCAATCTGCTTTCTCTCTTTGTGGGTTTTCGGATTCTGGACATTTCATATACATGGAATCAGATACTTTGAAGTCTTTTCCGACTGGTTTCTTTCACTTAGCACAATATTATCAAGGTTCATTCATGCTGTAGTGTGTATATCGGCCCTTCATTTTTATTGCTAAAAAGTATTCCATTGTGTGGATATACCATATTTTGTGTATTTTTTTTTATTTTAATTTAATTTTATTTTTTGAGACAGGATCTCACTCTGTCACCCAGGCTGGAGTGTAGTGGCATGATCTTGGTTCATTGCAATCTCCACCTCCTGAGTTCAAGTGATTCTCCTGTCTCAGCCTCCCGCATAGCTAGGACTACAGACACACATCACTATGCCTGGCTAATTTTTGTATTTTTTAGTACAAATGAAGTTTTGCCATGTTGGCCAGGCTGGTCTCAAACTCCTGATCTCAAGTAATCTGCCACCTTGGCCTCCCAAAGTGCTGGGATTACAGGTATGAGCCTCCGCACTCAGCCTTATTTATCTTTTTAACATTTGGGTTGTTTCAACTTTTTGACAATTTTGCATAATGCTGCTATAAACATTTGTGTACAAGTTTCTGTGTGAATCTGTTATCAGTTCTCTTGGGTATAGTCCTAGGTGGAGTGGAATTGCTTGGTTTTAACTGTAACTTCAGACTTAACATAAAAACTCAGTAAGTTAAGCATGAAGAATTTTACATTTCTCCCAACAATGTATGAAGGAGTCACTTTCTCCACATCCTCACTAACACCTGTTATGGTCATTCTTATTCTTTTTATAGCCCTCTTAGTAGATATGAAGTGGTATCTCATTAGGGTTTTGATTTGTATTTTTCTAATGACTAGTGGTGCTGAGCATTTTTTTCCTGTATTTACTGCCATTTGTATATCTTCCTTGGAGAAATTACTACTCAGATTCTTTGCTTATTTTAAAATTTGATTATCTGTCTTTTTGATGTTGAGTTGTAATAGTTCTTTATGCAGTCTGAGTATCCCTTATCTGAAGTGCTTGGCACCAAAAGCGTTTCAGATTTCAATTTTTTATCAGATTTTGGAATATCTGCATATACATAATGAGATATCTCGAGGATGGGATGCAAGTCTAAACACAAAATTTATTTATGTTTGATATACACCTTGTATACACAGCCTGAAGGTAATTTATACAACATTTTTAAATAACTTTGTGCATGAAACAAAGTTTGTCTACATTGAGCCATTCAAATGCAAAGATATCACTATCCCCTATCAGTGCACAAAGCTTTGAATTTTGGAGCATTTCAGATTTTGAAATTTTGGATTAGAAATGTTCCAACTGTATCTTCTGGATACAAGTCTCTTAGCAGATATATGCTTTGTAAGTATTTTCTCCCATTTTCTAGGTTATCTCGCTCTCGCTCTCTCTCTCTCTCTCTCTCTCTCTCTCTCTCTCTCTTTATATATATATATATATGGATATTAGACAAAGTCTCACTCTGTCACCCAGGCTGGAGTGCAGTAATACAATCTTGGCTCACTGTAATTTGCCTTCCGGGTTCAAGCAATTCTCCTGCCTCAGCCTCCTGAGTAGCTGGAACTATAGGCATGTGCCACCATGCCCAGCTAATTTTCATATTTTTAGTAGAGATGGGGTTTCGCCATATTGGACAGGGTGGTCTTGAACTCCCGACCTCAGGTGATCTGCCCACCTTGGGTGTCCACTGAAGCAGAGTTTTTAAATTTTGATAAAAGTTCTCTGAAGGCACAGCTACATAAAAAAAAAAAAAAGTCTAATTTATCTATTGTTTCTTTTGCATTTGTGATTTTTGGTGTCACATCTAGAAAATTATTGCCTAATCCAAGGTCATGAAGACTTACCCCTGTGTTTTATGCTAGGAGAGTTATAGTCTTTGCTCTTATATTCATGTGTTTGATTTATTTTGAGTTAATTTTTGTAGATGGTGTGAGTTAGGGATCCAACTTGATTTCTATTGCTTGTGGTTATCTAATTGTCTCAGCATCACTTGTTGAAGTGACTGTTCTTTCCCCATTGAATGGTCTTGGCACTCTTGACAAAAATCAATTGACTATAGATGTACGGTTTTCTTTGTGGGCTGTCAATTCTGTTACATTATGTCTCTCCTTATGTTAATACCACACTGTTTTGATTATTATACTTTCTTGATTGTTTTCATATTTGGGGGAGAAACTAAAAAAGGAACTGTTTACCTTAGGGAATTGAATTGTAAGAATACCGATGCTAAGAATACAAGGATACAGACACAATGCTACCTATCTGATTGAGGATACAAGTAAGGAGGTGAAAACCCTGTTTGCATCTAAAGAACCACATAACCTGCTCTTTTTAGAATAATTTCATATTGCTGAAGAGAATACTGTGTTAAAATACTTTATTATGAGAAATTTCCATTAAAAATAAAATCTTATGCTTTTTTTTGAAAATTGCATTCAAAATCTCATGACTCAAGCACTATTATTCTAATTTCTCCATGGTTTCCTTCTAGTCTTTAGTTACATTTTACATATTTTTATACATTTTAATGATATCATATGTATACTTTTCCTTCTTTTTAAACTTAGCATTGCTATAAACAATTTTCCTATATTCATATGGTATTTATATATTATTGGGTGCTTAAAACCCTATGAATTTGCACACCACAAGTTACGTAACCAATTTATTATTTTATATTTTGTTTTTCTCACGAACTTTTTTTTTTTTTTTGCTTTTAAAAATAATAAAAGCTTTAGGCTTATGGTTTGTTTTTCTGTTTTTGAATTATCCCCTGAGGATAAATTACTATCATTATAGGTACTTAGCCAAATGGGAAGGACGTTTGCACTTACTGCAGATCCTTCGCTAAATGTCTGCTACTGATTTAAATTGCTAACAGCACGGTCTGGCGTGTCAGTTCCTAGCCAGCCTTGCCAATATTTGGATTTAGTAAGTTTCTTTCTTTTAGCCCATCTAACAATAGAAAAATGATTATTTTAATTTTTACTTCATAACTACTAGCTAGCTTAAACACTTTTTATGCTTATCGTCTTTATTTTCTTTTACATGCTTTATTGAGAATAGAGTATTTTAAAATGTTTTTCTAACTATAAAAGTAGTATTTGTTGAATGTAGAAAAGCATGAAAAAGAAAATAAAAGTCATCTATAATCCCACCACTGAGAAATAACTAAGCTGAGTATCTTGGGAAATTGGAGGAATGTTATATTCATAATTTGATTTTTTTTCTATAACACCATTTGCCCATAGCTTACATACAGTATAGAAATTTTAAAGTATATTTATTTACTTCTAAAATGAATATGACAAATTAAAAGTAGAGTGCTCACATCTGAGTTTTCAAAGTTGTGTGCTAGAGCTCCTGGTATCACCCACAGCGTCTGAGTCAAGTTGTACAGATTCCTCCTTGGGACAGCTGACTCTCAAGGAAGTAGCAAAGCACAGCCAGCTAAGAACCTTGCCAATGACATGCTGACGTGCTTCTCATATCTGTATTCCAAGGCCCTTCAGGAAAGGCTAGAGAGCACTACCTGTAGTTTGGCAGAGGGTTCAGTTTTCCTGCTGATCTTTTACATTTCTTAACATCAGTTTACCCTGTTTGATCCACTACAATTGATTCAGAATTTTTTTTTTTTTGAGATGGAGTCTCACCCTGTTGCCCAGGCTGGAATGCAATGGCACAATCTCGGCTCACTGCAACCTCTGCCTCCCATGTTCAAGTGATTCTCCTGCCTCAGCCTCCCAAGAGGCTGGGATTACAAGCACATGCCATGGCACCCAGCTTATTTTTGGTAACTTTAGTAGAGACGGGGTTTCACCATGTTGGCCAGGCTGGTCTTGAACTCCTGACCTCATGATCTGCCTGCCTTGGCCTCCCAAAGTGCTAGGATTACAGGCATGAGCCACCGTACCAGGCTGATTCAGATTTTAAAGTAGATTAATCAGTGACTAGGCAGGGCACAGTGGCTCACATCTGCAATCCCAGCACCTTGAGAAGCTGCGGCGGGCAGATTGCTTGAGCCCCGGAATTCAAGACCAGCCTGGGCAACATAGTGAAGCTCCATCTCTACAAAAAGTATAAATAATTAGCTGGGCATGGTGGGGCACAGCTGTAGTCCCAGCTACTCGGGAAGCTGAGGTGGGAGGATTCAACAGTGCCCGGAAAGGTAGAGGCTTCAGAGAGCAATGATCATGCCACTGCACTCCAGACTGGGCAATAAAGAGACCTTATCAAAAAATAAATTAAATTTAAAAATCAATGACTTAACATTTGGAGTTTGCCATAAAGAATTTTTGGTTTGATGACTAAATATTCCCACAATTAAAATTCACAATGAACTCAACAGCCAATTCATACTTTAAAGACTAATAAAAACAGAAACTTTTGACCTATAGCTGACATGTGGGGTTTCGTTAAACTTAAACATCTGTCCCAGCCATTATTTTCCTTTATTTCATAATTGTTGAATCTAATTATAATTCATGTATAGACTTTTTATAATTTACAAGGATCAGAGTTTCCTTGACATTTGAAGAAGCTTTTGCCTCAGGTAATGAGTTGTGATTATCTGCTCTGAGTATTTGGGTAAGTGTCCAACTTGCAGTGGCCACAGTATAAAATCCAAGGTCCAAGGGCATATTCTTTGGGAGTAGCTAGTTCTTCATTCTAAGAAACATTTTCTAGTATTTCTGGGAGCCCTCACTATTTATAGACACCCAAGTATTTTGGAGTTTTCTTTCACAATTATACTCATGGTTCTCTGTTCTATTTATCCATAGCAGTTTGGCTCCAGTTGAAGACTTGGGATTTTCCTGAAGATAGAATTCACCTTGGAGTCAGGTCACCATGATAGCTTTTTACCATCTTAGAACTAATATTTTGTGGGCAATAACCTTGGGAACTACACAGAGATTTCAAGTTGATTATTTGACTGCCCATTTGTTTCAAGTTATGAAATTGTCAGATACTTACAAGCACCATGTGTTGAAAATGACCATCTTCCACAGTGCTCACAAGGGTTTGTTTTAATTGGTGGCTTTGCTCAGCCATGTTTCTGTTTTTCAAACCCCAGAGTCAGTTGGAATGCCTCCATATCACCACTTCCACTTCCAAGACGAGATGAGTTCCCAGTCCATCGTTGCATTATCTACCAGCTTTCTGCTGCAGCTCCAGTTTCTGCCAAACAAAAGTTTAGATAACTTTTGAGGTTTCTTCCAGTCCTGGGAGGCTATGATTCAGTCTTGTCTTCTAGCAAAACTACACGCCAATAACCTTTTAGATATCATCTTGATCTTCATGACACTGACTCATAAACTTAATAACTCTTCTAACGTGCAAAAGCAAAGATGTACACTGGAAAGACCATTATGCCTCCACAAGATTTGAAGCCTGGCTTCCCAGGCTTAGCTTCCTCATCAGAAAACAGACCTCACCCACCTCTTCCCCTAGTTGTTGGTATTGTTGGTTCCCTCTTTTCTTCCTTTACTGTGGGAGGCATTGTTTTAGAAAGTAAATTTGCTCACAGAAAGAACCATTCGCTTTCTTCTACCTGTGTGGGGCTCACCTGCAGTGCTCCTGAGTGTTGGCAACCCTTGGGTCCTCCTCTTACCTGGGGTTACAAGGGGAACACAGACACCATTTCACTGAAGGGCACATTTTGAATGTGTGGGAGGGAGCCAGACCAGTTGTCATACAATGAGAGGAACAAGCCAAATTATTCTCAGTTGGGTTCATAACAAATTTGGTTGGAGTGGGAGTCTGGAAATAAAAGAGACAGGAAATGGTAATGAAATGGAAAACACATTTTCATAAATGTGTGTAATTTTCCTAATCTACATGTAGGCGAAGAAAACACATGGACTCTGTTGAGAAGATTCCTGGTGCTTTCCTCTGCTCATGAACAAACCTGTGAAAAGGAGTCTCATCTCCAGAGGCCCTTCGAAAGAACTGGAAAGAGATACTGATGCTTATAGGCATGTGCAGGGAGGAGCTGGGCCCAGCTGGGAACCTCTGCTTTGCAAGTGTTTAAGCAAAGCCTCAGAGGAACTCTGGGCATTCTGTGAGAAGAGATCCAATTGCCAACATCTTTGCTTGGAGTAGATTTCCCTTCCTGAGTTTTAGCAAACGATGTGAAGACCATCTGACCTTAGGCTTTATATGGTCAGTCCAGGCCTTAGCAGTCTCTCTTGTTTCACAAATGCAGGCTGCTTGGGCTGGTCAAGGAGTCCCAGCTCCATAGGCCCTTGACTTTCCCAGCCACCATGTTGCTTTGCTCTGTGTGCAACTGATGCTCTTCTCCAAGGACCTGAAGACTATAGTTTATGGGCCAAATATCACCAGCTGACTTGTCTAAAAATAAAGTTTTCTTAAAACACTGCCATGCCAATCATATATGGTGCTTTTGTCTTATGGCAGCAGAGTTAAGTATTGGGGCAACAAAGCCTGGAACATTTACTATCTGGTCCTTGCAGAAAAAGGCTGCTATCCTGTGCTTCATTCATACCACCCTGATTGCCTTTCGCTGCAGAGGTTAAGCTTTTCCAAGGCTCTGCTCTTTCCTTAGTTTCCCTGCTCTCTCCCTTAAAGTTCACTGCAGGCATCAGTTGCTCCAGGAGGGTTTCCTTGAACCCCAGACTGAACTCAGCACTCTTGAGGGATATAAAATTATGTGTGATTAACTTAATACCCTCAAGGCCTTCACTTACTGATACAAAACAAGTACTCAATAATGTTGGCTGGTTCGGTATAATGAGATATGCACCACTACCTCGTGTTGCCATCAAAAACGTAATGGCCAGTGGTGCAGGAACGGTCTGCTGAGAACTTTCATGGCAAATTCACTAGAGCTTCGCTGCGTGTAACCTCCTGCCAGGCAAAATTAACTTTGTCAGGCCTGATTCAGACCCCATCCAAGGGAGTTTAGTCAGCAGGATGGAGGGGCCACATTCTGATTTTTGTTTTAATTGTCAGAACCTCTCCATAGAATACTCTTGGGCTCCATGATAAAAAAGGCCCCAGGGCCACTGGCAGAAATATGATGTGTTCTCTCTTCCTGAATACCAAAGGCAAGTTCTCTCTTGGGCTTCCCCCAAACAGTTATGATTTTGAGATCCTATTAGATACCACCTGCCCTAAGCTCTGCCTTCATATTCTGCAAAAGAGCATTTTATTATGGGTTGCATTGCCAGAAATACAGCTAATGTGAAAAACTGATTTCATGAGACATTCCCCAAGGAAATGGCTAGGTATAGATTTCTTAGCATAAAATAACTGAGCATTTATATATAAATATGCATGAGCACAATTTACTGGAGTACAAAGTGATTAGAAAAAAATGCCCTGAGCTAAATTGTTCCTCATATTCCATTGTGAAGGTTTGTTCATCTCTGTTTTAAAACCTAGTTAAATGATGGTCTAAGGGAACAATAAGGGAGATAAAAATTCATGGGTAAGTATAGAAAATGATCTTGGAAGAAGTCAGATACAGTGTTTTACTCTGTAATTGATTTGTGATCCAATCCTGATTATACCTTGGGATTCTTGCCTTATGACTAATTCAAATTTGGCTTCTAAAGGAACTGCAACCTTTGATATGAAATAAAATCTTCTTCTAGCAAGGAAATGAGGGCTTTCACTCCAGTTTTAAATGATTTCAGCAGGCAGGGTTTGATTTCACTGACTTCTGACTGCCAACTATGCAAGCATTAAGATCTAGAATGCAGCCCATCCCAGACTCTTCTTCCCTTCTCTTGCCCTTCTTTTTACCATTTAAGACACAATGACCCTGAGAACCAGAAGAAACTTTATAGTTTGTCTGATCTAATGCTTTCACTTACAGATGAAGGAATCAAGACTCGGAGATGCAGTGATTTGCCAGAGATCCTTAGTAAAATTTCAGGGTTGAACTCATGCCTTGGCTTCTTAAATAATAACCTCTTGATGCCATTATGAACCTGACAAAAGATGGCTTAAGAATATAAAAACTATCATTGGTCAGAATTACTGATTTAAAGCAATGGGAAATATATGATGATCAGAAGATAAATTAATTCACTGACAGTACTTCCTGCACACTTCATAAAAGAAAATTGAAAAAAATGTGAATTTCAATTATCCATGAAGAGTAGAGTATGGTGGTTAAACTCAAATTTGTTTTTTAACATTCATGATGCTGAGTAAGCAGGAACTGTCTCCAAAATGAAAGACATTCCATGAGACAGGGCGATCACTGATAAAATTAAATTGGTGGAACATTTTTCTACAATGATTTTTAAGTTCAAGCATTTCTGAACCATTTAAAGGGTGAAGGAAGCCCAATATAATTTTGTCTTATTGTATTTCTTAATACAGCTGTGGTGTCAGAGAAAGCCATTGACTCTCATTGTTGCTCATGCATTTTTTAAAATTAGTGGAATGTTTTAATTTTAAATATTGTTGGCAATAAACATTCTCATTAGCATTTGAAAGAAATAAGCACCTACCAATAGGTGTTTTCTCTATCATCTGGCATTTCTGCAAAATAACACGCAATTTTATGAAAATTCTAAGACAGTCTGCCTAACTCTCAACATGCCATATTTGAACTTGACTGCTAGTTGACACTGGCAGATAAGCCACTGAATGCAAGAGTGGGCAGAGAGCAATAAGGCACACTAGCAGAGATACATGTGATTTGGGGGAGAATGAATTTTTATCCATTGTTAACTAACCCCCTAGGTCCATGAAGACTCTCTGTTCTACAGGCACTGTACCTTTTTTCTTCTTGTAATACTGTAGAATGTTCTGAGTATAATTTATAACAAAGAGCAATGCAGATAATGGCTCATGCAAGCACCATAATGTTTAAATCATGGCAGTGAAACTTGACAGATGGAAAGGTCAGGAGTTTGTCTTGACAATTACAACAACTATCTATGTGCTTTTGCCCCAGAATAAAACTCCGTTAATTATTATTCCTTTAGGTTTCAACAGATTTAACATTTCAGAGCACAACCAAGCCTCTGGCAACTCTTCTCTTCCTCATCTTAGTCCTCATCTTTCTTAATTATTACAGAGTTTTAATACCTTATTTCAAAGTCACATCACAGTTATTTGTACTGGGCATTGACTGACTGAAAGTGCCGTGTCCTATGCAGAGTCCTACAAAAAGCATTTGTACTGATTTCTAATTTGGATTCCCTTACTAATTACCCATCTGATTTGTCAGTCATTTGAACCCTCCGACCTCTCCATTGAAAAGTAAGAGGGTTGGATTAGATTATCTCTAAATTCCCAGCTAGTGTTCACATTCTTAAGGAGTATACACTGATGTGTTGTGCATTTCTGTTATGATTCTAAAATACTGAAAACTAGTTTAACAGATTTTTTTTTGGTGTCTGCATGAGGGATATGTGGAGAAAATTAATTAATTGCATAAAGATGAAAAAATGAATACAAAAATCCTTGGAAGAGATCTGAACTTGGGAGACAATAAGATGGAGTTTTCTGTATCAGTATTTGGAAAAGGTATCTGGAGAGGCCAGGAAGGCATGGACTTGCTGATAGCACACAACGGAGGCACCTGCCTTCTCAGTCAAAGGGCTGTCCTGTAAACCCTTTCCTCTTTCCCTGTTTTTAAATAGGTGAGAGGGTATGAGAGGAAGTAAGAGGATGGTAATAAATTAGGAATGGGAGAGGCCACAGTGAAGCATGATGACAATGAAGCCATTGCCCCGGCCCCTCCACCCCTGCAGTTCTATGCAATAGGGAAAAGCAAAATACCATAACTCTGAGGCCCTGACCCTCAGAGTTATTTTAGGAGTTTGGCAGCCGATCCATAGGAAGGGTGGTCTGGTTTCCACAGATCCCACACAACAGACAATCTTGTGTAAATAGTTCCTATGGTTTTTGCCTTGATGACAGAGTTTGACAGAGTGCTTTTTTTTTTCAATACAGGCAGGTAAGAAATCAAGAGCTTTAAGATTCTTTGTCCTTCATCACACAGACATCTCAACAAATTCCTCTTTACATTTCCACCTTAAACACCCAAGCCAGCTGAACATATTCATCCTGTCTCCCACACAACCCACCCAAACAACACAAAACAGAACTCCCAAGACTCTGTACAAAGAAAAGATTGTCCCATGACACCACCCTGTCTCCACTTTGAATTTCAAAACACTTTTACAGCAAGACGTCAGCTCTCTCTACTCTCTAAGCCCTGTAGACTTCAAATGGGGTTCCTGGTAATGTATTCATTTTAATAAAATATCTCATTAAATAAACAATTTAATTTAACAGTTAAAAATGTTTTAAAAACATTTTTACCTACAACCAGTTACAGAATGCAGGAGGGTGTCCACCTGTGATCCATTTTCAGAAAGAAGAAAACCAGGAAAATTTGGTTTAATTTGCAGCAGAAGGATTTTGACTGAATATGGAAAAGAGTTTCCCGTATAAGAGAAAACTGAAATAGCACACTGAAGAATGTCAGTCGTTTTCTTCACCCAGAGCTCTTTAAGCAAAGAATAACTCATCCACCCACTTCTCTGCCTGGAAGGAAGAGTCATTCTGTGGGAAACTATGAATCAGCAGCCATGTTGTTGTACCCATGCCCTCCCTGAAGTGGGAACTGTATTTAACCCACACAGGACCACACACCCACACATTCACACACAACTGGAACCTCCTGAGGCCACTGGCAGAGTCTTCACCTCTTGGAAAAAAGTAGGAAATAAGAGTGGGTTGAGGGAGATCTTTTTTTTTCTGGATAAAGGTCTCAGATTATTCCAGAGTCTTGCTTAGTTTAGAGTGGACAGAACTGAACCCACTGAGCAAGACCATACTTATTTGCATTAATTCATCAGGCCAAGAAAAGCTAAGCAACATGCAAGGTATAATAGAGGTGACAAAAAATGTGATATCTTCCTCAAGGATCACACATATTGTAAAAGTTACAACTAATAGTGTAAAGCAGAGTATGATATGGAGTAAAGGACTAGAACTAAGGAAAGTGCTTTACAGACGAGGGAAGAAGAAAGGAAAAAGTATGCCTCTTTAGGGCAGCTCAGGAGTGCTATGAATGATGCTTCTTCCACATTTTTTGCCTCTTGCCTTTGGCTTTAGGTTGAAGAAAACATTTAATTTTCCATCTAGAAAAAAAGATGGCTAAATTGTTTGCATGTTTGGATCCCTCCCTGCCTCTCTCCCTCTCTCTGTTGTAATTACAGCTGCTTCTTGTGAACGAACCTCTTGGGGTCCTGAAGTGCCACGGACTGCGGAGAATTCAGACAGAGGCCATGTTAAAAAGAACTGTGGTCGCTAGGGGACCCGCAACCAATTAGAATGACCTTTCACCCAGGTGCAGTCTGACTACCTTGCACCCGGATACAGTCTAACCGGACTGAAGTCAGCCATGAGCAAACCGGGAAGTGAATAGACCTTAAAGTTCACTGTGGTAACTAAGTTCAATACAACATCCTAAAAGGTCTAAGCATATTTTATTTTTAAGGCTTAAAATAACATCCAGTTCAACTTCAAAAACATTGAGTTAACATGTAAAGACAGCTTTAAAAAAAAAAACTATGTAAAATTTCCATTACATGATACGTGCTGTCTTTAAGTAAAGATAAAAGGGTACATTTCTTTAATATTACATACCTTGGGACAAAATATCATTTTGTTATTAAAAACGCTTATAATTTTTGAAATTCATGCATTGATGACTATTTTTTAAATGTGTCAAATGGTTACTTTTTAAAATAGTCTAGACATTCTTGTATAATCCAGACTGTTTAATTTCTTGTACTTCACTAGAACTTTTGCAGCGGGCCACAAAAAATTTGTAAAAATATCTGGTGACAAATATTAATATGTTATATCTAATCTTCAAATGGGAAGGTACATTAGTCATGTTTACAAATATACGTAGAGTGGCAGAGCTAGAAAGAATGAGTTTTTTTACTCCATTACACAGTTTAATTGCCTGGATGGGTTAATTGATTTCCAAACAAATTTGTTTCTATTTTTATGATGATTCACTATTGTTTTTTAGGTTAGAATATTTTAAAAAATCATTTCTATGTTGTGTTATCTAATCAATTCCATCACCACACCTTATCATTCTGCCTCCTAAATATTTCTTAACAATAATAGATGCTCAGCACTATATGAGGAGGGAGCGTCTGTTTTTTTCCTTATGTGTTTAGGGTAGTCTCATTTGCCTTCAAAAATGCGTTTTTTCCAAATATGCTACATAGCAAAGCTAAAACAGACTCCATAGGGAAAGGTAATATTTTAAAATCAGATTTTTTTTTTTTTTTGAGACAGAGTCTTGATCTGCTGTCCAGGCTGGAGTGTAGTGGTATAATGTCGGCTCACTGCAACCTCTGCCTCCTGGGTTCAAGCAATTCTCCTGCCTCAGCCTCCTGAGTAGCTGGGACTACAGATGTGCACCACCACACCTGGCTAATTTTTTGTATTTTTAGTAGATACGGGATTTTGCCATGTTGGCCAGGCTGGTCTTGAACTCCTGACTTCAGGTGAGCCACCCATTTTGGCTTCCCAAAATGCTGGGATTATAAGGATTATAGGCATGAGCCACCATGCTTGATCTACAATCAGAACTTTTGATCCTTATACAGTTTGTGATAAACATTATGAGGCTCCAAGCAAGACATAGTCATTGGGCTAAAATGTATAGCAGCAACCTTTAACTGTGGGCACATATATAAAGATATGGGTCAAGATCATAGGAAGAAACAGTGACCACTGGAAATGTCTCTTACCTCCCATCTCCTTTCATGGTTCAGTTTATCCATGCAGTCTGGCTGAGATGATGAAGAAAGCCACTGAGTGGGAAAATCTGTCATTCTTATGCATCTTATAA
The DNA here is from genome assembly GCF_049354715.1 of Callithrix jacchus. Lineage (NCBI taxonomy): Eukaryota > Metazoa > Chordata > Mammalia > Primates > Cebidae > Callithrix > Callithrix jacchus. The sequence continues at coordinate 29,312,949 of NC_133514.1, read as the reverse complement.
TTTTCTTAAAATTTGTATGAATTGTCATTTCTGCAATAGAATATAACTGCACACAACACTTCTCAAAATAATGGAGAGTTTGATGATAATTACTGGTTCTAATTTTTATTTTTCACTTTTATTTGTTTTTTTTTTTTTTGAGAAAGGATCTCATTCTGTCACCCAGGCTGAAGTGCAGTGGTGTGATCTTGGCTCACTGCAACCTCTGCCTCCTGGACTCCAGCAATCCTCTCACCTCAGCCTCCTGAGTAGCTGGGACCACAGGCACACACCACCACACCTTGCTAGTTTTTGTATTTTTCGTAGAGACAGGGTTTTGCCATGTTGACCAGGCTGGTCTTGAACTGCTGGACTCAAGAGATCCACCCACCTCAGCCTCCCAAAGTACTGGGATTACAAGTGGGAGCCTCCACGCCTGACCTGGTTCTAATTTTTAAAGAACTAATCCACAGTGATGCATGGCTTATATTACCAATATATAGGATTTCTCTAACAAAGAGACCCGAATCTGTTCATGCATGAAAAACAATTCACACACACAAAAAAGGATAAATTAGAGCAGTCCAGAGTGAGACAATTAGTGTCTGACCTACCAACCAAGAAGTATTGATGCTAGAGATGTTGTAAAAGAATCTTCTGAGAGGCCGTGGCAGGAAAGAAGAAGTTAAGGGAGAAGGAAGAATATAACATGAGTTTTAAGTCTGCATGATTGTCATTGCCAAAAGAATAACCAAGAATCCATGAAGTTTTTATGAGGACAGTCTATGAATGTGGTTTAGACATATTGAATTTAACATAAAGGGATGAAGAGAAAGCCCTAATAAGCAAGTGGAATTGCATGTTGCATTTGACGTCCTATTTTACCAGATATGAATGGGCTTGCCATTTCTTTATAAAAATTGGCCTCTGAAGGATCAAGGACTGAAATGTGCCTGCATTAAACCCTCAGGGGAAAGCACACACCACCAGGGCAGCCTCCCACCACCCACTTCTTTTCTGAACACTGAAGACCTATTATATTCATTCTGTTCAGTTCTGCCTCCATTTCAGACAGCATGGTGCAGTACTTAATGACATTCCTGGCAATTTGAGAATTTCTGATGGCTTCCATGATGTCATTAGAAGTCATTCCACTGCCCTCCGTAACCTCTAGTTCCTTCTAACTTCCAGGAAGTCTTCGAAGCTTCTTCTGCTTGGTTTATTTTTAGATTCTCATACTGGTATCCATTGATGCCTGAACTTGACCACACTCAATTTTGAAAGGCCCTGCATTGTAGACATTGACCTGGTCATAGTGGGGAGCTATGAGGCTGCCTGCTTCGGGCTACCTCCTCTGAATTCAGCATTGAGAAGGAATGCCTGGGATGAGAACTTGGGAGGAAGAGGCTGTGCTTGCAACCCTTGGTGTGAATGGCAAGTCACATTGGTTGTGTTTAGAGTGATCTCTAATTACTCTGAAACTGAAACCTGCAAGAATATTTTCCTCTTGCTAGCCAGTGCCTGTGAGATAAAAGAGCTATCGACTATAATTAAAGCACATTTCAACTGGCATAGCCTCATGGCAAAGAAACCAAAGCTGGAAGTCTATAACCTGCAGAATCAGATGTGGAAAAGGCCTTTTAGAACAGCTCTGGGAACCCTTAAATGTCTGCAAAGAGATTTCTTATTTTTCTTTATTTTTTTTTAGTCAAATTGCAAAGATTTCAAGCAATGAGTGTTTCTTTGTGATTGCTCAATAATCAAATGAAAATATTGGATTCGCTGTCCTCAAGGCTGGAGTGTATTTGCTTCATTATCCTTTCCTTCATGCTGTTTAGACTGAACATTTTCTCTCCCGTGTTGTCATCAGCGCATGGGAATTTAAACTTTCCCCCTGCTCTTTATTTAACAAATTATATTGTATATCAGGAGTGACAGAGATAAGAGGTACAGAGTGTCAAAGGGCAGCTTTAAGGACTCTTATTAGTCCTATTAATTGAGAAGGGATACTTTTTTTCTCCATATGTTGAGTCCAGTACTAAATTTCCATTGGAATCAGAAGGAACAGGGAATTTTTTTTTATGTCAACTATAACTGGAGATCTTCACCTCCCCCTTCCCCTTTTCTTTGTTCTTGAAAGATTCAGTCTTAAAGCCATTACATAGGTGTTTACATAAGAAGGGGAAAAGGTGCCTCAGTAGCCCAGAGTTGGGTGTCAAAGAAACAGAGAGAGGGGCAACCTGGTATGACGGTAGAAACCAAGAGGAAGGAAATCAGGTGGGGAGGTGGGTGGCCCAGTATCAGAAGTCAGAGTATAATGAGGGTGAGATGGGTGTCTCCAAAGGCAAAGGGAATTTGGAATAAGGTTTCAGAGCCCAAGTATGGAGAGGAAGCTATCTGCATGGGATAGGATTGGGCAGCAGTGATTGGAAATTGTGTATATACAGGGAGATTAACTATGCAGGCAATATTAAGAATAGGGACAGCCAGGTTTCTTAAGTGTCAGAAAAGGGAATTACAAATACAGAAAGGAAGGGAAATAAATGAACCCTTTGTGGTGGTAGATTGGAATTAGATATATCAGGATAAACTCATAGTTTTCAGTATATAAAATAACCATAGAGGCAATTGTATGTGTATATGTGTATTATCTACCTCTGTCCACTGAGAGGACCTGGGATCATGACACCCCAATAGCAGCCAGCACCCCTAGTACCCAGATCTTGCCTACTAGATACCACGTTCCACTCAAACAAGCTGAATCTAGAGCTATTGAGCCTGAAGTATCTTATTGTGTCATAAAATAAGGAAGTGCTCAATGATGCGGGCATTAAAAGAACACAGAAGCCAGCTTGAGTAGGCTCCCATTAGCCACATACAGGCAATTTCAGCATCATAAATAATAATGTAAGAGTTTATAACCAAATGAATAAAGGAGGAAACAATGATTTCATGTTGATATAAATCAGTGAATGCTTTGACAGTTTGAGGAAGAACAAAATATTTACATAGTTTCAAAGTACTTCCTTGCACTTATTAATTACAAAGGGGAAGAGAATAACAGTATAACAGAGAAGTCTGGGCAGATACATTCTTAATCAAATGATCAGAGTGAAGGTAGTGGGTCTAATTGTAGTTATGCATCGCCCAATAGGGTGAAATGAGAAGGATATTGTTTCCCTTTGATGATATTCCTGCCAAAGATATGTAACTTGAATGTAGTCACCAGGAAAATTAAATCAAAATTGAAGAAGATTCTACAAAGTACTTGGCCTGTAATCTTCAAAGCATTAAGGTCATGAAAATGAAGAAAATACAGATTGAGGAGCTGTTACAGATCAAAGGAACCTAAAGAGACATGACAACTAAATGCATCATGTGATTCTGAACTGGATTCTTTTACTATAAAGGCCACTACAGGAACAACTGGAGACACTTGGGTGGAGTCAGGGGATTAGATGGTAGTTACATGTGAAGATTAACTTCCTGAATTTGATGACTGGCTTTATTGACATAGGAGAATGTCTTTGCAGAAACAGATACTAAACCATTCGGTGATAACTTAGCACTAAGCAGCAAATTTTTTCACGAACGGTTCAGGAAAATGTTCTTTGTACTGTACTTCCAACTTTTATAAAGATGTATGAGACTTTCACACAACAATAAGGAGAGTGGAGAACTGACTCAGCCAAGAAAAAGTTGTCTTTTGTTTATTTGCATGGCCCACAATCTCTCTCCTCTCTCTCTCTCTCTCTCTCACACACACACACATACACACACACACACGCGCGCGCGCACACACACACACACACCCCAGTATGTTCCATTAACAGAAATTACTTGGATTGCTGTGCCCACTGAGAACACTTAAAAAGTACTTACTTGCCAAATTTGGCCTTGGGTCTCAAGAGAGCTGATGATTTTTATGCACTTGTTTTATGAGCCGTCTTTAGAGAAATGTAAACATCTTTACCTTTGTTGTTTCTCTCCTTGACTTCAGCAAACTGAAATAAAGAACAGAAAATATTTAATAATTTGAAAATTAGCAACAAATGTCCAATAGTAAGAGATTACCTAAATAAATGGCTATATCCATGCAGTGAAATACTATACAGCCATCAAAAATCACATGTAGGACAAAATTTATTTTCATGAGAAATTGTACATCATATTATAAATTCAGTGTAGCCATTTAAGAACAGATTTCATCAATATTTCAATACTCCAGTATTTCAACAATATTTCAATGCTTCCTATACCAGAAGAGTGCATAATAAAATATTTTTAGTAGCTATGTGGGGTGGTGAATTCTGGGTGAATTTTATTTCCTATTTTTTGCATATCTGAGTTTTCTAAAAAGAACATGCATTAAAGTGAAAGTTATAATAAAACTTTTGCAGAGTAATTTTGATCAACAATCACTTGGAAAAAGTGTAAATATTCAGCAAAGTCATTTGTTAAGTAAGCGTTAAATGCCTCTAGGGGATCAAAGTACACAAGAAATGGAAATCATGCTCTTACTGATTTGAAGATACAACACATGTCACTTGCTCAAAAATACTCAAGGATCCCACTATAGGAGAATGTTCAGATACCTTGTCTTAAAATTCACAGTATTCTACTTTTTTTTTTGTTTGAGACAGTCTTGCTCTGTCACCTAGGCTGGAGTATAGTGGCATGATCTCAGCTCACTGCAACCTCTGCCTCCCAAGTTCAAGTGATTCTCATGCCTCAGCCTACCAAGTAGCTGGGATTATAGACATAGGTCACCACGCCTGGCTAATTTTTCTGCCTCTGGCCCATGGCATTCTAATTTTGAAACAAGCACTATCTAATAGATATATAATGTGAGCCACACAGGTACTATAAATTTTCTAGTAGCCACATTAAAAATTTTTTTTAAATTATCAAATTAATTTAAAAAGAATTAATGAAATTAATTTTAATAGTGTTTTATTTAACCCGATATATCCAAAGTATTATTTTAATATTTAATTGATATAAAAATATTCATGAAATATACCACATTTTTTTCTTTCTTTTTTTTTTCTTTATCTATTAGATCCTATTTCCAAGCTTAAAAAAGAGTTATTTCTAAAAATAAACTCTGCCCTTTTAGTTGAGAAATATTTTGTTTTACTTGGATCTTTCTAAAACTTCAGATAGCAGATTTCTTTTTTTTTTTTTTTTCCAGTGGGACGGGAGAATCACAAGGAATCAGGTGTTCAGAGGAACGTACTGAGTAGAGGTGAAGAACTAGGATGTTGAAAAGTAAAAAAAGGAGAGAAGGAGAGGAAGAAAGAGGAAGAGAAAGAGGGAGAGAGAATAGGAATATTGCTTCATTCTAAAAATGGGTATTCATAATGGCCGATCAATATTTCGTGTATTTAAAATGGAGAACTCTATAAATATTTATTGAATTTACTTGTTCCGGATCTGAGTTGAAGTCCTGGATATCCTTATTAATTTTCTGTCTCGTTGAGTCTAAATCTCATTATGGGTCTTATGTATCTGGGTATTAAGATCTCTTATTGTTGCATTGATCCTTTTACCACTGTATCTTTGTTGCTTTGAAATCTATTTTATCAAATGTGAGAATTGCAACTCCTGCTTTTTGTTTATTTATTTATTTTTGCTCTCCATTTGGTTGGTAAATTTTTCTCCAAACCTTTGTTTTGAGTCTTTGTGTATCTTTGGATATACCGTTAGGTTTTGGCTGTATCTTTTGATTGGGGGATTTAGTCGATTTAAATTTAGGGTTACTGCCATTTGATGTTAACTGGCTATTTTATCCATTCGTTGATGTAAATTCTTCTTTATGCTGATGCTTTTTACTTTTTGGTATATTTTTAGAAAGGCTCATACTGGTTGTTCCTTTCTACCAGTATGATCCAGGGAGAGATCCAAGATGGCTGATCACTAACAGCTTGGGATTGTAGCTCCCAGTGAAAGCTCAGAGAATGAGAGGACGCCACACTTTCAGACGAATTTTCGTCACTCACGGACCAGCAGATTTCTAGTGGAGGAGCCCCACGGGTTGCCAGCGCGACTCTTGTGGCTAGCACAGCAGTTTTGCCGGCACCTTGGCGCAGCAGCTCTTCATGCAGAGTAAATGGGACTGGTTCCCTTACTGACTGGTGTTTGGAGCTCCAGGAAGACAGAGCCGCTTGTTGCGGACTCAAGAAGGAAGCCAGACCAGAGATTCCCGGGCAGAAGAGCACCATCAGTATTATCACTGCTATTTTGGCCAGCGCAGTGGGTTGCTTGAATTCCAGCACTGGGAATCAATAAATTGGATGTCGACTCAGAAACCTAATTAGAAAGGCAGTAATTATAAAGACGACAGATGGATAAACTAATAATAAAGGGAAAAAACCAGCCTAAGAAGGCCGAGCATACCCAAAATCAGAACCCCTCTCCCTCTACAGGGGATTGCAGTTCCTCATCAGCAATGGAACAAGCCCTGATGGAAAAGGACTGTGTTCCATTATCTGAAGTAGGCTTCAGAAGGTGGATGATAAGAAACTTCTGGGAATTAAAAGAACTTGTTCTAACCCAATGTAAAGAAACCAAGAACTTTGAAAAAAGGTTTGACGAAATGCTGAAAAGAATAGACAATATAGAAAGGAATATAAATGAACTAATGGAGTTGAAAAATACAACACGAGAACTTAGTGAAATATGCACAAGTTTAAATAGCAGAATGGATCAAGCAGAAGAAAGGATATCAGAAGTCGAAGACCAACTTAATGAAATAAAACAACAAGATGAACAGAGAAAAAAGGATGAAAAGGAATGAGCAAAGTCTCCAAGAAATATGGGACTATGTGAAAAGACCCAATCTACGTTTGATTGGTGTACCTGAATGTGATGGAGAGAATGAATCCAAGCTAGAAAATACTTTTCAGGATATTATCCAGGAAAATTTTCCCAATCTAGCAAAGCAGGACACTATTCAACCCCAGGTAATACAGAGGACACCACAAAGATATTCCTCAAGAAGAGCAATCCCAAGGCACATAATCGTTAGATTCACAGGATCGAAACGAAGGAGAAAATACTAAGGGCAGCCAGTGAGAAAGGCCAGGTTACCCATAAAGGGAAGCCTATTAGACTTACAGCAGATCTCTCAGCGGAAACCCTACAAGCCAGAAGAGAGTGGGGGCCAATATTCAACATACTTAAAGAACAGAACTTTCAGCCTAGAATCTCATATCCTGCCAAACTAAGCTTCACAATTGAAGGAAAAATAAAATCTTTTATGAACAAGCAAGTACTCAGAGATTTTATTACCACCAGGCCTGCTTTACATGAACTTCTGAAAGAAGCATTATATAAAAAGGGACAACCACATTTTTTTTCACATGAAGTTTTCAAATTGCAGTGTGTATTTTATACTTAGGGCAAATTTTGGTTGCTCAATGACCACATGTTGGATGGCTACGGCATTGGGCAATGTGGCTCAACAGCAGACTGTGTCCCCAGTTTAACTCAAAATCAGCTTTTCCTCAAATATACCATTATATATATATAATTTTTTTTTTTGAGACAAGGTCTCCTTCTGTCACCCAGACTGGAGTGCAGTGGCATCATCTCTGCTCACTGCAACTGCTGCCTCCTGGGCTCAAGTGATCCTCCCACCTTAGCTTCCTAAGTAACTGAATATATTTGTCTGTTCTCACACTGCTAATAAAGACATACCCAAGACTGGGTACTTTATAAAGAAAAGAGGTTTAATGGACTCACAATTTCACATGCCTGGGGAGGCCTCAAAATCATGGAGGAAGGCAAAGGAGAAGTAAAGGCACATCTTACATGGCAGCAAGAAGAGAGTTTGTGCAGGAGAACTCCTCTTTATAAGTCCATCAGATCTCGTGAGACTTACTCATTACCATGAGAACAGTATGGGGGAAGTTGCCCCCATGATTTTATTATCTCCACTTTCACATTCAATTATCTCCCTGCCCTTGACAATTATCTCAGAATCTCACCTTGATTATTACAATTCAAGGTGAGTTTGGGTGGGAACACAGCCAAACCATATCACTGGGATTACAGGCATTTACTACCATGCTTGGCTAATTTTTGTATTTTTGTAGAGATCAGGTTTTCCCATGTTGCCCAGGATGATCTCAAACTTGTGAGCTCAAGCAGTTCTCCTACCTTGGCCTCCCAAAGTGCTGAGATTGCAATATTTTTGGCCTTTACTCATCCTGTTTTCCTCAAGTTGGAATGCTTATTTACCTGTAGAAATATCACTCCTACTTCAAAGAAAAGTTCTCCTGTTGACTCCTCCAGGAGACACTTGATCCTCCGGTTGAATGCATCCCTCTCTCCTGTGAGCTGTTACATTCGCCTTTGTTTGGTGTGTATTTAAGTCTGCCTGGTGTTAGAATTGGTGGTTTACTTATCTTTCTTTTCATGCAGACTAGAGAAACTGGTGGCAAACAGCCTCTTATTCATATGTACTTATCATTTCTTCAGTAAATACTTTGCTCAATAAAAGTTCAGTAGGAGGAATATACACTAAATCCCACCTCCACCACCAACAAAAAGCAAACTAGGGAAAAGGAGTAGATGTTTACCTTTGTGGAACTGAGAACAAATAACCTCAGGGCTGAGGGCCTGAAGGTAGGGGAGCACTGATTGGCATCGGGACTCACTGAGGACCTGAGCCCTGGGCTCAGCCAACCCCTTAATCCCTCTTTTGTGAGCCCCCATGGAGTATGGCACCAATTTTTTTTCTTAATATATCAACCTTTTTCCTTAGGGAAGAGGTTTAACATCTTTCAACACTGTGTTTTTCTCTGTTGTCTAACAGAACAATTGAGCCAAGTCTAATCTTAATAGAATTAGCCTGCCAGATGGAGCAAAGTTGAGTTGTAAACAGTCATTCCTATAAAGTATAATTTGTGAAACAGGTGATTTCCCTGTCCCTGTGACTCTAATTTTTTTTTTTTTTTTGAGATGGAGTCTCACTCTGTCACCCAAGCTGGTGTGCAGTGACACAATCTTGGCTCACTGCAACCTCCACCTCCTGGGTTTAAGCAATTCTCCTGCCTCAGCCTCCCAAGTAGCTAAGATTACAGGTGCTTACCACCATGCCTGGCTAATTTTGGTATTTTTAGTAGAGAAGGGGTTTCACCATGTTGGCTAGGCTGGTTTCGAACTCCTGACCTCAAGTTATCTGCCCACCTTGGCTTCCCAAACTGCTGGGATTACAGGCAAGAGCCACCATGCCCAGCCCCTGTGACTCTAATTTTAAAGGTTTCAGGAAGAGCTATCCCAGTATGCTCATTGATGCCTGAAACATCTTTAATGATGCCAAGTCCACTGATGTTAAAATGCAGCTATCAGTTGGAGGAATAAATTCATAGATTTAAATTCATACAAAATAGCATAAAGTAAGAATGCATGGCATTCTATAGAAAATAACACTGGATTTGAAGTCTGAAGAGTTGTTTTAATAATATCAAATCATTTTCTTGATAGGCAGTTCTTCGTATAATTCTTTAGAATGTCAAAACCTTGAAAACAACCATCACAAACCCCCAATTTTAGGGTTTGTAATAAGGATAATATATCATGAGATCAAACTTTCAGGGTAAAAAGACTGCATCAGAGAGGGGCTGATCAAGCAGCTGCCTGACGCAGGAGTGAGGGGGACCTGGAACAGCCATCTAAAAGAGAGGTTCTGCCCAGATCAAGAGAGTTGCAGAAAAATGGACCTAGCAATAAATAAGAGCCCAAGTCAAGAATTTCCAGGGCCAGTGAGTGTGAAACTTCACGCTTACAACAATCAAGTGGGAACTATCCTTCCCCCATTCATCTCTATCCCTTTGCTTCAGTCCTAAAGAGTCACAGATGGTAGCCAGCTAATCTGTAACCAGGCGAGAGAGGAAGACATATTTTCTTTGAAATAAAGATCAAAGGGGCAGGGCACAGTGGCTCCCACCTGTAATTCCAGCACATTGGGAGGTCAAGGTGGGAGGACTGCTTGAGGTCAGGAGTTCAAGATCAGCCTGGGCAACATAGTGAGACTCTGTCTCTACAAATCTTTTTTTTAAAAAACTCATGACAAAATTGACATGTTTAATAACATATTGGACTAGACACTCCAATTTTTTAATCTTACTCAAATTTATTATGGGATATTCTTTTACTAAGGAGTAATTAGAAAAGTCATGGTACAGCCCACGTGTGTATTCAGGTTCAGGGGAAGGACCCAGCAATCAGTAAAGAGTCCATGTTAAGAACTCAGAAAAAAATATCATAAAGTTGTTTTTGTAACACACCTGTTGAATTCTACATGTTCAATTATTGATTGACCATCAGAAAACAAAAGCATTGGCCAGGTGTGGTTCACACCTGTCAGCTCCTAGTACTTTGAGAGGCCGAGGCAGGTGGATCACTTGAGATCCGCAGTTCAAGACCAGCTGGCCAACATGGTGAAACCTGGTCTCTACTAAAAATACAAAATTTAGCTGCGTGTGGTGGCATAAGCCTGTAGTTCCAGCTACTAGGTAGGGTGAGACATGAGAATGGCTTGAACCTGGGAGGCAGAGGTTGCAGTGAGCTGAGATCACTGCACTCCAGCCTGGGTGACAAGGATGAGTAAGACTCCATCTCAAAAAAAAAAAAAAAAAGAAAGAAAAGAAAACAGAAGCATCAAAAGCCCTGGCACAAAGGAGGTGCCAATAAATGTTTGACTAACTTAATGAATGAATCAATTCTCTTTGACTCACTGAAACTCATTAAAAAATTGGTTATTGAAGAGGAAAAAAAATCCAAGGATGAGCTATGAATGCATGAGAAAACTGGTTTGTGATTCAGCCAAGGTTGTGCTGATTTTAAACTCTTTCAAGAAATTTTATATCCATGAGTCCTCTCGTGGGTAATTGCAGAGAAATGTAGTTCTTAAAGGGGAAATAAGGCCTCTGGAATTCCTGATGTTAAGCATCCTATTGTTACAGGGCCAGGAGGAGGGTGATGCAAGACAGTGTGGTGGAAGGTGCAAACGTTAAGGAAGCCTCGTTCTCAGAGCAAGACCAACACTTTCACGACCCCAGGAGTGGCTGAGAATCAGGGCCCTGAACAAGGAGGCTGACTCTGGGAGGCTTCAGGGTTGTGGCTGGGTGAAGGGACATTCGCCCAGGCCACCAGAACAGATGGAACCCCTAAAAATTAAAGGCTGAGAAGAGGAACTAAATCTGTTGTACTTATGAGAGGTCAGTGAGTATTTGGGGAAAGCAAGACATAGCCAGAAGGAGGAGGATGGATGTTGAATCAGAAAGAGGGCAAAAAGTGAAAAACAAGAGGGCGTGCGATGCGTGGCCTGGGGATGTCCCGGGATCAGGACTGAAACTGGGCACACCCTTCTTACAGGAGATGGCTTCAGTTGTGTGGTTGCTTAGGCCAAAAGCAATGGAACAGAAATAAAGCAAACAGGCTCTTTATTTTTCTTTCTTCTTTTCTTTTTTTTTTTTGAGATGGAGTCTTGCTCTGTTGCCCAGGCTGAAGTGCTTTGGCGTGATCTTGGCTCACTGCAACCTCCACCTCCCATGTTCAAGCAATTCTCCTGCCTCAGCCTCTTGAGTAGCTGGGATTACAAGTGTACATCATCATGTCTAGCTAATTTTTGTATTTTTATTGCAGACAGGGTTTCACTATGTTGGCTAGGCTGGTTTTGAATTCCTGACCTCAGGTCCTCCACCTGCTTCAGCCTCCCAAAGTGCTGGGATTACAGGCAGGAACCGCTGCACCTGGCCTGCAGATAGGCTCTTAACGCTTCAATTTCCTCATCTGTGAGATCTAAGTAATATCTTTGTCACATGACTGTTAGGATTAAATAGAGTGATCATCTCCAGTGTTTCGGTTTTATAAAGTTCCCATCATCCTAGTCGCATGGAGTGAGAATATAGGTTATGCAGAAGTGGGAGTCACTTGCGTCCTTTTTAGAAGTTTCGTGTAATGTAGGGCAGGAGGTCTTAGGTCACAGACATAGGAATAAGCTGTGTGGGTGTGTGTGTGTGCGTGCGCGCATTTGTGTCTAACTCTTAGCCAAATTAACCTCACCTTCTAATGCTGCTGGTTAAGGTTTGTGAGATTCTCCTTGCTTTTGGCATGTTCTCTGGTTCCTCTCTGCCTCTCCTCTAAACTATGAGCTGCCACAGCACAGGAACTAGGGCTCCTCTCCCAGCAACCACCACCATGCAGAACACACACCAAAAACACTTCCTAAACATTCAGAGCATAAACAAAGAGGGGAAATCCAGTGTCTAGAAGGAGATCCACTCAAAGTTCTAATGGTCAAACAGGATTTTCCCCGAAACATACATTTTGATGTATTCTGAGGTTATTGTGCCTTTTTCCCGCTCATCTTTTTTCATTTGAAAAATTGCCATTGTGTTTCTCTAAATAGACTTAGAACATCAAAGTTGGGACAACAAATTAGAAATGTTTCAGGGTCAGGGGCATGGTGGCTCACATCTGTGATCCCAGTGCTTTGGGAGGCCAAGGTGGGAGGATCCCTTGAAGTTAGGAGTTCCAGACTAGCCTGGGCAACAAAGCAAGATTCTGTCTCTAAAATAAAATAAAATTAGCTGGGCATGGTGGTGCATTCCTGTAATCCAGCTACTCAGGAGGCTGAGGCAGGAGGATCACCTGAGCCCAGGAGTTCGTGGCTGCAGTGAGCTATGATCTTGCCACTGCACTCCAGCATGGGTGACAAAGTGAGACCCTGTTTCTAAAAAAGAAAAAAAAAAGAATTTTTGTTGACACTAAATTAGAAATGAAAGTTTGAGACCTGTTATAGACCTGGGAGAATGACGTGCAGTGGGCAGAATCAAGCTTTAGAGTCTGAATCCCAGCTCTGTCATTTACTAGCTATGAGACACTCCACAAATCACCTAATCCAGCTGTTCCTCAATTGCCTCAGCTCTAAAATAGGAATAATATTTGTCTCATCAAGTGGTTGAGATTAATGGAGGCCCAAGTTAGGCTTTCAGGATCACTGTGTTTAAAATAGGAAAGCTCTTCCCACCTCAGTCTCTTTTCCCATTTTATTTTTCTTTACTGCACTTATCCCCTTCTGATATACTACATAATTCATTTATTTATTTTGTTCCTTGTCTGTCTCTCTCTACTCATGTGTAGGTTCCATGAGGCTAGAGATAAACCTAATTTGAGATGAGGAAGTATTTTGGGACCAAGCCTCATGGGAATTCTGCTGCCTAGATCCTGAGTCCCGGTGTCTCTACGCCGCACATGAAGGACTGGGTTATGTCAGATTCCAGAGGTCACCCAGTCCTTCCAGAATTGTGGTTCTCAGACAGTAGTTCATAGATACCCCCGATATGGTCTGGCTGTGTGTCCCCGCCCAAATGTCACCTTGAATTGTAATAATCCCCACATGTTGTGGGAGGGACCCAGTGGAAGGGAACTGAATCATGGCGGCCGGGGTGCGGGTTTTCCCATGCTGTTCTCATGACAGTGAATAAGTCTCACGAGATCTGGTGGTTTTATAAAGGGGAGTTCCCCTGCACATCCTCTTGTCTGCCCCAATGTAAGATGTGGCTTTGCTCCTCCTTCACTTTAAACCATGATTGTGAAGCCTCCCCAGCCATGTGAAACTGTGAGTCCATTAAACCTCTTTCCTTTATACATTACCCCATCTCGGGTATGTCTTTATTAGCAGTGTGAGAACAGACTTATACACCTCCCTACTACCACCAGGGATCTTCACAATCGTTTCAGTGGCTCCACAAAGTCAAATCTATCTCTGTGATAATATGAAGGTCTTATTTGCCTTTTCACTGTATTAACATCTGTATGGATGAGACAAATGCAATGGTGGGTAGAACTCTTGGAGCGTTGGTATGAAACATGACAGTGGCAGCTAATTGTAGTGAGATTTATTTTCTTTACAACCGTACATGCACAGTCACAATGAAATGAAATGGGGCTCGGAGCAGTAGCTCATGCCTGTAATCCCAGCACTTTGGGAGCCCAAGGCGGGCAGATCACGTGAGGTCAGGAGTTCGACACCAGCCTGGCCAACATGGTGAAGCCCCATCTCCACTAAAAATACAAAAGTTAGCCAGGTGTGGTGATGGGCGCCTGTAATCCCAATTACTCTGGAGGCTGAGGCTGCAGAATCGCTTGAACCCTGAAGGTGGAGGTTGTGGTGAGCCAAGATTGCACCACTGGACTCCAGCCTGGGTAACTGAGCAAGACTCTGTCTCAAAAAGAAGAAAAGAAACCAAATAAAATAAGACAAAATCCCAGTTTTACTTAGGAATGCCTTTGAGGCCAGGGGCAGTGGCTCATGCCTGTAATTCCAGCACATTGGAAGGCTGAGGTGGGTGGACCACAAGTTCAGGAGTTCGAGACCAGCCTGGCCAACATAGCAAAACCCCATCTCTACTAAAAATACAAAAATTAGCTGAGTATGGTGATGGGCGCCTGTACTCCAGCTACTCAGGAGGATGAGGCAGGAGAATCGCTTGAACCTGGGAGGTGGAGGTTGCAGCGAGCTGAGATCATGCCACTGTACTCTAGCCTGGGCAACAAGAGCAAGACTTTGTCTCAAAAAAATAAAGAAAGAAAGTAAAGAAAAAGAGAATGTCTTTGATGAAGCCATAAAAATGATTACCTTTAATGATCTTGACCCTATGGTATATGTATTTTTAATATTCTCTATGACACAATAGGAAGCACAGATGAAGCGCGTCCACTGCACACCTAAGTATAACACTTGACTTGAGGGAAAGCTGTACAATTGAGTTGTGAGCTCAACAGGCTGCTTTTCTTAGAACACTACTTTTCACTCAAAAAAATGACTAGCAGGCAAACTATAGTTATTCAGACTTGGGTATCTGGCAGACATATTCTGAAAAATAAAAGAAATGAACTTGTCACTCCAAGGAAAACTGACAGTATTTGTTGCCGTATTTGACCTTTCAAGAAAAAAGTTGAATTTTAGAAAACTTGTATCTGCCATCTTGAGCTTAACCTAAGTCTAAATACTTCCAATATTTGAAGACTTTTCTGCAGTGATCATTGGCAATATTAACAATTGTGACTTTTTGTCAGGCGTGGTGGCTCATCCCTGTAATTCCAGCACTTTGGGAGGCCAAGATGCGTGGATTGCTTAAGCTCTGAAGTTGAACAGCCTGGACAACATGGTAAAACCCAATCTCCGCAAAAAAATACAAAAATTAGCCAGGTGTGGTGGCACACACCTGTAGTCCCAGCTACTTAGGAAGCTGATATGGGAGGGCTGCTTGAGCCCAAAAGGTCGAGACTGCAGTGAGCTGCGATCACCCCACTGCACTCCAGCCTGGGCAACAGAGCAAGACTCCCATCTCAGAAAACAAAACAAACAAACAAACAAAAATCCATTGTGACTTTTAGGTAATAGAAAATAAAATGTGCTACCATTAGGAATGTTATGATGGACAGCATGTTTTCAGATGACCAATATGTAAGGTTACAGAATCATGCATGTGTAAAAGACACACTGAAAGTGCAAAAGAGACTTTTAAAAATATATTTTTAAAGATTTTTAAAAGCAATTTTAATGTAACAAAGCATGGAATCTTCATTGATATGGTTTCAGATTCTGCATTCAATATTTCTTCAAAAACAAATACCTCAAATTATCTGAAGAGGCTACTTAAATACTCCTTCCTGGCCAGGCACTGTGGCTCACACCTGTAATCCCAGCACTTTGGGAGGCCAAGGTGGGTGGATCACTTGAGGTCAGGAGTTCGAGACCAGCCTGGCCAACATGGTGAAACCCTGTCTCTACTAAAAATACAAAAAAAATTAGCTAGGCATGGTGGTGTTCGTATGTAGTCCCTGCTACTGGGGAGACTGAGGCAGGAGAATTGCTTGAATCAAGAAGACAGATGTTGCAATAAGCCGAGATCATGTCACTGCATTCCAGCCTGGGCAACAGCGAGACTCCATCTCAAAATAAATAAATAAATAAATAAATAACAAATAAATACTAAATACACCTTTCTTTTCTTAATGACATATTTGTGGGAGGCCACATTTTCTTTGTATGCTTCAATCTGAACAACATCACAGCAGATGAAAAGCAGGAGCAGCAATGAAAATCCAGCTCCCTTCCCTTAAACCAAACATTAACAAGACTTGCAAAAGTGTGCAGTACCACTCTTCGGTTTTCTTTAGAAAATATAGTTTTTTAAATAAAATATTTATGTTATCATGTAATGGGTTTCTTATTTTCAATGGATAAATATTTTTAGAATTCTGTTGCGATTTCTGATATGGCAAATACTGATAAATATAGACCACATAAACAAAACCTTTTTTCGTTCCTCAGTCATTTTTAAGAATGTAAAGGGGACTGAAATGAGACAAATGTTTGCAAAGTGCTGTTCCAGAGTATTTTAGAATTCTAGAGTATGTGGAACATGGTAGGGAAGAAAAAATCGTGATCTTTGGGACAAATTGCTGTTTTTCCATTGTGGATTTTCCATTTGCTTGCTGTTGACTTTTGGCTATTTAACCTCTCTGAGCCTCAGTTTTATCATGCATTGAAGTGAGAATAGTGGAGGCTTCCTCTCCATTTTTTTGAGATAACAATTTCTAAGAAGCTTGAAATGTGGTAGACAACTTGCAAAGGCTGATTTCCTTTCTTCCTTTTCTTCATTAGGCCTAAATACACTCACTCAGTGAGCCCTGAGTAGTTGGCTCCCCTAAGAGTGGACCAAAGACAACCAAATTAAAACACGAAAACAGGCCAGGTGTGAGGTGGCTCACTCTTGTAATTCTAGCACTTTGGGAGGCCAACATGAGAAAACTGAATAAGGCCAGGAGTTCAAGACCAGCCTGGGCAACATAGTGAAATGTTTTTATTTTTACAAAAAATTAAGAAGTAGCTAGTTGTGGTGAAGTGCACCTGTAGTCCTCCTGCCCGAAGGAGGAGGATCACTTGAGCCCAGGGATTTGAGGCTGCAGTGAGCTATGACTGCGCCACCTTACCTCATCCTGGATGGCAGAGTGAGACTCCATCTCTAAAAAACAAAACAAAATAACATTCACAGAGAAGCCCACACCGTGGAGGTACCTGCTCTGCAGAGCACCCACTGATGGTTTACTGAGATCACCTTCACAACTTGTTCCCAGGTGGGGAAAAGCCTCAGTCTATTTTTTGAATGGGATGATCTACTGTGCTTGAAGAATCTGTCCCTACTTGACCTGGTCTTCCACCTACCTGAGTTCACCTTCTGGACATGACCTTTGATCTGATTGCTCCAAGCTGCAACAGCTTTGTCCATGGGTCCCACGTTATGCCAGACTCGCTAGTGAAGTAGAATGGAATATTTCTTCCCTGCTAGAATCAAGGCTGAATCCACTCCACAGAGGACCCTCTCCTGAAAGTCACCCAGGTTGAGAACTCAGACTTCTCCCTGGCCTTTGTTTCCACATTGCTCTTTAGTGCTGAGGGAGTAAGACATGTGTCATAGATTTGCTGCTGGACATTCACAGGAGCAGAAGCAAAGGCTTCCTGGAAAAGCTGATGCTTAAGAGGAGTCAAGTTCTTCTGCTTCCATTCAGGATCCCACTAGGATGGCATTGTGTGCATAATTGTGAGGCTGTCTTGCAGAAAGCTGGATGGATTTTTGAGTACATTCTGGATCCTCTTTGATCTACTGGACCATTTCTATTTTCATAGTCCAAAAGACTGCTCAGATGCATTCGCTTTTAAAATCTGAGTCAGGATTCCCTGGAAATCCTTTTCCATAGCCTCAGTGCTAATCTGGATTCCAGACATTTTTACATCTGATCAAAGGAAGCAAATAGCTGCCCTGGGAATATTTTAGCATGTCTGCTTGTTCACTGTGGAACTCAATGAGCATTTGTCCAGTAAAATGCAGAGGGCACAAGCATAGGGATCGGAGGAGTGAGGAAGAAGAATGAGTTATTGAAAAGGGAAGGAGTGAAAAGGCCAAAGGGATGTCCGTTAATCAAGAGTGAGGAATATAGCCAAGAATTATATCTGATTTTTAAAATTTTACTCTGTTGGTGAATTTTTGCCCATCTCCTATCTTCTGGCAGCTCTTACTAATCAAAGTACACATGACCTTGGTAGTTTGTATTTTGGCATCTTGCCAAAGTTGGACGATTGCCAGTGCAAAGCTGTCAGGAAGGCTGTTTCTGTGAGATGAGAAGCAAACTTTCTAGCTGCAAAGTCTCACTGCCATCCTGCTTCCCATCCACCTCTATGATCACTTGACTTTGTATGCTTTGGCCATCTCATGTTTGAAACTGAAATCACATTTAGCCTGTCCTCTGCTGTCAACACTGATAAGTATGCTCATCCAAAATCAGCTATTGGCCAGGCGCGATGTCTTATAGCAGTAATCCCAGCACCTTGGGAGGCCGAGGCAGGCGGATCACTCGAGAATAGGAGTTTGAGACCAGCCTGGCTAACATGGTAAAAGTCTGTTGCCACTAAAAATACAAAAATTAGCTGGGCATGGTAGCATATACGTGTAATCTCAGCTGCTAGGGAGGCTGATTCAGGAGATTTGCTTGAATCTAGCGGGCACAGATTGCAGTGAGCCAAGATTGAGCCACTGCACTCTAGCCTGAGTGACAGAGCGACTCATCTCAAACAAACAAAAAAAAGTCAGCCTTTGCCATTTTTCTGTTGAGAGCACACAGCATGATGGTTTAGAAAATTTTGTTCTGCAGTCTTAACTCAAGAAACTGGCAGACCCAGACACTAAGCTCAGACCCCTCCCTGCCTGTTGAGCTGTTTTCTTCTTTTCTTCTTCTTCTTCTTTTTCTTTCTTTCTTTCTTTTTTTTTTTTTTTTTTTTTCTTCAGAGTCTCTGTCTCCAGGCTGGAGTGCAATGGCAGGATGACAGCTCACTGCAACCTCTGCCTCCCAGGTTCAAGCAATTCTCCTGACTCAGCCTCCTGAGTAGCTGGGACTACAGTCGAATGATGCCACCACACCCGGCTAATTTTTGTGTTTTTAGTAGAGATTGTGTTTCATCATGTTGGCCTTGATGGTCTCGATCTGTTGACCTCGTGATCTGCCCTCGTCGGCCTCCCAAAGTGCTGGAATTACAGGCATGAGCCACCACACCCAGCCACCTGCTGAGCTTCTATCTCAGTCTCCTGCACTGGCTGGTAGCTGCCAAATCATAAAGAATTGCCCCTGTGCTGACTTCCTCCCAAGAGTACCCCTCTAAATGGAGGGCATCTTAATCCAGCTCCTTGCTGTGTCAGAAACCTGGGTGGCATCATAGATTCTTAGAACACTTTTATCTCCCAGCACCTAGCATGGTGCCTATAACATTGTAAGCTGATTTGCTCTCTCTGCCTCTCTGTCTCTCTCTACACACACACACACTTTTAAAACTCTGTCTCCCTTAAGACTTTTGCAAGACCTTACTGTCGCTCTCCCCATTTTGTTTCATGTTTCCACCCTCTCTGTCCTGACCACACAGTAAAAATGTAGTTTTATATCTAGTCTCATTTTTCTCTGCATGTATTGTTTTCTTTTCAAAGCCAGCTGTCTCCTGAGCACTGCTTTGGGGTTTGTGTGCACTCTTATGCACAGAAAACAGATTCTCCTGCTTTTGGACAAACCTAATTCTCAGAAACCTGGGGCTCCATAGAAGAGTTTTTAAATTTCTCATGAGCTCCTGGAATTTTGCCAATTGTTTCTTAAACTTTACTGAAGAGAATATTTAATTTCTCATTTAAGAAGGACACCGCCCCTCCATTACAGGTGCTTCATGCCTGCAATCCCAACACACTGGGAGGCTGAGGTGAGAGGATCATTAGAGCCCAGGAGTTTGAGGCTGTGGTGATCTGTGATTGCACCACTATACTCCAGCCTGGGCAACAGAGTGGGACTTTGTTTTTATTTATTAATTTTAATGTTTTATTTTTTGAGTCAGAGTCTCACTATTCCCTAGGCTGGAGTGCAGTGGCATGATCTCTACTCACTGCAACCTCTGCCTATGGGGCTCAAACAAGTCTTCTGCCTCAGTCTCCTGAGCAGCTGGGACTACAGATGTGAGTCACCACACCCAGCTAATTGGTGCATTTTTAGTAGAGATGCAGTTTCGCCATGTTGGCCAGGCTGGTCTCAAACTTCTGACCTCAAGTGATCCACCTGCCTCAGCCTCCAAAAGTTCTGGGATTACAGGCATGAGCCACCATGCCTGGCCAGACCTTGTCTTTAAAGAAAGAAGAAAAAAAAAAAGAGAGACCTCCTCATTTTAAATACCTGTTCATTGATTAAATGCCTCAAGACTTCTACAGTAAATACCTACCTTTAGTTTTCTGAAATTCAGCTCTTTGATCGGGGTTTACTTAAACTGAGCTGAAAATCTTGGACCAGGAGAAACCTTTTGGGAGTGAGTGAAAGAAACCTTTGGACATCCAACCACTAACAACAGATATCACGAAGAATCCATCTTTTGGATACCATATGCACCCAGTATTTTCCTATAGTTTTGGTTTAAAAAATTGGCTTGTCTTCAGCATTCACTATGTAAGGCTAGTGGTCAGGTACCCTAGAGAATCTGTGCATAAGCCATAGGAATTCTCAAAACTCATTCTTGCTGCTTCTCCCTTGTTAGTTCCAGATGCTACTAACTGGTCAGCTAGTCTTTAGATGACAAGTCAGCTTGTCTGTAGATGATGGGGCAATGGATGCAGCACACCACCACCATGACACGTGTATACCAACGTAACAAACCTGCATGATCTGCACATGTTCCCCAGAACTTAAAATATAAACAAACAAACAAAACCAGGAAAGCAGGGCGGGCCGCGGTGGCTCATGCCCGTAATCCCAGCACTCTGGGAGGCCGAAGTGGGTGGTTCGCCTGAGGTCAGAAGTTTAGACCAGCCTGGGCAACATGGTGAAACCCTGTCTCTACTAAAAATATAAAAATAAACTGGGCATGGGGGTGCGTGCCTGTAATCCCAGCTACTTGGGAGGCTGAGGCAGGAAAGTTGCTTGAACCTGGGAGGCGGAGGTTACAGTGAGCAGAGATCATGCCACTGCACTTCAGCCTGGGTGACAGTGCAAGACTCTGACTCAAAAAAAAAAGGGGAAAAGGGGTAAGCGCCTTATCCCTCCCTACATTTATCCCTCCCTACTAGTGGAGAATAATCAAAATAAAAAAAGAAAACCAGAGTGATGGTTTCAAATAATTTGAATTAAAATTCTTGTTCTGATGCTCACTAAGCTGTGTGACTTCGGAAAACTTGTTTAACTTCTCTGTGCCTCAGTTTCTTCACATGTAGAGTGTGATTAAGGATATCTTCCTCATCAAAGTAGCATGTAATAAGCAATCGGTAAATTTTCCTGGTATTTCTAATAATATCATCAATATTAATAGCCAATAATAGCAACTGTATCATTGTAGGGCAGTAGCAGTCCCAAACTTGCCCTAGGTCAGGAATAAATCCACACCAAAATCAAGATCCTCTGCTAATGTTGTCATTTTACTCTCTCTATATATAGTACAAAGTCTACAAAAAATGTAGCCACTCTTGCCTGTACCATCACAGGCTCTAGTGAGCTCACACTCCTATCCCAGCTCCAGTTGTTTTCAAGCATGCCAGATGGTGGGGCTTGTAATTAATGTGCCCATCTACAATCAGAATTAAGTTCCTGAGAGACACAGTTCAGAGCATGGCCAATCAAACACTTGCATTTTGCTCCTGGCTAAGGTTTGTGTCCCAAAACCTTAACAGTTTTCCTAAACTGCTGAGTTGAGCTGGACACATGGAAACCTCAAGGTCCTTTCTCTTCCAGAATAGAGTCAGCCCAAACTTTAGTTCTTGTTGCCTGGACTTCACTCATCCTCTTCATCACCCAGAACAAAGGGACATCTATTCCTTCCACAGAGAAGAGCAAAAAATAAAAACAAGACTTTTATAATCTCTCTAGTCTCAGTCCTCTGGGGTTAAAGGTGGGGGTGGGGGCCAGCCATAGAAGTTCCTGAGAGGTTGGGCCGTCCCTAGGGAGGGGTAGGGTTTGGGGAGAAGTAGAGGCACAGCCAGTAATGATCCTTGAGCTCAGCTGCGCACCTGGGGCCTTGAATAGTGTGGCAGCAGCCTTTGCTTCCTTGTCCCTGGCCTGGCCTCTCCTAGATTGGACACCCAGTTCACCTGCTCCATTAGTTCACAGTGGACATATGTACAGAAAAATAATATTCTCTCTTTACATCTGGTTTCCTAATTCCTCTGCATCAGAACATAAGATAATCCTGGGAAAGAAAGCACATAACCATCTACAGTTTGCTCTTGCAATGAACTTTATGGTTCTACTGTGAAGCCAACGCCGGAGGCTCTGCTGGTCAGCTCATTTGCTCCCTGAAACTGAGGGAGGAAATTGATCATGGAAAATGGAAAACATTCTTTTTTTCAAAATGAAAATAGGCTCCCTGGGGCCCAGACTGTGGTCTCTAAATATTGCACACCACTAAAATGAACCAGACTCTTTAGAGAAATGGCTAAAACCAAGTCTGGGATATAGGGAGAGCCTGGAGTCTCTTCTCATACCAGAAAACAAGTAAACCATCAAAAGCTAATAGGGCCAAAGAGAAACAGAAGCCAACTTGAAGAGGATCTCAATGGTTAACACTGGAATAATTTAAGAATCAAAAAGAATAAAAGAATATGGCCGGATGCAGTGGCTCACACCTGTAATCCCAGCACTTTGGGAGGCCGAGACAGGTGAATTGCCTGAGGTCAGAAGTTCGAGACCAGCCTGGCCAACATGGCGAAACCCTGTCTCTACTAAAAATTAAAAAAATTAGCTGGCTGTGGTGGCGCATGCATGTAATCCCAGCTACTCAGGAGGCTGAGGCAGGAGAATCACTTAAACCCAGGAGGCAGAGGTTGCAGCAAGCCCACATCACTCCACTGTACTTCAGCCTAGGAGACAGATTGAGAGACTCTGTCTCAAAAAAAAAAAAAAATTGTAACTGCAATAGACCAAAACAACAACAAAACAAGACAAAACACCCAAACAAACAAATATATTTAGATCCTTTAGTTCATAACGCTACCAAAGACAAATGAACCTTTCTTCTTTCAGAGACTGCTATGGAACTAACTCATTATTTTGAAAAGTGGCAAGCAAAGAGAACAAACCTGGCATCTGGTACTACACAGAAACCAGCTGGTTAATTAGGGCAATTTCCTCCTTATTGATCATTACAGATAACACGTGAATAAGGACTGCTGTAATTAGAATATCACAATTCTTCACTTCTCAGTGAACGACAATCTAGGCAATGATCATCGATGGCTTCTAACATCATACAAAAAGAGACAGCTGAATAGTTGCCTATGAAGTATCTTGCTAAAGACTTAAGCCTCATAAGGCGTGGAGGCAGACAGAGGCTCCAGATCTAAGCGCCAATTCAAAGTGAGTGAGAAAATGGGAACATTCTAAGTGACATAGGGACGTGGTCACCAAAATCCAAACTGAGGGATTCTTTATCCAGTAAATTGCAAGGAGAACAAACGGAAAAAAAGGAGGAGGAGCAGGAGGAAGAGGACAAAGAGAAGGAAGGGGAAGGGAAATCTATAGATTGAAAGAGACTTAGACATTGTATCAATCAATTATAATAGATGGTCCATACTAGAATCCTGATTCAATAAGTTGTTTTAAAAAAGGAGATATTATGAAACAATCAGGCAAATTTTTAATCATCTTGAGTAATGGACAATATTAAGAAATTATTGTTAATTTGGGAATAGGTCATAATAATGGTATTATGATGACTTGTTTTTAAAGAATTCTTATCTATTAGCGATGCATACTGAATAAGACTAAAATGATATGATGTTGAGATTTTCTTCAAAATAAACTTGGGAGTGGGGAGGATACAGCTGACAGGAGTAAAAGTTTTAACAGTTATCCTAATTGCATGTTTTAAATTTTCCATACTAAAAAGTTAATAAGGAACAAATAAGCCAAAATAGCTGTAAAGATTTACTTTCCTATATAGGAATGCTAAATAGTCATTGTAAAGCTTTTTTAAATATTTTTGTGTAAAAATGGTAAAAGTGTCCTAAAATCTTAGAGAGATGGATGGTGCTACCTCAAATTTTCCTATTGAAAAAGCACAAAGGCAGTTTAGTTGACAAGTCATTTCCCCTCCCCTCCCCTTCTTTTCCTTTCCTTTGCTGTCCTTTTTGAGACAGAGTTTCACTTTTGTTGCCCAAGCTGGGGTGCAATGACAGGATCTTGGCTCACCGCAACCTCTGCCTCCTTGGTTCAAGGCCTCAGCCTTCCAAGTAGTTTGGATTATAGGCACCCACCACCACCATGTCCGGCTCATTTTTTTTTTTTTAGTAGAGACGGTTTCACTATGTTGGCCAGGCTGGTCTCGAACTCATGACCTCGTGAACAGCCCACCTCAGCTTCCCAAAGTTCTGGGATTACAGGTATGGGCCACTGCGCCCGGCCAACAAGTCATTCTTTTCTAAGCTTGGCTTCCAGATCTCATACAAATGGGAGAGGGAAAGATGCTTGTAACATGCAGTGAAAATGAATCAATGTCCAGTTATTCTGGAATGGGCTTAAAAAGTGTACAATTAATCTTGTTCAAATGTAAGTTCAATCCAGCTGTAGTTTTCCACAATAGGATGTGCTTATTTTGTCAGGAGGAAAGACTGGACAATTTATTCACTTTGAAGAAAAAAAAGAACAGGAATGAGCAGCTGGCATCTTAAAAGTCCAGCCTCCAAAGTCTCCTGGAAATGTTCTGAAAAGTTCAGCACAAGTAAAGTTTTGACCTCGGGAGTCTGTTTGGTTAAGCTCTTAGAATCGGAAAATATTTAATGAGTTACTGAAGAGCCTCAAATTTCTTCCTAACCTGTAATACAAACGAAAGTGAGAACTAGGTCAAAGAAAACAGAGATTTGGAATATTATCAGATTACACCACTCTGGGGAAATTAACCTATTTAATTTCGTGTTCTTTAAAGGAGTAGAAACAGAGACTTATTTTGATCAGGGGATAGACTGACATTAGAGGGATCACTGAGACACTGAGAAGAACACAGAGGAAGTAGAAGCATATTGACTTCTTGTGCTGTGACCCCCACCCCATTCTAAAATTCAATTGCTTTGCCTATAAAATGAGCTCCACTGTCCTGTATAGTTTATGCTGAAGCAAAATGGAAAACGTTTTTTTTTTCCATTTTTCCTAATATCTTCTTCATGTCCAATGGCTTCTTTTTTTTTTTTTTTGTCATTAGAAAACACAATCTACTTTGTAGAGGATTTTACAAACATTCTTCCTGCCTACTTTGAGGACAATTTTGTTTTTTCATTTTGAGCTGGCTAGACACAAAGCTCTATCCCCCTACTCTAGCAAGGATTGTCAGAAAAGACATCTTAACTTGAAAATAGACAAAAGAAAATAGTGAGTAGATGTTGGCTTTTCAATTTTTGTGATGTTGCTGTACAATGCACTTAGGGCTTGACTTTCTATTTATTACCCTTTTTACATCTTTGTAGAGAAAGAGATCAACTTAAAAATTTTTATTCAGTAGAGATGCAAATAATTTATCTCTGGTAAAACAGATAATACCAAAGGTCACAGGTTAAACAGAATTTGACATTAAGCAGCTTTAGTCTAACCGAGGAATTTATTGAATTGCTCATGTATATGTAGCCTTCCAAATGCCTTTTGGATCAGTTTTAACATCTTACCAGTGTCTTCATTAGTAAATGAGTTGAATGCAATCATTGGTACATATTCATTTTATAGTCATACACGTGCTATGTCTTTTTTTTGTTTGTTTTTTTTTGTTTTTTTTTGAGACAGAGTTTCGCTCTTGTTACCCAGGCTGGAGTGCAATGGCGCAATCTCTGCTCACCTCAGCCTCCTGGGTTCAGGCAATTCTCCTGCCTCAGCCTCCTGAGTAGCTGGGATTACAGGCACGCGCCACCATGCCCAGCTAATTTTTTAAATATTTTTAGTAGAGACGGGGTTTCACCATGTTTACCAGGATGGTCTCGATCTCTTGACCTCGTGATCCACCCACCTTGGCCTCCCAAAGTGCTGGGATTACAGGCGTGAGCCACTGCACCCAGCCCATGTTTTTTAACCCTTTGAAATTATACTTGGATTGGATTTCTGTGTTCTCCAAACAAGAATTTAGCAACTGTTTTGCCTTTTTCCTCCCCCTACTCCAATTTTAATATTGATTTTTCAATGATGATTTAAAAATATTTAAAGATGTTCTAAAAATATGCCACAAGTTGACTTTTTGTTTCTTACACATTAGTATGTCCCATTCAGTCCAGCAGTTAGGGGAGAGTAGTAATTCCTCAGTAGTCTACTGGTAACTTTAGTTTTCATACCTAGTTATGCTATCTTATAAATACACATATAGGAGGGTAACAATGCTTGTCATTGTGATCACTGCAATATGGTGTAGTGATTAGGAGCATGAGTTTAGAGTCAGATCCAGCAATACCACTTATTAGTCATAGAGCCTTGGACTAGAAGTGCTTAATCTCTCAGAGGCGCATTGACCTCATTGATAAAATGGGACCAATGGTAGGATGGTTACAAATAGGGTTATTGCAAATAATAGGGAGATCATCATGTAAAATGCCTAGAACAATGCTTACCATATAAGAAGTGCTCAATCACGTTGGCTTTTTTTTTTTTTTTTTGAGACAGAGTTTTGCTCCTGTTACCCAGGCTGGAGCGCAATGGCATGATCTCGGCTCACCGCAACCTCCGCCTCCTGGGGTCAGGCAATTCTCCTGCCTCAGCCTCCTGAGTAGCTGGGATTACAGGCACACGCCACCATGCACAGCTAATTTTTTGTATTTTTAGTAGAGACAGGGTTTCACCATGTTGACCAGGATGGTCTCGATCTCTTGACCTCCTGATCCACCCGCCTCGGCCTCCCAAAGTGCTGGGATTACAGGCGTGAGCCACCGCACCCGGCCCCACGTTGGCTTTTATTATAATCACACCCACTGAATGGTGTAGTCTTGAAGCTAGTGTCTAGTTACTAGAAATTATTTTACTTACAATGCATCACGTGGGAGAACTCAATCACCAGGCCGAAAGAAGATGCTTGTTAATATTGCCTGGAGAAAGAGCCTCTGCTGTCACAGACTTTGGCCAGAAACAGGTCTCCTGTCTGTTTCATGAGTTGGCTTTGAATTCTTGCCAGGACTTTGAGGAAAACGGAAAACTGATTTGTAGCATGTATGAAACCAAGTCCTTATCTGAGTTCCCAAGACTGGTTTGTCAAATGGAAATGAGCTGTTTCATGGCTTTATTCCCCTTGGTTTAGCCTCCAAGAATCCGCTTTGGCGCGTTGCTGTTTCCACATGTTAAAACTTGGTGAGGAGTCTCTG
The DNA here is from genome assembly GCF_049354715.1 of Callithrix jacchus. Classification (NCBI taxonomy): domain Eukaryota; kingdom Metazoa; phylum Chordata; class Mammalia; order Primates; family Cebidae; genus Callithrix; species Callithrix jacchus. The sequence goes on along the minus strand of NC_133514.1, from coordinate 29,285,557 downwards.
CCGGTGTCTTTGTTTTCTTTGTAACTTGGGATGACATAACTTGTTTTTGCCAGCACCTTCAAGCACTGTAGTGTCATTCCATCTTAGCAGTGAAGAACAGTGAGCTTGGCAAAATATTTTGAGAACTAGGCTTTGAAAATCATTAGGTTGTCAGGTAAATAGTTGGATTATTTTCTTTTCCTTTTTTCCTTTTTGCTACCCAGATAAGCTCTCAGATAACGCAGAATCAGAAAATCTCTACCTTTTATAAGGATTTGGGGAGTCAGGAGTAAGAGTAGAAGGAGGACTTACCAGTTGGGTGTGGTGGCTCACGCCTGTAATCCCAGCACTTTGTGAGGCCAAGACAGGCGGATCATTTCAGGCCAGGAGTTCAACACTAGCCTGGACAACATGGTGAAACCCCATCTCTACTAAAAATATAAAAATTAGCTAGGCATGGGGGAGCATTCCTGAAATCCCAAGCCATTCAGGAGGCTGATACAGGAGAATCATTTGAGCCCAGAAGGCAGAGGTTGCGATGAGCCAAGATTGTGCCACTGCACTCCAGCCTGGGCTGGACTCTGTCTCAAAAAAATAAAAGAGAAAAAAGGAAGACTTATCAAAAAAGTTTTGCTCTGAGTCATAATGTGACCATGGAAGAGAAATGTAACCATGCTGTCTAAATGTTGACTCCTCTTTAAATGCAACATTCATCACTTGTGCTATCAATTTCGTTCCCCAGGTCCCATCACTGTCTTTAAATGGAGGAAAGAGATGGCATGTCAGAAAACAGCTTAAGCTTCCCTATGGAACAAGTGAGGATTGTAAATACTGGATATCAGATAGTGAAAACACAAGAATAAGACCAATGCTTTCTTTCATAGCTGCAGTGTGACATTGAGGGAGAAAAAAGTTTACCAGGTGAATTGAGAGTCCACTATAAAGGGCATTTTATTCCATGATTACAACCTAACTAACAATGGTGAATACTCCTGCATGACCAGAAACACCAACCCGGAAGAGCTGCATGTGCGCTATTGCAGACTTTGGTTTCATGACTACAGCATTTACAGATTCTGCTTTTCTACTCACTTGGCACAAGAGCATCAGCAGCTTTTTTTGTTGCAGAATGAGCAACATGCCTTCCTTATGTTAAGACTACTGGAAAGATTTCGTAATTTTTTCAACCTATCTTGACTTTAAAGCAGCATCTAAAGGAAGCTTGTCTCTAGCACACCTGAAATAATTCAGTTCAATACCATTTATTTTGCACTTATATAATAGTAGACACTTAGAATTATGTATTAGTCTGTGTATGATTTTTGACGCCAAGTCTCACCTCAGGAGCTAACCTCACAATTTGATCAATATCCCTGTTGAAATACATAATAATGTACCATGCATGCAACCATTCCATTACTACTGCATTTGAGCAAAGGGGAGAGGTAGCCTTTACTAAAGTTCGCATTATAAAGGATATACCTGTATGATTAAAACATGAGGAAGTTCTTCTGAATATTGTCTAGAACGAGCTTGTTCAACCCATGACCCATGGGCCACTTGCACCCAGGACAGTTTTGAGTGCATTCCAACACAAATTGGTAAAGTTTCTTAAAACACTGTGAATTGTTTTTCTGTTTTTGCAATTTTTAAAAACTCATCAGCTATTGTTAGTGTTAGTGTATTTTATGTGTGGCCCAAGGCAATTCTTCTTTGAATGTGGCCCAGGAAAGCCAAAAGATTGGACATCCCTTGTCTAGAAAGAAAGTCGAGGAAATCAGTCCTGGGGTAGTAGGTCAACTTTCCGATTGTGAACTGATGCCTTTTATTTTTAAATGTATATTTTGAAATATAAACGCATTTTGTCCTCTCAGCATTTCCTCTTTCTCTTGGCCTGTTCCTGTCCAGCTTGGCTACTGTGCACACATTGCCTTAGGGAGCTGTGACACAGCCAAGGCCTCCAGAGAGACCAAAAGGCCATGAGTTTGGATGAATATGCATTGCAGGAGGTCTCAGCCTGGAACTTGACAGGCACTCCTTGGGCTCCAAGGAAGACAAATGCTTTCACAGACATGATGAAAATTTAGGTACTGGCATTTCTGTACTCCTTGTACTCTGCCCCTGTCAAACTGAGCAGGTAGGGGGCAAGGGATAGAAATGAAAACTTCAGATACGTTTGGTGTAGAGACACTGGGAAGTAGAGAAGACCTGTCCTTTCCTGGATTGAAGCTTAGAGAGTTGGCAAGACCAAGAGGATGTGGAATCCCTAAACAGATGGGGCTAGAGAGTGTTACTCAGCTCCCAGCATGAAATTAGAGTGACCTGAAGGACCTGGGGTGGGGATGCAGCACTGACTTGCCTGTACGTAGGACTGAAGACCTGCTGCGGCATGACCCGTCGCCTCTCATGCCTTAGCACTACACAATTACCACAAACTCACACAGTTCCAGGAAGTGGAAGGAACCCTGAGCTGACTGTGATTTCTTTTTTTAAATTCCTGACACCTCAACAGAATTAAATTATTAAAATGAGGTCTAGAAAATAAGTGCATTTCTTGAACATTGAGTTTGTAGATTGATCTTTGTAACTGGCTCATTCCCATTTTTAACATTTCCTTTTTGTACATTCCCTCCCCTCAAGGATGCCCCCTTCTCTCTCTCAGATATTCAACACTTTGTATTCTCTCTTGTCCCTATTAAAATTTGATGTCAAGGCTGGGCACAGTGGCTCATCCCTGTAATCCCAGCACATTGGGAGGCCAAGATGGGGGACCACTTGAGTCCAGCAGTTCAAGACCAGCCTGGGCAACATAAAGACCCCTCGTCTCCATAAAAAATGTTTGAAACTTAGCCAGGCATGGTGGCATACACCTGTAGTCTCAGCTTTTGGGGAGGCTGAGGCAGGAGGATCGTTTAAGCCTGAGAGTTTGAGGCTGAAGTGAGCCCTGATCATGCCACTGCACTCCAGCCTGGGCAACAGAGCAAGACCCTGTCTCAGAAAAACAAAAATTGATATCAGACAAGGAATTGATGGATCCTGATATCAAGATATAAGTAGATGATTTAAAGTATTACCTTACCTAGGGCAGGTGCGGTGGCTCACACCTATAATCCCAGCACTTTGGGAAGCCAAGGTGAGTGGATCACCTGAGGTCAGGAGTTTGAGACCAGCCTGTCCAACATGGTGAAACCCCGTCTCTACTAAAAATACAAAAAATTAGCCAGGGATGGTGGCAGGTGCCTGTAATCCTAGCTACTCTGGAGGCTGAGGCAGAAGAATCGCTTAAGCCTGGGAGTTGGAGGTTGCAGTGAGCCGAGGTCCCACCATTGCACTCCAGCCTGGGCAACAAGCGCAAAACTCCGTCTCAAAATAAATAAAAAGTATTACCTTATCCAGAGATATTTGCACTTTAGAGAGTATTAGAAATTTAGACCGTAAGAGAAAATCCCTAAGAGCAGAATCCATTTCCATTAAAAGGTGTATTTCCATTAAAAGGTGGGATGATGGTTTCCTAGGAGGATTTATCTCTTCCTAGGCCCACAGTCACCCTGAAATTTGCCTTCCACACAATGGAGAAACTTCACATTCAATAATTGTCAGTAAAACTGCTTCTTAAAGAGCAAGAATAATGTTTCTTAACTTTTTAGTTTCCATTTTCACTCCCCTAAGGAGCCTCTTTAGACATTTCTTTCCTAATTGGCCTCTCCTATGAAATTTTAATGCCTCAGAAACATTATTAAGAGCTACTCTTACAAACCACATTGCCATGTATGTACCTATGCAACAATCTTGCATGTTCTTCACATGTTCCCCCAAACCTAAAACACACTAAAATATATATATTAAAAAAGAGCTACTCTTAACGTACTATATGCATATCTATGCTTTATATATAAAAAGGGTAAAAGTAGGTTTTTTTTGCCTTCCCTTTCAAAAACCTATTTTTGTTTCCTTTGGGGGGCATATTGGCCTCATTGAAAATGAATGTTAAGAGTCAGAGCAAGACTAAGAGGGTCCACAGAACCATAAGAAATGAAGAGGGCCTATTGCCTCTTCCCACCCAAGCCCTGTTCCCAGTTTTTGTTTTCCTCCCATTCTGTTGCCCAGCCTGGTGTACAGTGGCCTGAACACAGCTCACTGCAGCCTCAACCTCCTGGGCTCAAGCAGTTCTCCCACCACAGCCTCCTGAGTAGCTGCAACCACAGGCCTGTGCCACCACTCCCAGCTACTTTTTAAATTGTGGGAGGAGTTTCACTGTGTTGGCCAGGCTGGTTTCAAACTCCTGAGCTCAAGTGATCCTCCTGCCTTAGGCTCCCAAAGTGCTGGGATTACAGGCGTGAGCCACTACACCCAGCCTTATTCCCAGCTTTGAAATAACTCAGGCTACTTGTAAGAAAGATAGAGAACATTCTCAATCTATGGGTTCTCACTGCCTCAGGTGGTCCAATAAATACGTTTCTTGGAAGTTTAGGAAGACGTAATTTTTATTCTTTGAACTTGTTAGAATTTATCTATGTTCAAGACTTGGCCAGTGGAATTTGAGGTACTTGACTCACATCAAAGTGTTTCTGTTAACAGTGAGCCAACCCAAATCCTATTAAAATGGCATCCTGTGGACTCCTTGACCCTCCCAACAATTGCCTTTTGTTAGAGCAGCATGACAGGGTACATTGTGTGGTGGGTGTTTATAATGAACTGTCATATACACAGGCTGTAATTATAAGAAGCATAATAGTATCTCATGTTTATATTGCTTGCTTTCATCTTAGTGAATCCCAAGGCATTTGACACATTATATTATTAATAACAAAATAGACACATACATTAATTAAAGCAGCCCTCTTTTTAAACATATACACTAATACAATAGACTACATAAGCTTATTATTATGCAAAAACGTGAACGATTGAGTTAGCACTTGCAGAAGATGGGCTTCCTGGTAGTCAATATGGTATTGCACTAGAGCAATCTAACTGCTTCTGACAGGGTGCACCCTCATCCACTCCCATGCCCAGGAGCAGTGAATTCATTAATTTGTTCATTCGTTCATTCATTCATTCATCCATTCATCCATTCCCTAAACATTTGTCTCACTTTGTCTTCTATCTTGTAGTAACAACCATCCTAGGTGCTGGCTTTCCTTGGCTAGTACATGGCAGTAAGTCAGTTAAGTCAGGGATGATGTTAAGACATAGAAGCTGGAAGGCATGGAAAATGTGAAGTTTCCTTCCTGGCACTCACTTTTGGGTGTGACAGTATCTTTAAACACATATCCACACATGCCTGAAGCTTAAAGCTCTTGTGTCTCTACTCAATAAACCAAAGCCACAGCATGCCCTCATCCTGCTTGACTATTCCTAAGCATCCTGCAGTCCCCAGACAAACACCTGCATCTGCTCAAAGTCACAGCAACCATCCTGGCAGCTGCTTTCCCTCTGAGAGGTTTATGTTGTGCCCAACAAAGGAAGGGGTGGCCTAAGTTGCTCAGCAGCCCCTAGTCAAGCTGCAATCTGGTATTTCTAGTGATGTGTGCTGGCTTGTTTTGTTCACATTGGCTGGTCTTATTCAGCCAACCCTGGGCATGTCCACGAGTCCCAGCCAAGTCTTCTGAGGAGATAGGGAGGAGAGAGATGGGTAGGGTATACCTAGGAGTATGAGCAACGGTGGCTGCCTCTACAACATTATTGGAAGTTGGAAGACTTACTGCACCACAGATGTGTCTGCTACCAGCTTGCAGATGCCTGAGGTTCACTGCAAAGTCCTCCTTTGAATCTTTCAAAGATGAGTTCAATCTGGAAAGGCCTCAGTGTCTTGTCTCCTGATTGCTTGGGAAAAGTCAGAAGGGATCAAAGCAATGGAGGAAGGAGGGAAAGTAGGCACAGGCGGATGCCGCCGCTAATTTGGTTGGAGGCAAATTCAGCCATCTGACTGACACCTGGGCAGTTCCTCCTGACAGTTGCCGTATAATAGCAGTGCCCAGGTACTTGCTCACCTGGATAACCCCAGCAGAGAATAGTCGGGCTGTTCGCAGGTACACTAGCTTCGCGTCATTTCTTCTCCAGCTTCTTGAAACAGGAACAAAGAATACCAGTTGCTTTTTCTTTAAGAAACATTTTGCACTGGTAGAAGTAGGGTCTAGTACCCTAATGTTACTGAATTTTTTTTTTCAGACACTAAAAATTTTACCTCTCCAAGTCTCGGAAAAACTTTTCTAAAATGAGAAGATAATATAGAGGATATTATGTTAAGTGAAATAAGCCAGACACAGAAGACAAATATTGCATGTTCTCACTCATAGGTGGGAGTTAAAAAAAACTGAACTTATGGAGATAGAGAGTAGAATGATAGTAACAAGAGGCTGGGAAGGGTAGTGGGGAGAAGGGATAAAGTAGGGTTGGTTCATGGGTACAGTGATACAGTTAGACGGAAGAAAAGATCTAGCACTCAGTAGCCCAATGAGGTGACTATAGTTAACAATAATTTATTGCATATTTTAAAATAACTAAAAGAGTAGAATTAGAACGTTCCTAACACAAAGAAATGATTAATGCTTGAGGTGATGAGTATCTCCATTACCCTAATTTGATTATGCATTCTATGCTTATAGCTAAATATCACATGTATCCCAAAAGTATTTACAACTATATGTATCCATATAATTAGAACTAAAAATAAAAACTTTATATGTGTCTGTGTATATATATACACATACTTTATATATGTGTGTCTGTGTGTGTGTGCGTGTGTGTGTGTGTGTATACCTGTCAAACAGAAGACTGGGAAATGAGAGTCCTTCTCACTCTAAAATCTTTGGTTGTGTGGTTTGCTGAATCCTGTTTATTCACAGTCTCTCTTACCCATGTCCTGAGGACCCAGAGAGCTCCACCAGCTTCAAGAGCATGTGGCCTCTGCAGCTGTACCAGTCTCTGAGCTCAGAAGGCCTCACATATGATTTAATGTTCTGCTGCCACTATCTTGAAATTCTTAGTAATTTTTGGAAAAGGGACCTCACATTTCCATTTTGCACTGAGCCTTGCCAATCTCATAGCCAGTCCTGCCTGAGGGCGTGCATCTTGGACATTCCTTCCTCTGGGAAGCTTTTTCCAAGCCCTCAAGGAGAGCTGGCTACTTTTCTGGGCTCTTTAGAAGCCTGATCTATGAGGCCAGGCACAATTGCTCACGCCTGTAATCCCAGCACTTTGGGAGGCCAAGGTGGATGGATTGCTTGAGCTCAGGAGCTTCAGACCACCTTGGCCACCATGGCAAAACCTTGACTCTATTAAAAATACAAAAAATTAGCTGGACATGGTGGACATGCCTGTAATCCCAGCTACTTAGGAGACTGAGGCACAAGAATAGCTTCAACCCAGAAGACAGAGGTTGCAATGAGCGAAGATTGCAGCCTGGGCAACAGAGTAAGACTCTGTCTCAAAAAAAAAAAAAAAAAGAAGCCTGATCTATGAGACACATCACACCATTTACTAGTACTTCTCTGATAGACTGTGAGCCCTTTGAGGAAAAGAACTATGACAACCTTCTTGTACCTTCTATGCTTAGCGAATTGCCTGGCACTATCGGGCACATAGTAGATATTCAATAAATATTTCTGGAATGGCTTTCAGTGTTTTGAATGTACCACATCTTTCTAATAAGTGTTAATATCACTGTCAAATATATTTACTAACTTATTTAGCAAGTATATATGAAACTTTTGAGACAAAGTCTTACTCTTGTCCCCAAGGCTGGAGTACAGTGGCACAATCTTGGTTCACTGCAACCTCTTGCCTCCTGGGTTCAAGCAATTCTCCTGCTTCAGCCTCCTAGGTAGCTGGAATTACAGGTGCCTGCCACCATGTGCAGCTAACTTTTTGTATTTTTAGTAGAGACAGGGTTTCACATGTTGACCAGACTGGTCTTGAACTCCTGACCTTAGGTCATCCACCCACCTTAGCCTCCCAAAGTGCTGGGATTAAAGGTGTGAGCCAAAATTTTATTATATGCTAGGCCCTGAGTAGGTTATTTAAATAGTATGGGGGGAAAAAAAAGATCCCTAATATGGAAGCTTCACTCAAACACGGAAATAGAAAATTAATGAGAAATCCAAAATATATATAATCAAAATTGTGTTGATTCCTCTAAAAAAATAAAAAATAGGGTAGAGTCAAAGAAAACAATATTACAGCACTTAGCTCTCTCTACAGAGCGTAAAGCTAAGTAAGACCTGAAAAGTGGGTTAGGATATTTGGTGAGTCAGGTGTATTAAATGCATGTTGACTTCCCTTCAGTGGCTGGATGCCATGTGACTTTCCTGAGGGAATAGAAAGACACCAAAGGTTGTGACACAGTCAGTTGACAAGTGGAGGGAAAGGATGAGAGATGGACCAGATGGAAGCAGACCATGTAGAGGTCATCACCGTGATCTGAGGCCTTGATCTGAAAAGTTGTACTTATGCACCCCATCTTAAAGGTTTTGAGCATGGACTCCAAAATATGAACATCCATTTTAAATTATATAAATGTATATACACTAGCCTATGTCTTTTCTTTTTTAAGACAGCATCTCACTCTGTCACACAAGATGAATGCAGTGGCACAGTCTTGGCTCACTGCAGCCTCAAACTCAAGCTGAAGTAATCCTCCCACCTCAGCCTCCTGAGTAGCTGGAGCTACAGGTGACTGACTAATTTCTGTAATTTTTGTAGAGGCAGGTTTTCAACACGCTGTCTAGGCTGGGTTTGGAACTTATGGGCTCAAGCAGTTATCCTGCTTTGGCCTCCCAAAGTGCTGGAATAACAGGTGTGAGCCACAGCGCCTGGTGTGTCTATTTTATATGTATTTTAAACATATACATATTATGTGTCTTAGTCTGTTTTCTGTTGCTGATAACAGAATACCTGAGACTGGACAACTCATAAGGATAAGAAATGTATTTCTTACAGTTCTGGAGGCTAGGAAGTTCAAGGTCAAGGATGGTACATCTGGTGAGGGACTTCTTGCCTGTGGGACTCTTGGCAGAGCATCACGTGGTGAGGGGGCTGGGTGTGCTAGCTCAGACATCTCTTCCTATTCCTATACAGCCACTAGTCCCATTGCTGTGATAACGCATTGTATTAGTCTGTTCTCGTACTGCTAATAAAGACATACCCAAGACTGCATAATATATAAACGGCAGAGGTTTAATTGACTCATAGTTATGCAGGGCTGGGGAGGCCTCAGGAAACTTACAATCATGGTAGAAGGGGAAGCAAACATGTCCTTCTTCATATGGTGGCAGCAAGAAGTGCAGAGCGAAGGTGGGGGAAAGTCCCTTATAAAACCACCAGATCTCATGAGAACTCACTGGCAGCATGGAAGTAACTATTCAATTACCTCCCACTAGGTCTCTCTCACAGCATGTATGAGTAAAGGGAGCTACAATTCGAGATGAGCTCTTGGTGGGGACATAGCCAAACTATATCACCCATTAATCGACTAATTAATCCATGGATTAATAGGGTAGATCCTTCATGACCCAATCAACTCTTAAGGGCTCCAGCTTTCAATGCTGTAGTTTCAACATGAGTTTCTGAAGAGACAAACATTCAAACCATAGTAGTATACATTTCAAATACATAGGTATACATAAGCATATATTGTATATATTTGAACATACATAATACACACTATTTTAAAGATGAAATTAAATATATATAAATAGAAGTTCTTACCCAGTTTCCCTCTCACCCTGTAGTGAGTTCCCTGAGCCCAAAATTCTAATTCTAAGGGTGAGTGGGATTTGGGACACTATTATTGTGCATTAGCCTGATAGACACTCAGGTCTGAGAACCATGGGCCTAGACCACATTTTCAGAGCATGTGAATACTAGTAACAACAAATTCTAATACTTTTTGCCATTCCTTGGGGAAAGTGAACTTTTTGTCTATTGTCACCATTTAAGAAAATAGGAACAGCATCTTAACAAGGCAAAGATAATTTTTCACAAATTTTTTTCTTCCTTCTTAAAAATTATATTTTTGTGTAACTGATTAAAATTATCCAGCCAGGTGTGGTGGCTCATACCTGTAATTCCAACACTTTGGGAAGCTAAGGTGAGAGGATCATTTGAGGCCAGGGGTTAGAGGCAAGCCTGAGCAACAAAGTGAGATCCTGTCTCTACAAAAATTAAACAATTAGCTGGGCATGGTGGCACATACCTGCAGTCCCAGGTGCTCAGAAGGCTGAGTCAGGAGGATTGATTGAGCCTAGGAGTTTGAGGTTACAGTGAGCCAAGATCACACCACTGCACTCCAGCCTGGGCAACAGAGCCAGACCCTGTTCCCTATCTCCTAAAAAATCACTTTGGTGGGGAGGACCATGGGAGAATTTCTCATTGGTCTAGTTAAATTTGAGATTATTCACTAATTTTGACTTGATGCCCTGCTTGATTTTGGATGAAAGAAGGTGTGTGTTCATCTAACTTAAGTGTTTCAACGATGAAACTGGTGGTAACGTGGACTTTTGCCATGGTATGCACCAGCACTGTGCTGTGGCCCATCACTGTGAAGGGTCTAAGCAATGCCAAGGGGCTTGCATATGTATAAAAAACACCCATGTTACTACACTGATAACTGCTGCTGGAGGGCTCCCTAGATGGAAACTTTCAGAGCTGATTGCCTGCCAAAAGTCAGCAAGAACACTGCAGGCTGCTCACGCTGGCTGAGCTGCTCTCTCTCTGGACCTGACCTTTTTGTCAGAGTGACCTCCTTCTGTTCCCACCCATCTCCTATGGTCTTACCCCAAGAGCTCAGACACCATGACTCACATTAGCCCTTGAAGCAATCGCAGACAGCAGGAGGTCCAAGTGATGAAATGCTCATCATGACTTTTGCTCCTTCTAGGAAAGGGTTTGAGATTCCCTCCCCTCTACCCTCCTCCAACAAGACAGATGCTCTTTTCCCAACCAAATCCCCATGCTAACAGATGTGTATTTGTAAGTCAATTTCACTAGGGCATCTGTGAAGGCAAATTTCCTTATCCAAATATTCATTGGGACAGAGGTCAGTGGTGGAGGAGTGGAGGGAAAGGAACAACAAAATGTTTCAGTGATTATAATTCTTTGTTAATCATCATTCTTCCTGGTTGTGTTGTATTTCAGCATTTGTCAGGTTCTGGTTTTTATAGATACAGATTTTCCAAGGGACCCATCAGTATGTCTCTCTGTTGGATATACACATGCTGGAAATTTTAGGAAGATACACTAGGTTTCATAGGAGGTGTGGGAATCCTAAAGTTGTCACCCGCTGAGATAGAGAGGAGATTAAGCTAAACAGAAACTCAGCAAATAAAGCCCAGGACATCAAATTATGGGAAGGCTTTAACTCTTATGTATTTCTACTACTTTATACTCTGAGAAAAATCAATTTTAAAAATGTTTTCCCCGCATTATTTATTCCTTGTTTTATTTCTATTTGGTTTTTCTCTTTTTTAAATGAGAAATAATAGCAGAGAGAAAACAAAGTTATTCATAGAAATCAACAATTAGAAATAAAAGCTATTTTTTTGTTCTTGGTGTGGCAAATAAAGAGCTAACCTGTGTCCCCACCCAAATCTCATCTACCATAATTGAATTGTAGCTCCCATAATTTCCACATATTGTGGGAGGGACCCAGTGGGAGATAACTGAATTACAGGGCGGTTTCCCCCATACGGTTCTTGTGGTGGTGAATAAGTCTCACGAAATCTGATGGTTTTATAAGGGGAAATCCCTTTCATTTAGTTCTCATCCTGTCTTGCCTGCTGCCATGTAAGACATGCCTTTCACCTGCTACCATGGTTGTGAGACCTCTCCAGCTACATAAAACTGTGAGTCCATTAAACCTTTTTCTTTATAAATTACCCAGTCTCCTGTATGTCTTTATCAGCAGTGTGAAAACGGACTAATACAGTACTACACTAAACCCTTAACATTCAACACTTCCTATAAACCTCACAACAATGCTCTGATTTAGGTTGTTATTATGCCCATTTTACAGATAAGGAAACTAAGGCTTAAAGACTTTCTAGTGCTTAAGAGCATGGACTTTGGAGTTTGGGTTTAACTCTGGCAACTTACTAGTTTTAGGAATTTGGACAATCTCCTTTCTCCTTATCTGTAAAATAAGGATAATTGTGGTATGACCCTCATTGGCTTATTGTGAGAATGAAATGAGCTTTTTCATGTAAGGCACTGAGAAAAGAGTTTGGTATGCTGTAGATTCTCAGTTAATGCTTGTTATTATAATCATTCCTCATAGTCACACGGCTAGTTGTGACCATTCGCTCTTATCTGTCAGCTGTATTAAGTTTGAATTGTGATGAGCACTGGAAACCTCCTCGCTCCATGCAAGTCCACTACAGTCCAGCACAGTCAGACTCCACAACCTAAGCTTATAATTGCTGTGTTATATCACATCTCAAAATGTTTTCTTCTAGGTGAAGAAAGCTGAAACTTAGGTAAAGTTCACTTGCCCGAGATCCTACAGCTGGTTCTTTGCAACTGCTGGTGCAACCTGTTCTTTCTTTCCCTGAGTCAAAAGTACACATATTCCAGAGTCTTTTTCTTGCTCTGTTGTTGCTGTTATTTTGACTTATGAATATAAGAAACCTTGTTTAAATTTCCACTCCAACTGCAAGCAGTGTCTCAAAACATATAAGCAACCTTAGTTACAGAATCCAGTTAATTTTGCTTCCTATGGGGGTATAAATCTGGGCAGCTATAACTTAGGGTAAGAATATTATCCTAATATCTTTATTTGTTTTTTGGGGGGGGACGGAGTCTTACTCTGTCACGCCCAGGGTGGAGTGCAGTGGTGAGATCCCAGCTTATGTTGGCTAGGCTGATCTCGAATTCCTGACCTCGGGTCATCCACCTGCCTTGACCTCCCAAAGTGCTGGGATTACAGGCGTGAGCCACTATACCTGGTCATCTTAACATCTTTAATAGAAGCTGCTAAGGGGAGCATTTTCAGGCACTACTTCTCAGTGTCTTTTAATTCAAACACATAACACATGCGCACAAACGTGCCTCTGCGCACACACACGTTGCCCAGTAGGAATGTTAAGAGGAAACTGTGCAATAAATATCAATGGGTATTGTAGATAAATTACTAGGAAGTCAAATCACGTAAATCCACTTTCAGTTCCTCGACCATGGACTTGTTCCTTCTGATTTAAAATTCATACTCATTTTAATATATTAATGAGAATGAATTACATTCACTTACCATTATCTCACTGAGGCCAAGAAATAACATTTGTTACAGTGCAAACTGACTATTACTTTGTGGGTGTCTGCTGGAAGCGGATGTGAGAAACTACTATAAGAGAGTTAACCCTTGCAGTCCCCTAGCCCTGCACACCACTATAACCCACATCTGAGAATAAATTCCAGCTGGGAAGATGTTTAGATCCCCTTGGCAATCACCAATTACCAAGTTATGCTTTGCTTCGAGCCACAATACGTTGACTGTATTAATATTTAGTGTTTCAGCACTTCTGAAAAACTGCCACTGTCACTACCCGTTGCCAGTGTCCCTGTGAAGTTTGCATTTGTGCAAAATACTAGATTAGTACAAAAGTAATTGCAGTTTTGCCATTACTTTTGCACCAACCTAATCTATATTTGCCTGTGTGTGTGTTTCAGAAATTCACCAACTCCAGGAAAGCAAATTTGAGTAGAGTAACATCATCAACAAGGCTGTATTTCCAGTCTGGGAAGGGTCTCCTTTAGATGCCATTGTGTAGAAATAGTCATCTAGGTATGGCATTTTAACCTGAAATAAAGCATTTCCCATTTGCTTTGCTAAGTCAGAATGTACAATGCATGTTCACTTGTTTATTTATCCATTTATTCATTGCTACTATGCACCAAATAATTTTTTGAGAATATACTCTTCTCTAAATGAGCTAAATATAAACATTAAAAAATACTGTATTTACAAACTGATCACTATTAGAGCAAATGCTAAAGTGATACACACATCCAGGCACAATTTGTCACTTTTAGCACCAATTCTTAACCAGATAACCATCATTTAATCCAATCCTGGCCATATTCAGGTCCAAGGAAAAACCAGCTTGCTAATTATCATTGTCTTCTCTTCAGCTTAAAAATATTTCTTGGGAATATTCTAGAATTTAGTGTTGTGTTACAGCACTTTGTTTTCAGCAACCTCAGCAACTTTGGGGAACTTGTTAGAAATGTAGTGTCTCAGGCCCAGTTCAGAGCTACCAAATCAAGACTGGACATTTTAACAAGATCCCTGGCTGAGTCATGTGCATACTAAAATTTGAGAAACACTACTGTAGACAATAGCTAGTCCTGTTTTAACAGAAAAGCCACTCTCTAAATTTTGCAAGGAAGGCCCCATTGGTCCTCCTAACTTCCTCTCTATTCCCTGGTAAACCTCAACTCTCCTAGAGTCAATCTCTCTGTTATGACACAGTAGCTGCCTCAATGGCTAAGAGGTCTTCTCACCAAGCCTGCTTCTGAGTGTCGACACACACTGGCTAACTCTAGATTCATCACACTCAGCAAAGAGTAGGATGGACTGTAGCTCACCTCCATGCTCAGCTCATGATAGTAGCACCACTGTTAGCAATGGAACAAAGCCATTATTATAGAGGCCCACATCCTGCCTGCTCTTTTGTCCATTTGATATAAATTCCAAGAGGTTCCTGTATTCCTTTCCTCTCTCCTGCTTGGATTGGAGCTCCTTGGCATGTCCATTCAGACTTCATTCTGTGTCTGCCTTGCTGAATTGCTGCAGAATGAATGTCTAGGTCTTGGCCCATTTGCAAATCTAATCAGCAGAGAAGCTGTGGGTAGCAAAGTGGTCAGGCTGACCTGACTGTGCTGCAGATCCCTTCTGGAAATTTGCTAATCTATGATCTTGAATCCTATCCAGGCAGCCCCCAGCCAGCTTTCTCCTCCAAGCTACTACCCCTTCCACTCAAGACTGTTAGACTCAGCACTGATAGTCCCTTGTGTCCAGAAAAGAAAGGAAGAAAAAGACTAAGAAAAGACGTATTATAGATATAGGGTGACACGTATTATCCTGCAAAGGTCCAGCTTCCCTTCCCTAGCCAATTGAGATTATTTTTTCCTCTCCTATCAGGTATTTTGCATCACTGTATTTGCAGATTAATTCTCTGCTTGTAAATGAAATGCTTTTCTTCCTAATAACCCTATTAGGCTTCTAAAAATTGTTCAAATGTTTAAAGGGACTATGCTTTTTTCCTCCTAAATCTGTCTATCATCTATCTATCTATCATTTATCTATCTATCTATCATCCTTTTTGAGACAGAGTCTCACCCTGTTGCCCAGGCTGTAGTGCAGTGGTGCAATCTGAGTTCACTGTGACCTCTGCTTCCCAGGTTCAAGTGATGCCCATGCCTCAGCCTTCTCAGTAGCTAGGTTTACAGGTATGCGCTACCACACCCAGCTAATTTTTTGTATTTTGGTAGAGAGAGGGCTTCACTATGTTGGCAAGACTGGTCTTGAACTCCTGGCCTCAAATGATCCACCTGCCTCGACCTCCCAAAGTGCTGGGATTATAGGCATAAACCACCTTGCCCAGCCCCTAAATATTTTAAAGTACTTATACAGATAAAGTTATTTCATCCATCTAATGAGAACCTTCATGTGTTGTGGGATATAGCAGCAATAGTGAACCAATCACATTTATGGTGAATCTACTGGCCATATCTCCACGATGTGTCTTGCAGATGCACATTCAATGGTTATCTGAACATGGCTGTGTATTTAGCTGGTATAAACTAGCAGGGCAACCAGTCCTTGACTTTGGAATCCATGCGGTGTTGCAGTCTTGGAGCTGACACTCTTCCTACATGAAGTCTAAACTAATCAGTAGGGAATAGCAAGGTCATCATGGGTCTGGTTAGCTGTATTTATGCAAGTGTAAATCTAAAAATCTACAGCATATTTTTCAGATCATATTACTCACAAAAAATGGCAACATTCGTACAGTGCACTGAGGTCACCTGGAGGTAATTTGTATCCCCTAACAAGCCTGTTGTCAATGAAGATAACCAGTCATGGGCCTCTGGCCACCCAGCCCCAGCTTGATCACATGGCAATGAGCTATCAGTACCTCAGAGCACACCATTGGAAAGTGTTTGCTCTCCACAAAACAAATGCCACCAAGTGCCACCTAAGGGCAATTTCTTACACTCTGCCACTAAAATGGGAGAGTTCCCTTATTCCCCTTGTAGGATGTGTGACCGGGGTGTGGATCACCCTTTGGGTTGTGCCCTGCCTGCCCCACCACTCAAACCCCTAGGGGGAGTATACAGACAGGCAAGTGCAGAGGCCATGGGGGTTGCTGTTGGTCTTCATCCCCCCAGCAGCACCTAGGAGTGGGTGTCTATGACTCCTAGGGTCCCAGTGAACATGTGTTACAGTGTGTTCTTCCAGCTTTGTCATCTACAGACAGCTTGTGTTAATCAGCCCAATGAACCCTCTGCCTTATTGCAAGGGCAGGGGCCAGTGTGATAACCTGAGTTCTTGCCCTGTGTACTGGAAGAATTGGATCACAGGTGGGGTGGAAGGATGAGTGCAGAGTTTTATTGAGTGGTGGAGGTGGCTTTCAGTAAGATGGGACGGGGAGCTGGAAGGGGGATGGAGTGGAAAGGTAGTCTTCCCCTGGAGTCAGGCAACCCAGTGGCAGGACTCTTCTCTGACTGCTCCTGGTTGAATTCCCCTCGCCATCCAGATGTCCTTCCTCTTCTCTTTTTCTCTGCCATGCAGCTCCACTGCTCTCTGCCATTCTGTTCCTCTGCTCCTCTCGATGTTTAGCTGCTCGTATCTGTGCCTGCCAAGGTCTCGGGTTTATACAGGCACAGGATTCGGGGGCGTGATGGGCCAAAACAAAACCCCCCATCCTCACTTAGGGTCATGGGTCTGTCTGTCACCACTACTTGTCATACCCAGTGCTTTCTCTTTTTGCCACATTCCTATACCATGAAATTTCTCTGCCTGTCTTCCTTCTTCCTCTCCCCATGACCACCACTCATGTCTGGTATGGGAGCTGTTAGAGTAATGAAGTTGTTCCTACCTTTAAAGGCTGGATTGCACATGCCGATGAGAATGAGGGTGGACAGTGCATGTTGTCCCTGTCCAGGAGAAGGACATGTTCTTAATAGGAAGCCCTGCAGGAATAACCTCCTCTGAGGTTATGCACAAGTCAGATCCCATTCAGTCATCACTCCTCTGACATCTTTTCTTTCTTTAGATGGAGTCTCACTTTTTTGCCCAGGCTGGAGTGCAGTGACACGATCTTGGCTCACTGCAACCTCTTCCTCCCGGGTTCAAGTGATTCTTTCCCTCAGCCTCCTGAATGGCTGGGACTGCAGGCACATGCCACCACACACAGCTAATTTTTGTATTTTTAGTAGAGACAGGGTTTCACCATGTTGGCCAGGATGGTCTCGATCTCTTGACCATAAGATCCACCCGCCTCGGCCTCCCAAAGTGCTGGGATTACAGGTGTGAGCCACCACTCCTGGCCTTGTCTGACATCTTTTTTGGAAATGAGGTTTCTCAGTCCCATCATACCAGGTCAGTGGATACTCCCAGGAAAAACACTGTATAAAACTGAGAGCAATCTTGGAGTTTCCTCCATTGCATGTTAGAAGTACACACTATCTGGTTGCATGGCCTGAAAATTCTGCCACCCACCTGCAGAAGCAAAAATTCTAAAAGAAGGCCCTTATCGTTTTTTAACTTCAAAGAACTAGATTTCCAATATTCTTTAAATGCTGGAGTATTTCTGTTACATTTGTATGTATTTCACAATAAATAGCATTTGGCAATTCTCAAATTTGAAAATTATATTGACTTATTTCAAGCAAATACAATTCTCAAGAAATCCCAGAGAATACTGGATCTTGGTTTAATAAATGCTGACTTTAGAAACTAGTCTATTTCACAAAAACATCTCTTTGTTGCAAATTGCCATTACACTAAGAATGTGATATTTTTACTTTTATAGGAAAAATTTCAAATATATATAAAAGTATGCAGATACAAGTGATGTAAGCAGCTCGTATACATACCGTCACCCTGTTTCAATGATGATCGTTAGTGGCCAATCTTGTTCTTACCCTTCACGTGTACTTCGACTCTGTTAATATAAGGCAAATCCTGGACATCGTATCATTTTGTTTGTAAACATTTCAACATAAATCTCTAAAAGACAAAGACTATTTTTTCACAAGATAAATCACAATTCCATTATCTCATTTAATTTTTCACCATAATTAAATATCATCTGTGTTACAATTTCTCAGAATGTCTCGTAAATGTTTTTATTATTATTGGTTTGTTCAAATCAGGATTCAACTTTTTTTTTTTTTTTTTTTTTTGAGACGGAGTTTCGCTCTTGTTACCCAGGCTGGAGTGCAATGGCGCAATCTCGGCTCACCGCAACCTCCGCCCCCTGGGTTCAGGCAATTCTCCTGCCTCAGCCTCCTGAGTAGCTGGGATTACGGGCACGCGCCACCATGCCCAGCTAATTTTTTGTAATTTTTAGTAGAGACGGGGTTTCACCATGTTGACCAGGATGGTCTCGATCTCTTGACCTCGTGATCCACCCGCCTCGGCCTCCCAAAGTGCTGGGATTACAGGCTTGAGCCACCGCGCCCGGCCAGGATTCAACTTTTTATCTGTGTAACAAGAAAATAAACACGTGTTTAATATTATCATCAGAATAAAAACACAAGTTTTTTTTTTTTTAATTAATTCGGGGATTATTTCCTAACCTCTAGGCCCGCAAAATCGGTGGATCAAAGTTTGTGAAACCTTTGCACAGAAGTTAAATGTGGGCTTAGGAATCAAATCAGATCTGGGTTTGAATCCTGCGTCCTGACTGCTGTTTACTACCTAGGTGATTTTGAGCAATCACAAATGACCATCTTCTTTTGTAAATAAAATTACCACCATCCTGTACCCTCATGCAGGGTCACCAGATAAAACACAGGAGGTTCAGTTACATGTGAATTTTAGAAAAACGACAACTTTTCCTAAGTATATCCCAAGGAAGAATCCCAACGAGCCTCCGGTATTTTGATTTGCTAAATCTGGCAGTCCAACCTTCATGGTTATTGTGTGGGTTTCCCAGGGTGACACATGTAAAGTGTTTAACACAAAGCCTGACACATCATCACTGCATGATCGACGTCAGCTGTTCAGCAGAGTCCAACTTTGGGGAGAAACGGGAGGGAGGGGGTCCCTCCTTGGGCTCCCATCTGCTCTCTGCTTTGTTTGGGTACTGTTCCCCAGGTGGGAGACAGTGATCTTCTCCTGGTTAGAAGTTTGAGTTACAGCCAGTAATTATCTCCTGCAGGATTCCTAGTCTAGCTAAAGCATTGTAGTTTGCTTTAGCAGCCTGCGATGTTCCTGATAACAAAGATATTTCTAACTTCTACTTAAAAATTGAGAGCTCTGGCAGCTCTGGGGCTACATTCCCACCTGGCACCAATCAGGGGAGCTGTGTAGCAGCTGCTCCCTTTAGTTGGGCATGTGCTCACCAGTTTGCCATCTGGTCCATTCACTTTGTCAGATCACTTCCCTGGACCCTGTGGATATTTGAGTTTGTTACCGCTGTGCCTCCTTCCCAGCCCTCTCCCTCTGCTGAATCTTTGGCTCCAGAAAATGCTGAGCCTGAAGAGAGGCTAGGGGTTGGAGAGAGGGGTTTGGTAAGAGAAAAGGAGAAAAAGATTCAAAGACAACATTTTTAATGACCTAATTAAAGAAACAGTGAATTGCATTGCCCATGACGCAGAAAAAAGAAAGAGAGGGGTTTAGTACAATTAATAATTGAAACAGATGAAAAATGAGAAGGGCAGTGTGATTATGACTCTGGCTGGGGCTTAAGGGGCTCAGGAAGAAAATAAAGAAGCAGATGAAAAAAAGATAAGGAACCAAAAACTTCAAGGGATGAAGAAAAGATCAGCTAGTAGGAAGAAAAGAGAGAAAACAAATGACAGGCTCATAGTGACTATTAGAAACAAACTTTTTCCTGGGTGGGGTAGAGTCTCTGCAAAGTATAATCCCAGCCTCTCTTGGAGTTTCTGAGCAATTCTGATGGAAATGATCACTGACTGCAGCTTCAGGTGACATCCATCGTACTGATGATGGTCAGTGTGTGCTAGAATCCAGTTTGGGATCTGAAGTTTGCCAAATGAAATTTAAGTCCATCGCACCCCATGTGTCTTTTCCACTAGTGTGCCCAGCAGCTGTTGACAGAGAATGACTTTGAGGCATGGAGTCCCAACAACTGCTTCAAATAGAGCTCCATGTGGTTCCCAGCCTTTCTACTCACTGAAAGCAGCTTTTGAAAGATCCTCTTTCTCCCAAATGGGCATGTAATTATTGGAAAGAAAATCTGCAAAAGAGAATTTTGTCACATAAGAGCTGCTTTGAGAAAAAAGAAATAAGGGTCTTTGCATTCCGAGGAGAATAAACAACTCCATATAGAGGAGATATACTGTGTTCAGCAAGAGCCCTTCTGAAGCACATGGTTCCCTGGGCTTCAGTCACCTAGGTGAAGGACCATCCCTCTCTAGTGGGGAGGCAGCTTCCTCATCCATAGGCAGCTGGTTTCAGCAAAACAAGAAGCACAGAGGTTAAAAAAAAAAAATGGGAGGAATGATGGAACTTATTGTACAGGAAATCAGACTATCTGTTTATGCAATTGTCATTACATGCCTTTCTGTAAATGTGACAGATTTTTCTACTTGGATCTTGCATATTTCTTATTAGAATATTCCTAAGCATTTTCTTTTTTGTTTCTGTTGAGAATATAAGTTCTTTATTGAAATTCTCACTTGATGATTTTCAGTGAATATCCTGCTATCTACATTTGTATATGAATCTTGAATTACATATTTGATAAACTTTCTTATCAGCTGCAGGAGTCAACTTGTGAATATTTACTTAGGCTGTTTGTACCTTTTTCTTATGTATGATTTGCAAGTCATTTTCTCATGCCCTCTTTGTCTAGTTTTGCCATCAGGGTTATGCCAAACTCATTAAATGAATTGGAAGGAAATCTCTTATTTTAGCTCTGGGATAGTTTGTACAGCATTGGAGGTATCTCTTCTTAATGGATTGGTAAAATGTACTTGTCCAAATTTCAAACTGAGTGGCATTTATTAGGAATAGATCTTTGATCACTGTCTTTCAGGTTTCCTGTGCAGTGTGTGTGTGTGTGTGTGTGTGTGTGTGTGATTTCATATTTCAGATCTTCCAAAGCCAAATTTTGATTCATCTTTTATCTACACAGAAAAACATCTCTATCATTTATATTTTCTATATTATTTAAGGCAAAGTCACAAAAAGTATTCTTCATTGTTTTAAAAATTCGTTATCTTGAGTCCCGTTCTTTCTCAGTTCTAATTTTTCCTGTGTATGTTTTCATCTTGTTGTTGATGACTTGCCAAAGATTTGCCTCTTATGTTTAGCTTTTGTAAAGTGCCAAGCATTTGTTTTGTTCATCCATCCTTCTACTTTTTTAAATAACATTTTGCTTAATTAGTTGATTATTTCTCTTAATCCTTAGATTTGACTTTGTTATCTTCTTAACTCTTTTAGTACAGCTTATTTATTTTCACCTGTTCCTATTGAATTAGACTTCTTTTACTTACCCACTCCTACTTAGTATTTATATTTTAATTGGAGCACACCCACTTCTCCTTTAAAATGGTCACATTGAAGTTAGTACTGGGACTCTTGCTTCTTACCAAAGATGCTCTTTTTCTTTTAGGGTTGCTGAACCGAGAGTGCATAGGTCAGGCACTGCAGGTGATTACTATTTTGCCATCACAGAAAGAGCCTTCCTAAGAACAAAGGCAGCACAGAGGAAATAGGAATTGATGATATTTTTTGAGCACCTGTTTAAAATGGTTTTGATCAGTTTTGATCTAACCATGTTCGAACTGTACTCTGGACTCTAAATATGTTAGCCAGGTTTTACCATTTGCTTAAGCCAGTTTGAGCTGGGTTTCAGACTGTTGTAACTAAGGAATCCTGCCTTGTCTTTGTTTCTATCTCTATAATATAATTTTACTGCATTATTAGTGAATGTGGCCTAATTTTTACTTGATTGGGAATTTCAGAATTTGTTGAGATTTTCTTCCTGTTAATACATGAACAGCTTTAGAAATGTTTTATGTATGTTTAACAAATACTCCAGCACTTTGGAAGGCTGAGGCAGGAGGATCACTTGAAGCCAGGTGTTCAAGATCAGTCTGGGCAACATCGTGGAGAAATTAAAAATTAGCCAGGTGTCCCAGCTACTTGGAGGACTGAGGTGGTAGGATCTCTTGCGCCCGGGAGTTCAAGGCTGCAGTGACTCATGATTGCACCACTGCACTCTAGCCTGGGTGCCAGAGCAAGACCCTGTCTCAAAAAAAAAGCATATATTTCTTATGTCTACACATAAGAAATTTTGGTTTCTGTGTAAATATCACTTTGTAACCAGTAATATATACATATAGATTAAGTTTATTAATTGTATCATTCAGATCCTATTTATCTGTCTGTCCATTTTCATGGAAAATACTTTAAAATCTTTCTTTAAGATTGTGAATTTCTTTATTTTTCTTTGTATTTGTGCCAGTTCCTGCTTTGTGTAGCTCAGGCAATTTGTTGGTTATCTTAGAGTTTATGTTATAATTTCCTAGATAATTGCAGCTCTTCACGGTATGAAATGCACTCTCTTTGTTTCTTTCGTTGCTTCTTCTTTTGCCTTGCGTTCTATTTTGTGATATTGTATTGTCACACTTGAGGTCTTTCGTTACTGTCTGTTTTGCATACCTTTTTTAACCTTTCTGTATCATAATTGCATCTCTTGCAGGTAGCACATAGTTGCATTGTCTTATTGTTTTTGTTTTTTATTTTTTTATCCAGTCTGAGAATGTTTAGCAGGTGAATGTAATTTATTGATTTTATTGTAATTGCTGATATATTTACTTTCTGAAAGTAGAAATAAAATTGAACCAATCCGTGATACAGTTCCACACAGGGAAATATTCTTCTAAAATTATTTCCCTAAAGTTCTGTTCTTAAGATTTTCTTCCTTCTCTTCTATTGTATTCCTTAGGTAGATGTTACAATTATTGGAGATGTTCTTTAAGAACTCCCTTTCCCATTTTCCATCTTTCTGTCCTTTAGAACTGTCTTCCCAGAGAACTTTTTAGCTCCTTTCCTCTAGTACATTGCTTTTTAAGATTTATTTGTTTGCTATTGATCAAGCTATTGAAACTGTAATTTCAATAATTATGACTTTTATCTTCAAGTCCTCTATTAGTCATACAACCTGTTTTCGCTTCAGGAATGTGTGATCTTCTGTTCCCTCTGAAGATATTATTCCTAATAACATCTCTTCATCTTCCCATCTCTTTCTTCTGTTAGCTCTGTTTTCTCTTATTTCAGTTCTTCTGTTTATAAGTTATAGTGTCCCTCTTACGTTGTTTATTTACCTAAATGTTATGTAATTTTCGTTGTGGCCCACATTTGCATTTGAGATTCTCTCCTGCCTGTTTGTAAATGCTACATCTTGCCCACCTCGCTTGTCCCCATGATGTAAGAAAGAGGGAGGGTGTGCTGTCAGGATGTGTGCGAATCAATGACTGGTATTCTGGGTGTGGGACTTCCATGCTCACCCTGGCTGTGAGCTGCTGCTGGGTCCGAAGTGCCCATGTTCACTCCTGAAGGGAAGCGAAGGGAAGCCAAGGGAAGCATTCCGCTGGTCATTTGATGGCATCCCAACCTTCCATGCTGTGTTCTTTGTACCACCTGGAAGCTAGAAACACCTTTAGCTGTCCTAGAGGTGTTCCTAGAACTAGCTACACCCACCATGGACAATAGGCTGCTTCTCTATTTGGGCTTCATTTCTTTTTTTTTTTTTTTTTTGAGACGGAGTTTCGCTCTTGTTACCCAGGCTGGAGTGCAATGGCGCGATCTCGGCTCACCACAACCTCTGCCTCCTGGGTTCAGGCAATTCTCCTGCCTCAGCCTCCTGAGTGGCTGGGATTACAGGCACGCGCCACCATGCTCAGCTAATTTTTTTTGTATTTTTAGTAGAGACGGGGTTTCACCATGTTGACCAGGATGGTCTCGATCTCTTGACCTCGTGATCCACCCGCCTCGGCCTCCCAAAGTGCTGGGATTACAGGCGTGAGCCACCGCGCCCGGCCGGGCTTCATTTCTTTTACTTTATGAATATCCAATTGTTAAATGTGCTGGATTAAAATGGTCCACAGCCTCCTGATACATTGCAGAATCAATTGACTCTTTTCTTGACCCACGTTTCAGAAAGCCTCACATTTGTATTACATACTTTAAAATATTTACACTTTGAATTTGCTTCAGACTGTCCCTTTAAAAGACAAGGAAACATTTTCCAATTTAAAGTGAGATGTTTCTCAGAATTATGTTGCACATTTCACTGTGTTCCACTGGGTTTATAATTAATAGTCAAAGCAGCACCTGCTCTAAACCTTAATTGCTTTCTTCCCCATGAAAACTGATGCGGCAAGTGTTGGCGAATTGATTTGTGCTACATAAGAACGGCTGCAAACTCAGCTTTGGCATACACAATTCGGAAAACTGAACCCAACATTGAATTTTTTCCAAGGAAAAAGCTAAATTATATTTGTTTCAGATATTCAAGTCAAGTACCGCAAATGGCTGTGATGGCAAAAGTACTATGATTACCATTTTGTGTCACCCACGAGTCAGGTGGTTAGGTCTATGTTCAGACATCCAAAGACCCAAAAAGTGTTATCATTTATCTGATAACAATAGAAACATTCTAAAATCCAATAACTTCTTTTGGCATAAACTGTCTGCAGTGGACTGAATGTTTGAGTCTCTCCCAAATTTATATGTTGAAATCCTAATCCTCAACGTGATGGCATTGGGACTTGGGGCCTTTGAGAGGTAATTAGGTCATTACCGTATAATAACCTGATGTAAGGGACCACAGAGAGCTCTCTCACACTTTTACACCACATGAGGATTCGAGGAGAAGTGTGGGTCTGCAGCATGGAAGAGAGCTCTCACCAGAATTTGACCTTGCTGGCACTTTGGTCGTGGACTTCCAGCCTTAAGAACTGTAAGAAATAAATTTCTGCTGGGCATGATGGCTCAACACCTGTAATCCCAGCATTTTGGGAGGCTGAGGTGGGAGGATTGCTTGAGGCCAAGTGTTCGAGGCCAGCCTAGGCAACATGGCGAAACCCCATGTCTACAAAAAAATATACAAAAATTATCCAGGCGTGGTGGTGTGCACCTGTAGTCTCACCTACTTGGGAGGCTGAGGTGGGAGAATTGTTTGAGCCTGGAAGGTGGAGGTTGCAATGAGCCGAGATCATACCACTGCCCTCCAGCTGGGATGACAGGGTAAGACCCTGTCTCAAAAAAAAAAAAAAAAAAAAAAAAAGAAAGAAAATAGGAAAAAAAACTTCTGTTGTGTATAAGCTACCTAGTCTATGGTACTGTATTGTAGCCATCCAATCTGATGAAGATTCCGCCCCAATTCCCTTTGCATTCAGCCTCCTTGTCACTTTCATTTCCGTGCATCCCTCTGTGTAAGGGGGTTCTGGGATCTGAGTCCACCTGTGCTAGTCACGGATGTGCCTGTGGGTCCATCACTCAACTTTCCTTGAACCCCAGCTTGCTCATCCTACAGACTGGTACAGAGTCAGGCCTGGCAGATACACAGCCTGCAGCTGTAGCAGAGTTGGCACCAGCTTTAAGACTCTGTGAATAAAATTTAATTCAGAAAAGATTTGTGAAAATGCCGCTTTTGTCAGTGAAACTGCATTTAAAAAAAACAACTTCTATGATTTTTCCTTTTTAAAAAGTCACATGTATTTGTTTCAGAAAAAAAAAACAAGAGAGAAGCAAAGGAGGTAAATTTCCTGCACTGCTTTGGTTACAGCCTTCAATACTTAATCGGCTGCATTTTCGGTGTCCTAGGGGGATGCAGACCTTAAAAGAAGCGTAAAATGAATTCTTTTGTAATATGAATGATCGATTTGTTAGCTCAATTTTTCATGTAATAAATTTACTCTTAAAAGGATTCAGTGGTATTTCTTGTAATATACTCATCCTTTCACTCAGACAGACAACTTTTCAAGGCTCCTTCTGCTGGGAGGACATTTCTTGTCCCTACTTCTTTCTCTGTCACCTCTTGAGCCAAGACTCTTTTGTGTATAACTGCAGGTATTTTTGTTTCAATTTCACAGTGTGGGCCAAGAGGCCCACTTGTCTTTGATTGGCTCACCATTCATACATTTAAGGGCCCGAGGTTGCAGAAAGTCTTGTGACAGTGCAGACAATGAGATACCAGTCAAATACCTAAGTGAGCTTTATTGCTGTTACATTATAAATCTATAAGCATTTTTGAAACATGGTTTACTTTGGGGGTGAATTTATCACTTTTTTCCCAGTCCCTTGCATGGAGAGGTGGGTAGTGGACTAGGACAGGGAACTGATAATTGCTCCAGAGAGGCTGAGGGAGAGAGCTGCCAGCCTCACTCTGACCATGGTTTTCATTAAATGCTTAAGTGGAGTAATCAGATTCAAGCATAGACCAAAGAGGCGCTGGAAGACTTGAAAGGCATAGGTCATGTCACATCTCAGGTCTTATCATAGCTGTTGTTCTGACATTCCCTATCTGAATGTAGAACAAGGAGGCCCATTATTAGTCTGCCCTAAAGGAACGATCATCATAAAAGGAAGCCAGGCTGATTAATTCAGTCATGGTCGTTTGGATTCCCAGTTCAGCTTCTCGTGTTAATGAAACACGCGTAGTCGTTAACAGTAGCTGTTGAAATTACCTGTCATATTTACAGTTTACCAGAGCCTTTTCTTCTGAGGTTTCTAACACAATGACAGGGATTTCCCAGTAGTCTAGTTCTTTATTTATCTGAGTTTGAGATGTCAGTAGATGCAAGATGTGAGTTTTCAAAATGTCTATTTTTCCAAAAGAACATTTATTTGATTCTCCAAAAATATCTCCTTTTGTATAAAAAGACAGTTTTTCATGGCATTGTCTTCTTATTATCATAAGAATGGCATGTCAAAGCATATTGATTAAAGCAAGCAAGTGAGTAGTGCTCAAACACAAATCACTCTCACAAGTTTTTTAATATAGTCACAGTATAAATGTAGATCTCAAATATATATATATTTTACATGATGCTTTTAGGCCTGGACATAGATAAATTTTGGAGGCTGTTTTAATTGCTGGTGAATATTTATAAAACATATCCTGAAGAAAATAAGTGATCAGTATTTATAATTCCTAATGTACTTTAGACATCAACTTTATAGCATTATTAATATACTATTGGAAATACCTATAAAATACTGGAAGCTCTGTAGTCATTTGAACTTATCTATAGTGAGTTTGTAAGGGCTTGGTCTCATTCTATTGCCTGAGATGGATTGCAGTGGCCTGATCTTGGCTTACTGCAACCTCCGCCTCCTGGGTTCAAGTGATTCTCATGCCTTAGCCTCCCAAGTAGCTGGGACTACAGGCACATACCACTATGATTGGATAATTTTTATAGTTTTTGGTAGAGATGAGGTTTCACCATGTTGGCTAGGCTGGTCTTGAACTCTGGGGCCCAAGAAATCGGCCCACCTTGGCCTCCCAAAATGCTGAGATTAAGATGTGAGCCACCACTCCTGGCCATCAATTATTTATTAAGAGATTTCTATGCATTCTGTGAGCAAAATAAGACATCATTTCCAGGTTGTAGAGAAATGATACTTCAGTAGAGGGGCAGCATCTTTTGCAGAAAGGGGGTAATGAACTGCCATTGGTGCCAATAATGGGTAGATATTCAGGCCAAATATAACTGGGTCACTAGGTGAAGGATCATTAGTTCATCTGGAGGTAAAAGAGAGAGCTTAATTCTCATGCAATGACCCTGGGTGAATCTTCCATTTGGTCTCACATGGTGACATTCTGACTCACAACACAAAAACAGCACATAAATGCAACCTATTTAACGTTGACTCTAGGAGTGGGGTAAGTGCAGTTAGTGTGTTCCGGCACTACTCTGACTTTCTCCACATGACTGCATCTCTTCCTAAAAACTGCCCCCGCTGTGGCCAACTCCGAGTCACTTATTTTATACCAAGAGGCACAGGGAGAGTTCTCCAGGCTCCTGACAGCGATAGGCTCCGGCCAGGAATTGCAGCTCACGCTGTGGTCGCAGCTATTCGAGAGCTTGTGGCAGGAGAATCGCTTGAACCTGGGAAACGGAGCTTGCAGTGAGCCGAGATGACACCACTGCACTCCAGTCTGGTGACAGAGCAAGACTCCATCTCAAAAAAAAAAAAAAAAAAGAAAGAAAGAAAAGAAAAAAACCTCAGATATAGGCTCTGCTTAATTATTGTTCTTGTATTTAAATTAAAGAAATTATCTGTTTCTGGTTAGAAATTATTGGAAATTTTTCTTCCTTGGGTGGGTTAAAAAAATAGTGGCCATGATTTCTATTAGCCTATTTTGTTTTCTCAGCTATTTATGTTTTTCTCAGCAGCTTGTCGTTAAACATGTTAAAGTCATGGTTCTCAAACAGAAGTGATTTTGTTCCCCAGAGGACACTTGGCAATGTCAGGAGACATTTTTGGTTGTCACAGCAGGGAGGCGGAGTGGTACTGAGATGTGGAAGAGGCCAGGGGTAGTTAATGAGCACCCTACAATACACAGTACAGAGTCCCCAACAGAGTTTTCCAATCCAAATTATCAATGGTGCCAAGATGGAGAAACCCTGTGTTAGAGAATAGCGTGATCTTTTCAAAACATGAGGCAGATGGTCTGAGTCAAAGGGATCAATATTTTTCCCGAGGTTGGTCTCTTGGTTGTGAAAACTTAAAGGCCACTGCTGACTCTTGCAAAACCTATGGCAAGAGTCAGCAGTGGCTTGCTGATTGGCCTGAAATGGAAGTCACTGGAAGCAATGGAGGCAATTCCTTCCACCTTCCAACCTGCCCACCATCCATCCACGCACACACCTTCCCGTCTCTTCCAACCCAGTGTCTCTGCTGCTCTTACGGTTTCCATATTTTTTTCCATTCTGAGTTGCATATCCTTTCTTTTCTTTTTAGAATTTTTTTTTGTAAGATGAAATCTTGTTCTGTCATCCAGGCTACTGTGCAATGGCACAATCTCGGCTCACTGCAACCTCCACCTCCTGGGTTCAAGCAATTCTCCCTGCTTCAGCCTCCTAGGTAGCTGGGATTACAGGTGCCCACCACAATGTCCATGCCCAGCTAACTTTTGTATTTGATTTTTTAGTAGGAATGGGGTTTCACTACGTTGGCTAGGATGGTCTCGAACTCCTGACCTCAGGTGATCTGCCCACTTCAGCCTCCCAAAGTTCTGGGATTACAGGCATGAGCCACCGCACCCGGCCACGTATCCTTTCTTAAACACTGTTTTATATCACCATGAAATACCACCCACAAGAAACAACCCTGGAGCCTGCAACCTAATTCATATAGCTGAATACTTCTTTAAATTAAAGAATGTTGATGGCAGGAGCTGATAACAACTGTGCACATTTTTTTTCTGGCACTTGCAGAGAGACATGTATTTCAAAAAGCTGCCTCTTCTTTCCAATAACCATTAGAGGAAAAGTAAAGCAATTTACCCTTTGAAGTCTTTTCATTAACAAAGGGTGGGGGGAAGAGTGGTGGAGAGAAAGAATGAAAAAGGGAACTTTCCTCAAAGGAAATATTCTAGACAGTGACTTGATTTAGGGCTCTTAATGCACTCAGCTTTTTAACAGTCTGAATAACTCAGCAAGCCTGAAACAAAGAAGGTTCTTAAAAAGCAACCCATGGCTGGGACTGTGGGTAATAAAATTTGCTTTGAACAATATGATCACTGTATGTGCATGTTTCAAATGATCACCAGAACATACACACACAAATCTTTGTTCTGCTGATACTATTCTAATCTTAGAACCAGATTAGACCTCGTGCTCTTCCTACTGTGGAATTTCGCTTCCCATGGAAATACCTGCTCCTTCCTTACCCTTGGGATTTGGTGGGAGACAGTATTTCAAGCAGTGAGAGATGTTCTAAGGCAGAGGTGCCAACAATGCAGGATGTGAATGGCAAAGCTGCTGGTCCCCAATTCCTCTTCCTTTCAGGGACAACACTGTAAAATAATCAATACCTCTTTCTGGTCTAGTTCAAACAAGGTCTCAGAATCCTCAAATGGCATTCCTTTCTGTTGTAAGACACCCGAAGAAGTCTCACGGTAGACTAGAAGATCTGACCAGGGGTGTTTAGTGTCTCTTTTCATCCATACCACAAAGCCCAAAATGTTGCTGTTTGTGAAATTCAACCAAGCAAATGCACAACTTTAACTGGACCAGAAGTATCTGTGAATCCTGAATGATCAGGTGAACTACTCAGTTTTCATAACTGTAGTGGATTGATCACAATATAGCTCCAATCACCCCCTATAGCCACACTCTTTGCCAGGTGATGCTACAGCTACTCCTGTCAAGACATGTGACCATTTTGTATCTTGCAGTTGATGTGATCTAGGGACTTGCTTTGGCCAAAGAATAAAGTGAAAGTGACAATGTGAGCGTTGCCTGGGCCTCGGAGGGCCTTGTGCTTTTCCACTCTGTCTCTGCTCCTCTGTCCTCCTACTGACACTGTGTTTACATGCCCCGCTAGCCTGCTGGGGGATGGGGCAGTGGAGCAGAGCCAAGTCAGCCCAGTGGGCCAAGCCAAGTCCCCAGAAAGGGAGCTCAACCAAGGGAGCTCAATCAAGATAACCAAAATCACCCAGACTGTCACCGCCAACCACAGATGCATAAGTGCACCCTGCTGAGCCCAGTTCAGATCAGCACACCCAGAGCACTGAGAAAAAAATCTGTGTTTATTACATTCTACATCTGAGGTGAGTAGTGATTTATGAAACAGTAATACCTAACATACAAAACAAATCCTTGCTCAATTTGCACCTCTTCTATGAATTATTCTTTGTTTTGAGACTAAGTCTTGCTCTATCACCCAAGCTGGAGTACGGTGGCACGATCTCAGCTCACTGCAATTTCCACCTGGGTTCGAGCAACTCTCGTGCCTCAGTCCCCTGAGTAGCTGGAATTACAGGCATGTGCCACCATGCCTGGCTAATTTTTGTATTTTTAGTAGAGACAGGATTTCACCATGTTGGCCAGGCTGGTCTCAAACTCCTGACCTCAAGTGACCCACCTGCCTTGGCCTTCCAAAGTGCTGGGATTACAGGTGTGAGCCACTGTGCCTGGCTACAAATTATTCTTAACCACTTCAATCCATATTGGCTTCTTGCTTTCCTGCACACCAGGAAGAACTCACTGATTAAGCCAATGGTTCCCAACTTTTCTTCCAGTAACAACAACTTTGTGTGTAACTTTGTGATATACCTTTAACACTTGGGAGCTGAAAAAATAAATCATCGTGATCATCTGAATTCAGTAACCATTTCAAATGAATATTTATTTTTATAATCACATCACTGCATGCTTGTGAAAAGAATAGTATGTATATGCATGAGATATTAATCAGTCCCGAAACAATTTTTGGTTCAGCTAGAGATTCAAAGCCTCCTTATTAAACTTGAATGTTCTTTGGGAGTCTTGGACCCCAGTGATGGAAAATGTTGGTCCCTGCTTGTTTTGTGACATTTACTCATGCAGTGTCCGGGAATGTGAGTTAAATGGTCTCCCAGGTATCCCACGACATTGTTCATGTTTCAGAGGAGGGATTCTGTCTTATCCTTCCCTTGCCCTGTTTGGTGTCCCTCCCCGTAGCACATAGAACTGTGTTGTGCACACAACAGCATCAGTGTGGATGAGGCTAGTGCCAGCCACCCAGGCCTGTGCTACCTGGAAGGATGTACCATCTAGTCATTAGACTAGCAGGCTCTGCAGTCAATGGTCCTGGGTTCAATACCTGGTTCTGCCACTTACTGGCTCTGTGACCTGGTGCAAGTCACTTACTTAACCCCTCTGCCTCAGTCTACTTATCTGTAAAATGGGCATATTCTTATGTCCTCATTAGCACCCATCATTTAAGGTTCTTGTGAGGATTAAATGAATTAATAGATGTAAAATACCTAGATCATTGCCTGGCACATATTAACATGTTAATTTGTTAACATTAACTTAGGTCATTAGTAATATAATATAAATATTAAATTATTATTAATAATGAAGTCAGTAGAAAGACTACCTAACACAAATGTCATTAAACATTAGATGTTATTATTAATGTTGGTATTGTTATTATTACTATGAAACCCTCAAAGTCCCTGAAAAGTGTTGATTTGTTTAAAAAAATATTTTGACAATATCATTGCTAAATCTATAGTCCATGATCTAACTCAGCAAAGCTCCTCAATGTGGTAAATTTGAGGTATAACTTTGGCTACTTCTGGTACCTGGTACCAGATTTCATGATGGCAAATAGACCATTCTGAGCAAGCAGCCAGCTCCCTTTCTGTTCAGGAGGGAATACCTGACAGGTCCATGCAAAATGTTTTTCTGTTCAACATTCTCTTCTAATCCATGGAGTTGTTCATGCTCAGTTTCTATACTGTGAGCCCCTTCACGTTCAGGAGAAAGATAGGCAAAATCTGGGGAGACCTAAAAAGTAGGTTTCTAATGTACTGATGAAATGATATGATGTCTGGGGTTGATTGCTTCAAAATAGTTATGAGGTTGGGGACAGGAGAGAATGAAGCTATTAAACCAGATCGGCCACAGATTGATGTCTAGAGATTGGATAACGGATACATGAGATTTCATTTTCTATTCTTTCTATTTTTGCGCATACTTAGCACTTTCCATGATTAAAAAGTTTTTTTAAAAAAACAGCGTGCACCCTGTTAAAAGGGTTAACTAAACAAAGAGATTTCATTGTCTTCTCAGCTAATGTATTCCATTGTCTCTGAACATTTGCTTTTAGTTAATGTTCCCTTTTACTTATTCTCACATCTTTTTACAGCCATTTGAGTCTACTCTTCATCTAAGGCTCATTTCTCACGGGCAATAAGAAAAGGGCCCATGACCTCTTGTATTAGTCCGTTTTCACACCACTATAAAGAAATGCCTGAGACTGGATAATTTATAAAGGAAAGAGGTTCAATTGACTCATGGTTCCACATGGTTTGGAAGGCCTCAGGAAGCTTACACTTATGGCGGAAGATGAAGGGGAAGCAGGCACCATCTTCACAAGGTGTCAGGACAGAGAGAGAAGCCCTGGGGAAACAGCCATTTATAAAACCATCATATCTCCTGAGAGCTCCCTTACTATCACCAGAACATCATGAGGAAAACTGCCCACGTGATCCAATCACCTTCCACCAGGTCCCTCCCTCAATACCTGGGGATTACAATTCCAGATAAGATTTGGATGTGGACACAGAGCCAAACTATATTGTCCCTCATTCATCCACTCTAAAAACATTTATTGAGCAACTACTATAGACGGTGAATAAGACAAAGCATGCTTCTCTTCTCTCTCGTGGAATTTATATTTTACAAGGCAAAATAGAGTACAAACAAATAAGCAAGAAAAATAACAGATAATGAGAACTTTTATAGAGGTGACAACTTTTATAAAGGTGATCCCTTCAACTGAGGGCCTATCTTAAAGTAGATGATAAAGAAAGATCTCCCAGAGGAGGAACATTTAAGCTGAGATCTAAAATTTAATAAAAGGAGCCAGCCATCAAAGTTTGGCAGGAAGAACATTCCAGCCAGAAAGGCCAGGCAGTACAAAAGCCTCAAGGCAGAGCAAGCATGGCGATGTTTGAAAACCAGGAAGATGGCAGCCATGCCGTGTGTATGCTGGGCAAAGGGACTGTGGCTCAAGATGAAAGTAGGACCAGAGAGAGGCAGAGGTCAGTTCAGACTTTGAAATCCAGGGTAAGACTCTTGACTTTTATCCTAAGTGTATTGGAAAGGCATCAGGAGGGTTTACAGCAGGGATGTGACATGATCTGGCTTCAGATTCTATAAGAACACTCAGTTGCCGTGAAAGAATAAGATGGGGCAGGACTTACAGCAGGCAGAGCACGTGGGAGCTCTTACGGCTGGTCTTGGACAGAGAAGGTGGTATTTTAGAGCAGGGCTGTAGCAGGGAGATGATGAGAAGGGGTCCCATCCAGGCTATTTGGGGAGTGGCATTGACAAGTCTTGCTGCTAGCTGAGGTGGAGGTAGGGGAATGGCGAGGGCGAGGGAAGGAGAGGAATAACTTTTGCATTTGGAACTTGAATGACTGGGTGGATGGAGGTGCTGTTTTCAGAAATAGAAAAGACTGAAAGGAGACCAGGTGTTTTTGGCATTTGAATGGGTAGAGGCAGTGAGAGTGGGAGTCATTTGCATGCTCCAAGTGGTTAATACTAAGTAGCTAAACAGTTGTCATAAATTCTGGGTAGCAGCGTCTTTCATTGGCCTGATACATTGATGCATAAAATAATCAGTCACCTTTGCAAATTTTTTGAACATAACCAAGACTAAAATTGCTTCTTAACTAAGTTCATAGGATCAAATATTTGGTAGGGTTTTATTTTACAGCCTTACATGCAATGGTGCACTTAATAAATGCGTTTTCCTGAGAGCATTAATGATAATTCATGGGGGCAGCTGACATTTATCTTATAAATCACATCGGCATGATTGTGTGTATAATTACTGGTTTATTGTCTGTCTCTATCACTAGAATGTAAACTCCAAAGAGGCAGTGCCTTGTCTGAAAGGTGGAGAGATGAAGACAGACAAGTTAGGGACCTCAGGATCTAAGGGAAAAAAAGGTGGTGAGTTTCTTTTAGCATCATAGACCTGAGACTAATAACTGAAGAAGTCACCAACCCAGAAATGAAAACAGGTGCAGACAAAAAAAAAAAATTCTCCCCAAAACTTGCTATCTCTAGCCAAAGGAACAAGAAAGGAGAAGCCTAGCAAGACAGAAAACTTATAGACAATAACCACTGTACTCCAGCCAAACATGCAGAAAAACTACAGTCTCACTCCACTTACATTATTAAGGACTAAATATTGGTGCTCCTCCCCAAAATGAATATGTTGAAATTCTAATATTGTGATGGCATTTATTGGTAGGGCTGTGGGAAGTGATTAGGATTATAGAGGGTCATAGGGTGGAGTCTTTATCAATAGGGTTAGTGCCCTTGTAAGAGCTTGCTGGCTTCTCTCCACCATGTGAGGATACAGCAGGAAATGGGCTATCTGCAATCCAGAATAGTCCTCATTGGAACCCAGTGATGCTGGCACCGTGATCTCAGGCTTCCAACCTCCAGAACCATGCAAAATAATTTCTATTGTTTATAAGCCACCCAGTCTATGGTAATTTGTTATAGCCACCTGAACTGACTAAGACACAGACTTCCACCCACACGAGGCTGTCTCAAGGTGCTCCCGTACCTTTCATTCAGGGAGTGTCAGAGAAAGTCAAACAGAGAGAGCCTGTCATAAGGCCACCTCATGGTATTTGTGGAGACTGTCAGGAGAGTGTTGCCTTTCTCCTCCACGAACAATAACAAAGCACCTGTCCTCCTACCATCTGGGGTGGCGTCAGAGGAATTCCAGTGGAGGCTCAGGACTTGCAAGATTTACATCCCTACCTCGGTATCACTGGAGACCACAAGCACAGCTGGAAATTCTGCTTCCCCACAACAGTAACAAGGATCATCCCCAACCGCAAACTTGGGGGTCAGTGAAGGATTGGTGGAGAATCTGGATTTCTTCCTCTACTTGACATTAAGAGACTCCTGTTTTCCTACTGAAGCAGTGTTGAAAAATAAACAAACAAACAAAAAAACCAGCTCAAACAGAAGTTTTAAATAAGATCCAGAGGCTCACAACATAGTGAAAAAATGTCCAGGTTTCAAAAGAAAAATACTCATCATAACAATAACCAGGAAGAATTGTAAATGAATTAAAAAGTAGAATCAAACTAGTTATGATGGCTCATGTCTGTAATCCCAGCACTCTGGGAGGCCAGGGCAGGAGGACGGCTTGAGCCTAGGAGTTCAAGACCACCCTGGGCAACATAGCAAGACCCGATCTCTACAGCAAACAAAAATAGAATTAATAGATGTCAACACTGAGATGACAGAAATGTTGAAATTATCTGACAAGGGTTTTAAAGCAGCCATTACAAAAATACTTCAAGAAGACACTTGAAACAAATTAAAAAACAGGAGGCCTCAGCAAAGAAATAAAAGATACAAAGAAAAATCAAATAGAAATTTTAAAACTAAAAAATACAATAACTGAAATAAAATTCTCCATGATGGGCTTAATAGCAGAATAGAGGGGACGGAGGAATAACGCAGTGAGCTGGAGGAACAGTAGCTATGATGTAATCTAAACAAGAGAGAAAATAAACGAGAATTCAATTCACAGCATTTCAGGGGCCTGTGGTCTTCGACAAAACAGCAACATTCAGGTCATTGGTGTTCCAAGAAAAGAAGAAAGAGGGTGGGGCTGAAAATGTACTTAAAGGAGTAATGGCAGAAAACAGAACTCTACAGATTTACGATTCTGAGTGTAACCCAAACACCAAACCTCCCCCAAAATTCCGTGCATAGGCACATCATAACTAAACTTCTGAAAATTACAAAAAATGAAAAAAATAAATCTTGAAATCAGTAAAAGAGAAATAACATCTCACCCACAGGAGAAAAACAATTAGAATGGTAGCATAGTTCTCATAGGAAATCTTAGAGCCAGAAGGAAGTGGCACAAGGCTGGTTCAGTATTTTAAAAAATCTGTTAATGTAATCCACCTTATTAACAGACTAAAGAAGAAAAAGCATATGATTATATTAATTGATGCAGAAAAGGCATTTGACAAAATTCAACATCCATCTGATAAAAACTCTTAGAAAATTAATAATAGAAAAAAACTTCCTCAACTTGATAAAGATTGTCTGTAAAAAGCCTGCAGCTAACATTATACTTAATGGTAATGAATTCTGTTACCGGTATATGAAATTAGAGGCAATAGAATTGCAGAGTGACATAGCTGAAGAAGCGACTTAAAGGGCACCTAATTATTCTCTCACTTTTTAGGCAGAAAACTGGCATCTAGAGCTCTCTAATATTATACACATTTCCACATTCTAAACAACTGTTTTTCTTCATCTACATATTTCCCTTCAGCATTTGATGTCTAATCTCAGAAGAATAAAAAATACAATACTTTTGGGGGTGATGACTCACACCTGTAATCCCAGCACTTTGGGAGGCTGAGGTGGTCAACATAGTGAAACCCTATCTGTACCAATTAGCCACACCCAGCTAATTTTGTATTTTGTATTTTTAATAGAGACGGGGTTTCTCCATGTTGGTCAGGCTGGTCTCGAACTCCTGACTTCAGGTGAGCTGCTCGCCTCGGCCTCCCAAAGTGTGAAATTCAGCTTTGTTATTTATTGTGTATACCATCTAGCTCAGTGTCATGTGTGGTCATTGAATATACTCATATCTGAATTGATAATTTGAGCATTTGTCCCTTACTTTCTTAAGAGGAGTACTGGTAATTTTGCTTCATGAAGGCTTGCATGACATCTGCATTTCTCAGAAGGGAGAAGCTACACAGAGATCATTCTGGGCAGAACTGCCAAGCAGGACTATTGGATGAGACCTGGCTTGTGCACTCAGCAGGTTTGCTTTCTCACAGTCAGCTAACCCTGGGGCCATTTGATCTCCTCCCCAGCAGGGTTCTTAAAGCTGAGGGGTGATCCCCTACTGCTGGCAGAAAGGCATTTTTCTCCTAACTCCCTACTTTTTAACAGATTGACTTAGGGTCCAACTGATTTGCAGCACAGTAGCAAGCGGGGAAAAAATAAAAGCACATGGTCACACATGTACCCATTTTATAGATTTGCTAAAGACATGGTTTGAAATTGATTTCTACTTGGACATTCCAAGCCAACCGAGAACCTCTCAGGTGTTTTGACATCTACTGGCATAACTGCTAATTATTGACTTTCATGTGAGTCTTTTTTAACTCCCTCAAAGCTATTCGCTCATGCAACTTCTCTGAGAATCTGAAATGTATCAACCAGGGAGTTTGAAAGGCAGTCGCCATCCTGAAGAAAACAAGCAAATAATCCTTGCAGAAAAAACTCACGCTTTCCAGGTATCAGATCTTAATGGGTAAGAAGCCTTAAAATTATTTTTGGTGATGGTGTTAGATTCTGAAAGCCTGGCTATGCCTATGACTATAAGAGGGCCAAGCCTCTTTACCCACTCTGGGAGCACAAATTGACAGAGATAGGGGGCAACACAAATTGAATTGGAAATGATGCTTGTGATTGCCATCTGGCAATACTTATTGCACAACGTAGCCCAGAATGTCACAGAACAAACATCTTAGCCCAAGAAAAGCATTCAGATCAGGAGCAGCTGGTTGGGGTGTATGTTCCCCCATTATAAAACCCACAGAGCTCAGCGAGTCCTGGTTGGTACCTCCCACTGTGTGTGCTTCCTCCCTGGGGAAGCAGGTTAAGGCAGGCTAGACAAATAAGCATCAACTTCCTATCCCATGAGCAAGCCAGCCAGGGGTCCTTTGTACTTGAAAAGCAACCTGTCCCCTTTTGTTTTTACTAGTTGTAGAAAATTATTTTCGAAATGAGCTCTCACTGTGTCACCCAGGATAGAGTGTCGTGGCTATTCATAGGCACGATGATAGTGCACTACAGCCTGGTTCTCCTGGCCTCAAGCAATTCTCCAGCCTCAGACTCTCAAGTAGCTGGGATTACAGGTGCATGCCACCAAGCCCATCCTGCTCCATTTTGTGATCCCCAAAGCAACCGTTGCTAAAGAGAGATGTCTGTGAAAGAGAGAGCTCCAGCCAAGACCGTAGTTCAGAGTGTCCAGGCTCAGTTTCCAATCACAGATGATTATAAGGCACTCCTTCACCCATTCATCTTCCAGACTCAAGGATGATGAGCTAGTATAATAGAGGAAAATGAGAGTGGTGGACTGCTGCCCAGATGGAAAATCTTGCAGGACCATATTGCCCTTTGCGCAGGCTCCCTTACTACTGAGATGCCTGGAACCTTGGATGGTAGTTGGTTTCACAGTGAGGGCCTTTGATGTGGTATGCAACTGTTTCTTTGAAACCATCATAGTGCATTCCTTTTTTTTTTCTTCCAGAGAGACACAGCAGAAGGCATAGCAAGTCCATGCCCATCCCTTCTTCCCAGAGGTAACAATAAGCTGGTGAATGTTTCAGCAGCCCTCTGGCCATGCCTCCTTTGACTTCTGCACAGGACTAAACAAGTGAGAACAAAATCAGAAAAAAAAAAGTTGGTGCACACACAGGCCTTGTCTTCTATGATAACTCAGAAAAAAAAGAGAAAGTAAGGAGTAGAATTATGCAAATACACTCATTCATTTTTAAAAACTTTTTCCATGTATTTCATATTAAATTATAATTTATTAACAGGGTAGTATACAAATCACAAGTATCTAAGTGTATTTTGACAACTGCACACACTGCTGTAACAATCTTGCAGTTAGTCATTATTTTTTAAGTGCTCAGATTTCTAAAAGTAACATGAACAGGGTAACCTAGTTTCTCCATTGTTTTCAAGTGAACCTGTAATTTTTTTCTTTAAAAGTCAGATATTGGAGAAGTTAGTAAAACAGAGAAAGGATAACAATCTCCTGTTTCTTTGTTGGCTGAGAGTTTTATGAGTTTGAGCTAGGTAAGAACCCACCCTTAAGAGAGAAATCAGATCTTTGAGTAAGCCAAAGTTTCTTTAACTTTTGGTATTACATATTTTTTTTTTTTAAAGACAGAGTTTCGCTCTTGTTGCCCAAGCTGAAGTGCAATAGCGTGATCTCAGCTCACTGCAACTTCCGGCTCCTGGATTCAAGTGATTCCTGCCTCAGCCTCCTGAGTAGCTGGGATTACAGGTACCTGCCACCATGCCCAGCTAATTTTTGTATTTTTAATAGAGACACAGTTTCACCATATTGGCCAGGTTGGTCTTGAACTCCTGACCTAAGGTGATCCGCCCACCTCAGCCTCCCAAAGTGCTGGAATTACAGGCGTGAGCTACCACTCTCGGTCAGCTTCTGGTACCATAGAAATCTTGAAGCAAGTCGTTTTTTTTTTTTTAATACCCTTTCTACTTTTTAATTGAATTTCCAATAATTTTTATTTGACCCATTTCCTCTTCCCAACCTATTAAGAAAACAAAACCTTAAAAAGAACAGTCTGAAGAACTCTGAATGCTACTAATTTCACAAATAAATATTTTTGATGTGTAATTTTGATTCAAGATGGCACTGAATTTTAGGCAGCACCCAGGATAGAGTGAAGTGGTGCAATCTTGGCTCACTGCAACCTCCACTTCCTAGGTTCAAGTGATTTTCGTGCCTCAGTCTCCCAAGTTGCTAGGACTACAGGTGCGTGCCACCATACCAGGCTAATTTTTTTTTCTTGTATTTTTAGTAGAGATGGTGTTTCACCATGTTGGCCTGGTTGGTCTCGAACTCCTGACCTCAGGTGGTCCACCCGCCTGGGCCTCCCAAAGTTCTGGGATTACAGGTGTGAGCCACTGCAACTGGCTTCTTTCCTTTTTAATTCCATCAGTGTCACTCTGATGGGCAGGTTCTTGGCATGATCAGCTGTGAAGTCCATGGTTTGCAATCACTCAAGGACAACATGGTTATAGGGTAACTTTCAGCCATGTGCACCAGGCTTAAATCCCAACTCTACCACTTACGTGCCATGTGACCTTGGCCAAGTTGCTGACCTCTCTGTACCTTCATTCTTTCATCCATTAAAATGAGAGTGACATTTTTGGAATCACTAATAATTTTTTTTATAACATAGTCAGGATTCCGGAACTCATTCAGAGTTCTTGATACTTATCAGGATCAAGGAAGTGCAAGGATAACACCTACTTCATGAACTATTGTAACAATTGAATGAGTTTATATAGCTGATCCTCTTAATTCTGTGTTTGTGATCTTGCCTACTTGCTAACATTTATTTGTGACTTCCAAATCAATACCTAGGATACTCTCACAGTCATTTGTGGATGTGTGCAGAGCCACAAAGCATGTGTGTCACCAGCACACGTTCCCAGCTGTGGTAGAACGAGGTGACACTCTGACCTATTATTTCAGCTTTCAGCTTGTAAACATGTCTTTTTCAAAAAGTACTCATGTGCAATAAGTGTGTACTAAATAGACTCTATTTAATACAGGCATGAGCCACTGTGTCCTGCCGGGGCCTCATCTTTGAGAATAAACTAGAGTGAGTGGAAATTGTCAGATCCAATGTCTGGCATATTGGAGACTTCCAATACATGTTGGGCTGGCCTTCCTTCTTGTTGGTTCAGCTCTGACTGCTATTTCCACTTTCTTCTTTTATCTATGAAAGTGGAATTCCTCCAGAAAGGATTAGATTATTTTCCAGCAGGGTGAAAAGTTAGAACCAATCTGCTCACCTTCCTTCTCCTTTTCCTCCCACTGGCTGGGCTCACAGGTTTGTGTAGAACACACAAATGCAAGGGCATCCAGGCAAGGGCCAGGAGCACTCAACCTGGTCTCACTGTCCTTGTGGTTTCTGCAACTCAGGGACACCTGCCACAGGCTGCATTGTTGGTTAGAATGGGAACTGGGAGGGAAGCACTCCTTCCTTGGGTCTGATGTCAGCCTTCCTTGGGAACTTCATCTGGAGCCCCTGGAGCTTTTGTAAATGCCACAGGTGGGCTGAGTAAATGCATGCAGGCCAGGTGGGGAGCACAGGTACCAGAGCACAGGTGGTCACTGCCTTCTGGGCATCCTCCACCACCAGCTGCATCTTTCCCAAGATCATCCACAGGCCCTTCAGGCTCCATCTGTTCGCCACTGTTCAGAATGCAGGCCCCAAGTCCCTGGGCATCAAGTCTACTGGAGGATGAGCTGTCCTTAATGTGAAGACCATTCAGCCTTCTTCCTTTCCTGCCCTTCCATAACTGACGCTTGGTCCAAAGCTGCCTCTCTTCCTGTTCCTTTCCATCCTCTCCTCCAACTCCTACCCCATCTCCAAAGTTGAAGTTTCTCTCCAGTTTGCTTTGGGTTA
The DNA here is from genome assembly GCF_049354715.1 of Callithrix jacchus. Classification (NCBI taxonomy): domain Eukaryota; kingdom Metazoa; phylum Chordata; class Mammalia; order Primates; family Cebidae; genus Callithrix; species Callithrix jacchus. The sequence goes on along the minus strand of NC_133514.1, from coordinate 29,243,402 downwards.
CTCCTAGCCTTTGTCATTCATGTTATTGCTGGATCTGCGCTAAGGGCTCAGCAAATAGGAAAGCTCCCCTTTCTAGTGGCAAAGCCATAACCGTCTGATAAAAGTAATTTCCCTCTAACTCCCTGGTTGTTAACTTGCAAAGAGATGTCAGAGTGAGATGAAGTACCAGATGGCTTCCCTTCTATTCCCCTTGACTGGGTTTGACCTCAATCAGTGTCCAGAACTTCTTGAAGTTCAGTCCTGACCATTAGAAGGCAAGCATCATATGATCCATCATCAAAGTACTTTGAAGTCAAGTGGAATTTTCCTAAACTTCGAAGTCTGTTCCATTGCTGTCGTCCCCTGATTGAAGAATGAGGACAACTATGTTGGATTGGAGAGAGGTGAAAGGCAATTCACAAACACGTGGATGGTATTACCTGACATTTCTTGAGTGCTTACTCTGTGTCTGGCTCTGTTGTGTTATATAGGAATGAATTCATTTACTGCTCAACAATCAAGGAATTAGGTGCTATTAGAATTAGGTTAATTCTCATTTTATGGATGACAATATTGAGACATGGAGGAATTAAACAATTTGAATGATAGCTCAAAGCTTAGAGGCAGCAGCAGCAATCAGAAACCAAATCACGCGTCCCCAGAGCCAGGCCTCATAGCCCCCATGGTGGGCTGGGCTCTACATTACATTTTTGCAGCTGAGATACCTTTGAGTCTTAAGAGTTCCTGAGGCCCTGGGAACAGCCAGGAGAGTAGGAGGTACCAGGTTCATGGGGCACCAAATTAGCTAGTCTCTACTTCCCTTCCCCAGCATCTGCTGCAACCACAGCTCTTCTGCTTTTATCCGGTATAGACTGTGGACTTCCATGTAAGTCTTAACTTGAAAGGGGGGTCCGAGGGAAGTATGTGGCTTACCAGACTGAGTTCCATCAGATAGAAACTGTTAGATTCATGTTCCTAACTCTGGCACCTAGTCGGAGGCCTGGCAAGGGGTTGCTGCCTAACAGTTGTTTGCTGGATGAGCAAACAGGGAAGTTTCCTACCCCTGCCTTCCTTTCCTTTTTAGAGATGAAGAAACGAGGCTGGGCATAGTGGCTCATGCCTGTAATTCCAGCACTTTGGGAGGCCAAGGCAGTTGGATTACATGAGGTCAGGAGTTTAAGACCAGCCTGGCCAACATTCTCTACTAAAAATACAAAAAATTAGCCGGGTGTGGTGGTGGATGCCTGTAATCCTAGCTAGGTGGGAGGCTGAGGCAAGGAGAATCGCTTGAACCCTGGAGGCAGAGGTTGCAGTGAGCTGAGATCGCACCATTGCACTCCAGCCTCGGCAACAAGAGCAAAACTCTGTCTCAAAAAAAAAAAAAAAAAAAGAGAGAGAGAGAGAGAGAGAAACAGAGAGAGAGAGAGATAGAGAAACAAGTGCAGGGAGAGGAAAAAACATGACCACCGAGTGGCTGAAGGTAGCCAGTGTGACCCTGGAAATGACTCTGCGCTCACTGTGTCCTCAGCCAGCAAACTCCATAGGTTTCAGGGGCCTCACTTGCAAACTCTAGGGTTCAGATTAAGAAACCTCAAGTTCTAGTACACCTCTAAGTTTCTATGAGTCAACAGTCAGGACACTGGAACTGGGAACCAGCTCAGCATCAGAGGTGTCAATTACATCTCTTATCTCTTATCCATAAGAGGGGAATCCTCTTCTTTCTGCTGGGAATGCACAAAGCAAGTTGTTCCATGCTCTCTTTAGGAGCTTCCCTGGGGAAAAGATTAATATTTAATTTCTCCAGGAAAGAAACGAATACATAGATAGTGTAATTTCAAGCATAACTGATCAAGAATGCCGCATGAGAATGGGACTTTCAAGAAGGTTCTGTCTACAGAAACAATGTCAATGAAAGACTTAGGCCAAAAAGTTACTAAGTACCTACAATAAGGCCCCACTGTTACTCAGGCGGAGAAAACAACAAATGCAGAGATACTGCTGATCAAATCATGCCCCTCAAACATATCAACACTTACAGAGTAGAATGGTGGCTACCAGAGGCTGGGGCAGGTAATGGAAGACAGGGAAATAGTAATGGTTAATGGGTACAAAAATAAAGTTAGGTACAAAAATAAAGTTAGATACAATTAATAAGTTCTAGGATTTGATAGAACAAGAGGGAAACTATAGTCAGCAATAATTTGTTGTATATTTTTGATTAACTGAGAGAATACAATTGTAATGCTCATAACACAAAGAAATGATGAATACTTGAGGTGATGGAAATCCCATTTATCCTGATGTGATTATTACACATTGCATGCCTGTATAAAAATATCTCATGTAACCCATAAATATATACACCTACTATGCATGCATAAAAAATAAAAATTAAAAAGAATAACATGTAGGCTGGGTGTGGTGGCTCTTGCCTGTAATCCCAGCACTTTGGGAGACTGAGGTGGGTGGAGTTCGAGGTCAGGAGTTTGAGACCAGCCTGACCAATATGGTGAAACCCCATCTCTACTAAAATTACAAAAATTAACCAGGTGTGGTGGCTCACGCCTGTAGTCCCAGCTACTCAGGAGGCTGAGGCAGAAGAATCACTTGAACCTGGGAGGTAGAGTTGCATTGAGCTGAGATTGCACCACTGCACTCCAGCCTGGGAAACAGAGCAAGACTACATCTCAAATGAAAAACCAAAAAAGAATAACAGCATGCAAGACAGATAACCAGCCCTTTTCAGAGGCATTGAAATAATTTCTTAAATTGTTTCTTTTATAAACAGGATTTAAGACCAGGTGCAGTGGCTCATGGTGTAATCCTAGCACTGCAGGAGGCTCAGGAAGGAGGATTGCTTAAGCCTGGGAGTTCAAGACTAGCCTGGGCAACAAAGCAAGACCGTCTCTAAAAAAAAAAAGAGAGAATAAAAACAGGATTCTTTCAGCCTCAGTGTTGGCTAAGATTCCTGTATTAATTTTCTGTGGTTGCTGTAACAAATTACTCCAAACTAGGTGGCTCAAATCAATAAAAATTTATTCTTTCCCAGTTCTGGCATCCAGAAGTCCCGAATCAGTATCCCTGGGATGAAATCAAGGTGTCTGCAGGGCCATGCTGCCTCGGGAGGCTCCGGAGGAGAATCGATTCCTCGCCTCTCCCAGTGTCAGGTGCTGCCAGCATTTCCTGACTTGTGGTTGCAGCACTTTCATCTTTGCCATTGTGCACCTTGCCTCCTCATCTGTGTGTCACCTCTCCCTCTGCTTTCCTGTTCTAGTGATACTTATGATTTCATTAAGAGCCCACCGAGGATAATCCAGGATAATCTCATCTCAAGATCTATTACTGGGGCAGCCCTGGAGAAACACCTGAAAGAGCTCATTATTTTCTTTAGCAGTAGATAGCTGAGAAAGCTCAATATTATTTTTTTTTTCACTCTGTCGCCCAAACTAGACTGTAGTAGGTAATTTTTGTATTTTTAGTAGAGATGATGCTTCCCTATGTTGCCCAGGTCGGTCTCAAACTCCTGAGCTCAGATGATCCATTTAAGATATCATTTTTTAAACAGCTTCTTTTATTCGCTGGATCTCCTGGTATGCTAGCTTGAAAGGACTCCTGATGGCCCAGCAGCTTCAGAACCCTTCACCCGTTATCAGAGGAAGATAAAGCCTGCTCAAACCCAGAACAAACCAGAACCAGCAACTCCTTGTTGTCTTCAGGTCACTAACATATCATTATAATATTAAAAGACTCACCCATGGAAGAAAATAACCACCATTTTCTGAACATGCTTTGTGTGAAGAGCCATGTTTAGGATTTGCACCTGCACATACTTACAAACCTCCCAAAGCCGTAGCTAATGCCTTAAAATCTCCCAGCTTCCCACAGCTCAGGGAATAGGAGGTATCTTGGAAGCAAGAGCTCCCTCCACCTTTTCTGGCCAAAGAATAAATCCTGCTTGCCTTTCTCCAATTGGGTATTCTTTCCTGTGACCAATACAAAGTAAGGAAAGAACTCAGGTTACAGTGAGAGTTGCTCAGTTTAACCACATCTTTTACCATATAAAGTAATATTCAGGGCTGGGCGCGGTGGCTCACGCCTGTAATCCCAGCACTTTGGGAGGCCGAGGCAGGTGGATCACGAGGTCAAGAGATTGAGACCATCCTGGTCAACATGGTGAAACCCCGTCTCTACTAAAAACACAAAAAATTAGCTGGGCATGGTGTCGCATGCTTGTAATCCCAGCTACTCAGGAGGCTGAGGCAGGAGAATTGCCTGAACCCAGGAGGCGGAGGTTGTGGTGAGCCGAGATCGCGCCATTGCATTCCAGCCTGGGTAACAAGAGCAAAACTCCGTCTCAAAATAAATAAATAAATAAAATAAAATAAAGTAATATTCACAGTGTGTGGGGATTAGGACCTGTAATGTTTGGGGAATGTTTTTCATTCTACTATGGCTCCCAAAGGCCATTAGCAAACCACCAGGAGCCAGGCTAATGCCAGACTCAAATCGCATCAACGGGGTTAAAAAAAAAAGAGTCAAATCCTATCACTTATCTACATGCACAGCAGGGGACACTAAAGAGGCCCAAAGAGAGGTCATCAGGACAAGTTTTCTCCCATGCTCACAAAGGAGAGAGGACTTTTTCCCATTTTTCCCCTCCCACCAGGCTATGTAAAGTGCTGCCAGGAACAGAGGGGAGAGGTAACCGTTTTTAATTTGACTTGCATCTTCCCAAAACTGTGCAGAGTGCAGACATTCACACCTGATTTCTTTTGGGGAAAACTAACAGCAGAGGCTGTGAACACTGGCCTGAGCTAGAAGAACCCAGTGAGAGAGGGGTGGGACTGCTATGGATGGAGAAGAGTCACTTATGAGCCACGCTGCAGGCCATGCAGGAACCAGCCAGCACAGATGGCTTCCTGGAAGGCACATGACCCAACAGAAGGACTGACACACAGAGTCCCCAAGATGGAGGGATGAATCTTCATAAAGCTGCTCACCCAGAGGATGGCACTGCCTGCATCAGGAGATCCACAATCAGAAAGGTCCTGGAAGGGAGAGATGCAGAAGTGGTCATCTCTACACCCTGTGTCTGATCCATGTCTCATGACAGCTGTGCCCATCAACAAGGACCTTCTGGTCCCCTCCCATTCCCCCTTCCCCTCAGCTCCAGCCCCAGAGAAGCCCGAATCAATGGCTGGAGGCAGCAGCAGGAGGAAGAAAACTCCAGTCTCAGATCCTGAGCCTGAGGCAGGCACATAACAGAAGAGGAAAAGAACTTTGGCTTTAGATAAAGCTTTCTGTGTTGATGCCTACATTAGCTTGGCCATTTTATTTATTGAAATGCTTACTTTCCAGAAGGAAACTCATCTTGGGTTTTAAAGAACCTAGAAGACTTTTTATTACCAATAGCGACAAAGTAATTTGATTTGCCTGATTTTTCATCTAACATTGCAGAATGAACAAAATTACAAAATGGATTCTAATGCATCAGAGAAACAGAAAATAAGGTTGTTTTCTGCATGTACCTTATCAAGCCTAGTTCATTCATTTTATTTCTTTTGACTTCTTTTTATCATTCTATTTCTTTTTATTATTTAGGCCAGAAAGTTATATTTTGCTAATGTTTCTAAGCCACCAGGTAATACTACTATCAGTATGTGGACCAGCCAGAGCTTCTTTTTTTTTTTTTTTTAGGTTTTGGGGTACATGTGAAGAACATGCAATATTGTTCTCTCACGCTACACACATGGCAGCATGATTTGCTGCCTTCCTCCCCTTCACCTATATCTGGCATTTCTCCCCATGCTATCTATCCCCAACTCCCCACCCCTTGTTGTCCCTCCCCTATTTCCCCCCAACAGACCCCAGTGTGTGATGCTCCCCTCCCTGTGTCCATGTGTTCTCATTATTCAACACCCACCTATAAGTGAGAACATGTGGTGTTTGCTTTTCTGTTCTTGTGTCAGTTTGCTGAGAATGATGGTTTCCAGGTTCAGCCACGTCCCTGAAAGGACATGAACTCATCGTTTTTGATGGCTGCATAATATTCCATGGTGTATATGTGCCACATTTTCCCTGTCCAATCTATCATCGATGGGCATTTGGGTTGGTTCCAGGTCTTTGCTATTGTGAGCAGTGCTGCAATGAACATTCGTGTGCATGTGCCCTTATAGTAGAACATGATAATCCTTTGGATATATACCCAGTAATAGGATTGCTGGGTCAAATGGAATTTCTATTTCTAGGTCCTTGAGGAAGCGCCACACTGTCTTCCACAATGCTTGAACTAATTTACACTAATTTACAGCCAGAGCTTCTTATGTCTTTCTATTTTCAAAGATGAACTGTCAAAATCACCTTCACAATGTATGTCCCTAAGCCATAGATTACAAGGATTTCTGGGTCAGTGGGGAGTGCCCATGGTTCCACAATTAGCTGAACCCCTGACCTCACCACTTAACGAGCTGCAGTTCATTTGGCTTCTAAATGCCATCCAGCTGGTCGATGTCAGTTTAGATACAGCATTTTTCTCCAGCCTGGGAACAAAGGTCACTGTTTTCCCCATTCTTCCGGTGCCTGGGAATCCCGTCTTTTCTCACCCTTTGTAGGTGCTACAAACGTGTTCATCTCTGCATTGATCTGTTCCTGTGGTAAGCAGCTCTCATAGTTGGAGCAGATAAAGACAGACAAGAATGAAATAAAAGAGTTTTACGCCAGGCTTCCCTCTTCTGTTTTTCCTCTTTGTAGATGCAGGCCGTGAACGTGAAATTTGAATCAAGGTGATAAACAGAATTGAGGTTTCCCACAGTCTCTGGTGAGCCCAGGCACCTCATTTCAGGTGTCCTTGCAATAGCCCAGAATACAATCTGAACACGTGGAAAAGGCACTGGGTTAGACATCAAGAGACCTGCCATGTGGTCTTGGCTAAGCGCCCTATTATTTCCATGCCCTATGGGCATATGAAGGCCTCCTGACCCATCTAAAATGGCTGTGAGAAGCAAGTGAAGCAGGCTTGTGGAAGTGCTTATACACATTCACTAGCAGGCAGACAGTCAATTTTTCCATTACTTTAATGGAAGTGGTGATGGGGTGCTCTGATTCCTTCATTAAAGATGATGGATCGAGCACACTCATTTTGCTCCACTATCTGTGTCCCCAGTAAAATAAAAGTAGAAGGTTTCAGTAAAGGCATGAAGTCACTAGGACAAAGAGATTGGGACTCAAGGTCATATAACAGATACATGTGTGTAATACACATACATGTCAATAATTTTTTTTTTTGAGACAGATTCTCACTCTGTCACCCAGGTTGGAGAACAGTGGCATGATCCTGGCTCACTGCAACCTCTGCCTCCCAGGTTCAAGCAATTCTCCTGCCTCAGCCTCCCAAGTAGCTGGGACTACAGGCACGCACCACCACACCTGGCTAATTTTCATATTTTTAGTAGAGACGGGGTTTTACTATGTTTGTCAGTCTGGTCTGGAACTCCTGACCTCGTGATCTACCTGCCTTGGCCTCCCAAAGTGCTGGGATTACAGGTGTGAGCCACTGTGCCCAGCCCATGTGCATGATTTTTTTTTAAAGCAGAAGCACAAATGATCACTGGCAGAGTACGTTCTAGACAGATGCATTCTAAGTCAGCTAATGGGAAAAGCTGAGATGCAATTCAGTTTACATCCAGACCCTTGAAAAGCCTCTGGAATGGATAGCATGGGGACCTTTGGAAGGGAGGGTAAACTAGGAGCTTAAAAGAAGACAGCTGGCGAAAAGTCCTTTTTCAAAACATTTAGATACACAGATCCCCTTCCTAACTCTGCAGTGATAGTTAAGCGTCCCTCCTCTGTCTGTCCCCTGAAGAAAACTGGAGGCTTATTCTCTAGGAAGGACCAAACAGACCATCCACAAACCGTGGAACACCAGACCCAGCTAAGGGCAAGAGTACTTGGTTGAAAACAGGAGAATTAACAGAAATATCCCCACTCTTCCTCTTCCACTCTACTAGAATGCAAGAACCCAGGGTGACCCAATCCAGCCAGGAGATGGAAGATGATTCTCTTGGGGAAAGTTATCAGCCTGGGAGGAGAGTCAAAGATACCAATGCTGGAATTTCCTGAGGAAATGTTCAGTGAAGCCAGCAGAGACAACCTCCCTCTCCCCACTTATGCAGTTTCCAGTCTGCTTTTTGTACCTCTCTGACACCCACAAGCAAACAGCCAAAGATTACAGAACATCTGAGGCAGATTCCAGAAAAGACAAACGAAAAAGCAACTTGAAGTAAAGAGAACTATGCAAGAACATGAGATTATACCTCACCCCACCAGTGAAAACAATCAAACAAACAAAAAACCAGCAATCACTATTACTCTCAGAGAGATAACAGATGCTACAACTTGGTAACGAGAGTAGAGTTGTTTAAGAAAGGAAAAAGTACTCGTGGTGAACACATGGCATGGCTCAGCTATTTATACAATAAACAGCACTTACACAGTCCAAATAACATAATCCACTCTGGTATAATCAAAAGTATGTCAGAAGAAGTGAAGTATTTTCCATGTGGGAGGGTAAGACCCAAGGCTTCAAGTGAAAAAAGCAAGTCACATTATAAACAGTAATAGAGACATTGGTATCAATAGCTAAAATAATTAAAAGTGATCACCTTGAGGCTGAGGGAATGGATCACCTGGGGCATAAGAAGGGGACTGATAGAATGATATTTTCGGTAATGAGCTTTGGAGAACCATTTGACTCTTTAAATTACATATATTTCAGCCGGGCGTGGTGGCACATCCCTGTAATCCCAGCACTTTGTGAGGCCGAGGCAGGTGGGTCACTTGAGCTCAGGAGTTTGAGAACAGCCTGGCCAACATGGTGAAACCCTGTCTCTACTAAAAATGCAAAAATTATCCAGGCAGGGTGACATGCACCTGTAATCCCAGTTAGTCGGGAGACTGAGGCATGAGAATCTCTTGAACCTGGGAGGTGGATGTTGCAGTGAGTGGAGATTGCACCACTGCACTCCAGTCTAGGCAACAGAGCAAAATTCTGTCTCAAAAAATAAAATAAATAATGCATATTTCATGTTTTAAATAAAAAGTAAATTATGAAAGAGATTCGCCTCTGAAATCAGATTGTCTAGATTGGTAACTGGTTCTCTTCACTGGCTCCCTGAAAAAAGCCTTGGATAATCAAACTCTGTGCACCTCTATCTAGTTCCTCTTCTGTTTAGGTGAGATAGTAAGAATACCACCTTATAGAATAATTGTTAGGATTAAATGAGATCATTCATGTAAAGCACATAGCTTGGAACCTGATATGCAGCATATGATCAGGACTACCTGCTGTTGTTCTCACTGATGTTTTTCCAGCCCCAGAGATCTGATTTAATTGGTCCAGGATGTGGCCTGGATATAAGGAGTTTTCAGCTCTACCCAGGTGATTGTAAGGTACAGCAATGGTGGAATACCAGTGGCCTGCAGCCTAGAGGAAGCTTCCATGCAGAACTGGGTGAAGATACATGATTACTGCCGCAAAATAGTTGATTCCAGATGTTTCCTTGCCAGTCACTCCACTTCAGCCCTACACCATCCAGATGATAAGGAAGTGGGGTGTTAACACTACAGTACTCCTCATTTTATGAGTTACCCAGATAAAAAAGCTGCCTCTAAGCAGTTATCTAAATTGAACCCCACATACTCCCTGAATTAGGTTTGATTTCAGAGATAAATTCCTACAGGAGAATGCTGACTCTAAGATATACTAAAATGCAGGCTTAAGGATGTAGCAAAAAAATTTAAGAACACACAATTTAACAAGAGACAATAGTATGAAAAATGTGAATAATCTCTACATTTGTGTTTGGTTCAGCTATTGGCATCTTGAAAGCCCATAGTTTGAACTAGTATCAAAAGCTTAGGTGGGGGGAACCAATGTATTTCATCTTTAGACATTGTACAGATCTGCCCCCCAAATTTCCAGGTTCAAAAATGGCAGTGCTCCAACACAACTCAAACCAACCTATGCAAAAGAGGGAATTAATAGCTTCTGGTAGCTGGGAAGGCCTGTGTTGTAACCAGCAGAATGAAGAGCAGAACAGCTGGGACCAGCACCTGGAATGCCAGGATTGCAACTCATGGCACTCACTAGGTTTCAGGGACCACTCAGTGTTTCAGCTGAGCATTTCAGGTTTCAGCTACACAGTGATGAAAATTATGACATCAACAACAAACAGAAAAATAAATATATATATAAATATATATTGCACAAAAATTACAAAAACAAGTAGCTATGTTAGAAGATAGAGAATTGCGTGAGTGGAGAGGGAGAAGTGTGGTGGAGTCAGGGAAAGCCCTACCACTAAGTTGACATTGAATAAAAGCCTGCAGGGGGGGAGGGGTAAGCCTTGCCATCTTGCAGGCAGGTAGAAGTCAATACAAAGACATGAAGCTGGGAACGTGCATGTTCTGTTCAAGGAACAGTAGGAGGGACCATGAGCAGAGGTGGACAGCAGGTTGCAGGGAGTGGTGAACTACCACAAGGCATTGGCTTTTACTCTGAGTGAGATGGGTATCCTTTGGAGAGTTTGAGCAGAGGAGTGACAGAATGTAATGACGGCTTCAAAGCTCTCTGGCCAAGCAGACAACAACCAAATGACCTCTTTGCTGTATGGAAAGTAGCCTAGGTGGAAGCAAAGAACAGCAGGGAGGCCAGGTAGAACGCCGCTGTTGTTTTCCAGGACAGCCTCTGCTCTCTGGACTTAAGATTGTCAAAGCGGGGCTGGTGAGATGTCATCACATCGTCAGAATTTGGTTCTCTTTCAAAGGTGGAGATGAAAGGCCTCGCTGATGAATTTCACATTGGGTGGGGGGAGAGTGAGAAGTTGTGGTTGAGTCCACGACTCCCAGGACTGTCATCATGCATCTTCATGCCTGCCTGCATTTATCTTTTATCCCTGCCACCTGTCTCTTGGCTTCATTCCAAGTCTCCCCATGTCAGGCAATAACACAGTATCCAAGAGCCCCAAATTCACAGCCTCCTGTATAGCAACAATAGATGTTTACTTTATATTTAATCAGACCTTGGCAAGACCCAGTTTGCCCCTTGGGTCAATCACTAATGTCAGAACAGAATGATTGGTCACACCTGAATACATACCTACCTCTGTGGCCAGGGAAGCAGGCAGGTTTCTGGAGTTGGTGAATTAGGAAAAGCTTTCCTGGCAAGCAAAAAAAAAAAAAAAAAAAAAAACCAAAGTTACCATAGTCTCACCCCTTCCCCGCAGCTACAACCCAAGTTGTTTGCCTTTTGAGTTCAGTCCTCTTCCCTTGGACCCTGCAGGTTCTACTCCAAACCCAGAGCAGCTTCCAATATGGGGAACTCACTCACCTCAAAAGGAATATCACTCTTTCAATATGGAACAAGAAGAGCTCAAATTCAAAGCCCCAGTAATTCTAAATCTCGCTTCAGGACTCAGGTTAGCCTGTCACTCAAAAGCAGGTGGAACTGGGAGAGGGGGCGCAAGAAGGTTTTTCCCTAACTGCAGGAAAGCTCTTCCATCCTACAGCAGCGTAATTGTTGAAAGAGAGCCTCCTTTAAGTGCTTTAGCCACAAGCTGGATGGAGAGGCACTTCCAACCAGTTTTTTTACCCTGAGATGTTTTAAGGCAAGACACACCTGCATTTTTTATCCTACCCAGGGCTTACGAGCTCTTTGTCAGTTGAGAATTCTTGGCCTTAAATCAGCTCCACCACTAGCGTTTATATGTGTTGGAAAAACCCTCTCTGCTGAAGAACTGAGAAAATAGTCCATGGTCTCAAAGTAATGACACATTGCGGCAATACAGGATCTTGAAATGTGTGTGCAAAATGTGGCAGGGGCTCGCGTGCTGTGGCGCTGGCTGCTGGGCCATATTAACACTCCGTGACTTCCCCGTGCCCAGAGTCTCACTGCTGGTTCCACTGTGGCTGCCATGCCCATCCTTCCTTTTAGAACACCTGCTCCCACAGTCCCTGAGAAAGAACTGCTCTGTGTTGACAGTTCCCTCCCTCCACCCCAACCACCTTGGGCTGTTTACAGTAAACACTGCACACTAGTGAGGTCTTATTGATCTCTTTTTTCCCAGACACCCTCCTGGCCCCTCCCGCCCTGCTCTCATTTCTGTGTCTGCCACCTGGAAGCAGCAACGGTGGCTCTGCTTGCTTTTCTGCATACCAGAGGCAATGATAATATTTACCGTGGCAGTGGGAGGACTTTGCTGCAGTCTTCACAGCTCTGGCACTCGGATGGCGGCGAGATCCAGGGAGAGCCAGAAGTGGGGTGCCCAAGTATTCACTTCTGGCTCAAAGTCCAGGTGTGGTTCTGCATTAAAGCCCCCAGTTTGGCCATTCGGAGCGTGGTAATCAAGGAACCCCTAGATGTTTCCAAAACTGGATTGGGTATCCCTCTGCATATTCTGAAAGGTTGAATTTTCTCTTGGATGAGAGTTACAGAGGGGATGAGCAGATCAGGCTGAATTAGGTAAGTTGGCCCCAAAACAGATTCATGTATCCCAAAAGGAATAAAGATGATCCATTAAGGCACAGAAGAAAATATTATCACTTATTTATTTTTCTTTTTAAATATAATTTTTGTACATGTCTCAAAGTATATTAGTACAGAAGTGTGTCATTTAGAAATGAATATACAGCAATTGAGGTTACATGCTCAAACTATTTTTAATGCTTTGAGCTACTGAGCTGAACTATTTGAAGACCATTAAGTTGGGAGATGCCTAGCCTCTCTTCTCACACTGAAACTCTGTGGTTCTGTAGTTTTATGTTCTGGGACAAACTCTGCCGTGATAGACCTTAGAAGATGAGAGAGGAGAAAACTGACAATTAAGACAACTCATCTCTGTTGGGTGCGGTGGTTCACACCTGTAATCCAGCAATTTGGGAGGCTGAAGTGGGCAGATTACTTGAGGTCAGGAGTTCAAGACCAGCTTGGCCAACGTGGTGAAACCTGGTCTCTACTAAAACTGCAATAATTGTCTGGGCATGGTGGTGAGTGCCTATAGTCCCAGCTACTCAGGAAACTGAGGCAAGAGAATTGCTTGAACTCTAGAGGCAGAGGTTGCAGTGTCCTGAGCCTGGGCGACTGAGTGAAACTCTGACTCAACAACAACAACAACAAAAAGACATCTGGTCTCTCAGGGGCAACCAGATTCTGTAGTCTTTCTGTTAACTGGGACTGTTGATCCTCCGGGCCTCCTGGAAGCTGGGATCATGACCAGCCCTTGAGATGGAGGTGAGGGAGTTTATAGGCACAGGAGAGAGGATGGGCTGGTTGTTTTCCCTTAGAGCCATCCAAGGGCTCCCTCTTTTCTGGGGGTGCAGCTTCAGCAGGCATTGGTACCAGGCTGGATATGACACAAAGAGAATGATGGCTTTTAGTATTAGACATTGTGCTGCCTACAGGGCATCATCTTCATCCCAGTTCTGTTGAGGATTTTTACCTGATACAGGCCATGTTATCTCTAGCTTTAAAGTAAAAAGGTTAGCAGGAATTTCTGATGTCACAGAAAAAAATATGAAAATAAAATAAAACATGAAATGAAACTGGAAAGGCCTATCTGCTGATGATTTGGCTCAGCTCTGGGTGTTTTGTAATTCTTCTTCAGGGGTTTAATAGAAGATTTTTCTTAACCTTTCTACTTTAGTGTACTCCTTTATCATCCAACTACTCTCATTTACTGTTTCATCACTTTTCTTCTTACCGTTATTCATTCCACCTGCCCCCTTTCTTCTGAGGCTTCATGACCAACTGAGCCCCTCTTTCCCCCATGCAGTACATTTTGCCAGTGATCCCATTCTATTCAGCAATCATTTCATAAAGAACCTCTTGGGAGTGTGGACCTTCACTTCAGTTGCTCACCATTTGATATGATTTGGTGGTGTCCCCACCCAAATCTCATCTTGAATTGTAGCTTCCATAATCTCCACCTGTTGTGGGAGGGACCTGGTGGGAGATAATTGAATCATGGAGGCGATTTCCCCCATACTGTTCTCATGGTAGTGACTAAGTCTCCCAAGAGCTGATAGTTTTATAAAGGGAAACCCCTTTCCCTTGACTCATTTCCTCTTGTCTGCTACCATGTAAGAGATGCCTTTGCCTTCTCCCATGATTGTGAGGCCTCTCCAGCCACGTAAAACTGTGCTGTGAGTCTCTATTAAACCTCTTTTTCTTTATGAATTACGTAGTCTTGAGTATGTCTTTATCAGCAGTGACAAATACACCATCCCCTGCATTTCACCTATTCTCCCAAACTTCTCCCACCTGGGAAATTCTCATTGACGATTTTAAAAACAAAGTTTACACATCACCCCTTGCAGAAGCTTTCTCTGCTTCCTTATACACCATTCAAACAAACTAATCACTCCCTTCATTACACTGTCTGCATGTGTGTCTTTCATGGCATCAATGATGTTTGGTTGCGCGGATGCATTGATATGTTTGTCTCCTTCTTCTGGTCTGTAAACCCATTCTTGGCCAAGCCTGAAACCCTTTCTACCATCTCCTAGCACAGGGCCTGGGACAAAGCAGGACCTTAATAAAGTGAGTGAATAAAGGAAGGAAGGAGATCTGAAGCCACCTACTCTTGGTCTTCTCGTGGGTTCAACAGAGCTTAGCCAGCTGCAGAGGTAACAACAACAACGAAGCTAGCATTTATTGTGTGCTTCCCTTTGTTCTCAGTGAGAAACCAATTAAACATATAACTGGTTGAGTGGAGACCACCAGACCAATTAATTATATACTCTGTTCACCAAGAAGCAGCAGCCCTTCTCCCCACTTACTTGGAAAGTATGTTACAGGATAAATGACAGTACCCTACTGGCTTGGTTCTAATTGCCAGACTGTTTCCCAGGCTCATTTCTGTCTTCTAATCAAAGTTTATGTACATCTTTGTTCCTGGATCTTAGGAATTCAAACCTTACACTAGGAGCAGTGACATGTTCTTGCTCGCAGAAATTTATTGTAAAATTTTCCAGTAACAAAAATACTAAGTCTAATTGAAATACTTTTTTTTTCTTTGAGATGCGGTCTCACTCTTACCCACTCTGGAGTGCAGCGGTGCAATCACAGCTCACTGCAGCCTGGACCTCTCAGGCTCAAGGGTTTCTCCCACCGCAGCTTCCCAAGTAGCTGGGAACACAGGTGCATGCCACCAAGCCCAGCAAATTTTTCTTATTTTCTGTAGGGATGGGATCTCCCTATGTTCCTCAAGCTGCTCTTGAATGCCTGGGCTCAAGCAATCCGCCTTCCTCGGCTTTTCAAAGTGCTGTGATTACAGGCGTGAGTCGCTGTGTCTGACCTGAATGCAATGTGTCAACTTTGATTTCTAATTTCTTCATCGGATCCCTCATTCACAACCAGGAAAAAATATCACACTTTTTCTTTCATATCTGATCTATACCTCTCTCTCTCTCTCTCTCTCTCTCTCTCTCTCTCTCTCTCTCTCTCTCACACACACACACACACACACACACACACACACAGCCTGGAACTATGAACTTTTAATTTCCAGTCCATGAAAGCTTTTGCACAGGTGAGTACTTTACTCTTGGCCTTACAACCAAGTTAGGTCTTACAACCCAAATCGTCCTATTAGCAGCTGCCCAGAAACCAACAGAACCTGGGAGAATAACCTACACCAGTCTGGCCTCTGCCAAAACTTGCCTTTTCTCCCCAGTCCCCACTCCCAGACTGACACACCCATCCCAACAATGTATCCATGAAGAAAAATCCTCTTGAAAGGCATGGCAAACCCCTTTTAATGTTACAGGCCTGGCTGTCTTGTATCATTAATATATATCCTTCCCTCTCTGGTTGAAGCTACAATCACCCAGTGCCATCATAGTCTTGCCAGGAAAACTGAAAATTGAACCAATAACCAAGCATCCATGCTCTAAGATCATCAGCCATGGGATACCTGTGAGACCCATGATGTTAAGCCCCTCTGGGTCATTTACAAATTGGGCAAAATTGCATTTTCTCCTCTTTTTCCTTCTTTCTGTCTGATCTTCACACTCTCTTAAAATCTCTGCTTCTATCTAAGGCCCTTGCGAGGGCAAACAAGATAACCTTTGTGAAATGCCTTAAATTCCTTCAAAGGAGGTTTGTCAATTCAAAACACCATTGATTTTTGAGATGTTATTTTTAGTGCTATGCCAACACTGTTAAAATATTTGTATCGATGAAAAGAGTTCTGTGGACAGATGGTGACGGGGGTACGACAGTGGGAATGCACTTGATGCCACTGAACTGTACACTTAAAGATGGTTAAAATAGTACATTTTACACTATATGTATTTTACCTTGATTTTAAAAATAAATGTATGCAGTCACAAAAAGGAATGAGTTCACGTCCTTTGCAGGGACATGGATGAAGCTGGAAGCCATCATTCTCAGCAAACTAACACAGGAACAGAAAAACAAACACCGCATGTTCTCACTCATAAGTGGGAGTTGAACAATGAGAACACATGGATACAGGGAGAGAAACATCACACAGTGGGGCCTGTCAGGGGTTGGGGAGCTAGGGGAGAGAGAGCATTAGGACAAATACCTAACACATAAGGGGCTTAAAACATCAGTGACGGGTTGATGGGTGCAGCAAACTCCCACGGTACATGCATACCTGTGTAACGAACCTGCACATTCTTCACATGTATCCCAGAACTTAAAGTAAGATGAAAAAATAAAATAAATGTATAAAAATAAATAACAACAAAAATACCTATATTGTTAAGGCAACTCTGCACCCCCACATTTCTCCTATTTGTGTGCTTGCTCTTGGGTTTTGTGCAGAATTCTCACAGAGAATGAGATCAGGGGTTCATCTCACTCCTTCTTCCCACGTAATAGACAAGGAATGAGGACCATTTGAATGAAAGGGCCAACTCCAGCCTAAGTTTCCTGATTCAAGGTCAAACACAGTCGTCGTAGAGGAAAGTAACACATCATCCTATGTATTGTCAGTAGCAACAACCCATGATATTAGTAGCATATAATCATAACAAAAATCTGTAAGAAAAGACCCCATCAGCACACCCACCTCGACTGCCCCTGGGGGAAGAGAGAGCTACCGACTGCTGCACCCAGCTTGGTGCAAACTCGAAGATCACCCATCTCCTCCTGAACAGGCACACCCCACAGCCGTTGCTCTGGGACTGATGGGCAAGTGCGGGCCGCCACCAGGAGCGAAACTGATTTCCTCCACCTGTCCCTCAGCTTTCAAAGTGACCAGTTCACCATCCTTTGTCATCTCAGATAACTGAAAGCCAAGTTTTGCTCAAGAATGGATACTTTACAACCGGGTTATAAACTGTAACCAAGGAGGTCTCCGAGAGGTTTACACAACCTCCAGCTACCCTGGCCCAGTGGCGCCACAGGAACTGGCCTTGGTCCTTCTGGAGAGGGTTCTCCCTGGAAACCGATGTGCAGAACATGCCGTGTCATCACCAGGGAGGGCAGAGTTCTGGGAAAGACGGCTCAGCTGCGTGAGTCACAGGGAGACTTCTAGAAAGGCAGAGCAGGAAAGGGTTGTGGTGATCTAGACAAACCCCCTCGTTTTGTAGATAAGGATGGGAGGACAGGCACTGAGGATGGGTCAGGCCAGCAACCTGCCCAAGCCACCGTCCATCAGCTGCATCTAGGAGTGGGTGCCACACCATTTACCAGCCGGAGTTCAGTGTTCTGGCCCCAACACCGTCCCACCCGTGGCCAGAGAGGCAGAAGGGTACGTTGGGAAAACACAGACTTGTGACCCAGACCCAGCTACACATCCCATCTCCCTTCATGGCTCCAAGGCTTTGGGCAAGTCACTGTCTTTGAGACTCCGTTTCTTCATTTATAAAATGGGCATGATAATTCTCATCTTTCAAGCTTAACATAGGATTAAATTAAATGATGTGTGTAAAGTGTTGGTGCAATTTCTGGCAGAACAAGTGTCCTACAAGTGGTAGCTATGAGTTGTTACTATTAACATTTCCTTGGTCACTACAGTTCTCTGCGTGTGATGGATTCCTGATGCTTCATGGGTCTTGCTTATTAGATTAGAACAGATACAGAGTACAGAGGGAGGCCACAGATCAGAATGGGGCCACGGAAAGACAGAAGGGTTCCCTCCATACTTGGAGTGCCAGTAGGTATGAGGGACTCCAGGCATCTGGCTGATGTATGTCCAGGACACCATGTTCTTCGGGATTATCTGACACCACAATGGAAATTAGATGGCTTCTAGAAAAAAAAACAAAAAACACAAGAACAGCAAAGAATAAAGCCCCTATACTCTGAGACTGGAAAAGAACTGGCTGCCCTACTTCAGCGGGCTTCAGAAAGTTGGGCAAATAAAACGCATAGCTTGTCCTCCAAGCATACACAGAAGAGCATCCAGGGAGCTCTGTCTCTCTGCTTTGAGAGGGCCATGAGGAAAGCTGAATGGTTGCCTTGCCTTAGGACACAGTAACGGGATACAACTCGGCCAGGTGTCCTCAAAGTGTGGTTCTTAGACCAGCAGCATCAGCATCGTCAGTGAGCTTGTTAGAAATGAAGAAACTCCTGCCCCACCTTTATCTACAGAATCAGAAACTGTGAGGATAGTCTCCAGGAAAGTGTTTACCAAGCCCTCCAGGCAATTCTTAGCTCTGCTCCAAGGCTGCCAATCTTAGCTGTACCTAAGACATCAAGGCTACACCCTAGGCCAATTTCATCAGAGTCTCTGGGGTTGGACCAGGTACCAGCTTTTTTTAAAGCTTGACCAGTGATTTCAATGTGCAGACAAGCTTGAGTCCCACTGGTTTGGAACAAGAATTTGAATGAATCTATAAGTAATTCATAATCTTTGTTAGAATTCTGCAATGAAATGCAATAGCCATCGGCCGGCCATGGTGGCTCATGCCTATAATCCCAGCACTTTGGGAGGCCGAGGCGGGTGGATCATGAGGTTAAGAGATCGAGACCATCCTGGCCAACATGGTGAAACTTGTCTCTACTAAAAATACGAAATTAACCAGGTGTGGTGGCGGGTGCCTTTAATCCCAGCTACATGGGAGGCTGAGGCAGGAGAATCACTTGAACCTGGGAGGCAGAGGTCATGGTGAGCCGAGATGGTGCCATGCACTACAGCCTGGGGAACAAGAGCAAAATTTAGTCTCAAACAAACAAACAAACAAACAAAAAACCAGCCATCAACTCTGAATGCTGGGACCCACCACCTTTCCTTCTGTTCAGTTTTTCTGTATTATTCCCACCAATACTTCTTCAACTGTTCTGCACAACTTCTATACCCCAGAGAAGTTTAAAATACACTTGTTACCCTCACCCATTCATCCACTACTACCACTGTTGATTCAATAAAGTTGGATTCATTGGCTTGTGTTAAGGAAGACTGAAGAGGAGCCTCCATTCATTCCAGTCCCTTAGGATGCCATGTGAATTTGCAAATTAGAGATAATTATGTTTCTGACATATGTGTCTCTTTTCTGTTAGATTTTGTCTACAGTGTTCTTGTTATGTTTATGCATTTTATTCAGCTTCCAATTCAGACCAGCACCAAAGCAGGCTAATAAGGCCACCTTTGTTTTATGTTTTCTTCGACCTTTGAAACATGCAAATGTTCCCCTGGTACTTAACATCAGTGAGAGGGGGTGATTCTCACCAGTGCTTCCTCAGCTGGGGGACCAAGGGGGAAGGATAGGAAAACAGAATCAGTTCTTCTTGAAGTTTTCTGTGGATTACACTGCAAAAAAGCTGGTCAGTAGACGCAGGATCAACTCTTTCAGGTCCTAATGAAAGTACGATATTTAAAAATAGGGCAGTAGGATAGTACGAGACGTCGTCGTCAAAGCTAGGCTTATGCCCTTAGATTCAGATCAATTACTTGGAAGGTTTAGAACTCTTCCAAGAAGCCCAATTTAGAAATATGTACAGTTTGTGGAGTTAACAATTTTAGCCTACCAATATAAAACAAATGTTAATTCACAGAGTATTTCCCAGGGTGCCATTTTCCACAAAGTCTACAAGAGTTCTGAAATGACTGCATGTACACAGGAATGAATATTGAGTATTATTGCCCATGTTTCTCCCCACATATTAGGGTGAAAAACCATTCCGAGTCAGAAACTCAGATGGGCTCCAGGAAGCTGTTTACCAAGCCCTTCGGGCCTTTCTTAGGCACACTGCAGTTTGAGAACCACTGACCTAGGCTGCGTCTCCTAAGCTCTGCTCAACATCTGTGAATCTCAGCTGCACCTGAGAAGTCAAGGCTATGCCTCAGGCCAATGAAATCAGAATCTCTGGGAACTTTTCTGTTTTAGGACAGAATGTCCCACATCCCAGGAAACTTCTGTCCCAGGCAAACTGAGACAGTTGGCCACCCTATATATCCCCAGAT
Organism: Callithrix jacchus; assembly: GCF_049354715.1. Classification (NCBI taxonomy): domain Eukaryota; kingdom Metazoa; phylum Chordata; class Mammalia; order Primates; family Cebidae; genus Callithrix; species Callithrix jacchus. Next base: position 29,222,991 of record NC_133514.1, on the reverse strand, counting down.
CTCCATCTCTTTCTTTTTTTTTTTTTTTTTTTGGTTCATAAATCATTTCTGTATATGATTCATGCACTACCTCATCTCAGAACATCAGCACTTGTGCTTAGAAAGAAAACACATGCACACACACACAGTTGCTAAACATTCCCAGTTCCTTCTTCAAATGTTACTGCAAATATATTCATGTATTTCTTTTTAATTTCTACTTTGCATTTTCCCATTGCTGTCACCACCTTATCTCTCCACAAGGACGGTTCCACAAACATCTTTTTTTTTTTTTTATAATCAAACTGACAGAACAAATGTAGGAAAGAAAGAAAAGTGACTCCTATGTGTCAGAGCTGAATGTGGATGACAGTGTCTATCATAAAAATTAAAGAAGCCCTTTTTTATCCAGTGAAATAAATCTTTATTGCCTGACCTTTCTGTGCCAGCTACTGTGCTACCCAGCATCTGCAGAATACCACATGAGTCGCTGATGTCAGGCTGAGAAACGAGACCAACGTGCTCTAACTCAGTAACACTCACCAGTACCATAGATTGCTTTGTTCATTGACTTCCCATCAGACTGGGGAAACATGACTTTAGTTTTTGCCATTTCTTACCTTGGGCTGTTAAAAAATCAACTGGGTCTACTACCAATTCACGTTTCTAACTTCAGGGCTTCTCCAAAGTTATGATAAATAAAATTTCTCACAAAAGTTCCAAATATTTTCCACTCCATTCCTTAACCCTCCATCAGGCAGCCCATGCCTTTATCACCTACCTTCCTGAGATCAAAATCATTTCTTAAAAATAATTTCAACTTGTATTTTAGATTTAGGGGGTACATGTGCAGGGTTTTTATGTGGATGTATTGCATGATGCAGAGGTTCGGGGTCTGATTGACCCTGTCACCCAGGTAGTAAGCACAGCACCCAGTAGTTAGTTTTTCATCTCTGACCCTCTCCTTCCCTCCCTCCTCCAATAGTCCCCAGTGTCTATTGTTGCCATCTTTTAAATTTTCTTTTGAGACAGGGTCTCTCTGTTGCCCAGGCTGGAGTGCAGCACCACAGTCTTGGCTCACTTCAGCCTCTGCCTCCCAGGCTCAAGCAATCCTCCCACTTCAGCCTCCCAAGTAGCCTAGACTACAGGCACACACCACACCCAGCTAACTTTTGTATATTTTGTAGAGATGGGGTTTTGACATGTTGCCAAAACTGATCTCAAACTACTGGGCTCAAGTGATCTGCCCAACTTGGCCTCCCAAAGTGCTGGGATTAGGGATTACAGGCATTAGCCACTGTGCCTGGCCTGTTGCCATCTTGATATCCGTAAGATAACCCACTGCTTAGCTCGCACTTATAAGTGAGAACATCTGGTATTTGGTCTTCTGTTCCTGCATTTGCCTAGAATTATGGCCTCCAGCTGTATCCATGTTGCTGCAAAGGACATGATTTCATTCTTTTTTATGACTGCATAGTATTCCATGGTGTGTACATACCACATTTTCTTTATCCAATCCACCACTGATGCTGCTGTGAAGAGCCATGATGAACATACAGGTGCACATGTCTTTTTGGTAGAATGGTGTGTTTTCTTTTCCGCTTATACCCAATAATGAGATTCCTGGGTCAAAATGTTAGTTCTGTTTTAAGTTCTTTGGAAAATGAGATGGGAATCATTTGATGGGATTTCAGCTAACATTTACCCTTCTACATTACATTTTCTCTAGCTCATCGTGGTCATTATCTCTTGCCCTTTTGTCTTTTTTCTTTTTCATGTTTTAAAACTTCTAAGATATGTGTAGACCTCTGGTCTTAAATAAGGAAATATATTTTCCCCTCCTTGAAGTCACTCTCTTTTTCTTGTATCACTTCCTCTTTTAACCTGTTTTGTCAATAATCACTCATCTGATGCATTTTTTTTCTGTCTTTTGACTTCTCTTCTACATGCAAATGTGCTTAAGTCACAATTATTCTTAAGAAAAACAAGAGGTCATTTGATTCCACCACAACTCTGGAATTTTCCACACCTTTTCCTCTTTTCTCTGCCTCCCCTCCCCCTTCTCATCTCCCATCCTTCTCAACCTTGTGCAGTTTGGGATTTGCTCCTGCTAAACTGAAATCTTCTCCCAGGGTGTACCAACAAATTGCTTGTAAAATGCAATGCCTCTTCAAAGCTCTCAGCCATCCCGGTGTCTCTGCATGAAGAGTGCAGCAACACTCTTTTTTCTCTTGAGATGGAGTCTCCCTCTGTTGTCCAGGCTGGAGTGCAGTGGCACTATCTTGGCTCACTGCAACCTCTGCCTCCCAGGTTCAAGTGATTCTCCTGTCTCAGCCTCCTAAGTAGCTGGGATTACAGGTATCTGCCGTCATGCCTGGCTAATTGTTTTGTGTTTTTAGTAGAGGCAGGATTTCACCATGCCGGCCAGATTGGTTTTGAACTCCTGATCTCACGTGATCTACCTGTGCTGGGCTTTTTTTTTTTTTTTTTTTTTTTTTTTTTAGTGGAGTCTCACTCTGTCACCCAGGCTGGAGTATGGTGGCACAATCTTAGCCTCACTGCAACCTCCATCTCCCAAGTACAAGTGATTCTCCTGCCCCAGCCTTCTGAGTGCCTGGGGTTACAGGTGTGTGCCACCATGCCTAGTTAATATTTTTTTTTTTTGTATTTTTAATAGAGACAGGGTTTCACTCTGCTGGTCAGATTAGTCTCCAACTCCTGACCTTAAATGATCTGCCCGCCTCAGCCTCCCAAAGTGCTGGGATTACAGGTGTAAGCCGCACACATGGCCAAGAGTGCAACAACGCTCTCGGTACTGTTAGAACTACCCCTGGTGACTCCTCTCACCTTACACATGCTGAATCTGCTTGTTCTGCTCCCATGAGGCCATATCTTCTGCTCCTCTTCCTTGCTCAGTCCTTGGTCTCCTTCCAGTTCCAATCTGCTCCTCCTCCCATGTCCTGGCCTTCAGCCGCAGCTCTGTTCACTTGACTCCCAGATCTATGGCTTCATCCCTAAACTTTCTCCTGAGTTTTCTTTCCATGTTTCCAAACAAAGAATGGACAGCTTCACATGGAAAATTTCAAAGATCCTCAAACTAATTTTGCCCAAAACTAAGTTCGTCATCATTATCATCATCTCCAAAACCTGTCTCCTTGTGTTTTCTGTGAGTCACTGAGTCCACCTTGCTCGATACTCCTGCTTTTCTTGACTCCTTTGTCTTGCTCACATCTCGGCGTCTGCCAAATGACTTCATGAACTTTATTATTATTAGAACTTTTTATTACAAATGGCAGGATTCCAAATCAAGTTAGATTAAACAAGGAAAAGGGATGTACTGGCCCATGGAAACAAGACATAGAAAGGAAGGTTTCCCAAGAATGGTTGCAGATTTCTCCTTTCACCTATCATCTCAGCCTCTGTTTGTGTGTGGGCTAATTCTTTCCAGTTCCTTCATCTGGAGGGGCCCAGGGCCACTGGCAGCTCTGAATGCATCCCCTGATAACAAGAATGAGAGGAGACACTTAACATATATCAAGCACCATTCTAGGCATGGCAGAGCCCATAAGGCAAGAAGAAAGAAAATATTCCCGATTTCAGATTTACTTCTCAAGAAGACATGCAAGTGCCCCCAAAAACATGAGTAAATGCTCAGGATCACTAATCATCAGAGAGGCACAAATTAATACCCCAGTGAGAGACCATCTCACACCAGTCAGAATGGCTCTTATGAAATATCTAAGTATAACAGTTGGCATGGATATGGAGAAAAGCGGACATTTCTACCCTGTTGATGAGAATATACATGAGTACAACCTTTGTGGAAAACAGTATGGAGATTTCTCAGAAATCTAAAAATAGAACTACCATTCAACCCAGCCATCCCAATACTGGATATCTACCCAAAGGAAAAGAAATTATTCTACCAAAAGACACCTGGCCGGGCGTGGTGGCTCACACCTGTAATCCCAGCAATTTGGGAGGCTGAGGTGGGCAGATCACCTGAGGTCAGGAGTTCAAGACTAGCCTGGCCAACATGGTGAAACCCCATCTCTACTAAAAATACAAAAATTAGCCAGGTATGGTGGCAGGCACCTTTAATCCCAGCCACTCAGGAGGCTGAGGCACAAGAATCACTTGAACCCACGAGGCAGAGGTTGCAGTGAGTAAAGATCATGTCACTGCACTCCAGCCTGGAAGACAGAGTGAGACTCTGTCTCAAAACAAAAACTAACCAAACAAAAAGACACCTACACTCATGTATCTACCAAAGCACTATTCTCAAGAGCAGAGATTGAATCAATCTAAATGTCCATCAGTGGACAATTGGATAAAGCAACGTGGTGTATATAAAACATGGCATACTCTGCAGTCATAAAAAAGAATGAAATCATGTTTTTTGCAGCAACATGGATGGAACTGGAGGCCATTATTTTTTCCCCAAGGACAAGGTCATGCTCTTATTTATTTATTTTTTTATTTCCATAGACTTGGGGTACAACTGGTTTTTGTTAAATGGATAAATTATATAGTGGTGGGCCAGGCGCGGTGGCTCAAGCCTGTAATCCCAGCACTTTGGGAGGCCAAGGCGGGTGGATCACGAGGTCAAGAGATCGAGACCATCCTGGTCGACATGGTGAAACCCCGTCTCTACTAAAAATACAAAATATTAGCTGGGTACGGTGGTGTGTGCCTGTAATCCCAGCTACTCAGGAGGCTGAGGCAGGAGAATTGCCTGAACCCAGGAGGCGGAGGTTGTGGTAAGCTGAGATCGCACCATTGCACTCCAGCCTGGGTAACAAGAGCAAAACTCCGACTCTAAAAAAAAAAAAAAATTATATAGTGGTGAATTCTGGGATTTTGGTGCACCTTTCACCCAATTAGTGTACACTGTCCCTAATATGCAGCTGTTTATCCCTAGACTCCCTCCCTACCCTCCGCCTTCTGAGTCTCCAGAGTCTGTTATAGAACTCCATATACAACCTTTGCATACTCATAGCTTCGCTCCAACTTACAAGTGAGAACATGCAGCTTTTGGTTTTCCATCCCTGAGTTATTTCACTTACAATAATGGGGAGGTCATTATCCTAAACTAATTAACTCAGAAACAGAAAATCAAATACTGCATGTTCCTGCTTCTAAGTGAAAGACAGATAAACAATGGGGATACATGGACATACAGAGAGAAGTAATAGACACTGGGGACTTTAAAAGTGGGGGGAAAGGGGAGGGAGGTGAGAGGTAATTGAAAACTTATCTATTAGGTACAGTGTTCCCCATTCAGGTGATAGGTACACTAGAAGCCCAAACCTCACCATTAAGCAATATATCCAGGCAAAACACCTGCACCTGTACCCCTGGAATCTATAGTTTTTTATAAAGGCCTGGCCAGGCACAGTTTGCTCATGCCTGTAATTCTAGCACGTTGAGAGGCCGAGGTGGGCGGATCACCTAAGGTCAGCCTGGCCAACATGGTGAAACTCCGTCTCCACCAAAAATACAAAAATTAGCTGGGTGTGGTGGCGGATGCCTGTAATCCCAGCTACTCTGAAGGCCAAGGCAGGAGAATTGCTTGAACCTGGGAGGTGGAGGTTGCAGTGAGCCAAGATGCCACTATACTTCAGCCTGGGTGACAAGAACAGGACTCCATCTCAAAAAAAAAAAAAATTATAAAGGCCAAATAAATAAAATTGATATTGAACTTAGAAAACTGATATTTAGAAAATTCATTAATGGAATATAAACTAGGCCAGCATGGGTCATGCCCACACCTAATGGAACTATCACTGGATCTAGAACCAGGAGGTAGAGTAACTTGTCAGGCTTGGTGCATCTTCCCACCTTAGAGATTGGGTCTTTCAAGTAAGAGAGCATCCGCGAAGTATAGGAGGGGAGAAAGTGTGCATGGTAGATTTTGGGCAAGAAACTGAAATGCAGAAACTTGATGGCGCTCATTAAAGTGCACAGGTCCTTGCATTGTTTTATGAAAATTAAAGGGCCCACCTAAAACTTATTTCTAAATAGATGTGTCACCCACCAAAAACAAAGGAACAAACCCAGACAAAAGAGAACCAAGGCTTTCCTCACGACAGTTTTGGGAATACACCAAACACAAATAAATGAAGCATTAAGGCCTAAAGTTCGGTGCCAATAATTCCTAGCCCCTTTAACAATAGAATCCTCTTTTAAAATACTTTTTAATGTTTCAAATTTCTAAATGATAATGGCTGTGATGAGAAAATGTGTGATACTGAGAAATGAAACACACCATCATATAATATCAGCTGTTCAGCTTGAGGTGATGGTTGATGCATTCATTGTAGGCCTTTTCCGCTGACTCCAAGGTCCCAGGGAAGTCTTACAGTCATGGGTGAAATTTTGCTTTTCTCTCATAGAACTTTGGGAGGATTTCTACCTGGAAAACATTCAAAGAAGGTACTGAAATTGCCCACTGCACTCATGCAAATCACAATAATGCACCCTTAGGACATCTGTTTTACACAATTTTTCCTTTTTTTTTTTTTTTTCTTGAAATGGAGTTTCTCTCTTGTTGCCCAGGCCAGAGTGCAGTGGTGCGATCTTGGTTCACTGCAACCTCCACACCCTGGGATCAAGTGACCCTCCTGCCTCAGCCTCCCAAGTAGCTGGGACTACAGGCATGTGCCGCCACGCCCAGCTAATTTTTTTAGTAGAGACAGGGTTTCACCATGTTGGCCAGGCTAGTCTCAAACTCCTGACCTCAGGTGATCTGCCCTTCTCAGCCTCCCAGAGTGCTAGGATTATAGGCGTGAGCCACTGTGCATTTTATTTTATTTTTTTAACAAGGTCTCACTCTGTTGCCCAGGCTGGAGTGTAGTGCAAATCTTCCCACTCAGCCTCTCAAATAGCTCGGACTATAGGCATGTGCCACTGTGCCCAGCTAATTTTTGTATCTTTTTGTACAGACGAGGTCTTGCTACGGTGCTCAGGCTGGTTTCAAACTCCTGGGCTCAAGCGATCCTCCTGTCTTGGCCTCCCAAAGTGTTGGGATCACAGCTGTGAGTCACCACACCTGGCCTCCAGTGTCCCTTTTTAAGATAAATAATTGCAAATTGTACCCTTAGGTAACTGCGCAAAAGAAATTTATGTTATCATTTTAGACTCCAGAATACTGTGCATATAGGTGGCATTTATGGCTGTGGATAGTGTACTCTGTTTTTCTTCTGGTTCTAAATTCACAGTTTCTCTGGGTGTTTATTGACTTCTAATTCATCAGAAGAGAATCTGTAAACGTAATGAAGCCTAAATGGCATGCACGTGAATATGAATTCCACAGCATGTATAAATTAAGCCTCCCAGTGCCACATGTTGGGGAGATATTTCTCCTGGGACTGAGTGCTGCCAACTGCCAGGTGTGTTATGAGATGCTATTTTCATCTTCCATGGTTTAGAGTTTAGGATGTGACTGGAAACAGTCTGTGTGTTTGGGGAGGAGCTAGCCCCAGCCATCCTTGTGGGGACTGTTATTCCACATCATGCTCCACTGGGCTTGGGAGTGAATAAAAACCAATGTTCAAGAATGCCATTTCCACATCCGGCTAGTTCATCTGTTTTCTTATCCTCTTGCACTTAAATGTGACCAAAAGACCTTCCAAAATGGAATGCAGTCAGCCTTTTATAAAATCAAATTAATTGCTTATTTTTATTTAACCAGAGAATATTTGTCCTGAGCATTATTAGCCTGCAAAGCTGTTCTATTAATATTTATGAATAATAAAGAAAAGAAATAGGGAGAGCCATTTGAGTTAAACATTAAAAAGAGAAAGCTATACAGTGTGTTTCACATTTGCAATTCTGCAAGCTGTCAGGAAACTGAATTTTTCCTGTAAGGAGAGAAGGGCATCTATTTGTTGGATTTCTCCACCTCAGTGTTCACTTTTACCATGCCCAGTCAGATGTGTATGAAGTTCAAAACGTTCTAAGAAACGCCCTGCCCTAGCCAGGATGGAAGAGAAAGCTTTCAGAATGGAATATCAGCGGTGCAGTTCCCTTTGTTCATGTTTTCTGCTCCATGTTATTTTTTTTTTACTATTAGCAATGACTACATTTCAGAAACAAAGCCGCCTGCTATCTAACACAAGGGAAGGAATAGGCTTTGTGTGTGTGCACGCATGCATGTGTCTGTGTTGGGGAATACTGGTCTGTGTGCTTCCGTGTAGAAAGTGTTATTTACATGTCTAACCTTCAATGGTGTTACTTTCTTAAGGCTAATACAAAATATTCAGCAGGCTGGAATTCACTTCTCTGGAGACTGCTAAACCCCAAATGGACATGTCAGAGAGTGACAGCTCAGTCACCTCTTCATAGGAAGGGTCAGAAGTTGTGTCGTGAAGGCATTTATGCTGAGAGGCTTCTAGCTTAGCAGGCAAAGCATTGCCCTGGGGGTCAGGAGATCCTTCTTGGGGGCTGCAGGGATTTTTGTTTTTTTTTTGTAATCTGGAAGATGAAAAGTTTGGACTGAGTCAGGAGGTCTGCACTCTGGCTGCACATTAAACTCAACTTGATTTTTTAAAATAGTAATGCAACAGCCTTACTCCAGACCAATTAAATTAAACCTCTGGGGCTGAAACCCAGATCTGGGTATTTTTTTTTAAAGCTCCCAAGTGAGTCCCAGTGCCCTCCGAGGTCTCTGCAGTGCAAACCCTACTTAGATTTGCTCCTGTTAAGTCAGGTGCCCACGGGGCTGGCTCCATCTCCTCAGCTGTCTGCCTTGCCCACCCATTCTTTAAGGGAAGGTTCCATGTGCATAAGACATTAGGACCACAGCCCCAACAGAATCTGCTGGAACGATCAATGTAATTAGCTGGACTACCCAACCTAAAGGGTGAAGAGTTTGACAGAGCAGAATGAAGGAGCTATTGTAAAAGGAAATCTTCATGGCTCCTAAGAAAACTGCAGGACAGCAGCAGCGAAGCCAGCTCTTTTCTCCCTTAGAACTCTGCACGGCAAGCTCATTTGCCAGTTTGCACTCGGCTACGATTCCTCTTTTGCAGCTCAGCGCTGTGCTGCAGAGATAAACTAATTTAATCAATGGCAAGAACTGCATTTTGATCTTGTAATCATGTCACATAATTTCCTTTTCCAGGGCAGTGCCACACTTCTCTCTCTGAGTCCTCTCATCTCTCAAAGCTTTTTATTTTTTTTCTCTGACTTCTTTTCAGCCCATCTATCCCCAAGTCACATCATCCACAGACCTGCCCCACTGCTGTGTGTCCCCAACACCTTCTGTGGGGCCCTCTTTGTAATCTTTGATTCTCTCCCCCATCCACTTTTGTGTGCTGCCCCACTTCTTCCATCCCCTCCATTTTCCAGCCAATATTGCTGGGACACCAATGGCTGTGAGGATGTGAAAATCTGAAACACAGGCATGAATAATTAATTGACAGTGCCAGACTGAAGCCAGTGGAACTGAGAACGGTATTTGAGAAACGCAGCCAAATCATTTAGTGAGAGGCAGTATAGAGTTCCTGCAATTCCCGGAAGCCCCAGACACACTGTTAATTATGAAAATGCAGTTCTGACTAAGTAAGAATCCTCGGTCTTCCAGAGGCCTACAGAAGCTTCCTCCCATGCTTTGGGGCTGAAACTCGGAGCTTGCCTGACCCCATTGCCCTGACTGGCTAGACAGCCTGCTAGCTCATTCCAGAGTTATCACTGCCACACCTGGGGGTCAGGGGTGGAGGCTGAACGGGGCTGGCTAGAGGACCTGGAACTAGAAATTCCACATAGCAGCCAGCTGAGGAAACAGGGAAGAAGGGTAATCTAGAGGTTGAGGTTGCTAGAGGGGAAATAGACCAGAGTTCTTTCTGGAAGCTGAGGAGGGCGCCGTTGCTCTCCCCAGTCATTAGAAGTCAACTTAAGCACTGGCCCTTGGCTCAGAGCATTTCTTTTAAATTTTTTTTTTGGAGACAGCTGCCCTCACTATGTTGCCCAGGCTGGTCTCAAACTCCCGGACTCAAGTGATCCTCCTGCCTCGGTCCTGCAAAGCACTAGGATTATAGACGTGAGCCACTGCACCCAGCCTCAGATTATTTCTGATCCCAGACTGTTCCCATCTAGTCTGAGCCCTCCTTTAGACCTCGTTCTACAAGCAAGACTGGGTGATGGTCAATGAAGCCCTTGGTTTATTGGGGACATAACTTGGTTTAATCTGGGGACATAACTGGAACCAGGGCTACACAAGAGGACTTCAGGATAATCTTGGCTAGTTAGTGTCTTACTGCACCTTTGCATCCAGACACATCTTTGTAAAATACAAACTTGGCTATCCCACTACCTTGCTGAAAACCTGTCAGCAAGTCCCCATCAACTACAGAACAGAGGCTAAATTCCTAATCATGGCATTCAAGATTCACCATGACTTGGCCCAAACTTTTATCTCCAACCTCATCTCTCCCCACTCCACAACTTCGTCTGACAGCCCTGTGATGCCAAATGCCTTGTCCTTTCTACATGCTCTACTTCCCTCATTTGCATGCCTTTGCTCAGGCTCTGTCTTTAGCAGCAATTTCTTCCCCAGCCATCTTATTTGGTATAATGAGCTCCGACTTAGCCTCCAAGACTCAGGTTAGTAGTTCCTTTTTCTTTCTTTTTTCTTTTTTTTGGCAATGGAGTCTTGCTCTGTTGCCCAGGCTGTACTGCACGGCATGATCTCGGCTCACTGCACCTCTGCCTCCCAGGTTCAAGCTATTCTTCTGCCATATCCTCCTGAGTAGCTGGGACTATAGGTGCATGCCAAAATATTCGGCTAATTTTTTTGTATTTTAGTAGAGACAGGGTTTCACCATGTTTCCAAAGCTGGTCTCGAACTCCTGAGCTCAGCAACCCACCTGTCTCAGCCTCCCAAAGTGTTAGGATTACAGGCATGAGCCACTGTGCCCGACCAAAGTCCTCTTTTCAAGAAAGTTCTCACAATCCCTCAAACTAACCTAACTCTCCTCCCCTCATGTTCCCACCATGCCTACTCCACACTGCACATTGAAAGTATCTCTTTGGAAGCCAGGAGTGGATAATCTGAGGGCAGACACCATGTCTTATTCACCCTGTAAAGTTCCTGGCATGCAATACAATGCCTTGAATACAGCAGACGTGGGTTTATATTTGTCTGGAGAATCCTGGCTGGAGCAGAACAGAGTATAGGATAATACCAATCTCATAGGCATGGATAGGACCATAGTCCCAGCAATCTGAGCAATGGTCCCCTTCCCTGCCCCTTCACAATAGAGAACTCCCCAGCATGCACCCCACAATTCTAATGTGCCACAACTGTGATCTCATGGTATCACTTGCTCCCAATTCCAGCCTCTTTTCATCTTTGTTGGGCCTTGGCAGGCAGAAGAGACACGCCCTGATGACTCCTGCATTGCCAAAGGTGAGCTCGTTTCCAAGTCAAACTTTACCTCATTTTTGCTAAACAAGGGCAATGCTTGAGTCATGGAGAAACAGGTACAGCAGGTATGAATCTTTATCTGCAAATTCAAATGTGCAAAAAAATGTATCTTGATTTTTTTTAAATAACTCATTTCACTTCTATTTCATGTCCTGTTTTTTTTCTTGGGGTGGCAGTCAGTTTTCATCCTCTCCTTCTCCCTAGTGTGGCCTCAGAGCCCCAGGAAATTTGTGTGGTGTCTGGGGGAGATGTATCGTGTCCTCATCCTCAGCATTGTTTGTTCACTATGGCTGTGGCTGGGAGACCCAATCTTGTCTGACATCACTGTCCACCCAGGTGGCTGCTGAAGGGGCCTCATTTCCATCCACTATCTGCCATTCTACAGGGCCAAGAAACTGTGTGAGGGCAATGATAGGGCCTAGAGAACACCATCAGCTGATTAAGGCCATATCTGCCAAGCCACACTATCCAGTCACTGTTACTTTTCCAGAATCGTAAAGAGATAGATGAGTTCACTCTATTCTTAGATCCCATAAACTTCTATGTGAAGATTTTTTTTTGAGACAGAGTCTCACTCCATCGCCCATGCTGGAGGCTGGAGTGCAGTGGTGCAATCTTGGCTCACTGAAACCTCTGCCACGGGGTTCAAGCAATTCTCCTGCTTCAGCCTCCTGAGTAGCTGGGATTACAGGCACCTGCTACTGGGCCTGGCTAATTATTGTATTTTTAGTGGATATGGGGTTTCACCATCTTGACCAGGCTGGTCTTAAACTCCTGACCTCATGATCCATTGGCCTCAGCCTTCCAAAGTGCTAGGATTACAGGCGTGAGCCACTGCACCTGGCCTGTGTGAAGGTTTTTTTTTTCTTTTTAATTTATTTATTGATTTTTTGACACAGAGTCTTGCTCTGTAGCCCAGGCTGGAGTACAGTGGTGCAATTTCACCTCACTGCAACCTCTGCTTCCTGGGTTCAAGCGATTCTCCTGCCTGAGCCTCCGGAGTACCTGGGATTACAGGTGCCTGTCCCAGAATCCAGCTAATTTTTATATTTTTAATATAGATAGCATTTCACCATGTTGACCAGGTTGGTCTCAAACTCCTGACCTCAAGTGATCTGCCCTCCTCAGCTTCCCAAAGTGCTGGGATTACAGGGGAGCCACCATGCTTGGCCCTGCTTTTTTATTTTTATTTATTTATTTTAAATATATATTTTATTGTGTTTTAGGTTTTGGGGGTGAAGGTTTTTAATTGGTTAGCTTGTTGTTTGCTTGGTTTCATTGGTTTCGGCTTCAGCATCCCTAAAACTTGACATGGGACCCAGGGTTCATGGGCCTCTTTCTCAGGGACCTACCAGGATCTACATTCTCAACTTCTGGACCCAATTCATTCTCCTCCCGGTCTAAGACACCCTTTTCTAGCCAGTGTGTATGTAGGCATAAAGGGTGAAACCTTTTCCTATTATTCATTTGATACTCTGTGTGTCTCTTATCTCTGTCCTGTCTCCATTTCCTCAGAGCCTACCTTTTGAAACTTAAAAGCCACAAGGAGACTTTTTTCTTTCTCTGATCTTTGCCGTCACATTCCTTTCCTGTGTCAGTGATCATAGACTACTGTCTAGTCATCGGCTGGAGAGGAGCAAAGTGTCAAAGGAAATTCACAAGGGAAAATATAGTTAAAAAGATAAGCAGACATTTCTCTAGTTTTACAAGGAATCAGGCACTACTCTAAGGACTTTGCACACATTAAGTCATTAAATCACAGCAACTCAATGGGGCAGATATTGTTATTCCCATTTTACAGATGAGAAAACTGAGTAGGAACCAAATGGAGGAGTTAGAACTTGAACCCAGGCACTCTAGCTCCAGAATCTGCACAACGAACCACTAAAATGACAGCTTCTTATACATCAGTGCCCCACCACATGTTATTCTATTACAGGTTCTTCTTCCTTGAAGATGCATTTCAAAAGGAAAGTTTAATAATATTATGATGGCGGCTTCTTGCTCAATTCAAAGTGCTGTTGCTGGGATTTAACAAATTTTGGTTTTTATGAGAAATCTATCAGTCATTTGTGTGTCTGTTAAAGAAAGAAAAGCCTAGAAATCTACTACTATGAGCAACACCATTGCCTATATCTGCTTGGAAGCGTTTATTAGACCCTTCAGGAATGCGGTAAGAATTAGAGGGTTTTGCATGTCCTTGAGGTTTTGTTTTGTTTTGAGACAGTCTTGCTCTATCACCTGGGCTGGAGTACAGTGGCACCATCTCGGCTCACCACACTGCAACCTCTGCCTCTTGGGTTCAAGTGATTCTCCTGTCTCAGCCTCCCGACTAGCTGGGATCACAGGTGTATGCCACCATGCCTGACTAATTTTTGTATTTTTAGTAGAGATATGGTTTCACCATATTGGCTAGGCTGGTCTCAAACTCCTGACCTCAAGTTGTCTGCCCATCTCATTCTCCCAGATTGCTGGAATTATAGGCGTGAATCACCGTACCTGGCCCCTTGGGGATTCTACCTAAGAACTATCAACCTTTTTGAATGAAAAGATGCCCAAGAAACACTTGCGTGCTTCTAATTCCTCTAAAGCAATCATTATTAACATTTTCTAGATCAAAGACCTTTTTGCAATCTTTAAGTACCTCTCCAGAAAAATAGATGCATAGATCCAAATGCTTATACAATTTGTCATAAAATTTTAGGCAAATTACGAAAGTCTCTGCTGTGTTTGAATTCTTCTCAGAGAGAAAGTTGCTTTACTGGTTCCTGTACCTTCAACACCTAACAGAGAATAAACTCAATGAGGTAGACCCATTCTCCTCCCACTCCTCTCCCTCCAGCCCATGGATAATGTCTTTCTATAGTACCGTAAGAGAGAGCAAATCTTCCCCCACTTCTTTGTTCACCTCAGATTCTCTGCACGTGCCTGGTGCTAACAGAAGACTCTGTTCTTCGTGTGTTGAATGTCTGTGTACTTGTCTGAGAGCCAAGCACTGACTTTTTGCAGGAACTGATTAGAAGTGGTCGCTCTGGTTCTAGACAATTTGGGGATTGCCCACGTAACTCCACACGCCTCAGAAGAGCCAGGTAGGAAAGCACAGACACTCTTGTCCTCTTTCTAAGCCCCTTAATGTCTGCAAAGTAGACAATCCCATGACTGGGTTTTCCCCTTTCAGGAAGAAATTATTTAACAGCTCAAGTTTTAAAGTATCTTCTCAAAGAAAACAATTAAGGGGTTTCCCTGCAACTGAAGAGTGTCATGAAAGTAAAGTTAACTCAGCTTCTAATCAGGCAGCAGAGAGATGTTTGGGCCAAGGCCAAACATTATGCTCCTTTGAAAGAAGCACAGAGATGGTTCAGGATAAACCCCATAAGCACTTCAGAGTGCTTTGCAAGAAAGCATTGTACCAGCAAGTGCAAACACTTGCATTATTATCATTTGTGGTTAGTTGGATTCGTGCCACCAAGTTGATTATTAAGAATACACAGGAAAAACAAAGCAGATAAAGGCAATATCTTCTTTCATTTCTCTTTCCCTTTCCTCTAGTGTTGGGTGGCATGGCTTATCCTTTTTGTTCCTGACAGCATTCTCTTCATTAATTTCTCTGATGATTTTTTTTCTTGCTATCAAGTTTTAGTATTTTAACTGTGTTTATGAATTCCTATGCTATGCAATGGAGGAGGCCACCATTGTTTCTTACATTGATCTCTGAGCCTTTGTGATTATGCATCCATTAGTAACTATTCTGGACATGTTCCCTGTTATGACCATATGTATAACTATATAAATTACATGCATATAAAATTGTACAAGCACATTCCATACATTATAAAATTCCACTGAAGTAAATTGTAAAACAATAGATGAAATCATTATAAATAGAGCTCAGTATTTCATTCCCTCCCTTAATAGACTGTCCACTCCACCTTGGGTTTAAGAATCCTGATTTGGAACATATACTTAATGTTTCATCAAGAAAATAAACATCAGAGCAAAATCCTCCAAAATATTTAAAACTGGCTGTCACCGCCTTGTGACATGTCCTTTAACACCTGACATTTACATAGGTGAATTCATAAAAGACTTTTAAAAAACTCACCTTATTATTTCTTTAGTGTAAACTACATAAACACAGATTATTCCTTTCCTTTACTCTAAACTCTGTAAACTCTACCAAGTTTGTTTTCTGTTATCAATTTTGTAGCCAGCTTTGATGAAAGTATTAAATGTGTACGAGTACGTGTGTTGAGTAAAGGAATACTTTGGGTTTATAGTATTTAAAGTAAAAATAATCTGATGAGTTTATGGAGTTTCAGAAATGTACCATTTTCCTCACTGCCATGCTGTAACTGTTCCCATGCCATAATTGATTTCAGCATATGCCTCAGAGAGGCAAAAATTGAAGTGGCTGTGAGAAGTAATTAGAAACTGAAGTTCAGCTCTTGAGAATTTTCTGGGCTGCTGTTTCTTGACATAATTCTGAAGCCTCATCTGCTCTTCCTCTGAAAACGACAAAAATAGATAATGGTTTATTTACTTATATTTAAATAAATAAACCTCTTTCTAAATGCATTTATGAACATACAAAAGAAGAAAATTCATTAGAGAGTGTGAGTTAGTCGGGTTTGTGTTTGTTTGTTTTGAGACAGAGTCTCACTCTGTCACCCAGACTGGAGTGCAGTGGTGCTACCTCAGCTCACTGCAACCTTCACCTCCCAAGTTCAAGTGATTCTCTTACCTCAGCCTCCTGAGTAACTGGGTCTCAAGATGCATGCCACCACATCTGGCTAATTTTTGTATTTTTAGTAGAGACAGTTTCACCATGTTGGCCAGGCTGGTCTCAAATTCCTGACCTCAAGTGATCTGCTCACTTCTGCCTCCCAAAGTGCTGGGATTACAGGCATGAGCCACTGTGCCTGGCCAGAGCATGAGTTACTTAAAAGAATAAATACCTATATGCAACTAAGTACCGAATTCACCTTTTGAACTGAGAAAATCTTTTAAAATGGGATTTATTTGAGTTCTAGTTTTGACAACTCTATGAAGTGTGAGAGACATAAGGCAAATCTTTGAGTACAATCAAAGGGGAGAGTCTGAAAGGAAAACCCCTCGAGCAGTCTAGGAACACGTGACAAAGCTAAGAACCCACAGAAGGAACTGTTAAGAAGTACATCATTTTCCAATCTTGGAGCTAGGTTCCTCTACTGAGAACTCACAACTATAATCCAATTTTCATAGGAATTTTTTAGCACAAATACTTCAAACCTAGAATTGATTTTAAAGTTTCCCTTTGAAGGGAGGGCCCTCCTGGTGCCAGGTAGAAGTAAATGCATATTCTCTCTGAAGAAACTTATCTTCAAACATGACTTCAAAAATTACTAAAGGTAAAGTACCCAGGAACATTTATCTATAGTCAAAAATTATAACAAATATATAAGCACAAGTCATCATGAGTGAAAGACTACAAAATCAATATAAAAGATCTAAAAAGGTTGCAAAAGAATGTTTGAAAATGAAAATACAGTAATTTCTAAAACCCAATATTTAAATTACTTAACAAATACAGCTTAAGACTAGGTTACTGACATAAAAAATAGCTCTTCAGAAATTAACCAGAATACAGCACAAAGAGAAAATTAAATTAAAAATGTGAAGAAGATATTAAGAATTTTGTGGTATGGAGTGAGTTTAAGAATCACAGAATTGCAATCAAGATTATAGAACATAATAGAGAGAATGGGGAAGTGGCAATATTCAAATTGAAAATGGCTAAGGATTTTCAGCCAGGCATACTGGCTCACATCTTTAATACACATTGGGAGGCCGAGGTGGATGGATTACTTTGAGCTCAGGAGTTTGAGACCAGCCTGGGCAGCATGGCAAAAACCCATCTCTACAAAAAATACAAAAATTAGCCAGGTATGGTAGTACACACCTGTAGTCCCAGCTACTTGGGAGGCTAGGCGGGTGAATCACTTGGCCCCAGGAAGTGGAGATTGCAGTGAGTTGAGACTGCACCACTGTACTTTTTTTTTGAGACCCTGTCTCAAAAAAAAAATAAAAAATTAAGAGTTTTCTGTTACTGTTGAAAGATTCCAATTCTTATATTTAAAACACATTCAAAGAAGATTAAATCTTGAAGAATCTACAACTATACACACCATAATCAAATTGAAGATGAAAATAATAAGATTTATCTAAAAGCAGCCAGAAAGAAGTATCAGCTACAAAAATTAGACTGGCAATTGACTTCTTTACAACAACAATGGAAGTCAGAAGACAGTGGAACAATATTTTCACTAATTTAAGGGGCAAAAAATGCTCAAAACCTAGAATTTTACACCAACAAATCTATTATTTGAGGGTAGAATAAAGACATTTTAAGATACACAAAAACTAGTAATGTTTATAATGTTTTCATCAAACAGACCTTTGCTGTAAGAATTTCTAAATAAGCATTTCATACATAAAGAAACAAATCCCAGATATAAGATCTGGGATGAAAGAAAAAATGGCAAGTAAAGAAGTTCATAAAATTGTGGGTATGTATAAGCACATGTTAATGTGGAAGGCAGTAATAGTATCTTCTTTCAGAGATAAACAAAAACTATAAACTACACAATGGCATGGAAGTAAGAAAGAGGTGATTGGAGTTAAATGTTTATAAATTGAGTTATTTGAGAGAGTGATAAATACATTGGTTAGTTTTCAACATCATTTGCATTCATATTAAAAATTGCCAGGGTAACCGCTAAAGGAATACAATGCGCATATTCAACAACTCTACTTCTAAGAATTTGCGAGAATAGCAACAAACCTGAAACATTATAAATGACTATTAATACAAAATTGCTTAACATATTTATGTTATGATAGTAGAATGGTATGCAGCCATTAAAAATGCAATAGAGACCAGGCACAGTGGCTCACACCTGTAATCCCAGCACTTTGAGAAGCCAACGTGGGCGGATCACCTGAGGTCAGAAGTTCAAGACCAGCCTGCCCAACATGGTGAAACCCTGTCTCTACTAAAAATACAAAAAGTTAGCCAGGCATGGTGGCAAGCACCTGTAATCCCAGCTACTCGGGAGACTGAGGCGGGAGAATCACCTAAACCCAGGAGGCAGAGATCGCAATGAGCTGAGATTGTACCGCTATACTCCAGCCTGGGCAACAAGAATGAAACTCCATCTCAAAAAAAGAAAAAAAATGCAGTAGATACACATATATTTCTTTTAAAGAGTCTCTAAAGTAAAAGCAAAGTTTAGAATGGTACATATTACGTGAGACTAATTTTAGTGGAAAAAAAATTAGTAGAAGGGACAAAAACAGTATATATATACATAGATGCTTGTATTTTCATAGGATATCTCTTCAAGATACATAGGAAACTGACAACAGTAATTGTCTGTGGGTTGACTTTTGAATTTTCAAATACGAATGTATTCAAAAGAAAGATTTCATTTAAAACTAATCAAATAAACAACATCACCAAAAAGCAGTAAATAAACACACAGAAACAAACACCCACAGAAAGGTACACATACACACATACATATACAGAAATATGAAGGAACCCATGATAAAATGTTTCATCTTTAAACAGTGTACCTTTGTGGGAGAAAGTAGCTAAAAGAAGCACTCTCAAGGCTGGGCGTGGTGGCTCACACCTGTAATCCCAGCACTTTGGGAGGCTGAGGCATGTGGATCACAAGGTCAGGAGATTGAGACCATCCTAGCTAACACAGTGAAACCACGTCTCTACTAAAAATGAAGAAAACTAGCTGGGTGTCGTGGCATGCACCTGTAGTCCCAGCTACTCAGAGGCTGTGGCAGGAGAATCACTTGAACCTGTGAGATGGAGGGTGCAATGAACCAAGATCACACCATTGCACTCCAACCTGGGTGCCAGAGAGAGAAATTTTGTGTTAAAAAAAAAAGAAGCAGCACTCTCACTTTCCATTCCCTCATATATGATTACCAAGCTCTAATTCTTACATTTCTTGGGATGTCTAGTCTAAGCATTACTCCTTCTCTCCTCTGCACCCTGTTTGTGCATTTCTTGAAGGCCTGACTCAATTATATTATTTCCTTTCTCATTCTCACAAAACATATAGTATAAATCTTTGAATATCAGAAGGATTTCTAGGATTGATTAAAAAAATAAAGAAAGCTTTGTATAATATATAGTTGGAGCTAAATAATTAACATATACGTTACCATGTAATCTTTAAGCTACTAATTTTATCTGAATCATATTGAGATTTTTATAACATGATATGCAACAGAATGCAATATGAGTTTTGTATAGCTTTAAATTTGAACGTTTACAGGTTTCTTGCATCTTCTGAATTGCTTGCTAAATTTGGCACATCAAGGAAGCCTTATTTCAGGCATTTAGAAAAGCAAAAAAAGAAAATGACACAAAATTGTCTTAGAAACAACCCTACTAACATGTTCTTAAAGTCTTCATTCTGTGTAACCTAAAAATCCACATATGGAATGCATTTCATGATCATTTTTGTATATGTCACCTTCTTAAATTTTATCTGAAATTGGGATCTGTTGGGCTAAAGGCCAGATTTGAGTATTAGTTGTGGGAGTAGGGTCTTGGGTGTGGAACTGGGGGTAAAGCATTAATTCTAGATACCCAAGCCAAGACTCATGGGGGTTTTCAGGGCCTCCTGAGTTTTACAGATCAGTTGCAGCTGGAGACCTAAACTGCATCTTAGTGGTAGATGAAGTAAGTAGCTTTCTATGTACTGAAGTTGTCTGAACAAAATTCCTTTCTTACGTATTCATTTGTATTCTAAGCAGAAAGAAATAGCCACTGAAGATAAGCATGAGATGGTCCCCTTCCAAACGTGTATGCTGGAGTAATTGTTTCTTATTTTTGTTTTTCTTGCCACAAAAACATTTCTGCAAATGAAAGCATAGGGAAGAATCTGAAATATAAGATCGATGAATGTGGAACGGGGTACAGTATCTGAGAACCCCAATTTCCAATTTCTAGCTCTATGACCTCTTAATCAGCAGTGATTCCCAAACTTCAGAGTGTGCAAAATCACCTGGGATTTCATAAAAGATGCAGGTTATTGGGTTTAACCCCTGGAAAATCTAATTAACCCCTGGAATGTCTGAGTGGAAACTGAGAGTCTAAATTGTAACAGGCACCCAAGAGGTTGTGAAGATTGTGAGGTCAGCTGGGCATCCACACCCATAATCTCAGCACTTTGGGAGGCCAAGACTGGTGGGTCAGCTGAGGTCAGGAATTTAAGACCAGCCTGATCAATATGGTGAAATCCTGTCTCTACTAAAAATATAAAAATTAGCTGGGCGTGGTTGCATGCACTTGTAGTCCCAGCTACTTGGGAGGCTGAGACATGAGAATTGCTTGAATCCCAGGGAGATGGAAGTTGCAGTGAGTTGAGATTGTGCTGCTGTACTCCATCCTGGTCAACAGAGCAAGACTCCATCTCAAAAATAAAAATTAAAAAGACTGTGAGGCCCTGGGCCTGCATTGTCATCTCTGTGGTAGTCTCAGTAGAGCCCAAAGGGAAAACTGCCATGCAAGGGCATCCAAAGTTAGGCTCACTCTTTGAGCTAGCAATAAAGTGACAGAGGCCCAACAGTTTCAACCCACTTTACTTGATTTTCCAATAATTTCCTATATCCCCCAAATCAGAGGAGACAACTAGAGTTTATCAGGCTGGGATAAAGAATTCTAAGAACCTGTTTATTTTAAAGCAGCATTAGTGATATGTGCAGAGACTAAAATTCCATCTGACACTCATTTCCCAAATTATCTCAATCGAAGGAAGTGGACCACCTTCTAGGTCATGTAGCACTGGCGGGACACCAGCTGAAACCCTAAAAATAGCTGAATCGTGTCTGAGGCCCAATCAGAGAATTCCTTCCAGACATTTGTCTTCAGTGGATTGCCATGAATGCACAGCTGCCCGGGGCCATGCAAAACTGCCCCACAGTGAGGAAACAAAGAGTCTTACATTTCAGAGATGCTGGTCACGAGTACCCCCACATTTGACTTGCTATTTTCTTGTCTAAGAAATTGAACATTGAGAAAGCCTCTAGGACCTGAATAAGGAAGTTGTGCAGGGTAGGAAATGCATTTGTTTGTGTCTTGGGTGTAGGAACACATCACACTTGAGTGGCCACCCTGTCTCTAAGATTAGACCCCAAAACCAGATACATGTATATGATTTTGTTTCTACAGATTCTATCACATTGGTTTTGTTTTGTTTTGTTTTGTTTTCTATCACACAAACCTTTTTTATGGTGGTTGATAATGCCAAGTGATTCCCTTAGGGCAGGAAAAACCTGGGAAGGTGGTTCCAAGATCCATTCCTTCAGGAGACATCATGAGGATACTTAGATATGTTGACAGAGGTTGCAGTATGATGGTTTTGTGAACATAACATCTAGAATTATGCATTGGCTTAAACAGCAACAACTAAACTGTGGTAAATTACTGTTGGTATTTCTCCAGAACTGGAAATTTCAGAGAACCAGAGAACCCAGTAAAATGACATTATATAATGCATTAGGGTTCTCTACAGGGACAAAACTAATGGAAAAAAAAAAAATATATATATATATATATATAAAGGAGAGTTTATAAAGTATTAACTCACATGATCTCAGGAATCCACAATAGGTCATCTGTAAGCTGAGGAGTAAGGAGAGCCAGTCCAAGTCCCAAAACTGAAGAATTTGGAGTCTGATGTTCAAGGTCAGGAAGCATCCAGCACGGGAGAAAGATGTAGGCTGGGAGGCTAGGCCTGTCTCTCTTTTCGCATATTTCAGCCTGCTTATATTCCTGCCGAGCTAGCAGCTGATTAGATTGTGCCCACCCAGATGAAGGATGAGCCTGCATCTCCCAGGCCACTGACTCAAATGTTAATCTCCTTTGGCAATACCCTCACAGACACACCCAGGATCAATACTTTGCATCCTTCAATCCAATGAAGTTGACACTCAATATTAACCATCACATAGAACTTGCTTTTTTTTTTTTTTTTTTTATAAGGATTGTGGAAAATTCTAGTCTAAAATCTCCAAAGCCCTCCAACTTCGTGGGAAATCGTTGGATATGAAAGATATGATTATCAAGTATTAACCTAATTTTTAAGTGGATATAGTAGAATATTAAAATTACAGTGAGCATTAACTTTCAAAAGAGTCACCCTAGAAGGTTATGCCTGTAGCTCAATTCAATTGCTAGTTCTCAAAGTATTTCTAGAGGATTATTTTTTGAATTGCCTTTAGAATTAAGTTAGGAGCCACCCCAGAAATGCAGTCATATTACAATATACTTTAAACTTTTTAAGGCTCACATATCTTTTTGAAATGTTAAAAAAAAAAAGACCTTCAGCTACTATCACTTATATCATCTAAGAAAGCTTAGATTTATTATTTTTATGTATTTATTTATTTATTTTGAGACAGAGTCTCACTCTGTCGCCCAAACTGGAGTACAGTGGTGCAATATTGGCTCATTGCAACCTCTGCCTCCTGAGTTCAAGTGATTCTCCTGCCTCAGCCTCTTGAGTATCTTGGGACTACAGGCATGCACTACCACACTCAGCTAATTTTTGTATTTTTTAGTAGAGACGGGGTTTCACCATGTTGGCCAGGCTGCTCTTGAACTCCTAATCTTGTGATCCACCCACCTCAGCTTCCCAAAGTGCAAAGGCTTAGATTTAAAGTTGAAATTCATTTCTGTTGTTTATCTAATAAAAGTAAGACTTTTTTCTATTTTTCAATTGCAAAACCATTTTTAAAATACACCACCAACATATTACCACCAGAATTTTTACTTACCCACTAAGAATCACAGCATTACATTTTAGCCAAAGCATGTTTTGATCAAAAAGTTTAACTCTCAGCCTGATTTTTCACTTTACTCAATACTCTGCCTCTGAATGTGGCCATTTTCAAAAATCGATTTCATTTTGAATAGAGAGAGTTAGTTTGCCACCACAAAATAAGAGATGTCACAGACTTTGAGGGATAATTTCAGACAGATTCTTAAGGACTTTTTTTATTGATATTCTGAAAAGGACAATAGCTGTTGCGTGCTCAAAATCTACTTGATTGAGTTTAAAAATTAATCTTAATAGTCATATCTATGAGTTACAGTTTTTAAACATAGGGATTGTTCTCGTGTTATATGTCATTGTAGATTAGAATCACATGTACTTGGCCAGATGTGATGGCTCATGCCTGTAATGCCCAGCACTTTGGGAGGCTGAGGTGGGCTGATCACCTGAGATCAGGAGTTCGAGACCAACCTGACCAACGTGGTGAAACCCCATCTCTACTAAAAATACAAAAATTATCTGGACATGGTGGCAGTCACCTATTATCCCAGCTACTTGGAAGGCTGAGGCAGGAGAATCACTTGAACCCTGGAGGCGGAAGCTGCAGCGAGCGAAGATCTCAACAGGGAACTCCAGCCTGAGTGACAAGAGTGAGACTCCATCTCAAAAAAAAAAAAAAAAGGATCACCTGTATTTAGAGAGCAACATCTGATCCCAACTTTACTAGCAAGACAGTGTATACATCTGGGGCCTTGAGAGACAGGCAATGAGAGGACATATGTACTTGCAGAACATCAGTCTATAAACAACAGCTAAATGTTATTATACAAGTAAGTGGATTTGTGCACGTGCCTCTGTGTGTGTGTGTGTGTGTGTGTATGTGTGTGTGTGTTGGGCGGGTGAGTCAGAAAAGCATACATTCAAACCTACTTCAAAGACACTTTTGAAGGCTGACCACTATTATATAAACAATGAAAAGAATTTGACTGATCAAAGAGAGAAGTTTGTAAATGACCTCTGCTATGCATGCAGCTTGAATATTTGTTTTCGCTTACAAAAAGTCTGTATCCTGTCAAAGTCATGGTTAAAATATTTGAAGTTTGAACAGGCATGGGTAATTGTGGGGACAACTTGGGGGGATAATTTATAATAAGAAAATCACAATTTCACATGAGGAAGAGAAAACGACCACATCTGTCCTATCCTAGGAAAGGCTGATGATGACGATGATGATGATGATGATGATGATGACGATGACGATGACAGTGTTGGCAATGGTGATGATGGTGGTAATGGTGGTGATGGCTGTGGCAGTACTGATGGTGATGGAGTTAATGTTTCTGCTGCTGTTTCTGCTGGCTGTGGTTGTGGTTGTGAAATTGTTCCTTACAGTGGCTGATTCTTCAGATTTTTAGAGCACCTTTGTCCCAGTTGGCTCCACTGGAGCAAACAGGACTTCCTGAAGTT
Source organism: Callithrix jacchus (assembly GCF_049354715.1). Taxonomy (NCBI): domain Eukaryota; kingdom Metazoa; phylum Chordata; class Mammalia; order Primates; family Cebidae; genus Callithrix; species Callithrix jacchus. The sequence goes on along the minus strand of NC_133514.1, from coordinate 29,198,274 downwards.
TCATATTATCTCAGAAGCAAAAACACAGAAAAAGGGTCATTTTTGTTTTAAAAGAGTGGAAGAAAATGAACCAAAGTGAGAGACCATGTATCTTATCAGAAATAGTGTTTTTATTCCTTAATAAACCTGGGACCTGAGCCTGAATTTCCAGACAGCTCTCCAGCCATACACATTCATTGTGACATTCAGTGGTGTACTGAAGCTCTGTTTTATTCTGGTAAAGGTTACACAAATGTCCATTTTGAAGTGCTAATGTGAGTTTCTCTTGAAATACAATTTTTAGCAGCGTCAGGATTAACATGAACATTTCAGACGTTAAACTGATTGTTTAAGAAAAGAAAAAAAGAATAGTCCAAGCATGATGGCTCATGCTTGTAATCCCAGCACTTTGGAAGGCAGAGGCAGGTGGATTGCTTGAGTCCAGAAGTTTGAGACCAGACTGGGCAACATGGCAAAACTCCATCTCTACAAAAATTACAAATATTAGCCAGGCGTGATGGCGTGTGCCTGTAGTCCCAGCTATTCAGGAGACTGAATGGGAGGATCTCTTGAGCCCAGGAGGTGGAGGATGAAGTGAGCCCTGATCATGCTGCTGCAGCACTCCAGTCTGGATGACGAAACGAGACCCTGTCTCAAAAAAAAAGAGAGAGAGAGAGAAGAAGGAGTAAACAGTAAGATATTGTACAATTAGAGGACAGGTACAGTGGCTCATGCCTGTAATCCCAGCACTTTGGGAGGCCAGGCAGGTGGGTCATGAGGTCCAGAGATGGAGACCATCCTGGCCAACATGGTAAAACCCTGTCTCTACTAAAAATAAAAAAATTAGCTGGGTGTGGTGGTGTGCACTTGTAGTCCCAGCTACTTGGGAGGCTGAAGCAGGAGAATCATTTGAACTCAGGAGGTGGAGGTTGCAACGAGCCAAGATCATGCCACTGCACTCCAGCCTGGTGACAGAGCAAGACTCCTCTGTCTCCAAAAAAAAAAAAAAAAAAAAATAGAATCTGGGGAACTTGGGTTCAAACCTCACCTCTCCAACTCTCATGCTGTATGAAATTAAACAAGTTAACCTCTCTGAGCCTCAGTTTCCTCACCTGTGAAATAAGAATCCTCTATTTGTCACATGGTATTTAAAGGGACTCAATCTATCACTTATTGACAGATACCTGAGTCAAAGTAAGTGCTCCCTCGGTGGCAATTACCTTATCTCTTCTCCTCCTACAGGGGCACAATCATCATTCCTTTGTGCCAATCTCTGAGCTGAGCACTCCTAGAGATGCAGAAGAAGTCACAGACAGGTTATAGTGTTCCAAACACCTGTATAGATTTGTGTGGGCCCCTTAAAAAGATAATTCCTTGCAGCAGGAGAAATTTAGTCTGCAGAGCAGCTGGGCATTTATTGTTTAAGTGTGTCAAGTAGCAGAGTGTTTTGAATGTCAATGATTAGCTTACTTCCACTCAGAGTTTAGAGACCTACTTCATGTGTTTGGAGATCAAGGCCTGGGAAACCAAAAAAGGAAGCAGAATGTAGTTCTCCCACATGCTGAATCTAGAGAACTAGTTGGAGTTAATGTCTGGCCAGTCTTTTTAAATGAGCTGTTGTATGTACCATTGCTTTTTTAAAAAGAAAAGAGAAAAATCTATATAGCCACAATGGCAAGTGTTATTCAAATGAAATTAAACAATTTTAAAGCATTTTATGAATGGTGTGGAACCCTACCAATGTCTGGCGAGCTTCCACCCACACATTTTATTACCTTTGTTATTTTAGTGTGGGTTATAATCAAAGGTTTTAGAATTATAAGAACGTTTAAGTCCTCCACCTGCATGGAGGATGCTTGAGAGAGAACAGTCTATGTGTGCCCGGGAATGCACAGACTCCAGGGCCTATGGGAAGGGGACAAAAGGGAAATGTGGCTCTTATGGGCTGCCGTTATCTTAAAATGTTTGAAATTGTATCTTTTTTTTTTCTTTGAGACGGAGTCTCTTTCTGTTTCCCAGGCTGGACTGCAGTGGTATGATCTTGGCTCACTGCAACCTCCACCTCCCAAGTTCAAGTGATTCTCGTGCCTCAGCCTCCCAAGTAGCTGGGACTATAGGTGCTCACCACCATGCCTGGCTCATTTTTGTATTTTTAGTAGAGACAGAGTTTCATCATGTTGGCCAGGTTGTTCTCGAACTCCTGACCTCGAGCGATCCACCTGCCTTGACTTCTCAAAGTGCTGGGATTACAGGCATGAGCCACCACGCTTAGTCTAGTATTCTATTTTTAAATGCTATTTTTTTCAAAGTAGGTACTGAATTTGTTTCTGATGAGCAATATCATGCCTTTTATGGTAGAAAATTTATAGAAAAGTGTTATGGAGCAGGCAAAACCTAAGTGTAAACTCTGTGTCCCTGGCATTTCCAAATTGCGGCTTACAATCGAAATCGTACTCCAAAGACATTAATGCATGAGCATTTCCTGGTGTAGTTACTAGAATGTGATCTACAATGCACCCTCATCCATTGGCTTCCAGCTATTCTGAGGTTTCTCCAGGCACTATAATATATGTTATCAGGGACAAGTTTTGGGGTTGGCCTATTTTTTACTTCTTGGCCTGCAGCCTTTACTGCCCCTTACAACAGTGCTGCTCTTTGAGGCCATGCATCTCTGTCATCACAAGCATTCCTTCCCAGCCTCCAGGAGGGATACAGTCTCTTCAGCTTCCTTTAGTGTATCTGTATGTAATATATAGTACATCTTTGCTCAGGCTTGTAGTAGGATTTTATAGAAGACTTGGTTATAAACTAATGTAATTCCCAACTGCTTTTAGAATTGGATGCTCTTAGAGTTTCAAGCTCAGACCCAGCCTCTAAACCCTGGCCTAGTTTCAACAGGTATCCCCCTAATGCAAAGACCTCTGCAGTGCTTCTCCAATTCAAGAGCCTCCCCAGTGCTTCTCCAACATTTCAGAGTCCAAGCCCTGCTCAATCTCCAAACAAAAAAAATAAATAAATAAATAAAAAGGAAGAACCTACCCTTCCTGCTCCAAAACCCCCGGTCCAATTCCTCTTTTCTCCTGGATGAATTGATCATTGTTCCTTCTCTTTAAATGTCCTTCTCTGAACCAGGTATAATCTGACCCTCAGAGCTCAAGCATGACAATCACAGCAGTCATGAGAACATCTCAATGTCTGATGTATTTCACCTTTGATAACCACTCATGGGCAATGGCAGCAGTGCAAGCTGAGTGAGCTTGGTCCAGCCATTTGCTCTCACATTCCTTCCTCCAGCCTGGAGGGAACAGATGTTCAGGGAAGCTTGTCCTTCCAGACTAAGCTGACGATTGCTCCCAAGTTTTCAAAAGCAATTGTTTGGACAACGAAGTACATACTTCTCATGAACACAAATAGTAATCTGCAAAGATTTGGGGAAAACCTTTTTCTATCTCTGCAGACAAAGAGTGAAGCATCTGCCCTCGGTTTTTCTTTTTTTTCTGTGTTCCTGTATATTATATATGTATATAATATATGTATATTAGACGTTATAATATATAGTATTACTATACATATATTATATATATATATACTATATATGTATATGTATAATGTGGTATCCTGAACCAGAAGAAGACTATTAGGTAAAAGTTTCCCTAGAACAAGGTGCAGGTGTTCGATTTACCTGCCAAAAGTTTCTAACAAACTGTCCCTCCTACCACAGGTGGAGGCTCAACCCCCAAAATACAGTTTACATCCCCTAGTGAGGCAGTGTTTTACACATCAAAAGATACAGTCCAGTGTCAGCTGAGAACCCTATTACACAAATGTTAAGATTTTAAGTAAATCTTTGTTCAAGTTTTCAACTCAAATATACAATTCCAGTATGGCTCCTACCTTGTCTCAGTCATATGTACCTGCTGTGACGGTTGTAGTAACAGATATTCCCCATTTAAGACTACCTTACAGCCAGGTGTGGTGGCTCATGCCTGTAATCCCAGCACTTTGGGAGGCTGAGGTGGGTGGATCACCCAAGGTCAGGAGTTTGAGACCAGCCTGGCCAACGTGGTGATATTCCATCTCTACCGAAAATACAAAATTAGCTGGGCATGGTGGTGCGTGCCTGTAGTACCATATACTTGGGAGGCTGAGGCAGGAGAATCACTTAAACCCAGGAGGCAGAGTTTGCAGTAAACCAAGATTGCACCATTGCACTCCAGCTTGGACAAGAATGAAACTCCGTCTTAAAAAAAAAAAAAAGTCTATCTTACAGCACTATAGGGTGTGGCCATCTTAGGAGTTAGACAAGGGTAATGTGGAAAGATTTACAAAGCATTAATATCCTTAAGGAAGATAATCCATTGGTTGATTTGCTAATGCCAGCAAGTCCATTCCTCCTCCCTCACTACCCCACACCCGCCCCGTGATAAGAGCAACAAACAACAACTATCTTTCCTTTTTTTATTGGCATAATTTTACATGAGCAATTGTATTAGCTGTTTGGATAATGTGGTTGGTGTAACGAATAAAGCCCATTAAAAATAAAACCAATATCATAGATCACTCGCAAGTGTAGAGTGGCTTAATTGTTGTTTTCAGCAATCCAGACTGACAAAGGGGGTTATAATTTAAGTTGTGCTGATGGCTTTTGTATTAGACAAAATCTAGTGTTGACTTCAGTAGTTATTATTCTCCCCTACAGTTTAAATTGCTTTTTTACTAGGAGCAAAAGAGCAGTAGGAGAAAAACAATTCTAACCTTATGTAAATGCAATTCTACAAATAGATTATTTTTGCAGATTCTGGAATCACTGAGGGAGGTATAGACACAAAGCTAAGGAATTCTAGAATTCTGGAGATATGGCCATAAATACAACAATCTAGTTTCCTTAGGTGGTGCTTTTTAAACTGGCATGCCTGTGCTCTGATTATGCAAGGGTGTACTGGGGACAAGAAACTATATATAACAATATCTAATATGTATTATATGCATATAATATACATATATGTATATATGATATATTAAAATTATACTTGTATATAATATATGTATTTTATATATGTTGTAATATATAGTATTACTACATATTTTTTATATATATACACACACTATATATATGTATAATGTGGTATCCTGAACCGGAAGAGGAATATTAGGTAAAAATAAAGGAAATCTGAATAGACTATGGACTTTAGTTAATAATATTGTATTAATATTGATACATTAATTATAACAAACATACTACACTAACGTAAGATGCTAATGATAGGGGGACCTGAGTACAGGGTATATGGCAACTTTCTATACTGTCCTTGTGATTTTTCTAGAAAATTAAAACTATTCTAAAATAAAGTGTTTAAAGCTGAGCACAGTGCCTCACACCTGTAATCCCAGCATTTTGGGAGGCCGAGGCAGGAAGATCGCTTGAGCCCAGGAATTTGAGACCAGCATCTGCAATGTGGCAAAACCCCATCTCTATTCTAAAAAGAAAAAAAAAAAGGTGTTTAAATTTCTAGATAGGAAACGGGTAAAGGCTAAACACATATGAACCTTTAAAGATAATAGAATGAAGGCAAGCTGGGTAAAAAACGTCCCCAGAATGTTAGGATATGCTTTTGACTCTTCAATGGTGGCAACGTTTATGGTTCATGGAACACTGTCTTAAACTTTGAACTTTGCCTAAGATAACTCCAAGAGAACTTCAAGGATTTACAATCCTTTTGTTGTTTAAGGAGTGGAACAAAGAGAAAGACTTGGAGTCCTGTAATAATTAACCAACACGTTTACATTATTCAGGTTTAGAAAGAACTTCATGTATGAAGAATTAAATCAACCACTTAACAGTAAGACTTACTAACATATTTTGTTTTTATAATTCATAAAAGTGATAAGTAAAGCTACTTTATTTTGGCAATATTTTCTTATTCACTTTTAAAATCCTTTGGAAGTTTTTGACTTCCAAATATATATTTGACTGCATATATTTATTCAAATAATTCGCTCAACTTCATTTCCCTCTTTACTTTTCTTTGCAAAGCTAATATCCCCGATAATTCTTGGAGATGAAAAATCTTACCCATTAGTTTATATTTAATACAGGTACTTAAAAGCCTTTAAAAAGCCTTTAAAAATGCATTATCCTTACTTTTCTTTATATAATGCCTGTTGTACCTATTATAATTTGTGTTTTAATCCTAAGTAAATCATACTTAGTTTTGAAAAAAAAATTCTCATCAAACTAAATACATGTTCTATTCTGTTTGATACCATTATAGACATTGTAAGTGAATTTTTTTCTCTCCTTCCTTCCTCCCTTTCTCCCTTCTCCCATCCTCCTTCTCTTTCTTCCTATTAAAATGCTTATTGAGCATCTGCTTTGGTTAGCATTTAGGAAAATCAATATAAATAACATATGGTTGGTATCAAGGAGCTCACAGTCTAGTATGAGAAGCAGATGAACAGGCGGATCATTAAACCTCATATTATGATAAGGTTTAGGCTAGAGAAGTGCCAAGGATGGGCATGATAGAACACACGACAGGAAGCTGTTACTCAGACAAGGAGTCCTTTCTTCCCAGTCCCCTCCCCTCACTCAAAATTTGGCCATCATTTTCAAGAGATTGGCTCTTCTGCCCTGAGGTGCATCTGAAATGTGATCACCTCAATCAATGTCCAACTGCATCAGATGTAATAGAATCAACCTTCTTTCTTATCATGTTGCAGCTTCTCTTTGCAACATCTCCTACAAGTAAAAACGAAGATGTTTTTGACAAATCCTTGCAAACGCAGTGAAATCTTTTCTGTTCTCCAGTCCACTCCGTATTAAACACATGAAGCAAAGGGGTTTAGAAAACTGATCAGGTTTGAGTGCATCATGTACTATTTAGCTAAATATTTGAATAGAAAGCCAGATTTTTAAAAAAGGTTTAGGAAGCTAATGAAACAATTTTGAATATTTTCATAAAACTATCTTCTCTGATAATATTTTGGCTTTTTAAAGTTGTTGGTGATTAGGGATGCCTGGTTTTCACATCAATCCAAAGTGATAAATAGCGATCAAGCCATAATCAAGTCATTTAGCGCTGGTCTAAATGACTGTCTCAGAAGAAGAATGTCCCCATTGTAATGTTGTAAAGGGGCAAAGTGGACACATTTCAGAAGGCCTTAGTGTCACACTTTCTTCAAAATGTGCTGAATATCATGGTCTCGTGTTATATTACTGTGTAAGGCAGTGCCTGTATCAATACACAAAACCTTATTATGTAGAATAGATAAGCACTACCAACAAATACTAACACTGACATATGAGCCCTTAAACTATTTATCAGCTCAGGCTTCCAGCCATCAAATTTTGCAACAGACTTTCTAAGGATTTTATGTAGAAAATGTTTTATTAAAATTCTTTTTATTACCTGATTCAGGAAAGAGATATTTTAAATTTGTAAACATTAGAATAAAAGTATTATTTATGTATAAATTAGAAATGCTCCCCTCCAATACTTTATTGAGGGTTTAAATCATATCCTGCAGAGAGTTTGCTAATGCTGAGTCTTAGTGGAAGATATTTATACAAGTGCCAGGCTGACATCTGAACTCTCCTTTTGTGAGAGCCAACAATTTCTGAAAAGAAAGAAACAGCTGCTTACACAAAGCACTTAGTATATTACCTGGCTTGAATAAACCATGGGTGAGAGTTCTGGGTGCAGTTTTGGTTTGTCAACAATAGTTTCACTAAATAAGGAAAGTCCTGAAGGCAGTTCTTTGATTCAGCAGCACACTGGCAGATCATGCCTCGAATATCATGCAGATAAGGAAAGTTCTGCCGAGGAGCTGTAACTGGCACCACCCAGGGTGAGTGCACCCTCTCTGGCATGTGGAGGAAAAAGCTGACGGTGTTTCCTACTGAGTAAAGCACTGTTACCAGAAAAAGAAACAGACAGGAGTTGGGATTTCACAGAGAGAGGTCCATGATTCAGTAGAAGATACTTCCCCAGTTACAGGGCTGGGCTTCATTCATCTCCCAGGGGGCTGTCTGCAGAACTGCGGTGGGTAGTAGGCTGAGGTAGGAATTACCTCCTGAGAAAGGCTATCCAGATGCATGGCCAAGTGGCTGCCCAGGTCTCCAGAGCATTTGCTATTCCTCTCCCTAAACCTTCCCTCCTTTTCTCAGTTCTCCCCTTCACTTTTATGGGAATAGCCATTACTCATCCTTTATGATTCTAATCACACACCACCTGTGCCAGGAAATATCTCTTGTTGGTCACCATGGCGAAACCCAGTCTCTACTAAAAAATACAAAAATTGCCAGGTGCAGTGGCTCACGCCTGTAATCCCAGCACTTTTAGACGCTGAGGTGGGCAGATCACTTGATGTCAGGAGTTCAAGATCAGCCTGGCCAACATGGTGAAACCTCGTCTTTACTAACAATACAAACATTAGCTAGGTGTGATGGCAGGACCTGTAATCCCAGCTACTTGGGAGACTGAGGCAGGAGAATCGCTTTAACCTGGGAGGTGGAGGTTGCAGTGAGCAGAGATTGCTCCACTACACTACAGCCTGAGTGACTCTGTCTGAAAAAAAAAAAAAAAATAGCCAGGCGTGGTGGCAACACCTATAATCCCAGCTACTCCAGAGGCTGAGGCAGGACAATCGCTTGAACCCTGGAGGTCGAGGCTGCAGTGGGCTGATATTGCACCACTGCACTCCAACCTGGGTAACAGAGTAAGAGTCTGTCAAAAAAGAAAGAGAGAGAGAAAGAAAGAAGAAGAGGAAAAGGAAAAAGAAGAAGAAGGAGAAGGAGGAGGAGAAGGAGAAGGAAGAAAGGAAGTAAGGAAGGAAGGAAGGAAGGAGGGAGGGAGGGAGGGAGGGAGGGAAGGAAGGAAAATAAAAGAAGAAAATAAAACAAAATATCTCTTGTGCCAGGATAACTTAGTGTCCCCGTGGTCCCATCACACCTTGTAGCAGTTACCACCTGCAGGGTGGGTGGGCGCCCCTCGAATTCTCTTTACAATGTCATTATTCCAGCAGTGCATGGGGATTCCAGTCACTACTTGAACATTTGTCCATGCAAAAACTTTAAAGAGAAGTGAGAATGGTGATAATGAAGGGTGATGGGAAATTGGTGGGGAGGAGAAAGGTTTGCAAGACAGAATGCAGCCTACTCTCAAACCACCAGTGTGGATTTCAGCACAAGAGGAAAAACATCAAGGCAAATTCAGGCACTCCTAGACTGGAAGAGACGAGGAAGAGAGTGAGGACAGGACTAACTCTTTCTCTTGGAAGCAAAAGAGGAGTTATGACAAAATAAATCTCAACAGGGAGAAGGCTGGAGTGCTTGAAATATGTGTGCATATCTGTGGATACATGTGTATACAGACAGCGCATACATTTCAGTGTAAATATTTGTGCCAGCCATCCTTGGCATGTTTCCCTTTGCTTTTGAGAGGAATTTTCTGGGCATGCCATGACTGGCATTAATTCAAATGAGATAATCCCAGCAGAATCTCTTACCTCGTCGCTCCAAAACCCAGATAACATTCCAAGTTTTAAAGTAATTATTTCTGTCCTTCTCTCAGAGGTGATTAGGCCAAACTACTAATTCCCAGCTTCATCAATAAAGAGATCCACGAAAAGTCTGTTACTCATGATATTGGCACTGTTAATAGAGTCACAAGGAACCCACTCAAGACTGCCTGGTGCCTCTAATCCAGGCCCAGCATGGTGGCTCACGCCTGTAATCTCAGCACTTTGAGTGTCTCAGGTGGGAGGATTGCTTGAGCCCAGGAGTTCAAGACCAGCCTGCACAACATAGTGAGACCCTGCCTCTATTAATTAATAAAAAGAATTTTTAAAAATCCTTTTAAAACCCAACTTAAAGATAGATATGTAAGAATGTGGCTCCTGATTAAAAAGAACATTATCTAGTCAAATTACTTGTGAGTTATTACTGACGTAGTTTTCCCTACCATCGGTCAGAAGTCAGTAAACTTTTTCTAGAAAAGGCCAGACAGTAAATATTTTCAGCTTTGCACACCACACTGTCTCTGTCACCACGACGCAACTGTGCCATTGTCACATGAAAGCAGCCACAGGCAATATGCAGACAAGTTTGCATGGCTGTGTTTCAATAAAATTTTAGGAGTATAAGAAAAGGTTTCTAACTGTTTGGGGTTTTTTAACACCCTCTCTGCATTTTAGGGTGCAATAACATATAGTGGGTAAAGGATTTTGTTCTGGGTCAGAACAGGATTTGAATGCTTGCTCTGCCCCTAATTAGCTTCGTGACACTGAATGATGTCACTTAAGCCTTGATTTCCTTATCAATAATATAGGTTAACACTGGTAGTTCTGTCATTGGGTTGTTGTGGGAATTAAATAACATAAATGTCAAGCACAGAACATGATAACTGCTTAATAATGTCATCTGTGGGCAGACACGGTTGCTCACGCTTGTAATCCCAGCATTTTGGGAGGCTGAGAAGGGAGGATTGTTTGAGGCCAGGAGTTCCAGATCAGCCTGGGGCACATCACAAGACCCCCATACCTACAAAAAGTAAAACAATTAGCCAGGCTTGGTTGCACGTTACTGTGGTCCCAGCTGCTCAGGAGGCTTAGGTGGGAGGACTCCTTGAGCTCAGGAATTTGAGGCTAAGTGAGCTATGATTACACCACTGCACTCTAGCCTGAGTAACAGAGCAAAGCCCTATAAAAATAAATAAATAAATGTTATCTGTGACGTGCATTTACATTGACCTCAAAACTGCCACATTCACCACCAAAAAAGCCAAGCACTGCCACGCCTGCCTGTGAACTTGGTGATTTCAAATTCTTCAGGGTGATTCCCAACTATTATAAATTTCAGATTCCTGTAAGTTCCATACCCTGACTGGCTCCTTCAGGGTCTCATCTAATGATCATCTTTAAGGATAAAAATTAAGATAACCAGGCCATGTGTGGTGGCTCACGCCTATAATCCAAGTACTTTGGGAGGCCGAGGCGGGTGGATAACTTGAGGTCAGAAGTTTGAGATCAGTCTGGTCAACACATTGAAACCCTGTCTCTACCAAAAATACAAAATTAGCTGGGCATGGTGGCACGCACCTGTATCGCCAGCTACTCCAGGGGCTGAGTCAAGAGAATCAATCACTTGAACCCAGAAGGCAGAGGTTGCAGTGAGCCAAGATCACGTCACTGCACTCTAGTCTGGGCAACACAGAGAGACTCAATCTCAAAAAAATAATAATAATTAAGATAAATGCCTTTAAACGTATCTGCATAGGAAAAAGACATGAGACCTTTTTACATTTTTTAAACCAATGTAATTTTGTCATTTAATAGCATTTGTCCACAAGTTCATATTCTCCTCCAGGGAACAAGGCTCTTTTGTCTTTGATTTCCTAATCAAACCAGAACATTTGCGTCCCAAGCCAGAATGCCTCTTCTCCTCGAAAGGATGGCAACTCCTCACCAGCCACGGAACCAAACTGGATGGAGAATGAGTTTGACAAATTGACAAAATTAGACTTCAGAAGGTGAGTAATAACAAACTCCTCCAAGCTAAAGGAGCATGTTCTAACCCAGTGCAAGGAAGCTAAGAACCTTGAAAAAAGTTTAGAGAAATTGTTAACTAGAATAACGAATTTAGAGAAGAACATAAATGACCTGATGGAACTGAAAAACACAGGACAAGAACTGATGAAGCATACCCAAGTATCAATAGCTGAATCGATCAAGCCGAGGAAAGGATATCAGAGATTGAAAATCAACTTAATGAAATAAAGCGTGAAAACAAGATTACAGAAGAAGGAATGACAAGGAATTAACATAGCCTGCAAGAAATATGGGACTCTGTGAAAAGACCAAATCTACGTTTGATTGATGTACCTGAAGTGATGGGGAGAACAGAACCAAGTTGGAAAACACTCTTCAGAATATTATCCAGGAGAACTTCCCCAACCTAGCAAGACAGGTTGACATTCAAATTCAGGAAATTCAGAGAACACCACAAAGATACTCCTCAAGAAGAGCAACCCCAATACAGCAAGCACTTAGTAAATGTCATTTGAAGAAATACTCGTTAACAGGATAGAATGGTGATGAGGAACCACTTTAAAATAAAAGTACCTGCCTGTGATTCCCAAGACCATGCTGTCCCATTCTATATCCAGACCCTTCCAGGGACAGGACTATTCTCAAAGTAGAGTCATTTTCTCTAGCTTCTTTGCAGTGATGGATAAAATCCGCTTTTGAACTCATTCTGTACTCTGGGTAGTGAGGAAATGTCACTAAAAATGTAAGACATGTAACTGGCTAGATGTTTCTATAAACTCAACTAAAATTTTCTCTCATGCCCCTATTCAGTGGAAGAGACTAAAACCCAGTCAATTCCAGCTTTCTTCTTTCTTTCTTGCTTCGTCATTGTTTCTATAGCACTGCAGAAGCTGGGGTTCATCTAGTCCTTGGATATCACATTTCCAAGCTACCTCCCTGAGAGACCCATCATCCTGCCTGACCCTGGTCACCGGGCACATAGTCCATGTGTGCTGTGCTTCATTGCCATCTGGGCAGTTCCTTCTGACGCAGTGCTCTTTCTGCTCTGTCCCTTCTACCTCTGGGCACCCAGAATTGACTCTGTCCTCTATGCTCTGCCATCTTCCCTTCCGTGGAGCAGTAGCCATGGCTGTCCTAGGTGATTTAGAACATCCTAAATATGCAAACAAAGCTAGTTAATATTTCAGAATAATTCTGCTGTATAGATTATTCAAATTAAGATTAACTGGGTGCTGTGGCTCACGCCTGCAATCCCAGCACTTTGAGAGGCTGAGGTGGATGGATCACTTGAGGTCAGGAGTTCAAGACTAGCCTGGGCAACATGGTGAGACCCCGTCTCTACCAAAAATACAAAATTTAGCTGAGTGTGATAGTACATGCCTGGAATCCCAGATATTCAGGAGGCTGAGGCAGGAGAATAGCTTGAATCCAGGAGGTGGAGCTTGCAGTGAGCTGAGATCACGCCACCTCACTCCAGCCTGGATGACAGAGCAAAACTCCATCTTAAAAAATAAATAAAATAAATTACTTAAGATTAACTGGACAAGGGGAAGGTATACCTGTGTACAAAGAGCCTATGTGACTCCCACACACAATTTTGGGCCAAAGGATAGAACACGTTGGGAAATAGACTGAGCTTGCTATACAAAACAAACAAACAAATAACCAAAACAAAAGAATTTGAAGCAATTAAAGCTGTCCAAAGTGAAAGTAGCTGCCTCTGTAGCTAGTGGTTTACCGGGCAGAAAATATTCAGCTGTAGTTCAATGCTCGCTTAGGCAGATGCTAGAGAAGAAATTTATGGGTAAGGGTTGGAATAAATTGTCTTTAATACTTTCTCAAATATGGAAGTTCTGTGATTTCTTAGGAAGGGTGTGTGTGTATATATATATACAGAGAGAAAAAGAAAGAGAGAGAAGAATTGGCTCATGCAATCATGGATGCTTGGTAAACTCAGAATCTTCAGAGGAGGCTAGCAGGCTGGAGTCGCAGGGAAGAATTGCTGCTGAAGTTCAAAGGCAGAATTTCCGTTTTTGCCTTGGGAGAGGTCAGTCTCTTATTCCATTCTGGCCTTTAACTGATTTGATAAGCCCTACCCACATTACAGAAGGTAATCTGCTATACTCAAAGTCCACCAATTTAAATGTTGATCTAGATCAGGCGCAGTGGCTCACGCCTGTAATCCAGACACTGCAAGGCTGAGGTGGGTGGATCCCTTAAAGTCAGGAGTTTGAGACCAGCCTGGCCAACATGGTGAAACCTGTCTCTACTAAAAATACAGAAATTAGCCAGATGTGGTGGCAAGCACCTGTAATCCCAGCTACTTGGGAGGCTGAGGCAGAAGAATCACTTGAACCCGGGAGGCGGAGGTTGCAGTGAGCAGACATCATACCATTGCACTGCACTTCAGCCTGGACAACAGGAGATTCTATCTCAAAAGAAGAAAAAAAAATGTTGATCTTATCCAAAAAATACCTTCACAGAAGAAACATCCAGGACGACTTTGGCCAAATATCTGGATGCCCCAGAGTCCAGCCAAACCGACACATAAAATTAACCATCACCCTGTGGTTCTCCACCACAACTAATTCCATGTCCTAGCCACCCAGACATGTTGGATGAGTCTGATCATGAAAACAACTTTTGAGAATCTGAGATAAAAGGTGCTGTATCACTCCCCAGGTTTTCTACTTCCTTCTTCTCCACTCTCCCTGCTCCCATTTTCTTTCCTTCTTTTTTTTTATCCTCCTCCTCTTCCCTTTTTGCTGGGCAGAGAAAGAAAGATAAGTTTCAACAGCAACAGTTTTGCTGCAGTGATATGGCAATGTTGCAACACTATTATGCCTGAGGCAAGTGTATCTAAAAGACAAGCTTCATCTTTAGGTGCATGTTAACTCTCTAATAAATCAGCACTTACAGATCTTAGAACTTTGATGTCTTTATATAGATTTCTCTTCTTCCTTCTCAGGTAGGTAATTTTTAAAATGAAGCTGAGTCTGATGTATTAAAGTTTGACTCCCCCATTTCCTATGGGTAAAGTTTAAAAACCATTTACATATGATTACTTACATCATAGCTTTATTGCAAAAGGGACTACTGGATCTCAGGCAATCGTGCTGCTCTCTTCTGAGTCCCTTCAGCTAACAGTAGCTTTGTCGGTTCAGATGTGGACAAGAAGGAGGGTTCTCTTCTCCACATGGAAACTCACAGGCCTGGAATGACAAGTGCAAAAAGAGGGATATTTTTGGAACATCTAGGACAAGCCTGCCCTCATAATGATTATATTTGAGAATGAATGCATTGGTTGAAAGGCTGAAAGAAAATTCTTTAATTTCAAATCAAAAGTGCAATTGCTAACTGTTACATGACTAAGTTATGATACGTTCCTTGATAAAACAAAGTTGATTTAATTTAACAAAAAAAGTTTCAAAATAAATTTTTATTTTAGATCACCAAACCCCATAAACAACCCAACTGTTCACCAATTGGCAAATGAATAAACAAATTTGGTTCATCCATCTAAAGAAAATACCATTTAACAATAAAAAGGAGCCAGGCGCCAGGGCTCATGCCTGTAATCCTAGCACTTTTGGAGACCAAGGCAGGCAGATCACCTGGGATCAGGAGTTCAAGACCAGCCTGGCCAACATGGTGAAATCCTGTATTTACTAAATATACAAAAATTAACACGGCATGATGGTGTTCACCTGTAATCCCAGCTACTGGGGAGGCTGAGGCAGGAGAATCACTTGAACCTGGGAGGTGGAGGTTGCAGTGAGCCGACATTGCACCATTGCACTTAAGCCTGGGTGACAAGAGCAAACCTCTGTCTCAAAAAAATAAAAATAAAAACAATAAAAAGGAACAAATCGTGACTACTTGTAGCAACCTGGATAAATTTCAAAAGCATTATTCTAGATGAAAGAAGCCACACTCAAAACACTAAAAGACTCTGCTTATGCAACTTTTTGGAAAAAGTGAATCTATGGGAACAGAAATCAGACCAGCAATTTCTAGGGACTTGTGTTGGCAGGATGAGGTTGTTTACAAAGGGGTGTGAGGGAATTTTTAGGGGTTATGAGAATATTCTGTATTAAAAGGGTGAATACTGGATATGAATTATGCCTCAATAAAGGTGACCTCTGAAAAAATGATGTGGGATGATGCAAATGTCTAGAAAGAGAGACAATGATTTCTAGCAAATGGTTTCAGCAGGGAAAAGATGGGAATTATGAATTACCAACCCCTCATGCTCTCCTCAAGTTCAATTCAACAAGGAAGGGCACTGAGCAATGGTTTGAGAAGGAAGAGGAAGGGAAGTGACAGAGTGCAACCTTGTTCTCTGTGCAGTTCTAGACAGGTCTGCTGAGATTTTCCTGTGCTTTAGTTTCTTCATCAAACACTTGTCCTGGCTTTTTTTTTTTTTTTTTCTGAGACAGAGTCTCAATCTGTCACCCAGACTAGAGTGAAATGGCACGATTTCCACTCACTGCAACCTCCACCTCCCTGGTTCAAGTGATTCTCCTGCCTTGCCCTCCCTAGTAGCTGGGACTACAGGCATGTGCCCGCATGCCTGGCTGATTTTTGTATTTTTAGTAGAGATGGGGTTTTGCCATGTTGGCCAGGCTGGTCTCAAACCCCTGAGCTCAAGTGATCCACCCACCTCGGCCTCCCAAACTGCTGGGATTACAAGTGTGAGCCACTGTGCCTGACCTCTTCTATGTGAAGGTTGAAGACATATACAACAATTTAAAGCTTCTTAGTGGATGAAGGTAATGGAAAGGTGATGCTGCCAGAAGAGAAACCCTGTTCTGTTCCATTTGGTGCACCTTCTTCATGGGGGTATTCAGTGAAGTTAGTTGTGTTTCCTTCTTTCTCTTTCTAGACTGGGCCTTTTGATGGTATATAAATATATATATATATATATATATATATATATATATATATATATATTTTAAAGTCTTTAATTTGCCTTGAAGAGCTAACATAAAAGGGGGGAGGGTGCCAGAATAAGTCAGCAAAGGAGTTTTGGGGCAGTGATATGCCAATAAAAGTGCCAGCCAGTGTTTCATTTGGACTCAAAGCCAGCGACTATTAGCAGAAACAGCATGATTGAATTCTAATTGCCATCAGAAGGGGAGCAGTAGTGAAATAGAAGCCTTGATGGGTGAGAAGAGAGAGTTAAAAGAAAAAGAAGCCCGGGCGCAGTGACTCATGCTTGTAATCCCAGCACTTTGGGAGACCGAGGTGGGTGGATCACTTGAGGTCAGAAGTTCAAGACCAGCCTGGCCAATATGGCAAAAACCCGTCTCTACTGAAAATACAACAATTAGCCAGCATGGTGGTGTATGCCTATAATCCCAGCTACTGGGGAGTCTGAAATAGGAGAATTGCTTGATCCAGGGAGGCAGAGGTTGCAGTAAGCAGAGATCATGCCACCATACTCCAGCCTGGGCAACAGAGCTGGACTCTATCTCAAAAAAGAAAAAAAAAAAAGAAGAAAATATTGGTCTTAATAGATTGAAGTAGACATCTCAAATTGCATCCATCAGTGACTTGAACTACTGAACTACCTCCAAAGTATACTATGTTATTTAAACATCGCTTTTCCTAGTGCCACCTATGCCCCTGATTTGCTAGAGCCTTAAATCTGTTTTCTTCCTGCAAAATACTGTCCTTAATGCATGCTCTGCATTCTCCCCACAGGAGAATGTGGTAAAGCCATTTGTACAGCCCTGACATACTGCTGACTTGCATTGGAATTGCCATCTGTACCTTCCTTCAAGATCCTCTGAAAAATACACTGCATCATTACCTCCAGCTTGCTTCTCAGCTCTGTCTTGCATTGTGAATAAGCTGCAGACCCTTCATTTTGCAAGCTGTATGCCTTTTCTCTTCCCTCACCTGATTCCACTTATTGTGCACACCTGTGTTAATCAGACAGTGAGCATTCAAGCCCTGTGCTAGAAGCTGCAGGAGAGATGGAAAGATGATCAAAGCTGCCTTTAGAGAATAACCTTAGGCAAAGAAATCAGTTGGAGCCAAGGAGAGTTCTGTTACCAGTAAGTCTAGCTTCCAAGGAATAGTCTGCTTTTCCTGCATCTCCTCTCCTAGGATGCTTCTCCATAACCTGACTCTTCAGTAACATCTTTTGAGCCCACTTGCAACCTTCAGTGTAGAGAGATAAAAAGGAATACATATTCTTTATAATAACTAAAACTTCCTTCCTATGTTTATACGATGCTAGGTGCTTTCCATGTACTATTTTATTTGCTATTAGAAACAGTCCTGGCCTGGTGTAGTGGTTCACACCTGTAATCCCAGCACATTGGGAGGCCAAGGAAGGTGGATCACCTGGTGTTAGGAGTTCGAGACCAGCCTGGCCAATATGGCAAAACTCCGTCTCTGCTAAAAATATAAAAATTATCTGGGTGTGGTGACATGCACCTGTAGTCCCCGCTACTCAGGAGGCTGAGGCAGGAGAATTTCTTGAATCTGGGAGGTGGAGGTTGCAGTGAACTGAAATTGCACCACTTCATTTCAGCCTGGGCAATGGAGCGAGACACTGTCTCAAAAAATATAAAAAATAAAAACAGTCCTATAAGGAAGGTACTATTGGCACTTCCACTTTCCAGATACAAGCACAGATACCTAGAGAAGTGGAGATGCTTGTTGGAGGGGATTCAGTTACTTAAAGGGCAGATCTGATATTCAGCCTGTGCATTGACAAGACTAGAGTTATTACCCACTCGGCAAAGACTACTTGTAAAGTCGAGCCATTTTTTTTCTGAAGTCCTGGGCATCTCTAAACACAGCCTTTTATCTTTCAAAATATGAAGGATTTAAGATTAGAGGCCATAAGATCCTGCAAAAAAAGGGATATAGCATCATAGAGGCCTAGTTTCAAATTCTGGCAACTTAATGGTTGCATAAACACAAATGAGTCGCTTGTTCTTCCAACTCTATCAACTGTAAAATTAGAATAACAATGCTGATCTCAAAGAATCACTTAAGAGTTTGAATATGGTAGTATGTGTGAAATTAACTCAATAAATGGTACTTTTTCTCCCAAGAATAATACCATTCCCTAAAAGTCAAATTATTTTCTACTCCAGCCATTATACATTGACATGGCTGGATATGTGTAAAGCAACGCATGTTTTTCAAACTTTTAAAGGTTGCAGAATTTCTAAAGCCCTGGTGTATGTGTTGAGTTGTACATTGGATGTGAAGGAAGGAACAAAACTAATATTGGATTGTCTTCGGCATCTTTTTTCAGAAAGACTGCCTAGAATGAAGATATCAAGACTGATTCGGGGCAAGACTTTTCCCTTCCCACACACAGACCTGCAAATCCTGCCCTTGTTTAAAACATTGGTCCATCTGAAGCTGGGATTCTATTTATTTACAGCTGCTATATCTCATGAAAGACATAAATGAATTGGAAATCATCACAGGTTTAAAGAAAGTTGGAGTCAGATTAATTTGTGTACGTCATTAGGGAGCATTTAAGTTTTAGTTACATGCAATGTAGGAATCTCTTCCATAATATCTCAATTAATTATCTGAATTCAAATCTTTATATCTTGATAGGTTTGGGAGCTCATTTGCTGTGTTCCTTCAGTAAGAAGGAACAGCTCCTTTAATTTTTAAACACATTGAGCCTTTCTGTAACCTACCCTTATTAGTTCTAGTTTTATATAAACTAAGTCCCATTTTCACAGGTGTAGATGAAAATACAAGGTCCATCTCTATCTCCAATTAGTCTTTTCTGGATGAAACAGCTTCCAGTTCCTTACGGCTTCTTAATAAGAGTGTCCAGTCTCCTGGCTGTATCCATTACCTCATCCATCAGCTCCACACCCAACATTATAATGAGGCTAAGATTGTATTCACTTATTTTAGTAACCCATCACCTTGTGTTCGCTTACCACTGAGCTTGTGATGATAGAAATTGCATCAGGAAAAAAATGAGGGCCCCTGGCTCACAAAAGTGATGATGAGAGCCTGGTGTGTGTGGTGAGTTTGACTAGGACAGAGGACTCAGACTGTATTGGCACCCTGAAGGTCAGAATTGCTATCAGTGGGAGGATGAGCCCGTGAGACTCATACAGTCTATACAATCCAGAAGGCTAGTGGATTAATTAGCAATGAATAATAACTGGCTGCTTCAGCCAGAAATGGCTCCAATTCAACACAAATATTTGTTTTCCTTTCTATCACACAAAGTTAAAATGAAATTCATGGTCTATGCCTCTGTGAAATCTGCCGATTTCTATACACTCATAGTGAAATCTATACACTGCATCATTTTTACCCACCAGCATGATCATCCACTGAACTCTTTTCCTGCAACTTCGTATCGAAATAACCAGCTTCCATGGTTATCTCAGATGTCCTCATGTGCACAGACAGCAATACAAGTGATCCGAGTGGGAAATGAACTTGGCAAGAGGACCAACTTGACCTCATTATCTTGAGAAAGATTAACAGGGAAACATCAAAGACTCTAATACATCGCAGAGAGTGCAGCTCCCCTTTCCAAGTTAAAAGGGACACAAACTGAGTTGTAAATCAGAATTTCTGACCTCTGGACTCTTATTGTTGAGGCAAGAGCAAGAGAGAAACCTGTGAAATGATTATCAACAGTAAAAGAAGGTAGAGAAGTAAACATTAAAGAATCAGTGTAAATAGTATAAATGTTCAAAATGCATTGGACCAAGGGGGAAAGCATGGGGATGAAGGAGGGAGAAGAAATGACCTAAGATGAACTTTGAAGGATGAATAAAATTAAGCAGGATTGGGTATGTGTGTGTGAAAAAATAACTCTAAAGGTAGAACTGATTAAAATGGAAAATATGGAAGAAAAATCCATTGGTAAGGGTAAATCCATTTTGTCAATGGTGACGGGTTTAACGGGGTGTTTTCTAGGATGTACTGATGCTTAGAGAAGCACAAGAGAGATTTTAGGAAAACGTGCAGAAGTAATTAGAGAATATGAATTGCTTCCCTGGACCCCAAAGAGGAAGTGGAATTACCCTTTGAAGGTTGAAAGAGACAGGTTTTGGGTTAAATAAAATAGAGTATTACTTTGCAAAGTAGTTGGAAACCTTATAGAACTTCTTAACCTATTTATTTTATTTTTATTATTATGATTCTTTTTCTCTTTTATTAGACTCTAAGTTCTAAAAACTTCTCTTTTTCTTTGAGACAGAGTTTTGCTCTGCCACCCAGGCTGGAGTGCAGTGGCGCAATCTCAGCTCACTGCAACCTCTGCCTCCCGGGTTCAAGCGATTCTCCTGCCTCAGCCTCCCAAGTAGCTGGGATTACAGGTGTTGCCACCACACCTGGCTAATTTTTGTATATTTAGTAGAGATGGGGTTTTACCATGTTTGCAAAGCTGCTCTCGAACTTCCCTCAGGTGACCCACCTGCCTCAGCCTCCCAAAGTGCTGGGATTACAGGCATGAGCCACCGTGCCTGGCCTCTAAAAACTTCTTAACCTTAAAAGATACAGACTACACATATTGTTTTTCCAAAAAGTATAGATATAAACTCATGGTAGGTTATTAAGAGAAACCAGGAATCAGTCTGCACCCTGACTGGTGTTAGCATCACAAAGATTAGCAATACCTTTTCCCACATTATCCCTGGAGGTTACTACCCCCAGTGACAAGACCCCATGGAGCCATTCTTGAGTTATGTCTTAAGCTGGAGATTCCATGGAACATAGATTGCATTTCTGAAAAGAAAGGTTTTCTAATGGCCTAGCGACCAGAAAGGGTCACTTGATCCTTCAAAAGTGTCCAGTTTTCTTTGAAGTAGTTTGTGTACCAATACAAACTGACCTATTTTCTCTCTTGATTGCCTTATAAATCCATTGCACTTTCTAATCTGTACATTTCTACACTAGGAAAGTCTTTTTTTTTTTTAATTGAGTCTCGTCCTGTCACCCAGGCTGCAGTGCAGTGGCACTATCTTGTCTCACGGCAACCTCTGCCTCCTGGGTTCAAACAATTCTCCTGCCTCAGCCTCCCAAGTGGCTGGGATTACAGGCATGAATCACACCTGGATAATTTTTTTTTTTTTTAGCCAGAGTTTCACTCTTGTTCCCCACGCTGGAGTGCGATGGCACGATCTTGGCTCACTGCAACTTCCTCCTCCCGGGTTCAGGCAATTCTCCTGCCTCAGCCTCCTGAGTAGCTGGGATTACAGGCACGCACCACCATGCCCAGCTAATTTTTTGTATTTTTAGTAGAGACGGGGTTTCACCATGTTGACCAGGATGGTCTCGATCTCTTGACCTTGTGATCTACCCGCCTCGGCCTCCCAAAGTGCTGGGATTACAGGCTTGAGCCAACGAGCAATTTTGTATTTTTAGTAGAGACAGCGTTTCACCATGTTAGCCAGGCTGGTCTCGAAATCCTGACCTCTGGTGATTCACCGGCTTTAGCCTGCCAAAATGCTGGGTTAACAGATGTGAGCCACCGTGCCCAGCCTAGAAAAGTCTTAAACAATAGAATTTGGGATAAATATTGAAAAGATTCTGTTTTATTGTAGATTTGGCTAAAAATAAGTGCAGTATTAATATGCTGATGATTTATTCTTGTATGTAGTATCACATCAGAGTATCTTAATTTGGTTACTTTCTTTCCTTTACTATGCCACTAGCTTTCCCTTTCAACAGGAAGAGCCCAAGAGCTGTTGCTATTTATCACTAATAAAAAGTTTTAATGTCACTCCTGAGTCCTATTCCACAGAAAAAGTGGATTCCACTTTTTTTTTTTTTTTGAGACGGAGTTTCGCTCTTGTTACCCAGACTGGAGTGCAATGGCACGATCTCGGCTCACTGCAACCTCCGCCTTCTGGGTTCAGGCAATTCTCCTGCCTAAGCCTCCTGAGTAGCTGGGACTACAGGCGCACACCAACATACCCAGCTAATTTTTGTATTTTTAGTAGAGACAGGGTTTTACCTTGTTGACCAGGATGGTCTCGATCTCTCGACCTTGTGATCCACCCGCCTCGGCCTCCCAAAGTGCTGGGATTATAGGCGTGAGCCACTGCGCCCAGCCTTGGATTTCACTTTTTTAAACTTTTGTTTTATAAAATGTGGGGTTTTATGTTGTTGTTTGGGCTTCTTGATGTTGATGTTACCAACATTTTATGCAGAAAAGATTTCAATTCCAAGAGAATTACAAAGCACAATTTTTACCCTGCTTCCTTTCTTCTACTAGAAAACCAGGGTAAAAACCCTGGGGCCCTTAATAGTACATTTAACTGGCAATACATTTAAATTCTTTACAAACGCGTTAACAGAAATCCTGTGTGCGGGTGGCAGAGGCCGGCAGGGAAGCACACGCTGGCTGGCGTGAAGGACGGTGTCTTCGGTCGATATGGCTTAGGGATTAAGGAAGTGCCAAAAAGGCCTTCAGGAAAAGTATGTTTGTTTTATATCTGGAGCAGCCAGAAGAAGATTTGGCACTCGTAATAAAAGGGCACGACATTGTCTAGTATCCTGGAGACCCTCATTTCAGCCAGTTGATTGAACTTGCTGTATGCCCTATGTGCAAAGTGAATAGTTTCTTTGCTTCGTGTTTTTTTCCAAGCTCTTACCTATAGGCTCAAAGCAATAAATGGCAATGCTCAGGGAGTAGCACTCAGTAGAGCGCCTCCAGCACGGCTGCTTTTGGAGCTGCGAGGATATTGGAGCTAATGACGCAGAACAGCTTTGAACTCTCAGAGGAGTTCATGCCCCTATGGCTTGGCCTGCACTTGGCACAGATAATGAAACACTGGCTAAAATGGGCATTATGATGATAGAGCAGAGAAGCCCCACGTCTCTCCTAGCGGTTGCCCTTGCATTGGGATGGTGGGGACAGAATGCTTAATGGGTGATGGCCCTGACGTAGATTTTAATGTTCTGGAAATGATTAAATTGGACATATTCCAAAGTGAAAAGGCCATGGAGAAAATAAGAATTTTTTCTCTTATTTTACCCTTTCTGTTTCTTTCCTCCCTCTCTTACCTTACCTTTCCTTCTTTTTTTCTTTTCTGCTGTTGAGGAGGTACTGTGATCTTCCATAATATTATACTTTATTTAGACCTGGAAGGGACCTTAGCAGTTGTTTTCCCAAAGCTTTCCATTTTACAGACCAGCCATGTGATATGGTCAAGAGATCTAGATTAAAAAGCCTAGATTTTTGTGTAAGTTTTACCACCTACTAGGTATATATACTGGGTAAATACACAATCTTTGTGAACCTGTTTTTTTGTTGTTTGTTTTTTTTAATCTGTAAAATAGCATGCTAGCCAGGGACAGAATTCAGCTCTCCTAACTCTCACCCCAGTGCTCACTGGCAACTTTGCTCCAATATTTCACTGGCATCTTTCTACTTACCTCCACAATCTTCTAACCGTGTGTCCATCCCACAGACCCCTGACCTCCCCAGCACTGTCTATATTCCCTCCATACCCAGGCCTGTGATGCCAGGCGACAGCTATCACATACTAGAAAAAGCACTGGAATTCAGTTCTTCCAAGTTCACAGCCATACATATTTTGATCCTCCAAGAGTGTGAAATTAAATAACAGACCAGATACCCTTGCCCATTTTCTGCCTCTTTCCCATGTCTCATTCTCCAAGGGATCAAACCTGATCATTGGAATCTCAGCTCCACTGTCTATTGATAGGGAAAACTGCTTTGACTCTCTGGAATACAAAGCCCCCCTGCTCTATGACATTGTAGTGCACTGGCCTTTCAGAGAACCTGTCACAATGTGTCATCAGAAATGAATGAGTGGCTGGGTTTGGTGACTCACGCCTGTAACCCCAGCACTTTGGGAGGCTGAGGCCAGCATATGACCTGAGATCAGGAGTTCGAGCTCAGACTGGTCAACATGGTGAAACTTTGTCTCTACCCAAAATAACAAAAATTAGCTGGGCATGGTGGTGCACGCTTGTAATGCCAGCTACTCAGGAGGCTGAGGTAGCAGGGGCGGGGGAAAGGGAAAGGGCAGGGGAAGGAGAAGGAGAAGGAGAAGGAGAAGGAGAAGGAGAAGGAGAAGGAGAAGGAGAAGGAGAAGGGAAGGGAAAGAAAGGCAAGGCAAGGAAGAGAGAGAGAGAGAGAGAAAGAGAGAAACGAAAAAGAAAAGAGGAAAAGCATCCAACTCAGCTTCCAGAGTCAGGAAGGCTTTTCAAAGGAAGTGAACTGATGACACCCTTGCTTAATTCCTTCCAAGTCCTGTTGAAATCAAATTTAAGTGTTGACCTTATCTAGTAACTTAGCTATCTCAGTAGGAATTTAATATATATAAATTGATCACACAGTTGCTATTTAAGAAGGCTCTATTTGCTGTGGGAAATATCAATGATTATGAGACATAGCCATCTGGAATGGATCTGGTCTAAACTGATTGACCATGGGAGGTACGGGGATTTTTTTTCTTTGCTCCCCCATTTCCACCACACTCAAACATAGCTCCTTGGAAACCAAGAACTGTGCCCTTCTGGCCCTCTTAAGATACTGATGCCAATCTGTCAAGCACAGATTTCACCATATTAGAGCCCAAAAGATGTGCATCTCTTGTGATACAATAGCATTCTAATGCCTGTTCTTTAACTGAGTTGCAAACAAAGCAACACTATGCCTCGATATGAAAAGTCACATTTATTTTCATTCTGGAAACGAGCTCTGTGGGATCTTTCAAGGGAATGTTGCTGTCATCCCCACTAGGACTTAATCAGCTGAGCTGGAAGAGATTTTGTGTTTGTTTTACTTTTTTTTTTTTTTTAAAGAAAGGAGATTAGTGAATACATGTCTGTTCGAAAGCAAATTCCATTTTGATCAAAACACCAGCTCCATGCCCTGGCGATGAGTCCTCTTTCATGCATCTCATGATGCTGACTTAGGGGTGAGAATATTAGATAATGAAAGATTCATTTAAAGGAGAATCCCAAGATAAAACTCTACAATTCCCTCATCTCACAAACGCACATTTTTCTTTTCCTTTTATGCTCTTGTGCTACATCTTTTTGGAAGCTGTTTTATCATTCAAACAACCCCTACTGGGCAAGCCTGTCTGCAAGAGCTGCAGGTGTCCCCACAGCCCAGCTTACAATGCCTACTTGTTAATCAGCCCCATCACGTGTCTTTTGACCGCCTTCCTACCCAGCTTTCTCCATGTCTCTCTCCCAGCCAACCACTACTACTACTTCTAAAAGAAAAAAATAAACGAGCAGCAAGTCAAAAGAGCTATTACCCTAAAGACTCCTTAACAAGGCCTATGGCTTTCCAGGAAATTAGTCCAAGTTTTGCTCCCCTCGTCCTTCCTGGACATGGTGCCTCCTACCCCCATTCATTGGTGGCTGCAAAACTTGTTGATCCTGCTACGTTTTGTGACCACTTGTCCAGTGGTCCCTCCGGGAGCCTCTCAGCCACCATTATTGTATGGTGTGGCCGTACGATACTGAATGGCCATTGTTGTATGGTTTCCCCATTAGAACCAGTAAGGAATGCAAATCCACAGGAGATCATCCTCTGACTAAACAAAGTCCAACAGTGGTGACACCGTGCAGTGCCTTTAGAGAGTTTCAACAGGGGATCTGGAAGACAAATAAGTCACTTTCTTCCAGTCTTCTATGTTTGATAATTAACTGGTCTGACTATATTAGTCCTCCCAGCCTCAATTTCCTGAGATGCAAAATGAGAATATTAATTCTTCACGCCATGACTTGGGGAGAGGTAATTTGCTAATAAGAGTCAGTGTTTGTAGAAGGTTCTGGGGCTGGCATAGGTAGGTCATAAGTAATCTATATCAATTACATACTGTGGACCTGAAATTGAAGGAAGGCTGCACATATCCACAGGCGCTAGAAGAGAGGTTTGTTTGTTCCCCCATATCACCTCGTCCCACTCCACCCCATGCAGAAATCAGACATCTGTCTCATGACCAAATTAGTGCTCTTAGAAACTCAAAAAGAAGAAGCCAGTTATGTCTTTTGGGGGCTTTCACCGTGCTGTGTACCATGCAGAGAAGTAAGCTTTCCCAGAGTTACTTGTGCTATATCAAAATGCTCCATGCTGGCTATTAGCAAAACACTCTAAGAGTCCAAAAGATTGTCTGAAAATCTGTGTATATCCTGTAATTCTAGCACTTTGGGAGGCCAAAGTGGGTGGATCACCCTGAGCAGCGTGGTGAAACTCCATCTCTGCTAGAATACAAAAAATTAGCTGGGTGTGGTAGCGGTGGCACGCACCTGCAGTTCTAGCTACAGAGGAGGCTCAGGCACAAGAATCATTTGAGCCCCAGAGGCGGAGGTTGCAGTGAGCTGAGATCACACCACTGCACTCCAGGTTGGGCTACAGAGCGAGACCCTGTCTCAAAAACAACAACAACAACAAAAACCCTTTTATGGCTACATTTATTATAAGAACCATAAGGGAAAAAAAAGAGGGAAAGAGAGAAGGCCACTCTATTTCAAGGATGAATAGGTCAAGGAAACACTTCATTTTTCAACGGGTTTATAAAACTATTAAAAATGGCAAATGACACATTCTTTTTGGATAAATAGAAACTTCCCTTTTCCTGCCACTGAACAGGGCTCAGGGAAACTTGATTTAGAGCATTGGTTCACCTTTTGTAAGTAAAATGCCCTAAGAGATGGCCCATGTCATGACATTTTCACAGCTGGGTTTTGGCACATGTAGGTCTCAGAGGTAACATTACACATAACAACAAAAACCACCCAGAGGTTAGGACAGACTGAAGCCTACCGACCTGGCAAAACTGAAAATACACAGCTGCCTCCAGAGGGACAGAGGGAAAAGCAACATTCAGGGATGAGACTGTTGAACCAGAAGAAAGCACACGACACGTTTTCATCTATGGTTTATCAGGACGCAATAGGCCTGGATTTTAAACACTTCACTGGTTCACTGACAGAAACTTAAGTGGCCTCTCTCTCTCCAATTATAGTTCAATTGTATTAACTACAATTAGAGTTAATTGTAACTATGTGTGTGTATGCATGTATATATAATAAAATTCACCATTTTAACCATTTATGCACGGTACTTGGTACATTCATTAATACATGCACATTTTTGTGCAACTATTACCAGAACACTTTTCATCTTCTCAAAGTGCAATTCTGTATCCTCTAAACATGCACTCCCTACTCACCTCTTCTCCAGCCTCTGGCTACCAACATTCTGTCTCTATAAATTTGTCTACTCTAGGTCCTCCCTATAGGTAGAATTACACAGTATTGTGACTGACTTATTTCACTTGGCATAATATTCTTAAGGTTCATCCATGTTGTAGCATATTAAGCATAAATAATATTACTTTATTCCCTT
This sequence comes from Callithrix jacchus, assembly GCF_049354715.1. Lineage (NCBI taxonomy): Eukaryota > Metazoa > Chordata > Mammalia > Primates > Cebidae > Callithrix > Callithrix jacchus. The sequence continues at coordinate 29,170,391 of NC_133514.1, read as the reverse complement.
CCCTTCCCCTTCCCCTTCCCCTACCCTTTTCCCTTCCCCTTTCCACTCCCTTCCCCTTCCCTTCCCTCTCTCCCCTTCCTTCCCTCCCCTCTCCTCCCCTCCCCTCCCCTCCCTTCCCCTCCTCTCTTTTCCTCTTCTCTCTGTTCCTTCTCTTCTGTTCTGTTCTCTTATCTTCTGTTCTGTTCTCTTCCCTCTCTTTTCCTCCTCTTCTCTCCTCTTTTGTCTTATTTTCTTTTCTCTCACATTCTTTTCTTTTTTTTCCATGGTCACCCCTGTTGCCCAGGCTGGAGTACAGTGATATGATCAAGGCTTATTGCACCTGGGCTCAAGTGATCCTCCCACCTCAGCCTCCCAAGTAGCTGGGACTATAGGTGAGCACCACCCTCTAGGCTAATTTTTTTTTTTTTTTTTTTGTAGATACGGGGTTTCATTGTGTTGCCCAGGATGGGCTCAAGCAATCCTCCTGCCTCGAATTCCCAAAGTGCTGTGATTACAGGCATGAGCCACTGTGCCTGGCCCCATTCTTTGTTCTTATAAACAGTGTTATTGAAATATAATTTACATATAAATAAAGTTCAACCATTTTAAGTGTACAGTACAATACTTTTTAGTAAGTTTACCAAGTTCTTTAATCACAGTCACAATTCAGTTTCAGGACATTTTTATTCTCCAGTAGCATCTCTTGTGTTACTCTCCAGTCATATATCCCTTTACCAAAACCCCCAGCCCAAGGTGACCACTACTCTACTTTCTGACTTTCTACATTTGCCTTTTCTGGATATTTCATATAAATGGAATAATACCATAAGTAGCCTTTTGTGTCTGGCTTCTTTCACTTAGCTTAAGGCTTTTGAGGTTTATCCATGAAGTAGCATGGATCAGTATATCATTAATTTTTAATTGCTGAATAGTATTCCATTATATGAGTACATCACATATTGTTTATTCACCCATCAATTGATGGACATTTGGGTTACTTCCATTCTTTGGCTATTATAAATAATGAGGCATGAGTATTTGTGTGGAAGTCTTAGTGTGGACATGTTTTTATTTCTCTTAGGTAGATACCCAGGAGTGGGACTGCTAGGTCAGACCACAAATTTATGTTTTGTTTTGTTTTTTTTGAGACGGAGTTTTGCTCTTGTTACCCAGGCTGGAGTGCAATGGCACTATCTCGGCTCACCGCAACCTCCACCTCCTGGGTTCAGGCAATTCTCCTCCCTCAGCCTCCTGAGTAGCTGGGATTACAGGCACGCGCCACCATGCTCAGCTAATTTTTTGTATTTTTAGTAGAGACGGAGTTTCACCATGTTGACCAGGATGGTCTCGATCTCTTGACCTCATGATCCACCCGCCTTGGCCTCCCAAAGTGCTGGGATTACAGGCATGAGCCACCGCACCTGGCCCAAATTTATGTTTAACCTGTAAGAAACTGTCAAACTGTTTTTCCAAAATGGCTGTGCCGTGGGGAGGTTTTCTTTAGGGTAACTGAACAGATTCTTCAGACGGATTAGTTTTTCCCTTTGGGAACCTTCCTAATGTGAAATATTTTGCTTCTTTTAGACTCTGACCTCAGCTCAGTCAGAAAGCCAAGCAGTGGGAGTCATGAATTAATTCCTCAAATATTTCTCATTTTCATATTCTTAACTCATTGCTGAGTTCATATTAAAACCAAACAACCTTGAAAGCTCAGAAGAACAGTGTTGTGAAGTGTCCTGCGAGACTTTGGGCAAATCATGTTAGTCATTTAGGTCCTCAGAGTTTCCATTTGAAAGTGAAGGATCAAGGCTGGGAGCTGTGGCTCATACCTGTAATCCCAGCACTTTAAGAGGCCGAGGTGGGCAGATCACCTGAAGTCAGGACTTCGAGACCAGCCTGATCAACATGGCAAAACCCCTGTCTCCACTAAAAAGAAAATACAAAAATTAGCTGGGAGTGGTGGTGGGAGTCTGCAAGTAACCCTAGCTACTTAGGAGGCTGAGGCAGAAGAACCACTTGAACCTGGGAGGTAGAGGTTGCAGTGGGCTAAGATACACTGCACTCTAGCCTAGGTGACAGAGCGAGACTCCATCTCAAAAAAAATTAAAATTAAATTTACAAAACAGAAAATGAAGGATCAGACCTGGATGATCCCTAATGCCTCTTCCGTCCGTTAATGCATCTCTAGAAGTGTCTGTGGACCAAGAGTAATCCTTTGATGGGGCTTTGAGCTATGTCTTACTTCACACTCTCTGAATGTAGAGGTAGAGTTTCTCAATCGTGCCCATCAGCTAAGGAACCAGCCCTTTCTCCTGACCGTGAACCCTAAAATTTGAGAAGGAGGGAGCTATAGATGAAGGAATGACCATTCTCCTTGTAGGCCAGATCAGAGCTCCCACAGAGAGAATGAAGGGACATTCACCTTTCTATTTTGTTTTAGTGCACTGTCTGGCATTCCATCCACAGCAGTCAGTAACACGTCTCCTGTATCCCACTTTCTAATGAGTGGATTTTTGGAAAAATATTAACTTCCTAACTATGATCATTAGTGTATATCAATCACTGGCATACTCTCATTTTAGTTTTTTTGCTAGTTTTTTTTTTTTTTTTGAAACAAGGTCTCACTCTGTTGTTCAGGCTGGAGTGCAGTGGTGCAATCTCAGCTCCCTGCAACCTCCACCTCTCCAGCTCCAGTGATCCTCCAGCCTCAGTCTACCAAGTAGCAGAGACCACAGGCAGTGCTACCACATCTGGTTATTTATTTATTTATTTTTGTATTTGTACTTTTCTTCCACATGGGGTTTCACCAAATTGCCCAGGCTGGTCTTGAACTCCTGAGCTCAAGCAATCCAACTACCTGCTTCAGCCTCCCAGTGTGCTGAAATTATAGGCATGAGCCACTACACCCAGCCCCCTTTATTAGTTTTTTAGGGCTACCATAAAACTGGACCAAAACTGGGTGGCTTAACACAAGATATTGTCTTATAGTTCTGGGGACTAGAAGTCCCACATCAAGGTGTCAGCAGGGCCAGGCTGTCTTTGTAGACCCCAGAGGAGAAGCCTTCCTTGCCTCTCCTGGCTTTTGGTGTTTACAGGCAGTTCTTGGTGCTCCTTGGCTTGTAGCTCCATCACTCCCCTCACATCTCTCTCTAGAGATGGACACCAGTTGCTGGATTAGGGCTCACCCTAATGATCTCATTTCAACTTGATTGCATCTGTAAAGACCCTACTTCTAAGAAGGTCACAGTCTGTAGCATGGGGGTTAGGACTTCAACATATCTTTTCTGTGAGGTTAGGTAGGGGGAAGCCACACAATTTAGCCCATAACAGTAACATTTTGAAAAAACAAGGTTTGCAAAAAAATAATGTATCTGTTACTGAATGCACACCTACCTATAGTTGTCTATTGATATAGTTTGGCTGTGTTCCCAGTCAAATCTCATCTTGAATTGTAGCTCCCATAATTCCCACATGTTGTGGGAGGGACCCAGTGGGAGATTATTGAATCATGAGGGTGGGTCTTTCTCATGCTGCTCTCATGATAGTGAATAAGTCTCACGAGATCTGATGGTGTTTTTGGTTTGTTTGTTTGTTTGAAGACAGAGTCTTCCTCTGTCACCCACGCTAGAATGCAATGGCTTGATCTTGGCTCACTGTAACCTCTGCCTCCTGGGTTCAAGTGGTTTTCCTGTCACAGTTTCTCAAGTAGCTGGGATTACAGGTGCCCAACATAATATCTGGCTAATTTTTGTATTTTTAGTAGTGATAGGGTTTCACCATGTTGGCCAGGCTGCTCTTGAACTCCTGACCTCAAATGATCTGCCAGCCTCAGCCTCCCAAAGTGCTGCAATTACAAGCGTGAGCCACTGCGCCTAGCCCTGATGGTTTTATAAAGGCTAATTTCCTACACAAACTCTCTTTGCCTGCCACCATGTAAGATATAACTTTGCTCCTCGTTGCCTTCTGCCATGATTGTGATGCCTCCCAGCCGTGTGGAACTGAGTCCATTAAACCTCTTTCCTTTATAAATCACCCAGTCTCAGGTTTGTCTTTATTAGCAGTGTGAGAACAGACTAATACATATATAAAAGAAGAAAAAAAGTGTTTTCCTTCTTTAACACTGACATCTGTGCTCTGCGGTGCTTGGGCCCAAAAGAAAGATCATAACAGCCTTGAACTTTTGGCTCTCAGTCCTGTGTGGTTTGAGAGTCTGACATCTGCAGTTATTATTTAAATAATAGCTTGGGCAAAAAAAAAAAAATCCATTCAGTGCTTGGAATATGATACTACAAATTACTTAGAATGTTTTATCTTGATAGTGCTGCCTAAAGTCTGGGAAGAATGGGATGTTAGATAGGTTTTTTTAAAAAAAGTTGGGACATGAGGATGTGATTCCATAATCACAGGACAGGGATTAACTGATAAGATTATGTGAATTTCCACACCTCAGAGAAGAAAGAGATAGCTTTGGGTTGGCAAATGAAAGAGGCGCTTATCACTCTGAGAGGAAACAGAGGAGTAGGGCTGTGTGGGCTTGCTCGACCAAGGTCTAACTGGCTTGCTGAGAACATTATCTTCTAGGACAGAAGGAACCCAGAAGGACTCATCACAGCAAGTTTTTGAAAGATCTTTTTCCATCCCTCCCAACCCAGTCCTCTCCATGGTGGTTTTAGGACCCAAATTGCCACTAGGGCAGGCTCAGTCTCAAGCCTGGTTATTAGGAAGCAAATGCCCAGGACTTCCAGGGCACCAACCTCTCCCATCTGCAGTTACCCTTCTCCCCTTGTGAAATACTCCGTTTTGTCTTGTTTTGTTTTGTTTTGAGTCAGGGTCTCACTCTTGTTTTGAGTAAGGGCTGGAGTGCGGAGGCACACTGCTCACTGTAGCCTCAAACTTCCAGGCTCAAGCAATTCTCCTGCCTCAGCCTCCTGAATAGCTGGGACTACAGGCACACACCACCATTCCTGGCTAATTTTTTTTTAATAGAAACAGGGTCTCACCGTGTAGACCAAGCTGGTCTTGAACTCCTGAGGTCAAGCGAGTCTCCCACCTTGGCCTCCCAAAGTGCTGGGATTCCAGACATGAGCCACCATGCCCGACCAAAATACTCTTTTTTTTTTTTTTCTATTGGCAACCCTATCAAGCCTATCTTATCCACTCCATTTGTCCTCCCATCTAATTCCTTTCTTCCGTGGGATCTTTTTGAAACTCCTGCTGCTATAAACAAAGTCACTAAGAGCTTAAGCTTGTCTCAGACACTCCCTGGCTCATGCAGTTAACTGGAACCTGGAATTCCTGTGATAACATCTCTCTCCTTTTGGTCTTCTCCAAGAGATCTCTCATTAGAATGCACTGCATTTTTGCTCTTCTTTTTGTTCTCATGGCCTCTTCGATATTCCTGGGTCTCCCAATTCGTCACCTCTTCCTATCACTTTTGCACCTTCTTCCTAATACTTCTCCAACCCCTTCCCTTATTCTGGGGCCCCAAACACCACTTCTGGCAGGATGACTTCCTTCACCGAATGGTGGCTACACACTTCCAACCCAAGAGAACACGAACTGAATTCTGTAACTTTCCTGTCTGTAAGAATGATACCATCATCCTACCGGTCTCTAGGGGTTAAAACTCTATTGATCACCTTTGATTCCTTCCTCTTCCTCAGTAATAGCACCTACCGCAGTGTTTCTGTGAGGCTCACATGAGAAAATCCAGGCAAATCATTGAGCACACAGGGCCTGATGCTAAGTGCTCCAAAATGTAAGCCATTATTTGTTAATAGATGATTGCTCACAGTGAATCAGTGAAGTAATTAATCCCCATCTCTCCCTTTTCATGTCTCTCAAAACCACACACACCATCCATTCTTTCTGTTCCCTTTGCTATGTCCCTTATCAAAACACATCACCTGCCATCTGGACCAGGGATAGAAACAGTAAGTCAGACTCCTTGTCTCTAATCTCTTCTCCCACTTTCTAATCCATCTGGGATACAAGATCCAGAGAAAGCTAATGAAAAACTACCTTTGTGTTGTCACTCTGCTGCTCTTGTCAACACTTTCTTGATGGCTCACCTGGAAACCAAGTTCTTCCTTTCCCGTGCCACACTCCATACTCCATTTCCAGGCCTGTCTCCAATAACCATGATCCAGCCAGGCTGCAATGGAAAAACCTCTGAAAAGTCTTCAGCCTCTCCCACGTCCATGCCTTTGCAGATACCATTGTCTCAGCCTGGAAAGTCCCCATCGTCCACAGACTGAAATCGTTCTCATCTCCTAAAGCTCCCTTCCTCTGTAAAGCCACTTTCTGTGTTTCTTCCTTGAACTCCCACTGCCCCGGCTTATCTTCTTCTCACAGAGCTTAGTTTTTTTGGCTCTTACTTGTCCTTCTTTTCCCAGTAGGACCTCATGCAGTGCTTATAAGTAACAGGCACTTAATACATATTCATTGAGAAAACTGAATATCTTTCTCACTTTTAGGTGAGATGCACTTCTCTATTATTTGAGATGTATTCTCTGACTGAAGAGATAACATGCATGGGATTTCTTCGGCTCAATCATCATACCCTCTGACCCCTGTCTAATCCCCAGCTTGTATTTTTGCAATATAATTTAACAGCATGCACCTCCTAATTCTGCCTTTTTGCTTAATTCCAAACTAACTTACTTTACTCACCCCAAAGCACTGCCAGTCTTAACCTCTTGTCCCAACTTCCTAAAATGTAACTGCTCTTGTACACAGTGGTGCCTCTGAACTAAAACATTGAAGGGGAATTGCTCTTCCTCAAGGTCTGGTCTATATCAGGGAGCCCATGCCTTGCAGTTAAAAGTGTCATAAAAATGGACTGATAAGTAGCTAGAAGCAGAATGCTGTGTCTACACAAATTACACTGCATTGCAGGGTACAGTTTGGAAGTTCAAGCAAGAATTGTTTATGAAAATGCATGAACTTTCCATAGCTTGACTGAGGATATCATATACTTAAGTCACTCGTAGAGCACTACATAAGACTATGTGTATTTTATGTCATCTCAGTGACTGCTTTGAGTATTTTTTGATTCTTTTCATTAGGCAAGAGGAAGCCATCTCCATGGCCATGTTGCTGGCATCAGATGAGCATTATATGTCAGCAACTACAGTATAATGCATTTATTTTGTGTGAGCACAGCAAACCACTTGAGAACACAATTTATTTTATAGACACACTGAATGAACCCTTCAAATACTGCCCCATGCCACAGAACTACAACTCTTGCCACATTATGACTTTCCGTTCTTATAATTATGCTCTTTATCCTGTACATGTATTAAGAATAAATTAGAGGCCAGGTGCAGTGGCTCACACCTATAATCCTAGCAATTTGAGAGGCCGAGGAAGGTGGATCACCTGAAGGTCAGGAGTTTGAGACCAGCCTGGCCAACATGGTGAAGCCCCATCTCTACTGAAAATAGAAAAATTAGGTCAGGCGCGATGGCTCAAGCCTATAATCCCAGCACTTTGGGAGGCCGAAATGGGCGGATCACCTGAGGTTGGGAGTTCAAGATCAGGTTGATCAACATGGAGAAATCCTATCTCTACTAAAAATAGGAAATTAGCTGGGTGTGGGGGTGCTTGCCTGTAATCCCAGCTACTTGGGAGGCTGAGGCAAGAGAATCACTTGAACCCAGGAGGTGGAGGTTGTGGTGAGCCAAGATCGCACCACTGTACTCCAACCTGGGCAACAAGAGCGAAACTCTGTCTCAAAAAAAAGAAAAGAAAAATTAGCTGGGCATGGTGGTGGGAGCCTGTAATCCCAGCTACTAGGGAGGCTGAGGCAGGAGAATCGTTTGAACCCTGGGGACGGAGGTTGTGGTGAGCTGAGATCTCGACACTTCACACCAACCTGATCAAAAGAGCAAAACTCCATCTCAAGAAAAGAGAGAGAATAAATTACATCAAGAGAAAAAAATAAAGTGCAAACGTAAGTGCCTCTTTTATGTGTTCAGCATGACCTTTATTTATTCTGTGTGGTCAGTGTCTCTCTTATAGAGGGAGAAGTGAAACATTGAGCTTGAATTCCAAGAACCAGGAACTTCTCAACATAGTTTGCCCTCTCCCAGTGCAAATGAATTGTCCGCTTTCTGAAGTCACTTTTGTATTTCTCCAGTGCACAAGTATAACCAAAGTTTTCTTTTCTTTTTTCTTTTTCTTTTTTTGAGTCAGGGTCTGGTTCTGTCACCCAACACCCAAGCTGAAGAGAGCAATGGCATGATATCAGCTCACTGAAACCTTCACCTCCCAGGCTCAAGCGATTTTCCTGTCTCACCCTCACCCAAGGATCTGGGATTATAGGCACCCATCACCACACTCTACTAATTTTTGTATTTTTAGTAGAGATGAGGTTTCGCCATGTTGCCCAGGCTGGTCTTGAACTCCTGACCTCAGGTGATTTTCCCGCCTATGGCCTCCCAAAATGCTGAGTTTACAGGTGTGACCCACCGCTCCGGTCCGTATTTGTTCAAATGATTTCACTTAGGGAAGAGAGAAAAATAGAAAATAGGGCTGGTCTACCTGCAGTTGGGGAGGGCAGAGTGGCAGAGTAGAATTGCCTACCAGCGAAGCTAGACAGCCTTTGGTTCCAAACTTAGTACTACTGCTTTTCAGCTTAGGAGCCCTGGCAAATCGTGTGGCCTCCTGAGCCTTAGTTTTTATATCTGTAGAATGGGTATAATGATGCTCTCCTCATAGCAGTTCTTAGCGCTGAGTAGATCCTTAAGGAATGTTCATTGCACTCCCATCCCTCTACACCTTCCCCCAGATTCTATCCTCTTAGAAGGAATGGGTGTCACTGGAACATGAGGAAGAATTCCCCGGATCCTTTTTTCCCTTGCCTTACACAGAAGCCAAACCTCAAATCTTCCCCCTCTGTCCACACCCACAGCAGCAAAGAGGAGAGCCAGGGATCTGGGGATGGGGGTGGGGGTGGGAGCTCAGCTTCCTCCTTTCAGAGCGGGGAGGCTGAAGGCTGACTGGCAGAAGACCTTAATTGGAGTCACAATAAATTGCCTTTCTGGGGAGCGGGTAAAGGTCGAGAGGAGCCGCAGGTGTTGTGTTTTATTTGGGGGGGGGGTCCTCTTCTTGTTTCATTTCACTGAATTCCCCTCCCCCGCCCCCCGCCCCGGGCATGGCACTGGGATTTGACCATAGCCCTGGATACCCGAGTAAACACCCAGACCAAGCTACGGGACTGAATGGGTCTTAAGCTATTATACTCCCAGTTAAAAGATTTTTAACCTGAAGACTATCTCGAACTCGTTCTATCTCAGTGAGTGACTCACTTACTGGAAACGCTGTAAACACAGGTGTATTACTGGCCTGCGGAAGGCTTAGATGTCCCAGCGTGTTAGAAGGCCAGCTCCCTCCAGTCCAACGTTTGCATTCTGCATTCAGACAGCTAAAGTTTAAAGATTAAGCCATTTGCCAGAGGACCGCAGTCCAGGAACTGAGCGAAACCTGGAACCCTTCATCGGTTCTCCCAGCCCTGCTCCCTCCCGCACCACCCTCTTCCTAGGGGTAAGGGGAGCTGAGGCTCGCAGTGCTCACGTGGCTTTCAGAGCCCGCCTCGGACCCTGACCTGGTATTCCACTTTCGACCCCTCACTTCCTCGTTCCCCCCTCCTTCTCCCTCTCTTCCCAGGGTCCTGCAGGGCCAGCTGGGTGAAGTGATGCCGGATACCTATGCATGCCTAGTGGCAAAAGCAACACCAGAGCTCGCCCCTGCGGGGCTCTGAGGAGTCCCCGCTGAGGAGGGGTTGCAAACGTGTGCTAGACTCGGGGGTCAACCCGCGCCAAGTCTGGGAATGGGGGCGGAGCCCGCCGGTCGGGGGCGGGACGGTGGGGCAGGGAGGGAGGCCCGGGACGTGGAGACTTTGGAGGAGTCGGGGCCCGGGGGGGCAGGAGACCCGCGGGCGGTAGCGGCAGGCGAGAGCCAGGCGGCGGGGCGCGGGCCAGGCGGGGCCGGGCGCGGCGGGGACTGCGGAGGTGCAGCGGGAGCCCCGGCAGGCGGCGTCACCGGAGGCGGAGGGGGCGGAGCCGCGCTCGCAGCTGCCACCCGGCCGCCGGGCCCAGGCAGACGCCACCCGCCCGCGGCCGGGCACGCACCGCGCGCAGACCTTCCGCGAACAATGCTCCGGCCGGGCTGCGGGCGGCCCGGAGACCGACGGAAGGGCCGGGGAAGCGCAGCCCCGAGGTGAGCCCGCGACGCGCTCTCCAGATTCGGCCTCTTTTTGTCTGGCTAGCGTGGTCGCAGAAGGGAGCTCTGGAGGGGCGCTGCGATGGCCGAGCGGGCGACCCTCGGGGTGACAGGCGGCAGCTCGGGGAGGAGGCAGTGCCTGGGCCGCGTGCGTCCAGGGTGGTACCCGAGATGGAGGGAGGCGCGAGGCCGGGAGGACCGGGGAGCCGGAGGGTGTTTTTGATTCATTCGAGAATCGCGCTCTTTAAAACGGGGAAACTTTCCTTAGAGTTCCAGGAGGGGGAACCGACTATTAGGATGGTTTCTCTGGTCTTGCTGCTCTGTTTGCGGCCGGAGACTGAAGCGCTTTGAGGACTGCTTTCCACCGCTAGAGTATTGTCAAGGCACAGAGTGGGAGGCCGCCTGGCTGCTGGGACCAGGACCCGGGGGGATGGTTTGGGAGTCCAGGGTAGCTCCCGCGTGTGCAGCAGCGGGGCTCCAGAGGGAACGAGATGATGCCCTTTTCTCGAGCCCCGGCTGAGCCCTGTGAAACGCGTGCTGTGAGCACGTTCTTAACCTTTGCTGGTATCTGGGGACACACACACTTAGAACATAGAATCCTTTGCTGAGCATGGAGGCGGCCGGGCATTCTCAGCGGAGAGCGCCAGCTCACGGTGTGTGCATTTCTCTCAGGTAAGCTCAGACTGCACATGGTTTTGCAGAGCCGGTAGCAACGCCTAATGGTCTAGGGGCGAGGAGTTTTGCAATGCATTCAGTCCGGCGTGAGTTTCTGAAGGCTTTCTTGATCACTGGCCTGAACTATCCTGAACAGACCCCTCTCCCCTTCCCATTCTGAGAAGGAAATTTGACAGGAAGCCCTAGGGAAGTCTGCAGTTATTTTGCTCTCCTGCGGTCTGGTTGGTTTCGACTGTAGTAGGTGCAAAACCACATTCCTCCCTCTGAGATGAGATTTCACAGCATTGAAAAGAAAAGAAGGAAAAGTTGGGTGAATATTATAATTTGCCCTCTGTGTTAATAGGGAGGCAGGGGGCTAGCGGGTGTTGTCACTTTCTCCTTTCTGCCTGGTTAACCCTGGCCAGTGGAGTGTGTTGAAGTCCAGACACTTTCCATACATATTTCCTTTACCTGGTGTTGCATTAATTTAATTGTGACATGTAGAAAAAAATTTAGGTGAATGTTTCCTGGAATTCTGTCACTTCAGGATAAGGCATAAGTAACTTCTGATGCAAGTCTGAGGGGATATTTTGGGCCAAAATATTTAATCTTACAGATCTGGCCACCTTGATACTTCAGATTCTTTTTTGAAATGGGGTGGGAGTGTAATCTGACAGCTTCAGTCTTGCAAACTGTAGCCACAAATCTGGTGCAGAAGTTTGCAGAGGCAAAGACATTTTATCAAGACTTGGATCAGAAAGAATGCTGAGCTCTTTTTTCTAATCTGACACTGCAGCCTCCTACTGAAATGGGGGGATTTGCATAATTCTGGGGGCCGCCTCTCCTCAGAGGTGAGGAATGTGGGCTGGGAAGTGCCTTCCCCTTGCTGTGGAGAGCTGGCACTGCTGCACCAGGCAAGGCGAGGCAAGCTTTGTGGGTGCCACTTGTGTTTCTCACCATCTTTTACTTAAAACAAATAGGAGATAATTCCAGGCACAGGAGAGTCTTTTCTTTTTCCTTTTTTTTTTTTTTAGCTTCACTAGGTGGTAAATTCTGTTTGCTGAGACTGAGAAACCAGTTTTAACAGGAGGATGCAGTGAGTCAATGACAGCGGGAAGCCCAGGGCTTCATTTGTTCTCTTTTTATTCAATGACGTCCCTTTAAAAATCTTTGCATCCCCGGCAGTCCTGTGATGAAAGGTGCGTGTCTAAACATACAAGAATTTCAGAGCGGAAGATGGAAGCAAAGAGTGCTCGTAAACTAGTGAGATATTCTCAAGGAAAATTCCCCCACGCTAGCAATCCAGATCCTTCCACCCTCCCAGGGCTGTGCAAAGGTTGGGGATATTAGAACGTAGGGTCTCTGTTACCAAGGTCACCCCTTCCCCAGTGTCAAGTGTTTTTCACTTGCCTGTTGAGGAGGCACGGAGGTGTCGCCAAGCAAAACTGCTGTTTCATGAATCTGTGGTGGCTCCTAAGGAAGTGGTTGGGCACCCACCTCCTCAGACAGCCCAGCGTCAGGAGGAGCTGTGGGAACTTGCAGAGCCCACACAGAGCTGGTTTCCAAGCTGTCTTCCTCATTCCCACGGAGCAGGCCTGGGAGGCTCTGCCTGCAGTGGAGGTGGGCTTGACAGTGTCCTTTCTGTGGCCTGGAAGGTGTAGGCAGTCTTCACCCATCAGCTTCCCAGGAAGGGACCCACTGCCTGTTCCTGAAGGCCAGAATACTTTCTCTGCTTTTTCCCTTTCCCAAAACCTAGCGGGAAGCCTACAGCTCTCCGTGGCCTGAGAGTCTAAGAGAAAGACAAAACCTGGCTATGTTTCCTCCTCTTGTTGAAGCCCAGTGACCTCTTCTGGAGAACTTGGCAAAGAAGGAACCTGCTACTTGGGTATATTTGGAGGAGGAGAAGAACCTAGCTAACAGTCTTCTTAAAGAAAAGGACCTGTGAGACCCTAGCAATGATTGCTAAAATATACTTCTCTTTTATTTCAGAGGATTTATTTAGCTTAAAGATGCTCAATGGGCTTTATTCTTAACTTTTTTTTTTTAGCTAGGGTCTCACTCTTGTGGCTCAGGCTGGAGTGCAGTGGTGTGATCATGGCTCACTGCAGCCTTTACCTCCTGGGCTCAGGCAATCTTCCTACCTTAGCCTCCCAAGTAGCTGGGATCACAGGCACATACCCCCATGCCTGGATAATTTTTTTATAATTATTATTTTTGTAGAGACAGAATGTCTCTATGTTGCCCATGCTGTTCTCAAACTCCCGGCTCAAGCGATCGTCTTACCTGGGCCTCCCAAAGTGGTGGGATTATAGGTGTACGCCACCACTCCCAACCCATTTTTAACTCTGGGAGGAAAAGAGTCACATGGAGCTGCAGCGCTTGTTGAATGACACCCCTGTCCGTGAGTGTGGAGACAGGAAAGATAGCACTTCCCGCAAACACTCTGGAATGATCTCTGGGGTACCCAGCTCATTCCACCTGATTAGTCCTGTTGACAGTTTATTAGAGATTATCAAACTTCAAGCAGTTCCTCATAGGAGGAAAGTGGAGAGAAGACCCTAAGGCAAAATGTTCCCTATTAATGAGAACCCATTCACCTTATGTTCTTAAGGAAGATTTTTCTCTTGAACATTCTCCTTATGGGAAGTCAGTTTATTTTAAATAGGCTAAGAAGAGCCAGGAGCAATGTGCGGATCACCACTGCAGTGAAAAGCTGCCTGCAAAGTTGGCTTCTGTTTCCAGAACGGGCAGACTCTCTGTGTCTATGGAGTGGTACGAGTTCTTGTTTTTGCCATAGTTTCCCCACTCATAAAGTGAGGAAAACAGCTACCTGATGGGATGATTTCAAGGAAACTGGTTAATGGCTGCAACCCTTTGAGCTCCTTCTCAATGGCAAATTTACAAGGGACCATGGTGCAATCTGTCACTTGCAGTTGTACTCTCAGAAGCAATGAACTCTTTGAACAAGCCAACTGCCTTCTCTCCAGAGCCATCACTGGGAAATAACTCTTCGTTAATCTCTTCTCTCTCTCATCATCTATCCAGCCACCTTTGACCATGACTTTGTCTTGCTACTGTTTGCCCCTTTGGCCTGTAGCACCCAGCATTGTGGACCTCAGCATCACAGGGTCAAGTATTCAGTAATAATGTATGTTAAGCAAGGGATATTTCTCAAGATGCCAGACCTCTCTGTAAGGTCTGGAGGACAGGCTGACACCCCACCTCTCCCCTTTCCCAACCGTTTCTACCTCTACCTGGTCAGAAGTGTGGATTACAATGCTCATTTCAGGGCCCAGACCTGCCTCCCCTCTCACACAGTTCTTGGTCAAAAATTGCTGGTTATTTTCCAAAAGCCATTGTTTTTATTTGCTGTACTACTCGAAAGTTCTTGTTTCTCTGGGTCAACATCCCAGACTCTAGGCCCCCAGTGGCAGGGAACGCATAGACGAGGAGCAGGCTTCTCATCTGAAATCCTATGTGATTTCTTCCCAGAACTTTCCCAAACCCCAAGCACCCAGGATATTAGGGGACTGAAATGTCTTTTATGCAGTCTTTTCATGCAACAAGGCTGTGTTTAGTTTTTACAACTTCTGATAAGGCCACACCACCAGAGAATGTCTAAGAGTCTTGTGACAAATGGATGAGAGCCCCAGAATAAATGGGATCCTGATCTTTACCTACCTCTTTCTCCTCTCTGATCAAATAATGAGACTCTAATTGATAATGTACCCATTGTCTGGCATGGCAAATCTCTTTTTTTTTTTTAAGTGGAGTCTCACTCTGCACCCAGGCTGGAGTGCAATGGCGTGATCTCAGCTCACTGCAACCTTCACCTCCCAGGTTCAAGTGATGCCTCCTGAGTAGCTGGGATTACAGGCACGTGCCACCGCACCCAGCTAATTCTTGTATTTTTAGTAGAGACAGGGTTTCAACATCTTGGCCAGGCTGGTCTTGAACTCCTGACCTCGTGATCCACCTGCCTCGGCCTCCCAAAGTGCTGGGATTACAGGTGTGAGCCACCGTGCCCAGCCTGGCGTGGCAAATCTCTAATCAGGAAAGTGTCCTGCCTTTCTAGGAAGCCATTCTGTGACCCACCTCTGAATCCCACAAGACCACTCCAGAGAGCCGGGCGCAAGATGAACCAGCACCCTGCCGGCTCAAGATGCACCAGACCCTCCGCCTGAACCCCGAGAGCCCGAAAATGTCCGCGTGCAGTGACTTTGTGGAGCACATCTGGAAACCCGGGTCCTGCAAGAACTGCTTCTGCCTGCGGAGTGACCACCAGCTGGTGGCCGGCCCTCCCCAGCCCAGAGCCGGCAGCTTGCCCCCTCCACCGCGCCAGCCTCCCAGGCCTGAGAGCGGCCGCCTGGAAGATGAAGGTGTGAACAGCTCACCCTATTCCAAGCCCACAATTGCCGTGAAACCCACCATGATGAGCTCCGAGGCCTCTGATGTGTGGACAGAGGCCAGCCTGAGTGCTGAGGTGTCACAGGTGAGGCTGACTAACACCCGTGGTATTTTTACAGGGGCTGCTCCTGTTGGAACACTTGGTGACTGGCTGGCAGCCAGGAAGGCTGTTCCAGCAAGAACCCTGCAGGATGGCTTCCTCTCAGCTTGCCCTGAGATGGCTCTTGCCTGGGATTGGCTGTAGCTGTTCTCCTTTCTCTGTCCCTTCAGGCTAAGACCCATTAATCCAGTCCCCCAGAATTTCCTCCTGTGATTTGGAGACTGCTTAGGACAGACGAAAATGAAGGCTTTTTTAAAAAAAGTTCTAAATTTTCTTAATTGATTATTTTAAATATATACACAAGTAGCAGTAATTGCAGAATGAATCCCATGCACCCAATACCCTTCAATATGAACTTCAGCAACCATCAACTTATAACCAATCTTATTTCACCTCCCCGACACTGACCCCTCATCCCTGATTTTAAAGCAAACCCCAGATATCACATCATTTCAATACATACCTTTCAAAGATAAAGTGTTTATACAAAAACATAACCACAATACCATTATCACACTTACAAGGTTTTTTTTAGTTTTTTTTTTTTTCTGTTGCCCAGGGTGGAGTGCAGTGGTTCGATTTCAGCTCACAGCAACCTCCTCCTCCAGGATTCAAGTGATTCTCTTGTCTCAGCCTCCCAAACAGCTGGGAATACAGGCACACACCACCATACCCAGCTAAATTTTGTATTTTTTAGTAGAGAAGCAGTTTCACCATGTTGGTTAGGCTGCTCTCTAACTCCTGACCTCAAGTGATCCACCCGCCTCGGTCTCCCAAAGTGCTGAGATTACAGGCATGAGCTACTGCACCTGTTCTTTTTTTAAATTTTATTATTATTGTTATTTTG
Source organism: Callithrix jacchus (assembly GCF_049354715.1). Lineage (NCBI taxonomy): Eukaryota > Metazoa > Chordata > Mammalia > Primates > Cebidae > Callithrix > Callithrix jacchus. Next base: position 29,154,177 of record NC_133514.1, on the reverse strand, counting down.
AGATGGTCTCATTGTTGCTTAGCCTGGAGTGCAGTGTTGCGATCTTTGCTCACTGCAACCTTCACCTCCCAGGCTCAAGTGATCCTCCTGCCTCAGCCTCCCAGGAAGCGGGAACTAGAGGTGCATGCCACCAGGCATGGTTAATTTGGGTGGTTTTTTTTTTTTTTGGTGGAGATGGGATCTTGCTATGTTGCCCAGCCTGGTCTTAAATTCCTGGTCTCGAACTCGTAGGCTCAAGTGATTTATCTGCCTCAGCCTCCCATAGTGCTGGGATTATAGGTGTTAGCCACCATCCCTGGCCCCACACTTTACAGTATTCCTTACTATTATCTAATACCCAGCCAGTGCTCCTCTTTCCAATTTTGAAGCTTGGATTTTACCAGCTTTTCTCTGGAATCACTAAAAACAGTTACGTCCCTAGAGGCTAGACCATTTTGCTCATTCCATAGGTAACCTTTACAAAACTGTAATTATTCAGAGGGCAAATAGCCTGGAGCTGCTGGCGTCTGCTGCCTTTAGACACATTTAGGAAGCTGTGTGCCTAAGACGTATTCTAGGAACTGTTTGCTACCTGTTTGACCTCTTTGCTTGTTCTAGTTTTTCTCAACCAATGTTTCGAGTAGGTCAGGAAGGCTGTGTGAGCATATATGAAAACTACGATCAGTTCTAAATGAGGGGAGGCTTCATTGAGTAGAGGCATTTCTTTTGGTTGCAATAAACTTGATGTCCCCTTCCAGGCTGTTCTATTTTTTCCTAAGCTGGTTACACCCATTCTACGGACCATTCTCAATCCTTTCAACCTTCAACAACCTGAGCCAGGGACTCTTTAAGCTCAGAACCACCTGGGAAAGAAGCCAGAGGCAGGCCCTGCTTTGAGGCAGCTTCTAAAAGTGGGGGTAAGGGAAGACTTTAGCCCGGAAGGAGGAGGGAATGGTGACTTCAGGGATGGTAATGACCAGTCCACGTCTCTATCTCATAGCTCAACAAGTCCAACCACTCACACAGGCTCGGGCTGAGGTCACTGCTGTAGGTGGGAGAAAGAGGACCTCTGGCATAGTGGGAAGCAAAGCCCAGAAAGAAGTGAGGTTCAGAAACCACCCCTCACCCCCTGTTCTGCCCATACCACTCACCCAATGTGCTTTCCTTTTTTGTGAGCGTCTGGCTCTGTCACCCAGGCTGGAGTGCGGTGACATGATTTGGGTCACTGCAACCTCTGCCTCCTGGGCTCCAGCCGTCTTTCCATCTCAGCCTCCAAGAAGCTGGGACTACAAGCGCACACCACCATGCCTAGCAAGTTTTTGTATTTTTTGTAGAGATGGAGTTTTGCCGTCTTTCCCAGGCTCATCTTGATCTCCTGGGCTTGAGCAATCTGCCCTCCTCAGCCTCCCATAGTGCTGGGATTACAGGTGTGAGCCACGGCACCTGGCTCCAGTGTGTTCAGTGTGTTTTAAAAACACTTACGACTTCGATTTCTTCAGGAATGCACTGTGATTGGGTTATCGAAAAACCCACAGACTCAAAGCAAAAATCAAACAAAACCCCAAACTCCATTTTCCAATCCTGTAGAACAACTTCTCTCGCCCAGAAGTTGGTTGCAAGGGAGGAAGAAGGCAAAGTGATCTTTGAGTTATATTTTTCTTTTCCTACTTCACAGACTCAAGCCGAAAGCATTACAACCTATGGGTGGGAAGCACGGCTCAGTGTCTGGGAAGACAAATGGTTCAGCAGGGGCCCCAGCCATGATCACAGGGCAGTGGGGGGAGATCAGAAGGTGGGCGTGCACTGAGTCCCCGGCCCTGGCACTCCTGCACTGCACTACAGAAGACCATCTACAGTGTCATTGCCCTTCCCTCTCACTTTTCCTTTCTCTTTTTATTCTATGACAAAATCTAATATAAGTCTTTTTGCGTTGGGCTTGTGTAGGTCATCTGGAGACGAGCCCCTGGCAAGGTCCCCCTCTCGAAGCAGGAAGATGCCCACGTTGTCTACCTGGGCAGCTTCCGAAGTGTACAGAAGCCTGCTGGTCCCTCTGCCTCCCCCGATGGCAATGCTTGCTGTCCCCCAGCTTACACCATGGTCGGCCTGCACAACCTCGAGCCCCATGGCGAGAAGAACGTTGCCTTCCACCCAGTGAGCTTCCCAGATGAGAAGGTTGGACACAAAGAAAAACCCTCATTTTCCTACCAAGACCGGCCCCCTGCCCAGGAAAGTTTCCGCCAGAAATTGGCTGCCTTTTCTGGGACCACATCTAGCTGCCACCAGAGCCCCGGGCCCCTGCGGGAATCCCTGCCCTCGGAAGATGACAGTGATCAAAGGTGCTCACCCTCCGGGGACAGCGAAGGCGGAGAGTACTGCTCCATCCTGGACTGCTGCCCTGGGAGTCCTGTTGCCAAGGCTGCCTCTCAGGCTGCAGGCTCCCGGGGCAGGCATGGTGACAGAGACTGCTCACCCACATGCTGGGAGCGGGGAAAGTGCGCGGGGCCCTCAGAGCAGGAGAAGCAGGGCCTTAGCTTGCCCAGGGAGTGCTGTAGCCAGGGCCCCACTGCCCACTCATCCCGCCTGGGCCCCAAGAAACCATCCCTCACCTCAGAGACTGCCAATTCTTCTGACGGCCTCTCTTGTGGCAGCAGCAGTGGCGCCAGTAGCCCCTTCATCCCCCACCTCGAGAGTGAGTACTGCTCCCTCATGAAGGAACCTGCCCCAGGGAAGCAGCAGGACCCTGGCTGCCTGGGGGTGGCCTCTAGCAGATGTCTTGGGCCGATGGGGGAGTCCCAGCCACCAGCCCACCCCAGGGAGGCTACACAGCCTGAACCCATCTATGCTGAGAGCACCAAGAGGAAGAAGCCAACTCCAGTACCTTCCAAGCCACAGGCCAAGAAAGAACTTGCAGCAGCTGCCCAGGGCCAAGGCCAGGGTCAAGGCCAGGGCCAGGTATGGACGGGTAATGCCTGGGCCCAGAAAACAGCATCTGGTTGGGGCCAGGACAGCCCAGACCCAGCTCCCCAGGTGGCAGCCACCATTACAGTCATGGCGGCCCACCCGGAAGAGGACCATCGGACCATCTACCTGAGCAGCCCTGACTCTGCAGTGGGAGTGCAGTGGCCACGGGGGCCTGTGAGCCAGGACTCCGAGGTGGGTGAAGAGGAGACTTCAGCTGGGCCGGGGCTGAACTCCAGGGAAAGCCATGCTCACAGCACCAGCGAGAGCAAGCCCAAGGGGAGGCCCGCCATTCCCCCCAAGTTGTCCAAGAATAGTCCTGGAGGGTCCCCGGTGTCCCCATCTGCTTCCCCGCTGGCTGACCTCAGTGACGGGAGCCCTAGCGGCAGTGGCATTGGGCCTCAGCCTCCATCCCGAGGCCCTGCAGAACCTGCTCCTCCCTGCAGGACCAATGGTGTCACTATCAGTGACCCATCCAGGTGTCCCCATCCTGCAGCCTCCTCAGCCTTGGAACAGAGGCGGCCCAGGTTCCAGGCAGGCACCTGGAGTCGTCAGTGCCGGATAGAGGAAGAGGAGGAGGTGGAGCAGGAGTTGCTGAGTCACAGCTGGGGAAGAGAGACCAAAAATGGCCCCACGGACCGTTCAAACACCACAACTTGGCACCGTTTCTGCCCCACAGATGGTTCCTCTGTGCAGAACAGCAAAGTTGGGACCGGGATGAGCAAATCAGCCTCTTTTGCCTTTGAGTTCCCCAAGGACAGAAGTGGGATTGAGACATTCTCACCTCCTCCTCCGCCTCCAAAGTCGAGGTGAGTACTATTATCTGCCTGGAACTCTGTAAGCAAGGCAAAGGACTCTTCCAGAAACCTTTGCCCTCATGAAAGCTTTCAGGCCCAGGCCCCAGAGTCTACCCAAAGGCCCTTGTGCCTTTATGTAAATTTCCCAAGGTCCCAGTGCAGCCGTCAGAGAGCAGGAGTTGTGGCCCTTCTTGTACCCAGCAAACCTACATGTGGGGCTCTGCTTAGGATTGAGGATTTGAAATCAATCTTTCCAGGAAGCAGGACCAAGCTGTTGCCATTTTTTGGTGCCTGTATTTTTTGTTTGTTTGTTTGTTTGAGACAGAGTCTTAGCTCTGTCGCCCAGGCTGGAGTGCAGTGGCGTGATAACAGCTCACTGCAACCTTCGCCTCCTGGGTTTAAGCAATTCTTCTGCCTCAGCCTCCTGAGTAGCTGGGACTACAGATGCGCACCCCCATGCCTGGCTAATTTTTGTATTTTTTAGTAGAGATGGGGTTTCACCATATTGGCCAGATTGGTCTTGAACTCCTAACCTCATGATCCGCCCGCCTCGGCCTCCCAAAGTGTTGGGATTATAGGCGCGAGCCACTGTGCCCAGACAGTTTTTTAATAATAATAAAATATTTAAAGTTAGAGTTAAAAAAATTTTTTTTGAAGATTTGGGGAGGCAAAGAGTTAATGCCAAATAAATGTGTGCTCAAATAAACTGTTACCACAATGGTGATTAGGCCTTGGGGCCAAAAGCAGAAAAGAGGAAGCTTTATATATGGTTAAGAACCCTCAGATGTGGGTTTCTAAAGAAAAAAAAATGTAGTTTCGTGTTAGCATGCTGAAACTGTTTTCTCTACTGCTTCCCTGCTATCTTCTACAATTTAAAGTACTTTTCAAAGGCTCAAGAAAAATAAATGCTCTTTTTTTTAAAGCTATTGAGCTGTGCATGGGATTTAAATGCTGGAAAAAGATTTCTCTCAATTAGAGCAAAACTGATTCCTATTAGGAAAAGGAAAAACCTACTGTTTTTCAAAAAATGACAGCCTTTATGAACAGACTTTCTCGAGTCATGTCATTTCCAGTGGTTCTGTTTCAGCTGATGTGCCTCTGGGTTCATGTCAGAAACAAGGAAATTGACCACAGAGAGAAGCAGTCAGGACACTTGACTTTGAACATCAAGGCGTCTCAGGCACTGAGGGGATCTAACATGGGCTTTTTCTCATGACCACTACTTTGTTCTGGTAATGCATTGGCCGCCCACCACGCAGAACAGTCATCTTCCAGATCCTCAGGTGATTGCAGACTCTTTGGCAGCCGCATGAACTCCCAGAATGAATGAAGGATTCAGCAGCTAAGATGAGCTTTCGTTTATATGGCACTCACTATAGGCCAGGCATGGATTTAAAAGAGTTAGACATAACAACTCATTTCATCCTCAGAACAGCCCTAGGAGGTAGGAATTGCCAGCCCCAATTTAAAGATGACAAAGCAGAGAGAGAGAGAGCTAGAGTAACCAGCCTAAGATTCTTGCCGTACCTGGAAGACTCCTAAGTCTACACTTCTCCTGAACCTATAGGACACCAAGGAGCATAGAAATTGAGCAGGGCATGAGAGTAAAGCATCTGAATTGTATCTGGCTGCCTCAGTCCTGGGTAAATTAGTGGAAAGCACAGGTATTGGCACTAGAAAACCAAGTTCCTATTCCCTCTCTCTCATTTACAAACTGAGTGACCTTGTATAAGCCACTCACTGTAACTGAGTCTCCAGTCTCTTCTCTAAAAGAGTCTGTCTCTAAAATGAGAGTCTGGAGTCTCTTCCCTAAAGTGAGATGGTAATAGTACCTTGATAACACTCTGCTGTTGAAAGCCCCTAATAAGATGAACAATGGAATTCATGCAGAGGTTAGTTATGATGCAGGCAAAAGCCAGCTGGGCTGTTGATTATGCAATGACACCCACACCCTATAGGAGCTAGCGTGGCTCAATCCCAGGAATGCCACCTGAGCCTTGGAGAAGTAACTAAAACTTACTCCTTTAAGAATCTCGGGGCTTGGAGAAATCCCAGTAACCATAGCAACATGACTCAGGTAGGGTTCTAATTAGCATCTGGGTTGAGATCAGAGTTTTTTCAGCCCAGTTTTTTATGATAAAACCCTTAGATTACATACAACTCAAGCTCTGTGGGAATCTTCGAGGTTCTAGATTTTAGCTCTTAAAAAAACAAACAAATCAGAGGAGAAAAAAGAATTAAAAAGAATGACCGGGCGTAGTGGCTCATGCCTGTAGTAATAGCACTTTGGGAGGCCAAGGCGGGTGGACTACTTGAGCCCAGGAGTTCGAGACCGACCTAGGCAACTTGGTGAAACCCCATCACTACCAAAAAAGATATGAAAATTACCAAGGTATGGTGCCACACGCTTGTCATCCCAGCTTCTCTGGGGGCTGGGGTGGGGAGTTGGGAGGATGGCTTGAGCTCAGGAGGCGGAGTTTGCAGTGAGCTGTGATTGTGCCACTGCACTCTAGCCTGAGCAACAGAGCAAGACTCTGTCTCAGAAAAAAAAAAAACAAAAAACTAGAAAATAAAATTAGCTTAAGAGAACACAGAAAAAGAAGAGCATCTTGTATTATTTAAAATAAACTAGAATATATTTTCATTTGAGGAACCATTTTCATTTTCAAGCATTTCTGACATTAGCTTTGGAATCTCCCTGTGAGAAGATAAGAGGGCAGGCTTGGAAACATATGCTGACTTTTAACTCTGGAACTCACTACCTCCTCTGGGGTTAGTGCCAGGAACCCTGGAGTCTTCAAATCTAGTAGGTCAGGGTGTTGGCAAATCAGAGTGTGAGTGAGAATGCAGCCGACAGTTGATCTGGTGCCAATTCCAGTACACACTGGTAATTATGGCAGGCTGATGTCAGTTTTCCAAAATGTAAAAAGCATGGAAGGTCTTCCAGCAACATACAAGGTCAACTTGATTTCTTCACATGGGCCCATTTGTTAAGTAGATCTATTTCTAATGATCAGCTTCATTATGTGTGTTGCCTATGCACAAACCTCTAAAAAAGGGGTTGCTTCATGCAGGACACAGTTCCTTTCCACTTACATGGTATGGGAGAGACAGATCATCTTCTCCCTTAGCCCATGATGGAAGAACAGGGAATGATTTTCTGTTTTGCCTGTTTTTCTGTTTATCGTCCTATTTTACAAAACTGATTCTGACCTGGAGGAAAAAAAAATAGATGTTAAGAATGACTTGGCTTTCCTGTGGTCCTGTTTTGAATGTTTGGCAGTAACTCATCTGTCTTTTTGAGATATTGTCCTCTGTAAACTCCCATTCGTGTTCCTGAGAAGTCTCTCGCTGGAGTGCCCTGTAGGACAAAGGCTCTCCATGCTCATTTTACACACAGAAGAGTTTTTCTTTGGAGGAGTTTAAGTGCGTGCCCAACCCTCTTCCCTGGGCAGGTACGGCAAGGCCTGAACACTTCCATCCCTGTTTCTGTCAAAGCAACCTTTTATATCCACAAAGTCACACTTACTAAGAATAATGAACCTTGGATGGGCACAGTGGCTCACATCTGTAATCCCAGCACTTTGGGAGGCTGAGGTGGTCAGATCACAAGGTCAGGAGTTTGAGGCTAACCTGGCCAACATGATGAAACTTTGTCTCTACTAAAAATAAAAATTAGCGGAGTGTGGTGGTGGCTGCCTGTAATCCCAGCTACTCGGGAGGCTGAGGCAAGGAGAATCACTTGAACCCAGGAGACGGAGGTTGCGGTAAGCTGAAATCATGCCATTGCCCTCCAGCCTGGGCAACAAGAGTGAAACTCTGACTCAAAAAAAAGAAGAATGATGAACCTCATAGAGTCTCTGGTCACCCCGTCCCAATATAAGGCAGAGTTATAAGATGAGGATCAGCAAGTACTGTTGGTTAGGAAACAAAAACACTTCAGGAAAGAAGGGTGGACTCTTAGTTTAAATGTCCTGCTTAAGACTTAATGGCAATTTGGCCAGGCATGGTGACTCACGCTTGTAATCCCAGCACTTTGGGAGGCTGAGGCGGGCAGGTCACCTGAGGTCTGGAGTTCTGGACTAGCCTGGACAATATTAAGGAGAAGAGTAGTGCTGGGGAAACAATTAAGATGTGAAATAACCAAATTGCTTTCTGCTCTTTGCTTTTTCACAGATGCAAACCCTATTTTAAATTATTTAATGACTTTTGGGTGATCAGGTCAGTTGAAAGAGAATCATCTGGTTAGTGCAGACAGTTTTCACAAAGAAACATTAAATTAGGAGAAGAGGCCTGAGCCCAGCTGGAAGTGAGCGTGACAGGTAACTAAGAGATAAGACAGATTTATGTGGTTTCAGTGTCTAAATGGTCTGGCCTCAGGTGAGACTAATCAAAAGAAAAATTTCCCCAAGAAAGTGAGTGATGTCTTTGTTTCCTTTGTGTTGTTTTGTTTTGAGACAGATTCTCACTCTGTCGCCTAGGCTGGAGTGCAGTGGTGCCATCTCACTGCAACCTCCACTTGCCAGACTCAGGTGATCCTCTCACATCAGCCTCCTGAGTATCTGGGACTACAGGCACGTGCTACCATGCCTTGCTAATTTTTATATTTTTGTAGAGATGGGGTTTCACCATGTTTCCCAGGCTGGTCTCGAACTCCTAGGCTCAAGCAATCCACCTGCCTCAGCCTCCCAAAGTGTTGGGATTATAGGCGTCAGCCGCCACACCAGCCAATGTCTTCGTTTAAAAGTTATCACTCATGTGAATTTGAATTTTAATCTGCTACTTATTAAATTCTCCCCTTCTTCTGTGGGGTTGCTGGGAAGCAGAGGTTAAATCTATTTTTGGGCTTTGCTCACTGTTTATTTGTGTATTTTTTTTAATCTATTTATCTGTTTATTTACTTATTCATTTATTTTTGAGACAGAGTCTCTGTTACTCAGGCTGGCATGCAGTGGTGCCACCTCAGTTTACTACAACCTCTGCCTCCCGAGTACAAGCAATTGTCCTGCCTCAGCCTCCCAAGTAGCTGGGATTACAGGTGCCTGCCACTATGCACGACTGATTTTTGTATTTTAGTAGAGATGGGGTTTTGTCATGTTGCCTGGGCTCATCTCAAACTCCTGACTTCAAGTGATCTGCCTGCCTTGGCCTCCCAAAGTGCTGAGATTACAGGTGTGAGCCACCGCACTGGGTCTTTTGCTTACACTTTTTTGTTGTTGTTGTGTTTGTTCATTTGTTTTGAGATGGAGTCTCGTTCTACAGCCCAGGCTGGAGTGCAGTGGCGTGATCTCAGCTCACTGCAAACTGCCTCCTAGGATCAAGCAATTCTCTTGTCTCAGACTCCCAAGTAGCTGGGATTACCGTTATGCGCCACCACAATTGGATAATTTTTGTATGTTTAGTAGAGACAGGGTTTCACCATGTTGGTCAGGCTGGTCTGGAACTCCTGATCTTGTGATCCGCCCACCTTGGCCTCCCAAAGTGCTGGGATTACAAGCGTCAGTCACTGTGCCCAGTAGTCTTTTGCTCACTCTTAATAATTCTCCTCCCGAGCTGCTTCTCAGTAAACAAATAATGACAGTGTCATGAGTGGAGTTCATTTCTGTCCACAGAAGTGGCCACATCACTCACCAGAGGAACTGACTTGATGACTTCATTGTGTGGTCTCTCCTGTAACATGGTCTCTGGGCATGAGCCAGGAGGATGGGCACAGGATGAGGGAGACAGGAGTCTCCAGACTCCACATCCCATCCGATTAGAGCTCCCAATGTTTTCTTCTAGAGGCCCTTTCTACTATAATGGATGACAGTTGGGTGGCAACATTTTACTAGGAGATCCCACACTCCAGAAAAGGATGGCATTTTGAAAATCACAGTTTGCATTAGGAAGCACTGTATTTAGATAATCTTCATGGACTGTGTTTAGCCTTTTTGACAAAACTGTAATTTAATTAAGAATTAAATCAGCAGGTGTGCAATATGACTCTCAAAGCCTGACCCCTGCTTTACTTCCCTTTGTTGAGACGGGTTCTTGTAGGACCTGGATTCTCACCACATCCCCTGTTCTGTTCAGGGAACTAAAACATAAGCTTAGCTCTGTGTCCAGGAGTACGTTATAGTCCCCTCCCCCAAATGTTTGTTTTGACCTGATCCGAGATCAGGATTAGCATGTTCTTTACCTTCAAAGTGCAAATAGGCTAAGGCATTTTGAAGGTAAAGAACATGCTTAACTGTCTGAACTCCGTAAGGTTGAGCTCGATGCGTGGCGTGTAGTAGATGCTCAAGAAATATTTGTTCAATGGACAGTTGTAGACATAGACTGTGCCGTATTCATTTCATTTTCCAGAAGGGCACCTAACTCTTTGCTTTGCACATAAAAGGTGCTCAAGAAATGTTGAAGAAAAAGCAAATTGCTTTGAATGCCATTTACCCTAAAACCAGATTTCTAGGTTGCCCCTGTACTCTGTTCAGGCCTCTGTTTTGACTGTTAACACAGTGCATCTTTCATTGTATTAAAATGGGTCCATGTTTGAAACTCCTCAAAAAATTATAAACTCCTGGGATTACAGGGATGTGTCTCATACATTCTTCCTTGACTTCTCCATTGCATACCTTAGCACAGAGTTGGATATACAGTAGATAGTCCATGGAGAATTACTGAATTTTCTTTACAAAAAAAAAAAAAAAAAAAGCAGGCCAGAGTGAACTACAAATGTAATAGTTCCTGGTCTGATATTTCACTGGGGACCCATCGTAATTCTGCAACTATTCTCGCTCAATAGAAGATTACCACCTTGAGTTTAAGAGGCTAAGGTTAATGATTATTAATGCTTCAAGGTGGGCAAACACCATGTGGGCACAATGCATCCTTTCATGGATTAATTACTCTCCAATGATTGTACATTTCACTCTTGCTACTGGTCTGTATTACCCTACTATTTTTTTTTTTAACCTGAGCAGGTGTGTAGAGCCAGCCCTCTCTTGCCAAAAGAATGTTTTCTCAGGTAGTAATCATCATCTAAACACTTTTTTTCCACCAGTGAATTGCAAGAAATTCTGAGGTGTGGTTTTGCTTCCCTGAGAATAGATTTTCAGTGCTTTCTGAGGTGCATTGGGAAATACAAGCTTAGGCGTGTGGTCAATCTGCCTCTGTCCCTCCCGTTGTCAGAGGGACTTTGTTCCTAGAATGACCACCCTACATTTGATCTGCGTAACTGGTTGTGAAACTCACCAACTGGGGGAAATTTTCTCTATTAGTGGCCCAAGGAATTTTGTGTTGTTGTTTTGGGATTGTTAATATCCTCATTAAAGAACTTACATTTCCTTCTATCAGGGTTGATAGACCAACTACAAAGAATGCCCTGTGTCCCTTTGTGCAGTAATAAGTTTCAGAGGTTAAAGATCAGAGTCTTCAGCCTCTGTGCTTACAATGTTCATTATTTCTTTCTATTGACTTTTGGGCAGAGCCCTAAAAAGGTTGGGCGTTAGGAGTGTTTATGCTGTTCCCATACAACTCTGTAAAATTCCCTGCTTTAATTAGCTTCAGCCCAATGCACTGGATGGCTTTTTCTCTGTGCTTCTCTAACAGGCAGACTTATATAAACAGCTATTCTTTGTTGGATGACGAGAGGAGCTTCCAGGCCGAAGGCTACTTTAAAAAGACATTCCTTTTATTTCTCAGGTATTTTCTCTCCAGTAGTACCTACCACTGTTAAATAATTCCCCCCCCCAGCTTCCCAGTAGTTTGATTTTTAGCCATTTCATACCAATTTATACATGTACAAATGAAAACTTTTCTAAAGTCCAAAACCGAAACAAATAGCTGGTGGTGATACTACCTAATGTTCCTGAGTTGTAGAAAGCCCTTCAGAATAGCTTCGGCTCTTTGCAAGCTCCCTAAGTCAGCCAAAATTAATGAGATTAAAAACACTAGATATGGCTAGGTGCGGCGGCTCATGCCAGTAATCCCAGCACTTTGGAAAGCCTAGGCAGGCAGATCCCGAGGTCAGGAGATGGACACTATCCTGGCTAACATGACGAAACCCCATCTCTACTAAAAATACAAAAAATTAGCTATCCATGCTGCCACATGCTGGTAGTCGCAGCTACTCAGGAGTCTGAGGGCAGGAGAATCACTTGAACCTGGGAGGCAGAGGCTACAGTGAGCTGAGATCGAGCCACTGCACTCCAGCCTGGGTGACTGACTGAGACTCCATCTGAAAAAAACAAACAAACAAAAAACACTAGACACATAAAAGAACAGTTGAGATAAATTGACATAGCAGTAAGTAATATGACCTTAGGACCTTGAAGGTCAGGAAGAAAGGGAAGGAGAGTCCAATTTTAAAAGCAGTCAGAGTGGTGGCGTCACTTAATATAATTTTTTTTTTGGACGGAGTCTTTCTCTGTCACTCAGGCTGGAGTGCAGTGGTGCAATCTCATCTAACTGCAATCTCCACCTTCTGGATTCAAGCAATTGTCCTGCCTCAGTCTCCCCAGTAGCTGGGATTACAGTTGCCTGCCACAACGCCCCACTGATTTTTGTATTATTTGAAGAGACGGGGTTTCACCATGTTGGCCAGGCTGGTCTTGGAATCCTTACCTCAGGTGATCCTCCCATAATTCTTATAATATGTACAGATCAAAAGGTTGGTAAGATTTTATGACTGCGTATTCTTGAACCATGAAGACACTTGGGTTGCATTCTTCATGCCAGTTCTGATTAGTTGGAGCCCATGCTCCAGGAAAGCTGGCCATGATCTGTCTGCAGGTTGTGGGGGGCAGTGGTGCAGAAACATGGGCTGAATATTTGCTGATTCAGCCATAAAATCTAAATTTTATCTTCTAAAATGCAAAATGTGGCTGGGCATGATGGCTCATACCTGTAATCCTAGCCCTTTTAGGAGGCGGAAGCAGGAGAATCACTTGAGCCCAGGAGTTCAAGACCAGCCTGGACAACATAGTGAGACCCTACCTCTAAAAAAAAAAAAAAATACAAAAATGAGTAGGGCACCATGGCACATGCCTGTAGTCCCAGCCACTTGGAAGGCTGAGGTGGGAGGATTGCTTGAACTGGGAGGTTAAGGGTGCAGTGGGCCGTGATTGCATCACTGCACTCCATCCTGGGTGACAAGGTGAGAAAAGAAAATAAAGATAAAAATAAAATAAAAAATCTCTAGTGGTTAATACCTATTTTTGTTAGTAATTGGAATTTAAGAATTCCCGGCCAGGTGCAGTGGCTTACACCTGTAATCCCAGCACTTTGAGAGGCTGAGGCAGGAGGATCACCTGAGGTCAGGAGTTTGAGACCAGCCTGACCAACATGGTGAAACCCGTCTCTACTAAAAATACAATAATTAGCTGGGCGTAGTGGCAGGTGCCTGTAATCTCAGCTACTCAGGAGGCTGAGGCAGGAGAACTGCTTAAATCTGGGAGGTGGAGGTTGCAGTGCACCAAGATTATGCCATTGCACTCCAGCCTGGGTGACAAGAGTGAAATTCCATCTCAAAAAAAAAAAAAGAATTCCCATACTTTTGGGTGGTCGGGGGACTCTGTCTTCGCCACTTCTGTTTGGCAGATGATGGCCAGTCTCTTTGAATACAGATTCCAATTTTAGACTAAAATGCCAACACGTCCTGTTTCCTCTTTGTGAGTGATTATGAACATATCATGAATTTTAACCTTTTTTGGAACTCTGTGGTTTAGTAAATAAGTTACTCTTAAGTTTATTACCCATTATTTAAAAGATTATTGTCCTTTATAGACCTTCAATTGACTGTTTCTATTCTTATATCTTAAGCAGTGTGTTTTCACTTAGCCTTCTTCTCTTTTTTAAATTTTATTGTTTATTTTTTTTTTGAGACAGGGTCTCTGTCACCTAGGCTGAAGTGCAAGGGCGATATCGGCTCACTGCAAGCTCTGCCTTCTGGGTTCTAGCAATTCTCCTGCCTCAGTCTCCTAAGTAGCTAGGATTACAGGGGTGTGTATCACCATGTCCAGCTAATTTTTGCTTTTTTTTTTTTTTAGTAGAGATAGGGTTTCATCATATTGGCCAGGCTGGTCTCGAACTCCTGACCTCATGATCCATCTGCCTCAGCCTCCCACAGTGCTGGGATTACAGGTGTGAGCAACTGCACCTGGCCCACTTAGCCTTATTCTCTATGGCATTTTGCACTGGTATTCAGTGTCCAGGATTGGGGAGTAAGGTGGCAGATGCAGAAGCTGTGTCAGAATCTTTGGGAGGCATAGCTTAACAATGAAAATTTAGGGATGTAGCAAATTTAAATGGAAAAATGAAAACAAAACTATTGTTTTCGTAACACATAGTACTTAGAGTTTTTCTGAATCTTCTCAACTGGTGAAAAGGTAGACTATCATTTTTATAGATATGCTTGATTGAGGCCAGGCATGATGGCTCATGCCTGTAATCCTAGCACTTTGGGAGGCCGAAGTGGGTAGATCACCTGAGGTCAGGAGTTCGAGACTAGCCTGGCTGACATGGCAAAACCTCATCTCTATTAAAAGTACAAAAATTAGCCAGGCGTGGTGCCAGGTGCCTAAAATTCCAGCTACTCAGGAGACTCAGACAGGAGAGTCATTTGAACTGGGAGGTGAAGGTTGCAGTGAACCGAGATTGCTGTTGCACTCCAGCCTGGGTGACAAGAGTGAGACTCTGTCTCAAAAAAAAAGATACTTGATTGAAAACAGGTCATGTTTCCCTAGGAGAAAATAGAAGAAAATCAGGACAGAGATATTTGCTGGTCTGTCATATTTCTTTGGCATCCTTTCTTCAAATCTTTCAAAACGTTCTCTATATTCATGTCATCTTCAAGATTTGAAACATAGAAATTGTCTGAACAGTACCATTTTTTTTGAGACAGAGTCTTGCCATTACCAGGCTGGAATGCAGTGGCATGATCTCGGCTCACTGCAACCTCTGCCTCCCAGGTTCAAGTGATTCTCCTGCCTCAGACTCCCGAGTAGCTGGGACTAAAGGCATGTGCCACCACACCCAGCTACTTTTCGTATTTTCAGTAGAGACAGGGTTTTACCATGTTTTCCAGGATGGTCTTGATCTCTTGACCCTGTCTCAAAACACACACACACACACACACACACACACACACACACACACACACCCCTGCCTGCGCCTCCCAAAGTGTTGGGATTACAGGCTTGAGCTACTGTGCCCAGCCCACAGTATCTTTTTTAAAATAAATTTTATTATGTATATTTGAGGTTTACAACATGACATTATGGGATACATATAGAGGTTGAATATCTCGTTGAAAGTGCTTGAAACTTGAAAATTTGAAAGTGTCAGATTTCAAATTTTCTCAGCTTTTGGAATATTTGCACATCTTGGGGATGGGACCCACACAAAATTCATTTATTTTTTATGTATACTTTATACACTTACACTGAAGATAATTTTACATAATATTTTTTAACAGTTTTCTGCATGAAACAAAGTTTGTGCACAATAAATCATCAGAAAGCAAAGATGTCCCTAGGAATTTTCCACGGTGGCATCATGTTGGCACTCAAAAAAGTTTCGGACTTTGGAGCATTTCAGGTTTCAGATTTTCAAATTAAGGATGGTCAACCTGTCAAATGGTTGCTATAGTTAAACAGATTAACATAGCTATCTTTCACATAGCTGCTTTTGTGTGTGTGTGACAAGAGGAGCTAAAATCTGCTTATTTAACAAAATCTCTAATACAGTACAATTTTATTAAGTATAGTTCTCATGTTGTACATTAGATCTCTAGACTTGTTAGTCCATCTGCTTTGCATCCTTTGACCTGCATCTCCCCATTTCCTCTCCCCCACCCCACCTCCCACCATCTTTTATTGTCTATCTCTGCATATTTAAATTTTTTCTTTTTTCATATTCCACACATAAGTGAGCTCATGCAAAAGTTTTCTTTTGGTATCTGGCTTATTTCACTAAGCATAATGTGAAATAGGTTCATCCATGTTGTGGCAAATGGCAGGATCTTCTTTTTTAAGTGGGCTTTGTGTGTGTGTATATATATATATGAAATATTATTCATACATATATATATTAATCAGGTATATATTGTATATATGAAATATTAAAGAATACATATTCAAAAACATATTTTTATACATCCTACATTTCCTTTATTCGTTTTTCTGTCATTGACACTTGCCATAGCTTGGCCATTGTGAATAACGCTGAAATGAACATGGTAGTGCAGATATGTTTACAAGGTGATAACTTCATCTCTTTTGAGAAGAAGGATTGCTTGGTCATATGGTACTTCCATTTTAATTTCTTTAAGAACCTCTAGGCTGGTTGTGGTGGTACAAGCCTGAAATGTCAGCACTTTGGGAGGCTGAGGTGGGCGAATTGCTTGTACCCTGGAGTTCGAGACCAATCTGGGAAACATAGTGAAACCTCATCTATACAAAAAAATAAAAATTAAAAAAATTAAAAAAATTTAGCCTGGCACAGTGGCACATGCCTGTAGTAACAGCTACTTGGGAGGCTGAGGCAGGAGGATCACCTGAGCCTAGGAGGTCGAGGCTGTGGTGAACCATGATTGCACCACTGCACTCGGCCTGGATGATAGAGTGTGACCCTGTCTCAAAACACACACACACACACACACACACACACACACACACACACACACACACAAAACCCAAAACAAAAACCTCTATATTTTTCATAATGATTCTACATTCCCACCAAAAATCCACTAGGGTTCTCTTTTCTCCACACCCTCAGCCACATTTGTTGTCTTTCATGTTGATTATAGCCATCCGAATGGGTGCAAGGTGATATCTCACAGTGGTTTAATTTGCATTTCTCTGATTAGTGATGTTGAACACCTTTTCATATACCTGTTGGTGAGTTTTATGTCTTTGGAGAAATGTCTGTTCAGATCCTTTGCCATATTTTAGTAGAGTTACTTATTGTTCTGCTACTGAGCTGTAAAAATTCTTCATAAGTTTTGGACATTAACCCCTTATCAGACACTTGGTTTGCAAATATTTTTTCCCAGTTCCTAAGTTGCCATTTCATTTTGTTGACTGTTTCCTTTGCTGTGCAGAAGGTTTTCAGTCTGATATGGTCCCATTTATTTATTTTTGCTTTTGTAGTCTGAGCTTTTGGTGTGATATTCAAAAATTCATTGCCAATACCAATGTCAAGGAGATATTCCCCTATGTTGTTTTCTCATAGTTTCATGATCCAGGTCCTACATTTAGGTCTTTGCTCTATTTTGAGTTCATTTTTGTGTATGACATAAGATAAGCATTCAGTTTCACTCTTTTTCATGTGGAAATCCAGTTTCCCATCACCATTTATTAAAGAGACTATCCTTTTTCCATTGTGCCCTTTTGATGCTCTTGTCAAAAATTAGTTGACCATGTATGTCTGGATCAATTTCTGAGCTCTCTATTCTGTTTCATTGCTCTATGGCTCTGGTTTTATGCCACTACTATACTGTTTTTTATTACTATAGCTTTGTAATATAATTTAAAATCAGGAAATATGAAGATTCCAAGTTCATCTTTCTTTTTTTCTTTCTTAATATTGCTTTGGCTATTTGAGGGTTTTTTGTAGTTTCATATGAATTTTAGGATTTTTTTTTCATTTCTATGAAGAATGCCCTTGGAATTTTGATAGAGATGGCATTAAAGCATATCATTTTGGGTGGTGTGGACATTTCAACAATATTAATTCTTTTGATTCATAAACATGGTGTGCCTTTTCATTTATTTAATTGTGCCCTCTTCAATTTGTTTCATTTAATGTCTTATAGTTCTCAATATAAAAAAATCTTTCACCTCCTTGGTTAAATTTATTCTTAATTTTTTATGCCATTGTAAATTGGATTGTTTTCTTGATTTTTTTTTTCAGCTAGATTGTTATATGTGTGTAGAAATGGTACTGATTTCTGTATGTAGATCTTGTATTCTACAACTTTACCAAATTCATTTTTTTTGGTGGAATTCTTGAGGTTTTCTACATACAGGAGCATGTCATCTGCAAATAGAGATAATTTTACTTCTTCCTTTTTGATTTGGATGTCTTTTATTTCTTTTTATTGTCTGATTGCTCTTGCTAGTACTTCCAATGCAGTGATGAATATGAAGTAGTAGGAGTGGGTGTATTTGCCTAGTACTAGCTCTTAATGGAAAAAGTTTGAGTTATTCCTTATTGATTATGATATTAGCTGTAAGTTTTTTGTAAATGGCTTTATTATATTGAGGAACTTTTATTTTATAACCAAACTGTTAAGAGTTTTTAATCAAGAAAGGATGCTGGACTTTGTCAATTGTTTTTTCTGTGTCAATTTAGATGTGATTAATGTAACATATCACAATGGTTGATTTGCATATGTCAAACTAGCCTTGCATGCCAGGGATACATTCACTTGGCCACATTGCATAATCTTTCGAATGTATTGTTGAATTCAGTTTGCTAATACTTTATTAAGAATTGAATGAATATTCATCAGCAATATCGGCTTGTACTTTTTTTTCCTTGTGGTATCTTTGTCGAGCTTCAGTATCAAGGTGATGCTGGTCTTATAAAATGTGTTTGGAAGTATTCCCTCTAGTTCGATTTTTTTTTTTTTGAAGAATTTAAGAAATATTGGTAATAATTATTCTTTGACTGTTTGGCAGAATTCAGCTGTGAAGCCATCTGGTCCTGGGGTTTTCATCATTAGAAGATTTTTAATTACTTCTTTAACCTCTTTATTTGTTATTCATCTGTTCAAGCTTTTTATTTCTTCCTGGTTCAATATTGAATCTAGGAATTTATCCATTTTCTCTCTGTCATTTGATTTGTTGACATATAATTGTTCATAATAGTCCCTTATGATGATTTTTATTTCTGAGGCATCTGTTAAAATGTCACCACTTTCGTTTCTGATTTTATTTATTTGAGTCTTCTTATTTTCTTAGTGTATCTAGGGTTTTGTTGATTTTGCTTATTTTTTCAAAGAACAAATTATCAGTTTTATTCTTTTTTTCCTATGTGGCTTTTCTGTTACTTATTTATTTTTGTTCTAAGCTTTATTATTTCCTTCCTTGTACAATGAGTGGTCTTCTTTTTCTTCCTCCTCCTCCACCACCACCACTACTACTATTACTTCCTCTTCTTCTTTTCTTCTTCTCTTTCTTCTCTTCCTCCTCCTCCTGCTTTTCCTCCTCCTCCTCCTTCTCCTCCTTCTCCTCCTGCTTCTGCTTCTGCTTCTGCTTCTGCTTCTGCTTCTGCTTCTGCTTCTGCTTCTGCTTCTCTTTTGAAACAGGGCCTCACTCTGTCACTCAGGCTACAGTGCAGTGGCTCAATTATAGCTTACTGCAGACTGAAACTCCTGGGCTCAGTCTTCTAGCCTTGGCCTACCAAAGTTCTGGGATTACAGGCATGAGCCACCACACCTAATTTTGTCCTTTTTCTGCTTCCTTGAGGTATATACTGTTATACTGTTTATTCAGGATTTTGTTTCTCTTTTTTAATGAAGGCATTTATTGCTATAAAATTTCCTCTTAGAATTGCTTTTGCTGCATCTTATACATTTTGATGTGTTGTGCTTCTATTGTCATTTTTCTTAAGATTTTTTTAAATTTCTGTGATTTTTTTCTTTGAACTACTGGTTGTTTGGGAGCATATTGTTTAATTCTCCGCATATTTGTGAATTTTGCAATATTTCTCATGTTATTGTGTTCTAATTCCACACTGTTGTGGTTGGAAACAATACTAGATGTGATTTCAATTTTCCTGAATTTGCTAAGACTTGTTTTATGGCCCAACATGTGGTCTCTCCTGAAAAATGTTCCCTGTGTGCTAGAGAAGAATGCTGCTGTTAAATGGGAAGTTCTATATAAGCCTTTTAGGTCCATTTGGTCTAAAGTTCAATTCAAGTTCAGTATTTCTTAATTTTCTGTCTGTTGACCTTTCACATTGTTGAAAGTGGTGGGTTGAAGTCCCCTACTATAATCATATTGCTATTTCTTCTTTCATGTTCTTTAATATTTGTTGTTTATATTTAGACACTGTAATGTCCATACATATATATTTGCAATTGTTATGTCCTCTTGACAAATCACCCCCTGTATTATTAAATGATGCCTTTCTTTGTCTCTTGTAACCATTTTTGACATAGATTCTATTTTATCTGATCTAAGTATTGCCACCTCTGCTCTCTTTTGGTTACTATTTGCATGGAATATCTTCTTCTATCCCTTCACCTTTAGCCTATGTATGTCCTTAAAGATAAAATTGATTTTTTGTAAGCAGATACAAAATATTTTTTCAAAGAAAAACTCAAGATATATAACAAACATACAAGTATACCAAATATGGTTTGTATGCCTAGAAGAGAGGTATTGGGAATGTACAGAATTAGAGTAGAGATAGAGATGAAGGAAAAATCTAAAATAATACAGACAAATGTAAAAATGTATCATTAATTAGACATGATCATCTCACTTCTCTGCACTTAAGAACTAATCGGAAGAGAAACTGTGAGTCATAGAGAAACAGGGAGAGGACTTGCTTGAGAGAGTAAGTCATACTAACTTGAGAGAGTATGTATGGTGACTAGAAAGATGAATAAAAGTGATGAATGCTTGGAACAGCTGATTTGGGTCAAGTACGAGCATTACCAGGAAGCCTTGAGCACTGGTATAAATTAACTGTGGCCCCAGCCTGCATAGTTGTGGACTTTTCTAGAGAAACACTGGACTGCTTGGTACAGGAATGAGGATGGAAGATGTTTGGAGATATCCAGGATGGAGAGATTTCAACTGAGTCTGAAGACAGGGAGGTGGACCTGTTGAGATGCAGGTAAGAGAGTGCAGAACTGATCAGGGAGTATGGAGAGAACCTATGATGGTGTCTGGTTCTTATTGGGCAATAGGTTGCCTCAGCATGAAGAATGGGGAAGTAGCTAATCCTAACAGCTTTGGTCCAAATAACCTCCCAAGCTAGGAGGGTAGAAATGAAGTCTAATATAAAACACACTGAAGCTGGGTCAATAAAGTGAACTTGAAATAGTCACCAAATCAAGAAAAGTGGGATCTGAGAATTCTGAAAGCAAAGTCACCAAAACTATTAGTCTAGAAACACAAAGATTCTGGTCAGACACAGGTGATCTTGATGGGATTTCATTAGGAATTGATCAGACCCAGAACTGCAGTGACTCCCAAGTGGGTCACAACTCACTAGTGTTTTTGTTTCACCAAACATCAGAGGTATGTATGTGCTGGGGGATGAGGAGATGGTGTGAAAGGAGAAAGGAAAACCTAGGAGGCTAAGGATACTCATGGGAGTTTATTTTTTGCAAGGGGAAGACAGACTGATGTAATAAAATAGGTTGTCCTTTTTCTAGATGTTCATATACTGAACTGGAAGTGATAGAGCTGAAGAACCTGATTCACTGAGGAATATGTCAGCTCCTGGATCTGGGGCTTACTATAAATTATCTAGTTCTTGAACACACAGATTCAAAATGAGGTCAGGTGAATGGACAAATCAACTGTTTCTCATGATTTTAGATAATGTATGTTCTCAAAGCATCATTCTGTTTATCTTTCTTTGCAGATCTTTTAAATGTTGTAATAGAAGTAGGGACATCAAGGTATGATGAATCACTAGAGTATCTAAACATCTCTGCTTCTGTTGATAGCAAAAAGAATTACTCAGTCATATGGTTTGGATCTGTGTCCCCACATAAATCTCACGTTGAATTGTAATCCCCAATGTTGGAAGTGGGGTCTGGTGGGAGGTGATTGGGTCATGGGAGCAGATTTCCCCCTTTGGTGCTGTTCTCCTGAGAGAGTTCTCATGAGATCTGGTTGTTTAAAATAGTGTGTGGCACCTCCTCCACTCCCATTCTTCCTCCTACTCTGGCCATATGAAGTACTCACTTCCCATTTGCCTTCTGCCATATTTGTAAATTTCCTGAGGCCTCCCCACAAGGCCACCATATGCTACAATCATGCTTCTTGTACAGTGAGCCAATTACACCTCTTTTCTTCATAAATTACCCAGTCTCAGGTATTTCTTTACAGCAATGTGAGAACAAACTAACACACTCAGTTTACTAGAGGCTGCAGAAGTCCTCTGTTTATCCATCCATTGATCTGTTCATCCATCCATCCACCCATTCATCCATCCATCCGTCCATCCATTTAACCAGTACTTTCTATGTACATGGTGCTGTTTTAGCAGTTTATAAATATTAACTCATTGAATCTTTTTAATAACCACATGAGGTGTGTATTTTTGTTATCCACATTTTATAGATGGGAAGCTGAAACAGAGAGAGATTAAGTGCCTTTTCCAAAACACACAGCCAGTAAGCAGTAAGTCAGGACCTGAACCCAGGCAGTGAAGCACCAGTGTTCATGCTCTTAACCACCACATCATTGGCCATTATTGGTGACTCTGAAATCCTCTAGGAAGTTATTCAACTGCTTGCATCCCTGTTCTTCTCAGTGGCTCCTGAGGGCCCTGGGACACTTACCTATAGACAGGGCAGCTGGTAGGAGGGGCCCTTCTGTGTGCTCACCTACAGGCAGAGCAGCCGGTAGGAGGGGCTCTTCTGTGGATTGCAATTACTCTGTCTTTAGTTCCCACTTGTTCTGTTTTTTTCTCCTTTTCTTCTCATCTGCTCCTCTTGTGTGAACAGTTGTGTTTCCTCCTTGACTTTCCAGGCCATGGTTTGGAACATGCTGTTCTTAGGTGATCATTTTAGAAATGAAAGTGTACTGTACAAGGGTGATGGAGCCAAACTATGAGTTCTTCATCACTCTCTTACCTGCTTATCAGCAGCTCCATCTCCCTGTCTTCAGCCTCAGCTCAAACCTCCACACCTGGATACTCCCAAACATCTGCCATCCTCACTTCTGCACCAGGCAGCCCAGTGCTTCTTTGGAAAAGTCCACAACTGTATAGGCTGGAGCCGCAAATAGGAGCTTGCTTTTCTGAAATCTGAATAGCCATCTTTTAAAAATGTTTGTGTCTCTCATGCTAAAGTATATCTGTATATAGTCAGGGTAGACTTCCATCTGGCCAATTTAAGAATTTTTATCCTTGACTAAAACCAACTAGTAACCCAAATGTGTGTGTGTGTGTGTGTGCATGTATGTGTGTTTGTGTATGTGTGTGTGTGTGTGTGTATTTTCCTATCTTTTAATGAAATTATGACTTTATTTCTATGTTAAATTGTTTCTACTGAATGTTAAGTTGAAATAAAGGCTTTTAAACTTGTAGAGCTCCAGAAGAGTTGCTAGTGAATGAACTACAAATGCAAATTAACAGGCTTGCACCATGGGGACCACAGAGGTCATCTGACAAAAGATGAAACTGATTTCCTATATTTATGCATGCTAATAAATCAGTGGGAGGGAAACATGTCCCCAGAACAAATTGGCCCTATCGGTTTTTTCAGGCATTTAGGCACTTGCAAAATACCTCCCTTAGCATCTTCATCAAAAAGCTCCAAAGATAAAAATAATGGAAACCTTCCCAGCTTAGTTATGTGCCTTTTTTGTTTCTACCTAAAACTACAAGGCTCAGTGGCTCATGCCTGGAATTCCAGCACTTTAGGAGGCCAAGGCGGGCGGATCATCTGAGGTCGGGAGTTCGAGACCAGCATGACCAACATGGAGAAACCACATCTCTATTAAAAATACAAAATTAGCCAGGCGTGGTGGCACATGCCTGTAATCCCAGATACTTGGGAGACTGAGGCAGGAGAATCACTTGAACCCAGGAGGTTGTGGTGAGCTGAGATGGCGCCATTGCACTCCAGGCTGGGCAACAAGAGTAAAACTCTGTCTCAAAAAATAATAATAATACAAATAAATAAATACAAACTACAAGATTTGTGAAAATTCAGAATATTTAAGGATGGGTGTATTTTGTACTAATAGCGAAAACCACAATTACTTTTGCACCAACCTAGTAGATATGAGAAAGCTTCAGCTATGGAATCCAGTATTCTTGATGGTTATCAGTTGCTCTGTGTTCCTGCCTTTTGCAAGTTTTGCTGGGCAAGTGTAATTCTTTCTTAAAGGAAACATTTAATCTCCCAGATACCACTGCGGTCTTGAAACAGAGGCAGATAAGCATAATCAAGAACTATTTAGTAATGACTCTGTGTTCCAGCACGTCTTGACTGTAACACAGCTCCTCAAACCGTTTTTAACTTTGGGATGGTTACAAGTCTATTTCACATCAAACAATTAGAATAATTTAACCAGGATTAAAACCAAATGCTCAGTGATGTGATTCAGACTCAGTTCAGTGTGATTTCCAGAAGGATGAGAAGGGTCAGAGAAGACTGAGATAGCCTGGGAGGAATCTGTAGGTAAGTGAAACTGATGCTGGGTCTTGAGGATGGACATGCTTTGAAAGGGAGAGAAGATCATTTCCTCTGAGCCATGGTTAGGAGAAGAGAAGGAACACTTTGGTGCTTTGGAGAAAATCAGAAGACAAAGACGAGCCTTAGAACAGAGAATTTAAGAGGGGAAGTAGCAGTATATTAACCAAAGTGGTGATACTTTGTTTCCTAAACAGAAATCTAGGAATTTGTCTGAATGTGTACAATGAAACGAATAGACTATGAGGGAAAGATTTGAAATTGAGATTGTCAAAGAAAATCTGAGATGTGTGTTTCCGTCACTGCAGAGGACCTGAGCCAATCCAATATGGTGGCCAAGCTAGAGAGAATCCTTATATGAGTGCCAGGTAGGCTCTTACAGGATCATCCATCATTATGAGAACAGTATTTTAGAAAGATTTTGAGTCAGGATGTTGTTACCAAGGTTGCAAATATGTCTGAAGACGTGGATTGCCGGATGTGGTGGCTCACACCTGTAATCCCAGTACTTTGAAAGGCCAAAGCAGATGGATGACTTGAGCTCAGGAGTTCGAGACCAGTCTGGCCAAAATGACAAAACCCTGTCTCTAATAAAAATACAAAAATTAGCCGGGTGTGGTGGCATGCACCTGTAGTCGCAGTCACACAGGAGGCTGAGGTATGAAAATCCCTTGAAACTGGAGTGCTGCTGCACTCCAGCCTGGGTGGTAAGAGTGAGATTTTGTTAAATTTAAAAAAAGGATATGGATTGATATCTTACTAGAAGAGCTTGATAAATATTTTTCTTCCAGGTCTGTAGGTTTGTCAAAGCACAGGGATCTTGTCAGCTCTGTTAATGATTGTATCCCCAATACCTAACAGCACTTGGCACAGAGTAGGCTTAATGCTGAAAAGGCTGAGAAAGGTACTCAGAATAGACAAGAAAGAGGATACACTGCAGGTAATACAGGCATACAATAAATTAAAAACAGGTTGTTCTTATCCACCAAGAAAATTTGAATTGCTTAATGGTTTTGACTTCAGTAACTGGCTACATAGTAGAGAATAAATGTAGAAAAACAATGTATTTGAGAGTATATTTGAATTGCTTTGAATCATGGAGCCCAATAAAACAATTGGAGACTAAAAGCTGCAGGTCAGAGAGGCAGAGCCGTCCCTGTTTTCCTGTGCTTTTACAGGAAGTGCATTTTATAGAAAAGTCAGAGAGGAACTAGGGGAAACATAGAGCTCTGAGCTGGTGAATTCACAGCAGCCTGGTGAAGCATTTCGGCTGCCTCTGAAGCTGGCTCTTCACACCCAAGGCTGCTTTTTTGGGACCCTGAAGTAAGTGTCCCAGCTGGTCGCAAAGCCCGAGGAGGCCCCACTGATGAGGACGGCACCACGGGCCTGAGTCTAGAATGGTAAGAGGTTCTCAATCTTTGATTGAGACATTTATTGGTTGTTTGAGTCTAAACCCAATCTTTTCCCTTCTTCTTCATAATTGAAAAAACATGTACAGACATTTTAAAAACTTGTTCGTGCTTTCAAAGCATTCATTTGATCCTCTAAAGCTTTCCTTTAGATCTTCTCCAGATCATTACTAAACTTACTAGTGTAATTGACCAATCCCAAGACGTGGTGGTGTGACTGTGTGCTGGGATTTAGAGAGCCAGTCTAAAACTGCACGCTGGCACTATGTGGGTTTTCACAGGTTCTGCCCCAGTGGCAGAAAGCTCTCAGCCAAATGTATGTGAACCAAACAAAAGTCAGGGACAGTGAGAATGAAAATTGGCTTCAATCACACTCTGAATATTGCTGATTGCTGTCATATGAGGATTCCAGCAGCCATGCAAAGTCTGAGATTTGCTTTCTGCTGCTCACTGGGGCCCAGTATCCGTTAAGGATTGTGGACAATCTGAACGCTCTCATTCTGCAAGCTCCGGGGGTATTTTTAGACGAGGCTTGTTCCTACAAATGAGGAAGTCTAGCAGATGGCTCTTCCGGCTGGAGTCTTTTTTTCCAGCTTTCCACCAACATAGTATGGAGACCACTCTGGCAAGACCTCTCTCTCTAAGGACAATGGAGGGAAAAGCTATTCTCAAAACACTGGGCAGCAGCTGCAGGGCTGGGGCTCTGAGAACCCTGTGCCAGAGGCTCATACATTTTACCCTGTCCACCTGGACTCTATGTAATTAACAACAGTGGGAGGCAGAAAGGAAGCTTGAGGTTAAGCACAAGTGGTCTTTTATCACACTACGTGAGTGAAGACATCTGTGGAGATGCACTCTCACTGTATCTGATAAGAACGTGGTATTCGCTAACCAGAGAGAAAAGACTGGAGCATGTGGTTTTTGTCCGTGGAAGTATTTTATAGACGGTTTGCACCGGTTTTGTGAAAGACCGATCGAATTATTATTAATGAGGGAAAAGAGCCTTTAAAAAACGAAGTAGTCTTGCTATACTGTGATGAGTACACTCAGTGTCATTTGGCCTCAAATCTTGATGGAACAATCCATTAGGGCTCAGAAAAGTCACCTTTGCAATAGAAAGCCTTTTCCAGGGATTCTTAAGGAGTCTATTTTACACATAGTGTAAAGACACAAAAACAACTTGATTTTAAGTCTGTGCTTTGATGGCAAGCTTTCCTTTCATTTTTAAATTCGATGTGGTTTTGCTCATGCCCTAATTAAAGTGGCAATTCTCAAAAAGTACAGATTGTACAGGTTTCCAGGGCAGATGCTTTTTAATGCAGTTCATAGGAAAGAATCATCAGTCCTAAGGTTTTGTTTTGTTTTATTTTATTTTTGAGACAGTCTTGCTCTGTCACCCAGGCTGGAGTGCAGTGGTGCCATCTCAGCTCACTGCAACCTCCATTTCCCAGGTCTGAGTGATTCTCCTGCCTTAGTCTCCTGAGTAGCTGGGACTATGGCTGTGTACCACCATGCCCAGCTAATCTTTTTGGTTGGTTTTTAGTGGAGATGGGGTTTCACCATGTTGGCCAGGGTGGTCCCGAACGGGCCTCAGGTGATCCACCTGCCAATGCCTCCCAAAGTGCTGGGATTGCAGGAGTAAGCCACTGCACCCAGCCTTAAGATTTTGCTGTTAAGCAAAAGGGTTACCCATGTGTGTATTAGAAGACATGTTATATCCCCATCTACAACTGAACATTCTAAATGCCTACTGATTTCTGATTTTCTTTCTTTCTTTCTTTCTTTCTTTCTTTTTTTTTTTTTTTTGTAAAGACAAGGTTTCACTGTGTTGCTTAGGCTGGTCTCAAACTTCCAGACTCAAGTGATCCTCCCACCTACGCCTCCTAAAGTGCTGGAATTACAGGGTTGGGCCACGATGCCTGATCATCTATTGGGTTTTAGTGACCTGGTAGGAACCTGGATTTCTCGAGCTTTTCCAGTAGAGAAGCAGCAGTTAGATCCCAAAAGCAATGAAAATTCCACTTGTGACTTAGAAACTAAGATTTACCGAAGTCCACTTTGGGAAACTCCCTTCCTCCCTAACACACACACACACACACACACACACACACACACACAGACACACACACACACCCTGCAGATAATTTATTCTGTGGTCACAGGGATAGACTGATTTTGTCTGTATTCACTTGATGAGAGTTTTGACAGCAATGACTTCTGCCTCGTAGTAACCATAGACAGAAGAATTAACTCCAAAGTCTTAGAAGAGTAGTTGAGTCTATGATGCAACTATTTCCAGCCTCAAGGGTGCTCTGTGGTGGAACCAACCCTCATAGAGACTGTCTGTTCCCGCTGTGGGGTCTGATGGAAATCTCACTGTGTTATTTTGTGTGTCCCTTGCCTCTCAGAGGTTCAACAACCGATCAATAGGAGAAGCTACCCCCTGTCCTCACCCAGGCCCTGGTGATTTGCTTTCTTACTAGAAATGTTCGTTTTCAGTGTATCAAATATTCCAGGCATGCAATAAAGTTCAAATAATAATTTAACTGACCTGCAGGTGTTCCCTAAGATTTTTCAAATATTAACATTTTGCCATTTGCTTTCAATTTTTTAAAAAATAAAATATTATTGCTACAGTGGAAGATCCCTCCCTATTTAATTTCCATTTCAACTTCCATTGCTACCCAGAGCAATCACTGTCTTGAAGTTGATGAGTAGCATTTGCATTTTATTATGTGCTCCAAAAAATATGTATATATCGTTATATGTTTTTAAGCTGTATATAAATGGCATCACACTTTGAGCCTTTTGTAAATTACTTTTAATACTCAGCATTTTAAGAATTTTTTTCATATTGCTATGTTAAAATCCAGTTCATTTTTTTTTTACTGCTATGAAGTATCCCACTGAAAGACTACACCATAAATTTTTCATTCCTTTGTTGAAGCACAGTTCGTTTGCAAGGTTGTTTGCTATTTGTAACATTGTGAACATCTTTCTCCACTTATAAGAGTTTCTCTAGATCTGTACTGCACAGTATGGTAGCCACTAGCTTAAAATGTGGTTAGTCAGGGCCAGGTACAGTGGCTCATGCCTGTGATCCCAGCACTTTGGGAGGCCAAGGCAGGCGGATCACAACGTCAGGAGTTCAAGACCAGCACGATTAACATGTTGAAACCCTGTCTCTACTAAAAATACAAAAATTAGCTGGGTGAGGTGATGGGCACTTGTAATTCCAGCTACTCAGGAGGCTGAGGAAGGAGAATCACTTGAACTGGGAGGCAGAGGTTGCAGTGAGCTGAGATAATGCCACTTCACTGAGATCCAGCCTGGGCTACAAAGTGAGACTTGATCTCAAAAAACAAAAAATGTGTTAGTTGGAATTGCATAAATTGTGCATAAATGTAAAACGCATGTCACATTTTAAAGACTTAGGATGAAAAAAATGGAATATCTCATTAATAATTGATATAGGTTATACTGATTACAGGTTAAAATGACAATCTTTTGCATATATTATGTTAAATACAATATATTACTACGATTATTTTTTCCCATTTATTTTACATTTTTAAAATGTGGCTACTAGAAAATTTAAAATTATATATATGGCTTGCATTATATTTCTCTTGGACAAGACTGGTCAAGACCAGGAGTCAGTAACTGATTGCCCATATGCCAGCCATCTGTTTTTGTAAATAAAGCTTTATTAGAAAACATGCCACTAATTTCTTTGGTGGCTTTCCAACTACAATAGCAGTGTTATGTAGTTGCAACAGAGTCCGCGTGGTTCATGAGCCTAAACTATTTACCATCTAGCCTTTTAAGAAAAAGTTTGTTTACTCGTATTCTAGAGCAGTAATTTTTAACCTTTTTTAAAAAAACCATGACCCACAGTAAGAAACATATTTAATATCATGACCCAACAAACACACATATCTGAAACAAAAGTTTTACAAAACAAAGTTTCGCAAATCCTTTCTATATATTTTCATATTTTCTATTCTATTTTGTTAAAATAAACTGCTGGTCAATAAATTGCTAGTGACCCACTAAAGTGACCTAGCCATTCATTTATTACTAGTTATTTGAGTGGCACTGCTCAAGATATATATCCAAAAATAGAGTGACTGGGTTATAGGAATGTGTGTATTTAAGTTTATGAGATTCATCACATTGTTGTCCTGTGTGTTAGTTTACCAATCTACAGTCTCACAAACAGTGTAAGAGAGTTTCTATCTCCCTATATCTTTAACAAAACCTGATCTTGCCAGTCCGATCTGATGGGTATGAAATAAAATCTTGTTTTATTTATAATCAGATCGTTCATAAATGTAATCATCTTTCCATGTGTTGAGTGGCCTTTCATGTTCCATTTGTGAGTTGCTGGTTCATTTCCATTGCCCTTTTAAAAATGGAGTCGTTTGTCTGTTTCTTAGATTTATAGACACTTTTCCTATTCTGTATGCCAATACTTTTATTAGTTACGTGGGTTGCAAAGATGTGAGTTGGCCACTCCAAGGTTTGTTTCATTCACTTTTTTTTTTTTAGGCAGAGATTCACTCTGTCGCCAGTCTGGAGTGAAGTGACACATTCTTGGCTCACTGCAACCTCTGTCTCCCCGGTTCAGTTGATTCTCCTGCCTCAGCCTCCTGAGTAGCTGGGACTACAGGCATGCACCACCACATCCAGATAATTTTTGTATTTTTAGTAGAGATAGGGTTTCACCATGTTGACCAGTATGGTCTTGATCTCTTGACCTCGTGATCTGCCCACCTTGGCCTCCCAGAATGGTGGGATTACAGGCTTAGGCCACCACACCTGACCCTTTTTCACTTTTTAATGGTGCCTTTTATTTTACCAGTTTTAAATTTTAAAATAGTCAGATTTATCTATCTTTTTCCTTATATTGCTATTTTTTAGCTCTTATTTTAAAAATTATTTTATACCCCAAGGTCACAAAGTTTTCTCTGCTATTTTTTCTGATGAATTTAAAATTTAGTGGTTGTTTCTTTTCTGTTGAAAATATGTGTTTCTATATGGTATGAGATATGTCTCTACTTTCTTTTTTCTTCATAACGTGTGTGTGTGTGTGTGTGTGTGTTTTTTTTTTTTGAGACACTGTTTCACTCTGTCACCCAGGCTGGAGTGCAGTGTCACCATCTTGGCTCACTACAATCTCTGCCTCCTGGGTTCAAGTGATTCTACTGCCTCAGTCTCCCAAATAGCTGGGATTACAGGCATGTGCCACTATGCCCAGCTAAGCTTTTGTATTATTAGTAGAGAGGGGTTGGCCTGTTGGCCAGGCGGGTCTCAAACTCCTGACCTCAAGTGATCCACCCACCTTGGCCTCCAAAAGTTCTGGGATTATAGGAGGGAGCCACCATGCCCAGCATCATTTTATAATTCTAATTTAACCTTTATACCCAAATTGGACAAGGACAGGACAAGAAAGAAAAATTATGGACTAACCTGTATTTGAATGAAAATGTAAAAATCCTAAATTAAATATTAGTAAAACTGAATCCAATAATATATAGCAAAATAAGTTCATGCAATTATATTTGCATTACTAGCAAATATGGCTAGAATGCTTAATTAAGAAAAGCTATTGACATAACTCATCACATTCACAGAGTAAAGGAGAAACATGATAACGATTTTTTCCCATAGATGTAGAAAAGGCATGTGATAAACCCTAATAGACACAAAATGATTGTAAAATACAAAACTCTTAGAAAACTTGAAATAGAAATAAACATCTTTACCCTGATAAAGAGCATCTACCAAAACCTATAGCAAACATACACCTAGTGTATTAAAGCATCCCTTGTACTTCCTATATGTGGAGTTGCCTCTTTGTATCTGGCACCTGAGAATTTTTCTTTATTTTAGTCTTGGCTGTTACTTTAAGTATTGTGTGTGTGCATATGTATATGAATATATATATGCTCATACATACACATATTTATGTATTTTTTAGTTTTGTCTATCTCCATACATTTCATGAAGTTTGTGGAATGGGAAACTGTGTCAGCTCCGTAACTGGTGTTGGAGTTTCTCCCTTAGTGATTTTCTGGGCCTGAAGATCAAGAAACTCTCGAGACCACTTTGGAGGGGGCAAAGCAGTGGGATAGCCACAGAGCTGGCTTCTCTCCTAGACTGAGGATTTGTTATGCATAACTTTATATCCTGGCTTCCCTTGGAGAAAACTATTAGTGATAAATCTGATGTGGATATAAGAATATTGTAAGAAACTGTCTTTGATTTCATTTTGCCAGGAGGTTAGATAAAGATCAGCTACTGCCATAGCATTTCCTAAGGAACTGGTATTTTCAAGATTCCCATAGCGATACTGAGATACAATGATGAAGATCAGTCGTAACGTTGCCATCACTGTCACACTTAATTTGATGGGTTTATTTTTTAAAGGTGATTCTAAGGATTGGGATTGGGGAGAGGGACGTGTTTTCTAAGGACCACTTTTTGTGATAGCAAACAAACTCTAAACTCTTCTGTTAATAAACAAGGGATTCCTGTGACTATGAAAATTAAAACAGGGTCTGGCAATGTTGAACACAAAGAACGGCCAATACATTCCTGACTGTAAGGTCGAGTTCATTACATAAGACAGTTCTGATGCCAAAGCAATACTGTATTGTGTGTCTACCAAAGCAGATATTGTGATATGGATCTGCTGTAGTAGGAACAGGAATGTCATCAGGAAATATCAGTTCAGACAAATGTGGGTTTCCACCAACAGGGAAAGAGCTGGACCTAGTGTGATCTGTCTCCCTTCACGGTGAAAATATCAGGTCAGAAGTGAATATTCATGTGGCCCTTGGAAAGTGAGAAGGAGAAATCAATAAGCTAAACACCCAACCTAATAATAGAACTGTTTTCTCCAATGTGAGTATTTTTCTCTTGAAGTTGGTATTTCCATCCTTGATCTGTTGGTGATACTATTTAGAGAAACAACAAAAGATTTCATAGAAAAGCAAAAGGTAGATTCCATTGTTCCAGAATATTGGTTATGTCAGCTTGGTTCTAGCTAAGCATATCACTGGAAGTCTGGTTCACATTTAAAGTTTTCCATAATCCCAAGAAACAATCTACACCTTTTGAAGCTTTGGCAAAAGAGTACCAGGCAAAAACGAAAAAAACAATCCCACCTGTAAAGGCCTAGTTTGCAATTCACTTGTCCTGGAATCTTGCAAAAACAACCCAACCTTTGTATATCTCTATACATTGGTGTGTATAATAATGTTTTGATTTTTATGCATTGGTGTGTATGATGATTTTTAATTTTATACATCAGTATGTATGATAATGTTTTTATTATTTTTTGTAGAGATTTTACACAGGATATAATAGGTGACACAAATGTTTTGGCAGATGGGGTCAGACTATGGAAGCAATTCCTTCCATATAAGAATTCTGGTTCTTGTTTAAATTTAATAGTCGCTTCTCCCAACCACACTCAGGAAGTCTCCTGCCATTCATGTGCTGCATAAGGTTCCAGAAGAGCCCCTCTACTGTCTCCCCAAAATCTTTTTTTATTTAATAAACTTACTGACATTGGCCAGGTTTCAAAAGTGTAGTAGGTTGATGATTTATCAGCCTGGTTTCTGAATGGAACCCAAATGAGTTATTCATATTGTTTGTTCCTACCTTTTCCAGGCACCTTTTAAAAATGAACAAGAGCAGCTCTGATTTGGAAAAAGTGAGCCAGGGCTCTGCAGAGAGCCTCAGTCCATCCTTCAGGGGTGTCCACGTCAGCTTCACCACCGGCTCCACAGACAGCTTGGCCTCAGACTCCAGGACCTGCAGCGATGGAGGTAACAAACTTGATCTTGACCAAGAGGCTTAGATTCTCCTGGACCTGCAAGGCCAGTCCTGGGTTGCTTGCAGGATTTGAAAGGGCTGAGCAAGGACTTGGTCCTGCGTTCTCCATGAAGTAGACTTTTCCAAGGAGCTGTTGAAGTCAGTTACCTACTGAATATATAGCAAGCCAGCCCATTCATATTGCCTTCTCTAAATAATAAGTGTGTGGACATGGCAACATGGTGAGAGGAAGATGAGGTTGAAAGGTTCCTGTTTCCCTCGGTAAGGAGCCATCTATGTTCAGGTCTGCTTTCTACTTCTGTCCTCGACCACACATTCTCACCATCTCTTTCTCTCTCTTTTGCATGTACGTGTGCAACTACACACATGCACTTACTAAACACAGCAGACGTTTACATAATGTTTGCTGAATTCAGCATGAAGACTTCATTAGGCCACCATCTAGCCTGCTTTTTGGGTTAAGTTCTAAGGCTTGTGGGTGGATATGTCCTCCATCGGGAATGTCCCTAAAAAGGAATTCTTGTTTTTCATAGTTGTGACCTGGATGGGTCACATTTAAAACCTCTCACCCTTTCAACATTCTTTGTGTATGTGTCCTCTCCTGTATTTCTTAGACATGCGTTAGCCTGTTGGATGTAGACTTGTACCCACATGACTCCCTTTCTCACTCCTATGGAAGTATTTCTTCTCAGTAGGCAATGACACGGTAGAGGGTTCCATTGTAAATTTACTGTCAGCAACATTTTTCTACCTAAATGATAGGTATTGGCTAAGACAAAAGTGTGTGTGCTAAGTTACTCTGCGGTGTGTTCTGATGAGAAACCTCTGACAGCTCTTACTTAAAAACAGGAAATAGCTTAGTCTTGATTTAGCAGGAATATAACAACAACAGATTTTCTTTTACTGCAGATTTTTCTAGGCTCTTATCTTCTCCCTTTTCCCAACCCATTGTACAACAAATTCAACAAGGCAGATTATTTCAGAGAGGGCAAGGCATCTCGACCACTAGCCCCTGTGCTGATTAGCTCTGATCCAGTCACTTGGAGACTATAACCAGGTGTCAGGAGTGATCTACAATGAACCATCAGCCACCAGCCAGCGGGTGTCGGGAGAACTGGACTTCATGCCTTCACTGCCTTGTTTCCCAGAACCAGTAAATCATGATGTCTGCTTGCAGGGTTCCTAAGAACTAACTAGGAAAGATAAGGTTAAAAACACATGACAAGTGGTGGATAGGATAAGGTAGGAAATTGAGCCCCCCAGAAGATGAGGGTTTCTTATAAAGCCTTCCAGAAGAGAGAGAAAAATCAGTGAAGGCTGATGGAGGGTTTGGAGAAGGCGTTATGGGAACATAGGACTTAGAGATCATGTCTGAAATGTGGTCAGAATTGGGGAGGTAGCGGGTAAGGAGGACAGGGCTTACCAAGTTCAGAAAAGAGAAACAAAGCCACAGGAATGGCAGTGCATATGGAAGAAGGATGAGACCAGTCTGACACGCTTCAACAGACACCGGCAAGGGGAAATGGGATATGAGCTCGGTGGGAAGCAGGGGCTCAATTGTACATGGCTCTCAAGCAATCTGTGCAGGTGGGAGACAGAGAGCTGCTGGAGGTTTGTGAATTCAATGGGGAAACCTCTTCAGACATTTTCTCCTGTTCGTTTCTGAATAGCATGAATTAAAATGAATATATTGCCATGGTATTCCTTTATCACAAGCTAGTTGTTCGGTGGAAATGCACTTCAAAACTTGGACTCCCAGATCAACAAGAAGATATGTACCTTGTCAGTGGACTCTGGCCCCTGAGAGCCAGCCATTTCTATCTATGTTCCTGGGCTTGGCTCTGTACCCGGAACCATATTTTGAAACTGGCAAGAGACCAAAGGCATGACATTCTCTCTCTCTCTCTCTCTCTCTCTCTCTCTCTCTCTCTCTCTCTCTCTCTGTCTCTCACTCTCTCTTCTTTTTGGCATCTTTTAAACATTAATCATTAATCTGGAGAATATACAGAACCACTGGTCATATAATATGAGAAATCCTTCATTCATTTCTCACCACTTACCAAGGCAGCTTAAATCTGTTATTATACAATTAACTCACAATCCCATGGGTCATTAACTCACTTTTATTCTGTAACTGAAATATTTACCCATTGCAACTTTGGTTACTATTCGGCATGAGAGAATGGATCCAAATAGAAAGCAGAACCAGTTCACACTGAAGTTCTTTGAAAAGTGACTGCATTGTCTGCCTTTCTAAGATTATATATTAAGCCAAAAGACACCATTAGACTCTACATTTATTCTGTCAGTAAGAATCTGCTAGTGAAAACTATGCATTTCATTGACTTTTTTCATACACAACATAGGCTGGCCTGAATAAGTTGAGGAAAAAGTCATTCTAGGACCTCTTGGAATTGTATCAGGGTTAATGGCTACAGTTAGTGATTCAGATTTTATGCCCCCCACAACCCTCCCCACAAAAACAGGTTTAAGTTTTATAAGGAAAACCTAATAGAAATCTCTAACTTTGTTACATTTTTAAAGCAGATGTTTGCTCTAAATGTTACAGTGGCAAAATGCCACTTTTGTATCAATGTTAATTTCACCTCTTTATACTTGTATCGGATTTCATATTCCTCCAGGGCATCTGTTATCCCATTTGTCCAATTCAATTGAACAGCCAGTCAACTCAGTGCAAGGAAAATTTGTCGAAGCAGTTGTTTGGTTTATGCTTGGTTTGGGGACAGACTGCATGTGTCAGGACAGATCCGTGAAGGCTGCCAAGGGGAAGGTTTCTGTAGGGAATGAATAGGTTGGATGTGTGAGGGAAATGATGATCAGAAATGGTCATCAGGAGACCCTTTCGCTTTAAGTGGTTACTTGTAAATATGCAAACCTAATGTCTCATTGAGATCATTTCCCTCTTTGATGTAGGATAACATTAAAATTCAATTCAGCAGTTCAGCAAACATTTCTGAATGCCAGGAGATTAGGGGAGATTAGAGAGTTCTCTGTTGAACTGAAACCATTGGCACCAGCAACAGATAAGAGGTCTGAAAATACGGTTTGTATAGATATTCTCACTCACATGAATACATGTACCAGGGTGGTGATATCATTCTTATTTTTATAGCCGGCAAACCAGAGATACAGGACACAAATTAAATATATTGACAGTAGTCAGTCAGCTTGTTTTTCTCAACAAGCTACTACTGGCAAATTTTTAAAATATGTATATTAATTCAGTCATTCATTTTATAGATATTGTTGAGTACAAACTCTGTGCTGAGTACAATTCTAGATGCTGAAGTTTCAGCAATGGAAATGATTCCCAGTCCCTTCAAGGGGCTTACATTCTGGTAGAGAGAGACAGACAATAAGAACGATAAGATGTAAAGTAGCTACTGGTCACAGGGCAGTGAGTGCTGGGAGAAAAATCAGGCCAGGAACAGGGTGGAGAGGGGTGGGAGTGCCCCAAAGGAAAAGAGATTTATTTCTTAAAATTTCCTGTGGCCTGAGCTATACTATCACTGAAGTAAAGCTTCAACTTAATTTAAACCTTCCCCATTAAACTGAATTTTAAAACATATGTTATTGCTCCAATAACGTTAATACTCTTTTTAAATTGTACTTTAGGTTCTGGGGTACATGTGCAGATCATGAAGAGTTGTTGCACAGCTCCTTACATGGCAAGGTGGTTTGCTACCTCCATCCCCGTCACCTTTATTTGGCATTTCTCTTTCTCTCCATGTTATCCCTCCCCAACCTCCCCACCCACGGCTGTCCTTCCCCTAGCCACTCCCTCAACAGACCCCAGTGTATGATACTCTCCTCCCTGTGTCCATGTGTTAAGTTAATACAGTTTTAATAAAAATTCAAACAACAGAGAAGGGTATAAAATGAAAAGTCAGTTTTCTGACACCCCATTCCCAGCTCCTACCACAACTTTTAAGATTTTTTTCTGTATCATCCCCAAAATGTGTACCCATATGTCAAATACAAAATTTCAGTTCTACACATTTTTGCACTTAATATATCTTGAGGCCTTTCCAATTAGAACCCCTAGGACTGCCCCACTTTTCAAAATTGCTGCTTATTTTTTCATTGCATGAATTGGTTATAAATCCTTCTCTTGCCGATGCATGTCTAGGTTGATTTCATTGCAAGACTCACAGTAAGACTCTGTGCCATACATTGGCATGATCGGACAAGCAAATCTATAAGATAAAGCCTTAGAAGAAGTGGAACTGACATAGCAAACTGTATGTGGATGTTACAGATAATATCAAAGTATCCTCTAAAAATGTCAATTTACTTTTCTATTAACAGCATCTAAAAAATGCTTCTTTTTTGGAGACAGAGTCTTGCTCTGTTGCTGAGGCTGGAGTGCAGTGGCGCAATCTCTGCTCACTGCAAGCTCCACCTCCAGGGATCAAGCAGTTCTCCTGCCTCGGCAGCTAGGACTGCAGGCGTGCCACCATGCCTAGTTAATTTTTGTATTTTTAGTAGAGATGGAGTTTGGCCATGTTGGCCAGGCTGGTCTCAAACTCCTGATCTCAAGTGATTTGCCCACCTCGGCCTCCCAAAGTGCTGGGATTACAGGTATGAGCCACTGCACCCGGCCTGGAAAGTACTTTGAATTAGCTTTTAATTTTACTAACTTGGAAGAAAACCCTTAATGATTATGTTATAACAGGAGATTGA
The DNA here is from genome assembly GCF_049354715.1 of Callithrix jacchus. Taxonomy (NCBI): domain Eukaryota; kingdom Metazoa; phylum Chordata; class Mammalia; order Primates; family Cebidae; genus Callithrix; species Callithrix jacchus. The sequence continues at coordinate 29,116,114 of NC_133514.1, read as the reverse complement.
AAGATCACAATTCCAGAACCACATGTGAGCTGTAGGCATGACATTCAGGGTACCTAGATAGAGCCTGTTTTCCAAAGTGAGACAGAGCTTTCTCTTCTTTTGCGTGTGAATCACATTCACATCTTGATTATTGTTTTCTGGGATGATTAAGTGGTCTGGAAAGACTCCTCAGGAATGCCACATTTTCCATCCAGTTGTAAAATGCTAATAACCTGCTTCCAGTTTCAGACCACGTTTATCTTCTTGAAAAAAGCAAAGGATTCTTTTAAATAAAATCCTTTTAAATAAAGGATTTGCTGGGTTTTTTTTGTTTTTTTTTTAACCTAGTCTCACTTGGTTGCCCAGGATGGAGTGTAGTGGTGCAATCTTAGCTCACTGCAACCTTCACCTCCTGGTTCAAGCAATTATTGTGTCTCAGCTTCCTGAGTAGCTGGAATTACAGACACCACTATGCCCAGCTAATTTTTGTATTGTTAGTAGAGACAGGGTTTCAGCATGTTGGCCAGGCTGTTCTTGAACTCCTGACCTCAGGTGATCCACCACCTCAGCCTCCCAAAGTGCTGGCATTACAGGCATGAGTCACTGCGCCTGCCTGCTTTGCTTTTTGTTTTTGTTTTTTTCTCCTAAACTTAATGTTGAGCCTTCTCTGTTTGAGGAACCAAACAAGAGGTTACAAAGCTTTACTTCAGAGGAACAAGTCCACGTGAAGCCAAAGCATCCCTCAGCACCACCCTTCACACTCTCCGATGCAGGAACAGTTAATGGGGATTGGCAGAAACCTGCATGACAGTCATTTCCTGGGTGATATCGGCAAGGTGCCTGTGCAGATGGCTTTAGTTTTCTCGCCTCACATGAGGGAATTGCACTAGGCCACAGACCACAGGATATGGGTGAAGTTTTCTCCATGCGAATTCCACTTGCTTTACCTTACTTAAAGTTGGAGAATGGTCAAACACAAAAACTAAGGGTTTGGGGAAACTTAGCTGGGACGCTGCCCTTTGCTTCTGCATTTGTTCTGACCCAGCTGCTATCAAACAGCAGAGCTGTGCAAAGAAAGAGTCAAAACAGGACTGACCACTTCCTCTGTCAGCTCAGCTCTCATTTTGGCTACAGAGAACAATGCAAGTGCCTATTAAAATCCAGCAAGAAGAGAGGACTCTATAATAAGAAAAACCCCCAGAGTACCACATTTGAACTTCTGGCCTGCATTTTTGCAGAGAGGTTAAGCTGCTCTTCCCAACCATTGAAATCCTGATTTCTCATCTCTGCTTTCTGAATATAATGACACCAAACTGGTGCACCTTCCCTTGGTGCACCTTCCCTTTTTAAGTGTTTCCCACTAGAAACACTTTCCCTTCTCTGAAGCACATTCATTAAAGGCACGCAGGGTGTTGTATTCTATAGCCAAGAACTTCCTTTAAATGCAGAATTGGAAATTGAAAGGAAAACTTAGGACCTGAGGTTTGGAGCCCTCTGGCCCAATTAGTATCAAAATTATTTAAAACCTACCAATGAGGCAACTGGAGACATAGGCCAAGATCCCAGAAAAATGTTCACCCCTCTCCCCGCTTTTACACCCTTAATTGTAAGGCAGAATTTGGAAACAGCAATCCAACACCAGCATCAAACCAGAATGTGTTTGAATTTGTCTCCTGTCCCATTGGATCCAAGTCCTGAGAATACGGGCTGTTGGCTAAAGTTGCTGAGGATTTTTTAGGCAAACTTTTCTGAACCAGCGGTTTGCCTGTGAATTTGGAACTATTTTAGGTGTCAGGGTATATTTGTTCCCTATTCTTTCTGGCTTTCCTAAATCCAGAGTGTGGCAGCTGCTGCAAACAGTGAGAACATAGCTGCTGTGTTGCCTAAGGCTGTGTTTATGGAGAGACGGTTCCCCAGGTAAGAGTCAAGAGAATGAGCCAGAGGAGGTCTTTAGGAGTGCCTTCAGATTCCACAGAAGACAGCTGCCATTTGCCATTTGGTGGAGAAATCAGTTTCATCTAGAAGGGCCACATGTTAGCATCTATTTCAAAGCAGCCCCAAGAATATTAACACCTGAGAAGCTATAGGATCCTGAGAGGCCTGAAATTGGACTGGAGGTGGTGGGGCAGGAATGGGGGCTCCAAGAATTAATTCTGGCCTCTTACCAGCTGTCATTCTGCACCTGGAGAGCTTTAAGGATCTGTAAGCTCAGAGGAAGGATGCATTAGGTTGGAATGTGGTATGCTTGTCGATAGAACCAGGTACATCTTTTCTGAATACCAATATCATAACAGCCAGGGTGCAATGGCTCACGCCTGTAATCCCAGTACTTTGTGAGATAGAAGCGGGTGGATCACCTGAAGGTCAGGAGTTCAAGGCCAGCCTGGCCAACATGGTGAAATCCCATCTCTGTTAAAAATACAAAAAATTAGCTGGGTATGGTGGCAGGCACTTGTAATCTTAGCCACTCAGGAGGCTGATGCAGAACCACTTGAACACAGGAGGCAGAGTTTGCAGTGAGCCAAGGTTGTGCCATTGCACTCCAGCCTTGGCAACCAGAGCAAAAATTCGTCTCAAAAAAAAATCATATTATGTGTACATAATGCCCAGTTATCCCTGTCAAGTCCACATTTCAGGGGAGCTGTACTTCACCTGACAAGGTCTGTGTAGCTACAGGCCTTTACTTCTGCTGAGAAGGGCGTGGTTAGGGAAGGTTTGGTTATGCAGTGCTATCTCAGTGAGTACTGAGTCTGGTACCACAAGCTTACAGCATCTAAGAAATAAAGAAAAATTAATAAGCTCGCGTGCTAATCCTTGGAGTCAAGCTTCCCTCTGACCCCTTGTCAGATTTACCCAAGTAGTTACAGGGTGTAGATCTGATCAGAGTCACTGACCAGCAGCTACCACAGACAAGCAAGAGGGAACAGAGAAAGGAGAAAATCACTTCGTTCCAACTGCCTGAACAGTTTTTGTGCTGGGACATACCGTATAGTCTAAAGCAGAACCTCTTGATTCTCTGGTCACCTAGGGAATTAGAAGTGTCACCAATTATGTTGTTAAAAGATCCCTAGTCTCCTTCCAGATTGGAAAATGTACCAGTGGCAATTTGTGAGAACTAGAGATAGAAGGAAGAACAACTGAAGCAAGATAAGGATCTGCCTAGAGGTATTTTATTTCGGGACAACTTTGAGACAAAATGCACGTTTAAAGAGAGTAGCTGAAATTATAGACTATTGGTGCTGCAAGGGGCCTTCACAGAGATGTAAACGGTCATTTTCTAAAGGAGGAAACTTAGGCCGGGCAGGCTGGCAGCTGGTGAAGTGTCACTCCACTGCTCACCCTCAAACTGGAGCAGAAGCAGAAAGGTGCACGCTGGTGGCATCAGGGGATCCTTGTATTAAAGATAAGGAAGACAAAACCGATAAAGATGGGAAAATAAGCCTAAGGCTTAAAGAGAAGGCTAGCCAGGAAATTGATCCTGGCCGACTGGACTTGGGATGGGAAGGAGTCCTGACCATAGGCAGGTTGTCCTTGTCTCTGAGGGCACTGATGAAAGCATTGACCAGGGCTCTGATCACACCCCACTCCCATCCCCCACCTTCGGCTTCTGCTGTGTTGATGATAAATTGAGAATCAGATGCCTCAGTGGTGATTGTTTCTGCTGCCTAGAATGCAGCAAGGTCAGGAAGTGGATGTGTGCTCACGGCTCCCAGTCCTCCTGCTCATCAGGCTGGGAGTTTGGTGGCTGAGGCTTACTGTCCTTTGAGAGCCCCCTAAGTAGGTGGTCTTGCCCTACCCCCTTTTTTTTTTTTTTTTCTGAGACGGAGTTTCGCGCTTGTTACCCAGGCTGGAGTGCAATGGCGCGATCTCGGCTCACGGCAACCTCCGCCTCCTGGGTTCAGGCAATTCTCCTGCCTCAACCTCCTGAGTAGCTGGGATTACAGGCACGCGCCACCATGCCCAGCTAATTTTTGGTATATTTTTTAGTAGAGACGGGGTTTCACCATGTTGACCAGGATGGTCTCGATCTCTTGACCTTGTGATCCACCCGCCTCGGCCTCCCAAAGTGCTGGGATTACAGGCTTGAGCCACCGCGCCCGGCCGCCCTCCCTTTTTTATCCAGAAGCTGATAAGTGATCATCCTCCTCCTCTCAGCACCTTCTGCTTGAGGGAGGAGGGAGAGGAAGTGAATCATCTGCCCTAGCCTCCATCTGTCCCTGTTGCTTTCCTGGGGAGCGTGGGATGGGGAGACCTGTGGACTGAAGGGTTTCAGCACCTGCTGAAATCACTGCCATCTGGATCTTCCCTCCTCTGGCTAGCTATTTCTTGTGCACCCTTCATTCTGACTACTGGGAGGAGAATTCGTGGGCACGTAAAACTGACTGGTCCAGACTGCATGACCACTGCTTGATTTATTATTAACTTGGGCCCTCCTGGAAAGGGTATAAATCACTCACTCAGCCTTGCTGGCAGGGACCCCGCATGTCATTAGCAGGTGGGCAGGGCAACTCCCTATGATCTTGATAAACCACAAGAAAACAAGGATTGCTTACTGCAGTGGGAAAGTGGGCAAGGGGAACTTGAGAAACACCATGCTCCTTCCTAAAACTCTTTTTTCTTGAGACAGTCTCACTCTGTAGCCCAGGTGGGAGTGCGGTGGCACAATCTCAGCTCACTGCAATTTCTGCCTCCTGGGTTCAAGCCATCCTCTACCCTCAGCTTCCTGAGTATCTAGAACTATAGGTGCATGACACCATACCCAGCTAATTTTTGTATTTTTTGTAGAGTCAGAGGTTCGCTATGTTGCCCAGGCTGGGAGCTCCTCAGCCTCCCAAAGTGCTGAGATTACAGGCATGAATCGCTGCAACCAGCCCCTCCTGAGTCTTATGGTAAATTATACAGCCTGGGTTTAAGTGATTCTCCTGTCTCAACCTCCCTAGTAGCTGGAATTGCAGGCACACGCCACCGTACCCAGATAATTTTGTATTTTTAGTAGAGACAGAGTTTCACCATGTTGGCCAGGCTGGTCTCAAACTCCTAACCTCAAGTGTTCCGTCCACCTCAGCCTCCCAAAGTGCTGGGATTACAGGCATGAGCCACTGAACCTGGTCTACAAGCCATATTTTTTTCATATTTTAACTTTCAGGATAATAGGATGCATTTTACAAACTATGAATATGATTGATTATTTCTTTTATCACCCCAAAAGCTGTTAAGCTGTTATTAAAATAGCAGATAACACCTTAGAGCTGTTCTGAGAATATAGGAAAATAATATTATTTTAATTTGACATTTTTTCTCTCTAATTGTATATATATATATATATATATATATATATATATATATATATATATATATTCTTACTTAAACTCTTCTTTCATTGTGAAGCCACCATTTTATACCTTGATACCAAGAGTGAAGTCACCTCTCACCTTTGTAGAGACTGGACCTTCATCTCACCATTTTGTGTGCTACCCAGAAAGGTTTTCTGATTGTCCCCATGCTCTGCAGACACCTGTGGCCCTGAATGAGCCTTTGCCCAGGCAAACTCTGTATCCAGATGCACCACTCTGGAAACTGTGGGGCCTGGAAAAGACTCATTTTTTTTTTCTTTCCTCCCAATTATCTGGAAAGAGTCAGTTTTCTTTAAGATCAATTTCCTCATTTATAAAATCATGACCTTTCTGCCTTCTAAAATCTCTGTGGCCTTGCCTTGGCCACTAAGCCAGTTTAGGGTATAAGTGAAATTTCCAGGGACTGCACACTAAAAAAGGGAGAATTTTTTTTTTTTTTAGATGAAGTCTTGCTCTTGTTTCCCAGGCTAGAGTGCAGTGGCAAGATCTCAGCTCACTGCAACCTCCACCTCCTGGGTTCAAGTGATTCTCCTGCCTCAGCCTCCCAAGTAACTGGGATTACAGGTATCCACCACCATGCCAGTTAATTTTTGTATTTTTAGTAAAGACGGGGGTTTCACCATGTTGGCCAGGCTAGTCTCGAACTCCTGACCTCAGGTGATTCACCCGCCTGGGCCTCCCAAGGTGCTGGGATTACAGGCATGAGCTGCCACGTCCAGCCAAAAGGGAGAATTTTGCCATTGGCCAATTATACCCTCAATAAACCTGACCTTAAAAAAATCCACTCAAACCACACATGTTCAAGTTTGTTATTGCTGTTGCAGCATTGTCTGCAAAATATTGGAAACAATTTAAGTATCCATCAAAAAGGGATGGTTAAATAAATTATGCATATGATGATATACTATGATACATAGTATATAATATTATGTATATGATGATATACTATGGTAAGACTGTTTAAAATAATTAAATAGATCTGCACATTTGATTTTTAAAAATCTCTGCGAGATGTGAAAGAAAAGCATTATTCCAAACAGTGGCCACTGTTTGCTCTCTTCTATGTAACTGTGTGTGTATGTGTGTGAAAGTGTATGTGTGAGTGTGTGTGCGTGTCTGCATTTGTTTGGATTGCTGGAGGGATCCATGAAACGCTCCTGGCAGTGGTTTCCTCTGATAAGAGGGGCTGGGGACTGAGGGACAGGCCAGGAGGAAGACTTGATTGTCAATGTATACTTTTTTGCGTTTTGATTTTTTTTCACTATGCGTATATTGTCTATCCGAGAAATAAGAAATAAAATAAAATTAATTGTTTTGACCAAAAAGATAAAAAATAAAGGAAAAAAAGTCTTCAGGCTCCTGGAATTGAGTGGTATTGGCCTTGGCCTGATGGTTTCTGTCTCTCCTCTTCAGGTCCTTCGGCTGAGCTGGCTCACTCACCCACCAACAGCGGGAAGAAGCTCTTTGCTCCTGTTCCGTTTCCTTCAGGCTCCACTGAGGATGTGTCCTCCAGTGGCCCCCTGCAGCCCCCTCCGCTCCCCCAGAAAAAGATAGTGAGCCGGGCAGCCTCTTCACCGGATGGCTTCTTCTGGACCCAAGGCTCCCCGAAGCCCCGAACAGCAAGCCCCAAGCTGAATCTAAGCCACTCAGAAACCAACGTCCACGATGAGTCTCACTTTAGCTATTCATTGAGCTCCGGAAACCGCCACCATCCTGTCTTCTCCTCTTCTGAGCCTCTCGAGAAAGCTTTCAAAGGCAATGGCCACTGGGTTCCAGCAGCAGGGCTGTTGGGCAGCAGAAGCGGCCGCGGGAGCCCTGGCCTCCAATGCAAAGGGGCCCCCTCCGCCTCTTCCTCCCAGCTGAGTGTGTCCAGTCAAGCCTCCACCGGTAGCACCCAGCTTCAGCTGCACGGTCTCCTGAGCAGCATCAGCAGCAAGGAGGGCACCTATGCCAAGCTGGGGGGACTCTACACCCAGTCCCTGGCCCGCCTCGTAGCCAAATGTGAGGACCTCTTCATGGGCGGCCAGAAAAAGGAGCTCCACTTCAATGAGAATAACTGGTCACTCTTCAAGCTGACTTGTAACAAGCCCTGCTGTGACTCGGGGGATGCCATTTATTACTGTGCCACCTGCTCCGAGGACCCCGGCAGCACCTATGCTGTGAAAGTAGGTACCTCTCCCTCCTTCCATTCTGCTGTGCCACTGGCTGGTACTGGCTTGGGCAGAACTATGGATTGAGCAAGTCATTTTACCTGTCTGCACATTAGGAGGGGAGTTGATTCCTAAGCATTTTTTTTTTTTTTTTTTGACAGAGTCTTGCTCTGTCACCCAGGTTGGAGTGCAGTGGTATGATCTTGGCTCACTGCAGCCTCCACCTCCCAGGTTCAAGTGATTCTCCTGCCTCAGCCTCCCAAGTAGCTGGGACTACAGGAGCATGGCATTATGCCCAGCTATTTTTTAATATATATGTGTTTTTAGTAGAGACAGGGTTTCGCCGTGTTATCCAGGATGGTATCCATCTCCTGATCTCATGATCTGTCCACCTCAGCCTCCCAAAGTGCTGGGATTACAGGATTATAGTCATGAGCCACCGTGCCTGGCCTTTTTTTTTTTTTTTTTTGAGCTGTAATTCCACTCTGTTGCCCAGGATGGAGTGCAGTGGCACGATCTTGGCTCACCACAGCCTCCACCTCCCAGGTTAAAGCGATTCTCCTGCCTCAGCCTCCCAAGTAGCTGGGATCACCATGCCCAGCTAATTTTTGTATTTTCAGTAGAGATGGTGTTTCCCCATGTTGGCCAGGCTGGTGTTGAACTCCTTACCTCAGATGATCCACCCACCTTGGCCTCCCAAAGTGCTGGGATTACAGGCATGAGCCACCGCCCTGGCCCCTAAGCATTCTTTGGACACTTAGTGCTCAACGACTTCACTCCCTCTCTCTGCCCAGGACACAGTGCAATGAAATTAGTAGTATGAATATAAGACACATTCTATGCTTTCGGGAATACACATATATAATCTAGCTGGGATAAGGAAACAGTTGCTTTTTAGTGCAACAGAGAGTTTATTTATTAAGCAGGTTTTTATTGAGAGCCTACTGTGTGCCAGGTATTTTGCCACAATCAGAGCATATAGAGGTGAATATAAGCTTCCTTATAGGGCTTATAATGTAGTGAGGGAGATGGATAATGAAATCGTTCTTCTAATGTTAGAGCCAGAAGGAGCATTCGACCTAGGAATCATCTCGAACGATAATAGTAATAATATTATTTGTGTGAACATTCACACTACAACTAGACTCTCGGCTGGGAGTATTATCTACCTTACCTCTAATCCTAACAGTAATCCTACAGGTTAGGTAGGTTTTACGTTTGAGGGATCTGAGGCTCAAAGCGGCTAAGTAATTTGCCCATAGCTAGTTGGTGGCTGGAGTAGATTTGAGTTCTGGCGTGTCTGTCTCTCCAAAGCCTAAATTATGTCCCTACCAGTTAAGATAAATGAAGTTCAGAGACATTAAGTGACGAGCTCAAGGTAGCACAGCTCTTTAGCCTTTGCTGCTGGATCAGGGCTCTCTACCCGCACTGCACTGCCCTCTCAGAGCACAGCTCCGTGTGAGCTAGTTGAGCCATCTGCACCCATTTGGGCCACTGGGGTCTCTACTATGCTCTCCAGTCCTTCCCATGGCCCTATTTCTCATCTTCTTTTGCTGCTCCTTGAATACCTATTGAGTCCCTGGCCCTTCTACAAATGTAGGCTTTTATTGGGAGTAAGGAGGGAAACCCTGAGCTGTCTTCTCTCATCACCTGTCCTAAGACATGACATCCTTTTTTTTTTCCAGTTAGAAAAGTATAAAGAATGAGCTAATCTGAAATGGCCTTGGGGAGCTAGCTTGCTTACCAGCAATGTTAGAAAATAATATTCTTAGCATTTAAAAAAATAGTATTAAATAATATTTAAGTAATAATACTATTATTACTACTATTAATAATATTATTCAGTATATTTAAATAATATATAGTTGTTATAATTAAGAGTATTAATACCAATATTCAGCATATACTATTTATAATTATTTGTTATTTATATATACTGAATAATATTATCAGTAGTATAATTATAAATAATATATATTGGGCTGGGCTTGACGGCTCACACCTGTAATCCCTGCACTTAAGCAGGCAGACCACAAGGTCCGGAGATCAAGACTATCCTGGCCAACATGGTGAAACCAGTCTCTACTACAAATAAAAAAAATTAGCTGGGCATGGCGATGCATGCCTGTAGTTTCAGCTATTTGGGAGGCTGAGGCAGGAGAATTTCTTTAATTCGGGAGGCAAAGGCTGCAGTGAGCCGAAATCACGCCACTACTCTCCAGCCTGGGCAACAGAGCAAGATTCCATCTCAAAATAATAATAATAATAATATACTGAATAATATTCAGTATCAAGAGACAGCTGACCTTTCCATTTTGAGGAGGAAAAAGCCTGGTGGAAGAGGTTGAATCCTTCTTGCCCATGAAATAGGAAGTGAGGTGACCCTTTCTGCAAGAAGTAAGGGGCCCTTGGGACAAGCAGTTTTCTTTTTTACATCCATAAATAATGGTACTGTGCAGCTTGGATTCTAGGGTCCCATATAATAATGCAGAATTAGACATTCTCTAATAAACAACACAAAAGAAATTTTACTTTCCTTAAGCATGTTAAAATAAGTGTGGCTCCCTATTTCATTAGAAATAGAAGCCATACAGAAACCAAAAGATAAGCCTTAGCCCTCTAAGGAAAGTCACAGGGGTTTCCTATTTGGCTTTCCTGGAGACACCGTAGCTCAAGAAATAATGGCTCATCTCTGTGCCACTTGAAAAAGGAAATTTGGAGACTACCATCCAGTATGCAGAGGATGGTAATTCTTGGAACAAGGTTACCAGGAACAATATCAATTTGCAAATATGCGTGGCCTGGTCATTGTGGGGGTGGGTGGTGGGGGTGCCGGAGCATCATTTCACACGTGCAGCTGTTCCACTTCATTAGCACTCAAGTCTAGACAATTTACAGTCATCTGGGGATCTGCAGGAGGGGGAGCGGATCTCCCTTCCCAGCCAGCAAGCTGCCTGTCTGAGGCTGAGTGCATTTCATCTACGCATGTTAAACAGGGAGCCGTCCCTGAAGGCAGACAGAACCTTGTTTGCAGTTGCAGAGTCCCAGTTAACAATAGCAGGCTCACACCTGCTCCTTGCTGATGCTGGAGCCTACTATCCTGGGCTCAGCGCCCTGCAGCAGTGAGGAGATAAAGCTGGCTCTTGTAGCTCCACCACATGAATAGGTGGCAGGAAAAAAAAAAAATCATTAGCTGTGTGTGCGAAGCAGTTTCCTTTATCAGCCATCTAGAGAAAATTCTAGTTTGGTAATTAGGGACCCGTTTTAAGCCGCTGGGCCTTTTTTATTTAACAGACATGATTTAGACCAGACTTTCACCCATGAATGAGGCTCTGGCTCCAAAGTTTAAATGAGCCCTGGCTCAGCAAAAAGTTTGAAACTTGAGCTGAACCAAGGGTCTGTGTAAAGTTCTGGAGCTAAAAATCTGAGTAGAGTGCCCCCTAAAAATGAACTAAGGGTGGGAGCAGGGAGTGGGGAGATGGAGGTGGAGAAGAAGCCACTCCCTCCCCCACCGCCTCTTTTCCCATCCAGCACTGTAGAATGATCTCCGACATGAGCACAGAGCTCACTCACAGGGCTGGTTAGCATGCGCCCTATGTTTCTGGGCTTTGAGAAATCTGCAGGTCTTGCCAAAGCCCCAGCGCACTGATTTTGAAATGCCTCCAGCCCAGTTGTCATTTACTATGCTCCTTCATTTGCATATCTGTGCAAAATGTCAGCAGCCTGACTGGAGCTCAGGGCTTCAAGTGTTTGCTGGGCCCAGGCCTTTCATACCCCTGAGAAAAAGGGGCCTTGGAAACTCTTCCCAGGCCCCTAGGCAGCTGTGCTCTCTGGGTTTGCACAATACCTGCAGACCAGCCCTGGATGCCTCTGCATCACCAGAGGGCTACAGCCAAGATGGCAAGAGCAGTCACCATAGCAACCCTTATCATTGTGCTCACCCTGGGCTGGGCCTGGCGCTGAGAGCCATGCCAGCATCATTTCATGGGATCCTCACAATGGCCCTACAAGGAAGGACTACCCCTGCCCCTGTCATTCAGACGAGAAAACAGGCTTTGAGATAAATATTGTCCATCTTCAGTATGCATGGATTCTGTATTTGCAAAATCATCTACCCACTCAAATTAATTTGTAATTCCAAAATCAATACTTGAAGTGCTTTCCAGTAATTTCTGGAAATAGGTATAAGGCAAGGAAAAATTTGAGTCACCTGATTTTAGTTTGTTCTTACACTGTTACTAAAGATATACCTGAGACTGGGTAATTTATAAAGGAAAGAGGTTTAATTAACTCACAGTTCAGCGTGGCTGGGGAAGCCTCAGGAAACTTACAATCATGGTGGAAGGGGAGGCAAATGCCAGGTGAAGTCCTTCTTCACATGGTGGCAGCATGGAGAAGTGCCAAGCAAAAGGGGGGAAAGTAGCCAGGCGTGGTGGCTCACGTCTGTAATCCCAGCACTTTGGGAGGCCGAGGTTGGTGGATCATGAGGTCAGGAGTTCAAGACCAGCCTGGCCAACATGGTAAAACCCTGCCTCTACTAAAAATACAACAAATTATCAGAGTGTGGTGGCAGGCACCTGTAGTCCCAGCTACTTGGGATGCTGAGGCAGGAGAATCACTTGAACGGGGAGGCAGAGGTTGCAATGAGCCGAGGTTGCAATGAGCTGAGATTGCATCACTGCTCTCCAGCCTGGATGACAGAGACTCCATCTAAAAAAAACTAAAATGGCCCAAGCATAGGGCTGAAGTGCTGTCTAGTGTTCCTAACCACCACAAGGCTGGGATGTGCCTCATGGATAAAAATGCGTATGTTAGATAAGCTTTGTTCAGGCATGAGCTCTAGTGCTGTTGTCTGTAGGCTCATGTTAATGAGTCAACAAGGTTTATTAAATGAGGTATCTCTAAACAGAAGCATACATGAAACAAGGTTGAATACTGTGGGTTAATGAAAATATTGGGACCTGAGGGTCCCAGGAAACTTACCTTGCATTTCCTGTAGGAGCTGGAGTGTTTATGGCTTCTTCATAGGACATAACTCCTGCAAATAACAAAAATCCCTTGGAACTTGCCAAAGGTTACAGAGCTAATACTTAAACCTAGTCCTTTTTACACTCCAGAGCCCATACTTTTGACCTTTGGAACACTTCTTGGTTGTATAGTCCTGAGAAAATAATTTAACCTCTGGAAGCCCCAGTTTCCTCCTCTGTAATGGCACCTTCCTCCTTGGATTTAATGAGATCGAATGAGCTGCTGCATGGAACCCTCAGAATTGGCACAGTGCCTTGCACATGCCAGAGTTCAACCTGTATCTGTCAGGGGTGAGACAGTAACAGTGGTGTCCTTCCTGTATCGCCACTGACAGCACAGCAGAAGGTGGTTGGCCAAACTGCATATATGCAAGACTCTTTCTATGAGGACCTACTCCCCAGTTTCCTTCAGTTTAATAGTGCTCCAGAAGCCTGCCATTTGAAAACCAAGTACAGGCCAGGCACTGTAGCTCTCACCTATAATCTTAGCACTTTGGGAAGCCAAAGCAGGAGGATCACTTGAGCCCAGCAGTTCAAGACCAGCCTGGGCAACATGGCAAAACCTTGTCTGTACAAAAATTCCAAAAATTAGTTGGACATGGTGGTGTGCACCTGTAGTCCCAGCTTCTCAGAAGGCTGAAGCGGGAGGAGTGCTTAAACCTGGGAGGTCAAAACTGCAGTGAGCTGTGATTGTACCACTGCCTAAGGACAAAGCCAGGCCCTGTCTCAAAAAGTAAAAAATAAATAAAAACCAAGTATAGTTGGGTAGGCCAAAATAACAATGCCTTTGATACATATATTTCAAAATCGTTTTTTAAGTATAATAGAAAGCAGTGTCTGGGGTAAATGTCTTTCCCCTTTATTTCAATTCTGCTTTTATAGTAGAGAGATTACTAAATTAATGTGTTACCTACCATTCCCCATAATTAGCTTTAAAAACGTCCCTTAGAGGCTGAGCTCTTGTATGCCAGGTTTCATGCTGAGAAGGTTTGCACAGCTTCAATATAAATAAATCTTTGTGAAAAGGTGCTTGCAATAGAACGTCTAAAAGTATCGCCTGTAAGCATTGTGGCACTTCAAAAACATTGTTTCGTCATCATTCCAACACTGCAGCCTGAAGGCAGGGTTATTTTGGGAGTGTTTGCAGGATAATATTTTATAGGTAAATGTGAGATGCCTTTCTTCTCAGCATTACAGACTGATCTTTTTGTACAGAGCCTGGGTGAGGTTGCATAATAATATTCATTTGAAAGAGACTTCAGTCCCTTTCAGAGTAATAACAGGGAGATCAATGCCTGATAGAGGGACATCATGGCTGGTTCAAGACTCTCTAGTTGAATGGCAGCCAGATGAGGACTAGAATTGCTAGAGATCCCCAGGTGACTGGCCCTGTCATTTGTACAAGAAGAGAGGGAGGAGGCAAGAAAGATATAGTTGTGTGGATCCCCAGCTACTGTTTCCACAAAAGAGATCTTTTTGGGATCTTTTCCTATCTTTATCTCAGAGGCTACCTTGGGGTTCCTCTGAGGGTTCCTTCCGGTTCCCTCTTCCCTGGAGAGCTTTCTAGTTTTTTTCAGCTGCTGCAACTCACCTTGGAAGAAAAGTGAGGCTGCTTTCTTTGTAAATCTTATTTGGCTTCCGAAAATTTGTCCACATTGCGCACAGATGGGTGTCTTCCTGCCAATACCTCCACACCACACTGCATGTTGCTCAGCAGGGACCCCATTCGCTGGGTCAAATGGTCACTTTATGTTTAACTTTTTAAGAAATTGACAAACTGCTCCAAAGGGTCTGCCCCATTATACATTCCCACAAGCAATGTATGAGGGTTCCCATTTCTGCTCAACCCCGTGGACACTTGGGACTATCTTTTATTAGAACTCATTCTAGTGGGCGTGAACTGATATCTCCTTGTGGTTTTGATTTGCATTTCCCTGATGATTAACGATGTCCAACATCTTTTCACAAACTTGTGGCCATTTACCATTTTATTTTGGTGAATTATCTGTTCATATTCCTTGCCCATTTTTTTCTCCATGCTGTGATTCTGTGTCTTTTTGACTGGATTGTTTATCTTTGTATTATTGAGTTGTAAAAAAAAAAGTGTTCTTTTTTTAAAATATAAATTCTAGAAGCAAGTCCTTTATCAGATACATGTTTGGCAGATATTTTCTCCCAATCTATTACTTGTCTTTCCACTTTCTTCATGGGGTCTTTTGAAGCATAAAAACTTAGACTTTTGAGATTAAGTTTGTAATTTTTTTTTTCTTTTGTGAACGACCCTTTTGGTGTGGTACTTAAGAAATCTTTGCCTAAGCCGAGGCATGAAAGATTCTGTCCCATGTTTTCTTCCAGCACGTGTTACCCTTAAGCCTATGTGATCCACTTTGAGTTAGTTTTTGTATGGAGTAAGGGGTGAAGTTGACCTTTTTGCACGTGGACACTCAAATGTTCCCACACTCTTTGTTGGGCAGAACCATGGGCTCCACTCTTGATTGCCATTCTCCTTCTCCCCACAGATCTGCAAAACCCCTGAGCCCAAAACCGTCTCCTACTGCAGCCCGTCCGTGCCTGTGCACTTTAACATCCAGCAGGACTGCGGCCACTTCGTCGCCTCGGTGCCCTCCAGCATGCTCACCTCCCACGACGCGCCCAAGGACCCTGTGCCGGCCCTGCCCTCACACCCGCCTGCGCAGGAGCAGGACTGCGTGGTGGTCATCACCCGAGAGGTGCCGCATCAGACCGCCTCCGACTTCGTGCGGCACTCGGCGGCCAGCCACCAGGCGGAGCCCGAGGCGTACGAACGGCGCGTGTGCTTCCTGCTCCTGCAGCTCTGCAACGGGCTGGAGCACCTAAAGGAGCACGGGATCATCCACCGGGACCTGTGCCTGGAGAACCTGCTGCTGGTGCACTGCACACCCCCGGCTGCCCCTGCCCCCGCCGCCGCCCCCCCTCCCGCCGCCGCCCCTCCGTGCTCCTCTGGCGCCCTCCCCGCCAGTGGCTCTCCCAGCCCGGCAGCCGGCCCCGCCTGCCCGGGAAGGCCCGGGGAGAAGCAGCTGCCCCGGCTCATCATCAGCAACTTTTTGAAGGCCAAGCAGAAGCCTGGGGGCACCCCAAACCTGCAGCAGAAGAAGAGCCAGGCCCGGCTGGCCCCCGAGATCGTGTCTGCCTCCCAGTACCGCAAGTTCGATGAGTTCCAGACCGGCATCCTCATCTACGAGCTGCTGCACCAGCCCAACCCGTTCGAGGTGCGCGCCCAGCTGCGGGAGCGGGACTACCGGCAGGAGGACCTGCCGCCGCTGCCCGCGCTGTCCCTCTACTCCCCGGGCCTGCAGCAGCTGGCACACCTGCTGCTGGAGGCCGACCCCATCAAGCGCATCCGCATAGGCGAGGCCAAGCGCGTGCTGCAGTGCCTGCTGTGGGGGCCCCGTCGCGAGCTGGTGCAGCAGCCGGGCACCTCGGAGGAGGCGCTGTGCGGCACGCTGCACAACTGGATCGACATGAAGCGAGCCCTGATGATGATGAAGTTTGCGGAGAAGGCGGTGGATCGCAGGCGGGGCGTGGAGCTGGAGGACTGGCTTTGCTGCCAGTACCTGGCATCTGCGGAGCCGGGGGCCCTCTTACAGTCGCTGAAGCTCCTGCAGCTTTTGTGAGCCAAGCCTTAGCCTGCACTGTCTTCTGCCCCTTCCCTAACTAACCCTTTCCTGTCTTGCCTTGGGAGCACCTTTGTCTCCCTGGGAAATGGTACAGATGACTGGTACACCTGGATGTAAAAAATATATGTATATATATATATAATACATATATAAATATGAAAGACTAAGGATGCTGTTGTCCCTCCACGCGGATCTCCTCTCTGCATCAGGTCCTCCCTGTTTTCTGCTTTAATTATATGCATTTCTAGCTCCATGCAAACTCATGAGGGCATTCAGTGAACAGAATGCGGCCTAGACACTGGTCTCACTACCTTGTTAAAGGATTTCTTCACCCTTTTGTCAAATTGTTATTAAAAAAAAGAAGAAGAAGAAAACTCCATTAAAAATTTTTTTGGTTGTTGAGTCACAAGCAAAGCTCTTTATCCTTAAGTGCCAGAGTGCGTTAATACGTTTGGTGGGTAAAACAGACCTGTCTTTGGTCTTAGACTTTTCAGGAGATAGAGCAGCAGTCTGCAAAGGACCAGGCAGGTGGGTACAAATTAATCTTCGCTGCTTCTCTTCCCACCTGGCAGCCTCCTGGAAAGAAACCAGACACAGTCGCTGTGATCCCAGTGGTTTGGAATTCAACCCCACTGCTCCAAAGTCATTTCCAGTTTGCTAAAGCTGGTTATCATTCAGATACCTGCCTAAAAAGAGAATCCACACCAGATGGTTCCGATGAAAAGACCTTAAGGGGACCAATAGACTTAGCTAGGTGTGGTCAGGGTTATGAGAACAAAGGGTGACAAGGCCAAAAGCAAGGGCCAGAACAGCAGGACAGGGGAACTTAACAGGAGGTATTTGCCCTGAGATCTCTACAGCCAGAGATGGTTGTCTCTGTTTCCCGCCTGTCATCTCCAACCTAATGGGATGCTAGACAGCAAAGGACCTTGGGTGACACAGTCTGAAGGATCAGCCTCCTGGGACAGGGAGGAGGTGGAGAGTGCATGGGGCACTAGGTGGCAAACAGCCCACTTGTTCCTACTGTAGTAGATGATGGCAGTGCAAGAATAGACTAGAACTCAGGTGTTTCAACTCCCAGGCCAGTATTCCCTCTGCTGTTCGGACCTCCAAGTATCCTTTTCTAAAACCTCATTTAACACATCTATTGGCACCTACTACTTACCGTAGTCAATATTTGTTCCCATGCCTTTAAAAACACAAAGAAAATTAGGCATCAGATCTTTCCTCCTCAAAACTAGACACACACACACACACACACACACACACACACACACGTTGAAAATTACCTATTTGAAGAGAAATAGCCCCAAGACTCTTGTGTTTTTACCTAATGGGTAATCTTCCAACTAGAGATCTAATTAATTTCTAAAACCTTGGTAATAACTCTGGACAAATTAAAACAAATACAAAGATCTGAATGGATGTTTTAGAAACCTGGGATGCACTTAGGAAGAAGGATAGAGAACTCTCCCAGGTCCTCTTCTGCATATTAATTTCAATCCTTTTCGAGTTCCACCTTCCAGCCCCTGACTACATGTAAACACACTCATATTTCCTTGCATCAGTGATGAACACAGCGCCTGGGGCACATTTGTAATTTCAATTGTTTCCTGAGCATTGAGGAAATAAGTGAACTAAAACCAGCTCCCAACCCATTTGTACAAGAGAAAGAGAGCCTGCGAAAGTGGAAATAATATTTCTCCCTAGGACCTATCTGTTTCAGGGAGCGTTGTCTGTTTTCTTTGTTCCTCAGAATTTGCCAGGCAAACCTTACACCCTCAATTTGCTGTCTTTTGCTTTTTTTTTAAATCCACTTCAAGTAAATAAACAATGGAGAGGGAGGAGCAAATATTCTACCAGGGGAATTCAGTGCCATTAGAAAATAAGGCTGGGCGTGGTGGCTTATACCTATAATCCCAGCACTTTGAGAGGCCAAGGTGGGTGGATCACCTGAGATCAGGAGTTCGAGACCAGCTTGGCCAACACAGAGAACCCCTGTCTCTACTAAAAATACAAAAATTAGCTGGGTCTCATGGCACATGGCTGTAATCCCAGCTCCTCAGGAGGCTGAGGCACAAGAATGACTTGAACCTGGAGGTGGAGGTTGCAGTCAGTCAAGATCGTACCACTGCACTCCAGCCTGGGTGGCAGAGTTAGTCTGCCAGGAAAAAAAAAAAAAAAGAGAGAGAGAGAGAGAAAGAAAGCAAGAAAGAAAATAAATGTCTTAGGAGCCATATTTTTAATTCCTGAATTAATTGCAACTTTTTTATATGCCATCCACTTCAGAAAAAAAATGAGGTTGTAAAAGCAGTTTTAAGAACCAACATGAACCAAAAAGTAGAGGATAAAGAAGAAAGAGTAGCAATAAATTCTGATTGAGAGGAACAAGAGCAATTAAACATAAAACTTACTTCTGAGCTGCCCACCAACCTAGAAAAAGAAAACTGGTTGCAGAATTATTTTTTGTGTGCAATTTTAGGAAGGAGTTCATCAGAAGGAATAAATCTTTGTTGGTCAAGAATTTTTTTGTTTGAAGACATGGAATAATGCAATAGCAGTTTTAAAAAGGAAAAAAGAAAAAAGCATTTTCTGAAGATAGGTGTCAAGAGCAATGCCAGGTTAAAAATAACCAGGTCCACACATGCTTGTGTCTTTCCACAATGTCAGGTTTTTGTTGATGCTAACTCAGTCACAAAATCCAGGAGCTACATGGAATTTCCACGGAGGCAAATCTTCTCATACCTTCCATTCTCTTGGTAGAGCTGCAGGCACACAGGCTCAAGCCACTCCTCAGGTCAGTCAGTACGGCAAGCCAGACGTAATAGTATACTTAATCAATGCATACGTGTTACAGATTAAACATTCCACAACAAAGTGACAGTGAACAGCAAGAGGAGAAAGAGACTGGAGAAAGGGTTAAGGAACCAGTCCAGGGGGCATGGGTCGGTCTTGTGAGGAAAATGTTGGAGGTGGCAGAAGCAGATGCCAAGTTCTTATCATGAGTGACTGCAAGACAATGTAGTTAAGACAGCCATTTCGAGCTGCTTAAGGCCTGACCTTTTAAAGTCACAGAGTCCTCTGATAAGAACTGATCATGGAAATGTGCTTGTTCGTGTCTTTTTCTGGTTGGATGCAGTCTTTATCTTTTTTTTCTGTTGTTGTCACTATTTATTAAACAAAACATCTTATCCTTGTTGGCAAAGCGCCCTGTGAAACATAAAATGGAGTCTTAGTCTAAGATGGAGTGAGTTATGTCAAGGGTGCTCTATACAATAGGGTTTTTTTTTTTTTTTTTTTTTTTTTTTAGTCTCCACCACTGGTGAAATTTAAATATGGAATGTAAAACCTAGTTTCCTCAAATTATCTGGAAATGATTACCACCCATTCCTCTCCATGGATTGTCCTTTTCCATAAATGATTAGTCACATGGCTATAAATAACTAGGTTTAACAAACAAGTTCAGTCGCACTAAATTCAGAGGTTCAGTATAATTGTTGTTATTGTCGTTACTTCAGAATACACCTAGGCTGCACGGCTTTATCTCACAGAAGATTCTAGCATAAAATCCATTATGCCCAGAAACAATCGTTGTTCTGCAGGACTGAGATTTGGAAATAAGCAGGGACGAGGAGAGTTGTACGGCATCTGGCAATTTAATATTCCTGTTATCAGTGAGTTCATCTTCCGTTTTCCTTGGCTCTAAACCCAACTACTGGTATTTAAATCTTCAGTTTTTCTTCTCTCCCACTCTGAGTCAAGTCGCCCCCATAACCTTTTCCACATATGTAATTTTTGTTGTTTGTAAGCCATTCTCATTTTTATGCCAAGATGTGGAATCGTTTCTCTTCTATTTTTTTTTAATGTAGACATTATAAAGCCTCATAACTAAATAGTTATATCCTTGCCAGAAGCCAGATAAATGTTTTAGGGATTATTTATTTACATATGGCTCAGATCTGAAAGGACTGGGTTCTGGGGAGCTGTAGTTACCACTTTATATTACACTTCATGGTTTCCAAGAGCTTAGGGCTGGAAAAACTCTTTTGAGATGTACGCATGTACACAAAATAAGTATAAAGATTTTGAAAAAAGAAGACACGTGTTACTTTAGTGAGTTCTAAATTTGCTCCTAAAATACACACAGTCAGTAAATGAGGCAGCCCTTTTCTGCTCTGCTGAATATCTGAAAATCTTTGGAGCTCTAAGGATAAGTTTACCAAATCTGACTACAAGCAGTAGATTTGTAACATAAAACCAACTTGTCATTTTTAAGAGAGGATAATATGAATGGAATTTATTTATTGGAGATCAAAGTTTAACCCAGCTGATGTCATTGTTGGAAAAAAATTTTAAGGCAAGAATAAAATGGTTGGAGCAAGTACCATAGGGTGATTGTCTTGACAAATTACTCTTTCTTTCTTTTTTTTTTTTTCCAATTCTAATTAATGCAGGTAATGGGGCAACCTCCCTGTGAAAGATGTCCTAGGAGGAGAAATTGGTCAGGAGGTAGCCCGATGGATTATGGGATTCCAGAAAAAGAGCCAAAATTAACTCAAAAGTGATATTTTGGTTTAGGGGACTCCGGGGTTCGGCCAAAATATCTGTGACCAATTTGGATCCTTACCAGATCCAGGATACTCATTCTTGTATGATCCGGATCTTTTCTCCCAGAATGTGCCTGCACCCAGGCCACGCTTATGGGACTGGAGAAGAAGAAAAGCCAAGTTTACAGGAGACCTTCCTGCATGTCGGCAGGCTGATTCAGTACTGGATTCTCCCAGCTGGGCTCTGGACGTAGACATTGGCCACATAGGCTAAATGTGAGACTCAAACATTTTCAGCTCTTATACCAGAGGTGATCACAGCTATTCCCTCAAAAAAAAAGTACTGCCCTAGACGCCAGATGTGCTTAGATTATTAAGATTTTTGTGCACGGTAATGACCTCAAAGGTTAGTCTGCAGAGTCCTGCTTTACTGCCTTATCAGGGCAAAGCAAACATGGAGACAGCTTGGGGGAATTGAGTGTGGCGGTCTGAGGAGGGACGACTAGGCGGGAATTGAGAGCACAAGATTCAGAGACAAACCACCTGCTCCATTAGGTTGGTGCCAAAGTCAAGTGGCTTTTCCCATTACTTTTTAATTAATTTTAATGGCAAAAACAGCAATAGCTTTTGCACCAATTTTATAACGTATGCATGGATCCAGCCCCGATGACTTTCCACAATACTGAAAGGGTAATCATGCCTTCACCCCTTTACTAGGATTACCAAGACATTTATATGTCTGTTCCCTTTTCAAAGATTTCCAGGAATGAGGAAGCAGTAACAATGTCCTCTTTTTTAGGTTGTGATAGTTCAATTTCAGAACTTACAGCAGATCCCTTAAAAAGTCAGAAAGACTTTAACAACTGAGCCTTTTATTTAAATCCTTTATTTACTGAGCCATTCCCACCACCATGATGACAAAAGCAAATTCTGGTCTTCCCAAAAGAGAAATGAATTTTCTTTTCCTACCCCTCAGCTTTGTTGGTTTTGTTTATTTCAGTAGGCAAACCCTAATATGGCACTCAAAGACAAAACTATCCTCAGGTACACTCAGGGCTGGACTCAGTGGCTCACGCCTGTAATCCCAACACTTTGAAAGGCCAACGCCATAATCCCAGCATTTTGGTAGGCTAAGAATTGCTTGAGGTCAGGAGTTGAAAACCAGCCTGGGGCAACATTGAGAGACTCTGTCTCTAAAAAAAAATAAAAATAAAAAAATCAGCCAGGCATGGAGGCACTCATCTGTGGTCCTAACTACTCAGGAGGCTGAGGTGAGAGGATCACTGGATGCCGAACGATCAAAGCTACAGTGAGCTGGGATGGTGGTACTATACTCCAGCTTGGGCAACAGAGAGAGAGAGAGAGCCCATCTCCAAAGAAAAAAAAGATACTCAGATATCAATCCTCCATTCCTCCATGCTTTCTACTCCATGCCATTCTCCCCTCCTTTCCCCCTGAGAGCACCCACCCACTGTGGTCACCAAACTCACCAGTTCCCACTTGATCCTTCCTGTGTTTGTGCACAAATAGGCAGATACAAGGATTTTTTTTTTTTACACAGAAGTTACCGTGCCTGAGATGCAAGAGCACTTTGCTTTTCTCACTTAGCAGTATGTTAACGGGAACTTTCTTAAAGAGAGGAAGCGGCTTGATTTCTCCCCTGAGTCAGAGAATTGACAAGGTTTTATCACCTTTTACCCAGGTGTTAAAACATCATTTGCACTTCTGGGAGAGCATTAATTCATGGAAATTGTAATGATCCTTTACTGGTATTGCTCCTTGTTTCAGGTCTTAGGACAACTCATTTGATTTCCGTTGGGAGATACAGACTCTTTTTCTTCCCAGATGGATATTCTGAGGCTTGCTCTAAAATGCAGTTAACATTGGCAGCAGGGCCCTGAGTTAATGATAAAATTCACCCTCGGGCCCTTACTAGTCCCTGGAGTGACACTGCTAGTCTTTGCACTTGCAACTCAATGCATCTTTGACAAGCTGTGTATTCATCCCTTGCGGCAAGCCCAACCTGGTGACTGTGGCCAAGGAAAATGCTTCAGGATGAACTTCCAGAGACAGTGTTTAAGGAAGAATGAGGTTGTGCTACTCTGTGCCCTGGCTTTTCTGTGGCTCCAGTGTTGTCATTTCTTTCCATGATTTTAGAGAGCTGCAATGTAAGCAACAAGGTCTCCACTTATTGAAACTGTTCATGGAACTTGGAGTCAGCTCTTGAACAATAGAAGCCTGATACTGTTGGTCTTGGCTGAGTACAACATGAGTCATGTGCTGTTTCAAGTACCTAACTGAACATGGGTAGAAAGAAGGAGCTCTCTGGGTGACAGCCAGAACAATTCCATGTGGAGATAGGGCTGGAGGAGGGAGGTGGGATAGGGGCTGAGCTCCTAGCACAGGAAGCAGACAAGGGTGCAGACCAGCAAGCCTTCCCAGCCAGTGCCGACTATGCCCAGCAGCAGGGGTTGGCAGCTGCCTCCCAGTTATGAGTCATACATTTGATCTCAGCCTTCATCCTGCAGCCAGGCCTCGCTGGAGCCAGCTGCTGGGCCCTGGGTTGTTACCCAACAGCCCCCTTTGTTTCATCTCTGAAAAGGCAACAGTTCCTTGGAGAAAGAATCAAAATGAAGAAAAGAAAACTAAGGACAATGTTAAATGGTAGTGGTAGCCATTTATTCTTTTGGTAGAATAACCATTCCTTTTTTTTTTTTTTTTTTAGAGATAGAGTCTTGCTCCATTGCCCAGCTGGAGTGCAGTGGTATGATTACAGTTCACTGTAGCGCCAACTTCCTTGGCTCAAGTGATCCTCCTACTTCAGCCT
Organism: Callithrix jacchus; assembly: GCF_049354715.1. Taxonomy (NCBI): domain Eukaryota; kingdom Metazoa; phylum Chordata; class Mammalia; order Primates; family Cebidae; genus Callithrix; species Callithrix jacchus. The sequence goes on along the minus strand of NC_133514.1, from coordinate 29,092,574 downwards.
CCTAAGTAGCTGGGGTTACAGGTTTACACCATCATACTCGACTAATTTTTAAATTTTTTGTTGAGATGGGGGTCTCCCTATGTTGCCCAGGCTGGTCTCAAACTCCTGGTTTCAATCCATCTTCCCACCTCCACCTCCCAAAGTGCTGGGATTGGAAGTATGGGCCACCACATCCGGCCAAAGATAACTGTGTCTCAACAACATCCATCACAAGTGCTCCCATAAAAGGGCTTTTCACTGGGGCGCAGGCCTCTGGTAGCATTTTGATGGGGGATTGGAATCAGACCTTCAGTAGGACCAGTGAAGTCTGGAGTGTTTCCTTTGTGGTAACTCTCAGATTATCTTGAAGGGAAAGAAAGAATGCAGGAGGCAGACACTGAATATTCCTACCGTGATGTTAAGGGCATAACACAAGCCCTGAGGATAGCCACAGCTTGGCTTTGTGTGGGATCAGTGTTTCTGTAAATGGACACCACTCAGTTTAGTAAACAGAAACTCGCATTACATCCGGGTCCTCTGTCTCATTTTCATTCACAGATTCTTGTGGTCGGAGTACTGAGAAGGGAATTCATTAATACCACCGACCTGTCATTCGAAGACTCCCTGTGTTGCTTGAACAGAAGTTTTAAATTGTCTGATGACAATGCTGGAAAACTATGAATGACAGAATAAGAGTGTCTTTGTTTAACTGACTTCTTTGCTCCGGTGATTTAAAGTCTTGTTATTTGAAATATTATTTTACCTTCTTAAAGCATTCCTCTGATACATGGAGAAATCTAGACAGATAATCTCTATTTTAAGAGAAAATTAAGATGTGGAAAAATGAATCGATAGGTGAAGTGTAAATTCAGGACTAGAGTCTAGGCTGTATGCCTTCCGTTCTCTACTAAGCATACTGTACCACCATGTGTATACCCCCGTGTTTACTGGGTACCCATCAGCATCTTGCTTGTCCTTCAGTTTTCTTTCCAACGTAGTTATCTTTGGCTGGATGTGGTGGCTTATACTTCCAAGATGGAGTCTCACTCTGTCACCTAGGCTGGAATGCAATGGCATGTTCTTGGCTCACTGCAACCTCCACCTCCCGGCTTTAAGTGATTCTCCTGCTTCAGCTTCCCAAGTAGCTGGAATTATAGGCACCCATCACCACGACTGGTTAATTTTCCTAATTTTAGTAGAGATGGGGTCTTGCCATGTTGGTCAGGCTGGTCTTGGACTCCTAACCTCAGGTGATCCACCAGTCTTGCCCTCCCAAAGTGCTGAGATTACAGTCATGACTCACCACACCCAGCCAGTCCTTCAATGTTTGACTCAAGCCACACCTAATTCAAGAACACAGAGTAGAAGGATGATTACCAGAGGCTGAGAAAAGTAGCAGGGGGCTTAGTCGGGGGAGGTGAAGATTGTTAACAGGTACAAAAAAGTAGAAAGAATAAAATCTACTATTTGATAGTACAATAGGTGACTAGAGTCAATAATAACTTAATTGTATACTTTAAAATAACTTAGGGAGTGTCACTGGATTGTGTGTAACTCTAAAGATAAATGCTTGAGGGGATGGATACCTCATTTTCTATGATGTGCTTATTTCACATTGCACATAATATTTATTTCATGTACCCCATAAATATATACACTTACCATGTAGTCCCCAAAATTAAAAATAATAAAAAAGAATAACTAATAAATATAAAAAAGTCCTCCCCTGCTTATAAAAGCTGGTGTCCCTTTCTCCTCTGCAATCCCTCACTACTGCATCCCTCTAGACCTGGGAGGCAGGCAGTTTTTAAAAAATCTTAACATAAGTATGTTCTTTCTTACTGAGTAGAATGTGGGGCCATTGAGAGCAGTAACAATGTCCTACACCACTTGCTTCCTCATTCCCTTGACCCCTGCATTGTATGCAGTAGGTGCTCAATAAATGTGTTGAGGATATTTATGATGACGCATGGTTTTTAGGTAGTGACTGTGTCAACCGCTGAAGAAGAATGATGTTCAAATGACACAGAGCTTTATGGGTGGCAAAACACTTTCATGTTCCTTATCTCCCAACAACCCTCTAAAGCCATCCAGCATCCCCACCTGCCGAGCATGACAGGGAGCTCTGAGAGACAAAGCAACTTGCCAGAGAATCCTTATGACTGGCCAGTCACAGGACTCAGATTGGAATCAAGGTCTTCTATATTCAAACCCAATGTTCTCACCACCCCAGCACAGCCTCGCCTGTTTCCGATGATTGGTGCCCGGCCATCACACCAGGATCCACACAGCCTCTGTCTTTTACACTAAAGCTGGTGTTTACTTTTCCCATATTGAGCAGCTTCCACTGCAAGAGTGACTACGTAGTGAGTACTCTATTGGTAACATCAAAACTTAGATGCGTGGAGACATGTTCTATTTTCTTGGGCATGTCATGCAAGCACTGTGTACCTCTCTGCAATGTAGCAATGAGGCGTGTCACAGATGCACACAAACTTCGTTAAAACCATTTTCAGTTGCAATACCCTAAAGGCACTCCCAGGGTGATAAAGCCCCTCCAGTACCCTGGAGGGAGAATATTCTCTCTTGGATTATCTGTTCCATCCAAGCCTGGGCTCTGCCAAGCTGCCCCACTGCTCAGAGGCCTGCAGGATTAGTCATGTGTGCATGTGGGGATGTCCGAGGTGCCTGCCCAGTTCAGCCCCCACCAGGCCTTGCCGCAGGCTCTGCTCCTGCCCACCTGCTGCACCCCCAAGTCCCCATGCAGCAAACCTGCAGGCAAGTGGCTGTGCCTCCACAGTCACCTTTCCAAGTGACCCCCACCTCAAGTTTGTCAGTCTGGTGTCCAATTCCTAGTGGGACAGGTGGACAAAAGGTGAAGTGCTGTTCCCCTGCCAGACTGCTACAAAACATCACATTCCATTTTCTACACCAAACTACCAGGACAGAAAGGGAGCAAGAGTCCTCAAACCTCCCAAGCTGCTTATTTTCCCCTCTGTGTTGTGAGACTTTTCTCCTTAAAACTGAGGCTGGGCTGAGTGTGGTGGCTCACACCTGTCATTCCGGCACTTTGGGAGGCAAAGGTGGGCAGATCACCTGAGGTCAGGAGTTTGAGACCAGCCTGGCCAACATGATGAAATCCCATTTCTACTAAAACTAGAAAAATTAACCAGGCACAGTGGTGCTTGCCTGTATTCCCAGCTACTCAGCAGGCTGAGGCAGGAGACTCACTTGAACCTGGGAAGTGGAGGTTGCAGTGAGCCAAGATTGTGCCGCTGTACTCTAGCCTGGGTGACAGAGTGAGACTCTGTCTCAAAAAAAAAAAAAAAAAACAGAAAACTGAGGGCTGAGTGTTAATGAAACCCCAGCCTGGTGAGTCACCTCAGGTTTATGCTGAGGCTGTTCCTTCACTACCAGGAACTGCACCTCTTACATTGGGCTCAGATTAGCAAGATTTGGTGCTGCAAGGCATTGATCTGATAAAGCTTTGTGTCCCCATCCGAATCTCATCTTGACTTGTAATCCCCAGGTGTTGAGGGAGAGATCTGGTGGAAGGAGATCAGCCCATGGGGGCAGTTCACTGTTCTCATGATAGAGATCTGATGGTTTTATAAGCACCTGGCATTTCTTCAGCTTGCACTTCTCTCTCCTGCCACCATGTGAAGAAGGTCCTTGCTTCCCCTTCCCCTTCCACCATGATTATAAGTTTCTTGAGGCAGCCCAAGTCATGTGGAACCATGAGTCAATTAAACCTCTTTCCATTATAAATTACCCAGTTTCGGGACATATCTTTATAGCAATGAGAAAATGAAGTATCACAGGCATGCTAGACACATACAGATAACTTAAAAATTTGTCAGTGATTCTTAAGGAATATTGACACAATTCCATGAGCAAAATATTCCATGTAAATGAATATTTAAACACGCTCTAGGTTTTCCCAAATTTGGATCAGCTTTAAAAGACACACTTTTGTTTCTTGGCCATGGATCATGGATGCCTTCTTTTTGACATGTTTCCTAATGTTGTGTTTTTATACCAGGAATTCGGTTTTCCAAAATAATTCCTCAGCCTTTCTGAGAAGTTATGGAACTTATTCAAGTGTCCCTGACAGCTACGGTTGGCAGGGTCCAGACCTTGGCCTAGTCTCTCCCTATTTCTGGTCGGAGGGGTCTGTTGAAGTGAACTAAACCCAGGGCTGATTATTTCATCAGCCCCAATAAAGGCATGTCTGAGTTCTGCCAGGAAGAATCTGGTTTCAGAAGCAACTTTCCTTTTAAAGTGCCAGGGTAATCACTTCTGCCCAGACTCACGAAGCTTGCATTGCAGGAAGTAAAAATATGATAGCACAGTATCTTGGCAGAGAAGCGTTTCCCTGTCTCCTCAGCCTCCAAACAAATAGCTCTCTGGGGGAGTGATGTCTACATCAAAAGCTACTTGTCGCTCAGTGGGCCTCCCAGATGGAGAACTGTTTATTTTGGCTGTGACTGACAATATTTTCTGTGTCCGGAGCTGGGGGCTGTCTGCAATGGACTCTTTCTGGCAGCAACAGGGCAGATTTGTCGTTGCCATGCCTTTTCCCTGGCTCCCATTAACCAGAAAGATTGGCGGAAGTTAAGACAAGAAATCCAATTGTCTCTCCAAGGGTCACTGACAAGAACTGAAAATCTCCTAAAATGGGCTGAGGCTACTGGATATGGCAAAAGGCCATAGAACCTCTTCTTAGGCCTCTGACTAAGTTGGTAATATCTAGTTCTTGGTAAAATCTGGGATCTTGAGGTCAGCTAAAATTTGATTTTTAAAATAGCACATAAAAGGTAGAAATATGTCAGTCTTACTATTTGACTTGTTCTCACATCCATAGTCCTCCTCAGGAAATTTGTCTGCATTCAGAAGTAAATGAAACGTGACAAGCCAGAATCCTAGAGTGAGAAGTCGTGCTTTCTCTTTGTCACTTACTGAGCTGTAATGTGATCACTGATTAATGTCCCCAACCATAAACAATGTCCTCAGTCATTGCTTTTTTGATTGATAGAAATATGTAACCTTGTACAGCTATTAAGAGCTATGATAATCTCAAAAAGTTTTCCCAAGACACTTTCTACACCCAGTTAAGGCTCTCACTCTGTTTTTGTCCAGGCCCCTTAGTAAGGCCTATTGGTCCATTCATCAGTTGATGGACATCTGAGTTGTCCACTCTTTTGCTTTCATGAATAAAACTGCTTTGAACATTCAGGTACAAGTGTTTGTATGAACATCTATTTTCAGCCTGGCACGGTGGCCTATGCCTGTAATAAAAGATAATTTGAATTCTACAAGACCAACAAGATTGGGAGGGACTTTTTAAAAGCTATTTTGAGGTATAATTGATTTCCATAATAAACTGCATATGTGTAAGTGTAAATAAACTTGATAAATATAAAATTGATGTTTTAAAATACATGTACACACATAAAATCTTTGCCATAACCAAGATGCTAAACATTTTCTCCTTTCCCTTCTCCTTCTCCTTCTCCTTCTCCTCCTTCTCCTTCTTCCTCTTCTTCTCCTTTTTCTTCTTCTTCTCATCCAGACTGGAGCGCAGTGGTGCGATCGAGATCTTGGCTCACTGCAACCTCCACCTCTCCACCTCCCCACCTACTCACCTCTCAGATTCAAGCAATTCTCCTGCCTCAGCCTCCTAGGTAGCTGGGAATACAGGTGCCCACCACAACACCTGGCTAATTTTGGTAAACGATGGACATTTTCATCACCCACAAAGGTTTCCTGTGGTTCTCTATAACTCCTCCCTCCTGCCTTGCTGACCACTCATACCCAGGAAGCCACTGATGTTTCCTTTCCCTACACATTAATTTGTATTTCTCTAGAATTTGATATAATTCGAATCATAGAATATATAGCCTTCTTGTCTGACTTCTTTATTTGGCATTAAACATTTTAAGACTGACTTATGTTGTTATACTGTATATCAGGAGTTTATTCCTTTTTATTGTTGAATAATATTCCTCTGTATGGATATACCACAGTTTGTTGTATTTATCATTTTTTGGAGGATATTTGAATGCTGTCAGTTTGGGGCTACTATAAACAAAACTACTAGGGACACTTATCTACAAGTCTCTTTATAGGCATGCCTTGTTTTATTGCATTCTGCTTTATTGCTCCTCACATATACTGTAATTTTTACAAACTGAAGGTTCGTGGCAACCTTGCATTGAGCACGTCTGTTGATGCCATTTTTCCAACAGCACGTGCTAACCTCATGTCTCGGTGTCACATTTTGGTAGCTCTTGCAATATTTCAAACTTTTTTCATTATTATTATGTCTACATTGAGGTCAAAATAAAAATGTCGAGACAAATCTCTAAGTTTAAAGTTTTATTGGGGAAGAAAAAAATGCAATTTGGGACATACACAGAGACTAGGTGGTTTCCAGGATGTTCAAAGAACAAAGAGAAGGTTAGAAGTTTTTTAAAAAAGAACAAATGTTACATAGTGCTTTTTGACAAAGTTTATTGGTGCTAGTAAGTGCGGAGATTGCAAGCTATGATTTGTGAGCAATAGTAATGGGCAAAATTAGTCCTAGAGTTGCAGCACATAATCTCCAAAGGTATAGGTAAAACTGATTTCCAGTTATAACAAGCAGTTACAGCAGTCAGGCTTGCAGAGAATTACATTCTTGGAGCAATCTTTTGTACCCTGAGTGCCTTTCCCCGCCCCCCACCCCCCACCACCGGCTTCTGGGTGCTGTCTTAGGTGGATATGACAAGAATGACCCAATTCTTATGATCAACTTTCACATCTGTTACAGTGATCTGTAATCAGTGTGATCTTGGATGCTTTTGGTTGTAATTGTTTTGCAGCAGAACAAACCATGCTCACATTATATTATTAATGGATAAATGTTGTGTGTGTTCTGACAGCTCCACTGACCAGCTCTTCCCTGTCTCTCTCCCTCTCCTCGGGCCTCCCTATTCCCAAAGATGCAACAATATTAAAATTAGGCCAATTAATAATCCTACAATGACCACCAAGTGTTCAAGTGAAAGGAAGAGTCACAAGTCTCTCATGTTAAATTAAAAGCTAGAAATGATGAAACTTAGTTTCATAATAAGAACTTTCAAGCCTTATTATTGAAGAAATACATTAAATAAGGCTATTGCTGCCATGGATAGAAGTTATGCTGAAAGCCAAGATAGGCCTAAACTAGGCCTCTGACTCCAAATATCCAATCTGTGAATGCAAAGAACAAGTTTCTGAAGAAAATTAAAAGTGCTACTCCTCTGAACACAAAAATGATAAGAAGTGAAACAATCTTACTGCTGAGAAAGTTTAGTGGTCTGAATATAAGATCAAACCAGCCACAACATTACCTTAAGCCAAAGCCTAATTCAAAGCAAGCTCCCTACCTCTCTTCAGTGTTATAATGGCTGGAACAGATGAGCAATCTGCAGAAGAAAGTTGAAAGCAGAGGTTGGTTCATCAGGCTTAAGGAACTCGAACATCTCTATTACACACAAGTCCAAAATGAAAGCAGCAAAGGCTGATACAGAAGCTACAGCGAGTTCTCCAGAAGATCTAGCTAAGATCATCAATGAAGGTTGCTACACTAACAACAGAATTTTAATGTAGATGAAACAGCCTTCTATTGGAAGAAGATGCCATCTAGGACTTTTATGGCTAGAGAGAAGAAGCCAACGCCTGGCTTTAAAGCTTCAAAGGACAGACTGGCTCTCTTGTTAGGGGCTAAGGCAGAAAGTTGAAACCAATGCTTATTTACCATTTCAAAATCCTAGGACCCTGAAGAATTATGCTAAATCTTCTCTGCCTGTGCTTTATAGATGGAACAGCAAAGCCTGGTAACAAGGCGTGTCTGTTTCCCGCATGGTATATTGAATATTTTAAGCTCAGTGTTGATATCTACTGCTCAGAAAAGGATTCCTTTCAAGATACTACTGTTCATTGACAATGCACCTGGTTACCCACGAGCTCTGATGGAGATGTGCAAGGAGATAAATGTTGTTTTCATGCCTTCTAACCCAGCATCCATCTATAGCCCACAGATCAAGGAGTATTTTTGGCTTTCAAGTCTTATTATTTAAGAAATACATTTCATGGCCAGGTACGGTGGCTCATACCTGTAATCCCAGCACTTTGGGAGGCCAAGGCGTGTGGATCACAAGGTCAGGAGTTTGAGACCAGCCTGACCAACATGCTGAAACCCCGTCTCTACTAAAAATACAAAAAAACTTAGCTGGGCTTGGTGGCAGGCATGTGTAGTCCCAGCTCCTCCTGGGGAGGCTGAGGCAGGAGAATCACTTAAACCCAGGAGGTGGAGGTTGCAGTGAGCTGAGATCATGATACTGCACTCCAGCCTGGGAGACAGAGGGAGACTCTGTGTATAAAAAGAAATATATTTCATAAGGCTGGAACTGCCATGGATAGTGATTCCTCTGATGGATCTAGACAAAGTCAGTTGAAAACCTTATGAAAAGGATTTACCATTCTAGATACCATTAAAAACATTCTTATTCGTGGGACCAGGTCAAAATATCAACATTAACAGGGCTTTGGAAGAAGCTGATTCCAATTCTCATGGGTGACTTTGAGGGGCTTACGTCTTCAGTGGGGAAGTAGCCGCAGAGGTGGTGGAAACAGTAAGAGAGCCGGAATTAGAAGTGAGCCTGAAGATGTGACTGAATTGCTGCAATCTCAAGATAAATTCAACTGATGAAAAGTTGCTCCTTATGGATGAGCAAAGAAAGTGTTTTCTTGAGAAAATACTGCTAGTGAAGACACTGTGAACATTGTTGAAATGACAACAAAAGATTTCAAATATTACATAAACTTAGTTGATAAATCAGTGGCAGGATTTCAGAGTGAACTACAATTTTGAAAGTGCTACTGTGCATAAAATGCTATGAAACATTCTTGCATGCTACAGAGAAATCTTTCATGAAAAGAAGAGTCAGTCAATGGTGCAAACTTCATCATTGTCTTATTTGAAGAAACAGACACAGCCACCGTCAATTTCAGCATCCACCATCCTGATCAGGCAACAGTCATCGACATCAAGGCAAGACCCTCCACCAGAAGAAAATTACAACTCCCTGAAGACTTAGATAATTGTCAGCATTTCTTTAAGCAATAAACTGATTTAAAATTAAGGTGTGTAAATTTTTTAGACATAGTGCTATTATACACTTAAGAGAGTACAGTATAGTGCAAACATAACTTTTATATGCACTGGGAAACCAGAAAAAACCTTATGACTTGTTTTATTGAGGTATTTGCTTTACGGAAGTGGTCTGGAATTGAACCCACAATCTCTCTGTGGTATGTCTGTGTAGACATGTTTTCTTTACTCTTGGGTAAATACATTGGAGTAGAATAATTGGGTCATAAAGTAGGTGTTAGCTTTTTGAAACCTGTGAAATGGTTTTCCGAAGTGGTTATGCCATTATGCATACTTAACCTGCTGCCTGTGAGAGTTTCCGTTCTTCCGTGTGACTTGGCATGGCCAGTTTTTATCATTTTAATTTTACACATTTGTGTGTGTTTTTTGTGTGGGGTTGGGGGAAGGATTTTTTGTGATTCCTTTGGAAAGAGTCACTGAGTGCTATGATCATTTTAAATATTGTGTTTCATATCATAAAATGTTTTTCATAAAATTCTGCTTCCTGTTTACCTTCCTATCAAAGATTTCATCTTATTGGCCTTTGCACCTAAAATCCTCTTCACTTCCCCTCCAAATTCTTGTGATGCAAGGCCCCATGCACCATCCTTTCGTTGGGTTAATGTGTGGAGAAGAAGGGTTTTGGAGGGTTTCTTGATATTACGGTTAACCTCCACTATGACCCCCTGCTCTTCCTCAAATCCTTTCAGGGGTAAAGATTTCAAAGTACAAGGTAGGATGGGGTTTATGAGGTAGAGATTGAGGAAACACAGGCTGTGGTGGGAATGGGAAGGTATTATGAGCATCCAAGGCTGATTTCCAGACCATGAGCTTGTTTTTTGCCTGAGAGTAGGATTTAATTGGCGTTCCTAAAAAGCCTGATTAAAACTGCAGCTTTTATTTTTCTGTCTCTTGAGCACCACTTCACTATTTATAATCACATATGAATATGCTTTTCTTATAATTGGTCCATCTGTAATTTTTTTTGAAAAAATTCAGCCCAGGAGTTACATTAGAAGGTAATCTTTCATGTCATTTCCAGTTTTATGGTTCTCCTAAGGCTATTTTCCTTTAAAAAAAAAATCAATGACTACTGCATCTTTCTCTTAGCAATGAAGGTTTCGGCCCTTTCACAGATGTTAAAGAACTCTATCATAGCTGTGGCCCATCATCTTACCTGAGCACTGAGCTTGGGGATCCAGGAATTTATTGTTCCTGTCAAGTTTTAGCCCATTAGCATTCTTCATATGGGCAGTTTGGCAGAATGTGAAGGTTTATCTGCTTGGACAACTGACTCAGCCCTATCTCCAAGGTAAATGAATGGGATGACTCTTTTCAAACCCCAGTCAGACCCAGCCAAGGACCTGTATCAAGGATGATCCCTTCCTAGTCTGGGGGCCTCATACCTGGGTCTAGGTGAGGGAGTCTGGCCAGGGGCAAAGAAAGGGAGGAAAGCCAAATGGGCTCTCCACTCCCAGCAGAGAACAGGGGGTGAGTCACTCAGCTCTGTCCTAGGGCACAGGGCAGGACTCTGGGACAAGGCTTCATCCAGCAAGTCAAGCACATTTTCCTCTTCAAACAAATTTAAACTTTCTGCTACTCCATGATGAATTCACTGTTTCTGGGCTCCTTGGGAGCAAGTGAGAGGAAGCTCTTGCCTGCACCAGTAGCCTCCATAAGAAAGGGAATATCCAATCAGAGGTAAACAATGGGAGGCAGTGTCTTACCCCCGGCACATGGGATAGGTCTTGTTTTGGTGGTCATATGGTGGCATCTGAGTTGACTCTTTCTGTGCTTTGTAGATCTGAGGGCCTTGACTTTGGTGAATATAGGAAGATACAGGATGAACTATTAATGACTGGAAGCAGCTGTTCTTTTAACTTACTATTAAAGTTATTTGTTAATTTATTTTTAGAATGGGGGTACCTGTCACTCAGGCTGGAATGTAGTGGTGCAATCATGGCTCATTTTAGCCTCAGACCTCTGTGCTCAAGTGATCCTCCCACCTCAGCCTCCTAAGTAAGAGAGACTACAGGCACATGATACTAGACCTAGCTAAATTTTCAAAAAATTTTTTGTAGGAATAGGGTCTCACTCTGTTGCCTGGGCTGGTCTTGAACTTCTGGCTCAAGTGATCCTTACATGAATGAGTAAGATCTTCAATAGCCACTATTAGCAATTGAGATAACTGAAGAGTCTCTGTCATGTTCCTCTTCTTACCACCATTCTTCTGAAATAGCTATCAGGTTTTCTTAGTCCATTTAGTGTGGCCGTAAAGGAAGGCCTGAGGATGGGTAATTTACAGAGAAAAATTGTCTATTTGGCTCACAATGCTGGTGTCTGAAAAAGTCCAAGTTTAGGCATCTGCATCAGTGAGAGTCTCAGGCTGCTTCCACTCTTGGGGGAAGTTGGAAGGGAGCCAGCGGGTACAGAAATCACATGGAGAGTGAAGCAAGAGAGAGAGGAAATGCCAGGCTCTTTTTTTTATTTTTATTTTTTATTGCATTTTAGGTTTTGGGGGTACATGTGAAGAACATGCAAGATTGTTGCATAGGTACACATGTGGCAGTGTGATTTGCTGCCTTCCTCCCCTTCACCTATATCTGGCATTTCTCCCCATGCTATCTCTCCCCAACTCCCCACCCCCCACTGTCCCTCCCCTATTCCCCCCAACAGACCCCAGTGTGTAGTGCTCCCCTCTCTGTGTCCATGTGCTCTCATTGTTCAACACCCACCTATGAATGAGAACATGTGGTATTTCATTTTCTGTTCTTCTGTCAGTTTGCTGAGAATGATGGTCTCCAGGTTCATCCATGTCCCTACAAAGGACTCATCGTTTTTGATGGCTGCGTAGTATTCCAGCTCTTTTTAACAACCAGCTCTTGCAGGAACTGATAGAAAACTCACCCCCTGCAGGGAGGTTTTAATCTATTCATGAGGGATTTGCCCCCAACTCAGCACCTCCCGTTAGACCACACGTCCAACATTGGAGATAACATTTCAACTTGAGGTTTGGACAAACATCCAAACTATAGCAAGTCTTTGTATTTAGCTAATACTTTGCTTCCGGAGGCTAAGCCTTTCTGAAAACAGCCAAACGGCTTCCTTCAGGAGAGGTTTTCTTGAATGCTAGCGTGAGTTTTCCCCTGACAATGAGCCCTCTGCTGTAGACAGTGGTCCTCTCCTTTCCTCTTCTCACATTATCTTTCTCTCTCACCCTCTTTGGCCTTCTCTTGATTCCACCTGCTTTTCATTTCAACCCATTATTCCATGAGTGGGGAGACATTTCCGCACATTAAAAATCCCTCCCCGAGAGCTCCCCTCGTTCAGAGGAATTATCCAGCTGAGCCAGCCGCCCTGTCTGGGTGGCCAGCCCTCAAAGCGACTATGCATTTTCTGAGTCTGCTCATCTTCCTACATAAAGCTTTGAACAGGAAATCCTAACCCAACAGTGAAAGTCTGGAGAGAAATTTATTTCCTATAGCTGGTCTTGCCTGGCCAGTTCTCATTTCTCAGGTCACTCTCAGTCTCATTTTAGCAAACTGAACTCTAGTGATTTTTTTTTTTTTCTGTAGTGCCACCACCACTTCAATGTTTATATTCCCTCTGTGTCCTTCTGGGAGATGGCAGGAGATATCATTAACTGATATCATTATCTGATTTTTTCAAATCAGAAAAAAACTGGAGGACATCAAAGTCCCCATGTCATCTGATTTATACAACTCAGAGGCTAAAGAAAGGCCTAAATCTTCAGTGTTCGATTCAAAGCATAATCTTTTTCTTTCTTTTTTTTTCTTTTTTTGACAGAGTTTGCTCTTGTTGCCCAGGCTGGAGTGCAATGGCGTGATCTCAGCTCACCGTAACCTCTGCCTCCTGGGTTCAAGAGATTCCTGCCTCAGCCACCAGAGTAGCTGGGATCACAGGCGTAGGCCACCATGCCTGGCTAATTTTGTAGAGCAGGGGTTTCACCATGTCTTGCCCCTGGCACATGGAAGGCAATATTGATTCAGGGACATGAGAAATGGGAGCTCTGCACTGGAAGCACTTTCCACAGATCTCTCTCTCCAATATTTGCAGTCACATTTTCTCAACAGAGTGGGTTCGAATTCCGGACCTCAGGTGATCCGCCTGCCTTGGCCTCCCAAAGTTCTGGTATTAAAGGTGTGAGCCACTGCACCTGGCCAAAGCATTGTCTTAAATCAGTAGACTTGACTGTCTTCTTTGAACCAATCTAAACTTTTCCATTGCCCATAAGTGGGCTCCTTTTTCATATCTATACCAGGATTTTCAGCATGGACTCATGAACATGCAGGAGCTCCCCGTCGCCATTTTTTGCTTTCCTGGTGTTCTTCCAAGCCTGGCTGAAGGCAGAGGCTCCCTTGGCAGCCTGTTTTTACTATGCAGGAGTCTGGAACCAAGAAAATGTCCTGTCACTCTACAGAGGACGCAAACAGAGGAATCCCCATGACCTTGCTCCACTGACCCACCCTTCCTGGTCTGTGGTCACCTCTGAGTAAGCTTTGTCTTGCTGCTTTGCAGAAGTCTTTGAGAAGGTGTGACTTGTTCAGTTCCTAGGAAAACTGCCTATCCTTAGAAAGTGGGCATGAGCGGCCAGGTGCGGTGGCTCATGTCTATAATCCCAGCACTTTAGGAGACCGAGGCGGATGGATCACGAGGTCAAGAGATCGAGACCATCCTGGTCAACATGGTGAAACCCCGTTTCTACTAAAAATACAAAAATTAGCTGGGCATGGTGGCATGCGCCTGTAGTCCCAGCTACTGGGGAGGCTGAGGCAGGAGAATTGCTTGAACCCAGGAGGTAGAGGTTGCAGTGAGCCCGGATTGTGCCATTGTACTCCAGCCTGGGTAACAACAGAGAAACTCTGTCTCAAAAAAAAAAAGAAAGTGGGTATGAGCACTGGGGGCAGTTGTGGGGGGTAGGGGAGGGACAGCAGGGGGTGGGGAGGGATAACATGGGGAGAAATGTCGGATATAGTCAGAGGGGGAATAGAGGCAGCAAACCACCCGGTTATGTATGGCACTTATGCAAGAACCCTGCATGACCTGCCCGTGTACCCCAGAACCTAAAGTAAAATACAAATAAAAGAAAGTGGGTGTGAGAAGGAAAGCAGCAAGCTGAGAGTGGTCACAAACTGGTGTCCTGAGTGCCCCTGCAGCCCAGGGCGGAGATGACTGCTTAAGTCAGCCTCATGGAATGCCTCCAGGTAACCCTCCCTCCCTGTCAAGGTTAATGAGTCAGAGGATAGGAGAGAAGCCGTGAGCAAAACTGCACACCAGGGGCAAAGAAAGGGAGGAAAGCCAAACGGCTCTCCACTCCCAGCAGAGAATGAAGTGAGTCACTCAGCTCTGCTCTAGGGCACAGGGCAGGACTCTGGGCACAAGGCTTTATCCAGCAAGTCCAGCATATTCTCCTCTTCAAACAAATGGAAACTTTCTGCTGCTCCATGATGGGTTCACGCTTTCTGGGCTCCCTGGGAGCAAGTGAGAGGAAGCCTTACCTTTCCCGGCAGCCCCCAAAAGGAAGGGAGCATCCCATCAGAGGTGGACAATGGGAGGCAGTGCCTGGCTCCTGGCACGTGGGATGCAATCTGCAAATACTGATTCAGGGACGTGAGAAATGGGAGCTCTGCACTGGAAGCACTTTCCAGAGATCTCTCTCTCCAATCTGTGCAGAGTCACATTTTCTCAACAGAATGAGTTGGAACTAAAAGCAGTGCTGGCTCAGAAACGGCACTGATGGCTCAGCTCTTCCATTTATGTTTTTTTGTTCTATTTTTTTCTTTGACCTCACCCTTCCTTTGAGGCACTTCCAAAGAAAAGACTCCGGCAACTGAAGAGAAGATGATGGTGACCCTGACGATGGAATATGATTTGTGATTCAAAAAAGAGTAGTTTCCACAGAGGTGGCAAAGCCCTTCCTCAGTGAGCTCCATGACCACGGACCTGGGGCCATACACCAGGGTGAGGCCGCGGGGGTTCCACACTGCAGCTGGACAGTGAGGCTATCCTGAGTCCTGGCATGGTGTCCAGTGTTCTAAAGCCACGCTGTGAGCAGGGCAGAGCATCCAGGAGAATCCCCAGAGGTGGGGAAAGAGGCCTGCGGCAGCGGGGACGTCAGCTAGGCTCGCTGGCCTCTGATTCCCACAGTACTGCTTTTTGTTCAGATGTTATCTTATTTTTATTTTTACTGTTTTAGAGATCTCTGTTTATTGCCCAGGCTGGAGTGCAGTGGCACAATCCTAGTTCACTGCAACCTCGAACTCCTAGGCTCAAGAGATCCCTCCATCGCAGCCTCTCAAGTGGCTACAACTACAGGTGTGCACGACAGCATACGGTTAATTTAAAAAAAAGGTTTTTTATTTTATTTTTAGTGGAGGTGAGGTCTCACTATTTGCCAAGGTTGGTCTTGAACTCCTGGACATAAGCAACCTTCCCACCTTGGCCTCCCAAAGTGCTGGGATAACAGGCATGAAAATAGACATGAGCTACTGTGCCCAGCCTGCTTTTACATCCTTGTAAAATCATTCTCAGCACTCATCATTCTCCTGGGAGAGGCCAGTTGCACAGTCAGGAAGGAGTGAGTGGAGAGTGGTGGACTTGGCCTCAGCCATGGTCAAGCCGTGGGGACGGAGGAGGCACCAGCCAGGCAGATACTGATTCTCAGTGCAGGGCCCAGTCAAGTGTCTCATTCACAGGAGAAAAGACATTGAATTCCGTGTTCCCATTGCCTCCTCCCACTCTAGCCTCTTACAACATGGAGCGATCTCACTATGCGGGACTTCACTGATAACCACCACACTTTCTTTTCACATCAGCAGTCTCCCATCTTGTCAGGTATCTCTTTATCTTTCTTCTTTCATTCAATCCAGCATGTAAGTACTACTGAGCAAGTACCATGTGCCAAATCCTTTCTTAGGACAGGGTGCAAAGTCCCAGCCTGTATGGGCTCCCAGTGGTATTAGGGAAATATCCCCACATCATCACAAGAGCTCAAGGAAAGTTTTGTGCTGGTGATAAGAGGGGAGCACAGAGGGCTGAGGAGTTGGGGACACTGGAAGGGAGGGGATACTTCTTAGGGGATGATTAAGCCCATGCTTTGAGCTGAGTTTTGAAAGGTGGAGTATGGGCCTGGCGTGGCAGCTCTACTCCTGTAATCTCAGCACTTTGGGAAGCCGAGGTGGGTGGATCACCTGATGTCAGGAGTTGAAGACTAGTCTGGTGAAACCCCGTCTCTACTAAAAATACAAAAATTAGCCGAATGTGGTGAGACATGCCTGTAATCCCAGCTATTCAGGAGGCTGAGGCAGGAGAACTGTTTGAACCCAAGTGGTGGAGGTTGGAGTGAGCCAAGATCATGCCACTGTACTCCAGACTGGACAACAGAGCAAGACTCCATCAAAAAAGAAAAGAAAGAAGGAGTATGGTTTTCCCAAAGAGACAAGTGACGCTCAATCCAGGAAGAAGGAACAATTGCATAAAGGCCCAGAATTTGAGAAGCATGTGGCATTTGGAGAGGAATGGCAGCTGAGGGTGCCCAGAGCACACTGAAGCCAAATCTACAGGGTAAACTCAGCGCAAAACTGGACTTCCTTTTCTGGACTCTCCATGGGGTTGTGAAAACCTCATGCAACCCGTGAATTTGGAGGAGGCTGTGGGGAGCACAATTCTCTTCTCAGCCCCCTCCTCCTCTCTTCCAGGATCATTTATTTCTACATCCCCTCACCTGGATCCTGACTCATTCCCTGCTCATCCTTGATTTGACCCTGAAGCACCACTACCTTCGCATTTGCCCAGAGTGGGGAGGAAGAACTGAATGAGATCAGCAGCTATGTAAACGGAGAAACCAAGTATGTCAGGAATCCCAGCAAAAGTGCTCAACAAAAGCAGGAAGGATGCTTAAAAAAAAAATCCTCTCACAGGAAGTAGGAAGGCAAAAATTGGAGAAAAACAAATTTAGGTCACCTGTGGAAACTTCTAAGTTGTCTAATCGAAATCCAGGATATGACAGCATGAATTAGACAAAGCTAGGAAAGTAATAGCTAATACTTAACAGGGTAGTCGCTATATCAATATATTTCTAAGCATAAAACATTAATTAAGTCATTTAAGACTCACAGAAATCCTATGAGTTGCATGCTATTATCCCCTCTTTACAGATGGAGAGACTGAGGCACAGAGGAGGAGAGAGCTTGTAGCTATATGCAATGGATTAGAATCAGTAATCTGGCCAGGCACAGTGGCTCATGCCTGTAATCCCAGCACTTTGGGAGGTCAAGGCCAGAGGATCACTTGAGACCAGGAGTTTGAGACCAGCCTGGATAACATAGGGAGACCCTGTCTGTACCAAAAAAAAAAAAAAAGAGTAGCTGGTTATGGTGGTGCACACCTGCAGTCCCAGCTACTTGGGATGCTGAGGAGAGAGTATCCCTTGAATCTGGGAGATGGAGGTTACAGTGAGCTGTGATTGTGCCATTGCACTATAGCTTAGGTGACAGAGCAAGACTATCTCAAAAAGAAAAATTAGTAATCTGCATATATTATAACACAAATTTACAATGAGTAAGTATGAAAGGGGGTTGGGAATCTTCCCCCTCATTCTCTTCCTATATAACATTCCTGCTCTTCTCACCAGCCAGTATTGCATTATCCAGAGTCTCTTGACAGCATTAAATCTGAATGCATCAACTCTGGGACCCAAACATGGATTGGAAAACAGCAGTCTATTTCCACAAAAACCCAAGTGACTCCCGGGGAAGATAAATACACACACATATAAAACTGGTCCCAAGGGGAAAGAGGAGCAGGCTGGCTCACATCCTCCAAGACTGAAGGGTCAGTTATCTAGGAGAAGAATGGCTATTTGTCTTTCAGCTCTCTCCCCTGGTCCAGCCTTACGGAATCATGACTGAATCTTATTTTAAATAGAGTAGGGGTTGGGTGTGGTGGTGCACACCTGTAATTCCAGCACTTTGGGAAGCTGAGGTGGGTGGATCATTTAAGGTCAAGAGTTTGACACCAGTCTGGCCAACATGGTGAAACCCTGTCTCTACTAAAAATACAAAAATTAGCAAGATGTGGTGGTGGGTGCCTGTAATCCCAGCTACTTGGGAGGCTGAGGTGGGAGAATCATTTGAACCTGGGAAGGAGAAGTGGCCTTGGGCCAAGATCACACCACCATACTCCAGCCTGGGCAATAGAGGAAGACTCTGTCTCAAAAAAAAAAAAAAAAGCGTAAAGGTAATCTCATAAATAAAAGTGAAAATGCCTGTTTCTCAAAACCTTTGGGTATAACCTTTATACCCAAACTTCTGGACCAGTTCAATGGAGTACACCCCTCAAAGGGAGGCAAGAATTGTCTCCCACATTTCCAAGGAATATTATGCAGCTCAGCATCTCCTCCCAAACCCTGAGGTTCCAGTAGTTCAGCACCTGCTGTATGGGCTTCAGGGCATCTTTGGTGAAAGCAGCTAGTGGGAGGCAGTGATGTCCAGCAGGGCCAGAGAGGGTGGCAGGGGCTGCAGCACCAGCAGCCAGGCGGTGCTTAGCCTGAGCACAGCCAATGCTCCCTGTGTGGCATCTGGGAGAGGCAGCGCATCCCTTCTAAAGCCGTGGTACCAGAGACAAGCCACCTGGGTATCTGGAAGCAATGGTGGATCTTGGTAATAATTACTAAAGCCTGAAGCACAGTGACAGCCAAAGAGAAGAAAGGGAAAAAAGTGAAATGCATAATCTTATTCACAAATAAATATAAGAATAAATTCCACTGAATTCCTGAAAACAAAATGTGAGGCGGGAGCAGTAAACACAACTGATTACTGTAAATGCAACCTCACCTTTAAAGATTAGCAACTAGCCAGACACAGTGGCTCATGCCTGTAATCCCAGTACTTTGGGTGGCCAAGATGGTTAGATTGTTTGAGCTTAGGAGTTTAAGACCAGCCTGGTGAACATGGTGAAGCCCCATCTCTACTAAAAATACAAAAGTTAGCAGCCATGATGGTGTGTACCTATAATCTCAGCTACTCAGGACACTGATGCAGGGCAATCACCTTAAACTGGGAGGCAGAGTTTGCAGTAAGCCAAGATTGCACTACTGCACTCCAAGCTGGGAGTCAAAGTGAGATCCCATCTCCAAAAAAAGAAGAAAGAAAAAAGAAAGAAAGAAATAAAGAAAAAGAAAGAAAGAAAGAAAGAAAGAAAGAAAGAAAGAAAGAAAGAAAGAAAGAAAGAAAGAAAGAGAAGGAAGGAAGGAAGGAAGGAAGGAAGGAAGGAAGGAAGGAAGGAAGGAAGGAAGGAAGGAAGGAAGGAAGGGAAAGAAAACCAACTACCTGTATGGAGCAATATTTGTTTTGAATTTGACTTAGACTTTAGGCTAAATCTGTATTTTAATGCAAAAAATATACATGTTTATAATTATTTTCCTGAGAAGAAAGAACATACATTATTTTATCACGATGTCAGCCCCAAAGAGAGTTTGTTTAAAAATTTACAGTGTTAGCTCATGACCAACAGGGGCAACATAGCAAGATCCTAGCTTTAAAAAAAAAATTAATTAGCCAAATGCAGTGGCACATGCCTGTCATCTCCATTACTCCTCAGGAAGCTGAGGTGGGAGGATCACTGGAACCCAGGAGTCCAAGGCTGCAGTGAGCTATGACCATGCTACTGCACTCCAGCCTGGAAGACAGAACAAAAACAACAACTACAACGGCAACAAAAAGCAAATATCACAGTGTGTCTTAGGACTCACATCCATTTTCGTGTTTTGAAGTTTTGCTAATTACTGATGAATCTTTTCTATTCCCTATTGCTTAAACAATATTAGAATGTTTCTCTGGACAAAATCCAAGACACAAAAATACAAAAGAAAATTCAATGGCATTTAACTAAAAATTTCTTACTCAACTTATTTTTCCCCTGATTTAGATTCATTGTGATGTTGGAGGCATGACCTTTTCTATTCATCTGAATGATATTTTGTTTCAACAAAAGGGCAATGCTCTCAATGTCAAATAATAAGATAAAAATACTTAATCCCTTTAGTCTTCTGTATACCTAGGTCATTTTATTTTAGAGTGTATGTGTACAGACAGTGTACTCAACTAACCCTTGTAGTAATTACCCTGGTTATATCTAATGCAACAAATACTATTCAACTTCAACAAAATAAGAATTTTATACTGTCTGGCTTATTCTTAATTCTTCCCTAAAGGCCTATTTGGTTTAGCATCAAATACAAGATTAAGAGACTCTAAAGTTTAGCTGAACAGCCACTCAAGGGATTTAGACATGATCTCTTTACACAAAAGAGAGTTAGCATACATCTGATATCCCCTGCACAGATAACACATGTTCATACATATAATAAGTCTCCCTTTCCTAATCTTAATTGTTTATTTGAAAACAAATTGAAAAACAACCTTATCATATCCTCAAAAAAAATCTACTCCAGTAGTGTAAAATTTGGGGCAAGGTAAATGTCTATTCATTTACACTGAACAAAGCAAAAAAAAAAAAAAAAAAAAGGAAATGAAGATTGTAGGGACTATATACTTCCATTGAAATATGTATGTATATCTACAAGTGTTTATGTGTGTATTTATGAGTGTATTGCATGTACCTTAAATTTGCATAACACAAATGAAATAGGTAAGCAAGGAAGAAATCCTTAGGAGGCTAACTGACTTGTCAAACCTATTAACAGCCTCAACAGGAATTCATATGTTGGTCTTCTAAGACCAATTCCAGTGCCCATTGCATTAACCTATCCTGTAACCCAAATAGCAACAGAAACTTGTAGGACAGAGAAGAAAAAAATACTGGGGCACTATTTCCCAGTCCTACCAGGTGGCTAATGATTCTACCTTATTGCACGTGTAGTGAACCACAACATGCATTTTTCTCATATATTTAGATTTAATAAAATCGTGTTAATGGTCTTAAAGAAATAGCAAGCATAGAGAAACAGGAAAGGAGAGACAGCTGGTAACAGAAATAAAGGGCACCTGTCTCTTTCTCTCACTGTCTCTTTCTTTAGAGCAGCTTTTCTCCAGAGTGTTCCAAAATTCCAAAATGTTACACTATGAAGTTAAAAACTGGAGAAGCAGGCTTAGAAATAGGCAAGGGAACGGAGGAACGCAACACAGAAGGTTCAGGAAGGCAGAGAAGGAACAGGCAACAGCGTGCAACTTGGCCAGACCTGGCTGAGTTGGAAGAGTGTTCAAGTCACTGTCACTGTGCCCAGCAGACCAAGCTCACTCTCTTAGTTTATTTGCATATGAGAGGAAATGTGTCTTTTAAACATTTGACTGCTGCTTTTGCTGGGTAAATGCAAATATTTGTATACATAAAAACACATTTAAACCCTGCTGGCATGATAGTTGCATTTTCTAGAATTAATTATTTCCATGTGCATAGTGCTTGGGTGCACATGGAATTGTGGAGGGAGAGCACAGGAATAGTATACCCATCCTTCATTTCCAGAGGGGGTAATGGATGTGGATAACACATATGGTTTGCATATGTAGAGCTTATGTAAAGTTTTAATTTTAAATGTGAAGGAGTTACTAAGCATTCAAAAACTATTTAGGGCCAGGTGCCTTGGCTCTCACCTGTAGTCCCAGCACTTTGGGAGGCTGAAGCAGGAGGATCACAAGGTCAGGAGTTCCAGACCAGCCTGACCAACATGGTGAAACCCCGTCTCTACTAAAAATACAAAAATCAGTTGGGCGTGGTGGTGCATGCCTGTAATCCCAGGTACTCAGGAAGCTGAGGAAAGAGAATCACTTGAGACCGGGAGGCGGCAGTTGCAGTGAGCTGAGATCGTGCAACTGCACTCAGCCTGGGTGACAGAGCAAGACTGCCTCAAAAAAGAAAAAAATCAAAAACAAAAACGATTTAGACTTTCTTGGCTTTCTTTGCTTCTCCAAAGCTCTAAGTTTTCTACAAATGGAATTAATGTAGTGGCATTTGTTGCATTTCCTCACTTAGGCGTCAGCTCTTCCATTCACCAGGCCTCTGGCCCTGGTAAGAAATGCTAATCCTATGGCAACAGCAACCAAATAAAAGATTAGGTGATGTGGGGGAACGAGTATTAGTCATGTCTTGGTATACATCCTGTCAGTGATCCCTTCTGATGAATAGTGTGTGACCGGAAACAAGGATGTGATAA
Organism: Callithrix jacchus; assembly: GCF_049354715.1. Classification (NCBI taxonomy): domain Eukaryota; kingdom Metazoa; phylum Chordata; class Mammalia; order Primates; family Cebidae; genus Callithrix; species Callithrix jacchus. The sequence continues at coordinate 29,070,228 of NC_133514.1, read as the reverse complement.
AACACCTGGACAACCCCACCTCCGTGGAAAAGGCAGGGCAGTTGAATGATTGCATACCGGGCGCCTTGCCACATGCATGCCACACAGGAGGGGTGTTCATTCATTACAGACCCTGCTGCACACGGCCTCTGCTCCGTGATAAAGTGCAGGTCTAAGAGGACTTGATATTCAGGTCTGAGTCAATAAGCCAAGAGTATAAAGAGCCCAGAAGGAATGTCTTGTCACAAGCCAAAATATTAGTTAAGAGAGGAAGATGATAATTACGCAAGCAGAGAATACAGCATTGCTTACACTCGAGGTCAGGAGTTCAAGACTAGCCTAGCCAACACAGTAAAACCTCATCTGCATTAAAAACACATAAATTAGCTGGGTGTGGTGGCATGTGCCTATAGTCCTAGCTACTCCAAAGGTGAGGCAGGAGAATCACTTAACCCCAGGAGGCAGAGGTTGCAGTGAGCCAAGATCGACCACTGCACTCCAGCCTGGGTGACAGAATGAGACTCCATCTCAAAAAAAAAAAAAAAGAAAAGAAAAGTAAAAGAAATAGAAAAGCATCCTTTGCTCATTCTCATTTTCCAGTTTATAAACATCATGATCTAATCAAAATGCAATGAGTCTATTTTTCCCTATCTCCAAATATGTTAATGGAGAGTAAATAACTTAATTTTAATATTCTGGCCAACCCAGAATTGCAGGTATCCTGGTGGCCTTCACATCTAAGTTCTCACCCAATGAAGAAGAGACACACTCTCTAATGCTCTGGGGAATGACCCAGATCCAATTACTCCCAGAATATCACCAGTATTGTGGGCAAACCATGACCTAACCAGCATACAAGTCTACTTTCAATCAGTTCTAATTATTAAAAAGAACTTCTGTGATAGGATAGGGCAGTTTTGGGGTATTTCTAACAGGTTGCATCTCCTTCATCAGGTATCTATGTGTGTGAAGTGACACGATTAGAAGGTTCGTTTTGGTCAAAAGGAGGAACAGGGAACAGAAGCTACACAGTTTCCTATCTAGCCCTTCAGCCTGGTTGGAACCACATCGAATATAAGGATTAAGGGCCAGAAAATGAGTACAGCCATAGGCATGCTGCCATGGAACCCAGTATCAAACCGTGGCCAAGAGAGGGTCTTTCCCTGCAGTTGTCCCTGGAGCCAGCTCTGCCCCAACGCTGTTAAGGAAGGGTAGCTTTGGGAGAACCCGGTGAGGACACCTTTGAACAGACATTGGGCTTTATTTGGGATTCTATGCGCTGCAACAAGAATGCGGCTCCTTCGAGGAGGCAGCTGACTTGGAAAGAGGACTGAATAGGAAATGAAGAATGTAGTTGATGTCTTGGGGGTACCGATGTAGTCATGCTGGTTTAGGAGCAAAGTGAATGTCTAGAAATTCCCAGACATATCTTGGTAGGTAAGGAGAGGAACAGGAGCACTTCCTGCAGGGAACTGGCTGTGTGGAGCAGTGTGAGCAGAACGGGCTCCCCTGGGTCACTGAGGTTAGAGCACATCCAGGCTGGGGAAGCAGAGCAGCATTTGGGCTACTTCCTTTGCAACAGAGGTTAATTAAATTATTCCTCATGTCTCCGGATGATGAGGATCAAATGTGTTACTAACTCCCCAAATAATTTTTCTTCCAAGTCACAAATTGTTTTTGTTAATAGGAATAAATTGTGACTTCCATTTCTTTTTCCATAAGACACACTATAATCTTAAGCCAGATAAGCAGAGAGAGGTACTGCAGTAAAGGCAAAAGCTGTCACTTAAAGGAACAGTGACCATCTCATCCAGCATCCACACCAGGGCATTTGGAATATTATTACTTATTATTAGCAAGACTGAAAGGGGATGTTATTACTTATTATTCTGGGACAAGAGGCAATAATAGGGACTGTTCTGGGTAAATTAGAATATCCAGTTACCCCGCCTGAAGATGATGGGTGATTGGTATGACTGAAATCAACTGGCCATACTTGTATTTATCCAACAACTTGGAATGCAGCCTGAATAGAGCCGGGCTGTCCTAAAGCCAACCTCTGCCTGCTAAAGCCAGCCTTCCTAGTCAACAAGAATAACAAAGAAAGAAGAAAAAAAATGCAGACTATACCAGAATCCTCGAAGAGCAACGTAAATGTTTCTTAGAGGTTTTCTTGAAAGGGATTTAAATGAGTGCATTCCACATACAGCCAAACACCCCAAAATTCTTTTCTGCTCCTGCTCCCCAAAGTCTCCATTGCAATAGCCTCCCCTGTCCTCCCGACTCCAAAGCTTCCTTTTTCCCGCAGTTGTCTCTCTCGTCGTTGCCCCCTCAGATCTGTCCTCTTTCCTTCTGCCAACCTCTAGCCACCACGTAAATATGTGCGATGGAGAGGAGGAGGGAGATTGTGAATATCATTGTGGTAATGAATATGCATGCATTAACTTGTGCCGTGTGTTTGTCACATTGTTACAATAAAAATTTAAAGTTCAGTTAGACAGCTTGGTGATCCCAGTTTAAGACAGGGAATGGGTGCTAAAATTCAGATGGAAGTATGAGAAGCAAGAAAGCTAGCAGTTAACACAGTCCTGTGATGGGTGCTTTACTCACGCAGTGTAAAATGGCACTTCCTGTCTGAGTTTATTTAACTGAGGTGCGGAGACAATAGATTCCATGTTTCCCATGGAAATTTTTTATTTGATTTTATTATTTTTTAGAGATAAGGTCTCACTCTGTCACCCAGGCTAGAGTGCAGTGGCACAATCATAGCTCACTACAGCTTTGAAATCCTGAACTCAAGCAATCCTTAGCCTCCCAGACAACTGGGACTATAGGCATGCACCACCTCGCCTAGCTAATTGGTTGTTTTTTTTTGGTTCTTTTTGTTGTTGTTGTTGTTTGTAGAGATAGGGGCCTTCCTATGTTGCCCAGGCTGGCCTCAAACTCCTGGGCTCAAATGATCCTCCTGCCCTGGCCTCCCAAAGTGCTGAGATTACAAGCATGAGCCACCACACTCAGCCACCTGGAAATTGTGAAGCAAGTTAGAGATTCACCTGCACCAAGGGTGAGAGGGATCGGGTTGTTGGAGACTGAAGAGGTTTGTAGAGATGGTGTGGCAAATGCCGTTGGAGTATAGTGAGACCCGCCAAGCCTGCTCCTTACTCCGAGCAGAGAGAGGGGCCTTCAAAGGACCCCTTGGGAAACTCATGTCCCTGCATCTAGTTAGACGCAGCAGACTTGGATTTGACTCACGCCTGAGGATCTGAGATTCCAAACTGGCCGCCTAACCTGATGGCAAACTAAAGTGAATTCCCAGGAAGGGGATCAGCCAGATGCCCAGAGTCTTTGGTGGGGGGACAAATAATTCATGAGAGTTTCTTGTAGACCTGATGTAATGAGCCCATGATAAAGAGAAGAAATGGGGACCTGTCCCTGAACTTGTTCAAGTGGCTGTTAGGAAAACACCAGGCTCTACCAGGCTCCACCAGGCTCCAGCGGGGGAAGAAGCTGGAGCTGCTCTGTTCTTTCCCAAAGTGGAAAGAGTGCCTGAAACTGGATGGATCAGGGGTTGGCAAACTGTGGCTTCTGGGTGGGCTGCTGCTACTGTCAATGCAGATTTACTGGAACTCAGCCATGCCCGTTCATTGACATATTGTCTATGGCATTACAAGGGCAGAGTTGAGTAGCTGCAACAGAGACTGTGTGAGCCTAAAATATTTACTCTCTGACATTTGACAGAAGACATTTCCTGACCCTCAGGATAGGTTCTCGGAAAACCCCTCAAAAGTACTGGGGCAGCTGTGACAGATTTGGACTGCAAACAGTTTTCATACTCGCAGTGCATGAAACCATCTTAAAACTTTACCATTCAAGTGGAAACTTTCCATCTCCTCCTACTTCTTGCTTTCCCTACATCAACCTGCTAGGGTCAAAAACTTCTGTGGGAGGGGGAGAAAAGAGTGAAATGACCGGCCTTCCTTACCCACTGGAAGACTCCAGACCTCAGCAGATTCCAGTGTAGATGAATGGAATGAATGGGAGGAAGGACAGTGTGGATGAATGGGATGAAGGACAGTGTGAGATTTTACTCTAAGTCATATCTGAAACTTTGCTTATTCTATAGGCCTGGCCACTATGAGAAGCATCTGATTTAAAGTAAATATATTTTTCATTCAGAGATCAGGAAATAACTTCCACCCCAGGGAAACATAGAGGAAAGGTGGGAGAGGAAAAATAAACTTTGCTTGAAGATGACATCCCAAGACTCCTATATGTTTTTTGTTTGTGTGTTTTTGTTTTTGTTTTCACCGAGTCTCACTCTGTTGCCCAGACTGGAGTCCAGTGGTGCAATCTTGGCTCTCTGCAACCTCTGCCTCCTGGGTTAGAGGGATTCTCCTGCCTCAGCCTCCTGAGAGGCTGGGATTACAGGTGCACACCACCAAGCCTGGCTAATTTTTGAATTTTTAGTAAAGGTGGGGTTTCAGCATGTTGGCCAAGCTGGTCTGAAACTCCTTGTGATCTGTCTCCCTCAGCCTCCCAAAGTGCTGGGAATTACAGGGGTGGGCCACAGCACCCAGTCAAGGATTATCTTTTCTGGAGCTCAATTTTCTAGTCTGCAATGTGAGGGTTGGACAAGCACTAAATGATTCCTTTCAGCACCAATATTCTCTGATTCTGAAGCTCAGCATCTATCCTTCAGGATGGTTCGTGTCTCTGTGATTCTTGCAATTCTGCATGTCATTACTGCTATAGCCTGCGTGTAGCTTGTTCCAAACGTTGGAGAAATGATCACACAGGGGCCCCCACTCTCACCTCCAAGATAGTTCTTGAGTGCTTAGTTAGGAAGTTTCTCTCATTTACATACAGTACAAACAGCTGAGACAGGCTTTGAGCCTGAGCTTCTGTTTATTTGGCTGGAAGTAAGGCTGTGTTTACTGTTTGCTAAAGCTGTGGTGTCAGTGGCTAATGTTCCCTTTAGTGTTCTTGTTTTTATCTCCCCTGTGGTCTTCTAGTTTGGCTAGAGACTCCTTAAATGGGGTCTGAAGCTCACAATTCTTTCAACTATATTCCCCTGCTATGATATAAGATCTGGTGGTGAGGTGTGGGGGGAGAAGAGGCATTTATACTCCTAGCATTAGGTCTCAGTCCTTTAGTGAGCCTTGCTTGGGTATTTTCCTTCTCCTTGAATGGTTAGACTCTGGTAAAATGTTTCCCTTAAGGGAGGGCCTTCTTAAAAAGAACGGAAGGGGCCAGGTGCAGTGGTTCATGCCTGTAGTCACAGCACTTTGAGAGGCTGAGGTGGATGGATCCCCTGAGTCAGGAGATCGAGACCAGCCTGGCCAACATGGCGAAACCCTCTCTCTACTAAAAATACAAAAATTAGCTAGGTGCGGTGATGGGAGCCTGTAATCCCAGCTACTCAGGAGGCTGAGGCAGGAGAATATTTTGAAGATGGGAGGCAGAGGGTATGGGTATATTTCAAATGCTTTATATACTTGCCCTGGCTGCTGGAAGCATAAGGGGACTTACTTTCTTTCTTTCCTTTCTTTCTCTCTCTCTTTCTTTCTTTTTCTTTTTCTTTCTCTCTCCTTTTTTCTTTCTTTCCTTCTTTCTTCTTTCCTTCTTTTTCTTTCTTTCTTGTCTCCCTATAGGCACAGAGCATATTGTCCTCAGTGAGCTCCAATTTTTGAAAAAGAGAGGTGGCAGAATTGTCCATCATTTTATGCTTTCTGCACTGTTAAAAGTACCAGAGGCAAGGGATCAGCATCCATTACCTCTGAAAGCTCGGGGAGAAAGAGAAAGAAGAAACACATTTTAATGTTTCAGTGAATTATCCTGGCACGCATTCAACACATCATTTAAGAAATCAAAACTTGCCCAAAATAATTACTTAATTTGATTTAGTTCCTGAACAGTCTTTCCCTAATTTCCTAGATTTGAATATTAATTATAGAAGGCATGTGATGAAATGATGGAATGCAGATAAATCTGCAGAATAATACTCAATAACACTCGAAGAAAAATCATAAATTTCTTCTGAATAAAGTTATCCAAACACAAACACATTAGAAGATGTGATTGAAGAAAGTAGAGAAAAGATAAATATTTCCTTGAAATTAAGACAGAGCTGTATACATAGAATTATATTTTTAAAAACAGATGGCACCATTAGCTTGATAAAAAGAGGACTCTTTTGTAGCTTTAGACAGAAAGTGACTGAAAATTAGAACATTGTGAAGAAACAATAAGAAAATTCAGAGTAAGGAACAAAGCCTTAAATGTAAGTCAATTACTTTATTAAAGAAATTATTGCTAATTTGCTTTAATTGCCATTGAGTGTGGATCTATAGGAATTGAGAGATGTTATTTGAATCCAAGATATAACACCTAGACAGAAGATTCTTTTCATTACTTAAAGTGCACATCAAATGATCTTACACTGAGCGTAATTTTAGTTACCTAGTACCGATCACAGTCAGTCATCAATGATCAATAACCAAGTACACGGCAAGACTTAGATCTCTAAGTCCTATATGTCCTAGTTTACTGACATATACTTACTTTTTCTTTTATGTCTTTATTTCTGTGTTTTGTACCATTCATTAGTTAGTATTATAAAATTATTCTATATTCCAGAAATCCACTGAAGCATGCTATTCTAATTTTACATGCCTACTGGAGAAGAGTCTCTGAATTCTTCCTACAGGATACGAGAAAATCAATCTATTTTAGAATGCTCTCAGAATATCAGAATAAGACAAAGGAGGGTGAGGCAGCCCAGGTGAAGCAGTGAGATGACTCACATGTTAAGGTAAGACACCGGGAAGGGCTATGAATGTTTCCTTGAGCAAATCAACAAGCACACACACACACACACACACACACACACACACACACACACACACACAGAGTCCAATTTCTAATAATATGGCAAATAAGATATTCAAATAAACTTTTTTTTGAGACTGAGTTTCACTCTTTTTACCCAGGCTGGAGTGCAATGGTGCAATCTCTGCTCACCTCCGCCTCCTGGGTTCAGGCAATTCTCCTGCCTCAGCCTCCTGAGTAGCTGGGATTACAGGCACGCGCCACCATGCCCAGCTAATTTTTTGTATTTTTAGTAGAGACGGGTTTCACCATGTTGACCAGAATGGTCTCAAGCTAATTTTTTGTATTTTTAGTAGAGATGGGGTTTCACCATGTTGACCAGAATGGTCTCGATATCTTGACCTCGTGATCCACCCACCTCGGCCTTCCAAAGTGCTGGGATTACAGGCTTGAGCCACCGCGCCTGGCCTCAAATAAACTTTTAAAAGTATATCTCACTTAAAATGCTAAATGTACATTTACATAAATATATGTGTATGGATGGATGGATGGATAGATAAATGTTACATGACTTAGCTGGTGAAAGTAAGGGAATTCCTTAATGTCCAGAAACAACAAGAAATATTGAAGCCAACAGACAACACTTGCACTGTAATTTTCCCTGGCGATATCTGGGTGACCTAGAGCCTAAGTCAAACAGGCCACACCTACGGACCAAGAGATGGACCTGAGAGCCTGACCATTGAGAGCAGTTACCTATGAGACTCACTTCTGACAAGCACAATTTGAATTAAGATAAAACTTGCCTTGAAGAGGAAAACGATGATCAGACATGCTTGTGTTGGTTTTGGCTGTGGTGAGACTAGAAGTAGGTAGGAGAAAACGCTCCTGTGAAAATTTCTAACCACAAGATCATACTAACAAGTCTGCAAGGCCAGAACTTCTGCCGCGTGTGTGTTTGGAAAACGATAAATTTAAACTTCAAGTAGTGCTGAACTGGTGGTGCTCCTAAGGTGATAGTGTTCCCAATCTACTGGAAGAAAGCTCACCATGTAAACCAGATCTCCTACCCACAAATGAGGAAGGAGCACATGGGTGTAAGCGTGAGACTCACTCAGCAGAAACAAGAAATTACAGATTCAGACAGACAAAAACAATAGGTGTTGGAATCACTAAAAGTATAAAATAAATATGTGTTGTATATTTAAAGGAAAAAGGCAAATTAAAAGAATGACCAAGTAATAAGAGATTGTGAAAACTGACCTGATCAACTTGAAAAAGAACTGAGTGAATATCTAAAGATGAAAAACTGGACATTGGAAACTCAGTAACTGTATATATCACAATTTATGGAAAAACGGAGCTGGTGAAATTACTCAGACCATAGCACAGACAAATGTGGAAATGGAAAATCTGAGCAGTTAGGCTACATGGAGAGTGGAGTAAAATCAGTCAATGTTAAAGCAATTCTAATGCTTCCTAAAGGAGAGAACAGAGAAAAAGGAGAAAAGGTAAGCATTTGAAAGAGAATAGTGATTGAGCATTTTCTTGGACAGCTGGAAAAACCATGTTTTAGATTCTGGATGCCTAAGCAATCCCAAGTAGAGTAAATAAAAATAAATCCAACACCAAGACATATAACATAATTGCAGAACATCAAACGTTTAAAAAAAAAAGTAAAAACATTAAAGGTATCCAGAGGAAAAGGATAAACTGCCTTTATCCTTTAAAATATATAGTTAATTGGTTAACTATATATTTTATTGACCAAACCAGGATACCAGGATAACTTTTTTTTTTTTTTAACGGAGTCTCTCTGTTGCCCGGGCTGAACTGCAGTGGCACAATCTCTGCTCATTGCAACCTCTGCCTCCCAGGTTCAAGCGATTCTCTTGCCTCAGTCTCCCTAGTTGCTGGGACTACAGGCATGTGTCACCATGCCCACCTAATTTTTTGTATTTTTAGTGGACAAAGGGTTTCACCATGTTGGCCAAGCTGGTCTGGAACTCCTGACCTCACGTGATCTGCCTGTGTTCGTCTCCCAAAGTGCTAGGATTACAGGCAGGAACCACCGTGCCTGGCCAAACCAGGATACTCTTGAGAGTGAAAGGGGTGCTAATCAAACAGTATAAGAGAATAACAGAAATCAATAAGGAATCGTGGCAAGCAAATGAGGGCATATGTCAAAATCTATTAAAAAAAATAACAATTCCATTGACAGCAAGGACAATGAAAGTCAGGAAGACACACATAACATCTTCCAAGCACTGAAAAGACATTCAGCTTGAATTGCATGTAACAAAATTCTCTTTTAGTAACAAGGGACAAGTAAAAACACATTTAGAGAAGCAAAAACAGAAGTCATGATCAACAGACTCCCTCCAAAGTAATTTCTTTATAAGAGAAAAAAATAATCTCAGAGCCCAAGATGCATGAACATGAATAAATAAAATTTATATGACCGGTAAGGTAATGATAAAAAAATTCAATGTATAAGACCACAAAAATTAAGATATATATATATAAATTTCTGTACAAAAATAGCACAAATGTCAGGAGGGGAAGAAAATGGGAGAAAGGCCAGCCAAGGCTCTTGAATTTTGGGGAGGAGGGCAAAGCTGTTGATTAAACTTTACATTTCGTTAAATTAAACATGCATGTTATATTTTCTGGGTCATCATTAAACATGGAAATAATATATCATTTAGAAAATACTAAGGAATGAAACAAAAACTTACTCCAAAAGAGAGCAAGAAAGAAGTAAAAGGGAGATGATAAACTTGGAAGAAAATTAGAAAATACAAAATAATAATAATCACATTAAGTATTAATGACTAATATCTGCATTTCAAAGATAACGACTGTCAGACTAGTTTTTTTTTTTTTTTTAGAAATCTAGTTATATTCTGTTTAAAAGAAATAAACAACACTTTAGAACACAGTAAGGTTTAATAAGAAAAGATTATTTCCAAAGATAATAGTAGGATAATTATTTTAATAATAAACAAAATAGACATCAGAAATAAAAACATCAGTGACAATGAAGAAGATTACTACATGTTCATAAAACTTTCAACTCACCAGGAAGATGTATCAATTCTAAATTTATATAATTCAATAAAATAGCTTCATAATATATAAAGCAAATTTAATTTGGAAGAATATAGGAAGAATTTTACATACCAATCATGATAGTGGGAGATTCCAATGTATCTCTTTAGCAATTAATTGATCAAGCAGGCAAGAAAACATAAGCTGGATCTAAAGGTCATTACATACGAAAATTATATTTTGGGCCACACAGCAAATGTCAATGAATATTTGAAAAATCTATTTCATATAGACAACCATCTCTGGCCATAGCACAATTAAATTGGACACCAATAGCAAAATGTCCATTCTACACACTCAGAAATCAAAGTTTTAAAAATTAAAAATAAGCTGAATCATCCATGGGTCAAAAGAAGTTTTAACTTCTTTCCTTCTTCTTTTTTTTTTTTTTTAAGACACCACTTATCACCCAGGCTGAGTGCAGTGGCATGATCATGGCCCAGTGCAACCTTCACCTCCTGGGTTCAAGCGATTCTGTTGCCTCAGCTTCCTGAGTAGCTGGGATTACAGGCATGTGCCACCATGCCCGGCTAATTTTGGTATTTTTAGTAGAAACAGGGTTTCACCATGTAGGCCAGGCTGTTCTCAAACTCCTGACCTCAGGTGATCCACCTGCCTCAGCCTTCTAAAGTGCTAGGATTACAGCGGTGAGCCACTGTGCCCAGTCTAGAGGTTCTAACTTCTTAGAAAATATTTGGAATTACAAAGTAAGGAAAATGCTGTACATGAACAGTTGTATATTGCAATAAAAGCTGTACTTAGCCAAACAAACAAACAAACAATAAAAACACCCACAGCCTTAAATTTTAAAATCTCTTTGGGTCTAAAATGAACCCAAATGATACAGAAGAAAGAAAATATTAAATAAATATACTTCCCTTATTATTTTATGGCTATTACTTAGCATTGCTATTCCTCTGTTTCCCTGCTTATTTTTGTCTGCCTGTGTGGCTATATATTTTATCTTTATCATATTAATTTAGGAGTTCTATCATACTATTCCATTCCGTTAATAACCTGGCTTTCTCCTGCTCTCTAAATCAGACCAAATGACCCTACTGTGCTATTATTTCAATGTTGTCTTTCCCACTGAGCCCCAGTGTCTCCTTTATTGGCTTCTTGATTCCTTCATATTTTGCTCACAACCGAATGAAATGAAATCGTTAGAATTCTTTATTTTTCCCCTTTTCTGCCTTCTCTCCTATCTCTTAGCCCTTAACTAAACTTTGGGATGATTTTACTACCTCTTGCATTCATAATTCCATTGTATCACTAAAATAGTTTAATACATCAGATTTTCACTCACCATCTTTTTGTTCTCAGGGTCCACATTTGGGACTTACATAACACATTGTATCTTTATCCATGAACATTTAACGGCACAGTTATAGAACAACACATTGTTCGCCTCCCAATCTTTCCTGCTTACCTTCCCGCATCCAAGGCCTCTGATCCAGTTCATTTGGTCCTTGGAAAGCTCCTTTTCTCAAGTATTTCCCTCAGGTGGGGTACTCAATGACTTATCCTCTGAATTAATGCATGTTCTCAAACATCTTTGTCTTAGTCTGTTTTGTGTTGCTAGGTCATTTACGAAGAGACTTCCTTAGCTCCTAGTTCTACAGATTTGGAAGTTCAAGGGCATGATCCTGGCTCCTAGCGAGGACTTTTGTGCTGTGCACAATATGGTGAAGGTAAAAGGGGAAGCAGATACATGAGAAGAGGCAAAACCTGAAAGGCATCCTGTCTTTATAACAATCCACTCTTCAGGAATTAATCCATTCCTATAACTAATCCAGTCTCGCTACAGCAAGAACTCACTCACTACCTAAATCATGGCACCAAGCCATTCATGAGGATCCACCCTCACGATTCAAACTCCTCTCACTAGGCCCCACCTCCCAACATCACCACTTTGCAAATCAAATTTCAACTTATATTTTGGTGGGGACAAACCACATCCAAATCACAGCCCTTTCTTTCACCTTAACAGATAAACAACTTCCTAGTATAGCATTCTTGGGGTTTTCATTCAGTTGCAAGAATTTATAAATTTGCTGTCTTCTAGTTTTTCAGGTTGCAGATAAAAAAGTCCAATGACAGTTTTATTTTATATTTTTCCTTCAAAATAAGAAAAATCCTGGACTTATTTTACCAAGATAGGCCTACCTGTGTGTTTTTCTGAGGCTTTTTACTTTGAAGACAGGTCTTTGGCTTAGGAAAACTTTCTCTTACATGGTGTAAAATTATTTCTTCTACTTCATGCATTGTTTCTTCCTCTTTTACAATGTCTGTTATTCAAACCGTAGGTATCCACCATCCACTTTCCAACTCTCTCACGTTTTCCCTTATGATTTCTACCTCTGTATGAAATGCCAAGGTTTTAAAAAGCTCCAGAAGTCTTTTTCCCTTATTTGCTGTTCTGTTGTTTGGTTCTTAAGTGTTCTTTTTAACTTTTTATTTAGGAACCTATTTGCTCCACCAGATCTGTGCCACTGGTTGTGTTACCTGATGGTCGTATCTATTTGGTTTCTGAACAAAGTTAGATATACTATTATTTTTCTCTATTTGCCTATTGAAGCTCAGGCTTATTTTTTTTGTTCTACTCTAAAAATCAGGAAGCTTTCAGGCAAAGGGATCTCCTTCCTGTGAGCCTGGGTAGAAAATGACACACCTGGGGATGCTTCCGCTAAATGCCTCAGGAGTCTCACAGGCATTTAGAGGAAACATCCTTTCTCCCAGAATTACCTTGGGCTTTCCCAGTGCTAAGAGCAGGAACGACTTGTCCAAACCTTTATGTGCCTTGAAGAATCCTGGCACACTCAGGTAGGACAGGGTGGACACTCCCCCCCCAGATGTGTGCACGAGGCTTGACAAGACTTGCTCTTGTCTCCAGCTCACACAGCTCACCTCTGTCTGTGAGGGAGGGGAGCTCCTGAGAGCACAGCGTCCTGTTTATATCCACTGTGGATCCTGACTCTTGAAAGGCAAATGTCTCATATTTGGGTGTGGAAAGGAAGATTATTTCATTCAAAGGACCATGTTCTGAAAATTCCCTGCCCAGATGTTTCTCTTGTAAAAATAGAAAATTTAGACTAGTGTTAGATAATACTCAAGAGCTCCTTCAACTCCCCCAAAAATCCATACATTAGGCAAAGTAAGTATTCACAGCTACAGTAATTTATGGAATTAGAACACGTCACTAAAGGAATATTTGGGGGCAGGTGCTTTTACAAAGAGAAGAGTTTTGGGGCTGTGATGCTGATAGGAAAAATCAGGAGACAAGAAACTGAGATTGAGACTGGATGACAAATCTCTCCAGGTTTTGTCTTCAAATTCTGATCTTATACAAAATATAAAATGTTTTCTTCCCATAACCTAGAAAAGAGACAGAGTCTCACTTTGTTGCCCAGGCTGGAGTGCAGTGGTGTGACTTCAGCTCACTGCTACCTCTGTCTCCCAAATTCAAGCGATTCTCCTGCCTTGGCCTCCCCTAGGAACTGAGAAGGGGTTTCACCATGTTGGTTGGCCTGGCTGGTCTTGAACTCCTAACCTCAAACGATCCACCTGTCTCAGCCTCCCAAAGTGCTAGGATTACAGGTGTGAGCCACCGCGCCCAGCCTGGAAGTTCTCAAATTTTAATGTGCACATGAATTGCCTGAAATCACACCGCTGCAGGTTCTGATTCAACAGGTCTGGGGTCGGGCTGGAGATTCTGTTTCTTCCAGTGAGTATACCCATGTAATCGCATTTCAGTAGTTGGTAGTATTTGTAATGCTGCATTGCCCTCTGGTGGCCTGAATGGCAATGTACAATCATTTTGTTACACACTGGTAAATTCTTTTTCTGTGAATGTTAAAAAAATAAATCCCTCCCCAAAGCCAGCAATTGATGTAGCTCTAACCAGCATAATATTGGCAAAGCCAACAAAGTTTATTAATTTGGACTCTATTAGTTGGGAATTTGGAGTCATTCCAGACAGACCACACTGCCGGTGATGATTAACAAAGGGACATGTTTAGTCTACTTAAATGCTAAGGCAAATGCAGTTTTTCCAAAATAACATGAGAAACCAACCTCTTAGTAGCCTTTATACACAAATAATAAATGAGTTACAAATGATTCATTTTTATTAGTTTTTAAAAATTCTCTAAGGCACTTGATTTGATTCCCCTATCCCTGTCAAGGGCTGCTATAAATCACAATTTTTTTTTTCAGCGTTCTCCAATTCGGGCCTATGAATCAGCCTAGCTTGCTCTTTAATTAGGAAAAATGAGGGCAGTTTTATAGTAATTTTAAATTTCTCAGACTTTTGGCTCCTCTCAGTCTGCGCTTTTTAAACAGAAAATTTTTAAAAGGGCTATGCCACTTGACTGACTATTGTCAGCGGTTCAAATTAAACAAAGAACACATAAATTTTTTAAAGGTATTCAATTTGGGAAACACTACTTTTTTCTGTGTTTCTTTTCTAGCTACAAATATGGTTTTTATATTGAGTATTAATAGACACATTTCCTGGCTTTGCCATGGTAAACAGATAAATGTTCCAGAAATCATTCAATTTTTTTGAAATAACAAAACTATTATCATTCTAGGATGGAAAATGAACATCCTACCCAAAGAATGTGCATCTTCTCAAACTTGAAGTCCATCTCATTGAAATAAACTTGCAAACTAATGTTAATATCAACTTGATGCTGATAGAAACCTTTCATCACATGTACCACCTGTTATCACGTACCCCTGAGCAGATACTGGAAAATCATTCGTTGGCTCATGGGAATTTTCCTGAGAATAGTCATGACAGTGTGCCTGTTTGTATATGGATGCTAAATGAGGTCCCAAAGTGAGTCTGTTTCCTTTGCTGGCTTTCCGTAGTATCATCATATCTCTTTATGTTACAGGAGTTACATAGATCTTATGCATTCTAGGAAGTTTTATATGTTGATTCAAACATATAAACAAAAAATATAAAAACCCAGGTGTGGTGGCACATGCCTATAGACCCAGCCACTCAGGGAGTCTGAGAGGGAGGACCACTTGGTCCAGGAGGCTGAAGCAGCAATGGCTATGATCGCATCACTGCACTCCAGCATGGATGACACAGCAAGACCCTGTCTCAAAAAAATAAGAATGAATTTTAAAAGTTTGACAGTTGGGGTCAGGTGTGTTTGCTCATGCTTATAATCCCAGTACTTTGGAAGGCTGAGGCAGGCAGATCACTCGAGGCCAGAAGTTTGAGACCAGCTGGCCAACATGGTGAAACCCCATCTCTTCCAAAAGTACCAAAGTTAGCTGAGCATGGTGGCACACACCTGTAGTCCCAAGTGCTCAGGAGGCTGAGGTAGAAGAAGTGCTTGTACCCAAGAGGTGGAGATTGCTGTGAGCCGAGATTGAGTCACTGCACTCCAGCCTGGGCAACAGAGCAAGATCCTGTCTCAGAAAAAAAAAAAAAATTATTTTAAGTTTGACAATTAACTCATTTTGACTTTCCAGAGTTTAACACCAGTGGCAAGAGAGTTTTCACCAAATGTGGAATAAACTAGTAGAAAATTGTAGTGGTAGGATTGAAGCTCGCGGTCAATGCACGGAAGGGGTGAGTAAGGGCCGCATTTCCAGACGGATCTTTGTTGCCCACAGAACAAGGAAATTCCTAGGTATAGAGGAGACGCAAGATGCCAGGCAGAGGTTTTGGCTGGCGCAGCTGGCGGCCGGTGTGGCGGTGGCCCGCGCTGTGGCGGTGCTACACAGCGGTCCGGACAAAGCACGCTCGTCTGGGTGCCCTGTTGGGCCGGCAACCTGAGACTTGGGAGGGCTGAACTTAAGACTGAACGGGACTTGGACAGTGAGCCAGCCCAGGAGATTCCAGGGTGAAAGCGTTTGGGGTAGCGCAGTGGGACAAACAAAACGGCGATTCCAAACGCTCCCTGTGGAGGGGTGCCCTGAGGCTGCAGCTCTGTGGGGGAGGGGCGCCCGCCATTACCGAGGCAAACCACCCCTACTGAGGTACATGCCCATTGCTGACACAGCCTGCTGTTGCCGAGGCAACCCGCTACAACAGAGAGATTCTGCCACAGGGCGTAGCCCCTGGCAGCAGGGCAGAGACCGCAGAAGGGCAGAGCCTGCAGCAACAGGGCGAACCTCACACCAGCAGGGCGGAGCCTCGGCAGGCAAATAGTGACTAGACTGCCTCCTAGCTGGGCAGGACAGCGAGACAGACATTCACAAGGAAAGCCCCAACCCCCCCCAGACAGAGCATCTGAGAAAAAAAGGGTTTTTTTTATGAGTTATGTTGCAGCAGAATTAAACATAGCAGCCTAACAGCCCTGAATGAACAACAGAGCTCATAGCTCAGCACTTGAGCTCCTACAAAGTACAGACTATCTCCTCAAGCAGCTCCCTGACCTCTCTATATCCAAAAGACTGACATTTGGCAGGCATCATTCTGGGACAAAGATAGCAGAAAAAGAAACTGGTAGCATCCCTCACTGTTTTGCAGCTGCTATAGGTGCACCCCAGACAAGCAGGGCCTGGAGTGGACCTCAGCAGTCATACAGTGAAGGGGCTAGACTGGTAGAAGGAAAACCAAGTAACAGAAATACTTCATCATAAACAATCTGGGTGTCTACTCAGAGACCCAATCGAAAAGTCAGCAACTACACAGACGACAGGTGGATAAATCCATAAAGATGGGAAGAAACCAGCGCAAAAAGGAGGAAAACACCCGAAACCAGAACACCTCGCCTCCTAGAAAAAAAACAAAACTCCTCACCAGCAAGGGAACAAAGCTGGATGGAGAATGACTGTGACGAAATGACAGAATTAGACTTCAGAAGGTGGATAATGAGAAACTTTTGTGAGCTAAAAGAACATGTTTTAAATCAATGCAAAGAAACTAAGAACCTTGAAAAAAGATTTGAGGAAAGGATAACAAGAATGGATACCTTAGAGAGGAATAGGAATGAATTAAAGGAGCTGAAAAACACAATACGAGAACTTCGTGAAGCATGCACAAGTTTCAATAGCCAAATTGACCAAGCAGAAGAAAGAATATCAGAAGTTGAAGATCAACTCAATGAAATAAAACGAGAAACCAAGATCAGAGAAAAAAGCACAAAAAGGAAAATGAACAAAGTCTCCAAGAAATGTGGGACTATGTGAAGAGACCTAACCTACGTTTGATAGGTGTACCAGCATGTGACGAAGAGAATGAATCCAAGCTGGAAAATACTCTTCAGGACATTATCCAGGAAAATTTCCCCCACCTAGCAAGACAGGCCAACACTCAATTGCAGGAAATACAGAGAACACCACAAAAATATTCTGCAAGAAGAGCAACCCCAAAACACATAATCGTCAGATTCAACAAGGTTGAAATAGAGGAGAAAATACTAAGGGCAGCCAGGGAGAAAGGGCGGGTCACCCACAAAGGGAAGCCCATCAGACTCACAGCAGATCTCTCGGCAGAAACTCTACAAGCCAGGAGAGAGTGGGGGGCAATATTCAACATCCTTAAAGAAAAGAACTTTCAACCCAGAATTTCATATCCAGCCAAACTGAGCTTCAGAAGTGAAGGAAAAATAAAATCCTTTGTAAACAAGCAAGTACTCAGAGATTTTGTCACCACCAGGCCTGCTTTACAAGAGCTCCTGAAAGAGGCACTACACATAGAAAGGAACAACCAGTACCAGCCATTCCAAAATCACACTAAATGTTAAAGAGCATCAACATAATGAAGAATCTACATCAACTAACGGGCAAAACAGCCAGCTAGCATCAAAATGGCAGTATCAAATTCACACATAACAATATTAACCCTAAATGTAAATGGACTAAATGCACCAATCAAAAGACACAGACTGGCAAATTGGATAAAAAGCCAAAACCCATCAGTGTGCTGTATCCAGGAAACCCATCTCACAGGCAAGGATACACAAAGGCTCAAAATAAAGGGATGGAGGAAGATTTACCAAGCAAATGGAGAGCAAAAGAAAGCAGGAGTTGCAATTCTCATCTCTAATAAAATAGACTTTAAAGCAACAAAGATCAAAAGAGACAAAGAAGGCCATTACATAATGGTAAAAGGATCGATACAACAAGAAGAGCTAACAATCCTAAACATATATGGACCCAATACAGAAGCACCCGGATACATAAGGCAAGTTCTTAACGACTTACAAAGAGACTTAGACTCCCACACCATAATAGTGGGAGACTTTAACACTCCACTGTCAATATTAGACAGATCAACCAGACAGAAAATCAACAAGGATATCCAGGGCTTGAACTCAGACCTGGAGCAAGCAAACCTGATAGACATTTACAGAACTCTTCACCCCAAATCCACAGAATATACATTCTTCTCAGCACCACATCACACCTATTCTAAAATTGACCACATAATTGGAAGTAAAGCACAGCTCAGCAAATGCAAAACAACTGAAATCATAACAAACAGACTCTCAGACCATAGTGCAATCAAGTTAGAACTCAGAATTCAGAAACCAACCCAGAACCGCACAGCTTCATGGAAACTGAACAACTGGCTCTTGAATGTTGACTGGATAAACAATGAAATGAAGGCAGAAATAAAGAAGTTCTTCGAAACCAATGAGAACGAAGACACAACATGCCAGAATCTCTGGGACACATTTAAAGCAGTCTCTAAAGGAAAGTATATTGCAATAAGTGCTGATATGAGAAGAATGGAGAGATCCAAAATTGACAGCCTATCGTCAAAACTGAAAGAGCTAGAGGAGCAAGATCAAAAAAACTCAAAACCCAGCAGAAGACAAGAAATAACTAAGATCAGAGCTGAACTGAAGAAGATTGAGACACGAAAAACCCTCCAAAAAATCAATAAATCCAAGAGCTGGTTTTTTGAAAAGATCAACAAAATAGACAGACCACTAGCCAGACTGATAAAAAAGAAAAGAGAGAACAACCAAATAGATGCAATAAAAAATGATTAAAGGGAAATCACCACAGATTCCACAGAAATTCAAACCAACATCAGAGAATATTACAAAAAACTCTATGCACATAAACTAGTAAACCTGGAAGAAATGGATAAATTCCTGGACTCCTGTGTCCTCCCAAGCCTAAACCAGGAGGAAGCTGAAACTATGAATAGATCAATAACAAGGGCAGAAGTCGAGGCAGCAATTAAGAGCCTACCACACAAAAAAAGCCCAGGTCCAGAAGGGTTCGCAGCCAAATTCTACCAGACACACAAAGAGAAGCTGGTACCATTCCTTCTGAAACTATTCCAAATAATCCAAAAAGAAGGAATCTTCCCAAATCATTCTATGAGACCAATATCATCCTGATACCAAAACCCGGCAGAGACCCAACAAGAAAAGAAAACTTCAGGCCAATATCCATGATGAACATAGATGCAAAAATCTTCAATAAAATATTGGCAAGCCGATTGCAACAGCAAATCAAAAAACTTATCCATCATGATCAAGTAGGATTCATCCCGGGGATGCAAGGCTGGTTCAACATACGCAAGTCTATAAACGTAATTCACCACATAAACAGAACCAAAAACAAAAACCACATGATTATCTCAATTGACGCAGAGAAGGCATTTGACAAAATTCAACAGCCCTTTATGCTAAAAACCCTCAATAAACTCGGTATCGATGGAACATATCTCAAAGTAATAAAAGCTATTTATGACAAACCAACAGCCAATATCATACTGAATGGGCAAAAACTGAAAGCATTCCCTTTGAAATCCGGCACTAGACAAGGATGCCCTCTTTCACCACTCCTATTCAATATAGTACTGGAAGTTCTAGCCACAGCAATCAGGCAAGAAAAAGAAATAAAGGGTATTCAAATTGGAAAGGTGGAAGCCAAATTGTCTCTATTTGCAGACGACATGATAGTATACCTAGAAGACCCCATCGCCTCAGCCCAAAAACTCCTGAAACTGATAAGCAACTTCAGCAAAGTCTCAGGATATAAAATCAATGTGCAAAAATCACAAGCCTTCCTCTACACCAATAACACACTTAAAGAAAGCCAAATCAAAAACGAACTGCCATTCACAATTGCTACAAAAAGAATAAAATACCTTGGAATACAACTCACAAGGAACGTAAGGGACCTCTTCAAGGAAAACTACAAACCACTGCTCAACGAAGTCAGAGAGGACACAAAAAGATGGAGAAACATTCCATGTTCATGGTTAGGAAGAATTAATATCGTAAAAATGGCTATACTGCCCAAAGTAATTTACAGATTCAACGCTATCCCCATCAAGCTACCATTGACTTTCTTCACAGAACTGGAAAAAACCACCATGAACTTCATATGGAACCAAAAGCGAGCCCGCATAGCCAAGTCAATTCTAGGCAAAAAGAACACAGCGGGGGGCATCACACTACCGGATTTCAAACTATACTACAAGGCTACAGTAATCAAAACAGCATGGTACTGGTACCAAAACAGAGATATAGACCAATGGAACAGAACAGAGGTATCAGAGGCAACACAACATATCTACAACCATACAATCTTTGATAACCCTGACAAAAACAAGCAATGGGGAAAGGATTCCCTGTTCAACAAATGGTGTTGGGAAAACTGGCTAGCCATGTGCAGAAAGCAGAAACTGGACTCCTTCCTGACACCTTACACTAAAATTAACTCCAGATGGATTAAAGACTTAAACATAAGACCTGGCACCATAAAAACCCTAGAGGAAAATCTAGGCAAAACCATCCAACACATAGGAGTAGGCAAGGACTTCATGAACAAAACACCAAAAGCATTGGCAACAAAGGCCAAAATAGACAAATGGGACCTAATGAAACTCCACAGCTTCTGCATGGCAAAAGAAACAGTCACTAGAGTGAATCGGCAACCAACAGAATGGGAAAAAATTTTTGCAGTTTACCCATCTGACAAAGGGCTGATATCCAGAATTTACAAGGAACTCAAACGGATTTACAAGAAAAAAACAAACAAGCCCATTCAAAATTGGGCAAAGGATATGAACAGACACTTTACGAAAGAAGACATATATGAGGCCAACAATCATATGAAAAAATGCTCATCGTCACTGGTCATCAGAGAGATGCAAATCAAAACCACATTGAGATACCATCTCACGCCAGTTAGAATGGCGATCATTAAAAAATCTGGAGACAACAGATGCTGGAGAGGATGTGGAGAAACAGGAACACTTTTACACTGTTGGTGGGAGTGTAAATTAGTTCAACCATTGTGGAAGACAGTGTGGCGATTCCTCAAAGCCTTAGAAATAGAAATTCCATTTGACCCAGCAATCCCATTACTGGGTATATATCCAAAGGACTATAAATCGTTCTACTATAAGGACACATGTACACGAATGTTCATTGCAGCACTGTTTACAATAGCAAAGACCTGGAATAAACCCAAATGCCCATCGATGATAGACTGGATTGGGAAAATGTGGCACATATACACTATGGAATATTATGCAGCAATCAGAAATGATGAGTTTGTGTCGTTTGTAGGGACATGGATGAATCTGGAGAACATCATTCTCAGCAAACTGACACAAGAACAGAAAATGAAACACCGCATATTCTCACTCATAGGCGGGTGATGAAAAATGAGAACACATGGACACAGGGAGGGGAGTATTAAACACTGGGGTCTATTGGGGGAAAAAGGGGAGGGCCAGCGGGAGGGGGAGGTGGGGAGGGATAGCCTGGGGAGAAATGCCAAATGTGGGTGAAGGGGAGAAAGGAAGCAAAACACACTGCCATGTGTGTACTTATGCAACTGTCTTGCATGTTCTGCAATGTACCCCCAAACCTAAAATGCAATAAAAAATTAAAAAAAAAAAGGGGGGGGGAGGTATTAGGAGTGCTTTCTGTTCAATGACAGTATTTAGGATTTTACAGGGAAAAAAAACCCAAAAATATAAATATAAACCATTCCTGAGCCCAGCACATGGCAGACATTTTCCATAGGGAAGCAAACACTTGTCCAGGAAATGACGTGGACACCTAAAATTCAGGGCAGGAAGACAAAAAAAAAAAGAAAATTGTAGTGGTGATGAAAAGGTGCCACATGTATTCTTTAAATGGTACTGTTTTAATACCCAAAAGGAAGTCTGAGATTTAGTATTTATTCATACATTAGTGTCCATTGTTACACATTTTGGATCTTTGAAAGCTCGTGAGGGGTATTTTAAAATTCATTAATTGAGGCATTTCTACAAATCAGGAAATGTAGCAGATGGTGCTTTCTGCTACATTGTTTTTTCCAATTTTCTGCCAGTTTAGTATGAAGAAGCCTCCCACAAGTCTCATCTCTTTAAAGACACGTCCAAACAGTGAAAACAGGGATTGGGTAATTAGGAAAGCGGGGAGGAACAGTGAGGACGTTTCATTCTCCTTTTTTTTTTTTTTTTTTCTGAGGGCTAGGTCACAGGCCATGGTCACTCATATTTGACTCAGAATCAATCTCTTCAAATGTTTTAAAGTTTGACTCTTTTTTTTTTTTAAAAGAAAGAAAGAAAGAGAAAGAGAAAAGGGGGAGAGAGAACAGGAGTCTTGCTCTATTGCCCAGGCTGGAATGCAATCTAGAAATAGGTATTAAAAACCTCTTTTATGCTGATGATTGTGCTTAACAGCGGAGACAGGAAGGAGTAAGGCAAGAAAATAAACAAATGTATGTTCTGTGGACCTGGGGTGTTGAATTCTATAAATATTCACTGAGTTTACTTGTTCCAGGTCTAAGTTCAAATCATAAATGTCTCTGTTAATTTTCTATCTCATTGATCCGTCGAATATTAACAATGTGGTGTCAAAGTCTCCTGCTATTAGTGTGGGAGTCCAAGTCTCTTTATAAGTCATTGAAAACTTGTCTTATATATCTGGGTGCCCCTATATTGGGTACATATATATTTATGATCATTGACTCCTGTTGTTGCATTGATTTTTTTATCATTATGTAATGACCTTCTGTTTCTTTTAGCCTTGGTTACTATTATAGTCTATTTTGTCAGAGACAAAAGTTACGACTCCTGGTTTTTTTTGTTTGTTTTGTTTTTCTTTCCTCTCCATTGATTGGTGAGTCTTCCTCCAACATTCTGTTTTGAGCCTTTGTTGTCCTTGCTTATGAGATGGATCTGGATACAGAGTGCCGATGTGTTTTGACTTTGTAATTCAGTTTGCGTGTCTGTGTCTTGGATTGGGGCGTTTAATCCATTTAAATTCAGGATTAATATTGATATTTGTGAGTTTAATATTGCCATTTAATGCTGACTGGCTATTTTGCCCATTAGTTGATATAAATACTTCATTATGTGGAGATGCTCTTTATCTTTTGGTAAGTTTTTGGGATGACTGATACTGGTTGTTCCTTTCTGTGTGTAGTGCTTCTTTCAGAAGCTCTTGTAAAGCAGGCCTGGTGGTGATGAAATCTCTGAGTGCTTGCTTGTTCATGAAAAATTTTATTTTACCTTCATTTATAAAGCTTAGTTTGGCTGGATATGAGATTCTGGGTTGAAAATCCTTTTCTTTGAGGATATTGAATATTAACCCCCACTCTATTCTAGCTTGTAGGGTTTCTGCTGAGAGATCTGCTATAAGTCCGATAGGCTTCCCTTTATGGGTGACCTGACCTTTCTCTCTAGCTGCCCTTAGAATTTTCTTTTATTTCAACCCTGGTGAATCTAACAATTATGTGTCTTGGGGTTGCTCTACTTGAGGAATATCTTTGTGGTGTTCTCTGTATTACCTGGAGATGAGTATTGTCCCACCTTACTAGGTTAGGGAAGTTTTCCTGAATAATATCCTGAAGAATACTTTTCAGCTTGGATTCATTCTCTTCATGACATTCAGGTACACCTATCAAATGTAAATTAGGTCTTTTCACATAGTCCCATATTTCTTGGAGACTTTGCTCATTCTTTTTTACTTTTTCTTCTCTAACCTTGTCTTCTCGTTTCATTTCATTAAGTTGGTCTTCGACCTCTGATATCCTTTCTTCTGCTTGATCAATTTGAGTGTTAAAACCTGTGCATACTTCTCGGGAGTTCTCGTATAGTATTCTTCAGTTCCATTAATTCACTTATATCCCTCTCTAAATTGTCTATTCTTGTTAAGATTTCGTCAAATCTTTTTTCAAAGTTCTTAGTTTCTTTACATTGGGCTATAACATGTTCTTTTAACTCACAGAAGTTTCTTATTATCCATCTTCTGAAGCCTAATTCTGTTATTGGAATGCACTCATTTTCCATCAGGCCTTGTTCCCCTGTTGATGAGGAACTGTGATCCTCTGTCAAGGGAGAGGCATTCTGATTTCGAGTATTCTCAGCCTTTTTACGCTGGTTTCTTCCCACCGTTGTAAATTTATCCACCTGTCATCTTTGTAATTACCAGCTTTCAAATTAGGTCTCTTAGTGGACGTCCAACTTGTTAATTCCCAGGGCTGAAATGTGAGCAACCCACTGCGCTGGCCAAAACAGCGGCATCAAGATTCTTGGTGCTTTTCTGTCCAGGAGTCTCCCATCTGGCTTCCCTCCCCTTCTTCAATCAGCTCCAAACGTCGCCAAAAGGGGAACCAGTCCTGTTTACTCTGCACCAAGAACCGCCGGGCCTGGGGCTCTGGCAAAACCGCAGAGCCACTGCAAGAGTCGCGCTGGCGACCCGTGTGGCTCCTCTGCTGGGAAACTCCTGGTCCTTGTGCAAGAAAGATTTGTCTGAAAGTGTGGCATCCTCTCATTCTCTGCACTTTCACTGGGAGCTACAAGCCTGAGCTGCTAGTGGTCAGCCATCTTGGATCTCTCCTCATTCTTCATTTTTTACGTGTCTGTATTATTTTTCTTTTAAAAGTGTGTATTATACCTGTGATTATATTAAGACAAAGCAAAAAAAAAAAAAAAAAACCAGCCATCTTAATCTGTGTGCCTATTGGCCTGGTGATGAGTGAGACAAGAGGTCAGCCTAATGCTCGGCAGCCGTTGACTGAAGTCCTTTCCAAGGTTTGGGAAGTATTCTTCACTGCATTTTCAAATATTTCCGGTTTCCAGTGGGAGGCAAGAAGGTAAATGTGAGTCTAAATATTTACAAGCAAGTTATTCTATTTTCTCTACTTTTTTTTTTTTCTTTTTGCCAGGACTGTGCAAGAAAATATTCTATAATGAGACATTTCCAAAATCTTGGCATTTCAGCCTGCAGTTGATACTCTTGGCCACCAGGGGACGCTTGTGCGTCTCTGCAGGAGAAGATGGACGTGAGCAACCTTAATCTGTCCAACCCTGGGCCTGCCGGCTGCCTGAGGTCCCGGACGGCTTTGAATACGGCCCAACACAAATTCCGAAATTTTCTTCAAACATTATGACATTTTTTAACATTTTTTTTTTTTTAGCTCATCAACTATTGTCAGTGTTACTATATTTTATGTGTGGCTCTAGACAATTCTTCCAATGTGGCCCAGGGAAGCAAAAAAATTGGATATCCAGATCTAAGAATAAATTTTGATAAACTTGGGAAATTTGACAAATCACCAGATTAACCCATGGAGAAATGAAGTATAGGTATTTCTTTTTTTAAAAAAAAATTATTGTGTTTATTATATTATTGTTTGTAGAGATGAGGTCTCATGTTGCCCAGACTGGTCTTAAAGCCCTGGGCTCAAGCAGTCCTCCCACCTCAGCCTCCCAAAGTGCTGAGATTACAGATGTGAACCACATTGCACTTGGCCAGGTGTTTCTTGATGTATTTTTATGAGCAGATCAGAAAAGTTTTTTATTGGTAAGGAATTCTGCTTTCTCCTCAATTAGGAAATAATGATGCTCTGATTTCTGTCTGAACATCTCTATAATCTACAATCTAAATTCATATTTAAGATTATGGTTATTAAGCTGACTTAATCAAAATACACAAGGTGTACACATATTCATCTCATTCCAAAGCTTTTGGTTGACCTCATGCAATAAAAAAGACAGATGTTATCTTAGACTTGCCACCCACCCACAGTATAAGTGAAGAGCATTTGTTTTCTTCCTGACCATGAGTGACATCATATAGCAATCTTCTATTCATTTAACTAAAAATGGCATAAAATTCAGCCCCCAACCAATTTGTCTTTTGTTTTTTGTTTTTCTTTTCCAACAGTTGAGAGCAATTCCATCACACTGAGACTTGGGGTCTTGACTTCCCTAATATGTACAGCATCGTCATAAAGACATGTACACAAATGCATTACATGTAATGGCAAAAACATGACAAAAACAAACAAACTGGAAATGACCCAAATACCTATCAACAGTAAAATAAATAAATTGTGATAGGTTCATAAAAATGGAATACTAAAGCAAAGAAAATGTAAAAGTTATAGATCACTCATCAACATAATATTGATTGAAATAAGCCAGACACAAAAAGGATTATCATTGAGACAGCTATCTGAGATACTGGTATCAGCCCTCTAGAAACTTACGTTTTAGTAGGAAAAACAGATGTGTGCATAAATGTGATCAATATTTATCCTAATAAGCTGTGCTGGTCGGGGAGTAGATGGGAGTTGTGAAGCAGATAAAGAAACGAGGCTGAACAAAGACTTACTAAATAATAAATTGCATAAACACATACGTTTGGGCAGGTAAGAAAAAACAGTGGGGAGTGTAGGGAATGGTCCATGCAAAGGGATCAGCATGAGATTACAGAACCACATCAAGTTTTGTATTGCTTATGATGTGGCCAGAAGGAAAGTGGGTGATGAAAGAAGCAGCTTTAGATGAGATTGAAGCAGTGAGCAGGTACCAGTTACCAAGGAATTTCCTTTTTTAAAAAAATCTTTTTTCTTTCTTTCTTTTTAAACAGAATCTCACTCAGTCACTCAGGCTGGGTGCAGTGGCACACTCTTGGCTCACTTGCAACCTCCACCTCCCGGGTTCAGGCGATTCTCGTGCCTCAGCCTCCCGAGTAGCTGGGATTACAGGCATGCGGCACTATGCAGGCTATATTTTGTATTTTTAGTGGAGACAGGGTTTCACCATGTTGGCCAGGCTTGTCTTGAACTCCTGGTCTCAAATGATCCACCTGCCTTAGACTCCCAAAGTTCTGGGATTGAATGCATGAGCTACCATGCGCAGCCTACAAGGACTTTCTTTATTCTACAGAAAATATCCATTTCACCCAGATTTTTTTTTAACATATATGACAACCATAAAAAGCTACATTGCATTTAACTTAATCAGTAATATTCCCACACTAAAAGGTTTATAACAAAGTATTCTTAGAACAAAAAATTCAGGGCTAGTTTGATATCAAAATGCCTATAACAATTTATTTCTTTTACTGTTGATAGACATTTGGGTTATTTCCAGTTTGCTTTTTTGTTAACAGACCCTCCCAGTCTGTTCCAGCTTCCAGTGTACCCCCGAACACCCCTTGGCTAGTTGATGCAGCACTGCAATCTCTGCCCCTGTCCTCACCTGGCCATCTTCTCCCTATGCGTCTGTCTTCACATGCTTTCCATTCTACGTGTGTCCCACTTCTCCTCTTCTTATACAACATCAGTCATACTGAATTAAAGAGCCACCTTACTCCAGTGTGACATCATCTTAGCTAATTACACCTGCAATGATCTTATTTCCAAATAAGTTCACATTCTGAGATACTGGGGTTTAGAACTTCAATGTATGGATTTTGGATTTTGAAAGTATACAATTCAACTCATAACAAACAGTTTCAGTCATCATAGCCCAAACTGGAAACAGCCCAAATGTCTATCAACTGGTGAATGGACAAACAAAATGCTGTATTTGCATGCAATGGAATGTTACTCAGAAATATAAAGGAATTTGTTACTGATACATACAAGCATGGATGAATCAAATGCATGATGCTAAGTGAAAGAAATCAGACTCAAAAGGCTACATTATCAAAAGATTCAAAAGCCTTCATTTACAACATTCCAGAAAAGGCAAAGTTATAAAGATAGAAAACAGATCAGTAGTTTCCAGGGTAGAGTCTGACCACAAAGAGGCAGGAGGGACTTTTGGGGGTTGATTATCTGCTCAAAATCTTAAGTTTGATGCTGGTAACATGACTGTATGTTTATGAAAACCCATAAAGCTATACTGCAAACGGATGAATTGAATGTATGCAAATTATATCTTAATAAGCTTGACTCCTCCAAAATGGTATATACACAAACATTAACTCAAACTTGATTTTTGATCTAAAGAAAAAAAGTTGAAATTAGCAAAACTTCCAGAAGAAAACATAGGAGAAATCTTTACAACCTAGAGAGAGGTCAAGTTTTCTTAGATATGACACAAAAAGCACAATCTATAAAAGGAAATAAAAGAAGATATTGAAGTTTATCAAAATGTTAAATGTTTGCTCTTTGAAAAACGCTGTTAACAAATAAAAGGCAAACCACAGACTAGGAAGAAATAGAAATAGTCACAGCACACATATCTTACAAAGGACTTACATCCAAGGTATTTAAGAAAATCTTACACTTCAATAAGATAACAAATGACTCAAATAAAAACGGGCAAAAGATCTTAATCAGCATTTTAAAAAACTGATAATGAACACATTAAAAAAAAGATGCTCAAGGTCAGTGGACATCAGGGAGCTGCAAATTAAAACCCAGTGGATTAACGTTATGTTCTCATTAGAATAGTTAAAATTTAAAACACGATTTTAAATTTAGACAAAACAAATATCAGCAGACGTGAAGTCACCAGAACTGTCATGCATTGCTGAAGGGAGTGTAGATGGTACAACCATTTTGAAGACAGGCTTGGAAGGTCTTTATGAAGTTAAACATATACTAATGTCCAACTCATTTTAGAAAATTACCCTAGAGAAATGAAAACATGTCTGCATGTAAATACCTCTTCCGGGTATTTACACAGGAAATAAATTCCTGCATCATGCAATAACTACATCTAGCCTTGTGAGTAACTTCTAGAGTGTTTTCCAAAGTAGCTGTACGTTTTGCACTCCCAGGCTATGTGGATTCCAATTTTCCCACATTTGCAACAAAACTCGTCACTTTCCATGGGTTCTTTGCTGTTGTTTTATTTTTATAGCAATCCTAGTGGATGTGAAGTGGTATTTCATTATGGTTTTGATTAGTATTTCCCTGATGACTAATAATGCTGAACATCTTTTCATGTGCTTATTGGACATTTACGTATCTTTTTTGAAAAACAGCTACTCAGATATGTTGCCCAGGTTTTGGTTTTTGTTTTGTTTTGTTTTGCTTTGCTTTTTGTTTTTGAGACAGTCTCATTCTGTAGCCCAGGCTGGAGGGCAGTGGCACAGTCTCGGCTCACTGCAACCTCCATCTCCTGGGTTCAAACAATTCTCCTATCACAGCCTCCTGAGTAGTTGGGACTACAGGCATCCACCACCACACCTGGCTAATTTTTATATTTTTCAGACAGACAAAATTTTCACCATTTTGGCCAGGCTGGTCTTGAACTCCTGACTTCAGATGATCCGCATGCCTTGGCCTTCCGAAGTGCTAGGATTACTGATGTGAGCAACTGCACCCAGCCCTTTGGCTAGTTTTTAATAGGGGTTTTATTATTGTTGTTGTTGAGTTACAAAAGTTCTTTACTCCAGAACTAGACCCATATAAGATTGTATGATTTACAAATATTTTCTAACATTCTGAGAGTTGTCTTTTCCCTTTCTAGACAATATCTTTTGGTGCACAAAACTTTTTCATATTGATGAATTCCAACTTACCTATTTTTTTTTTTTTTTTGGTTGCTTGTGCATCTGGTTTCATATCTAAGAAACCATGACCTAATCCAAGGCTATGAACATTTACATTTGTGTCTTATTCTGAAAGTTGTACAGTTTAGCTCTTACATTTAGGACTTTCACACATTCGAGTTAATTTTTGTATATAGTGTTAGGCAGAGGTACAAATTCTTCGTGGCTGCAATATTAGACAGGGAAAGGACAACAGCAAAAACTGAGGGTATTTTTAAAGGTATATACCCACCTAACCATTCTTTACTGTTTTACTGCTTTCAGTTTTAGGACTTTAAGTTTTTATGAATCTCAAATATAACAGAGTTTATTCATGTAACCTCTCTGTTCACAAAGGTGTGGTTATGCAGTCATAATTTCAGATGCTAAGACCCAAGTGTAGTGTGGTTACAGACTGAGCAGATTAGTCCTAGATGGCTATTTGTCAATACCATTGCTTTTATTTTTGCATATTATCTTCCGATTTTTAATTGTATACAGACAATCATAGTATGACCACAATTTTGAATTATGTGTTTTCACACATAATTCTCTCATTAGTCTCTCAGTAGTTTTAATAACTGTACAATACTCATTTGGGTTTCTTCTATTTGTTACCTATGGAAGGCATTATATTTTTCTAAGTTTTTGCTTTCTAGAGACATTATAAATATCATCATCCATGTGAATCTTTAAAAAAGTATTTCCCTAAGGTAATTCCTCAAATAGCTGAGTTAAAGAGTATGAACATTTTAATAATTCTTGATACATATTTGGAAATATCCTTCTAAAAAGATAATCATTTGTACTGTTATTAAAAATATAGGGCTAATCCTAATTTGAGCAACTTACAATCTTGGTGAAATGCTTAAAAACGTGTTCTAATGCCACAGCTGTGAAATGCACCCCTCATATGTAAAGCCTGCTGTCAGGGAGTCATCAATCTTCCAGACCCTTCACTCACTGAATTTCTTATATGGCTAATAACTTGGTGTCAACATAAAGTGAAGCCAGACTGCACAGGGTCAAAGTCAGTTCTGCCACGTATTAGCTGTGTGATCCTTTGACAATTAATGACTTTGCTTTTCAGTTTCCTCATCCGTAGAGTACCTACTTCACAGGATTTTTCTGAGGGCTAAATGCAAAGCCTACCAATTTTGAAATTAAGTATATGTTCTTTTGAAATAAAGCCTATATATTTTTCAATAACCTAAATTGAGAACAACAATAACAACTTTCAGGATAGATTTAATTTTGGTGAACAGCACAAAGCTATTTAGAGGTAGGTCTGTAAGAGGGTTCATTTATGAAGCTGGGTCCTAAATATCTCATCTAGCAAAAATGTTTATCCTTTTAAAAATGTTGGCATTTAAACATCAGCTTGGGAAGAAAATTTACATCTTTGGATTCATATCCTCGAGCCAGTCATTTCATTGCTGTTCAATGCCAAACTAAGTTACTGTTATTTTGTTTGTCCCCAGTCCCAGTCTGTGTAAGTTGGCCTTATTTTTTTCCCTTTAAATGGATGGATGAACTTGATCCCAAAGAAAGCAAGTAGAATATTTTATTAGTCTTGAGCTTTGAGAAAACTAACTTGTGTTATTTGCTTGTCTTTTACTCTCCTTAAGAAACTTCTATTAGACGGATGTTAAAACTTTTTATCTATCTTCCATGTCTCAATTTTTCTCTCATACTTTTTTGCTCTCTCTCTGCATTGTGTCCTAAAATGGAAGCAAACTTAACCCTCCACCTCATTAATTCATTTGGTCTCTGCATTCATTCTCCTATTGAGCTCATCTGTCACTTTTATTTTCATGATTCATTCACTGACTCAGCGAACTTTACCGAATGCTTCCATGGTGACAGAGTTGTCTGAGAAACATTTTTTAGATTTCCAGATCTTTTGGGGCATTGCAACATCCTCAAATCTAAAGTTATTTTGTTGTCTTGTTTAGGGTGCTAAAGTTCCTCAAATTTCTCAGAAGTGATTCACTACAGTTGTCATTTGAGAATGCCTTTGTTTTCTATCTAGATTATCCCTGTGGGGTTGGTTCAAAGGTAGCCTAGGTTGATCCTGGGGAATGCTGGCTCATGCTGCCACATGAGGGAGGCCAGGAGCCCACTTTCTGTGCAAAAGGGCTCCTCATCTTATTGGGGAGGTGTAGCTACTGAAGGTTTTGTGGGTCTTCTCTGCCCAAGGCCCACAGTCAGGGCTTTGGTCTGAGAACCACCACTGCAGCCGCCTCTCTCCTGCTCAGCCTAAGTGGAAGAGATGGTCACATGATCCAGCTGTTTCAAGCACAGACTCCATAAGGGCATTTTCCAATACCCTTTCCTAGTTTGTGGCTTCCCTGTGGTTACTCCCATTTTACCTACACTCCTCATTTCTGCAAAGCCATGCTTCTTCAGATCTTATATATCTGATCCTGTTTCTATATTTCAGAACTCCTCAAAAGCACTAGTCAACTGATGATTTTGGTTGCACCATGCCATTACATTTCATTTTGTCTTTTTTTTGCGGGGGGTTGGGAGGTTTAGGGAGGAAGAGAAAGCAATGACATTTGCTCAGTGGAACCGTCTTTATCCCATCTCCCTTCTTAACTGGAATTTACTTCAGTTCCGTTCAGTGCTCAGCCTAGGTCTTGGAGCTTAAATCTGTCTAAACTGCCAGGCACCAATAATAATACTCAGAAGGTTCTTCATGTGTCTAATTTAGTTAATAAATTAAGCCCAAAGAAAGTGCTCTGAAGTTCCAAGTTCTACTAGTTGAGTGAAGGCATCTGAGTTACCCCTGGAGAAAACGGAAGAATTTGACATGCAGGACAGGCATATAAGAAGATAGCAACTAGGCTGGGCCAGTGGCTCACACCTGTAATCCCAGCACTTTTGAGAGGCCGAGGTGGGCAGATCATCTGAGGTCAGGAGTTCGAGACCGGCCTGGCCAACATAGTGAAACCCTGTCTCTACTAAAAATACAAAAATTAACCAGATGTGGTGGCAGGCACCTGTAATCCCAGCTACTTGGGAGGCTGAGGCAGGAAAATCGCTTGAACCCTGGAAGCAGAGGCTGCAGTAAGCTGAGATTGTGCCACTATACTCCAGCCTGAGTGACAGAGCAAGACTCTGTCAAAAAAAAAAAAAAGCAACTAGTTTGGTTTGAAACACTATTGATCACAGAACTTAAGCAATGGGGAAAAACTATTTGCCACTAAAAAAATAAGCCGTATGAAGGTGCAATAGAAAAATATTCAGACTTAAAAAATTATAAACAATAATCAGAGATCATTTATCACAAAATTAGTCAAATGATAAGGCTAATATATTTCCATTAGTATATGTGTGTATATTTATACGCATATATACATATACAAACCTATACATATATACATGTGTATATATACGTGTATACACACATACACTAATGGAAATATACTGGCCTATATACATATAAATACGTAGTATGTGTGTGTCTTTATATATATGTTAATTCTTCACTTATATTACTAAGTCAGTTTTTAACAAGCATCTAATAGATTTTTATTACAAGAAACTTGAATCTCTATACCTTAGAAACTATGGATAAAGTGCTTTCGGTGGAATGGCCCACTCTTCAGACGCTTTCTGCAGAACTATTGAATAGATTCTCAATGGGCATAATTGTGACAGTAAGGCTTGGTCCTCTAGGGAGTCATTTCTATATACATAATTTTAAATTTTCAATATTGAAAGATGATTTATGGCTGGGCATGGTGGTGCACGTCTGTAATCCCAGTGCTTTGGGAGGCTGAAACAGAATTGCTTGAGCCCAGGAGTTCGAGACCAGCATGAGCAACACAGCAAGACCTCTTCTGTGCAACAAAAAATTTAATTAGCCATACACCTGTAGTCCCAAATACTCTGGAGGCTGAGGCAGGAGTGATGGCAGCAGTGGTCTGTCTGAAGCATCATACTCCCTGGAGCCAGTAGGGGCAGGAACAGGTGGAAGCCCCATCCCCTGCTGAATTGGCAGGGCAGGAGCCCTATACTACTGGGCACACTTGCAGCCACCCAGCTACGGCTCTAGACCTGGGCATCCCTGCACTCCCAGGAAGACGCCCCTATACCCCACTGGTTCAGAAGTACCTGAT
This sequence comes from Callithrix jacchus, assembly GCF_049354715.1. Classification (NCBI taxonomy): domain Eukaryota; kingdom Metazoa; phylum Chordata; class Mammalia; order Primates; family Cebidae; genus Callithrix; species Callithrix jacchus. The sequence goes on along the minus strand of NC_133514.1, from coordinate 29,036,447 downwards.
CCTGCTCCTCCCCACTCCTGGTGCCTGCTCCAATTTTGGAGCAAGGCTGAGGCTGAACCCAGGTGCTATCTCAACCTTGCCAGGTGTGCATGTGCTAAGGGTGGTGCTGACATGCCAGTCCTACCACCTTGGCCCCCTTTGAATTTTGGGCGCCAACAAGCAGGGGAGGGAGGCCGAGGGGTTGCTGAGGGCAGTTTGGCACAAGCCTGCAGGTGCCCTTTGGTAGGAACAGCCTGGATGGTGTGGATGGCATACTGATGGTGGCAGGAGGCAGACAGGCTCCTGGATGGAAGAGAGTGGGTCCTGGCGAAACTTCACCTTCAAGCCAGGGATTGCCTGAAGCTTGGGGGCTGGGCTGCCAGTTCCAAGTGGAGTCCTTGGCCCAGAGTGAGAACTTATGGTGCTTCTTCCCCCACCTACCCATGGCCACCCATGGACCAATCAGCACATACTTTCTCCCTTCTGAGCTCATAAAAACCCTGGATTCAGTCAGACTCAAACAGACCCTCAGGACTACCAGCTGCAGAAAGGAGCTACCCACTGTGGGTCTCCTTGACTCTTCCAGATGACTCACCTGTGGAAAGGAGCTACCCAATGCGGGTCTCTTCTCTGCTGAGAACTGGACACTCTTTGGGATGATCTGCCTGCAGAAAGGAGCTACCCACTGAGGGTCTTCTCTCCACTGAAAGCTGGACACTCATCAGGAAGGCCTGCATGCATAAATGAGCTACCCACTTTGGGTCTCCTGAGAGCTGTTCTGTCACTCAATGAAGCTCCTCTCTGCCTTGCTCACCCACCAGTTATTGGTACACCTCATTCTTCCTGGATGCAGGGCAAGAACTCAGGACCTGCCAATGGTGAAACTGAAAGAATTGTAACACAGACAGTGTTGAAACATGTCCCCACTCACCCCCTCCCGCCATGCAACATGTTGTGAGCAACGAGGAGAGAAGGGCTGCAGCCCTCTGGGATGCCCAGATCTAAAGGGTCCCCAAGCCAGGGCTGTGACACACTCTTTGGAGCTCTGCAGTTCCTGGCATCTCCAAGCTTCCAAGTGTCACAGGGTTCCCCTCATCCAGATGTGGGTGCCCACAGTGGAAGTCACATGCGGTACATCTGGTCCAGCTGCAGCCTCACATGGAGCTGCCACACCATAGCAGCTGGTGTGCCTGGCTGTGTGCAGTGTCTGGTCCAGCTGCAGCCTCACATGGAGCTGCCACACCATAGCAACTGGTGTGCCTGGCTGTGTGCAGTGTCTGGACCCCGCATGCACTTGCCCATACCCTCACTGCTTGGTGCCTGGCTCATTCTTGGCAGGTGTGGGATCTGGGCCAGTAGTGCAAGCCAAGCACAGCCTGCCAAGCCCAGTGGGCATTAGCAATACTCAGGCAGAAGGCGCCACCAGCCACAGAGGTTTCTGGCTGGCAAAGTGACACCCCAAGAATCCTGTGACATGAAGATCATATATCTAATGCCACCAACCGTAAGAAAAACTCATCTGTTCTTTAACATACGCAGTTTGGTTCTTCCAATGAACTGTTTTTTTTTTTTTTTTTTAAATAACATTGACCTACAATTTAAGAAAAAAGTATTAGGAATTTAGCTTTTATTCAAAATTAAATAAGCAAAAGCAAAAATTTTAAGAAACTTTTACAAATTACTTACATAAAAGAAAGTTAATAGGGACAGTCACGAGTTTGCAACAAATAATTACAAAAGTTTCTAGGGCAGCATGAATATAAACCATGTTGTAGGCATGGTGATCTAACTGTGATATGAATAAGGCATAACTAACATTTGCACCAAGACGAGAATTAAAAACAAAAACAAATTTTAAAAGCTTAGTTCTATATTAAACTTCTGCTCTTCTCCCAGATCCTTAATGGGTTTATACAATGTATTTTTTTAAACAAACATATCATGTCAAACTCTAAGTTACATAAATGGGCAGTTAATGTGAAAAGCCCCCTAAAATGTACAAACTAACTGGTACTGAATTGAGTTATCCATTTACCTTTATGTACAGTTAAATGTAAACCATATTTTCACAGTTTTGAGTGTTTTATGAATAGATGCACAGTACCATGTCAGGTTTACAATTGTTCCTGAAAACTGGCTCTAGGTTCTGCATACAATGCCTGTCGGTCACTGTGATGCAAGTATTTACATAAATAAGAAACTGTGTCATAGTCAATGGTCAAGACAGTTCAGCAAGAGCAGTATTTCCAACAAAGAATGATCCTCAACACAATATTTTACATAGTTGTGCAAATATAAGCATTAGGACAGATATATCTGAGGAAATTCAACTTGCAAAAACTTGTATCACTACTCTTGTAAACCTGGGCAATAAATGACCCTCAGCAAGTTCTGCTCTCTATGGCTTTTTTTGTTTTAAAATTTTAAAGCCAGAGAAAATGCACACACACTACCCAACCCCCCACAAGCACACACGCATGCGCGCGCGCGCACACACACACACACACACACTCTCTCTCTCTCTCTCACAGACATACAGAGTTCTTATTTCATTTGAGTATGGTACATAGTGCAACTTCACAATGTAGAGGTTTAACACACATTCAGTGCGTGTTTTTCTGTGCAAGTTCTTAGTGGTCTAAATCCTAGTTGAAGGTATTCATTTGCAGAACCACACGATTCAGGAGGTTGAAGGAAAAAAAAAGTTTCATTACATTTCTGAAACCAGCACTAGATGTGCAAAGGCAGCGGACAATCTGGCCATGAACACAGCCAGATTAGAGTAACTTTAAAGGGAGACCCAAGCAGTTAGTTACTTAGATTGGTCTCTAGAAAAATAGGTCAGTATATGCTGTATCTTTGTCAACCGTTCTTTCAAAGACTTCATTGACAAAACTGACAGCTGGTATCGTGGATCTACAGGGAGAACTGCAAGAAGCCACCAACACCACGCAGGTCCATTAGGAGTTGCCTAAAACAATGGACAGTTTATAGTATTAATAAAACAAGGATTTATGTAATAACAACAGTAGCTAACCACCAAAAAACTACTATTTATTGAGCACTTTTACTACGCATCAGATGCTATCTCCAATGTCTTTAACAATTATGTAAAGTATAAAATGGGAAAACTGAAGCTCAGAAACATAATGCAAATTGTCCAGGATCTCTCAGCTCATTCATGGCAGAGCCAAGATTCAAATCTAGACTTGACTCCATAGTCAACATGTGCTCTTTCCTCCTTACTGCACTGCCTGAAAGCAAGGTATCTTGACCTCAGGCTACCGACACTTTGAGCCAGATAATTCTTTGTTGTGTGTGGCTGTCCCTAGGTACTTATAGCACATTCAGCAGCATCTCTAACTACTATCTACCAGATGCCGGTAGCACCTCCCCACCCAGCTGTGACAGCCAAAAATGTCTCCAGATAATGCCAAATATCCTGCGGGGGCAACATGCCCCTAGCTGGCAGCCACTTTCTTGAGATATATATTTAAAGCATTAAGAAATGTTGAGATTTAAAATTTCCTCCAAGAATTATGGAACCCTAGGAAAGATGGAAGAAAAAGGCCCCAGTTTCCAATTTTGTTCAAAAAGGAAACATATCTCCAGTGAAAAAGTCCCTGTGATGTTGTAAAGGCTGACTACTAGCTACTGAAAAGACTAGAAATTTCCAAAAAAGATTTGTAAGCCACCTTCAGTGAACCTTGAATTGCTATTTATTGGACTTAAAATATAAAGCTTCAGAATGACAAAAGGAGCTAGGACATCAGTGCTGATCTCAGTAGGCTCCCTTCAGAATCAGATTCAGTTTCTACATTCATGTATTGTCTGCTGTCAGCTAAGCGTCACTACCTTCTCTTCTGCATTCCAGAGATGTTAGAAACTGTCTCCTAGAATCCCCTCTGCCATAGGGTTCCAGGTTAGGGTTGGCCAATGAAAGGCACTCTTGTAGGGTGTAGAAGCTGGAAGAGAAGCCAGTATCCTCGGAAGATTGTTGCAAAGTATGAAGATTGTTGCAAAGTATGAGCAGCAGCTTTCCAGAGAGCTCCTGGAAACCCCTACCTCCACTGCTAAGGTAGTAGTGGGGACTTACTGGGATTCCTAAGAATCATAGCCACTTCCCCACTAGTTCTTCAGAAGTACCCTGTTGGCTGTTCCTGAATCTCTGGTGGCAAATTCCCTGACTTCTGCAGGTGAAATCCCTGACCTTCCCCCCCACAGCTTCCCCAACTACTCTATAAAGTCCGCAACCTACATCAAAACCTTCATCCCAGGAATACGCAGGGTGGCTGCTTTTGCTTTCCTGCCCGAATCCTAACTCACGCAACATCGCTAACAGAAAGCAGTGATAGAGGACAGGATAATAAAAGGCAAGGGTGGTGAAGGTGATGGGAAAGTTATATTGAATTTTTCTATAAGCTGTTTTTTTATCATGTGAAATTTCTTATTCAATATTGTTCTTATCAAAGCCTATTTCTGTGACGTTTAATCAGATTCAAGTAATCAGTTAAAACAAATAGATAACAACTGATAATATACTAAACAGAATGAATACTAAATGTGGAGATGGCCTATGTTGGTGTTTCAAGTTCAGGTGAAGGATTCAATTGGGATTCAGACAGATGCAGACTAACCCTTAAAAATGGGAATGAGGCAGTGTGCATTACAATGAGATCTATTATTTCTCCATCTTCACATATTTACTGACAGCCATTCCTTTGTACAATCTATCACCTTCTGACCAAAAACATTTAAATTCAAAAATACTTATGCCTAAAACGCAATGCTTTAATGAGTCTATGATCATATTTTCCAGGAGCCAGACCCTTCTTTTATGCCTCTTGCAGTTTTGCTTGCACAGAAAGTTCCAGATACACATTCATTAGACTAAGCTTAAGTGTAAACCCTAAGTATCAGCAAGACTAAAAGAATAACAGTTTCATAAGAAGCGAAGTATTAAACATGAAGAGGCAAAAATGAGTAAGTCGTGGGGTCAAATGTTGGGAGACAGAAAAATGAGAAAAGATTTTTAAATGTATAGAAAATTGTAAATCTCTCTGCTCTCAAAGAATGACAGCAACAGGTGATGGGTTTGAAGGCATAGTTGTCTCACAGTCACAGTTTCTAGATAGTAACATCCCATTTTTAATTCCTTACCCCTCCTAAAAGTCCTCTTAAGGACTTCCTCCCTCTCTGGCACTCTCTCCTACAGGCATCTCAGCTGACACCTATTTCCAGCCTCTACTTGTATGGAATGCACTAGATACCACTACTCTAGAGAACTCATGATTCTAAAGATGAGGTGGGGATGGGAGCAGGGGGCGGTCAAAGAAAATGTAGTACAGAAAGGACAATAAAAAAATGAAAATGTCAAAGTCTGCAAATTTGGGTTTACATCGACCTGACTTTGGGGGAACAGAAAAGCCACCATACCTGAAGGTTTTCTTCCCTCTCGGGCATTGATCCAAAGTGCTGAAGAATTTGGCTTCGAAATCTGTCTCGTAAATTCTGAAACCAGCTGCAGGCTTGAGAGTAGACCAAATCATGAAGCTCTCTGAGATTCTTAATCTCATCTTCATTCTCAACCTAGAAATACAACAGTCAGTAAGACTTCTGTGTCTAATCCCCCATCCATATGCCAACTGACACAAATGGAAAAAGGCATCAGAACAACAGGGCAATACCTGTTTCAGTGCTGACCTCCCAGAGAGTATTATTCCTATGCTATAATACATATTTCTGCCTCATACAGGGCTAACTGACCATACTAAAGAAAGCCAGCAAGGCCTGACCTATGCCTCATCTCACTGACTTAGCAGTGCAGTATTGCAGAACCCTACTGACAGCCCCCAAGTGGGAGGACTAAGACTGAAAGTGAATTTTGGTTCAAAGGTCTACACTAATTTGGAATTCCTTTTGTCTTTACGAATCAATGGCTTTTGAAAGCAGTGGAACAAAAAAGTGGATGATAGTTGCTACAAAAAAAGAAAAGATGAGTGATTAGGGTGCAGATGACATGACAGAAAGTAGTAACAGGAGGAGTTCACGCCCAGTTACATCTTTTACTAGGAAACTGGGTCAAAGCACAACAACAAACAAAAAGCTACAACAAATAACTTAGCATATAAAGCCAGTAAGTGAGAGAGGTAATTACACAATGATGAACTTCTGCTCTAAATGCCCAAGGCTACAGCTACCTCTGGAACCCCCTCAGTATATTCTTTAGACTACTGGGTCACTAAACTGCAAATGTAAAATTAACTGCATCAGTCTTCTACCTTGAGATAGAAGAGTCATCTCAGAGAACACAGGTAGGAAGATCTAAGTTTAACTCCTCCATCTTATATTGATTTCTTTAATGCACACTTACATCCCACTTGCTATGTGCCAGGTTGTGCTCGCTCTCATATACACAAACTCATCCGAACAAATACCAGGCCTGACTCAGTCTTTCATACTTCAAGGATGACTCATATAAAAACAACAAAGAAACTCCGAAAACATTTTGAAATATAAAAATAGGACTACAGCACACAAGAGACAAAAAAAAAATACTTTTTACTTTTGAAAGATTTGAAATGAAAATTAAAACTAAAGCTTAAAGAGCGTCTCCTTTTCGCAAAGCTATATGAATGTACTTAATGCCACTGAACTGTGCACTTAAAGATGATTCAAATGGTAAATTTTATATATATTTTACCACAATACAAATAATTTTTTTTTTAATGTAGAGGGGCCATATAATTGAATAATTTTGGTCTTGGAATGCCAATATAGGATTCTGGCCCTTGCTGACATACATTGAACTTGATAGAAGCAAGAAATAAGCTTATGCCTTGTTCAGTCTTTTTTTTTTTTTTTTAAGCATGTGCTTTGCACCCTCACAAAATTCAAGAAAACAAATGACAGGCTCTAATAAATAAAGAATGATAACAATTATAAGAGTATATAATGAAAAATGGAGCTGGTCAAAAAGCAGGCAGAAACTTTAAAAGCAAACTTTACTGTAATAATTTTTAACAGAACTTAAAATTTCATTAGAAAACACAGAAAACAGAATCATTATAAGAATAAGAAAATTTGCTATAAAAAACAAATTTGAGAAGTTTTTCCAGAATGGACAAGAAAATCACTATATAGATTAAGACATTATGATGAAAAATTACCGGTCATTCCTAGGACCATAAAGAGGACTCGAGTTTATAAACATCAAATCTATAATACTTTCAAAATGTGATTCTATTACCTACATGTTTATAAGTATTAATACATATAGTCATGTTATTATGTTACTTAGCCATATACTCAAGTGATTTTGTCATCAAACCCAATATATGAAGACATAAATTTACATAAAACTGAAATAGGGTAATTAACTTTATAAAGGACATGACCTTTAGCAAATGATTCCATTAACCAAGTACACCTAAGGCACAGATTATATCAATCAACTCAAAATTTCAAGTTGCACAATACTTTTGGCCAACTGCACAAGGCAAAGTACCCCCATAGCATTTTTATAGTAAGATAGGACATGCAACATCAGACTAATCAGGTTTATCAGCAGAGAGGCAAATGGCATAATGATAAAGCTCAGAGCCTGAGTCGGGGAGTTTGCCTTAATCATTTTTATTACATTACCTACAGGATCTTAGGCAAATTAATTAACACCTCTGAATTGTACTTTCCTCATCTACTATTTCATAGAGTTCTGGAAATTCTATGAGTTAATGTTCATGAAAATACCTAATGCCAACATCCAATAAATGTTGACTGAAATGAAAGGCCTAAACAGATCAATGAACAAGTGATGGTGTAAGATCTATGTTTTTATAATGCCTTTCCAAAAGAAACTGCCTTCGATTTGATATTTATAGCATCATAAGGGCCAACTTAACCCTATTCTAGAAAGACATCACAAAAACCCTACATTGGTAAGATATCACCAACATGTACACTGATAGTGCTTTCTATGTCTGCCCCAGGGTCTTCACACAGCATTCAACTCTATTTAATCATGAGGGTTCTCTTAGGCACAAGAACAACCTTAATATGTAAAACAATTCTTACAAGATTTGACGTATTTACATTTACATCAAATTTCAATCTATTAATTACATCAGCTTCACCTACTAATACTTTCAATAAAACAGGGCAGAAATGTAAACCTTTCAAAACTTAGATGGCTGGAAGTTCAACTTACTCAACCACCATTGTTAAGTATTTAACATGTGTATCACACATGTCCATGTGTACATACACACATACATTCTAGGCACTGGGCTGGTTGTTAACCCTGTAGAAATAAAGAGAACCTATGTTCTAGTCTTCTAAGTTCTCTTAGAATGTGCCAAAATTTCAGAGCAAGATACAAAAAGGTTAACTTGGAGCTCATTCTCACAGGTAACAGTGGTAAGGCTCTCTAATAAGAACTGGTTCTTGTGCCTAGAAAATAGCCTGCATGCCTGTACCAAACCCTGCAACAGAATATACTAAAGCATGTTGAAAAAGCACGTTTTAAAATACCTTAACATCTTCCAGATATTCAATGTCGGCAGTGCAATATCCATCTTTCATTCCTCTTTTTAAAACCCTAAACCGCTTTCCTCCAACTGTATCAACCACAGACCTTCCATCAGGTAAGAAATGCACATTTCTAATTTGTAACATACAACCATAATCTGCAAAACTAAAAGAAAACCTTGATTAGTAACAAAGGTGAAACATAAACATGTAAGTTCTCATCCATATTGAAAGGTCTAACCTAAATACAAATATTTAAGTTCACAAAAAGCATACCTATTTTGTGTATCACTGACACACATGCCAAACTGTTTGGTTCCAGTCTGTATACTTCTTCGAATCATCAATCTATATCTTGGCTCAAATACATGGAGAGGGCAAGGCACAGTGGGGTAGGCCATAGTGCAAACAAATATTGGAACATTCTTGGTCAAGCTGAGGGAGAAACAGTTTAATTATTATATATTATACAAGAAAAATATTACGAAGCACACACAAAAAATAAGTGAGGTTTACAACAGTAATGAACTAATGTTAAAAAAAATGAATTAGTTCTAAATAAGGTGATTTTTTATTCTTAGCAAGAACAAGAATCAGCACCCTGTTCTTTAAGCTCTCATTGATGAAATATTAATACTAAAAATCTGCTGTAATCCTCTTATTTGTAAGAGTAAATTGAATTTTAAGACACCAGATTACCTTACAGAACTAAGTATCTTTATGAATCAAGATAATTTATTATAAATAACATTTTACATTAAAAATCTGTTTTAACTATTTATAACATATGACAGTAAATATCTTTTATCCAAACACTCATACTCTTAGATAACAGTAAGAAAAAGCGAACTCCCACAAGACAAAAAGCAAATAATTAAAAATTCTTTGGCATTAAAATATTTTCAAATGTAAGATCAAAAAACATATTCTGATGAGATAACATTTTTTCCAAGTAATTAAAATGATATAACATTTTTCATTGCCAGACGGGTAGAAAGCAAGAGAATGATAAAGGCAATGCCTAGTCCTGTCCAAGGCATAAAAAAACTGGTAGCATGGGAACAGTCTGAAACAGCATAAGCATGCTAAAGAACATGGCTATAGACAGAAACCTTATGTCGTTGGTAGGAAACGCTCATGTTCTTGGAACCAACCAGCTTACTTTCAGATATGAGTGGACAAGTGCTATATGAATGTTCACTGTAGCAATGTGGATAGTAACCAAAATGTAGAAGCATAAATAAGAGACTAGTAAGATCAATTATGGTACATCCATAAAATGGAATACTGTATTCCATGTATTTCCATTAAAAGATGATGTGTATGACACTGAATTAGAAGAAATGTTTGTATTAATGAGAGGAGGTTTTTGATATAGATCATGAGTAACATGATCCCATCTTTGTTTAAAGCTTATTTATACACACTGCATTCAAGTTTGGAAATATATATACCAAAATGCCAATAGTTGATTCCCTTTGCAGGGTTGCAGATTATGGCTTTTTTAAATGCCGATTTGTATTTTTGAGTTTTTTTTTTCAAAATTACCAATTACTTATATAAACATCGTATTTCATAAAACATGTTTAAAATATGTGTTTTAAAACACAGCCCCATTAATCTGCAGCTGAACCCCCTGATACTTTTCTCTCCAACATGCAGCTCTCTTTCTGTGTGACTACCTCATCTGTCCTTTGAGTCTACCACCATTCTGTGGGCAGACTGGTTGTGTCATTGTGTTTAAAATTTCAAAAGTATAACTGCTGCTTCTTAAATCTAGATGCTTCAGTATTGATCAAAAAGGTTTATAATTGTCACATCAGAGCATTTTATAAATCACACAGTTAAATATCAATTCTGTGAGAAGACAAAACAATATCTATTTCTATAAAGAGTGGAAATCTTTCTTCTGTTGAAGGCCCCTGGATTACTGAAGACATCTGATGGGCACATGTTGAAAAACAAGAGTCTATAAGCACAGGTTTTATTAGAAAGTAACATATAAAATGTTCAATTTATATTTTGAAAAATAATGGTAACAAAAAGTTGTCAAATAAAACAGCACATAAAAATTATAATTTTGTTCAATTAAAGGAAAGCAAAAGAAATAAAGAAATTTAAAACCCATGAATAAAATTTAAAGAGACCCAAGTGACTGGTCAAAGAGAGAAAGACATTTAGGGAAAAGAAAGGAAGAAAAACAGGAAATAAAAACAGAAAAGGGACACCAAGCAATGCCTGGTCCTGCGTACCCAGCTCCATCAGCTGCTGTGTTCTCTTCAGAGTGGTCTGCATTACCCAATCCCAAGGTTGCCTCCAAGATTTTCACCCTCCGGACACCAACTCAGTTCTGCTCCCAGTCAGTATCTTCATTAATTGAGGATTTGGCCCTGAACACACCTCTTCCAATTTCAGTCTCAGATCCCAAAGTTTGGAAAGCCCCCTTCCGGGCCTCCATGTGACAACAAATCCCCTGCTAATCTAGGTTATTGACCCTCAACCTTCCTCTTGCCCAACCGACCATGACACATAAGAGCCACCATTATCATCAATGTCACTGTCACCAGCACCCCCTCTCTATTTCCCATTCCACTGCCTGATGTAGGAAATTCCTCCCCCGCCTAAAACACTGCTTCAGCCCACAGAGCTGAGTCAGTAACTCCCTATAAAACATCCAGATGTTGCCAAGTGAACATATAAAATTCTGTCTGTTTAAGACAGTGGAAACTGACCAGTACTTCTTGACTAGACTGAGAACTAAAGACAGGATCCAACTTGCGGTGAGGTTTCTCCTTACTATAAAAGGGTAGCAGTTCATAATTTTTTTTATGAGAAGAAACTTACTGTGAGAGTTCAGCAGTTTCTTCATCATATATTTTTTTTCTCTCAGACAGTTCATCAGGCAGATACTTCACTATTAATTCTTCCAACAGCTGTGTGACACAGTACCTCCTATCTGCTAGATACTAAAAGACAATATTATTTTACATTCCAGCAGTGGTTTTCCTACAGTATTAAAAAGGCAACACAGTTAACTGATATATTAAAGCCTTTATTACATACTTATACCATCAATTCTGGATTAATTAGTGAGGGGAACATTACAGTAGATGATGCTAAGCAAAAAAAAAAAAAAAAAAAAAACCTGTCTGAGGCTTTGCTCAAGTGCAATAAAGATAGTTGGCTGCAACCTGAACCAAGCCCTGTCCAGAAGAACTGCTTCCTGCTGTGACCACAGCTCCTCTGTTAGGGACAGAGGGCCCTGCCCTGCCATCTTCCATAACATCTTCCTTTTCCATCTGACAGCTCATCGGTACTAAACTATCATTTTAACTGAGATACAAAAAGGAGATAAGGAATAAATAAAATAAGGCAAAACAGCACATTTGCCTTACTGAAGAAAAGCAAAACATCTGTTTTGTTCCCAATTTCAGACACAGTCTCTAGGTAATTTTTCTTTCATTGTCACCCACTATTGAGTTGAGCAGCAGACCTCAATTCTGTCCTTGAGTGACCCAAGGAAGGTGAGTTTCTTGGGACACTATCACTCAGACCCTCATCAAGATTTTGCTTTTCCTTTACGATCCACCCCAGCTCTAATAAAATCAGACACTTACACTGCCCCTAAATACTATCCTCATGCATTTTTGTGTCATTCCCTATTCCAACTTATAAAAGCCATCTCTCTCACTCCTGCCTATTAAAAACTATCCACCCTTTAAGGTCTGACTCCAATTGTATCTTTCTCAAAAACTCTTCCTTAATTATTTTTTTCTAACTTAAGAACCCATCTTTTACTGTTTATACCACATAGAAGGCATTGTAGAGTGTAGTATATGTACACAGATACATTACATCTCTGCAGTTAAACTAAAAATTGCTTAGGGTAGGGCCAGGGACACGGTCAGAGTGTATGCAAAGAACTTTGTAAAAATAAAAAGCCCAATACATATTTATTTCATAAAACTAATGAGGATTGTCTCCCAATCACAAGACAAAGCCATCCCTGAATCTGCAGTCAGTAAAAACGAGGGTTTTGTCATTATCCAATGAAGAACAGATGAGGAAATGTGAGAGATTGGGAAATTGGTGGTGGTTTTCAAAGTTGACCATGAATCAGGGCTTGTTAAAACACAGACTACTGAGCCCTATGCCAGAGTTTCTGAGCATCTGGAGTAGGGTCCAAGAATCTATGTTCCTAACACGTTCTCAAGTGACAGATGCTGCTGATCAGGGGAGCATGGAGAGAGGTGCCCCTTGAGCAGGTAATATATACACAGATTAATGTTTATCATAAAATTAATCAAATTACAGACATTATAAAAGCAATTCCATTATCATTTTCTATTAAGTTAATAAAGATGTTTAAAAATCTAGGGAAATACAGCTTCTCTTACATTACTGATAGGGATCTGAATCAATGTAACATTTCTGGGGATGAGGCAATCAAACAACTGGTTTTAAGGGCTTTATAAATATATGACTTTTGATCCAATAATTTACCTTCCAAAATTTAACCTAAGGAAATGGTCAAAGATGCATACAATCATTAATTTTAAATGATGTTGGAGAAAGCATGATATATTTAAAAAAGAGAACAAGAAACTTTATATATACAACAAGAAGAAGTGTTAAATCATTGGACTATGATGCTGCTATAAAAATCATGTATCTAAAACAGATGTAAATGGAAAAATGAGCAAAATAAAATGACAAATAGGAAAAATGTAAAACTGAAAGCATATCAATATTTATTTATTTTATTTTATTTTTTGAGACGGAGTTTCGCTCTTGTTACCCAGGTTGGAGTGCAATGGCGCGATCTCGGCTCACCGCAACCTCCGCCTCCTGGGTTCAGGCAATTCTCCTTCCTCAGCCTCCCGAGTAGCTGGGATTACAGGCATGCGCCACTATGCCCAGCTAATTTTTTATATTTGTAGTAGATATGGGGTTTTACCATGTTGACCAGGATGGTCTTGATCTCTTAACCTCGTGATCCACCTGCCTCGGCCTCCCAAAGTGCTGGGATTACAGGCTTGAGCCACCGCACCCGGCCAATATTTTTAAAAAGTATATGTATTTTGAATTTACAAATTATATTATGCATGAAGGGTATCTTCAATGCTACCATTGCAACTGCCTCTCAGAATCACAGGCTTTAGCCTGATTGTAGGTGATCTACAGTCACTCAAGCATGATTAAGAAGGTGCTGTCTTCCCATCAATTACAGAAGACACCCACTGAGACCTAGCTACTTTCCTATCACAGGTTATTAGCACTGATCACTGACTGACTCTAAAGAAATGGTACAGGAAGCTGTACCTCCCTCTCTTTAATAGTATGTCAGTTATACTTTTAAAAATACGCTTAATGTATTTTTCAATCTCTATTTTTTAAAGAAGGAATATCTCTAATTAAAGCAATAAATCTACTATTATGCCCAAAACTGCAATTACTTTTGCACCAACCTAATAGTTAATCTGGAAAAACAAGCATCGTAGTTATCCTGGGGAGTATCTAAATGAAGTCTGGAAAAATAGCATATTTAGAGTACTTCATTTAAAAACATTAAGCATATTACCTGAAAATGTAACTAATGAACTCTTTTAAAAATAAATTTATCTGGTGTTTCCTGATTTTGAGAACATTCTGAATATGCTTTTGCTTTACATATCAACTTGTTATATATGTAAGATACATATCAAACATAATAACAGACATGCTATTATGACATCCATACTGAGTTGTTTTCTATATAGAAAATACTATATGTATATCCATAATGGTTTTATTAATTTTTCGATTCATATTTGGAAGATACTTTTCTTTAAGCAATCCTGTCAATTATCAGAGATAGAATCACCTTTCCTAATCAATGCTACCATTGCAACTGCCTCTCAGAATCACAGGCTTTAGCCTGATTGTAGGTGATCTACAGTCACTCAAGCATGATTAAGAAGGTGCTGTCTTCCCATCAATTACAGAAGACACCCACTGAGACCTAGCTACTTTCCTATCACAGGTTATTAGCACTGATCACTGACTGACTCTAAAGAAGTGGTATAGGAAGCTATACCTCCCTCTCTTCTTTCCAGTCTACCACTTTTCTAGAGCTGCACTGTCCAATGTGGTAGCCACTAGTCACATGTGCCTACTTAAATTTAAGTTAATAAAATAAGAATATAGTTTCTCCGTCACACTAACCACATTTAAAAGCTTAATAGGCATACATGGCTAGTGGCTAACATATCAGACAGCAAAGATATGGAGCATTTACATTGATGCAGAAAATTCTACTGAACAAAGTTGTTCTAGATATTAAGGAACCTGAAACAGTCTACAAATCTGGCTTATCATGGAGGGTTGGAGGCAGGAAAATAGTGTTTCCCCAATATAGTCATCACCAAAATTGAAATTATCCCTAACCAGATGACTAACCATATTCACTCTTGTTTAAAAAAAAAAAATTTAAGTACAAGGAGTTTGGTCTTGAGTATCTGTCTTCTTTCCCCCCATCCTCTTCAACCTCACTTTTCTCCAACACTAGCATATGGGTAATAAAACATTATCCTTGTTAGTCACTCAGCATACAGAATGTAATTCTGTACATGAACATCACTATTTTTATGGCTGAGCAGAAATTAAACAATGCTGCCAAACTTAAGACCAATAAGCAGACACATATACAAATATTTACCTCTTTTAAGCTTTCTTTGCAAAGAGGACAATATGGTGCATGATCTAAACAACGCTCCAGACAATTCTTACAGAACGAATGTCCGCAAGGGGTTGTTACTGGCTCAAAAAACAACCTGAAATCAACAAAATACATTTAGTTTTCACATTAAACTATTTATTGGAAAAGCTTGTACTACTATAGAACTGTAACACTAATCTCTATTTAAAGGAAGAAGAAGGAGGGCCCAGCAGGCAGGAAGGAGGGAAGGGGCAGTGATAAATGTAACCATACCCTCCCAGAATGTTTTAAAAGTTCTCCATCAATGAGGCCTCCTGCCAAGGCCCTAGAGATATCCTGAATAATGCCACAGTCCTTGGATACTTTGGCTACTAAGCACTTGAAATGTGGCTATGATACATGCAGTGAATATAAAATATATACCAGATTTCTAAGACTTTGTGCAAAATAATGTAAAATACATCATTAATAATTATTAGTTAGCTATTGCAGAGCCTTTAGATTCCCATTTTAATATCAACTTAAAAATGATTCCTTAATAGGTTTATAAGACTCTTACGCTATAAAACTCATACAAAGAATGATCTAATAAATAATGCAGTTGAATTATAAAGAAATAATATTAGGCCTAATATTAAATGTATTACTCAAACATTGCAGAAAAACTAGTTTTACTTATTTTCTGAAGCATGGTATTTCTGAATTTGCTAGAAATAGATTTAGAGGTACTTTAGGAACTGTTTAGTATAATCCCCTCACTTCACAGGTGAAGAAACCAAGGCTCAGAATTAAGACTTGCTCAGGAATTTAACTTCTACCAGCCTAGTGTGACCAGCACTAGGCCTCCATAAGAATCTTCTGATCCTACACAATTCATGTAAATGAGAAATGTTATTTCAAAACATTCAGTCTTTTAGAATTACAGCATTCTGGATAATGGAAATCCTTATCCTTATGTTACTTTAAAAAGATTTTATGGTTGATATACATTAATAAGATAGGATCATATACATTAAATATATAATTAGAATTCTTACCCAAATTTAAAACCATGGAGATAGGTTAAGTTTCAATAATAATATCTATAATTTTCTTAGTACTTTATAATTTCTCAGATTCTTTTTATACTGAAGTCATGTGTTTTTTATAACACTGAGATGCGTACTATGCAAAGACTGACCCCACTTTCTAACTTAGAAAACCTGATGTTCAGAGATTCAGTTATTTGCTCAGGCATGAAAGGTAAACCCAGGACTAAAATTCATGTCTTTGTATTTTTATTCCAGCATTCCATTACTTTACATTGTCTATTATTATCTTTATATATATTGTATTTTATTTATACTAATATAAAATATTCATTTTCTGTAAAGTTTTACATGCTTACCTCATGCAGAGAGAACACTCGAAATCTGAGACATCAATTAATTCTTCTGGAATATCACCATAAGCTAATGAAAACATACAGACTTCATTGGGAGTTTCTATTAAAACAAAGACATGGGGTTTCTTCTTTAGGAAAAATTTTAAAGACTATTCGGACTAAATTTATTTTATCTAAGTGTAGAGCAAAATTTTTACCTCCTTGTTTTTTAAGCTTATTTCTTCCATCTTCATTTACAATCACATCCTGTTCTAAAAGAGACAACTTTCTTTTCAGCAGAACACCTTTTTCTTGAACAGACAGAACAGGTTCTGAGGACACTCTTTTTAAACGGTCTTCTCTGGCAGACATTTCTGTTGAATTTATAGACTGTGCTGACTGAGCACGGTTTAAACTTCCTTTGACGGGCTCTGAAGTGACTTCTGGTATTTCTTCACTCTACAAAAACACAATAAACAAAGGTAACTGTATTTCTTTACTATCCTTTATTCCTCTCACCAAGAATCAAACTGAAATCAAATTTCAATGCCTTATAATGCTCATTTTAATGTTCATTTAATAGCACTAACTTGATTCCAACACTGTGACAAGTAAATGATTTTTGCCAGCACAGTTGGCCCTCCGTATCCATAGGCTCTGCATCCGTGGGTTCATCCAACTGGGAATAGAAAATATTCTAAAAAAAAGCCTGAACATATATAGACTTTTTTTCTTGTCATTATTCCCTAGACAATACAGTATTTACATAGCATTTACATTGTCTTAGGTATTATAAGTGACCTAGAGATGAGTTAAGCATACAGGAGGATGTGCATAAGTTACATGCAAATACTGTGCCATTTTATTAATATACCAGGGACTTGAGCATCCTTGAATACTGGTATCTGTGAGAGGTCCTGGAACAATCTCCCACAGATACAAGGGACGACTGTACTTACACTGCCCTAGAAATCAAGCTGACTTATGTTATAATGAGGCTTAAAAGTAGTCATGCTATTACACAGCTGTTCCTATCCTGAGGAAACATAAATGCAATGTTCTATACATATTTTTAAAGACCCAAATATTGTCTGACATTCACATAACCTAAAATTGTGACTAATTAGCAAGTATTTTACATAAAAAATTTTAGTGTAAAATAAAGGCTATGGAAAAAATTCTACTAAGATAACTAACTAGGTTAAAAGTACTTAAGTAGATGCTAGTACTTCAAACTAGGAAAATGAAGATCTGAACTGGTAAAGAAATAGATATGCTAAATTCATGATAACTTCATCTCACCCCGTACCTGCTTTGGGCTAGGCTCATTGGGAGACTGAGACTCTTCCATCACTGAAGGAAAATCAAAAGGTCTGTTTTTAGTACATGGTAATGAACTCCAGGAAGATTCCTTCAGGCCTTCTTTTAAGTTTTCAGGTAATAATAAATCACATAAAATCTGCAAGACAAATATTAAAAGTAGAAAATATAAAGTATTTTGTTAAGGATTATTTCATATAAATTTACCTAATTAAGAACATTTAGAAAGTTTGTAGCAGACATTATTTTTAATGAGCAGGAGAGGAACAAGGTAGGCAACACCATAAGTTCAAAAGTCTTGCAAAACTAGCTGTGCCTCATAGAGTCAAATCGCCCATAAAAACACTATTTAAAACTTTGAAAGGAAGGCATGGCAGTACTTATCAGGGTAAAGGTTGACCTTTTAATAAAAGGACTATTAAAAATTCTTTAAAAAAATATTAAATGTCTATCTCTGAATCTTTGTGAGCCCTATTCTATCTAAATCGTTTATTGTTCACTTCAATGTATATTTCTAAGATTGGACTTGAAGCACTTATGTGAACTAAACCTTGGACTTCTAACTACAAAACTACACAACTTCCTGTACTTAATCTCTCACTGAACAGCTAACCTGTGTGGGCAGTTACTGCTGCCCAACACTTGGTTAGGAGCACCCAATGGCAGCTTTCCTATGATAGCTAGGAATTAAACTGGGAGACAGCTGGAGAATCAAATTTCTGGGTGCTTATCTCAAGAATACACCTAACACTCCAACAGAAACAGGGTAAGTTAAGAAAGGGGAAGAACGTGGCTAGAATAAAATGAAAGGAATTCTGATATTTTTGCTTGTCAAATAATCTGTATTTATAGGTACAGCACACACTTCTTAAAGTCTAAATTGGAGGTTCAGTTTTTCAGGTGTTAGCTTTCAAATACACAAAAATCAGAATGAATCACAAATCATTCATGGAAGTATAAACAATATAGATAAAAATGTGTATCTTTGGTAGGTGCTCAAATATTCCATTTAATAAGCAAACATTTAAAATTCTGTATATACACATTTACATTTCTTGTGTTTTAAGAAATGTACTAAACATACATCTACCCTAGAACCCAGCAATTCCACTCCTAAGTTTTTGCCAAAGAGATGTAAAAACATATGTCCACAAAATGACTTGTACAAGAATACTCATAGCAGCTTAATTTATATCAGGAAAAAAATACTGGAAACAATCCAAATGAAACTCACTACTAACTGAAAACCACAAATGCCATTATGTTCATATAATGGAATACTTAGTCAACAATAAAAAAAAGACTAGATGTATCTAAAAAATATTATGTTCAGTGAAAAAAAAAACCCAGAAACGAAAGAGTACATACTGTATGATTCCATTCCTATGAAGTTCTAGAACAAGCAACACTACTCTACAGTGACAGAAATTTGAACAGTAATTGCCTCTAGGACCAGGGGATAGAGGATTTACTGGAGAGGAGATGAAGGTGCTTTCTAGGGTGATGGAAATAGTCTCTGTTTTGATTGGGATGCTGTTAGGTATATACATTTTTCAAAACTGAGTGAAGAGTAAAATCCATGCATTTTATTATATGAAAATTATACCTCAGCTTAGAAAAAGTATATCGGAGAAAAACAAAATATTTTAAAGCATCACTTGTTTTGCAGCCACCTGATCCTATTAACCAACCAACAAATAGATACAGAAATAGAAGAATGCCTGGCAGCGTGCAAAATGCAGAAACACATGCTCTCAAAGTTTGCAATCTCAACAAGAAAGTAACACTAACAAACATGGAACAGTCAGAAAACAGACAATAGTAAACTTTTTTCTTAAATCAGTGGGCTAGAATGTATATACAAACAAACCTCATAGAGGATATACCAATGTCAGCTGGATTTCTTAGGGAGTTGAAATCTGAGAATAATCTCAAAGTTCTCATGCTTCAGCATACATAAGCATTTCCTGGGATGTTTCTTAAATGACTGCTCCAATTTCAGACATTCTGATTCCAAAGACTTGTACTTGGTGGGCCCAGGACTCTTTAAGGTTTAACATGAACCCCACATGATTCTGACAAAAAGCCACACTCTAAGAAACACTGCAACTGTGATACATAATGTAGCATGTGTTGAGTATATGGAGGAGAGCACCATGACTGGGACCCTGAATTTGTATTAGCATAGCCTTTCTTAAAGAATTTTTTGAAGACCCTACTCTTTCCAGATATTCTGTGAATAAGTCTGGCAAGAGCTGAATACTAGTTTATTTCATGTTGGTATATCAAAAGCTCTGAGATGTTCTGAAGAAACCTGTTTAACTTCGCTTAACCCAATGCTTCCCAAAGTCATTTCATCAGACAGCTCCCTTCCTTGTACCTCCCCTATTTAAAAAAAATTAGTAACTACTAACATACCACAAATAGCACAAAGTATGGAAAGTGGCATACAGACTACTTAAAAAAATAAGGCAAAACAAGTGAACTGGGTCAATGCTATTGGCAATCCTGGGGAGTAAGCAGAGGTTAGAGCTGAAGTGAAAGGCAAAAGGCAGGTCGATAAGGCTTCTGAGCAGGAACATCATGACAGCAATGTGTCTTTAAGGACCATCAGGCTGGATCAGATTGAACAAACTATGAGAAAACTAAATTAACCAAAAAAAAGAAAAAAGCATTGACATATCTGTGGAGGAAATGTTTAGATTTCACTAATAACTCAATATACAAAGTATACGAACCTGAAAATCACTCAAATTGTCACATTTGTTCATAAGTTAGATTTATCTACTACATATGTTCTTATTTCAACTTCTATTAGCATTTTTTTAAACCTGTCTGTCTCTTATCCCTACCTTGAACTATAATTGTTGGTAAACTGATTACCTTTTCTACTTGCAGCTTTGCAGGTGCAAAATCTTCATCAAGGGCTAAGCACTGAAGAAAGAGTTGTAAGGCATCACCTAAAAAACCAGCATCGTGGAGTACTTTTCCTTTTCTGAAGTAGACCTTCAATAAAAGCACATATATAAAATTTTTGTGATACGATTCGCTATTTAAGAGATCATTATTAAGTAAAGAAAAACAAGATTCTGCTCAGGAACACTGATTTTGGGCCAGACACAGTGGCTCACACCTATAAGCCACTGTGGGAGTGGGACTTTGGGAGGCTGAGGAAAAACGATCACTTCAGTTTAGGAGTTTAAGACCAGCCTGGCCAACATGGTGAAACCCCATCTCTTCTAAAAATATAAATGTTAGCCAGGCTTG
This sequence comes from Callithrix jacchus, assembly GCF_049354715.1. Lineage (NCBI taxonomy): Eukaryota > Metazoa > Chordata > Mammalia > Primates > Cebidae > Callithrix > Callithrix jacchus. Next base: position 29,015,295 of record NC_133514.1, on the reverse strand, counting down.
GTGGTGTGCACCTGTAATCCCAGGTACTCAGAAGGCTAAGGCACAAAAATCACTTGAACATGGGAGGCAGAGGTTGCAGTGAGCTGAGATCACACCAAGGCACTCCAGCCTAGGTGACAGAGCAAGACTCTGTCTCAAAAGAAAAAGAAAAAAAGAAATGCATATTTTGAAATTCTGAATAATTGAGACCAAAGCATTTTAAAGGCATAACTACACACTACCCTGGAGAAGTACTAATTGGGGAACTGAGGCCCAGACAAAGACTTTTTGACCAACGTTCCACAGCAAGTCAGAGCTTGGCAAGATCAGAAATACCATGTTCCCACATTTTAAAGAAATTATTGATTTAAATATGTATTTAATAAGAACTGTTTGAGGGAAAAGAAAATTATACATAAAATTATACTGACATTAAGAATGCATCAAGATTAAAGAAATATTAAAATGTGAAGAAAACTTTGTTTTAGATTTAGGTCAGTATGGTAAATGTCTTCCAAGTTATTAGGAATCTATAATTGCCTATGGTATTTTTTAAGAAAGCACTTATAGACACGATACTTTTCAGAAATCCCTTATTTTGTCTTTCATTTTTCTCCTTCATAATGTGAGTTCAGCAAGTTGTATGACAAAAATTAGAATACTATTAATTACTATTGATAAACCCAAAATTCATTTTGTGGGTTGGTCTACCAACAAAGTGTCAACTGGTAAACTTTAAATGTGCCTTGCTTATGTGATTAGAATGAAAGAGATTCTTAGTTAAATAACATCAGAGGAGCCTAAAGAACGTTCAAGTCTCTAACTCCTGGGTTCAAGTGATCCGTCTAACTCAGCCTCCCAAAGTACTGGGATTACAGGAATAAGTCACTGTACCCAGCTGAACCTACATAACTAGAGCACTAGGTATTTTATTTGGAGTCAACTAGCTATTTTGTTAAAACTCGTAACTGTGAATGAATGCATGTCCCCTATAGTTGAAATTTTACAATTTATGCAAATATAAAACAGTAATTTTACCTCAGGCCAATCTGGAAGTTGAAAAAGAACTGCATTTAAATCTTCTATGGCTGCTTTAAACTCTTGGAGACCAGCATACGATTCTGCTCTGTAAATTTTTACAATCAAGTCACTGGGCTCTGAAATAAATATTTTATAAAGATATGATTATTTACAAAATTACATAATCCACAAAATATGATCATACCAGATTAAGAAACAACTTAGTGATTCCAGGGTTAGTAATCAGCAAACTAAAGTCTACAAGCCAAGGACAGTACAGGCGCAACCCATTTTACATGTGGAATCTTATCTAGAAGTTGTATCAAATCATTGTCATTTTAGTGGCGGAAACTGTTCTTCAGAATATTGTAAATACTTTCATAATATGAATAACCACTCCTAAGAAAGCTTTTCTTTTTTTTACAAAGGGTAGTCTATAAATATTTTAAAGACATATGTCCTAGATGTTTAGATTTGCCTTTTTATATATAGTAAATCTTATATTTTTGCCCTCATTTCTAAATTCTAATTTATAAAAATAGCCATATGTGCAGCTATTGCATGTAAAATTCCTACAGTGACAAGGGAATGATAAAGGCTCAATCTTATGAGGGTATACAGTGGTCTTGATTCTGGAGGAAACTGGTTAATAAGCATTGGCCCAATACTTAGTAATCACCAAACTAAAGTCTATAACTAAACTATAGGTTGCACCTATACTGTCCTTATTAATAAGTATTAGCCCAAATTGGTTAATGGTATTGGCCCAATTCAAAATATATTTAAAATACTCCTGAGAAAAAAAGGCTTTGTTATTCATTTCACTATCATCTACATCTGTACTCAAGAAACCAAGTTATTATCCTATGGCATTCAGAATTTCAGACACTTAGCTGGTTCACTGAAATTGCTGCCATCAATTACTAAAGGTACAGATTCTAAAACTGACTTCAAAGCAAGAAATTAATTTTTAATATAGCAACAAATGACATTAACTTGACTCTTATTTTAAAGCTATCTTTGAGGTCTTTTTTTTTTTTTTTGAGATGGAGTTTTGCTGTTGTTACCCAGGCTGGAGTGCAGTGGCATGATCTCGGCTCACTGCAACCTCCGCCTCCTGGGTTCAAGCAATTCTCCTGCCTCAGCCTCCCGAGTAGCTGGGACTACAGGCTTGTTGACCAGGATGGTCTCGATCTCTTGACCTCGTGATCCACCTGCCTCGGCCTCCCAAAGTGCTGGGATTATAGGCGTGATAATTAATTTAAAGACCGGCCTTCTTTGAGGTCTTTAAAAACATAAAATAATTTATTATAAGAGGGGCATCAAGACCTTAATGCCTCTAAATAAAACTTAATAAAATTCATCAATAGCTCTTGGGTTTACTCTAGTTTTTAGATGATTGCTTTTCTATTGATAACTCTCATTTGAGCAATTAATTTAGGAAGGCCTCTTCCAGTTGCTGATGCTTAAGAAGTGGAATTATAATATTCCCACAATTTTATATCAATGAAAAAATTTGAAACATAAAATATTTTGTGAAAACATTTTTACTTCTTAAAAAAGATATGTCTAGAATATTTTGTCTTGTGCTTCTTAAAGCAATGAAAAATTATCTCTGAACAAAATGCATATGAATTAAAAGTTCAATATGATTAATCAGTCAAGGATTAAGAGTTCCTAGCACAAACCTAGACCCTGTAGGTGTTCAAAAATGTTTTACATTATTCCTGTCTTTGAGGAACTTACAATCTAGCTAGAAAATTTTACTATGAAACAGCATCATCCAATACTGACTTGTCTAGTACAAGTGGAGTTGAGAAAACAGAGTGGTATATGGCAAAATAGTCTAAGAATAAGCAGTAAAAGCATCACCATCAAAAACTCTAGGTTATAAAGGACTGGGTTGAGAAAGCTCAGTTTTTCAAAGCACTCACAGCTGGGGTGCTTCCAATAGCATCCTTGAGACAGACTCTAGTACCTCCAGCAAGAAGGAGTTCACTATTGCAACAAACAACTCATTCTTGGATTTTTATTTTTTTATTTCAATGTTTTTCTTATAAATCAAGTTCTCACTCCTTTACATTTGATGCCATGCACATTCAGAACTATTGAATATGTCTCCTTTTATCCATGTCTTCACTGCTCAATCACCTTTATACAGTTTCTTTATGGTAGTAGTGAAAGAAGTGACTCAGAAGGTCTGTCTTTGAAAAAAAGAGAGTAAAACTATAAAATGTATCCTCGCTGACCAAAGCAAAAAAAGAAATATTCCTTCCCCTCTCCATACAGAAAAACTCAGGATATTAAGATCTCCCTGAAGGGGGTCCTAAAAAGTCAGTAAGTGTTGAGATAAGAAGAGAGGATGCACGTCGTAAGTAGAGATAAAAAGAGCTAGATTTAAAAACTCTTGTTTCTCAACTCCTTGTACGTAATGTTCTTACTGAGAATTTCGAATGTTAATGGATTATTTTGAATGATTATTTAAAAAAAAAAAACCCTCATCAGTTGACTTGAGACTTTCAACACTTTTTTTTAAAAAGATTAAGGCCATCACACTTATTGATCTCAAACTCTTTTTAATTCTAAAAAAGAGCCAAGTGTGCTAAATGAGGCCCTTTGAAAAGCACACAGGGCAGCTTTCCATGTTAACTTTCAAGAAAGGCACAAAACAGCAATCAGTCCTGACTCTATCAAGTTTGAAAGAGTCAACAAGTATTTACTATATGCTTTCTATGTGACCTTGAGGACTCGAGAGAGAACAAGTCACCTCACTGCACACAACATCAGGGAAGATGCTAGTGCTTACTCCATTAGTGCAGGTATCTGTAGTGCCTAGCTAGTGCCTGGCATATTATACACTTTCAAATTGTTGAAAAACAGACAAAATCCAAAGACAACATGGTTTGGGCTAATTGTATCGAATATGATTGTGGTACTTTGTGATCTTATTCTAAATCACTTAATATCCCTGGTCTTTTTTTCCATATTTACCAGAAGCAGGGACAACTGTGCTAGTTGTCATGATTTAACTCCCTAATCTTTATCTTTAGCCCTACTTTTTCACTCTAACTTCAGATTCATCAAATATCCAACTGCCTGCCATACTTCCTCAAACTCAGCATGTTCTTCACCGAAGAAGCGTTTTTTCATTGTATTCTCTATCACTGACACCACTAACTTTCCAAATCAGAATCATCCTTAACTTTGTAAATGTCACCTCCTATGACATGCCTCCGATCTGCGCTTTTCCAGTCCTATTGCTAGTGGCCCTGGGTTAGGCTCCCCAAATCTCTCTCCAGTACTATTGAAATAGTGTGCTAACTCACCTCCCTGCCTTCAGTTCTACTCTACCTACATCCTTACACTCCACAAGATAAAATAGGTATTATTTAGTACGAGTTCCTCCATGCCTGGCCCCTGCCCATCTCTCCAGCCTTAATTACTATTATGATCCCCCCACTTACTCTAAGTCCCAACTATACCTAACTACTCACACTGCCTCCTTCCTGTGCTGAGCTTCTCCCTTATCATACCATTCTTTATCTTGATAACTTTATCATCCAGCAAGACTCAGCTCACCAATCTCCTCCCAAGATTCTTTGCTTTGGGTCTCCCTTCACAATTTATGATAACCATTAAGAGCATGATCTGGCTCTTCCATCTACTCACTGTGACCAGGGGCAAATTATTGTACTTTAATTTCCTTAGCTTTAAAATTCAGGGGCTTTAAAAAAATATATTAACAAACACCACTATGTGCTATTCCGAGCGATTTACAATCTTCAGAACAATTCTACATGGATCTAGTATTGTTTACATTTTTATAGAAAACAGCAGCGAGTATATGCAGTTTGCCCATGATCATACAGATAGTAAGTGGTGGATATGGGATTCTAACTCAGGAAGCCTGGCTCCAGAGTTCTAGCTGTTTACCTCTGCACTATGAATATTCTTTAGTCTCTATCTTGAGGGTTATTCAAGAGAGTAAGTTAATGGGTGCAAAGTACTTAGAGCAAGGATTGGTACACTGAAAGCATGGTGTGTTTCGTATTATGATTCGGTGCCTTCACTGTATATACACAGCATTTATTAAATTAATGTTTAAGACTTTTGAGCTCCCTGTGTTATTTCCTATTTTTTATCCTCAGATCCTGGCTTTGATAAATGTTTCCTGAACTAGGAAAAATTCACTAAAATTTGATTCCTTAAGCTCAATTCATGCTTCCATTTTCTCTTCTTTTATACCCAGTATTATTTGTAAGTCATTCGGCAAATATAAAGATTGAAATGAGGCTCTGCTTCACCTCTGAGGAATCTAGTCTTCAGCTGTCCAAAGCATTTATTTCATGTGTTGATGAGAGAGTTTTCTATTCTAGAGTTATGGTTTCCTATCTTTGTTCCAATCCTTAGGGATCCATGATTAGTAACAGGAGTTTTAGAGTTGTTTCTTTAGTTCACCTTCAAGAAGTTTTTTTTCCAAATCACAAAAGCTTAAAAAATGTTTACTCATAAAATTTGAAAATTATAGAAATAAGAGTTAAAAACTATCTTCTGCCCATCACAAAGAAATAGCCAGCATTGGTATTATCAAAAGAAAAAAATTACCACAAATTTAAAGTTCAAATTTACTTTTATTTGTGATTCTAGAAATGGGGCAACACCTCATTCTATAAAATGGGTGTTCTGATGAGCTAAGCAGAGGAGGTTAGCCTTCTGGGCAGAAAAGGGCTAAAAAAAGCAGAAGGAACAAAACGTGGATTTGTTGTTTCAAAACTGAAAACTTCCCTTACAGGTTAAAACAGAGAAACTTTTTTTATTTCATTAACTCAGGTTGACTGAAATCTCTCTCTTTTTTTTTTTTTTTTTTTTTTAAGAAAACTGGCTCATTTCAAAGTTCAGTTTGATTATGGGGCACTTAGCACAAGTGCCTCCATTCTAATTCTGTCTGGTCTGCTGGGGCCTAGTGCAGGAGGTCAGTCCAAAACAATGGCCTCCCACACATTTTTGTTCTTTATGTGTAGAGTACATTTTTAATGTGCAGTTTTATAAATTATACCATATATACTGTTTATAATCTGCTTTTTTCTTCATGTAATACTAGTCCACATGATTTTTAATAGTTGCAAAATATTCTACTATATACACAACCTATTTAAAATTTTCCTACTCTACAATTAAGTTACTTCCAACATTTACTACTATAAAAAGTATAACAAATGTCTATCCATATATCTTTATGTATCTGCTTGCCTTTTTAGTTATTTGCTATAAAGTATGAAAGTTATTTATTTACTGCACTCTATTTTTTTTTTGTTTTTGTTTTGGAGAAAAGATCTCACTCTGTAGCCCAGGCTGGAATATAGTGGCATTATCACGGCTCAATGCAGCCTCAACCTCCTGTGCTCAATAGATCCTCCTGCCTCAGTAGCTGGAACTCCAGGTACATGGCTCCAAACCTGGCTAATTTTTAAACTTTTTGTAGAGATAGGGTACCACTATGCTCTCCAGGGTAGTCTCAAACACCTGGGCTCAAATGGGTCCTCCCTCCTCAGTCTCCCAGAGTGTTGGAATTATAGGCATGAGCCACCATACTAGGCCTAGAAAGTTACATAGCTATATAATGTTTTCAATACATTCTGCCAACCCTTCTTTTATAAAAGCTTTATTTTACACTCCCACAAGCTGTGTGTTTTTCTCTTTGCTAGAAATATATAAATTAAAAATAGCATCATAATTTTAACAACATGCATTTCTTCATTAAGTATGACCTTTAAAACTTTGCTTATTCAGTATTTGGGTTGTGTCTAAAGTCACATCCTTTTCCTCATTTTCTGAGTGTCCTTTTCTTAGATTTATATATCAAGCTATCAAAACTTTCAATGATTAACAAGAATATAATTTTTTAATTTTGCTTCTAGTGCATCATTAAGTTCAGTATAGTAGGACCTGGTTACCAGAGTTGAGCTCAAGGCTGCCAATTGATAAGTTATTGATGATTGATTAAGAATGTTCAAGAGTAGCCGTTTGAGATAGTAAGATCATAAACACTGGATTTAAAACACTGGGTTCAGATCTCCTTTTGGTAGTTTAATTCTTTGAACTCTCCTTGCCTATAATATGCTCACCTCTAAAATACCTATATTTTATAACTGCCTTGAGGATTGAATAAGATAATGCATGTTAAACAGTTAACACAGTGCCTGAGACATACATGCTCCATCTGAAATAGTTGTTGATAACATTCCAAAATATCTCAAAACCAGGCAATGAAGATATTACTTAGCTCTTGATACAAGGTACAGAAGAGTATTTTCTACCTTGTCTTTTACCCATATAAATGGTGGCCTAGATAAGAAATATCTTTAGGGATCAGCAGAACAGACTGGACAACAGACAGCATGAAGGTGGGCCAAGGGGAGGGGAGGAAGCAAAAGACCTTACCAAAGGGAAAGAAAAAAAACAAACAGAAGCTTCCACCTTGCATTTTAGAGTTCCCTGAAGTCACCCAACTTCAGTAATAAAACAATTCCAATTTTGAAAAATACCTCTGGAAAGAGGCAGAACACTGTTCAAATTCATTTAAAATTTTACTTGAGATCTTCCAAGTCTCTTAGAAATATTCCACCAAATAGAAAAATGATTGTGAATGAATAAGAAGTTTATATACATCTATCTATCTATCTATCTATCTATCTATCTATCTATCTATATTATATATATATATATATAAATCTAAGATAATTCAGTTTTGGTAAATTCTGCATTTGACAAATAAAAATAAGATAAAAACCAAATTATTCATTTGAAATGGGACACTTCTATCAGTTTTTTCAATCATTTATATCAATAGCCATTATAATTGATCTTTTTAGTAACCCTGAGGCAATAAAAGAAAAATCCTTGAAGTACCTTACAAATCAAAGAAAATAATTAGACATATAGTCTTGGTTAAGCAGAAGTCAATTACAAAGTAAATCCCATTTTCTAGGGATTTTCAGTTTGCTGCAATTATAAAGGAAATAAAAATTACAAACTCTACAAGGACTGGGACTTTATTTTACCCCTTTTTATATTTCTAGCACCCAAAACAATGCCTGGTATATAGTAGCTACTCAATAAAAATTTGTTAAATGAAAATAAGAATACTTTAATGTTTTACATGCTAATTTTTAAATAAACTTTGCGTTTAGAATCAATATGCACATCTTTGGGTTCTGCTTTCAGTTTTAACTTGATCACTTATTTGCCTTAAGAAAGTCACCTAAAATTCTTGGGACTTTTTTCTTAAATCTGTGAATTAGGGATACTAATATTTGCCCTCCTAGCTCATGTGTGTTTGTGTAAGGATCAATTACGATAATAGAAATGAAAATATTTGTGAATGATAATCACCATACAGACATCAATGTTTATTTGCTGTTTCAAGTTCTCTGCACAGTAAGGACATAAATAAGTTACAGGAGCCTCCATTTACACAATGGGGACACGTTCCAAGACCCCTACAGACGCTTGAAACTTTGGATGATATCTATATATACTATGATGCCTATGTAAAGTTTAATTTATAAATTAGGTATGGTAAGATATTAGCAACAATGATAAAAAAGAACGTAACAATTATAACAATATGCTTTGATAAAAAGTATAGGAATGTGGTCTCTCAAACTATTTTATACTATACCATGGGTAACTGAAACCACAAATAAGGGGAAACTACTATATTACTTAAATTCAAATTTCTTCACTTTAACCTAGTTGAGTTACTGAAGATAAAATGCTCTACATTTTCTTTAAATGCATTCAGTATTTACCTATAATTTGACTGATCTTCTTATAGCTAAAGTTTTCCAAATCTGTAGTTTATTGATGAATGCTCAACTGCTAATGAACATGCATAAACTAAAATCGGGATGTAATCTTTACTCTCTACCAGGTGACAGAACAGGATATAAAATCCCGACGTTTAGATTCCAGTTTCAGCGAAATCACCTTCTAGCCATAACACACTTTTACATTTTAAAAATATTTCATTAATATTTACTGTGCATTTACTGTGTCAGGCACTATTTAAAGCACTTAGCAGGTTTTGATTCATTTGATTCTCACAACACGGTATGAAATAGAGACTATTCTCATTTTTCAGATAAGGAAACCAAAACACAGAGAGGTTAGACAACCTGCCCAAGGCAGAAGAGTGAACAGAGGGCTTTATTGGGATTGGAACCCAGGTGTCAGTGTCCAGTATGCAGAGCTTTAATCACTAGGCCACACTGCATGTCTACCCTAGGTGCCTCAGTTTCCTTCTGAGGATAATATTATGGTACTCCATAGAATTCTCTGTGAAGATCAAATGATATTAATATAAATAATGTAAAAATACTGGGTAACAAATCAATGATAATATTTTCACTTTTATTTTTAATTCTTTTTTTTGAGACAGAGTCTTGCTCTGTTTCCCCGGCTGGAGTGCAGTGGAACCTGCAGCTCACTGCAACCTCCACCTCCCGGGTTCAAACAATTCTCCTGCCTCAGTCTCTGGAGTAGCTGGAACTACAGGCATGCACCACCACGTTTGGCTAATTTTTTGTATTTTCAGTAGAGACTGGGTTTCACCATGCTGATCAGGTTGGTCTCAAACTCCTGACCTCAAGTGATCCACCTGCCTTGGCCTCCCAAAGTGCTGGGATTACAGGTGTGAGCCACCATGCCTGGCCAAGGATTACAGAATTAATATTTAAGATAAAATTTTCCTTACTCAAATATCTTAAAACAAAATGTCATCCCTCTTACAATCTTCTTTTTCTAACCTGTACAAACTGTAAATTATACTGTTCTGTTGTCTTCTTTTGGGGGAGAGGTGCACACAGGAAGGAGACGAGTCAGTGTAAAAAAACATTAAGCACAAAAGGCAGACAGCATGGCTTAGTGGGATCATTTCAATAGACTCAAGTACAGAGATTCACTGCAGGAAAAACTTTACATAATATCCTTGAATACTAAAAAGACAGAAAGTTATGAAACATCTGAGGGTTAATACCAAAAGATCAATGGTTTAAATGTTATCTAAATATATTTCAATTCAACAGAAACTTATGTAATCTAAATGGGAAACTTCTGATTTTGGCAAAGGTTTTCAAGCTTTCTTTTGCTGCCAGCAGAGATAAGTTTGGATGTGTGTGGGCTAACTGCAGACTAGATTTTTTCTAGTTAATAGTATTTACTTGTTTCATTGTAGGAATTATATGGAGAAATTATAGGGAAGATCTTTTTCATTATCAACAATAATGGCAGGGTCATTAATAACTACAACTGTACAGTTCTATAAACATATTTCAAATGCCTATCTAGGTAGCTTGCCAATTCCAAAGAAGTTAAAGCCTAATGATTATAAAAATAGATTATGACTCTACTAGTTAATATTTTGATTTACACCCAAAAATTGTGAAACACTTATAAATTGGCCAACTCTAATTTATTAGCTCTAAGATTTTTTCCCGTTACTTCACATTAAGAATTCAAAAGATTAAAAAACGTATCCTCATTAGTGCTATTCAGACATTTTCAAGTGTGGAATTAATGATTCCTGAAAGAACTAAAAGTGAGGAAAAAATAAGCTAAGGAGGTGAAAGTCAGAAGACTTGGGTTCTATTCCTGCAAAAGTAGGATTCAGTTGCTAAGTGGGCAAAATTCCCATGTGCAATCTATGCAACTTGAAAAAAAGGAGAGATTACATCTTTCAGAGCCTTTTCCTGTTAAATATAATATCCTCGATTCAAGAACCAGAATCTCTGTTAACTAAAATATTACTGGTCACAGAATGTTAAGCTAGAACTCTATTAGCAAATGTGCTCACTGTTCTTCCATGGATGAGGACCTGGATTCTTGTGAAACACCCAATTTAAGGTCAAATCACTGAATCAGTAGTGAGTAGTATTGAATAGTACTGTCCATAAGTTTCAGCCTCAGTGACCAAAGAAACTTCCTTGGAAAGGTATACTAAACATTTTCATTGGATGAGCTATAGGCAAGATGAACCCTAAACCAACGTTTAGGAGAAGTGGAAGAAGATTCAGTGCTGCCTCTCAACCAGTTAACTGTATGACGGTGTACAAGTCTTCACTGCCTGGCTTCTGCTTCCCCCCTTCAAAAATCACACCATGGTCAGCGACTAGGTGGTCTGTACAGCGGAGTCCAGTTTCTCTTCTCTTTATTAACTCAGAGGCAGAGTCATCTGTATCAGAATTCTGTGTTCCACATACTTTTCTTTTGTTTTGAGCCCATCATTCTATAATTGCCTATTCCTCACAAAGGCGCTGAAAGAATACAAAAATCTCCGAGATTTGTGCTGCGAACTCTAATGGTAAAACTCAAGATCTTGACATTAGTTCAATATGACTAAGCACGTGGGGCAAAAGATAACCCGAAAGATGATCCTTTCAGTTACATAGGCTATACATTTACCTGTAATACCCAAAGTCAGTTGCTATTTTACATGTCTATTTTCTTGGGGATCATTCCCCCAACTATCATTTCACGCCAATGGACAGACACTGTAATCTTGAAATACGCTTAAAACAAGGGGCCTGATAGCCTCTAGGATATCTGAGCAGCTTCCCGCACCTCTCCCACTAGTTGTTGGGACTAGCACCAGCCCCACAAGAGGTGCAACCAAAAATGTCTCCAGATGCTGCTCTAGATAATGTCCCCTGAGAGAGGGGAGATAAAATCCCCCTGGTAGAGAACTACCGATTTAAAGAACAACTCTTTTATGTAAGAGAAACCTGACACTGCCCCCTTTTGGCACCTAAAACCACCTTAGGAAGGAAAGTGCTAACCTAGGTTAGGAGGCCGAGGCTGCTTCTTGGAGACTGAGAAATGCACTCAAGACCTACAAGGCCTTTCCTCACAGCTTGATCATGAGTGGAAAGGCCTAGAGAAGCGTGGCAAAGAACTCCGGATCTGGGAACCCCCCTCATCTTTACCATACACTAGGTGCACTGGAAAGTAGATAGGAAATAAGTATGCTCTGAAACAGGCCAGCTGAAACTTTCAAGAGGAGCCAGTCCAGAAATTTCCAGGTAGCAAGGGACCACCCAGGGCAGGTCCACCCGAAGTCCCAAGCTCGGCGGCCTGCGGGTCCTACCCGTGCTGGTTGCCCGCGCGGAGCTCCCGCCACGCCCACCGGACGTCACTCGTTACACAACGCCCCCCGCCCCCAGCTTACGCAATTCTGCCCTCCCGCGGCTCCCAATTTTCCCGGTGACTTCTGTGGGTGGGGAAGGGAGACGCCGCCTGACCGGCCTCGTTCCCCTCGCGGAGGATTCTCTCCCTGCCCTGGCAGTAATTTCCCCGCCGCGGGCCCAGCCCGAGAGTCAGTTCCCGGAAAGCGCGCGGCAGGAAGCGAGCGGACGCTGGGGCTCGCCCAGCTCCCACCCATCCCGCGCTGGGGCGGCCTCGGTCCCGGTCACCCACTCCGCGCCCGGCGCGCGCGCCCGACAGCCAGGCCGCGGTCGAGGGAACCCCGCGCTGAGCGCCCCTCCCCGCGCCGCGTCACAGTCGGCTTCCAGGGCGATCCCCATTGTGACCGAAGCACCCCGGGGCGCCGCCCCCTCCCACACCCCCCAGCACCCCAAGACCCGACACTCCTGTGGCCCAGCGGCCTCGGGGAAGCAGAGGAGCCTCCCGGGGTGCAGACGAGCTCCGGGTCCCGGGCCCTAGGGGCCAGAAGGGTGCGGTCGGCCGGGCCCCGCCGCATCCCCGCGCGGTCACCTGCTCGCAGCGCCTCGCAGGCGGCGGCCAGGGCCTCCCGGTAGCGCCCCTGGTGCAGCAACTCCCCGAGCCGGCCGGCTGCCCGGGCCCGCTCGCGCTGGCCTGGGAACCACTTCTCGGCCAGGTGGTTGAGGACGACGCTGGTTCTGAAGTCGGAGGCGGCGATGGCGGCGGCCAGAGGCGGCGGCCGCGGGGCAGTCCCTTCAGCATCGGTGGCACTGGCGGTGGCGGGCGGTAGCCGGTCCCGGCAGAGGCGGCAGCGAGCGCGGAACTCCCTCCGCAAGCAGCGGCGGCAGTAGCTGTGGCCACAGGGCACCGTCACCGGCTCGCTCAGGAAGCCCCGGCAGCCCAGGCAGCTGAGGAGCCCGCCGGCGCCGCCGTCCGCACCCGCAGTCGGGGCCGCGCTCCAGCTCAGCCCGTGGCGGAGCCGGTAGTTGAACACCAGGCAGTCCACCAGGACACCCAGGCACTCAGGCCTGGCCGGGGCCCCGCGGCGCAGCGCAGCCGCGAACGCCTCCAGCGCGCCCTTCAGGTGGCCGCCCAGCGCCAGGAGCTCCCCGCGGCGGAGCAGCAGCTCCCAGCGATCCGACTCCGCGACCGCGCGCTCCAGCCGGTGGCCGCTGCCGCCGCCCACTTCCCAGAACCGGCCTCGGCCCTGCGGCGCTGGGGCCATCTCCCGACTCCCTTCCGGGGAGCTCCTCGCCACCGCCGGAGAGGACATGGCCCGCGGAGGGCTGCTCCGCCGCCGCCACCGCCGCCGCCGCCGCCGCCCGCCGCCACGGTCCCGGAGCCTCCCGGGCGCGCGGCTCCGCACGCGGCCCGCGAGCAGGGGGGCGTGGCGCGCGGACACGGCGGGGCGGCGCGCGCCCGGGAAGCCCCGGGGGCGGGGCCTGGCGAGGGCGGGGCCCGCTTGGCGACTGCACCCGGGACTCCCTCACGCCGCCCGCGGCCGCGCTACCAAGGAGCCGAGCGCTGGGCCCCGCCCCTTCCGAGCCCGCTCCCAGCGAGAGACGCAGATCGGATGAATCTCCCGGCGGAGAGCTATCGGCTTTTCCGGAATGGAGGACTCGGCTCGTGACGGAACAAAGCCCGAAGAAGCAGGGAGCCTTAGACCCCGCTCGCCTGGCCGCCGACGTCCCCGGTCTGCGGTGGCCCGAGCCCCTGCCTGGTTGGAGGGCACTCCCCTGCCGCGGGGGACTTCGGGTCTCCACCCCTCTCCCGAGGCGCCCGCCCAGGCGGGACCTGCCCCAACTCTTGGCGGGCGGGATTCTCCTGGCGTGGCCTAGTGCTTGTCAGGTGCGGGTCTACATTTTCATTCGTCTGTGCCTGGGTTCCAGGTGGGCGCGCCTAAGCAGGGGGTCTAGGAGGGCACCGTAGCCCGATGACTCGGACTCTTCGGGTCTAGAGGCCTCAACTTTAAACTTGAACAAAAAACCCACGTTCCTGGGGCGACTTCCTCCAGAGGGTAAGGTGTGTTTCCTGGTGCCCGGTTGACTGCCTCCAGCCCTGCTTAAAGCTCATCCCCGACGCACCTCGAGGGAGAAAGCCCCCAGTTTCCTTAGGTGTCCCCACACCTCGAGAACTGCCCTACAGCTGGCTAAAGTCTATATTTGGCATTCGTAAAAGAAAACATCAAGAAAAATGTTTTTCACATGGCGGTCACCATATTACTACAACCAAAGCAGGGTCTGCAGCTTTGCCGACAGAAGAAAATGATAGGGTTGATATAAAATGGGTTCTGTTTTCCTTAAACTTCACAGCAGCAAATTTAAAGCTCTCCGCTGAAAATATTTGTAGATTTGATTATAGGATATTAGAATTAGGGGAGTCACTTAGAATTTTTAGTCCTTTTTCAAATCTTTGGAAACAAAGTTAATTGTTCAAAATCACAGAATCTAATAGATTTTAAGATCACGTCTATTCCACTATTAACTACGTTAGACTAATCATATGTAATAATTCATATGTAATATTTCATAGAAAATGAGGTTTTCAAAGTAAAGGAAGTTGCTAATTGGAGAGTTCATCTGAACATGCTATATCTGAAATTAGCAAAAGTTTACTATGTCTCTTTATAAGGAACAGAGGAGGCTAAAAGATGTTTTGAGTTAGTATGTTTTCCCTACACAATGAGCAAGTCGTGTAACTTCAGAAAAGATAAAGCTATATTACCCTAAGGGGAATGAATACAAAAGAGGTGCCTGAGAAAAAGCCAAGCCTCCTGTTCCAACAGGATGCAGACACAAACAAGTTCATTTATCATTCATACTGCACCTGAACCAAACTGCAGCCAGATCCAAAGAGCACCTCCTAAGCATTTGGCATGTGAAACATTTGGATTAATTCATGAGGATAACCTTAATTCCAATCCTAACCCCCTAAATTACTACCTTCCCGCAACAAGCAGAACAGTGACTTTCATCTGATGCCCACATATCCCTTGAGACCTGAAGTCACAAATAATATAACAAATACCTATGTGTATACGCACATTCATTTTGTGACGCATTCTTATTCTTAATGGCAACTTGCAAAATGTACAAGAGTAAATATTTAATCAATGCATTCATGTTTATACAAGGAGTATCATAAATTAATAACAACTCATAAACTTCTTTTCAAATATAAAGTCAGGTTCCATTATGGGATTTCTGCCAAAAGTACAATATGTGGTTCAGAAAAAAAAATGTGAAGTATTATTTGTCCTTTGGAGTTCCTTCCCCTAATAAATATGACAACCACATCTGATTGTGATGTGAAATAAAATGACACAATTATGATAATGTGTGGGAGAAAAAAAATGGGACTGTAGGAGGAATCTTGCAGTGTTCTCCTTGGCATTTGTGAATGGTTATAATTCATGTTTGCTGGTTTATACATTTACATAACTTGTTCTCATTTATGTAACTTATTTATGTAAGAGGCTGTACTGCCGCTGTGGCCTCTGTGTGCTGCATAACTTCCCTCTGAATCAGGAAGTCTAGGCAAAGTAGTCACTGGCACTGTCACAGGTCACTCTTCCATCATTCTCTGCTACCAAAAAGTTGCACGATGATGTGACTGCTAGTTGAATTCAAAGGCGAGAAGAGTTAGTATCCTTCTTCATTTATTTCCTAAAATTTAGACAGGTCTCTGAGTCACCCAGCAGGCTGTGATGGAGAAGAGGGAATCCTGCTAAACAGCCACTAGCTGGGAGAATATAATGGAGTGAAGAGTTCTCTTCTTTTCCTTCCCATTACTTGCTTGTGTCATTCTTTGCTAACAAAGTAGTAAAATTATGAGATTTGTATTCTGTTTCGGTTTTTTAGTGTTGTCTTCTAAAATAGATCAGTTATGTAAGAGAGTAAGAAGAAAAGCGTATCTGTTTCCTAATTTGGAAAATGCTTATCACCATCATTGCCTGCTTATCCCTGCCTCCCACTGCCACACCATAAGACTTTTCCTGATATAGTTTGGTAAACTCTGATTTAAGAGTAACATAGCACAGTGCTTTTCTTGTATACATCTCAGTTGAAGATGTGTATTTGAACCTCTTTTTTTTTTTTTGCTGTGGGTGATTTTACCATTTGTCGCTTTACGTTCTTATCATTAAAAAAGAAACTGAATTTGTCAGTCCAAGCAAAATATGTCCCATTTCTGATTCATTTCAGTTGATAACGTCCTGTTCAAAGAGAGTAAACTATAAAGTTTCATATAAACAGTACCTACCTAACAGCTTGCTTTTTTTTTAATGACACAATCTAGCTTTGTCACCAGGCTGCAATGCAGTGACTCAATCATAGCTCACTGCAGCCTTGACCTCCTGGACTTAAGTGATCCTCCCACCTCAGCCTTCCTGAGTAGCTGGGACTACAGGCACATGCCTCTATGCCCAGCAACTTGTTTTTGTTAACTCTTTGTAGAGATGGGTCCCATTATGTTGCCCAGGCTGCTCAAACTCCTGGCCTCAAGCAATTCCCCTGCTTCAACTTCCCAAAGCGCTGGGATAATCCACCATGCCTGGTCCCCAGTAGCATTTTTATATACAATACATAGATGGAGGAGCTCTAGAGACCACCCTTTCATACCTCTTTTTTTTTTTTTGAGACGGAGTTCCGCTCTTGTTACCCAGGCTGGAGTGCAATGGCGCGATCTCGGCTCACCGCAACCTCCGCCTCCTGGGTTCAGGCAGTTCTCCTGCCTCAGCCTCCCGAGTAGCTGGGATTACAGGCACGCGCCACCATGCCGAGCTAATTTTTTGCATTTTTAGTAGAGATGGGGTTTCACCATGTTGACCAGGATGGTCTCGATCTCTTGACCTCGTGATCCACCCGCCTCAGCCTCCCAAAGTGCTGGGATTACAGGCTTGAGCCACTGTGCCCAGCCACCTCTCATTTTATATATATATGAGAAAATTGAGAGCTGAGAAGCTGCTAGTTTTGTAGAAGTCATACCGGCCAGGGAATCTGGACACCTGGTGCTGACGTATTTATGCCTCTATGCTGGGGAAGAAGTCACCTGGTTTCCCTGAGCCTTGTTTGCTGTCTGTAGAAAGAGGGAACTGGAACTATCCCTAAGGTGCCTTCTGCCGCTGGAGCCAAGCCCCAGGGCTTGGTTTGAAGGCAATTAGGAGACAGAGTGTCTCCCAGACTGAGAAGCACAACAGTGTGATACCTGCTGAAAATGTAACAGTAGGTGGGGGCTGAGAATAGAAGAGAAAGATATCAAGAAACACATTTTCTTGGTGCACACCCATCCCTGTTTAGAGAGAGGGAACCAGTCTCTGAGACCTGAACACCTGCAGTCACTGTACAGGGATCCCCTATTGCACTCACACCTTGCCCCTAATGTAAAACTGTGGGAGGCTGAAAGAAAGCTGGGGGTGGAGGGGCAGGGGAGAGCTGATTATATAACTTGGGCATTTGTGAGAAAGTTTATGTAAGATGCTAAAAATAGAATATATGATTCCTATAATAGCGTTCCAAGTAAAAAGTCCTAATGAGGACAACCTACCTGAGTAGGTTAAATAGAGCTGATACTAAGTGCAAGTTTAAAGCAAGTTGCCTGCAGTGACTACCATCTAACCAAGTACTGTTTACTGCTCATTGCAAACATATTTTTTTGTTATCCCTACAGGGTACACAAAGTGCGCAAGGGCCACTATCCTTATAAAGGGTGCTATGCTTTATTCTTAATTTCTAATACTCTGAAGGATCTAGAAATACTAAGTGTGCCTATTTTTTTTTTTTGTAGTCAAATTGATTAAATGAATACATTTCCTTGCATCAAGATGTTTAAAAAGTAGACATAGGATTAGTGAACAAATTCTAAGAATGTGCTACATGTATGAATCCCCCGGTACTTTCCATCCTCCTTCCTTGTTGCACCCCCTGCCACCACACCCTCGCCTTCAGCAGTTATTATCTGACATATTACATACACATTACTTGTCTCCAGCCTCCAGAATGTACGCTCCTTGAGATTTGGGATTTCTGTACATCTTGTTCACTGATGTGTTAGTAGCACCTAGGCACCAAGAAGACACTAGAAAATCATTGTTAAATTAGCCCACCCACAAAGATCTTGCTCTGTTACCCAGGCTGGAGTGAAGTGGTATGATCATAGCTCACTATAGCCTCAACTTCCCAGGCTCAATTGATCCTCCTACCTCAGCCTCGCAAGCAGCTGGGCATGAGCTGAATCCTTTACAATTTTTTGTAGAGATGGGGTCTCACTATGTTGCCCAGGTTGGCCTCAAACTTCTGGACTCAAGTGATTCTCCCACCTCCCATTCCCAAAGTTCTGTGATTGCAGGTGTGGCCGTTGTGACCATCCCCTTAGTAGTATTTTAATTTATCCATTATTCCTCGGACTTGTTCAGAAGCCTTTTATATCTTGTTCACCTTTGTGATATTTATTTGCTGTGATCTGAATATTGGTGTCCTCCCATATGTTGGCATCTCTAGATGTGATAATATTAAGAGGCAGTCATTTGAGAGGTGATTAGGTCATGAGGGTGGAGCCCTCTTGAATGTGATTAGTACCTTTATTAAAGAGTATGAAGGAGCCTCCTGTTCCCTTCTTCCATGTGGGTACACAGCCACCGGGCACCATCTCTGAACAGAAAATAGGCCCTCACCAAACAAAGAATCTATTGGTCCCTTCATCTTGGACTTCTCAGTCTCCAGAACTGTGAGTCATAAATTTTGGTTTATAAATTACCCAGTCTAGGGTATTTTTGTCATAGCCATCCAAATATATGGAGACATTAGTGTTCCATGCGAGAGAAAAGAGGCCTTCGTGTTTTCTACTTAATTTCACTGAAGTTTGAAAATAATGTCCCCTCCTCTAATGACTTCAGAATTGGAAGAAGTGATGTGCATCCTTCTCTTTCATCCAAAGTCCTTCTCTTTAGCTCAAGGTCCACACCTGTCCTAAAACATGTACTAGAAACTGACTAAAAATTATCTGTAATGTACATTGACTTGATTTATTCTACATCTTGCTTCTCATCTTGTTTCTCTTGACTTTTTAAGCCATTGACCTGGTTGGTTGTTCTGCCATTTCTTCTTTGTCTTGACTCTGATCCTACACAGTTTCTTCCCCTGGTTATGAACTCTTCCATTCATAAGAAAGTCACAGGTGTTTTTCTACTTAACGTACTTGACCTTCTTCACCAAACATCCTCCCCACCCAAATAACTTACTCCAGTCTTTCATACAAAATTATAGATGTATTTCTCTTATCCATGTCACTCGTTAGTTTATGAACTGCAATTCCGAATCCTTTACGATTTACCTAATAACTCAGATTTTTAAAAATCACACAGGAGCTGAAAATGTGCCAGGTAAAGTTGCACTGCATGCCTTCGTTCTCCAAACTAGGTGAAACCCCAACTGCACCATATAATCCTGGGAATGTATAAAACAAAACGATATAGGAGGAGAACAGTGGCAGGGGATCCTCTATATTTGAAGGGCATGAGGGATTTACCCGATTTCACTATGTTCAGGAACTTAGCAAAGGCGTAAAGTCACTTAGTGTTGGTCACTAGAGCTAGTGATTTTTTTTTCAAGAAGCTGGATATTACAACTTATCTCTCTTACAAATAATATTTTGTTAGATCCTGTCCTAGGAAACCATGTTAGAGCTACCAGTCCACATCCTTAATCCATAGGCTTCACTCTTCCTTCTAGTTGTGGCACAAGTGCCCATAACCATTACAGTCAGGTGCTAAGCATCAAAGCAAACACGTTTCTGTGTGTAGCACCAGAGCCTTTTTCTCATTTGTTCATACAACCATTTTTTAAGTTGAAGATCAATTATGTGTCCCAAGCATCAACTATTCAGCAGTGAACAAAGAAGTTAAATCCCTTGTGGAATTAATATTTGGAGAAGACAAACAATAAATTATATCAAATATACAGTATAAATGAAATATATAACATGTACAAAACCAAATATATAGTATAAATTAAATCCACAGTATATTAGGGATAGTTGCTAAAGATAAAAAATAGGTAAAGGGGATAGGAAGACCAGGCAAGTCACCACAGAGGGGGTGGCATTGCATAAAAGTCTAAAGGAAGGAGGCTTGGGGCTATCTAGCAGAAGAGCATCTCAGGCAAGGAGAACAGAAATGACAAAGGCCCAGAAGAGACCAGTGTACCTGGACACTAGTAAAGATTGGGGATTCCAGCCAGAGATGAAGTCAGAGAGGTTGCACTGTAAGGGCACATCAAGTGCCAACTTCCAGGTCACAGTTGGGACTTTGAATTTTCTTCTGAGTGCAGTCAGAAGCAGACACTGTGTTTGGAAGAGCATCCAGTTGGAGTTTTGAGATGACAACTCTGGTTGCTGTGTTGTAGCGGAAAAAAGGGGTGAAATGATCAAAGCAGAGGCTGCTTAGAAGGCTGATGCATGGATCCAGGAGAGAGATGCTGGTGTCTTCGGGGAGGGTGGTGGTCGGGGAGAGATGAGAAGGGGTCCGATTTTGGATATTCTCTGAAGGTAGACCCAAAAGGATTTTCTGGCAGATCAGATGCCAGGTGAGAGAAAGAGAGGAGTCGAGAATAACTCTGAGATCTTTTGGCATATATAAGCATCCCACCAAATCTAAAATCTTCAGACTTTGCTGATATTCCCAGGAGTTTAGGAAGCACTTTAAAACTATAATGTGAATAATGTTGGAGTCTGTATTCAAATTATTAATGCTTTCTTTGCTTTCTTGATTGACATATACATATATGGTATATATAGTTTACTGAATATAACTTTATATCTGTTTCCACTTGCAAAATTATTTCTCTTACCTAAAGAATATCCAAACTTGTCTTAATTTTAAAACGAGTGTTTTAGGCTGGGTGCAGTGGCTCACACCTATAATCCCAGCACTTTGGGAGGCCAAGCAGACAGATCACCTGAGGTCAAGAGTTCGAGACCAGGCTAGCCAACATGGTGAAACTCATCTCTACTAAAAATACAAAAATCAGCCAGGCGAGGTGGCAGGCACCTATAATCCCAGCTACTTGAGAGGCTGAGGCAGGAGAGTTGCTTAAACCTGGGAAGCAGAGGTTGCAGTGAGCTGAGATAGCGCTACTGCACTCCAGCCTGGGCAACAGAGCAAGACTCGGTATCAAAAATAAATAAATAAATAAAAACATATAAATAAAACAATAGATGCTAATGTCTTGGGCCAGGGTGGTAGTGGTGGGGGTTGGCTGTGAGGAGAAAGAGTAAGATGGTCAAAAGGACTGTCTGACATACCAAATGGGAAGTATAAGAGAAAGACAGGATGTCTTAGCTTGGGCTGCTGTAACAAAGTATTAGGCTGATGCAATTGCCATGAAAAGTAATGGCAAAACTGCAATTACTTTTGTACCAACCTTATACCATATACTGGGTGGCTTACAAACAACAGAAATTTCTTCTGATTCTGAAGGGTAGAAATCTGAGATTAGGGTGCCAGCATGGTAAGGTTCTGGTGAGGGCTCTCTTTCGGGTTGCAGACTGTGTATTTCTTGTTGTATCCTCACTTGATAGAAAGAGACTGAGCTAGCTCTCTGGCCTCTTCTTATAAGGACACTAATCACAGTCACAAGGGCTCCACCTTAATGACCTAATTATTTCCAACAGGTTCCACCTCCTAAGGCCATCACTCAGGGGATCAGATTTCAACGCATGAATTTTTTGGGGAACAAAAACCTTCAATCCGTAACAGAGAAGAAGAAAATAAATTGTCCCAATGTATTAATGGTAAGTAGATTTTTCTTGTTGTTGTTGATTCTGAGCAGAACCACTGTCACCAAGGCTGGAGTGCAGTGGCACAGTCTTGGCTCACTGCAACCTCTGCCTCCCAGGTTCAAGTATTTCTTGTGTCTTAGTCTCCAGAGTAGCTAGGACTACAGGAGTATGCTACCACACCCAGCTAATTTTTTTGTATTTTTAGTAGAGACGGGGTT
The DNA here is from genome assembly GCF_049354715.1 of Callithrix jacchus. NCBI lineage: Eukaryota > Metazoa > Chordata > Mammalia > Primates > Cebidae > Callithrix > Callithrix jacchus. Next base: position 28,993,087 of record NC_133514.1, on the reverse strand, counting down.
TCACCATGTTGGCCAGGCTGGTCTCCAACTCCCGACCTCAGGTGATCTGCCTGCCTTGGCCTCTCAAAGTGCTGGGCTTACAGGCATGAGCCAACAGGGTTTTTATTTATTTGTTTGTTTTTGAGAGAGTCTTGCTCTGTTGCCCAGGCTGGAGTGTAGTGACATGATCTCAGCTCACTGCAGCCTCCCACTCCTGGGTTCAAGTGATTCTTCTGCCTCAGTCTCCTGAGTAGCTGGGACTACAGGCACGCACCACCACACCCAGCTAATTTTTTGTAGTTTTAGTAGAGAAAGAGTTTCACTGTGTTAGCCAGAATGGTCTCGATCTCCTAACCTCATGATCCACCTGCCTCAGCACCCCCAGTTTTTTATTACTAACATCTTATTCCCAAAGTAACTTTGCTACAAGTGCTTTTGGCTTTAGAGGATTTACGAATTCAGTTGCCACTATATCATTGTCTCCAATGACATCAACTTAGACCTAAATGATGAAGGTCTTTCCCATATAAAGTGGCTTTCCTAGATTTAGATCAAACCTCCTGAGCAGCATGAGGAATTCTGAAACACCTCCTTTTGTGTTTTCCTTAAAATTGATGATTCAAAATATGAGTAGATAGCTCAAATACAGCCAGCAGTCACTGAGTGTACTCAACTTTCATTTGTATCTACTTATATAAACAGCTTGCTTTAAAGAATGCTTTGGAGTTGTTTATATGATAAACCAAGCTTGTTTTGTGTTTATGTGGAAACAAAATGGATCCCCATATATAAACAGGAAAATTGGCAACTGCCAAGATGGTATCATTACCTGGAATCCTCCCATGGGATGAATCCTTTAACCAAGATCAACAAAGTTAAAGCTCTGGACCAGCAGTCTCGGTTCTTGTGATAGTGAGCAAAGAATTGCCAACTAACACCAAAATGCAGGCTCAAAACAAAGCTTTCTAAAGCACAGTAATATACTCTTAGAGGGAGAGCAGACTGATACCTGCGAAAAGAAATCAGACTCTCTTTATAGAGCTCAGGGTGCTTTTACTCAGTTTCTAGGAAGGAGTTGAGGCTTGGGCTATATTAGAGTGACAGGATTATGTAATTTGATTAGCAGTTTATGCTTATATCACTGAAGTTACACTGCACTTCTTTACTCATAATTTGTTAAGGAAAGCCTACACACGGGGCCAAAACCTCATGTAAATTTTATTATAATGATTGTATAATGAGGATAGGCTTACCTGGGTTTACGGCCTAGATGGACTGGGCATGTGCCATGTTAGGGAATTTTTATCTGTGCCCAGTTCTTCTTTCTCCAGGATGTGCTGGTCACAGACTTTACCACAAGCGCCACCCATCAGGGTGGAGATAGGGTCATCTTGCAGCTGAACTTAGGTGGGCCAGGGCCTGTTTAGTGACAGCCCATCTACCCTCCTCTCTCACCTCTCCCAGCTGCTAATGTCTATCTAATCACCTGACATTATGGGTGGGACACCATGTTCCCGTGGTAATGTCAAAAACTAAATTACCAAAGGGTAAGCCCCTTGATTCTGTTCACCCATGGGTGAAATTTCTCCAACTTTATGTAGGAGGAGAGGGTTGTAATAGATCATTTTCCTTTTTTTTGATGGAGTACAGCTCTGTCACCGAGGCTGGGGTGCAATGGCACAATTTCAGCTCACTGCAACCTCTTACTCCCAGGTTTAAGCAGTTCTCTTGCCTCAGGCTACCGAGTAGCAGGGATTACAGATGACCGTCACAATATCTGGCTAACTTTTTGTATTTTTAATAGAGACGGGGCTTCTCCATGTTGGCCAGGCTGGTCTCAAACTCCTGACCTCAGGTGATCCGCCCGCCTCGGCCTCCCAAAGTGCTGGGATTACATTCCAGTTCAGGGAGACTACAATCTCTGAACAAACACCTTCCTGCCATCCAGTGAAAATGAAGCCTTGGGACCCATAGGTGATATCTTTTATTTTGCAACTTAAAACCACCCGAGTCAGCCCTCAGAGGAGTGGGCCAGCCCTGTGGAGGCAGTGTCTACACGGGCTTCACAGGTTCCTCCGGCACTTGGCACTGGGTTTCCCTTGTGTTGCGGGGCAGGGACCAATGCATCGTGGGTGGGGAGGGAGATGTGAGCACAAAGGGTGGAGTGATGTAATAGGTGATAGGTGACAATGGGTAGAAGGATGGTTTAGGTGGAGAGATCAGAGGAAGGTGAGCATAGTGGATTGGGCTCAAGATGCTGTGAATGGGTGTTAACCTGGGAGGCCCTGTAACCAATCAAGCTATTTCTATAGAGTACTTCCAGTTTTCTGTCTATAAATAATCCCTGCCCAGGGAGCTCTCTGAACTCCCACTTGTTCTAGGTGTTGCACTGGGAGTCCAGTGTGCCCCCTCATCTGCCTGCCCCCCACATCTCTGCGCCCTCGACGGGATGGGCACAGTCTCAATCCTGGTGCCAGGATCGACATGGGTCAGCACCAAAGGCCAGAGTAGAGGGTAATTGGTGTGCCCATTCCAGCCCACGCCTCGCTTCCTGGGTGTTCTGGAACAAAATGGGGGCCTGTGCAGGAGCCCTGGGTTCCAGGGAGACCTGGCTCAGCGGCAGCCTTTAAGATGTGGCGAGAAAAGTGTGGAGCAGCCACCAAGAGTTGTCTTAATGAAACATTGCCAGGAACCACGAATCTATGTAACCATATTACCCTGTGGAAAACAGCCAGCAGAGGGCAAGTTTAACTCCACGGGGAAGCTCCAGGGACAACTGTGCAAGAGTGTACTGTTTTCAAGTACGAATCGTTCTCTTGAAAGAAAAAGCTTTAGACAAATTAAATTGAACAGAGTTTAATTGTGCAAAGAATGATTCATGAATCAGGCAACACCCAGAACAAGTGGAAATTCAGAGAGCTCCCTGGTCAGGGATTATTTATAGACAGAAAACTGGAAGTACCCTACAGAAATAGCTTGATTGGTTACAAGCAGGCATTTGCCTTTTTTGGACATGTTCTGATCAGTGGGTAGCCTGTGATTAGCAGAAGTTCTGTTGCTATGACTGGCTGTGACACAGCTATTTGTTACAAAAATATGCTCCTAAATTAGGCTTTCAGTTTGTTTATCTACTAAGTTAGGTTGTGGTTCCTGACACAGAAACTCAAAGTATGGAGGCATCCTCAGGCCAAAATTAAGTTAATTTAACAGATTTTTGAAAGATACTTTGTCCAGATAACAAAAGAGGAGTGATATACATGCATATATACCATGGGAATGGTGGCTGTGGACCTTGTATCCACCAGCCTCAGCCAGGAAAGACCTGATGCCATGCTGCTGGCCTGACCAGAAGTGGCAGAGAGGCTAGGCATGGTGGCTCACACCTGTGATCCAGGCACTTTGGAGGCTGAGGCAGGTGGATCACCTGAGGTCAGGAGTTCTAGACCAGCCTGGACAACATGGTCAAACCCATCTCTATTAAAAATACAAAAAAAAAAAAAAATAGCTAGGTGTGGCAGCAAGCACCTGTAATCCCAGCTACTCAGGAGGCTGAGGCAGGAGAATTGCTTGAATCCAGGAGGCAGAGGTTGCAGTGAGCCGAGATCATGCCATGTACTCCAGCCTGGGTGACGGAGCAAGACTCCATCTAAAAATAAACAGAGAAATAAAAAATAAGTGGCTGAGATGTCCATGGTAGAGGCTGCAGGCCTATAAAGACCTTGGAGGCAACAGGGGTGCCTCCTTGAGGTTTGTAAAGACAGCCATCCACAGTCATGACAACAGTTCCAACTGAAGCTTGCCACTGGCCACTCATGTCACCTGCAGCTGTGCCCCTGCAGATGCAAAAGATGTGGGAAAACCTTGTTTATCCCCTAAGACCACCAAGGAGGCTTATATCTGTACCCAGGCCTTCCCCGCTGAGGACACAATGGGCATACCTGTGTGTGAGGTAGAGCCCAGGGGCCATGGTGCTCTGTCGAGAAGGGGATCTGCATCAGGCTGGCATCAGGAACTTCCCACAGTCCCCAAAGTATTTGGGGTCACCTCCTCTGATTATGCTGAGGGGAAAATTTTTCAACACATCTCCTGCACATGTGTGTTCATGGAAGTACACTCTTCTTCATTCTAATCGTAATGCAACCAGTGCACAATGAAGGGGCAGCGGCAGTGGTAACAACAAGCATGACAGCCCGTGCTGTGGACACACAGGCCACCAAGTCTGCAGACTCAGAGCACATTAACACAGCACAAGCAGGAGCAGCCTCCTTCATGGATCCAGGCGGACATGGAACCAGCACACCATGGCAGGTGTGCTCAGAGGAGCTTTAGGTAGTTGGGGCAACTGCTTACAAGCATGTCCCTGTGCTCAGAGGGTACATCCAGGATGCCAAGAGGAGCTTCTGGTCTCTCCCCAGAGAGTAGCCCAAGTGTGGTGGCTGAAGGAGCAGAAATGACTGGCAAGCCTGTTGCAGAAACAGTTAAAGGCCCAATGGCAGGACCCCTTGTCTGGGCCTTGCAGATGAAGGTTACATGAGTGAATGGGTGAGACAGAAGCCAGAAAGTCTCCATTCCCAAGACTGAAGCTCAGAGGGAGAGAAAAAGGTAAAGGACAAAACTCCCACAAGAGGCCATTGCCATCACCAAAGGACTGGAGCACACAAGTCAACCCTATGAGCATTCATCTTCTGGTCCTTAGCCTGCAACAGACCAACAGGGATGAAAAAAGGAAAAAGCTAGAGCATTCTAGGAGGCTGAGGACACAGCTTTTCCTCACTATGTGAATATATTTGACTAATAAATTGCCAGTCCCATTCTTACCACAAGGAGTCTAGGTTATCTCAAACACTGGGGAGGAGCACACACCTATACTCATAGTTATTCAGGAGACTGAAGCAGGAGAATCCCTTGAGCCCAGGAATCCAAGACCAGTCTGGGCAACATAGCAAGACCTGTTTCAAAAAAAATAAATAAATAAAATAAAACAAAATAAAAATAAGAGGGAGTCAAACTATGACAAGTTTATGGTCTTCAAGCAAACATGACTATTTGCGAAGTTCAGAGCCTGCTTTACTCAACTGGAAGAGAGTAGAGAGGTGGGATCAAGTCAGAGACTGCAGAAAAGAGTAACATGGAATACCACACAGTCAGCAGAGTGTGGCAGGAGCTGGGGATCACTGGGACCATAGCTGAGATGAGAGGGCAACTTTAAAGCCCATCTAAAAGGAATTAGAGCATGGAGACAAAGGGGTTTCTAGTTTAGGTGGCCTTGATTTAAGTAAATAAATATAAACAAATAAAATACCTTCTTAGAATGAAAAAAAGACTATAAAGCATCATCCAAAGGCCCATGTCATTTCATCATGAAATTCACCTATATGCATTGGGAAGAAGCCTTGTCTGAGGTAAGGAAGGAAGTGTCGCACACCGAAAGGGTAACCATGGGCCAGTGCTGGTCAGTAGTAGAGTTTCTTCACTTCCTTTTCTTTTCTCCAAAATGCATGCATTTGAATATTGAGCTTTGTGATTCTTAAATTGTAGTGGGTCTAAGAATAATCTGAGATGCTTATTCATGGCCGTGGACAAACAAAATGCAGGTTCATGGCCGTGGACAAACTGAACCAGGACCTCATAGCATGGGACCATCTTAGGTGATCCTCATGGAGATGATCCAAGGTGTGGACTCAAGGCTAACACATTGGTACATGATCCAGTGGAATAAGAGACCTTGAGAGTTAACAAGTAGGGCCTGTAGGTTTTCATGTAAATGTGCCCATCTTTTTTGGACAGGCATTGGTTCATTTCAATCACAGTTACTGTCAACCTTTATGCATTAACTAATACTAGAATAAGAGTTTACTATGTGCCAGACACTGTTTTAGCTGCTCTGCTAGTTGAACCTTTCCATATCTTGAAGATCTGGTTTTTAGAATGCTACATGCAGATTTGCCTGGTGCTTCTTAGCTGCTGCCTGGCATACCATTGTATGAGTGAGTGTCATACATATGACTGACTGTTCCTCCTAAGGGAGATGGCATGGGAAAGACAAAAGGGACAATGGCCCACTTTATCCTTTTCCTTCTGACAACAACCTTTGCAACTTATACAACATTCTCTGACTTTCCAAGGCTTTATAATGTTTTATTTAAATAAATATGCTGTGAAATATGTAATGGGGGAGGCTGTGAAGAACCTTCACATAATACGTAAGAAATTATAAATCTTTCTATTTTGAGACAATGTCTACATTGGGAAACAGATAAATTTATCTACCCCTCATTTTAATCAGTAATCCTATCTCCCTGGATTGCACTTGCCGTAAAACTCACAAGACTGGAAAATAGGTTAATGAGTACAGCAGCATACATATTTCAGTAAAAGAAATAGAATGCTTTATTGCCTCAAGATACCAAATAATTGCTTCTTTTTCAGTATTATCTAGTCTCAGCCTTGTGTAGTAAGTAGAAAAAAAAAAATCTTTCGTGAAATGATAGTCACTTTTAGAACATTGTTTTGCTCTGGTTTTATAAACCAAGAGAGTGAGAGGTCTGCCATGTTGACATGTGTGGTCTAAGGTCTAAAATTAAGGCCCGGTGTTATGCGCTGCCTTGACATCTATTGAAATCGGGAGGCCTTGAATGTTCTCACCGCAATTTCCACTCTTGCTCTGCTCTTGTAGATAAAGTTGCTTGGCTGATCAACTTTCCTTTCAAGGGCACCAGAGGCAGTTCCTACTTATCCTAGAATATTGGGTTTCAACTTCCTGCTAGCTTTCTGAATTGTTCAAACAAGCCAATCATTTCATCCTGTGAACCAACAGACACCTCACCCTCTTGATACTAGAAAGCCTGCCTCCCACAGCCCCTGGTTGTCCATTCTGCTCCTGAATGCAGCCATACTTGGTCTACAGTGTCCCCACCACCATTCCCTGGGCAATGACTATATCTGACTAATAAGTTGCTGTTGCTCTTATTTTTCCAGTGTTGGTAGTAGCATCTTCAGCCATCCTTATAACCGTAGGGCAGGAATCCTCCCTCACCAACTGAATGAATAGGAGGTGATTAAAACATGTTTTATCCACTGAAATACGATCTTTATTAAAATGAAATTAAGTATATATGCGTAATTTTAGAAAGCATTAAAAATTAAGTATTTTTTCACCAATACTAAGATAACCAGCAAAAGCGCTACTTGGATATTTTCTTTTTATTGTGGCTTGTCCTTGTAATAGTCTGGAAGCAAAAATATGAATGGTAGGCCAATTGCACAGTGTGTTAAAGGACCATAGGTTATTACAGTCACTAGTGAGCCCAGAAATTAGTCAATACTGGATGAAGGAGGAAGTTCTCATTTCTCAGGAAGCAAACTAGGCAAATACAAGAAACAAGGCCTCCTACAAGTTTATTTATATATGGATTAGGAGTATGATAAGACCTATGGGTTGACTCAACAAAAATAATAGCTCAGGTCACAAGGCTCATAAAGGACAGCAGGCATCATGGCTCTAGAAGAAAAGTTTGGGTGGGAAAGAAGGGAAAAGGGTCCTGGGAGGTATTACCATCAAATCACTTCTCTGATTCCTCTGTACATACCAAGCAGGGGCACAGCAGCCCTTGCTGATTTCTACCCAGGCATGATTTCCATACCCTAGTGCCAGGTAGCAAGGCCATAAAGGCCCATGCAGGCTCAGTAAGGAATACATTTTGTAAAGGCTAACCTGGAAGGTGAAGCCTGCAACAGGGAAGAGAGCTTTGATCTACTCAAGGCAGCGCTTGGTTTGGTTGTTGCCTGCGCTCGTGTTTGTGACTGCCTTTGGAGTGCCAGTGCTGAAGTGAATCATATAACTTGTCTGCAGAACATCAAATGCAGCTGGCTGTTGTAGTAGCAAAGCTGCTATCATTAATTAGCAACCGCATGGTTGCTAATCACACACTGGTTCATTATCTTCTTTAATCCGCTTAATTTTTCGAGATAGATACTCTTATCTACATCTTACAAATGACAAAATTGCATTAAGCAACTTATTCGAGGTTGCATAGCTAATAAGGAATGGAGCTTGGACTTAAACCCAGAGACAGGGTTCATTCTTTTTTTTTTTTTTAAACAATTTTGTATATATTTGAGGTTTGCAATATGATGTTATAGGATACATATTGTTAATAAAATGGTTACTATAGTGAAACAAATGAACAGATCTTTCACCTCAAAGAATTACTGTCTTGTGATAAGAGCAGCTAAAATCTACTTATTTAACAAAAATCCCAAATACAATTTTATTAACTATAGTTCTCATGCTGTACCTTTGATCTCAGACTTGTTCATCCTACGTATCTGCTACTTGGACCTGTATCTCCCCATCCCACCCCTCTGCCTCTTGACCTTGTGTTGTTTAGATTCCACATATAAGTGAGATCATGCAATACTTTTCTTTATATGTCTGTCTTATTTCACTTAATATAGTGAAGATGGTGTGTGTGTGTATGCATGTATATATGTATGGATGGATTATATATAATATATATAATGAAATACTATTCAGCCTTAAATTAGAAGAAGATTCTGCCATTTGTCCCAGCATGAATGGATCTGCAGGATTCATTCTTAATAGCATACAGGGTGGGTCTGGGCATTTCTGGGAGAAGGGACTAGAGAAAGAAGGCTACTAGGACAATCAACTCCAAGTGCAATGCTAATAAGAAAATAGGCCATGTCTTTAATACAAGTATAGACAAGTTTGTTTTTGACAAAGAAATGAGAAAAACTTAACCATGTGTCCCACAAGCATATGCCATTAGGACTCATAGCAGACTAGATTATAATAGACTGGCCATAATAGGACTGAATTTCTTTAACAGAAAGTAACGGGATAATTAAATAACATGAAATAAATATGTATTTACACTGTGTGTTTCCTGTCACTTCCAAATAGCTTGCAGCTTATTGTACAAATTTTTCGAAGCCGTATTTTGTGTTGTGCAGAAAGCACAATCCAAAACATGGGTGCTCTGAATGGCATCGATCCACAGCCAGCCCCGTTCTGCATTGGTTATGTGTTTATCTCTCTTTTCCTTACATAAGCATGTTTATGTTACATAACATCAATACCTAGACCAGTAGCCAAGTGATGTTATGCTAACTAAAGGGAACAGAAAAGTACTGCAGAGCTCAGCACCTCACAACAGCCTTTCCTTCTGATAATATCTGGTAATTAGAAGCTACTCACCTTGAGAACACACCCCCTGTAGGTCTGTAATTAGTTCATTTAATTTTACTGCTTCTTTGACATTGATCGCAGTCTGCCTTTAATTGCCATTTATTACTTGTTTTGATTTAAGGAATTTTATTTAAAAATCCTTTCAAGTATCAAAAAAAAAAGAAAGAAAGAAAAAGAAAAGAAAAGAAAAAAGTGACCTGGGCTCATACCTGGTGATTTTTATCAATGTCTCTTGTTTGAATCCATTGTTATGAGGTATTTTAGACATAATGATTCATAATGGCAATTACAGAGCTTAATGTTAGGTCTGAAAGATTTACTTGTAAATTACATAAATTCAGTTACATTCATGCTAATTGTGTTGCTTCAGAAAAAATGTTTACATTGACATTAAATCATTGTGTTTTGGAGACACTGTCTTTCATTAAACTTGCTCATGGTAAAACCAGACTACTTTAGTGTCCTTCCCTACGTCAGCACTTATAATTCGTATTTATATATGCTATATATATATAATTATCTGTACACATATGCTCTATAACCTCTAATCTGCTTTGACTCCTTTTATTTTGTTGAGACAGGATCTCTCTCTGTTGCCTGGGCCTGTAGTGCACTGGAGTGCAGTGGTATAATTACAATTAACTGCAACCTTGGCCTCCTGGGCTCAAGCAATAATCCCTTTTTAGCCTCCCAAGTGGCTAGGACTATAGGCACATACCACCACACCCTGACTCTTCTTTACTATGTTGAAAGTATGTTAGGATGGGTATATATATCTTCTGCCTCCACAGGCTTCAAAACTCCGAGCAGAATACTCTGAATATTGTGAACACACACACACACACACACACACACACACACACACAACAGGATTTTGTCCAACAATAAGAGTTTCAAGTCAATTAACAATATTGTAGCTTTGGAAGTATCTCGCAGGAATCAAACCTAAATGACTTTTCCCAAATACAAGCCCTCTCTTGGGTAGTTTTTTTCTTAGAGTAAGACACTTTCAAATTATTTGTTTGTAGTTTATATAATCAAATGGCCGTATGCTTTGCTCCTCTGAGAGCCCATGTTAAAAGGAAATTCAACATGGAAGTATTCATTTGAAAAAGATCTTACTGTATCTAAAGGCTAAAGATAGTTTAAATGTATATCCTATTTCTAGGTTATGCTGATTTATCTACTCACCTTTTCCCCAGCTTTTTTTATTCAGATCCCATCAGTAATATTTTATTTTCCCAGCCCATGTATCTGAGTATTTCTAGATCCATCAGTTACCTTATAAGTGTTCCTTATTTAATAAAATCAGGTATATAAAAGTCCAAACTTCCCCAATGGTTAAATTGGGAGAGATTATTTTACATTACAAAGAATTTTTCACTTTATAAAAAGGACCTCTCATCCCTCTTTTCCATAAATATCATTGATGATATTTGTAAATGAAGAGTTCTGTGGTTGGATGGTAGTGCTGATAGCACAACAATGTGAAAGCACTTAATGTCCCTGAACCATACACATAAATATGGCAAGATGGCAAATTTTATATTATGTGCATTTTATCACAAATATATACATATATATAGAAATATTGGCCGGGCGTGGTGGCTCACGCCTGTAATCCCAGCACTTTGGGAGGCCGAGGCGGGTGGATCACGACGTCAAGAGATCGAGACCATCCTGGTCAACATGGTGAAACCCCGTCTCTACTAAAAATGCAAAAAAAATTAGCTGGGCATGGTGGCGCATGCCTGTAATCCCAGCTACTCAGGAGGCTGAGGCAGGAGAACTGCCTGAACCCAGGAGGCGGAGGTTGCCGTGAGCCGAGTTCGCGCCATTGCACTCCAGCCTGGGTAACAAAAGCAAAACTCCGTCTCAAAAAAAAAAAAAAAAAGAAAAAGAAATATTACTGAGGCATCTCTGTGGGCCTGTACTGTGCTGTGTGATGGGGCCAGGGCACTGAGTGAGTCAGAGATCATCACTACCCACATGGAGCCTGCCGTCTAGTGGAACAAACATCTAGTCCACTGATATGTAATCTAGCAAATGTGGCCTAGTGCTATCGAGGTAGGAGATCAGCAGGACTTGTTTCCCAAACACTGATCATGACCCCAATCATCACCCTGCTGTGATCGGAGCAGGATCTGCTCAAAACAGAGCGCAGTGAAGAAGCTGGCCAAAACCAGTAGATGGTGATGAAAGCAACCTCTAGTTGTCCTCACTGTTCATTAGCATAAAGACACTCCCACCAGTGCCATGACAATTTAAAAATGCCACGGCAATGAACCACGTCAATGGCCCATACTTTATATGGTTGCAAAACCTCCCTGCCCCATTTGCAGAAAGTTCTGAATAACCTGCCTCTTAATTAGCATGTAATTGAAAGTGGGTATAAACACAGCTGCCAACAGCCCATATATTGCTACTCTGGGCATGCTGCCTATGAGTTAGCCCTGCTCTGCAAGGAGCAGTCCCTCTGCTGCTGCTCTTCAGTGCTGCTTCAATAACAGTTGCTGTCTAACACCACCAGCTCACCCTCAAATTCTTTCCTGGATGAAGCCAAGAACCCATCCCTCTCAGGATGGTGATGTGAGAGATAGCCTAAGCACTGTCATCTTACCTAAAAATTTCCAGCCCTTTCTCCAGTGTCTCTATATCCCTGCCCTAATTCAGCAACTCTTAGAAAATAACTGAGAAGCAAAGTGTAGATGAAAGAAGATGTATATTGGTAAAAGCATATTGACTTCTGAAACAAATGAATCCTACCATTGTCGTTAACACAGTAGAGGTTTTTCTTGCTTCACAGTAATCCAAATGAGAATATGGTCCTGCCTGCTCCTTAGAGTCATTCAAGAGTCCAGGTTGCCAGAGGCTCTGTCCTCTTAAGTACTTGGCTTCCAAAATTGTCCCGAGCATCAACATCCAGCAAGCAGTTGTTGGAAAGGAATAGATTATATATGGGAGCTTTCGCTTGCTCAGACCTAGACGAAATGTCCATCACTTTCACTCACATTCCTCTGGATAGAATTCCACATGCAAAGGAACTGAGAAATGTAGCCTGGCTGTGTGTCCAGGAAGAAGAGGAAACAAGTTTGATGATCACTTAGCCCTCTCAGTCTCATCAAAGATGCTGTGGTTCTCATATATAAAGAGTTATAAAAGTAACAATGGAGGACAGACGATTGGAAATTGTATTTTATTTACTCATTTGCTTGTGATTACAGGGATCAGAAATTAGGAGTCAAGGCCTAGCGCAGTGGCTCACACCTGTAATCCCAGCAGTTTGGGAGGCCGAGGTGGGTGGATTGCCTAAGATCAGGAGTTCAAGACCAGCCTGGCCAACATGGTGAAACTCCGTCTCTACTAAAAATACAAAATAGATTAGCCAGGCATGGTGGAGCATGCCTGTAACCCCAGCTACTTGGGAGGCTGAGGCAGGGGAATTGCTTGAACCAGAGAGGTGGAGGTTGCAGTGAGCCAAGATCGCATCACTGCACTCCAGCCTGGGTAGCAGAGTGAGACTCCATCTCAAAAAACGTATATAAATTAGGAGTCATAAAGCAATAATTTATTGTTTTACAAGAGATGAATATATATTAGAAATTTGGAATAGTTATCAACTGCCCTCAACTAAAGATCTGGACAAGGAACTTGGTTACAACCTACATGCAGGAAGGGGCTCAATAGTGATTCATATGTAATATATGTTGGCAAACATTAAATGAGTCTCTACTTACTACAAGTAAAGATAAGAAATAAATAGAGCCTATAAAATTGGCTCAGATAAAATGAAATGAAATATCATATGAAGACAAACTAAAAATGCACTCCTGAATGTGACTTATTACAGAAATCAGAAGAAAAGCACCCTCAGTAGACTGTAAGAATGCAAAGCTTCCAGGAAATAAAAGTTATAAGTATAAGGAATGAAAAATCAAGATGAAAGAACAGTCATGTAGCAAAAAGGAAAGGAAAGGGTTATTTATGACACTGGACAGAATCAAAAGGATGCTAAAAATATCGAATAATTCACTGTTGAAGATGTGTAAGGCACAACTGGAGAAGATGAAAATGAATTAGGGATATGGAAACCAAATGGAGTTCTCGCAGAATGAAAATAGAGTGAATGAATGTGAAAGGATGAAAGAAAGGAAGATAGCTATGATCAGAGAACTCAGCATCTATGGATAAGTTAGGTTCTAGACAAAAGGTAAGAGAAATACTTTGCAAAAGTGATCATATATACATACACATATATATACATACACACATACATCTCTAAATATGCAGAGAGAAAAAGAGAGAAAGAGTGAGAGAGGAGAGGAGAGGAGAGAAAAGAGAAGAGAAGAGAAGAGAAGAGAAGAGAAGAGAAGAGAAGAGAAGAGAAGAGAAGAGAAAGAAGACATTAAGAGTCATTTAATTCCAGGCAAAAATCAAGTAACAAGAGATACAAAGAGCTACATCTTGGTACTCATTTTGAATTATAAGAATAAAAAATTTAAGTTCTACCCAGGCCAAAAGACAAGGCACTTATCAAAAAAGGAAAAATGGACAAGATTCACTGAAATTTTTGAGATCAGATGGGACGGTTCTAGCTAATATTAAGATAAAATTATTTCAGATCCAGCTCTTCATAGGCAGCCAAATTGTCCTTCAGGTGAAATAAAGATGTGTACATCAGTTCCATACCTTAGAGAAAGTATCATCCATGTACAACTTTTTGAAAAACTATTACTTGATGATATAATCATGTTGACTATGAATGAAGTAAAATTATGAGCTCAGGAATAGGAAAATTGTGGCCCAAGAGTACTTGGAGTGAGTACCAAAAGCACTTGTATGTAGGTTTAAATCTAATCCATGAGCAAAACTAAACGTTCTAAACTGTTTCTTGAAATATAAAATACATAATGTAAGATAATGATTGTAAAACAGTAATATTAACCTATATTCTCAAGTTATACTAATAGTAACTGAAAAATCAAAGGGATTGTGATTGTATTTATTTCCCGTGCTCAGCTGGAAGATGACCCAAAGGATTTATTTTGGTTCAGATAATTAGGGAAATAAAAATTGAAGAAACCTTTTGAATCTTAAAGCAAACCATAAATAGTTTAACATAGAGCTGTGTCTCCCAAATTGGAAGAAAAGATAAAAATAAAACCATGTCTGTATTTTTAGCAGTGAGAAACAAAACAGAGTCACTGTAAAAAAAAAACCAAGATGACTTAAGTGAGACCACGTGATAAGGCATAAGGAAAGATGTAAGAAAAGATGTCAGAAGTTAGACTAGCCTTATTATTTATAACAATAGATGGAAATGTACAGAAACAAAAATAACAAAAGCAATGTTAAATGGGTCAAAATCCCAAATTTAACCTTTACAGATGGTTCCCAACTTATGATAGTTGGACTTAAGATTTTTTAACTTTATCATGGAGCAAAAGCAATATGCATTTAGTAGAAACCGTACTTCGAATTCTTTTTTCCAACTGTAGGTTAATGTTAGTGTTCTGAGCACCTGTAAGGTAAGATAGGATAAGATATGATGTCTGGTAGGTTAGATGTATTAAATGCATTTCAACTTATGAGATTTTCAACTTATGATGGGTTTATGGAGATGATAGGCTTATCATTTATGTAAATAAGAAAGTTTAAAAGAAACATGAAACAAAACTGCAAAAAACAAAAGTATGGCATTCATAAAGATAAAAGCAGAAATTTGGTAACAGAAATGCATCACATCTTAAACATTCTCATAAACCTTACAGATGTTCACACAAGAAGTTCTTATATACAAGTTGTCTCAGGGAAGCCATATTTATCTAAATCTATGTAAATCAGTGTTATGTTCACTTGTAATGTATCAAGATTTGCTAACAATGATGGATTATGACCTTTTCTTGTCAAAATGGCTTATCATCACTATGTAGGTCTAGAGTGGCTTTTAAAATTCAGATACTCAGTATTACAAATGTGTGAAAAGACTCACTTATGAGGATACTTATGATATTTTTTTCACTGTGAAAAATTGGAAAAAACCTACATTTCATAAAAGGGGGATTTTAATTTAATAGATTATTCTATCCATATGGACTAACACTGTGTAATCAACAAAATGGTACTACAGAAAAATATTAAACAACATTGAAATGCTCACAATATGTTAAGATTCCAAAAAGCAACTCACAAAATGTACTACAATCTCATTTGTTTAAATTCACACATAATACACACATACACAGAGCAGAGAGAGAAAGAGAAGACTAGATGTTGCAGATAAAAATTACAGTAGGGAGGGTAGGGAACTTACAGGATGGGTCAATAGGTGCAGCAAACCGCCATGGCACATTTATGCCTGTGTAACAAACCTGCATTTTCTGAACATGTATCCCAGAACTTAAAATAAATCTTAAAAAAAATTACAGTGGGATTACTACTTATCTTTTTTCTTTGTGTTTCTCTGAATCTTTCCATTTCTGACATGAATTTGTTTTATATTTAGAAAAAAATCATAAAGTTATATTTTTAAAAATATTAATGGCTTCAGTAATATTTTATAAGATGAGAAAGTCAGGTATAGTAATACCACAATTAGTCTTTATTTTACTTAGCACATATTTATAGGGTGTGTACTAACTGGTAGGCACTATTTTATACACTAGAGATATAACAGTGAACTCAGTCCCTACCCTCCTCTCACTATAGAAAGAGGGAGAGATAGAAGATAAACAAATACAAGTATATGTCATATCATGTGGTAACAATGTCATGAAGGAAATTATAGCAGCATAAAGAATAAGGAGTGGTGAAAGACAGGTATGCTATTCTTTAGTGTAGTATTGGCTTTGTTTATTTTTTGCCCAGGCTGGAATGCAGTGGGATGATTTCAACTCACTGCAACCTTCACCTCCCAGGTTCAAGCCATTCTTCTGCCTCAGTCTCCTGAGTAGTTGGGATTACAGGTGCCTGCCGCTATGCCTAGCTAATTTTTGTGTTTTTAGTAGAGACAGGGTTTCACCATGTTGGCCAGGCTGGTCTCGAACTCCCGATCAGGTGATCCACCTGCCTCAGCCTCCCAAACTGCTGAGATTACAGACACGAGCCACCGCACCCAGCCTATTTTTTTCCTTTGATTTTTAGTTTACACACAATTGTATATATTTATTGGATACAGAGTAATATTTTGATACATGTATACCATGTGTAATAAAATGTGTAAAGATAAAAATAACAAACACCTCCAACTTTTATCATTTGTTTGTATTATGAAGATTCAAAATCCTCTCTTCTAGCTTTTTTGAAAATATACACTAAATTATCGTTAACCATATTTGGCCAACAGTGCTACAGAATACTACAACTTACATCTCTTATCTAGCAGTATAATGTAACTTTGTATTCATTTACCACTTTCTCTATCTTCTCCCTCGTCCTATCCTTCCCAGCTTCTAATGACTACAATTCTACTTTTTGCTTTTATTAGCTCAGTTTTCCTTAGCTCTCATATATGAGAGAGAACATGCAGTATTTATTTTTCTGTGCCTGACTTATTTCACTTACCATGCTATCCTCTAGGCTCATCCATGTTGTGGCAAATGACAAGATTCCATTGTATAATAGTCCACATTTTCTTTATCTATTCATCTGTTGATGGACATTTAGGTTGATTCCATATCTTGGCTACTGTGAATACTGCTGCAAAAAATCATGTGAATAAAGGTTTCCCTTTGATATAGAGGTTTTCTTTCTTATAGATAAATTTCCAGCAGTGAGACTTCTGGATTTTATGGTCGTCCTGTGTTCAGTTTTTTAAAAAAACCTCCATACTGTTTTCAGTAATGGCTGCACTAATTTACATTCCCACCAACAGTGTATGAATTCTCTTTTGTCTGCATCCTTGCCAGAATTTGTTATTTTTTGTCTTTTTGATTATAGCCATTCTAATTGGGGTAAGATGATATATCATTATGATTTTGATTTGCATTTCCCTGATGATTAATGATGTTGAGCATTTTTTCACATGCTTGCTGACTGTTTGTATGTCTTCTTTTGAAATCTATCTCATACCTGCAATCCCAGCTACTCAGGAGGCTGAGGCAGGAGAATCACTTGAACCCAGGAGGCGGAGGTTGTGGTGAGTGGAGATTGCACCATTGCACTCCAGCCTGAGCGACAGAGCAAGACTGCATCTCGAAAAAAAAAAAAAAAAGAAAGAAAGAAAGAAAAAAGAAAAAATATATATATCTCTTCAGCTCCTTCACCCATTTTTAAATTGGCATGTTTTCTGGGGGTTTTCTTTTTTTGCTGTTTTTAAAGTTTCTTGTATATTCTGGATATTAGTCACTCATTAAAGGACTAGTTTGTGAATATTTTCTTCCATTCTGTAGGTTGTCTCTTCACTCTGCTTATTGTTTCCTCTGCTGTGCAGAAGTTTTGGGTTTGATATAGTCTCATTTGTCTTTTATGTTTGTTTGTTTTTGATGCCTGTTTCTTACCCATAAAATCTTTGCCTAGAGCAATGTTCTGAAGCATTTCTCCTGTTTTCTTCTAGTACAGGTTTGGGTCTTATGCATAAGTCCTTAATCCATTTTGAGTTGATTTTTTTATATGGTGAGATATAGGGGTCTAGTTTTATTCTTCTGCATATAGATATTCATTTTTCCAACACCTACTATTGAACCTGGTGTCCTTTATCCGCAGTGTGTTCTTGCCACCATTGATGAAAATGCATTGGCTATAATTGCAAAGACTTATTTTTATGTTTTATATTCTATTCCACTGGTCTATATGTCTGTTTTTTATACCAATACCATGCTGTTTTGGTTAATATATCTTTGTATGTATTTTGAAGTAAGATAGTGTGATATCTTCAGCTTTGTTCTTTTTGCAAAGGATTGCTTTGACTAGGGGTTTTCTGTGATTCCATACAAATTTTCTGATTTTTTTCTATTTCTCTGAAAAATGTCATTAGTATTTTGATTGGGATTCCATTGAATCTGTAGATTGCTTTGGGTAGTATGGTCATTTTGACAATATTAACTCTTCCAATCCATGGCTACAGGATATTTTTCCATTTTTTTGTGTGTATTCTCTTCAGTTTCTTTATCAGTGTTTTATGGTTTTCATTGTGGATATATTTCACATTTATTCCCAAGTATTTTACTTTTTTGTAGCTATCGTAAATTAGATTGCTTTCTTATTTTTCAGCCAGCTCATTATTAGTATGTAGAATTGTTATTAATCTTTGTATGCTGTCTTTGCAATCTGAACCTTTACTAGATTTTTCTAAGTTCTAAGAGTTTTTGGTGTCATCTTAACGTTTTCCTGTATATAAGATCTTCTGCAGAGAAGGACAATTTTACTTCCTCTTTTCCAATCTGGATGCCCTGTATTTACTTTTTTTCCCCTCCTAATTGCTGTGGCTAGTACTTAAAGTACCATGTTGAATAGGAGTAGCAAAAGAGGCAATTTTGTCTTGCCCCAGTTCTTAGAGAAAAGGCTTTCAGCCTTTCTGCATTCAGTATAGTAGCTGTGAGTTTGTCATATAAGACATTTATTTTATTGAAGTATGTTCCTTCTATACCTAATGTTTGTAGAGTTTTTATCATGAAGGATGTGGAATTTTATCAAATTATTTTCTGCATTTATTGAGATTATCATATGCTTTTTTCGTCTTTTATTCTGTTGATGTGAAGAATTACAAGTACTGATTTGCATTCGTTGAACTATCTTTGCATCATTGGGATAAATTCTACTGGATCATGATATATAATTTTGTTGTGTTGTTAGATTCAGATTATCAGTATTTTGTTGAGAATTTTTGCATCTATGTTTTCTTTATTTGTTGTGTCCTGGTCTGGTTTTGGTATCAGGGTAATGCTAGCCTCATAAAATGAGTTAGGAAGAATTCCCTCTTCTTCAATTTTTTGAAATAGTTTGAGAAGAATTTGGTACAATTTAGCAGTATTTAGCAGTTTGGTAGAATTTAGCAGTAAAGCCATCTGGTCCTGGGCTTTTCTCTGTTAGGAGGCATTTTACTACTGATTCAGTCTTGTTACTCTGGTCTCTTGTTGGTGCATTTGGGTTCTCCATTTCTTCCCACTTCAGTCTTGGTAGGTTATGTGTGTCCAGGAGTTCATCCATTTTTTTCTCCATTTTCTACTTTGTTGGAGTATGGTTGTTCATAATTGCTCCTAGTGATCCTTGGCATTTATGTGGTATCAGTTGTAATGGCTTCTTTTTCAATTATGATTCTCTTTATTTGAGCATTCTTTCTTTTTGTCTTAGTCTAGCTAATGGTTTGCCAATTTTGTTTACTTTAAAAAAACTTTTCATTTGATTTATCATTTTGTATTTTCATAGTCTCTATTTTCTTTAGTTTTTCTCTGATCTTTATTACGTATTTTGTTCTACTAATTTCAGTTTGGGTTTTCTTGCTTCATTGGGTTGTTTTGAAAACTCTTTTTACCTTTTTGACATAGGCATTTATGTTTGTAAAGCTTTTTCTTAGTACTGATTTTTCTATATCTCATGGTTTTTGGTATGTTGTGCTTTGAATTTTATTTCAAGAAATTTTAAAAATTTTGTTTTTATTTCTTCCTTGTTTCAATGGTCATTCAGAAACGTTATTTAGTTTCCATATATTTGTACAGTTTCCAAGTTTCTCATGGTATTGGCTTCCAATTTTATTCTATTGTGATCAGAGAAGAAATTTGATAACATTTCTATTTTTTATATTTGTTGAGATTTGTTTTGTGGACTAAAATATGATCTATTCTAGAGAATGTTTCATGTGTTAATGAGAAGAATGTGTATTCTGTAGCTGTTGGATAAAATGTTCTGTAGATGTTTGTTTGGTCATTTAGTCTACAGTGCAGTTTAATTATTTTTTTTTCTTTTCATTGCATTTTAAGTTTTGGGGTACATGTGCAGGACATGCAAGATAGTTGCATAGGTACACACATGGCAGTGTGATTTGCTGTCTTCCTCCCCTTCACCCACATCTGGCATTTCTCCCCCTGCTATCCCTCCCCAGCTCCTCTCCCCCGCTGTCCCTCCCCTATTACTCCCAATAGACCCCAGTGTGTAGTGCTCCCCTCCCTGTGTCCATGTGTTCTCACTGTTAATCACCCGCCTAAGAGTGAGAACATGTGGTATTTCATTTTCTGTTCTTGTGTCAGTTTGCTGAGAATGATGTTCTCCAGATTCATCCATGTCCCTACAAAGGACACGAACTCATCGTTTTTGATTGCTGCATAATATTCCATGGTGTATATGTGCCACATTTTCCCAATCCAGTCTATCATCGATGGGCGTTTGGGTTGGTTCCAGGTCTTTGCTATTGTAAACAGTGCTGCAATGAACATTCATATGCATGTGCCCTTATAGTAGAACGATTTATAGTCCTCTGAATATATACCCAATAATGGGATTGGTGGGTCAAATGGAATTTCTATTTCTAGGTCCTTGAGGAATCGCCACACTGTCTTCCACAATGGTTGAACTAATTTACACTCCCACCAGCAGTGTAAAAGTGTTCCTATTTCTCCACATCCTCTCCAGCATCTGTTGTCTCCAGATTTTTTAATGATCGCCATTCTAACTGGTGTGAGGTGATATCTCAATGTAGTTTTGATTTGCATTTCTCTGATGACCAGTGATGATGAGCATTTTTTCTTTTTCTTTTTTTTTTTTTTTAATTTTTTATTGGATTATAGGTTTTGGGGTACATGAGCAGAGCATGCAAGACAGTTGCGTAGGTACACACATGGCAGTGTGCTTTGCTTTTCTTCTCCCCTTCACCCACATTTGGCATTTCTCCCCAGGCTATCCCTCCCCAACTCCCCCTCCCACTGACCCTCCCCTTTTCCCCCCAATAGACCCCACTGTTTAGTACTCCCCTTTCTGTGTCCATGTGTTCTCATTTTTCATCACCCACCTATGAGTGAGAATATGCGGTGTTTCATTTTCTGTTCTTGTGTCAGTTTGCTGAGGATGATGTTTTCCAGATTCATCCATGTCCCTACAAACGACACAAACTCATCATTTCTGATTGCTGCATAATATTCCATGGTGTATATGTGCCACATTTTTCCAATCCAGTCTATTATCAATGGGCATTTGGGTTGATTCCAGGTCTTTGCTATTGTAAACAGTGCTGCAATGAACATTCGTGTACATGTGTCCTTATAGTAGAACGATTTATAGTCTTTTGGATATATACCCAGTAATGGGATTGCTGGGTCAAATGGAATTTCTATTTCTAAGGCCTTGAGGAATCGCCACACCGTCTTCCACAATGGTTGAACTAATTTACACTCCCACCAACAGTGTAAAAGTGTTCCTTTTTCTCCACATCCTCTCCAGCATCTGTTGTCTCCAGATTTTTTAATGATCGCCATTCTAACTGGCGTGAGATGGTATCTCAATGTGGTTTTGATTTGCATCTCTCTGATGACCAGTGACGATGAGCATTTTTTCATATGATTGTTGGCCTCATATATGTCTTCTTTCGTAAAGTATCTGTTCATATGATGAGCATTTTTTCATGTTTGTTGGCCTCATGTATGTCTTCTTTTGTAAAGTGTCTGTTCATATCCTTTGCCCATTTTTGAATGGGCTTGTTTGTTTTTTTCTTGTAAATCTGTTTGAGTTCTTTGTAAATTCTGGATATCAGCCCTTTGTCAGATAGGTAAACTGCAAAAATTTTTTCCCATTCTGTTGGTTGCCAATTCAACCTAATGACTGTTTCTTTCACCATGCAGAAGCTGTGGAGTTTGATTAGGTCCCATTTGTCTATTTTGGCTTTTGTTTCCAAGCTTTTGGTGTTTTGTTCATGAAGTCCTTGCCTACTCCTATGTCCTGAATGGTTTTGCCTAGATTTTCCTCTAGGGTTTTTTATGGTGCCAGGTCTTATGTTTAAGTCTTTAATCCATCTGGAGTTAATTTTAGTGTAAGGTGTCAGGAAGGGGTCCAGTTTCTGCTTTCTGCATATGGCTAGCCAGTTTTCCCAACACCATTTATTAAACAGGGAATCCTTTCCCCGTTGCTTTTTTTTGTCAGATTTATCAAAGATTGTATGGTAGTAGGTAGGTTGTGTTGCCTCCAATGCCTCTGTTCTGTTCCATTGGTCCATATCTCTGTTTTTGTACCAGTACCATGCTGTTTTGATTACTGTAGCCTTGTAGTATAGTTTGAAGTCAGGTAGTGTGATGCCTCCTGCTGTGTTCTTTTTGCTTAGAATTGATTTGGCTATGTGGGCTCTCTTTTGGTTCCATATGAAGTTCATGGTGGTTTTCTCCAGTTCTGTGAAGAAGGTCATTGGTAGCTCGATGGGGATAGCGTTGAGTCTGTAAATTACTTCGGGCAGTATGGCCATTTTCACGATATTGATTCTTCCTAAGCATGAACATGGAATGTTTCTCCATCTGTTTGTGTCCTCTCTTATTTCGTTGAGCAGTGGTTTGTAGTTCTCCTTGAAGAGGTCCTTTACATTTCTTGTTAGTTGTATTCCTAGGTATTTTATTCTCTTTGTAGCAATTGTGAATGGCAGTTTGTTCTTGATTTGGCTCTCTTTCAGTCTGTTATTGGTGTATAGGAATGCTTGTGATTTTTGCACATATATTTTGTATCCTGAGACTTTGCTGAAGTTGCTTATCAGTTTCAGGAGTTTTTGGGCTGAGACGATGGGGTCTTCTAGATATACAATCATGTCGTCTGCAAATAGAGACAATTTGGCTTCCTCCTTTCCTATTTGAATACCGTTTATTTCTTTTTCTTGCCTGATTGCTCTGGCTAGAACTTCCAGTACTATATTGAATAGGAGTGGTGAGAGAGGGTATCCTTGTCTAGTGCCAGATTTCAAAGGGAATGCTTCCAGTTTTTGCCCATTAAGTATGATATTGGCTGTTGGTTTGTCATAAATAGCTTTTATTACTTTGACATACGTTCCATCAGTACCAAGTTTATTGAGGGTTTTCAGCATAAAGGGCTGTTGAATTTTGTCAAAGGCCTTCTTTGCATCAATTGAGATAATCATGTGGTTTTTACTTTTGGTTCTGTTTATGTGGTGAATTACGCTTGTAGACTTGCATATGTTGAACCAGCCTTGCATACCCAGGATGAATCCTACTTGATTATGGTGGATAAGCTTTTTGATGTGCTGTTGCAATCGGCTTGCCAGTATTTTATTGAAGATTTTTGCATCTATGTTCATCATGGATATTGGCCTGAAGTTTTCTTTTCTTGTTGAGTCTCTGCCAGGTTTTGGTATCAGGATGATGTTGGTCTCATAAAATGATTTGGGAAGGATTCCCTCTTTTTGAACTATTTGGAATAGTTTCAAAAGGAATGGTACCAGCTCCTCTTTGTGTGTCTGGTAGAATTCGGCTGTTAACCCTTCTGGACCTGGGCTTTTTTTTTTTTTGTGGTAGGCTGTTAATTGCTGCCTCAACTTCAGACCTTGTTATTGGTCTATTCATAGTTTCGGCTTCCTTCTGGTTTAGGCTTGGGAGGACACAAGTGTCCAGGAATTTATCCATTTCTCCCAGGTTTTCTAGTTTATGTGCGTAGAGTTATTTGTAATATTCTCTGATGATGGTTTGAATTTCTGTGGAATCTGTGGTAATTTTCCCTTTATCTTTTTTTATTGCATCTATTTGGTTATTCTCTCTTTTCTTTTTAATCAATCTGGCTAGTGGTCTATTTTGTTGATCTTTTCAAAAAACCAGCTCTTGGATTTATTGATTATTTGAGGGTTTTTCATGTCTCTATCTCCTTCAGTTCTGCTCTGATCTTAGTTATTTCGTGTCTTCAGCTAGGTTTTGAGTTTTTTTGATCTTGCTCTTCTAGCTCTTTCAATTTTGACAATAGGGTGTCAATTTTGGATCTCTCCACTCTTCTCATGTGGGCATTTATTGCTATATATTTTCCTCTAGAGACTGCTTTAAATGTGTCCCAGAGATTCTGATATGTTGTGTCTTCGTTCTCATTGGTTTCAAAGAACTTCTTTATTTCTGCCTTTATTTCATTGTTTATCCAATCAACATTCAAGAGCCAGTTGTTCAGTTTCCATGAAGGTGTGCAGTTCTGAGTTAGTTTCTGAATTCTGAGTTCTAACTTGATTGCACTATGGTCTGAGAGACTGTTTGTTATTATGTCAGTTGCTTTGCATTTGCTGAGGAGTGATTTACTTCCAATTATGTGGTCAATTTTAGAGTAGGTGTGATGTGGTGCTGAGAAGAATGTATATTCTGTGGATTTGGGGTGGAGAGTTCTGTAAATGTCTATCAGGTTTGCTTGTTCCAGGTCTGAGTTCAAGTCCTGGATATCCTTGTTAATTTTCTGTCTGGTTGATCTGTCTAGTATTGACAGTGGAGTGTTATAGTCTCCCACTATTATTGTGTGGGAGGTGCTCCTGTATTGGGTCCATATATATTTAGGATCATTAGCTCTTCTTGTTGTATCAATCGTTTGACTATTATGTAATGTCCTTCTTTGTCTCTTTTGATCTTTGTTGATTTAAAGTCTATTTTGTCAGAAGAAGAATTGCAACTCCTTCTTTTTTTTTGCTCTCCATTTGCTTGGTAAATCTTTCTACATCCCTTTATTTTGAGCCTTTGTGTATCTTTGCATGTGAGATGGGTTTTCTGGATACAGCACACTGATGGGTTTTGGCTTTTTATCCAATTTGCCAGTCTGTGTCTTTTGATTGGTGCATTTAGCCCATTTACATTTAGGGTTAATATTGTTATGTGTGAATTTGATACTGCCATTTTGATGCTAGCTGGCTGTTTTGCCCATTAGTTAATGCAGATTCTTCATTTTGTTGATGCTCTTTAGCATTTGGTATGTTTTTGGAATGGCTGGTACTGGTTGTTCCTTTTTATGTGTAGTGCCTCTTTCAGGAGCTCTTGTAAAGAAGGCCTGGTGGTGACAAAATCTCTGAGTACTTGCTTGTTTGCAAAGGATCTTATTTTTCCTTCACTTCTGAAGCTCAGTTTGGCTGGATATGAAATTCTGGGTTGAAAGTTCTTTTCTTTAAGGATGTTGAATATTGGCCCCTACTCTCTTCTGGCTTGTAGGGTTTCTGCTGAGAGATCTGCTGTGAGTCTGATGGGCTTCCCTTTGTAGTTGACCCGACCTTTCTCTCTGGCTGCCCTTAGCATTTTCTCCTTCATTTCAAGCCTGGTGAATCTGATGATTATGTGCCTTGGGGTTGCTCTCCTTGCAGAATATCTTTGTGGTGTTCTCTGTACTTCCTGTACTTGAATATTGGCCTGCCTTGCTAGGTTGGGGAAATTTTCCTGGATAATGTCCTGAAGAGTATTTTCCAGCTTGTCTTCAATCTCTTCATCACATTCAGGTACACCTAACAAACGTAGATTAGGTCTCTTCACATAGTCCCACATTTCTTAGAGACTTTGTTCATTTTTTTTTGCGCTTTTTTCTCTAATCTTGCCTTCTCATTTTATTTCATTGAGTTGATCTTCGACCTCTGACATCCTTTCTTTGCTTGGTCAATTTGGCTGTTGAGACTTGTGCATGATTGACGAAGTTCTCATGTTGTGTTTTTTAGCTCCATCAATTCACTCATATTCCTCTCTAAGTTGTCCATTCTTGTTATTGTTTCCTCAAATCTTTTTTCAAGGTTCTTAGTTTCTTTGCATTGAGTTAGAACATGTTCTTTTAGTTCATGGAAGTTTCTCATTACCAACCTTCTGAAGTCTGATTCTGTCATATCATCACACTCATTCTCCATCCAGCTTTGTTCCCTTGCTGGTGAGGGATTGTGGTCCCTTGTAGGAAGCGAGGTGTTTCAGTTTCAGGTGTTTTCCTCCTTTTTTGCACTGGTTTCTTCCCATCTTTGTGGATTTATTCACCTGTCGTCTGAGTGGTTGCTGACTTTTCAATTGGGTCTCTGAGTGGATGCCCAGATTGTTGATTGTGAAGTATTTCTGTTTCTTAGTTTTCCTTCTAACAGTCTAGCCCCTCTGCTGTAGGTCTGCTGAGGTCCACTCCATGCCCTGCTTGCCTGGGGTACACCTGTAGCAGCTGCGGAACAGTGAGGGATGCTACTAGTTTCTTCTTCTGCTATCTTTGTCCCAGAATGATGCCCGCCAAATGTCAGTCTGATCAGTCCTTTTTGCGGTGACTCTTTGGATATACGGGGGTCAGGGAGCTGCTTGAGGAGACAGTTTGTACTTTATAGGAGTTCAAGTGCTGAGCTGTGAGCTTCCTTGTTCATTCAGGGCTGCTAGGCAGGTACGTTTAAGTCTGCTGCAGCAGAACCTATAAAGCCCCTTTTTTTCCTCAGGTGCTCTGTCTTGGGGAGTTAGGGCTTTATTTATGAGTATCCATTGCACTGTCCTGCCCAGCAAGGAGGCAGTCTAGTCACTACCTGCCTGCCGAGGCTCCGCCCTGCTGCCGTGGTCTCTGCCCTGCTGTCCTGGGCTCCACCCTGTTGCTGTGGGCTCTGCCCTGCTGCCGAGTGTAATTCCCGGTAGGCCTGTTTATATGGGTGTGGTTAGAACTGCTGTGGCGATGGTGGCCCACCTCTGTATTGGCAGACTCTCTCTGTTATGGTGGGTTGCCTCGGCAATGGCAGGCTGTGTCAGCAATGGGAGAGTACCTCCATAGGGGGAGAATGCCTCGGTAATGGCGGACACCCCTCCCCCACTGAGCTACACCATCCTGGGTTCAGCTGTGCTTGCCATGAAACTCTCAACCCTGAGTGTTTCCAATTGCCGTTTTGTTTGTTTTTGTTGGGGTGGGACCCGCCGAGCCTGATCACCTGGTTCCCTGCCTCAGAGCCCTTTTGTTTTTTTTAAGTTGAATGGTTGACTCTCTCAGGTGTTTCAGTCACCTGCTGAAAGGGCACCAGGATCTCTGTGATTTCCCGTGCAGCGACCCACTGCACTGGCTCAAACGTCACTGCCCGGGAATCTCCCAGCCTGGCTTGCTGTTTAAGTCCCGTTTAATCAGATGAATGTGCTAAACTGCCTTCCCAAATCTCAAATTGCCAGTTTAACAGGACAACCAGACCAGTGTATTTTGTACAGAGTGCTGCTGTGCTGCGGCTCCAGCTGAAACGGCCGTGCCAGCCGTAACAGCTGTGCTGGCATCCCGTGGGGATCCTACACCTGGGAATTTCCTGGTCTGTGGGCAATAAAGATCTGTCTGGAAATGCGGCGTCCACTCACCCTCTGTACTTTCACTGAGAGCTGCAATCCTGAGTTGCTCCTATAGTGCCATCTTCCCCCTTCCCCCCTAATTGTTTTTTTATTGATTTTCTGTTTACATGATCTGTCCAATGATGAAAGTGTGATGTTAAAGTCCCCAATTATTATTGTTTTGGGAACTCTCTCTCTTTATTTCTAATAATGTTTGCTTTTAATATGTAGGTGATCCTGTGTTGGGTGCATATACATTTACAATTGTTATATCCTCTTGCTGAATTTATGATCTTCTTTGTCTCCTTCAATTTTTTTTAACTTATAGTTTACTTAGTCTGATATAAATATAGCTTCTCCCACACACTTTTGTTTCCATATATGTGGAATACCTTTTTCTAACCCCTCATTTTCAGTCTGTGTGTGTCTTTACAGGTGAAGTACATTTCTTGTGTATAGGTGGCTCTTCAGTTTTTTTTAAACCCATTCAGTGAGTCTTTATCTCTCAAATGGAGGATTTAAATGGTTTACATTCATGATTGTTATTGATAGGTGAGGACTTACCTCTGTCATTTTGTTAGTTGATTTCTGACTGTCTCGTATGTCTTTTGTGGCCTTATTCTTCTCTTGTTGTTTATCTTTGCAATTTAGTGGTTTTCTGTAGTGACAACCTTTTATTCCTTTCTCCTTATCACTTGTGTATCTGTTCTGCCAGTGAGTGTTATACATTCATGTGCTTTTTTGATGGTAAATATCATCTTTTAGCTTCTAGATAGGAATTCCTTAAGCATTTTTTATATGGCTAGTCTAATGGTGATAAATTCCTTCAGTTTTTGCTTGTCTGGGAAAGACTTCATTTTTAGCTTTATTCCTGAATTATAGCTTTGCTCTGTTTAGTGTTCTTGACTAGCAGTTTTTTTCTTTCAGCATTTTGAATATATTATCCCATTTTCTCTAGCCTTTAAGGTTTCTGAGAAATCTGATATTAGTCTGATGGGGATTCCCTTATGTGTGACTTGACGCTTTTCTCTTGCTATTTTTAGAATTCTCTTTTTACTTTTTGATGTTTGACAATTTGACAGTAATGTGCCTTGGAGATGACATTTTTGGGTTGAATCTATTTGGGAATGTTTAAACTTCCTCTGTCTGCATGCCTATAAGGCTTCTAAGACTTTGGAAATTTTCTGCTATTTTTTAAATTAAATAGGCTTTTTATGCCTTTTCTAATATTTTTTTTGAAGCCCCGAAAATTTGAGTATTTGTTCCCTTGATGTTGTCCTACATGTCACATAGCCTTTCTTTATTCCTTTTTATTATTTTGTTTATTTGTTTGACTGGGTTATTTTAAAAGACCTGTCTTCAAGTTCAGAAATTCTTTCTTCTGCTTGATCTAGTTTAATGTTGAAGCATTCAGTTGTATTTTTTATTTTATCACTGAATTCTTCAGTTCCAGGATTTCTGTTTAGTTCTTTTTTATACTACCTATCTGATATGGTTTGGATCTCTGCCCCTACACAAATCTCATGTCAAATTGTAATCTCCCATGCTTAAGGTAGACCTTGTGGGAGATGATTGAATCATAGGGACAGTTTCTCATGGTTTAACACCATCCCCTTTGGTGTTGTCATGATGCGAGTAAGTTATCACAAGATTTGGTAGCTTAAAAGTGTGTAGTATTTCCCCCTCTCTTTCTGTCTCCTGCTCCAGATACGTGAAATGCTTGCTCTCCCTTTGCCTTATGCTGTGTTGGTGAGGTTCCTGAGGTCTCCCCAGAAGCCAAGCAGATGCCACCATCATGTTTCCTATTCAGTCTGGAACCATGGGCCAATTAAATCTCTTCTCTTTATAAATTACCTGGTCTCAAGTATTTCTTTATAGAAGTATGAGAATGGACTAATACACTATCTCCTCAAATTTTTTCATTCCCATCATAAATTTTTTTTAATTTCTTTGTATTATTTGCATTCTCTTATATCTCACTGTTTCCTTAAGATAATATTTTAATCATTAATATTATTTATCATCTATTAATTCTTATATTTTCATTAATATCAATACTATTTTTATTAATACAGTTACTATCAACTTAATATTTTGAAATCCTTGTTATGAATTTTATAATATTTTTTTTCTTTGGAATCTGTCACTGGAAAATTATTATGTTCCTTTGGAGGTGTCATGTTCCTGGCTTGTTCATGTTTTTTGTGTACATATGTTGATATCTACACATCTGGTGTAACAGTCACTTCTTCCACTTTTATGGAGAAGTTTTCATAGTGAAAGACTTTTTCCTGCAGATATATGTATACCGTCCATTGGGTTGAGTACTTTGGATTTGGTTGCAATGGGCCTCATAGTGAAGTCCCTATATGATTTATTTGACTGTTTCAGCGTCAGTGGTGTCTGTGAGTTTCTTAGTAGCTTAAGTTAAAGTTGTTATGAAGGCTGTGGCGGGGCTTTTCTGGGACCTGGGGTACTAGATGGGCTGGTTCTCAGGCCCCTGGGTTGTGTACATGAGCACAGACTATAGCAGCAGTGAGCCCTGGGAAGGATCAGCTCCAGGGTCCACTGGCAGTACGTGCAGTCACCAGTGGTGGATTGGCTTTTGAGTCTCTCAGAAGCACACTCGGGTCTGTGTCTGCTGCTGGAGGGGACAAGGTAATTGCTGGTGGTGGCAGCCTCTGGCAGGTGATTCTCAGCCTCTGGGGAGTACAAGCTTCAGCTCCATAAATTCTAAGGCAACCTCCCTAATGTGCAAGACCACCTGTTTCCCAAGGTGTAGGGCATTGTGTGGGCTTGGGTGTCAGGCATGCAGCCACACTGCTGGGTCCAGCTGGTGTCATGATGCTGCAGCCCTCTAAGTGGATATGAGGGGAATGTTGGCTGGGCCTCAGGGATGTGGAAATACAGGGGTTATTGGGCCCCAGGGCAGGATTTAGCCTGGTGTTTGTTCTATCCTTAAAATGGTATTATGATTCAGCAACCTGGGTTCTGGAGGGTGAGTAGAACCCAGTGTGAACTCCCTCTTCAGAACAATGTGATCTCATGGACTCAAAGCAGCTCCCTTCCCTAAGTACAGGGCTTTTGAGGGCTGAGTGGCTTTCCTGCCACTACAATTGTGTTATGGGAATGTGGACTGTTGGGATTCTCTTGCCATGGGGATCCTCACAATGAGGAATCCCTCCTGGCTCTGGCCAGCTGCTTTGGTGCTCTCTCTAGGTTATCATCTTGAGTTTCCTTCCTCAGAGGAGCCCTGTCACTTCGGTGCTGAATGCTAATGTTCTCCCTTACATACTCTATTTAACATATTCTACTCACCATTTTGGTCCTTCTTTGAAGAAGAGATTAGTGCTAGACACCTCTAGTCTACTATCTTAATCATATTGGATGGTATTGTTCTGTCTTTTTTGTTTTTGCAGAAAGTGGTATATGAGGCTGTGTGCAGTGGCTCATACCTGTAATCCTAGCAATCTGGGGGGCCAAGGTGGGACAACTGCTTGAGCACAGGAGCTCAAGACCAGCCTGGGCAACATGATGAAACCCCATCTCTACAAAGAATACAAAATTATCCAGGTAGAGGTGGCATGCACCTATAGCCCTAGCTACTTGGGAGGCTGAGGTGGAGGGATGGCTTGAGCCCAGGAGGTAGAGGTTGCAGGGAGCTGAGATTGTGACACTGCACTCTAGCCTGGGCAACAGAACAAGACCCTGTCTCACAAGAAGTCGTATATGAAGCAGAACATTTGCAGCTCTATTAGGCATTCACAATCTTTTTATTCTTAATAGGAATTGACCATATGCCAGAATCTACAAACTCAAAATTAGTTATTGATGCTTATATAACACTTTCATTTTAATTTTAATACCATGACTAAAATGAAAAAGAGCAGAGGGAATCCTCCGGTATAGAAGATAAATCTTGAATATTTAGAAAAAATTCTTTTGGACTTCTTTTGTAGTGATTTTAAACCATTTTTATTTATGTCAATGCCAAGTCTTACTACCTAGAAAAAAGCAAAGTGCCCCACCCAGGCCTACTGAAATAGAATTCTTGTTTCAACAAGCCCTCCAGGTGATCCTGATAAATCTAAACCTTTGAAATTTGAAAACCTTTGCCATAAAGACTAGCACAGTGAGTATCCTCAGAGCACTGGTATTATGTTTGGATTGTCACAACAGTGGTCGATTCTGACATTTAAATATCTCCTGATCAAAGAGTTTTAATATTAAATGTGCCAATATTATTAAAAATCATACCTCTGTAAAACAATCTTCTAAATTCAATCACTTCCAACATCAAAAAAACTTCACAGAACAGACTAAATCATTATATTGTTCTTTAAACAAAACATGCGAAATACCAACACAAGAAATGTATGAAAGTAAAGGGTTCTGGTTGAGTGATAGTGGGAGAACTTAAATCTTACAAGTTGACAACCCCTACTCTTGGGACTAAATTCTGACCCTTCTTTGTTTCTTTGATAGCCTCTAGGGTGCCTCTCTGGAGGTCCTGCAGGACACACTTTGAAAATCATTAACTCTTGGGTTAGTCACCTCTTAATTATATACTGCCTTGGACTTGTATCTTCTTATAGTTATGTTTTGTGTCGTTTTATTATTGCCTTTGATTGCTTACTTTTTGCATGCTTGTGGTCTGAGCCCCTTCATGTAAGATACAGGAGAACAAGCCATAACGCACTGAATGTCTTATGAATTGTAGAGAGGCACAGACAGCAGGCATATAATCAACCAAAATAGCCAGCAAGCTAGACAGGAAACTACAGGCAGGGGCCCTGTGTGCAGTGTATTTCCTGTGTTTTCCATAGTTTGTCAACTGCATGGAAGAAGGAACACAACTGGCAATAAGAAGACGTAGCCCAACAAGATGACAGAGTTAACAGCTATTTATCTGGTTCTTGACTTTAATAAAAAATCCACTAGGACCACAATTTTTCTCCTATGGACCTCATATTTAGGAAGATTTTTTTCCATGAGACTATAGTATACTAAGTAATACATTAGTTTTCCCCATTTTACTCGATCATGCATTCTCAATGGGAGAAAAATTGGTTCTTGTGGTATGAGTGAATACATCTTACTCTTTTACACATAAATAAAGCACAGTGCATCTGTTGTACTAAAATTTCAAGGGTGTCATTTAAAAAATGTCTAAAAGAATTTTTAAGGAGAATGTGATGGGAAAAAAGGTAATGATACACTCATATAAATGATTTCCAATCAGTACTTTTGATTTATATGAGCTTAGCAATATTCTCACACTGAATTGGAATTTCAGTCAAAACAAAATAAACATTATATTTCAGCTTGTGGGTAAATGTAATTGTTCATTCAACAGTGAACACTTTGCTTACCAGTAGTGCCATAAGCATGGAAGAAAAAAGAACAATTGAAAAACTACTGCAATAGTCTAGGTAAGAAATGACAGAGACTGGACTCGGATGTTCAGATTTGGGATGTATTTTAAAATATGCTATTCGGAAAAAAATTCAAAACAGCTCAATGCCTTCATAATAAAAAAACAATCTACATTGAAAAATACAGTATTATGCCAAAGTTCTAGGTCTTATTTCAGGGGGGATCTTTGCTTGTTTATATACATGTTCCAAAAAAATTCTTTCTGGCATGATCATTCTGTAGGCTGGCAGAAAAAAACAAATCAGCAAATCTCACATTTTCCTTCATGGGAAAATTTTGTTTGTAGCTGGACCTAATTTCTCTTTGGGTTAGGAGTGGCTCTCATTCAAAGACAAGCTTTGTATATTTTGTTACACAAATGTCGTTTATTTTTTAAGCTGTCAACAACATTTTCATAACTGCAAATGGTCTAGGTTGATGTAACCTACTGTATTTTGTAGATGTTTTAGTGCATTTGTATTTTCACAGCTCAGAAATTACATAATGAACATCAAGAAGTCTTCCCACGCAATTTTTAGCTCACTCTTGGCATCTATCAATTGTTACGCTTAGTGTGGTGTAACTTTCCTCCCAATAAAACCCAACTTTGGCACTGGGCTCTATTGTTCCAATGGCTATTAATCAATTTTGCAAGCTGCTTCTATTCTTTTTGGAGATAGGATGTTATAAATAAGTAAAAGTAATCATTGTTTCATCCAGGAAGTAAAGAAGTTCAAGCTAGAATACATGCAAGACAGCATGGTTAGGTGATATGTGTGCAGATGGGAAGAGACCAGTTCTCTGTGGTTACATGGGTCATATTGCCTGTATATCACTCTCTTCTGCAATCTACCAAGTGTTATAAACAGCATGTGATCCATGTGTCTGCTATCAAAACAAATACATTTCATGAGATGTGAAGCATCATTTAACTTGAGCAGTGACTTGAGATTATTACTTAGGATTTACAGGAAATGTCTCCTTAGTGGGTGAGTGTCTTTTACAAAACATAGGACTCGCAGAGGAGCAAATAACAAGGCTTTTTATTTATTTTTTTTTGAGAGATCATAGCTCACCGCAGCCTCAACCTCCAGAACTCAAGTGATCCTCCTACGTCACCCTCCTGAGTAATCCCAGCCTCCTGAGCTGCATTGCCCTATGTTCTCCCCATGTTGCTCAGGCTGGTCTTGAACTCCTGAACTTAAGTGATCTTCCTGCCTCAGCCACCCAAAGTGCTAGGATAATAGGCATGAGCCACTGCACCGGCCCAACAAGGCTTTTTCAACAGAGACTTAAACTGGTGTCCCCATTCCTAAAGTCCAAATAAATTACATTGCTAAGTAATCTGTATGTAATATACGTTGAGGAAATATTTGTACTCTGTATTAAAGATATAGTTTGCTATGTCTTTATGTGAATTAAAATATATTTTAAAATATTTATAAAGGAAAAATGATTTGGCTCATCTAACACCTCAGAAAAATTAGCTGGTGGTCCTGGACAGGGAATGATCATAAAATGTTTAATGACTTAGAGACCAGAAGAAAAAAGCGAAGAACAAACTTACATTAAAAGAACTGCAGCCAGCACCCCATTGAAAGAGAGCCTTGTCTCTTTCATTCTCCCCAGGAGTGTAAGGGACTAGAGATTTAGAAGACTATACATGGAAGGGTAAACTCACTTGGGCTCATGCTGCTCAAGAGAAAGCCTCCTGAAAAGAAGCCAGCAGGGCAGTTCCTTCTTGCATGTCAAGAATTCTGGTGGATGCAGTTATGTTTATGATCTTTGGGTAAAGGCACGGAGCAAAGAAAGGTAAAGCAAAGATGGGATAGTCCAGGATTTTGGTCTACTTCTTGTATTAGTCTGTTTTCTTGCTGCTGACCTCGCTGCTGATAAAGACATACCCAAGACTGGGCAGTTTACAAAAGAAAGAGGTTTATGGGACTTACAGTTCCACATGGTTGAGGAGGCCTCACAATCACGGCAGAAGGCAAGGAGAAGCAAGTCACAGCTTAGGTGGATGGCAGCAGGCACAGAGCTTGTGCAGAGAAACCCGTTTTTAAACCCATCAGATGTCGTGAGACCCCTTCACTATCATGAGAATAGCAGGGGAAAAAACCCCACCTTATTATTCAATCATCTCCCACTGGTTCCCTCCCACAAGTGGAAATTATGGGAGCTACAAGATGAGATTTGGGTGGGGCCACAGAGCCAAACCATATCACTCCTGTTACATCAGTTAAAAACAGAAGACAAAATGCTTTTTGGCCACAAAAAGAACAAATCTTTAAATCTTAAGTGCTATGTGAGTGTCTAGTACTTAAAATCATGTGAGGGATTTTACATGGAATAGCCCTAGAATCTATGGCACGTAACTCTTTTACTTACAAATGAAGTATTTTAATTTGGAAGCAATCACTGTAATATTGCACACATAATGTAACATATGCATCAGTTATAATTTAAGAATTTCAAAACATATATTAATAAGTAACCAAATCACTTCAATTTGAAGTGATTCAATTTGAGCTCAAATTTTAAAATACAGTTTTCAAAAACTAAATAAAATAACACTTTCTAAAACAGCATGGTAGAAAATAAAATAAAATAGTCATTAAGGTCAAGGGATAAAAATAAGTCCAATATTCAGATTTTTTTTAGACCTCAGAGAGCTAAAGACTTTTTTGAAAACTTCCAACATTAGACTTCCAGTGTCTTGCAAGTCAGCTGTTCTGTGCACAGTCCAGTATGTGGAGCCATTTATGATATCTGAAAACTTAATGTAAGTGTTATTTAAACTTTCAGCTCTAAAAATCAAAAAGTACAGTAAAAGCTGTTTTAAAATCAGCAAGCTCCTGCATTTGCTTAGAGGTCTTTTTAACTCTTGCTCTTAAGTAAATCTCAATAACTATCTGTGGTTCTACATATCCTAACATGGAAAAGAATGCATTTGCTGGAGAAAAACAAAAATAATGATCTAGATTTATGACTGATTTCTCTCAACTATCTTCCTCAGCAAGACCTTACTCCAAGGATATTTGGTGAAATAATGTCCCAGTTCTAGAGAAAGCTGCTAGAATTACAAACACATCAGAAGAAACAGATATTTTATTTTTAGCATGCCTATTGCAACATTTCAGACTGCCTTCTTTCCATCAAGATCTGGACACTAAATTTCTTTCTGAGTGAGGAACCAAATGAAGCAGTTGGGAGGTGATGATAATATTATATTATTATTATTATTTTGAAATGGAGTCTTGCTCTGTTGCCAGGCTGGAGTGAGTGGCACGAACTCAGCTCACTGCAACCTCTGCCTCCCGGGTTCAAGCAATTCTTTTGCCTCAGCCTCACAAGTCTCTGGGACTACAGGCACATGGCACCAGACCCAAGTAATTTTTGTATTTTTAGTAAAGATGGGGTTTCACCAGGTGGCCAGGATGGTCTCAATCTCTTGACCTCATGATCTGCTTGCCTCAGCCTCCCAAAGTGCTGGGATTACAGGTGTCAGCTACCATGCCCAGCCAATAATATTATATTATTGATTATCAGATTTGGTGGCTGTTTTATGGTTATATAAAAGAGTACTTTGGTTTTGGGAAATGCTAAAGTGTTTAGGGTTAATAAGGCATCATAACTATAATTTACTCAAATGGCTTAAGGGAAAAAAAGCAACAAAGAAAAAGAGAGAATGACAAATCAAATGTCATAAAAGGTTAACCACTGGGTGAGGAAATGAGAAGTCTTTTGTACTATTTTTTGCAACATTGCTGTGAGTTTGAAATTTTTCAACACAAAAGTAGAACACATTTAAAAGGACATAGTGAGTTTGAAGGGCCTCTAACTGGCCAAATTTGGAACTATTCAAAAAAAAAAATAACTGTAATTGATTGTAATCCAGTGAATAAGAATTCATGAGTCCACATGATACTATAAAAACAAGAAAGAAAGAAAAAGAATAGTAGCCAGAGGCTACTGTTACGCCAGCAACTTACTCTGAAATAAGTTGAAAATCAGTGAAAAAATTAAGCACTTATCCTGTCTTTTTAAGAATAATTATAGTCATCCGCAGTTGCTGAGTATATTAGTCTGTTCTCTCACTGCTATAAAGAAATACTTGAGGCCGGGCGCAGTGGCTCACGCCTGTAATCTCAGCACTTTGGGAGGCCGAGGCGGGTGGATCATGAGGTTGAGAGATCGAGACTATCCTGGTCAACATGGTGAAACCCCGTCTCTACTAAAAAATACAAAAAAATTAGCTGGGCACAGTGGCGCTGCCTGTAATCCCAGCTACTCAGGAGGCTGAGGCAGGAGAATTGCCTGAACCCAGGAGGCGGAGGTTGTGGTGAGCCGAGATCGCGCCATTGCACTCCAGCCTGGGTAACAAGAGCAAAACTCAAGCCTGTAATCCCAGCACTTTGGGAGGCCGAGGCGGGTGGATCACGAGGTCAAGAGATTGAGACCATCCTGGTCAACATGGTGAAACCCCGTCTCTACTAAAAATACAAAAAAAAAAAAAAATAGCTGGGCATGGTGGCGCGTGCCTGTAATCCGAGCTACTCAGGAGGCTGAGGCAGGAGAATTGCCTGAACCCAGGAGGCAGAGGTTGCGGTGAGCCAAGATTGCACCATTGCACTCCAGCCTGGGTAACAAGAGTGAAACTCCGTCTAAAGAAAAAAAAAGAGAGAAATACTTGAGACTGGGTAATTTATAAAGAAAAGAGGTTTAATTGGCTCATGGTTCTGTAGGCTATAGAAGGCATGGTGGTTTCAGCTCTGGGGAGACCTCAGGAAACTTACAATCATGGTGAAGGTGAAGAAGAAGCAGGCACTTCACATGACCAGAGCAGGAGGAAGAGAGAGATAGGGGAGGGGCTATGCACTTTTAAACAACCAGATCTCACAATAACTCAGTATCATGAAAATAGTACCAAGGGGATGGTGCTAATTTATTTATGAAGGACCCAACCCCATGATCCAATCACCTCCCACCAGGCCCCACCTCCGACATTAGGGATTACATTTCAACATGAGATTTGGATGGGAACACAGATTCAAACCACATTATTCTGCATCTGGCCCTCCCAAATCTCATGTTCTTTTCACATTTTAAAAAACAATCATGCCTTTCCAACAGTTCCCTAAAGTCTTAACTCATGCCAGCATCACTCAAAAGTCCACTTCAAAGTCTCATCTGAGACAAGGCACATTCCTTCTGTCTATAAGCCTGTGAAATCAGAACGAGTTAGTTACGTCCAAGATACAATGGCAGTATTGGCATTGGGTGAACATTCTCATTCCAACAGGGAGGAATGAGCCAAAAGAAAGGGGCTATAAGCCCTATGCAAGTTGGAAACCCAGCAGAGCATTCATTAAGTCTTAAAGTTTCAAAATCATCTCTTTTGAATCCATATCCCACATCTGGGGCACACTGGTGCAAGGGGTGGGCTCCCAAAACCTTGGGCAGCTTCAACCCTGTGGCTTTCCTGGGTTCATCCCCAGAAGAACTGCTCTCATAGGCTGGTGTTGAGTCCCTGCACCTTTTTCAGGCTGAGGCTGCACGCTGCTAGGGGGTCTATATTCTGGAGTCTGGAGGATGGTGGAACTCTTCTCACAGCTCCACCAGGCAGTGCCACAGTGGGGAATCTGTGTGAGAGGTCCAGCCCCACATTTTTCCTCTGCACTGCCCTAGCAGAGGTTCTCTAGGCTGAAGGCACCACCCCTGTAGCAGGCTTCTGCCTGACATCTAGGCTTTTCCATACATCTTCCAAAATCTAGGCATAGGCTCCTGAGCCTCAACTCTTGCATTCTGTGCACATACAGGTTTAACACCACATGACAGCCACCAAGGCTTCCAGCTTGCAGCCTCTGAAGCAGCTATCCAAGCTGTACCTGAGCCTACAGATGCACACCATAATGCCTGGCTAATTTTTGTGTTTTTAGTAGAGATGGGGTTTCACTGTGTTGGCCAGGCTGGTCTTGAACTCCTGCCCTCAGGTGATCTGTCCACCTTGGCTTCCCAAGTGCTGGGATTACAGGTGTGAGCCACTGCACCCTCATGGTATTAATAACTCTCTCACTCACTATCACAAGAACAGCACTGAGGGGATACTGCTAAGCCCTTATCCAATCACTTTCCACCAGGCCTCACCTCCAACATTGGGGGTTGCATTTCACCATGAGATTTGGGTGGGGACATAGATCCAAATCATATCACAGAGCAAAAGAAATATTTTCTTTTCAGAATAATTACAGTTAATATGTGTTGAAGAAATGACATAATTTTTTAAATCACTGTTTAATAATCACTAATGAAATAATCACTTTTGCAAGGAGTATCAATGTATGCTTAAAAAAAGTGTGTGTGTGTGTGTGTGTGTGTGTGTAGCATTATACACAGAAAGATAAAGATGGCAAAATGTTAGTGATATTGAATCTATAACATGGGTATACAGGTATTCTCTGTATTATTCCTTCAACTTCTTTGCATGTTTTCAATACCAGCTCCCTTCCATATTTGACTAGAGAATAGAAACTCAGTCCTAACCAGGAGATAATCCATACAGACCTTTGCATATTTATTATTTTCCTAACCCTTCAAGCACAATATTTACATAATGGAGGGAGCTTTCTGCTGCTGATCAATTTAACGAAGGGCTTAATTCCCAAGAGCTGTGAGATGATTTGCTTGGCATGTGTGCAGAAAAGTTCACGAACTAAAGGAAAGTGACATTGGAGTTTCCACACTCAAGTTCCCCATGTGACAGGCACTACTTGGCACAAAGTAGGGAACTAGGTTGATTGATATTCTAAAGTCAAAATTTAAGTATCCAGCTACACTTACAACTTAGTCTTAGATTTGCCATTATTTATATATTAAAGGATCATTGAATTCCTCCCTATTCTCTATTTTTATTAATACACACCTGTCTCAAGAAAAACCTGAGAAAATGGCTAACATTAGGTCATGTCTTGTATTCATGGATAGCTTTTCTGATATTCTCTTCAGCCATGAACTGTATCCATGGTGGCAAAGAGGGAAAAGAAGAGGCTCATTATTTCTAGCATAACTTTAGTGCGGTCCTCAAATTGACAAATTCTCTTTTATCTCATTTTTTTAAATTCACTGTTTCTAAAGCCATAAAATAAAATGCTCTTACAGTTAGTAATTTTTGCATAAGCATGACAGTGATTTTTAATGTTTCTATTCTTATTTCAAACTATATTTAAATTAATCTTAATCATATCTAAACATCTTAATCATATAATTTCTAAATATAAAATGTGCTAACTTGTCTTGGTATATAAAACCGGATCTGACCTATAACTGCATCATCTTTGTGGCTACACATCCTCATCTTTCTGGGGACCACAGGTCTGCGTCAGTGATGGTGTTTAACAAACTGAAATGTATTGCAATTTTATGCTAGAAGAGATTCATCCATCCTGAACCTGCTACAAACTCTAGGATGGAATAAGCTATTAGGTAGGCACAAATGTAATGGCAAAAACTGCAATTAGTTTTGCACGTACCAAATAGCTCTGTAATCTGTGCTACAAAATCATCTGATGGCATAGGAAGAGAACAATAGCTGAAAAAATATTGTATTAAATTGTAATTTCCAGAAAGAGTTTATTGAGGAGGAACAATAAACAATTCTGTAAAAAATGTTCAAGGAGGCCGGGTGCAGTGGCTCACACCTGTAATCCCAGCACTTTGGGAGGCCACGGCAGGTGGATCATGAAGTCAGGAGTTCGAGATCAACCTGGCCAAAATGGTGAAACCCAGTCTCTACTAAAAATACAAAAATTAGCTGGGCATGGTGGGCATGCAGGTGCACCTGCAATCCCAGCTGCTTGAGAGACTGAGGCAGATCATTGCTTGAACCCAGGAGGCGAAGGTTGCAGTGAGCCGAGTTCATGCCACTGCACTCCAGCCTGGGCGACAGAGGGAGACTCCATCTCAAAACAATAACAAAAGCAAAAACAAAACATTCAAGGATGCTGACTTTATACATGCTAATTCTTAAAATGATGGGTTTGGAAGAGCTTTAGTTTTAACATTCTCTAACTTTAATTTTCCCTTAAGGTGGTTGTGTCCAAAGTAGATTACACACTCTTCTGGGTGTACATGAGAACATACACCAGAGAACTTCAATTGATGTTTATTTTTCATCTAAAAACAAGATGAGAAGAAAGCTTTACATATATTTAATGTACAGGTTGACACTGATGTCATCTGTATTAGAGTTCTCCAGAGAGATATAAACAATAAAATATGTAGAGCTCTATCAGAGGAGGTTTATTATGAGAATTGGTTCACATAATTACAGAGGCTGAGAAGTCTCACGATCTGCTGTCTGCAAGCTGTAGAATGAGGAAAGCTGGTGGTGTAATTCAGTCTGAAAATAAAGGCCCTCAGAATCAGGGGAGCTCACAGTGTGACTCCCAGGCTCGGTCAGTGGGTAAGAAAAGAGAGCAGAAGGGCTGTCACTACGATAGGCCCTTGACTCACCTATGCTCAGCCCCCAAGACCACCCTAACTCCACCCTGATGGATGGAGTTTGTGGTAAAATCTGTGACCAGTGCATCTTGGAGAAAGAACTGGGCACAGATAAAAATCCCCTAAAGTGGCTCATGCCTGGTCCACCTAGGCCATAAACCCCAGTAACCCCATGGTCATTATAATAAACTTTACATGTGATTTTGCCCCCGAGTGGGCTTTCCTTCATGAATTATGAATCATGGGTACAAACATGCACAGTTTAATTTCAATGATAAAACTATAAATGCCAGTCAAATGACATCATCCTGTCACTCAAACATAGCCCAAGCCTCAACTCCTCCCCACAAACCCCATAAATGCACTGAGTTCTGCAAAGAGGAGCTGATTTCACTTCACAGAGATCAGCCTGCTCTCCCTCTGAGGGTGTATTACTGGGCTTCAATAAGCTTTGTTTCGAGCTTGCATTTTGGTGTTAGTTTGCATTTCTTTGTTCACTATCACAAGAACCGAGATTGCTGATCTAGAGCTCCAACTCTGTTCATCTCCTTGGTTGAAGGGTCCATCCCAATGCAGGATCCCTGGTAGCAATAATACCTGCATCTTGATATAAGGATTAAATGATTTTTTTTAAAGTGCTGAGAAACGCCTGTTACATAGTAAGCACTTAACACATGCCAATTATTTAAATCTAAATTTTCACAACCTCCCTAAGAGGTACATATTATTATTCCCATCTTACAATAGAGAAAATAAGCTCAGAGTAGTTAATTTTCTTGGGTCTTACAGCAAGTAAGTGATGGTGCTGGTGCTGATATTTGTACTTATGTTGAATGGTTTGACTCTAAAATTCTTCTTTTCTCTATATCAAATAGCCCTATGAAGAAACTGTGTGTGTGTGTGTGTGTGTGTGTGTGTGTGTGTGTGTGTTTGTGTGTTTTAAATGAGAACCAAGCAGAAGCTTATGGTAGAGACAAGACTATCTGAGTCATCTATGATCTTCATTACTATTTTGGTCAAAACATCTGGAAATCAGATTCGACAAAAATCTTTTTCAGAATATGATTAGGATGATATATTGTGCTCTAAATGTTCAGAAGCTATTTTATCAGATATGGGAAAATCTCTAATACTTATGTGCGGAACATGGCCTTGGAGTTTCAAGTTTTATCACAAAATGATAACTCTTGTCACTGTCTGTATATGAACAAATGTAAATCTCTACCTAATTTCTAAATTACCTACTGCCTATACCATAGCTTTGTTCTTGTAGTTTGCTTCTACCGATATGTACCAAACACTAGAAAACTTAAGCATTTTTTTTTAAAAAGCATCAGAGATGTTTTACTTCTCTAAGCAACAAAGCTGTTGAAATAGAAAGAACTGAGCAAGTATCAACAATGTAGCATACTTTGCTTTTTTCCCCATGCTGTATTGTAGATAACTGGAATAGTTCAGGCACCACATCTAAGCTCTTACATAAGTCTTATGCAAGAGTTGTGAGCCAGTTCTTTCCTGAATCAGTGTCACAGCTAATTCAGATACTTAAGGACCTTTGCTTCCTAACATTCTTGGTAAGCATGGCATACACTTACTTAGTTCGCTTTGGATATTTTTAAATTACTTGGGTAAACACACACACACTTATATTTATAAACATCCTTGCCAACAATGAAAGCTCACATTGTGTTCCTCCAAGTATGCTTAACCTGGGTTGCACAGGGGAAAGGGAGGGAAAGTTTCTCTATCATGAACACTATTTTCTGAAACTTACCTAAAAACATATACATGCACTGGATACACTTTTAAAATAAGCTATTATTATTCACCATGCCTTTTGTAGAGCATAACTCCAGCATAGAAGGTTAACACATCTATTAACTGGCTCAAGTGAGGCAGCTAAAGTTAAGCCACTATGCTTCAAGAGAAAATTGAAACAGAGGTTAGGTCCCAAGGATCCTGTTTGGACCACGAAAGTGAAGAGTAGCAAAGAACAACAACAACAAAAAAATCAAAAGTTACAGTGGAAGGAAACTCCTAACCCCTTCATTCAGAGCACAGCCTTCTAGGACAGCCCTCTTATTCTATATCACCTTGGAGTTTAGGTTTCAACATATGAGTTTTAAAAGGACACAAACATTCAGTCCATAGCAATCCCCACCCCCAGTTTCCCCCCTGAAATTCTATAAGGAGAAGCATCTCGGTCATTACTTCGAATTTGAAACTCAGTTATTCCTGTAAAGTCTTTTATATTATGTTCCCAAAGTCCAACTCAATGGGGCTTAGTGAACAGATACCTTGAAACAAGACAGGTTACTGGCAGATGGCTTAAAAATGGAAAATTTGCCTTGGTGTTTTGTAAAATGAGGTAAAAAGGCGGGGAGTGGGGAGACAATTGACTTGGTGGGGAAAGGGACCCAGAAATAGGCATTGTCTCATTCCTGGCATTGAGAAGGGCTGCCCGATCCGAGAACATTTTACAACCTTCATGACATTAGCCGTAAAGCCTACAAAGAATCTCCAGGCCTAGAATTGCACTGCCCAACAGAATGGTCTGGAATGATAAAAATGACTTCCATGCACTCTATCCAATATGGTAACCACCGGCCCCATGTGGCTAGTACAAGTGAGGAACTGAGTTTTTAATATAAATGTTTGAATATAAACAACCCCAGGTGGCTAGTGGCCACTGTGTCAAAGAGTATCAGTCTCCTGAGTTTACTGGGACTATAGGCATGCACTATTATTCCTGGCTTTTTTTTTTTTTTTTTTTTTTTGTAAAGACAAGGGTCTCCTTGTATTACCCAGGCTGGTCTTGAACTCCTGGGCTCAAGTAATCCACCCACTTTGGCCTCCCAAAGTGCTAGGACTACAGTTATGAATTGCTGCCCCAGGCCTTATTATTACATTTGATTCTAATAACAGACATTCAAAATAAATATTAATTATTTTTACACAATGAAGCTGAAATTCAGAGAGGTCATGACGATAGTACAGGACAGAGCTGGAATTTAAACCTAGATTGGTCTGAGTTTGGAGTCTATATTTTTTCCACTGCATCACACCAAAGCTACCAAACATACAAAAATATTTAAAATCGTTATCTATGTCTGCTTTTAAAGATCAAGCC
Source organism: Callithrix jacchus (assembly GCF_049354715.1). NCBI lineage: Eukaryota > Metazoa > Chordata > Mammalia > Primates > Cebidae > Callithrix > Callithrix jacchus. The sequence continues at coordinate 28,948,680 of NC_133514.1, read as the reverse complement.
ACACATTTATTACAGTTTAATAGCATAAAAAATACAATTTTTTCTCTACCATTCTGTGTACCTATTTCTCTTTATTTGATACAACAGAAGAGAGTGACTGTTGTCTACAGCAGAAGTAGATCTCTTGGGAAATGCAAATGGAATAATATAAGGTACAGACTAATTTATGACTAATAGAGGCATAAACTGCTACTAGCATTCTGAGATATAATTATTTGTAAAGCTTGTTAGGCAGAACAGTTGCATCTTCTCACTCCATGTTATTTGAGGTAACTATTCATAGCTGAACACTGATACGAATTAATCCCAGTATGACTCACTTCAAATCCTATGTTCTTATGGTAGACCATTAGCAAATTAAAGAATAAGAATCCCACATGGAGCTCAGGTGTAAGCTAATAACTTATTAGTTCAAGGACGATCTCAAGCTTTATCTGCCAGTGCCATTATACAAAAAAATACCAACTGCTTGAAAATGTAAGACTTAATGAAAATCAAACATAAACAAATGTTTATGTATTTGATTTACATTCATGAGAAGCAATGTTAATTTTAGAAAAGGTAGAAAAGCATGATACACTTGACAATGCAGTTGTAGACAGAACCCCAATTAATCAGTTTTAAGTGCTCTTTTCAGTTATTGGATTTAGTCTTCTCGAACCAGACTTTAGAGGCTGTAAAATGAGCCAAAGTGAAAAAAGAAAAGACTAAGTATCCAATTAGACCCACAGCACTCTGGAAGGCCATGCTTCTGAACAAGCAAGTAGGGTCAAGGGCCAGCTATTTTAGAAACAAAGAGTACCCAGAGATACCAACTTAAAGGGAGCGCTTAGAAATGAAGAGAGCGCTTAGTCCTCAGAAAAAAACGAGGCAATATACAAAGTAAAAGTTCACGGTGTCTGGCAAACTAAAAGTGGGCCAGATAGTCATAAAGAGCCCTTATGAGTGGGCAATTGGGCATTGACAAGATAGGGGTCGCTGCAAGGAAAGAGGTCAAAAACAGAACAATTCAGCTACAAAGGAGATTGCAGTGTAGAATAAGAAACAAAGTTCCTGGGAAGACAGTTTAGAAGCCTAGTCACTGCAGAGATAGGGCATCAAGAAGAAAGCCAAGGATGGGCCTCAGTATGCAGCCATGAGTGAGCTCAATGCATGACCAACTCTTCACTGAGCAAGAGAGCAGTTCCGTTGGAGTTCTTTGAGTTCCCTTAGGAGCAATGAGGTGCCAGCTGGTAGGCATGAGGACTCGGACCAAGACAAAGCTCAGTTCAGTCTTTAAAGAAGGTAAGACCACAGGATGTACAATCTTCAGTAGAAAGAGTGGCCCTGTTGGAATTAACACCAATCATGTCTCTCCCTTGGGGCCGCTGAAAAAGATCAGGGTGCCAGAGCCCTTACTTGCCTATGGATAGTTATGGACTTGGGCAGGGATGCCTTGGAAGGTAGCAAGGACAGTAACCTAATTCTCTCCAGCTTCAGTTTCTCTACCTAAAGGCATAATCAGAGTTTACCAGAGATTTTCATCACCCCAATCAACACAGACACACTCTCTGAACCACAGGTGTTCTCTGATAGCAGTGGAAGATGATCCTCTTTTCCATTTAATATCTTTTTATTATTTTCATTTTAATTTATTTTTTAGAGACAGAGTTTCTTTCTGTCACCCAGACTGGAGTACACTGATGTAATCATAGCTCACTATCCTCTCAAACTCCTGGGCTCAAGCAATCCTCCCACTTTAGCCTTCCAAGTAACTAGGACTACAGGCATATACCACCATGCCCAGCTATGTTTGTTTGTTTGTTTGAGTTGGCGCCTCACTCTGTCACCCAGGCTGGAATGCAGTTGTGCTATCTCAGTTCACTGCAACCTCCACTTCCTAGGTTCAAACAATTCTCTGGCCTCAGCCTCCCAAGTAGCTGGGACTACAGGTGTGTGCCAACATGCCTGGCTGATTTTTGTATTTTTAGTAGAGACAGGGTTTCGACATGTTGCCCACTCTGGTCTCAAACTCCTGGCCTCAAGTGATCTGCCCACCTTGGCCTCTCAAAGTGCTGGGACTACAGGCACGAGCCACTGTGTGCAGCCCCAGCTAGCTTTTCGAAAAAATATTTTGTAGAGATGGGCATCTCACTATGTTGCCCAGGCTGATGTCAAACTCCTGACCTCAAGCGATCCTCCCGTCTCACCCTCCCAAAGTGCTGCGAGAACAGGCCTGAGCCACCATGCCAGGTTCTGTTCTCTACTTTAGTGCTTTCTTTCACCCCTGTAAGAACCAGATGCTACTATGTCTTAGGTGCCATCATCTGCACCCAGGAAAATTGCAAAAGAATCCCTCTGTATTTGCTCCTCTCATGGGGAGGATGGTGAGTACAAAAGACCATACCCCTCCTACAGCACAGGGTACAATGTCACTGATTATCTCCACCATGCAAACCAGTAAAGGCATCCTTTGAAGATGTGAGTACATGTCTCAATGCTCTCCCGCTAGAATCCATTTATTCCCTTTCTGTGTTTGCTGTGTTTCCCCACCCAGTGTGCAAAAGTCGTGGCAGCTGCACTTAAGTGTTTAGCTTGTTTTCTTTATTTCCTAGGGTATTTGCCTTTTGAGAGGAGTAAAAAATGGGGAAGAAATGTGTGGATGGGTATATCTTGAAGTCCACTATCAAAAACTTAGCAGTATGCCAGGTGTTGTGGCTCACGCTTGTAATCCCAGGACTTTGGTAGGCCAAGGAAGGAGGATTTCTTGAGCCCCAGAATTGGATATCAGCCCGGGTAACATGGCAAAACCCCATCTCTACTAAAAATATAAAAAATTAGCTGGGCATGGTGGTGCATACCTGTGGACACAACTACTTGGGAGGCTGAGGTGGAAGGATTGCTTGAGCCCAGGAGGTTGAGGCTACAGTGAGCCATGATTGTGCTACTGTGTTCCAGCCCGGGTGACAGGAGTGAGACCCTGTCTGGAAACAAAACAAAATAAAAACGAAACAAAAAAACCCAACTTAGCTGTGAAATCTGCAAATCTGCTTTTGTCTTCTCAAACCTTTGTTTTCCACAGTCTTGCGTGTGTGACCGTCTCTGAAAGTTATCCTCTTGAATTCTTCAGTTGTAGTTTCTTCTTGAAACGATTAATTTTGGCTAGAGTCAGCAGAACACCAGAGTCACTTGGAAAACAACAAATTAATCTCATAATTACCGTAGGAAACATTAAAACCAGAAAAAATATATGAATAATATGCCTATAAAAGTTTATAAATATTTTCTGTAATAAAGAATTATGTTTATATCCTACAGCACAGTGTACCCAGAAGGAGGCAAAAATGCTACTTAACAGTGAGAAAGAACATTGCATGTTCTCATTTTCAGTGGGAAAGAAAAGCTTTACCAGAGGCAGGCTGTTTTAAGGATTAATGTTCTTAGATGGAGATAAATCTAACTATTGAAATAGTGTTTTCCCAGATCTAATTTAAAAAGTGTTCGCTTCTGGAAACTCATGCTTTTGTTCCTTCGTTTATAATTATTTTGAACATTTGCTTTCTGTTATCTGTGAAGAGATTGGAAAACAGCAGTTTGTTGGCTGGTGGCTGCAGGAGTGACCTGTCTTGGCTTAAACAGGCATTTGTTGGGTAACAGCTCTGCATGATTTTTAAAAGTTAGCAGAAGTGAGAAGGGTAATTGAAGCTTTCAGAATCAAGAAAAACTACAAAAGAAGCTCATTTTTATAAATGCTATTGTCTTATATAACCCCCTGGAAGACACCCAGTTCTCACTTCTAAGAGCTCTCATGAGTCAGTTTGTCATTTGATATTTTGTAGAGTTTGCAGTAAATTGGAAGAAGTGAATTCTTCTACTTAACTTCAATGACAAACTATTTTGTACTTTAGTTGCTTAAGAAACTAAATAGAGGGGGAACCTATTTTATCTCTTTCTTATGTTCAACCTACTCCCGACTTCTAGAACAGTTTCTTGCATGTAGTGAGTGCCCCGTAATTGTAGAATTAAATCAAATTTGGGAAATCTTTCAGCTTTTGAAAATGAAACTAAAAAAAAAATGAAGCAGAAGTTTTACCAGTCTTTCCCCCAAACACCCACAGACATCAGCCTCCCAAGCATCTGCCTTTCCTCGGCTGGGGAATGAGTATCCTCTTTCCTCCCCTTCCTTCTTCTCCCTTTGCTCTTCCTGCTCCTACCTCCTCCTGTTTCTCCCCTTCCTGCTCCTGTTCCTTCCCTATCTCCTTTTCCCTAACCTAGAAGTTTCTAACCAAGAAATCTATACACACCAAGAACAATTGCCAATGGGAAAACAGTTATCACTTTATTAAGAGCTAGGCAGGGACTCAATCATCCCAATGCAATGTTCTTTAGCAAGAGGAATTTGGAGAATAAAGTTGAAGTAAGGGAGCCTAAATCCTTGTGCCTGACTCTAAGATTATCAGGGAGTCCACTGATGCTCCAAAACACATCAAAAAGAATATGAGAATGCAGGGCATGGTGGCTCACACCTGTAATCCCAGCACTTTGGGAGGCCGAGGCAGGAAGATCACTTGAGGTAAGGAGTTCGAGAACAGTGTGGTCAACGTGGTGAAACCCCATCTCTACTAAAACTACAAAATTTAGCCAGGTTTGGTGGTGCGTGCCTGTCATCCCAGCTACTTGGGAGGCTGAGGCATGAGAATTGCTTGACCCCAGAAGGCAGAGGTTCCAATGAACTGAAATCGTGCCACTGCGCATTGGCCTGAGCAAGATAGTGAGACTCCGTCTTAAAAGAAAAGATCTTATGGCAAGTCAGCAGCATCCACCAAGGTCTTTGGCCAGAAGCAGAAAGTTTACCATGTGGACACAGGACACAGCAGTAGAGTAACTGGGGTGGGCTTGTCATTAACCATTCAGGAATTTCAGGAATTCCAACCACCAGTAAAATCCAGCGCAGTGACACTCTCATGTCCTCACCAACCAGGAAACCACTTGCTCTGCTTTAGGGAGGAGTTAGTGGAGGATTGGGCGAGGGCAGAAGGATGGACACATTTTGCTTCTCTCATGGACAGAGGTAGAAAGTGGAAGGGGAAGCTGTTCCTGGACAGGAAAGCATGGATCCAGAATTGGAACGTGAGTTTAAGATCTTATTCTATTTCTGTTTTACAAAGAAAACCAGTCTAGACAGCTGTGATTTGCTCTGGGCCTTCCCACAATTCTAGGAATCTATGGCTTATGATCATTGCACGGCCACCTGACTCCCAGCTGGCTTCCGCCTCTCTGTTTCATCTTCCTCTACTCTCACTTTGCTGCTACCAAATCAGACTTCTTTTCAGGTCCTTAAACAATCTCTGTACTTTTCCATCTCCATGTCTTTGATGACTTTATTCCCTCTCCTCACTCCATCACTAACATATGTACCCCTCAAGACCCAGCTGAAATGCCACTTCTATGAGACATTCTGTGATTGCTCCAGCCAGAAATAGTTAAGCCTTCGTTTGTGTCTCCAAAGTGTGCCCCAGAGCAAGGATCTGGTGATCTGCATTTGAAACCTGGCTCCTTGGCTTCTTAGCTCTGACCGTGAGCAAATAACTTATTTTTTTTTTCTGTTACTCAGTTTCCTAAAATACCATATAGGGAGTTGTCATGTAGTGTTAATGGACATAATATAAATTAAATAGTATAATGGCAAGTATCCATCAGTCACCAAAAAGGAAGCCTACTATGACTGCCTGTAGCTATATTTTAGCATTGATAAACTATGGTGAATTGCATCTATTTCTAGACCTGAGTTATCCCTTCCCATTGATTATTCATTTGCTGAGGCTGCAACAATAGCTACCCATTTTTTATCTCTTCCATCCCCACTCAGCTATCTTGTACAATGTATATGCATGTCTGATCAATAGAATGAACTTAATGTGCCAAAATAGACCTGACTCTCCATCAATGATACAAGAGCTAAAAAGAAATTAGTTAGGCAGAGAGTGAGAGTAAGGGAGTCCTCGGTAAGTCTTCCCTTTTAACAAAAAGCAGCCCCAAAATCATTTCTTTTCTAACAAAGAGTGGCCTGTAAAATAGAGCTGCAATCACAGATAAACACGCTGTGATAAGGAAGCTTGCACGGGCGAATGATGGCAGCTGTTGCAATAGGAAAAGGCTACCTGGGAGCCAGGCATGTTCAGCATGGAGGCTCCATCTTCTCTTTTCTTTGTCAACCACGTGTACAGTAAAGGAACAGGCAACACGGCATCAGCCAGGTAGAGAACCCATCTGTGTAATAAAAGGTTAGGGTGGGGTGGTCAGCTTCTTCTCATGCTATGCACATGGCATACCTGGTCTGACCAATCTCTCGTGCCCAATGTAAATCAGACACTGCCTCCTGAAACTCATCTATAAAAGTTTCTGCACTTGGCTATGGACTGGAAGACTTGCTGGGGAGCCCCACTCTCTGCAGGAGTGAAAGCTCTTCCTTTTGTTTTGCCAATTAAACCTCCACTCTTAACCTCACTGCTGTGTGTCTGTGTCCTTGAGTTCCTTGGTGTGAGGCAACAAACCTTGGGTATTACCCTAGACAAACAATGCTGCTTTGTCAGCTCATGTATGGCACAAACCACAATAACTTCTGCACCAACCCTAATGCTAAATCATTAATCACTACTTACCTAAAAAAGAGCACCATATAAATTAATTAGTATTGTAGAACACTACATGTATTAATTTAGTCAAAATACCAGATAACCTAACTTTATGTTTATGTACATATCACATGTATTTTTGAAATCAATGCTTCACTTTAGTAAAGTATTATAAACTATTAATCATTCATCCTAACTTTTGCTTATGTTAGATATAGTGAACTCCACGTTTCTCTTCAAAGAATCAGTATGTTAGTATGCTCAGCTCTTTTATTCTTTAATTCTCCATTTTAAAGTTTAACTTCCTTGTAGCTTCAGTAAACAACCTTTTCCACCAATTCTAATCAGTAGTTCACATCTGTTCCCCCAGTCCACGGCTCCATCCTGACTCATCCAGGCCACCTGCTCTGATCACCTGCTCTAGTCACCTGCCCCGTCACCTGCTTTGGCTCTTGGTTACTTGCTCTGACCTGTCCCCATAACCATCCTTCCTGCCAAATTACCCACCCCACCACTCCCACTTGGACCCCTGCTCTCTTTAAAATAGCTAATCAGAATTAGCCTAGACTCTGCAGTCTAACCCTAGCCAACAGGGGAACGAAACAGCAGTAGGGGCTACCTCTGTTAGGAATAAGAACCCTTTCCCCTCCCTAGTCCAGGTGTGTGTTCGCCATTGTTCCATCTGTGAGTGGCACCCAAAGTAAATTGCCTGGCTGAGGAAATTTATATTCGAGTGCTACTTCTTTTGCTGCATAAAAAATTTACATATAACAGCCTTTACTGGAAGTTCAGACCTCTCCAAAATTTTTTCCTCCTCCTGGTTAACAACTATTTTCTTTGGTTTTGCTATTGTAGATCACATCTTATCAAGATAGTTGAATAGACTCAACAAACCAGTAAGGTGTTGTTGAAGTATAATCATGGTTCCTTATAGGCCATATCTCATGCCTTTTGCTTTACTGGGGCAGGTTTATGCCCCAGGAGGGTTAGGAATGGCATCTGAACACCCCCGTGGAGTAGACAGATCCCTTTTGTAAGTGTATATTTGTTTCAGTCACATTCCTCTTAAACTCACTTTAAACAAATAAAATGTAAAAAAACTCCTGTGAGTATATGAAGTTTGCATCACATTAACTCCACAACATCTTTAAAGGCAGAGATTATTCCAGAACACAGAGGAAGAAACACAGCCCCTTTGTTCCAGGAGTGCACTCCTTAAAGAGCAGTTCCAAGCCCATCAGTCTAAAGGGGTAGGAATTTGGCCCCGGGGGAACCTGCCAAACACTCAGACATGCTTCCCGGGAATCTTCTGCTGCTGCTGAAGTGTTGACAGGCTCTTGAGCTGAGAGCTCAGACTGTTGATAGGAATATATAGCTCAGATAGTCAGAAATCAACCTACTCAAATTTCTCAGACCAGGCTCTCCTTTCATTTCTCTCTTTTTAACAATCCAAGTACAGATTCTCTTTTAAAACCTTCTTCCCCCAAAATGTCTACCGTTCCTGCTTCCCTCTGGAGGGGTGAGGGAATAAAAGCCTTAAGATGCTTTAAGGCAAATAGAGTCAGTTCCCCTCCCTTCAGCCCTCAAGTTCTGCTGATTACAAGGGGTGGGAGGGGAGGGCCAGCAGTTGGCAGCCACCACCTCACTATCTCCTGTCACTTGGTATCTCCCTGGCCTCATGCTCAATCAGGTCTTCCCGGACCACACAGGGAAATGAAGAATACTGTTCACTTACGAAGAATGTGGGAATCCATACAGTCCATGATTTTTTTTTAATATTACTTCCTTCTCAAAAGTCTTTTATTTTCTAAAAGCACATACAATATAAGCCCATTCTGATGATTTTAGGAACATCCATTCCTCAGTTCATAGATATTAATGCTAGATAATAAAACTCTGAGTACATACATTTAAAAGTCCAGAGAGTGAGGAATGAGGAAAGAGAGAGAGCAGCAGATGCTAACTGCCTTAATACTGATTTCCCTTTTTGCGAACCCTTGATATTTAGCTAATGTACCCTACCTTTCTCAAGATCCCCAGCAGCTAAGGAAAACCATGTGAGTAATTCTGGCCAATGGAATTTAAGAAATTCAAAGTGCACTTCACAGAGCTTGTTAGGGACACACCCATTCTTCCAGCCCTTCCTCAATCCTGCTGTCTGGACCAAGAACTTGGTGTCAAAAGCAACGTCCCAGAAGAAACATCATGTAATGCACGGACAATATCAGCCCTGGAGACCCTATGTTTGGATTCTGGGATAAAAGAGCAATATATTTCTATCTTGTTGATACCACTGTTAATTTGAGTTTTTATATAAAATAAACCCCATCATATTTTAAGCCAAAGTGGATTTTCCACAAAGCTAATGGAATAGAAGCTTTAGAAACCCTCACTTGCACCAGGCGCAGTGGCTTACACCTGTAATCCCAGCACTTTGGAAGGCCAAGGTGGGCAGATTACCTGAGGTCAGGAGTTAGAGACCAGCCTGGCCAACATGGTGAAACCCTCTCTCCACAAAAATACAAAATTTAGCTGTGTGTGTTGGTGTGCGCCTGTAATCCCATCTACTCGGGAGGCTGAGGCAGTTGAATTGCTTGAACCGGAGAAGCGGAGCCTGCAGTGAGCTGAGACCGTACCATTTCACTCCAGCATAGGCAACGAGAGTGAAACTCCATCTCAAAAGCAAAAGAAACCTTTACTTCAGGACGACTCCAAGGCCTGAGGAGGAACCTTGACATTGGGGTCACATGGTCATCTTATATGCTTTTCTTCAAAGTGTTCCTCAATTGCATATGCCTCACACCTCATCCATGATAAGCCAATGAGTCTTTTCACATGTACCTCTTGAGTGGGGAAGGACCATTCTGGTTAGCCCGCCTTACATGTAGCACAGTAAAGAGTTTACAGTTTCTCCGGCATCAGATCATCTACTATCTACTTAGTGAAATTTAGGAATAGCACAGTCCATTGTTTCTCAAAGTACATTCCTAGACATTAATAATTGTTATGAGAAAAAGAAGTAGCAGAAAAATATAATATTAGCTAACATGTGTTTGTCTATGTTTTTAACTAGAGTATTTTTAAAAGAAAGCAATGTGGAATGTGCAGTGAATATCCTAGCACAAGCGAAGGCTGTATTTTCTAAACTTATTGGATCACCAAACCCCCTTTTTAAGGAGTAGTTCGTGGGTTACATTTTTGTGAAGCATGATTTGTAAGCACTTTCCTGGTCTTAGCAGCAAATACTTGTTGAATATCTCTTAGGGGAAATTAAGTGTTTTATTTTTGTAGCATTAGTGGAAGAAGGTGATTTTTCTTCCTGATTTCATTGTCTAAAATTGCTCCTGTCTGGAGTTTGCTATACAGTAAGCTTTGATTCCAGTAATATTGTCATTTCTGCATTGACAGTGGCACATCTCTCAGGCCTCCAACAAAATCCAAGAGTGACATGTACAAAATGTTCAATCACCTGTGAAGGAAAGGGTGTGATTTCAGGGGGGTTGGAGTCACACTGAGATTTCATCTCCCATGAGGAAGATCTTTGATGGTGGGGTAAAGAAAGCTATAACCACAGTGGAGACGTCGTTATGCAGAAAGGATCCATTTCTGTGCTTATGTTGGTGCTTGAGGACATCTCCAGGCTCATTTATGTGAGCCAGATTTTCATTACAGGAAAATAATTGACTCCATGCTTCTTGTATTTAACTGAAATTTAAGCATTTATACCTGTGTTCATTTTCAAAGGTTTCTATAAGAAAGTATCATAAACTGGGTGGCTTAAAACAACAGAAATTTATTTTTTCACAGCGCGAGAGACTGGAAGTTCAAAGCCAAGGTGTCAGCAGTCCTTGCCTCCTCCTACCTTCTGGTGGTGGCCATTGATTCGTGGCATTTCTTGGATTGCAACTGCACCACTTTAGCCTCTGCCTCTTTCCTCACATGGCATTTTCCTCTTACAGGGGTTAAGAATTCAACATACTTTTTGGAGGGGGCACAATTCAATCCATGGTGACACCAGATTCCTTAATTTTCTGTAGGGCAGCATATCGTGATGAACAGAGGTCTGAGTTAGGAGTCTGAAGGCCTGAGTGGGCACTTCCCAAATCTCTAGGCTACATTTCTTTATACATAAACAAGGGTAACAATACACTCCTTGACTTCCCTGTAGGAGTTGTGATAAATATATATAAAAGTGCTCTGTAGCCTTTCAATGGTGATGGAAGTGTTGTTACTGTCTTCAAAGAGAAACATGGCTAATGGGGGTAATTAAGATTTAGTATATGATCTCACACATCACTTTGGACAATCATTTTGACCTCTACTTCATTTATCTCTCCACTAACACAGGCGTAATTTTGTTTTTATTGCTGCCCTTGCACTCTCTACTAAGTGATGTCAGATGATGAGGAAAGTCTTTGTCAGTGCAGCCAATTCTCAAATTGAATCTCAAGCATCCAGTAATGGGAAAATGTCCATATTGCTTTAATAATAATTCTCTAATGGAGTTTCAACTTGGGGTAAAGGACTGAAAGCCAGCAGAAGACTTTTTCTTAAACCTACATATTAATCTAAAATCACTCAGCTTCAATTGTATGTGCCTTTAACATGATAATAATGGAATAGTAGAGCCATGGGTCATAGACTAGTGTCTTAGTCTCTAGAAGCACTGGTGATAGTAATGGAAATTTTCACACTAGTTCAGGTCTGCAGTAGTTCCCCAGATCTTATTTTCATTTAGTGTAGGATAACTCAAATGTTCATCTTTTTCCTTTGGATAGAATTGATTACATTGTTTATCAAGAGTAATACTGGTTATCTCATATTGTATAAATGTTCTCTTTGGCAATCATGTATCATTTTAAATACATAAAAATAAGTTATTTATGTTGTGCAATTTTTGATATGCAAAGTCTTATAAAGCATGGGATTAAAGGGAGACTGAGATCTTAAATAGGGATTCTTGATAGTTAAGATATTGAGAAAAGAGTGCAGTTGAGGGGGAATACTGATCACATGATTCCCCTTTAATGAACACTGGAAAAACAAGGCAGCCTTCCAAATACTCTGTTCTCTTTGTACTTCAACTCAGTACTTGACTTAAACGCCTTTTAACTCTGACTTTCTAGAATTTCCTGTGCAATCTTCCGCTGTTTAAAATGAAGTTGGCTGATTGATTTCTTTACCATTTCAGAATGTTCTGTATCATTTTAATGACTGTAGAGTGTGACTTTGTTCTCAGCACGCTGAGTAAACAAAGCCAGAATGCTGGAGAATACATTTATGTATTCAGGAAAACCTCAGACAGGGCAGAATGCTTTCATAATACAGTACATTAAAATTAGACAAAGCCTCCGAGGGCAGAATCAACAACCCTGAAAAATCTCAAGCTGGAAATCAGAGTGTACTACATACAGAAGGAGACAGTAGCATTTGAGCACATTTGTTGAAGCAACCTGCTCTTGCTTATGGTGTGATAATCTCACACGGTTTACCATGCTTTCTGACTTTCCCAGAACATCAATAAAAACTGCATCCCCTGACTTTTCTAGGTGGTTTCTGTTGTCTTTCCTCAATTTTAATTTAACGTGATACTACTCAGCCATTTCTCTTAGAGAGTAGGTATTATAACGAAGCATTTCTCACCCTCCAGGAAAGATGTTTCCACATGAGGGTCAGGACGTGTTTTCCCTTTCATCCAGGGGATTCTACCATAACAGCCTCTCATCCTCACTTTTGGCAACAATTTTCTTAAAATTAGTGTACTATTTCTAAAGGATGGGATATCATACTACATTCTCTATTGGGTGGGGGGATGCAAAGTGAGAACAAAGAATGCTAACTCCCTAATTGATTCTTTTAGAATGTAAAATTTCTTATGAAGCATAACATACACACATGCCAACATTAGGGGTACAACTCCATGAAGTTTTATGCAGACACTCCCTCATGGAACCACAACTAGAACAGGAAATAGGATTTGACCAGCACCCTAGAAGCTCCTGTAAGGCACCTTGCAGTCACTCCCCCGCCTACCCCACCCCAGAACATAACAAACTCATTTTCTGACTTCTATCCCTGTAGATTAATTTGCCGCTTTTCCAAACTTATGTAAATGGAATCGGACAGTACATCCTCTTTGCTACCTGGCTCAATACTCTGTTCCTTGAGTCTGCTGAAGCAGTAATTTGTTCAATTTTCTTGCTGACTCATATTCTGTGCTATGAAAATGTAACAATTTATTTTTCCATTCTACCACTAATGGGCTTTTGGATTGTTTCTAATATTTGACCATAATGGAAAATGCTGCAATAAAAATTGTTATGCATGTCTTTTGAGAGCACATGAACCTATTTCTGCAGATATATACCTAGAAGTATAATATCTGAGTCATAAATAGTCATGTGTCTATGCAGGCTTGTACTGGCTCATAAGAGCCCACGTTTTTGCGATCCAGTTGCAGTTAAGCTACTCCTGGATTCCTGATCCTTTGAAACTATGTGTCATAAAGGTCTGTTTTATACTGCTAAATTTTGAGGTAATGTTTTACAGAGTAACAGACAACATACAGTGGTATTAGGGCAATCATTCAGCAAAGACAGGAACATGGGAAGAGGAAGTATCTCTGCCATTTTGGGCAAAGCACTGAGGCTTACAGATACACAGTCAATATACAATCCCTTCAACTGTCACTAACCTTGATTAGATCAGATCAGATTGTAGCTTCCATACATAGTCTTTTCCCTGCCACCAGAATGCTCTATTGTAACTTCTTTTTTCAATTAATATAGTCTTTGTTCAAATTAAGTTTATATCATATAGAAATCAGTAGAGAGGCTTACATAGTATAATTTTTGATGGGGCCCATTCTTGGCTAGAGATGGAAGACTCTGATCTCCTGAACCTTCATAGGGACGGGCTGAAAGAAGGTTGAAAGAAGTACTTTCCAGAAGGGCCTTCCAGTTTTTCTCTATGTTTATTTTTATTGGGTTTTACTGAAAGAGGCAGAACAAAGAAACAAGAATTTAAATCAAATGCAAAAAAAAAAAAAAAATGGCAAGCCAATTTAAAATAAGTAAAGGATAAAGGAAGAGAGATCATGAAAATGTTAAACCAGGTATTAATACCTTCCCCAAACCCTACCCTTCAGGAAAACCACCAGGTTCTCCTCTCCTGCTTAAATATATACTTAAACCCTCTATTTTTTGAGGTGCTCAAACCACGCTACAATGTTGTCTCTTGGCATCAAAATATGTTTATACAATTCAAACCTCCAGTCTGTTCAGATCTTGTTGAAACTTGTTGCGCTTTGCTACCTCCTAGTATAGTCAGTGCATTTTTAGTTTGGGCCATAGACTTAAGCTGCATTTGACTAGATATTTGCCTGATACCATCAATTTCTATCACTTTGTCAAGTGGTGGGAAGTGGGGTAAATTTTCTTTTTGAAAGAATGTGGACCAAAAATATGCTTAATAGTTCTGGGTGCCAGTGTTCTTGGATTTATAGTAGCTCTTAGATGGCAACCGTGAGAATAAGCCAGATGCAATCCAGTTACAAACATCAACAGTTGGGAGCCAGGGGAACTCATCTCCTGTTTCATCAAATGGAAACATAACACAGATGCATTTTGTTAATTGGACATGAAGAAGAGACATTGAATCCATGAGTTCATTTGTTTTAAAAACCGGCCCCAAAATAATCAAGATGTTTCTCTGGGACTCTTACAATCAGGTATACATACAGAATGATAGTGTCTTAAAGATTGGCTCCTCCCTGCTTTCTCCTCTTCTGCTTCCATAATGGGTTTTTGTTGGTGGTGGTGATGGGATTTTTTTTTTTTTTTTTTGAGACACAGTCACCCTCTGTTACCCAGCCTGGAGTTAAGTGGCAACATCTCAGTTCACTGTACCCTCTGCCTCTTGGGTTCAAGCAATTCTCATGCTTCAGCCTCCAGAGTAGCTGGGATTACAGGCATGTGCCACCACACCTGGCTATTTTTTTTTTTTTTCTGTATTTTTGGTAGGGTTTTGCTCTGTTGGCCAGGCTGGTCAACACTTTTGCAACTTAAAAACAAAATTAACAGCAGAAATGTATTTCTCATAGTTCCGGAGACTTGAAAGTGGTGACGGCCCACTTTCTTATTTACAGAAAATGCCTTCTAGTTTTGTAATCACGTTATGCTATCAAGATTTATCGATTTTTTGATGCATATAGGTTATTCTTTTATCTTAGTAAAGTATTCCATTATATTACAAATGGTTTTCCATTTTCTAAACAATACTGGACGGAACTCACTTGTACTTATCTTGGGACAATCTTTCTATCCTATGTAGAAGTGAAATTGCTTTCCAAAATGGCTATACTAATTTTTATTCCCACTTCCAGTGTTTGAAAATTCTCATTACCCTAACATTTGGGGTCATCAGATATTTTAATTTTTATCTATTTGATGAGTATGAAATTGTATCTCATTGTTTAAATTTGTATTCCCCTTAATTTTAGTAAAGCTAAGCATCATTTCATAGATTTTGGCTCATTCTACCTCCTTTTTGATTAATTGCCTGTTCATTTCCTTTGCTAACTTCCGTACAGGGTAGCTATTTTTGCCTCACTGACTTGTAGGACATGTTTATATATTCTGATTATCAGTCTTTCACCAGTTATATGCACCACAAATATCTTAATCCAGTCAGTTCCCCTTAAACCATATGTGTCTATGGTGAAGCTTGGTTTTCTCAATTGCAAAATACAGATTATACCATCTCAGTCACAGCTAAATCAGATAATATGCATGAAAGTTCCTGCCCCAGTTCTGGGCACAGTTTAGGTACTCAGTAAATGTGAGTTTCCTCCCTTTTCTTTTAAAGAACTTCAGGATTGGCCCGGCATGGTGGCTCATGCCTGTAATACCAGCACTTTGGGAGGCTGAGGTGGGCAGATCACAAGGTCAAGAGATCGAGACCATCCTGGCCAACATAGTGAAACCCCGTCTCTACTAAAATACAAAAATTAGCTGGGTGTGGTGGCACGCACCTGTGGTCCCAGCTACTTGGGAGGCTGAGGCAGGAAAATTGCTTGAACCAAAGAGGCGGAGGTTGCAGTGAGCCGATATTGCACCACTGCACTCCAGCCTGGCCCCTGATGACAGAGCAAGACTCAGTCTCAAAAAAAAAAAAAAGAACTTCAGGATCTAGCAATATAGCAGTGGCTGAAATAATAGGTGCTAGACTGGACTGGGAACTTACTGAATCCCAGCACATGGTGGCTCTGTGGCCTTGGATACTGCTTTAAGCTCTCTAAGCCTTGGTTTGTGCATTTGTAAAACAGACATTGTAACACTTGCTTGAAGAGTTATTGTGAGGAATAAAGCACCAGCTAGCTAGTGCTGGCCCAATAGTGAGCCCTCCAAACAATGGTAGATGATATTATTGTTGTTATTAGAGAAAATAAGAGTTGCATACAAATAACAAATATGATCATCTGTTTATAAGAGAAGTACTAGCTAACTGCTATGAGAATGCAAAAGAAAAGAAGAGATTGTGTTAGCCAGAAGTTGACAGAGATCCAGGAAGACTGCACAGAGGAAATGCCATTTAAATGCTGCTTGGAGGAAGGGTGGATGAGGCATAAATAGTCAGAATTAAAGGAGAAGCAGATTTTTGCAAATGAAACAAATTATGTGGAAGCATGAAGGAAACACACAAACGACAAAAAGCACCCTAGTATTCCAGCTGTGTAACAGTGTGGGTTAATGGGAGAGGGAGTTGAAAGGCTGGAAAGAGATAAGATCAGATCATAAGAGCTTTTAAATGTCTTCGAGCTTTGAAATCAGGCAGTGATAAAAGAGCATTTAATCTTTGAAGATATCAAAGTACATTTTGCATTAAATTGTATCCCACGCCCTAAAAAGAACCTTCTCTAACTATAGAGTACTTTTGGCCATGGAGTAACATTTATAACACATAGGTAAGTGATTGAGTTGCGCAAAGGTGAGAGTGGGGAGGCCTGGGGACTATGCATATGACTGATGTAAAGGAGCCAAGGAGAAGTGTTAGGGCAAACATCAGGGGCTACATCACTAGCACTATGGAATCCAGCTTGAAGCTGCTTAATTACCTGTTGATCAAGGAATTATCACGTACCAGCTAGGTATGGGTTATTTTTCCCCCTTCAGAGGGAATGATATATGATCCTAAATATGACACAAAAAAGGCAAGGGACTCCACAGGGTTCTCCTGTAGGCATTTTTTAATGGATCCATAAAAATAGATAAAAGTTTTAGCCACACTTAGAAAACTTTTCAATAAAATATATTCCCTTCAAAAAGTTTTGTTTTGAACAGAATGTGCATAATTTATTTTCCACCTAAAGCATAGCTACTCTTCTTTGTAGCAGATAATTTGGTAATGCCAAAATGTATTTGATTTATACTTATGTTTATTTCTTGTGTTTTATCTGGATTTTTTTTACAGTTTGCTATCACATGATCATTAACTTTACAAGATGCTTTGATCCTACACTACCATTTTTTTGTCAGTGAAATATTGAAAACCTGTTTTTTTATTCATAAGGAACTGATTTTCAAAACATCACTAGATACGTTTTGAATCTACACTTTCAAATTATGAGTCCGAGGTTAGAAATATTCCTCTTTTCCAAGCATGCTCTAGGCTTCAGAATGATAAAATGCTTTTTCTCAAGCAGAAAACAATGAGCAATTCTATTAGCAAAAGCAGAAGTGAATCATGTCACAAGAAAGTTTAATCTCCTAACCTCCATTTTGCCCCACTTATTAAAAAAAATAAAGACATTTCTGAAGAAAAAAAATGGAAAGCTTTCGCTGTAAAGTTACCATATTGCTATCCTTGGTCCAAAAGGATTCTCATGGTGTTAACTTCCCAGTGAGCCCAGAAAAAGCTGAAATTATCTTTGTGAGACCAGTATTTTCCCTCATTTTTCACCAGGTGTTTTGTAGCATCTGGCAAGAAGTAAGTAAATAGCAGGTGTGTTCGCCATTGTTTATTATTTCTGAGAACCATGTCTTAAGCCTTTCAGTCCTTCTTTTTATCCTAATCTAATTGAGAGAGAACATGAGAAGCTTTTTGAAACAGGCTTGTCATAATATCATTTTTCTTTATCTGAGACTTTAAAAACAAAGTAAGTAATTCATCAGAATATTGCTTCCTTGTTTAAGCCAAAAAATAAAGAAAAAATACTTACGAGATTTGCGACTTGATAGTTTGTTTATTTGAGACAACGTTTTGGGGACAGTTTTAGGTTTATATCAAAACAGAGGGAAAGGTGCAGAGATAAACTGTAGACTCCCAGCCCTCGGACTCCCATAACCTCTCCTAATATTAGCATCCCTCACAAGAGTGGTACAATAATTACAGCTGATGAATCTATTGACCAAGCATTATCACCCGAAGTCCATAGTTTACATTGTGGTTTACTCTTGGTATTGTTCATTTTATGGATTTTGACATGTATCTATTATTATAGTATCCTACAGAGTAGTTTCACTGTTGTAAAAATGTGCTCAGCCTGTTCATCCCTCCCTCCCCCATTACCCTGGCAACCACATTGCTGATCTTTTCCTGTCTCTAGTTTTGCCTTGTTCACAATGTTATATAGTTGGAATTATACAATATATAGCCTTTTCAGATTAACCTCTTTCACTTAGTAATATGCATGCAAATTTTCTCCATCTCATGGCTTGATTGCTCATTTCTTTTTAGCACTGAATAATATTCTATTGTCTGGATATAACACAGTTTATCCGTTCACCCACTGAAGGATATATTGCTTGCTTCCATATTTGGGTAATCAGGAATAAAGCTGCTATAAGTATCTGTATGCAGCTATTGTGTGAACACAATAAGGAGTTTTCAACTCCTTAGGGTAAATACCAAGGCACATGACTGCTGGATCATGAGTATGTTTAGTTGTGTATGAAATCTCCAAAGTGTCTTCCAAAGGGTCTGTACCATGTTGCATTCCCACCAGCAAAGGAGGTTCTTGGTGCTCCACTTCCTCACCAGCATTTGGTGATGTCAGTGTTCTAGATTTGGGCCATTCTAATATGTTGTGTGTGCCTTAAATTCTCCATCTAAAATATTTTCTTTTTTGCTGTGTTTTTAATTTAAAAGTTGTTATCCCAATTTTACAAAAAAAAAAGTGTCTTGGATAAGTTACTTGAATTTGTTTTTTTTTTTTTTTTTTAGATGAAGTCTTGCTCTTGTCTCCCAGGCTAGAGTGCAATAGCACAATCTTGACTCACTGCAACTTCTGCCTTCTGGGTTCAAGTGATTCTCCTGTCTCAGCCTCCCAGGTAGCTAGGATTACAGGCATGCACCACGACATCCAGCTAATTTTTGTATTTTTAGTAGATATGCAGTTTCACCATGTTGGCCAGGCTGGTCTCGAGCTCCTCACTTCAGGTGATCCACCTGCCTCAGCCTCCCAAAGTGTTGGGATTACAGGCGTGAGCCACTGTGTCCGGCCCTTGACTTTTAATAGTACATATGTGGTGGTAGTTATAATGGGAGACACAAGTCTTGGAACACTTTAAAACCTTTATTTGTCATCTGTCAAATCATGATTCACAAATGACACTTAAAATGCTATTTTTCAAGACAGCTTATATTTTTATTAATTGAGGCAATTTTTTTAGTATTTCTACCAATTTGTTGTAATTTTCCCCAAGTAACTACTCCAGATGGCACGTTAGAGACCAGAACATGGGGTATTATATGTTTTAGGATCTAATGCCATTTCTAATAATACTTTCTTCAAGATAACGTGGCCAAGTTTTTTCCTCTTAACACCATCTAATTAACCAAGATGAGAGCCACCAGTCGGAAAATTCCCATTATGTTTTCCGAATTAGGAATCTTTTTATATAGACTTTGGCACCTGCAAAGCTTGAGCAGACACAGCTCACACTAGTAATTTGGCCTTGTTGGTAAATAAAATATAGATACACTTCTAATCAGTTTCATTTAAAATTGAACACAAATTATGTTCCAAGCACATTGAAAACACTATTTTGGTAAGGCAGCTTCACAGGCTGAATCAGTGATGTTTTCTGATACAGGTCCAGGTGGTGCACTTTCCTCTCCTGTTTTGCCTTGTGATTTGTTCTTCCTTTAATCCAAGTCTTTAAAATTCACTTGAGCTCAAGGCTCTTTTAAAAAAGTAAGTGTAGACTGGGCGTGATGGCTCATGCCTATAATCCCGTACTTTAGGAGGCCAAGGCAAGTGGATTGCTTGAGCCCAGGAATTCAGGACCAGCCTAGCCACATGGTAAAACCCCATCTCTATAAAAAATTAAAAAATAAGCTGAGTGTGGTGACATGTGCTGGCAGTCCCAGATACTCAGGTGGCTCAGGTAGGATTGTTTGAGCCCAGGAGGCAGAGGTTATAATGAGCTAGACTATACCACTTCACTCCAGCCTGGGTGACAGAGTAAAATCCCCCAAAAATAAATGAATAAAATAAAAATAAATGCATAAATAATAAAAATAAAAAGGTAAGTCTCTACTTAGCTATGGTATATAGGTTTTCCCTGTTGTTATCTCCTAGGACATATGGAAATGAGAAATGGCTGATATTGTCCCACCATGGCCAGAGTTGCAGAAAGTCTTAGATTAGCACATGCAAAACTTCCCTAATACTTTCTCTTGTTTTCATGAATTTCAAGACCCTTTAAAAGAGGTGAACTCACTGGGTATGATCAACAAAGAAAGAAATGGAACTCACTGGCCCTCCGCTGGTCTCCTATCCTTGGGCACTAGTGGCACACTCATGGTTGGCTGAGAGATCCAGGGACACTTGGGATATTAGTAACCATTCTTGGAACATGACTTGGCTGTGTTCAGGCCCTATTTTCAGTTTCTTGGCTGTTTATTTTGGTGGAAGTAATTGGGACTGAGTTGTACCTAAAAGCATCATGGGAACAAGTCAGGTACGAACAGCTTTAGTCTTCACAGATGTGAGACCTTTCATAGACTTCCCCTTCCCCCCATTCCCTGGGGGATGAAGCAAAAGTTAAATCTTTAACGTGGTTTAAAACAGCCCAACCTAAAAAAATTAAATAATACTTTTTGGATTTAAAAAGTCGAATTTAGATAAAAATTGTAAGAGAATGAAGAAACAATCTGAGAGCAAAGGGGTCTCTCCAAACACCCGCTCTCTCTGTGCCTTCTCCCTAACATGATGCAGTTGGCAGAGAAGGCGCTGAGGGGAGACCACACAATCTCTTGGGTTTGAGGTAAAGGGGGACCTTGATCTTATGCTGGATTTGGGGTGTGATTTGGAAACATCTGCTGGCCACCAGGGTGATATCCCTTGATCAACTGCTTCCAAACCTGCTGCTTTAAGCTCATGAATGCATGGGCCATTTTTCTGGGCAATGCTTCTGGGCTGCACTAGTCACCTCCACAAGCTGGCCGGGGTCTCCTCCTCTCTCACTACCTGCTGACTCCTGAACCTGTCTTCTCCTCCATGTGGTCACCTGGCCAGATAGTGCACCCTCAGCCTCTGCTGTGGGTCACTTTGCCTTATCCAAGCAGCCCCGCCACAGCCCCACTGGCCCTGGACTCAGTGTCCTTGCCTTATAGAAAGGAAGAGGAGCTGAGAAGCTCAACTCCCAGGCATTTCTCTGCCTGACCACGATGGATAATGTTCTGTTTGGTATGATGCTGGTTGCGAGGTATCCTCCTTCCTGGGACCTCAATAATCAACAAGAAAAGAGTCCATGAGCTCAGGGTGTACAACACACTTTGCAGGGAAGAACCGGGTGTGGCTCTCCTTCCATCTAATTCTCCTTTCTCACTAGCTATTCCTTTACGTTTTGTTTTGGGGCTGGAAGACGGCAAGTTGCTTTTCTCTTCTTTCTGCTCTATTTGTCCCTTACATAAAACTCTACAGTTTAACCCACAATGCTAACAACAACAACAAAAAATTCAGCTAATCTTTTTTGAGGGCAAAAGCCTTGCCCAATAGGCTTTTGTTTTGCTGCATTTAAAAGTACACTTCTTATGTTTTTTAAACTTCTAAATGTTTTTGCCTTTTTCAACTAAACCATTAGGAGTTTGACACTTTTAAAAAATTTTTCCAACTATTATTTAAGATGCATGGGCTACATGTGTAGGTTTGTTACCTGGGTATATCATATGATGCTGAGGTTTGGGGTGAGATTGATACTCAGGTACTGAGTATAGTACCCAATTAGTAGTTTTTAAACCCTTCCTCCTTTAATCATCCCCAGTGTCTATTATTGCCCTCTTTATGTCCATGAGTACCCAATGTTTAGCTCCCACTTATTTTATTAATTTAATTTTGAGACTGAGTCTCACTCAGTTGCCCAGGCTGGAGTACAATGGCATGATCTCTGCTCACTGCAACCTCCACCTCCTGGGTTCAAGCAATTATTGTGCCTTAGCCTCCTGAGTAGCTGAGATTACAGGTGTATGCCACCACACCTGGCTAATTTGTTTTGTATTTTTAGTAGAGATGGGGTTTCATAGTGTTGGCCAGACTGGTCTCAAATGCCTGACCTCAGGTGATCTGCCCACCTTGGCTTCCCAAAGTGCTGGGATTACAGGTATGAGCTCCCACTTATAAGTGAGAATATACAGTATTTGGGTTTTTGTTTCTGTGTTGATTCCCTTAGGATAATGGCTTCCAGCTGCATCCATGCTGCTGCAAAGGACATGATTTCATTCTTTTTAAAGGCTGCATAGTATTTCATGGTGTATATGTAGCACATTTTTTTTATCCAGCCCAACACTGATGGGTGCCTGGGTGCTTCCATGTCTTCGCTACTGTGAATAGTGTTGTGATGAACATGGTATTGCCTGTGTCTTTTTGATAAAATGTAAATCGTAGTTTCCATGACAGAAATTGAATACTAGTAGACTCTTCAAGATGGTGGGGTAGGAGCAGCTCGGGGTTGCAGCAGCTCGGGGTTGCGGCTCTCAGTGAAGGCTCAGAGGGTGAGTTCAAGCCGCATTTTCAGATGGATCTTTGTTGCCCACAGAACGGGGGGATTCCCAGGTGGAGCAGAGACACGGAGCGCCGCTGTGGCTGTTTTGGCTGGCACTGCCATTGCGGCTGGCGCAGCAGCAGCAGCGGCGCTCCACACAAGGCGCACTGGTCTGGATGCCCTGTTAAACTGGCAATCTGAGATTTGGGAGGGCAGATTAGCATATCCATCTGATTGAATGGGACTTGGAAAGTGACCCAGACCATGAGATTCCCGGGAGGCAACACTTGAGCTGGCGCAGTGGGTCGCTGCATGGGAAATCGCACGGATCCCGGTCCCCAATCAGTGGGCGACTGAAATACTTGGGAGAGAGTCAACCTTCCAACTTAGGAAAGGGAAAAAGAGGGGCTCTGAGGCGGCGAGCCAGGTGACCAGGCTCGGCAGGTCCCACCCCCACAGGGACAAGCAGGGCGGCGATTCCATATGCCCGGGATTGAGAGTTTCACTGCGGATGCAACTGAGCCTGGGATGGCACAGCTCAGTGAGGGAGGGGCGTCCCCCATTGCCGAGGCAATCTGCCCCTACGGAAGTATACTCCCATTGCTGTCACAGCCTGCCGTTGCTGAGGCAACCCACCATAACAGAGAGACTCCGCCAATACAGAGGCAACAGAGTGGAGCACAGACAGCAGGGCGGAGCCCTCAGCAAGAGGGCAAAGCCCAAGGCAACAGAGCAGAGCCCGCCACAGTAGGGCGGAGCCAACACCAACAGGGCAGAGCCTCGGCAGGCAAATAGTGACTAGACTGCCCCCTAGCTGGGCAGGAAAGTGCAACGGATACTCATAAAGAAAACCCTAACGCCCCAAGACAGAGCATCTGAGGGAGAAAAAAAGGGTTTTATGAGTTCTGCTGCAGCAGACTTCAAAGTATCTGCCAAGTGGTCCTCAGTGAAAAACAGAGTTCACAGCTCAGCACTCAAGCTCCTATAAAGTACAGACCGTCTCCTCAAGCAGCTCCCTGACCCCTGAATATCCAAAGAGTCACCTCAAAAAGGACTGATCAGACTGACATTTGGTGGGCATCATTCTGGGACAAAGATAGCAGAAGAAGAAACTGGTAGCATTCCTCACTGTTCCGCAGCTGCTACAGGTGTACCCCAGACAAGCAGGGCATGGAGTGGACCTCAGCAGTCCTACAGCAGAGGGGCTAGACTGTTAGAAGGAAAACTAAGAAACAGAAATCCTTCACCATCAACAATCTGGGCGTCAACTCAGAGAACCAACCAAAAAGTCAGCAACTACTCAGACCACAGGAGGATAAACCCACAAAGATGGGAAGAAACCAGCGCAAAAAGGAGGAAAACACCCGAAACCAAAACACCTCACCTTCTACAAAGGACCAAAACTCCTTGCCAGCAAGGGAACAAAGCTGAACGGAGAATGAGGGTGATGAAATGATGGAATCAGACTTCAGAGAAACTTCTGTGAGCTAAAAGAACATGTTCTAAATCAATGCAAAGAAACTAAGAACCTTGAAAAAAGATTCGAGGAAATGATAACAAGAATGGACAACTTAGAGAGGAATATAAACGAATTGAAGGAGCTGAAAAACACATCACAAGAACTTCGCGAAGCATGCACAAGCTTCAACAGCCGAATTGACCAAGCAGAAGAAAGAATATCAGAAGTCGAAGATCAACCCAATGAAATAAAACGAGAAACCAAGATAAGAGAAAAAAGCACAAAAACGAATGAACAAAGTCTCCAAGAAATGTGGGATTATCTGAAGAGACCTAACCTACATTTGATAGGTGTACCAGAATGTGATGAAGAGAAGGAATTCAAGCTGGAAAATACTCTTCAGGATATTATCCAGGAAAATTTCCCCAACCTAGCAATCCAGGCGAATACTCAAGTCCAGGAAATACAGAGAACACCACAAAGATATGCGCAAGAAGAGCAACCCCAAGACACATAATCGTCAGATTCACCAGGGTTGAAATGAAGGAGAAAATACTAAGGGCAGCCAGAGATAAAGGTCGGGTCACCCACAAAGGGAAACCCATCAGACTCACAGCAGATCTCTCGGCAGAAACTCTACAAGCCAGGAGAGAGTGGGGGACAATATTGAACATCCTTAAAGAAAAGAGCTTTCAACCCAGAATTTCATATCCAGCCAAACTGAGCTTCAGAAGTGAAGGAAAAATAAAATCCTTTGCAAACAAGCAAGTACTCAGAGATTTTGTCACCACCAGGCCTGCTTTACAAGAGCTCCTGAAAGAGGCACTACACATAGAAAGGAACAACCAGTACCAGCCATTCCAAAAACATACCAAATGCTAAAGAGCATCAACACAATGAAGAATCTGCATCAACTAATGGGCAAAACAGCCAGCTAGCATCAAAATGGCAGTATCAAATCCACACATAACAATATTAACCCTAAATGTAAATGGGCTAAATGCACCAATCAAAAGACACAGACTGGCAAATTGGATAAAAAGCCAAAACCCATCAGTGTGCTGTATCCAGGAAACCCATTTCACATGCAAGGATGCACAAAGGCTTAAAATAAAGGGATGTAGGAAGATTTACCAAGCAAATGAAGAGCAAAAAAAAAGCAGGAGTTGCAATTCTCGTCTCTGATAAAATAGACTTTAAAGCAACAAAGATCAAAAGAGACAAAGAAGGTCATTACATAATGGTCAAAAGATCGATACAACAAGAAGAGCTAACGATCCTAAATATATATGGATCCAATACAGGAACACCCAAATATATAAGGCAAGTTCTTAATGATCTACTAAGAGACTTAGACTCCCACACAATAATAGTGGGAGACTTTAACACTCCACTGTCAATATTAGACAGATCAACCAGACAGAAAATTAACAAGGAAATCCAGGACTTAATCTCAGACCGGGAACAAGCGAACCTGATAGGCATTTACAAAACTCTCCACCCCAAATCCACAGAATATACATACTTCTCAGCACCACATCACACCTACTCTAAAATTGACCATGTAATTGGAAGTAAAGCACTGCTCAGCAAATGCAAAACAACTGAAATCATAACAAACAGCCTCTCAGACTATAGTGCAATCAAGTTAGAACTCAGAATTCAGAAACTAACTCAGAACCGCACAGCTTCGTGGAAACTGAACAACTGGCTCTTGAATGTTGAATGGATAAATAATGAAATGAAGGCAGAAATAAAGAAGTTCTTCGAAACCAACAAGAACGAAGACACAACATATCAGAATCTCTGGGACTCATTTAAAGCAGTCTCCAGAGGAAAATATATAGCAATAAGTTTCCATATGAGAAGAGTGGAGAGATCCAAAATTGACACCCTATCATCAAAATTGAAAGAGCTAGAGGAGCAATATCAAAAAAACTCAAAACCTAGCAGAAGGCACGAAATAACTAAGATGAGAGCTGAACTGAAGGAGATTGAGACACGAAAAACTCTTTAAAAAATCAATAAATCCAAGAGCTTGTTTTTTGAAAAGATCAACAAAATAGACCACTAGCCAGACTGATAAAAAAGAAGAAAGAGAACAACCAAATAGATGCAATAAAAAATGATAAAGGTGAAATCACCACAGATTCCACAGAAATTCAAACCATCATTAGAGAATATTACAAACAACTCTATGCACATAAACTAGTAAAACTGGAAGAAATGGATAAATTCCTGGACACCTGTGTCCTCCCAAGCCTAAACCAGGAGGAAGCTGAAACTATGAATAGACCAATAACAAGGTCTGAAGTCAAGGCAGCAATTAAGAGCCTACCACACAAAAAAAGCCCAGGTCCAGATGGGTTCACAACCAAATTCTACCAGACACACAAAGAGGAGCTGGTACCATTCCTTCTGAAACTATTCAAAATAATTCAAAAAGAGGGAATCCTTCCCAAATCATTTTATGAGACCAACATCATCCTGATACCAAAACCTGGCAGAGACTCAACAAGAAAAGAAAACTTCAGGCCAATATCCATGATGAACATAGATGCAAAAATCTTCAATAAAATACTGGCAAGCCAATTGCAACAGCACATCAAAAAACTTATCCATCATGATCAAGTAGGATTCATCCCGGGGATTCAAGGCTGGTTCAACATACGGAAGTCTATAAATGTAATTCACCACATAAACAGAACCAAAAACAAAAACCACATGATTATCTCAATTGACGTAGAGAAGGCATTTGACAAAATTCAACAGCCCTTTATGCTAAAAACCCTCAATAAACTCGGTATTGATGGAACATATCTCAAAGTAATAAAAGCTATTTATGACAAACCAACAGCCAATATCATACTAAATGGGCAAAAACTGGAAGCATTCCCTTTGAAATCTGGCACTAGACAAGGATGCCCTCTTTCACCACTCCTATTCAATATAGTACTGGAAGTTCTAGCCAGAGCAATCAGGCAAGAAAAAGAAATAAATGGTATTCAAATAGGAAAGGAGGAAGCCAAATTGTCTCTATTTGCAGACGACATGATACCTAGAAGACCCCATCACCTCAGCCCAAAAACTCCTGAAACTGATAAGCAACTTCAGCAAAGTCTCAGGATACGAAATCAATGTGCAAAAATCACAAGCATTCCTATACACCAATAACAGACTGAAAGAGAACCAAATCAAGAACGAACTGCCATTCACAATTGCTACAAAAAGAATAAAATACCTGGGAATACAACTTACAAGGAACATAGGAGATATTTTCAAGGAAAACTACAAACCACTGCTCAACGAA
Organism: Callithrix jacchus; assembly: GCF_049354715.1. Taxonomy (NCBI): domain Eukaryota; kingdom Metazoa; phylum Chordata; class Mammalia; order Primates; family Cebidae; genus Callithrix; species Callithrix jacchus. The sequence goes on along the minus strand of NC_133514.1, from coordinate 28,921,311 downwards.
ATAAGAGACGACACAAACAGATGGAGAAACATTCCATGTTGATGGTTAGGGAGAATCAATATTGTGAAAATGGCTATACTGCTCAAAGTAATTTACAGATTCAACGCTATCCCCATCAAGCTACCATTGACTTTCTTCACAGAACTGGAAAAAACCACCATGAACCTCATATGGAACCAAAAGCGAGCCCGCATAGCCAAGTCAATTCTAAGCAAAAAGAACACAGCCGGAGGCATCACACTACTGGACTTCAAACTATACTACAAGGCTACAGTAATCAAAACAGCATGGTACTGGTACCAAAACAGAGATATAGACCAATGGAACAGAACAGAGGCATGGGAGGCAACACAGCATATCTACAACCATACAATATTTGATAAACCTGACAAAAACAAGCAATGGGGAAAGGACTCCCTGTTTAATAAATGGTGTTGGGATAACTGGCTAACCATATGCAGAAAGCAGAAACTGGACCCCTTCCTGACACCTTACACTAAAATTAACTCCAGATGGATTAAAAACTTAAATATAAGACCTGGCACCATAAAAACCCTAGAGGAAAATCTAGGCAAAACCATTCAGGACATAGGAGTAGGCAAGGACTTCATGACCAAAACACCAAAAGCATTGGCAACAAAAGCCAAAATAGACAAATGGGACCTAATCAAACTCCACAGCTTCTGCACGGCAAAAGAACAGTCACTAGAGTGAATCAGCAACCAACAGAATGGGAAAAAATTTTTGCAGTTTACCCATTTGACAAAGGGCTGATATCCAGAATTTACAAAGAATTCAAACAAATTTGCAGGAAAAAAACAAACAAACCCATTAAAAAATGGGCAAAGGATATGAACAGATACTTTTCAAAAGAAGACATACATGAGGCCAACAAACATATGAAAAAATGCTCATCATCACTGGTCATTAGAGAGATGCAAATCAAAACCACATTGAGATACCATCTCACGCCAGTTAGAATGGCGATCATTAAAAAATCTGGAGACAACAGATGCTGGAGAGGATGTGGAGGAATAGGAACACTTTTACACTGTTGGTGGGAGTGTAAATTAGTTCAACCATTGTGGAAGACAGTGTGGCGATTCCTCAAGACCTTAGAAATAGAAATTCCATTTGACCCAGCAATCCCATTACTGGGTATATATCCAAAAAACTATAAATCGTTCTACTATAAGGACACATGCACACGAATGTTCATTGCAGCACTGTTTAAAATAGTAAAGACCTGGAACCAACCCAAATGCCCATCCACGATAGACTGGATTGGGAAAATGTGGCACATATACACCATGGAATATTATGCAGCAATCAAAAAGGATGACTTTGTGTCCTTTGTAGGGACATGGATGAATTTGGAGAACATCATTCTCAGCAAACTGACATAAGAACAGAAAATGAAATACCGCATATTCTTGCTCATAGGCGGGTGATGAAAAAAGAGAACACATGGACACAGGGAAGGGAGTCCTACACACTGGGGTCTACTGGGGGAATAGGGGAGGGACAGCGGGGTGGGGGAAGGGGGAGGGATAGCCTGGGGAGAAAAGCCAATTGTGGGTGAAGGGGAAGACGGCAGCAAAACACACTGCCATCTGTGTACCTATGCAACTATCTTGCATGATCTGCACATGTACCCCAAAACCTAAAATGCAATAAAAAAAAAAAGAAATTGAATACTAGCTGTTGCACTGTTGTTTGTTGATTTTGCTTGGTGTTCCTTTTATAGACATCATCCCCCTCCCTCAGGCTGATGGCTGCCTTGAATGTACGAGAGTCAAGACCATGTATTTGGAAACTGAGTAGTAAAAAAAACACGCACATATACAAAATGGTCAAATTATGTTCCCCATTACAGTGATGCTGTCCCAAATCCTCACAGAAATTTATCAAAATGCATATAACCTCTGATGCTATTCTACAGATAAGTTAACTAAGCTTCACTTCAACAGATTTCTAACTGTATCTGACTGCGTCCAAAACCCACCTTCTTTCCTGCATACAATGCCGCCTCTGGTGAAAAGCTGAAAGTTGAGATGGAGATCAAGAGCTGAGAGTGGAGGCCAAAAAGGCCCCATGTCAGTAGCATCCTCCACACCATTTAAATTGCCTCGATTCTCAAAAGTCAGAGAAAAGAGCAGAGACAAATGCAACTGCCATCATCATCGTGGCAGGGTGATCTGAATTGTTCAAGTAAATACTGGGTAGAGAACTGCTCAGTACACGAGCCATTCAGTGATGAGAGAAGATCCGGCACATCTCAAGACTTGTTTAAGAATAAAAGCAGAACTGGCAGATGACTTTGCTAAAATGGAGGAGGCTTTGAGGCACATTCTCTGAATTCTTGATATTATCTGGAAAGCTCATAAATCACTCTACAGTCTTGGGAAGAGAGGAAGAGCAGGTTCTCTCATTTTGGCTTCAGAATCCCTTGCTGTCTACCAAGCCTCCACTACTTGAGCAAATGCAATAGGATTGGAGCTCAGAGAATTTAAAGCTTCATGGGTTATCTTGATAACTCAGTAAATCAAGCCCGCTGCATTTAAGCTTATAAATACCTTGATGTGTTTTCAGTTGCAGAATTTCCTCCATGTAAATTTCACTTTCCCTGTTACTTTCATCTGATTTTATAGTGGTGACAAATAAACAAGTCTGCTGGAAGATGAGTGAAATCTCATCCTTGGCCAGTGGGAGAAGGAAGTGCATGCATGGATAATGTCCCAACTGGTGTTGTTAGAACTTCAGGAGGGTGGCAAGAATGTCTTCAGAGAGGGGTGGCCTGAGGTTGGAGTGTTGGAACCCAGGCTGGGTGAAAAGGCGTCTCTGCAGGAGGTTAGCCACCTGGGGAGTAAGAGCCCTAAGAAATTCCAGGGGAGTCCATGGAGGGAGGTAGAGATGGCAGCCAAATCTTGGAGTATGGAAGCCCAAGTGTGGTGAGGAATGACACATTCTTATGGGGGTGTGGGTGGTGGCAGCAATCAGAGCATTAACGTACTAGGGAATTGATCAAATGAGTAAATAGAGTAACAGGAGACAGATTTCTTACTGTCAGGGAGGGGGAGAAAACTAAATTGACCCAGTGGTCTTGGATTGGAATAGATAGCATAAGTTTGAACACATGGCTTTTTAATATACATAGAGGTAAAGATACATAAATAAATCTACACATATTCCTGGCTCTGTCCACTGACAGGGTCTGGGTGATGTGATGTCCCAAAGACAGTGAACAAGACTCCTAGTGAAGTGGCTTCATTGTCTGGGGTGACACCAGAGTTCTTGGTCTTATGGCCAAGGAAATCAAGGGCAGGGACATGCCAAGGGTGAGGTTTAGAGCAGAAACATAATAGGAGAAATAGAGAGCAGTCCTCTGCTACAGAGAGGGGTCCTGGAAAAAGCGTTGCTGTCCTGAAGTGAAATGCAGGGTTTTTATAGGTGAGTTGGTGGGGAGGTGGCATCTGATCTGCACTGGGCACAGAAGCCTGTTAGGACCAGGTGTGCCATCTGCATAGGGCATGAATCTCTGACAGCCCCCATCCCAACCTTTTATTATGCCAGTGTATACTCAGCCTGAGCTACTCCATGCTGCTTATTTCTTACTTACTGCACGTGAGCTAAAAAAGAGAAGGTGGAGACCCCATGGTGGACATGCCTGGCCCCAGGTAGCCCTTTCTATCTGTGCAGCTGCTGGCATTCCCCCAGTGAAAACTTCCAGCTTCCTTATCTGTTTGCAGCCTGATCTTTCAGGCTGCTCTTCGTTAGAAAAGAAGTGATTTCTTGGGCTGCTTTTTGTTAAAAGGGAAGTTCTGCCAAAGATTCTTTGCCCTCACTATCTGCCTAAATAGCTTCCTTCCACAGCTTGTATCGCTATCACCCAGATCTGGTCATCTCAATACCATTGTCCACAAAAAAAGTACCAGTTTCCTGGTAAAACTGGTTTATTTCAGGGTTGGGGCGGAGAAAGTCTAAGATGAAACAGAAACTTCCTGTGTGTGTCAGAAACTAAGAAAGTGCTCAGGGATGCCAGGCGTGTGGCTCATGCCTATAATCCCAGCACTTTGGGAGGCCGAGGTGGGCAGATCACCTGAGGTCAGGAGTTTGAGACCAGCCTGGCCAACATGATGAAATCTCGTCTCTACTAAAAATATAAAAATTAGCCAGGCATGATGGCAGGTGCCTGTAATCCCAGCTACTTGGAAGGCTGAGGCAGAAGAATCACTTGAACTTGGGGGGCAGAGGTTGCAGTGAGCCCAGATCATACCACTGCACTCCAGTCTGGGTGACATCTCAGTAAAAATAAAAAAAGAAAGAAAGTGCTCAGGGAATAATGAGAACATGTCAAAGGGACTCAGAACCAGCTTGAGGGGGTTCCTACTGGCCAGATCCAGCACAATTTGCATTTCAAAATAAATATTAGTGAATTATAATCTACTGAATAAATTTTAAAACTATGAATCCATACTGATATTAATAAATTGCAAGTGTGAAAAGGAAAAGGATATTTATTCTCAAAGTACCCCTTCACAAAATACTTATTATAAAAGTATAACTTTATTCTGGAGAAATCTGGCAGACACTAGACTTAGTCAAGTGACCAGAGCGAATATTCCCAGTAAAAGGACATGTTAAAATAGTGTCATACCAATAGTGCATAAGAAGACCACAGCTTCACATCTGTAACGCTCCTGCGAAAGACACAGCCTAAATCCAGTCATCCGGAAACCACAGACAATCTCAAATTGAGGCACACTCTACCAAATAACCTTCTAGTAATCTTCGCAAGTGCCAAAGTCATGAACGTCAAGAAAGTCAAAGAGGCAGTTCTGGACTGAAGTAGAATGAACAGACCCACAATTAAATCCAGCTTATGGTTCTAAAGCGGATCCATTTGCTGTAAAGGGCATTATTGGGACAACTAGTGAGACAGGGTCTGGGGATTAGATGGCAATTATGTATCCATGTTAATTCTCTGATTTTTGGTGATTGAATTGTGGTTTTGTAGGAAATGTGCACTAAAGTATTCTGCGGTTCTGAGGTAGGAGGCGTGACTCAACTTCAAAGGTGGGGCTCAGACACCAGACCAGATTGAGGACTAGCTAAAAGAGTAGGCAGGCGGGTGGAGAGAAGCTTTCCAATCAGACACACCCATCAGTGTTCCATGTCAATATACCATTGCCATGGCAGCACCCCAGCATTACCACTCCTTTCCATGGCAATGACCCAATGACCCCAAAGTTATTACCCCTTCCCTAAAAATTTCCACATAAACCATAATTTCCATAATCCTTTAATCTGCATGCAATTAAAAGTGAGTATAAATATGACTGCCAAACTGCCCTGAGCTGCTACTCTGTGCCTAGGGGGTTGCCCTGCTCTGCAGGAGCAGTCAGAGCTGTAATACCACCACAGATGGAACACTGCCACTTCAATTAAGCTGTTTTCTTCTATCTCCGGCTTGCCCTTGCATTCTTTCCTGAGCAAAACCAATAACCCTTGTGGGCAAGACTTACTGTGGTGCTCATCTGCCTTGCATCAGTTCTGGGATATCAAGGTTGGTAACTTACATTCCATGATTCAAGGAAAAGTTCTTCATACTGTACTGATAACTTTTCTGTGAAAAAAAATTTAATAATGTATTACAAAAATATGTAAATCAATTAAAATGAAAGATATTTAATGTAAACTCTGTACACAGACACTGGCATGGTTATGTCTATAGATATCACAGATTATAAGACAGCGGTGTCCACCCGTAAGAGACTAATTTGAAACAGAAAAGTGTAGCTAGTATGAAGCTCTTGGTAAAGTGGCTCTGAATTACTACTACTATTATTATCATTATTACTTTTAAATTTAAAGTACCTATAAATGCCTCCAAGCTAAGAGTTTTATATATGCTTTAGAAAGATGCAATTGGTAATTAATTTGAGGCTCACACTATGTATATGATGGTTTATAAGTCATATAAATATATATATGTTTATGGAATAAATATAAATATATTTATTCTAGATAAATATATGGAAAAGTCATAAGAATAGTCCAAAGAACTTCCATATACCTCAAAACTTCACCTAGATTCAACATTCATTAACATTTTATGTTTGATTTTTCACCCTGTTCCTCCCTGCATATATTTTTTTCTGAAACGATTTGATGAGTTACAGACATCATGCCCCTTCCCCTTTAAATATAACTTCTATCTCTGTCTCCTGAGAATAAGAGTATTCTATTCTACAACCACAGTACAGGATCAAATTTCAGAAATGTAACACTATTATGTTACAAAGTATTTTAAAGTATTACGATACTTTAATATATAGTCCACATTTAAATTTTGGCAATTACCACAATAATTTTTATAGCACTTTTTCCCTCTTCAGGATCTAATCCAGTATCATACCTCACATTTTCTTGTCATGTTTCTTTAATCTGGTGCTGCAACTATTCCTCAGACTTCCTTTGTCTTTTGTGATATTGACAGTTGTTTTACAAAATGTCCTTCCACTTGAGTATCATGTTTTCTCCAGTTATTTTCTTTCATCTCTTCCCCTTTTATATGCCAGTTTTCCTTTATGTTATAGACACCTCTCCTTTTTCTACCTTCTTGAATTCAACCAAATTCCAGAAATAGACACCTGTTTTGACAGATGGATTGTTTCTTCTAAATATTTTTGTTTTTATTTAATTTGATGGATGCCCTATGGATCAATAGCTGAAGAATTTCAATAATTTGGAATTATATAAATATAACAAATTGACTTTGAGAAAAACTAATTCACAGTTTGAAATTAACTATCATTGACAAATCTATACATCAAAACACAAATCATAGACTTATAAACTGTCATATACATAATGTGAGTCTCACATTAATTATCAATTACATATTTTTCAAGTATCTATAAAACTCTTAGCTTGAAGGCATGTGGGTATTGTTTCTGTTCTAAGTGGATCTTCCTTTATTGTGTTGTTCAAAGTTGAGCTTTCTCACTGATTCCTTCCCTAATAATAGAGCACTGTGGTGTTATAATGAGACTTGTGAGTACATGAAGTGAGAAGGTAGAGAACTAATTGTGAGAGAGAGATGTAACAACCTGAAAGCAAGGGGTTATTAAGAGCATTTAGTGTCAGGGAAGGTGGGGTGAGATGGCAGAGAAACAGGGGTTATGCTAAATCCAGAAAGAAATCGAAATGAAACACATAGGAACATAAAGTGCTAATTATGTAACAAAACATTCACCTCGTGGAGCAATAATCTAACCTCAAGATTTTCAGTTACATTATTTTTGTCCCTGCCCATATGGGTAACTGCTAGCTTATAAACTGTGAACATGGCAATGGACAATTTTTCTTTTCTTTTCTTTTTCTTTTTTTCTTTTTTTTTTTTTTGAGACAGAGTCTCACTTTGTCACCCAGGCTAGAGGTCAGTGATATGATCTTGGCTCACTGCAGCCTGTGCCTCCAGAATTCAAGTGACTTTCTTGCTTAGCCTCCTGAGTATCTGGGACTACAGGCCTGTGCCATCACGCCCAGCTAACTTTTGTATTTTTAGTAGAGATGGGGTTTCACCAGGTTGGCCAGGCTGGTCTCAAACTCCTGACCTCAGGAGATCCACCTGCTTCAACCTTCCAAAGTGTTGGGATGACAGGTGTGAGCCACCACAGCCAACCAGTACAATTTAATAATATTTAGAAATATGTATCCAGCTGGAAGACTGTTGCCCAACTCATATGCGTATTTTTGCACTATTTTAATAAATTATGTTATGTAAAAGCTAAGCAATATTTATGCACTTAACCTTCTACCAAAACTAACCAAAAAGAAGGAAAGTTCGTGCTTAAACAAGCATTTAGTGAGTTAATAGTACTTCTGAGTTTTTAAAAGAACTGGCCTAAGAAAATGATGCTTTGTTTTAATACACTTCAGATGCAATTTTCTTTTCTTTTTTTTTGAGACAAAGTTTCACTCTGTCGCCAGGCTGGAGTGCAGTGGCATGATCTCAACTCACTGCAACCTCTGCCTCCCAGTTCAAGCGATTCTCCTGTCTCAGCCTCCTGAGTAGCTGGGATTACAAGCGCCGGCCACTATGCCTAGCTAATTTTTTGTATTTTTAATAGAGACAGGTTTTCATCATGTTGGCCAGGCTGGTTTTGAATTCCTTACCTCAGATAATTCGCCCGCCTCAACCTCCCAAAGTGCTGTGATTACAGGCATGAGCCACCACGCCTGGCCCAGATGAAAAATATAGTTACTAGCTAGGCCCACTTCACTTTGGTTCCTGGGCATGTGCTGCCCCCTGGTGTTCTCTGAGTGCCTCCCTCTTTCAGGCCGATGAGTTGGGTATTTCCTGCTGCCTGTTAGACATTGCACTGGAAAGCATATCCGAACTGCAACCTCTTTAAGTCTGACTGTAGACTCCCCGTCTTCTCATCCCTGACTTTCCTATCCCAGCTACTACTGCAAGCACTTGGCAAAACACCTGAAATATACAGTCCCTGACGTATCAGTAACTATATCAGTTGGATGAATGCACAATGGTTGTTACCCAGACTAGAAGGCTTGAAGCCATTTTTAACATTCTCTTTACACCTTGCCAAATAGCCAAAGTTCTTTACCTCCTCAGTATGAATCTTTATCTCTTCATGTCTGGACTAGTTTTCATTTAAGTGTATTTCCTCCCAAATGAAATCTTTCCTCTACATCCTTTCAGTATCTCCCACATCTTGAATGTCTGTCACCCTTGCTTTCTGCACCAGAGATGAATAGCATGGTCTAGAGTCAGTAGACACAGGTCTGGAGTCCAGCTTTGTCACTTAGGAACAAGATGAATTTGGTACACTAATCTTTTTAAGATGGGGAGGAGATGGGAGAGTGTAACACCCACTTCCATATTTAACCCCTCATGCACACACTCAGAAAGCTCCCCAAGTACTGTGGGACATGTTGGCCTTTGCATATCATGAGGAATAGAAGCTCATGACATTTTATGTCAATATTAAAGGAAACAGGTCTAAAAACAAGCTAAAGGACGTGGACACCCCTGGATTACATTAGAAAAGCACTTCAGGCCAGGCACAGTGGCTCACATCTGTAATCCCAGCACTGTGGGAAGCCGAGGAGGGTGGATCACCTAAGGTCAGGAGTTCCAAATCCTGGCCAACATGGTAAAACCCCGTATCTACTAGAAATACAAAAATTAGCCAAATGTGGTGGTGTTTACCTGTAATCCCAGCTACTCAGGAGGCTGAAGCAGGAGAATTGCTTGAATCCAGGAGACAGAGGTTGCAGTGAGCTGAGGCCATGCCATTGCACTCCAGCCTGGATGACAGAGTGAGACTCTATCTCAAAAAGGAAAAAAAAGAAGGAAAGAAAACAGTTTCATATGATGCCTAGGACAAAGTAAGCACTGAAACGCGATCAAAATAATAACTAGGCCACTATCGAGCTATTATCATCACCAGTTAGTCAAGAGTGGATCATGTATATAGCTGTTCTGTGGTATCTCTTAAAGTGCTGGAATCGATTTCTGATTCTCTCTAGTGCATTCTACTGGTATTTTACCTTCACAGGTATTTCTCTCTAATACAGAGTAAACTCAGTGAGATCAGGGGCCACAGCTAGTTCTTCTGTATATGTCTCAAAGCTCCTAGTATGGTATCTCATACATAGTAAACTCTTCAAACAGTTTTTGGTTGAGCTGTGCTGATATGTGGTGCCAACTGTTCATTTATTCGTTTTGTTGATGAACTGAGATAACTGGATGATTTAGCCTTTAGACATTCTCCAACCCCCTTCTCTCACCAAACTTTTAAGGGGTGTTTCCCTTTTTAAAGAGAAATAGATGATTTTTAATTAAATTTCTTGTCATTCTTTAAAAAGTCATTCTTTAAAATGATCTCTCTCATGACTCCCTCCCTGAAGACACACTAGGCCCAAAGTGAAAACTTTAGTCCACAAGGCTCTAGCTTGGACCCCATCCTACGAAGATCATGAGCAAAAGCACCTCAGCCTACAACAAGTGGCTCAAGGCAGGGCAGCCACCCTGTAACCTGGGCTCCAGGTTGTCCTGCTAGTGTTAGACTTGTTGCACTTACTTTTGTGGATGGCCTCTATCCAACGACTTCTTTTTTGAAATCTGTGCTCAGGGAGAAGATGAGTCTTTTGAAAGCTAATAATTATTAAAACAATTTTTTTTTTTGAGATGGGGTTTTCACTGTGTTGTCCAGACTGATCTCCAGTTCCTGGACTCAAGAGATTCTCCTGCCTCAGCCTCCCTAGTAGTTAGGATTAGAAAATGGTTCTTTGATTTACAGATGGAATCATCATGTGTGACACTGCTTATTTATTTGCCAGCTCACTCAAAACTTTTGCCTTATTTGAACCTAGTTTGAACAGTTGGCTGTTCGGAGTTTTGATTGGACAAAACTCTGTGATTGGCATGAGAGTAGGTTGCAGTCCTTTTACACATTCAGTTAGGTTGCAGTTCACTATGTATGGAGAAATCTTCAGGCCAAACTTAAAACATGTAAAAGGCAGCTTTAGGTTAAACTTAATTTAACAAAGAGATAGAATGCACCACCATTTTTCAGATAGTGTGCCTATAATGCTGAGTAGACAATCTGAAAAAAGTCCCACTGTAAATATGTAGAAATGCCTTTCCTCCAATACATAAGTATGCACACATATGGCAGGGGGTGGATTCATTCACACATTTTTGTTTCATTTGGCAAATATTTACCCTGTGCCAGGTACTTATCTGGACTTTGGAATATGACAGTGAACAAATAAAATCCTTAGCCACATGATGCATTGGTTCAAATGGGTGTATATAAAAATAAATATTTTTAAAATGCATAGGCCAGACAACATAGAAAGACCTGGTCTCACTAAACAAATTTTAAAACCTAGCCAAGTATTGTAGTGTACACCTGTAGTTCCAGCTACTTAGGTGCCTGAGGTGGCAGGATCACTTGAGTGCAGGAGTTCAAGGTTGCAGAGAGCTAAGCTTGCAGCACTGCAATCCAGTATTGCTTTGCTGGGATTTCAGGCTTAGTAGTATGGGGAGTAGATTTTAATGCTTGGGTTGGAGTAGAAGAGAAATCCCTGAGCCCATGCAAGGAGACAGTTGTAACTGGTACTCCTCTGTAGAGTCATGCCACTTAAACTGGACCACAGAAAAATTCACATACTTGCCCAGAAGGACAACAAAGAAGCTTATCTGTCTCAGTGTAGAGGAAAAATGGAACGAAAGCCACAGACCAGAACCTCACCTGACTTTGTGAACTGAAATTGCAACAGCCAAGACTTCTGGAAAAACATTTAGAAACTTTAGTAGTAGCAAATGTAACACTGCTCTAAAATAATGTTCCTACAACCCACACCACAGAGATTCTCACAAAACACCAATCCTGACAAAGACGAGCTCATTATATCGATATAATGGAACTTACATGACATGACAAAAACAAAGAGGAAATATACAACTGCAATAACTAAGTTTAATGGACTATGAATCTGAGAACTGCTCTTCTAAAAAATTAAAGACATGCAAAGTAAACAAAGCCCTTAAGAAAGAATAAGACCCTGTGATACAAGGCAGGCAGATTTCTAAAATCAATCAGTTGGGAGTCCCAGAAATAAAGAAGACATTTAAGGTTAAAAAAAAAAATCATGGAAAATGAGATTAGGCATATGCAATGGAAGAATTAGAGAAGTGGAAGATTAGTATGAAAAATTATCTATAATACAGCAGAAAGAAAAACAGGTGGAAATATGAGAGGTTAAGAGATATGGCAGTTAAGAGAATGGAAATTAGAGACACAAGTAAGTTTTAAGAAGGTGTATTTGTCATTACAAGAATAAGATGTGGTGAAAGTTAATGAGGGATGTGAAAACCATTATTTCTATTCACTAAATTTCTTTATGAAAGAACAAATATTTAAAATGTTAAATTGTTAAATAAAACTATAGATGGATAGCTATTATAAATAGTCAGGGAGAGTGCATTAGCTAGGCACATTTACAACGAACATTATGTCCTTTTCGAACCAAAAATGGTTTATAAAAATATAAATATTAATACAACACATAATAATAAGGTTTGGATTATATAATAATTTTAACCTTTGTAGAACTGTTTGGTAATATTAAATACACTCACCTCTAAGAACTGTATTCAATTTTATAACTATTTAGGCCATAACAATTTTTTTAAGAAATAACCCTATTTAGGAATTATTTTCACTTTGTTTTTAAATTCGGGTTTATGAGGTATACTTTACATACAATAAAACAAACCATTTTATGTACAATTAGATAACCACCACCACAATCAACACATAGAACATTTTGATAGTATCTTTTTTTATCAAAACCTCAATTTTTCTACCATTGTACAATCTCCAAAAGTCCTATAGATGAAATTGTTACACATTTTTTAGGGGTTTGGAAGTGTGTATATTGAAAATAAGTGACATGTAAGAATATCCAAATAAGAGAGGAGAGTTGTAAAAGAGAATAAGCAAATAGTAACACGGAAATAATTATCAATACAGATGTGGTGACAGATGTCAGAGCCAGTTAAGCAGCTGCAAGATTGTGATAGAAGTGTATATATGGAATGATTAGCTCAATCCTCCACACCCAAAGTTCAAATACAATAAATAAATAGAAAAATTAACCTTTATTTACTATTAGAGCTTACATTTTTCTGAAATGGTATATTTATTTATTTATTTATTATTTATGTATTTTTTTGAGATGGAGTTTATTATTTATTTATTTATTATTTATTTATTATTTATGTATTTTCTTGCTCTGTCACCCAGACTGGAGTGCAGTGGTGAGATCTGGGCTCACCACAACCTCCACTTCCCAGATTCAAGCAATTCTCCTGCCTCAGCCTCCCAAGTAGCAGAGATTATAGGCATGTGCCACCACACCACACCAAGCCAATTTTGCACTTTTAGTAGAGACAGTGTTTCACCATGTTGGCCAAGCTGGTCTTGAACTCCTGACCTCAGGTAATCCACTCCACCTTGACCTCCCAGAGTGCTGGGATTATAGGTGTGAGCCACCATGCCCAGCTGAAATGGTAAGTTTAGATAATACCAATTTCATTTTTTATTAATGGATTAGCTACAGAAACTGTGGCTGGAAAACCCCTTTTATTTACCCTCAGGGAGCCCAAATATCATCTGACCTATCAGGATTCAAGGCTAGTTTTCTGAGAATAGAATATGGAATATTGATCTCTGCCTTTTAGGCTGGGGCTTAACAGTATGAATGGCAAAACCTTGGGTTAGATAGGTTAGATTCTTGTCCACAAATGACCCACCCTCTGGTCATGATTTCACATTTTTAAGCTGTTTCAGTGTACTCAGGGACACGTTTTGGGGCTGGTTAGCTTTCTACAGTTTTGGTTCCCATGGAACAAGACTTCTTAGCTGACAGGATCACATATGGATAATTCCTAGGGTCCCAGTTAAGTAGCTCAGGCTCAATCCTTCCCATGAAGAGGTTTCTTTCTCCTTATGCTGCCCTTTCTGTGTATATGTGAGATCCTGGAAGCAAAATCACATAATCCTTTATCATTTCAACATCTTTGAAGTTCGAATGATGTAAGGCAACTGTCATGCTTGCATCTGACAGCTGAGTCATGGTCGTGATGATGTTTTAGTCAGCAAATTAGGGATTTTCATAGTACTTGCAACACACTCTCTGTTTACTTCATTAACACCTGGTCAAAAGTCTAATGACTGGAGAAATTGTTTTTTTAAAAAAGACTCCAGACACTCTGTTGAACATCTTTTTTTTTTTTTTGAGACAGAGTCTCGCTCTGTCACCCAGGCTGGAGTGCAGTGGCGTGATCTCAGCTCACTGAAACCTCCACCGCCCAGATTCAAGCAATTCACTGCCTCAGCCTCCCGAGTAGCTGGGATTACAGGCGCCCACCACCACACCCAGCTAATTTTTTTTTTTTTTTTTTTTTTTTTAGTAGAGACAAGGTTTCACCATCTTAGCCAGGCTGGTCTTGAACTCCTGACCTTGTGATCCACCTGCCTTGGCCTCCCAGAATTCTGGGATTACAGGTGTGAGCTACCATGCCTGGCCACTCCCGTGAATGTCTTAAGGAGGACATTTTAGGCACCGTGACTTCTATCTCCTTGTACCTTCTCTTCAAAATATGGGGATCCATCATTATGGAGACAACAGAATATCTATCACCTTTGGTGTTTTGAGAGTGATGTTAGCTATTGCATAAACAAAATCATCAGAAGCACCACACAGGGTGGGTTCCCTTTGTTGGAGATGATGACAAAGCATTTGGTTTGTTCTGCATAAGCTCACACATGTCTGTACTGTTACAGGTGTCTTGCCCAATGGGATCAGCCACAACGTTAGCTTTCTTAGAACTTTCCAAAATTTTCTAAGAACAGAAAAGACCCCTTGGTATGAAATGAGCAGTTTTTAGGTGGGTTTTGTCAGGTATGGCAGTATTCACATCTACTCATAGGTATTAGGAATAACATCCCCTTCCTGCACAGCCATCTTGAAGGGTTTAACTTCCTCTCTGAGCAGTGGTAAAACAAGTTTGTTTATACCTCAAAACTGAGCTTTGACCTCTTTCCAGTACCATCTTGTCATCTGTGGTTTTGTTGGTATATGGCTTGGGACCAGTAAATGCAGTCTTTGCAAAGGGCCTCCCAGGTGGCAGTTTGCTTGTGAAATCTCCTTGGTATTTCCAAAATAAGAAACAAGGTCCCCCTCTTTGTTGCTGCAGACTAGAGTCAATATCAGGCTGACGATCTCTTTATAGTATCTTTAAAGTTCCAAGGGGTCACTGAAGTGACAAAGCTGGTATGAAGGGGCTAGGTGTCTTTCTTAGCGTTTGAGAGGGTAGCTTTAGCATATGCCTTCTATACCACTGTCCATGAAGTCACAGTACAAACTTCTTGGGAAGGTAAAAGACACAAACAGCTCTGCCTATTCCTAATCAGTATAGTGCTGGTAACATTGCAAAATTTTGCAAATTTACTGTGTAATGAACTCAAAACAGACTTGACCATCTGCTTCTTGGCAGGATGCAGGCAATTGCACAGGAGTATATTCTGTTGACAGAACTCAATACATTGGGCCTTCTGATTCAGTGTCTTACCCCAAGCTGGGAGCCTAGGCTTCTGTCTGTGTTGTAGTTACAGTCTGCTACAAAACTTTATAAACTGCTATTTGTCATGTCTTGGCAATTTTTTGCTTTCCATCTGGGGTCCCTGTTAAGGCTGGATTTATATTGTTGCATCTACCACAAAGAGAGTTCACTGATGCTTTCTGAATAGGATCCACTAGAGAAAGGACCTCAACTTACTGTCAAACCTGAATGGCAGGATGGAAAAAATATCCCCCTTGTTTTATACAGCTTTCCTTATCCCACTCAGAAACACGTTTAAATATAACCACATCCATTATAAACAGTCTCCCAGTAGCCCATGAGACAGAGCTTATTCTTGTTAACAGGTACAAGCTTATCTAGTCATAAAAGTGCTATTTTTTTCCCAGGCTGAGATACATTCTGCAGATATAGCATTTGAACAACTGCCAAAAAGGGCATCTCTTGGGTCTACCAAGGTTGGCAGGTCCTTGATTCCCAGAAAGCATAGAGCTGAGAGTAGCATGACCTGCCTTTTCCATTCCTCTTCGCAGGTAACTTGCACCTCTGGAGACAGTGTCATTGGATCTTGGTTTTATTGCAAAGCTGCTCACAAATCTCTGACACAGGTTTTGTCTCCTTCTTATAGTAGCTCATGGGGCAACTGAGAAAAAATTGAACTAAACTCTGAAGATGACCTTCATACTGTCAATCACAGCAATGTTAATCCAAAAATAGGGGCTCATAGGCCCTCCTCAATTGGCAGGGTATTATTCAGATGACCCTTCATTGCCTGCTATATTGCTCAACTATTAGAAGGGAGAGATGGCTTGAGGACTCTGACAATGATGAAAAATGAGCTAGCAGACTCTGAAAAAGACTTGAACCTAGGCCCGGTGTGGTGGCTCATGCCTATAATCACTGCATTTTGGGAGGCCAAGGTAGGAGGATCATTTGAGCCCAGGAGTTCAAGATCAGCCTGGGCAATATAGTGAGACTCTATCTCTACAAAAAAAATAAAAATTAACCAGTCATGGTGTGGCACACACCTATAGTCCCTGTTACTCAGGAGGCTGAGGGAGAGGATTGCTTGAGGCCAGGAGTTCAAATGTGCAGTGATCTGTGACTACACTATTGCATTCCAGCCTGGGCAAAAGAGCAAGACAAAAAGAAGAATAAAAAAGGAGGAGGAGGAGGAGGAAGAGGAGGCGGAAAAAGAAAGAAAGATAAAGAAGATTCAAACCTAAGTATAGCCAGCAGATGGAAACCAGTGTACTGTGTACTGTGCAGGTATGATTCAGTGTTTGACTCATGAACGTGACATGGTCACCCTCTTCTTTGAAAATAACCTTTGAGATCATTGTGAAAACCTGTGAGTGGTACAAGTACAACCCCACTTCAAGACATGTTTGACCTGTTTAGAGGAAGCCTGCGACTCTCCCTGGAGGCCAAAGCCATTTCATGTCTCCTCCTTGTACCTTTTGGCTAAGTTACTCCTCTCGCTACACATTAGGTAATCAGGGCCCTTGTATTCAGATGTAGCACAGGACCCATGGACTTTTAATCCTCTGTAGTTTGCTGAAGTATAAGAAGTGTGCTGTTGTCTACTGAATTCTGTTCTCTCCACAAAAAAATTCGTATTGAAGTTCTGACCTCTAGCACCTTAGAATGTGACTGTACATGGAGAGAAGAGCTTTGAAGAGGTCATTAAGGTGAAATGAGGTCCTACAGATGTGTCTTAATCCAATCTGACTGATGTCTTTATAAATAGAGGATATTAGGATATTCAGAGAGACACCAGGGGCACATGTGCATATCAGGACCACCATGTGAAGAGGCAACAAGGAACAGTCATTTGCAAGCAAAGGAAAGAGGCCTCAGAAGAACTCAGCCTTGCCAGTACCCTGCTGTTGGACTTCTAGCCTCCAGAACCAGGAGAAAATCATTGTCTGTTGTTGAATCTACCTGATCTGGGGCACTTTGCTATGGCAGCCCTGACCAACTAATACATGCACCTTACTCTCAGGAAACCCTGTTGCATTTTAGTACTGCTAGTTTCACTTGAAGGAAATTTAAAGAGTACACACAGTAGAATTTAAAATTTGGGTTTCTCTAAACAGTAATCAATGTGATAAGAAACAGCAGTCTCACAATGAAATCTGTCACAACATTTTAAATTATAAGCAATGCACAAGAGGTTCACAATGCAGTGGCTGTGAGAATCCAGATACACTGAAACACATTCTGTGTCATCTAATTCTACCTCAAGGCCATTTTGGTTGATGATATAACATCATTGAAATTTGTGGCATATAACCTTTTCTTGCATATAAAGTCCTAAACTGTGGGTAACAATCTGTGGGGTCCAGAAATGCCCACCATCTTTGGGGACTTATTCTTAACATGCCACAGTACAAGTCACCCCATTTGGGTCTTTGAGAGGAGAGATATTTAACAAGTATAATTCTGTTTCCTTCCATGATTTCTAACTTGCCCTGAACTGCCTAGGCCTTGTTGTGAATCTAAAGTTTTCTTTGACTCACAAACGGTTTTACAACAAGGGCATTTGCAAACTGGTAATTTTCAGTTAAAGAAAAAATATACACAGTCACATTCTATCATGCCTTTAAATAGCATGATAGTTTTCATACATGTAATTAATACTCCTAAATTCCTTCCATTTCTGTCACTATGTAATAACATAAAAACAATTTGGGAGTCACATTCACCCACTAAGTGGTAAAACTTCCCATTTCCTTCATGATCTGCCTTTATAGTCATCCCCATCCGTTCTCTAAAAACACAACATCTCTCAGTTAAATCTATGCATAAAATCTTAAGAACTCATATTGAAGCTGAGCTTGAGGATATAATAATGTTGCATCAAAACATAGATTCATTTCCTCAAAGTGAAGTTCAGGCGGCATCACCCAGGAATAAGTTAGATAGCTAACACATGTACTTCACCCTCCAATTTTTTTCTCATTGTTTCTCTTAACTTTAGCAGACTAGACTAAAAAAGTCACTGTAACTCTTCTGAAATGAGAGGTAGGGACAAATCTATATTATGTGTACCAATAACATAGTCTGCTATTTTTAACCCTTTGAAAAATTTTAAGGCATATATTCCTACTCCTAAACAAAGTTGTATGAGACCAGGACCTATTTTACTTGAATTTCAACCATGAAATGTTGAATGGCTACTATTCTGGTCCCCAGGATGTGGAGAAAGGACCTCATTTGGCTGGGCGTGGTAGCTCACGCCTGTAATCCCAGCACTTTGCGAGGCCGAGATGAGCAGATCATGAGGTCAGCAGATCAAGACCATTCTGGCTAACACAGTGAAACCGTCTCTATTAAAAATACAAAAAATTAGCTGGGCATGATGTTGCGCACCTGTAGTCCCAGCTACTCGGGAGACTGAGGCAAGAGAATCTCTTGAACCCAGGAGGCAGAGGTTGCAGAGAGCCGAGATCATGGTACTGCACTCCGGCCTGGGCAACAGAGCGAGACTCCATCTCAACAACGTAACAACAACAAAAGAAATCATTCTGTTGATTTATAAACAAGAATTCAGTATCACCCATAAAGTCTGCAGCCCTGTGAATGATCTAAATCTTTCCCAGCTCTTTAGCATACTGAGAAGTTCCCAATTCATGGACAGCTACACCTATAACAGGTTGTTTATATTTTAGCATATTCCCATTTTCAAAGATCCTAGATGGTGAGATTTGGGAAATACTGGGCCTTCAAAACCTTAGTTGGTCTTGAAGATTTCCAGCTTGTTGGACAGATGAACCATCAGTTTCTGTGGAGGATATGAGAGAGATCATCCCCGGCTCAGAAGAATGGAGCTGGTATTCCTTGAATTAGCTGTTCATTCACATATTCAGAACCATTCAACTGTTTTGAATCAAGCTACAAGATGTTTGGGAGATGTATTTTAAACGATTCTCTTCTGGATATAATTTGCCAGACCTTAACAGCTGCAATTTCTTTCATTTGGTGAACATTTTATTTAGCTTTCTCTTTTAAGGATGAAAGTGCTAAATTTAAGCAGTGCTCGCTTTTAGCATGAACCAGAAAGGTAGTAGTCGTATGAGTCTGTTTTCACACTGCTGATAAAGGCATACCCAAGACTGGGCAATTTATGAAGAAAAAGAGGTTTAATGGACTCACAGTTCCACGTGACTGGGGAGGCCTCACAATCATGGTGGAAGGTGAAAGGCATGTCTTACATGCCAGGGAAGAGAGAGAATGAGAGCCAAGTGAAAAGGGAAACCTTTTTATAAAACCATCAGATCTCATGAGACTTATGCACTACCATGAGAACAATATGGGGAAATTGCCCCCATGATTCAATTAGCTCCCATCAGATTCCTCCCACAGCACTTGGGAAGTATGGAAGCTAAAATTCAAGATGAGATTTGGGTGAGGACACAGTCAAACCATATCAGTAGTGTATCTAATAATTGATTATTGAATGTTTCTCCCATCAGTTGCTGTCTGTTCGTTGCCATATTCTCTCAAAGGACCAATCTCGACTTCTGAGCTAACCAACAGGGCATAGATAGTGTTTACTAAACTTTAATAACCATAATTTATTGAATTAGCAAGTGGTTTTGACCACTTTCAGAAGCTTCTCTGAAGCTCAAATTGTTTGATTATCTCATTTATGTGGAAATGGACTACATTCACACTTCAGTATCATTAATGAGAATACTGGTCCCAATTTGGGCTAGTACCACCTAGGTGAGCTGTAACATGCGAATAATCTTTACTCGGTATAAATCCATGTTGGGTGCCCCATTATGGGCTGTTGTAAGTGTTCAGAGGGTTACTTTTATATCCTGATAAAGATTTATCCTCATCTCTGATATACTGCATTTTGATTGTCTCAAATTTGTCTGATGCAATTAAAATGTTAGTTGAAAGTGCTATTTTACAGACACTCCTGTTCATCTCTCAGCACAGGTCAGAATTTTCACCTCTTTTGTGAAGGAAATATTTTACCTCATGTTTTATAGGGTTATAAATGTTCTGAACATAAATCCTTACACAACCCCTGTGGTTTCTGAGGCAAATCACAAACTTATAGAACAATATTGCTCTGCTTGATCTTGAACAGTAAAATGTTTTATAGGAAAAATGTAACTAACTAGGGAAAGTAAGCATTTCTTCTGTAAAAGACATGGTTTTATGGTCACAGAGGGATGCATTTTGGAGAGGGTGGTGGCCCTTTCCCACCCAAAGTTGGCATCTGCTTCTCAGAGAGAAGGGGATGAGATTATAACCAGAGCACATAGGAGTACTCACTTTGAGCAACTGTCTAGAGCATTCAGAGTCAGCCATATAAACAGGGAAAATCTGATGCAGAAAGAGCAAAAACCCCACAATGTAAAAGAATGAGTAATACTTTTTAATATTATGGGTGTCTGTGATTTAGGACCAATCTTAGTTTATAAACGAAAGTGAGAAGACATGCAGGCTGGGAAACCATGGCACAGAAGATTAAGCACTTTAACTCTGGTGAAGAAACTAGTAAGTGCAGAAGCAATAATTGTATCCAGTCTCCTTCCTTCTTCACACTGCACACTTGAGCAACTGAACTGCCACAACCACCTTGACCTTCAGAAGTAGACGGGTCTGCTTTTCTCAAGACTGCATGCATTCAGAGCCAATGAAAATACAAAACTGTCCAGCACTACAAGAAGGAAGAATAAATTACAAAAACCATTCATTTCGGCCAGCTGCAGTGGCACATACCTATAATCCCAGCACTTTGGGAGGCCGAAGCAGGTGGATCATGAGGTCAAGAGATCGAGACCATTCTGGCTAACATGGTGAAACTTTGTCTCTACTAAAAATACAAAAAAAAAAAAAAATTAGCCAGGCATGGTGGCCTGCACCTATAGTCCCAGCTACTCGGGAGACTGAGGGAGGAAAATCACCTGAAGCCAGGAGGCGGAGGTTACAGTGAGCTGAGATCACTCCACTGCATTCCAGCCTGGGCGACAGAGCAAGACTCAATCTCAAAAAAAAAAAAAAAATTAATTTCTACCTTTTGACTGTACCATCTCATCATTTTCATCAGCTTAATAAATGTCAAAACAAGTTTGATTATCTTCAAATTCTTAGCCAAACTGGAGAAACATTTGGACTAGTCTCCCTCCTTGGAATAGAATTATGGACTCTCACTATTTTCTCTGTTATCATCTCTACCAACCATGTAAGCTTTTCTAGACTCATGTGCATGATTCAAAGAAGGTACATTTTTATTGTGGTAAAATATACATTAACATGAAATTTACCAATATAAATCATTTTGAAGTGCACAATTCATTGGTATTAAGGACATTCATATTAGGCAACCATTATCACCACCCACCTCCAGAACTTTTTCATGAGCCCAACAGAAACTGTACTCATTAAATAATAACTCCTGATTAATCTCTTCCCCCAGTCCCTGGTAACTCCTATCTGTTTCCTGTCTCTGTGAATGAATCTATTCTAGATACCTCATGTAGGTGCAGTCATACATTATTTGTCCTTTTGTGTCCTGCTTATTTCATGTAATACAGCACAATGTCTTCAGTACTCATCTCTCTTGTAGTGTGTGTAGCACTGCACAAAGTTTCCAAGGCCTCCACATTCTCACCAACTTTATTTTCCATTTTTCTTTAATAGCCTTTCTGATGAGTGTGAAAAGGTATTTTTTTTAAGTATTTATGTATTTATTTTTCGAGATGGAGTTTCACTCTTGTCACCCAAGCTGGAGTGCAATGGTGTGATCTTGGCTCACTGCAACCTCTGCCCCCCAGGTTCCAGTGATTCTCCTGCCTCAGCCTCCCAAGTAGCCAGGATTATAGGCAAGTACCAACACAACTGGTTAATTTTTTGTATTTAGTAGAGATGGGGCTTCATCATGTTAGTCAGGCTGATCTTGAACTCCTGACCTTGGGTGATCCACCTACCTCGGCCTCCCAAAGTTCTGGGATTACAGAAGTTGGCCACCACACCTGGCCAGAAGAAGATATTTTTAAACCCATCTTTTAACCCATTTTTGAGGTGGCTCCAGTGCCAAGAATGTGTCAATAGCTTAATACATTTTTTGGAGAGCCAAGCAAACATGCCTTGATGAGAAGTTTTGGAATCTCTATCTCTTCATTAAACCAGAGGACGCACCCATAAACTGTATTTTGGCAGAGGTTCTGGAATAAAGCCATGCTAGGGGCAAAGGGTGAGAGGAGGAATCTGCTGGAAAGTCTCACATGGAGTTAGGTCTCAGAGCTACGTGCCGGGAGGACTCCCTTTGGTAAAACCCTGCAAGGTCAGGTCCTGGCTCTTCTAGAAAATATACACTACACTCAACACACTCACGTTTTCATTTCAAAGGTAGATTGATGTCTACCTTCTTAAAATTTAAAGTTTTAATATTAAATATAGAGACTGTATTAGTCAAAATCTTCTAGAGAAATAGAATATATATTTATATATTCTAATACATATAAATATATATATATGTATGCCTGTGTGTGTTTGTGTGAAATAGAAATAAAGGGATTGATTGATTGATTTTAAGGAATTATCTCAGATGATTATAGTGGCTGGCAAGTCCAAAATCTGTGTGGCTGGAAATTCAACAAGAGTTGAAGTTGAAGACCTGAATCCAAAATCTGCAGGCTGGAGACCCAGGCAGGGTTTCTATATTGAAGTCTTGAGGCAGAATTTTTTCCTCTTTGGGATACTTCAGTCTTTTCTCCTAAGACCTGACTGAATGAGGCCTACCCACATTATGAAGGGTAATCTACTTTGCTGAAAGTCTACTGATTTAAATATTAATTTTATTCTAAAATTACCTTCACAGCTATATCCAGTTTAGTGTTTGACCAAACATCCGGGTACCATAAGCTAGTCAATTTTACATATTACATTGACCATGATAGAAGCTTCTACAATAGGATATTTTACCCAAAGCTTTACACTAAAAATGTGAGCACAGTGGCTCACATCTGTTATCCCAGCACTTTGAGAGCCAAAGTGGAGGATTACTTGAGTCGAGTTCAAGGCCAGAATGGGCAACATAATCAGACCTCATCTCTTAAAACAAAAACAAACAAAAAATGTTAAGATTTACACCAAGGACTCGGCACTGAAGACTAAGGATTTTACACTAGTGTAAGACTTTATATTTTTTAAAAGTGTGTTTCTGTTTGTTTGCTTGTTTGTTTTTATTGGGGTTTTGAGATGTTACTTTTGTTCTGAATTACTGAAACTTTCAGGTATAAGTTTGGGTTTTACAAATCTAGAAATTACTATGGGATGGGTCTTAACAAAATTGTTTATAAATGAGTCATTTAAAAATCATTTTAAAACTTTTCTGTGAGGATTCCTGATAGTTTTATTATCCTTCTTCAAATCACAAAAAGCATTTACTGTCGTGGACTTCACACCATGCAGTATTTGCATTGTGGATTGTTCCAGTTTGATCAAAGGATAGGGGGATTGGATAGGCTCGGGGAAACTGAGGTTGAAGACTAGGGGCAGGTTGGGAGTTGAGTGGGAGGGCAAGAGTTTGGATCGGTTTGAAATGGGAGGTTTAATTGATAGAATTGGGGATTGTCTGGCCTATAGGATTGGAGGGATAAACTTATTTGACAGCTATCATGAGTCCATACTGCTTGTGGAGGAGAGAATCTATAAATCCTTCCACTAAAAGCACCTAGCAATATTGGCTAAAATATAATATATTTTTTATTATCTACTGTAGACCCAGTTCAGAAATGAACCTGTAACTAAAACCACAGTGAGAAGCTTTGAACAGCGGTGCTCTGGCTTCCAGAGGATGCATTGTTAGTCTCAGCAATCTAGGCGTCTGCTGATCCTCAGTTACCTGGGGCATCTCTGTTAATACCAAAAAGGAGAGGGCAAATGAATGAAGTCTGAGTCTTTCTCAGATGGAAAGTGGAAGGAAGGGGCCTACATAAAGTCAGGACTTTCGAAGGGCTGCTACCTATTAAGAGTAAAGACTAGAAACAAATCCACTCCAACAGAAAGAAACAACAAGGAAACAGATATATCTTGTAACTTCTGCCATTAGGCCAGGACCGAAGATCCCAAAGCGATGTGTTCTCTATTATTTGGCAATGAATTTCCTTCTCTTGTTTCTTATGCAGAAAACAAAAATTGAGATACAATATTTATCTGATATTAGTGCTCCACATTCCTCCAATACACATCTCTCATTACGACCAGAATGACTTCCTCATAGCCAGTTAAGCAGACTGCTCTTCCTAAATATAAACTCTCTGAGTTTAGAGGACAAGAGTTTGCTCAGCGTGCTCGTCCCAATTTCAGCATCTTCGTGTCTGAGCATCTTATCCTCTGGTGGCTTTGGGTAGTCAGCTCACCACTTGTCAGAAATACACATTCTACTGAAGTGATTTATATGCATTATCCTTTCTAATTTTTCAGTAACTTTGCAAGGTAGGTATTATCAGCTCATTTTAAAGACCTTAATACTTAGATTCAAAGAACACATTGCTCGAAGCTAGAAAGCAGTGGGACTGGATTTGAATTCAGGTCTATCAAACTTTTAAGCACATGGTTTTTCTACTCTGAGCTATTACCTTTTACATATTCTTTGCAGAATATAAAATCCAGCTTAAACCTTCTCATCTCTTTCAACTATAGGTGTGCTGGAGCCAGCTTGTGGCAGCGAATTATGTGAATCTTTCCCAACTCTACATTCAGTGACTTCACATTGGTAACTTGGAATGAGCCATTGTACAGGTAATTTACACCAGAAAATTTGGCAAATGCTACAAATCAGTGCTTTTCAGAGAGCTGGTTGTTAAACATTTACCAGCACACACTTGCTTGCTGCCTTTATATTAATCGCTCATCTCAGTTCTTGGTTTGTGCATATTAGAATTAATTATATGATGTTCTAAATTTTATATCAATTGATCTTATCCACTCAGACAATATAGCATAGGAGTTAGCAAATACTGTAATCCCTTAGATCCAAGACGCTATGAAACAGAATTGGGTTTTAAAAGGCTCTAAGAGGCCAGGCGCGGTGGCTCACACCTGTAATCCCAGCACTTTGGGAGGCCGAGGCGGGTGGATGACGAGGTCAAGAGATGGAGACCATCCTGTTCAACAGACCATCCTGGTCAACATGGTGAAACCCCGTCTCTACTAAAAATACAAAAAATTAGCTGGGCATGGTGGTGCGTGCCTGTAATCCCAGCTACTCAGGAGGCTGAGGCAGGAGAATTGCTTGAACCCAGGAGGCGGAGGTTGCAGTGAGCCGAGATTGCGCCATTGCACTCCAGCCTGGGTAACAAGAGCGAAACTCCGTCTCAAAAATAAAATAAAATAAAATAAAGAAATAAAAGGCTCTAAGAATTAGAGGCAATGAAGGTGCCAAATCCACCAGCAGGGGGAGCCCAATTTCCGAACATAGGCATTTTGCCTTCTCTTAGGAATACAGCAGCATTTTCAAAATGAAAAATAGAGGATAACATTTGTCAGAAACCCACACATTAGAAATAAATACACACTATACTTTAATAAAGTTATACTGGTAAACCAAATCTTACCTGATTCTGCATTGACCATACTAGAAATAAGGAAACACCCTGTTTTTAAAAAAAGTCTGGTAGACAAAAATCTCAGAAATCACCACTAAAGAACTTATTCACGTGACCAAACATCCCCTGTTCCCCCATATCTGTTGAAATAAAATAAAAATAAATTAAAAATCAATAAATAAATCAGGATGTGTTCCATTGGGGCAAATAAGAAAAAAAAATCTAGTAGAAACATAAAATGAAGAACTCAGAACTTTGAAAGATCATGCCACTGTTTCTGAAAAGAAAATCAAAAGTACTATGCATTTTGTATTATTGAGGCCTTTTAAAAATATATAAGCTATGCAATTTTCATAAAGCTGATTCAACATTCAGGATTCTTAAAATTTCCCCCCCCCGAATAATATATAAATGAAATGGAACTGTAATCTAAAAATCAACTGGAATTTTTGAAAACTTGAAAAGATTACTCTAAATTTTATCTGAAAGAGTAAAGGAGCAGGAAGGCATTTAAAATACTGAAATAAATAAATAAATAAAATAAAATAAAATACTGAAAAATGGGAGTAACTTCTACAAGAAGAAACTTGAGCTTTCATATTTTGCATCACATTGCATACCATAATAATTAACACAATGACATGTGCTAAAATGTAAAATCAAATAAATTGAATAGATTATAGATTATTGAATATAAGATCAAATAAATTGGTTATACAGACCGTGAGTATTTAGAATTTGATTAACATGACATATCAAATTGGTGAAATAATTGTGAATTAGTAAATGGCGCTCTGATAATTACTTGTGGAGAAAAAGTTACATACTTCTCACCATGCTCTAAAATAAAGTCCAGATGGGCTGAAGATTTAAATATAATATTGATATTTATATATGTGAAATATATTAAATGCAATATATTTTATATGTGCATGTGTGTAGTCTTCAGTTTTTTGTTTTATGCATAGAAATATACATTTATTTACAAAAACAAATACACATTTCATGCAAAGGGATTATATGTGATCAGTTTCATTTGCATAATTAACCCATCCCTATGCATCCACCATCCTGTTTCAACGTGGACAATCCTGTTTCATCGACCCACACTCCCTTGAATTATTTTTATTATTTTGATTCAAATATGAGATTTCAAATCATTTCATTCATAAGTATTCCCGTATGTACATACAAAGGATAAGGACAATATTATCAGTGCACTTTAAACGTTCATTGCAATTGCCTAATGTCATTAAACTCCTGGCAGCATTTCAATTCTCCCAATTATATTATAAAGGTTTTGTTACTATATATATGAAGCAAACTCAATTAAGTTCAAGGATATAGTCTCTTTTGCTTGCTCTTATGTGTTCATGCTCATACAAATCACAGCAACCCATGGGCACCATGTACTGTGTGTGATTGGCCACACTTGGGTCGTATACCCACTCCCATCATCATCAGATGGAGCAGATGTTTGTTACAGGAGAAATGGAGCGCTGTGTAAACACAAGCAATAGCCAACATAAACAACACATCCAACCCTACATCATTACATAGTGTTGCATTTTCCTTCTTTTTTTTTTTTTTTTTGAGACCGCTCTGTTGCCCAGGCTGGAGTGCAGTGGTGCAATTTCAGCTCACTGCCACCTCCGCCTCCTGGGTTCAAGTGATTCTCCTGCCTCAGCCTACCGAGTAGCTGGGACTACAGGCACGTGCCACCATGCCCAGCTAATTTTGTATTTTTAGTAGAGATGGGGTTTCACCATGTTCGCCAGGATGGTCTCAATCTTCTGACCTCATGATCTGCCCACCTCGGCCTCCCAAAGTGTTGGGATTACAGGCATGAGCCCACCATACCCGGCCAGTATTGCATTTTCTAATGAACTTCCTCAGCCTGCCACTGCAACATAGAGTTAAGGGTCTTATGTTGTCTCAAACTGACTGATTGCTAGAAATCAGCCACCCTCAAAGATTCTCCCACCTCTTTAGGAATGCTTTCAGGATCTCTTCTCCTGTGTGTTCCAGAATGAGTTTTTTTGGCTCTCACTCTTCAGCCTCCTAATCTTGACCCCTTGCTATGGCCTCTTGTGTGGTACCCACATCTTATACCTGTGAGGGGACTACACTATACGTAGCTCTGAGAGTAGTCCTCATGGGTAACGACGTTTACCCTCCCACTACCCTTGGAAAGAGACATTGCTCTTTGATACCGACGGGGCTCTCCTACTGCTAGGAGAAGTAGTTATTACTCTTTTAGTCTTGGGTCTCCTGCTTGCTAGCTGCTGTGTCTGTGTTTCCACAAAGACTGCGTCATGGTCAACTCACCAGATGTCCCTAGTTAATCCCTACTGGTCCCTCCTGTGCTGCCATCATGAATCGAGCTTTCTTTGAATGGGTCTTCTCTCATTGTAATCTCTGTTTCAATCTGAGAGAGCTATTAATATATACCCTCGGCTGACAGAAGAAATGAACTCCCTGTGTCTAAAGCAAGGCACACCAGAAATGAAATCAAGTGACTGTTGTAGAGAGGGGTTGGTCACAAACCCCTGTATTCCTAACTGTCATAAGGTCTTGTTTCCTATTAATTGAGCAGAAACTAGCCCTTGCCCACATGCCCTATAGTTCACCTTTTGATTGTGAAGAGCCCAATCCTACCTCATTTTAATGTTAAAACTTCACCATAAGATGAACAGAGAATGCATGCTACTTACTCTCCCACTGCACATACATTTAGGGTTTCCCTCATAAATATTCATAGATTTCCCCCAAACCTGCTAAATATGCATGTAAGGCAGACCCTGAAAAACACAAATACCAGATTTCCCTTTCCCCTCTTTGGAGTCTGTGTTTTCATCTTCCCTGGAGGCTACGTTCTTTGATCTACAGATCTGGTCTCAAAGTTTTCTTCTTTCCTTTCTCCATAGATCTCATGGTCCTTTGTTAACAAGGTGGTCTTCTTAGTCAACCTCAAGTGTTTCTATTTCTTCTTCTTTGCTTTCAGAAGTCTCTACTGCATGCAGCCTCAACTCCAGATTGACTTTATTTATGGAATGCTTCTTTTAATATTAATTGGTATAACAATTCACTCATTAAATATTAAATGCTTCCTGAAAATATGGAAACACTAGCAGGTATAAAACACTGAGTTATTTCATAT
Source organism: Callithrix jacchus (assembly GCF_049354715.1). NCBI lineage: Eukaryota > Metazoa > Chordata > Mammalia > Primates > Cebidae > Callithrix > Callithrix jacchus. The sequence goes on along the minus strand of NC_133514.1, from coordinate 28,892,390 downwards.
GAAGTGAAAAAGATGCTCGACAGCAAATTTCAGCTTTCATTTTAAGAATAAAGAGTAAATCAGGATCTGAACAGAACTAACGCCAACCTGAAAGTCTACCTTGATTTTGGTCCAGCTGCCTCTGTTAGCTGGTTAATAAAAGTCTGTAAATTTCTCTTAAAGTTTACGTTTCTAACAAATTTATCTCTAGATGAATCTTGTGAAATTTATAATATTCTGAATATTTGTTTCAATTTAACAGTATTTGGAAGAGTTCATGACCTCTGATTCTCCACAAAAGGATTCTTCATCCTGCATCTTAGTTATTTGATACAATTGTTCAGCCTAGCTTTGCAGGGAAGAGAAAAATGTGTCTCTTGGGCCTCATAACAGATGGTAGGCCACATGAGAAGGCAGATTCATTATTTCATGGGTGAAAAATTCACCAAGAAAATTCTTTTATCTTATGAAAGGCTCACTGAGAGCATGCATTTGGAAGGTGTTATAAATACTTTATGTTATTTTGTTTTCACTGTCAGTACATTCTGAATGCAGCACTGGGCATTGGAGTCAGACACTGGCTTAAAGTCCCAGTACCACTTAAAACTGCATATCCATAAGAGCTTCTAACACACCAACTTTATATATGAAATAGGGATCCTGATGTAAGGGCTGATTGTTCTGTGAACTGAGTTTGGTCATGCCCATTACATAGCACATAGAATCTGGAAGATGCTCCCTTCCTATGATCTCAAAAGAGTAGTTAAATCAGCACTTCCTAAAGTGTGCTCACTACCAGTTTTGGTGAATCTAATAGTTATTGCAAATAAATGTTTCTGTGATTCAATATATTTGGGCAAAACTGGCTTATACAAAGATAAATAGATCATAGACTTCACTTGTGTTTCTGGTACCTACACAGTGGGTGGGCTCAGTCACTTGGTGGATACCAACCCCTTGGCCACAACCAAGGAGCCTTTCAAAGGGATTATATTACTTGTAACAAGCTTGGAGGACATGTTGGGGTAGTTTCTAAAGCAGTGTCTTCTAGAGCTGGGGGCTGGGTCAGGTTTTATAGGCATAGGGTAATGAGGCATGATTTGATTGGATTTTGCAACAAGGCGATTCAGGAAGGCATGATCTGACTGGATCCTGCCATGGAGTGATGCCAGAGCTCAATCTGATTGGATCCTGAATCCTGCCTTACCCTGTTCATCCACTTCTTACTTCAGTCCCCTTTATTCAGAGCACTTACATTCCCCAGTGGGTGCAAGCTTGGCTCTTCTGGGCATGCTCAGAAGCTTGTGTGGCCTGAGGGTCCCTGGCAACTGAAAAGCAACTCTCAACTTTGTTACATAAAAGCTGAGCAAGATTGGCTTGCAGCAGTTAAATTTTCCTTTTCCTTTTTTAACTGCAGGGCATCTAGGAAACTTTTATGCTGATTTCTAAAGTGGCAGGCAATTACAAAGTCTTATTTGAATATAGAGTCCTTTCTTCATGTAAAAGTAGCAATCTGCAGGACACATTTAGGGAAATACTGGGTTATACTCCATGGGAGCAATAAATCCTTTAACCATGGCTGCTTTTCTTGTATCTATACCCCAGAGTCTTGTGGTAGGACTGGTTCTCATATTTATTAAAGAGTTGTAAATGAGTTTTTAAAGAAATGTCAATAATTTGAAGGAAAAAGACAATAGTTTGATATAAACAATAGATATTTTTCTTCTGTTATTAAAACACAGCCTATATTTGGTACATGATAAGAATGTGAAGTACTGACACATTTTCAGAATTTCTAAAAATGTTAAAAATTGAATAATACCAAAAGGCTATTTTGCGTAACCTTAGAGGGCAGAACTACTTTCATTAAAATATTTTCTGGCTCTTTTATGCTAATAATCTGTGTACTTAGTACTCAGAAAAGTGGTTTACTCTCACCACCAAATCTGCAAGGCTTTCCTTTTTCTCTGACCTTGAAGACATGAGAACTCGGGGAAGAATCTCCCACACAGGTAAGGCACTCTGCACTTTCACAGTCTTTCAAATGAGCAGGAAAGAAAAAAACTTCAGCCTTGAGGAAAAGCAAGGGGAGGGAGACGGGGAAGTAGGGGACCCACCTTCATGGGCTGGGACTTGGGCAATTACTCCAAGGGACAATGGACTTGATTTATGGTTTTGCTGTCGCTGTATTGAGTTTTCTTTTTTCTTTTCTTTTCTTCTTTTCTTTTCTTTTCTTTTCTTTTCTTTCTTTCTTTCTTTCTTTCTTTCTTTCTTTCTTTCTTTTCTTTCTTTCTTTTCTTTCTTTTTGAGGAGTCTTGCTCTTTCACCCAGGCTGGAGTGCAGTAGCATGAGCCTGGCTCACTGCAACATTTGCCTCCTGGTTTCAAGGGATTTTCCTGCCTCAGTCTCCCTAATACTGATACTACAGGTGCATGCCACCATACCTGGCTAATTTTTTTTATTTTTAAAAGTAGAGATGGGGTTTCACCATGTTGCCCAGGCTTGCCTCAGAAATTCCTGATGTCAGGTGATCCACCTGCCTCAGCCTCCCAAAGTGCTGGGATTACAGGTGTGAGCCACCTCACCCATCCTTGAAATTCTAGATAATTTTTCAATAAATTGTTCTGCTTTTTTATTTTGCACTGGGCTCCTCAAATTATGTAGCCAGTACTATAAGAAGGGGAAAACTTTGAAGGGAGGGCATGCCCTTTTCAGTGTTTGGCAGGTGTGAGTTGGCAGCATTTAGCACTGACTGAGGAAGTAAGTGCCTGATCAGAGATCTCAACCCTAATGCTGCAGACAGGAAAGAAAACATTGATAGTGCTAAACTGGCATGGCATGTGAAGAACAAAATGAAGTGATAAATACATATTTTGTGGGTGAGCCTTTCTGAACTGATAAAATATTTCATTTAATATCCCTCCTCTGAAATCCTGAGTAACTTACAGCATCGAAAAGAACAGCCTGAGGGTGATTATGCTTCTAACAGAAACCCTCTATTTGCACAGCCATCAATTTCCCCTTAGGAAGGCTTGCCATGGTGAGGTCTGTCACACCCGACAATCACTTCTACACACCATTCATTTAGAAAGTAAGCAGTTAAATTCTACCCTAAAAGGACGTACAAAAGAACCATCATTATAGCCATTTTGGATGAATCATTCATTGGGATTAAAAGGCTGAAAGCCTGTTAAGGTCAAAATCATTGTTCCACCACTTTTTTCTCATTAAGAATATTTTTAGGTACTGCGTAGTTTAAAACCTTTTGGGCACTGCTGCTACAAAGGAAAATTGCAGAACCTAAAAATATTCATGAATTTGACTTTTTAAAACTAGACTTTATAGGATGGACCCAAGAGAAGGGTGTCTGCTTCCCAGTCAGTTTCGTAAGAGTAGTAAATGAAAGGGAAGCACTTTCATATTGTGTCAAGGTAGAAGGATGGATAAAGGGGATTAGAAAGCTGCTTTGGGGGAGGTGGGAAGAAAATCAAGAGAAAGTCTGATCATAGTGGTCAAAATAGGAGTCTTCCCAGATGGCGAGGTCAATGGTGGCAAATGCATCACCTCCCCGGAATGTGAGACATTGCACATACAGAACATTCCAGGTGGGTGAAGTGCAAAAGTCCCAAAGGGAGATAGGGAAACTGTGAAGTGTTAGAGGAAGATCAAGTCAAGCATTAGAATAGTGCAGGGATGGTGTTCCCTGGAGTTGTTCTCCAGTGGCCCTGAAATCAAGGAAATGAGGACTATCACAGGAGAATGCACAAGTGCAAGAAGAACATAGAGCTACTGACCCCAGGGAACAGAAACCTTTAAGACAGTAAGAAGGATCTTCAAAGAAAGTTGAGGGGTTGCTAGAGAGGTGGGAAAGGCAATCAGGAGAGGGTCTTGTTTAAAGGCCTGTGACAATATTTAAAGAAGTGCTCAACACTACTAAATGCTGCAGGGCGGTCAAGTCAAAAAAGAACTGAAAGAAATCTACTGGATGTAGCAATTTACAAACCAACAATGATGACCTTGGAAAACAGGATTTCAATGGAAGGTCTGGATTATAGTGGGTTAAGAAGTGACTGGAAGGTAAAGAAGGGGAAAGTGAATGTAATGCAGCATTTCAAAAATATGACTTCTGAATAGGAGGGAAAAAAAAGACTTCATCTCCTAACCCACATGGGGTGACTGAGCATCCTTAATAGCAGGGAGTAATACTGAAGATCACAAAAGATGGGAACCCTGACTGCCTTACTCACTATTATTTCCCCAGTGGCAGGTCAGTACCTAATATAGAAGCACTCATTGGATATTGTGTGAATGGATGATGCTGAGAATGTTTTAATTTTGATACTTTCAGGATTGAATCTACGTAGAGTTTGCCTTATTAGGAGTGGGGAGAAGGGATAAGGAGGAAGAGAAGTGATGGGGGAGAGAAAGAGCAGCAGTGTAAACTGCAGTATTCAGCACAATTTGGCCAATGCATGTATGTCCCAAGCTGCTGGATTCTCTAAGGAAGTCAGGCTATTGAGGAAGGGTCAAGAAGGGCATCAAACAGCAGCGACATTAGTGGCCATGTGAACATCAGCAGTACAGCTCTGAAAAGGCATTGGTAGTGACTGAGACAGAATAAAGCCCCCGAAGGAGTGGGGGATGCAAGATCTTCACAAGTGACAGGCCACTAACATGCTGCTTGAGATGTAACACAGGAGGACTATTCTTCCCCTGGGGGATCATTTGGAGACATATGGAAATGTGAAGTGGGATCCCACATTTAATGGAGCCCTGAGGATATCATTGCAGGACTAAGCCTGTAGGATCAAAGTCCCTAGAGCTGGGGAGCCCTGAGCAGAAACAATAGATTGTTAGTCCTAATTAACTCAATTTAATAAACATTAACTAAACAACTCCTATGTTACCAGGAGCCATGGAATGTACTTGACATATAAATGCATATGAAATACCATGTCTGTTCTCAAGACATTCAATGTCTAGTATAGGAGACAGTCATATGCAAATAAACACAACAGAAACGAATGATACATACAAAATAGAACTGTGTTTAAGACACCTAGAATAGAATGATATGAATTCCGACTGGGGAGACTGGGGGAGGCATCGGAAAGAGAGGCTTTTGAGCAGAATTTTGAATTAAGAGAAGTTAAGTTTTCAAGGCAGGCAAAGAAGGAGAAGATGTTCAAAGCAGAGATGTCCTTATCTTGTGCAAAGGTATGGGAGCTTCGATTGTAACATATTCTATTGAACAAGAGTTAGAGAATTAATGTGCTTTCCCAAGCAAATGCCATGAAAACAGATCACTTTTTAGCCTTTCAAGCTACCAATTACAAAGGCTTCTATAGCACCACCTGTTCTTCAGTATAAAGAACATGTGGCTAGGGTAGGTGGGATGTCCTTGAACAGCACAGCTAGCTTGTAGCTCTAACAAATTGCAGGATCTCCTTTCTTGACCTGTAAATAATAGGTAGGCTAGCTTATTCCTGCTTAGTCCTAAATGTTCATATTTCTTCTTCCCACTTTAAAACATTGTTAAGGACTTTTTACAAAGGTCATCTTTCTGCTGTGTTCTCACAGCTAGACATCCCAGTCACTGCATCCCTGTTACCAAGCAATATGACGTCTTCTGGTGACGTCAGCCAAGGCAGGCCTGGCTGATCACCCAGGTCCAGGGTAGCACCTTTGTTCCCTACTCTTTTTTATTAGTCCCTGTTTCACTTGTGTCTTCCAGACTTCCTTTTCTGTTGCATTGACTCAGTTCAGCTTTGTTGTCTCAAATAAATCTCCATGGAAATACAGTGATCCTTTAAATCCACAGACTCTTCTGATCTGAAAGCCCTCCAGGTGGCTCATTCTTGCCTCTCTGCTTAATTTCCCCATCTGAGAAGAAGCTTCTTAATCATTCCCACTGCATCTTGATGTCTTTTGTAATCAATGGCTTTTAAAAAAGATAAATTACTTTTCAATGAATGTTACTAGCCACTTTGCAAGTTCCTTCACATCTTCAGCTTGGGAGAGAAATTTTCTTAGAGGAGCATTTGGACTAGAACAGCCAAACAAATCTAATTTTAACTGGTTTTATGACAAGACCCTAGAATAATAAAGGTTACTAAGCTATTAGTAAATTTTTGTTTACTTTTTAGATATTGTAATTTTTTCTGACAGCCAAAAATTTGCTTTGTATCTGTTGTTGATTACATTTCGCTTCCTGAACATGTTATTTATCAGGTCACATTATTTCTAAGTGTTTATCCTTTTTCTCTCCTTACTCATTTAATTTTAACAACTTCCTATTTCTGTTCTTAAAAACATTCCATTGGTAGATATTATTCTTTGAAAACCCCTATTGGCAATCTCTTTCAGATGGGAATCTTTAATTTGATCAATGCATTGGCTCTTCCGGGAAGGCTCTTGAGATTTTCCCCTCTACTCACTAGCTGACGTTCGCAAATGGTCCAGGTTATAAAGTATTTTGCAAGCTCTCCTTTCATTGGCACCTTCCTCCCATTTAATTACCCAGTGGGAAGAAGAGAGGAGAGTAGCTCTGGAGAGCAGTTTACAGATGCCAAGAGCTAATAAATCACTTTCTGCAACACTACCTTTCCTTCTTTACTCAGAATTATTCTTCGATATGTGATTCCAAGCAAGATTTGATTCCTGTTTTGCTTTTGTTCTGTAATGCAACTACAGCTTCTTGTCTTTTAGATTTTGCAGTTGCCTGCCTCTCCCAAATTATCTTCTTCACATGATACAACCTATGCAATCCAATTTTATTGAACCACAATATATTATACACTCTCCAGAATGGATAAAATGTTTGAAAGTCTGACAATACCAATTCTCTCATACATTGCTGGTATGAATTTAAGTGTTTACAGTTCAGAAAGCTATTTAACAGTATCTATTAAGGTTCCATGTAGGCCTATCCTATGCCCTAACAGTTCTACTCCTATTTACTCTAAAGAAATGAGTGCATATGTTTACCAAATTAATATATAAGACTTATTCATAATATTCCAACACTGGAAATCTGTCCATCCCTGGAAATAAATAAGTTTTGGCAGGGCTGGGCATGGTGGCTCATGCCTGTAATCCCAGCACTTTGGGAGTCCAAGACAGGCAGATCACGAGGTCAAGAGATCGAGACCATCCTAGTCAACATGGTGAAACCCCTAAAAATACAAAACCTCTACTAAAAATACAAAAATTAGCTGAGCCTGGTGGTGCACACCTGTAGTCCAAGCTACTTGGGAGGCTGAGACAGGAGAATTGCTTAAACCCGGGAGGCAGAGGTTGCAGTCAGCCCAGATCATGCCACTGCACTCCAGCCTGGGTGACAGAGCAAGACTCTGTCTCAAAAAAAAAAAGTTTGGCATATTCATAAATAGCGTCTAATAACACATCAGTGAAAAAGACAAACCATATGCAACATGGTTCCATCTCAGAGATGTGGTACTGAGGAAAAACAGCCAGGCACAAAAGAGTATAACATATCATTCCATTTATGTAAGTTCAAAAATAGGCAAAACTAACTGATAGGTATAGAAATCAGAACAGTAGTCACCTCTGGAGGGTTCAGTCTGAATTGGCAGAGGGTATAGGGGACACTTCTAAGCTTCTACAAATGTGTTCTATTTTGATCTGAATGGTGGTTACGTAAATATGTACACTTGTAAAAATTAATTGAGTGATACATTTAAGATTTGTGCAGTTGTGTACATTAAAACTCAATAAAATTGCTTTTTAAAGCAAAGATAGAAAATAAAAGAAGAGCATGAATTAAGTTTGAGAAACTGTTCTATAACAAATACTCTACATACTCATGCAAGAGAAGAAAAGCACTTATTTGAAGATGAAATTATATTAAAAAAACTCGAAATGTATGATGTTAAATACACATCATCTTAAACAGAAAATTAGTTGGTATTATAAGTATTCACTATCTGGTAGACTATATTTAACGTAGTTAAGTAACATTCCCTTCTTAGAGGGATAAATTCTCTCACAGTCGTCAGTGTCGTCAGTTGTATTTGCATGACTTGAGTTTAGTACAGAGCCTAATTCCATCATGCTATTTTTACATGAATCTGCATCTCTTCCTGCATCATTTTCACTTAATTAATTAGCATCTAATTTATAAGCATCTCAACATTTGAAGCATTCTTATAAATAGGGCAAACTAAAATAGGTACAAACATATTTAAACATCTTACCCATACTTCTCTGAACAAATGGATCTTTTCAAAATCTCTTCCCCTTGTGAAGCCTTCTTGACCTGCTTAATCACAAGTAATCTTTCCATTCTTCATGTTCTTATAACATTTTGTTCTAATATCTATCCTAGCACCTGACTTTCTACAAATAGTAATTGCTAAACTGTGGGTTCTTTGGGAACAGAAGACAAGCTTTATTAATTTTTGAACATCTTTTGCCATGTACAGGATGGGCATTTAGTAGATGTTTGTTGAATAACTGAATGCATTAATAGACAATTCTCTTTAGAAACTCTACCTGGGAGGGGGAGGCTGCAGTGAGCCAAGATCTCATCACCACACTCCAGCCTGGGTGACAAAGCAAGATCCTGTATCGCTCTTTCAAAAAAAAAAAAAAAATAAGAAGAAGAAAGAAAGAAAAGAAAGGAAGGAAGGAGAAAGAAAGAAAGAGAAAGCAAGCAAGCAAGAAAGCAAGCAAGCAAAAAAGAAAGAAAGAAACAGGCAAGGCACTCCCACCACCACTGTCCCCGCAGTCCTCAGTCTTGGGATCAAAGAGCAATCCTCTCAGCTCACCTGTCATTGGCCAGACACTTCCGGGGAGAAAACTGCAGGTCCAGTGCTCCTTAGCACAGGCTCATTTTGCACAGGAGCTTCCCACACCTGCCTCCAGGGAAGAGGGACACACTCTCCTTAGCATTGGATCCTTCCGTTGCTTACTTGGATGCCTAGATTACATCACCAGGACCACATTTGTGCCTGTTGTACTAGCAATAGGTTCAGGCCTCTTTCCAAAGCCAGGGCTCAGTTTATGACTAACACGCTAAGCACCCCTGCTGTCATGGAAGGCTCTGCATGAGCCTGCAAGCATGTCCTAAGCTCTAGTGCTACTGGGCAATTCTCACCAGCTCTGCATTAGCTGCTGGGTGCCTGCTTAGAAGTATGCTAGCCCTTGGAGAGAGACAGTCATGACCCCTATCTGGAACATAGCCATGGCATGAAGCAGTGGTGAGGGGACCCCTGAGATTTCAGAGAAAAGCTGTGCCAATGTTCAGACAGGGGCTGGGTCACTGCTACTAGTAGCACCTAGGCTCAGGCTTCTCTCCTCAGTGGACATGAGCTGTATTCTCCCCTTTCCAAACTTCCTCCAAATATATCTGTGTTTTCCTTCTGTTGGACGCTGGCCTAGTTAGTTTCAGCCTCAGAGAGGAACCTGATTGTGGCAATAGATGTACCTCAGTTCTCTCCCAAAATAGCCAGGTGTATTGGGGCACCAAACTCAGGTGTCACTGATGACCATGGTGCAGCAGATCTTCACAGTGGTGGAGAGAGCTCACATGCTGTCCACTCTCCCCACTCTCCACCAAGGCACAAGTCAAACTGCCAGCCTGCTGACTCCAAATCAACTGCACCAAGCAATAAACAGCTGGCTCAGCATCATAGACTGGAAAGAATGACAACTAGGCTTTCAATTACTTTTATTTTTGTTTACCTTCAAACCAATAATGAGCCTGTGTAACAGATATGGTAGTAAATAGGCATCAATTAAGTGGCTCCACCTCCCCACTGCCCTACCAGGTCTTCACAGGGGTGCCCCAGTTAGGAGTCTTAGGCAGGCACAGGACATGCCTAGGGATGAGCTTGGTGGGCAGTTCATGAACTTGCCTTTGAAACATTAACTAGGCACTCCAGGCTCTACCTACAGCCAGAAGATGCAATTTTGAGTTGTGCTCATTAGACCAGATGAGCCAGACACACCTCTCTTTTCTTTGAGCTTCTTAGGGGATGGAGAACCATATATTGTATCTCTGCATCTCACCTAACACTGTAGCAGGCCAATAAGAGGCCCCCAGGAAATATCTTTTGATCAGTTGAATAGACTGACTTGCTTTCCATTCCACATCGTGGGGTGAGTGAACATTTCTCAGAAATGAAATGTTTGGTCCTGGGGGGTTTCTTTTTTGTTCTAATGCCACTGGTTCTCAACAATGTGGGGATGGAAGTCTGACCTTTCTCACAGTTCCAGCAGGCTTGCAGAGAAGTGAGGAAGGAACATCTGTGTCCTGAACTGTGGCTACTCCCAGGACAACAGAGCCAAATAGCAGGAGAGGGACAGGGACAGAAGGAGACGGATGAGGGGGCTGCAGAAACCTCATGTAGATTATATGAGAGAGATAATGAATGCACCAACCTTTGTCTTTCTTTTCACATAACACTGACATATCAACCAACACACTGAGGCTTATGGTCTACGGTATTGGTGTAAGATTCACAGAAAATAATAAAAATAAGGATGATGTGACTTTTTTCACCAAGTTAAGTATATCCTTTTAAATACATTACTTAATATAGGGATATATATTTCTTAATTTTATATATTGGGGGGTACTTTTATGACATTATGGTGATAGTGGATTTTTTTTTCTTTTTAATGCCTTCAGTTAACACAAGTTCACAACTTTTAATCGATTTCCCAATTGTTTGTTTTAACGTTACTCATCTACAATTTCTGAAAGTTTGGGAACCACTGACACAATCTTTTTTGTAGCCGTCATTTTAAAATATCTGTCTTAGCCTTTTCTGTTGCTCTAACAGAATGCCTGAGACTTGATAATTGATAAAGCAATGAGATTTATTTAGCTCATGGCTTCTGGTGAGGGCTTTTGTTGCTGAGTCTATACGTGGTGAGAGGCCAAAGGAAAAGCAAACACATGGGAAGAGGTAACATCCAAGGGGTGCCCTGGCTTTACACCAACCCACTCTTGTGGGAGCATTCCCGCAAGAACTCATCCAGTCTCTTGAAAGTGAGAACTCATTTCCTGTTACAAGAATGTCATCAAGCCATTCCTGAGGAATGCTCCCATGACCCAAACACCTCTCACTGGACCCTACCTTCCACCACCAACACAATGGGAGCAAATTCAACATAGGTTTTGGTAGGAACAAACTGAAACCATAGCAATCCCTAATAATATTTGAAGTTCTTTTGTGAACTTCCTGTAAGATTTTCATCACCAGCTTCAAAATCAGGGTAGCATACGCAATTTTGTATCTAGCAAGTGCTGAGTATATTTTACTATATTTTAAGCCTGTAAGTTACCTCTTAGCTTCACACATGTATATCTAACTATCTTTCTGACATCCTCAGAGGCATCTCACAGTGAACATGTTCCAAACTGAATTCATGATATCCAGTGCCCAACCTCTTTCTCCCCGCAATTCCGTGTATTTGTAAATGAAAATATTGTCCATTTAATTGCACAAGTCTCATTGTTCTACATGCCCAACTCATTGCCAAAATATATAACTTATATTTCATATAAATATATAATTTATATTCTTTATAATTTTAAAATCGAATACTCAATTTTTAGAAAAACACAATAATGGCCATATACCCAGGGAAAAAGAGGACATAACTTTTAAAATCTTGGATTTTGATAGGATTCATAATCTCCACTTTTTTGAATGTGTGTGCTCTTAAAGTAGGAAATCCTGGGGTGTAAAAGAAGAAAGCCAGCAAATACCTTGTTTTGTTTTTTTCTCACTTCCTAGACTGGAAGAGGCAGAGTGCTCGTCCTAAGTTCACATGTCTTCAGGTTAGTGGGGGCCAGTGCTAGAAGCCAGATCTCTGGTTCCCAATCACACCTCTTTTCCAAGCTCCATATGGTATTTCAAATGTGTTGTTTATGTAAGATCGTTTGTGGTGGGATGAATGAGGTCCTAAGAGATTTTATAGCCCCCTTTCAATACTTGTTTTTCCTTAATAATATGCTTTCCAAAACTCAGCAACTGGCCTCACTTAACATTCTCTATTCCTTCCAATATTCTAAGGTCGGAAACTGGTTTTGCTGTGTCATAACACTTTTGAATTTGCCATGTAGTATTATCTGCCCTTACTGCACTGAGCTGGGTAAAAACACTTCCTGTAACCTACCAGAAAGCTGTAAGCAATGTCTATGCTTGAGATTTCTGACCTTCTCTTCTTATCTATAAACAAATGTGTTTTGAAGTTTATAATTAAAAAATTTCTTGGTACTGAGAAATTACCAGGAAAAAAACAATTGCAGAACATGTCAATGCTTTCTATGCAAAAGACTTCATTGCAAAAAACTGACAGGAGACGTAAACATACCTGTCTACAAGACTACATCAACTAGTGATGATTAATTTCATTGAATCAAATTTATCTAGTAACAGACTAGGTGCAGTGACTCATGCCTGTAATCCCAGCACTTTGGTAGGCTGAGGCAGGAAGATCGCTTGAGGTCAGGGGTTCAAGACTAGCCTGGCCAGCTTGGTGAAACCTTGTTTCTACTAAAAATACAAAACTTAGCCATGTACGGTGGCACACTCCCATAGTCCCAGCTACTCAACAGGCTGAGGCAGGAGAATCATTTGAACCAAGGAGGTAGAGGTTGCACCACTGTACTCCAGCCTGGATGACAGAATAAGACTGTCTCAAAAAAACAAACAAAACCAAACTAATCAGTAGCATTTTACTGAGCAACCAGTATGTACTATATGCTGTGGAGAAAAAGAAATAAAAGATGAAGTGGTAGAATAAAAAAATGAATGCAAACCCTGCCAATCACTTGCTGGTTATTGACTTTGGTAAAGGTCCTGTATTCTGGTCCTTAGCTTCCTCATAGTAATCAAACTATAGTTTAAAAACTCAGGCCAAGCACAGTGGTTCATTCTTATAGTGCCAGCACTTTGGGAGGCTGAGGCAGGAGGATCACCTGAGCCCAGGAGTTTGAGGCTGCAGTAAGCCATGATTATGCCACTAAACCCCAGCCTGGACAACAGAGAGAAATGCTCTCTCAACAAAACAAAGCAAAACAAAACACAAAACAAAAATCAACTCTGTCCTAAATGAGATTAAAAATAATTGTCGTAAACACTAACAAACAAAAACTCATTTGCTCCTTTATCCAAAAAGACCATCACAAAGAGTGTCATGAGCTCAGGGAAGCCCCCCCTGTGTATAGGAAAGGAAGAAAGAATGAAGCCTGGCTTGGCTTGGTGGCTATTGTAGGCATGGGCTCTGGTGAATACTGGAGTTCTCTGTGCTGATTGCAAAAGCTACTCTGAACAGTGATCAGTCTGTAGTGCCAGAGCAAAGGAGCTTGATGCACAGCTCTGCTTCAAGTACGCAGTAGGCTCTGGGGATTCAAGAAACAAGACATCTGATACCAACCACTGGGCAAGAGGAAGTTTTTTCTGCCTTTCTTCCTCTCAAGCTGACGTGACAATGGGATTCATCTGTGACCTGTGAGTCAGAGAACCAGGCTCATTATTTCTGCTCTATAAAAAGCCTTCTGGAATTCTGATTATTTTCACTGTGCTATCATACAGTTGACCATAAAATGTCTCAAGGGAACTAAACCCATGCTAATTCTCAGTACTAAGTTGATGCACTTGACGTCTAAAAAGAAACATTTTTTCTGTGCTCCAGGGTATAATGAGCAGTTCAACATCAAGGTGAAGGATTAGTGATTAAAGAAACCCTGAATATGTACATTTAATTAGCATCAACTGCAAGCTCACCATATCCTAGGTAGCACTGATATTAGACCGCAAACCGCAAAACAGAATAAGTAAATCGCAAGCAAAACAACCTAACCAACCAATCAATAAAACAGAACACAAGAAAGGACCAAAACAAAATTTTAACAGATTATTTTTAGAGCAAATGTACTGCGGCTTAATAACATGGCTACAAAATGAAGTTATTTAAAAAATGAAATCCCTGCCTATAAAAATATATCTAATACTACAGTTAGGGCTGCCATGGCTACAAATTTAACTAATCTTAGAGAAAGTAAAATCAGAGTTGTCAAATGCACGTCAATATGTTTTTGTTATTCTCCTGGAAATTACTTTCTGAGGCTTCTTGGTGTTATCAATGCTGATGTCTTGCTTAGTTGATAATTTTCTGGATGGGCCTCAAAGTACCTGATAAATGAATCTGATTCTGTACAGTTGATTTGCTCATTTCTTACATTTTAAGGAGGGCTAACTATGCATGAAGCACTGGGAACCAGAGTCTCATGCCTGAATTCTAAATCTACTTCTACTCATTTTGATTCTGACTAGTCACATCACCTTCCTGAATGTAAATTCCTTTGTTTGCTAAGTTGTAGAATGATGTTAGAGCATCGTTAGGTCACTTATATTCTCAAATTACTTGAGTCCATGCCACACAGAAGTAATTTAATGATTCTCTATAATAAATTGCAGGCACTACAGAAACTCCATTAACTCTTTCTGGCCACAAGATATAACCTTGTTGTAAACTGCAACTATGAAATATAGTTAATTGTGCATATGAGATTCCAATATCAACACTCAATGATAGAAGTTATTTTGTTGAAATACAGAAACACAACTTATTTGTGAAAAGTAATAATGATCCTGGCTATAAAGCTTGTGGTCCTCTTCATTAACATTAAAAATGTAATACAGGCCCCAGCACAGTGGCTCATGCCTGTAATACCAGCACTCTGAGAGGCCTAGGTGGGCAGATCACTTGAGGCCAGGAGTTCAAGACCAGCCTGGGCAATATGGTGAAACCCCACCTCTACCAAAAATACGAAAATTAGCCAAGTGTGGTGGTGCTTGCCTGTAGTCCCAGCTACCTGGGAGACTGAGGCATGACAGTCGCTTGAACCTGGAAGGTAGAGGTTGCACTGAGCCGAGATCATGCCACTGCACTCCAGCCTGGGCTACAGAGTGAGACCCTGTCTCAAAAAAAAATGGAATGTAGTAGCATTATAGAAATGTCAGCAAGATTTCTGTCTAATAAAGTAATAGTGGCCTACATGATGGCTATCATCTCATTCCAAACTAATTTTTTATGATAGCTCCTAAGTTAAAGAATAATTTTGCTGTTCACTATATGCTCAATGTCTACTACTCATTATAAAGTGAAAATCCATCAAATTAATTTACAAATAGATGATAAAGTAAATTAATATTCTGTCTGCTAGTTGCTTGTCAGGCTCATCAATAACATGAGTTTGAGAAATTACTTCTGATAGAATGAAAGTAATTCTCTCTTGACCCTAATTTTCATTAATGTAATAATAGAGGTTACTCTTATAAATAATATAATCATACTTTATCTGACAGTGGCTAACTTCTATTCAGAGAAATTTAGCAAAGGTATGACAGGTCAGGAATGGTGGCTCCCACCTGTAATCCAGGCACTTTGGGAGGTCGAGGTGGGCAGATTGCTTGAGCCCAGAAGTTCAAGACCAGCCTGGGCAACTTGACAAAACTCCATCTCTACAAAAAATAAACAAAAATTAGCCAAGTGTAATGGCATGTGCCTGTATGGGAGGATTGCTTGAGCCCAGGAGGTTGAGGCTGCAGTGAGCCAAGATCATGCCACTGCACTCCAGCCTGGGTAACAGAGTGGCTCTATTTCTCAAAAAAAAAAAAAAAAAAAAATCAAACAAAAGTATTGTAATACCCTATCTAGGAATAATCTCAGAGGAAATTTTCCCATTGATAGGTTTCCCATTTGATGTTCTGTCCACAAATGACAGGTACTTCAGCAAGTTGGATGTCATGTCACCATCCAGATAAAAATCTCAACTTATTTTTAGACAAAAGGACAATATCTGAAGTTTAGGCATATTTAACATATATTTATGTTTCTTTATTTTCATGTATGTAATAACTTCTGTTGCGGGATGTAATAGAAAGATATCACAGATTCTATTCTGTGACAGAGACTTTGTAACTCTTCTTTCAGTGAATCCTGTCCTTCTAATTATTTACACATACACAGTTGCCTAAGAGCAAAGGACAAAGAGGTAATCTAGACCATACATATTTATGATAAATTATGAGGAAGAATGTTTATCTGATGCTATGTACCAGACACCTTCTAATTCCTTGCTAATTGAACTCTTGCTCTCTGAATATGTGTTACAATACCTCGCAAAAAAAGCCTACCAAAATGAAGCAGAAATCCTATAATGAATCCAGGTGTGTATGTCAGTGGAAACATTGAAATTATGTGCAAGATACATGCAGGTACACACACATACACACACACACACGCACAAACATATATCTGTGTGGCTGTATATACATACATGGGTATCCTAGCTTGGTCTGCTGAGAAAGCCTAGAATCAGTAAGATCGCAGTAGCAATGAGCTTACATCTAGCACCCAGAAGGTGATTTCTTAGAAGCACTATCTACCCTTTTTTTCTCAAACATCAGGATAAAGACCTGAAATGTATGATTTCATTTCCCCTTTGCTGCACAGGTGGGCAATGAATGAATTGAGGCAAATAAATGTCAGGAGGCTGAGGCAGAATCATTTGAATCAGGGAGATGGAGGTTGTAGTCCGTTGAGATCACACCACAGCACTCTATCCTGGGCTACAAAGCAAGACTCTGACTCAAGAAAAAAAAAAAGAGCAACACAGATAACCTTGTACACAGCTGATGTTTGAATGAAGCTCTATCGGATTCCAAAGCTCTCAGCCTCTTCTACACTAGCCCATGATAACCTCTGATGAGCACAGCTTCTGTCTTGCTTCAAATCAGTTTGGATGAATTAATGTTGCTACATTGTGTTCATTATTTGCTTCACAATCAATGATTCCTCCCAGTACTTGTGGGCAATCTCATTATCATAATGATTAAAAAGAATGAGAGGAAGCTAGTATAGCAAAGCTTGTATTTAGAAGTAATTTATATGAGATCTGGCATTTTATTCCACTTCCAAGATTCCTGAAGATACTGGATTAAATATGAATTACAAGAAAGAAATCATGAACTTGGGATAAAGCAGGCTTTTTTCAAACATCCAACACAGTGAGTAGGATTCAAAATCTTCCTTACTTCTTTTTGAAGCAAACCATAACTCTCACCTATCCTTTCATGGATTTCATGTGAGCAAGAAATAGTTTTCTGTTAAGTAACCAGGATTTGGGTGTTATGTGTTGTGGCAGTTTTCACTCCATAATTAATACAGAAATTTGTACCTTTACATGGAGTGCTGCTTTAACAAAAACCTAAAAGCTTGTCTTAGAGTTCAGGCAGTGGGAGGTGAGGACACGAAGGATGGAGGCTGGCAAACTGGAGATACGTGCTGTGCAGGGCAGAACATTTAATCATGCCTGTGATAACCCAGAAGGCAGCTGCTAGCCCATTGAAGCAAAGAGGTTGGAAAATAAGAATGGTAGTGGTGAGCATTGGTTATTATAGGCTGTGATTAGCATAACAGTAGAGGAAAGAGATAAATTGACCGATTTTTAAGCAGAAATAAAAAGAATACAATCGTGGGTTCCACATCAGAGGATTCAGCTGTGGGTTCCACAACAGAGGATTCACAGATCAGAAATGTTCTTTAAACCCCCCCCCAAAAATAAAAAATAACAATGTAAGAAGCGATACAAATAAAACATGATAGTCTAACAATTACTTACATTGCATTTATATTGTATTAGATATTATAGGTAATAAAGAGATGATATAGAGATTATTTAAAGTATACAGGAGGATATGCATAGGTTATATGAAAATACTATACCATTTTATATCAGGGACTTGAGCAACTGAAGATTTTAGTGTCCTAGGGGGTCCCAGAACTAATCCCCTCACAGACTGTAGTCTAGAAATGTAGGGCCTTGCAGAGTTGGAAACATTGACTATTTCTAGACCTCAAAGAGTAACAAGTAAAACTTGAAAGAAAGATTTTGAATAACAAAGGCTCAGTAATTCCAAGACTCAACCAGACTTTATATTGGTATTAACATAAAAAACAGAGAGAGGTGAATTTCCAAGTAAAAAGGTGTTATTTGAGCATAAAATATATAAGAAGTAGGATTGAAATTCAGAACATAAATATGGATGATGGTGGCTTTCAGTATGTCCAGAGAACAAAGGAGAAGGTTAAGGTTTTATTGGGAAAACAGGAGGTTGTATAAATTGTTTGGAAAGAAAGCTTGGTTGCATTGGCAGAGTCTTACAAGAGCTGGCAAATTTTGATTGGCTAATGTCGGTAGCTGCTGGTAAGACTTGTTATCTTATTTGGTTATGGCCAGATAGCCAAATAAATTAGAAATAGGCCCTTGAAGTTTTGGATTGGGTTTCTGAGAAAGTGTGTGAGGCAAGTGTTCTTGTATACGTGGCTAGCTGTCTCCTGTGACTCATGTCATAAGCTGTGGTTTAGAAAAACTTCCTGTGGCCGGGCCTGGTGGCTCATGCCTGTAATCCAGCACTTTGGGAGACCAAGGCAGGTGGATCATCTTAGGTCAGGAGTTCAAGACTAATTTGGCCAACATAGTGAAAACCCATTTCTACTAAAAACACAAAAATTAGCAGGGTGTGATGGTTCACACCTGTAATCCCAGCTACTCAAGGAGGCTGAGGCATAAGAATCTCTTGAACCCGAGAGGTGGAGGTTGCAGTGAGCTGAGATCACACCACTGCTCTCCAGCCTGGGCAACAGAGCGAGAGTCTGTCTTTAAGAAAAAACAAAAACAAAAACAGGAAAACTTCTGGTGATAGTTCCCATTATCAGGCAAATCATGCATGGGAGTTCTCTCCTGATGGCCTTCTGTAGCTCTATTTTGAATCTTACAGCTTCGGCATTAGAAAAAATAAACTTTTCTTTTGTTAGGCTACCAAGGTTCTCAAGTTTTCTTCTATCAGTAGCTGATGGACCCTTAACTGGTACACATTTATTGTCATATTTAATAATTGGAGGACCCATGCTTCCCAGCCAGGAGTTGTGTGTCTATAGAAATGTTTGCGCGATTCATAGGTAAACTCTATAAGAATTGTATCTTAGCCAAATACAATCATTTGAATTTTAGTAGTGTTCTTGCTGTTGTGTGTTTGTATTGGGAACACTTACTGGTTAGTACTGGAATTGTTTTGATACCTCTGCTGCCTCTGCTGGCTACTGCATTTAAATGCAGCATAAGCCAGGTGTAGTGGCGCATGCCTGGAGTCCCAGCTATTTGGGACATGGAGCCCAGGAGCTCAAGTCCAGCCTGCGCAACATAGCAAGACCCCATCTCTAATACATAAATAAATAATAAATGAATGAATGCAATTTGGCCTCGCTTCTCACCTCTTCCCCCTTTCAATTTCTTCTAATCTGTTCTTTTTTCTCTCCTTCCAAAGCATCTATTACCTTCAGACATCCTATATAACTTATTATTGTTTATTGCGTCTGCCACCCACCACCATCTAGAACAAACAGGCATGAGAGCCATGATTATTTGTTCTGTTCACTGATGTACCCCAAGTTTCCAAAAGTGCCTGGTCTGATTGGGCACAGTGGCTCATACTTATAATTCCAGCACTTTCGGAGGCCAAGGGGAGCAGATGGCTTGAGCCCAGGAGTTCAAGATCAGCCTGGGGAATATAGCAAAGCCCTGTCTCTACAAAAAAATAAGTAAACATTAGCTGGACCTGGTGGGACATGCCTGTAGTCCCATACTTAAGAGGCTGAAGTAGAAGGCTCAGTTAAACCCAGGGGATCAAGCGGATGGTGGCCTCACCTCCTGGAGGAGCAGATTGCTGTCCCCCACCTTGCCAGAGACAGGGTCTGGGCTGAACCTGACTTGGCTGGAGAGGGCCAGGGCCTTGGGCAGGCCAGGGCAGGATGGCCTGTCACCTGTGTGAAGATGAAGGAGCCCTTATTGGCCTGCACTCTTACAAGATTTTTTTAGGATTATTGAAAGAGTTTGAGACCCTCGTAGGGGAGTGGGTGGCAGGCGGGGGTGTGCTGCTAGCAGTGAATCTCTACCTCTCCATGGCTGTCCCCATCCTCCAGGGCCTCCTGGGGGACCTTTGTAATTTGAATTAATTAAAAATATGAACTCAAAAAAATTTGGGAAATGATTTCAGAATTAGGAAACATCTGTTTCCCTGGGCTTTGAATTTTGAGGGGTTTCGTGCAAAGCTGAGACAGAAAGGCTGCTAGTAATGGTTGCTGTCTAAATATGAAAAGCAATTTGTATTTGAAAATGCAATATTATTCAGCTATGGAAGAAATGCAGTACTGAGTTATGATTGCGCCATTGCACTTCAGCCTGGGTGATAGAGCAAGACCCCGTCTCAAAAAATTAAAATTAAAATTAAAAAATAATATTCTCTAGCCCTTTGGAGGTACTGAAAATATTTTGATGAAGGGATGAATAATTAATAAGCCCTTCATGTTTAAAATTAAAATAATGATTTATACAAAGCACCTTTTTCATAATAGACACTAGATTTTTAAATATTTCCTTTGTTATATTAGGAATATGTTTATTATTGCAAATAGTCTTTTTGATGTCCTCATTTTTTAAAGATACATTGGTATACATTAGTCATGTCTAAACTGAAGGTCAGCAGATACTGATTTTTCATATATTTGGGTTAAAGCAAATATGTGATTTTTTTTTTTTTTTTTTTTTTGAGACAGAGTCTTACTCTTTCACCTGGGCTGGAGTGCAGTGGTTTGATCTCAGCTCACTGCAATCTCTGCCTTGCAGGCTCAAGCAATTATCCTCATCCTCCCAAATAGCTGAGACGCTGGGACTACAGGCTCACACCACCATACCTGGCTAATTTTTGTATTTTTAGTAGAGATGGGGTTTCCCCATATGGTCATGCTGGTCTTGAACTCCTGATCTCATGATCCATCTGCCTCTGCCTCCCAAGGTACTGGAATTACAGGCATGAGCCACTGCACCTGGCCCAATAAGTGAATTTTATGTATGTTGCATTGATAATTTCACCTTTGATTTGATTTCACTCTATCTTTAATTTCTTCATTCTATGATGGTTACAAAGCGTTTATAATGAGATGTTCCTTAAGACTTGCAAAGTTGTCCCTGCCATCTTGGTAAAATAGCCATATTCTCATGATGACATAGAACTATGCTGTAAATATGTTCTTGTTATTATTTTTGTTTTGTTTTATTAACCTTTTTTCCCAGAATTCCCTCTAGTAATTGGTTCTCATGAAATTGGTTGGATTTTAGGACTAAAGGTTGTTAAAATATGAATAATATTCTAGCATTGGTTTCATAAAAAGATTTGGTGTTCATTTTCATTTATTGTCCAGACGCTAGGCTTTATGTCATGTTCATGCATACTATCACTTAGCTAAGAAACAAAAACCATATAACTTAATTTCTTCTGCAAAACAGCATTATTTGGAAATGCAAGGAAGTGGCATTCAGTATGGCATGACGACATGTTCCGCTTTTGCAGGAGATTTTTGTGTTTTGCAATCAGTGCTAAGAAAGGGCGTGAGGTCCAAAACAGATTGGTTATCATTTTTAAGTAAAGATTTCTCAAATTGAGGTCTCAGAATAGTGAGAAATGAGTAGATAATTAAAAAATATTTATCTTCAGTATATTTTATCCAATGGGTTTTCCTTCCTGGTTGTGATAGTTATTGACTCTTTTCCCCCAAAAAAGACATGTTTACTGGGATTACCCTGATCCAAATGGAAGTGATTCCAGAATTAGGAAACTTCAATTTCTCTGGGCTTTGAATTTCGAGGGCTTTCATGCCAGGTTGAGACAGAAAAACTGCTAGAATGGTTGCTGTCTGGATATGAAATGCAATTTGTATCAGCTTACCAGTGTGTTTAGGACACTTCCAGCTGTTTTCTTTACTAATCTTTATGTTCTAGATTGCATTTACCATAGATTAGCTTTGATGTTCATTTTAACCTAACTTGCATAATATGTCTAGATTCAGAAGAGGAGGCTTTCTATTTTCTCTAAGCATAGATGTGTCCTGGGTGGGTAAAAAAGCCTTGTGTTAAGAACCAAAAGAACCTAGCAGGGCCTGTTCATAGCAGCACTATGCACAGTGGCCAAAATGTGGAAATAGATCAAATGTTCATCAGCTGATAAGAGATAAACAAATTGTGGTATATACAGAAAATGCAATATTATTCAGAGATGGAAGAAATGCAGTACTGATATATGCAATGTGAATGAACATCCAAAACATACTAAGTGAAAGAAGCCAGACGCACAATACCACATATTATGTGGTTCCATTTATATGGAAGGTCCAGAATAGATAAATCCAGATGGAGAGAACACAGATGGGTGGTTGCCAAGGGAAAGGGGGAGAAACTGCTTAATAGGCATGAGTTTGACTTTGGAGTGATGAAATGTTTTGAAACTAGACATAGGTGGCACTTCACAACATGGTGAAAGTACTGAATGTCCATGAATTGTTCACTAAAAATGATTAATTTTGTTATGTGAAGTTTACCTTAATAAATTATTTTTAAATTACACACATGAACGAGAGATGAACATTTAAAAATTCTTCAACGTGTTTGAACAATATCAATGCAAATGTCAACAATCAAATGCAAATTTTACTTAAAATTTGTTCATATGTTCCAAAATGCCTCTTTCCATTCACCAGAAGAATTGTGCCAAGAGGAACTGGATTATTTCATTTCAAATGAGCTGTCTTAACACCAGTCACTTAAAAAAAAAAGGAGGTCAACTTATTGGGTTAAGTGGCCAAAGGAAAAAAAGAAGGAAGGTTGAGGAATGAGAGACTCATGCATTTTCCATGTTTTCCCTTCCTAAAGCATGTTATGCTCATGGTCTCAGCAATTGTTCTTGAGATTAGATGGAGCAGATTTGCTGAAAATGATTGGGACATCAGGGGATCCTTCTTGGGTTATAGCATGACTATAACAAGACTCCACTTTAAGTTGCTTGGTCAATAGAGAAACGCATAGCAGTTGGATCATCTGAACTCATTGAAGCAAATAAATTGTATTCTGCTATGGTGGTTAATTTTATCTGCCTACTTGGCCAGAATTTGGTGCCCAGTTGTTTGGTCAGATATTAGTCTAGATGTTGCTGTAAAGGTATTTTTTGGACATGATTAGTAATTATCATCAGTTGACTTTAAGTAAAGCAGATTACCCTACATAATGTGAGTGGGTCTCATCCAATTAGTTGAAAGCCTTAAGAACAAAGACTGAGGTTTCTAAGAAAGAAATAGGAATTCTGCCTTTAGTCTGCAACATGGAAATTCTGCTCAAGTTTCCAGACTTTGGATTCAAGACTACAATATTGACTCTTGCCTGAATTTCTGGGCTGCTAGGCTGACCTATAGATTTCAGGCTTACCAGCTCCTCAATCATATGAGCAGTTTGCTTAAAACAAATCTGATAGATAGATAGACAGACAGAAATCTTATTGGATCCTCTTTCTCTGGAAAGCCCTGGTTGATACAACTGATGCGAGGCACAGGAGCCCCCAAATTAGGGCTTAGCCTTAGGAGAGTTGTTGATTTCTCCCAGGAAAGAATTCAAGGGCAAGCTGGTGGTGACAGAAAGCATCTGTTGTTGAATCAGTGCTGCTCTTCGTAGAGCAGAGTTAATCCTTAGGCAGTGTGCCCAGAGTCAACACCTGTGGGCTACTAGCTGGCTGTATTTATACCTACTTTTAATGACATGCAAATTAAGGGAGGATATTCAGGAATCTCTAGAAAAGAGGTGATAACTTCTGAGTCATTGCCATGGCATTTGTGTACTGTCATGTTGCTGGTGGGAGTGTAGCTCATTATGCTACTGAGCAGGGAGGGCAACTAGAGATCACTTTCATAGCCATCTGCCTTTCTCACTGTACCCTGTTCCGACCAGAGCCTTTTCCCAATCAGCAGGGTCACTGCAGGAAAACAAGTCCTGCTGGTCTCCTGCCTCACAACCACTTGAGCATCCCTCACCCTCATCCCACCACCTTACACTGAGCTCAGGCTCTATTCCTGGCTATTAAAAGAGGGCTGCTGCCACCTTGTTAATCTCCCCGCTAAGGCCGCTATATCAGAAAATAAGGGATTAGCCCTCACAGGTTTATTTGCCCTTAGACTCACTCAGAGAAACCAGGGCTTAATTTTATTGTTCCCTGATTTATCCTGTGTAGTGAGACAAGGTTTAACAATACTGGGAATCACAGACTACTGGTGTCATCAGGTCTCAAAGACAGCACAAAATTATGGCATGCTGTAAACCAAACTATAGTCAGTAGCAAAACAGATTCAATGTAATGTTAATTCCTCAAAGAAAATAAATTATAACAGAAGGAAGAAACCAACAGCTCTTCTCTTTTCATTATCTCCCAAGATGAAACAATAACAAACAGAATTTTTGAAATATCCTGTACACATCTTGGATCAAATGAATTTGGAAACAGCCAGTTTTACTTCATCTTATTCCAGGAAGACAGAAGTTGAATACCACAGGCATGTCAGGCAAAACAAGCATCTGCACATACCTGTGCTGTGCAGTAACGCATGCAGCTTCCTCAAGGCAAATAAACCTTCTTTTTCTCTTGGCCTCTTACAAATAATACATAAATATTTTAAATTTATTATTTATACAATAAATAAAGAGGAAAAAATATGGCTCTTGGCCAGGCACAGTGGCTTACACCTGTAATCCCAGCACTTTGAGAGGCTGAGGCTGGTGGATCACCAGAGTCTAGGAGTTCAAGACCAGCCTGGCTAACGTGTGAAACCCCTTCTCTACTAAAAATACAAAAATTAGCTGGGTGTAGTAGCACACACCTGTAGTCCCAGCTACTCAGGAGTCTGAGGCAGGAGAATCACTTAAATCCAGGAGGTGGAGGTGGCAGTGAGCCAAGATTACACCACTACACTCTAGCCTGCATGACAGAGCGAGACTCCTTCTCAAAAACATAAAAAAGAAAAATATGATTCTCATAGGTCTCTTATAAACCATAATTAAGGAGATGTTTTTCTCTTTTTTTTTTTTGCTTTTTTTTGCCCGAGATGCTCAGTGTTATTAGTAGTTGGAAAAGCATAAATCAGAAAAATTATGAATTATTGTGCACCAGATTTATAAACATTAAAGCGTTATAACATCCAGTGGTAATCACGATATGGTAAAACTAATAAAACTGACACTTTCAGAACTGGGCATGGTGGCTCAAGCCTGTAATCCCAGCACTTTGGGAGGCCAAGGTAGATAGAACACTAGAGGCCAGGAGTTCAACACCAGCCTGAGCAATATAGTGAGACCCCGTCTCCAAAAAATTCTCTTTAATTAGCAGGGCATGGTGGCACGTGCCTGTAGTCCTAGATAATTTGGAGGCTGAAGCAGGAGGATCCCTTGAGCCCAGAAGTTGGAAGCTGCAGTGAGCCATAATTGTACCTCTGCACTCCAGCTTGGGTGACAGAGCTAGATCTCTTTCTAAAAAACATAAAAAGTTGGCACTTCCACACATTGCTGATCTCAGATTCAATTGCTAAAACATTCTGGAAAAGAAATCTGTCACTATCTCCTATATCAATTAACATTTACAGTTTGCTCATCAGTGCAACAATCCTGCTGGACAATGGAAGCATGAGAACATAAGGATTTATGAGCAAAGACATTTATGGGAGCTTATGTGTTATTTTCCTGAAAGAAACAAACATGAAAATAACCTGTGTGTCTGTAAAGAAACAATGGTTTGATAAAGTAGGATATCCACCCTACAAACTATAAGAATTGATTAAAAGTAAAGTTATACCTACTTATATTAATGTTGAGGGCTGTTCACAAAGTCAAGTGAAAAGTAAGTAGCAGAGAGATGTACAGGATGTGAATTCATTTTTATTTTAAAAACCTACACTTGGGTATGTTTGTGCACCTGTGTTTGCACGGAGCAGGTGTGGAAGAATGCACATTCAAGTGCCAGCTTAACTTCAGATGAGATGGAATTGCACATGGGGGTTTGGGGAGGATGTGAGTAAGATTGTTGATTCTGTGTTGTTTCTATACTTTTTATTTTCTGTATATTAGGATGTGTTGACATCTTAAAAACCTTGCTGGCTGGGGAGAGACTGCCCTTTTTAGAGCCAGTCAGTTCATAGAGACAGCAGAGGTCAGCCAGGAAGAGCATGCCCTTATTCAAACTAAACAATCTAGACCCACCTGCTTCCATCCAACCCCCCCAACCCAGGAGGTGATTCACACTCCTCTGCCTTAATCATCCCAGGATAAGTACCAGGCAATTAGGACCACCCGTATAACCTATAGCTTAGAGCTGCTGAAATTTTTCCAATTAGCCAGTCGTAAGTTGTTTTCCCTCCCTGCCTTGACTTTCCCACAGAAGTTCCAATAAGGCTATAGCCTCCACTTTCCCCCTGCTCCTGTGTTTTACCTCCTGACCACCCTGAGGCTTCCCCGTATGTCCCTGCATGAACTGCCATACCTTCTATCTCTTGAGCTTTTGAGTATTATAAGCTTTGTTTTGCCAGGCACAGTGGCTCATTCCTGTAATCCCAGCACTTTGGGAGGCTGAGGTGAGAGGATCACTTGAAGTCAGGAATTTGAGACCAGCCTGGGCAACATAGCGAGACCTTGTCTCTGCAAAAAAATAAAAATAAAAAAATAATAAACCCCATAAAATTAGCAGGTAGTATGCACCTGTAGTCACTCAAGAGGTTGAAGTCAGAAGATCTCTTGAGCCCAGGAATTCAGGGCTGCAGTGATCGCACCACTGCACTCCAGCCTGGGTGATAAAACGAGACTGTCTCAAAATAAAATACAAAATAATAAAAGAAAAAAATACACTTTGTCTCTCGGAATGTCTCTTCTATCTCCTCTTGCAGCCGCAACTGACCATCTCATAAAAGATCACTTCTCAAATGTGAAAAGGGTGCAGAAGAGGCAGTCTCTGTCTTTGAAGCTCTAGTACTCCAGATCTGTGCCTCACTCAGCTGGCCTGGGCATTTGTCTTTAATCATGGAATTCCTATCCAAGTTCTCCCTGTTCCCCTTTGGTTTTCAGCAGTAAAGTTCAGCATTTCCACCTTCTATTCTAAGGTAGTTTTACCAGTGATCATGGACCTGCAATGAAAGCACAATCACGGTTGAATTCCACAGTTGCCAGGAAACCTACTTCTCATTCTTTCTAAGCTTGCACTCTCTGACAGTCTATGTCCCTAAACCAGGCTTCTGTGATGTCTCTTTGACCTTTAGGCTGGGGCTTTCTTGTTATTTATTTATTTATTTATTGTCCTTTGAGATGGAGTCTCACTCTGTCACCTAGGCTGGAGTGCAGTGGCACAATCTTGGCTCACTAAAACCTCCGCCTCCCAGGTTCAAGCAATTCTGCTGCCTCAGCTTCCTGAGTAGCTGGGATTAGAGGCATGTGCCACCATACCCAGCTAATTTTTCTATTTTCAGTAGAGACAGGGTTTCGTTATGTTGCCAGGCTGGTCTTGAACTCCTGAACTCAAGCGATCCACCTGCTTTGTCCTCCCAAAGTGCTGGGATTACAGACATGAGCCGTCACATCTGGCCTTGGCTGAGGATTTCTGATCCAGTGAAAACACGTGTTCTTCCCATCTCAGACTACTGGCTCACCACTTCTCTAGGTTCTCTGAAGGCTCATGGGATTACTAGTATCACCTCTGGTTTGGCTATTACTCCCTTCGATTCCCAGTCCACGAAAGAAGCCCTGTATTGGGCTTCTTAAAGAAGACACTAATCCTTGTATTGACCCTCAGTAAACCACTTAATAATCTTTTATTTATTTTTTCCAAGAAGTGCATGTGTTCACAAAGAATATCCCGTCTCAGAAATAAGAAGGGGAAAGTTGCTGAATGCCTATGCATATAAGAAGCCCTCTTACCTACACTCCCTAAGCAGGAGAAGAACAGTTACACTTGGTCATGTCCAAGTACATTTTATTGTGCCAGTTGGAGAAACTTTCACTGGAGCCTGGAAGAGCCACTTGTATGTGGAGGCAGAATTTCAGACTCGCTCTCCCCCAGGGCTGCAGCAATGGGCATGACTCCCTCTTATCTGTCCACCCTTCCTGCACCCCAGCACCTGGCACAAAAGCTGCCGTCCAGTTGGAGAAAAACTTGAGGCAAACACCTGTCTTAGATTGAGCTGCTGCATATATAGGGAGGCTTTACCAATAGGCATTTGTTTCTCACAGCTCTGGATGCTGGAAGGCTGAGATCAGGGTCCCAGCATGGTCAGGCACTGGTAATTATCCTCTTTATTGTAGCTTGTGGACTTCTTGTGCTGTGACATGGCAGAAAGAAAATTAGCCAGCTCTCTGGCCTCTCCTTAGAAGGGCACAAATTCCATGCAGGGAGGTGTCAGCCTATGACCTAATTATCTCCCTAAAGCTCCACCTCCTAATACCATTGCCTTGGGGGTGAGGGCTTCCGCATTTGAATTTGGGGGAAACAAAAACCTTCAGTGCCTCACAACACCTGCCTGC
The DNA here is from genome assembly GCF_049354715.1 of Callithrix jacchus. NCBI lineage: Eukaryota > Metazoa > Chordata > Mammalia > Primates > Cebidae > Callithrix > Callithrix jacchus. The sequence continues at coordinate 28,863,937 of NC_133514.1, read as the reverse complement.
TCTCACTGTTATGTTCCCTCTTGTTGGTGAATGAACTTTTTTGGAGTGGAATAGCGAGATGTGAACAGCTTGGGGAAAAGGAGGTAGGCTTCCTTCCAAAGGAAGGCTTTGAGCCTTTTGGTTCTAAGCAAAAGGCAAAAGGACAACGCTCAAGTCTGTCCTTTCTCTCTGGAGTAATTCATGGGGGTGGAAATTAAATGTGGCTTTTCCTTGCTTTACCAACATAACTATATTGTCCTCATAACTCTGCAGAGGAATGGTGGATGCTTGAAAGTCAGACTCATTTCTTTGGTCAATTATCTCTTTATTCATTAATGAACAGTGTTATTATTTATACTAGATTTCTAACATTCATTTAATATAAGAATGGAGTTTCTTAGCCAGTTTCTTAGTAATAATTAAAAGTAATAAAAACATAATATTTTAATATAGATAAGTTTTAAATGTCTTGCAAAGTATAATTATAGAATATATGACCATTAAGAACATCACTTTTTAAATAGCCACTGTATTTTTTCCTAAAGAAAGATAGAACTGGCTGGGCCTGGTGGTGTACACCTGTAATCCCAGCATGTTGAGAGGCTAAGACAGGAGGATCTCTTGAGCTCCGGAGTTTCAGACCAGCCTGGCCAACATGAGGAAACCCTATCACTCCCCACTCCTTGCAAAAAACAGAAAGATCTCTCAATAAAAGTCAAATTAAATTTTGGTAGCATTTTTGGATGAAAAATGTTAAAGTTACCTTCTTTATATGTTATACTGAATGCAAAGACTGAATAAAAATAAATGAATAGTAGAGCTAAAATTAAAGTCTTATTGATCGATGTGTATGCTTCTGCACAGATTGAGAAAGGCCGGAAAGGGAGATGAACGTTCTTGACTAAGCAGTGGCAAACGTTTTACATCTGGGTATTTCCGAGATTTCATAATGAAAATCAAACCTGTTGGTGTGTCAAAGGAAAGCACGACTTAAGATTGAGGAGACAGCTGAGTGGACCTTCTCTGGAACAGGCAGCACATCAGCAGCACACTCCAAATCCCAGGGTAGGACTGCAAAAGGCAAGAATTTGACTTTATCATCCTCATCCTCCATCCTTCCTGTTCTTTCCATTCTCTCTCTCTGCCCTCCCTCCCTTGTTTCCAGCATTCCTGTTTAGTCTTCTGTTTCAGGTCCAGATGGGTGGAAATCTGTGATGTGTAACTCATAGGCAGTGATATATGCATTCTCATCACAGCTTTCAAAAATCATAGACTGGGATCAGTGGCTCATGCTGTAATCCAAGCACTTTGGGAGGCCAAGGCAGGTGGATCACTTGAGGTCAGGAGTTTGAGACCAGCCTGGCCAATATTGTTTCTACAAAATACAAAAATTAGTATGGTGTGGTGGTGAGTTCCTATAATTCCAGCTACTCAGGAGGCTGAGGCACCAAAGTCATTTCAATCCAGGAGGTGGAGGTTGCAGGGAGCTCAGACTGTGCCATTACACTCCAGCCCAGTCGACAGAGCAAGACTCCATCTCAAAAAGACAAAATAAAGAAAAGAGAAAAAGAAAGAAAGAAAGAGAAAGAAGGAAGGAAGGAAGAAAGGAGAAAATAAAAAACCTTTAACTTTTACTACCAAAGTAATAAATACTGACATTTCAGGTATCAAGGAAGGGCAGGGAGAAAAGGACCCAAGGGCAATGTTCATTCCCCATCTCTTTAATCACAGTGTAGAAAAACCTGTCTCTGGTGCAAGTCTCAAAGGACTAGAGCCAGAAAAGGGTTAAAGTTTGAAACTATTATAAGCTGTTCACAAAAGATGGAGAAACCCTCAGATTGTGTATATGAAGAGAGAAATGATAAAATGATTCATGAAGGCTTCTCTCAAAGGTGCCCCCACCACCTAACTGTGCCCCTCTCCATTAAGTACTTGATGTATAAGACTATTTCATCAGAAGAAGCATGAGATGCTGGTGGAGATGTTTAATTTTAGCCTTCCATTCTTTCCTTTAAATATGATTCAGCCAATTTGTTTCAAGCTTTTGGCTTCATTTTAGGAAGCAGATGTTTAACCTCCTGTTCATTGAGCTAGTATTCTCTATAATTAAGAGTTTTGAAAGAATACTGGAAGGGGTACAACCTAGTTCTTGGATAAATTTATATCTGTGCGTGGGAAATCTATTTCCTTCCGATTGCTTTAATTGTAATCTGGAGCGTCTATAGCATTTGTTTAGCGTTTAAGTTTTAACAACAAAGCTTCACTTAAAAAAAAATTGCAGAGATTCTTGAATGACTTCTTTCCAAGTAATCTTCTATTTTTACTTTTTTATTTGCAACCAGTGAATTCTTGTGGACAATTTTGAAGTGTAAGTATACATTTTACTTAAATGTATAAGTCAAGCTAAGCTCAAACTGGCTTGGCTCTGCTATATGAATGACAAAACTGAAATTTCAGTGCCTTTACTTATTTATTTATTTGTTTTATTGCATTTTAGGTTTTGGGGTACATGTGCAGAACATGGAAGATAGTTGCATAGGTACACACACGGCAGTGTGTTTTGCTGCCCTCCTCCCCTTCACCCACATTTGGCATTTCTCCCCAGGCTATCCCTCCCCAGCTTCCCCCCACACTGTCCCTCCCCTATTCCCTCCAATAGACCCCAGTGTGTAGTATTCCCTTCCCTGTGTCCATGTGTTCTCATTTTTCATCACCCGCCTATGAGTGAGAATATGCGGTATTTTATTTTCTGTTCTTGTGTCAGTTTGCTGAGAATGATTTTTAAGAGACAAGGGTCTCACTCTGTCACCCAGGCTGGAGTGCAGTGGTGCGACCATAGGAAGGAAGGATTCCTCACACATTGATCTTTCCCTCATTCTTACTCCCTAAGATTGCCTTAATATTCCTCTCTCTCCATCATTTCTCTACTTTATCCACTTCCCCTAGTTGGTCACCGCTGGAAAAGAAAAAGAAGAAAAAGAAAAACCTTGAAAATTTAATTCTGGGGGGGAAAAGAGGCAAGTAATTACAGACAAGCTAAGGTTACCTCAATTTTCATAAAGGAAAAAGGAATATATCCAGGGACATATAATAAAGCCTCATGTTCGTGTCCATCATGAAGGATGCCGAGATGAATAAAACAGAGTCTCTTCCCTGAAGGAGCTCACAGTTGGGTAGGAGGAGGTGAACTGTAATAACTATTATACAATACTACATGAACATAAGGGCCCTATATGCAAAGTACAATGGGAGCTTTAAAAGCATGGCAAACATTATCTGCCTGGGAGTGTGGGGGACGTGTCACAACAGTGATATTTGAGTGTGTCTCAAAAAATGAGACATGTAGAGTCAGAGAAGTTTGAACTAATACAACTTGGTCTAAAAGTGTGAGCCCAGTTGGAGGTGGGAAAATGAGAGGGACCAAAGCTAGAAATGTAGGCTGGGACCAGAGCGTACAGGTTCCCAAAAGCTAAATTAAGGTATTTGAATATTGTTGGGCAAATGATAGAAAGCCTTCATAGGTTTTAAATTAAGGGAAGAATGATTCTAAAGGAAGTTTTCCCAAAATGGCGTTTGTAGGCCAGTGTTCCTTCCCAGTACTCTGGACAGTGTGGTTTAGGAAACACGTCATATTGGACGGCCTGCTTGGAAACTATAAGAACATTAATGAGCATCAATATATACTTGAGAATTTTTGGAAACAATTTGTTAAGCTTAACTCAGTATGTATAAAACATAGTTATTCATCTTTTATTTATGTATAACAAATGACCACATGTTTAGAAGCTTAAAATAAAGACTGGTTGCGCACAGTGCTCATGCCTGTAATCTCAGCACTTTGGGAGGTTGAGGATGGAGGATCACTTGAACCCTGAAGTTCGAGACTAGCCTGGGCAACATGATGAAACCCCACATCTACAAAAAATACAAAAAAAAAAAAAGTTTAGCCAGGTGTGGTGGCCCGGTGTGTGCCTGTAGTTCCAGCTACTCAGGAGGCTGAAGCTGGAGGATCGATAGAGCCCAGGAAGTTGAGGCTGCAGTGAGCTGTGGCTGTACAAATGCACTCACTCCAGGCCACTCCAGGCTGGGTAACAGCAAGATTCTGTCCAAAAAAAAAAAAAAGAACGTCTCTTTTAGCTCACAGTTCTGCAGGTCAGAAGGCTGCCATACCATGATGGGTTTCTCTGCTCAGATTATCACAAAGCTAAAATCAAGATGTGGGCCAGGGGAGTTCTTGTTTGGAGGTTCCACCAAGCTCATTTTCTTTTTTTCAATTGTGCAAGTTTAAGGGGTTCAAGTGCAGCTTTGTTACATTGATACATTGCACAGTGGTGAAGTCTGGGATTTTAGTGTAGCCATCACCTAAATAATGTACACTGTACCCACTAGATAATTTCTCATCTCTCACCTCATCCCGCCCTTCCAAGTCTCCACTGTCTATTCCACACCCTATATCCTTGTGTATACATGTTTAGCTTCCACTTCTAAGTGAGACTATGTGGTATTTGACTTGCTGTGTTTGAGTTGTTTCACTTAAGGTAATGTGTACACACACACCTATATATATGTGTGCGTGTGTGTGTGTATATACACACTACACACTCTATATATAGGTGTGTGAGTGTATATATATATATATATATATATATATATATATATATATATTTACCACATGTTCTTTCTTTTATTTTAGATGATGTGATTTTATTTTTTTTAATTTTAAAACTTCAACTTTCATTTTGGATACAGCAGGTGCAGGTACAGGTTTGTTACATGGGTATATTGCACCCAGGTAGTGAGCATATCATGCCCAATAGGTAGTTTTTCAACCCTGCTCTCTCTCTCCTCCCTCTAATACTCCATGATGTCTGTTAATTCAATGTTTATGTTCATGTGTGCTCAATGTTTATCTCCTACTTATAACTGAGAACACACATATATCACATTTTCTTTATCCAGTCACACCTTGATGGACACTTAGGCTGATCCCAAATCTTTGCAATTGTGAATAGTGCCAGAATTCAGTTCTTTGATGTTGTAGAACTAAAATCCCCATCTACTTGCTGGCTCTCAGCTGGGGGTTGATCTCAGCTCTTAGAGGCCTCTCTCTCAGTATGGAGGTTTATGTTCTAGGTTGACCAGAACACATCTCTCTGTCCTTCCTTCTCTGACCAATGGAGAAAATGTTGCATGTAAAGCATTCATGTGTTGTTTTGGTCAGGTCCACCAGGATAATCTTCCAATCTTAAAGCCAATGGATTTGAAACGTTAATCACATCTGCAAAATCTTTACAGCAGTAGGTAGATTAGTATTTGATTGAGAAACCAGGGGTCAGGAATCTTGGAGATCCATCTTAAAATTCTGCCTATCTTTTTTTTTTAATGGAAAATACTTTAGAATATTTCAAAATTTTTAGAGGTTTTTGAGGTGCCTAGTTTAGCAAAAACTGAGTTGATTTAGAAAGAACATTCTGGAGAGGGCAATGGAGGCTGGAGGCATGGAAACATGGAAATCAATTTAGAGACTGCTGTGGTTATCACAGAGATAAAATGAGCATCTAAAGTACAAATTCTAGGAGATAGAATTGATACAACTCGATGAGCAAATAGGTAAAGTAGGCAATTGAAACAGGTTTTCAGCCCCAAATATTGAGTCATCTTTGATGGTATCATAGCAGAAATGAGGTCTAGAAGTGGGATTGGCAAAGAGAAGACAATTCGTTTAGTTTTTAATGTGTTGAGCTTGAGGTCTTATGTTAGGCCATTCTTGCATTGCATCAAGAAATACCTGAGGCTGGGTAATTTATAAGAAAAGAAGTTTACTTTGCTCATGGTTCTACAGGTTGTAGAGGAAACAGTGCTGGCAACTGCTTCTGAGGAGGCCTCAGGAAGCTTTACTTATGGTGGAAGGTGAAGTACGAATGGGCATTTCACATAGAGAAAGCAGAAAAGACTAGATCTGGCTAGGTGCAGTGGCTTATGCCTGTAATCTCAGCACTTTGGCAGGCCAAAGCAGACAGATTACTTGAGGCCAGGAGTTCAAGACCAGCCTGGGCAACATGGTGAAACCCTGTCTCTACAAAAAATATAAAAAAGCCAGGCCTAGTGGTACACACCTATAATCCCAGCTACTCTAGAGGCTGAGGTGGGAGTATCACTTGAGCCCGGGAGTTTGAGGCTGCAGTGGGTCATGTACTCCACTCCACTCCACTCCAGTCTGGGAGACAGAGAAAGACCCTGTCTCAAATCAAAACCAAAAACACTATACTACAAGGCTACAGTAATCAAAACAGATTGGTACTGGTACTAAAACAGAGATATAGACCAATGGAATAAAACAGAGGCACCGGAGGCAACACAACATACATACAACTATACAATCTTTGATAAACCTGACAAAAACAAGCAATGGGGAAAGGATTCCATGTTTAACAAATGGTGTTGGGAAACTGGCTAGCCATGTGCAGAAAGCAGAAACTGGACCCCTTCCTGACACCTTACACTAAAATTAACTCCAGATGGATTAAAGACTTAAACATAAGACCTGGCACCATAAAAACCCTAGAAGGAAATCTAGGCAAAACCATCCAGGACATAGGAGTAGGCAAGGACTTCATGAACAAAACACCAAAAACATTGGCAACAAAAGCCAAAATAGACAAATGGGACCTAATGAAACTCCACAGCTTCTGCACGGCAAAAGAAACAGTCACTAGAGTGGATCGGCAACCAACAGAATGGGAAAAAATTTTCACAGTCTACCCATCTGACAAAGGGCTGATATCCAGAATTTACAAAGAACTCAAACAGATTTACAGGAAAAAAACAAACAAGCCCATTCAAAAGTGGGCAAAGGATATGAACAGACACTTTACGAAAGAAGACATATATGAGGCCAACAATCATATGAAAAAATGCTCATCGTCACTGGTCATCAGAGAGATGCAAATCAAAACCACATTGAGATACCATCTCACGCCAGTTAGAATGGCGATCATTAAAAAATCTGGAGACAACAGATGCTGGAGAGGATGTGGAGAAAAAGGAACACTTTTACACTGTTGGTGGGAGTGTAAATTAGTTCAACCATTGTGGAAGACAGTGTGGCGATTCCTCAAGGCCTTAGAAATAGAAATTCCATTTGACCCAGCAATCCCATTACTGGGTATATATCCAAAAGACTATAAAGCGTTCTACTATAAGGACACATGTACACGAATGTTCATTGCAGCACTGTTTACAATAGCAAAGACCTGGAATCAACCCAAATGCCCATTGATAATAGACTGGATTGGAAAAATGTGGCACATATACACCATGGAATATTATGCAGCAATCAGAAATGATGAGTTTGTGTCATTTGTAGGGACATGGATGAATCTGGAAAACATCATCCTCAGCTAACTGACACAAGAACAGAAAATGAAACACCGCATATTCTCACTCATAGGTGGGTGATGAAAAATGAGAACACATGGACACAGAAAGGGGAGTACTAAACACTGGGTTCTATTGGGGGGAAAAGGGGAGGGCCAGTGGGAGGGGGAGGTGGGGAGGGATAGCCTGGGGAGAAATGCCAAATGTGGGTGAAGGGGAGAAGAAAAGCAAAGCACACTGCCATGTGTGTACCTACGCAACTGTCTTGCATGCTCTGCTCATGTACCCCAAAACCTATAATCCAATAAAAAATTAAAAAAATAATAATAAATGCAGTGAAACTGTGAAAAAAAAAAAACAAAAACAAAACAGACCTCATGAACTTGCTCACTATCATGATGCTAAACCATTCAGGATAAGTTGGCCCCCATGATCTAGTCACTTCCTACTGGGCCCCACCACCAACACTGGGGATTACAATTCAATGTGAGATTCAGAGGGGACACACATCCAAACTCTACTAGGTCTGCAGTATAGATAGGAAGAGAAAAGTTTGAAACTCTGAGGAAACATAGGGGCTGATGACATATTTTAGGGAATCATCACAATGGATAAGATTTCCTCTATTTAATCAATAGGAGAATGGAATACTACTGAGGATGGAGTGAAAAACAAATTCATTAATATCCAATGTCAAGTTAAGTCCATATAATCATTTACTTATTGGGGCAGAAGAAGGGTACAGTCAAATTTATCTTAATAATAACACAGTATTTTATAGAATATTCTGTAATATCCTTATATATACATAAAAGTAACATAGGAGCTATATTAGTCCATTTTCATGCTGCTGATAAAGACATACCCAAGACTGGGCAATGTACAAAAATGGAGGTTTATTGGACTTACAGTTCCACATGGTTAGGGAGGTCTCACAATCATGGTGGAAGGCAAGGAGAAGCAACTCACATCTTAACATGGATGGCAGCAGGGAGAGAGCTCATGTGGGGGAACTCCTCTTTATAAAATGATCAGATCTTGTGAGACGTATTCACTATCACAGAAACAGGATGGGAAAGACTTCCCTCCATTATTCAATTATCTCCTAAAGAGTCCCTCCCACAGCTCATGGGAATTATGAAAGCTAAAAGATGAGATTCGGGTGGGGACACAGAGCCAAACCATATCAGGGGCTTTGAGAACTATAAAAACAACTTTATTCAAACTGATGATTCATTATACATTATCAAAGGAATTGGTGGAAAAGAGCGTTGGCCTTGGTCTTGAGGAATATCTAGGCTTTTCCACAAAAGTCAGTTTATGTAATAGATTAAACAACACTCACACATACACACACACACACACACACACACACACACACGAATTTCTTTATAAACGAGTAACTAGTTTTATTACCTTGAACCAGTCAACCCACCTTCTAGGTCTTTGTGTCTCAGCAATATGTATGTTGCATTCAGTGTTCTGAAAAGTCCTTTCATTCCAAAAACTTCTAAAGGTTATAAATGACGGAGTAGAGTGCCCTCTTGCAAAGCACCACACAATTCTCATCTTTGTTTTGTCCTGTTTAACATTTTTATGTATGATTTAGATAAGTATATTTGTAGCAATTTTGTAGTTGAAATAAATCTGAGAGACACAGCTAAGTGACAGAGGGCAAAAATCAATATTAAATTGCTGACATGAATCTGGAAACAAAAACACAAATAGCCAATACTTTGACTAAATAAAGACAGTTCCTAGAACTTAGAATATATTTTTCAATAAATATTACATGAAAGATTATAATATGGGCTGGGCATGGTGACTCACAAACTGTAATCCCAGTCCTTTGGGAGATCAAGGCAGTTGAATTTCATGAGGCCAGGAGTTTGAGACCAGCCTGGGCAACAAAATGAAACCTCATATCTACAAAAAATAAAATAAAAATAAAAATAGTTAAATTTAAAAGATTGTAATATGGGTTTCAGACCAAGCCCCAAAGTCCTATTTGGTCAATTTTGGAGTTGTGGGTCACCGCAGCTTGTGTCTGGTGGTGCTCCCATTAAGTGGCTGGTGGGAACCTCAACTCCTCTCCTGAGGTGTCAGTTTCTACCTGCCGCTGCTCTCTGACTTACTGTTTTCATGCTCCCAAATCACTTCCCATCTCATTTCTCTATGCATCTGCCCTCAGAGCAAAATTTTCTTCTACAATGATGTTGATCTAGATGCTTTTCTAAAACTTTATTATCTTTCACATTTTCAAAATGAACATGCTCATACACTAGAGTTATGCCTTTCATGTTGTGGGTGGAGGGTGGGTTCTAAAGTCAACGTGTAATGGTGAAATATCCTATAGTAAAACTACCATTGAGAACTCTGTATGAAGCCACCACACTGAAGAGTGACCTATGGTAATTATGTAATTCCAGCATAGCTCTTCCTCCATTGTTGGAACAGGGTCATTGGTTCTTCAGCTAAGCACCAGAAGAAGTGGTTGGCCTGCATTCAGGGATCACATTGTATTCCCAAAAATATATGTCTTAAAACCCTAGACTCACACTGAGCACAGCCAGAAGCTCATTCTGTGGGCCACTTTGTTTTCAATTCCCACTTTGTCCTCACCCTTGAGTAGATAATCATTGAGTAGATTGTAACTGGAATGGTTTGAAATCAATGTGTTTACCCATCTATCTCTCTCAAATGCACCCCTGATGGGACTGCATTGTACCATCAGGAGGAGATTAGAGAAAGATGGCAGGCTGAGCAACCTATCCCTCTAATATAGTTTGGGTGTTTCGTCTCCTCCAAATCTCATGTTGAAATGTGATCTCCAGTGTTGGAGGTGGGCCTAGTGGGAGGTGTTTGGGTCATGGGAGCAGATTGCTCAGGAATGGCGTGGTGCACTCCCCATGGTGGAATTGAACGAGTTCTTGCTTTATCAGTTATTGTGAGATCTGATTGCTAAAAGGGGCCTGGTAACTCCTCTTCTCTCTCTTGCTTCCCCTCTCCCCATGTGATACACCTGCACACCTGCTCTGCACTCACCTTCAACCATAAGTAAAAGCTTCCTGAGGCCTCACAAGAAGTCAAGCAGATGCTGGTACCATGCGTGTGCAGCCTACAGAACAGTGAGCATCTTTTCTTTATCTATTACCCAGCCTCAAGTATTTCTTTATAGCAATGCAAAATGGACTCTGCATCTAATTCCCTAGAAATAACATTAAGTATATATTTTTAATATACCAGTAAATAAGACAATATGGTCTCATTTGAACAGAAGTTATGGGAAATCCTAAAAGAGATGAAATGTTTGACTGATGGGTCGATCTTGGCCCAAAACATAAATAACAGAGGACGGGAGTGGGAGTTGGGTTGCAAGGCACCTTGAGCTTAGAGGTGGTGATTGGAGGGCAGGAGAGAGAGGGGGGCAAACATAAACATAACAGTTGGGGTACAGCAAAAACGGCATCTAGGCCAGCTGGCCACTTCCTGTCTCCCCAATTGCACCAACCGACACACTACAGAATCATCAGTCCTCATGTCCAGGAGTCCAACTACAGGCATTTGAGACCCAGCAACACATCCCACATACTTTCTTAGCAAACTCTGCAGTTGAGCTAGGGTTAAAAAAAATACTAAACTCACCAACTAGGCTAAAAAATAATTAATTATCATCGAATATTTAGGGAAAATTTATACAATAAAATATTTACAGAACAACACTCTTTTTTTGACCTGAAAAGTGACAATTTAAAAATTGAAAATATCTTACATTGATGAGAAAATGGGGAAATAAGAACTTTCTTACACTATTGGTAGGAATAATGTTATTATAGACATTTTTTGCAGGTCATTGAGCAGGATTTTTAAAAATGTTGAAAGGTACATACCCTTTTAACACAGCAATCCACTTCTTGACAAGAGTGAACTTTTAAAAGTATTTTAAACTAGTTCTTTTGTTTTCATTAAAGTGATACCTGCATGTGATAGGAGGAAAAAGAAATCAAACCATTTAGAAGCTTCTAAAATGGAAAGTTTAGAAGCTTCTAAAATGGAAAGTTTAGAAGTTTCTAAAATGGGAAGTTTAGAATCTCCTCATCTTGTTCCATTCCCCTTAAGGCACAAAATACTTTCTCCAGTTTCTATTTGACAGTGTTTTTGGTAGTAAATTGTACAACTTAATATATCCATATATTGATTTTTTTTGAATGAAAAATTTACTATCTACATGAAAGATGAGAAATACACAGTTAGATTGCCTTCCACTACCTCTCCCTGCCTTGAATGCCACATCACATTGAGAAATTAAAGTGATTAAAGTTCCATGGATACAGCAGTGATTACAGACTCCCAGAGCTATCTGCATTTCAAATGTTTCCATGCAAACTAATTTGCAGCCGATAGAAAGAGAAAGAGGAGAAAAGCAGAATTTTTGAACAGGTAGATGTGCAATGGAGAGGCTCTACCACCCCCGGCCACTCCTCACAGCCCCGTCAGAGGCCAGCCCTTTCCTACTTCCCCCAAATTCCAACGTCCACCTCAAACACAAGGCCATCCTTTCTGAGATGTTCCCCATAGCCTGAATGGTATGGTTATTTATGCAATCTTTTTAATTTTTCACCTGGGGTCTTTCTTTATGTCAGCGTATCCATTTACAGAATGTCTGAGAAGAAGGCAGGAAAGATTCTCCCTCCTCCATTATCTCTTTAGTAGTTACCACCAATGAGCACCTGAAGGTGCTAACCTGCTTCCATTGCATCTATTTTACTGAAATCAAAGCCTGAAAACACCACTGATATTTCCTCTTTCCTCTGAGGTGGGTCCTGCCTAGTACTAAAACCTCCATATTAGGGAAGGATGACTCAAGCCCTATGCTCGTCATTGTAATTAGATTTACAAATGAATGATTGCATTAAGGGAGAGTATAAATCTTTTCAATTACCTTGATTTAATCTCATCTATTAACTTAATAGAAGTCTTGGTCAGAAAAATCCACCAGGAATACTATGTCATTTGTTCATTATAAAATTTCATCACAATAACAAGAAGGCTATGATACAATTGATGCATACAGCTCCCAAGCTCAGTATAGTAATACCATCTTATTTGTTTCTTTCTGTAGATTAAAAAAGGAAGGAAGGAAAGAGGAAGGAGGGAAGGAAGGAAAGAAGGAAGGAAGGAAGGAAGGAAGGAAGGAAGGAAGGAAGGAAGGAAGGAAGCAAGGAAGGGAGGACAGAAGGGAGGGAGGGAGGGAGGGAGGGAGGAAGGGGAAAAGAAACCCAGTTCAATTCAGAGGATTTCTTAGCCGTCATTAATATCAATCCATATAATTAAAGTTATGCCTGGCCTAATCCGACTTTTCAGTGAGAGTGGATTGCAATATAATATCCTAAATGTTTATGTCTTTCACTATTCTGATTCTATGGCTTCTACTTGGCTATATCCTGGTGTGCCTGTTTATGGATATGAAGTTTGGTTTATGGGCTGAAGAACATGTTGACTGGGTTGAGAATTTCCTTACTGAGAAAATACAGTCAGACCATGGCCCTTTGTCCAAACCTCTGGACCCTGGACTCAGAGGAGTATGCTGAACTTGGTACAGTGATGTTTAAGAGATAAGATTAATAACCCTAAACACAGGGCCATGTTTGTAATTTAGTGAGGCATTCCCTGAGGCCACTTTGCTTTCCTATGAGAAGACAGAAGAATTTTGGGGGAAGAGTAATCAGGGTACTCTTACACAAACAGCTTCAATCTGCTTCCTGTGATGATAAAACCTAAATGCAAGAATCATATTCCAAAGCTGTAAACAACTTCAGTGGCCTCCAAATTTTGCATCTCATATTTAGTTTCTTCTTTATGCTTAGGTATTTGTTGAATTCTTTCTACCACGTGTAAGGCATGTGCATTATGGCTGCTAGGAAACTGAATAAGGCAGAAGGCCTATCTCGAAAGGGAGTGTGGAAGGCTTGGCTAGGTGGCTCATGCCTGTAATCTCAGCACTTAGGGAGGCTGAGGCAGGTGGATCACCTGAGATCAGGACATCAAGACCAGCCTGGCCAACATAGAGAAACCCTGTCTCTACTAAAAAATACAAAAATTAGCTGGGTGTGGTGGTGTGTGCCTGTAATCCCAGTTACTTGGGAGGCTGAGGCAGGAGAATTGCTTGAACTCAGGAGGTGGAGGTTGCAATGAGCCAAGATTGTGCCACTGTACTCCAGCCTGGGTGACAGAGCAAGACTCTGTCTCAAATTAAAAAAAAAAAAAAAAAAAAGGAGTGTGGAGACAGAGCTGAACTACAAGGAAGGGAGCAATATTTGGTGTAATTTGATGGTTGGCAGAGATATGCAAAATGATGGCTGACTATAATTTAGCAAGACAAAATTTCCATATTGGAGCTGTAATAGGTAGGTGCAGCTTTAAAATGAAATCTTAGCATTTGATTCTTAAGGGAGTGTTTTCCCAGATGTGGGGGCTGAATAGCAGATCCAATAGTGATATTAATTTAAAAATCCATTCCAGTGTCTGAGGTACATGTACCTAGTCCTGCTAAGTACTGCCAATCTTTTGAATAAATAGTTAACTTCCATCTCTGTCAGCAAGTAAGTGCTTCCAGTGTCATAAACTAAGAGCTAGGTGATGAGGACTGAAAAGAAGGCTGTGACCCTCTGGCTGTACCCTTCCAATAAACAGCTTCCATTTCAAGGTCCTCACAGACAGATGGGATAAAGGCAATTAAATATGTCCTTGCTGGAAATCATTTGACACAAGGATCTCTGTGAAATTCCTGGAATCATAGACTAATAGACTTAAATATTTTACTGCTGTCAGGTTGGAAGGCTCTTGGAACATTGAGTTTAAGCAAGAAAATTAAGTTTAAGCTTTTTAATCTCCATGGGAATAGCCACTCTTTCCTCCCTTCCCCTCCCCTTCTTTCCTCTCATTTTGCTTAGAAAAAGATCTCAAGTCCTTGGGATACCATAAGACATGTAAAGAGACTTGGACTCCCACACAGTAGTAGCGGGAGACTTCAACATCAATATTAGATAGATCAACGAGATAGAAAATTAACAAGGATATCCAGGACTTGAACTCAGATCCGGAACAAGTAAACTCAATAAACATTTATAGAACTCTCCACTTTACACACACAAGATATGCACTCTTATCAGTACCACATCACACCTACTCACAGGTTTAAATGAAATATTGGTTGGCCATTATTAAGCACAATTGATGGTATAAGGGAGGTTTTCAATACCCATTTTTAGACTGCATTCTAGCCTGGGCAATTAAGCAACACTCCCGTTCTCTCTCCCTCTTCTTCTTCCTCTTTTTCCCTCTTCTTCATTCCTTTTTTTGTTCTTTCTTTCTTTCTTTTTTTTTAAAAAAATGCATTAAAAAAAAAAAAAAAGAAATGTGAGTGGCAGGGCAGACGGAACTTAGATAGCTGGCAGGGAGATGACCTGAGAAGCAGTCCAGGGCTCAGACATGAAGGGACAATCCCCCTTGAATTCTGAAACTGGATTTGTGATTTTCCAAATTCTGCCTTGGTCCTCTAAGAGAATCCATTCTCAGATAGAGGAAGTCAAGGGGTATCACACGTCACACAAAGACAGACCCTGAAAAGTAATCCAAACATGGGGACCCCAAAGAAAAGAGTCAGGGAGAATCCTCCAGCCACTGTTTCTGAAGCCCAGGCTCCCCACTATCCTACCAGGCCCAGGGGCACCTCCATGAGCCCCCACATACCGAGCCAAGGCATGAGTGATGGCCACCATTCCCTGGCGTGACCAAGCACCATTCCACAAACCCAGACCCAATAATCAGACTCTTAAAAAAGACTACCCCCTTCAGCTCCTGGAAAAAAAAAAAAAAAAAGAAAAAGGAAAAGATCCCAAGTCCTTAGCAGACTTGATTGACAGCAGGCTCTGCTTCTACTTCCTTTGCTTTTTCTTCAGTGGCCACCCTGGCCACCTTGGCCTTCTTTCATTTTCTGAAACCTGCTAGAACACACCTGCTTCTAAATCACTTGCTCTTCACTCTGCCCAGAAAGGTGTCTGCCTCAATACTCACGTTGCTTGCTGTTGTACATCACAGGCATGTCTGGTCAAAAGGCTTCAGTGGCCTTCACTGAATACCTAATCTAACTAACACTGTCTGTCCCCCTCTGCCCACACCTCTCCTTAGTCACCCCACCATCTCCCTCACCTCTGACACTTTCTAAGTCTGCGTCCTGCTTTATTTTTCCTCCTATCTCTTATAGTACCTGAGATTATAGTTACAATGTTTACAACCCCTGTCACCTCATTCAAATGTAAGGGTTGCAACTTTGTTTAGTTATACCTGGGACCAAGAACAGTGCTCAGTCCATGGCAGGGGCTCCATATGTATTTTGCAGAAAAAAAAATTAAATAAAGTAAAATAGTAAAATCGAAATTCAAGCTTTTCAGTGAAACTTAAAATTTTGGATAAGTTCAATTTCCCTTAGTGAGCTTGCCCACTTTTGCACTGCTTGAAGACCTTTTCTGAATAAATGGATTATTCAGTCCATTATGATGAGCCCCAGGGTATGAACTATGAATTGGAGAAATTAGTAATGAAGTAAATATAATTCAGGTCCACCCTTCCTTATTCTCAATTCTGACCTCCACAAAGCTCTATCAACTTAAAGTTTAAACAAATTTTTTTTTTCGGTAACTTGTTGTCTTTTTTTCATGGAATACTGTCTTTACTTGAAAGAACAAATAACAGAAAACTCTTGGATATTGGGCAGACATTTTCTTTAAAAAGAAAATCAAGTGAGCCTATTGCTACAAAGAAAACAAATGACAGTGTTTATTGCTAATGAGAAAACTTAAGCTTTTGTCAGGTGGGGTGACTCACATCTGTAATCTCAGCTACTCTGGAAGCTGAGGCAGGAGGATCACTTGAGGCCAGGAGTTCAAGACCAGCCTGAGTAATGTAGTGAGATCCCATCTCTAAAAAAAGAAAATAAAAAAGTAAAATAATGAAATAAAAATTTAAACTTTTAAATGAAAGTGAAAATTTTGGGTAACTTAGATTTATCAGAGTGACCTTGTCAACTTTCCAAAGCTTGAAGACTTTTCTAATCAGATCGGTGGTAATAATAATGAATGTGCTATCCTGATTTTGTATGATAAGATGTGTTAATATTTGAAAGATCACCATAACTCAGTGAACCAGTATTTACCAGATGATCGGTGAATCATGTTACAAAATGCATGAGTAAAAGAGCTCATAAAAAGTACAAGACAGGTCAATGGCTTTTAAAGTATCAGAGTAAAAGAAATTTCACTGACCAATTTTCAGATACAACACTTCAGCTAACCTCTATGAAAATATTACTTATCAAGTTGTGGTGCAGTAGCAAAGAAAAATATCCACACTTATGTGAAATGGCTATTAAAACACTTTCATTTTCCAATTCCATATCTGTGTAAGCCTGATTTTTTTTCATATACTACAATCAAAACAACATATCACAGCAGACTGATTGCTGAAGCAGATATGGGAGTCCACGTCCCTTCTATCAGGCTAAACATTGAAAGATTTGCAAAAATGTAAAATAATGCCACTCTTCTCACTAATACTTTTGTTTTGGAAAATACAGTTTTTTAGCTTAAGATAAAAGGAATTTGTTAGAGGATACATTGAGTACACAGTCCTTGCAGTGAATTCATGGAGAAAAACATTCTATTCTTTATTTCAAAGAAAGACCAGCAAACCCAAACCACAGAACTAAACAGCGCAAAAAAACTGATGCATGTACTACAAAAGGAAGCTGCAGAAATCACAAGTTTCTACCACAGCAGTGACTTCAGAACCACACCACTTCTGCCATCTCAGAAAGCTTCAAAAACAGGAATCCATCTGCCCAACGAGAAGCAGCCACCATAGTTGATGATTTCAGACCTTGCTTACTTCCGCCATGATCCAAGTCTGCAAAGCAAATACCCCATGCCCTTTCTTTTCCTCAGAATAACTCAGTTCAAATGAAAGTCTCTTGTGAGAACCTTTGATTGGCAGAATGAAATTCTCATCCTCAAACCTTGGTTCTGTGGAAATCTGGAAGGTCAGAAAGATCATTAAGACATACTGCTTTTATGACATGATCCTTATCTCATACCATAGCAAAGATAAAGAACAAAGACATCACACAAAAATATAGGCAATCTTTTTATAATCATAGGAGGGAGGAAGATTTTCAAAAACAGATTACAAACCCCAGAAGTCACTGTATAAAAAAGATTAATAGGCTTGACTCTCTAAAAACTGAAAACTTGTATATAACAAAAGATACGCAAACAAAATTTAAAAGTCTCATAGCTGGGAGAAAATTTTAGCAACATTTATAGTGAACAAAGGAGGGCTTAGAATTAATCAAAAGGCTCTTACAATTCAGCAAGAAAAAGATATCCAACTCTATGAAATCAGGGGAAATGAAATGAACAGGCAACTATATTAGACTGTTCTTGCATTGCTGTAAATACCTGAGACTGGGTAATTAAAAAAGAAAAATGTTTAATTGGTTCACAGTTCTGTGGGCTTTATAGGAAACATGGTGCTGACATCTGCTTGGCTTCTGGGGAGACCTCAGGGAGCTTCTACTCATGGCAGAAGGTGAAGCAGGAGCAGTCATGTCATGTGGCCAGAGCAAAAGTGAGAGAGACAGAGTGGGAGGTGCCAGACACCTTAAACCAGACCTTGCATGAACTCACTCATCTCTAAGGTGATAAGCCATTCATGAGGAACTCATCCCCATGACCCAGACATCTCCCACTAGTCCCCACTTCTAACACTGGGGATTATATGTCAACATGAGACTTGGAAGGGAACAAATATCCAAACTATTTCAATGTTATTCACATAAAAGCTACTTTTTATCCTATCTGTATAAAGAAATACTTGTTTTGCAATTGCACAGAAGTCTAGAGGAATACAACATCCTTAACAGAGGCTACTTCTGGGAAGGAAAGTGCAACTGAGGGGAGAAGGAGGTTGTCAAAAGGGCCCCCCCTCTTTTTTTTGAGATGGAGTCTTGCTCTTGTTACCCAGGCTGGAGTGCAGTGGCATGATCTCAGCTCACTGTAAACTCCACCTTCTGCATCCAAGTGATTCTCCTGCCTCATCCTCCCCAGCAGCTGGAATTATAGGCACCCCCCACCACACCTGGCTAATTTTTGTATTTTTTGTAGAGATGGGATTTAGCAATGTTGGCCAGCTGTTCTCAAACTCCTGACCTCAGGTGATCCACCTGCCTCGGCCTCCCAAAGTTCTGGGATTACAGGCATAGACCCTTTCTTTTGTACATCTTCCCTATTGTTTGAATTTTTACAAAAACATATTTGGATATTATCTGTACAGTGTAAAATATTACTTTGCTGTCTTTATAATATTTAGCAATAAACAAATATTTTTGCATTTCAGGGTATGATTTGAGGCCATTTCAGTGTAATAACAACAATGGTGGGCTTTTTCAATGCTTAGGTATATTTTCTGAAATCAGAAGATTGTGTTTATACTTTGGAAAATGACAAATTCTTGATATTTAATTCCGTGCAATTTTGACCATCTTACTCATGTGATACACATTTCTTGATTTTATAATTTTGAGAGCAGGTTTTACTCTGTCACCAGGCTGGAATGCAGTGGTACAGTCATACCTCACAGCAATCTCAAACTCCTGGGCTACAGTGATCCTCCCACCTCAGCCTCCTGAGTAGCTGGGACTACAGGTGCATGCCAGCACCAAGGTTAATTTTTAAATTTTTTGTAGAAGCAGGATCTCACTGTGTTGCCCAGGCTTGGTTCAAACTCTTGGCTCAAGTGATCCTCTTTTCTTGGCTCCCAAAGTGCTGGGATTAGAGGCATGAGCCGCTGTGCCTGGCCTATTTTCTTTTCTATTTATAGTACTACTTACAGAGGCTTTAGCAGTAGAGTAGGTGTCACCAATTGCTCTCTCTCTCACTTCTGCCCAAATAATGATATTCAATTTTCACCTTCATACAAGCATAAATTTGTGACTAATTATAGAAACCATAAGGGAAAAAGAATATACAGAAGGAGAAGTGTCTAAAAAAACCTGTCTTTCCTGAAATAATTCAGCAGTATTGATTTAGAGCAGTTGAATCATTACCACCCCTTCTGTAAATATATCAGTCATGACAGAAATAGCTTCTGAGAACTGAGCCTCTTCCTGCTCAAAAGTGCCCTGTGACTATAGGGTACACAAGAATCACTAAAGACTTGGGAATTGCAACAAAAGGAATTTAGGTTACATTTAATGACAAATTTCCCCCTGTGAAAGTTATTAAATACTTGAAGAATTATAAAACTCTGATGAACATCTGTATTTTAAAAATGCACCTCTCTCAATCATCATTAATAATACTTTAGCCATTCCACATTTTTTGAGCCTCTACCACATTCCAAGTTCTGTGCTTGTCGCTGGGAAGTGTAAAGATGAATGAGACATGATCCTACACACAAGGAATGATCAAACCTGTGAGAGAAATGAAATGTACTAATTCATTCATTTGTTGGATAAGTATTATAAGTGCCAACCTTTGGGCATTAGGGATGCAATGGTGACCAGCACTCAACTAAGGAAGCACAAGAAGGGAAGAAAATTCTGTGATGGGTTACAGTGGAGCAAGATTATTCTGTCTGTGATATGAAACAAAGCTTTGTAGAAGGGGCATTTGAGCTCTGTCATATGTAGAGTTTTAATAGATAAAAATATGGAAAGAGGAAATGTCAGGTTGAAAGAACAGTATGAGGAAAAGGAAGAGAAATGTAGTTGAGTTTGTATTGGTATGTACCTGAGACACGACTGAAACTCAGTATGTGATAAATACAATAGGATGCTAGAGGCTATCACAAACAACCCCCACATCTCCATAGCCCACATCACAGTTAAATTTAGAATTCAGACTGTGGTCTTCCTCATGGAGATTCATTAATCTCTTGGGTCTGTCTTCCTTAAATTCTCCCTGTATTGAGCAGACAAAGAGACAGAGAATGAAAGAGCAAGAAAGAGAGATCATGACATAGAGGAATCTAAACAGGGTAAGGACTAGAACTTGCCATGCATAATTTCTGCCCACATTCTATTGGCCAGAACCAAGTCACCTGGATATAGTCCCACTTAAGCACAAAGGAGACTAGGCTATGTAGTCTTCAGAATGCCCAAGAGGTTACTGAGCCTAGTTCATTGATCACTTCACATTATCTCTGCCACAGAGACAATTTATCTACAAAGGCCAATTTATTTAAGAGGACTATTGTTTAGTGTTTAAGTACTTCATATTTAGTTACTGATACATGAAACATGAACACCATTATGCACAATGCAAACAAAATTTTTAATTTTTTTTTAAGAGACAGGATCTTGATATGTTGCCCAGGCAGGAGTGCAGAGGCTATTCACAGACACAATCATAGCACAGTATAGCCTCAAACTCCTGACTTCAAGAGATCTTCCCAGATCAGCCTCCCAAGTAGCTGGATGAAAGCAAATATTGAATAACTATATTACAAGATGCACTCAACTCTGACAATGCAATAAGTAATATACTGAAGGCACTTACAATTTAGACAGGGATGAGGACTCACAAGAATGAGAGAATTACAGTACAATATGCATATCGTGAATTACAATATACAAAGCAACACTTTATATGGTTTTAATTTGTGATTCATATAATGCTATTCTGTAAAAGAAGCAAAATATATTGTTATTTAGATTTCTTTACATAGTTTTAAGGTAGGCTTATGGTATTCTCCAAGCATAGACTAAATGTACTGACCTTTAAAAAATTAGACAAGTGGCCAAGGTGGGCGGATCACGAGGTCAGGAGTTCAACACCAGTCTGGCCAATATGGTGAAACCGGATCTCTACTAAAAATACAAAAATTAGCCAGGTGTGGTGGCACACACCCATAGTCCCAGCTACTTGGGAGGCTGAGGCAGAAGAATCGCTTGAACCTGGGAGGTGGAGGTTGCATCGAGTCAACTTCACGCCACTGCACTCCAGCCTGGGAGACAGAGCAAAACTCCATCATGGAAAAAAAAAAAGGCAAGTGCAAAAGAAAAGTGAAGACCTTGATAAATAGACAGTATTATTTACTATCTAAATAAACAGACAGTATTTATAATTTACTTTCTAAGGAAAGATGCAATTCATAGAGCTGTCATGGTGATTTAGTCAGTAAACCTAAAAGAAGTTACTTGATCTCCTGACGAGTTAAAAAAAACAAACAAACAGATTTTGGCATTTCATTTGGATCATTTACATTTCTCACATAGAGAAAGTTTATCATAATCATTAAATATTGGCATTAGAGTTAGATGCAAATCATTTCAAGTCATAGCTCCACTGTTTGTTGGCTTGGGGCAAGTTCCTTAACTCCCTTTAACCTCAGTTTTCCTTATTTGTGAAAAAATAGGGACAATAACAACAACAATACTAATGCTTCCTCGGGATCTCCTGAGGATCACCGAGTTAAAGCACCATTGTACTTTGTTCACCGTGAGGCACATGAGAAATATTTTATTAATGAAAGATGATGATGTTGTTAAAAATTAATGTTTTTGGAGATTATTTGACAACACAGTATGTTGCACAAAAAATGCAATTAAAAGTAAAAATGAATACAATGTAATTCCAATTTTGATTGACTGACACAGACAGATACAAAGGAAATGCACCAAAATACTATGTGATTCCCTGTTATTTTCTCCTAAAGGCAAGACCTCCCCAAGGAAACTCTTAGTTTTGCTCTTGCATTAGAATAATTGGCCAGAAACATTAAAAATTCATCTGCTGAGAAGCAAATAGGTTTTTTGTTTGTTTCTTTCTAAATTTTTTGTGTTTCTTAGTCAATAGTAAAAAGCTAAAATATCTTTTTAAATCCTCATTTTCCCCCTTTTTTCTCTAACATTTCCTGGATCTTAAATGAATACATGTTGGAATAATTCCAAATAATTTCTAACATAAAATTTTACTGACATTTGAATGTGACAGTTGGAGATAGCGAATTCTAGAACCCCAAGCCATCGCACACTTTCTTTAAAGCTGAAGCTAAGTCATACAGAATGCTACAGTCATTTGGCTTTATACATTTAGGTATCAATTGCAATCTTGAGAAAACGTGTTCATTTTTGTTTTCATGTAAGATAGCTCTCTCTTTTGCATAAACATTTCTTTAAAACATTTAATTGACAGATAAAAGTGTCTGCATTTATCATGTACAACATGATGTCTTGAAGTATATATACATTGTAGAATGACTATATATAGCTAATTAACATATGCGTTATCTCACATAGTTATCATTTTTGTGGTGAGAGCACTTAACATTCACTCTCAGCATTTTTCAAGAATACAAGATATTGTCATTAACTATAGTCATCATGTTTACATGACGTACCTTCTTCCTAACTGAAATTCTGTGTCCTTTGACCTACATCCCCACCACTGCTCCATCCCCTTGTAACTACCACACTGCCCTCTAATTCTATGAGATAAACTTTTTTAGATTCCACATATGTGTGAGATCATGTTATTTGTCTTTCTGTACCTGGCTTATTTCAATTAACATAATACCCTCCAGGTGTATTCATGTTGTCACAAATGCAGGATTTTCATCTTTCTTTTTGAGACAGGGTTTCCCTCTGTTTCCCAGGCTGGGATGCAGTGTATGATCACAGCTTACTGCAGCTTCAACCTCCTAGGCTCAAGCAATCCTCCTGCCTCAGCCTCCCAAGCAACTGGAAGTATAAACACACACCACCATGCCAGCCTACTTTTTTTGTGCTTTTGTGTAGAGATGGTTTCACTATGTTGCCCAGGCTGGCCTTGAACTCCTGGGCTCAAGCAGTCTGCCTCACCTTGGCCTCCCAAAGTGCTGGGATTACAGGAGTGAGCCACTGTGCCTGCCTGCCTTTTTTTTTTTTTTTTTTTTTAATGGCTAAACAGTGTGCATGAATATTTATTGAATCTTGTTTACAAAATTAAAAGTTAATCTTTGTATAAACAAAATTTTCTCTTAGTACATATTAAGTTTGAATATAGGAAAACTGTGCTTGACATTTATTCTTCAATTGTGTGCTCCAGGTTATGCTGAGCCGATTTATAATCAGATAGAATTGAGAGAAGCAACCTATGTTACTTTACAGTTAGTTACCTGTAGGCGGCCTGGCTAATAAATGTAGAAAAGCTTTGCTGTGGGGAATGAAAGAGCCACTGTCCAAAATTATGGATGAATTCTCTCCTGCAATTAAAAAAAAAAGCTGGAGGCACCAAGGAAATTTCCCACCTGTCTGGCCCTGGACAGTGACTTCAACTTCTGGACTATCACCTGCAGTCTTATCCTGGAAATGGCATTTTCTCTGTTTTGTTATTTTTGTTTCATGATGGTAATTTATCTTTCTTTTAGACAAACTAGAAGAAAAAATACCTTGTCTGACCTTTTGTGGCTGTTTTGACTGCTCAGTTGGATTTTTAAAATGCTTTTAGTCATCTTCCTACTGATTATTGTTATTTGTGGCAACCTCATGGAAAAGGCTAAGGCACAAAATATAATTTTAAAGCATTTACTTGAGCCAAAATGAGGACAACTGCCTGGAAGACTCAGACCCAAGTAACTTTGGACATAAGCTCCATTCAACCTTCGTTACAAGAGGTTTTTAAAGGCAGCAAGGCAAACAAGTTGTCAGGAATTTCCATTGGTTTACGGTAATGACAATGATTAGTAACTGGCTATATTTTTTTGAGCTATAAGGTATTAGTTATGGTGTCCAGTGTATGGCATTGTTAAATTAATTTATAGCTACTTGTGGCGACAGTCAGTCTAGAGCAAGCAGATTCAAGAGATGATTACTTAGCTCCAGGAGAGAAGTGGAACATGACTGCTGCCTCATTCCTTTGCCTCTCTGGGCCTGATAATTTACAGGAGGCTCGCATTCCTCATATAGTGTTTCTTTTCTTTCTCATTTGCTTATTCTATTTCCTTTTCTTCTTTCACATTAAATGGGAAGAAGAAAGTACAAATTTCAGTTCAGCAGGTATGTGCAGTCTTATGTCAAACTAGGACCCTGTTTTCCCAGATTATCCATGCAAACATTCTTCATGGTCTCCAAGGCAGATTCCCTGTTCTGGTCTCAAATGAATCCCTCAAATAAATGGGATGAAACCAATCTTTGCAACTCTTCCTCATGTTACATTCTCACATTACTCTATACCTTGACTTGACTACTATTTCCAAACATAACCAGTTTCTCTTGATAGTGCAGAAGGTGACACCATCAGAGCAGGAAAGAGAAATAAGAGCTGCAAAGGCTGTGTTGTGAAAATATTAGACTCATTCTTTCTCCAAACACCTGAAAAGCCTGGGTATTCTGCCACTTCCCAAAATACATTGTCATATCACATCAACGATCCCCAGGCCAGGATGGGACATTGAGGTGTCTGACAGGACTTCCTGTCTAATGTATGAGTACCCTCTGCAAACATCACCAGTAAATGAGCAGGCCTCTTCCTTTGCCCATCCAGAGACAAAGAGTTGTGCCTCTTGAAAAAGCTCTATTTTGATGCAGTTCAAACTTTAAAAATCTCCTCCTCTAGTTTAATCTAAATGTTCTTCCTCTTATCTTGCATTCACTGGTCCAAGTCTGCCCTCTGGAGCATCTCAGAATAAGTCTCCTGCCTCTTCCATGTCACAAGTTCTTCCTAAAATATTCAGATGAATTAAATAGAAGCTTCTATCAACTGTTAACTCCATATCCAGTCCTTTGAAATGCAGCTTGGAAAATAGGAATTTTTCCTACTGAACCTTTAGATCACAATTGAATGCAATAAAGAAAGCACCAAATCCCTTCTTTGTTTTACAGCTCTTCATTTTGACTCCAGATCTAAGCAAAAATGCATTTTCTTTTAAGAACTGTGGGGGATCTCAGTGATCATGCAACTCAACTCTTTCACTTTTTAGATAAGTAACTTACAGCCCAGCAGTCTTGATTAAGATCAGCATCACAGAACTCTGGTTATTCGAATTCTGGGAGTAATGCTGAAGTGGAGTAGTATTGTCTTGCTTGCTCTCAGAAGATAAGAGCTGTGCTTTGACAATTGCAAATAGTTTTTGAACAAAATTTTCTTATGGCACAGTTTTCTGAAACTATTTTACGATGTGTTAAATTCTAGTAACATACATTAGAATCTAATCTTAAGTATTAATTTATTTGAAAATATCTCAAAACTTGTATCCCCCAAAAGTTTTAAAAATATCTTCAAGGAAATATAAAAACCAACCATTTCAAAATGTATCCTTTATTTTCCCCAAAATCAAATCTCTAGGGACAAGAAGAGGTCATGTCTGTGCACAAGTACACACAATGTGCCCGCGCGCGCACACACACACACACACAAAATGACCCTATTTCTCCATTTTTCCTAGAGCTGACTTTCATACAAACTCATGATTACCATTACTAATAGGTAGATCTAGTCAAGACACTTAACCAGGGAGCCAACATTTGCCTTCACCTAACAAACAGGATGTAAATACAAGAGTCAAATACAATATAAATTATTTTTGACATAGACATAAATAGCTTTTTACAATGAGAATCATGAGGTCACTGTGACTTCTACACTTAAAACAATTAGACTTTCTTGTACTGTTGCACTTGAGAATTTAAAATAATAATAAAGAAAAGGAACAAGAGAGCAGCATGTTGGTACTTCTCCTCACATACTTGATAGGTAAGAGCAGTGATGAAATAGCAATAAAATTTACAAGAATGAGAAAGAGTTGTGGCTATAAAAAGAAATATGCTTTGCTCCCAAACTGCATATAATCCCCTTCCCTTTGAAAAACACATAGAAGAGGCCAGGCACAGTGGCTCACGCCTATAATCCCAGCACTTTTTGGGGGCCAAGGCAGGCGGATCACCTTAGGCGGCCTGGCCAATATGGTGAAATTTTGTCTCTACTAAAAATACAAAAAAATTAACCAGGCATGGTGGCACATGCCTGCAATTCCAGCTACTGGGGAGGCTGAGGCAGGAGAATTGCTTAACACTGGGAGGCAGAGGCTACAGTGAGCCGAGATCCCACTACTGCACTCCAGCCTGGAGGACAGAGTGAGACTCCCCCTCAAAAAATATTTTATACATATCTATATGAACATAAAAATGAACATTCCATCACCCAGAGGAAATCACTAGCCACATTTTAGTATACTTGTCCAGTATTTTCCCCCTACATACATGTAAATATACTGTATAATGTTAAAATATTGGGGCGAAAATACTTTTTATTTAACATTGCATTGTATCAACAGGTCGTTAAATTGTCTTCATTAAATTGTCTTCAGCATCATGGCTCTGCATTCTTTGACATGTAGTTGCTCCCTGATTTATATAACACATTCTCTGTTAGTGAAATTTATTGTATATTTTTGCAGCTTTTCTTTTCCTGCCATGACAAAGGTCATCTTTTCCAGTCCTCGTTTGTTTCAAGCTGGAAACAAACAACACAGACATCCAAATCAAACCTGAGATTCTATGTGTGAATGTGCTTCTTGAAACGAATTATGTAGTAGTATTGCAAAAAAGAAAAAAATAGAGATAAAATAAGCCAAGTGATATGTGTCACTCAGTGTTCCAGCGCAAAGCTAACTCCAAAAACTACATGATCACAATAGCAGAATGATGAAGGAGGGACATGACAAAAGGTAAGAGAGAAGGGATGAAGAGGTAATACTCAAACAGCTTTGGAGACGGAGAGGCAGCTGGCGAATGACACAAAGGACATCTGGAGGATGACCCAGTTTCCCATAGGGTAAAAGAAACAATGTGGTTTGACATCTTCAGCAAACATTCCAAACTGTAAGGAAGAGGGATGATGGGCCTGTGCTGGTGATAACAGCAAATTATCAAAGTGTGCATAAGAACTTCGGCCATAAAGCAAAAACTGTTTTTGACAATGCTACCAGGATAACAAGTTTCTACATGTTGTCATCTTGGCAAAGAAAACAGGGTGTATTTGGAGATTAGCTTCCCCATGGATTTGTGGTCACAGAAACAAAAGCTAACCGCTAACATGGCTATGTGTTGAGGTCAGTATTTGAGGGAATATCCTGTGTGTGTTTTATTTAGTACTGTGTAGTACAGAAAAGGTTACACACTTATATGTCATAAGTAGATGCATATGTTCTTTTGTTTTTTCCTCTTTTTTTCTTTGTTTTATTCTTTTTTAATTTTGCTTTTTTCTGTTTTAATTTTGTGTTCTTGATGCATATGTTCCTTCAACAAAAACTTATTCAACACTTCCATGTGCAGGGCTCTGGGCTATACTGAGGATCTAAGGCTGAATCCTACAGTCCTCCCTCTGAGAGAGTGATGAGACCTCTGAGCTCTCCTAGCAACTCTCAGTCTCCCTTCAAGGTATGTGCTTCGAATTGGGGTTGCATATTTTAGTTGTGATACTTGTGATTATTTGCATAACGTTTGTTGTTCCACTAGACTAATAGGTGCCATGAGGGTAGATATCTTGTCTGTTTTGCTCCCCACTGCTTTCATTGCAGAGCGCTCAGCATACACTAAATGCCCAATGAATATTTGCTGACTAAAATAATACTTTATATGAAGGTCAGTGATAAATGTTATAAGAGGGATCTAGATCAAGAACTGATAAATTCTTAGGACAGAAATATTAATCCAGACAAAAGCTTTTTGTCTGGAATTATCTTTTATGGAAGAGAGCCTTGAAAATCAGAAGAGCAGATTAAGCAATTATTGTAATCATGTAGGTGGGAAGTAATGGGGCATAAACAACTAGAATAGAAATAATAATAAGGAGGAGGAGTACAGATATAAAATTGGCAAACAGTGGCCACCAGTGGGCTATGAAGGTCAAGGAGAAGCAAAGTCTAAGAATGTGCCAGGTGACTGGGAATGATGGAGATTGTAGAAGAAAGCAAAGGGCAGCTGCTTTAGGTGCACGAAGGGCAAAGGACCTCAGTTTAGAATGTGTTAAGATCACCTGTTGGAGATGTCAAGTACAATGCGAGCATGAGGATCTGCAGGTTTATGAGACCAATTCAGGGATACAGATTTTTGAGAAATCTACACCTAGTTTTTCCTTGCAGTTAGAAAGGTGGATGAAGTTGTCCAGGGAGATTATATATAGAGAAAAGCAGAGGACCAAGGACAGGTACTTGAGAAATGATGATATTTGGCAGGACTAGTTTTTAAAAGTTCAGGAAGACAGGGAAAGAATGGCATTTTTTTTTTTTTTTTTTTTGGTGCATAAAACCCTATTAGAGAAGAAATCATCCTATCTCCAATGCTGGGAAGTTCCTTGTGTACCTTGAGAAGATCCTCCAGGTTTCACAGGTGTGAGGATACCAGTTCCTTGGATAAAGGCAGCAGCTACACACTCTCTGGCAGCAAAATGGCTGGAGAACTGAAGGGTTCAGGATTTAGGAGATGGCTACTGGGACTTCAGCCCATGAACACCCCAAAATGACAAAGACAGCTCTTGGTTAGCACTCCTGTCTCTAAATTGTGCTGACTTATAAACAGCTGTGACCTCTTTGATTCTCAGTTCAGTCTGACTGGGTCACTGTGGGGAATCCTTTAAAACCAATGAAGCCATAAAGCTTGAGCTTTGTCTATCACTGTTGCTGGAATATTTTGTCTCCAGTCTCCTAAACATCAGTCAGGGAGACTGGAACACCTCACAATTTCTTCTTGTAATCTGAAGCTAAACTCACCCGGGTCTACCATTCTGCCTGGTGAGGGTTCCACTTGCTTATGCATCAAGATATTATGCTAAACTAGCTAAAATAACTAAAAAATATGGGATGACTTTGAAAGGTGAAGAAAAGAGGGTAAAAATACCCTTGCTAAGTCTCCATTATGCTAATAATAGGTAAGCACCCCCAATGACTAAGAGCTAGTACCTTAGACTAGGTCCTTGAATAAAATAGACAGTCAAAGCTGAAATGAATGAAACGGTGACATATGCATCATGCAGCACATTTTGAGGCTTATGGCAATACACGCGTATTAATGCAAATATGTGCAATGAGTTCTAAGTGCCAAGGACTGTGATAGCCAGTGAAGATAAGGTAAGTAAAATAATGGTCAAAAGGTCAAGGAAAAGAACTTATATGAATTCCTTACTTAAATGCCATATCTTAAGATACTTCAGGTGTGGAGTATTCATTACATAAGCTTATGCTTTGCTAGGCAACAGCCTTGTAGTCTATAGGACATGCTAGGCAGCTCCTTTGGTTGACTGAATTGGTCACATTTGCAAAGTGTACAGCCTATATGTAAGGAACCACTGGGGCTGCCTTGCTCAGAAAGAGGCAGTGAGCAAGGCAGGTACTCAAAGAATCATGGCCAGCCATCTACAGCCTCAAGAGGTATGTGCCAGCCCCAGGAAGTTGACTAATAAAGAAACTGAATTCACTGAGAAAGCTCATTTATTATTACATAGTACAGATGCTCCTTGATTTATAACGGGATTATATCCTAATAAACCCATTGTAAATGGAAAATGCTGTAAAATGCATTTAATACGCTTAACCTACTGAACATGATGGCCTGCCTTAGCTTACCCTTAAAACGTAATCAGAACATTAGCCTACAGTTGGGCAAAACTATCTAATACAAAGTCTATTTTATAACAAAGTGTTGAATATCTCATGTGATTTATTGAATCCTGTACTAAAAATGAAAGACAATGGTTGTATGAATATTAGAAGTATGGCTGCTTGTGAATACGCATTGCTTTCAAATCATCATAAAGTCAAAATGTAAACAAACCATTGTAATTCAAGGAACATCTGTATATATGATATATATAAAACATATTCTGTCATATATAAATATATGTGTGTATATAACATATAATGCAAAAATGTATGCATATTCATATGCATATATATTCATATGCAATGTAACTATGAATATGAATATATAAGTATATAAAGTATATGAATTATATAATAAAATGTAATAATAAAGAAATTTAGTTAACTAAGCAACATATAATGAAGTTAACTGTAAGGTTACAAAGAAACAGAAAAACATGTGTTTAATGTTTTATAGTTGTCTAATTTCTGTTGAGACTATGGTCAATACATTTCATAATTCTTTCCCAGAGAAAAACCTATTGTTTTTACATAGACTTCACTTATTAATAACAATCTTATGTGTCGCATTATTGGCCTATTTGTATTGTTTTACTTTTTCTTTTCTTTCTTTCTTTTTTATATGCAAAAGTCTCCATTCTAAGAAGCCAAGTTAGGAAATGCTATAGGATTGGTTATGACTACCAGGAATAAAAATTCATTGAAATTTTTTAAAAATGAAAAATGTTAAACATCACAAATAATGAGAAAATAATACAATAAACCCCCATGTATGCACCCAGCATCAGCAACTGTCAATGTTTTGACAGTCATATTTTATCTATTCTTTCCCCCTTTTTGCTGAGATATGAAAGTGAAATTCTCAGGTACAAAAAAGTCTAGCTATGTTTCTCTCGTGTACAAATTTTCTTTACAGTACGTTTTTCTTTCCATTTCCATAGCCGTTACCCAAATTCTACTGGTGGCCATTGAAATGCCTCTTATGATGGTCCCACCTAGAAAAAAATCTCTTTATTTTTCTACCTGCCTCCAAACAGACAGGAAAATGGTAACTCATGTCATAGTTCACAAATCTCGAGGGATTCTACACATCTGCTTCAGCCAGTCTGTGAACTTTCAGAAAACATGCAAATATTTTACATTTGTTTATTATGTAAGGGGGTTTCAAAGCTTCTATCAGCGCTTTCATAGGGGCCTATTACCTACCAAAGGTTAAGAATCTCTAGCTCTATTATATCTTGAAAGTATTTCAAATACACTTTCTCACTTCCACCCCATTAGTTAATTCTTTTTGTTTGTTTGTTTTTTGTTTTTGAGATAGGGTGTCACTCTGTCACCCAGGCTGGAGTGCAGTGGAGCAAGCATAGCTCACTGCAATCTCAAACCTCTGGGTTCAAGTGATCCTCCTGCCTTAGCCTCCTGAATAGCTGGTGCCATAGGCTTGCACCACCACGCCCAGTTAATGTTTTGTATTTTTTTCAGAAACAAGATCTCACTCTGTTCCACAGACTGGTCTCAAACTCCTGGCCTCAAGCTATCCTCTCATCTCAGCCTCTCAAAATGTTGGAATTACAGGCATGAGCCACCTCACCTAGTCCTTAGCCAATTTTTTAATATATAAATCAGGTACCGGTCACCACTTTCAGGATGCCTTCCCTGATCATGTCACCTATAACTGATTTTCCTCATATTTTCCTGCAAAAGCTAAGTCACTTTCCTGTTTACTACATTCTGTTTAGATCTCAGTAACTGGACAGATATTTATAATGTCCTACTATTTGCTAGGCACTATCCTTTACTTTAGGTGTGCTTTGTCTCCTAATGCACTGTTAGAAGAGGACAATGAACATCACAGTATCCAATATGTCTTCTGTGTCCAAGGACATAATGTAGTTGTAGCTCCAGTGGATGGAAGCAAGGAACAGCAGTTGCAGTTCTGTAGCTGGCATTCAGCTCAAGAAGAATAAGTAAAACTGGACTCGTGGTGTTTTTTTGTTTGTTTGTTTGTTTTCTTTTTGAATGGGAGGCTTTTACAGAAAACGTCAATCAGATTATCCTGGGCATAGTGATAAAATGAAGCCCAAGCAAAGGTTTCCCCCACTCTACCCCACCCAATATACTGTGGCACTAAAAAACCACTCCAGAATCAGAAGTATGCTGATCTCCATCAGCCATCTTAGTAGCACCTGAAATAGACCAGCGTCTATGTGAGAACTGTAGTTGGGTTTCCACAAATAACCTAGACTGGAAAAACAGCTCGACCTGAACTCTGCCCCGTACGCAGGGGATCAGGAGCATGAACCTCTATACAAAGGGCGGCAGAGCGGTTACTAAACGTGCTGATTTTTCATCACTGGGAACGCGCATTTTTAAAGTGAATAGGTCCCTGATGATAACGGAGTTGTTTAATGGGGGGTTGAAGATATTATGTTAGGGACCTGGCAGAATGTAGTTAACGCATTGGGGGGAGGGGAGGTTTGTGTCCAGTTTTAGGCAAAAACTTCTCAGTTCCACCCCACCTTCTGATGGGTGCTTTTTTGATGAGGCTTGTTTTGCAAAACTCAACAGTTAAGACATGCTGTGTCGTGGAATGATTTGAAGTATCTAAGCCGTGACACACTACTTAACCCCCCATCTCCAGTTATCCCAATGGACCGACCCCAAGGGGGCATTTCCGCTGAAGTCCAGGGCTGTAAAGTGAGAAGAGCCGCGCTAAAGCTACACGTCGCCGTCATCCCAGGTACTGCGCTGATGCGCTTCGGGCAGACCAGGTGCGCCCCCAGGGGCGTCCTCTCTTACGCAGGACGGGCCACGCGGGAAGAGACCGGCGACGAGGGCGAGGCGGGAGGCAGGAAGGTCACCCTGGTCCCCGGCCGGGCGGGTGCGGCCCAGCCTCTCTTCCTGGGCACGTTCGGGCGGGGCGATCGCAGGGAACTGGGCGGGGAAGCGACCGTCCCTGGCTCCGCCGAGCGCCAGCCCGCTCTTCTTGCCCGGAGGCGCCGCAGGCCTGGGTTCCCGGACATCTGAGCCCGAGTACCGCCTCCCCAAAGGTGAGGGAGTTCCGGGGAGGCGGAGACGGGGGCGGGGGCCGCGGGCGGTCTCCGGGCTGCTGTCGCGGGGCCAGCCCGAAGCCCCCGATCTCCTGGAGCCGCGCACCGCGTGGGGCGCTGGAGTAGGGCGGGCCAAGGTGGCCTGCGGCCTCAGTGGAAGAGAGGCTCGCGAAGCGCCCCAGAGCGGGCCCAAGCGCTGGAGGCCTGGGGGCGCCTCGCCGCAACTTCTCTTTGGAAGCCCAGACACGCGCCCGGGCTCGCGCGCGCGCGCTCCCCCATGGCCACGCGCGCACCCTGCTGCCCGCTCCCCCGCGCACCCTCCGACTATTTTTTCCTCTTCCTTTCATCCTCACACTCTAAAATAGGTCAAGGGGTGGAAGTCACACCTGGTGCAGCCCTAGACCCTCATGCAAAAGCAGCTTTTGCTCCTGGCTGCGGGACAGCGCTGTGACTACTCGCAACGGGAGAGCTGCTGCTCGTCCCCACACTGTGCAGAAAGCGCCGGCTACCCGGGCGCTGACAATGGTCTTCAGAGGGGAGCGGAGAGAAGCCTCTGTTCCTCCCTAGATCCGCCGCCTCGGCGCCCGCCCCGAGGGTGGAGGGGGCGCGACAGGTCGTCTCGCGCGTGTCCCGGAGCCTGCGCCTGGGTCTGCACGGCTGGGTGAGTTCCTGCCGGTCCCCTGTCTTTACAGTGGCCCAGGGTGACCTGTTTACCTTGAAAACTTAGATACGATCAAAACAGGCGAGACTGCCATGCAATAAGGGATTGCGGGATGTGCCTTAGGGTGTAAGATTGGATACATCAGAATTCAGAGATAAAGGGCATGTCCAGTGCATTAAAGGTTAAAATGGATTCGTATTTTTTCATGGAGTGCACGTGTATCATTCCCTGGGGAATTGATTTTTAATTAGTAAGAGTGAGAGAACTAAGATAACGAAGGTAGAAAGTTTTTAAAGCTCAGGATGAAAATACAGTTTAAGAAGGAATGCCAAATTAGAAAGAGAAGGATTTGTATGATATTACTTGCTATGTGTGGGTGTGTGGGGTTTTTGTTTTGTTTTGTTTTGAGACGGAGTCTGTCTCTGTCGCCCAGGCTGGAGTGCAATGGCATGATCTTGGCTCACTGCAACCTCCATCTCCCAGGTTCAAGCAATTCTCCTGTCTCAGCCTCCTGAGTAGCTGGGATTACGGGCGCCAGCCACCACTCTCGGCTAATTTTTGTATTTTTAGAAGAAACGGGTTTCACCACGTTGGTCGGGTTGGTCTTGAACTCCTGACCCCGTGATCTGCTCACCTCGGCCTCCCAAAGTGCTGGGATTACAGGGGAGAACCACTGCACCGGGCCAGGTCATTTTATATTACGTGGGTTCTTTGTGATAAATAATGTGAGCCCACAATGCTCTATGTAGAAAGAAGATAAGGCTGTAAACCTCTACTTGCAGAGCTTTATGATAAGTGGTAGGTATGAATTTAAATGCACATTGAAAATTTAGTGTGGGGAAAGAGCTAAACTATATATCATTTTGAGGTTAAGGTTATTGGTGACATTACAGCTATCCATTGGCAACCATTTAGTTGTTTCAGTAACTAAAAGTACTAATATTCATGTGACATCAGCAAATGGAAGCCTTTATCTTTTTATTTTTTATTTGTTTGTTTATTTATTTATGTTTGAGACAGAGTCTCAACTATCTATTACCCAGGCTGGAGTACAGTGGTGTGATTTTGGCTCACTGCAACCTCTGTCTCCTGATTTCAAGCAATTGTACTGCCTCAGCCTCCCCAGTAGCTAGGATTACCACCATGCCCAGCCAAATTTTTTTTTATTATTATTTTTAGTAGAGATGGCGTTACACCTTGTTGGCCAGGCTGGTCTCAAACTCCTGACCTCGAATGATCCACCTACCTCAGAAGCCTTTATCTTTTAGCTGGTGAATAGTTAACTTGTTTGAAGTTTGAGGAAGGGAGAGTTGAAGGGTTCTCTGTCCTTGATGGCTGGCTGAGAATGCAGGGTAAAGAATTGTCCAGTATTGGTGAGTGGTGTCTTAGCGTTGCTCATAGCTGGAACATCACTTAGGAGAATGTAAGTGGCTCTCAGATGGTCATTGGTTACCTATAACTTTATTTAAAGGAGACCTTTACAAGTTGGGACCCATCTTGTCACTGAGGAAATTGTGCCAAAGAACTACTGCTTTATTAATGCATTTGATCAGATTTGAAAAGGGAGCTCTCTGTATACTCTTTTTCTAACTCACAAGAAATTTTGTTTCTAGAAAGATTCAATTACCGTAATGATGTCTTTGGAAATGTACCTTTTTGCATGTGTATCTTAATATGGATAAAGTTCCAAGGTAGTTCAAAGGTTTTAATAATATTTTGCTTACCAGAGGGATGTGAAATTGGGAATATCCTGTGTGGATAGTTAACTCTGCCGTAAATTGGAAGGTTAATGGGAGTGGGGATCTTCCCAGTAAATTGTAAATCTCTATGTATGTGTATCTTTGACAGACAAATCTTACTGGAGATTACCAGGGCTGTGAAGAAGAGGTATTAACGAGACCTTATAGTATTTCTGATAGGTGGCTATATGGATACTAACATGCATTTCACTTGTAAAGAATTTATGTGTTCCTGTAGAGAACTAGTCTCCAAAATTTGAAACACATTTATGAAGAAGGCTCTATCATTGCTTTGAAGAAGACACAAGCAAGACGTGCTTGGCACTATACAGGCTCATAATGTTGAGGGCAAAATGCAGTGAAATCCTTGTGTTTACTACATGTCAGTGTTCTCATTTGTATTTTTAAACAGGAATTGAGTGAAAGCTCTCATTGCAATTAAGCCCCTGGTATAATGCATTATTGAAATTAGGCTGTCAGCACTTGTCTGTACAGTCTTACATTTTTACTCGTAAATTAGGAATTCTTCCGAAAAGAATGACATGATGAAATCATTAAGATAACTGGAGAATTCATTTAAGGACAGACTGAATAGTGATGCTAAAGGCCAGTTAAATGTCCTTCAGCTTTTGTGATTCACTTCTCTTGATCCCATAAAGAGAGTACATTGCATAGAACTCCTAGCTGCGACATCTACAAAAGGAGTTAACATCATTTGCTTTGGATACTCACGTCTCATCCAGAGAAACTTCTAACCACTCAAAGAAGGCATTTTAAGGGTTTGAACTAGATCACCTGGATTGAAGCCCAGCTCTGAGCCATTTCCTTGTCTGTGAAATGGAGATAATAATATCTCCCCAGGTGGCTGTGGGGAGCAAATGAATAGGTGTAAAATGCACAGTTGACACATTGTGAGCAGTCATAAAGAGGGGTTTATAACAATAAGTAGGAGTATATTGACTTAATATCATCTCCTGGAGGCTGCAGAGAGGTTGCTGCCTAATTGACTCTAGAACTGAATATTTGGGTCACTGGTTCAATCCCCCATCTGGGTATGCTTAGTACACTTCTATAGCATAGAATATAGAATGTGCTGTACTCTTGGTAATTAGTGTCCTTTGGGAGATAGAGGCTGTCACACTTGCATCTCCGACACCCTTTGACTCAACTAGGTTGAAGAAGTAAACTGTGGTTGTTTTTGGAGATGATGATGAAGATGGTAGGGGATGAAGGTCACATGAGGGATTTGGTGTATGGTTCTCTTGACACATATGTGTGGTTTTATTCTCTTTGCTTTTCTCTGTTCCCTTCTATCCTCCCTTCTTTTCTCTCTGAGGGTCCCGATGATTATTTCCCAACCTTTGTTTTTATGTCTCCGCATCAAGCCTAGGCCCTAAAGTGTTGTTAGCCCTGATTTGGGTAGTTCTGGAAAGTTCAGCCTGTGAACTTCTTGTTCGTAAAGGCGTAACTGTGGATGTCAAATAAGCACAACCTTTTCCACTTCCACGGTCCTTCTGGGGTGTTACATGCCATCTTGCTGTATTGAAAGTGCTCATTTTTACCTTCTTTTTCTTCTTTGTTAGACTGCAGATGTTGGAAACTATCCTAGCCATTTCAAGCAGAAAGGAGTTGAATATGATAATTAGGTGCTCACAAGAAGGTTGGCAGGGAAGGTTGCAACTGAAAGTAGAGGAGGGGCCTAGCCTTAGCCTTATGTACTGGCTCCAGGCAGCCAGCCTGGCTGGCCCCAGGGTTGCTGCTGTCATTGCCACAGCCTAGGGGCTGGGAATCAGAACCACCATTAGAACTGCTAACATCAAGGACACACCTTTTGGGCTGTGTTACAGTGATCAGAGAGGCTACTGCAAAATGCCTGTCCATCCTAGGAAGCTAGTAACTGAACATTGCTACGAACAACAAAAACAAGGAAGCAAACGTTTTCCTTAGATGCCCTCCACCTTCCTTTTTATCCTGCTCATCTCCCTGGAAGAACCTACACTGTGCCCAGAACCTTAGCTGTAAGGGACTCCAGGAAATGTGGTTTATAGGTTTCTAGCCTCATAGGTAGAGGGTTGCACACTTTAAGGAGACAGGAGTGAATGTTATGTGACAATCCATCATGTCTAACATGTATTTAAAATATATTTCTTCTGAGATTTGGCTAGAATATTTATTTTTAAGGCTGGTAGAGATTGACTTTGGAAAGGTAAGACAAAATGTTGTAAAAAACGTTTTAACGGAGCTAGTTGCTAATCAGTTACCTTTTCAAACAGATGGATATTATAGTTTTGCAGCTGAAATTGCTGGAAAAAGCATCAAGCAAATGAATAACTAAAAATTACCAAGCGCCTGCCTCTGCACATGGTACTAATTGAATGTGAAATAATGTTCCTTTGGTTTGGTTTCATAATCAAGGTAAAATATTAGGAAAATTATTTTTTAAAATTATTTTTCCTTCTCAAAGCCATAGATAGCATACCCATTTAATGAACCACAATACAAACAGAGAAAATAATGTCTTAAGAGAGAAATAATAGCACCTGGCTTGCTAGTTCTTTCATTAGATGAATTATCTGTGTATTTGTGTTTTTCCCAAATCTTTCTTTCCCCTCTAACTTTCAGCATGCTCATTTTAAGGGTTATTGGAGAATAAACAAGTCACTTTAAATATTCATTTCATACTTTGACACTTGTCAGATTCCTTTTTTTCCAAACTATTGAAGTAGATATGATTGGATCTCTTCTATTTTTAAGCAATAAATTACCAGTTTATTTGTACTCACAAATTACATTAGCACATCAAAGGATGGTATTGATTATTGAACAAAATTATGTTATATTTACCTGTGATATTTGGAGTTGGAAAATGAGAGAATATGTTCATCCGGAAGATGGATAACAATAAGGTTATGATAGTATGGTACTTTTATTATAAGTGCAGAACAGTAGCTCACTCAAAGAGAAAGTGGTATATTCTCTCATGGTGAGGTGAAAGATGGAAATAATTGAAATGTGAACATATTTCTGACTTCAAAGAATATTTACTGATGTTTTAAACAACAACAAAGAGGTAGCCAAGAGAGGCAAGTAGAAGCTGTCTGGGACCATGTCTTTGTCTTCTCTGTTCCCTTTAATGCAGATACAGTGAAGCAGGCGAGTTTGACAAATGTTAGAGGGTTTTAGTGTTTAAAGAAATAATGTTTGTAAGAAATGAGGACTGCCTTTGGGACTGTAATCAGTGTTCGGAAAGTAATCAGATGTCTTTAAAATTTTATCAGAGCCTTTAACATTCCATGGGACACCAAATTTATGATTAGAGTAATTCAAGAAAATACAGAGACATTCTGAATGTTAAGATATTTGCATACAAAGATGGCAATTCAATGATTTATGCAATTATGAAATAGACCTAGGGTGATCAGATGACTTATTGTTTAAGCGAAGACACTTTCAAGAGTGAAGAGGGAATGATTAGTGACTGCTCTGAATACAGAAGACTGCCTCAGCAAACTTTGGGGTGACCAGAACTTAATGGTCACCCAAGATTAAGGTGCTAGTATTTTAGCTTGATTGCATTAACTGCAGTGCTGATTTTTAAAAATTGTAATAAAATATACATAGAATGAAATATACTATCTTAACTATTTTTTTAGTGTACAGTTCAGTGACATTTATTTCACATTGTTGTGTAACCATCACCACTATCCGTCTCCAGAACGTTTTTATCTTCTCAAAGTGAAACTCCATACCCATTAAACCATAACTCCCCCTCATTCCTCCCCGCAGTACCTGGCAATCACCCTGCCTGTATACGTTTGATTCTTCTAGGAACATATATGACATGGTTTGGCTGTGCACTCACCCAAATCTCAAACTGTAGCTCCCACAATTCTCATATGTTGTGGGAGGGTCAGAGGGAGGTAATTGAATCATGGGGGTGGGTGTTTTCTGTGATAGTGAATAAGTCTCATGAGATCTGATGGTTTTATAAGCAGGAGTTACCCTGCACAAGCTTCTCTCTCTTGCCTGCCACCAATATAAGACATGCCTTTTACCTTCTGCCATGATTGTGAGGCCTCCCCAGCCATGTAGAACTGTGAGTCCATTAAACCTATTTTCTTTATAAATCACCCAGTCTCGGGTATGTCTTTATCAGCAGCGTGAAAAAGAACTAATAACTATGTAAGTGAAATCATATAGTATTTGTCCTTTTGTGATTAATTTATTCCATATAGTATAATATTTTTAAGGTTCATCCATGTTATAGCATGTATCAGAATCTCCTTCCTTTTTAAGGCTGAATAATATCCCACTGTCTGTATATGCCACATTATGCTTATCCATTCAGCTGCAGTTCGGATACATGGGTTGCTTCTACCTTTTGGCTATTATGCATAATGCTACCATGAACATGGATGTGCAGATACCTCTTAGACTCCCTGCTTTCAGTTCCTTTAGGTACATACCCA
The DNA here is from genome assembly GCF_049354715.1 of Callithrix jacchus. Classification (NCBI taxonomy): domain Eukaryota; kingdom Metazoa; phylum Chordata; class Mammalia; order Primates; family Cebidae; genus Callithrix; species Callithrix jacchus. The sequence continues at coordinate 28,823,970 of NC_133514.1, read as the reverse complement.
CAGTATTGGTTTTTCAATGAAGAAATTAAAAATGGGAAGAAAAGAAAGCATTATTTTTCTCTGTAAGGTATGTCTGATCCTGGTTCTTCCGCACGATGCTGCATCCAACTGACACCCAGCTATACCTCTGTAGGATTCGTCAGAAAAGGCAGGTAATTTAAAGAAACTACCTGCTGAAAAAAGCACCCAAGATCTTAAATTTCATCTCCATGCAAGAAAGGAAGCTAGTTTTTCTGTCACAACTACCGTGATACATTGACCACAGATGTATGTCTCTAAATGAACAGGACTAGCATCTAGAGTGTCAGAATCTGAACAAAGAGAATTATGATCTTCAGTAGCACAAAGAACCAGCATGAAATTGAACAAAAGAATTCTCTGTGTGACCAAGAAAATCTTTGTAACGCAGGGGACCATGAACTTCCTGGGTGAAAGGGAACAGGACTAACAACTACAGGCTGAGCATCCCTAACCTGAAAACCCAAAATCTGAAATGCTCCAATATCCAAAAATTTTTGAGCACTAACATGATATGTGACAAGTGGAAAAATCCCACAGCTGACCTCACTTGACAGATTGCAGTCAAAACACAGTCCAAACTTTGTTTCATGCATACAATTATTTTAAAATATTATATAAAATTACCTTCAGCTATGTATATATAAATCATAAATGCATTTTGTGTTTAGACTTGTGTCCCATCCCGAGGATATCTTATTATGTATATGCAAATATGCCAAAATTGGAAACACTTCTGGTCCCAAGCATTTTCTTTACTTCCTCCTTTCCTTCCTTCCTTCCTTCCTTCCTTCCTTCCTTCCTTCCTTCCTTCCTTCCTTCCTTCCTCCTTTGCTTTTCTCTCCTTTCCTTTTCTTTCTTTTTTTTCTTCCTTTTCCTTCTTCTTCTTCTTCTTCTTCTTCTTTTTTTTTTTTGACTGAGTCTTGCTCTGTTTCCCAGGCTAGAGTGCAGTGGCATGATCATGGCTCACTGGAATCTCAACCTCCTGAGCTCAAATGATCCTCCTGCCTCAACCTCCCAAGTAGCTGAGACCAGAGATTCCTGCCACTACACCTGGCTAATTTTGTTTAATTTTTATAGAGACAAGGTCTCACAAAAACCTATTTTACCCAGGCTGGTCTTGAACTCCTAGGCTCAAGCAGTCCTTCCACCTCAGCTTCCCCAAGTGCTGGGATTACAAACATGAGCCACCATGCCTGGCCTGGTCCAAAACATTTCAGGTAAGGAATACTTAATCTGTTGATTTGGAAACTGAGATGAAAGGAGACAGGCTACAGCAGAATAGGGAGCTTTCAGGTACAGATAAAAGTATTCTTCCTTTGGCTGTAGAAGTGTATACCCAAATGCCAATATCAAGAACATTGGTGCATCTAATCTCAATTTAGACAATCCCTTTATGGAAGTGGAGACATCAAAATGCAACTCTTCATTTGAAGTTTTAAGTGACACAGTTTCCACTGGGGTTTTACAGTGCTGGAAAGTAACATCCATGTGTCTGGGACAAATAAGGAGTTACTGCATTTACTATATGGGAATGGCTCCGCCTGTTTAATTCTCTGAGGCAGTTCTGGCACTCTGAGGAGTCAACAGAGTAAATCTGCTCATTTATAATGGCAGCCTTGAGGGAAATTGATACACTTCAGTCATGAGTAGTAACTAAGCTTAAGAAAATATGTCTGCAGAAGTTACCTGACAATCAGAAATGGTAGCTGAGAGCCAAACAGGTATTAAGGAGCGTTCAGAAAAATGGAGCCCACTGAGTATCTTGTGGCAGGCCCAGAATGGACAGTGTCCCCAGATCTGCTCTCCTTGGACTGTACCTGTATCGGTGAAGACTGAAAAATGAACAGGCTAGTCCACACAGAAACCTGCACACAAATGTTTGTAACCACTTTATTCCTAATTGCCCAAAATGGAAAGCAACCAAGATGTCCTTCAATAGGTGAATAGATAAACAAATTATGGTACATCCTTATGATGGAATATTATTTAGTGATAAAAAGAAATGATTCCTCAAGCCACAAAAAGATGTGTTGGAACCCTAAATGCATATTGCTAAGTAAAATAAGCCAGTCAGAAAAAGGCCAAATGCTGTATGATTCCAACTAATTGACATATGGAAAGGCAAAACTCTAGACACTGTGAAAAGATCAGTGGTTGCCATGGGTCCAGTGTCAGGGGAAGAGAGGAATACATTAAGCACAAGGGATTTGTAGGAAAGTAAAACTGTTCTGCGTGATATGGTAATAGTGTATATATGATATTATGCATTTGGCAGAACACACAGAATGGTATAATACAAAGAGTGAATCCTAATATAGCCTATGAATGTTGGTTAATAATAATATATCAATAGTGGTTCATCAGTTGTCACCCAAACCACACCAATGCAAGATTTTGACTTTAAAAATTCATATTTTTTTTAAGTTAACAAGAACATCACTTGATGCTAGCATAGGAGTTGTAGAAAACATTAACTTCAGGGATCCAAGTGATGGCATGTCAAATGGTAGGTTACATAGCTCCAAGTCAAGAGAATTAACAAAACAGAGCGGCTCTGTAGCCCTAATCCCAAAGGAAACATCTGATCCACTACACTGCACCTTCAGTGCAGACATTTCACCCAAGCTTTTCGCAGGTGAGAAGAATATACTCAGTCAGACTTCTCAGTGGACCACTTCCTTGCCATCCAGTTTCATATCGGTTAAAGATGTGGGTCAGAGACTACAAATCCATTAGCAAACACACCTGAAATCAGAAAGAATGCCGGCCCTGAAGCTGCAATACCAACCATCAAGTTTCTCCAACCTTCCGCCATTAATGTTTTGTCCTATAGACATGGACTGGATTCTCCATCCTCACTTTCCTCTACAGGGAGCTCTTGGGCTATGCACTGAGTTGGCAGAAATGCAGACCTCACTATTCTTGTTTTAGCAAGCAGTCAAAACTATGGGGAAAATGGGCCTGATCATATGCCATTCCCTTAAAAAAGCTACGTAGACACACCCATACATATACATTATGTGTAGAAACCTACATGCAGAATGCTGTTAGATCATTTTAACAATTTTTTTCAGCCAAAATAATTTATGATCTCTTGTCTATTCTACTTATTAAAATATGGGCCTTTTAAAATGTGTTGGCAGTTTGTGCATACAGAATATTTTTGTTCTCCTTAAGATGATGTGTTCTGGCATAAAATTAGTGGTTTTGTTTGTTTGTTTGTTTGTTTGTTTGAGATAGGGTCTCCCTCTGTCACCCAGGCTGGTGTGCAGTGGTGTGACCTTGGCTCACTGCAACCTCTGCCTCCTGGGCTCAAGTGATCCTCCTACCTCAGCCCCTTCAAGTAGCTGGGACCATAGGCGTGTGCCACTACACCTGGCTAATTTTGTATTTTTTGTAGCAACAGGATCTCACTATGTTGTCCAGGCTGGTCTGGAATTCCTGAGCTCAAGCGATCTGGCCACCTCGGCCTCCCAAAGTACTGGGATTACAGGGATGAGTTGCTCTGCCTAGAGCAACTGGCTAGATTGATGGTTTTATGTGTAGCATACCACTTTAGAATGACAGTGAATTTTTGAAAGGTGGAACCTACCAGAAGTCCTACCACTGGTGCAGCTAACAGCAGACTGACTTCACACTGTGGCCATGTGTTTGTGCTGAAGACAAGGTAGGCCTTGTCAACTCAATTGTCAAGTTAAAAACTTTGAGCCACATGGTTTGGGGGTTTGAATTCTTCCCAATGCTCTGAGTATTATCATTTATCCATTAAAACAGGAAATTCAAGAATAATTGAATAAAAAATGGAGGAAAAACCATGTTATATTTTTACATGCAATTTTTTATTACAGATAAATAGTAATCACTAGAACATGTATCATGTACACTAGCAGGACACAGTGTCTCATGCCTTAAGACTAACACTTTCAGAGGCGGAGGCAGGCAGGTCACTTAAGCCCAGTAATTCAAGATCAGCCTGGGCAACACGGCGAAACCCCATCTCTACAAAAACAAAAATTAGCTTGGGGGTGGTAGAGTGTGCCTGTAGTTCTAGCTGCTTGGGAGGCTGAGCAGGGAGGATTGCTGGAGGCTGGGAGGTCAAGGCTGCAGTGAGCCATGGTCACACCACTGCACTCCAGCCTGGGCAGCAGAAGAACCTGTCTCAAACAAAACAAAAATGTAAACAAGTTATTTTAAAACTTTGTGCAACAACTACTTTTATTAAATCTGTGCCTGAGTAACTCCTGTTTTCTGTTTATTTAAACTAGGCTGGGCCGGGCGCGGTGGCTCAAGCCTGTAATCCCAGCACTTTGGGAGGCCAAGGTGGGTGGATCACGAGGTCAACAGATCGAGACCATCCTGGTCAACATGGTGAAAACCCGTCTCTACTAAAAACAAAAAATTAACTGGGCATGGTGGCGCGTGCCTGTAATCCCAGCTACTCAGGAGGCTGAGGTAGGAGAATTGCCTGAACCCAGGAGGCGGAGGTTGCAGTGAGCCGAGATTGCACCATTGCACTCCAGCCTGGGTAACAAGAGCGAAACTCCATCTTAAAAAAAAATAAACTAGGCTGCAGAGTGGCATGATAGATCTGTGGACATGTGGAATCAGTCCATATGGATTGTACTCCTTGCTCCTCAAGAAACTATATTGTTTCCATACTGGTTGATTCCCCATACAGTATAGAAACTGATTGTTTCCTTACTGATCGACGTATTTATAAATGACATCAATCGTATCAGCTTTGGTTTTGTAATCCATTCACCTGTTTTTGACTCTGGTCTTCTGGTACATGGGCTGTGTTACTTCTCATTTTCTAACAATTTAGGCTGCCCTAAAACAAAGATTTGATGATTAAAGTAGAATATTGGCTTTTTAAAGGAAGCTTTAAAAGACTAATTTCATTATTGTGATATTAATTTTGTTATTTTAAAGCTATTTTTCAAAAATATTGTATTTCATCTTTTTGAAAAACATTATTTTGCATTTCAACATCATTGACATGGGGTACATCTTACAGTTGATGACACATCCTCATCTTTCTTGGCAATAAGTAATATAATTGTGCATTTTACAAAATAGATTGCCTTCTAGCTTCTGTGAAATGCTGTATAGCCATTTACCAGAACATTTCCATCCTGCCGCAGGAACTTGAGGTTGAATGCTTTGTGTTATTTTGTAATTTTTAATTTAGAGCCAGAGTTTTGTATTGTGTTTAATTTGTTTTTTATTTTTAAAGTAGTTTATGAAACAACTCCTTGAGGTTAAAATATAGTATTTGTAGTTTTAAACTCTAAATAATAGACCGTGTTGTTTGTTTGTTTGTTTTTGAGACAGGGTCTCTCTCTGTCACTCAGACTGGAGTGCAGTGGCTCAATTACAGCTCACTGCCTCCTCAGACTCCTGGGCTCAGCAACCTTCCCTTATTAGCTTCCTAACTGGCACTATAAGCATGCCACCACACCAGGCTAATGTTTTTTGTTGTTGTTCTTTTTTGAGATGGAGTCTCACTCTGTCACCCAGGCTGGAGTGCAATGGCACAATCTCGGCTCACTGCAACCTCTGCCTCCCAGGTTCAAGCGATTTTCCTGCCTCGGCCTCCCAAGTAGTTGGGATTACAGGCTCAAGCTACCACACCTGGCTAATTTTTGTATTTTTAGTAGAGACGGGGTTTCACCATGTTGGTCAGGCTGATCTTGAACTCCTGACCTCGTGATCCATCTGCCTTGGCCTCCCAAAGTGGAGGGATTACAGGTGTGAGCCACCACACCGGGCCAGACTGTTTTTTATTTTTTGTAAAGATGGGGGTCTCACTACAATGCCTAGGCTGGTCTCAAACTCCTGGCCTCTAATGATCCTCCCACCTTGCCCTCCCAAAGCGCCAGGGTTACAGGCATGAGCCATGTGCTTGGTTCAGAGATAAGACTGTTTTTTTATACACCGGCTTATTTCTGAAAAAAACAAACACAGTCATAAAATGGAATATGAAAACCGAAAATATTAAACTTTCTGAAACAGTTTGGTTTATTCTGATCACAGACTAAATAACTCCTTCCACTGGGAGAAGTACAATTTGCTGCCACAGGAAAGCTTAAAATGTCAAACACATTCTTATAAAATACAATGCAAGCTGCCTGCAAATGAGGCCATTCTTTCAACTGGCGTATTTCCTACTTCAGTGCAGTTTTGATAATTGTGGCACTTATTCAGAACCAAAAGCCTCTGGGCGTGATGTAAGCATTCAAGCCATATGGCTGAATTGTTTTTCGTAGGTATTGAGCAGGTGTGACTTGGAGACTCGGGAGGGAACTGCACGATCCAAGCTATTGAGGAGCTCAGTTTGAAAGAGACAGAGCTAGCATCACAGTGAACACATAGCATAGAGATGGTGGCAGGGAGATCTGGCTAAAAAGCAGAAGGCTGGCAATCAGAGGGCCAACTACCCAAGGACTTAGCAAGAAGACACAGGTGTGGCCAGTCTTCCCCAGCATCCAGATCCCAGTCCAGAAGCAAGGTGGCCTGTGAGCTGTCAGTACAGCCTGTCACCGAACTCATTTATCCAAAGCTGACCCCTCTGATGACCTGAAAGCCTTTTTCTTCGTGTTTTCAATAGGATCCCAACATGCTTAGTTGTCTGATGTTTTCTGAAGCTCAAGGCAGATTACAAACAGGAAATTAGAAAATAGAGGAGCTTATGGAGACAGGCACACTGAGAGTATGAAGTGACAGCCAAAAGTAAGGTGGGGCAGAGGAATGCTAAAGAAGTACTCCATGGCCAGGCAGAGTGACTCATGCCTATAATCCCAGCATGTTGGGAGACTGAGGCAGTCAGATTGCTTGAGCTCAGGAGTTCATGACCAGCCTGGGCAACATGGCGAAATCCCATCTCCACTAAAAATACAAAAATCAGTCGGGTGTGATGGCAGGCACCTGTAATCCCAGCTACTCGGGAGGCTGAGGTAGGAGAACCACTTGAACCTGGGAGGTGGAAGTTGCAGTGAGCCAAGATTGTGCCACTGCACCCCAGCCTGGGTGAGAGAGCAAGACTCTGTCTCAAAAAGAAAAAATAAGAAAAAGAAAAAGCACTCCATAGCTTCCAAAGCACACACCTGTGATCCCAGCACTTTGGGAGACCAAGGCAGAAAAATCGCTTGAGAGCAGGAGTTCAAGACCAGCCTGTGCAACATAGTAAGACCTCCATCTCTACAAAAAGTAAGAAACAAAGAAGAGTAGCCTGGCATGGTGGCGCATACCTGTGGTCCCAGCTACTCAGGAGGTGGAGGTGAGAGGATGACCAGAGTCCAGGAATATGAAGCTGCAATGGGCTAGGGTTGCACTACTGCACTTTAGCCTGAGTGACAGAGTGAGACCCTGTCTCAGGGTAGTGGCAGGGGAAGAAACACTCCAAACAAGTAACAGCCATGTCCCATTTAGTGTGGATGCAGGCACTTTGTTAACCCTGGAAAGCATTGCTGCTGTGTAATACTTAGTCATCTTGATGGATAACCCCTATGTTATCAATTAAGATGAGTCAGTTACAAGCTAGACATTGCTGTCCTATAATACTTTGTCATAACTAGCTCCTATGTTACCAATAAAAATGTGTTATCTATAGACTGTTAAGATAAACATAAGAGCAGGTGGTATATGTTGGAAAGATTTCCATGATAATACAGCTATTTCTATTGTTAAGCCATGTGGCACAGCATTTATTTAAATTCATCTAAATCTTTAGTTCAGTGCCTATTTATTTAGCCTGGGACTTCTTGGATTAGTACAGGAGGTGGCACACATGACCACCATCCAATGTACAAGAGTAAGAACCAGATGCTGTGGAAACCCACCTCATTTCTAGTGCATAAAGCTAGAGGAACCGTCCTGTTCGAGATGGGGCTGGGCCGTGTAGGGTTTGTTGAGGAGCTGGGTGCAGTGGGGAAGTCTGCAGGCCTTATTTTCCCAGAGAAGCAAAAAAATAGACTTCACCACACTCTTATTATTTTGATTCCATTTTACAGTGTTCCTTTCCATGTTTACATTATGAGATTATAATCCAAAAGCATTTTAGGACTAGGTAGTACTCACCTTTCTACAGACACCAATGATGAATACTCCCAAGTTGTGGGAAGGTCAGGTAATGAAATTCTAGGTAGCATGATAAGAAATTTTTTAACAGTACACAAAACTCAAATTGAGAAGCAGAAATGTTTTGTAAGTTTCATGTCCAAGTAAGACATATCTCTAGGATCCTGGCTAAATTATTTCCTGAATTTTTTTCTCTTTCTGAAATGATCATCCAAAGATAGGTGCAATGTCCTGAAATATTTAATCAGTTAAGTTAAATACCAATGATTGAACAAAAGCATGAGTAAAAAGTCATCAAAGGTTTTAGGAACAAATGTGCTTCATAATGGGACTAGCCAGTGGCACAGCTGAGACTTGACCTTAGGTCTAGAAAGTCCTTTTCTGAACTATAACTCCACCCTATATAGCTTCCTTACAAAAACAGGGTTGAAATGAAATGGCAAGGATGATGACATTGATGATTTGTTTACTCCAGAGATTTTTCTTGGGTTAAAGTTGACATTAAAAAGGATGACATTTTCCAGTGAGCATTTGACCAGCTCAGGCCCTCTTCATTTGGATTTTTTTTTTTTTTTTTTTTTTTTGAGATGGCGTTTTGTTCTTGTTGCCCAGGCTGGAGTGCAGTGACACAGTCTCGACTTACTGCAGCCTCCACCTCCTGGGTTCAAGCGATCCTCCATAGTTGGGATTACAGATGTGCGTCACCACACCCAGCTAATTTTTTGTATTTTTAGTAGAGACAGGGTTTTGCCATGTTGGTCAGGTTGGTCTCAAACTCCGGACCTTAGGTGATCCACCCGCCTCAGCCTACCAAAATGCTGGGATTACAGGCGTGAGCCACCAGGCTTGGACTTGTTTAGATTGTTTTTAACTTTTCTCCACCAATGAACTAATAATTAAATGCATCCTTTCTAATTAAAGCAGCTCCTTAACAATGGCAAAGCCTCCTGAGTTTTCAGTTTTTTTAAGTGAGTAGTCGCTTTCATAGTAGAATTATAATTACTCATCCACTTAGAATGCCAGAAGAGTATTAAACACATATTTATGTATATAGTGATGGTCAGTATGAAAGTGGTCATTGGGACAGAGCTTAACAAGCGGGTTTTGAAGCATTGTTATCAGTCTAATTTTCCCATGTCATTGGAGAGGCTGAAGGTCCTTATTATACAGCTGCTAAAAAAGGACAACACTCTTCTAATTTACTAATTTACTTTTTGAGACAGCGTCTTGCTCTATTGCCCAGGCTGGAGTGCAGTGGCACGATCTTGGCTCACTACAACCTCTGCCTACTGGGCTGCAACAATCTTCTCACCTCAGCCTCCTGAGTAGCTTGGACTACAGGCGCACACCACCACACCCACCTAATTCTTGTATCTTTAGTAGAGATGGTATTTGACCATGTTGCCCAGGCTGGTCTCAAACTCCTGGGCTCAAGTGATAGCCCACCTCTGTCTCCCTCAGTGCTGGGAATACAGACATGAGCCACCACCTGGCCAAAAGTGCTATTTTAAATGAAATACTGTTCAAGCCACAGAAGGCACAGATCCCAAGGACTATAAAGTTCTACAGGAGTATGTGACTCTCAGGGCATGTGGCCTGTGTGATGAAGATAAGGTCAGGAAGAGTGGGTGGCTCTTCCTGGTTTCTGGCCCTTTAATCTAGAAAGCCTCAGGCTTGCTGTTTGGTTGGAATTGCTACAAAAGGAAACTTTTCCTTTCATAAGCAAACACTATCCAATGACAGACATTTTAGCAATTTCTGGTATATTTGTTGTAATGAGCTACATAGCTGGCCAGGCACGGTGGCTCATGCCTGTAATCCAAGCACTTTGGGAGACTAAGGCGGGAGGATTCCAAAGTCTAGAGATCGAGGCCATCCTGGCTAAGAGTGTGAAACCCTGTCTCTACTAAAAATGCAAAAAATTAGTCAGGTGAGGTGGCACACACCTGTAGTCCCAGCTACTCAGGAGGCTGAAGCAGGAGAATTGCTTGAACCTGGGAGGCAGAGGTTGCAGTGAGCCGAGACTGCACCACTGCACTCCAGCTGGGGCCACAGAGTGAGACTCTGTCTCAAAAAAAAAAAAAAAAAGAGCTAAATAGCTTTAAATAAATTACCAAAATCCCTTAATCCTTTATAATTGGAGGTCTGCATTTTAATAAAATGCAATCAGGTTAAGTGGAATCTTAAGACAGTGAGGTTTAGAGGAATCAGCTCTGAGCTGATGGCCACATGGACTCCAGGTTCAGCTCCCCACTCTGGGAGGAGCCAGTCCTCAGGGTGGGAGGGACAACCTGAGCAGCTGGCAGCCCAGAAGGCCCCTGGCTGAGTTGCAAGAGTGCACTTCTACCTCTCGCAGGAGGTGTCGTCCTGTTTGACAATGTCAATTACTAGAAGAGGTGAAGTATGATGGGTAGAGAGCCATGCTGTTCATTATCTACACAGGCCTGGTCTGACTAACTCCATGGAGAAGCAACACATCTGCAGGACCTCAGCAGTGGTCACATGAGCCTGCTGTTACTCACATATTTATATAAAATCGAAAAGTGGACTGGGTGTGGTGGCTCATGCCTATAATCCCAGCACTTTGTGAGGCTGAGGCAGGTGGATCACCTGAGGTTAGGAGTTCAAGACCAGCCTAGTCAACATGGTGAAACCCCATCTCTACTAATAATACAAAATATTAGCTCGGCATGGTAGTATGCACTTGTAATTCTAGCTACTGGGGAGGCTGAGGCAGGAGAATCACTTGAACTTGGGAGGTAGAGGTTGCGGTGAGCTGAGATTGTGCCACTGCACTCCAGCTTAGGTGAGAGAGTGAAACTGTGTCTTTAAAAAAAAAAAAACAAAAGACAAAAAAACCCTGAAAGGCCGCCCTCTCTTGATTACACAGGTTTCCATCCATCCTAGGCTCTGGGACAGTGCTAGCTACCTTTGGGCTTGCAGAGGCCTGTAAATCTACCTTCCTATGTTTCTGTGCTGTTTATATATAAAATAAATTTACAAGCACACCCAGACATTCCTTTGCATCCAAAGGGGATTGGTTCCAGGACCCACTCTACCCCCACAGCCCTATACTAAAATTCATGGATGCTCAACTCTGTGATATAAGAGGACATAGTATTTGCATATAACCTGTGCACATTCTCCCATTATTTTAAATCATCTCCAGATTACCTGCAATAACCTAATACAATGTAAATGCTAAGTAGTTGCAATATGCATCATTTATTTGTTTTTTTTCTAATTTTTTTCTTTTTATTAAATTCCCTTTTTCTTATTTCTTTTTTCTGAGACTGCATCTTGCTCTATACCTTAGGCTGAAGTGTGGAGTATACCAGCCCAATCATGGCTCACTGCAGTCTGGAGTGCCTGGGTTCCAGGGATCCTCCCACTTCAGCCTCCCAAGTAGCTAGGACTACAGGCCTGCACCACCACACCTGGCTAATGTTTTATTTTATTTTATTTTTTGTAGAGACAGGGTCCTGCTGTGTTGCCCCGGCTAGTCTCCCACTCCTGACCTCAAGCCATCCTCCCACCTCAGCTTCCCAAAATGCTGGGATTACAGGCATTATTTTGAAATATTTTTGATACACAGTTGGTCAAACTGGCCCACGTGGAACTCACAGGTACAGAGGGCCAACCGTGCATAACAAGGCAGAACTGTTGGAGATCCTTGGTGACCTCCTTGTTGCTGAATAAGCCTTCCCTTTAGCCCTCCCCTGGTGATAACTCCAGTGCCACTTGGTTTTCTTCCAGGTACGTGCAAAGTATTTTACTTCTGTGAACAAAAATATATGAAACAAAACAGATTTCCTTTGTTTAATAATAATAACTTGTTATTATTTAAACAGACCAGTGTCTTCCTTCACTGTCCTTGAACTTTTGGTTCTGTTTTTTATGTAAGCCTATTTCTCCTCATTTATTCACTCTTATTTCCCAAGTAGCATTTGAACAACTTTTAGGTTGTATAGTATTCTGTATTCCCCGTCCCAGCATAACAGTGAAGAGAGCACATTTATGGCAGGTGCCTTTCTCTTCTCATTGCTCCATGATTCCAATTCACTTTCATGGCTTGGTGCAGGGCATCTTGGTGAGCATGAGCACCAGTATTCAGATCTAGCGCAGACTCCTTCTGGGTGGTCCTATAGATTCACCTATTAGTGAAACAGATGAGCTGGCTGTGCTGCCCTTTTTTTGAGCCTTGCAATGTATTCAAATGTGTTAGATGGTTAATGCAGCTGTCAATATTAATACTGGTCCACAAGATTAATGTCTTAAAAATACCCAGCCAATAGCCATGTGCAGAAAGCTGAAACTGAACCCCTCCCCTATACCTTATACAAAAATTAACTCCAGATGGATTAAAGATTTAAACATAAGACTTAACACCATAAAAACCCTAGAAGAAAACCTAGGCAATACCATTCAGGATTTAGGCATAGGCAAGGACTTCATGACTAAACCAACAGAATGGGAAAAAAATTTTGCAAGCTACCCATCTGACAAAGGACTAATATCCAGAATCTACAAAGACTAAAACAAATATACAAGAAAAAAACAAACAACCCCATCAAAAAGTGGGCAAAAGCTATGAACAGACACTTTTCAAAAGTGGCACGCACCTGTGGTCCCAGCTACTCGGGAGGCTGAGGCGGAGGAATCACTTGAACCCAGGAAGTGGAGGTTGCAGTGAGCAGAGATTGCATCACTGCACTCCAGCCTAGTGACAGAGCAAGACTCTGTCTCAGAAAAAAAAAAAAAGAAGAAGAAGAAGAAGAAGAAGACATTTATGTGGCCAAAAAACATATGAAAAAATGCTCATCATCACTGGTCATTAGAGAAATGCAAATCAAAACCACATTGAGATACCATCTTTTACCAGTTAGAATGGTAATCATTAAAAATTCTGGAGACAACAAAATGCTGGAGAGAATGTGGAGAAATAGGAACACTTTTACACTGTTGGCGGGAGTGTAAATTAGTTCAACCATCATGGAAGACAGTGTGGCGATTCCTCAAGGATCTAGAAATAGAAATACCATTTGACTTAGCAATCCCATTACTGGGTATATTCCCAAAGGATTATAAATCAGTCTATTATAAAGACACATGCACACACATGTTCGTTGCAGCCCTGTTTACAATAGCAAAGACTTGGAACCAACCCAAATGCCCATCAAAGGTAGACTGGATAAAGAAAATGTGGCACATATATACCATGGAGTACTATGCAGCCATAAAAATGAATGAGTTCATGTCCTTTGCAGGGACATGGATGAATCAGGAAACCATCATTCTCAGCAAACTGACACAAGAACAGAAAACCAAACACCACATTTTCTCACTCATAAATGTGTTGAACAATGAGAACACATGGACACAGGGAGGGGAACATCACACACTGGGGTATATTGAGGGTTAGGGGGCTACGGGAGGGATAGCAGCGGGTAGGGAGATTAGGGCAGAACAACATTAGGAGAAATACCTAATGGAGATGACAGGGAGATGAAGGCAGCAAACCACCATGGCATGTGTATACCTATGTAACAATCCTGCAAGATCTGCACATGTACCCCAGAACTTAAAAGAAAAAAAAACCTAGCCAAGTTTTAAAAACATTACTACAGAAAGTCACAATTTTATTTGGAACTGGAAATAGGAATTGGCACCAAGCCTTTTTTATTTATTTATTTTTGTGATGGAGTTTCGCTCTTGTTGCCCAGATTGGAGTGCAATGGTGAGATCTAGGCTCACTGCAACCTCTACCTCCTGGGTTCAAGCGATTCTCCTGCCTCAGCCTCATGAGTAGCTGAGATTACAGGCATGTGACACAACACCCAGCTAATTTTGTATTTTTTTAAGTAGAGACGTGGTTTCACCATGTTGGTCACGCTGGTCTCGAACTCCAAACTTCAGGTGATCTGCCTGCCTCAGTATCCCAAAGTGCTGGGATATAGGTGTTAGCCACCATGCCTGGCCTCTTTCTTTTTCTTGTTTTTTCTTTCTTGTTTTGTTTTTCATTTTTTGGTATTTCTTCATTTCTAAGAGGAAATAGCAGGTACCTAGAGAAGCTAAATACTTTGCTCAAGGTCACAGTGCCAGGGAATAGCAGATATGGGCCTGTGACCTCAGGGTTCCCCCAATACAGCAGTTTTTCATAATAATGAAATTCTCTGAGTTCTACTTTTGAAGTTTTCTTCGTGACGTTTGATGTATTGTATTGGTGTGCCAAATTCAAATTGTGTATTAGCTGGATTTAAATGAACTTGTCATTAGAGCATCTAGTGTGATATCCAGTATACAGTTGGCATTAAAAAGTATTTTACTGGCTGAATGACTATCTCATGGATAACATGCCCTAAGGTACAAGAAAGAAATGGAGACACACCACTGACAAAAATTGGCACACAAGAAAATGGGGGGTGGGAGAAGCAGAAAATGGATATCGCTAAAAATTTCAGAAAAAAAGAGAGGTCAGCTACTTATTTTCCTTCAAATATACTTAGATGTGGTTATTGCTTTTACATATTATAAGCATATTTTCATGACCAAAATTACTTTGTTTTTTAATGTTCAAATATTTCCTATTTATTTGTCCAACAGAAATGATTGGGTGCCTGCTTTGGGCCAGGCTGTGTTTAGAATTCAGAACATAACATCAATGAACCAAAAAAAAAAAAAAAAGCAAAAAAACCTGATTTCATGGAATTTACAAACTCATTGGTAGAGACAAGCCATAAGTAACTCTAGCCAGATAATGAAAAGGAACTCATTGTTTTCATGTTTCACACAATAGTGCAAAAACTCAGCAGTGTTAGGCAGAGTCTGGGAGGGAAAACCACATCAGTTATGTTAACAGAGAAAATTTAATATAAGGAATTGGTTAAACAGATATTAGAGGATGAG
The DNA here is from genome assembly GCF_049354715.1 of Callithrix jacchus. Lineage (NCBI taxonomy): Eukaryota > Metazoa > Chordata > Mammalia > Primates > Cebidae > Callithrix > Callithrix jacchus. Next base: position 28,808,964 of record NC_133514.1, on the reverse strand, counting down.
TAATACAGAAAGGGAACAAATGAGGCAGGACAGCAAGAGCAGCAGCAGGAAGCAGCTGCCCCCTGTGCTGAGGAGACAAAGAGAAGAGAAGGAGCTTCTCAGAACCTAGAAGCTTGGACAAGGGGTCCCCAGAGCTGGGACCCAGACTCCTGAGGAGGAGGTGGGACTGGCCAGCTGGTGCCGAGACTTTGAGAGCTCAGAGGAGAGAGTCCCTGAGGCGTTGGGAGGGAGCTCTTGGGAGAAGTCTTGCTTGTGGGTGAGGTGTCTTTTGGGGGTGTGCAAAAGAGCTAGTTTTGGGAAAGTGAAAGGTAAATTTCTCAGATTTCATGGTATGGTTTATATTAAACTCATAAAACTCTTAAAAAAAAAAAAAAGAAAACGGAAACTAACCCACTGCTATTGGAAACAAATGCTGTTGCCAAGGTGAAGGGCTGTTGCCGGCCAACTCTGGCAGGAACAGGAAGCCAATAGAGAGGAGCCAGTCCCCTCTCCCTCCCGGTCCTTCCGGGCTCCCTGTGGTGTCCTCTGTCAGCAAAGACCCTTGGTAAAGAAGCAGTGCTGTTTACAGAGTCCCTGCCCTCACCACACAAAGCCTTGTGTAGGAGGGAGTGTTTGGAGGGGAGAGACAATGGCTTGATAACCAGGCACCATCCCAAATACGCTGGATGACGATGACCCTTGTGTCCTGAAACCAGGACTAACGGAAGAAATGACTGAAGTGCTTTTTACTGTGGTAAAATATGCATAATATAAGAAGGACCATTTAACCTTTTTTTTTTTTTGGGATGGAGTCTCACTCTGTCACCCAGGCTAGAGTACAATGGCTCAATCTCAACTCACTACACTCCACCTCCCAGGTTCAAGCGATTCTGCCTCCCAAGGAGCTGGGACTACAGGCATATGCCACCATGGCTAATTTTTTGTATTTTAGTAGAAACAGGGTTTCACAATGTTGGCCAGGATTGTCTCTATCTCCTGACCACATGATCCACCCACCTCGGCTTCCCAAAGTGCTGGGATTACAAGTGTGAGCCACCATGCCCGGCCCATTTAACCATTTTTAATTGTACAACTCAGGGGTGTTAAATACATTAACACTGTTGTGCAATCATCACGATTATCCATCACCAGAACTTTTTCATCTTCCCAAAGTGAACCTCCACGCCGATTAAATACTTACCACCTTTTACCCTGACCCCTCAGGCCCTGGCAAGCATCATTCTGCTTTCTGCCCCTATGAATCTGACTGTTCTAGGAACCTCACATGAATGGAATCATGCAGTATTTGTCCTTTCATGTCTGGCTTACTTCACTGAGCATAACATCTTCCAGGCTTATTTGTGTTTGTGGCATGTCAGAATTGCATTGCTTCTTAAGGCTGAATAATATGAAATCTAGTTTTATGACCCTCAGTCCAACACCCAGTTGGACACTAGGGAGAAAATGTATTTAGGAAGTTTTTTTTAGCATGCTTTGGGTTCCCCTTCCCTTGCCAACACGTACGCAGCATCCCCGGGAGGAGAGAAGAAGGGATTTCTCCCCATCTTCAAGTCAAGGGACAGGGGCTTCAGGAGGACCACACAGAAAACTGGATATGTGCCACTGCAGTTGAGATCTCAGACACAGTAGTCTGGGCCAAGCTATGCCTGAAAAATCTTAAGACTGGTAGAAGCAACCTATGGCAGCAGAGAGTGGGTATTGCTTGGGAAGTAACCTCTATTCTTACTGAAGAGAACAGAAGTGCGTGTTTTCCTTGGAATAGATGTAGGCTTGAAAGACAGATGGCATTGGCTAGGATCTCATCTGGAGGGGTGAGGAGATTGTGGGTGAAACATGTTGGAGGTGTAGGGATGGATGACATGGAACTGTCATAGGCAGCCAGAAGGACAGTAGATTATCCGTTTCATAAAACTGCTGGTGGAAGGACTTCAGCCATGAGCATCTGCACCAAGCCAACAAAAAATTCCATGAGGTCCACAAAAATGCTTTATGAAAGAGAACAGCCTTTAGTGCCCACCATGCCCAGAGATCACTGAACTCAGTTCACACCAGTACCAGTTAAAAAGAACTTTTTGGCCAGATGCAGTGGTTCATACCTGTAATCCTAGTATTTTGGGAGGCTGAGATGAGAGGATCACTTGGGGCCAGGAGTTTGAGACCAACCTATGCATTATAGTCAGACATTGTCTCTAAAAATATGTAAAAATTAAAAAAAATAGGCATAGTGGCAAGAGGTTGTAGTCCCAGCTACTCAGAAGGCAGAGGCGGGAGGGTTGCTTGAACCCAAGAATTCAAGGTTGCAGTGAGCCATGTTCGCACCACTGCACTCCAACCTGGGTGACAGAGAAAGACCCTGTCTCTTAAAAAAAAAAAAAAGAAGAGAACAGAAGGGAGAAGGGAAAGAAAGGCAAGGACTTTTCTGGCTCCCTGACTTCTCCTTGCCAGCTCCCTTCACCACCCTCACAGCCCTGCCCCATTAACTACTGAGCTGAGAGTGAAAGATATACCAAGAGAAGAAACCACCTTTCCCTCTGCAAACTTCCTGATAGCCACAGGTCCAAGCTGGAGATGAGCAGTTTCAAATGGTGATGAAACTTGGAGTCTTGATTTTACACTGGATGGAGAATCTTAATTTCAGAAGTGAGAACGTTTTGTGATTTGGAGAGCATTTATTTATTATTGAAAGTTCATGAAGACATCTGTGGCCCTGCCTGAGTTTCATTCAAAGGCAATAGAAGAACAGAAGAATGAGCCCCAACAGAATAGGTTTCCAGATATATGAGTCGCTACAAGTCCTGCTTGTTCCAGACAACAGGTTGGCCAATAGATGTTTCAAGTGGCGATGAAGGCTGGGAGTCAAATGAGTCAGTCTGGGGTGCTGCCTGCACTGCAGTAAATGTAATGTTGTGGGGTTGATGAAAAGTAAACCACTGCATTATGTGTAAAATAAAAGCATTTCACTTCTCTTGCATGAAAAGGGACACGAGGTAGGGCTGATTCCCTTGAAGCTTTGTATAATACCATGGGCTCAGGGTTTATTACTTCTGCTGGTCGATGGAGCACTCAGCAGCGCCAATCACAAGATCAGCCTGGAGAGGGGAGGAATGTGTGACTGCACACATAGATAGCTGGCAACCTTGCTCATGACCCCAGAGGAGCAAGCACGAGAGTGTCAAGCAAGGAGGTCACCATGACCATCTTAATTTCTTGAGTTAAAAATTTTCATGGCTGGGTGTGGTGGCTCACACCTGTAATCCTGGCACTTTGGGTGGCTGAGGTGGGCAGATCACGAGGTCAAGAGATCAAGACCATCCTGGCCAACATGGTGAAAACCTGCCTCTACCAAAAATACAGAAATTAGCTGGACATGATGGCACATACCTGTAGTCCCAGCTACTTGGGAGGCTGAGGCAGGAGAATAACTTGAACCCAGGAGGCAGAAGTTGCAGTGAGCCAAGATTGTGCAACTGCACTCCAACCTGGTGACAGAGTGAGACTATATATTCTTGCAGCTGGGCACAGTGGCTTATACCTGTAATCTCAGCACTTTGGGAGCCCAGGGCAGGAGGATGGCTTGAGGGCAGGAGTTCAATACCAGTTTGGGCAATATAGCAAGACCCTGTCTCTAAAAAAAATAAAAATAAAAAAACATTAGCCAGGTGCCATGGATTGTACCTGTAGTCCCAGCTACTGGGGAGGCTGAGGTGGGAGGACTGCTTGAGGAGGTCAAGGCTGCAGCAAGCTGTGATTGCACCACTGCACTCTAGCCTGGGCAACAAAGTGAGACCCTGTCTCAAAAAATTAAAAAATAGATAGTGCAGAGTCTTAATTAGGGAAAGGGAGTCAGTTTGGCAGGACCAGGGAAAAGCCAAGAGATAAAGCAAATAAGTATAGATCTGTTTTTCTTCATGTCCCAGGACATATAGCCCTCCTGAGCAAATAACGTGTGTAACACACAAACTTCCTGCTTATCATCAAACACTTCTATTTATCATCAAGCTCCTTGGCTGACAGAAGAATGCAGGCAGGTGAGCTCCCTGCTACCTTGGCATTATCAATCAGCCCAAGAACCATCCTAGAAAATCTCCAGCAAGCCTTTGTTTCCTGGCAGTCAGCAACTCTTCTGCTGATTCTGCCTGTTGTAACCATGCAAACTATTTTCCTATTTTCTCTAATAAATCTGCCCTTCTTTACCTACAACTGTCCTGGTAAATTCTTTTACCCCTGCACCACTGGCCCAGATACTTGCCACTTGCCTGCAACAGAGAGAGAGACAGACAGACAGACAGACAGATAGACAGACAGATTGATAGATTGATGGATTGATAGATTCTTGTACTGTGAGATAGATAGGTAGATGATAGATAGATAGATAGATAGATAGATAGATAGATAGATGGATTCATGTACTGTGAGCAATTCTGAGAAGTTCATTTTTATGACTCTTCCTCAAACTGCTTCTGTGTCACTAACCAGCCAATATAGTAGCCACTGCAGGGCAGGAAACAGCCCCACTTGCCACACCTTAGTTGATCTTTGACCAAGAAATATACAGCATCTCAACTCTGGTTAGGCCAGGTTTTGATTTAACAGATGAGCAAGCTCCTAGAACCACATTCAGCTGGCCAGGTTGGTACATGGACTCCAGAATCTCTAGTAAGCTCACCCACGTTGATCAACTCAGTAGAGTTTATAATTACGTTTCTCTCTCTTTGGCAGTCACCTTCGAGATCCACATGTGTGGAGACTTACCCCAAATCTTTGCCTTCTAAATTCAACAGTCTGTAAATCTTCTGGTATGTAAGCCTTCTGGGTTTGACTTTGTAATATTTTTTCTCTGGAACATGCCGGAAAGTAGCGAGCTACAGACTTGGGGACAGTGAAAGGGGGAGGCAATGTGGTGATGTGGAATGGGCTGAGCTCTCTCCTTCTTACCAGAAACTTGCTCTGATGGGGGAATGGTGAGTCTATGAGGAAATAAGGGTTGTCCTTTTCAGGAGAGTGAGGGAGTGCTGCATCCAAAATTCTCATTCCTATTCTCAGGGCCCAGTTTTGTCTCCTGCAGGCAATGCCCTGACTTTCACATAAAATACATGGGGAGGCTGTGAATTCAAGTAATTTGGCAGCCTATAGATTCTCACTAACCTAGAGTTTATATTTCAGCTGCCTGAGCACTACAGCTTCAAGAGACAAGAGAATCAAGCCTGTGTCCGAGTTAAGAATTAATTCAGAGGTTGTAGTGAGCCAAGGTCACACCACTGCATTCTAGCCTGGGTGACAGAGTGAGACTCCATATTAAAAAAAAAAAATTGAGGGTTTTTCTTTTTAGACGAAGTAGACAAAGTCTCACTCTGTCACTCAGGCTAGATAGAGTGCAGTGGTGTGATCTCGGCTCACTGCAACCTCTGCTGCCTGGGTTCAAGCAATTCTCCTGCCTCAGTCTCCTGAGTAGCTGGGATTACAGGTGCCTACCACCGTGCCCCACTAATTTTTGTGTTTTTAGTAGAGAGGGTTTCACCATCTGGGCCAGGCTGGTCTTGAACTTCTGACCTTGTAATCCACCCTCCTCGGCCTCCCAAAGTGCTGGGATTACAAGTGTAAGCCACCGCACCCGGCTTTTGTTTTTTGTTTTTTAAGCTCATTCAAATGCTTTCCTGCCTTCTTGAATTTCTCATGCCCTTAGTAGCATTCTCTAGTGAGAACAGTGTTCACCCCTGAAGCCTTGCCCTACTTGGATACCTAATTCCTGCAACTACAGGTGACTAGTTAAATTAGCTTTCTGCTACTGTATGCCAGTGGTTGCCAGCGTTCCATTCTGGACTTAACGATGTTTTTCAGAATCTTCATATTTCTCTTGGAATGGCCGGAACACTGACTGACACATTTTTAAAAAATTTAGTTAAAATTGCAAATTGCAAGCAACATAAGTGAATTCTGGATATGTTAAGCCGAGAAGAACATTTTCTGGAATACTGTAGGGACTGTACAGAATCAGGAGAACCTGGGTCAGAAAATGGGTTTGAACCCTGATCATCTGAGAAGGACAAGGGCTCCTTTTAGTGGGAGTGATGTGGCCAGACACTGTCACCATGCCTGTGCCTTTGAATGACTCGCTTTGCATTCAGAGTCCAGGATCAGAGTTCATGTTTGACTGAATCTAGGTCATATGGCCAGGCATCTATATTTGTTTCCTGGGGCTGCTGTAATGACCACAAACTGGTTGGCTGAAAATAACAGAAATTTATTCTCTCGCAGCTCTGGAAGCCAGATGTCCTAAATCAAGTTGTCAGCGGGGCCCTGCTCCCTTAAGAGGCCCCACAGGAAAATTCTTCCTTGCCTCCTTCAGCTCTCGGTGGGCCCAGGCACTCTTTGGCTTGTGCCCATGTAACTCCAATCTCTGCCCTGTCTTCTATTATAAGGAGACTTGTCATTGGCATATAGGGCCCACCCTGATAATCCAAGATGATCTCACCTTGAGATCCTTAATTACATCTGTAAACGCTTTTTTCCAAATAAGGTCACATTCCCAGGTTCCAGAGGTTAGGATGTAGGCATATCATGGTGGGACTACACCATCTCACCAGGGGACAGGGAGTGGGAAAATCTCCCTGCTTCAGCGCCTATGGCCAGAAGCAAGGCTCTGCATCCCACCAGCACTGCAGACTACAGAGTTGGGTAGAAAATGCCCTGAGATACTAAAGCCAAAATAAACCAAATGATTGCCATCATGGCACTAGTACCAAAGCCTACCATGTAATACAAAGGAGACACGAGAGAGCATGGGAGACGAATCCTACATGAGAGACAAGAAAGGCTTTGTGACACAAGCTGAACCTTCAAAGATAGCTCTGTCTGTTAGGTCGTGTAGAGGAGAAAGGAAGTTCCAGGCAGAGAGGGAATAGATGAGCAAAAAGCATGAAGGTATCAAATGTCCAAAGCATTCCAGGAATTGCAAGTCCAGAGAGGAGAGCAGTGGCAGTAGATAAGGCGCTTGTGCTGGAATGTAAACCCATGAATTCCCTATGCAGATTCCTTTTTATTTGATTTCTTTGATCACTGTAAGAGCTTTTCCGTGATAGAAGCAACACATTGGTTTACATTCTGGTGCAAAGTCTGCTCTGTAACAGGGAGGTCACTCTGGCTGGCTACTTCAAGTGGCAGTGGCAGAGCGTCGGGCGTGAATTGGGGGTGGGGCATCATGAGCAAAATGCAGATGACATATTGTTGAAAACGTCAAAAAGATCTGCAGATTCCCCTATGAGTAGCAGTGCTAAGAAGGAAGTGTTTGTGCAGTAGTGACAATGGAGATGACATTGTCAACACTGCAGAAAAAGTGCTCATCAATGGCATGGTGAAAAGGTGAGATGGCTCATTGAGGGACTAGAGCAGTGTGCAGCCATAACACAAGAAATCATGTCGGTTTATAGAATCAAAGAGAGACTTCTAAGGCAAAAAAAAAAATAATTAATTAATTAAAGATCTTAATGAGGCAAGTGACTCTGGAGGAAACATTTTTTAAAAACCACCTTGCAGGCTGGGTATGGTGGTTCACGCCTGTAATCCAAGCACTTTGGGAGGCTGAGGAGGGTGGATCACCTGAGGTCAGGAGTTCAAGATCAGTCTGGCCAACACAGTGAAACCCCATCTCTTCTAAAAATATAGATATTAGCTGGGCATCCTGGCGGTGCCTGTAATCCCAGCTACTTGGGAGGCTGAGGCAGGAGAATCGCTTAAACCCAGGAGATGGAGGTAGCAGTGAACCAAGATGGTGCCACTGCACTGCAGCCTGGGCAACAGAGCAGGACTTCATCTCAAAACAAAACAAAAAAGAAAAACAAAAAAACGATAATAGTAAAAGCTTTCTAGCAGAATGTCTCAGCATCCCTGGAGGCCCCTCTTCCTGGTCCCTCAACTGCTTCTGATGTTTCTTCTTGCCTTGAAAAATAAAATACAGTGTACAGTAGCCTTTTAATCAAAACGCAGCATTGCAGGTGAGACTGAAAGCCTGCTCCTACTTGTTGCTGTTAACGGCTGACACAGGTACCGAGTGCTGTTGTGCTGCTTGGCTACTCTGAACAGTTTTTTTACTGTTAAGCACTTAAGTGTGAATAAGTATATGAATGAACATGATTGCTTAGCAAAGGCATATAAATTTAGAGTCAGGAATGATGGTGAGGTTACACAACCACAGATTGTCTACATGGGTGGCTGAGATACACCTTTCCTTCTGATAGTTCAATGTACACAAACTTCATTTCATGCACAAAATTATTAAAAATGCGGTATAAAATTACCTTCAGTCTATGTATGTAAGTATCATGAAACATAAATGAATTTTGTGCTTCGACTTGGGTGTCATCCCGAAGAAATGGCCATTCTGCACATGCAAATATTCTAAAATCCAAAAGCTAAAACACTTCTGGTCCCAAGCATTTTGTATTACATAAGGGATACTCAAACCGTAATAACTCCATGAGTGCCTCTTTGGGACCAATTGTGTTTCAAATTTATTTTATGAAATATACTAATGTATAATTCATCCTCAGGTTTCCCCTTAATTCCATCCTTAGAAAATCATTAGATGACTTCCAGCTTGATAGTTGAAAACCATGATCTTCATTTAAAAGCTCTTTCTTGAGCAACCTTTTTTTCAGTAAAATTACTTTGGGATTCCTTGTCCTCACTCCTGCCTAAACCTTCCTTCCTGGGAGAAAAGAGGATGAGTAATACATGTTCCATTTCTTCTCTGGTATTGCCTTTCCTATGTGATAGCAGAGCAATCTTCTTCCAAGTTGCTATTTTGAGGGACCTATTGCTTTTATCTCAACACAAACTGAGAGCTGTTTTTGCCAAACTGACACCAGCAGCCAATGTCTAGGGGAAGCTGGATGCTGTATTTTCATTTTCCTTCAATCTCGTGTTTGATTTTCCTGTTTGTTTCTGACATTCTCTCATCTACAAAATCAAAATGAATTGTAATATAGTTGCAATGAACATGGCCTTATCATTGCCTATGGAGGAATGGCCTTTGGTAACTGATCTCATGATCAATATTCAGCTGCGAGCTCTCTTTTCCTAGTTTTTACATTATCCTCTTATAACCACCCCTAACCACCATCCCCCCAGTACACACACACACACTCTCTCTCTCTCTCTCTCTCTCTCTCTCTCTCTCTCTCTCTCCCCCTCTCTCACACCCAGATGTTATCATGTTCATTTCCCCTACTTCGATTCTGGGGCTAATATCCTACTCTTAGTGAAGTCCATGTAGACATGTACTCCTTGACATTTCTCAAGGAAAACAAAGTGCTCTCAGGGAGTATTTGATCTCTCCCCTAAGATAAACTCCGGTCACATTGTTCACTTTCTTTCAACATGTTTTTCAGGGGTAACTTTATAGTCCCTGGTGGAATTCCAGAGAGGATTATATTCTCCCAATGCAACATATTTTGCTGTTTTGAAGCTCTGAGTTTGTTCTGCTTGTTAGGGTTTCAAGGAGAGATGCCAGCTGTTCCTTTCCTTAGCATTTCCATTGTAATCTCTCTGGCATAACATTAAGGAGTTCTACGTAGGGGAGAAAATATTTATGGGGCTGTTTTATTTATTTCATTACTTGGAGGGAGTTGGAACCAGAGACAAAGTGTCACCCTAATCTAGAAAAGCTAATATTGCTTGCTGTCTATAATTTGTATCCACCCATCATATGCTTACTCCTGGCTTTGGTTATTCAGCTGTTACTCCATGTTACTCCTGAATTAGTCTGTATCTTTGAGAGAGCAGGAGCCACCCATCTCTGCTCATGTTACAGCTACCAAAGCATCTGTTGCCTAGTAGGTGTTTAGTCAACATTTCTCAAATTATGTTTAGTTATAATAGAGCTCTACTGTACATGGCTAGCCTCTCCTCTAATACTAATATCTACGGGACTTAAGAGTTTGTGATCCTTCCTGTTCTAGCTTCATTTCTTTTCTTACTGTGTGTATTCTTTTTTAGTTTAATATACTCGAGTGTCCCTAATGGGCTATGAACTAGGATAATTATTACTTTTATTTTATTTTATTTTTATTTATTTAATTTTTTTGAGATGGAGTCTTACTGTGTCTCCCAGGCTGGAGTGCAGTGGCATCATCTTAGCTCACTGCAACCTCTGCCTCCCAGGTTTGAGCGGATTCTCCTGCCATAGCCTCCTGAGTAGATGGGATTACAGGCATGTGTTACTGCACCCGGCTAATTTTTGTATTGTTAGTGGAAATGAGGTTTCACCATGTTTGCCAGGCTGATCTTGAACTCCTGACCTCAGGTGATCCACCTATCTCTGCCTCCCAAAGTGCTGGGATTACAGGAGTGAGCCACCACGCCCAGCCAATGATGATTTTTAAATGAAGTTCTCCTGAGCTTCACGTCCATCTAACTTTGTGGTTCTTCAGATACCACAGAGACAATATGCCCAAGTCTAAAATCTACACTGCCTATCATATTCCCTCTGATGGTAAACCACAGCACTGTCTACCCAAGAGCCATCTTTTTCTTCTTTTCTGTTCTTGTATTTGTACAGTAGACATTTATTGGGCAATATAAAAAATACCAAAAAAGATGCAGAGAAAATGAGATACATTGTCCCTGTCTAGAAAGTGCTGCCATCAATCATGGAGCATATGTTCAAACAGCTCCTACCATAAGATAAAATATAATGCATTGCTGACCATTATGGCATTTCTAAATCAGTTACCAATATCTAGTCCTTCTTATGTCCTATTTCCTGCAAATGCATACATCTTAAGTAAACTAATTTGGATGTATTTCCATGCATTCCAAAGGAAGAGTTTATTAGAGTTTATATACTGCCATTACTAAAGTTTCCTTTTGTTTACCTGTATTCTTTCTTCTTTATTTTAGGATAGTAGTGGTACATGGTACTGTATCAGCCTTATTATCAGACCTTCATCTTCAGCACGTTCCCTGCTTTACCTCTTCATGACTCACCAAGTCCTTTTAATTTGGTTCTTTCTCCTTAGTATCTCTTGTATTTAATCCTTTCTAAGCATCATTAATACCATTCTTTGTGAACATATTTAACCAAGTTCTTTCTCTGTCTTCATTGTAGACCCATCTATGCAGTGCCAGTCTACACTGCTGCCAGAGGCAATTTCTAAAACCCAGATCAACTTTTGTCGTTTTTCTTGTTGAAATAATTCAGTAGTTCCCCACGATGTTCAGAAGCTGAACTAGGCCCTGTGTGATCTGACTCTTACCTACTCCTCCAGCCTTATTTGCTTTCCTGCCTCCCTTTCTCCTCACCATCTGTAAAGAGTGTGAACTCAGCTAGGTGCGGTGATCATGCCTGTAATCCCAGCAATTTGGGAGTCCGAGGCAGGCAGATCTCTTGAAGTTGGGAGTTCAAGACCAGCCTGATCAACATGGAGAAACCCCATCTCTACTAAAAATATAAAAATGAGCTGGCCTTGGTGGTACATGCCTGTAATCCCAGCTAGTCAGGAGGCTGAGGCAGGAGAATCACTTGAACCCAGAAGGCGGAGGTTGCAGTGAGCTGAGATCGTGCCATTGCCCTCTAGCCTGGGCAACAAGGGTGAAACTCCATCTCAAAAAAAAAGAAAAAAATAGTATGAACTCTAGGGTCAAACTGTCTGGGTTCAAATCCTGGGTCTGCCACTTACTAGCTATGTAACTTTGGAAAAGTCACTTCGGTCCTCTGTGCCTCCGTTTTCTTATCTGTAAAATGGGGGAAGTAGTTGTCCCTATTTAATATAGTTATTGGGAAGTGTCAGTGAGTTAATATGTGTTAACTGCTTACAACAGGGCCTGGCCCATAGCAAATAATTAATACGGACATTTGTCAATTTATGATGGGGTTACATCCCAATACACTCAATACAAGTTGAAAATATAAGTCAAAAATGCATTTAGGCCTGGTGCAGTGACTCATCCCTGTAATTCCAGCATTTCAGGAGGCCAAGGCAGGAGGATTGTTTGAGCCCAGAAGTTTGAGACCAGCCTGAGCAACGTAGGGAGACCCTATTTCTACAAAAATAACAAAATTAGCTGGATGTGGTGGGGTATGCTTATAGTCTAAGCTACTTGGGGTACTGAGGCAGGAGGACCGCTTGAGCCTGGGAGGTCAAGGCTGCGGTGAGCTGTGATCACGCCACTGCATTCCGGCCTAGGCAACAGAATGCAGACCCTCTCTCTCAAAAAAAAAAATGCGTTTAATACACTTAACCTTCAGAGCATGATAGCCTACCTCCCTATCCTACCTTAAAGGTGCTCAGAACACTTACATTAGCCGACAGCTGGGCAAAATCACCTGGCAGCAAGGAACACTGTCGAGCCTCAGTTGTCTACCTTCATGATGGTGTGGCCAACTGGGACATGTGGTTTTCTGTGGCTTCCCAGCATTGTGAGAGAGGATCCCACTGTATGTCATTAGCCTGGAAAAAGGTCAGAATTCAAAATTCAAAGCAAAATTATTACTGAATGTGTATCACTTTCACACTGTCATAAAGTCAAACCTTCATAAGTCTGGGACCATCAGTGTATATTTGTGTGTGTGTGTTTCTGTTATTGTTATTCATTTATTGGCTTTGCTCCTTTCTTTTTGCATATGCTGTTTCATGTGCCTGGAATCATCCACTTCTTTTCACCTGGCTGACCACACTCATCTTTTGAACTTCAGTTTAGGTATCAGCCCCTTGAGGGAGCCTTCACTCCCCCTTCCCATTCCAGGCTGGATTAGTTGCATCACCTATGTGCTCCTGTAGCACCGGTGCACACCCACATCTTAACATTCATTACACCAGATAAGGGATATTAACGTCGTGATTTTGAACACTGTAAGTGACCTAAAGGTCCAAGAGGTTGAATAATTTGTAATAACACAAGATGATTATCTTATGATTGTATGAATATATGATTATTGTATTCATCCATTCTCAGGCTGCTGATAAAGACATACCCTAGACTGGGTAATTTATAAAGGAAAGAGGTTTAAGTGACTCACAGTTCAGCATGGCTGAGGAGGCCTCAGGAAACTTAGAATTATGGTGGATGGGGAAGTAAACATGTCTTTCTTCACATGGTGGTAGCAAGGAGAAGTGCCGAGCAAAAGGGGGAAAAGCCCCTTATAAAACCATCAGATCTTGTGAGAACTCACTCACTATCATGAGAACAGCATGAGGGTAACTACCCCCATGATTCAATTACCTACTACCAGGTACCTCCCACAACTCATGGGGATTATGGGAACTAAAATTCAACGTGAGATTTGGGTGGGGACACAGCCAAACCATATCAATTATATTATTTTATAGATGAATGTATCAAATAATCTTGATTTTTAGTATTAAATAGGCAAGATATGAGTTTGGGGAATCACATTATCTCAAGATGTATCTATCCCAAAAGTAAAAGGTTCTACTACACTTCAATTTTGTATTTATTTGTATGCTTCCAGTATTAAATTCTGGCATCCTGAATGGAGTGAGAACTGTTTTATCTCTATCCCTAGTGCCTTACATCTACCAGAGATTCAGTTAATATTTATTGAAAAGAGAATTTTTTTTTTTTTTTTCAAAAATCTGGCTTTGCCCCTGAGCCAGGGTTTGAGGTGCTGACCTCTTCCTAGGAAAATATATGCATGGCTCATTTCAGAAGGTGAAAGGTACACATCTTGCCTTAGAAGATGGCTTCCTGTTTAATCAAAGAGAAGAGGAGAATGAAGTGTTTCTTTCAGTACTAAATATGACCAATTTAATAAAAGGGCTCAATTGGAATTCAACTCCTTTTAGATAGTTACGACCCCATTCTATCTGCCCAACGACTTCTTGGAGAAGGTGATATGATTCATGCATTTTAGACAGAGGCAAATTTGGATCCTAATTTAGGAAAATGAAGGGAAGTCAGTCATATTTTTAGGTGTTTTGGGTGCCTGATTTGGGCATATAGACAAGCCTCCTGCCCAGATAGCTGACACATGCCTCCTACCTTCTCCACTAGCTACAATTCTTCTCATTGGTCCTCTTACTGATGGGGGCATTGAAGACTTTGTCTTCGGTAGATTATCTGAGAGGTCTAACATATTTAGGCACAAATGCCTGAAGGAAAGGTGCACAGACAGCCACGTTGGCTGATGACGGTCAACTGCCCAGGTCAGAGCTTGGCAGAGTAAGTCTAAGTGGAGAACCTTTAGCTTTGGCCTGTTACAGGGACTCAGTTTGCAAACATCATCTCTCTTACAGTTAAGGCAGGCTCTACGATTCCATGAGGAGAGAGAAGATGCTTTGACTGGTAGCTCTTTCAAGATCTCTCTTAAATGCACTTCTAAAAAGCTAGCTTCTGTGGCTCTCAATGGCACAGATCATGTGCCTACACATGAGTGAGATGTGGCTGGGGTTAAAATCTATATGCAAGTTCCCAAGGATTGGAGTGGGGCTGGTGTGGGGGAATGTTGGGGGAAAGCACATGCATCTGTGAGTAGGAAAGTCACCTGCACCCTGCCATCATGAGAATCCCTGGGTGTAATAAGAGGTACGGTTTGTGGCAGTGTGGTGAACACACAAGTGATAAGGAAACTAGGAAAATGGTTGCAGGCTGAAACTTAGATTATGGTCCGTTCATCCTACTTGCAGGCCAGCAATTAGGGTCCAAGGTGTTACAGGATGGGCTTTTTTATATCAGGTGTCTCTCGGGATCATACCCCAAGACCTCTATATTACAAAATGGTTTTTAGTGCATTTTTTTCTAAGGACTAAAAGCCTTTTGATGGATTTCATGACAAACTCTTATGAACAAGAAGAAACATGTGAACAAGGATGAATAACTAGAAGTACTTGTCAAAGTGACATGAAAGTAGCCTGTAATATGGAAAATGTTGAGCAGTCCAATTGTTCTGGAATGATTTAGTACAATTTAGTAATATTTTCTTAGATAGTATACATTTAGCTAAGCCCCTGGAATCAGAGTTGCCTTTCAATGTTTCCAATTTCACCAGAAACAGGATGAAAACATTCAATTAATTTTAGGAGAAAGTATTATATGTTTATAGAAAGCTTAGGAACTGATTTATTGGCCTATTGATTTAAACTGCTCTTATAATTCTGGCATACTCCACATATTAGACAATTCTTTCTAATCCCTACTTTACTGGGTAATTTTTGCATAGGTCAGGAGGTCAGCATGGGCTGTGGCTGGTTCCATATATTTATCAAGTGAAATGACATTTAGTTTTTGTTTTCTTCCTAACAGGGCCTGTGCTCCCTTCACAGACTCATACAAGTGGTTTGTCATGAGAAGGACCACACTATATCATTTTACTCTTACAAGTTTTCATTTATGTTACACACTGAGAAAGTTATGAGAAGTAATCATCACTCTCTGGAGGTGGAGACGACCGTGATCCATAAAGACAAGAGGTAATTTTCCTGTAATCACAGGATGTCTCAGGTTAGTAGTTTTCAGCTCTTCTGCAATTCACATACCATGAGGTGTTTTTAGCAATGTACATCTTCAGTGAACCTAATTCTTCCCAATCCCTATAATTTTAAATGTATGACAATGTGATATAAAGTGAGTTGGAAATTTATTTTTGCACGAGATGGGAAATAGTATTTGAACATAGTTGTACAGGGTAAGTGAAAAGTATAAGAACATATGTAGCATTTTTAGAAAGCAAAATACTTTTGTAGGACTTAAATATATTTTTAAATGAGATTTTTATCACACAAAATTTACAACATCGTTTGTACTTGGAAATGATACATGAATGTTAAGTTTGAAGTATGTATTAAAAAGTAAAATTAACTCATAGGTGGGTGTTGAGCAGTGAGAACACATGGACACAGGGAGGGAAGCATCACACACTGTGGTCTGTTCAGGGGGCTAGGGGAGAGACAGCAGGGGGTGGGGAGGTTGGGTAGGGATAACATGGGGAGAAATGCCAGATACAGGTGACGGAGGATGGAGGCAGCAAACAACCTTGCCATGTAAGTACCTATGCAACAATCCTGCATGATCTGCACATGTACCCCAGAACCTAAAGTACAATGGAAAGAAAGTAAAATTAAAAAGCTATGTATTTTGTAACTAGGCCTTTTTTATAAGTTTTCTTTTAACTGTTCTGACCAACTTGCATTTTTACTTTAGAATTGTAGTTTAAGTATGCCCTTGAAATTTAAAGAAGAAATTTATGCTCTCTCTTTTTAAATTCTGTGTGTTCTGTGGCATTTATCATAAGAGAGCCATTTCTAATATTTATATTTCTTTTTAGTTATGAAAATGTGACCATCATATGCCTAGGTTATATCTATAAAACAGACCTGGCCGGGTGTCGTGGCTCATGCCTGTAATCCCAGCACTTTAGGAGGCCAAGGCGGGTGGATCACCCCAGGAGTTCAAGACCAGCCTGGCCAATATGGTGAAACCCCTCTCTACTAAAAATATAAAAATTAGCTGATTATAGTGGCACTCGCCTATAATCCCAGCTAGGAGGCTGGGGCAGAAGAATCGCTTGAACCCAGGAGGTGGAGGTTGCAGTGAGCCAAGATAGCACCACTGCACTCCAGGCTGGATGACAAGAGCAAGACTCCACCTCAAAAACAACAACAAAAACAACAACAACAAAAACAGACCTCTGGGGCAGCAAATCAGAAAACACAAAATAAAATTGGAAAAGCTTAGTTTTAGTTCTGCTTTCCTCCAAGTGCCCATTGACTCACAGCTGGCTCTTTAGGATTTATGACCATAGAGTCAAGGACCTGCTTTTATGGAGTAAAGTATTGTTGTTTTGCAGAAGGATCTATGAAACAGTTCCTTGATTCATTGGCTCTCCAATTAATTATTGAGTGATGCTCTGTGTTCTGCACTATCCCAGGCTCTATGATGTACAGATCAGCTATAGAAATATAAAAAACGTCTAATTTCCATATCTGCCCTCCAAGAACTTATAATTTAGTTGAGAACATATACAGAGTTGAGAGTTCATGACAGTATCCAGCAAAAGGACCTAAGAGTGATAGAGATAATAAATTTGCTAGGTGTAGAAGTCCTGGGATGGATGATTTTTCTCTGTAGTTATTCATGAATCCTTTATGCAGGAGGAAGAATCTGTGCTAGACTTTGCAGACCAGAAGATTTTGGCAGGAGGAAGTGATAGGAGAGCATTGCAGATGAGAGAGAATAGACCGCTGGCTTCAGCAAAGACCTGAGTAAGGTCCTGAGTAGGTCCCACTTGGGAAAAAGTGAGTTGATTTGTTTGAGTAGAGCTGAGAGTTTGAGGTACTGTAGTTGCAGGATATAAGTCTGGAAAAATGGATTGGTGGAGGTCAGGGAGGATTTCAATGACAGACTGAGGAGTGCAAGTGCTATCCCATAGGCAGTAGAGGTCCCCTGAAGGGTTTTCAAGGAGTGAATATTATCCAATGGGTTGTACAGAAAAATTAACCCTAAGCCAGGCACAGTGGCTCACGCCTGTAATCCCAGCACTTTGGGAGGCCAAGGCAGGGCAATCACAAGCTCAGGAGATTGAGATCATCCTGACGAATATGGTGAAACCCTGTCTCTACTAAAAATACAAAAAATTAGCCTGGCGTGGTGGCATACGCCTGTAGTCTCAGCAATTCGAGAGGCTGAGGCAGGAAAATCACTTCTAAGCTGAGTTCCAAGGCACAGTTCCTAACTTCTTGTGCTTTCATTTGAAGATGTATCAGCTTACACACACATAGGGCTCACCAAAAATTTCCTTTTTAAATAATCTCCTATTACTCTGGAAATGAATATATTAAACTCCAACGTAATACAACTCTAGACTTTCTAGAGCAAGAATTTTTTACCTTTGGCATTATTTTGGATTTTAGTTAATTGAAACAAATATTCAAGCGAATTTCAGTTGCAGTTAGAAGTTGTCAAAAAGTGAGAAATGTGTAAAAATTACATAAAAATTGATATTTGAATATATAAATCTAGTTTTGAGTCTTAATTGGAGTAGATACAAACAAATATATACAAAATCATATATTTTTACCTTTTCTTTTTTTTCCTCTATTCTTTATACCTGTTAAGTCGTAGCTCTTGACTCTTTGCCTACTTACTCCCCATTTCTGGTTTCCTTTGCAACAACATATGTGAAGCCCATGATAATCACTCAATACCCGTATTCATTTCCCCGTTTCTTCTCCTTTTCCTTGTCATTCTATCTTGATCCTTTCCTTGATTTTTATTAAAAAAAACTTTATTGATATGTATTTTTGTCTCCTTTGTGTTGTTTTTCTTATTGTTTTTTTTTTGGAGGGAATACTGATTCTTCTATTAGTTGTGTGTGTTTCAGGAGATTAACCATCCAGTTATCAATTAGACTCCAAGTCATTGTTATCTTAGGTTCTAAGGCTTATAAATATTATACAATTTTTCAGAAAGATTTTATGGTCTGCAGAATAAAAAGCTCAGCAGATTTTTTCCAATAAGTTCACACATAAAGAGCCTCATAAACAGTAGACTAAATATTACAGATGATCCACATAGGAGTCATAAATGAGGACACTCTAGTTTGTCCATACATTTTTCATAAGGTACTGATGTAACTGAGAATTGTCTTAATGAGTAACAGTAACAATGAAACAGCAAGGTAATTAGAGAATGAAGATAAATAGGAATAGCTGCCACCTGCTGCTACAAGCTAAGGATCACGTATCCTCCTTTCTGGACCCTTTACACAACTTATGTTCCCATCTATTTATTGAGATCAGTAATCATCATATATTATTATAGTTTTGCTACTTGGAAGCTGTGGCTGGCACAATTCATCCTTAATTTCACTGTGACTTATTGAATAAAGCTATTTAATGTGTAATAAGCTCACAAATACAAGGTAGGTAAAATGAATTTCCTTCCTCTCATCATACTGATGAGTCACTTACCTGCTGCCTTAACTGAAAGCTTCTTTACTGAGAAGTTCTTTGCTGGTTACTGGATAATATGGCATTGGACATTATCTCATTTAAGTCACTTATTTCTTCAGTTAGATTTTTCTGAGGTAAAACTCTTTCCGTAGTTTCTGTATATACTATGACATAATCTTATTGAATGGGGATACTGCATTGACATTTCACCTGATCTTTGAACCCAGTGATCTCCAGTTTATAGCTGCCCAGAAGGCACTGGCTGGATTGCATTCATCCTTCATGGGAACAGCATAACACAGATGAGAGAGGATACTCTGCCCAATTTCAAGTTCTAACCTGGTTTAAAGTATATAACAAGGCAATTGCCTGAAAGTGAAAGGGGGTTTTAATTGAAATATACATGAACCAAAGTACATATATTATAAATTTACAAATAAATGAAAGAATCTTTCATAAGCTGAATGCCCTCATATAACCAGAGCTTAGATCAAGAAACAGAACATTACCAGCACCCCAGAACCACCTCCCGACCCCCAGTGCTCCCTGCCAGGTGCTACCCCAGGCTATCCCACTTCTAATGGCCCACATTTGTTTTTGTACTTTCTTTATCTTATTTTGTATTTTCTCTGATCTATCTGTGGGCTCATGTTTTTATACTTTCTATAAATGGAATCCTGGAGTGTGTATTCTTTTGTGGACTTCCCTTTCAACATGATATTTGTGGAATTTATACCATTTGGATGTTTGTCCCCTCCAAATCTCATGTTAAAATGTGACCCCCAATGTTGGAGGTAGGGGCCATTGGGAGGTGTTTGGGTTATGGGGGTGGAACCCTCAGGAATGGCCTGGTGTCCTCCTGGGGTAATGAGTGAGTTCTTGCTCTGTCAGTTCACATGAGAGCCAGTTATTTAAAGGAGCCTGGCATCGCCTCCCCTCTCTCTTGCTCCCTCTCTGACCTGTGACACACGTGTTCTTCGTTCACCTTCCACCATGAGTAAAAGTTTCCTGAGGTCGCACCAGGATCGAATCAGATGCTAGTGCCATGCTTGTACAGCCTGCAGAATCATGAGCTAAATAAACTGCTTGTCCTTATTAATTATCCAGCCTCAGGTATTCCTTTACAGCAACACAAAATGAACTAATACAGGAATTGATCCCTATTGTTGCATATGGTTGCAAATTTTCATTCTTTTAACTCTGGTAGCACTTCATTCTATGAATATACCACAATTTATTCGATCATTTTACTGATGATGGGCACATGTGCAGATTTGTGCTACTTAGAAGAGTGCTTTTTTGGATATTCTAGTATATGTCTTTTGGTGAATATAGGTGTACATTTCTTTTGGATATATGTATATACCTTTAAGAGTGGGGTTGCTGGGCTATAGGATATGCATATGCTTAGCTTTAGTTATTACTGCCAGGCATATTTCCAAACATTGAAACCATTTACATTTCTTCCAGCAGTGTATTAGAACTCACCGATTCCATGTTTTCACCAACACTTGATATTTTTTGTGTTTTTCATTGTAGCCATTCTTTTGTGTAGGTGGTAGGATACCATTGTGGGTTAGATTTGCGGTTCCCTGATACTAGTGAAGTTAAGCACCTTTGTGTGCATTTCCTGCCCATCTCCTGCCCATTGTGAAGTGTCTGTTAAAGTCTCTTGCCCATTTTTCCATTGTGTTGTGTGTCTATTGCTTTTTGATTTGTAAGAATTATTTCTACTTTGGATACTACTCAATTATGTGCTGTATGTATTATGAATACCTCTTCACACTCTTTCGGTTGAGTTTTCACTCTCTTCTTGGTGTCTTCATTTTAATATAGTCTACTTTATTTTTCCTTTTATGGTTAGCACTTTATATGATCCTTTGTAAGAAACTTTAACTTACTCCAAGGTCATGAAGATGTTCTGTATTCTCCTCTAAAAGCTTTATATGATTGCTAGAGGATTTAATTCATAAACGTATGTCAGTATTTGGAGACAGACCTGTTTTAAAACCACGTGTGTTTTCCACTGAGCTAAAACATGGAGGACTGACTACAGGGAAGAGTATGGTACAGAAAGAAGATAGATGTACTGGAAGTTCCTATCACAAACAAATGAGAAATCCCTTCTGATAGGACTAAGTGCTTATAGCCTATTGTCCTGGTCTCTGTGCCAAATTCTTAGGAGGAGTGGGTATGATAAGCACCATCCTGAGGACATTCAGTTATAGCACCTCTTCTTTGGGGACAAGGAGCCACTCTTGGGGACAAAACAAAGCCTTCTCAAGAGTTCACTAGAATCCTGTGGGTCAAGTACAGAGTCTCATCTCCTTGATGAGAAACAGTAGAAAAACCTTTTCCCTGGAAGCCTTTTCAGTTCCTCGGAATATTTTTTACTATTTGCACCTGTGTGTGAATATGTGCGTAGCTTTCCAGTGATCATTAAGAAGTTGGAAAACCTTGGGAAAAAAACTGTTTATTTTTTAATTTGTTGACACATGAAATCCTCACAGTTGTCTTTGAAACTCACAAGGAATTTGCTTACATACATAAAATTCATATGGAAAATACTGTAGGAAATTTAAATCCACAGCATTTAAAACTTAAATCTTCAGTGTTTATAAAGTTAGCTGTAAAATATCAGAAAAACAAAATAGATTCATATTGCTTACACACTTAAAAATAACTCTCTTTTAGGTTACCTGATGATGGTAAAGGCCATAGAAAACTTAGAGAGAGATCTCAGGGGCTGCTGTTCAGATACTACAAATTCTGAGCTTGAAATTGGAGTCATTTTTAAAATGCATATTGCAAGGAATCAAGTTTGTGTCAGTTACCACTTAACATTTGCAAGTGCAATAAAGCAAAACTTACTTGCTCTAGTGTTCTCTAAATTGTATTGCCTGATTGATTCCTTGAGGAAGGGAATATGTAAATAGACTAAACTCTACTGAGATTTTGATTTAAATGAAAATCTCACAGTGTTTCTGTTTTTCTCTTGTGTGGGCAGTTATAGCCAGCCATATGTTTACTTTGTAAGTTTCAGTTGAAGGTGCAATATAAGCTGTTTCAATTTGGGTGGAAGTTTTCTCAGACCTCACAAATTAGATTTATACTTAATTAGGAGTTTGCTAGGAAATTTTGCAGGGGCTGTGGGTAGGTTCATACTGATGAAAAACAACCAATTACATTTTAAGGGTAAATCCTGAACAGCTCTTCCTTGAAATGGAAGGAATTATAGTATTATATTATCATCATTTGGTGATATTTGTAGTAATAGTTGGGCAAGAATCATTGGTAGATGCTAAAACTGGTGGGTGAGCAAATAAGAAACAATATTTGCATAGTCTCAAAGTCTCTCTCCATACAGGGAAGTAACTTGGCAGACACCATCTTACCCAGGTACTTCCCACTTCCCAGGAGAGGGGTACAGGTGCGAGGACAGAGGCTGTCCAGGGACAGTACCTTCTCTCTAGTTAACACTCCCGTCTGCCAGTTTGCACGTGTAGGGTTCTCTCCCTTTCCCACCTCTTCAGGGTGATCACTACCTCTGTTAACCAAAGCCAGTACTACTCTGTACTCAGAGCCAGATTCCATTCTCATTATGTGTATTTATTTTATCATTTGTTGAGGGTCTACTGTGTCCTAAGTTCTGGGGATTCAGCATTAAATCAGACAAGTCCTTGTTCTCCAGAGTCTTCCAGCAGTGCCAGAGAAAAATATCTAAGTACAACGATTACAGAACTTGATAATCCCTGTAGAGGTATGCGTGAAATACAATAGCTGATAGCCATCAGTAGGGCCAAATTGGTTCTTAAATGATTCAAAATACTTTCATAATGATTGGCAAAAGCCACAACCTGAGTCCCTGGGCACTTCCCTGGGATACCATTCACTCACTTGCCACATTGAACTGAATAATTACAGGGTTAAGCCCAAAACAGGACCTGCTCTTGTGCTTTTCTTACTCCTTCCCTGTTGCCCTTATCCTGCCTGGAAGGTCAGGGAAGGCTTCCTGGAGGAGGTGATGCCTTTTCTAAGAATGACTAGAATTTAGCCAGGTAACGAATAGCATCTGTTCAGGCCCCTGGATGAGAGGCAATGTGTCACTGCTGAGAAACAATGGGCCATTGGGTATTAAAGATGGTGAGAAATGACCCTAGGAAGTCTGGTAAGGCCAGATTAGAAAGGGCCTAATGTGCCTACCTAAGCCAGCTGAACCCAATGGGACAAGCTATAAAATGCCTCTGGAGAAGCTGGAGGTAAGAATTGAGGGGCGAGGGGTGGAGCAAGATGGCCAAATGGAAGGCTCCACTGATAATGTGTCCTCCCCCTACACCACCCTCCCCACAAGGACCAAAGTTAACACCTATCTACACACAAAACAGCACCTCCCTAAGAACCAAGAATCAGGAGAGCACTCACAGTGCCTGGTTTTTGGCTTCATATCATTAAGGAAGCCCTGAAGAGGGTAAGAAATAGTCTTGAATTGCTCATGGCATCCCTCCTTCCAACCCCATGTCAGCAGCCATATGGCATGGAGAGAGAGTCTGTGCTCAGGGGAGGGAAAGCGCTGCATTTGTGAAACACTGTATTGAACTCAGTGCTGCCCTGTCACAGTAGAAATCAAAACGATGGGGCTGAACTCAGCTGACATCTGCCCACAGAGGGAGCATTTAAACCAGCCCTAGCCAGAGGGGAATCGCAGATCCCAGCAGTCTGAACCTGAGTTCCTGCAAGCCTCACCACTGTAGGCTAAAGGGCTCGGGAGTACTAAATAAACTTGAAAAGCAGTCTAGGCCACAAAGACTGTAGCTCCTAGACGAGTCTGAAATGGCCTCAGAGCCAGTGGACTGGATAGGGAGGAGGAAATGCCACCTTCTGGGACACCAGCTAGGGCTGCTAAGGGAGTGCTTACACCACCCCTCCCACAACCCAGGCTGCACAGCTCCTGGCTCCAAAAGAAAGACCTTCCTTCTGCTTGAGGAAAGGAGAGGGAAGCGTAAAGACAACTTTCTTTTATCTTGGAAACCAGCTCAGCTGTAGTAGGATAGGGCCCAGGCAAAGTCCTGAGGTCCTCTGTCCAGGCCCTACTGCCCAGATAACATTTCTAGACACACCCTGGGCCAGAAGGCAACCTACTGCCTTGAAGGGAAGGACCCAGTCCTGGCAGGACCCATCACCTTTTGCCTAAAGAGCGCTTGTGCCCTGAATAACCATTAGTGATACCCAAGTAGTACATTGTGGGCCTTGGGTGAGACTCTGAGTCTTGCTGACTCCAGATGAGACTCAGCACATTCCCAGCTGTGGTGGTTACTGGACAAGACTCCTTCTGCTTAAGAAAAGTGGAGGGACAAGGAAAGGGGACTTTGTCTTGCACCTTAGGTAGCAGCTCGGCCACAGTGGGGAAGGCGTCTTTGGAAAGGGGAGGGAAGAGTGGGAAGGACTGCATCTCATGGTTTGAGTGCCAGCTAAGCCACAGTATAATAGAACACCAAGTAGACTTCTAAAGTTTTCGATGCCAGTTCCTGGCTCCTAGGCAGCAGCTGTAGACCTTCCCAGGGCCTAGGAGACCTTGCCACTCTGAAGGAAAGGCTTCCCCATCTGCTGATTGTAGAGCCCCAGGGCCTTGCACGAACACGGGCAGTAGCCAGGTAGTGGTTACAGTGAGCCCTGGGGGAGACCCACTGCTGCGCTAGTTTCAGATTTGACTCAGCACAGCCCCAGTGGTGGTGGTCACAGGGTGCTTGCATCACCCCACTCCCAGGTCAAGGCATCTCAGAACAGAGAGAGAAGGAATCGTTTTGCTTGGGAGAAAGCAAGGGAAGAGAAGAAGAGTCTCTGTCTGGTAATCCAGAGAATCCTTCCAGATTTTGTCCAAGACCATCAAGGTGGTACCTCCATGAGTCTGCAAGAACCACAGCATTAATGGGATGGGGCGCCCCCAATGTAGATACAGCTTAGATCTTAGATAACAACACCCAAACTCTTTTGGATACATGGAAAGCTTTCTCAAGAAGGACAGGTACAGATAAGCCCAGATTGTGACAGTATTAAGAGGGAAGTTTATAACTGTAAGTGCCTACATCAGAAAAGAAGAAAAACTTCTAATAAACAACCTAATGATGCATCTTAAAGAACTAGAAAAGCAAGAGCAAACCAAACCCCAAATTAGTAGAATAAAAGAAATAACAAAGATCAGAGCAGAAATAAATGAGTTTGAAATGGAGAAAATCATACAATCAATGAACAAAAAGTTGTTTTTTTTAAAAAAATCAAAATTGACAAACTTTTAGCCAGCTAAGGAAAAAAGAGAGAAGACTCAAATAAATAAAATTATAAATGAAGAAAAGGAGACAACCGATTCTGCAGAAATTCAGTGTTTCATTAGTGTCTACTATGAGCAAGTATATGCCAATAAATTGGAAAACCTGGAAGAAATGGATAAATTTCTCAACACATACAACCTACCAAGATTAAAGCATGAAAAAATCTAAAACCAATCACAATCGAATGAGTTCGAAGCGGTAATAAGAAGTCCCACAGCAAAGAAAGGCCTGGGACCCAATGGCTTCATGGCTGAATTCTACCAGATATTTAGGGAAAAACAAATAATAGTCCTGCTCAAATTATTTCAGAAAATAGAGGAATAGGAGATACTTCCAAACTCATTCTATGAGGCCAGTACCAAAACCAGATAAAGACACATTTGAAAAAAGGAACGTATAGGCCAATGTCACTGATGAATATTGATGCAAAAATTCTCTTGAACTCCCGACCTCAGGTGATCCGCCCGCCTTGGCCTCCAAAGTGCTTGGATTACAGGCATGAGCCACCACGCCCGGCGATGCAAAAATTCTCAACAAAATACCAGCAAACCAAATTCAACAACACATTAAAAAGATCATTCATCATGAAGTGGGATTTATCCCAGGGATGTAAGGATGGTTCAAGATGTGCAAATCAATTAATATGATACCTCATATCACCAGAATGAAGAATAAAAACTGTATAATCATTTCAATTGATGCTGAGAAAGCATTTAATAAAACTCAACATCCCTTCATGATAAAAGCTCTCAAAAGGCCAGACGCAGTGGCTCATACCTGTAGTCCTAGCTCTTTGCAAGGCCAAGGCAGGCAGATCATGAGGTCAGGAGATCAAGACCATCCTGGCTAACATGGTTAATCACTGTCTCTATTAAAAATACAAAAAATCAGCCGGGCGTGTTGGCACACACCTGTAGACCCAACTACTCAGGAGGCTGAGGTCAGAGAATTGCTTGAACCCAGGAGGCGGAGGTTGCAGTGAGCCGAGATCATGCCACTGAACTCCAGCCTGGGTGACAGGGTGAGACTCTGTCAAAAAAAAAAAAAAAATCCCTCAACAAACTGGATATAGAAAGAATAAACCTCAATGCAATAAAAACCATCTATGACAGACCTACAGCTAGTATTATACTGAATGGGGAAAAACTGAAAGCCTTTCCTCTATCTGGAACACAAAAAAAGATGCCCACTTTTGCCACTGTCATTCAGCATAGTACCAGAAGTCCTAGCTAGAGCAATCAGATAAGAGAAAGAAATAAAGAACATCTAAATTGAAATGGAAAAAATCAAATTATCCTTGTTTGCAGATGATATAATTTTACAATTAGAAAACCCTAAAAACTCCACCAAAAAACTATTAGAACTGATAAATTCAGTAAAGTTGTATACAAAATCAACATACAAAAATCAGTAGCATTTCTATATGCCAACAGTAAACAATCTAAAAAAGAAATCAAGAAAGCAATCACATTTACAATAGCTACAAATAAAAGAAAATACTTAGGAATTAACCAAAGAAGTAAAAGATCTCTACGATGAAAACTATAAAACTTTGATGCAAGAAATTGAAGAAGACCAAAAAAAAAAATAAAAAAATGAAAAAGGTATTCCATGTTTATGGATTGGAAGGATCCATACTGTAAAAAATGTTCATATGACTCAAAGCAATCTACACAGACTTAATGCAATCCCTATAAAAAAAAATCACCGGCATTCTTCATAGAAATAGAAAAAATCTAAAAATTCATATGGAATCACAAATGCTCAGAATATCCAAAGCTGTCCTAAGCAAAAATAACAAAACTGGAAGAATCGAATTACCTGTAGTATAATCAAATTATACTCCAGAGCTATAGCAACCAAAAAGGCATTGTACTAGCATAAAAACAGACACATAAATCAATGGAACAGAATACAGAATTTTGGGTTCCAAAATTTATCTTGGGAACCCAAAGATACATCTATACATCTACAGTAAACTCATTTTTGACAAAGATGCCAAGAAAAGAAGATATATTAGGGAAATGATAGTCTCTTCAATAAATGGTGCTGAGAAAACTGGATATCCATATGCAAAAGATTCAAACTAGATACCTCTCACCATATAAAAAAAATCAAATCAAAATTGAATAAAGACTTAAATCTAAGACCAAACCTATTCAATGACTAAAATAAAACTTTGAGGAAACTCTCTAAGACATTGGACGGGGCAAAGTTTTCTTGAGTGGTATCCTACAAACATAAGCAACTAAAGCAAAAATGAACAAATGGAATTACACCAAGTTAAAAAAGCTTCTGCAAAGCAAAGGAAATATCAACAAAGTGAAGAGACAACCCACAGAATGGGAGAAAACATTTGCAAATTACTTATCTGATAAGGGATTAATAGCCAGAATATATAAGGAGCACAAACAACTCTACAGAAAAAAATCTAATAATCTGATTTTAAAATCGGCAAAATGGCCAGGTGCGGTGGCTCACATCTGCACTTGGGAGGCCGAGGCAGGTGCATCACTTGAGATCAGGAGTTCAAGACCAGCCTAGCCAACATGATAAAATCCCATCTCTACTAAAAATACAAAAATTAGCCAGGTGTAGTGTCACGTGCCTGTAGTCCCAGCTACTCAGGAGGCTGAGGCAGGAGGATTGCTTCAACAGGGTAGGCAGAGGTTACAGTGAGCCAAGATCACACCACTGCACTTCACCCTAGGTGATAGAACAAGACTCCATCTCAAAAAAATAAAATAAAAATAAAAATGTACAAAAGATCTGAACAATTTTGCAAAAGGAGACATAAAAAAATAACAAACAGGCATATGAAAAAGTGCTGAACATCATTGATCATCAGAGAAATGCCAATCAAAACCACAATGAGATATCACCTCACTCCAGTTAAAATGGGCTTTCTTTGAAAGTCAGGCAATAACAAATGCTGTGAAGATGTGGAGAAAAGGGAACCCTTATACACTATAGGTGGGAATGTGAATTGGTACAACCACTATGGAGAACAGGTTTGAGATTCTACAAAAAAAAGGAAAACAGAGCTACCACACAATCTAGCAATCCCCCTCCTAGGTGTAAAAACAGAAGAAAGGAAACCAATATATCCAAGAGATACCTGCACTCTCATGTTTTATTACAGCACTATTCACAGCAGCCAAGATTTGGAAACAACCTAAGTGTCCATCAACCAATGAATGGATAAAGAAAATGTGGTACATATAAACAATGGAGTACTCAGCCATGAAAATTTTTAAAAATGAAATTCTGTGATTTGCAACAGTATGAATGGAAATGGAAGTCATTAAGTTAGCTGAAATCAATCAGGCACAGAAAGACAGACTTTGTATGTTCTCACTTATTTGTGAGAGCGAAAAATTAAAATAAGTGAACTCATGGATATAGAGAGTAGAAGGATGGTTACAAGAGGCTGCAAAGGGTAGTGGGGAGGTAGGAGGGAAGTGGGGCTAGTTAATGGGTACAAAGCATAGAATAAGATCTAGTATCTGCTAGCACAACAGGGTGACTATAGTAAACAATAATTTATGTGTACATTTCTAAATGACTAAAAGTATAATTGGATTGTTTGTACTGGAAAGGTGAGTGCTTGAAGCGATGGATACCCCTTTCTCCCTGAAGCAGTCATTGTGCCTTGCATGCCTGTGTCAAAACGTGTCATGTACTCCATAAACACATACAACTACTATGTACCCATGAAAACTAAAAATAAATAAATAAGAAGCAACACAATCAGACCTGTATTTTACAAAAATAATTATGACATAAGCATTGAAGGGCAAGAGAAGTTTTTGCCAGCTGTTGAAGTAATTCAGTAAAGAAATGGGCACCAATACTAAAATGAAAGCAGTAGTGATATAGAGACATGACTGGAGGAACCCAAACACTAAAAAGGTAGAATTAATAGGGCTCTGTTACTGGGTTGAAATGGTGAGCTACCTGTTATGAAATTTTGAAATCTAATTAGCATCAGATACAATGGTCTTATCCAAAGTAAACCATTTGGTAAGAATTTTGGCTATGCTTCCAAAATTAAGAATTCATCTTGCAGAGGAACTTACTATACCATAATTAGCTCATTATCAAACCACTGTTTTCCTTAACACAGCAGGTAAAAACTATGCATTTGCTAGTCTTTGGCAACTACGGTGAGGTTACATCGAAGATATTGTTCTTTGCAGCTTATAAGAAAGTGGGAACAGCACAACTTTTCCAGTTATAGGTTCTAAATTTTCGGAAATCTGCATCGTCCTTCAGCCACCTATGGTGCATTGGCTGACCTGCATTCCTTGGGTTGGTCCTGTTTTTCCCAGGATGGATTATGAAGCTGCCCAGCTGGAGAAGCAGCATGTGCACAATGTGTACGAGAGCACAGCCCCTTACTTCAGCGACCTGCAGAGCAAAGCCTGGCCTCGTGTCCGCCAGTTCCTCCAAGAGCAGAAGCCAGGCAGCCTCATCGCTGACATAGGTAACCCAGCATTGGGCCATGTAGCATGATATATCTTCCATTGAGCCTTTGCTTTTCAGATTCATTTTTCATTTTCGTTCTAGCAAGCATCCTGAAATTGCACCCTTGGCATGCCAGTACCTAGAATATTCATTTTACAGCAGAACCTCAGACAGTCAAATCAACAGCAAGTAGAAAACATTCTCAAACGTCTTTCTTTCTTTCCTTCCTTCCCTCCCTCCCTCCCTCCCTCCCTCCCTCCCTCCCTTCCTTCCTCTCTCTCTCTCTTTCTTTCTTTCTTCTTTCTTTCGAGATGGAGTTTTGCTGTTCTCAGCCAGGTTGGAATGCAGTGGCAAAATCTCATTAGGCTGCAAACTCCACCTCCTAGGTTCAAGTGATTCTCCTGCCTCGGCCTCCTGAGTAGCTTGGACTACAGGTGTGCACCACCACACCGAGAAAATTTTTGTATTTTTAGTAGAGACGGGGTTTTGCCATGTTGGCCAGGCTGGTCTCGAACTCCTGACCTCAGGTGATCCATCTGTCTTGTCCTCCCAAAGTGCTGAGATTACAGGTGGGAGCCACTGCCCCGGTCTCCAACTTTACATTTAGACAGTGTCTTCCCAGGGTCTTTGTGTACATCCTCCACCAAAATGGGCCTTACATTGATTGAATAAATCAAGATGGAAATGATGGCTTGTGAAATTGATCATTGTAAATGTAAAGATACTCACGTTTGCCAAATGTGTTCTGCACTGGTGGCTCATTCTCAGTGGTTCACATGCCTTCTATAAAATGTGGGATTATGGAAGAGGTCTAGTATATATATATGAAGTCTTATGAATCTCATGGGTCCTTTCCCTTAATTATTTTGTAGGTGTTTCATTATTATAGGAGCATATCTTTAATTAGACAATATTTTAATAATAACTTATTTATCTGGAGGGCATTGGTTCAGTACCTTTCTAAATCAAGAACTGGTAAACCACATCTTAGTAGATCTAAGATTAAGATTTAAAATGTGGTTGGAAACTCACTTGAGGCCTGCCCACATAAAACTGCTTTCTAGCAATTGTATGCTGACTGCACCCATGAGCCATAAGTCTGTGGTTGCAAAGTCTGTCTAATTTGATATTCACTCTAAATACTGGTAAGAGAAACAGACATATATCCAGAACTTATGGCTTGTTGAAGATGGTATGAGCAATGTGAAATCTGGGGAAGGGGTTCATGTCACATGGAAATTGGGAGTCTGAAAAAATATCTCTAGCATGTCAATTTAAAAATAATAAATCTTGTTTCAGAATGTGCAGTGAGTTGGGAACTCTTAACCACCTATAGTGTAAGTAAGCCATGTACCAGGATCTTAAAATCAGTGGGGAAAAGGAACTATTCAGTAAATGGCTTTGGGATAATGACATATATAATCAGAGAGCTACTTTCTTATACCTTTCATCAAAATAAGTTTCAAAAATGTAAGTATAAGAAAATGAGCTCATTAAAGGACTAGATGGCAAATCGATTGTTATTTAAAATATTCTCAGAGGCAAAATGCCTGTGTATGATACACATACAGAAAAGAAATCATAAGAGAATATACAGTTGATTGCCATTTATTTACAGTTCTTATGTTTCATATATGTATCATCAACATTGAATTAGCAAGTAGTGAATCATTATTCTTAGGGGAGATATAGGATTAGGTTCCTATAAGCTTCTGTTCCTAACATTTTTGTCAATTTACCAATATATAACCTTGTTGAATGTGTATTTCTGTTTAAAGTCACCTTGTTTGCTATGTATCATTATTTCACAAAATTGGACTCGTGGCCAACACACTATAACTCTTTCCTGAACAAAGCTTATCTAACACATATATTTTGTCCGTGAGGGACATCCCAGCCTTCTTATGTTCAGGAACACTAGACAGCATTTCAGCCCCATGCTTAGGCCATTTGAAACAGCAAAATCACCAGTAAAAACTGTAAAAATGAGAAATTGTGGCCCTAAATAGATTATGGAAAGAACATTCTATTACAGTATGGGAGCTGAAAAAAGAAGGCTGGGTATGTGGGTCTCAGGTGACTCTAATATTTTGCTGCACTGTGAATATATAAGTCTGATAATGACCATCCAATGCTGTAGTATTGACATTGGGGTTACAAATAAATTTTAGCAGGTAGATTAACTGCAAATATGGATTTGCTGTGATTGATGAGAATTAACTATATTTAAAGATAACTTTGACGCTATAAAGATGGAAAAGTTCTACTAGACAGGCATACAAATCAAGTCAAAAGACCAAAATCAAACTAAGCAAAAATAACTGCAACACATGTCATAGAAATCTAGATAATTTTTTAAATCTACTAAGCATTCTTCAATGTCACTGTAAAAAAACAACCAATATCCTGTCATTTGCAACAACATGGAGGAACCTGGAGGATATTATGCTGGTGAAATAAGCCAGGCACAGAAAGACAAATACCTGATGATCTCACTTATGTGTGGGATCTAAAAAAATTGGACTCGTAGAAGGAGAGATTAAAATGATGGTTACCTGGGACTGGGGTGTTGAAGCGGGTGGGATAAATGTAGGAAAGTGCAAGATGTTGGTTAAAAGATTCAGAGTATCAAACAGAAGGAGTAAGTTCAAGAGAAAAAATACAAGTCAGAAGAAAAATAATGAAAAGATGTGAACAAATAGTTCAAAAAAGGAAAGGAATACACATTGTGTACACATATTTTAATAGGTAATCCATTGATACGGTTCGGCAACCAAGCACAAAAGGATGTGTAGTACAAAATATCCTCCCATCCCAGCCCCGGCACCAAGCAAGCCACAGCAGAGGCCGCTGACTCTGTTAGCTTCCTGTATGATCTTCTTGAGATATTTTATGCAGATATAAGCATATCTGTGCCTGTGAGTGTATTATGGGTAATTTCCCTTTTTTGGTTACACTAATGATAGTATGATATAAAAACAATCATATATCTAGCTTTTGTTGTAATTTTAATATATTGAGGAAATCATTCCATATTCATATTTATTATAGAGCTCCCCAGTATTAAAATCTGCCTAGCATTCTATGCTAATAGTGCCATATTAACGTTTAATATGTGTTGTTTGCTGTATTTTGCCACTACAAATTACCCTACAAATAGGCAGTGTCTCACACCTGTAATCCCAGCACTTTGGGAGGTCGAGGCCAGCGGATCATTCAGCTCAGGAGTTCGACCAGCCTGGTCGACCAGCCAGGAGACCAGCCTGAACATGGCAAAACCCCATTTCTACAAAAAATACCAAAAAAAAATAAAAAATTTAGCTGGGTATGTTGGCACATGCCTGTAGTCTCAGCTACTTGGGAGACCGAAGTGGGAGGACTGCTTATGCTTACGCCTGGGAGGCAGAGATTGCAGTGAGCCAAGGTGGTGCCACGGCATTCCAGCCTGGGTGACAGAGTGAGACCCTGTCTCAAAAGAGAAAACAAAAATGACAAATAATATTATTTAACTACCTCTGGGAAATCAACGACATCTGTAGTAAATATCTTTTTGGCCAATTTGTGTCTTTTGAATCTTGTACTATATATATTTGTAAACTATTCAACAAATAGTCATATTTTCACTTCAAAATGAAAGATACGTTTCAATAAAATCGAAGTTAAAGAAAAAGAATTGAAAAAGAAAGAAGTTCAAAGGGATAAGGAGAAGAAAAGACACATAATAATATGACTAACCTCTAAAGGAATGGTTTTTGTTTCTAGGATTTCCACTTAGCTAAAATCATCAGCTGTTTGATGAATAAACAATAGATCGGATTAACAAATATTTAAATTTTTTTCATTCAAATTCAAGAATGCCATTAGAAATGAATAGTGGGCAAATCAAGAGTTCCAGGACACTGGAAACATGTCAGAAGAAGAGACCTCAGTTTCCTCTTTATTACAAAACGCTCTCTGAACATTCCCCTCCCAGTTCTAAAGATCTGTGAGTCTGATTTTATTAGTAGCATTAAGTAACTTTCCTTTTCATTTCTCCTAAAGTATCCCTCAGGCCAGTGAAAAAGCCAATGAACTGCAAGGTTATTTTTCTTAAAATAGGATCATCATCTTTTGTAATACACAGGATTTTAATTTTAAAATACTTTATAAATTATATTTTCCCCATGATTGCCTTCATATAGTAGATACTTTTTCTCATAAGCATTATTGGGAACCATGTTATGAGATCAAAGGTGTTTCTAAGACCACAATCACATTTACATAGAAATAATAATGCTGGAATCTTTTTCTTTCTTTTTTTTGAGATGGAGTCTCACTCCCTGTTACCTAGGCTGGAGTGCAGGGTGCCATCTCAGTTCACTTGCAATCTCCGCCTCCAGATTTAAGTGATTCTTCTGCCTCAGCCTACTGAGCAGCTGGGTTTACAAGTGTCTGCCACCACGCCCAGCTAATTTTTGCATTTTTAGTAGAGACAGGGTTTCACCACATTGACCAGGCTGGTCTCAAACTCCTGAGCTCAAGTGATTGGCCTGCCTCAGCCTCCCAAAGTGCTAGGATTATAGTCATGAGCCACTGCACCAGACCCAAAATTTTATATTTTATTCGTATATTCTCCACTGTCTAAGCTGGCATTAATGAACCTTAAGTTTGCTTTTATTGTATTATAATTTTAAAAGTGCCTAAAGAGGGGTTATTAGTGATCTGATGTATTTCAGAAGCAGCAAATTAAACATCTTTGAATAGTGGTAACTATTTTCTCAGGTTGAAAAATTGTATAGGTAATGCCAATAGATACAAATAAAGGCTCTAATAATTTCTTTTAATATTTCTGGAAAGGAATTAGATTATATATCCATGATAGAATATAATACTAAGTATTAGATTGTAGAAAGCTTTGTTTCAAGGTGGTTATTTATTCATGTTACTACCTTCTTCAATCATAACATCAGTAAGATCTCAATGGTCTAAATCTTTGGGCTGTGTAAATCCTGAATTATTAGGTCTCTGCCACTGGAAAGTGAATGTCAAAAATTGTCTATTTAAGAAAAAAAGTTTTTATAAGTCGAGTTGTATACTGGATCCACAGAGATCATTATAAATGTAGCACTGACAATAGAGCTTGGATAAAAACGATGTTAAAATTTCTCTTCTCATTCAAGTTCAAATTTTAAAAATGTGAAAGCCATGTTTTAATGTATAAATAATTGAAAAGTTGTTGACAGTCATTTGTTTGGCAGTCAGCAAGTGGTAAGAAACTTTGGGGAGACAACAGGAGAATAAACGCTGTAGCATGCATATATACATAATGAAATATAGATGTGAGCGTAGAGACTATACATGGCCTCTGGGATACTAGAAATGTCTTCCTTGCCATGGACCAGCTAACATGCCTTGGTTGTGCTAGTGTGTTGAGCCCTGTGGACATTATCTCATTAAATATTAAATAAATGTTATTTTTTTCCTATTACCTTTTTCTCTCTTCTATATGAAAATATGTAAGTATTCTCTGAAGGCTTTTCTTTTGCTTTTGTGAATACCTTCACACCATGTTGTATTCTGTCTTGGTTAGTTAAAAAAAAAGTTAATTATATTCCTTGATATGAGACAATTGAACCATTTTACACTTTCCATAGAGGACAGCATGTAACACAAGTTTTTCTCTTACAGGTTGTGGAACTGGAAAGTATCTTAAAGTGAACAGCCAGGTGCATACCGTGGGCTGTGACTACTGTGGGCCATTGGTAGAGATTGCCCGGGATAGAGGATGTGAAGTCATGGTATGTGACAACCTTAATCTCCCCTTTAGGGATCAGGGCTTCGATGCCATCATTTCCATAGGAGGTAAGGCCACAGGATCACACATTCCTTGAGTGAAAAAACAGCATGTTTCTATGATCTGTAACTATGAATTAATGTGATGTGGTTATTTTCAGTTAGATTTCACATTTAGAACTATATTATGGTAGCCAGGCATTGCGGCAGGCACCTGTAGTCCCAGCTACTTGGGAGGCTGAGGTGAGAGGATCATTTGAGTCTAGAAGTTAAGTTTGAGTCCAGCCTGGGCAACACATCAAAACAGTCTTCCAGCTTTGCTTGAGATTAATTTCCTCCTTGATATATTGGCAGGTCTGTGTAGGGAAAAATAGTTTAAAGTTTTCTCTTGACACAATACTGTGATTAAATTCCCCCAATAACTAATAGACTAGCACTTGCTGTGTATTTGTGGATAAAATTACACCTAATGACACACTTAGGACTTGATAAAGGCAGTCTTACTTGAAGCTCATTTTGCCTTTTGAGAAATTGAAAGTAAAATGATGACCTATACATTGATTTTTAGTAGACACAACTATTTATATCTTATTATAAGCAATCAATTGGACTCATGCTGAGCTGGCTGATCTTTGCATTATCTAGATGGAGAAACAATCTTGAACATATTTCTGTACTTCTCAGCCTTATTAACACTTGCTAGCAGTATTAATCCTCCATTACTTTAGAAGGGCAGATTATTCACTAAAACAGTAAGTTACTTCATAGAATTCAACCAGGGAACACTTAGTATCCCTTTCAAATTTTAGTAAATCACATTGGCCATCCTTCTGGTTAAAAAAAAATCCATAGTATTTGGAACTGGAAGAGACTTTATGGATTTATGGACTCTAGACTTCTTCTTATACAGGATGAATCTTCAAATCTGTAGAACTTAAATATCTTGCCCAGGATCAGCTATCTAATATTAAAGTATAGGAGCCAAAGCTAAAAATCATGTCTTTCCTAAAATCAGGCCTGTGCTATTTCTGTCATCGTTGCCATGGAGAAAATAAGAAGGTTTTACTAGATGTCAAAATGTCATCATTGTTATATGGTAAATACCAGTATATGCGTGTGTGGGTTTATGTGTGTGCACACACATTGATATCTAGTTTTGTCTTTTTCAGTCATACATCATTTTTCTACAAAACAAAGGAGAATCAGAGCAATAAAAGAAATGGCCAGGGTCTTAGTTCCTGGAGGCCAGCTGATGATTTACGTGTGGGCAATGGAACAGAAGAATCGTCGCTTTGAGAAGCAAGACGTGCTTGTTCCATGGAACAGGGCCCTATGTTCCCAGCTTTTCTCAGAGTCCAGCCAATCCGGGAGGAAGAGGCAGTGTGGACACTCAGAAAGAAGCCATCCTTACCATCCTCCTTGCTCCAAGTGTAGCTGTTCTGTTTGTTTTAAAGAGCAGTGTGGTTCAAAACGGTCCCACAGTGTGGACTATGAACCTGCTATGGCAAGAACCTGTTTTGCAAATATCTCTAAGGAAGGCGAGGAAGAATATGGATTCTACAACACTTTAGGAAAATCATTTCGATCTTGGTTTTTCTCCAGATCTTTGGATGAATCGACTTTGAGGAAGCAAATTGAAAGAGTAAGACCCTTGAAAAACACCGAAGTTTGGGCCAATAGCACTGTAACGATCCAGCCTTCCAGACACTCTAGTTTAGACTTTGATCACCAAGAGCCATTTTCAACAAAAGAGCAAAGCTTAGATGAGGAAGTGTTTGTGGAACCTTCTTCTCAAAAGGACTTAGAGTGGCTGAGAGCACCAGGCACTCTGAAGCATTTAAATGGAGACCATCAAGGAGAAAGGAGAAATGGAGGGGGGAATTTTCTGGATAGCACTCATACTAGTGTGAATTGTGCGGGTGTGGGTAACTTAGAAGATGATAATCCTTCTGCTAGTAAAATATTGAGAAGGATTTCTGCAGTCGATTCCACAGATTCCAACCCAGATGATACAATTTCTGTCAAAGATCCACAGCCTGATACTTTGGACTCCAGAGCGTTTATGCGCTACTACCATGTGTTTCGAGAAGGGGAGCTCTATGGTCTGCTCAAAGAGAATGTGTCAGAGCTCCATATCCTGAGTTCTGGGAATGATCATGGCAACTGGTGTATCATTGCAGAGAAAAAGGGAAGTTGTGATTGATTGGATCCTTTTAGACAACTCCAAAAGATGAACCCCATTCTTTTCGCTAGGTTTGAAATGGTTACATGAAATTGCATTCAGTTTTATTATTTGTTAATCCATTAATCCTTTGTCTGCAGAGACTACGAACTATTTGGTTGTTTTTCTTTTTAACTTTGAATAAGCACAGATCCTGGCACTGAAAGCACTTGACAAAGGGCATTTGTGCTTAAATGTTAATGTGAAAGATCTGAAGAAGCAGCAAAAAATGCCCGTCAGTACAGTTCAGATTTTTTTAACCCCTGAAAGATAAATACATGTATAGTGATTTTCAGTATTGTGCACTGGTTTAAAAAGATGACCCTGTTAAATAATCTTTTCAAACAGTATTTTTATAAAGTGAGGGGATAATTTCTGGTTCCTAGGTTATAACTGAGATCAGTGTGCAAGAAAACAGGGAAACTTAATCCATTGCACAGATAATACATTGAACCATGTGATGAGTTATTTTGTTGCCAAGGTCTTACTTCTACTTAAAGCTTTCAGAAAACTGAGTGACTGGAGAGACCCAAGAAGTGTAGCAAGGACTTTTCTAAATTATAAGCAAACTTGCTTCAAAATAAGTTGACACATGATAATAATGTTTTCAATGTAGCCCACTAGGTTTTTAAAGGCACTGTT
Organism: Callithrix jacchus; assembly: GCF_049354715.1. Taxonomy (NCBI): domain Eukaryota; kingdom Metazoa; phylum Chordata; class Mammalia; order Primates; family Cebidae; genus Callithrix; species Callithrix jacchus. Next base: position 28,770,631 of record NC_133514.1, on the reverse strand, counting down.
AGGTTGAGCATGGTGGCTCATGCCTATAATTCCAGCACTTTGGGAGGCTGAGGTGGAAGGACCATTTGAACCCAGGAGTTCAAGAGTAGCCTGGGCAACATAGCGAGACCCCCGTCTCTATAAAGAAATTAAAAAATTAGACAGGTGTAGTGGTGCATGCCTGTTGTCCAAGCTACTCGAGAGACTGAGGCAGGAGGATCACATGAGCCCAGAAATTCAAGGCTGCAGTAAGCTGTGATTATGCCACTGCACTGCAGCCTGGGCAACATAACAATACTCTGTCTCAAAATAATAATAATAGAATAGACTGGGTGCGGTGGCTCATGCCTGTGATCCCAGCACTTTGGGAGGCTGAGGCAGGCGGATCACCTGAGGTCAGGAGTTCGAGACTGGCCTGACCAACATGGAGAAACCCCATCTCTACTAAAAATACAAAATCAGCTGGGCATGGTGGCATGTGCCTGTAAACCCAGCTACTCAGGAGGCTGCGGCAGGAGAATCACTTTAACCCGGGAGGCAGAGGTTGCAATGAAACAAGATCACACCATTGTACTCCAGCCTGGACAACAAGAGTGAAACTGTCTCAAATAATAATAATAATATAAAGGCACTGAATTAACTTGTAAGGAGTGGAGTATGTAGGTACTAGGAGTTATGCAAGTACCCAAGTGATATTCTTCCAATCTTATTACAAGCATGAATATTCAAGATTGATATTATTATTGCCTATTAGCAAGATTATTATCAATCATGTTTATTAGAAGCATGAATATCCAAGACCAGGGTTGACTAGTGATGACTCTGCATCAAGAACTAGGCATTTATTTTGAGTTGAAGGACTCTTTAGGAAAGGAGAATCTCGGTGAAGCACTGATTTTCGCTCTGAGAACAAACAGATTAAGGTACAGCATAGTTAGCCTTGGTAGAGGTATGACTGGGATTTGCTATACCCTTTAAAATAGCATCTGGGCATTTATTCTATTGAAGGTCACTACATTTTATTAGTTATGTTAGGAATTCAGGCAGAATTGGCTTCTACTGATTGAAGGTTGAATTTGTCACTTTGTAGAGAAACAAATAGAATGGATACTGTATGGTCACCGAATCTGTTTAGATTTGCCCACAGGTCTATTTAAATCTGTGTCATGAATCCTGAGACACAAACATAATTAAGACAGGTCTAGAGATTTACGACAAGCAGAAATAAGTTGGCCCAGGAATATCGTTTCAAGTAGTTCATTAATGAGAAAATTGACATTTGACAGGAATCTTTTTACTTTATCCCGGATGAAAATCCAAATCTTGTTTTATTTTTCCACTAAAAGTAGTTTAATAATGAATTTCGTTTATTCTTGTGTTCTTTTTTCCTTTAATGATTGTGCTGTAACTTAAGGTAATTATGTCACTTGAGCAAACTTAAAGAACTATTTTTAAGGCATATCTGAAAACAATTGATGTTTATAACTCCCTTTGGCTCCAAAATAAGATTGTGTTATTACCATTTTGGTAGAACAAATGTTTATAACTCCCTTTGGCTCCAAAATAAGATTGTGTTATTACCATTTTGGTAGATGAGCTTGTCTGGTGGAAATGATACATATGATTTATACTGTTCAGTGTATATTTTGCAATAGTAGACAAATGAAAACAGCTATAAGTGGAGCATAAAATTAGACAGGTGTAAAAATTAATTTAGTGTCTTCTATTTCTTAATTTAGGACATTAAACCATGACTGTAAGTGATTTTCTTTGTGAAAAGAAAAGATTCTCAGAGTTGAAAATGTTCTTACAACTCAGGCATGATGGCTTTTGAATTATGAATGGATTTTTCCTCTCTCTGAAGCCAATTTTCACATGGGTTTTAATCCTGGCCTTGCTACTAGAAATCTGTGCTTGAAGTCATCTCTTTCTGATGGTAGCCTGCCACTTGAAAGTCATGACCTGGAGGAATTCAGTTTACCAGACTGCTAGCATCGCCTTTGAGCTAAACTGTCTGAGCAACCTCTTAGACATACACACACCACTTTGTATTAAAGGGTTCTCTAGAACAGTTCTTTGGAGAGAAATATTTTCATGTAATTTTGACAGGGGTGTAAATAAAGCGTGTCTTCATCTGATGAAAACAAGAATCTATGCTTCCAGATATTATTTTGTATACAAATATTTAACTTGGTGATTGATCATCTCTCTTTGGGATAGTCACATGAAAAGCTCTTTTAAATTTAACTTCTGCCTTTGGATTTTTTTTTTAAAGCCATTGAAGAGCAAAACTAATGTAAACATCTTGATCATTTAAAAAGCTTATTGTCCTCACAAGGAAACACAAGTCATCAGTGAGTGTAAATGTAGATGGTTCATTTGGGAATGTTGTCACCCTCAACTTGCTTGATGATAGAGTCTGCTGATCTAGCTGGAGTCATTGGATCACTTACTTCCTTATTAATACTAGATCAAACAGTGTCTTTGTGATTCCTTCTTCTTTACTTACTGGCATCAGCACAGACTCCCACTATCTGAAATAAAAGACAGAGTTTGGGGGATTATTGGAGGACTCTTAGGAAACTTTGTTGGGGGTCGGTGTGGTGGCTCACACCTGTAATTCCAGCACTTTAGGAATCCAAAGTGAGTGGATCACCTGAGGTCAGGAGTTCGAGACCAGCCTGACCAATATGGTGAAACCCTGTCTCTATTAAATACAAAAAATTAGCCGGGTTGATGGTGCATGCCTGTTATACCAGTTACTTGGGAAACTGAGGCAGGAGAGTCACTTGAACCCATGAGGTAGAGGTTGCAGTGAGCCGAGATCACTCCATTGCACGCCAGCCTGGGCAACAAGAGCAAAACTCGGTCTCAAAAAAAAAACCAAAAAGCAAAAAAAACCTTGTTGCCTTCCTGATGCCTCCTTGGCCTATTTGAGGAATTCCATGTGAAATTTCAAAGGATTTGGGGGAAAGTGCATTAACATGGACAAAGGATGGAATCAAAATAATGTTATTGTAGGAACCATGCAAGCACCTATTTACATATTTTCAATTGCCAGTGTAGTGATGCATGACACCAGCATATCAAAGACACTAACAAACCAGCTACACAGACATCTTGGAGTTTGGTTTGGCTCTTTTCTCATCACATATCTCCATGCAGAATAGTACTTACTCTTATTGCTAGTTTGCCTGTCTGTTTCCTTCCAAATTCTACATGCCAAGAGTTCATCTGTCTTTTAAGAGGTCATCAATTGAATGGACAAACATTTGAAGGTGATCCAGAGAGAAAACAATCCAAATATAAACCAGCTTGGAACATTAATGCACCTGAATATTAATGGTAAAAAAAATAAGCACTGTGGATTTTTATATTAAATATATAAATTTATATATACATATATATAAATATATATAAATTTATATATACATATATATCTATATATGTGCGTTTGGAGAACAGAAGGTCTAACTCAGTAATTGAACTTGGTGAGAAGGTCTAACTCAGTAGTTGAACTTGGCGAGGGAGGGCACTGGTTAAATATGAGGTGTGAGCACCCAGTTTGGGAGGAAGGAGGAAATGGGGGACCAAGCACCAGCCAAGCAGCTGCAGTCTAAGAAGAACAAATTAGGGCAGGCCCCAGCATCTCTTTCCTATTACATAAAAAATTTGAAATAAGAATAGCTGTGAATGTCTCTTAATATACAACATTAATGTTTTCATTTGCAGTCCTCACCACAGCCCTCTGACATAAGTACTTATTGTTCCCATTTTGCAGATCAGGGAAACTGAGGGAGAAAGAAATTAAATTGTTTAAGGCTACACATATAGTAGGTATCACACAGTTAGAGGCAGAGCTGGGATTCAAACCCAGGTCTGGCTCCTAGCCTCTGCTCTTAACCACAACACCGTGTACTCCCACCCCTGGGCTCAGCTCACGTGGTTTTTGGAGTATTGGAGCCTTTCAAGGTAAGCATGATTGGAAAGCATGATTTGGAAAGCCTTTCAAGGTAAGCATGATTTGGAAAGGTTAAGACACGATTACACAGCTAGACAGTAATTCAATAGTAATCTCTCATATATTTTCCCTTTTATCTTTTTTTAAATTTGTAATCTTTCCATTTTATTTGAATTAAAAAATAATTATTGGTGTCAAAATACTCTGGGACCACTTTTCTTCAACTCTTCAATCTATTAGCAATTATATGGTTTTCCCACTTTGTAAGTAAGGTAACTGAGGACGATTCAGATATTTCATTCACTCCATTTGTTTACTCAGCCCTACTGTGTGCTGGCTACATACGATGCAAGGTAATGACTATCTGACATCTTGAAGGTGCCAAGAATATTAGAATTAACTGCCCTAAATGTGCCAAGCTGAAACATTCTTCATATTCCCTGGGTGCCCGTTACCAAGTTATATTGTTTAGTTTGAGAAAAACAAGAAACAACCCTCCCTTAGAGAATCACGATACATATTAGCTATTTAAGGACTACCCTAAAGCTTGGATTTAATCTAGCTTGACCTAGACATATTAACATCCTGTAGCACAAGCATTCTGTGGGATATACTTTCAGGAAATAATATGTCCTACAGAATAAATTCAGACTCCTTTGGGTGACATTTAGGCCCTTCATAAACTAACTACAAATTATTTTTCAGTCTCCTTTCCTGCAATTGCACCCAATTTTTCCTGTTCTGTAATCTGCTATTTTAGACAATGCTTTCATAAGAAATTACATAATGACAAGTAATTCCCACATTCTCTAGATATATACTTGGATTTCAAATGCCATAATTGTAATCTTTCTCCAAAGAAAAATGCACGATACAGGCCTCATTCCATGAAGAGGCATATGAGGTAAGTGTTATTATACACCCGTCCAACAGATGGGAAATCCACGGAAGTGGAAGGGAATCAGAGAAGCATTGACAGACCTTCAACCAACCATGATGCTTAACTCCTCTTTTTCCAGTCTTAACTCAAAATTATGATTATTTTGATAGTATAAACTCCATATCTGCAACCTCAGTTATCTACAAAACGGAAGTGCGAACATTTAAAAAGAACTCTCACCAACCAAGGATTGAAATTGTAATGCAAATAGAAAGGGCTCAGCATGAGAGCACAATCAGAAACCGAAGAGAGTTGATCAAAGAGAAAATTCTAGCTGAACTGTCCTATTTTTAATTTCCCAGGGATCCTACAGTATACAACACATTAACAGGGGTGTGAATCATTTCAGTTATGTCACATGCTCTGTCCTCTTGTGATATGGGTCTTCCCCAATTGATTATGCACAGATATTCAATGACTTTCTCTGGGAGGGATTGGAGCTATGGTACAATCTATCTGACTAGTCTGATGGACCACTTGTAAGAGCCAATTGTCAAATTGGATCTTCATTTGACAAATACTAGAGCTGCAGAAAGTAAAGTTTACTCCAACCCAATTAGTCATTAATCCACAGGAAACAATACATTTTCTCCACATGGAATACTGCTTTTTCTATGAGTATTACCTCCACATTGAAAAACGAGTGAGTCACTACAGTTAACCTGTAGCCAGTCTGCCTTGATGCTGCATGCCCTGAAGAAGGTACAATTAAATTTATGTTCCCTCAGCAAGGATTTGGTTAAGTGATAAGCACTTTTCTTTTTCTTTCTTTCTTTTTTTTTTTTTTGAGATGGTGTCATGCTCTGTCGCCCAGGCTGAAGTGCAGTGGTGCAATCTCAACTCACTGGAACTGCCTCTGAGTTCAAGCAATTCTCGTGCCTTAGTCTTCTGAACTGGGGTTACAGGAATGTGCCACCACTCTTGGCTAATTTTTGTATCTTTTTTTTTTTTTAGTAAAGACGAGTTTTCACCGTGTTCACCAGGCTGGTCTTGAATTCCTGACCTCTTATGAGCTAATCATACCACTTCTAACTAGATTTTCTATTAATATACGAGGAGGGACTCCACTGCTAAAGTTTGTTTTTCTTCTCTAGTTATTTACACAGAACACTGGCAATCCATTAAGGCTCACTAATATGGACCTAAATGAAATTTCTGAGAGGTTTTGAATATGTATGTGCAAACTGTCCTATTTTCTTTATATGCTCTCTTAAATATATATGTATGTAAATATACACACACACATATATATATTCCTAGACATCTAGTGTTTGCTTTCACAGTGACCAAGAAAGAAGAGTTCTTTTGTGCACTCATGAAAACATAAAATTAGCAATTACCATAGAAATGTATTTTATTGAATACATAGATTTTTTTTATTTCAGGGAAATTTAAAACAATTATTAGATGTTATTGTGCCTCTTCTTGTGTTGATGTGTGCATTTGGGTCAAAAGTGCAAAAACATTTTTTTACAATATACAGTTATTTTGGCTTTTCCCAGAGGAACTAGCAATAGTTTTTAAAGGACAAATAGTTGGAAAATACTTTGACTGTTATAATAATGTGAAGAAATTTTATTTGCATTAACCAATAATGTTCAGGATCTTTTTGTAGTAAGTATTTTTTAATGTTGTAATTTGTATGTTTATGATATGTATTCAATTATTTAAGTTAGGTATCAATGTATTTTTTTAAATGTTCCCAGAAGAACAAAATTTTGCTTTCTTCTCCATTCTGTGCAGGGCAAGCATTGTTCAATTCACACAGTCAGTTCTCACTACTGTCAACAGAATGGGCAAGTTTGTACTTGAATTCTCTGGTCTTTATCTAAGAGAAGCAAAATTAACCATTTAATAATAGATTATCTTTAATGGTTAATTAAAAGAATATTATTGACTAAAAAGACGTATTTTGAGATTAATAAAGATGTATTAGACTATCCAGAAGTGGATGCATGCGAATGTGCTCCTAATCTGGAAAGGATGTCATTTTTTAACATTGCTTGGGAGGTAGGCAAGTTTGCTCTCTTTCCTGACCTGCTCCATATGCAGCTTGTGAGCTCATTATCAGCGTGGGGGTGTGAAGAGAAGGAGGATTTGTGCCCACCCTGCTGTGGCTCTCATGCCGCTTAGAGGGGATGCAATCTTGCAGCAGATGGTGCCCTGGCATGGCGCAGCTTGACGGCTCCTCTGACGGAAGAAGCTGCTCCATCTCCCCCAGCATCAGTTTGGCCCTCAGGTGGCTGCTTGAAAGACAAAAATGTTGACAAATGAAATACACCCCGTGCTGACCTTTTGGCAAGAATCAGTCAGACCTCAGTCATGTGCTTTGTACGCTGCCAGAAACCTCCCTGTTTAAAAACACTGCTAGTTACTGTCTTTGGAAGCCATCCCTTCTTCCATCTTCGTGCTCCTTTTCTATTTTTGAATTATCTAAGCATGAATTCAGCTTTAAAATTATATACTTAACAGATGTATAGCGGTTTTGCAGTTTTCTCAATGGGTGATATCAGAAAGCAACTGTCAACGTCAGTACACTTCACCCCCCACCCTATCCCTGGATGCAGGGCACAGAAGATAATCCCCATGCATACACCCTCAGTGCAAGGAAAAGCAGCAGATGCTTGGGATACCAGAAACCTTGGAAGTCACTGACTCTGAGAAGGAGTGATTGCAAAGCCGATATCCAGATCCATATGCTTCTTCCTGCATTCCTCCACATGCACCTGTGTTTGCGTTTCTCCAGGTAGCTGTCCTATGCGTTTCTCCAGGTAGCTGTCCTATGCGTTTCTCCAGGTAGCTGTCCTATGCGTTTATCCAGGTAGCTGTCCTGTGCGTTTCTGCAGGTAGCTGTCCTGTGCCTTTCTGCAGGTAGCTGTCCTATGCGTTTCTGCAGGTAGCTGTCCTATGCATCCATGCATATCTCTGTCATACTGCCACCCACTCAGGTCCCATCTTCAAAGAAATGCCTCTGATCCCAGAGTTCCGCGTTGATCTTCTCCTTCACCATCCTACAGCCCTTTCTTTGTGTTTGGGGTATTTTACAGCACTAATTTTATTCATCTTTAGCAATTAAAAAAACCATTCTACATCATCTACAATTTTTTCTCTTACATCTCTACCAATTCTTTTTAAACAGGAGAGTTGACTAAGGCCATTCCAGCTCCAGTCACTTTTCCACCCATCACAGTCATCCCTCCGGATCCCTGGGTTTCACCTCTGTAGATTCAAGCAATATTTGAAAAAAAGAGATTGTGTCGGTGCTGAACATGTACAGACATTTTCTCTTATAGTTGTTCCTCAAACAATAGAGTATAACAACTATTTACTTGTTAAATAGTGTGTGATGTATTATAAGGAATCTGAAGATGATTTAAAGTATAGGGGAGGATGTGTGTCAGTAATATGCGAATACTACGCATCATTTTTATATCAGGGACTTGAGCATCACGGATTTGGTATCCAAGGGGGTCCTAGAACCAACCCCCAATGGATATCAAGGGACCACAGTGCCTATCCTCCATATCACCCCTGCCATGACCTCCAGAAACAAAGAATCATTTGCATTTTTTTTTTTTGAGATGTAGTTTCACTCTGTTGCCAAGGCTGGAGTGCAGTGGTGTGATCTTGGCTCACTGCAACCTCCACCTCCCTGGTTCAAGCGATTCTCCTGCCTCAGCCTCCTGAGTAGCTGGGACTGCAGGTGCATGCTGCCAAGCCCAGCTAATTTTTTTTTTTTTTTTACTTTTAGTAGAGACTGGTTCTTACCATTTTAGCCAGGATGGTCTGGATCTCCTGACCTTGTGTTGTACCCACCTTTGCCTCTCAACGTCCTGGGATTACAGGTGTGAGCCACCACTCCTGGCCAATCATTTGCCATTTTAAAGGACCTACTCAAAATGAGCAACAGAGGAGCTCTCCCACCTGCCTCCAACCCCCCACCTGCCTTCAGCATTATGGGGAGGAAGAGTCCCGGCCCTGGCCAATGGAACTCAGCTCCTGGGATCAGCTGTCAGTGGAGGCTCATGTCCCAGCGTTGTAGACTTCCTGCATCTTAAGTCTCCTCTTACAAGATAACCTCTCCTCTCAGGCCCTTAGGTCCAGGTCCCCTCTCTCAGCCTTCTCTGAAATCTCCAGTGTGAAGAATTCGTGTTCATTTATTTGTTAGATTTTTGTTTGAATACTGATGAAAACTGATCATAAGGGCCTGGTCCTCAGAGTTAATCATCCAAGTTTAAAAACAAAAACCACAGTGAACAAGATTTGGCCATTGTTTTTCTCTTGCAAAGAAACATCTCACAATAACTGAAAACGAAGGGCGTGGTAAGTTGAGATAGAGATATCCCTTCCTTCCCAACACCCACCCCCTAAAAAATCAGGGTAGGCAGGCCTGTGTTAGAGCTCTCCTGCTCCAGAAGAGAACTCACAGTCACTTTGAAGTGAACCCCACTCATCTTTGAGAGGCCAGGGCCCCCAAAGGGTTTACCTGGGGAGACGGCTGCATTAAGAAGAGGGTGAGAACAGCCCCACTAGTCGGCAGCTGGTTGCACCAGTGAGCTTGAGCTCCCCAGACACTGCCTAGGAGTGGTAGAAACCTGACTTGGAATAGCCCCGGATGTAGCGCTGAGCCTGAGCACTGGCCTGCATGCCCGGGAAGCTTGACAAAGATTCCTGTGTCCATGCGTGGCTTGAAGTGAGTGGCACTGCCACCTTCAAACTATATGGGGGGGCCACTTCCACCGCCTGGTTCTTGCTGCATGGGGAATCGCTGTTCCCACCCCAGAAGCAACTACAAGTTGCTCATTAAAAGAAATGTAGCTGGACCCCAAAGTTCCATGAAATAAGGTGACTCCAGGAGAAGCTGATTGTTAGGATGCCCAACTCAACCCACACTCCGTTGTTTGGCTAAGGAAGGAACTTCAGTGTGAAGGATTAAGTGTCCTGCATGCCCCATATGGGTAGAACTCTCCTGCTTCAGGGGTTAAGAAGCTGTCCTGAAGTACCCCTCATCCATACCATCTTGTGAGCTCTCAGCCCTCAAATGAGGTGATCTATGAAGAACTAGAGTTTTTTCACTACCGTATCATGTTGGGACCCGAAATAGGTAACCACCCTGAGAAAGAAACAGAAAACACTGGAATGTAAAGACCTTGTTTCCCTATCATTTTAAAGACTTCAATTTTTAAAACTGCCATTTCTCTGCTTTTCTTTTTTTCAACATTTTCTGAGCAATTCCTATAGATAAGGGAGTTTCCAGGAGCTGTTGGAGATTTTATGGGAAAAAGATTCAGTATCTGATCTTGCAGAATTTAAAATTGGCAGGGCGGATAGGATGGGCACAGCTCTCTTTCTAGGATATTATTCCACTCTCCAGTTGGCCTGACTTAATCATGCTTCCAGCTCAGCTTCAATATGCCTTTCCAAGGTAAGCCTTTGGGGCCCCGTCCCTAATGCAAAAGAGACACTAAAGTTATTTTCCTGCTCTGTGGTCCCAGAGTTGTGTGAATTTCCTTTTGAAATTAATCATGCATGTCTGTGTATTTATTTATTGAAAAATATTTATCTGCCAGAGTATATCTGTCACCAGGGCAGGGATTTGTCTGCCTCTTTCACTGGAGTACCCACAGTGCCTTGCATAATGCTGGTCCTGTTGGGGGTACCCAGGAAACATGGGTGAATGAATTATCCCTCGCTCTGAATGAGGGTGCTCAGAAGTAGCAGTGAGCCCTGGGACCCTGCGGGAAGAAGAGGGTTATCATAAAGGAGGTGACTCGAGGCTGCACCTCACAAGATGAAATCTCGGTAGAGCAGAACAGGAAATTTGGACAATGGCGAAGAAAAGGGAAGCTCAGAGTCAATTCAGTAAATGGATGATGACAATGATGGTACCATGTATCAAGTGGTCACTTTATGCCAGGAACTCTTATATTCGTACCATCATTTATTTGTTACACAAACCATGAGGGGTAGGTACCACTAAACCCTATCAATTGATACGAAAATCAGAGTTCACAGAGGCTAAGTTCCTTGCCACAGTCATATGGATGGAAAGTAAAGTCACTGAGCTTTGCATTTGGACCTGGACCTAGAGTTGTTCAAACCCTGGTTCTACCCACCCCACAGAAGTGTGTGTGTGTGTGTGTGTGTGGTTTTTTTGTTTTGTTTTGTTTTGTTTTAGGGTGAGTACAAGGAGAGAAAAGTGGAGAAGCAAATTGCAGTTTGATTCTTATGGGCCAAGAACACCACTCTAGGGGATTTAGACTTTAACCTAATCACACGTGTTTATTTCTTCAAATGCTACAGAGCCTTTGAATGTTTTTGAGCAGATGCTTTGGAAAAATACCTCTGGAGAAGAGAGAAGGTGAGGGAGTGGAGGGGAGATTCTGAGATTTGAGGGGTCTACAGCAGAGGGTTGGGAGACACAGTAGGGAGCTGAGACAGTAGGTCTAGAAATGAAACTAGGACACGTCCAGACCTCAGGTGGAATCTGGTTAGAGAGCCAGAAAGAACAAAGAGAAAAAATACCTCCTAAGTTCCCACCTGGCTGCCCAGGAGGCTGTGAGGCTCTTAACAAATATAGCATACCCTTTAACAAACAGAGGTGTCTGCAGGGAGTCCTACAGATGAAACGTGGAATGAGGCTGCCCTCTCCTGGAGGATAAAAGCCGGATACTGAATCGAAGTCCTCATATGCCCGGGACAACTTATTATTATTATTACGTTATTTTCAGAGACAGGATCTTACTGTGTTGCCTAGGCTGGAGTACAATTATGCAATCAGCTCAATGTAACCTCAATCTCCCGGGCTCAAGCAATCTTCCTGCTTCAGCCTCCCAAGTAGCTGGGACTACATATGAGTGCCACTAAACCCAGTTTTTTGTTTGTTTGCTTGTTCTTAGAGAGGAGGTCTTGCTGTGCTCCCTAGGCTGGTCTCTATGCTACATAAACAAGGTGATGCTACCAGGATATTTTTTTTTGGAAATTTACACACACACACAAATCTGCTAAAGTAGTTAAGTCGCAGGATTCCTAGTTCTGGGAGAAGGGTTATATTTTCTGCCTTATCCCCAGCTATTGAGATTATTTGAATTATTTGACCTCAACTTCTTGTATTAGTTCATTCTCACACTACTAACAAAGACCTACCTGAGACAGAGTAATCTATTTTATTATTCATTTATTTATTGTTTCTTGAGACTGAGTCTTGCTCTGTCACCCAGGCTGGAATGCAGTGGCACCATCTCAGCTCACTGCAACATCCGCCTCCTGGGTTCAAGCGATTCTCCTGCCTCAGCCTCCCAAGTAGCTGGGACTACAGGCATGCGCCACCACACCTGGCTAATTTTTTTTTTTTTTTTTGTATTTTTAGTACAGACAGGGTTTTACCGTGTTAGCCAGGATCGTCTCCATCCCCTGATCTCATGATCTGCCCGTCTTGGCCTCCCAAAGTGCTAGGATTACAGGCATGAGCCACTGCAGTTGGCTAAAAGATTGGGTAATTCATAAAGGAAAGAGGTATTTAATTGACTCACAATTCAGCATGCTGGGGAGGCCTCAGCAAACTTACAATTACAGTGGAAGGGGAAGCAAATAAGTCCTTCTTCACATGGTGGCAGCAAGGAGAAAAATGGGAGCCAAGAGAAGGAGAAAGCCCCTTATAAAACCATCAGATCTCGTGAGAACTCACTATCATGAGAATAGCAGGTGGGTAACCACCCCCACGATTCAATTACCTCCCATTAGGTACCCCCCATGACATGTTGGGATGATAAGAACTACAATTCAAGATGAGATTTGGGTGGGGACACAGAAATACCATATCACCTTATTTAATTTGTATAATAAAATACATTTAGTTTATAAATTATGTTAAAACTACACATTGACACATGAAAGATTCCAAGAAGTCCTATACTACAGCAAATAAACCCATTTAACTGTATTCCGCCCCATGTTTCCCATAATATTTCATTCAAAAGCTTTGTTTTCCATATAAAATGTATAAACACCGTACAGAGCACTCTTTGGGAAAGGGCGTCCAACTTTTAAAAGGAAGACCCAACAAACTGGTCAACACAGAGTGGTGCTGTGGTGCCATGCCTGACACACCTGCCAATAGTCCTCTGCCACTCGCCATCCTTGCATCAGCATCTGGGACATGGTAATTACCCTCCACAGCTGTCATTCCACCTCTCCTCACTGCTCAGCTCACAGAAAAGAGATTTGTGAATTACCAGCTCTGGTCTCAGCAAATATTTGTTTCCCTCTAGCTCACTGGAAAATGTATTTTTTAAACTAATCCAACAATGGCAGTATGGCAGCAGCTTTATTGGCACGTGAAGATACAGTGATAATGTGGCTTGGATACTTGACATTTTGTCTTGTTGGAAAGTGGCAAATTGCACTGAGCTGTAAATGCACTGTAAATGGTGTTGTGTTGAGTCATAACAACAATTAGCATATTTCTTCCTTGTTTCTCCTTTATCTTTTACTTTGTAAACGGGGAAAGCAGAGTGTTGTAAGCTTTAACTCCTTATCTGTAAAATGAGCACAGTGACACTTATCTTGAAGAGTTTTGTAAGCCAGAATTTTAAAAATGTTTAACTACCTAACATTTTCATAAGATAATATGAAAAACATAGCAGCATCCAATAAATGACAATTCTTAGTATTCCTTCCACACCTCCTTCTAACATTAAACTCTTGGAGGATGGAAGGAAGCATGGATGTGAAGCATGTACAATCACTAGAGGAAATCAGAATTTTGGAGTCCCTGAAATTTTTTAAAGGGTTGTCAGTATCGTTATAATGATGTTTTACAGACAAGAGCAAGGTGAAATGAGATGGATACAATTTAATCAATTTGCCCATGTTTTGCACAGGAGCATAAATAACCAGCAGATAACATCTGGATTCCACACTAAGAACACAAACATTTCACTACAAAGTTACAAACGGAACATGACTCATGCCTAAAGTACACACACCTATAAATCTTCACTTCGCATGGTCCCAAAGATTCTGTAACTTTCACAGATTTGCATGTTTAATAACAAATTTGAACTTTTGGGCTACTGAGTGATCTGCAAATGTCACCCGACCTTTGTTGAAGACTCTGCGTGTATTTCAGTCAACAGGTTTTCTTCATCAAGCCCTGTGTTGTCTGTTCATCAGGCAGCAAAGCATCAGCGCATCACACCACTAGATGGCGCTAGACCCACTTGTGGGGTTCTGGGGGCGCCATCAGCGTGGGACTAGAAGCTTATGAAAAAACGGAAAGTTTCACCTCCAGGTTCCCTTTTAAACGTTCATACTGGACCATAAAAGCACATGAATTAAATATGCCATTATTCTGTCCCCCCTTTTTTTTTGAGACTGAGTCTATGTCGTCAGGGTTGTAGGGCAGTGGCATGATCTTGGCTCATTGCAACCTCTGCCTCTAGGGTTTAAGTGATTCTCCTCTCTCAGCTTCCCGAATAGCTGAGACTACAGGCATGCACTCCCACGCCCGGCTAATTTTTGTTATTTTTAGCTGAGACGGGGTTTCACCATATTGGTTAGGCTGGTCTTGAACTCCTGACCTATTGATCTGCCTGCCTTGGCCTGGGGTTACAGGTGTGAGCCACTGCACCCTGCCTATCCCGCATATTTAAAGCTGAGTTTAATAACAATAGAGCAGAGATAGAGAAGTGAGTGCCAGCCCAGCAGCTCTTAACTATCTCATGTAAGGCTTAGGGGGGAATCCTGGCCCACAGTCCAATCTCCAAGCTCTAGACACCCCACCAACAAAACAGGAAGCCAACACATTCTGGATGTTTCTTTCCAAGATAAAGTCGACCATTTGTAATATTCTTTTCAGAGACAATGGAAGCTGAAAAATAAGAGCTGAGGAAGGAGGAACTTTTCTAGAAGAACTTAAATGCAAAAAGCTATGGGATAGTAATGAAAAGTGGAAGAGAACAAAAAAGTCATGGAAAGTAAAACCAGAAAGAGGAAAAACAAACATTTTAGAACAGCAAGGTGGGGGAAGTTGGAAAGCAAAGCTCCGAGTAGAAACCAGAGTTACAAAATCTCATAGCTGGAAGGGGCCTTATAAGGAAGCAGAATTGGGCCCGAGGACTAAATATTTGCCAAAAACCACACAGGCAATTAGTGGCAGACAAGAGTGACCCTTCATTTTTGCTAACCAGGGCTCTTTCCATTGAAACATGGGCCCTCTCAATATCTAACTAAAAACGTTTCACAAAGTCCAAGTAAACACAGAGAAACATCCTCTCTTCTGTCTCCACTGCTTTCTCTGCCCACACGTGCACATGTGCACACACAGCCACCATTATAACAATACAGGAAATTGAAGGAAGCCATCTGAAACTTCAACATCGGGCACAGCTGCCACAGATAGCATATCAAATGCAAGGCTGGAAATCAGCACTGTTCACATTCGCACAGGAAGCCCGACTCTAGCTGTTTGACCCTATTTAGTAATCAGTTCCATACTCACAAAAGAATGCCAGAACAAAAACAGAAGGAAAAGAAAAAAACTCCAACCATTCTTTTCCTTTGGAAGAGGATTTATACCAAGAAGTTTAAAGAGAGGCCCAGCTGCTTTATAGAATTTTGCAGGAAATTTGGGAAACTCCATGATGCCATTGTCTTCACCGGCTCAGGAAGGTAGCCATACCAAGACAGTTATTGAGATAATTCAAACACATTAAAGCCGTATTTTACCTGGATTGTGCCTGTATTTTAGGCAAAAGTATTTTGGACCTAAAGATTTCCAATAATCATCAGATACATCCTGATCTTGTGGGAAATGCTGAGAAATTTGATGCTTTATCCACTTACCAGCTGTGTGACCCTGGTCAAATTAACTAATTATTCTGAGCCTCCTCCTCCTTCTATTGAAATGAGATTGATTAATTGTTGCCTTGAAGAATAGTTCTGAGGTGAAAATGAGAGTCAATGCTCTATGGCATGAAGACACTTCAGTAAATATTAGCCGTTTCTTTCACATATATATACATATACATATATGTGTGTGTGTGTGTGTGTGTGTGTGTGTATATATATATATATATATATATATATATGGCTTTTTGTTTTTTTTTTTCTGAGACAGGGTTTCCTTCTCTCACCCTGGCTGGAGTGCAGTGGCAGAATCACAGCTCACAGGAGTGTTGGCCTCCCTGGGCTCAGGTGATTCTCCCACCTCAGTTTCTCAAGTAGCTGGGACTACATGTGCACCACCACACACGGCTAACTTGTGTATTTTTTGTAGAGAGGGGTTTCACCATGTTGTCTGGGCTGATCTTGAACTTCTGGACTCGAACGATCCACCTGTCTTGGTCTCCCAAAGTGTTGGGATTACAGGCATGAGTCACTGAGCCCAGCCCCATTTAGTTTTTCTATTTTGCTTCATTCTGGAGAATCTGGACCTCAAGTACAGACCTTCAAGAGAAAAGTGAGAAGAAAATGCCTCATTTACAGTGGGGCCACTGGTGAGTTCCCTTAGGCCCAGTCTACATCTGAAGTTCTCAAATATTTTGGACTCAGAACCCACCTACTTTCTTAAAAATTGAGGATTCCAAATGGTTTTTTAAATGTGAGTTATCAATATTTACTATATTCACAAATAATACTGAGGGTTGGGCATGGTGGCTCATGCCTGTAATCCCAGCACTTTAGGAGGCCGAGGCAGACAGATCACTTGAGGTCAGGAGTTTGAGACCAGCCTGGCTAACATGAAGAAACTCCACCTCTATTAAAAATACAAAATTTAACTAGGCATGGTGGTGCATGCTTGTAATCCCAGCTAGTTGAGAGGCTGAGGCAGGAGAATTGCTTGAACCTGGGAGGTGAGGTTGCAGTGAGTTGAGATCATGCCACCGCAATCCAGAAATAAAATATTAATAGTGAGAAATTATTATATTATTTATTCATATAAAAGTAAAAGTAATGTATTACATGTTAATATAAATAACACAGTTTATGAAACATGTATTTTCCAAAACAAAACAAAAATGTAGTGAGGAGAGTGATGTCATTTACAGTTTACAGATCTCTTTCATGTCTAGCTTAATAGAAAGCAGCTGGATTCTCATATTCACTCTGCTGTTATACTCGGCCTGTTATAGTATCTTGTTTTAATGGAAGTTTGTGAAGAAAACTCAGCCTCTGTGTATGGGAGGAATATTTTAATAGCTTTTTCAGGTAATGGTGCTTATGGTGTGATACTGCCTAAGTTCAGTAAGTTCGAGACCACTCTGGGAAATATAGCAAGACCTTGTCTCTGCAAAACAGAAACAAATATGAGAATTAGCCAGGCATGGTGGTGAGAGACTGAAGTCCCAGCTATTCAGGTGGGTGAGGATCACCTGAGCCAGGGAGATGGAGGCTGCAGTGAGCTGTCATTGCGCCACTGCACTCCAACCTAGGTGACAGAATGAAATCTTGTCTCAAAAATAAATAAATGAATATTTATTGAGGAGGACGAGGTGAGCAGATCACTTGAGGTCAGGAGTTGAAGTCCAGCCTGGCCAACATGATGAAACCCCGTCTCTACAAAAAAAAAAAAAAGAAAAGAAAATTAGCAAAGCCTGGTAGCGCATACCTGTAGTCTCAGCTATGCAGGAGGCTGATGCAGGAGAATCACTTGAATCTGGGAGGTGGAGGCTGCAGTGACTCGAGATTGGACAATTGCGCTCCAGTCTGGGTGGCATAGTGAGACTCTGTCTCAAAAAATAAAATAATTAAAAAATAATAATTAGCCAGGTGTGGCAGCTAATTTGAAAAGCACTTTACCATGGATAAATACAATGCTATTCACTCAAGAAAGTTTCCCTAGAATTAAGTCTTTCCTTGTTTGCCTCTCTCCTTTACCCCAGCAAGGTGCTGCCATTGTTCATGCTGAAGGAATGTGTCTTCTGCAGCAGGGCAGCATCTCCCGGGCAAGTCTCTGGTGTTTTTCTGTGGTGCAGCTGCTCTCCCCTGTCCTGGGACATGGGCCATCAACCTTTCATTCCGCCTTTCCCTGTGATCTGTTCCCTGGGAGTTAATGCTCGTCTCCATGTGTCACTGAGGAGCCACGATCTGGTTTCATGGGTTTCACACTTTTCTCATAAGTATGAATTATTGCAACCCCAACAGAGGTACATTTGATCCCTTTCACAGGTCATTTCTCTCTGAGCCACTTCGTGTTTTCCAGAAGACGTGTCCTGGAGTGGCTGCAGATCTCTGCAGAACTACACCGTAGACAGATCACGTGCATCCTGCTTCAAATGTGAACAAGTCTCTCTGCTACAGAAATGCACACTTGAAGCCATCTATTCAATCCCCTCCATCAATTAAATAATAACATATTCCCCTTTTCTTTAAAGTGAAAATTCTTGAAGGCACGCTTCAAGAATTGAAGCTTGTATCCCTGCAGTCCCAGTCTTTGGAGAAGTTTGATGCTTACAATGTAAGAGCATTAGAAAATGTGGTTAGAAACACTACTGCCGAGTATTGTTGTTGTTGTTTAATTTTTATTTTTAGAGATGGGCTCTCTGTCACCCAGGTTGGAGTGCAGTGCAGTGGCATGACCATGGCTCACTGCAGTGGCAACCTCCTGGGCTCAAGTGATCCTCCTGCCTCAGCCTCCCAAGCATCTGGGACTACAGGTATGCATCACCACCTGGGGTAATTTGGCTATGTTGTCCAGGTTGGTCTCCAACTCTGGGACTCAAGCAATCCTCCTGCCTCAGCCTCCCAGCATAATCCCCCTTATGCTGGGATTATAGGCATAAGCCACTGCAGTCAGCCTCAGCGGCCTTCATTTTGTACCCAGGGAGAGTTGTGAGTGGGTGATAAGCGTGGTGGGAGAATAGATTTGTCTCTAATCTCTGTTTCAAGAGCAACAGTACTTTTGTTCTAACCACCGTTCCCCCAGTCACGTAATTCATTATATGGTCCCATTTTAGCTTGGCTCCTAAAGAGTTTAAAGCCAAATTTATAATCCCCATATAGCAGCTCTCTAGGATCTTACCACAAGTATCTGGGGAATAAAAGCCTGAAGGGCTCTATCATATTTTTCCCAGCTCCAGTATCCTTTTTCCTGTCTTCCACACCTTCATGATTGTTGTTTTGTCTTCCCTCTTGGACTTTTACAAGTATTTGGATACATTTTGTCTCCTAAAAACAGACCCACACATAAACTTTAACAGTTGGTCCTGCATCTTTATCACAGGGACATTTTTCACCTTAAAAAAAAAAATTACGGGAATCATCCCAAGCCTTCACTTTGGACTCTGGGGAACACGACAAGGCAAGAACACAGTTGAATCAGGAAAAGGCAAATCAGGATCACAAGGGAGCCTCTAGGTTTTCACAGCTGTCTAACCTGGTTCTAACACCAAGTGATGCATGAGGAATGAGCCTTGCCAGTCTACTGATTGGATTAGTATGGGGGTGGGTGGTAGCTAAGGGTGGGGGTGCTAGCAGGCAATTGCAGAGAAGATAAGGAAAGCAGAATAAGACATGTCTAGTTTTCCTTCTTTCATTCTTCACAAAGCCCTTTACAGTAAATGCACATACCACAAAGCAAAGATAGGAAAACGAGGGTGCATTTTAGCTGATCACTTCATCTGATTCATCCTGGATTGTAGCTTTGGGTCCCAGCTTTTTAATTCCTACTTCCAGTTCTCTTTGCTTTCTGCAAATGTGATTCACCACTTAGATGCCTGAAACACTGCTTGCTTTTTGTCTCATGGAGTCTTCTCAACCCCTTGGTTTGAGTGGTGTCTCCTTTTATCCTTTGAGAACCCCATTAAACCACTGGCTTCATCACCCATGGCTGCACCAGGAGCTATGGTCATGATGGAAGAGGGAAAGAGGACTGTAGTCAGAAAGATGGAATCAAAAAGCTGTTGTTGTTTAAAAGCAACACTAAGTGAATTCAATGAAAGTTGTGTGTGTGGGCCTCGTGCGGCGGCTCACATCTGTAATCCCAGCACTTTGGGAGGCCGAGGCAGGCAGATCATGAGTCAAGAGTTCGAGACCAGCCTGGCCAATATGATGATATCCCATCTCTACTAAATAGACGAAAAAATTAGCTGGGCATGGTGGCGCGTGCCTATAATCCCAGCTACTCAGGAGACTGAGGCAGGGAAATCACTTGAACCTGGGAGGTGGAGGTTGTAGTGAGCCAAGATCATACTACTACACTCCAGCCTGGACAACAGAGAGACTCCATCTTAAAAAAAAAAAAAAAAGTTGTGTGTGTGTCCCAAACCTTAATTGTTCAAATATTTTCCTTCAATTTTTTCTTTTCATTTGGTTGGTTTGGTTTGGTTTGGTTTGTTATAATAGAGCTCATGGAGAAGGGAAAAGGAGCTGAAATCCTAACCAATATGTAATTTCCATTATGTAAATATCAGCTCATTTTTTAAGACAAAAATTCATGCTGTTTTGTGGCCATCCACACAGAATCTCCATGGAAGAGACTAAGCACTGATCATATGAGACAGAAAGATGCTGAGATTGCACATTTCAGTTATCTTCTTTGACTCTACACAGGGAAAGAATGCATCCAGAGGGCTTTACTGAGAACGTTCACTGCACTGGCATTGTTTACTAAAGGAAGCAGATTCTAGCAGTCCCTGGTGAGGAAGAGGATACTTTTCCTCAGCTGAATTCTCAGAATACAGAGTGTGAGTGTGTAGGAGGAATCCAAGTGAACTGGACAAACACATGGCGTTCACACTGTGAGGACAACAGGTGGGACGCATCAGCAATAAACTGCCTAAGTTTGGTGAGGCTATTTCCTATCTAAGAGGAGCAGTGTGGCACAGTGGGAAGAACAGTAACTTCAAAGGGTTTAATTTTGGTTTTGGCTTATGGTGCTTTAAAATTGTCACTCCAAAAGCCAAATGTGTCAGGAAAACCACTTATTCCCAAGCAATGTCATGAATTACATGACTGTGAGCCAAACAACCGCTCTAGTTTAGAGCCTGGTAAGTGGCGGTTGAACCAATCAAAAAGCCTGAAAGCTGGATCTGAACCACTTGTACGTCCCCGGGGCCTTTTCTATGGTGTTTAGCCACGTTTCTGCAGATAAATGGAGCCAATGAAAGAGATTTATTTTGAAGAATCTGCTCATGCGATAGTGGTGGCTGGCAAGTCCAAAAGTCTTCAAGGCAGGCCAGCAGAATGCAATTTCCAGAAGGGGCTGCTAGTGCAGTCACGAGTCTGACTGTGGTCTGGAGGAAGAATCCCTTCCTCTTCGGGGGAGCTCAGTTATTTTCCTTAAAGCCCTCAACTGATTAAATGAGGCCCACGTACATTATAAAGGGTAATCTGCTTTATTCAAAGCCTACTGGTTTATATGTTAACCATATCTTTTAAAATATCTTTACAGCAACATCTAGACTGATGTTTGACCAAACAACTGGGCACTATAACCTGGCCAAGTTGACACGTACAATTAATCTTCACACATAGTAAGTGCTTAAGAAATTGACTTGATTTGATATTCTCAGAAAGATATATTTCTGAGTCACTATTTCTTCAGCTGAACAATGTAGGGATTAGACTTTAATATTCTAACTCTGATGGTCCAAGGGCAAAATTTAAGGCTTGAGAATATGAGAGAATCTGCAATCCCTGGTCGCCCAGATAAGTTGAAGAGGTTCCTTTTTTAAACAGATTTCTTGCAATAGTGGTAAAATATGCATAACATATAATGTAATATTTTAACCATAAAGTTCAGTGACATAAAGTACATTTACATTGTCCAACCATCAACATGATCTATCTCCAGAACTTTTCCAATGTCCCAAACCAAACCAACTCTGAAATCACTGAACAGTAACTCTTCATTTTCCCTTTCCCTTAGCCCCGGCAATGACCATTCTACTTTCCATCTCTATGAATTTGACTACTAGGTAGCTCATATAAGCAAAATCATACAGTATCTGTCATTTTGCGTCTTGCATATTCCATTTAGCATAGTGCCTACAAGATTCATCTATGTTGCTCCATGTGTCCGAATTTCATTCATTTCTAAGCCTGAATAATATACCAGTGTATGTACATACCACATTTTGTTGTTCATTCATCTGTCAGTGGACACTTGGGTTGTTTCAAATTTGGAATAGTTCAGTTCAGTTCATCAATTCAATTCAATTGGGTTGTTTGGTTATTGAGACTAAAGATGCTATAAATATGAGTATACAAATATCTGTTGGAGTCCCTGCTTTCAGTTCTTTGGAGTATACACCTATATAATCCAGAAGTGCAATTGCTGGATCCTATGGTAATTCTATGCTGAATTTTTTGAGAAACCACCATACTGTTTTCCACAATGGCTGAATCACTTTACATTACCATCAGCAATACACATGGGTTCTGATTTCTCCACATCCTCACCAACACTTGTTATTTTGCTTTCTAGAAAAATTTTTATAATGGCCATCCTAATGAGTGTGAGGTGGTATCTCATTGTGGTTTTGATTTGCATTGCCTAATAATTAGTGATGTTAAGCATCTTTTCATGTGTTTATCCCCTGTTTGAATATCTTCTTTGGAGGAATGTCTCTGTGTCCTTTTCTTACTTTTGATGGAATTGTTGAATATTATTTTATATTCAAGAATGTCTCTATAAAATAGTTTAGCCAGGCCACATATACTGAATGCCAATAATTTCTACAATAAAAATGCATTGCTAATAAAGCAAACCTAAAATGGGATACCACCTCACACCCATTAGGATGGCTACTCTCAATAACAGAAAATAACAAGTATTGGTGATGATGAGGAGGAGCCCTTGTGCACTGCTGATGACAATGTAAAACAATGCAGCCTTTATAGAAAACAGGTGGATGGTTACTCAAAAAATTAAAAATACAATTACCATACCATCCAACAATTCCACTTTTGGGTATATACCCAAAGGAATTGAAAGAAGGGTCTTGAAGAGATATTTGTACACCCCTGTTTATAGAAACATTATTCACAATAGCTAATAGCCCGGCGGTTTTCTGTGCTGTTTTTGAGACAGAGTCTTGCACTGTCACCTGGGATGGAGTGCAGTGGCATGATCTTGGCTCACTGCAACTTCTGCCTCCTGGGTTCAAGAGATTTTCCTGCCTCAGCCTCCCAAGTAGCTGGGATTACAGGTACATGACGCCCAGCTAATTTTTTTTTGTATTTTTAGTAAAGACAGGGTTTTGCCATGTTGGTCACACTGGTCTCAAACTACTGACCTCGTGATTCACCTGCCTCGGCCTTTCAAAGTACTGGGATTACAAGGCATGAGCCACTGCACCTGGCCAAAATGGGGAGTTTTTAATAGGTACAGACTGTTAGTTTTGCAAGATGAAAAGAGTTCTAGAGACTTGTTGCTCAATAGTCTGAATGTACCTAACACCACTGAACTGTACACTTAAAAATGATTAAGATGGGAAATTTGATATTATGTGTGTTTTACCACAATTGAAAATAAAAAATATTTTGTATTTTCATTTTACTTCATTTAATAATATCAAGTGAACATCTTTTCACATGAATGAGCATATTTCTACATTATTATTTTAGTGGATACATAATGTTCTATTTCATTATTACATAATTTACTCAATCAAATTGCCAGTTTTTGTAAATTTATATATATATATATATATATTTTTTTTTTTTTTGAGATGGACTCTCACACTGTTGCGTGGGCTGGAGTGCAACGGTATGATCTCGACTCATTGCAACCTCTGCCTCCCAGGTTCAAGTGATTCTGTTGCCTCAGCCTCCCAAGTAGCTGAGATTACAAAGGTGCCTGCCACCACATCCGGCTAATTTTTTGTATTTTTAGTAGAGACAGGAGTTTCACTATGTTGGCCAGGCTGGTCTCCAACTCCTGACTTCGTGATCCACCTGCCTCAGCCTCCCAAAGTCCTGGGATTAAAGGCATGAGCCACTGCACCCAGCCTGTAAATTTATATTTTCTACAAAGCTAATATCATGAAGAAACCGCGATGAACATTGCTGCAAGCTAGAGCTTTGCCAACTGTGCAACTGTTTCCTTAGAATAAATTCCTAGAATGGAAATGCTAGCTCAAATACATCCAGAATCTGACCACTTTTTACAGTCTACCTTGCTATGCCCCCACCCCCACATAGCCACACTGCTCTCCCCCTTGCTACCTTCAGGCATCATGATACCCATGGTCATCAAGGGTGGCTTTCCCTGACCACGCATTGCAACTGAAGTCCCCTCCACCCACCCAACACACACTCACTCCCTGTCTGCATCTCTGCTTGTTCTCCACAGCACTGATCATTCTCTAATAAGCTACCCCTTCTACTTGTTTATCTTGTTTATTGTCTGTCTTCCTCCTCTCCAGGATGTCAGCTCCATGAGGGTCAGGCTTCCTCTTTCAACTCCATCCCCAGCCCCCAGAACTAAAGTGTTCTTTAAGTTTCTCTTCAACATTGCAACAGTAAGACCCAGTTCCTGTTTTGAAGGAATTTCATGATCCACTGGGGGAAACTGACCTCAGACAATAGAGTGAATGATGCTGTTGTATTCCAGATATGCACAACGCTCTGGAGAAAGCATTGAGGAAGCAATGACAGAGGAGGTCACATCTGAACAGAACCCTGATGGGTGAATCTAGGAACAATTCAGAGGGGCAGTAACTCTCCAGGGGCACATTCTGATGTGTGTGGACCATGGGCTGGGGTGGAGGGTGGGGAATGGTTGTGGCCAGACTGTAACTAGTGTTGAGGGGCATTGAAAGAGCATTAACTTTCTTTTTTTTAAGAGACAGGGTTAGGAGGCTGAGGCAGGAGAATTGCCTGAACCCAGGAGGAGGAGGTTGCAGTAAGCCGAGATCACGCCATTGCACTCCAGCCTGGGTAACAAGAGCGAAACTCCATCTCAAAAAAAAGAGAGACAGGGTCTGTCTCTGTCATCCAGGCTGGAATGCAGTGATATGATCATAGCTCACTGCAGCCTCAAACTCCTGGAAGAGCCTTAATTTTAACCTGTAACATTCAGGTTAAATTTCAACTTGTCACATTCAAACTGTCCCCTGGGGCTTCACCACTGCCAGGCCACCTGATGATGATGATAGAAGATTAAATTAAGCTCTTATCTCCACTCTAGCACATCCCTGTTTGAGATAGGGCAGCCTAGCACAAGCTGGCTTACACACTATGCTTCTGACGGGTCCTTCCTTGGAAGGCTGTGCTCTGTGGCTGGAAGTTTGAAAAACATCTCTGCTGGCAATGAAAGCTGCTGCCTTATAGAATGACCAAGGCCAGCATTTTGGGAGGCTGAGGCGGGAGGATCATTTGAAGTCAAGAGTTTGAGACCAGCCTGGGCAGCATAGCAAGACCTTGTCTCTACAAAACAAACAAAAAATAGCCTGATATAGTGGTTGGTGCCTGTAATCCCAGTTAGGGAGGCTGAGGCGGGAGGATCACTTGACCCTAGGAGGTCAAGGCTGCAGTGAACCATGATTGCACCCTACACTCTATCTAACCTTGGCAACAGAGAAAGAACCTGTCTCAAAAACGAAAAAAAAATGACCAAGTGGAATCTTCTCCTTCCTCCTTGCCAGCGGGCAAGGCCCTAGGGGCAACCTGTAAAAGTATGTAGGTTTTCTGGAGAAGATTAAATTGTAATAGGTATAGAAACCAACCTTGGGCTTTGGGGAGGGCTCAAACCTTGTCAAGCCTCAGCAAGAAAGAATGGTGCTGCCTTCTACATGATAGCAAGTCACCCTTCCCGGCAGCACACGTGAGATGAGCTCCTGTTCCAATCCCTGTGTCCCCCAAGAAGTAAAGCAATTCACTAAAGACACACACTCAGTTAGCAAAACAGGTGACGTCAGCTTTCCAACTCTCACGCTTTCGATGGGTTGTTTAACGTCCTAAAAAACCCACCAAGATGAAAATAGTGGAAGTGAGGCTGAGGTGGGAGGATCGTTTGAGCCCAGGAGTTCGAGGTTGCAGTGAGCCATGATTGTGCTACTGCACTCCAACCTGGCAACACAGTGAGACCCTGCCTCAAAACAAACAAATAGAAAATGTGGAACTGCAGAAGCAAGGGTACAGAACTTGGAACCTAGGTGGACAGGTAAGAGGAGAGGGCAGGGAGGGGCATGGGACAGGGAAGGTCGTGGAGGACTCCTAGACCACTGGATTTTGGCCAAATCTATTTTCTCATCTGCAAAACAAGAGAGAAACTCATGCTCTCCAAGCACCCTGTTACCCCTCACTGTGACGTTTCTTTGTCTTTGAAAAGTTTAACGCATATAAATATGACAGATTCCCATTGTCGATCAATTTCTAGAAAGTTGCAACTAAGGTTATGAAAGAGAGACCTAGGTCATGCCTAGGTAATAAAACACTGACCTCGGGAGTCACGTGGCCCTTAGGTGGAACAGAACAACCTAGCCTGGCTCACCGCAACTCATGGCTACCTGACTGAGTGCTCGTGGCGCCCCTTGCCACCCTGGGATATGCCCCTGCTGGACCAGGTTGGCCCAGCCACTGGGCAACACAAGTCCCCTGCCTCCTGCGCCCCCCATGCTCCTAAGAGTCTTAGGTTTTGCATCATAGCAAAGGACTTGGATGAGCCCTCTGAGGTCCCCTCCAGCTCTCAGGTCTGAGGCTATGCCTTTATGAATGTTGCATTTCTACTCTGCAAAAAATTAATGATACCATGTCTGAAATTTGCCATGAATTCCTTGGGATAGAAGTTGAGTTAATTTTGTTGCCTACGATTTCTGCAATCCAATAAAATGACAATACTCAGACTGAGCTTGATGGCTCATGCCTGTAGTCCCAGTACTTTTGGAAGCAGAGGCAGGAAGACTGCTTGAGTTCAGGAGTTCGAGGCCGCAGTGAGCTGTGATTGCACCACTGTACTGTAGCCTAGGCAACATAGTGAGACCCTATCTCTGCAAAAATTTAAAAACTTAGCTGGGCATAATGGTACGCATCTGTAGTCCCAGTTATTCAGGAGGCTGAGGCAGGAGGCTTGCTTGAGCGCAGGACGTTGAGGCTGCAGTAAGTCCTGATATTGCACCACTACATTACATTGCAGCCTGGCCCACAGGCTTTTTGAGACTCTGTCTCAAAAAAAAAAAAAAAAAAAAAAAATTCCTACATCGTTTACAAAGCACTCTAAGTGGTCAGAAAGGCAGGGATCTGAACCACTTTTTCCATTTTACAGATAAATACATTAGCATTGTTTCTTATAATGTGAATCCTTATTATTACTGAAAGTAATCCATTTTGAATGAAAACACAAATTGCTAGGAAAAAATGGCTGAGAGAATCTCTCTTGGTCAACTTTCAAGGAATGCTCCCGATCTAACCTTCAACAAAAAGAAAAGGCAAAGCGATGTTATCTTCTAGGTCAGAAAAATAAACAGACTTTTCTGTTTTCTTCCCTCTTTTGTAAGCAGTGACACTTGAGAAGTTTCTCACCAGCAGGTTTCTGCTGGAGCCTGAGAATTATCTGACTGACATGAGCCTAAACAAGGGTGGAGACAATCTGAGGACGCCTCCCTGGTGCTCTAAACAGCATGTTGTGAGTGGATGGAAATGAAGGCTACAATTTTTAGGGAAAAGTCTTCCCGTTCATTTTTTAGTGATATTGCGTGGTATCCCTGACCCCTGAAAATGTTGAGAAGGGTAGAAAGGAATGAGATTTGTCAGTATTTGCTTGCTGCCTGCATGAGAATTGGATGATTTCCAGGGAACCCCAGGGGTCAAATTTCTTAACTGGAAAGGGGTGGGACTAGCGAAGGCGCAATCGGGAGTCCCATCAGCAGAGCCTACTCTTGCTGTGCGGTTTAACCTACATTATAGCCCTAGGAGGTTCACAGGCTTCTTTCTCTGTCCTCTGTAGGGGGCTCAGTAAAATTGCCGCAAGTCAAACATTTAAGAAGTGATACCTGGCCCTGCAAGGTACCTCACATCTGTAGTCCCAACATTTGGAATGCTGAGGTGGCAGGATCACTTGTGGCGGGTTTAAGACCAGCCTAGGAAACATAGGGAGACCCTATCTCTACCAAAAAAAAAAAAAAGTTTAAACAAATTAGCCAGGTGTGGTCAGTTTGTTTAAACTTAAACAAATTAGCTGTGCCTGTAGTCCCAGCTACTCAGAAAGCTGAGGTGGGAGGATCCCTTGAGCCCAGGAGTTTGAGGCTGTAGCGAGCCATGATCATGACACTGCACTCCAGCCTGAGTGATAGAATAAGACCCTCCCTCTGAAAAAAAAAAAAAAAGCGATAGCCCTGGCTTTGAAAACCAGCTATCTGGAGTCCAACTTCAGTACTCTTTCCTTCTGTTATACAGACCCAAACACCATGAATGTTCTTAGTCCCCATCAGAGTGATGACACTGAGGTGGCTTCCAGGACATATTAGTCCATTTTCACACTGCTATAAAGAAATACCCAAGGCTGGTTAATTTACAAGGGAAAGAGGTTTAATTAACTCACAGTTACTCATGACTAGGTAGGCCTCAGGAAACTTACAATCATGGTGGAAGGTGAAGCAGGCACATCATACATGGTGGCAGGTGAGAGAGAGGGATGAGCTCCTTATGAATCCATCAGATCTCGTGAGAACTCAGTCATGCAAAGAGCATGGGGAAAACTGCACTCATGTTCCAATCACCTCCCTCAACAAATGTGGACTATAAGTCCCTCCCTTGACACATGGGGATTACAATTTGTGATGACATTTAGGTGGGGAGGCAGAGCCAAACCATATCACAGGGGAATAAGATTATGAGTCTCCCAAATCGACCATGATCTGGCTCTGAAGCAGCAAGATTCATTGAAAACAAGGCTTTACAGCAGGAACTGACAAACCAAAGCCCAGGGGTCAAATCTAGCCTATCGCCAGTTTGTATATGGCCAGAGGGTTTAAAGTAGTTTTATATTTTTAAATGGTTGGTGGGGAGGGACGCAAAAGAAGCACAGTCTTTGTTACATATACAAATTATATGAATTTCAAGCTTGAGTGTCCATAAATAACATTTTATTGGAACACAGCCAGGCTTATTGTTTACATATTTTCTGTAACTCTTTTTGTTGAGATGAGGTCTCACTCTGTCACCCAGGTTGGAATGCAGTGGCATGATCTCAGCTCACTGCAACCTCCACCTCCCAGGCTCAAGCTGTTCTCCCACCTCAACTTCCCAAGTAGCTGGGACCACAGGTGTGCACCACCAACCCTGGCTATTTTTTTTTTTTTTTTTTATGTAGAGATGTGGTCTCACTAGTTACCCAGGCTGGTCTCGAGTTACTGGGCTCAAGCAATCCACCCACTTCGACCTCCCAAAGGCAGAAGCATGAGCCACTGCATCCAGCCTTGGATGTGAGGTTTCTTAGAATAGACACAGGAGGTGCAGGGGGTTCCAGATCCACAGCTTAAGCAGATCTAAACCAAATGCTTCATGATTTCTACCCTGGTTCTTGAAGCTTCCCTGATGAAACTGTAACTCTGTATTTTTGTTTGGAACCTAAGTATTAAGTACCAAACTAGGTGTTTACTTTACTGATGTCCAGCTGTATCCAAAGAAAAATCCTAAAGTACCAAGAAGAAAGAATGAAGTAAATAATTTTTAAATAGCCCTTCCTAGGGAACTTTCTCTCATGCAGCTTTTGGATAAGAGTTGGAGGGTATCAGTTCAAGGGTTTAGAGAAACGTTGTTTTGTGTCCTTAACTGAAGAGTGATCTGTAGACTCGTAACCTATTTTGTTGCGATGGAAGGCGGGAAGGATCTGAAGGCAAAGCCAGGAATCTTTCAGGAAACAGTTCAGGGTCCACCCTAGCCCATGAACAAGTCAGAGCTTTATTCTCCAGAAAGGGCTAAAGCTGATTTCATCCTGGAAGATTTTCAAAGCTCGCGTCCACCACCCCACGAAAAAATTCCATCAATGCTTGCGTTTGTATGGACAAGAAGGCGTGTGTCTCCTAAACCCCTTGTGGAGACTGGTGTGCATGAAGCCCTTTTATGCTGACCTGACTCTTAGTCTAGGTGACATTCTCCTTCATATTTCTTGATGGAGACAGGTTCACATAGCTTAAAGCACTAGAATCCAAGAATTCTGAGTCCACTTCATTTTTCTATTAATCACATGCTGCCACTCCCAACTCCCCATGCTTAGTGATATCAAAAGTGTAGCCATATGTGGTATGTTAACTGGGTAACAGCAGTATCACATCGTTCCCCCTCCACCTTACAAAAAGCACAGGCTGCAGAACTGTGAGCTCAGCTTCCACAGAAATGGAAACTCTCAAGCACTGTAGTGTGGCCTTGACAATCCATGCAGGGGGCTAGAGCTTGGGCTGACCCCCAAGAGCTAAGGTTCCTTCTTAGCATTTGGCCTCACGATGTGGATTTCACCTGAGGAGTGTCATAAAACAAATCACTGCATTGGTTATCTCTATAGAAATCCAGTCCTCCCCTCCATCTGTCCCTCCCATCCCAACACTCAGCAGGGAGCCTCTGCTGATTTCTAAGCAGCACAATATGCCTGTGATCAACCACGTGCTAAAAGATAATGCTGAAAATCACCAGACAGTGGACTGTGAGCACATCTATACCCAGCATTCATTTGAAGGGGTTTTTCAAGTTTGGAGGTCTCATCCTGCATTGGTGGAATCCTATGTTCCCCTGTGGGGAACTGGAGAATCCAGGTTTGAGACCACATTTTTGAACTCGGATGCAGCCTTCCCTTTACCCTGAAGGTTGAAAGCTCCTACAGAATGCAAGGAGGTGTGAATAGCAGCTGGATTCTGAAAGTAAAACCTCCTTCATTTTGACTTCATTTGCATGTTTTTTTACCCAGATTGTTGCAACCAAATTAAATCTCTTCGGCTCCTACCTAGCTCCTTCTCCCAGAGGTGAGGCATTAGGCAAAGATAAGGGAGTGTCAGGAGAAGCCTTTTATCGGGGAAGAGAAATGGAGGATAAAAAACAGAGGGTGGTGATTCAATTACATACAGCACATTTCCTGTTCTTGCAGACTGATGGCTGACAGTTCAAAGAGATTAAAGGTAGCCTTTTCCAATCACTCCTTTAAAGTCTGCATTTCTATCTGTGAGCCGTTAGTACTGGGTGAAATAAATATCTTAAGACTCTGTTACTTGTTATTTTTTAAAGAAGGGGAGCTTGGGTAATTAAGTAGATACATGATTTGAGAAGTCAGTGATTGCACCTACTAAGACATACCTAAAGTGGAGTCCCCCAAGTAATTTGAAGGGGAGACCTGGAATGCAATTACATACAGCTCTAGTAAAGCCACAGGTGACTGAAACCTTAATTACAATGAAGGAGAAACAGACTTTGTGAGGATTTAGAGTCAAACCTTCCTCTTGCCATTTGCCAAGGGGAAAAAGAAAAAAGTAAAAGGAAAGAGAAGAGACAGCAAACACTTCTGTCCACACCTGCCCTGATTTAAATTTCCTCTAGGGCCCACTAGACTTAGCTCTGAGATAAATGCGTATTTAGATCAATTGTCTCGCAGGGGCTAAGATAAGGAGAAGAAAGATACTCAGAATCCAGCTCCTTCTCCACTTCGTGAATCTCTCATTAAGGAAGAACCTGTTGGGCTCTCAAGATTCACTTTCATGAAATGGCCATAATTAAAAAATCAAAAAATAGCAGATGTTGGCATGGATATGGTGAAAAGGGAACACTTTTACACTGCTGGAGGGAATGTAAACCTGTACAACCACTATGGAAAACAGTGTGGAAATTCCTTAAAGAGCTAAAAGTAGAACTACCATTTAATCCAGCAATCCCACTATTGGGTATCTACCCAGAGAAAAAGAAGTTATTATATGAAAGAGATAGTTGCACATGCATGTTTATAGCAGCACAATTTGCAATTGCAAAAATAATGGAACCAACCCAAATGGCCATCAGTCAATGAGAGGATAACAAAATGTGGTGTGTATATACCACGGAATACTGCTCAGCCACGAAAAGGAACGAAATAATAGCATTCGGAGCAACCTGAATAGAATTAGACACTTACTCTAAACGAAGTAACTCAGGAATGGAAAACCAAACATCTTTTTTTTTTTTTTTTTTTTTTTTTTTAAGATGGAGTTTCACTCTTGTTACCCAGGCTGGAGTGCAATGGCGTGATCTCAGCTCACCGCAACCTCCGCCTCCTGGGTTCAAGCAATTCTCCTGCCTCAGCCTTCCGAGTAGCTGGGACTACAGGTGCACACCACCATGCCCAGCTAATTTTTGTATTTTTAGTAGAGACCGTGTTTCACCTTGTTGACCAGGATGGTCTTGATCTCTTGACCTCGTGATCTACCCGCCTCGACCTCCCAAAGTGCTGGGATTATAGGCGTGAGCCACTGCTCCTGGCCAAACATCTTATGTTTCTACTCGTAAGTGGGAGCTAAGCTATGAGGATGCAAAAGCATAAGAATGATGTAATGGACTTTGGGAGTCAGGGGAAAGGGCCGGAAGGGGGTGAGGGCTAAAAGACTACACATTGGGTACACTGTACACTGCCTGTGTGATGGGTGCACCAAAATCTCAGAAATCACCACTGCAGAACGCAACCAAACACCACCTGTTCCCCCAAAACCTATTGAAATAAAAAAACATATACTCACTCTATGGGTTGCTGGATTTTGTTTTCTAACTAGATGGAGGTTTCAAGTCACCAAGGGCCACATGTCACCCTAGAGCCTTGAACATAGTGGGTGTCTGTGTTTGCTGGGTGCTGCAGGGATGGTCCCTCAAGGCAGGAAAGAGGTTTCTTTATTAAGCTGCCTCAGACCACGGGGTGGCCCTCCTCCGCTGCTTTCTCTTCATCCTCTGTTCTTCAGAGGCACGTCTGATCGTAAAGCAGATTGCCTTCTGGTCCATATGATTGTAGAGCCCTGGAAATATGCCAGGTACTATGTTAGGTGCTGGGGACAGAGAGAGGAAGAAGGCCATGTTTGCCTTCAAAGAGGCTATTGTCTAGGAGCAGACCCAGACCCAAACCAAAACAAAGTAACACAAAACAAAAGGCAGACCCAGACAATACAAAATAATGTGGCCAAACAGAGCGAGCCCAGAGGAAGGACACTTAGTCTCTGCCTTGGGGGTTTCTTAGACGAACCATCACTTGAAGAATCCCTAGGAATTAGCTAGGCAGGTTTAAAAATTTCCCCTCAGCTCCTTGACAGAAGTGTTTGGAAGTTTCAGCTGGTGGGACTCTGATTCACCACAGAGGATGCTGGTGGCGCTGCCGGAGATGCCCAGCTCACTAACAAAGACAGTGAGTAAGGGCTGAGCACTTGACGTGGAGTCCCAAACTTGTCACCACTCTGGATAACATTTAATTTTGTTTTATGTTTTAATCTCTAGATTCTTCAGGTCTTGAAAATTGATGTCTACCAATTAAAGTGCATTGACTAAACCAGCCCAATTTGCTTTCTCAAAGTTTACAAAAAACACACACATATAACTGCCAATCAAAGCTTTTGATTATGATACTCAAGGATACCTGACCAAAGGCAATGTGGTGCCTTATGAAATCAGCAAAATGTTCTAATCACTGTGTACAGCCCTTTTGTGCTAGGACAAGATTTGCACAAGTCTGCTCTTGT
Organism: Callithrix jacchus; assembly: GCF_049354715.1. Classification (NCBI taxonomy): domain Eukaryota; kingdom Metazoa; phylum Chordata; class Mammalia; order Primates; family Cebidae; genus Callithrix; species Callithrix jacchus. The sequence continues at coordinate 28,737,132 of NC_133514.1, read as the reverse complement.
CGTTCTTGTTTTTATTTTTTATTTTAATGATACTGAAGAAAGCAACCAGCTCTTTCACTCTGGTCAACTCTAATTTCATGTGTCAGGAACTATGCCTGAATATTAGATAGCCTAGGAAAATTTGTGACTTTTTATTCATGAGCAAGCACACTTACTCTATTTAATTAAGTTTTTGGTTGACCCCAGTCTCTTTTTTCTCTTGTTTTTCTTTTCTTTTTTGAAGACAGAGATTTTCTTTGCTGTCTAAGCTGGAGTTCAGTGGCATGATCATAGCTGCTTACCGCAGTCTCGAACTCCTGGACTCAAGTGATCCTCCCACCACAGCCTTCTAAGAAGCTGGGGCTACAGGTATGTACCACCACACCCTGTTAATTTTTAAATATTCTAGAAAGATAGGGTCTTGCTCTGTTGCCCAAGCTGGTCTTTTTTTTTTTTTTTTTTTTTTTTAGATGGAGTTTCGCTGTTGTTACCCAGACTGGAGTGCAATGGCACAATCTAGGCTCACCACAACCTCCGCCTCCTCCTGGGTTCAAGCAATTCTCCTGCCTCAGCCTTCCGAGTAGCTGGGACTACAGGCATGCACCACCATGCCCAGCTAATTTCTTGTATTTTTTTAGTAGAGACTGTGTTTCGCCTTGTTGACCAGGATGGTCTCGATCTCTTGACCTTGTGATCCACCCGCCTCGGCCTCCCAAAGTGCTGGGATTATAGGCGTGAGCCACTGAGCCCAGCCCAAGCTGGTTTTAAACCCTAGGCTCCAGCAGTCCTCCTGTCTTGGCCTCTCAAAGTACTGGGATTATAAGTGTAAGCCATTCCACTTCTCCATGATGTCTCCAGCTTCTTCATGAAAGAGATCCACAACTGGGCGTGGTAGCTTACCCCTGTAATCACAGCACTTTGGGTGGGGTGGGGGTGGGGTCCAAGGCAGGCAGATCACAAGGTCAGGAGATCGAGACTATCCTGGCTAACACAGTGAAACGCTGTCTCTACTAAAAATACAAAAAATTATCCAGGTGTGGTGGCACGTGCCTGTAGTCCCAGCTACTCTGGGGGCTGAGACAGGAGAATCACTTGCACCTGGGAGGCAGAGGTTTGCAGTTAGCCGAGATCACACCACTGCACTCCAGCCTGGGCAACGGAGTGAGATTCCATCTAAAAAGAGAGAGAGAGAGAGAGAGAGAGAGAGAGAGAGAGAGAGAGAGAGAGAGAGAGAGAGAGAGAGATATCCATAAACGACATTCATTGTCTCCAATAAGCTGGGAAATTCAGAAACCTAAAACATCAAGATAAGAAAAAAAACAAGCAAACTGAGGTTCCTGATAATTACCAAGAAACTCATGTCCCTGCCTTGTGACCCTGGAATATTTTATGAGGTGATTTCCAGGCGGGTGGTCTGATGCCAGGCAGCCTGGGAATGACCTCTCTGTTCTCCTCCTAGACCAGGACATCTCTGCATTGTCCAGGGCTTCAGCTACCTTTTTCTCTTCCAAACGCTTGCCTTGGCTGGGCATCTGCTCCCAGGAACTCCTGTCTCATGTTTCCACGGCCTGGGCCAGAATCTCCACTTAGACTTTTTGCAGACGTCTCAGTGGACTCCCAATTTAACTCATCATCCTTTTCCCTCATCTCAAACCTGTTTTTCCCCCTGCACTGCTTATCTCAGACAGCAGCACAACTCTTCACGTGGTCAGTGCAGCTGTGATCTGGAGTGCAATCCTTATCGCCCATCTCTCATTCTAAAAGGGCTGCTGCTGCAAGCTAGGTATTCTTCCTCCTCATTTTCTCTGTCCCTCACCTCCTACTATTTCTTCCCTACACCACTCTCTCAGTTTGGGCACTTTACGATCTTTCGTGGGTATTATGCAAGGCTCTCCCTGCCTAAATCCTTTCCACTGAATCCAGCCTCCACACACCTTGCAAGGCTTTTCTTTTGTTTGTTTTTCCTTTCTTTATTATTTTAGAAGCAGGATCTTGCTCTATTGCCCAGGCTGGAGTGCAGTGGCATGATCAAACTACTTCCTGCCTTGGCATCCGAGTAGCTGGAGTACATGGGACTTACAGGCATATGCCATCATACCCTGCTAATTTTATTTATTTATTGTAGAGATAGGGTCTGACTATGTTGCCCATCCTGGCCTCAAACAATCTGTACACCTCTGCCATCCAAAACTTTGGGATTGTAAGGCCGGTTGCCTTGCCGGGCATCAAACAGACACATTCATTACTCTCTGCGCCTGATAACTGTGTCATCACCCGAGCTCATTATCTGGCTTCCCCACAAAGCTTCCCCTACCCGCCTCTTCATACCATGCCCAAGCCCACATTCAGCACTAAATTATGCATCCAACCTCCAGCCCGCTGTTAAAAACCCCTACAGAGAAATTTTTTTTTAAAGAAGCCCCACCGTTCCCTGCCCAGCAACAGCCTGCCCCATATGCCCCCAGCAGACCCGCGTACCCAAGGTCCTGCCCGCCTACCAATGGCAGCTAGTTTCATGTACTTCCTACTTTAACTCCATGTATTTCCAGCTCCTCAACAGCCAATAGAAATGCCTTCTCTTTGTTTCCCGAGAAGTCACTCAAGGCCCACTTACCCAAAGTCCCGCCCACCTACCAATGGCTGCTAGTTTCATGTACTTCCTTCCTTAACTCCATGTACTTCCTACTCCTCAACAGCCAATAGAAATGCTTTCTCTTTGTTTCCCGAGTAACCAATCAATTGCCTGCACTCCCCATAAAAATCCCACACCCTGAACAGCCAGGCACAACTTCTCTGGCTCACACTTGGACCACTGAAGCTTGCCCAGGGGCTGAATAAATTGGCTTCTCACTTTTTTATACTCGCCTCAGTTTCCTCGTTTTACCTCAGCAATAAATCTTACAGGGATTACAGGTGTGACTCGGCCAGACTTTTCTTTCAGAAAATTAGATCCAATTCCTTGTGGTTTGGACTTAATAAAAATTTATTCTCACAGTCTAGAGGCTAGAGTACAAAATTAAGATGTCACCTGGGACTAGGGGCAGTGGTTCACACCTGTATTCCCAGCATATTGGGAGGCTGAGGGAGGCGGATCACTTGAAGTGAGGAGTTGGAGATCAGCCTGGCCAACATGCCAAAACCCCTGTCTCTACTAAAAGTACAAAAATTAGCCAGGCATGGTGATGGGGGCCTGTAATCCCAGCTATTTGGGAAGTTGAGGCAGGAGAATTGTTTGAACCCAGGAGGCAGAGGCTGCAGTGAGCTGAAATTGCACCACTGCCCTCCAGCCTGGACAACAGAGCCAGAGTGAGACCCTGTCTCGAAAAAGAATGTCACCTGGGCTTGCTCCCTCCAAAGGCTCTGGAAGAATCCTTCCTTGCCTCTCGTAGCTTCTGGTGGTTGCTGGCAATTGTGGACGCTCTGTGGTTTATAGATCCATCCTTCCAGTCTCTGCATCCTAATCACATATACTGCCCTCGTGCCTATTACTCCACACATCTGTACATCTGTGTCACTTTTTAAATGGAGACCAGTGATTTGATTTAGAGCCTACCCCATCCAGTGTGACCTCATTTTAACTTGATTTTTCTTTTTGTTTTACTTTTTTCTTTTTTGTAGTTTGTTTGTTCATTTGTTTTTTTGTTTTTGTTTTTTTTTTGAGATGGAGTCTGGCTCTGTTGCCCAGGCTGAAGTGCAGTGGTGCCATCTTGGCTCACTGGAACCTCCACCTTCTAGGTTGAAGTGATTTTCCTGCCTCAGCCTCCTGAGTAGCTGGGATTACAGGTGTGTACCACCACACCCAGCTAATGTTGGTATTTTAGTAGAGACGGGGTTTCACTATGTTGGCCAGGCTGGTCTTGAACTCCTGACCTCAGGTAATCTGCCCACCTTTGCCTCCCAAAGTGCTAGGATTATGGGCATGAGCCACTGCATCTGGTGTCTGCAGTTTAATTTTCAAAATTTTAATTGTCGTGGGTTTATAATACAGCTCTAACTATATGTTTCCCTCCTTAAAACTTCTCAAAGCTTCCCATTTGCATGTCACGCCACAATAAAATTCCTTAGAATGGGCTGGGTGCGGTGGTTCACACCTGTAATCCCAGCATTTTGGGAGGCCGAGGCGGGCAGATCATCTGAGGTCAGCTGTTCAAGACCAGACTGACCAACATGGAAAAATCCTGTCTCTACTAAAAATAGAAAATTAGCTGGGCGTGGTGTTTTATGCCTATAATCCCAGCTACTTGGGAGGCTGAGGCAGGAGAATTGCTTGAACCTGGGAGGCGGAGGTTGCAGTGAGCTGCGATCGTGCCATTGCACTCCAGAGTGAAACTCCATCTGAGAAAAGAAAAAGATTCCTTAGAACGATATGCAAGGCTCTTCTCAACCTTCCCAATCATGCTGCCCATGCGTACTTCTGCAGGTGCTTCTCCTGCTGAGCCTCCAGAGCAGCTTCCTCCTGCTTTGTCACCAACCTAGACTCCTCCAGGCTGTCTATGCCCCCAGCTTGCCTGCTTGGAATACCTCCCGCCGCTTCCCCCCTCATCCTTCAACACCTGGCTCAGGTGTCTTCGTTTTATCTGGGCCACTGGGTAGAGTTTCCACTAAAACACATTGTATTGAAATTATTTCTTTGTCTGTCTCCTTGGAAAGACTATCAGCACCTCCAAGTCAGGAGGGCTGACTTACATTACTGTGGCTTTCTTCTGTTGGTTCATAGTAGGCATTTAGCTCAACTCGTTTGTTGAATGACTAGCTCAGTAGAAAATCTAGAAATCCAGTGCTGCTAAATTCCAGTCTCCATAAGGATAAGAACTTTCAGGCCTTTCCCACCTCACCTATAGGGAGAGCCACCAAGCTTGAATGGTAATAATCTTGATTCATATGAATTTTATGGGTGTGTATAGTTTGTTTTAGGCATGTGCTTAAACTAAGAAAAAATAAGAAACACATTTAGAAGTAATAATACAAAGCATTCATTATGCATCAGTTACCATGAGTACTAATTTCTTTGCTGTTATTACCTCCATTTCCTTGCGATCACACAGCTAATATAAATGGTGGTTTGACCCCAGAGAATCTGGCTTTAGAGTTCATGCTCCCACTTGCTACATGTCATGGCCTCTAGTATAACAATAAAGATAATATCTAACAGGTACTCGGTGCTTAGCATGTGCCGAGGGCTGTTCCTAAGGCTTTATGTGATTAATTTCACAGGGAACCCTGGAGAACTTAACCTAGCAGTAATTTGCTTTCTTCATCTGTAACACAGAATATTACCTCCAATCTCATTGTTTCTTTTGTGGTGAGAGTTAAATAAGATAATGCATGGAAAAAATAGAATTGTGCAGACCCGCCTGTTTAAATGAACATTATTCATGCATCCCAATGGATAGTCATAGCTTTAGGGGAGTAAAAGTAGAGAAAGGGGACACATCGCTGGCTGGTTGGAACTAGGTCCCTGCCCTAGAAGAATCTGAGTTTTGAGTGAAAGTCAGACAGGGGCACCTTGATGGAGGTAAACCACAGATAAATGACTACAATTGAAATGCTCATCTACTATGCTGTTGGGCGGGGTGGGGGAGGGATACCAAATTGAAGTTCCTCCAGAATAACTGCTGTCATCCAAACCTGATTCCTAGTCCATTTATTGCTGTCATTTTAAACCCCTGGGCAAGGCAGTGTGGTGGCTCCTGCCTGTGGTCTCAGCTGCTGTGAAAGCTGAGGTGGGCGGATTGCTTGAGGCTAGGAGCTCTAGGTTGCAGTGTGTTGTGATTGTGCCTGTGAACAACCACTACATTCTAGTCTGGGCAGCATAGTCAGATCCCATCTCTAAAAGCCAACAAAACAAAGCGACAAAAATAAATGAAAATCTCAGCCCCTCTAAGCCTGCTTCTACTTCTAGAAAATTAGATGCTTAGATCTGGCTATCTTGAAAATGCCATCCAAGTCAACATTCTCTGACTCCACGGCCCCCAAGTCTTTTGCATAGGAAGATACTTTCTTACCCTGCCTTTCCCTGCTGTTCCAAAGGAAGGCATGTTCCCTGACTTTGATGCTCTGTGTGTTTCTTTCCTCATGGCACATTTGCTATTTCCCTCTCCAGTGACAAATGTCCTTTGTCTCCAAAATTCTGCAGATGGGCCCCTGAACTTAAGAAAATGTTGCCCAAATCTACTTTCTCTAACCACCACCCTGTAGCTGTGTCTTCATCTGTCTTAATTTATTGAGGACCACTGGCTCTCTACTGCCTCCTGCAGTATTCCCTCTGTAATGACTTTAGATAGCTCTCCCTTCCGAACGGGGGCAAACAAAAATAATTTCTCAGCCTATCTAGCAGAGATAGTTTGAATACTTTATTTATTCTATTTTCATTTCTTAGAAGATTTTACTTCTTCTTGCTCTGTTGCCCAGGCTGAGTGCAGTGGTGCAATCATAGCTCACTGCAGTCTCAAACTCCTGGGCTCAAGTGATCATCCTGCCTCAGCCTCCTGAGTAGCTGGGATTACAGGTGCATGCCACCAGTCTTGGCTACTTAAAAAAATATATTTTGTAGAGAAGGAGTCTCGCTATGTTGCCCAGGGTGGTCTCCAACTCCTCTTCTCAAGCAATCCTCCTGTCTCAGCCTCCCAACGCACTAGGATTATAGTCATGAAACACTGCACCTTGCCAGTTCTCCCTTTTTAAAGGGGACAAAAGATAAATAATTCCTTAGCCTATCTAGCAGAGATAGTCTGAGTACATTTATTTATGTATGTATTTATTTGTTTTGAGACGAGTCTTGCTCTGTTGCCTAGGCTGGAGTGCAGAGGCACAATCTCAGCTCACTGCAACTTCTGCCTCCCAGGTTCAAGCAATTCTTGTGCCTTAGCCTCCGGAGTAGCTGGGACTACAGCCATGTACCACCACACCTGGCTAATATTTATATTTTTAGTAGAGATGGGGTTTCACCATCTTATCCATGCTGGTTTCAAACTCCTGAGCTGAAGTGATCCACCCGCCTTAGCCTCCCACAGTGCTGGGATTATGAATACTTTAAAATTAATAGAAACATAAGAAACATATGGTGATTTTTCTTATTTGCAAATTAATAGGAGCCTAAAAAGCTGTAAGAAACTAAAAATCTTTTTTTTTTTTTTTTTTTTTTTTTTGAGACAGTCTTGGTTCATGTCGAAGCAGGAGTGCAGTTGCACCATCTTCGCTCCCTACAACCTCTGCCTCCCAGGTTCAAGTGATTTTCGTAACTTGGCCTCCTGAGTAGCTGGGATTATAGGCACGTGCCACTACACCTGGCTAATTTTTGTACCTTTATTAGAGATGGATTTCACCATGTTGGCCAGGCTGGTCTCGAACTCCTGACCTCAGGTGATTTGCCAGCCTTGGCCTCAGCCTCCCAGAGTGCTGGAATTACAAGCATGAGCCACTGCACTCTGCTGAAACTAAAAGTCTTTTTTTTTTCTTTTGTTTTAGGGATCAAGAGATAGGAAGGGAAGGCATATGGAAGCGTGAAAGATGAAGAGAGAACCAGGGAAGGGACTGAGAGAAGACACAGGGAGCAGGGACCATTTGAGGCCCCAGTAGGGCCCTGGAGTCCTAGAGTTGGCTTGAAGGAGGCAAGAGAGAAAAGTCACGAAGAGTAAGAAGGCATTTGTGTGAAGAAACATTGGCCAGATAATGAAAGCCTGAATACCAAGAAGATGAGAAAAGAAAGAGGCCTAGAGTCAGTGTGAAAATTGAAACAAGAAATCGCATTCTCTCAGGCAGCATAAGAAAGGGAGTCCAGCTCTTTCGGTGTCTCCAAGCACAGAGGTGTGACTAGACCTAGGAATTTTTGTGAGTCTATTTTGATAATTAGAAACCTTGCCCTGGGCCGTGCTCTGTGGTTCACACCTGTAATCCCAGCACTTTGAGTGGCCGAGGCAGGTGGATATCTTTGAGCCCAGGAGTTTAAGATCAGCCTGGCCAACATGGCAAAACCTGTCTCCACAAAAAAAGAAAAAGAAAAAAAGAAAAGAAAGAAAGAGAGAGAGAGAAAGAAAAAGAAAGAAACCCTACCCTGGTCCTTCTTTTGTTTGCTTCCTGCCAGTTCTTCCTTTTTTTGTTGCTTAAATGAGAGTTTTGTGTTATTTGGAGGATGCTGTTTTTTATATTTCCTGATTTTATCTCTATTTGTTCTTTTCTTGGGATTAAATGGGTTTAGACTCAGAGGAAACTAGGAAGTGAGTAAAAGCAAACAAAAGGAGTTAGCCTTTGAAATGATTTTCCTATTCTGTTATGTCTACTCTGTCGTGAAATGGCTGTGCTCAAAAATCACCAAAAATACAATTCTGAAATTGAAATGCCCACAAGTCCTCTGAAAGGCAGCTTAACTTCAGGCTGAATGAGCCACTGAAGTCATTCGTCCAAAAGGGATGGATCTGTTGGGTCTCTCAGAGTAGAAGCCCACTAGGATATGGGATATGCCCATGGTGGAAAAGATTTATCTGATCCAGGAATATTTGTGGCATTAGGTTGGTTAAAACAAACAAAAAAGCAACCAAAAACCCCCACCAAACCAAGAGATTTGCCCTCATCTTGCCTTCTTCCAGAATTTTAGTATCTTCTTTCTTTTCTATAAAGTAGCCCAGAAACATATTCTATTATTTTGCATCTCGGGGTGAAATATTCTCTAGCTCTTCGAGATATTCCAGCATTTTCTTCTTGCTTTAATAATCGTTCCAGACTGTGTGACAGAATTTCCTGCTTTCTTGGAATGATATTTGTGATCTGTTTATATGTTTACATTTGGAAACACTGCAACAAAATAGAGTTCTGCTTATCTTTGTTAGTGAAAAAAATACATCCTATCTGCTGGCCCCAGAAGTAAGGAAAACGGCTTTCTCTGGGACAGATGTTAAATCCCCCATTTCCTTGATTAATCACCTCCTGTGCTGAGTGCTTGAGAGAGCCAGGAACAGTTGCTGGGCTACAGACTTGAGTTTGTTGAAGTGGATGGCCTGGGACAGTCTTCAGGTTTAAAAAAAGTTTTTAATTTTTGTGAGTACATAGTAGGTATATGTAGTTATGGGCTGTATGAGATGTTTTGATACAGGCATTTTTCCTTTGTGTTACAGACGATCCTATCCAATTATATTCTTTTTTTTTTTTGGAGATGGAGTTTCACTCTTGTTGCACAGGCTGAAGTGCAATGGCACAATCTTGGCTCACTGCAACTTCCGTCTCCCGGGTTCAAGCGATTCTCCTGCCTCAGTCTCCCGAGTAACTGGGACTACAGGCACCCACCACCACACCCAGCTAATTTTTTGTACTTTTAGTAGTGATGGGTTTTCACCATGTTGGCCAGGCTGGTCTCGAACTCCTGACTTCAGGTTATCTGCCCACCTTGGCCTCCCTAAGTGCTGGGATTACAGGCATGAGCCACCATTCCCGGCTCCTCCAATAACATTCTTTAGGTTATTTTAAAACGTACGATTAAGTTATTATTGATTATCATCACCCTGTTGTGCTATCAAATAGTAAATCTTATGCATTTCTTCTAACTATTTTGGTTTGTACCCATTAACCATGTTCACTTTTCCCCACTACCCTTCCCAGCCTCTGGTAACCATCCTTCTACTACATCTAGGAGTTCAATTGTTTTGATTTTAAGATCCCACAGCCTTCAGTTTTAAAAGCCTTTGAAAACTGCTTTTCACTGAGTACACTCAAATTGTGTGTGTGTCATTAAAAGTTATTTCACACTTATTTTTAAGAGGATTCTAGCCTTGATTAGCAGTTATAAATAATATATGTATACACTGAAAATAGGAAAATTAGGGCTGGGCGCGGTGGCTCATGCCTGTAATCCCAGCACTCGCCACTTGGGAGGCCGAGGTGGGTGGATCACCTGAGGTTGGGAGTTTGAGACTAGTCTGACCAACATGGAAAAACCCCATCTCTACTAAAAATACAAAAATTAGCTGGGTTTGGTGGTACATACCTGTAATCTCAGCTATTCAGGAGGCTGAGGCAGGAGAACTGCTTGAACCTGGGAGGTGGAGGTTACAGTGAGCCAAGATTGTGCCATTGCACTCCAGCCTGGGCAATAAGAGTGAAACTCTGTTGAAAGAAGGAAAGAAAGAAAGGGAAAGAGGGAAAGGAAGGGAGGGAGTGAGGAAAAGAAAAGAGGGAGAGAAAGAAAGGAAGGAAGGAAGAAAGAAAGAAAGAGAAAGAAAGAATGAACATTAAGTCCTCGTACAATTATTCTGTGTAATCTGAGAAATATTTGAAAACTGTTGAAAGGGTGGAGCAGGTTAAGGGATGTTACAAAGAATCCTTTGGAGGTGAAAGTCTAGAAACCACTGTGGAAGATGCATCTTTGTCTTAGAATTGTTGTTACTGCTCACTTTTGAGTGCAGACCTCTCTCTCTTATCAAACCTGGGTTAGGAACTTTTTCCATCAAAGCTGACTCTGGGCTCTGAATGCCGCTGTTGAATGGCCAGTCTTACCAACATGAAAAGAAGCCACGATACCAGAGGCAAGGGAACTGTACAGACAGGAACAGACCACAAAATGACAGCTGTGGTTGCTGGAACAGCAGTGTCTGTGAGTGTCCTTTAGCTTGCAGCGAGCCGAGAATAGTCTGAATTATTAGGCATTCTTTATGATCAGCTGCATCTTTATCTCTAGTTTGGAGACGTGTAGATCCCCAGCAGCAAAGAAAAGAGGTCATCCAACCCTGGCTTGAGAAATGCAGAGGCTGGCCATAGGTAGCGGAGATGCAGTTTTAGTCTTGTGGCAGGCGGAATGTTGAGTTGATGTTATCTGACCTGACATGGAGCCAGTTAGGTTTTTACAAATATTTACCATATTTCTGTTCATTCCTTTTATTTTCTTTCTCTCTTTCTCTTTTCTTTCTTCCTTTCTTTTTCTTTCTCTCTCTCTCTCTTTTTCTTTCTTTCCTTCTTTCCTCTCTCTTTTTTTCTTTCTTTCTTTTTTTTTTTTTTGAGACAGGGATCTTACTCTGTTGCCGAGGTTGAAGTGCAGTGGCAGGATCCTACCTCACTGCAGCCTCAAACTCCTGGGCTCAAGTGATCCTCCTGCCTCAGCCTCCCAAGTAGATGGGACTATAGATGTGAACTGCTGTGCCCAGCTAATTTTTACTTTTTTTTTCTGTAGAGATGGGATCTCCCTATGTTGCCCAGGCTGGTCTCGATCTCTTAGGCTCACGTGATCCTCCTTTTTCCGTCTCCCAAAGTGTTGTGATACAGAAGTGAGCTACCACACCCATCCTATTTCTTTCTTAAGAGCATTATTATTCCTATTCCTATTATTATTATTATTATTTTTTGTTTTGAGACGGAGTTTCGCTCTTGTTACCCAGGCTGGAGTGCAATGGTGCAATCTCGGCTCACCGCAACCTCTGCCTCCTGGATTCAGGCAATTCTCCTGCCTCAGCCTCCTGTGTAGCTGGGATTACAGGCACGCACCACCGTGCCCAGCTAATTTTTTCTATTTTTAGTAGAGACGGGGTTTCATCATGTTGACCAGGATGGTCTCGATCTCTTGACCTCATGATCCACATGCCTCCGCCTCAACGTGCTGGGATTACAGGCTCGAGCCACCGCACCCGGCCTATTATTATTATTTTGAGACAAAGTCTCGCTCTCTTGCCCGTGCTGGAGTGCAGTGGGGCTGTCTCTGCTCACTGCAACCTCCACCTCCCTCGTTTAATCAATTCCCCTGCCTCAGCCTCCCGAGTAGCTGGGATTGCAGGTGCACCTCACTGCACCTGGCTAATTTTTTCATACTTTTAGTAGAGACAGGGGTTTCACCACATTGGCCAGACTGGTCTCGAACTCCTGACCTCAGGCAATCTGCCCACCTTGGCCTCCCAAAGTGCTGGGTTACAGGCGTGAGCCACCACACCTGGTTCTTAAGAGCATTATTATAGTCCAAGAGAGTGATAGTGGTTAAATTGCTTGAAAATATATTCTCAGATCTTTGAAATAGCATCTGCATTATCCAAATACAGGAGCCACTAGCCACATGAGGCTATTTAAGTTTAAATTAATAAAAGATTAAATTACATTAAGCATTCAGCTCCTCAGTTACACTAGCAGCAGCCACATGTGCTATGCTCATCCATATTTGACTGGGCGGATAAGGAGATCTCCAGCGTGGCAGAATGTTCTAAGTACCGCCCTAAAGTTTCTTGAGTCCATTTGTAAATATTATGTAGTTACTATATTTCTTTAAGCTTTCCTATCTCTTTAAACTTTTCCATCTATAAAATGAGACTAATAAGGTCTCTCCCTCAAAAGGATGCTATGAAATTTACTTATTATTTTTCTGAGACAGGGTTTCACTCTGTCATCCAGGCTGGCGTGCAGTGGTATGATCACTGCAGCCTCCACCTCTCCGGCTCCAGAAATCCTCCAACTTCAGCCTCCAGAGTACCTGGTGGCCAGCTAATTTTTGTACTTTTTGTAGAGACGGGGTTTTGCCATGTTGCCCAGGCTGGCCCAAACTCCTGGGCTGGAACATCCACCTGCCTCAGCCTCCCAGAGTGCTGGCATTACAGATGTGAGCCACCACGCCTGGCATTATGAAATTGAAATGAGATATTAACTGTATATAAAGCACAAATTCTTGTACCCAGAACGTTATAATATTATAATAAATGTTTGCTCATGTGTCCATTCAGACTTGGGCCTAACACATTTGTATTTTAAAAGTGCCTGTAACCTAAAAAGCTTTTGAAATGACCTCCGTGCAAGTCAGACTATTTTTATAGATACACACATCACTTATGGTTAGCACCATTCTCAGAGTCATAAGAAGAGTAAGGTTTTTCCTTTCCATATTGTTTTGTATCTTAATAGAAAAGACAGGCTGGGCACAGTGGCTGGCTCATGCCTGTAATCCCAGCACTTTGGGAGGCTAAGGCGGGTGGATCACTTGAGGTCAAGAGTTCAAGACCAGCCTAGCCAACATGGTGAAACCTTGTCTCTACTAAAAATACAAAAAAAAACAAAGCCAGGTCTGGTGGTGCATGCCTGTAATCCCAGCTTCTTGGGAGGTTAAGGCAAAAGAATCTCTTGAACCCAGAAAGCAAAGGTTACAGTGAGCCAAGATTATACCACTGTACTCCAGCCTGGGTGACAGAGTAAGTGAGACTCCGTCTCAAAAAAAGAAAAAGAGAGCAAGAGAGAGAAAAAGGAAACGAGAATCCCTTATGAGCTGTAACACTTTTAGCCCTGAACTCCCGTCCCCTTAAAAAAAAAATCCAGTGAGTTGAAAAATATGTGCGGAAAGGTGTTTATTACTCTAGGTGTCAACACAGCCTTCAGTCCGGACAGGCAAGCCGGCTGCTCTCATGGGAGCTGTGTATATACAGCAAAGGTAATTACTTTGGGCTACAGCTACCAACATGATTTAGCAAACTCCCTGCTTGCAAAAGTCTCATCATCCCCTGGAGAACGGGCCCAACTCATTGCAACTGTGCAGACCTACCTGAGCTTTTCCTGCCACAGGCTCTTTGAAATTTGTTATAATTTGCATTCCTTAGGCAAATGGAATTTAAATTCCTTAGGCAAATTTCATCCTGATGGAACACCAAGATGACATGCATGCCATGATCTCATTGTTTGGGATTTCTGCTTTAGAGTCATTCATGTATGCTTCAACAGGCAGGGGAGGGAAAGCAGCTGGGCTCAGTTCCACTTTGCTTTCCCCAATGTTCCTTTACAGCTGAATGGCCCCTTGCTTTTCAAAGCACCTTCACAAATATCTCCTCAGTGCTTCCTGATATTTTTGTGTGATGGGGCGGACATAATGAGGTATTGCAGAAAGAGTCACTAGACGGGTATTCTGGTCCTGGGCTGCAAGTTAAGAAGCCTGTCAGTAGATCTTTCCATGTACCTACTAAGAAATGCATGATCAGAGGGAATGGGTGGGCTGCGATCAGCCCATATGGGTAATTATTTGTTCTGTTCTTGTACAAGGGGAGAATTGTTCTGTTCTTGCACAAGGGGAGCACAAGGTCACAAGAATTATCTTCCTTGTGACCTTCCTATGTGTCACAAGGAAGATAAGTGGAGTCTGTACATTTCAAATAATATATTTGATTTGCTAAACAGAACTACAAATTTTTTCAACCTCAACCTGAAATGAAACTTTCTCCTCCTTTTCATCTTCACTGATTTAAATTCTCTTGTTAGGCTGGGCGCAGTGGTTCATGCCTGTAATCCCAATATTTTGGAGGCCAAGGCCAGCAGATTGCCTGAGGTTAGGTGTTCAAGACCAGCCTGGCGAACATGGCAAAACCCCATCTCTACTAAAAATACAAAAAATTAGCTGGGCATGGTGGCGCGTGCCTGTAATCCCAGCACTTTGGGAGGCCAAGGCGGGTGGATCACGAGGTCAAGAGATGGAGACCATCCTGGTCAACATGGTGAAACCCCGTCTCTACTAAAAATACAAAAAATTAGCTGGGCACGGTGGCGCGTGCCTGTAATCCCAGCTACACAGGGGGCTGAGGCAGGAGAATTGCCTGAACCCAGGAGGCAGAGGTTGCAGTGAGTCGAGATCATGCCATTGCACTCCAGCCTGGGTAACAATAGTGAAACTCCGTCTCAATTAAAAAAAAAATACAAAAATTAGCTGAGTGCGGTAGCGTAATCCTGTAATCCCAGCTACTCCGGGGATGGGGGTTGAGGCAGGAGAATTGCTTGAACCTGGGAGGCAGAAGTTGCTGTGAGCCAAGATTTCATCACTACAGTCCAGCCGGGGTAACAGAAGAGACTCCATGTCAAAAAAAAAAAAAAAAATTCTCCTGTCATCTCAGTAATAGGGTGATGGAATTTCCTTGAGACTCTGACTAAGGTGGTGTAAACCAAAAAGTATCTGAGGCAGGTCTCAATCAATGTAGAAGTTTATTTTGCCAAGGTTAAGGACAATGCCTGGAAGACAGGTCTGTGAATTTCTCCAAAGATGATTTGAGGCTTCAGTATTTAAAGGGGAAAAGCAGGCTGGAGGGGGAAAGAGGGAGAGTAATACTAAATCCACAAGTTGCAAGTGAAAGGATCAGGTAGGGGGGCAGGCACGGTGGCTCACACCTGTAAACCAGCAGTTTGGGAGGTTGAGGCAGGCAGATCACTTGAGGTAAGGAGTTCCAGACCAGCCTGGCTAACATGGTGAAACCCTGTCTCTTACAAAAATACAAAAATTAGCCGGGTGTGGTGGCGCGTGCCTGTAGTCCCAGCTACTCAAGAGGCTGAGGCAGGAGAATCTCTGGAACCTAGGAGGTGGAGGTTGCAGTGAGCCAAGATTGTACCACTGTACTCTAGTCTGAGTGAACAAGACTCCATCTCAAAAAACAAATAAACAAACAAAAAAAAACAAGGAGCAAGTAGGGGAATAGTCAATTATATGTTTGAATGTTTGTCTAGTGCTCAGTGAATTGGCACTCTACATAAGGTAATGTGAACATACTTGTCTTTTTCAGTTAAAACTTAAGATCCCGAGGTGGAGGTTGCAGTGAGCCAAGATTGTACCACTGTACTCTAGTCTGAGTGAACAAGACTCCATCTCAAAAAACAAATAAACAAACAAAAAAAACAAGGAGCAAGTAGGGGAATAGTCAATTATATGTTTGAATGTTTGTCTAGTGCTCAGTGAATTGGCACTCTACATAAGGTAATGTGAACCTACTTGTCTTTTTCAGTTTAAAACTTAAGATCCCACTAAGTTAAACAATTTTCAGTCTCTACCATCTCAAAGTGGGCAATGAATCAAAAGGAAGCTTTAAGATAAACTGGATCCTAGATGCTCTTCCCTTTTCAATAACAGGAGCTAATCCGATCAGTTCAGTTTAGCATATGATAAATTTATTAGGTGCCTACAAGTACAAAATACTGAAAGCTGCTGCAGGGGATTATAAAGATGTGTAGGACACAAGCCCTGCCTCAAAGAGCTTACAATCTAGGCAAGAGTCACACAGGTATGTTGTGATGGCGCCTTAAGTGACCTCAGCAGAGTTCTTGAAAATGTTCATATCCTTCAGATTCTTCTTTTGTCAAATATGTATGGAATCCTTTCTACAGGGAAGCCAAACAATGGGAAGAGACCTTTTGTGACATTCATTGGTGACCCTGACTCTGCTTGCGAGTATCTTTCTGCTGTCGCACCTTCTTGTCATCTTCTTGGCATCGTTTCCTAACTGGACCTTTGTTTGCAGACGATCTCCATGCTTCCTGAAGCTTCACCAGGGTTTCCTGTTTGGGAGTGGGTGGCTCAGTTGCAGTTTGGCCTTGGAATGATTTGCAGTCTGATATTTCTCCTTCAGCAAATTGCTCTTTTGATTTTAGTTGATGCTACAATGCTATGCTTTGCAATCTGAGGTTTTAAGGATGGGAGTGAGATACAATATCAAGGAAGGCAGCTGAGACTTTTCCCTTACTTAAAACATTTAATAGTGCACTGATTGATTATATTCTGTACAGATATAGAGCAAGTTATAAACCTCTTCCTTTTATTTATTTATTTTTTCACTTAGACTGTATTCACGTAACGTGTATTTACAATAAGGGGAAAAAAAGCCTTGAGGTACAAAACCCAAAAGAATATCCGAGGTATAAATACAAGTATATCTTAAATAATAATCTTTATCATGCCTTATCTATGTTTGAAAGCACAGTGGACATGTGGACATGTTTCTTAATAGAATGGTATATACAACATACAATCTTACAAATCTGGAAGCCATCAAAACTGAATATACAAGTATATCCTTCATGAGGAACACTGATATCCAAAATACTCAAATTTTAAAACTAATCTGACACCCTGCCCCAAAATTCTTCAAAGAACGTTTGAAATAACACTGAAAATGGTAGCTAAATTATAACAAAATAAAAATCCTTCTTACAATTCTCATTCATACATTATTCACTTTTGATCCATACAAAATAAATTTACTAATACTGTCTTCTTGAGTCAATCCTTACCACTACAGTAAAACCTGAATAAAGACCACCCTTCTAAAAAAAAAAATGCACTGGTTTGGATTGGTTTTCTTGTTGTTTTTTACTATGATTACTATTTTTCATTACCACTTAAACATATTGCAAGGACATTCTAAAGGGGGGGAAAAAAAAGAAATGTAGAAAAAAAAATAAGACAAAAAGTAATAAAACCAGAAAACCTATTTGCTGATAAGAACAAATCCAATTAATAAACACCTGCAGCTTTCAGGAATGCCATTAACAACCAAAGTTTTTTGTAGGTGGGTTACATTTACAGGGATTTCCTTGGGATACATATAGTTTCCTGTATTCCCATACATAGCATCTTAAAGCATTTCTGTTACAAACACAAAAATGCAAAGGATTCTAACAGGGAAAAAGTTTCGATGCTTGATTTAAGAGTAAGTGTTATCGTATTCAGTTTTTACGTCTCCACTTCAAAACAAAACATTAAAAACAAAACGCTGTGCATCAGAGCCAGTAAGGCTGGAGGGAGCAGTTCATCCCTGACCTAATCCATACTGGCTACAACTACATCATTATTTGCAATCAGGTCTAAAAATAAACTGCATTTGAAATGAGAGTCAGAGTCAATCTATTACAACCAAAGTACAGAAGACGTTGGTGGAGAAGGAATATGCTTAATAACCTGAAAAAGAAACCCCACAAATCGACAAGAGTGTTGGTCCCCCTTTCTGGGTAGTCAGATATTACAGGTTAAACTGAAACTGACCCATCAATCTCCTTCTTGGAGATTTCTCAGTGTGCCAGACACTGAATCCATCTTAGACATCTATTGCCATTCAA
The DNA here is from genome assembly GCF_049354715.1 of Callithrix jacchus. NCBI lineage: Eukaryota > Metazoa > Chordata > Mammalia > Primates > Cebidae > Callithrix > Callithrix jacchus. Next base: position 28,719,342 of record NC_133514.1, on the reverse strand, counting down.
CCAGCAACAAACACATTCACACTCCTCTGTGCAAACCATTCTTTGCTCATCTTGGTGAGAAAACACATCAAAGAGTACCAACTATCCAGTGGATACACCAGTCCCTCAACACACTGCAAATAAAGCGACACAGGTACGCATACACCGATATCACAAGAGAATGAAGTATCTTCATTATCTTCCATAACGTATTTAAAGAGTTTTGCTTCTCAGAAGCAATCTGAAATAAGAATACAAATACATTTTTTTTTTTGCACAGTCTTACATATTCCAGTCAAGGTCTATGAATACAGACCCTCAACAAACAGGAAGCAGCTTTTAAAATGTATCAAATTGCTATAGTCAATTCCTACACTCCAGCTCGTAGTTTTCTTTGTTTCATGATTAGACACAGAACTCATTCTTCAAGGACTGGCAACGTTCTAGAAACGAACACCCTGGTGGTGGAAGCAGTTGCTTTGCTTCAGTGATCACCTAGACTTGGTGTCTTTGGTTTCAGTGTTCTGGTTACTGAAGGAGTCCCGGATCTTTACAACTTCGGCTGCACACAAATGTCCAAATGATTTTGTATACCACTCCGGCATGTGGCCCCTATCAGAGAAAAGAAAAGCAGATGTGTTATTTAAGTTAGAAAGCACTAAAATAAAATGAGAAACATCTGTTTGCTAGTTCAAATGCATAAAATCTATCATTTCCTGTGGCTTTGAATTCATGGCAGAGCTACTATATTTGCATTGCTTTAGAACCACATTTTCTAAAGGATCCAAATTAGGAAGCAGTAGCTGAAAGACCAACAAACATGAAATGCTACTCTATAAACACCACTCTTCATGAAGTCACCAAGAAACAATGATGTGCACATTTAAGCCACTTTTTGCATTAAACAAAAAGTCTGAATTTCCTTCATGACCCTCACCATGTAAAAAAAATCAGAATCAGAACATACCTTAAGTCAGCTCTGCACATGTAGGTGAGTTTGGATTTTCCTGGCCCACAGGGTTCAATCAAATACCTGGACAAGAGCACGTTAACTCTCACACCCACCACAGGTGCCCGATCGTGATCCACGGAGGTTAGTAAAAGGGCACAGGCTCCCTTGGGTAAATTAGTCCTCCAGGTCCTGTAGAGACAAAACCAGAGGGGGAAATGATAGACTTTCATAGCCAAATTTAAAATCATGCTTCACTCTTCACTCTTTGCAATGGGCTGAGGGTTGAGGCTGTGTGATCCAGGCCTAGGTAAATGGCATCCTCTAAACTACTTGCTATGGTATACATGTGTTCCCTAAAAGCATGTGCTAGAAACTGAATCCCCAGTACAATAGTCTTGGGAGGTGGGGCTTAATGGGAGCTGGATTAATGCCAATTATAAATGAGCTTGACGCTGGGTTCAATGGTTCACGCCTATAATCCCAGCACTTATGGAAGCCAGGAAGGGAGGACCGCTTGAGCTCAGAAGTTTGAGACCAGCCTGGGCAACATAGTGAGATCTCATCTCTACTAAAAATAAAAAAATATTAGCTGGGCATGGTGGTGTGCCCCTGTAGTTCCAGCTACTCAGGGGGCTGAAGTGGTAGGACTACGTAAGCTGTAATCATGCCACTGTACTCAAACTTAGGCAACAGAGCGAGGCCTGTATCTCAAAATAAATATATAAATAAAAATGGCTTGAGGCTGTACATTTGCTCTTTTGCTCACCCTTACCCTCTATTTGCCCTTCCACTATGGGATGACACAGCAAGAAGACCCTCACCAGGCTGGGCATGGTGGCTCATGCCTATAATCCCGGCACTTTGGGAGGTTGAGGCAGGAGAATTGCTTGAGCCCAGGAGTTTGAGACTAGCCTGGACAACACGGTGAAACCATGTCTCTACCGAAAGCAATAGTGATGGCACATGCCTGTAGTCTCAGGTACTTGGGAGGCTAAGGTGGGAAGACTGCTTGATCCTGGGAGGTGAAGGCTTCAGTAAGCCACGAGCGTGCCACTGAAGTCTGAGTGAAACCATGTCCCCCAGTCAGTCAATCAATCAAACAACTAGATGCAGCTCCTTGATCTCGGACTTCCCGGCTTTTAGAACCATGAACCAAGTAAATATCTGTTCATCGTAAATCATGCAGTTTGTGATATTTTGTTAGAGCAGCATTACATGCACGAAGACACTCTTGTACAAGGGCTCCTGAATGAGGAATCTGTACAGAGCCGCTGTTACAGGCTTTATGTGCTCAGTCTCCTCTTTGAAAAAACAGCCAATTTGAACTGTAGCTTAAAACCATTTTTCTGCTTCACAAATGTCTTGAAACACAGACACCTAAAGGAGCACTGGCTGTCTGAAAATGTCTGGACTTCCAATGTGACATTTCCTCAAAGATTTTTGGAATTATTCTTTCAGGAATATCTCTAGAGAATTTATGAATTACACATAATTCAGCCTTAACCACATCTCCCTTGGGACTCAAATGTTATTTCCTGGCTTATTCATTCACTACCTGTTTCTGACAAGAAAATCTATCCTAAAACGGGCAAAAATCTGCTACCAATGAGCATATTCATTGGAAGGCGACTCTCTGAGCTCATTTACTAAAGGGTTCAAACCATTCTCAGTGAGGAACACACTGCTAAAATAAACAGAGTTCTATTTTCTATATTTGAAGGTTATTCACTATTTTTCTGGAAGCATGTTTTGTTTTGTTTAATAGAAACAAGATTTTGGTCTGTGGCCCAGGTCACAATACAGTGGCATGCCCACAGCTCACTGCAGCCTCAAACTCCTGGCTCAAAAGATACTCCTACCTCAGCCTCCTGGGTAGCTAGGACTACAGGCATGTACCACAACATGTGGCTTTTTTTTTTTTTTAAGACAGAGTCTTGCTCTTCACTCAGGCTGGATGCAGTGGTGTGATCCTGGCTCACTGTAACCTCTGCCTTCTGGGTTCAAGCAATTCTCCTGGCTCAGCCTCCTGAGTAGCTGAGACTACAAGTGAATGCCATCACATCTGGCTAATTATTTGTATTTTTAGTAGAGATGGGGTTTCACCATGTTAGACAGGGTGGTCTCAATCTCCTGACCTCATGATCTGCCTGCCATGACCTCCCAAAGTGCTGGGATTACAGGTTTGAGCCACCATGCCCAGCCAACATCTGGCTAATTAAAAAAATTTTTTTGTATAGATAGGGTCTTGCTATAATGCCCAGGCTGGTCTTGAACTCCTGGCCTCAAGTGATCCTCCCACCTTGGCCTCCCAAACTGCTGGGATTACAGGTATGAGCTGCCATGCCTCTATTTTAAATAATTATACCATATTGTAAGATCAGTGGCATATAAGATTGGTTCAGATGTGGAGTCATTGTTGTCACAAAAAACAATTTGGAAGTGCTCACCTTAAAACAACATAGTCCCGAGCAGGATGAGGTGCCATACTGTTTTGGACATACTGGTAAATTTCAGTTTGGCTGTCCAGGATTTCAATCACTTTTGAATCCAACAGGTCTACATCCCAGAGGTGCTGTTCTTTAAGTAGGCGCTTTAAGATTTCCTCAGGCACAGCAGGGACTTCAATGGTTGATCTCCAAAGCCTCAGAGGGGGTCCTTCGCTCACCTGGAAAGGAGATGCGTATTTCAGTGCCAAGACAATCCATACACACTTACTCTTTGAAGTCAAATTGTTAGTTGGACTAACAATTTTAGTTACATATAATCAATGTTAATTGATTTTATAAATCATATAAACAATACTATGTAATCAATATATAAATCAATATTAGGGGCTAAGAAATCTATGACTTAAATAGGCTGCTGTCCCCAAGTATATTTAAGAGTAAGCCAGAAAGTGAACAAAAGCTGTTGTCAACTCTGATCAAAACTATGACATTGGGCTGGGTGCAGTGGTTCATGCCTGTGATCCCAGCACTTTGGGAGGCCAAAGTGGGCAGATCACCTGAGGTCGGGAGTTCGAGACCAGCCTGGACAACATAGTGAAACCTGTCTCTACTAAAAATACAAAAATTATCCAGGCATGGTGGCAGGCACCTTTAAGTCCAGCTACTGGGGAGGCTAGGACAGGAGAATTGCTTGAACCCACAAGGCAGGGTTTGCAGTGAGCCAAGATCATGCCACTGCACTCCAGCTGGGGTAAGAAGAATAAAATTCCATCTCAAAAACAAGCAAAAAATGTATGACTTTTTTTTTTTTTCTGGGACCTACAGCAGGGTGAATGCAATAAAGAAATATCAGTCATTGACTGGGTGCAGTGGCTCACGCCTGTAATCCAGCACTTTGGGAGGTTGAAACAGGCGGATCACAAGGTCAGGAGATCGAGACCAGTCTGGCCAATATAGTGAAACCCCATCTCTATTAAAAACACAAAAATTAGCCAGGTGTGGTGGTGGGCACCTGTAGTCCCAGCTACTGAGGAGGCTGAGGCAGGAGAATAGCTTGAACCCAGGAGGCAGAGGTTGCAGTGAGCCGAGATCACACGATCTACTCAAGCCTGGGTGACAGAGTGAGACTCTGTTTCAAAAAAAAAAAAAAGATGGTAGAGATGACATTGACATATACCTCCTATGGACTTATTCTGCTGAGCCTTATAAGATGCCTCTGCCCTCAAGAGGTTTACCTAACTGGAATTAATTTCCCCCTAAGAGATTCCTGCCCTTAAAAAGCCAAGAGAACAGTAACTAAGAACAGAAGTGTACAAAGGGATTCTGACCAAATTATGGAAAAACTGAAGCATGTCATAGGCTGTCCCAAAGCTCAATGCCATTAGCAAAACAGTCTAGGGAAGTCTAGTTTAGTTCTGTAGAGCCAAAGGACTTCATTAGAAACAGCAGAAATCCTCTCCCAAGTGTTACACAAGATAGAAATTACTCGTCCTTTGCCAGGTTTCCACTCTCACCAGGGGAATCTGACTTACGCTGTGCCTAGCTCTAAAGGAGGGTGTGGGCTATAGATCCCCAGAGAGATTAGTTGGCAAAAGTGTGTTATCTCTGATGGACCCAAGCCTCAACTCCTGGACTCAACCAGCTGACAACAGGATAAAGCCTTACCTTCTTATAGGACAGCTCAGCCTGCTCTGAAGTGGAGTAGCTGACCCAGCCTTTAAACTTCTCTTTGACTTCTTTAAACAGGCCATCTACGCAGTCCTGGAGGAAGTGTTGGTAGTCAGCTGAGTCATCATTACCCAGGTGCCCGAGTGCTTCCAGAGTGAGGGGCTTCAGCTCTTGTTCGGTATAGGAATTACGACATCGGCTCATTTCCTCAGGAACCTGTGAGGAACATGAGGAACAGAAAGGAGGTGAGTCCACCTGTATTCAATCTCAATGCCCATCAGTGGGAAAGGCTGGGCAGAAACACGGGCCTGTCCTTAAAGCAGTGTAGGCATCTTCCCACTGGAGGTTATCATGCTGACCTCATGTGGGATCATGAGGATATGAACAGATCACCTCCATAAATATATCTGAAATCTTATTCCCATGTAAAGTCTTCTTCTTTGTTAAGTCAGAGTAGGGGAAGTGAATTACATTGACCAAAGCAGGTTTCTCAGATATAGAAGTTTAATTCCAGACAATCCAGACAATCTTTCTTTTTGACACAGGGTCTCATTCTGTTACCCAGGCTGGAGTGCAGTGGCAGAATTTTGGCTCACTGCAACCTCCACCTCCCTGAGCTCAGGTGGTCCTCCCACCTCAGCCTCCCAGGAAGCTGAGACCACAGGTGCACACCACCACACCCAGCTAATTTTTAAATTATTTTTGTAGGGATGTGGTCTCACCGTGTTGCCCTGGTTGGTCGCAAACTTCTGAGCTCAAGTGATCCATCCGCCTCGGCCTCCCAAAGTGTTAGAATCACAGGCATGAGCCGTTGCGTTCAGACGCTTTTGCTTTTTAAGTAAAGGGACCATTTCATTAAACATGATTAACTCTATCTGATACATTATAATAAATGTAAATAAGATATTCTCAGGCTATTTATACCATCTCCAGCTGTGGAAAAGGTCTTCGGGTAAGACGTGAACAAGTTATCAAGACAGACTTTGGACCTATTCACATTATCCTTAATAAAAGGGCCAAATGGTTAGGTGTGGTGGCTCACACCTATAATCCCAGCACATTGGGAGGCTGAGGCAGGTGGATCACGAGCTCAGGAGTTCGAGACCAGCCTGACCATCATGGTGAAACCCCATCTCTACTAAAAATACAAAAAATTAGCTGGGTGTGGTGGCAGGCGCCTGTAATCCCAGCTACTCAGGAGGCTTAGATAGGAGAATTGCTTGAGCCCGGGAGTCCGAGGTTGCAGTGAGCTGAGATCACGCCACTGCACATCAGCCTGGGTGACAGAGTGAGACTCCAAAGCAAAAAATGAATAAATAAATAAATAAAAATTAAGGGACTAACCTTCTCAATTCCTTACCTGGAAAAGTTTCTTGCACTCAGCAATCATATGGGCCAGCCCCTGAGTGGCAGCTAGGTTTTCATTCAAATCTTTCTGATCTGGTTTGCCCAAACTTTGTTTTCTTTGCATTACCCTAGGTAGAAGGAATACAAGAGGGGAACAGTTCAACTATTTATATATTTGTATTCAAGATATTATTCAAGGAAACCCAAAGGAGAGAGGAAAAAAAAATTCACTGAACCCTGCTTATTGTTAAGTGGATCAACAGCGTTTTTACCTTGGTCACCAGAGTAACTCAGAGTTTTGTCAACAACACAGAAAAACCATTAATATGCTCCTGATGAAATCCAGGTGATTAAAGCCATTTTGTTAAACAGGTTCCTATTCAGAATACGACAGCTCATAAGGCCTGTGTTTGCTCGTAGGGGAGCAGCAGCTTCTAAGGAGTGTGGGAAAGGAGTCCATAGGAGTTGGAGTAAAAGGTGTCACCGTCTTTACCTGCCTGAATACACAGCACCCCCCCTATCCTACAGTTGAGGGCTAAGTCCGTTGTTTCCTTGACGTTTTGTCTTCATCTTATTTGATCTCTCACTTCTACCCATCTCTAGTTCTGTATCCCCCTGCATGCTGGAGTGCCCCAGTCAACTTTTAAGAACTCTTTAAATATGGCTGGGCGTGGTGGTTCATGCCTGTAATCCCAGAACTTTGGGAGACCAAGGTGGGTGAATCACAAAGTCAGGAGTTCAACCCGCCTGGCCAACATGGTGAAACTCTATCTCCACTAAAAATACAAAAATGAGCCAGGCGTGGTGGCACAGGCCTGTAGTCCCAGCTACTTGGGAAGCGGAGGCAGCAGAATGCCTTGAACCCGGGAGGCAGATGTTGCAGTTAGCTGAGATCATGCTATTGCAGTCCAGCCTGGGTGACAGAGCTAGATTCTGTCTCAGAAAGAACTATTTAAACATACATTTAAACATTGTATAACTTTCAGAAGCAACCTAACCTTCACTAGCATAACTAGGCCCCAAGCCTATAGCTAAGAAATATTTTCCAAGTTTCTTTAGAGCTCAGGAAAAGTATCAGTTGGATGGATTTAGTCTGTGGAGGTTAAGTCCAGTGAGACTATTTTGTCATTCACTCCAGTAGACCAGTCTCAGGTACGTCTTCATTGGCAATGTGAGAATGGAGTCTAACTTTTTTTCTTGTTTCAGGAAGAGTCCCACAAAACTACAGCTACCGAGTATCCTAGGAGGAATATGGCTGCCCCATCTGTGCATACACCTCCCATGCAACCCGTACCTGGGAGAGGAATTCTCTCTCTTCAGGGTGTTGAGATGGAAGAGGGAAGGCGCCAAGCACACAGCCAGGTTGGTTGGGGTCATCTGGTTTTCTTTTACGGCTGCTGTGACATCGCTCAAGAAATAAAGCAGGGTCTGCAGAACCTCCCGGTTCTCATCAGGCAGCAGCATGATGGCAGCCTTGATGGCCTGCAGGCGCTGGTCCTTGGGCACATCTGCACGACACCAGCACTTTCCCCATCAGCTTGGTGAATTCGCATGGACATTGCAAGGAAATGTCCCAAGGCAAATATTGGCATCAAATACCTCAGCCCAGTACTGAACAAGCACTTGTAGAAAGTGTACTAGAGGTTAATACGGTAAAAATTATGAATTGCCACCAGCATCACTACCCTCAAGTATTTCCTGCCTTGTGGAGGAGTGAGAAAAAATTTTTCAACATCCACAATACCTAAAGACTCTTAAATCCACCTCAAGAGGCCGGCTCCAGAGGATGCCTGTTCTTTTAGCTTACAGAACAGGTTTTTCTTTCCTAAGCATGAAAAAAAATCCCTCATTTACCAATCTCAGTAACGGAAAACTCTCTACGCTTATACTTTTGTTTAGTGTTGATGAAAAATCTTATCTGAGAAATGTATAAGAAGGTAAGAACGACGATCTCTCAGCCTTGATTACAAAATGTTCAGTATCTCTGGAGATTTTCATGAGTTTAACTAATTTGCTCATTCTTGAAATGGGAAAAGTAAGCTGCTAAAATACTCAGTTCAATTAATACATGTAATACCTTGAATGAGTAATTTCTTAAGTTTTAAAAAGCATGCTTGAGAGGCTGTTATAAAAACGCATATGAATATGCAAATATATAAAAATGCAAATAAACCTATAAACAATCTACTTGTAGAAAATGCTGAACCCCATCTTCAGGTCTCCTTGAATAGACAACTCTTTTAAAGAACATGTGGTGGAAAAATCAAGTCACTCAAATGTAGCTCCATAGGACAAATTGATTAAACAGCTCCATGGTTACAACACATAACAAATACCTTGGCGAGGAAAATGTGACCTGTGTTTTTATAAAATATGAAAGAATGAAACAACTAATGAAATAATCCAGACCAGCTCCATTTCTCATAAAGTCCACCGTGCCAGTTTTAGAGACAATTTGCGCGCTAAGAGGCTGCTTTTAAATTACATTGCTGTAATACCACACTGAGCCAAGAAAAACACAAGCCTGTAAAAGCTATAATCCTGATCTTGATCATTAATTTAGACAACTGTTTTCTTTAAGCTTTACATAAAAGTGAGAAGGGCATGGGTATTGTTTTCCCAAGTATTTCTGGCAGAGACTGGGATGAATAACAGAAAAAGATTATTTATTCATTTTACAGGAAGATAAAACACACAGACACTTGTGAAATTTTAAAACCAACAGCCTGCAAGAGGGACATGAGGCAACTAAACTTTCTGTAGACAAGGTAGAGACAGAAAGAGATCTTGGTACCTGATCTTTATCTGAGCATCTTAGATAACACTGTTCTAGAAACTAACCAAAGCCTAACTTGGGTCTGCAGGTAAAAATGTACAATTGAATTAGTCATTAGAGACCGGGAAATTTATTTTCACATCATTCATTTTTCTTTTTTTTTCTGATGGAGTCTCGTTCTGTCACCCAGGCTGAAGAGCAGTGGTGCAATCTCGGCTCACTGCAACCTCCACCTCCCAGGTTCAAGCGATTCTCCTTCATCAGCCTCTCAAGTAGTTGGGATTACAGGTGAGTGCCACCACGCCCGGCTAATTTTAGTATTTTTAGTAGGAGACGGGGTTTCACTATGTTGGTCAGGCTGGTCTCAAAGTCCTGACCTTGTGATCCACCAGCCTTGGTATCCCAAAGTGCTGGGATTACAGGCGTGAGCCACCGTGCCTGACCACTGCATCATTCAATAACTAACCAGAAACCTGTTCCACAAACAAGGGGGCAAGGAAGAAAATGATGACAAGGGTTTTCAAGAGGTCACCATACAGGTCTTCTTGTCAAAAGAACACCATCAAGGCCAGGCACAGTGGATCACCCCTGTAATCCTAGCACTTTGGGAGGCCAAGGTGGGAGGATCACTTGAGGTCGGGAGTTTGAGACCAGCCTGGTCAACATGGTGAAACCCCACCTCTACTAAAAATACAAAAATCAGCTGGGTGTAGTGGCACACTCTTGTAGTCTCAGCTACTTGGGAGGCTGAGGTGGGAGAATTGCTTGAACCCTGGAGGCGGAGGTTGCAGTGAGCTGAGGTCATGCTACCACACTCCAGCCTGGGTGACAGAGCGAGACTCTGTCTCAAAAAAAAAAAAAAAAGAATGCTATCAAGGAAAGCTTCCATTGGTCCCAGTTTTCCCCAATGCCAACAAACTTAAGATCAAAGAACACTCACATTGGTAGATCTGTAGAAAGGTTTCTGAGAGTTTGTTTGTCATTAGTGGCTCAGGAAGATCTCGAAAATACTGCTTCAACATGTCTGCCACATCATAAGCAGACTGTCCTTCGTAGTTGACACAGTCTATGGCACCCTCATTCATCTGGCGCAGAGCCTGAATCCGGGACTTGACCCCCGATTTTCTGAAGAGCCCAACCTTTTGGAAAAACAACACTTTGTGTTGGGTAGATTAACATGGAAGCAGTGTTTACACCACACAACTAGAAGAAACTGCATGCAATCAGAGCTCCCCTGAGTACACGAACCCACAGGCAGCGCTCTCACCTGATCCAAACAATGGTTCCGGAGGTAGCGCATGGCCTGCTGGATGCTCTGAGGCAATGGTTGTCCTGTGCGCTGCACATTGACCGTCAGAGGGACCCCAAACACATTCCGGTCCTTGTAGTCTGGAACCTTGATCCTTTTCATGAACTTGGGCATGGCCCTGTTAAAGAACACAGAGATGGTGGTGTTGGGTGGGGAACATGTTCGCTCATCTGTCTACACTTGTCCACTTCTTCTGTAGGTAAACCCTGGGGGCTCTAGATCTGTGCTAATATGGTGGTTATTTAAATGTAAATTAAACAAAATGACAAATTCAGTTCCCCAGTGGTACTGGCCACACTTCAGGTGCTCCTTAGTCTTTTGTGGCCAGTACCTCCTGTTTTGACCTGTGCAGATAAAGAACATTCCTATCATGCAGACAGTTTTCCTGAACAGTGTTGTTCTAGATTTTCTAAGAGCTGGGCTTGTGAGGTGCAGTCTCATGGAAGCTGATGGATTTCCTTATAGAATGGTGGTATAGGAAGGAACAAGCAGAAAACAACATACAATATCCTAATTAGGTGCTTCTGATAGAGTATGAAAAACAAGGTCCCTTTTGTCTTGAAAAAAAGGATAAGAATCACTTCTGACTTCTTGATGAGATCCAAAGCATTTAGGGTCAAAAGGTGCAGGTAATACATGACGGGAAAACAGCAATGAGAGCCTGATACACTGAGAGCCAACTCCAGGGCTCAACACTGAATGACCTGAAGTCAAAATAAATTCTCCTGCTGATGACCCGGAAGAACATAACATCTTTAGGTTTCTAAAGGAAGATGGAAAAGGAACAATGGGGGTTTTGTGAGTCAACCCCAGGACCCCAGCCTCCCCAGTGTCCTGAAACCAGGTCCACCCCAGCAGTATACGCAACAGCGGGAAACTCATGTTATGCATTTCAGGCTGTCAAGCAGAAATTCCAGCTCTCCAAATGACCTCTCTTAATGGGACCCAAAAGGGAAAGGCCAAAGAGGAAAAGAACCTTGTGTAGGATTCCTCCCTGCTCCACAGATCCCACAATGTGAGGCTTTTACAGTTGGTTTTGAGTCACTGGAAACGCTGACTAGAACCCAAGAAGTATTGTGGACTTTCAGATTCTTGAGGGTTTGGTGGGTTGGGGGGGGTGGGCAACTCAGAGATGAGAATCTAAAATATGCAGTTTTAAATAGCCAGCAGGGAAAATATTACTCGAAGCACAGAGGAACTCCAGAGAAGACAGACCGCTTTGAGTTTTGAAGGCTCACCAGCAGCCATGACATGTTACTGTTTATAGCTCCAGGAAAGGTAAAACGAAAGAGCAGAGTTAAGTTTGTATTTCCATACAGTTAAGTATATGGTATCACGCCTATAAGTGTGTATAATACTCGCTTTGTCGGGGGAGAACAGCCCGGTGGCGGAATGTGAAAAGAACACATTACGATCCCCACCGAGAATCTGAAGCATGTGAGGATAAACCGGTCAATACTTATTTCTGTCATTCAGAACAAACAACTTCTGTATTTAGCAAGGCTCACATAATAACAGCCTTTGAACAGGAGGTGCTTTGATGCTGAAGTTAAATCCACTATGAGTCCTAAGGAGAGGAGGAGCTGGAGACAGAAAGCACAGTTTCCTTGCTTTGCTGACTTCTCAGGCAACTTGGGCTTGCTACAGAGTGCTGCTAACAAAATGGGTGGCTTCTCCATTTTTATCAAATGCAGTAGATATGCAACTGGATAATAAACACTCAGATTACTGAAAAGAATTTAAGGACTGCCAGGTGACATTGAAAAATGACACTGAGATGTCAATCTAGAAACATTTCTCTGCCTTGCACTGATAGTAGAAAAATTAAGATGTACCCAGATTAGGTGATATCCTGACCCCATCTAGCCTTACAGCCCACCCTCACATTCTACATACTAAGGAGCTATATCGTTCAAAGTAATTATCAACAATTCGTACAATGCATTTCATCTCTGCATTTGAGTCAAAAATATGTTAGAGTAATGAATTCCTTAAAATAATTATTCACTGTTTGAGGGTCTTTGCTAGAAAAAAATGTAACCTGAATTCTTTAGCATAGGTAGATCATTTTAATGATGCTACAAATACTCACATCCAAAACGATTTTTCTTTCTTTTTTTGTTTTTGAAACAGGGTCTCACTCTGAAACTCAAGCTGGAGTGGAATAGCCTTATCTCCGGCTCACTGCAGCCTCCACCTCCTGGGTTCAAGGGACTCACATGCCTCAGCTTCCCCAGTAGCTGGGATTACAGGTGCATACCACCAGGCCCTAATAGTTTTTGTATTTTTAGTAGAGATGGGGTTTCGCCATGTTGGCCAGGCTGGTCTCAAACTCCTGGCCTCATGTGCTCCACCTGCCTCAGCCTCCCAAAATGCTGCAATTACAGGCATGAGCCACCACTCCTGCCCCAAAATGATTTCTAAAAACAGGCATGAATAGGATTATATGGCCAGGTACTGTAAATCAAGAATTTCAAAGATGGTCTCATTAAATCTTAATGTTTTTCTTTCCTTCTGTCCAAAAATATGATCTGATACTGTGCATATATTTACCTATAGTGTTTAATTTTAACATTGGGAAGGAGGTGCCTATACCATGTGATGCAAGAGTAATGTATTCTTACTCCCATCAACTGGCAACAGAGAGTTGAAAACTCAATCAACTAACCCACACTGATAATTTCCTAAGTCTCCACTGGCTTCAGCATTATCAAATGCGGCCTCAAGAATGTAGAGTGGCTGGCATGGTGGCTCACGCCTGTAATTCCAGCAATTTGGGAGGCCAAGGTGGGTGGATCCCTTGTGCCCAAGAGTTCAAGACCAGCCTGGTCAACGTGGTGAAACCCCATCTCTACAAAAACGGAAAAAAATACAACTAACTGGATGTGGTGCAGAGCAACTGTACTCCTACCTACCCAGGAGTCCAGCTACTCTGGAGCCTGAGGCAGGAGAATCACTTAAGCCCTGGAGGTCAAGGCTGCAGTGAGCCGAGATCATACCACTGCACTGCACCCCAGCCTAGGTGATGGAGCTAGACCCTGTCTCAAAAAAAAAAAAAAAAAAAAAAAAAAAAAAAAAAAAAAAGACAGAGAATGATTGCCATAGGATGACAGATGAAATATTGAAATATATTAATAAAGGAGAGAAGTGTCATTTTCTTAATATGGGAACAAACTCAAGGAGCTGACCAAAAATATCATTTTCAAAAACAGTTGACTGATTATTTAAATTCTTACCAGCTAAAACCATGCTTGTTAGAAGGTGTGTATTTCTCCAGCAGGGCTGTTAGCTTTAGGAGTGAGTATTTCTGCAGTAGGTTCATCTGGGCCACAGACTGGCAGTTTATCTGTAGTGATACAGAGTTGAGGCTTGGCCGATGTGAGCTCTGGAAACTGTGCCATCTCAGTCGGTGCCTATGAGAGAAGAGGAGAGGAAAGTGAATGTGAAGGCTTTTTATTTGATTTTATTTATTTTTTCTGAAACAGGATCTTGCTCTGTCACCCAGGCTCGAGTGCAGTGGTGCCATCATAGTTCACTGCAGCCTCTAACTCCTGGGCTCAAGTGATCCTCCTGTCTCAGCCTCCTGAGTAGACAGGACTACAGGCCTGTGCTACCATGTCTGGCTCATTTTTAATTTTTTTGTAGAGATGGCTTCTTTCTATGTTGTCCAGTCTGGTCTCAAACTCTTGGCCTTAAGTGATCCTCCCACCTCAGCCTCCCAAAGTATTGGATTACAAGTGTGAGCCACTGCACCTGGCCCAAAGGCTTTTGTAATAATGTTAGCAATGAGTTGCTTGCTGGCATCTTGTCTTAGGAACTGAGAGGACTTGATTTCTATTCCATGCTTTTATCCCATTATGGTAAAATATACACAATATAAAGTGTACCAATTTCACCATTTTTAAGTGTACAGTTCAGTGGTACTAGGTTCATTCTCATTGTGTGACCATCTCCAGAACTTTTTTTTTTTTTTGAGATGGAGTTTTGCTCTCTCACCAGGGCTGGAGTGCAGTGGCATGATCTTGGCTCACTGTAACCTCTGCCTCCCAGATTCAAGCGATTCTCCGGCCTCAGCCTCCCAAGTAGCTGGGATTACAGGTGACCGCCACCATGCCCAGCTAATTTTTTGTATTTTTAGTAGAGCGGGGGTTTCACTATATTGGTCAGGCTGGTCTTGAACTCCGGACCTCATGATTTGTCCACCTCGGCCTCCCCGTCCAGAACTTTTTTCACCTTCCCCAACCAGAACTTCATACTCATTCAATTGTATCCATTTTTTGAATTTTGGTGCTTTGACACCTTCCTTAGGAATAAGCATGGCTAAGAATGCCAGACTCAATCCCATGTCCTCCCATAGAACAGGGAGAGGCAATCTCTTTCTGACCCCCAGTGCCCCAAACCTGGAGGGAGGAAAGAAGTTCTTACCTGTTGGACCTGGTTAGGGACGCCCCAACCCCAGAATCCCTTCTTTCTGGGATGTCAGAGGGCTCTTCTGTTTCATTCAGGGAGTTGCCTGTGCTGTCCAGGTCACTGGGTGTAGTTCGGTCATTGTCTACATCCAAGTGTATCTGTTTTGGAGAGGATGGGCAGGGAGAGATAGAGTCCAGGGCTGAGTCCGAGTCTCCCTCATCAGAAAACTTCTCTGACCATTGATTGACTATCCGCTGCATCCCCTTCACGTGGTAGAGGATGTCGTCCAGCTCGGGGAAGATGTCCTCGTTCTCCAGATCTGCCAGGTCCCCTGAACTGGAATAGAGGATGGAGCCCGGCACGTTGTCATAGATGCTCAGGCGGCTGCTCATGGAACTGGAAGAATTGCGCCTCTTCAGTTCCTTGGGGCTGTCGCTGCTGTTTTCCCTCCTAAGGCTGATGTGGCCAGGGCCATGGAAGCTTCCCGTCCTCCAGTTCACAGAGCCGTTATTCCCCGACGAGGAGAAACTGCCATTGGTGAGGGCCTTGGGGAAAGTGCCAGGCTTGTGATCTTCTGGGATGTAGAACACCGTGTCCTCTGGGTAGCTCTCGCGGTTCTTAAAGTTCTGCTCCATCACATTGTTAAATGTTGACTGATTGAAAGGATCGAAGCCCTCCAAGTACATGCCCACCCGCTTGTTGCAGGCACTGAGGCTCCGGGTCCTGGTAACAGGGCTGGGCGTGCTGACAGCGCTACTGGTCTCCGACTGGCTGCTGCTGCTGCTGGTCTGCGTGGAGTTGGAAACGCTCCTCTTTCGTACCATCGGGACATTGATGCGGTTGCCATTGAGGGTGGAGATCTCCACGCAGTTGAGCTGCTTCAGCTTCTCCTCATCTACCCCCTCTTGCAGGATGGGCCCGCTGATGATCAGCCCCAGCTTCGAAGGCGCTTTGTGCTTGCTGTGGTGGGAGCCCTTGAGCTTCAAGCTCTCCATCCGTTTCAGCAGACTGCGCGTCTTGGACTTGGCAGTTTTTTCATGCCCTTTCATGCTGAAGCTGAAGCTGGACAGTTCCTTGGGAGAGGGCAGGCTGCCGAAAGAGTCGTCATTGCCTGCCAAGTTGCTGGAGGAGCAAATGCTGATGACGGAGTTAGTCCGCGGGGTGGCAGTGTCCTCGCTGGGGGGTGCGTGGCTGGGGAGGCTGCCAGTGCTGCTGAGGCTGCGGACCGAAGACACCTCCTGGCGCTCGCTGAGGTCCATCAGCGCGCCTCCGGGACTTGCTGTGTCCTTTGGGTGGGAGTCGTCTGGGGACCCAGGGACTGGGTCCTGCTTTGGAGAAAAGACATCAAACTCTTCAAGCCGGGACCACCTCTTGCTGTCCCTTTGGAAAGTCCATTTGCCACTGATGGCACAAGGCTCATCCTCGTCTGAATCATCACTCTGCAAAGACAGAAGCCATTCAAACACTGGGCTGGCAGCCAGCAGGGTGCAGGGCATGAGCTAAGGGCCAGGCAGCCGGGAGGCTGCTCATAATATGCTACTAGTGTCAATTCCCCACTTGTACTTTATTTTATTTATTTAAGAAATAGGGTCTCACTGTGTTGACCAGGCTGGAGTGCAGTGGCATGATCACAGCTTACTGCAGCCTCAAATTCCTGGGCTCAATTGATCCTCCCACCTTAGCCTACCTAGTAGTGGGGACTACAGGCAGGTGCCAACATACCCAGCTAATTTTTTTTTTTGATAGAGATGGGGTCTTGCTGTGTTGCCCAGGCTGGTTCTGAACTCCTGATCTCAAGCTATCCTCCCACCTGTGCCTCCCAATGAGCTACAGTGCCCAACCCCCACTTTCATATTCTTTTCCTTTTTAAAATTTTTTGTAAAGAGGAGGTCTTACTACATTGCCTAGGCTGGTCTCAAACTCCTGGCCTCAAACAATCCTCCCACCCGGGCCTCCCAAAGTGTTGGAATTACAGGCATGAGCCACAGTGCCCAGCAATTTTTTAATTTAATAACAAAGACATATTTATAGAATTTAACAGGAGAGTGCCTGACCAAATGTTGCAAGTTTAATAAGAGTTATTTTATGGAAACTCTGGGATCTATAGGCTGTTCTTTAACTGCTCACAGAAAAAACTTATGAGATGGTGAAAATTCTAGGCATGCAAAATATTCTGAACTGAAGTCAGCAATGAGCAGACTGCCTCTGGACTGCTTTCAGTTGTGCTGTCTTTTGTTGGAATATGTTTATCTTCCCTCTCGCAATTAAAAAGGTAGTTTTCAAACACTAAGAAGAGTGGCAACTTAAATCTCCAGACACTAAAAATTTATAAGATCTCCTACTGGACTAAAGGGGCCATGAATCAAGGTGGGTCATTACTCAGCTTCAGTCTACTAACAGTGCTTTGGAGCCTCTTACCAGTACCTTTTCTTCCCCTCCTCCGTAAGACATGAGGGCTAATGTTCAGGCCACAGCTGTCCTGTGAAGTTTCAATGTCAGACACGCTCCAGCCAATTTAACAAGGCTTCACCAATACCCAGCCCTGACAAGTTGCGGTTTTCATAAACACTAAGGAACATCTTTGCTGATAATTCCCGATTTATGTACAAGATTCAGGGATATGCTGTCACGTGGACTATTGCATCTGGGCCTTTTCAGCAGGATATCAAAGGGTACAATTAAGTATGATATATATCTTTTCCACTGGTGTGGAAAATATCCTATGACCCAAGTTTCACAGGACAGTGAATGGCAAGCATGGAGCGCTGGCTTATAGGGCTCTTCTACACAGCTCAGTGGGCGCTGAGGTTCCAGTTCATTTGTTTAAAAGCTTTAACTCCCAAAGAAGGCAATGTTTTTCAGTTCAGGGACTCTGGCATAATTAAAATTTGTACCCGGAAGTCAGAAATATGTTCTTTGACCAGACTTATTTCTGTTTACTCTAATTTGTGACACTTAACTCCCAGGACTACACCTACCTCCTCTCCTAAGGTCACATAAAAAGTCTTCACCACAACTCACACACAGAAGAAAATACCATCCAATTCAGTTCTGTACCATTTGACTAAAATGTGTGGGATTTCCTGCCTTTTCCTCTTCCTCCTCCAATTCCTTTTCCTCCCTCCAAATCTCTTATTATTTTTCAATATCTCACAAATCGGCCTTCACTTTCTACAGCTCTGAAGCACAGTTATTGTCATATTTGGGAAGACAGAAGAGTGGAAATAAACTTCAGTTTGTTTCCTCTAATGAGCAATGGAAAAATCCACTGGGATTCCTTAAGCATGATCCCTTTATTACGTAGCAGGCATTGAGTTAATATGCAAAATAATTGATGATGTGATCAGCTCAAAAACAACAGATAAAATAACGTGATGGGCTAGTTGCATCTCGTGGCTTCAACTACATAAGGTTATCAGTCTAGATGATACCATTCAAGATGTAGATGCTTGCGGAACAAGAAACTAAGAGTTTGAGAAGCAAAGCCTATTACAAAACATATCATTCACTTTTTTGTTCACCCCTTTCCCTCTCATTCTATTACCCAATTTGTATACTCACTCGTTTCCGATGAGGACTAATTTCTAGCTTCATCACGGCACATTTGTTTAAAGTATTTAGACGCCTATAGAGCAAAGAAATTCACGTTAGCAAAGACAGGCAAGCACTCATGAATGAGTGGATAAATACCTATTTGCAAACATTTTATCTATTTAAAGAGTTTCTTGGAACTCAGTAATGTCTAATACCTAGAAGAATATTAGAAACTTCTTTAAAAAGTGAGTTGTTTAAAAATATCTTCATATTTCTTAAGTTTTTCACTTTAATTTTTATATTTCAGTGTAAAATGCCATACAGCTATGACCCTGTCCAGTCTCTCTGATTCTTCAACTCCCAATGAGTTGTTCTCACTGAGAAAAATCATTCTTCCAGTAATTCTTAGGTTGAGCCACTATGGACCACCACTGTACATGGTGCCAAAAAAGAAGTCTGTGGCTGGGCGCAGTGACTCACATCTGTAATACCAGCACTTTGGGAAGCCAAGGCAGGCAGGAGTTTGAGACCAACCTGGCCAACATGGCAAAACCCCATCTCTACTAAAAATACAAAAATTAGCTGGGCATGGTGGTGGGCACTTGCAGTCTCAGCTACTTGGGAGGTCAAGGCAGGAGAATGGCTTGAACCCAGGAGGTGGAGGCTGTAGTGAGCTGAGATCATGCCGCTGATCTTCAGTCTGAACAACAGAGCCAGATTCCATCTCAAAAAAAAGAAAAGAAAAGAAAAGTTTGCGATGTCTCCTTTCATAGAAATAGAAAGAGCAACAGGAACCAAGTTGAGGTTTTAGCAAAATAAATAGTGTCTTGTATCTCAAATCAAAACTCGAATTTTAAAAAATTAGTTTTAGTTATCTCCAAAATCAATCATAATCTTGGACAGCCTGTTAAAAATTGTAAAGTCCTTGCACAGAAAGGAAATTGGAGCCCTCTCGAATATCCGTTATTTAGAACAGCTAGGATGAAATAATGTGTGCCATAGTCACAGTAATAGGACGAGTGATCATCTAAAGAATTTGCATACTGTAACGTCGGGGATCCAAAATGTTACAAATTAAGCACTCAGGTCAGATTCTTCTCTGCAACAGGCATCCTACTGTAATTTTGATACCAATGCCTCGGCCAAAGAGCAATATCAATTTAAAATTAGGGAAATTATGTTTCGTTGAAAATAAAACACTTACAAAAACACCAAAACCTCACGGGGAAATAACACAATAGTTGAAAAATACTCTTTAAATATGATGAACTAAATGGTATGTGCAAATATGAATAACAGCCCTCCAGGCCCCAATTTTCCAGACATCTCCAGGATGATTATCACTTACGTCTTCCTCAGATGAACCTGTAATGTCTGTTTGCTATCTACTATCACCAGTTTTCCAGTTTCTCCTACAAATTGGAATTCCTACATTTTCATCAGATACGAGCATTTCATTCGCACAAATTCCTCAAGGCTTTATCTTCCTGATCCTGTTCTTGCAGTTTGCCTAACAATGTTGATGCAACAGAATAGAAAGTATTTTCCCCTGCCTGATAAGCCTGACTTTGACTTCATAGCTTATGTGGTAGCCTGTTTATAGAGTAAACAAAGATAGCAGAGCGCCTATGTTCAGAAAAATTCTCTGTTGATAGGGAGGAAGAGAAAATAAATAACTAAGAAAAAGTCCGCACACTTTAAAATGAGAGAATATTATGGTCCCTCTATTGGGGTATCAATTACTTAAGTGACTTACAGCCGCAGTGTTTTAGTTCTCAAATGTTTTCAAGATTTAAAGAACCTGAAATGGTTACAGTTAGCCTTAGGTCTGGGTTCCATTCATCAAATCTGTAATCAAATACTCACTTGACTTCATTTGGGCTTTAATGGTTGAGTGGTGTTTATAATCAAATTTACTAGGCACAGAGGCCTATGGGGCTGGGGAAGGGTTTAGCTTCACAAACTCTAGATTTGAGTCGAAGGAAAAAGACCCAGGAGGCCAGTTCTATAAAGGTCAATGTTACCTTTTTATGTTGGTAACACCCAGCTAATGGCATTACAAACCTAAAGCCCAGAGTTTACACCCTAGAGCTTCTGTGGTTTTCATTTGTCCCAGAGGATGACCCCCAAAGAATGTACTCTGCTGGGACCTTGTTTACTAAACAGAGATAGTACTGATACGAAATCATAGTTCCAGGTACACAAACCGAAGCCTACTGTGGGCCAGGCACTATGCTAGGTATTTCCTATGTATGACTTCATCTTCGTCCTCCCAACAACCCTATGTACAGATATTATGATTTACTCACATTTTACAGAGGAGGAAATGGGGCTTGGGGAGGTCACAGATCTTGTCTGACTCCACATGATTAAAACATGGTGGCTCTCAAACCCGGTAACTTCTGTGTTCCTTTCTTTTTTTTTTTTTTTTTAAGACAGAGTCTTGCTGTATTGCCCAGGCTGGAGTGCCATGGCACGATCCTGGCTCACCACCACAACCTTTGCCTCCCAGGTTCAAGTGATTCTTGTGCCTCAGCCTCCAGAGCAGCTGGCATGACAGGCGTGCGCCACCGCACCCAGCTAATTTTTTGTATTTTTAGTAGAGATGGGGTTTTGCTCTGTTGCCCAGGCTGGTCTTGACCCCTTAAGCTAAGGTAATCCACCCACCCCCGCCTCCCATAGCCCCTGCCTCCCACATTGCTAGGATTACAGGCATGAGCCACTGCACCTGATCATCTGTGTTCCTTTCTAACATAAATATTAATGATAGTAATAAATGAAAGCAATTTATATCCTAAGGGATTTCTCAAACAGAGGCTGAAATGCTGGTTTCCTAACCCATCCATCCAGAAGCCTGGGCCTTTCCCATCCCCCTAAGAACCCTCCCAGGCTGGGCTCCACAGGAATGTCTCTTATCTTCTGGGCAACTTGCACCCTGCTCTGAAGAGGGAGGAGCACAAGGCTATCAAAGGTTCAAGAGCTTCTCTGCGTGGGGCTGCAGGAGCCCAGATAAAAGCATAGCAAGAGGGGACCTGGGCCCCACTGTATTCAAAGTAAAAACAAAGCAAAAATAAAGAAGAGAAGAGGGAGAAGGGGAAAAAAAACAATTTTCCAAGTAAAACTCTCACAAATGAAAATAGTTCCAATTCTTTAAGATATTTTCTTGGAATCTGAGCAGTTGCTTTAAAAAAAATTACATGCTACTTCCATCCCTTCCTCCCTTCCTCCCTTCCTCCCTTCCTCCCTCCCTCCCTCTCTCTCTGTTTTTTTTTTTGTTGTTGTTTGTTTTTTTGAGACAGGGTCACTCAGGTTGGAATGCAATGGTACTATCATGGCTCAGTGGAGCCTGGACCTCCTGGTCTCAAGGGATCCTCCTGGCTCAGCCTCCCAAGTGCTGGGGCTACTGGTATGTGTCATCATGCCTGGCTAATTTAAAAAATTTTTTTTATAGAAATGGGGTCTTGCCATGTTGCCCAGGATGGTCTCCAACTCCTGGAGGCTCAAGTGATCCTCCCACCTTGGCCTCCCAAAGTGCTGGGATTACAGGCGTGAACCACTGTGCCTGACTACATGCTTCCCTTTTGACAGATCAGAAATTGTGATGTTAAAATACACTCTAAGGATGGCTGCTTTACATGGCTCAGGCATCTGATGGGCTGTTTTACAACAAAGTGCATACTGCAGATGACAGTGTGGATATCTATTTTTTATTATAAATCTATGACGATGCACATAATTATTTGCTGTGTTTACAGAAGGAGTCATTTTTAATTCCAAAGAAAAATGGCAATTTGGAATATTTTTCAGAAGCTGTAGAAAGGCAAGCAATAGAAAGAACATTTCGCAAAAGGTATCCTGGTAGTGAATCACAGTTAACAATACTTCCTGCATACTCCAGTATTACTATTGAGTATAACTCTCATAATCTTGGCCTTATCATTGGAATTGCATTATATAGTAAAGCTAGCAAGATAAGGCCAAAGCCATTTCTCCAAGGGAACAGCTACATGAATTCCTTAGAGTGTGAGTGTAAAAATGCTGGTTAGCAGCACTTTGGGAGGCCGAGGCAGGTGGATCACGAGGTCAAGAGATCGAGACCATCCTGGTCAACATGGTGAAACCCCGTCTCTACTAAAAATACAAAAAATTAGCTGAGCATGGTGGCGCGTGCCTGTAATCCCAGCTACTCAGGAGGCTGAGGCAGGAGAATTGCCTGAACTCAGGAGGCGGAGGTTGCGGTGAGCCGAGATCGCGCCATTGCACTCCAGCCTGGGTAACAAGAGTGAAACTCCGTCTCAAAAAAAAAAAAATGCTATCTAAAACCAAAAAACCTATAATCCCACACTTGTAACTTTCAGTCATTGCCGAAGTTTTTTTTGAGACAGAGTCTTGCTCTTGTCGCCCAGGCTGGAGTGCAATGGTCCGATCTCAGCTCACTGCAACCTCTGCTTCCTGGGTTCAACTGATTTTCTTGCCTCAGCCTCCCAAGTAGCTGGTACTATAGGCATGCAATACCACACTTGGCTAATTTTGTATTTTTTTTTAGTAAAGACAGAGTTTCTCCGTGTTGGTCAGGCTGGTCTCAAACTCCTGACCTCAGGTGATACACCCACCTCGGTCTCCCAAAGTGCTGAGATTACAGGTATGAGCCACTGTGCCTAGCCAGCCAAACTTTATATTTAAGACAATGTCATTGTTCTCATAAAATCCATTGAGTCTACAAGTCTTCTTGCCCTGAGTAGAAAAAGAAGCTCTGGCCGGGCACAGTGGCTCATGCCTGTAATCCCAGCATTTTGAGAGGCCAAGGCAGGTAGATCATGAGGTCAGGAGATTGAGACCATCCTGGCTAACATGATGAAATCCCGTCTCTACTAATAATACAAAAAATTAGCTGAGCATGGTGGCAGGCGCCTGTAATCCCAGGTACTCGGGAGCCTGAGGCAGGAGAATCGCTTGAACCCGGGAGGCGGAGGTTGCAGTGAACCGGGATCACTCCAGCCTGGGGACAGAAGGAGCAGAAGGAGACTCCATCTCAAAAAAAAAAAGCTTCTACTTACTTCTTGACCAAAGGAGCTGTAAAATCTATAAATGTCACAGGCACATGAACACTTTAAGAATAATGCTAGAGTATATATGGGATCACTTATAAGATCCCTGCATAAATATAGTCTAGTACAAGGGGAGGAGGTAGGTAGAAAAGATTTTCTAAACTGTTTAAGTTGCATTTCTGCAACCATATTACCATATGTATTTAAAATAAACTGCTCAAAAAAAATCAACAAGGCAAAGATGAAAGTCTATAAAAAGTCTGTCAGTCTAAAGAGAACTTTCAAATCACAGGGCAAAATTTCAAACAATACTGTAGTTTCACTATATCCTGGCCCTTGAATTCCACAAGCTAAGAAGGCATTTGGAAGAGGCAGGTCTAGCAAACAAAGTGACTATCACATCATAAGTGTAACAAGTATCTCAACTACACTATGCAGCCGACAGCTCAGCACTTGTAACATGTTTTAAAGGAAGGTGCCTGAAATACACCTGATAGAGGTCCCATCTTTTTCTTCTGAACATTTGTTTAGGCATCTCAAAAGGGGCATCATGAAAAGTTTACTTATGTGAACATGTGGAAAAGACCCTGGGGCTTTCCATTACAAACCAGTTGATGACTATTACTATGAATTTTGAAGAATGTCCTTTTTTAAAAAAGAAAATCTAACCCTAGGTCTTTCTGCACATACTTAAATTTCGGCCTGATAATTTAATTTTTAAAGTGCTCTTACATCCATCACTGCCATTCCTATGAAATATTATTCTATCAGGAGAGGAAAGTGAAGCCCCACTAGGATATGTGGCAGAGTCTATTTCTTCTAGGCTTTTCTTTTCACCGAAGAGCTAGCAGCACAGATTTATTCTCCTCAAAGAAAGGTGGCTTCCCAAAAGGTACTGAGAGCCAGTGTGAATTGCAAAGTACAGTGGATACTTTTCTTCCAGAAATGGAAAACAACATTTCAAACTGATATTCTGAAAAAGAGTTCAAGAATTTAATCATGACCCTTTGGCCTGAAATGCTGCAGTGATATTTTTATGACCCAAGAATTCCTAAGCTATTGCTGCTGCTCAGAGTGCCCACTCCCTAAGTGGCTTAAAATGTGTGAAATGACTCAATGCTTAAATATTTCCTAAGATGCATCTCAGAAGTGACCTCATGCATATGCATGATCACCAGTGATGGATTGAAAACAGATTAATTCTGCCCCACAGCTAAGCTTTAAAACATTAAAAAAATGTCTGGAGTAGTTCATATTCCAGATGTGGACTCCTTCCCCTCCCAAAGCTGCATCTGTGACATTTTTTCATTCCAGATGACATAGTTATGGTATTACACTCCATAGCGCAGTGCTTAGAATTAGGTTTCTTTCAGAAAATGGGAACATACCCTGTACATTTATTATCAGTTATATAATTGGACTAGAAAAGTGACAGTGTTTCTGAGGTTAAGATGACTCTTTGTTATTTCCTCTCTTAAACCATGAGAACCAGTCTAGTCCATATACTATTCTAAATATCCTATCTTCCCCCAACCCACTGCTTACATTGGCTGCTTCAGATAACACTGTGTTACATAAGAAAGGCAGAAAACAGCACTTTCACAGAACTGTCACTGCTTTCTTTGCCTACAAAGAGGAAAGAAATACAGGATGTCATTCTACCTTCATGATGTTTTTCCAAGTTAAAAAAAAAAAAATACTGAGAGGGTGTGTGGTGGCTCACTCCTGTAATCCCAGCATTTTGGGAGGCTGAGATGTGTGATTGCTTGAATCCTACTCAGTTCAAGACCAGCCTGAGCAAGATGGCAAGATTGCATCTCTACAAAAAATACAAAAATTAGCTGGGCATGAAGGTATGCGCCTGTAGTCCCAGCTACTCCAGAGGCTGAAGTGTGAGGATCACCTGTATATGAGAGGTCGATGCTACAGTGAACCATGATCATGCCATTGCACTCCAGCCTGAGCAACAGAGTGAGACCTTGTCTTTAAAAAAAAAACCCAAACAACAGGCTGGGTGAGGTGGCTCACGCTTGTAATCCCAGAACTTTGAGAGGCCAAGGCGGGTGGATCACCTGAGGTCAGGAGTTTGAGACCAGCCTGGCAAACATGGTCAAACCCCGTCTCTACTAAAAATACAAAAATTAGCTGGTTGTGGTGGCGGACACCTGTAATCCCAGCTACTCAGGAGGATGAGGCAGGAGAATCGCCTGAACCTGGGAGGTGGAGGTTGCAGTGAGCCAAGATCGCGCCACTGCACTCCAGCCTGGGCAATGAGAGCAAAACTCCATTCCCCACGGCAAAAAAAAAAAAAAAACCCTGAAATTAAAATAAAACTTATTTAGTTTCATAATCAAATCAACCTATGTGAATTTTGACTGTGTATAATGTTTCCCCCCCAGAATTCAGCTCTTAGAGCTTTTAGCTTTTGAGAAAAATTAGAAAGGATGAAAAACTTAAAACGAGTAGAAATGTCAAAGGAAGAGCTTGAAAGGATTATCAGTGTCCCATCATCATCTACTACAGGTTTTATTACTTCCACCTCACTAAAACCTACAAGCTGCCTCTCAGCTTAAAGACCCAACAGCACAACGATCAAGAATTTCTGACAGTTTTATTCAATTTCACATCATTTAACTGTCTGTTGCCTATATGTTAAAGACCATGCTGAGTTATTTTATAGCCTTATTTAATCCTATCATTATTTTATATGAGGGGAAACTGAAGAGGTTGAGAGAAGCTTTCCTGGAATTCAAGTAATGCTCCTGTCTTTATGTGCCACCTCCAATTTATTCCTCTGAATATGCTAAATTTCCATCGTACCCTTTTAGAAAACCTTAATCCATGTTTCCAAACCACCTGAGAGTTACTTATTACACCAATTACATCATATCAAATATGAAAGGGTATTGTTTGAGTATTTGGAGGACAGTGTGGGTGCTATTTTAATAGTAATATTAAATAACAATATTTTACTTAATTTTTAATTAACAGGTCTATGATCACTGTATGATTTGCTAATAAAGACCTAATGTAATTATCTAGAACAAAAGCAAACAAAACCTATCTTAGTGTTAAGTACTATGTTCTTAAAAAATGAAAAAGGAAAACACTTAAAATGTGTCCATTTACCTGCATAGAGCCTCAATGGCATCTCTGTCCAAAAAATCATGCTCTCTCTTGACCAAGGAAATATCGATGGGGAACAGGAAATCTATAAGAAAAGTAAACAAATATATTTGTTGAGAATCTATAATCCAATCTGCCAAACATCCAAGTTTACCAAAGGGGAAAAAACTCTTCAGCAACATACTGAGCACCTACTATGGGACACTTCATTTCTCATCAAGTTCTATGGGACAATAAGGCAATTCAAGCCAATCCAGCATCACTGTCATAAAGGAGCTTGGGCTTTAAAGTGGTGGAAACTTAAACTATTGCTTCTGGTCAAGAAGTGGTTCAGAACATTGTTATACCTTTAAACAAATCAGCAGGCAACCAGGCCCCGGTATAAATTATAATTTAAGCCACAATGACTGTCAGAAGAATGCTCCCTTTTAATGTGACTGGGTTGTGTTGTATGTGTGTCTTTGCTCGTGTGTGATCAGGGAAAAGGTCACGGAAGAAAAACTGAGCCACAGAAAGATCTAGAAAACAATGGCAAGTGGTAGGAAATGGAATGTAATCCACTCACATGGCATCAATAGCTAAGGAGAATTCAAGATATGCTTTTTAAAAACAAATATTAGTGGGGTCCAAAGTGGCTCCCGCCAGAGGTCATGGCGCTCGCGAAGGCGAGGTCATCAGTTCAAGGCTAACCTGAGCAACCTCATAAAGCTCAAACTGATTGGCAAAAAAAAAAAAAAACAAACAAAAAACAAATATTAGCACTGCAATATGGCCTTGCAGGCATTGACGTAACTCCCCTAAAAATAAAGGGTTAGCTGTAAAGTTTTTGGAGAACAACAGAATCCCAAATCCTTCAATCTGTAGAAGAGTTTGTTCAGTTATCTTAGGACAATGAAGAAGCTGTAGTCAACTCAATGGAGAAATTCCTTTCTCTAGACTGACTAAAAAGATCCCTTGGTAAATAAATATACCCAAGAAAAACAGAGCAGAGGCAGTCACTGTGGAAATTTACAGCAGCTCTGAAATTGCCACCGGGGAAAGGCAAGTTATCACCCTCCGGGAGTTCCAGCTATGAGGGCAAATCATGGGCCTCCTCTGTAGAATGCTACTACAATACTGTGAGGAGTGCCTTGGTGTGTGGTAACTCTTTGGACCAGACCTGGGTAAAATCAGTCATCACAGCAGGAAGCTATGAATCACCACAAGCTAAAAAATCTCTTTGGCTGGGCACTACGGCTCACATCTGTAATCCCAGCACTTTGGGAAGCTAAGGAGAGAAGATCATTTGAACTCAGGAGTTTCAGACCAGCCTGGCCGCATGGCAAGACCCCACCCTCTACAAAAAAATGAAAAGAAAATTTTAACTGGGCATGATGGCATAGGCCTGTGGTCTCAGCTATATGGGAGGCCTAGGTGGAGGATCACCTGAGCCCTGGAGTTTGAGGCTGCAGTGAACTCTGATTACATTACTGCACTCCAGCATGGATGACAGAGTGAGACCCTGTCTGAAAAAAATAAATAAAAAATAAAAAATCCCTTTGGCCTTCAAAATGGCTAATGTCACACAGTGGAATAGATATGGCTGTCAGCAGTTTTGGAGATGCAGGTAATTAGTCCTGTTCCACCTCTTGCGGGTGTACAACTGTTCATTATGTTTTTATTGTTTCTTATGAGCACTGGTTTTATGGAATTCCTTATTCTTAGTAATCTATTTTCTAGAGATAATATATCAGAATGAGTATAAACTTATAGCCTGTCCTTTTTTCTCTGAAGGCTAGAGTTGGATTACTGACATTGTTCCCTAAACGATAATATAGAGAGACCAAAAAGTATCTATTTTCCAAAGATTTATGAATACATAAAATTTAGTATCACAGGATTATATTTCTTCACTAATTTATAGACCAAGGCTCTCTTAGACAAATGATTAGTGGAACCATTATAGTGGAAATAGAAGGACGTATAGTCAATGTAAACTAGAGTACTAGTAAATGAAGCAAGACAGATTGAAACACTGTTTGAAGGTTGTGACACTACATTTTGCTTTTTTGTTTTTTCTTTTTAATTTTTAAAAATGGAGATGGGGTCTTGCTATATTGGCCAGGTTGGCCTTGAACTCCTGGCCTCAAGCAATCCTCCCACCTCAGCCTCCCATTACAGGCATGAACTACTACCATGCCTGGTCTGTATTTCACTGTATTTTAATATTTACAGAGTATAACATCAGATCTATAAATGTAAATTGAAATTTTCATATGCCTGTAACCTATATGTGAGAAAGTAACTATGTTATTTTAGCAATTTCTAAGTTAGTATACCCAGAGCTATATTTTAGATTGCTTTTCTAATCCAAATTAACTTAACAATATTTTTTTTAATCTGGTAGGTATTAAATGCAAGTGAGGAGTGAAAGAATTAAATTAGTAACTTTATTTGTCCAGACTCTTTTCTGAAAGGACTGCTTTTAAAAGATGAGAGTTTACTGATGTATGGAAGACACTGAACTCAACTTCCAGTGTAGGTTGAAAGGCAGGAAGTATAAATTGCCAAGTACCAAAATCAAGGAGATACGGAAGAAAACAGGGAGATATGGAATGTTTGGGTTTGTATGGGGTATAAGGTGTGTGTACTCACCCATCACACAGTGGCAGGAGAAACGGGGAGGCAATGGCCCCAAACAATATTCAGTGTACCTCAAAAGTGGGCTTATGCTTCCAAAGACTTGGGAACATGAAGGGACCCCAAATATACCTTGTGCAAATGCAGTCTGTGTTTTAGGATTGGGAAAGAACTAAGACCGGGGACTAGAATTGGGTCTTAGCAAACATATATATCACAAGGAAGTGCTGCTTGGCAGCAAATCAATGCCAAAAATGAACATAATTGAAGAAAATGTAATTTCTAAATAGGAGAACAAAAGGACAGCGATTTTGGTGTCCCTGCCAATGCAATTATCTTTCCTTATCTCCAGTAGAGCTATGAATTGAAAATCCAATAGACGGCTGGTACCCCCACGCCGCCAAAGCCCTTCTGAATGTTAACAGGTCAGAACTTCTCTCTAAAGGGAAGACAGGCAATTCCACCAAAATAAGCACGCAAGTTAATCAAAAGAAACCAGAGATATTCTCTGAAATGGAGAAGCAGTAAGGTATTTTACACAGTCTAACAATAAAACAATTCAGAATCCATCTTTTTGGAAAAAACATCATACAATCAATCTAGGCTACATAAGGAAGACCGGGTATTCTAACTTGGAAATCACTTCACTATTCACCCAATCTTTGTTTGAAAGTTACCTATAAAATGGAGTGCATTAGTTCACAGCTGTAACTATTTTAAACTGACTTCATGTAAAGTATAATGAAACTCCCATGTTAACGAACAGCCTAGACCAGGCATGGTGGCTCATGCCTATAATCCCAGCACTTTGGGAGGCTGAGGCGGGTGGATCACCTGAGGTCAGGAGTTCGAGACCAGCCTAGCCAACATGGTAAAATCCCGGCTCTACTAAAAACACAAAAATTAGCCGGGCGTGGTGGCACATGCCTGCAATCCCAGTTATTCAGGAGGCTGAGGCAGACAAATTGCTTGAACCCAGGAGGCAGAGGTTGCAGTGAACTGAGATCACAACGCATTGCACTCCAGCATGGGTGACAGAGACTCTGTCTCAAAACAAACAAACTAATAAATGAACACCTATTTATCTTGACATTCAGGGAGCACAAATGCACCCCAGGGCCCACAGAAGCTGAGGGAATGACTCAGTATCCAAGCAATCCCCACGGCACTAATAAGAAAATGAGATAGTAAGAATTCAGCCCAGATCTTATATTTTTTTGTTTTTTAAGAATCATTTTTCTCAATTGAACAACTGAATGCCACAGAAAACATAATATTCATTAAAAGACAACCCAGAGAAAAGTGAAATGCCTAATTACAAATGGTGGGAAAGGTATCTGCAACACATGACCAATGAAAGATTAGTATTTAGAATAAAAGAGCTCTTATAAAATCATTAAGAGAAGGATAACTGAGGAAAATGAGCCAGAGACATTCCACAGAAGAGCAAACTAATGTGGCCAAGTGACATGAATAAATGCTCATTACCATTAAGGATTAGGAAAATGGCCATCAAAATCTCTTATCATTTTATATCCATTTGGTTGGCAAAAATTAAAGTGTGACAATACCAAGTATTGAGGGAATGTAGATACATAGGATATTTATGTATTATTGGTAAGAGTGAAAATTGGTACAAGCACTTTTGAAAAACTTGCATTGTAAAATGGAACATACATATTCTGTATTACCCCCAGTAATTCTGTTCCTAGGTACAGAAGCGAGATGAATTATTATGCATGTACCACAAAAGATAGATACAAGAATGTTCATAACAGAACAGCACAGCTTATAAAAGCAAAACAGTGAAAGCTAAAATGCCCACCAACCAGAGTGTGAATATGAATAAACTGTGGTTTATTCACTGGTTTATGTAAGCAATGGTGTATTACACAGCAGTCAAAGCAAATGAGTAGTAACAGGCCCATACAGTAGAGAAGAATCTTCACAATACGATATTAAGTAAAAAATAAAAACCCCACAAGATTACATACAGCACAGTACCCTTTTTATAAAGGTGAAAATAACTTTGTAAAAACGTACTTTTCAGGAAATGCAATAAAACTATATAAAAAGAACGCAAGAAAATGATAGTCTTCAGGATGATGATTTTGGGTAGGGAGTGGCAGCGGGCAGAACCATGGGAGAGGGCCGTGGGTGTGTATCATGAAGGCGCTAGCTTTTGTTTTGCATGATGGGGGTGTTGCATGCTTACTATATTATTATTTTTTAAATAAAACATTTAAATGATAAAATTGCTGAAAACATATCATAGTTCAATAGTACTCATGAGAAAGGGATTATGATTATGCCAATTTTTTAAAAATGGCATTCCCAGTTTACCTTCATAAAGCTGTGCATACTGGGGAAAACCAGTTGCTCGCAGCCAATCACAAGCTTCCTTGGCTTCAATTTCTAGAACAGAACACAAGAAAGACAAAATTAGCTGTGTGTACCTGAGCAAGCTTATTTTCCCTGAATAAGCTTTGATTTTATGATACAAGCAAACATGACTGCTATAGCAAATACGGATAAGCAAACAGCCACACACTAAATTCAAACAGTTTAAGTTTTGCATGTGTCTTTTCCAGTTTTTTCACATGTGCATAAGGATGTATTTTCTCTTTACAAAAAATAAAAAATGGGGTCCTACTAGTAAGTTACTCGTTCTGTGCTGCTTCTGAAGTGCTCTGGTTACAAATGGCTATGAAAATAAGGCATCGTCCAGGCGCGGTGGCTCACGCCTGTAATCCCAGCACTTTGGGAGGCAGAGGCGGGTGGAGCACGAGGTCAAGAGATCAAGACCATCCTGGTCAACATGGTGAAACCCCGTCTCTACTAAAAATACAAAAAATTAGCTAGGCATGGTGGCGCGTGTCTGTAATCCCAGCTACTCAGGAGGCTGAGGCAGGAGAATTGCCTGAACCCAGGAGGCGGAGGTTGCCATGAGCCGAGATCGCGCCATTGCACTCCAGCCTGGGTAACGAGAGCGAAACTCCGTCTCAAAAAAAAAAAAAAAAAAAGAAAAGAAAGAAAGAAAATAAGGCATCATGAGAAAGCTGAAGAGAGATTACATAACTCATTTTAAGTCTGGCTGACCTAACTTGGATTACTTTTCACTTCAACAAAAGGCCACAAAGTACCTCCAACACGCTAAAATACAATTTATCTTAGGAAAGTCACAGGCTTTCTGACACCCATGTGGTGAGTGTTTCAAAAGCCCCTGACGTTATGTTGTTTCACTGTTGGGTGCTCAGGTATTAACCGGGTATTAATCCAGTAGGAGGGGCCCAGGATGTCAAGGAACGTGGAGGGCATGAAGTCAGTAAATCCCACAATCTTGGCAGGCAGAAATGGCTAATAAAGCTTCTACTTCCCTGTGGTTTAACATCTTGTAGATAATATCGATAAACAGAAAGGCCAAGAGCAACTGATGCACTGTGTTAAAACTTACTGGAGCACATATTTACAATCCCATTAAAACTGACTCACAGAGGAGGTCCTGGGAACATTACTTAGTTTCTCTGGTTGCACAAAGAATATTCCTTTCAACTCTTCCTCCCACCTTCCTCAGGCCACGAGAGTACTCAATTATACAAGTCTACTGCCTCATTTGTAAAGGTCTCAATATCACATAATTTATGCCAGGTTCAAATCTTCATTAAGCATCTCTCTCAACCAAGTGGGAGACTAATAGTTCATATCAGAAGTATACACATCTTATTTTTGTCTAGTAACTTTATAGTTTTCAGGCATTTTTTTTTTCACCTATTATTTAGTGAGTTCCTTGGCCTCTGAAGAAAGGTAATTAAGAAAATCCATTCATTAAAGCAAGTGGCAATGTCAAAAAACTTTCCATCTCCTGATGAGTTAGTTAATCCCCAAACTAAAAACAATTATTGCAGTAGCCTGGAAATAAGTACATGGCAAAGTTAACTTCATGAATCTTTTCAATGTAGCAGTGAAAGTGGCATTACTCAACTCAAGATTTAGGACTGAATTGGGAGTCAATGATAGAGTGACATCAGTGTGGAAGAACTTCAGTGTTCGCACTGAATAAAAGTGTAGAATTGTCCAATGGGAATTGTTTGAGGTTACTTTTTTTCTAGGTGTATATTCACATTTTGTCTGAGCAAGGAAATAAAGATGTTTTAAATAAAATTATAAAATAAACACTTCCTAGAAAACTATATAGCTGGAAAAAATATACAAACTCAACATTTTATTTTAGAAAATTAGGAAATTAGACGAGGTGTGGTGGCTTACGCCTATAATCCCTGGATTTGAGAGGCTGAGGTGGGAGGATCACTTGAGCCCAGAAGTTCGAAACCAGCCTGGGCAACATGGCAAATCCTCATCTTCACCAAAGAAAAATAAAATTATAAAAATTAACCAGGCATGGTGGTGCACTCCTGTAGTCCCAACTACTCCGGAGGCTGAGGTGGGAGGTTTGTTTGAGCCTGCAAGGTAGAGGCTCCAGTGAGCCTCAGTGTTACTACTACACTCCAGCTTGGGCAACAGAATAAGACTCTGTCATCAAAAAAAAAAAAAAAAGAATAAGGAAATTACTTTTGCCCTATCTGTGTGCCCACCCCCTCCCAAAAAAGATAGATAAGGAAAGAAAGAAGGCTATAAGACTGTCTTTAAAAATATTTTAAAAACTCATTTCACCTGGCTATTAGAGGTTATTTCATTGAACAGACTATTAAGACATTGAACAATAGATTGTTAAAAAGTAAATGTGTTTGCTTTCTCAAAATTTAACTTAATAAGTGGTGAGTAACCAAAAATTCTCAATGCCCACCCTTTTTTGATGATAGTCAGACATTGCACTAGGTCAGCGTGCGTACAGAAGCCTTCATTAGATACCAATTCATTAGCCAGTCTTGCCAGAGCACGCTCCTTGATTTACTTAGAAAAATAGTTTTATGCCAAGAAGCATGGAAGAGGTAAGCTACTAGTTTTTTAAACAAGTTATATATAATAAAAGGTTTTTAAACAACCTTTTATTATATATAACTTTATTTAAGGTCCCATGTGATTTCAGGAACACGAAAATGCATATTGCCTTCTCGTTCTTTTTTTTTTTTTTTTGCAGACAAGGCCTTGCTCAGTCACTAAGTGATGCAATCATAGCTCACTGCAGCCTCAACCTTCTGGGCTCAAATGATCACCCCATCTCAGCCTTTTAAGTAGCTGAGATACAGGCATGAGACACTGTGCCTGGCTGTCTCTCTTATTTTCTACAACTAAGAAAATACAATGACTCCAAATGACCATAAATTGATCAGAAAAGCTGTGTCAAAATAGTCACTCTTAGGGCCACTTAGAAAGAATGTAAACAGGTGAAGGTTTGCTTCTTGAGCAGATAATTTAATTAACAGTTTACTATGGCTAAAAAGCAGCACTCCCAAAACTTCAGAGATGTAGTAATCTTACCCTTTCTTTCCTTCACCCTAAAATACATGAGAATTTGTCTTTTGATGTGAAATCATGGCAAAGAGACAAGCATATGACTATTTTACAAACAAAAGAAGTCCACTCATGAAAACTTAGGCTGCATTCAAATGAGAACCTAACCCACTATTTTTGTAGAAATCAGAATTAGAAAACTGTACAAAGTTGTCACGTATTTTTAGAAAATTGAATACTTTTTAACCTCACCCCACCATTTCCAATTCATAGGTCAAGAGAAAGTAGTAATAATCCAATGTATGTACTGATTTTTAAATATCAATTATTTTTATTTTATTTTATGTGAAATAAACCTATGTCTACATGCGAGTAACATAGTTTCATTCCCCAATTCATGCCATTACTTTCACTCCAGTCTCCTAACTATTAGTAAAACTCTGGGTCTGTAGACTCCCCTCTCTTAAGAGAATCTGTCCGTCCACCAATCCTGGCTCATCACACTTGCTGAGTTACTAATATTCCTCTCCTTCGCAAACTTTGCTGGAGCTCCATGCCTAAAGAATCAGGTCTTGGCTCTGTGCAGGGGCTCATGCCTGTAGTCTCAGCACTTTGGGAGGCAGAGTTGGTGGATCATTTGAGCCCAGGAGTTTGAGACACGCCTGAGCAATATAGAGAGACCCCATCTCTATGTAAAATACAAAAATTAGCCAAGTGTGAGTTGCAACTACTTGGGAGGCTGAGGTGGAAGGAGACTTGAGCCCAGGAGGTGAAGGCTGCAGTGAGCCATGACCACACCACTGCATTCCAGCCTGAGCATCAGAGCAAGAGCCTGTCTGAAAAAAAAAAAAAAAAAAATAGGTCTAAACAGCCCTGCAAGGTTTTCAAGGGTCTCCACTTGGCATCCAACCTGATTGTTAAGCTCTCTGTACCTGAGCACTCTAGCCAAAGTAAATTTGGTGCTCATATCCACACACACTGTACTGCAGTGAATTTTCTGGACTGAAATGCCCTTTCATCTGCTCATGAAAGAATTTCACTCATCCTTCAAGGTCCCAACCAAATGCCACTTCCTCCACGCAGTCTTCCGATATGCCTTTCAACAGTTCTATTAATGGCTCACTTTACTGAGTGCTAAATATATTTGTAAGGCCCTATCTAAGCACTAGCACATATTAGTTCATTTACACCTCATATTGATTCTAAAATAAACGCATGAGTAAACAGAAAGAAAAGTAAACACCTCTCCTTAAAAATGAGCTTTCTGAGGCCAAGAGAGGTGGCTCACTCCTGTAAACCCAGCATTGTGGGAGGCCTAGGTGGGAGTAACGTCTGAGGCCAGAAGTTCAAGACCAGCCTGGACAAAAATAGTGAGACTACATCTCTACAAAAAATGTAAAAAGAAAAAAAGAGCTTTCTGCCTATATTCCCAGCTACTCAGGAGGCTAAGGTGGGAGGGCTGCTTGGGCCTAGGACATCAAAACCAGCCTGGGCAACACAGTGAGATTCGATTTCAAAATATATAAATACATTTTAAAAAATGAGATTTCTACATTCAAATGCCATCGTGAGAGAAAAAACAATGACTTACAAAAATGCAAGGTTCTTCCTGCAAGACATGTTCATCCCTTTAAAAATACTGTATGTAACAGGCCGGGGACGGTGGCTCATGCCTGTAATCCCAGAATCTTGGGAAGCCAAGGCGGGCAGATCACCTGATCTCAGGAGTTCGAGACCAGCCTGGCCAACATGTCGAAACCCCGTGTCTACTACAAATACAAAAATTAGCTGGGCATGGTGGTGGGCACCAGTAGTCTCAGCTACTCAGGAAGCTGAGGCAGGAGAATCGCTTGAACCCAGGAGGCGGAGGTTGCAGTGAGCTAAGATCGCACCACTGCACTCTAGCCTGGGTGACAGAGCAAGACTCTGTTTCAAAAATAAGTAAATAAAATAAAATAATATATAGTATGTAACAATGAACAAATATTACAGAAAACCGTATATATATTGTATCACAGTCACCTTTACCTACCCTATGCTTGTTTTGGGGGGTCTCTAACACAGGTCTGAGGGTGTGATTTTCCCTTCAATGTATGTGAGTGGTGGTGTGAAAAGTACAAGAATGATTTTTAAAAAACATTCCCCACTGAACAAAAATGCCATTAGAAACTAAAAATACAATGGAAATACAATGAAACTTTTATACCTGGGTTTTCTCTAAACAAACAACAGACAAATGCCTTAAGGAGGAAACAGGAAATTTTTATTAGAAACAGCTTTAGTCAAAGTCGTTTCACAAAACAGTTCTGCACATTAGATGGATAAGGTCTCGGACACCCTTTTGTGTATGACTGGGAACCAGTAGGCCACATTTGAACATTTCCTGTCTTGATGGCATGGTCCTGTCTTCCCGTCACCCCTCAACAGTAAGCTGAACAAAAACTCCGCACCCCTAACATCATTCTGTGAACTCTATTATCTGGTTAAGCAACAGTAACTGGGCGTAACCAAGATGTGATTACTTCGATCTTCTGTCCCCTCTAGCTTCACAGAGGGAACTTCTGGGTTTCTTCTCTTCTTTGATAACATGCTACCAAAACCAGGCTTCGATGCAAATGGTACAGTGAATTTTTTTTTTTTTTTAAGAATTTGTTTTTTTCAGTGCAATTCTAAGGAATTAAAGGAATTCAAGAAAATTTAAGCACTTTCCAGATTCCTTGGATCTCTTAAAATTTGATAGCCATATGGGCAAAGATTCACGGAAAAGTTGATGCTTATTTAATTGCTACAGGACCGTGTCAGCTGTGTGCAGGCAGGCAGTGCTTTCTGATCCAAACCAGGATGCATTCTCCTCCCCATGGTGACAAAGATTCCTTCAAATGGGAGGGAAGACACTGCTTATCAATTCTCCTGATGACATCAAGGTGGCCAATTTTGCAGGGATGTTGTGCAGGTGGAGGCGATGGCTTTAATTACAACCCATCTTTATGTGATGGGTAGATCCCACAGGAGGTTCACTGAGACAAACAAAATATGATCTCAAACACCTGTAGTAAGGCAAGGCGATCTTGTTGACTCCCAACCCTGGATGTAGATAGGAACTGCACTGGGGTGTTTTCTTTTCTTT
Source organism: Callithrix jacchus (assembly GCF_049354715.1). NCBI lineage: Eukaryota > Metazoa > Chordata > Mammalia > Primates > Cebidae > Callithrix > Callithrix jacchus. Next base: position 28,681,588 of record NC_133514.1, on the reverse strand, counting down.
TCTTTCTTTCTTTTTCTTTCTTTCTCTTTCTTTTCTTCCTTTCTTTCCTTTTTTTTTTTAGGCAAGATTTCACTGTGTCACATAGGCTGGAGTGCAGTAGCATGATCACAGCTCACTGTAGCCTCAAACTCTTGGACTCAAGCAATCCTCCTGCCTCAGTCTCCTGAGTAGCTCCTGAGGACTACAGCCATGTACCACCATGCATCGCTAAGTGTGTGTGCTTTTTTGTAGAGACAGAGTCTCTCTATGTTGCTCAGGCTGGTCTCAAACTCCTGGGCACAAGCAATCCTACTGCCTCAGTCTCCCAAAGTCCTGGGTTACAAGCGTGAGCCACCGTGCCTGGCCAGGGAGCTTTTTAAAAACACCAACCATTCCCTCCCCAAGTATTCTGATTCACTCAGTCTAGATAGGGCCTGGACATTGTATTTCAGAAAATCTCCCTGTTTAAAGGCAGCCAGGACTGAGACCACTAAGCCAGATAACATTTCTTTGTATTCCTTCATCCTGGACTTTTTCACCCTTGGATAATCCTAACAGACTCCTCACTGAACTCTCTGATAAGCCTCGCCCCTCCCTGCCCACAACACATCTATCTTACTTCAACGATCCCCGAGCCACTGGGTTGGTTTTATGAGACACATATTTCATCATGTCACTCCCCGGCTCACAGTTCTTTAATGACTTTCCACCGCCTTTCAAATATAATCCGAAATTCTCAGCGAAGACCACAGTTTGGCATCTGCCTATCCACTCAGCTCTTGGAAGGCCTCCAAATGTAAGCTTGTTCCAGGCTTCCAAACTCCTTGGAGTTCTGAGGACATACCACACTGTCATACCTTAAGCCCTGGGTTCTCTCAAATAAATTCCCCCTTCTTCACTCCACCAACTTCTCACTTTTTAATTCATTTGTATATCCCAAAAGACAACTTTTTGCACAAAGGAATTACAGGTAGGTTGGTTTGAAGAAAAAGAAAGAAAATGTTACTATTTTCCTTTCTTTAAAGACAGAGAATGATGACTTGAATCTCTTTCTCTTTGCAATTAAAAAAAACAAATGTTGGCTGGGCATGGAGGCTCAGGCCTACAATGCCAGCACTTTGGAAGGCCGAGGTGGGCAGATCAGCTGAGTTCAGGAGTTCGAAACCAGCCCGGCCAACGTGGCGAAACCCCATATCTACTAAAAATACAAAAATTAGCAGAGGCGGTAGTAGCCACCTGTAATCCTAGGAGGCTGAAGCAGAGAATTGCTTGAACCTGGGAGGTGGAGGTTGCACTGTTGAGGGGTGATGGGAAGACAGGACCATGCCATCAAGACAGGAAATGTTCAAATGTTGCCTACTGGTTCCCAGTCATACACAAAAGGGTGTCTGAGACCTTATCCATCTAATATGCAGAACTGTTTTGTTATCTACCAATGTAACCGATTTGAAATGCATTATTCTCATGTATAGCCAAGATGGCGCCACCGTACTCCAGCCTGGGCGACAGAGCGTGACTCCCGTCTCAAACAAACAAACAAACAAAACAAATGTTAAACATACACAACTGCCAAAGACTGGTTATCAGGAGTTATCTAGGTAAAACAAATTCCTAGTAAGGTTAAGGCAGACAACAGAATCCATATATTAATATTTATTAAACTCCAATGTTATCTAATCACAGTAAAGATTTTCACCAGCCACTGGCCACACTCCTACCCTCAGGTACCTAAAAAAATTCCAAACATCTGCTATGCATAGTCTGGAAAAAAAAAACAGGAAGCTTCTTGGAGACTGGTCAGTCACTAATTCAGTTTCTTAGGCTATCCGGCTTAACAGAAGCTCACCCAAATCTATCGTTAGCTATATTCTAGTACAGTCATATGTTTAGCTAAAGTTCATCATCCTACATTATTCCCTTTACTATTTATTGATTGAACTAGGTGTACTGCCAGCAGCCCTCAGGGAAAAATCAAAGACACAAGTTCCTGTCTTGAAGCAGGAAGCCAAGTGGAAAGGAAATTCAGTAAAGTACAGCGTGTATGAGAATCCTCTATCCTCCGCTTAGAAACGAATTGGTTTCCTAAGGGCTATTCTAAGGTCCATGTGTTTGCTAAGTCCAAAGTGTCCCTGTACAGGCAACATTAGTGAGTCCCCCTTTCATTGGTAAAAACCAAACTCCCAACAATGTCCGCCACATCCTGCCTTCTGTCAGGACCCCGCCTGTTGCCCCAACTCCCAGTGACTGATCCAGCCACACCCGCCTCCTCCCATGCCCTCTCCCCTGGTGCCTTTTTTGTTGTTGTTGAGATGGGGTCTCGCTCTGTTTCCCAGGCTGGAGTGCAATGGCACAGTCTTGGCTCACTGCAACCTCTGCTTCCCAGGTTCAAGCGATTCTCCTGCCTCAGCCTCCTGAGTAGCTGTGACCGCAGGTGCCTGCCACAGTGCCTGGCTAATTTTTGGTTTCTTTTTTTTTTTCCTTTAGTAAAGATGTGGTTTCACCATGTTGGCCAGGTTGGTCTTGAACTCCTGACCTCAAGTAATCCGCCTGCCCCAGTCTCCCTCCCAAAGTGCAGATTATAGGCATGAGCCATGGCACCTGGGCCCTTTCTCACCATTTTCCTATTTTATTGTTTCTTCTTCCACAACACTTATTAGGTTTACTTTCTGTCTTTCCTCTTTGTAAGCTCCTCAAGGGCAAGCTTCTTTGTCTATTTTATTCTCTGATAGATCCCAAGCACCTACAATAGCACACAGTAGTTGCTCAATAAATATTACACAAAGAAATTAACAACAGGTCAGGTGTGGTGGCTCATGCTTGTAATCCCAGCACTTTGGGAGGCCAAGGCTGGCGGATCATGAGGTCAGGAGATTGAGACCATCCTGGCCAACATGGTGAAACCCCATCTCTACCAAAAATATAAAAAATTAGCCAGGCGTGGTGGCGCATGCCTGTTGTCCCAGCTACTCGAGAGGCTTAGGCAGGAGAATTGCTAGAACCCAGGAGGCAGAGATTGCAGTGAGCCGAGATCGCGCCACTGCACTACAGCCTGGGCAACAGTGCGAAACTCCATCTCAAAAAAAAAAAAAAACACTCATAAAATTTTTGTTCTAGTAAGTGGTGTTAATTTTTCTGGCCAGGATCCACCATAAGAAATACATTCTACATTGTAACATGGCACACACATATACATGTATGTACATGTATATGTATAGATAAATATAAACACATATTCATTCATATAAACACGTCTGTATACATAACTGTTAAAAAAGGTTTCAAACGAAACCTACAATAAATGATGCAGTCTTACATTTTATATATTTTTGAATGCTGTGTTATCTACCAATGTAACCGATTTGAAATGCATTATTCTCATGTATAGCTTTTCTCTAAAAAAAGGAAATGAAGAACTTCTGTATAGTATAAAGAGGAATGTGATAAGACATAGGAGTATGAAATCAGAGGTGGGAGGATGCCCCTTCTTGCTAGTGGGCAAGTGGGGTCTGCCCGGGCCCAGTCTGTGCTCAGCCTTTATTTAAAGAGGCATTATGATCTTGGATATGAAACTGGACTGCAGGAGAGAGGATTCAGTGTAAAGGACCCCGAATGAAGTAAGAGGTAAGCTGGGAAGCAGAGGTGTTGGGAGGAATGCAGTCTGGATTTACTAGAACACAGAGCAAAAAAGCAGGAGTATGGAGCAGAAAGGAAGTTATCTCATGGATCGGATGGAGCACCTTCTGAGCCTGGTTATGCAACGAGCAACCAGCGTTATTTCCTCAGTTGTGAAACAGCTTTGCATCTGGGTGCTCTGAGGTCCTTCTAATACTCTACTGATAGCAGAGGACAAAGCATTACTGTAGCAAGTCAGGAAAACAGATCCAGGAAAGAATCCACTGCCTAGTTAGGTAGCCTTAGGAAAATAATCTCTCTGGTCCTGTTGCTTCATCTGTAAAACCTGGGACTGCCATAAGCTTCGTAAACTCCCTAAGCTTTGACTCTAATATTTCCTTTACACCCATTTTACCTTCTCTCTAAGACAACCTCTAGAAGGAGTTCCATGCCACTGTTAATTTTCCAGATTTCTCATCAATTAGATGGAGACATTCTTCCCTCAAAAAACTGGATTACTCGAAACTGCTATGAGAGACCCCCAAATTTGTAAATCGACAGAAGTTTTAATTGCTTTCATTTTAAAAGCTAACATTTCCAATTTTCCTTTTCTTTTTTGAGATAGGCTCACTATGTCACCCAGGCTGGAGGGCAGTGTTGCGATCTCACTGCAACCTCCGCTTCCTGGGTTCAAGGGTTTCTCCTGCCTCACCCTCCCAAGTAGCTGGGACCACAGGCATGCACCACCACACCCGGCTAATTTTCGTATTTTTAGGAGAGACAGGGTTTCACCATGTTGGCCAGGCTGTTCTCAATTTTCACAACTCAAGTGATCCACCTGCCTCGGCCACCCAAAGTGTTGGGATTACAGGCGTGTGCCACCACTCCTGGTTCAATCGGCTTTTTAAGAGATCGACTTACTGATTTGTCCCATGAAGCCTATGTTCATATTATAGAAAACACAAAACCAAAGATGTTTGCTTATGTACGTGTCTCTAGCCCTCTGAATTTCAATTTGAGAGGAAGAAAACACTTCAATGTACAGAAAGCGTTTAAGAGTTTTACTTTCCTTATTGATCTTTCATGTTTGTACTTCTGTTACAGCAGCATCTTGTCTTCCAAAGAGGCCATGAATTGGGCACTGAAATGCATCTCGGAGCTTTTCATCTTTTCTCTTTACATATGTGGAAGCTGGTACAGAATTGAGGTGATTTGCTGAAGGGTCCAAAGCTACCCAGCTCTCATCCCCAGGTTAGAGCACTTCTTGCCTATTTCAACTGCGCCCTCATTTGTAAATCGCCATACTGTTTTCAGTCCTAGTAAGAAATGGAAGCTCTGGGGAATTTTCTTTTTAAGTTGCCTTTTTTTCTCTTATTCTTCTGCTTGAGGTTGGGAGACATACATATACAGCTTTCTAGTAAAGAACATTCCTAGAAATTATATAAAGGAGGGGAAAAGGACCCATTTTCCCTGTGATGTGGTGACAACTTAATAGATGGTTTTGCCTTGAAAGGAGGAAACACTGGGAGACACACCCGGTAAGCCTATAACTGGGATTAAGCGCTGCAGGTGACACTTTAGCAATGTGGAAATTAAATCAATTGAAATCCCCTTTGGGGATCATCTAGTACAGGAGTTTGCAAAGTACTCTTTTTAACACATAAACCAGGAAAAGGCAAGTAGCTCACATCAAAATATTTGCTCTTCCCTGGCACAGGCAACAGCTCTGGATTAATTTAAGCCCATGAGGGACATGGCTCTATCAGGCCCTCTAGTCTTGTGTTGATCCAGTTATTTCCAGGAACAGAAAATATCTCCCAAGTAATCAAAAATTGGCACTTATTACCCAGCAAAAAGAGGTCAAATTGAAATGAAAATAAACTATTAAGGAAATGGATACTGAGTCATCACATCTTTCTATTTCATTTCAACCTAGGCAGGATAAAAATCAATCTCTGCTACACACACACACACACACACACACACACACACACACACACGTATATGTATCTCTAGTATTCTATGTCAAATATTTATACGTTTCAAACTTTGCACTAAGAGTAGTGATTTCGAATAGCTTTTAAAATACAAAGTCCTTTGAAAATAATAACTGTATAGGTTAAGATTTCAAGAAAGGAAAGTATCTAACTGATCAATATATTAAGGGTCCTTATTTTTCTGAGTCTCTTTTCTTTGCAAAATGAAGCACAAGTTTTAAGATTATATAATCTGTTTTCTCTTTAAACTTGTTATTCAAGGCAAAATATCTGGTTACAAACCTAGAGTAACCCTGTCTCCATTATTAAAAGTTGGCATACAAATAAACTTTCTTTTACATATGTTAGCAAAGCTTATTCTACATATTTACTGTATTCTGGCTTTTGCTTTATAGTTCCACCACAGCACAGGAAAACATAAAATAGTGTGCAAACAGCAATGCTCTAAAAACTTGAATTAGAAATAAAGGGATAGAAATAAAGGGGATAGCAAGAAGATCTACTGAAAAAACTGCTAGGCCGGGCCCAGTGGCTCACACCTGTAATCCAGCACTTTGTGAGATCAAGGCTGGTGGATCACGTGGTCGAGATCAAGACCGTCCTGGCCAACATGGTGAAACCCTGTCTCTACTAAAAATTCAAAAATTAGCTAGGCATGGTGGCACATGCCTGTAGTACCAGCTACTCCAGGAGGCTGAGACAGGAGAATTGCTTGAACCTGGAAGGCAGGAGGTTGCAGTAAGCCGAGATCGCCCCACTGCACTCCAGCCTGGTGACCAAGCCAGACTTCAGCTCAAAACAAACAAACAAATAAACAAAAGTGCTCGCCCATATTTTCATCTATTCTAACAGAAAAAAGAAAATGAAGAGAATGAATGAAATATCAAGTTATCTTATCAAATACCAATGACAATGAAAATATGGCAGGTACTGGTTAGGAACATAAGCTATCTCCATATGTCAAACCTGAAAGAGGAAACACTATTCAATTAGACTCAGTTTTGTGCCAAAAGTATGAGTAAAAGATAAGACTTGCTATGTTCTAGGTGAGCTAAGGAATTATTTTCACTAATATTGCTTGGGACACCCATTCCCCTAAATGAACACTAACGAATGAACAGAAATTAATCTAACGGTCAAATTTTGATCCAGGTTCCTATGAACAACTTAAGACCTTCATTTTGTTGCTGTCCTCATTTTCTTTACACATGCTGACCAGAATGGGCCTGAGGTTCCAGTCAACTCACATGTGACCCTGGACTAGTCACTGACCCTCCCCGCATCTCAGCTACCCCTCAGGAGAAAAAAGGCACTGTTTTTCCAGGCTGCTGCCTTTGCAAAATTCTGGAACTTCCTATGAAATGACTTTTATGGATATCTAAGCATTATATACAATGCCCTTTCTGTGCTATATAATTTGAAAAAGGGAGTTGTATGAAGATTGGATCCCTTATGAGTTTATGGTTTCTCCAGAATCAGAAGGTAAAGATCATTTCAGGATTTCAGCATCTTCTCTCTATTTTGTCACTTGAGTGTAATGAGGGACATAGTGTGGTTGTGATGCGACTCTGTGCATGGGCCACAGGCCATTTCACCTCTGAGGTCTCTTCTTCTGTGGCTTCCTAAGTGCTGCGAGCCTGGGAAACGCTACAACCCCAGGATGTGAAAAACTTCTGTCCCTTAGACATCCTTTAGAGACTCCTGCGAGGAGAAGGAAGGCGCCTTTCTGACAAGCTTCAGGAAGTGACCTCCAGTCCTCTCTGCAGGACACTCAAAGGTGGGGCAGGTCAGAGAACAAAATGTGGATGGGAGGTGCCAAAGGCATCTGAGGACTCAGGCTCCACTGACCTCAGCCTTCAAGAAGCTTTTGATTTTTCCCTGACAAGGGAAGGTGTAGACACCAAAAGGCATCAAGTAAAGAAATGTATAAAGTGAAAATAAGCAGACTTTCCACAAGGAAATTAAGTCTAATAGCAGAACAAAAAACCAAAAAAAAAAAAAAAACCCAACCAAAACACCCAAGGATGAATGATTAAGAGAATCTGACTTCCACTGTGTTTTGGCTTCACTTTAGAAGGATATAATAGTTCACTTTTTGGTGCCCAAAACTTCATTTCCTTAGAGGCAGGCATTCACATATTTTCAGTCACATTTGGGGGAAAAGTTTCCTTTAGAAATAATATTTGAAAGTACTTTCACTGAAGAAAGAATTATTTGGTACAGTCAATGCAAGCCACAGTTTCAGAAAATAGTATCCCAGAATGCTCCCCGAAATGTTAAAGACAGAGCATAAGTCTCCACCCACTTGACTCCCCTCCATGGAGGTGACCCACAAAAAATTTGTCATTCCTGGACTGTTAACATTATAGCTCCCTACCTATGCCACACACCTCCCAGGAAATTGCAAAGTAACTGTAAGGCTCTGTAAGGGCCATACTAGAGCAGTCCAGCTGCTGCTTGAGAGACACTATAAAAATATACAGGCTTAACAGGAGAGCTTCTTCCTGTTCTCCATTAATTATGATGGCAAGGCAGAAATGTCCAGTGGAAAAAAGTTACAACAGAGTAGACCTAATTAAAGAGCCCCCAGAAGGAGTTTTCAGTTCTTATCACTGATCATGGTAATTCCTAACAATAACACAGGGTCCCACAGAAGGAAAAATGCTGGCAGACAGAAGGAGCCCTTTCTCAGCTGGGAATCTAAACCCTTTTACATTAACTGGATCTCTAACTAAGTTGAAGTTGAAAGAAAACACCACTGATGGCACTCATTCAATGTAGTAACCCGTTCTTATAAAACATACTTTGACCCTACAGCAGTCTTCCTTAAGAGAGAAACAGCACTCACCTCCCTCTGCATTCCTCCATAAGCAAAGGTCACAGTCAGAAATAGAGACAATTGTGAAAGTGCTCCAGAAAAGCATTTTCCTTCTAATTTCACAGCCATGGAAAAGAGGATCTTGGAATTGTGCTTTTTAAGACACAGCGGATATTTATACTCTATGGTTGGACATTAGTTCACCTTGACTACAACTTATTGATTGATTGAGACAGAGTCTCACTCTGTCTCCCAGACTGGAGTGTAGTGGCGCGATCGGCAACTTCCACCTCCCAGATTCAAGCAATTCTCCTGCCTCAGCCTCCTGACTAGCTGGGATTACAGGGATACACCATCATTCCCGGCTAATTTTTGTATTTTCAGTAGAGACAGTGTTTCACCATGTTGGCCAGATGGTCTCAAACTGCTGACCTCAAGTGATCCACCTGTCTCAGCCTTCCAAAAAGCCACCACGCCTGGCCAAAGCAATCTATTTTTTAGTATCTTGAATGATGTACAGAGTATTCCTTTGCATTATTGGCCCACAACTCCAAACTAGGAATTTAGGGGCAGATCCTGATAAAATGAGCATTCTGAGAAAGTCAGAGATACAACTTAGTTTAGACATTAGTTCTCTCCCATCGGATCCCAACTCGTTAATTAAATCATTGGACTGTGCAAACATTACAAATGAAAATCACCTTTCTCCCCAGGTCTGCTTTATAGTCTTAAGAACAGGCTTGGCATGATGTGGGTCTGGATGCCAGTCACACCATGGGGCCAGGTTTTGCTATGATGTTCTAAAGCACTGAGAATTTAGTCTTTAATGATTTGGCAATAGCCAGGGAGGAAGGGGAAACATCTGAAGTTATTTTTATTTTTGTAAAAATCTTCTGGCTGTACAGGGTGAATGGTGGGGTGGATCAAGTATTGTCTGGGCCTTTCAGGGTCTTTTATTTTTGCATGGCCTCATTTCCGTCTTCCTGTTGCTAGGAAGGAGAGTGAAGCATGAGAAACTTGTGTTGACAATACTGGACCATCCTGTCCAGCACAAGGCTTTCTTCCAAAAGGTCCCATCCATTTCACCCACTGTACTCTGGATGCCCCCATTCTTCTGGACCAAATCATCCTTCCCTGCATATTTTCAAATTGCGTATTTACCCACCTAAGTCATAAAAATGCCACTCTCATTTAACATTGCATCATGGCTTAAAATCTCCATGGGGACACCAAGGGAAACCCAAGTACTTATTTCTGTATTTGAAACCACCTCTTGGAATCTCACCAAGCCTCTGATTGGAGGGCATCTCACTGGGGCCTCCCATATCCCCTTTAAGTCCCATGATAGTTCTACAAATAAGAGTTTAAGTACTATATACATTTTTAAACTTACTTCATGGTAATAGCTTGTTGAATAACAACACGTCTTTCTACTGGCCTGGTATATTTTCCAGAATCACCCAAATACCTCTTTTAATGTAAAAATGCTCTTAAACTTTGCTTAGTCTTTGCTCTCTGAACTACAGTACAGAACAACAAGCAAGCAAACAAAGGCTTTAGGTTGAAGTGTAACCTGTCTTCCAGGTTTACTCCAGAATCCTAAGAAAATCCTTCACTCTTTCCAGTGCGTTAAAATTTGAAACACTGCCTTCATAATTAGCAATAGTTACCTGCTCGACTATTCACTGTTTAAGGAATGAGTGGTATTCCTCATGAAATCTGCAACTGGGAAGTTATGACACAAGTCACCAAAACCATTTTTCTCACCCACTCTAGGGAAAGATTTAAGTTGTAAACTATTTATCCCCCAGTCCCCCTTTTGAACTTTCAGGCTGTTTGGTGTCTGGTGTTACTCTTCGTGAATTAAAATAAATATTTGTCAAAAGCAAACTTTTCAAAACAGCCGGGAGAGAAAGTCAGTCTGCCATGATTCATTTTAAACTCTGAACAGTAGTGGCTAATGCAAAAAGTATGCATCTGTGCTCAGGCCACGCTGTAAATCTGGCATGCCACAATAAAAGTGAATACATGCAATTGCCAACATTTTCTCAGAAAATGTCTTGAAATAACTTTTGCACACACATCTGCTAACCATTTGACACTGGTTCCCCAGGACTTTAGTTCTTCGATTAGAGGGGCTGTTGCCTTACAGGGCACCCCTCTGACCATCTGCTGCCGTCTGCAAGCCAAGATGGCACCTCCATTAATTCCACACTTATGGTCTGCAAATTATCTCTGCCGAGGGCCAGCCTGTAGTCCAGATGGATGGCGAATTAGTCAACCTCTTGGAGCTGCTGATAGATTTACATTCAGAGGGCTGCAGTCTGCTGGGCTATTATTTTCCCTCATCCCTTCAGCAAACAGAATTTTGGAGGAAAAAAAAATGTAATTTGAGACCCAGTATTCGACCTTCTCCGGAGCTGTAATTTTTTTTTTTCAAATACATCATCAATGCCACCAGCCTAGGCTGCATTCCTCTATCTCAGCAATAATCTCTGAAACAACTTCTGAATCCTGAGAATAAACCCACCTGCTCACCCATATTGGGTGTAAAAAGACTCATTCAAAGCAAGACTGGGGATGAGGAAGGGTGGGGACTGGGACAAAGTTTTCAGCTCCACAATGCAAATTAATGACTGCAAGCAGGGGTTTCCTTCTGCAGTGATTAGCATACACTGGATATTTATTAACATCTAGAACAGGCATCTTGCTAATCACTTTACTTGCAAGAGCTCATTTGATCCTCACAACCTCCCCGTGCTGGGGTAATACAGTTATCACCCCTTTGCTGCAGATGAAGAAGGCACAGTTAGGTCTCCTGCCACTGCCCGGGTTCGCCCAACTAGCAGGCCGCAGACCAGGATCAGACCCCACCAGCCTAACCCCGTGTCCCCTCTCACTTCCCTCGCTCCAGGAGCTGTGCGCTGAAGGACGCTCCGGAACGCAGAAAACTACACGCAGCAGGGTCGCTTTGCTGCGGAGAGAAGGGGTGCGCCTCCTTCAAAGGGATCAAAGGCTTGGCCCAGGACGCTGTAGGTGGGAACAGGGACAAGGGGTAGGGCAGGCTTCCAAGAAGCTGTCGCCTCGTTACGAAAATAGTCGGATCGGGCGGCGAGCTTCCTTCCTCTCTCCGGCCCAGGAACTCGCTCCTCAGGCTCCTTGTTGGGGTCAAGGGCGTGGACATCTCCAAGGGGGCAATTCAGGGACACGATTCAGCGACCCAACTCCAAAAAAAAAAAACCGAAAACCTGTATTTTTTTTTTTTTTTTTTCTAGCAGGATCCCCTTTTGCCAGCCACGGGGCTTGCTAAACTACCCCAACACTCTCCAGGTACCCGCAGCCACCAAACCGAGACTTCCCTGGCCAGGTCTGAGTTAATTCCCAGCTTTTAAAGTATCTGACCCAAAAATGGTTGAAAAGAAAAACAAGTTTTTGGTGAACTGACTTTCAAGCAGTGATGAAAAAAAAAAAAAAAATTCCAAGCGCCACTAGCGTCTAAAACGTCCGGGAGTGCAAACTGATTTTGGACTAGCCTGGGGAATGACAGGAGGTGAGCCCGAGCGCAGAGCAGTCCCCAAAGAAAAGCAAGGTAAAAGGCAGTGTCGCCACACCCCTCCAGCGAGAGCCCGAGCCCCCGCCCGGCTCTAGCAGGAACATGAACCAGGGCTTCCCTTCAAGGGTTGCGGCCGATCTAGAGTCCGCCTGGCGCGCTGGCCCGCGGTCCCAGGCAAAAAGTAGTCAAGGGTTACTCCTTCAAAATTCAAACTCCCTCCCCGAACTGCGAGTCCTGCTATCCCCACACCACCTCCTAGAAACTCCGGAGAAAGCGTTTCAAGAACACAGAACAGGCACCGACTTGACAAGCCGAGGTGACACTTTCTCGCGGCGGGTCCCCTCCGGAGCCGGCTCCCGCGGACTGCCCGACGGCAAGGCGCAAGTCTAGCTTACGTGTTAGGATCATTGTGTCCGGCTTCTTTCTGCACATCAAGCGCGGCGGGCGGCAGCAGCGCAGTGGGGAAATCGAGGCTGGCCGAGGCGGCTCGGCTCCTGCGTCGGGACCCACCGCGGCACCCGGGACGTGCACCCTAGCGGTCCTCAGCGCATCCTTAGCGCATCCTTGATCGCCGCTCCCTGCCCCTCGCCACAGCCCCAGAGAGAACGCGGGGTTTTCTAAAGATCGAAATCGGGGCCGCTCAGGGAGTTGGGCGAGAAGCCCGGGAGCCGGCGCTCCTGCAACCAGGAGGTGCGGCCATGGCCAAGCAGGGAGCGAAGCGCCCTCGCTCGGGCAGTCAGAGCGCACTGTCTCCCACGCGCCCTACAGGCCGCGCCCTCCCTCTGGGCCACACCCCGAGGGGTGGGGCCAGACCGGAGGGCACCGCCCCTCATCTTGGTTAGGGTCGCGAGCCTCGGGGACGGGCGGTTCTCCGGCCCCGCTCTACTCCCAGGCTCCGCCCCGTCCCGCAACTCCTCCTCGCGGCTTCAGCCTCGGGCCGCCCTCTAGTCCCGCCCGTCCCAGGTCCCGCCCCTCTGCCCAGGACCGGCGCCTCCTCAGCCGAAAGCTGGAATGTTCCCCCCCAACCCCCGGGCCTACAGGTCCGCAGCAGGAAGCGCCTAAAAGTCGCCAACTATTGGCCCCGGGTGCAAAGGCAAAGGTCACAAGGCATTTACTTGGCGGAGGTGTCCTGGCTGGAACGTAGTGTGCCTTGCGCTTTCCCTCTTTTTTTGGTAGCTCTGCGCATTTTTTACCTTTTACCCTGGCTAGAACCGCGCAAATTTGCGGGAACGGAGTGGGAGCGAGAGGGGGAGGGATTGTCAGTGTTTCCAGATCTGTGAAAACGGGAGAAGAGTACCTGTCCCTTGGACATTGGTAATTTATTGCTAATACCTGCATGGGTACGGAACGAATGTAGGTGATAAATACTGCCTTAGAGGAATTGAGCTTTCACTCAGCACGTGCTGGGGGTCACAGCATGTGTTTCTCAAACGGGCCCTTGGGCCACAATCGAATGCAGCTCCTGGAACTGTCTTTGGCTGGCGCCTGATTGCAGAATTCTAATCTTTAATGGTGAGAATCTTCAGTTTTTACAAGCTCTCAGGTCATTCTGATCGCCGGTGGTTTGAGGGCCCCTGATGTAATAGGAAGCCTAATATTAAAACATCACAACTAAATACAGTTACAGTAAGATTCTTTTTTTTTTTGAGACAGAGTTTCGCTCTTGTTACCCAGGCTGGAGTGCAATGGCGCGATCTCGGCTCACCGCAACCTCCGCCTCCTGGGTTCAGGCAATTCTCCTGCCTCAGCCTCCCGAGTAGCTGGGATTACAGGCACGCACCACCATGCCCAGCTAATTTTTTGTATCTTTAGTAGAGACGTGGTTTCACCATTTTGACCAGGATGGTCTCGATCTCTCGACCTCGTGATCCGCCCGCCTCGGCCTCCCAAAGTGCTGGGATTACAGGCTTGAGCCACCGCGCCCGGCCAGTAAGATTCTTAAAAACCCAGAACGGGGCCGGGCGCGGTGGCTCAAGCCTGTAATCCCAGCACTTTGGGAGGCCGAAACGGGTGGATCACGAGGTCGAGAGATGGAGACCATCCTGGTCAACATGGTGAAACCCCGTCTCTACTAAAGATACAAAAAATTAGCTGGGCATGGTGGTGCGTGCCTGTAATCCCAGCTACTCGGGAGGCTGAGGCAGGAGAATTGCCTGAACCCAGGAGGCGGAGGTTGCGGTGAGCCGAGATCGCGCCATTGCACTCCAGCCTGGGTAACAAGAGCGAAACTCCGTCTCAAAAAAAAAAAAAAAAAAAAACCCAGAACGGGGCCGGGCACGGTGGCTCATGCCTGTAATCCCAGCACTTTGGGAGGCCGAGGCGGGCGGATCACAAGGTCAGGAAATCGGGACCAACCTGGCCAACATGGTGAAACCCCCGTTTCTACTAAAATACAAAAAATTAGCTGGGAGTGGTGGTGCGTGCCTGTAATTCCAGCTACTCAGGAAGCTGAAGCAGGGAGGCGGAGATTGCAGTGAGCCAAGATCTTGCCACTGCACTCCAGCCTAGCAACAGGGCAAGACTCCTTAAAAACACACACACACACGCACACACACACACACACACACACACACACACACACAGGTGCACCTTCAAAACATACTAATGAATCTTATTTATTAAAAATTCAAACCTTAGGCCGGGCACAGTGGCTCACGCCTGTAATCCCAGCACTTTGGGAGGCTGAGGCGGGAGGTTCAAGAGATCAGAAGATGGAAACCATCTTCGCTAAAGTGGTGGAACCCTTTCTCCACTAAAAATACACACAAAAAAATTAGGCGGGCCTGGTGGCACGCGCCTGTCGTCCTGGCTACTCCGGAGGGTGAGGCAGAAGAATCGCAGAGGTTCTGGTTAGCAGTGATCACTGCACTCCAGCCTGGGTGACAGAACAAGACTATCTCAAAAAAAAAAAAACCAAACCTTAAAAATATAGATATTCTAAGTATTTCCCCTCCAAATACACCAATTCTCAGAATAAGTTCTTAATGTTTTGTATTTGCTGGTTAAAGTTGTATTCTAATTTAATTAGATTGCCAGGAGTCTTTATTCCACTTAGCATTCATCTTTCCCGAATAAAACAGGCAAACTTTCTCTTTTTATTCAAGTCCCATTGCTTTCTCCTTGGTTATTGATGTTGCTGTTCCTGGATCTTTTCTAATTTCATCACATCTTTCTGGAGATTGTGTTATGTAGTTTACTTTCATATAATAATACTAGTAATAACTCCAAAATCCTTTCTCTTTGTGATGCATTGGTTTGCATTTGGCCTTCCCTGAATCTCATCTTCTTCCATTCTTTGGTCTATTGACACAGCCCATGACAAGGGCCAAGCCCTAATTTTTAGAGCTTTAATTCCACTCTTCTTAGAAATGGACATGCTACCTTTCGAAAGCTGCTTCACTCAAGAGAATAGTGGTTGAAAGCAGGACTTTTAGAGCAGGCCCTTTACTAGCTTTCTAATACATTATTTATGTGACAATTTCAACTTTTATTTTAGATTCAGGAGGTGCATGATGCTGAGGTTTGGAGTGCGATTGGTCTTGTCACCCAGGTACTAAGCAGAGTGTCTAATAATTTTTCAACTCTTTCTCCCCTTCTTCCCTCTCTCTCCTGTAGTTCCCAGTGTCTACTGTTGCCATTTTTATGTCCATGAGTACTCCCACTTATAAGTGAGAACATGGAGTATTTGGTTTCCTATTCCTGTGTTAATATGCTTAGCATAGTGGCCTCCAGCTGCATCCATGTTGCTATAAACGACATGATTTCATTCATTTTTTGAGACAGAGTCTCGCTCTGTTGCCTAGGCTGAAGTGCAGTGGTGAAGTCTCGGATCACTGCAGCCCAAAGTTTGTGCATCCCACACTCCGGACAAGAGGATCCCAGGCCTAAGCAATCCTCCCACCTTAGCCTCCCAAGTAGCTGGGACTACAGGTGGATGCCACCACCTTCGGCTAATCTTTGTATTTTTTTGTAGAGACAGGGTTTTGCCATGTTTCCCAGGCTGATCTTGAACTCCTGGGCTCAAGCAATCCACCAGCCTTGGCCTTCCAAAGTGCTGGGATTACAGTGTGAGCTGCCACACCTGGCCTATTTCATTCTTTTTTTTGTGGCTGTGTAGTTGAATATGTTATTTAGCTTCTCAAAACTTCGGTTTCATCTTTAAAAAAGAAGGTTGTTATAGTGCATACCTCATGGGGGTTTTATGAGGCTTGAATAAAATAATGTACATAGGTGCTTAACACATAATAAGCATTCAGTATTGTTAGCCACTATTTGTTAGAACTAAAACATGAAATTCCTATTTAAAGCATCATCCAGGAGAAGATTAAAACAAAGTAAGACGTTGACATTACCCTTTGTGAATCTGAGGAACCTTTACAATCTGAAGAAGGAAAGTGTGAAAAAATCATGAAGAATGTCAACAAACAGTGGTGCTTTACATCTGAGGGTCCCCAGACCCCTCCGTGTCCTTCCTCTTCATTTAGCTCTCAACTCATCACCCAAGGTTTCATCTGTCTCCGTAACAGGCAGATGATGTTAGAAAAGAATTGTTAGCTGATCTGCATTAAGTGAGATTTTGGTTTGAAATGCTGAACTAAGAGGCAGGAATTACTTGTGCAGTGTAGCCTCTTTCAGTGCCAATAACTTAGGGGCCTTTGAAACTGTTTCAGTACATCAGAATAAAAATCCATCACAAGTTACATGAGGTGTTGTTACTTATTTGTTCTCAATGGCAGATTTTTTTTTTTTTTTTTTTAAGACAGAGTCTTGCTCTCTTGCCCAGGCTGGAGCGCAGTGGCGTGATCTCCACTCACTGCAACCTCTGCCTCCTGGGTTCAAAAGATTCTCCTGCCTCAGCCTCCTCAGTAGCTGGGACTACAGGCACATGCCACCACGCCCAGATACTTTTTTATATTTTTAGGAGAGACAGGGTTTCACCACATTGGCCAGGTGATCTGCCCACCTTGGCCTCCCAAAGTGCTGGGATTACAGGTGTGAGCCACCACACCTGTCCAGACATCACTTTCTTGGAGGCTGTTCACAGGGGTACCCATGGCCACTGTATTTGGGTGTTTTCCCATTCAACTATGGTATTAGCAAGGAAAGAAAGATCACGTAGTTAACTCCTAAACTGCATGAAGTGACTACTGGCTTCGGTTCCTACTCGATTTTAATAATTGATATTAGTTATTGTTGATAACTATTGTCCAAGGATACTCTCTTGCATTTTTCCCACTATAACATGTTAAAAAATACTCAAGCACTGACAGGCACCCACGCAGGCAATGACAGCGAGTAAAGATGACCACAGTGGGATGGTGAAAATTGGGAGGTTCAGGACCCCTCTGAGAAGAAGCCACCTTTAGGGTTTACTGGCTTGTTGACCTGTGTTAACAGGGAAACCCTAATGTACTGGGCTGAAAAGATTTTTCCAGAAGCTCTATAATTTTGTATTTTTATATCAAATCTCTCAATTTTTAGATGCTGGTAACTAATTTTAAAAAATGGAAACCCATTCCACTTAATTTTAACTTCGGGCTTTATTTATCCCTATGGCAACCAGTCTAAACCTGCTCCAGTGATATGAGCCAGGCAAACTCTTTGGAAATTGGTATCTCTCCATGAGGAACTAAGAGACTCCCCTGTACTTGAAAAATGTTATAATTTGTGTTCAGTGCAGCACTGCAAAATTACTGAGGAGATAATTTTTATTTGTAATGTTCAAAGAGCATATGACAAAGAATAGAAAGTTTTGAAAATAATTTTAAATGGTGTTCAATTAAGGAAAGTAATTAAGTTAGAAATTGAATGGCTGTTCTTAAAACATTCATTTATTTTTAAGCTTTAGTGACCCCAGTCTGGGTTCTTTCCACACCCCCACTCTCTACCCTACCTAGTATTTAGCCTTTTCAGAATTTGTCAAAACCCAAATGCTGGAGTGTAGGATGGAGAGAGAGGAGAAGAATAAAGGTCTTAGGCAGCAAAATTAATTCACCCCCATTTAATTGTAACTGGAGTATGTCTCTTGTTCACTCATACCTTCTTTTGACTACAACTTTGAACAATGCAAGTTCAAAATATGGGGAAAATATAAATGTAGTTGCCCAGTGATATTTTTAAGAGGGAGAAACTGGGCACAGTAGCTCATGCCTGTAATCTCAGCACTTTGAGAGGCCAAGGTGGGAAAATCAAAAGCCCACAAGTTTGAGACCAGCCTGGGTAACATAGAGAGATCCCATCTCTACAAAACATTTTTAAAAAATTATCTGGACATGGTGGTGTGCCTGTGTTCTCAGCTACTTGGGAAGCTGAGGCAGGAAGATTGCTTGAGCCTGGGTAGTTGAGGCTGGAATGAGTGGAAACTGTGCCACTGCACTCCAGCCCAGGCCACAGAGCCAGACCGTGTCTCAAAAATAAAAAAAAATAAAAAAAAAAAAAAAGAGAGTCTGATAGTCTGTTCCTGTGAAAATGTGATCTAAGTCTAATTTTCAGATAATCTTTTAAACCCCAACTATGAACCAGCCCAGCACAGTACTTTAATCATTCAACACATATTTATTAAACCCTAGATAAGGCAGGGTATTGGGCAAAACTAAAATGAACATGAAGACGGTACTTGGAGGATGCAGCTCTGTTAATGTGGCTCTGCGAGGAGCTCCATAGAGGGTTTGAACGTTACTGAATTCTTAGTCCTGATTTGATAAATCAGTGGGCATGCTTTCCTGAGATACTTACTATACTGACAATAGGATTTCCTTCTAAAGGCTGTTTCATTTTAAGTCTCTGGTGGTCCATCAGCTCAAGACCTCCCTGCCAGAAAATGAGCCCAGCCCCAACATCTATTTGGTCTTTACCAAGGACTGCTCTGATTCTTTCGTGTGTCCCTTGACTACACAAAAATCAAGCAAGTGCAAAGTAAAACATTGTGATCACTTTTTATTTCATAAAAGCAACTGGGCTACTTTCCCATTGAATTAACCAATTTAAATGGCATGGTAAAATACACATAATATAAAATGTACCATTTTAACCGTTTTCAAATGTACAATCTAGTAGCATTAAGTGCAGTGCATTCACATTATTGTGCAGATCACTATTATCTATCTCCAGAACTTTTTTATAATCCCCAACTGAAGCTCAACAATAAACACCCTGTTCTCCATTTCCCCTAGCCCCTAGTAACTATTATTCCACTAGCTGTCCCTAGGAATTTGACTATTTTAGATATGTCCTAAAGGTAGAATCATCCAACAGTTGCCCTTTTGTGTCTGGCTTATACTGGGTAAATATTTTATTTTTTTGAAGTCTATATATCTATTTCTATTTCTCTATTTTTCAAGACATGGTCTTGCTGCGTTGCCCAGGCTGGAGTGCAGTGGTGTGACTATAGCTCACTGCAGCCTCCAGCTCCTGGGCTCAAGTGATCCTCCCACTTCAGCCTCTTAAGTACTTAGGAATACAAATGCAGGTCATCATGCCTGGCTAATTTTTGTACTGTTTGTAGAGATGGAGTCTCATCATGTTGCCCATGCTGTTTTTTGAACTCTTGGGCCCAAGTGGTTTCCTTTCCTCTGCCTTCCGAAGTGCTAGGATTACAGGTTGAGCCACTGTGCCGGCCAAATTTTTTTTTTAATGAAGCATTTTGTCGTTTCTGCTGTTGTTTACTTTTGAGGTGAAGTCTCATTCTGTCGCCAGGCTGGAGTGCAGCAGTGTGATCTCAGCTAACTGCAACCTCCGCCTCCAGGGTTCAAGCGATTCTCTTGCCGCAGCCTCCCAAGTAGCTGGGACTACAGGTGTGTGCTACCAGGTCCGGCTAATTTTTGTATTTTTTTTTTTTTTTTCTTGAGACAGAGTTTCGCTCTTGTTACCCAGGCTGGAGTGCAATGGCGCGATGTCGGCTCACCGCAACCTCCGCCTCCCGGGTTCAGGCAATTCTCCTGCCTCAGCCTCCTGAGCAGCTGGGATTACAGGCACGCGCCGCCATGCCCAGCTAATTTTTTGTATTTTTAGTAGAGACGGGGTTTCACCATGTTGACCAGGATGGTCTCGATCTCTTGACCTCGTGATCCACCCGCCTCGGCCTCCCAAAGTGCTGGGATTACAGGCTTGAGCCACCGCGCCCGGCCTAATTTTTGTATTTTTAGTAGAGACGGGGTTTTGCCATGTTAACCAGGATGGTCTCAATCTCTTATCCTCGTAATTCACTCGCCTCAGCCTCCCAAATTGCCGGGAGCCACCGTGCCCAGCCTGCATTTTGCCTTTTCTTATTGATCCATAAGTATTATGTATATTAGGGATATTTTTGTCATTTCTTAAAAAAATATTTTTTACCAGTATGTCACCTGTCCTTTAAGCTTATTAATTTGTGATAAAAATAACAAGCTTCAAACAAAATTTAAAGGCCTTATTTGTTCTTTTCAATTGTTAACTAGGATTTACTTAAGTAGTTTTTCCTATAGAGTTTGACCCCAGAAATGCTAAGACACAAATTTAATTTACAAAACAAGGTCATTTACTAGATGGGGTTTTAGGCTTTATTTTTAGTTATAGATTTTATTATGTACTCAAAAAATATTCTGTCTTATTTGATTCTCTCCCCTCATATCAGATATAGATGCCTTGCCTAGAGTGAAGCCTTTATAAAAGCCTGTTGCTAAAAAGCTAGCAGTGATCTAGGGGCACTCACTGAGTTTTTGACTTTTGAATTTCCCATAAGTGCAATGTATGTGCGTGTGTGTGCAGATATACATTCATTAATACTAGTAAATCAATCTTAGAACATCTGTGAGTTTTTCAAGAGCTATGTACGATGCTAAAATGGCTGTTTTCAGCCTTTTACCTTGTCAGTTAACGAAAAAGGGTTTAGGTCTCTACCACCTTGTTTAAAAGAGCCATTTAAATGGTTGTCCCTAAACACTGATTTTAAAATCAATATCTAGATGTCATTCTAAAGCATTGTGCAAATAAAACTGTGGACCATAGTTTAAATCTGAATGGACTCACTCATGAGTTTGTTTCTGCTAAGGAGATGTTTTGTGCTCATTTGAACCATATGTTGCTCTTTCTTTCTGGTGGATTGGTCCTAAAATAAAGATGCTATGGGGTGGGTTTGGGCAATTGCCTGGAAAATAAAACACAGTTCCCTTTTTTCGCTGCTAACTACAGCATCATGGCCATTATAGAGCTATTTCTGGAAACCCCCACACAGCTCCAGATCATTAACTTACTTTAATAGTCAACAGGAGAATGGAGCTGCTGCCTATCTTCCAAGATTAACTTTTCATGTGCAACTAACTCACTCAATTATCTCTTATTGATTCATTTAAATTAAGTTGCATTTTGGGGAACTGCAAGGCACACATTTTAAAAAATAGACCTATCAACAAGACTTATGATTATGGTTAGATTTTTGTGCCCCACCCAAATCTCATTTTGAATTGTAATCTCCAGGTATTTAGGAAGGCACCTTTTGGGAAATGATTGGATTATGGGAGTGGCTTTTCCAAGTTGTTCTCATGATAGTGAGTGAATTCTCACGAGATCTGATGGTTTTATAAAGGTAGCTTTTCCTATAGTCATACACACACACTGTCTCCTGCCACCTTGTGAAGAAACTACTTGCTTCTGCT